>NC_136067.1:0-2400000 GCF_964261635.1 Lissotriton helveticus | reverse complement strand
TATTGAGGCGCTCATAATCATTGTGTTACCATAGTCCAGCTTGGGGAGGACGAGTGCTTTCACCACAGCACTTACTTAGGTCATCACTGGGTATGAAGGTTTTTTTTGTATTATTTTTTAGGTGTTTCAGCGAGTAAAAGCCACGTTTTGCAGAGACGTTGATATGCTCCTTCATGCTTAGGTGACTGTCAAGGGTGGTTCCAGACATTTAACAGAGTTGGAGATAGACAGTTTGCAGTTTAGTGCAATGATTTTGTTGAGTCACCTAGCTATGGGAAAGGATTTTTCTTTGGGTTTGTTGAGGAGGAGTTCTGTCTTTTGGGGTTGAGCTTGAGGTGGTTGCTGGTCAGCCAGGATCGAACTGTGTGTCGAGTGCTATTGAGGTGCTGGATGTCTCTGATTGATGAGATTTTCATGCAGCCTGGTGTCATCCTCATAGAGGTGATAGGCAATTCTGGCTTGTTTCAAGATCACTGCGAGGGGCTCCATAGAGAGGTTGAATAGGACCGGAGACAGGTTTGACCCTTGCAGGACACCTTGTGAGACTGGCGTTGCATATAAGACTTCATTGTTGAATATGATTAACTGAATGTGCGTGTTTAGGAAAGAGGCAAACCACTGAAGGACAGTTCCTCTTTGATGCTGGATCTCTTCGAAAGGGTCTTTAGGAGGATGTCATGGTTGACTGTGTCGAAGGCAGCTGAAATCCAGGGGGACTAGGAGGCAGGCCTGCTCTTCATCCAGAGGCCTGTGAAGATCATCTATTGTGTTCAGTTTAACGGTCTCTGTTGCAGCCTTTCCTGAAACCCGACTAGAAGGTGTCATGTAAGCTGTATTTTTCGATGTGGATGTTGAGTTGTTCAAGCACATGTTTGTGATGGTTTGGCGAGAAGAGGGAGGTTAGTTATGGGTCTGTAATAATTTAGGTTGTTCGGGTTGGTGTCCGATGTTTTGATCTGGAGTTACTTGGCAGAGTTTGAGGGGAGCTGGCATGGAGCCGCTCGATAGGAAGGCGTTTATTATTTTGGTCCATACAGGATAGATGATGTGACTGAGCTCTTTTACAAGTGTCGCCAGGAGAGGGTCTGAGATATGCGATGTCAGCAAGTTTGCAAGAATTTACCGGACTTCTTCATAGACATGGTTGAATTCAGACCAAGTTGCATTGTTTTTCAGTTGCAGGGAGTTGAGGTTAGAGAGCTGTGTTGATTGGGGGAGCTGCGTTGATGGGAAGAAAGGCTGCATGTGACAGGAGGGGTTAGAGGAGGGCCCTTTCTGCAAAGGGGGGGCCTCATTTATGAAAAGTGACGCATCGCTGCGTCAAAACAGCGATGCGTCACTTTTCATTGCACTCTCCTTGCGACACCAATGATGCGTCATATTTACAATATGACGCATCATTGCGCAAGGAGTTACAGATACGTTAGTATTTCTGACGTATCTGAATGGCGCAAAAGTGACGCATTGCTGGAGTTTGTCACAAAAATGACGCAACTCCAGCAATGTCTCCTTTCACATGGGGCAAGCCCCATGTGAAAGTGCCTGCGTCAGTCTTACGCCTGCTGTGAGGCAGGCGTAAGAAATTGACGCATTTGTGTCCTAGAAGTGGCGCAGTGAAATCTTATAGATTTCACTGCGTCACTTCTACGACCCTTTCTTGCATCAATACGCCCCCCTTGCATACATTATACCTGGTATAATGTGGCGCAGGGGTTTACAAAGTGACGCATCTACCTAGATGCGTCACTTTGTAAATATGGCGCAACAAGGCGCATTTTTTACGCCACTGGTGCGTCACAAAAAGTGACGCACCGGCGGCGTAAAAGTGACGCACAGCCTCATAAATGAGGCCCGGGATGTTTAAGGCAGGGTAGTGCAGTGGGAGGCGCCAGAGAGAGTTCAATACTTTTCTGTGACTGCCTGACCAACCCTCTTTATTTAAGTTCCCTATTATAAATAGGTTCCTGAAAGCGACCTTCACCCTTCATAATGCCTTAGTGGGATCTGAACCTGGTTCTCACTTAGCTCATGTGTGCTCCCTTTGAGCTGCTTCATAACTGTCCCCTCCGGCTGCTTACCATCAAAACAGCTGTGCCAGGAGGGTGAGTGAACTGCATGCTTTATCATACAAGCCTCCCTATCTTTGGTATTTCTGCATAAGGTGGTGCCTGGCACACGGGCTTCTTTCCTGCATAAAGTGATGTCCCCATTCCATTCGGGGCAATCTCTCACCCTGCCCACCTTTTATGCTCCTCCACATCCCTCTGAAGAGGAGGAATGACTCCACTGTTTGAACCCAAAAAGAGTTCTACATTGACCGCACAAAAGAGTTCCAGGTGGACAACAAACTCTTCGTGGTTTATGTGGGAGCTAAAAAAGGTCGGGCAAATCAGAAACTAACCATTTTGCACTGGGTCGTTCTCTGTATCAAGATCTGCTACCCCCTGCTTAAAAAGCAACCTCCTGAGGGCTTTCGGGCCAATTCCACCAGAGGAAAAGCTGCGACCACAGCATTGGTTTCTGGTGCTCCAGTCCTGGACATCTGCCAGGCAGCAAAGTGGACGTCCCTGCATACGTTTGCCAAGCACTAGCACCTGGACAGTCAGGTTCACAGGGACGGGCACTTCGCCCGTTTGGTCCTGCAGGACTTCTTAGTTTAGTCATTTTGTCCGCAGCCCACTGCTTGGTTGCTATGGCTTGGGTATCTATTCAAAGGTAAGGGATCTGCAGATAGAGGTTTCTATCAGATGAACAAGTTACTTACCTTCGGTAACGGATTATATGGTAGAGGCAATATCTGGCTGCAGATTCTTTACAGACCCATCCATGCCTCGCCACTCTGTGGACACATTTATAGGGCAAGGGTTGCTCCATTTTCAGGACCCTAGTTCGGACACACACCTGTCAGTTCACTTCATGGCTCTGCGCTTATGGCATGGAAAGTCGTGAAAAGTAAGTGCCTTCCGGATGGCGCCTATATAGGTTCTTGCAGGGATTCTGCCCAAGAACAGACCTATGCGCAGGATTATAGGACCTTAGTGAGCAGGGCCTGAGTCTTCCTGCCACCTGAGTGCCCACAAACCCAGGACCGACTAGCTATAGTGTCTCAGTTGCTCTCCTACTCACTCCCAGAGAAACTAATGATTAGACACCCCAGAACACAACACTCCCAGAACTCTCAGGAATCGTGGTAACAAGACACACCCTTTCGATCGCACTCTTGTACCTGTCCACAATAAGATCTGACAGAGACGCGAAAAAGTTTAAAATATGTATTTTAACTAACGTGTCCTAACATGCAGTATACACGCCACAACAAGCAGAAAAATGTATAGTATGAATATAGTCTGCATAGCAGCTAGTCCATATATCAAGAAGGGAGAGGTCATCATGGAAAGACAATGGAGAAAAGATTATAGTGCCAAACCTCCCCCTACTTGCTAAGAAGTATTATTATATATTAGAAGATCTCTGGGTTTTGTGTGCAGACCCCATACCTTAGCCTATAGATGGTAGATGTACATCATAGGTGCCGTCTCGCTCTTCTCCCTGGAAGGGTCCCTCTCCAAGTGTGTCCCTCCTATGCATGTATCCCCATATTATCAAAGTACGAGTTTCCAACAACAGCAGCATTGGTATGTTTTGTCCTGGTGCTAGGGCCTGACTAGAACAGAACGACAAGGGGCATTGTGTATCGACCTTGCTCACAATGTTCAGACTAAACTCCAGGAACTGGCAAAGAATGAACACAGCAGACCGTTCTCATGTGAAAGCCACAAACAAAGTCGTTTGCAAAAATAAAGCAGTGTAGTAATGTGCGCAAAGCTGCTTAATGGCTGCAGGGCTCAGGCTAACTTAGTGATGTTGACAATGTCCCCAATGGCCACGTGACAAGGTGATCGCGAATTCACATCCGGTGCCGTCGATGCCACATGGAACCAAACGGCGTGCAGGGGTACTGCTGACACGAAAGTTTTTGGGTACAGTCTAATGCCTGGGAACTTCAAAGGTAAGGAATCTGCAGCTAGATATTGTCTCTACCAGATAATGCGTTGCCAAATGCGTCACTTGTTCTTTAATTAGCTGCAAATGGAAATACCCATGCTTCTTTCCAAAGGATAATAATATCAATAATAATAAAGAGTATTTATAAAGAGCACAGCTACCTCAGGCAAGGTGTCCTGGCACTAACCCTGCAGACAACAGAGAAGCAACACCCAAGCAGCTATTCCCTTTCCTTAAAGATCCAGGTAGTCAGTGCCTTTCTGAAATCCCACTTTAAGTACCACATGCGTAAGTAGGGAGGCAAGTCACTCCAAAGCTTGGTAGTTCACACCAAGAAAGACCTAGCCCCCGCCTAGCTTTGGAGAAGCTGGGGACAGCAAGGTAGTGTTCGAGGTTGAATCTTACGGTCCGCTCTTGGCGGTACGGGCAAAGTCTCTTCCTCAGGTAGTCGGGGCCTCTACGCTGATAGGCACGGAAAGCAATGTCAGGGCCTTGTATTCAATCCTCCTAGCTGCTGGGAGCCAATGAAGTTGTATGACGTGCTGAGAGATGTGCTGGCGCAGTGGGGCTTGGCGGATTAACCCAGCTGCTGCGTTCTGCACCGTTTGCAGCCTTTTGATCAAGAGCCCGGGTAAGGCCAGATAAAGGCTATTGGCATAGTTGAGGTGGGAGGTCAGCAGGGCATGAACAGTCGTCCTCTTTCTTTCTTCCGGCAGGAAGCCCAAACATTTTCTAATAGTTCTCATCTTTCCGAAGCAGGCTGCCAAAACTTGCCAAACTTGAGTAGAAAGGGCCAAGTCCTTGTCCCAACAGACTCCAAGGTTTTTGACCGAGTCATCAGGTCAGGTGGGGGGGCAGAGTTCCCCTGGCGACCATAGGCCTGAAGGAGGGGTAGAAGCAAGATTAAGAAAATAAGACTTCCCTCTTCTCAGTATTCAGTTTTAAGCAGTTTCCGTTCATCCAGCCTGCTATGTCTTTTAAACAGTCTTTGAAAGAATCAAAGCTGCAGCAGAGTGATCTTTGAAGGGGAACACCAGCTGCGTGTCATCCGCGTGTGAGATCACCTTGACCCTTCTCCTAGCAAGGAGTACTGCCGATGGAGCCATGTAAGTATTAAAAAGCAGCGGGCTTAAGGCAGAGCCCTGGGACACCGCATCTGAGCGGCTTTACTAAGGAGGTTTACGGGCGAAGAAGGACTTGCTGGCCACGGCGACTGAGATAGGAGCCAATCCACTCAAATGCCGTCCCCTGAAAAGCTATCTGCCTAAGCCTTTTCAGTAGGATCACGTGCGACAACGTATAAAACGCCGCCATAATATCTAATAAGACAAGCATGACAGCTGAACCACTGTCGCTGATACAGACAGATGAAGTCTGCTACTTCCAGCAGAGCCGTTTCTGTGCTGTACCCTGCGCGGAATCCAGATTGAGAGTCATGTGACAGCTCATTGGCTTCTATATAGTTGGCTAGTTGTAAATGGGCCAACTTCTGTAGCACCTTGACCGGTGTTGACAGCAGAGAGATAGGCCTGAAGTTGCTGAGAACGTCCGGGTCGGCTTTTGCTTCCTTCAGAAGAGGTAGTAGATAAGCATGTTTCCACGAGGCCGGGAAGATTCCAGACCTAAGTGAGGTGTTCCAGATATGATTTAGAACGTGGTTTAACCACTGGGCAATCCGGCTGAACTGTTGAGCCGCACCGGGATCCTGAGGGGACCCTCATTTGCATTTGCGCAGTTCCGCTAGTGACACCTCTGCGGGAATCTGGAGAGAGGACGGTAATGCAGGTTGATTGTTGGGGGCCGTAGTCTTCTCCCGTTGCTCTGGGCTCTGAATCAGGGGGGAATAGATTAGTAGAGCTGCATTATCTTTTTTTCAAAGATCTATTAAAATTGCCCCAAAATCACTGAAGAATCAAGGGGCATATTACCAAGGGCATTATCGCCGCTTTAGCGGGACTTTTTCCCGCTAATGCGGTGATCATTTTATCGCCCTATTACCAAGCTGTCGCTAACACCAGTTAGCGACAGCTTGTAGGCGATAGCGGGCATTTAGGGGCCCACTTTGCATGTCAGCGATAATTATCGCTAATGACATGCAAAGTGGGCGTGCCAAAATATGAGCGACTGAAAACAGTCGCTGCAATCGCGATAGCCTATGATCAACACAGGCGTAGTTTTGGAAATATTCGCGCTAAGCGCGAATATCTCCAAAAGCTAACGCCTGCCCTGACCAGTTCTTAGCCATCTTATCCAATGGGAGGTGGATAACATGGCTAAGAGCATTGTCACGGTAATGCCTGAATATCGCTGTATTGACAGCGATATTCACGCATTTCGCCGGTTTTTTATCGCTCCTGAGATAAACCTTGCTAATAGCAAGGTATCTTAGCGATAGAAACAGGTGAAGGCCGGCGATAGAAATATTCCCGCTAAGCCAACACAGCGATAATTATTGCTAGTTGTTGGTAATATGCCCCCAAGTCTTCTATTTCAGGATCTTCTTGATAAAAAAGAAGACCAGTCATTGGAAGCAGATACTGGATCTCAGAGAAATGAACACGTTTTTAAAGAAACTGTCATTTCGGATGCTTGCTCTGCAAAAAGTCATTGTGACGATACAGGAAGGGGATTGTTTGACCTCCCTGGACCTTCGGGATGCTAACTTCCACATACCCATTCATTGGTTATTCTCAGAAGCGGGTCAGCACTACTAGTTCCAGGTGCTCCCTTTTGGGCTAAAAGTAGAGCAGAGAATATTAAGCAAATGTCTGTCAATCCACTGCAACCCTTACCTTCTGCTTGCTGTGTGGCCTCGCAGAGACAATATGAACCAGTTTCACGGTTCTTTTTCTCCCACATGTATATGTGTAATAACTGAACAAGGAAGAAAACTGGGACTTGGGGAAGGAGGTGCTGGAAGTTTCTCATGGGGTTTCCCTCCTAGAACAAAGAAGGAGTGCAGGGACGTCCTGCACTGTTTCCAATGGCACTCCAATCGGAGTATAGACTCCTGTATTGTATGTTCTTAGCAAAGTATTAGCAATGTAGAATAAACGTGATCAATGGTAATCCTTTTTGAAAGTATATTTAATCAGGGAGTCACATATTACATCATAGTGACGGTCTTGCAAGGTAGTAATAGGTTTCACTTTTTAGTAACATCCGTAAATCAGTACATCATCCCTATGCATTTCGTGCAAAGCCCTTCGTCAGGGGATAGCGACTGATCTGAAAATGAACACACTGGTGTCAGGAAGGAGCTCGCAACCACGAGGTTCATAATACAGTGAGTGAGGGTGAAATAAAGCATGCGTGATCCGATGTGAAACTGGAACCAGTGGAAAAATGAAGTGTTCTGGTGAGTCTAGTGCAGGATGGAAGGGCGAATATTTAATGTGACAGTAAAAAAACCCGTTGAGTGTGCATTAAACTGAATGGTAAACGAAACAAACCGGCAGAAGAAACAAAGCAAACCGTAATCATCCAAATGCAGTGCCCAATACTAGTGCGTGCTACGGGAGAAGAGCCTGTGTACATGCGATCAAAAATCAAAGGTGTGACGGTAGAGAAGTGTCAAAGGGCTTACCAGATGTCAAGTAAGACGGCGCGCGACATGCGAGGCTGCCGGGGCTCGGTGAAGGGTTAGGTGGATGCGGAAGTAAATAAGCGGTAAAGAAAACAGAAAACGGACTACCGCGAGTACTAGTGGTAGTGAAGGTGTATCTATGATAAAACGGACGTACATGCAATGTGAGGACATAACATGCATGCCGGAACTTTAATCAGATACCACAAAGATCAACGTATCCCGAGAGGTTTACGTATCGCTTTGAAGCCAACTCTCTGTCGGAACAACCCGAAATTCACGGAACGGTGGTACGCCATCCTTAACCGATGCTCATTAGACTTGATTCTACTCATAGTTGAAGAGCTTTCGAAAGTCATCGACGATTTGGACAAAGAAATTACACAAATTCAACGAAACCTTGAAAATAACATGCCTAAGGATGAGTTAGATAAAGCACTCGCCGACATTAACATTCAACTTGACAAATATACTAAAGAGATTAATGACAGAAAAATTAGAAAATACAAACGGGACACTATGGACTACAAATTGGGGGAGGTATATAGTTGGGCAGAGGTTTATGCCCAACGCAGACAACAGAGACCTTATAGCAACCCATCTTCAGATGTAGGGAGTTCCACCGATGGTTCCTCTTCTCAAAGAGGTAATACCAATCTTGGAAGATCTGTCAAGAGTACTGTTCCGTCCAAACAATTTGACACTGATTCTCAAACTGCGGCCTCAGCATCTGGTGTTCATTTTTTAGGAACAGGCCAAACTGTCAACGTCGAACCAGGCGGAGCAGAAGCCGCCACAGGAAGTACGATACCAATTGCTCAGTCAACCAGGAGCAAAAAACATTAGTGATTAATATATCCAAAACTAACCTATTTCAACTACAACTGTCTACTCTTGAACGTGGAACCACTTTCGTTCCAACATACAACACCTCTGAATTGGAAACCGAGATCAATCTCTACAAATTTATGCGGACCTTAAGACTCCGACATTTTTTTACCAACGTGTGTCCCCCTACTAGTACTCCCATACAACACGCATGTAAAGACCTAAGAAGCAAAAGCTCATTTGTGGCTCCTGTAAGTCACAAAATATTTGATTCTTTTGAAACAATCACCCTGAAATCCATCAGAGAAAACTTTAAGAAACCTAACCCTAAGTACAACAATTTCAAACGTAGGGAATCAAGAGCACTAAATCAAATTGTGAACAATCCCAACATTATCTGCAGTAAAGCTGACAAAGGGGGTGCGCTTGTTGTCATGGACAGTGATTTTTACAACAAAAGCGTAAGTGACCACGTCAACGACAAGGATTTGTACATGAAATTACCAAGCGATCCCACTGTGATTTTTTCCAATACACTCAAAGTGATTCTGGATAGAGCATTGTCAATGGGCACGATTACAGACAAAGATCACAAATACCTCATACAGCCACACCCTAAATGTCCAAGCATACACATGCTTCCAAAAATTCATAAAAATTTGAATCATCCACCGTTTCGACCCATTGTTTCTACCAAAAGCTCCATTCATGAACCGACTGGAAAGTTTATTGATCTTTACCTGCAAAACATCGTTAAATCCATGTCAACTTACCTGCGTGACACCACTGACTTTCTGAATCGTCTCCAGCAGGTTGTACTGGAGCCTGGCAAGTCACACACTCTTGTTACTATTGATGTATGTGCCCTATACACATCGATCCCACACAACAGGGGCATTGATGCCATTGAGTCCTTCTTACTCAACCATCCGATTGATGACGATTTGAAAGTTCTGATACTTGAACTCATACAGTTTACCTTGTATCACAGCTATTTTTCCTTCAACAATGACTACTATCTCCAACTCGTTGGAACGTCTATGGGGAATTGTGCAGCCCCCAGCTATGCGAACTTGTTTATGCACCGCATGGAACTTGATCACATCTTGAGTCACAATAAATGGGCAGACAACATTTTGACCCTAAGGAGATACATCGATGATATTTTCCTTATCTGGATTGGTCAACCGGATGGAATTCTTGAATTCCTGCAATACATAAACACTTTGGATGACCATATCAAGTTCACACATACCATTAGCCCCCACAGCTTACCATTTCTGGACGTCCAGGTGACACTACTCGACAACAAAATCACCACCAACCTATTCGTTAAAGCTACGGATAGAAACAATGCTCTACTTTACACCAGCTGTCATCCTACTCCCCTCAAAACGCATTTGCCATTTTCTCAGCTATTAAGGGCCAAAAGGATTTGTTCTGAACCAGATGCTTATGCAACATCGGAAGAAAAGATACTTCAAAGATACAGAGATCGGAGATATCCCGAGGCCACACTGCAAGCAGCCAAAAATCGTGCAGCTACAAAAACTCGGTCAGATCTTCTATCCACAAACATCAAACCAACTGGTGAACAGAGGCCAGTTTTTGTATCGAAATATTCAACAAGGAGCAAGTTGATCAAGAACATCATCCTAAGAAGCTGGGATATGATTCGTTTTGAACCAGACTTTCAGGGCATCTTTAACTGCAGACCACTATTTGCATACCAGAGAGCAAAAAATATCAAAAACATCTTGGAAACTGAACCTATTAACCCTTCCGCAAAATACTCAGGCACAACTCTGTGCCACAATTGTGGTCATTGTCACAATATCATCCCAGGAAATACTATGAATCATCCAGCGTCAGGGAAAATCATTAAACTACGGACTAATGCTACCTGTGACTCCAAGAATGTAGTATATCTACTCAAGTGTCCCTGTGGATTGCCTTATGTAGGCAAGACTGAAAGAAAAGTCAAAATTCGCCTGACCGAACATAAAAGTACTATCAGAAATAAATCCATCAAAGCACCTTTGGCGGCTCACTTTACCACACATCAGCATAACGTGAGTCAATTGAGGTTCCTTGTGTTGGAGGTTGTCCCACTGAGATCAGGCGTTGACAACAGAAAAATATTACTCCAGAGGGAAACCGTTTGGATCAAGAGACTCGATGCCTGCCAACCTAAGGGTCTCAATGATAGACTTGAATATAGTTGTTTCCTCTAATGAACTGTTGTCTCTAATGTACATACTTTCTAATTCTGCCTTTCTAAACCCACACCCCATGAGTTACCACTCTACTCCCCGTTTTACATCCACTTTTCCAGCATTTTCGTTCTCAATCTATTACTACATTTATTTGTACCTGGCTATATCTTCTGCATACATCTTTCCTTAACTGTTTATGACTTTCTTTAATAATCGTTTTACTTCACTGTCTATTATTTATTATTTTTTACTGTTCATTCCCAATTTTTCTGTTCTTTGCCTGACCACTCTCTTCCAGTTCCCACACTCCGTCTCCACACACTGTTCTCTCTTTTGTGATGCATATGACTTTTTCCTTATGTTGTGATGATATCTTCATGTACTAACCATTGGATTTGACCATTCCAAGATGGCCGCCGTTACCATCTTACACTGTTCATGTCCTGATGTTCGTATATTGATATGGTTAAATTTTGTTTAGTCATTAGATTTTCATTTTTAATGTTCAGTAGTATATTAGGCTACGGCCACTGTTATGTCCTCGCATTGCATGTACGTCCGTTTTATCATAGATACACCTTCACTACCACTAGTACTCGCGGTAGTCCGTTTTCTATTTTCTTTACCGCTTATTTACTTCCGCATCCACCTAACCCTTCACCGAGCCCCGGCAGCCTCGCATGTCGCGCGCCGTCTTACTTGACATCTGGTAAGCCCTTTGACACTTCTCTACCGTCACACCTTTGATTTTTGATCGCATGCACACAGGCTCTTCTCCCGTAGCACGCACTAGTATTGGGCACTGCATTTGGATGATTACGGTTTGCTTTGTTTCTTCTGCCGGTTTGTTTCGTTTACCATTCAGTTTAATGCACACTCAACGGGTTTTTTTACTGTCACATTAAATATTCGCCCTTCCATCCTGCACTAGACTCACCAGAACACTTTATTTTTCCACTGGTTCCAGTTTCACATCGGATCACGCATGCTTTATTTCACCCTCACTCACTGTATTATGAACCTCGTGGTTGCGAGCTCCTTCCTGACACCAGTGTGTTCATTTTCAGATCAGTCGCTATCCCCTGACGAAGGGCTTTGCCCGAAATGCATAGGGATGATGTACCAAATTACGGATGTTACTAAAAAGTGAAACCTATTACTACCTTGCAAGACCGTCACTATGATGTAATATGTGACTCCCTGATTAAATATACTTTCAAAAAGGATTACCATTGATCACGTTTATTCTACATTGCTAATACTTTGCTAAGAACATACAATACAGGAGTCCATACTCCGATTGGAGTGCCATTGGAAACAGTGCAGGACGTCCCTGCACTCCTTCTTTGTTCAGTACAATTACCAGTCCCCTACCGGCCGGAAGGGACTATTTCCTGGCACCCGAAAAATACGAATTTTGTTTACACCATCCACATTAGTGAATATTTTCTACCACGAGTGCCGCCATCTCTTTACTGATTTTGGTTTCCCTCCTAGAAACACGTGGCTGCACTTTGAAATACAGAACAACGGGGTAAAAAACCACAGAAGCATTTATCCGGTGTGTCCCCACCTGTCCCTAATCCCCGATATCTACATGAAATAAGAGAATTAAGTGCATGAAGGGATGTTAGGTACAGGCTGAGGGAACTAGGCCAAAGGTCTTTGGACTACCCAGGACAAAGGATCCTATAATCATACGACAGTGATTATATTTCCATAATATGCTATATGAATTCTCTCAAACAATCACAACAGGAAGAGAGAGAGTGAGTGTTGTAACCTGTAATTTTCCCCATGCCTGTACCTTTTCACCTCTATTGGTTCACTCCTTCCCTCTCGCTCCCTTTCCTCCCCTCCTCCTCTTCCCCTTGTAGAATGTTCCATCCCAGTAGAATCCTGGTGTTCTTCAGTTGTTCAGTTGGAGGATCTGTCGCGTAATAAACGCCTGCCTCTGGACTTACTTGTGTGGAGGCGATTATTTAACAATTGTAGAAAAAGAAAACAGAACAGGGGTTGAGGCAAACAGAAGATGCACCTAACTATTACAAATGACCGATTTAGTATGGTGATGGTACTCAAGACCAGGAAGTACACCCCTATATACCTCCTATTTGAAAAGAAAACCAAATCAAAACATGAAGCACATTGGATTTAGCACCCATCAAAATTGTAAGTAAATAATGATCATAGCAACGAATGTCCAAAAAGAAAAGATTTGAAAGAGCAGGTCCCAAGTCGGCTTTGAGTAGAAAAAGTGTTCTTTATTGATAAACTTCCACAACGTCTTTTAAAATCCAAATCATCAGAAATTTTTTAGCCAACGCGTTTCGCCTCTGTCGAGACTTCTTCAGGGCTCAAGAGGAGATGTGAAGAATTTGAGTGGATTCTGCTAGTATCTAAAGACCTGATCACACGATAGTAGTCTTTCAAGGTAGTAAAGAAAAGGGCAATCTAAAAACGATATTCAGCTTGTTCTCAAATGTACAATGAATAGTCGAGTCGATCGATTGTATCATCACAGTCAGTCCATGGCCCAGCATAAATCTGGCTTCATTAGTAATGCGCCTGGGTAACAGCAAACGGCACGGTAGCCTGAAGTGATTTAGGACGCCAGTATTCGTGGAGATCTCCACGAATACTTTTTCTACTCAAAGCCGACTTGGTACCTGCTCTTTCAAATCTTTTCTTTTTGAACATTCGTTGCTATGATAATTATCTACTTACAATTTTGATGGGTGCTAATTCCAATGTGCTTTACGAATATTTAACAATTGGCGACATTTCAGCTGTGCTGGGGACAGCGCAGATCCTTTCCCCAGCTTCTTTCACCAGCTGCCAGTATTCCTTTGCCAGGCGGAGAGCACTGCCACGATGTTCGTGTGTTCAGAGGCACTTGTACGTATGAGAAGCTCCACTCATTCGCCTGCCTTGACTATTATCCTGTGAGCTGCTGAGGGAGGACCTTCTGCTTCTACAATCATAACGTTGGGTGAGTGTGTGCGCTTTCCTACTTTGCTCAGCGGTGCTCAGCTGAGTGTCCCCCAGCCTGCCTCTGTTACCCCACAACCGCCTTTGCTACCTTTCAGCGCCTTCACCTCCCTGCCTCTGGTAGTGTGAGTCCTGGGAGGGGGTCGATCGGATCCTGTCAGGAGCGGCTGCAGCACTTTCCGCGCTTTCAACCCTCATACGTGCGGATTTTCGCCTGTTGTCTCCTGGCCCGATTTACTCACTTTCGAACCTTTGCCTCAGGGAGTGGAAAATCACCATTGCGCTTGACTTTACAACTCCTTCAGCGCCTTTGAGCCGATTCCACAGACGGCTAGCCGATACAGCATCGGGCAATAACCACGCCTCACACTAAGAGGGGGTAAAAGGCCACTTTATTGGACAGGTAGGCAGTACAAAATAAATACATAACATATCAACATATAACATAACATACCGCCAAACAGGATAAGTCTTTATTCAAATGTGAACAATAGTGACAAAAAACCATGAAAAACACTATACTGTTGCCATATCAGTAAATAAACTTCATCCCAACAAAGATATAAACAGCAAAAAAACACCACCAAACAAATTCTGAAATGTAAGTAAAAATAGAAACTAATGGAAACTGCATAATTTTGCCTGGAGGGGAGGGAGTATGAAAAGAAAAAGAGGAGGGCGGGGAAAGAAGTGATGTGGGAAGAAACAAGGAGAAAAGGGACGACGGAGAAATGAAAAAACAGAAAGGGTGAAATGGTATACAAAAAGAGCACAGTTATTGAAAACCAAAACAATACAAGTAAGCTGTCGCTAAAACAGCAAATTCTCAACACCATGGATTGATATGCAAAACCCCAGCAATCATTTCCCTTATGTTCAGCAGATAAATTTCGTTTCCAATGAAAGACAGATGGACTCCGTCATGTCTAAAAAATGGAAAATCCGCCCTGTTAATCTCATCATGTGACAACCAATACATAAGATTAATAAAACAAAAACGCTGTAAGTCACAATTAACTTTTCTTCGTGCCCTTTCTATAGCAGTGAAACTGTCCGCTCCTCTCCATACTCTCCGGGGCAGAAGAGCTGTCAGGATGATTTGAGATCTTGGCCAAGTCTTCAAGAAAAGTTCAAGATCAGTCTTTATGTCTATTAACAGCCCCAAGCCTGAGAATTGAACCAGGTCATTTTCCCCAAGGTGAATCAGAAGCAAATCAGGCATTCGTTTAGAGGAGAACTCACTAATCGGCGGCAAAAACTGGCCCCATTTAATCCCGCTCTTCCCCCACCACGATAAAGCAATCGCATCTGATGAAAAACCAAGGTTGCTGCCAAAATGCCGTTTGTCTGCCTGGGTGGCTGCACACTTGAAGGAATGGCCAATGAGCCAAACTTGCTTGGGCGAGGGTTCCGCACCTAGAAAGAAATAACAATTAATATCCCTGAGCTTAAACGTTATGTTCCAGTTGTCTGATGTGGCGTAAAAAACAATCTGAAGACCAACGCCCTCATTTTTTAATGTCACCAACAGAAAAACCCCACCTGCCCGCTTCTGAGGCCGCCCCAATCCGGAAAGAGTGTGTACCAAATGTTTTGGCGTCCTCGCCAATAGTCTTCAGGGATTTTCTTAGTATGGCTAACAATCGTGATGCTTTAAGCTGGGAGCCATCTTGAGGACGAAAAAGAAATCTGGAAAATGCACCTCCAATGTCTAAAAATTCAGACCGTGCTTGCATAGGGCAAAGGAAACCCCCATAGCCTGCAAGCTTACCCTGGAACCTCTACCCATCTGATCAGTTTTTAGGTGCTCTAGAAAAATTTCAATGTGTGAATGAAATTGCGATACGTGTATTGTCTTCAAGTCATCGTTAATGGCAGTACCCAGCAGCTCCCACACCCTGAGAGCCCCGAAAAATAGCCATACCATGCACAATTTATGCAAGTGGAACTCAAATTCAGAAAAACAAATCTGGGGCAAAATCGTAATAATCTTGGCTAACAATTTTAGTGATATCGGATCTCTCTGGTATGAATCCCTCTTTCTTGACTTAGTCCAACCCTGTAGCATTCTCTTGCCCATCTCGCCTGCCGATGGTTCGTATCCCCAAAATGATTTCCCGTAAAAGGAGATACCTGCTAATTTACCCGCTATAGTGGTAGAGGAAACATTCCTTTTGATATTAAGCATAATAAATCGTACCACGCCCTCTCTATGCTGTTGGAAACCCAAACCATTGCAAAATCTAAACGTAGCACGTGAGTCTAAAAATTCCAGCCAAGCTCTTCTGTAAGCCAATTTAGTGCTCTTTGCTAGAGAGTTCTCGACGAGCTGATAAGCATTCATATCCACAAATTCCATATCTCGCTGGGAAAAGGAGTCCTCTGCAAATCCGTTCCGGGCGCCGGACCACGGAATCTCTCCCACTGAAAACGAGACAGGGCATCCGCGATATTATTTGCTATGCCTGCAATGTGTTTAACCTTGAAGACAATGTTAAACTTTAAACATCCAATCATAAATATCTGCAGCAACTTCAACATCTGTTTGTCTTTCGCCTTTTGCCCATTTACTAAATCCACCACTGTCTTGTTGTCAACATTGAATAGAACTGTTCTATTGGCCAATTTGTGACCCCATACTGTAAGAGCCACTATAAGTGGGAAAAATTCCAAGAAGGCAATACTCTTCTTTTCAGCAACCCAGTTTTCCGGCCATTTCTCCGCACACCACTTACCATCCCAAAATAAGCCGAATCCATGGGCACCAGAAGCGTCAGAAAAAAGTTGCAGTTACCAGACAAAATCTTCGTCCAAAGACCAAAGTGTTATGCCATTGAAATCTGATAGAAATTTTGACCAAACCTCAAAATCGTCTCGCATATGTGCTGATACCCTTATTCTGTGGTGTGGAAGTTTCATGCCTGACATAGAGAAACCCAAGCGCCTGCAAAATGACCTGCCAGCACGTATGACCTTGCAGGCAAAATTTAAGTGTCCCAGTAAACAGTGTGCTTCCACCAAAGTCCGTTTGTGTGCAGTGCGTCCAAGAGCTTTGTTATTTCTGATATCTTCTTTTGAGGAAGCCTAGCTTGCATCTTGATGGTGTCAATCTCAATGCCCAGATATGTAAGGCAACAACAAGGGCCTTCAGTTTTATCCTCTGCTAAGGGTACTCTCTGTGTATCTGCAAAAAGCTTAAAATCGCGCAAAGCAGCGTTGCATTGTTGGGAATCAGCTGCCCCCATAAAAAGAAAATCGTCCAGATAGTGTGTAATGCCCATATGTCCTGTGTGAAAAGAAAAACACCACTGAATAAAAGAGCTAAACGCCTCAAATAGTTTGCACGAGATGGCACAGCCCATGGGAAGTGTCTTGTCAACAAAATATTGCCCCTCAAAAAATATGCCTGGCAATGAAAAATCTGATGGATGTACTGGCAATAAGCGGAAAGCGGACTTAATGTCACACTTGGCTAACTGCGACCTCGCCCCTGTTTCCCTGTCATAACTAAAGCCGAATCCACCGATTCAAAATGTACCATGGAGTCCTCTTTGGCAACAAAATCATTGACAGATGAACCTTGTGGCCATGATAAATGCTGAATCATCCTGAACTCACCCTCGGCCTTCTTTGGCACGACACCCAGCGGGGACACAATCACATCTTCCAAAGGGCAATGACTAAAAGGACCTGCCATCCTGCCTTCTTGAACATCCGTCAATAATTTTTGTCTGACTACGTGCGGAAAATTGTTGGCAGATTTTAAATTTTGCGTAAATCTCGGGCTACGTGGGCCTTGGTAACCTAGCTTAAAACCTTCTCGAAAACCTCAATATAGTAGAGCAGCATCTTGTGTGTCTGGGTAGAACAGCAACCAGTTACATAAAATGTCCACCTTGATTGGTGTAAAAGCCCTTGTTGCCAAACTGTGTTGTAAACCCTCTTCCTCTGCCTGGAAATCTGTTCCCCCAATGTGTCTGTTCCCCAAAACATTGGAGAACAGTGGAGAAGTGTGGCTCACTGGTTAGAGGAGGTAGACCCTGAAGCAGAGGTCAGACCCGGGACCAGGGTTCAATTCCCGAGGCCTAATATCCACGGACTCGATAATTCTTGTTTCGGTGCCTACTCGAATCACGGGTTCACACTCTGCAGCTCTGGGCATCAGCCTGCTTAATCTCCACTACGGCCCCCCCGCGGCGGGATGCCTGGCTTGCACCTTGGGGATGCCCAGTACGGGTTTCTCACAGGGAAAAAGCCAGGACGGGTTCCCAAGGCAAGCGCCGGGATGCCTACGGGTAATCGAGCGCTATATAAGAACGCATAATAATAATAATAATTGCGTGACTGCATGTTTTCCCCCACATCTGGAGCATTCGTGTTTGTATTTACAGGGGTTTCTAACACAGTACCCTTTAATGAAATTCCAGCATGCACTGGCAACGATGGTTGTAGGTCTGGTCCATGCCCCCTCCCCCCCGGGATGGGCCTAAACTGAAAGGACCGATAAGGTACCGCCAGACCACTGGCTGTGTGCATAGATGGTGGTGGCCTTGGAGGGTATATCCACTGTATCCAAAGCTCATTGTCAACCTCCCCCCATGGCTTGTCCGGCATTAATGTTAACCGTACTCGGAACTCTACATCGTAATGAAGCCAAGCATATCCCCCAAATTCAGTCGCTGCCTTTCTAATGAGATCGAGATACTTAAAAAGAGATACCGATCTGTCTGCAAATTTCTCACAAGATACGCTAGCGAATACGAGAAAGGCGGAAGTGCACAAGCCTATGTTTGTAGGAACCCTCGGCCGTTTTGACAATTCCCAAGCCTCTTGTTTGGAACCCTCTTTCGCTTTTATCTCCCTGTGAAAAAGCTTAAAAATGTCAATGAATTCCCCTTTCCATATCCTATCATTCGTGGCCGTGCTTAAATGAGCACCCAAAGGCATGGAAACAACCATATAAGGTAAACGTTTGAAAATGTCAGCTCAGCTGTTTTATTGACAGAATCTGTTTTGTTTCTGTTCTCTTCCCCTGCTAATGTTTGAACTGTGGCAGACCCTGCACCCCCTCTTTACTGTCACAAGCGCCATCTCGTAGAGAATCTAATACAGTCTGTGCCCCATCGGTATCCACATCTATATCGACCCTTGAACGTTTCGAAATCCGTACTTAAGTCTCACCTGGTGTGCTCTGTATTTGGTATTCGGCCAATAAACCGTGCTTCGCCCCCTTGTTCTGTTTCTTCATGATGGCTCCGAAAGTGGCAGGTTCAGTTCCTTTACGCTGTAAAAAATATAATCTAGACAAATCTTTAGTGTACCCCCCGGTTTCCCCGCTAATTTAGGCAAACCGCCAGCTATCTCATCATTTTCTGAGAGCTCCCCTTCTTCCAAAGAGTCATTGTCATTGTCCGGTGTAAAGTTTCCTACCAACCCTTTCTTACCTATGCTACCACCCTTGCCGCTGCCACTAGGTTGTTCCCCGTCCCCAATACCTCCATCGAACTCCCTAATAGCTAGTTTGAAGAGTTCAACTCTCTTGTCGTCCATTGGTGTGGGAAATTTCGCTGAAAATGTCCCCTTCTTCTCGCTTCTGTCAGTGCAGGACGTTTGATGCCTGACTGGTACGCTCTTACTACCCCTTATTGTGCCTGGCAGTATTTCATCCTTGTTGGACTGCAGAACGCTAGATTTCGCAGTTGAAAATGTAGGTTTTCCTTGTAAGTGCAGTAATCTGTGTTCGTCAGTAATTTCTTAAGGTATCCAAACCCATTTACCGTGTCCCTTGGAAATTTTAGACTGATCCTCGCCCCTCTGATTTGAAGCATCACATAAAGGAGGAACAATCTGTATCCCCGCCCCCTGCACCTACGTCGACCTTATCAGACAAATAACAATTGTCCATTGCAAAAGTTTTCAAAACATCAACATTTTGTGATGAAAATGTAGTACAAGCAAAATAATCTCCACTTGCAGTAGATATAACAGGTGACAAGCCCCTGTCAACTTTTAATGTATTTGAAACGACAGTATTACCACCCTTCTGCATGCCAAAATACAAATATCTTTGTTGTATGTCTTTGGTCTATCAGGCAAGCTGGGCCTATCCCCCTTTTCGTCACTAGATGTACTTTGATCTCCGACCTCATAAAGAGTGCAGAGGGGTTGCGTTAGAAATAAATACATATGTATTTGATAGATACCTTGTGTCCTGTCCTTTCATTTGGTATTCAAGGGATTATTATTGGTAAAACAACTGGCTTCACATGCTCTTTAAAGTTTTAGCCTAAGACTGCTGGTCCATGCTACCACTAGGATAGCTTGTTTATAAGGTTGACTTTACAACCACCATCAATAAGGGTCGATTAGACTGGTGCAAGGTGCCCACTAGAATAGTGGACATCATATGCCAGGCTAACTTCTCACAGCTTGTACCAAGCATTCTGCATTTTCTTGGCGATGAAAGCCATCAAGATGACAATGGTAAAGCTTAGAGTTTCTTCAGTGCACTGAGGATCATGTTGCAAAGCACATCATCCGAGCTTTTTTGATTAGCCTATTGACAATAGTGACATTTGTTTGAGTTCAGTTTTAGGAAGATCCTTGAAGATAAAGCTTGGATGTCTGAAATATCTGAGGCAGGCTATTTCAGGGGCAAATAAGTTCACCTGATGAATCAGCATTCTACGGTTTGCGAGTATAATGTTCCTGGGTTAATCTCACCCTTGTATTCATGGTATTGTACAACTGTTGTTGAACAGTATGTTCGAATTAACCCAAATACGTTTTCTCATTAAGTTGCTTTATTTGATGCTGTATCAGATGTTCTCCTATAGTGAAAACACCACCATGTGATTTGCTTTATCACCAATGACTTGTATATTTTGGTTTATAATTTTGTATCCATCATAGAATATACAGTTTACCATCAGCCTGTTTCTCCGATAATGCACCCACTGTTACACTGAAATAACTGCTGAGTCACACTCATTATACAATCCTGTATTTCTGATGCAGAAATAAAAGCAATTAAATTATCTTGAAGGCCTGGTCACATTCAGAACATCGAAGAGGCTTCTTGCCATTATGTGTTAGCTAATGCTTCGATAAATGCTCTATTATTGAACGCCTTATCACATTCAGAACGCCTACATGGCTTCTCCATAGTATGGTTTTGCCTGAGTCCTATCAGCTGCACCTTTGAGGTGAAAGCCTCAGATGGGTTTTCTGATGTAGAGACAGCTGGTGTTTTTGTTTGAAAGCCTTTTCACATTCATTACATTTAAACGGTTTCTCACCAGTATGGTTTTTCTGGTGAAGTTTTAAATGAAAACTTTGTGCGAAAGCCTTACTACACTCAGAACATTTATATGGTTTCTCACCGGTATGTGTTCGCTGATGACTTAAGTGAAGAGCTTTCCAGCTAAAACGTTTGTCACATTCAGAGCATTTATACGATTTCTCACCAGTATGGGTTTTCTGGTGTACTTTTAAAAAAGATCGTTGTCTGTAAGCCTTATTACATTCAGAGCACTCAAATGATTTCTCACCAGTATGTGTTCGCTGATGAATTGATAAAAACTGTTTTAGCTTGAAAGCTCGATCACATTCTGTACATTTATATGGTTTCTCACCAGTATGGGTTCTCTGATGATGAGAAAAATCAGACTTTTGTCGGAAAGTCTTGTCACATACAGTACACGTATATGGCTTCTCACCAGTATGTGTTCGTTCATGTACTGATAAATGATGCTTTTTACGGAACGCTCGATCACATTCAGAACATTTATTTGGCTTCTCACCCGTATGTATTCGCTCATGCATGGATAAATGATGCTTTTGTCTGAATGCCTTTTCACACTCGGAACATTTATGTGGCTTCTTACCGGTGTGAACGCTCCGGTGTATTAATAAATAAGGCCTTTGCCTGAAAGTCTTGTCGCATTCAGAACATACATATGGTTTCTCCCCAGTATGTGTTCGGAGATGAATTGATAAAAGCTCTTTTAGCCTGAAAGCGTGGTCACATTCAGAGCATTTATAAGGCTTCTCACCGGTATGAATTTTCTGTTGCATTGATAACTGCTGCCTTTGCCTGCAAGCCTTGTTGCATTCAGAACATCCATATGGTTTCTCACCAGTGTGGGTTCGGAGATGGACTGATAATCCTTCCTTTGTTTTGTATGCTGTGTCACATTCTGAACATTTATACGGCTTCTCTTCAGTGTGACTTCTCTGATGGACCAATAAACTGACATTTGCAGCGAAAGTCATGTCACTCAGAGCATTTGTGATTTTTCAGGTGGACGCTTGGTTGTACACGTCTATTCCCAATATTGTTGCATTCAGAACATTTACAAACTTCTTCAATGTTGTGGCTCTTATCTTAAGATATTCATCTTCAACCAATAAAATCCTTGAATATTTCAGCGTATTTATATAATTTCCTCTATTAATGTCCTTATTTATCAGTATTTTGATATTCCGTTCACTCTTTACATTGAAGGTGTAGTCATTCAGTACATGTATGTAGCCTGTTTCACGTGCATTCCCGCTAACAGACTCACGCTCCACTCCAGGTAAAGTGCAGGCATACACATACTTAGATCAGCGTCTTAGTGTGCGGAGTCAGGAAGAGATTCTTTGCATTGGAAGTCGCTCTCACAATCATGAGAAACACACGTTTTTTCGTAAATGAAAATATCAAGTTTGTTTCTCTTTTCTATTTTTCAGATTTGGTGTCTCCTCGATGGGGCTCTAGTGTCCGATGTCTGTGAAGCCTCTTCTTTGTCTCTTGATATCACTGAAAGGAATTTAGGGGCATATTACCAAGCAATAGCGATAATTATCGCTATTGCTTGGTTAGAGACAATATTTTACCGCTGAGCTGCGGCAATTTTTATCGCAAATAAACCTTGGTATTACCAAGGTTCATCGCAAATGCGATAAAAAACGGCCGCAATGCATGAATATCGCTGCAAAGTCAGCGATATTCATGCATTACCGAGCTAATGCTCTTAGCCATGTTATCCACCTCCCATTGGATAACATGGCTAAGAACTGCTCAGGGCAGCTGTTAGCTTTTGGAGATATTTGCGCTTAGCGCGAATATCTCCAAAAGTTGGTAATAGGAGATAGCGTTGTTAGTGACTGTTTCCAGTCGCTGACATCTTGGCACGCCCACTTTGCATGTCATTAGTGATAAATATCACTGGCATGCAAAGTGGGGCCCAAGATGGTCGCTATCTCCTACTAGCTGTCGCTAACTGGTGTTAGCGACAGCTAGGTAATAGGGAGATAATTTTATCTCCGCTTTCTTGGCTTTTAAAGCCAAAAAAGCAGAGATAAACGCCCTTGATAATATGCCCCTTACTT
The DNA here is from genome assembly GCF_964261635.1 of Lissotriton helveticus. Lineage (NCBI taxonomy): Eukaryota > Metazoa > Chordata > Amphibia > Caudata > Salamandridae > Lissotriton > Lissotriton helveticus. The sequence continues at coordinate 2,376,999 of NC_136067.1, read as the reverse complement.
GTTCTGTGTTTCCATATCCACTTGCTTACAAACATGTAATGTTCTTTTTTACTTTCTTTCTGTGCTTCAATCGACTGTCAGACTGAAAAAAGAATTACAGAATTAGTGTTGCATAAGAACAAAATAAGGAAATTCTAAACAATGATCTAACACTGTGGGTCTGGTTTACAGCTCGGTGGACTGAGGTCAGGAGTCCCAGGAGGATCCCGGCCAAAAACACAATGGTATCGGCAGAGCATGCCTACGTGGGCATGGTTTATCTGCTTCCTTGAAGACTCTTAGAGAAGACATGCCTGTCTGTCTCGCTCACTATATATGCCTACTGCATACCTATTGCTTTGCATTGCCTGTCATTCTTGCCCTTAATACCAATAAAACAAATTTGAAATTAAAAACACAATGGTGGCTGGTAGTTTGACAGCAAAGACTAAAAGAAGGAAACAAACAGTGATAAAACCAATGTTTAGAAATTGAGCTGGCAGCGCTGGAAACTCGAGGGGGCTGCCAGATCGGTTATTCCCTTCAGCGCTCTAGTTGCTCTACCAGGGCACAGATGGAATGGACGCCTGTGCTGGCTAAAGAAGGCGCCTTCACCTGAGTGAACTCCCGAGGAAGCAGCCTCCAGGGTTTCTCCATCGTGAAGTTCAGTCAGGGCAGAGGCATAGTTTAAAAATTTAACAGTTTCTTCGGTCCTAAGTTGCGGTAAGGAGTCTGTCTGGAGGAGGAGTGTCTTGACCTAGAGTCTGCTATTCTTATTTAGAGTCGCGTCTCTTCACTTAGACAGGGCGCTGAAGACAACCTTGGAAACGGACACCTAATGAATTATAATTTGGTGACAACTTAGAAAATAGCAGTTCAGAATAGAAGGGATAAAATAATCAATCTCCCTGACACTGCAGGAGTAAGGTGTACCAGTAAGACTGAGGAATGCTCTTTAGATAATAAGATATAGAGCATCCATTTAAAGAATAGGGGCTATTTCGAAACAATATGTAAATATTGTAGTCACTTTCTCACTTTTTCATTTTCTAAAAAATTTTTTCTTTAGAGGTTTATGTAAACTGTGTGGTGGATATGTATATATTGTAATTTTAGATTTGTAGAACACAAAAGAAGAGTATCTCTATATAAAAATAGAAGTGTGTAAAGTAAAAGAATAAACACACAAAAAAGATATGACTGAATAAAACACACTGTATAAAGAATGTTTTTTGATTTGCTACGGTTTCAGGATTTAAATGATATATATAGAAAACTGAGTTGATTTACTTTTGAAGAATTGTGTCAGGTCAGATAGGTAATTGATAAACCTATTTTGAATAAGGATTTGTATAAATTGGTTCCATAGCATCGTTTATGTTATTGAAGTATCTTGTTGTGCCATCAATTCACTAATAAAAAACAGAATTTCAGACACACTATCTGAGAGATTAGTGTCCAAGCTAGTATAAAGCTACTCAAGTTTTTTTGCAGTACATAGGAAATGAATCAGTCCGCAAGTTAAGAAATATAACTTAACTGATCTATCCTTCTCTTGAGAAAACCTCCTGACTTAGGGAACAGTAGAACGCTGAAGTGGTTCATAAGAACTCTTGACTACAAGTAGATAAACACTTACCCGAGGGTACATACGTTCATCAGCCTCAGCCTTCCATCGTCCTCCTGATCCACACAAGCACTTCCTCTGGAAGGAAAACACATTAAACAATTAAATTGCATGTTGTTATGTACTGAACTAAAAGAGCAGTTGATGTAATATTATAAATGTGAATGAAGAAAAAACAGCTAATGTACAGGAAAGAATATCGCTCACGTTATATAGAGGTAGAGCATAAGTCCTAGACCGTTTAGGTATGTTATTTTAGTTATTAAATTAATTAAAGTGTTAGAATTGAATGTGTTATTGCCCCATAATTTATGCTTTATACTGTGTTATGTTAGCATTGATGAAGATAATTTGTATTAACCATTATTGCATATAAGTGTGATCAGTTCCTTCTAATATTGTGCGGGGTAAAGTTAGCATCTGTGACACCATTTTCTGCCATGTAGCCGCCATATTTGCGGTGATCGAAATCAAGCATTTGCACCCCTTCTGTCTGCCTCAGCAGAAAGCTTCTGTTCTGTTATTTCCTCTTAGCATATCCAAGGCTGAAACCCAGATGTACTAATGAATAGTCTATTCTGCCTTCGCATGCCTATCCCTGGCCGTAGCTATGCTCCCACACTAGAGAGAGCTGAGAGCGAACAAGGCGACCATGGGAGTCTGATAGCGTGTACCCATTCTGCAGGTGGTAGCTCATCTTTCTGTGCCTCCCTTTGTTCAGCCTTTGCCCAAGCTGTATTTTTCCACCAGGGGCGGGACTTAGGGGTTGTAGGAAAGCTTATTTTCTGTTACCAAACGTTCTGAAGTCAGTCCCTCCACAGCTATCCCATGAGGCTGGTCAGACCAGACTCTGCTGCAGTGTATTACTAATAAAAGAGAAGGGGAGCATACGTCCTAGACCAATTAGGTATGTAAATGAAGTTATTAAATTAATTGAGCAGAGGTTAGAGTAGAAGGATAGGAATCAGAACAGATGTTTGCATTCTTTTGCAGTTTCTAACCTCCACGAGAAAGGGTTCGTAACACCTCAGAACTAATGTAGATAGAAGATAGGAACACCTCTCGGGAGAAGAATCCTCTGCTGACAGACAGTCTCTTCTTTTCCCCCCATTCCCCCTCTTGGTGCCCCTCTGTTTGGTAAATAATCGAAAGAACAGGTGGCGTACCTGTGGGGCATTGGGAATGGTCGTCGTTCTGCTCTGTGTAAGTCATTGGTAAGATCCTTCTGACATTTGATGGGTACTCTGGTCACAAACATTATATCCTAATACACCTAAATAAAGCAGATATTCAGTCCGCTTATTTAGGTGTATTAGGATATAATGCAGTAGTAATAAGACAGATCGGATAAGCTTTGCATTTGTGATGGAGTCCCAACTCTAAACCAGGCCCAGGTTCTTTATGTTAAACAGAGTCAATGGCAGCCCAGAATGGATTGTGAATGAGTGGAAGACGCAAAGCTAATAAAGGACGTCTCCACCCCTGTGATCATATGGGATTCAGTAGTATAGGGAAGATGATGTTTTAATGCCGCCCATGGAGAAATGAGCAATATTAAAGCATTGAAAAGAAGCTCTGAGTTTGCCACCACATTCGACTACGCACTGAGGGGCAGATTTACAAGGAACTGACGCTTCTGCATTGATGCATCAGTTTCCTTGCGTCAGCGCCGAATGTCCTTGCACCACTATGGATGCGCCGTATTTACAATACAGTGCTCCATTGCAAGGATTAACAGATGCGTCAGAAATTATGACATCTGTTGGCGCAAAAGTCGCGCATTGCAGGAGTTTCTCATGAAAGTGAGGCAACTCCAGCAATGCACCACAACAGATGGGTGAATCCCATTCAAAAATCCCTGCGTCATTCCTTACGCCTGATGTGGGCAGGCGTAGGGATTTTGATGCAGTGAAAACGTAGAGTGACGCAGTGAAATCTTGTAGATTTTACTGCGTCAATTCTACATGGCTTTTTGGGTGAGAACGCCCAACCTGCATACATTATACCCGACGCGGGTATAATGTGACGCAGGGCTTTAGAACGGGACGCATCTCCATAGATGCGTCACCTTGTTAATGGGCCGCAACATTCATACTGCGGCTGCGTCACAAAAGTGCTGCACCGGTAGTGCAAAAGTCATGCAAGGGGCTTGTAAATCTGCCCCTGAATCCCTGTCGCAGTGCACTCCAGTCATACGGCCGGGGGGCGGCATGGAACCCTCCTGACCTTCACATGCGCCCCACACTAACTGCAGCACCGAGCTGCTGTTTATTCAACTCTGCACTAACATAAAAAAAATATTAAACAAACAGCCATTTATTTAAAGGTTAATTTAAGTTAAAGAAATGAATAACTATGGTGTCCTGCACTGCTTAACTTTAGAACTATCCTTATTTTAAAGACTTCTTGCAGTAAAAATGTGATAAAGTCTGTTAAAAATTCAAAAAGTGTATCTCATTCACGTGCACAACTGTTTCACCTTAGTATATCAGATTATATCGCTGCATTGAGAAGCATTTTTCATTTTAAGTGATGGGTTTCAAACATGAATTTAGAAACATTCTTTCTTCACCCCACCCCGACAACAATGCCAATATCGGTCTGGTGATTGCCTCGCCTCAAGTTCCCCATTGCGCCCCGTCCTGGGGACCCTGCGCCAGCCGTCCAGCCAGTCTAGCACCTCTTCGGACCGTGGGACTGCAACCTGTGGGACTGCGACCCGTGGTACTGCGACCCGTGGGACTGCGACAGGTTAGTTGCCCATTTGAATCATTTGACTCAGCAGGTAACCATTATGACAATATAATTCTGACTCACCCTCTTTGCTCTTCCTTTTCCTGATGGTGAAAGATTGCTGGGCAGTAACTTTGACCAAATGGCTTCTGCTCCACCAACCTTTCGCATCCAATAACACAGCATCCTTGTTTTCTCCCAATACTTCAACCGGTAATGAGAATGTGGTCTCCCCTTTCCTCGCTTGAACAGGTCTTTTAATCAATGCCCAATCACAATAGTAGGTTTAGGTTCCTTAAGTTGTGTCTTCTGTCATAATGGGTTTTCATTGCACTTTGTTTTTTTAACCACATTGGACACCATTTCAAAATGAGTCTTGGTATTCCCACACACACACCCTGACCCCCCATCTTCACTGGCCTCCGCGCTCCGCCCCGCCCTGACCCCCTCTTCCGGGCCCCCTACCTACGCTCCTTGCCCAGGGCCACCATGAGCCTAGAGCCGGCCCTGGTGAGATCGAGGAGAAAGCTGAGGGGTATCCCAGGACCAGCAGCACCGCTCTACCCTCTTTTCCGTATAGAACGTGGTTGTCCCAGTACTGTTACATCCAAACAGTGCAAAAAGAAAAACAATGCAGTTCTATAATAAACAATGAATCAAGCAGGAAGTTGAATAGTGCTCAAGTGTTATTTAATCACACTGAACACACGATGCAAATTTTCGAAAAATTATTATACTGAAGACATTGAAAACCATCATTGGCGTGCCCAACTGGATGGGCGGCGGTGGGAAGGGGGGTGAGGGGGCGGTGACTTAGGTGAGTACCGCCAACAGTGCATGTCGCATTGTGACTTTTTGTTTTATATGGCTGCTTAATTCCATTGTAATTTGTTTTGATATGGACTATGTTAGGCATGTGTGGCATTGAATAGCATGCCCAACAATGTCATTGTAATCACCACTAGTAGTTTGCACTCATTTCCCTAAGTCACCGTCCTGTGGTAAATAAAATATTACCCTGTCATAATTTCTATAAATAAACAAAGTGTCATGCATTGAATGAGAGGCAGAGTCCGTGGTATCCGAGTCAAAGGGCTTTATTCCAATAACTCGAGTTAAGGGAGAATCTGTTCCATCACCTCTAAGGTTCAGGAAGGGTCTTCTAAACATTATTTTCTGATTACATATTTATACGTGCAATCTTGTACATAGGAGGAGCGCTCCAGGCAGAGCAAGAGAGAAAAGAAGATAAGAGCATGTGGGCGTGCATGAGGGTGTACACTTGATGAGTCATAGGTGAGTCATAGGTGGGTGGATACATGGAGGGGGGTTGCATGGCAGGCTTGGAACTTTGCCCTACTTGTGCGTGCAACTTGATCATGACGTGCAACTGACGTGTGACTGGGGGGAAAGCTGACATTCAGTCTAGTAGAGAGGCCTTCAGTGTCAGGGCGACCAGCACGTCTGGTATTATCTGATATCTTGAGTCCGGGGATGTTTTATCTGAAGCAAAGGTCGCTCATCACTAAGAGCCAGAGGCACTCCACACCACTGGAATCAAGCTAGCCGGGCTGATGAGAGGTTTTACCTCGAAACCGGGCCGGTCCTCGGATGCTTGTTTCCGTTCTGGGAAGGACATGGCTTTTGTAGTTCGGACTGGACTGTTCCCATGGGGCACAGGGTCAGCGCTGATTTGCATATCGCCATTGTCTAACCCAGGGTGGTGTGGAGTGGAAAAACGATGGATTTGGGCCCAGATCTTTTGACTGGGGTGAATGTGTGACATTGATCCACATTCTGTCAATCATTGTTGTGTTTGCTGGGTCTTGATGTATATCATGAGCAATCTTGTGGAGTCTTGTTATTGCTGCGTACACAGATGGCGCGTTATTAGGGATGAAAATGCAGCAACTGGAGCCGATCACTCTACAAGCCCCGCCCCTATCCGCCAGGATGACGTCAAGAACAAGGCGGTTCTGAAGAACAACAAGTCTCATGGCAGACTGCTCCTGGGTCAAATTCGCCAGAGCAGAAGCAGTCACATTCACTACTGCTTCCAGAGTTCTTGTTAACCTGCGTATCAGTTTACTGTTTTGGACGGGACCTATGAAGAAAAAGAATCCTTTGTTGAAATCTGTATATTGCTCCCAAGCTGTTTCAGTCTGATCGATCTCTGAGGCATCGGTCTCTCTCCTTTGTCTAACATGCTCTAGTCGTGAATCTCGATGATAATGGGATGGGGCCAGAAAGACGGGTGGCAGCAGGAACGCTATATAACATGTCCCACCCCGGTCTGGGGGCAGTTGTACATAGGCTGTCTGACCGCAAATGAAATGTGTATGGCGTGATGTTTTGAATGAAGACTGTCCTTTATCGTTAAACTCTACTACAGCTTTACACTCGCTGTGTCCCATACGTACTGAGCCTTTCTTTCTAACGCACAAAGCACCTTTTACTGGTAGGACTGATATAAACGGTGGACCTATATTTTGCATGGGCTGAGCGTTCAGCATTATAAAACTAACAGATGCATTTCCTTGCTCGTACTCTTCATTTTCTAGATCTGTTCCCTTCCTTTGGGGAAATCCGTCTTTGTCTGGGAAACATGCCTTATTCATTACTTTATTCAGGTTTCCATATATCCATTCATCTTGGTATACTATGGACTTTCTGTCTAGTGAGGTCATTAAGGCAAACCATGCTCCGCACGAACCATTGTGGGAGAACGGTAAAGGGAAGAAGGGCAGAACTCCCTTCGTCTTTTGATAAGGTGGCAGTTGGCCACATACCCAGCAATCAGTCGCATTGCTGGTCTGATGAGAACGGTGTAACATTCGAATAAAAGTATTGTTACGCAGGGCAAGTCGATATGACAGTTCATGGGGTGGCAAGTCACTGAATGTATGCTCTACGGTGTTGTTTTCTAATTGAGTGGATTAACTGTCACACGCTATTCTAAAGGGCAGCTTGCATTGGGAAAATAATAATGTATATTTTGTAGAACAAATTTTAATTAAAAAAAACACACGGTTGCATTACACTAATTAAAAGCACATTCTATGATGGGTCTGTTTTATATTTCCTTCTCAACCGTGAAAACATTAAAGCACCCTCCGTGCAAACCCTTATCTCAATCCGACTGGTTTATTTACAACTTACCGACCTCTGAGTCAAACACATTAAATCAAGTGATCCAAGGCAAACCCACACAAATACACGGACGCATTTGAAATAGAATGTTAAATGAACGCTTCTTTACTCCCCATGCAAGACGTTACCATTCAGTCAGCAAACTGACAAAGCACATAGGCAGACCCAGCAACCAATGAAAAAGTTAAATCAAACCATCAATCAACTAAACACTCACTGACTTTTAGTGTCAGCTCACATAACCATGCATGTGAAACAGCATGGTAAAACAAATACTGCCTTCTCAATACAAGATATTAACCCTTTGGCAGCTGAAGCACAATCTTTCCCCAATGACTGCAGTACATGGGAAAGTCATGAACTCATCTCTCCACGTTATCACATAACACGTACGCACATCTTCAAAACGTTTTCTCCAAGCACTTGAAAGAGATCCAGCTCTCTCCTGCCTAACGTAATGATAACATGTTCTGCACAAACCATAACCACATGGCGCTATTCACAAGCCATATTCACAAGAAACTCAACAAGTTATAATAATGACATGCTCTTCATAAACCATATTTACAAGGAGCTATTTACAAGGAACTACACAGTAAACTTATATGGCCGATGGGGGCGGAGGGAAATCTGCGTTTACGTAGTCCGGTGCGGGCTCTTCTAGATAGGAGGAAATAAAAGCCTCTGATGCTGTCGGCTTCTTTCTACATACTCTAAAGGGTACAGGTGGTGGCGTTCGCGACCTACGGGGTGTTTCTGAGGGGGTCACTCTAGCTAGTTCTTCTGAGAGGACGGGATAAATACCAGTAACGACGGCATTTCTTTCTCTATCAGCCTGTTCTGTTTTGAACCGTTCCCCCTCCTCTCGCAGTTCTTTTTCTTTCGCTTTTTCCGCTGCTTGTGTAGTTCTCTCTGCTTTGTTCAATTCTTTCTCTGTTCTCCTATGTGACTCTTTGCGCCACAATTCAATGGCATCTTTCTGAGAGGGTCTTGACTTCTTTTTCCATAGCGCTTCCTCTACTCTCATAATGCATTCAGAATCCCATGTTCCCGAGACAGGCCATCTATATTTCTCCTCCAAATCCTTCGTGTAATCTACCCATAAGTCTAAAAACAAAATAGCGTCTAGCCCGTGCTTATTATACATAAAATGACCAGGTGTGACTCTTCTGGTATACCTTTCCTGGTCCCTATCTGACGTAATTTCGAAAACAGTGGCATGTTGAAACTAACACAATGGAAATACAATACACACAGAATAGACTGATTGAAACAATCATTCACACTAAAACACTAAAACAGATACAGTCTAACCTGATACATGGAATAAAACATGTACTTGAAAACAGTTAACTTTATGCACTGGAATACAGCACAGCCATACCGGTCCCAAAAATGAGACACGTCTTTACCGTGCCCACGTTATGTTATGTTATGTTAATTGGGCTCTTCTATAGCGCAACGGCTACTCACGATGGAGTGTCCCGGCGCTTTGGCGAAGAGGACCTTTATTGGAAAGGAAACATAACTGGGATTAAAAGACTTCACAATTCATAAGTAAAAAGCCAGGTTTTTAATGCCTTTCTAAAGGACATCAGACTAGGGGCCTGTCTAAGAGCGAAAGGCAGTTCATTCCAAGCGCGTGGGGCCAGGTAATGGAAAGAGCCCCCCCCTTGTCGAGTTCGTTTGATGGATGGAACGAACATTTTGAACAAGGAGGCAGAGCGAAGAGCTCTGCTCGGTTTGTAAAGAACAAGACGCTTTCTAATATACCTGGGGCCCAAGTCATGAAGAGCCTTATAGGTTAACGTCAAGCTCTTAAACAGCACCCTTTTGGCTATAGGGAGCCAGTGCAATTCCTTAAGCAAGTTAGAAGCACTCGCTCGTCGAGGAAGACCATAGATAGCCCGAGCAGCTGAATTTTGCACAACCTGAAGTCTCCTTACCAGATATTTAGGAAGGCCTAAATAAAGAGCATTAACATAGTCCATACGTGACCCTACCAGTGCTTGGACGATAACCCTGCGATGGTTCACGGAAATCAAAGGAAGGAATTTCCTGAGCATCCTCAGGATACCGAAACATTTCCCTGCAAGACAGGCTATTTGGGGTCCAAAAGTCAACTCATTGTCTACAATGAAGCCAAGATTTTTAGCCTTGGTACTAGCATTGGCAGGAGGGAAAAGATCCTGGGGCCACCAACTTTTCCAGTTTGGTTCAGAGACACACCCGAAAAAAAGCAGCTCCGATTTATCGGAGTTGCATTTCAGGCCGTGTCTCTTGAACCAATCAAAGACTGCTTCTAAACAGCCTCTGATACGTGTCCCATCAAACATCTCATTCTTGTTCTGGGTGAACAAGAGCTGGGTGTCATCAGCGTAAGACACGATCTGAGCGCCAAACGACTCCGCAACCTCTGCAAGGGGGGCCATAAAGATGTTAAAAAGCAGGGGACTAAGAATAGACCCCTGAGGGACCCCCACTTCCAGGGCTGACATAGCTGCGGAGTTAGGTGGCGCCCAGATCGTTTGCCGACGGCTGGCTAGAAATGACTTAAGCCAGTTCCACACCGTCCCCCTAAGACCACAATCCCAGAGTCGAATTAGGAGAGTGTCATGGGGAACGGTGTCAAACGCCGCCGACAAGTCTAACATAACCAACATGGCCTTACCTCCCGAGTCTAAGACCTCTCTGATGGCGGTGGTGACTTCCAGTAATGCGGTCTCTGTGCTGTAGTTCGCACGAAACCCAGATTGAGTACTGTGCAACAAGTTGTTATTCTCGATGAAATCAGAGATGGATCGGTGCACATGTCTTTCCGCCACCTTCGCCAGAGCGGGGAGGAGAGAGATAGGCCTATAGTTGGCGTGTATGATGGGATCCAGAGTTGGTTTTTTGATTAGTGGAAGAATAAGAGCACTCTTCCAAGCCTGTGGGACAATGCCAGAAGACAGTGAGGAATTCAGAATGGAGTTAATGGGACTATTTAGCGCAAAGGCTATTTTGTTAAGACAAGAGACCGGGCAGGGATCTAAAGGGGAGCCCGATTTCAAGCCTGTCAAGTAGTCTAATGAAGCGGCAAGGCTCAACTGCGGAAATTCCCAAAGAGTGGGGTTAACAGAAGAGAGAGCATCAGGATCGACAACCCGAGACTGTTTAGAATGAGTTGCAAGGTCGGCTTGAATGGTGGTTATTTTATCAACAAAATAATGTGCAAGTTCATTCAGCCAAGATTTTGAATGACCCTGAACAGAAATGGCCAAAGATGGAGAAGTGAAGTCTCTAACAATTTTAAAAATCTCCTTACAGGAATTATCCGAATCATCTATCCGACGTTCAAAGTAGGATTTTTTTTCGCTCCAAATCATCTTATGGTAAGATCTAGTCAAATCTTTAAATTTTTCTCTCTCACGAGGGTTATAGTCTTTTCTCCAAATTCTTTCTGCTCTCTTGCAATTTTGACGAACTTCTTTAAGCTTAGATGAAAACCAAGGAGCAGAAGCACGTTTATTTCCAGGTTTGACGACTTTCTCAGGCACAAGATCCACCAGTATGGTTGTGAGCCATTCCGTATAAAGGGGTAGGTCAGTTTCTACACTACCGGACAAAGTGCAAGGTGAACGTGCCAAAGCTTGAAGTAGCGCATCACTAGATAACAGATGAAAAGGCCTGGACACTCGTTTAGCCGAGGTCGCGGGGTTCAGTCTGGCGGGAGAGATACTAGAAAGACTAAAAGTGATTAGAAAATGGTCCGACCATAATACAGGTTGAGGGACAAGTGCATTAATTGGAACCGTGGAGAAAACTTGGTCCAGAATATGGCCCTTATTATGTGTGGAATCATGAATGAATGGAGTGAATCCTAATGTTGCAGTAACCTCCATAAGTTTTATCGTGTCGGGATTAGCAACCTCGTCCATGTGTATATTTAAATCGCCCAAAAGTAGACAATGTTTAGATTTAAGACATGGAACCGATAGAGCAACCTGTAACTCGTCCACAAAAGAGCCTAAAGGACCAGGGGCACGATATGCCAGAATGCCAGTACAAGCATACTGAGGAGACAAATGAAGAGTGAAGCCCAGTGCCTCGGTGTTCTGAATATTATCTACCGGAAAGGTAGTGCAGTGCAACTGGTTGTTGACTATAATAGCTACACCGCCCCCGCGCCCAGATATTCTATCTCTCCTAATGATGGTATAATTAGGTGGGATGGCGTTTGCTAAATCTGGAGCAGAGGAATCACTCAGCCATGTCTCGGTAAGATAAAGGCAAGATATATCAGAGTTTTCAAGCAAATTCCATATGTCTAAGGCATGGCAGCCTAGAGAGCGCGTGTTGAGAAGTAGACAAGTGATAGTAGTCTCCGAATGAGGATGAATTGGTCTATTATATAAAGGGGCTCGCCAGCCACATACCTGACATCCTTTCCTGAAAGCCCGGAGGCCCGGAAAAACCGAGTGGCAGCGCCCTATCGGAGGACGAAGATCGGAAAGGGTCTCGGAAGAGTAAGAATAGCACATTATTAAAGCTAAAAGTAATACAGTACCTGCCAAAAGAACAAGCCTGCCAGCCGTCCTGCCCCGCCTGCTGCCGGAACGCTGACGGGCGCAGACGGGCAGGACTCTGGCACGACTCAGGCGCAGGGAAGGCGCCACCTTGCGCGTCACCGCTGCGCGTTGAATAAGTGGAGCTTTAAGTAGGCCGGCGGAAGTAAAGAAAACCAGGCGCCACGACCCGCACCAATATGGCGGCGTCAGGCTTCGCTGGTTACACCAAAAAGGCGCTCCCTCACCACCCCAGAACCGGGCCCACCAAACAGCGGTGCAAGGGTAATATTTTAACGTGCAAGTGAGGGGCCAGGATAAGCGCTAAGGCACACAAAAGAAATTTGTTTTAAAATCACAAATATGAAAGAAAAAATACAACGCTATGCAAGCAGTTTTAAAATCACCGCGTTAGCGCAGAGTCGCGCAGTCCTTAAGCGCAGAGTATACCGCCTAACCTTACAGGCACCTATTTGCCAAGGAAAGATCGTCGGGCAAGTTCCGCCTTAAGTAGGCCGGCGGAAGTAAAGAAAACCAGGCGCCACGACCCGCACCAATATGGCGGCGTCAGGCTTCGCTGGTTACACCAATATGGCGCTCCCTCACCACCCCAGAACCGGGCCCGCCAAACATCGGTGCAAGGGTAATATTTTAACGTGCAAGTGAGGGGCCAGGATAAGCGCTAAGGCACACAAAAGAAATTTGTTTTAAAATCACAAATATGAAAGAAAAAATACAACGCTATGCAAGCAGTTTACCGTGGACCCGTCTTTACCGTGTTCGTGTGAACGGACACGTCTTTACCGTGTTCATATAAATGAAACACGTCTTTACCGTGCCCACGTTTTACCGTGGACCAGTCTTTACCGTGCTCATATAAATGAGACACGTCTTTACCGTGTTCAAATAAATGAAACACGTCTTTACCGTGCCCACGTTTTACCGTGGACCCGTCTTTACCGTGCTCATATAAATGAGACACGTCTTTACCGTGTTCAAATAAATGAACCCGTCTTGAACTTTATGCGTTCCCCATAGTGGTACTCACCGGGAAGCAGAACTTGAAGGCCTCTGAAACTTGATACTGCGCATGCGCCTCGGAACAGGTGGCCCTTCGGAACCTCGGACCTTGCTCTCTCACGGGTTGGGCTCTGGTTGGGATGATCCGCGATCCTCACCGCCTCGTGTGGACGCCTGGTCGCAGTCCGTCTCCTCCGTGGGCCTGAGGGAGTAAGCAGGAAATCCCGCTGCGTGCGCACTTTGAAGTCCGTCACGGCTGTGGAAGGGGGCAAAGGCTGGACCTACGTCTCCGGCGTGTGGGGAAAGGGATTAGTCCACTATTCGGGCACCAGATTTATGTGGTAAATAAAATATTACCCTGTCATAATTTCTATAAATAAACAAAGTGTCATGCATTGAATGAGAGGCAGAGTCCGTGGTATCCGAGTCAAAGGGCTTTATTCCAATAACTCGAGTTAAGGGAGAATCTGTTCCATCACCTCTAAGGTTCAGGAAGGGTCTTCTAAACATTATTTTCTGATTACATATTTATACGTGCAATCTTGTACATAGGAGGAGCGCTCGAGGCAGAGCAAGAGAGAAAAGAAGATAAGAGCATGTGGGCGTGCATGAGGGTGTACACTTGATGAGTCATAGGTGAGTCATAGGTGGGTGGATACATGGAGGGGGGTTGCATGGCAGGCTTGGAACTTTGCCCTACTTGTGCGTGCAACTTGATCATGACGTGAACTGACGTGTGACTGGGGGGAAAGCTGACATTCAGTCTAGTAGAGAGGCCTTCAGTGTCAGGGCGACCAGCACGTCTGGTATTATCTGATATCTTGAGTCCGGGGATGTTTTATCTGAAGCAAAGGTCGCTCATCACTAAGAGCCAGAGGGGGCATATATTTCTTCGTTCATTGCATGGGGGCTGTGGGCTTTCTACGGATGCAAGCTCTGTAATTTACTTAAATGGAGACAGAAAGGCTAGGCCCTATCTCTGCAGACGGGTTCTGTTTACCTTCTTCACTGGGCAGGAATGTGATTCTGTACAACAAGCAGATAACTATTTTGCAAAACACTGTCTTGGCACCCCGTGCTGGGCCTCTTTCGGCTGAGCCAGAAGTATGTGAGGTCAGGGATACGTAACTGTAGCTCTCAGAGTGTCTGAGCCATGAAAACCCTAATTCAGAAACTGGCTCAGGCTGAGCCACAAAACGGGTTCATCGTGATTCATTTAAAAGTGCACAATGCAAATACATGGGCCTTAAATGCTAACTTAATATTTCTTACATGGGAGACTTGAAGACTGGCATCCTAATGCAGGACGTAAATGCAGAGGCCTTGTTATTCAGGCCACTTAAGGGAAAATGCATGGGTGACATGCACATACATTAAACATAGGGTACACGCAGGGGACATATTGGTCATGTAAAATTTCATTTTCCTCAGTCCCCTCCTTTTCCCCCCCTCACCCAGTTGGGCACACCAATGATGCTACTGTTGCATTACACATTTTCTTTATATATTGACACTATATATTATTAGAACATTACAATGTTGAGCATTCAATTGCAGACAAAGGACTGCTCTGGGCTTCTCGTGGGCGGTAGAAGCCCGTAGAACATTCTAATGTTGTTTTTCATTCACAGCTTCTGTGAACAAAGGACTCACTGGCCTGAAGGGATTTAAATCCCCTCAGGCTTCAAGAGTTTTTTTTTAACTGCATGCGCGCTAGCGGTTTTCCCGCTGCACGATGCGATTTCAAAAATCGCGCGTTACGTGACAAGGTCAACTCGTCATCCGCATAGCGCAGGTTACGCCCATGATGAGCTGACCTTGTCATTAGCGCCGAAGGGGTTAAATGTTTTACCAATCCTAACATTCTGCCCTCTGGGGCGGAAAGTTCTAATAGCCTTAGAGCTCTCCTATTGGGCGCTACCGGCCATTAAAAGCCTGCTCCCTTGTTAAAGGCCCTTGTCTTTAACAATGGAGCAGGCCTTTAATGGACGGCAGAGGCCCCTAGGTCGGGCTCTAAGGCTATATTATTATATTTACTTCCCATGTAATCTGTGCACCTGCTGACAGGATAACTTGGTAAAGCACTTTAGAAGTATGAATACTTACCTTAAACCTCTATCATCAACACATCCGGATGTCTGATATATACATGTTTTTCACTCTATCAATGTGTATTTATATTTACAAAAACATAACTCGTGTATTAGCTACTATGCCAACTCTGTAAAGTGCTCTGGTACCTTTGGGTCAAGTTTACGTTATACTAAACTTGAAAATGTTCATTAAAATGTGTGTCCTGACTAAAGAAATGTGCACATGCGTTCAGATACGAAATGCAAGCCTTTGTCTGTCACGGTCTCCTTTGGTGCCACCTCCAATGCAAATATACTTTCTAGAAACTTGATAGCAGCATCTGTACTGACTTAGTCAACAAAGGAGTAGTAGATTTACTTGGAATAGTAATCCACCAATAAGGTAATGCATACTACTGGGTAGAACCACAAAGGGACATAAAAAACCCATAGCCACCTTTTCCCATGCATCACCTGGAAATGGTACTGGATGCAACGGTGACTTAAGGTCGAGAGTTTATCAGAAATGAGGCATTCAATGCACTCTAAATGAATTGTTTTACCCAAATCTACAGAGAAGGCAACCAGTAATCCGAGAGAACAGGCCCCCCCTGAGAGGACAGGACAGCCCCCCAGAGGACAGCCCCCTCCTGAGAGGACAGCCCCCTCCCTCCTGAGAGGACAGCCCCCCCCTGAGAGGACAGCCCCCCCCTGAGAGGACAGGCCCCCCCTGAGAGTACAGCCCCCCCTGAGAGGACAGCCACCCCCCAGAGAGGACAGCCCCCCCTGAGAGGACAGGCCCCCCCCTGAGAGGACAGGACAGCCCCCCCAGAGGACAGCCCCCTCCTGAGAGGACAGCCCCCCCCCCTGAGAGGACAGGACAGACCCCCCTGAGAGGTCAGCCCCCCCTGGGAGGACACCCCCCCGAGAGGACAGCCCCCCCCTGAGAGGACAGCCCCCCCTGAGAGGACAGGACAGCCCCCCTCTGAGAGGACAGGACAGCCCCCCCCCTGAGAGGACAGGCCCCCCTGATAGGACAGGACAGCCCCCCCCCTCCTGATAGGACAGCCCCCCCCTGGGAGGACCCCCCCCGAGAGGACAGCCCCCCCTGAGAGGACAGCCCCCCCTGAGAGGACAGGCCCACCTGAGAGGACAGGGCAGCCCCCCCAGAGGACAGCCCCCCCCCCCCCCCCAGAGAGGACAGCCCCCCCCTAAAAGGACAGCCCCCCTGAGAGGACAGCCCCCCCCTGAGAGGACAGCCCCCCCCCTGAGAGGACAGGACAGCCCCCCCAGAGAGGACAGGCCCTCCCCAGAGAGGACAGCCCCCCCTGAGAGGACAGCCCCCCCCTGAGAGGACAGGACAGCCCCCCCCTGAGAGGACAGCCCCCCCCAAGAGAGGACAGCCCCCCCAGAGAGGACAGCCCCCCCCTGAGAGGACAGGACAGCCCCCCCCGAGAGGACAGCCCCCCTGAGAGGACAGGACAGCCCCCCCGAGAGGACAGCCCCCCCTGAGAGGACAGGACAGCCCCCCCTGAGAGGACAGCCCCCCCCTGGGAGGACACCCCGCCCGAGAGGACAGCCCCCCTGAGAGGACAGCCCCCCCTGAGAGGACAGGCCCCCCTGAGAGGACAGGACAGCCCCCCCAAGGACAGCCCCCCCAGAGAGGACAGCCCCCCCTGAGAGGACAGCCCCCCCTGAGAGGACAGCCCCCCCTGAGAGGACAGGACAGCCCCCCCCCCCAGAGAGGACAGGCCCCCCTGATAGGACAGCCCCCCCTGAGAGGACAGCCCCCACTGAGAGGACAGCCCCCCCCTCTGAGAGGACAGCCCCCCCCTGAGAGGACAGCCCCCCCCTCTGAGAGGACAGCCCCCCCCAGAGAGGACAGCCCCCCTGAGAGGACAGCCCCCCCTGGGAGGACCCCCCCCGAGAGGACAGCCCCCCCTGAGAGGACAGCCCCCCCCTGAGAGGACAGCCCCCCCAGAGAGGACAGCCCCCCCTGAGAGGACAGCCCCCCCTGGGAGGACACCCCCCCCGAGAGGACAGCCCCCCGTGAGAGGACAGGCCCCCCTGGAGGACAGGACAGCCCCCCCAGAGGACAGCCCCCCCCAGAGAGGACAGCCCCCCTGAGAGGACAGGACAGCCCCCCCCCCCCCAGAGAGGACAGGCCCCCCTGATAGGACAGCCCCCCCTGAGAGGACAGACCCCCTCCTCTGAGAGGACAGCCCCCCCCTGAGAGGGCAGCCCCCCCTCTGAGAGGACAGCCCCCCCCAGAGAGGACAGCCCCCCCCTGGGAGGACACCCCCCCGAGAGGACAGCCCCCCCTGAGAGGACAGGCCCCCCTGAGAGGACAGGACAGCCCCCCAGAGGACAGCCCCCCAGAGAGGACAGGCCCCCCTGATAGGACAGCCCCCCCCCGAGAGGACAGCCCCCCCTCTGAGAGGACAGACCCCCCCTGAGAGGACAGCCCCCCCCTGGGAGGACACCCCCCTGAGAGGACAGCCCCCCCTGAGAGGACAGGCCCCCCTGAGAGGACAGGACAGCCCCCCCAGAGGACAGCCCCCCCCCAGAGAGGACAGCCCCCCCCTGAGAGGACAGCCCCCCCTGAGAGGACAGGACAGCCCCCCCCAGCGAGGACAGGCCCCCCTGATAGGACAGCCCCCCCTGAGAGGACAGCCCCCCCTCTGAGAGGACAGCCCCCCCCTGAGAGGACAGCCCCCCCTCTGAGAGGACAGCCCCACCCCAGAGAGGACAGCCCCCCCTTAGAGGACAGCCCCCCCTGAGAGGACAGCCCCCCCCTCTGAGAGGACAGCCCCCCCTGAGAGGACAGCCCCCCCCTGAGAGGACAGCCCCCCCTGAGAGGACAGCCCCCCCCCCAGAGAGGACAGACCCCCCCAGAGAGGACAGACCCCCCTGATAGGACAGCCCCCCTGAGAGGACAGCCCCCCTGAGAGGACAGCCCCCCCCTCTGAGAGGACAGACCCCCCCTGAGAGGACAGCCCCCCCTGAGAGGACAGCCCCCCCCCTCTGAGAGGACAGCCCCCCCCTGAGAGGACAGCCCCCCCTCTGAGAGGACAGCCCCCCCCCAGAGAGGACAGCCCCCCCTGAGAGGACAGCCCCCCCCTGAGAGGACAGCCCCCCCCTGAGAGGACAGCCCCCCACTCTGAGAGGACAGCCCCCCCCAGGGAGGACAGCCCCCCTGAGAGGACAGTCCCCCTGAGAGGAAAGCCCCCCCCCAGAGAGAACAGACCCCCCTGATAGGACAGCCCCCCCTGAGAGGACCGCCCCCCCCTTTGAGAGGACAGACCCCCCCTGAGAGGACAGCCCCCCCCTCTGAGAGGACAGAACCCCCCAGAGAGGACAGACCCCCCCCAGAGAGGACAGCCCCCCCTGAGAGGACAGCCCCCCCTCTGAGAGGACAGCCCCCCCCTCTGAGAGGACAGACCCCCCCTGATAGGACAGCCCCCCCCTGAGAGGACAGCCCCCCCTGAGAGGACAGCCCCCCTCTGAGAGGACAGACCCCCCCCTGAGAGGACAGCCCCCCCCGAGAGGACAGCCCCCCCATCTGAGAGGACAGCCCCCCCCAGAGAGGACAGCCCCCCTGAGAGGACAGCCCCCCCCTGGGAGGACCCCCCCCGAGAGGACAGCCCCCCCTGAGAGGACAGCCCCCCCTGAGAGGACAGCCCCCCCAGAGAGGACAGCCCCCCTGAGAGGACAGCCCCCCCTGGGAGGACACCCCCCCGAGAGGACAGCCCCCCCTGAGAGGACAGGCCCCCCTGAGAGGACAGGACAGCCCCCCCAGAGGACAGCCCCCCAGAGAGGACAGGCCCCCCTGATAGGACAGCCCCCCCCGAGAGGACAGCCCCCCTCTGAGAGGACAGACCCCCCCTGAGAGGACAGCCCCCCCTGGGAGGACACCCCCCCGAGAGGACAGCCCCCCCTGAGAGGACAGGCCCCCCTGAGAGGACAGGACAGCCCCCCCAGAGGACAGCCCCCCCCAGAGAGGACAGCCCCCCCCTCTGAGAGGACAGACCCCCCCTGAGAGGACAGCCCCCCCTGGGAGGACACCCCCCCGAGAGGACAGCCCCCCCTGAGAGGACAGGCCCCCCTGAGAGGACAGGACAGCCCCCCCAGAGGACAGCCCCCCCCTGAGAGGACAGCCCCCCCCTCTGAGAGGACAGACCCCCCCTGAGAGGACAGCCCCCCCTGAGAGGACAGCCCCCCCCCTCTGAGAGGACAGCCCCCCCCTGAGAGGACAGCCCCCCCTCTGAGAGGACAGCCCCCCCCCAGAGAGGACAGCCCCCCCTGAGAGGACAGCCCCCCCCTGAGAGGACAGCCCCCCCCTGAGAGGACAGCCCCCCACTCTGAGAGGACAGCCCCCCCCAGGGAGGACAGCCCCCCTGAGAGGACAGTCCCCCTGAGAGGAAAGCCCCCCCCCAGAGAGAACAGACCCCCCTGATAGGACAGCCCCCCCTGAGAGGACCGCCCCCCCCTTTGAGAGGACAGACCCCCCCTGAGAGGACAGCCCCCCCCTCTGAGAGGACAGAACCCCCCAGAGAGGACAGACCCCCCCCAGAGAGGACAGCCCCCCCTGAGAGGACAGCCCCCCCTCTGAGAGGACAGCCCCCCCCTCTGAGAGGACAGACCCCCCTGATAGGACAGCCCCCCCCTGAGAGGACAGCCCCCCCTGAGAGGACAGCCCCCCTCTGAGAGGACAGACCCCCCCCTGAGAGGACAGCCCCCCCCGAGAGGACAGCCCCCCCATCTGAGAGGACAGCCCCCCCCAGAGAGGACAGCCCCCCTGAGAGGACAGCCCCCCCCTGGGAGGACCCCCCCCGAGAGGACAGCCCCCCCTGAGAGGACAGCCCCCCCTGAGAGGACAGCCCCCCCAGAGAGGACAGCCCCCCTGAGAGGACAGCCCCCCCTGGGAGGACACCCCCCCGAGAGGACAGCCCCCCCTGAGAGGACAGGCCCCCCTGAGAGGACAGGACAGCCCCCCCAGAGGATAGCCCCCCAGAGAGGACAGGCCCCCCTGATAGGACAGCCCCCCCCGAGAGGACAGCCCCCCTCTGAGAGGACAGACCCCCCCTGAGAGGACAGCCCCCCCTGGGAGGACACCCCCCCGAGAGGACAGCCCCCCCTGAGAGGACAGGCCCCCCTGAGAGGACAGGACAGCCCCCCCAGAGGACAGCCCCCCCCAGAGAGGACAGCCCCCCCCCCTGAGAGGACAGCCCCCCCTGAGAGGACAGGACAGCCCCCCCCCCAGCGAGGACAGGCCCCCCTGATAGGACAGCCCCCCCTGAGAGGACAGCCCCCCCTCTGAGAGGACAGCCCCCCCTGAGAGGACAGCCCCCCCTCTGAGAGGACAGCCCCCCCCCCAGAGAGGACAGCCCCCCCTGAGAGGACAGCCCCCCCTGAGAGGACAGCCCCCCCCTCTGAGAGGACAGCCCCCCTGAGAGGACAGCCCCCCCCTGAGAGGACAGCCCCCCTCTGAGAGGACAGCCCCCCCCCAGAGAGGACAGACCCCCCCCAGAGAGGACAGACCCCCCTGATAGGACAGCCCCCCTGAGAGGACAGCCCCCCCTGAGAGGACAGCCCCCCTCTGAGAGGACAGACCCCCCCTGAGAGGACAGCCCCCCCTGAGAGGACAGCCCCCCCCTCTGAGAGGACAGCCCCCCCCTGAGAGGACAGCCCCCCCTCTGAGAGGACAGCCCCCCCCAGAGAGGACAGCCCCCCCTGAGAGGACAGCCCCCCCCTGAGAGGACAGCCCCCCCCTCTGAGAGGACAGCCCCCCCAGGGAGGACAGCCCCCCCTGAGAGGACAGCCCCCCCTGAGAGGACAGCCCCCCCCCCAGAGAGAACAGACCCCCCTGATAGGACAGCCCCCCCTGAGAGGACAGCCCCCCCCTCTGAGAGGACAGACCCCCCCTGAGAGGACAGCCCCCCCCTCTGAGAGGACAGAACCCCCCAGAGAGGACAGACCCCCCCAGAGAGGACAGCCCCCCCCTGAGAGGACAGCCCCCCCCTCTGAGAGGACAGCCCCCCCCTCTGAGAGGACAGACCCCCCCTGATAGGACAGCCCCCCCTGAGAGGACAGCCCCCCTGAGAGGACAGCCCCCCCTCTGAGAGGACAGACCCCCCCCTGAGAGGACAGCCCCCCCGAGAGGACAGCCCCCCCTCTGAGAGGACAGCCCCCCCAGAGAGGACAGCCCCCCTGAGAGGACAGCCCCCCCCTGGGAGGACCCCCCCGAGAGGACAGCCCCCCCTGAGAGGACAGCCCCCCCCTGAGAGGACAGCCCCCCAGAGAGGACAGCCCCCCCTGGGAGGACACCCCCCCCGAGAGGACAGCCCCCCCTGAGAGGACAGGCCCCCCTGGAGGACAGGACAGCCCCCCCAGAGGACAGCCCCCCCAGAGAGGACAACCCCCCCTGAGAGGACAGCCCCCCTGAGAGGACAGGACAGCCCCCCCAGAGAGGACAGGCCCCCCTGATAGGACAGCCCCCCCTGAGAGGACAGCCCCCCCTCTGAGAGGACAGACCCCCCCTGAGAGGACAGCCCCCCTCTGAGAGGACAGCCCCCCCCAGAGATGACAGCCCCCCCCTGGGAGGACCCCCCCCCCCAAGAGGACAGCCCCCCCTGAGAGGACAGGCCCCCCTGAGAGGACAGGACAGCCCCCCCAGAGGACAGCCCCCCCAGAGAGGACAGGCCCCCTGATAGGACAGCCCCCCCTGAGAGGACAGCCCCCCCCTCTGAGAGGACAGACCCCCCCTGAGAGGACAGCCCCCCCCTGAGAGGACAGCCCCCCCTCTGAGAGGACAGCCCCCCCAGAGAGGACAACCCCCCCTGAGAGGACAGCCCCCCTGAGAGGACAGGACAGCCCCCCCCCAGAGAGGACAGGCCCCCCTGATAGGACAGCCCCCCTGAGAGGACAGCCCCCCCCTCTGAGAGGACAGCCCCCCCTGAGAGGACAGCCCCCCCCAGAGAGGACAGCCCCCCCTCTGAGAGGACAGCCCCCCCAGAGAGGACAGCCCCCCCTGGGAGGACACCCCCCCGAGAGGACAGCCCCCCCTGAGAGGACAGGCGCCCTGAGAGGACAGGACAGCCCCCCCAGAGGACAGCCCCCCCCAGAGAGGACAGGCCCCCCTGATAGGACAGCCCCCCTGAGAGGACAGCCCCCCCTCTGAGAGGACAGACCCCCCCCTGAGAAGACAGCCCCCCCCTCTGAGAGGACAGCCCCCCCCAGAGAGGACAGCCCCCCCCCTGGGAGGACACCCCCCCGAGAGGACAGCCCCCCCTGAGAGGACAGGCCCCCTGAGAGGACAGGACAGCCCCCCCAGAGAGGTCAGCCCCCCCCTGAGAGGACAGCCCCCCCTGAGAGGACAGGACAGCCCCCGCCCAGAGAGGACAGGCCCCCCTGATAGGACAGCCCCCCCTGAGAGGACAGCCCCCCCTCTGAGAGGACAGCCCCCCCCCCTGAGAGGACAGCCCCCCCCTCTGAGAGGACAGCCCCCCCCAGAGAGGACAGCCCCCCCTGAGAGGACAGCCCCCCCCTGAGAGGACAGCCTCCCCCTGAGAGGACAGCCCCCCCCTCTGAGAGGACAGCCCCCCCCCAGGGAGGACAGCCCCCCCCAGGGAGGACAGCCCCCCCCTGAGAGGACAGCCCCCCCTGAGAGGACAGCCCCCCCCAGAGAGGACAGACCCCCCTGATAGGACAGCCCCCCTGAGAGGACAGCCCCCCCCTCTGAGAGGACAGACCCCCCTGAGAGGACAGCCCCCCTCTGAGAGGACAGACCCCCCCCCAGAGAGGACAGCCCCCCCTCTGAGAGGACAGCCCCCCCCCTCTGAGAGGACAGACCCCCCCTGAGAGGACAGCCCCCCCTCTGAGAGGACAGCCCCCCCCAGAGAGGACAGCCCCCCCTGGGAGGACCCCCCCCCCGAGAGGACAGCCCCCCTGAGAGGACAGGCCCCCCTGAGAGGACAGGACAGCCCCCCCAGAGGACAGCCCCCCCAGAGAGGACAGCCCCCCCCTGAGAGGACAGCCCCCCCCTGAGAGGACTGGACAGCCCCCCCCCCTGAGAGGACAGCCCCCCCCTGAGAGGACAGCCCCCCCCCACGCCCCTGCGAGGCTGGAGCCTGTAAGGTTCTCTCACCTGTTCGAGGCTCTCACCTCTGCCGCTGTTCGAGGCGCCCACCGCTTTCTGCGCAGGACCCAAATTCCCACAACTCCCATTGGTTGCTGCTAGTAAGCAGCTCGGACTCGGATTGGCTGGCGTGCGCCTGAATCCCATTGGTTGCTGCTGGTAGACATCGCAAGATCGGATTGGCTCCTACCCTCCGCACTCCCATTGGCTGCTACGGACAAGCAGTGGGCGCGTCAGTTTTAGTTCGAGTTCTGCCCGCGAGGCAGGCACATTTCTAATTTGTTGACCTAAGGCGGGCGCTCATTGGCTTCAATCACTGCACGCGCAAGAAAAGAACAACGGCTCTGATTGGACCCAAAAAAAATTTGCTTCCAGGAGCAGTTGCCCTGAGTGATGTTGCCTTTCAAACCCCCCCCCCGGGGGGTGGAGACAGAAGGGGCGGGGCCATGGAGGCCAGGGGAGGGGCCAGAGAAGGGGAGGGGCCAAGAGAAGGGGAGGGGCCAGAGAAGGGGAGGGACCGTGACGGCAAGAGAAGGGGAGGGGCCAGAGAAGGGGAGGGGCCATGGGGGCAAGAGAAGGGGAGGGGCCATGGGGGCAAGAGAAGGGGAGGGGCCATGGGGGCAAGAGCAGGGGAGGGGCCAGAGAAGGGGAGGGGCTATGGGGACAAGGGGAGGGGGCAGAGAAGGGGAGGGGCCATGGGGGCAAGAGAAGGGGAGGGACCATGGGGGCAAGAGAAGGGAAGGGGCCATAGAAGGGGAGGGGCCATGGGGGCAAGAGAAGGGGAGGGGCCAGAGAAGGGGAGGGGCCATGGGGGCAAGAGAAGGGGAGGGGCCGTGGGGCAAGAGAAGGGGAGGGCCAGAGAAGGGGAGGGGCCATGGGGCAAGAGAAGGGGAGGGGCCAGAGAAGGGGAGGGGCCATGGGGGCAAGAGAAGGGGAGGGGCCATGGGGCAAGATAAGGGGAGGGGCCAGAGAAGGGAAGGGGCCATGGGAGCCAGGCAGTGGTTGAAGTGGGGGGAAAAAAGGGGAACTGTGGGCGGAGGTCAGGGGGCGGGCCAACCCGAGGATTAACTCAGTGGGCGGAGTCAGAGGTATGGCCAGAAAGAGCAAATCATTTGAATTTTTTGTGTTTGTTTGGCATTTCACTACCCAGCTGCAGCTTATTACGTTATTTAATTCAGCCAATGGATACACGTTTATTTCAGGTTTAATATGAGTTATTGACATTAAAATACACTCACAAAGTGGGTTTTGTTTTCAACAACAGAATGTCCCAAATACAATTAAAAGTGGAATCACAAGCCATTTGTCTCCAAGCCATGACATTTCTGTCATCAGCACTTCTTCCCTTTTCCACTAGTGCAGTTCAAACATGAATGGCAAAATATCCTAGTTTGCAAATGTTTTCTATACAATTATGGCTCTGCAATATTTGCCAGATAATGCATTACCAGCTACATAAATGATTTTACCTAATAATTTGTTTGTAGTTCAACCGGATCAAAAGTTACAAACAAACGTGACTTGTGTTTCTGCGAAGTGGACAGCCCTTTGCAAAGGTTGACTGATCACGCTTCTCATTGCTGCATTTGTGTGTTGCACTGCTACTAATAAGACAAAATCTTTGCAGACTGTTAGCATGTGTAAAAGAAAATATACATTATTACGCTGCATCTTTTTTTTTGCTGCATAATTTAGTCAACACTGCAGAATAATTTTGTCCTCCATTGCTACATAATTCCAGTGGTCCCAAAGCAGGCAGCACATGCTTAAAGTGCTTGTGCATGAAGGAGAAGGACCATGATGTTTGTAAACTAAGTTTGGTGTGCGTGCAAATCCTGCATCACCGACCCCTGGTGAGTTGCACCTGCTACTGCCGAAACAAGGCCAATAGAGGTACCAATAGCTGCAGCCGACTTGTCTCAAGGGCAAGGCCGGATTTAGGGCTGGTGGGAGCTATGTGCAACAACGTTTGTTGGTGCCCCCAATGACTCCCTCCTCCATGGATTCCCTCACTACCACCCTTTAACAGTGCCCCTCGAGTCTCCATAACCACTTTCTCGGTCAGATGCATTTGATTTGATTTACAGCGCCACTGATACCAGTGTAGGGTGTCAGAGCACTTTACATCACACATATTACAGAGAGACAATAAATCATATGTATGTAAATCACCCTCTAGGAAATACATAAGGAAAAGTACTACATGGTGTAGGAGTCATATGACACTATACTAGTAAGCAGTATAGTTTACTAGTGATTTGTCTGGAGAAACACAAACTCTGAATTTAGAACGTAATACCATGGTTGAGGGTTCTCTTTAATAATCAGAATTGATTTTATCCACATGAACACCCTTTGCAACATTAGGATAATCAAACACTGGGGGGGGGGGGGGAAATATAACTCTCTAATTTATACCTTGCAGTTTGATTGCAGCTCTTAGATGACAGTTAATAGCTCACTGTTCAATGTGATCACGGTGGCAACGAAGGTGAGACAGACAACAGCAGTCACCGACACCAAGAGAGTGCAATACAATGGAATGACAAATGACAAACAAACCTAAGGCCTACCACTGGCCACCAGGGATGAGGCGCAGGTGGTAGCCTGCGGGTGGTGGTGGGCCTCGAACTTCCTCAGCAGCGGCAGCTGAGGCAGGGGACACACAGGCGGTGCTGTGTGGAGGGGGAGCGACCTACCTGGTAGGGTCAAGGGTCGCTTTGAAGGGAGTCGTGAAAAGGTTTTGAAAAGTTGCCATAAAAGTAATGAGCTAGTTGTACCTCTGGGGAAATGCAGGGGCGGCCCCTCCACAATGGTGGAGGAACGTAGCCTCACTGTCTCAGAGCCAGCAGCAAAAAGAGAAAAAAAATATTGCAATATTGTTTTATTTTGAAGCCGTTGGCTCAGCCAGCGTGTACAGTGAGGGGCGGGCCAAGGCCTGGGAGGGGGACGAGGAGTGCTAGGTGCACTTCCTAAGTACTCATGTGTGTTTGGCCGGCCATCTCAGGCCGACCACAACACACGTGCACACTTAGGTTTCTTTAACTGCTGTATTGAACAGCTGGGTTAGAGAAACCCCACAGACTCCCTGACCTGCATGGAGCCTCTTTCCAGCCCACTCAGGCCAATCCCCATGCCCCAGAGTCCCAGCACCGTGGCGCAACGTGGGAGGCGTCCGGCAGCATGTAAGCATAACTTTTTTTTATTTTTTTTTTATTATAATTGTAAACACTCCCTCGTACCCCCGCATTCCCTCCAGCGCAGAGGGAGAATGGATCTGGAGTTCAATATGTAATGGATGGGAATATCCATACTCTTACAGCCTCAAGCAGCCCACTTTAGATATCAAAAGCCATGGAGACCAAGACTGAGCCCAGGGGTACTCCACAAGGCCTGGAGGTGGCATAGAACCTGGAAGATCCCAATTGGGCAAGGTGTGTTTGAACAGGCAGGCAGAAAGGAAACCATGTCAGGACCTTCTCCCCAGACAAATACGGGCCAGTAGACTAGACAAAAGTACCCCATGGGCTACTGAGCCAGAAGTTGCTACAAGATGAAAAGAACAGGCAAACAGGCACCACTGGAGGGTTCTTTGTCCAGAGAAACACAATGCAGTTTGGTAAGGGCACAAATGGTGATGGGAAGAAAAATATGGGGGGTTCTTCAGATTCTTTAGCTCTGCAAATGGTAGCTACTTTTCAGGAACTCGCCTTTTCCCATCATGTGAGCTATATTAACTTTACTCAGCTTACCTTTCAGCTGCTCGTCGGGATACATTCAATGTAGTTGCCTCAAACCAATGCAACTGTCTACAAAGTATCCCAGGCCCTCTGGTCTAGATTGGCAATTTACTAGACAGGGTATAAAGAAGAAATTCAAATTGAAAAGGTCTAATGTGGCAATTCGTGGATGTAGTCTAATGTCAATTCACAGGAAAAGAGTGTCCAGGTGCAATTCCCAGGATTTGGGTGTAAAGTGGCAAGTAACATTAAACGGGTTTAAATAGCAACTCTTAAGACAGGGTTTAGGTGAAATTCATAGGAACAGGGCTTAAATGCCAATGTGTAAAGAGTTTACAATTAATTCATAGGAAACAGGTGTAAAATCATGGTCAATTCTTGGGAATAGGGAGTAATGTTCCAATTCAAGGGAAAAGGGCTTTCAAGTAACAATTAGTTTAAACGTGGAAAAAGCAAAGTTGGAGAAAAAAAATCATCACAAAGCCTAAAGCTAAAATGGTTTGCATGTGGTGCCAAGAAAGGGGTGGATTCATGGGGGCCAGGAGAGGGTACTGGGGTGGGGGGACACCAAGTGAGAGTACATGGGAGCCAGAGAAGGGGTGTGTGCACAGGGGCCAGGGGAGGGCTGGGTACAAGAAACCAGAGAGGGTACATTTGGTCAGAGAAGAGGTGGGTACACGGGGGGCCAGATGAGTTCTGGATACATGGGGGCAAATGAAAAGGAGGGTTAATGGGGGCAAGGGGACGGCAAGGGTACATGAGGGCCAGAGAAATGTACAAGGGGGCCGGCCCAGGGGAGGGTACATGGGGGGTGTTGTGCTAAGATATTGGGAGGTGAGTGTACATTCTTTGTCTCTGGAATTGTTATCATGCCTTTCTTCGCCTGCTGGAATGTGTAGGCATAGGGTGGAATGCTGGGGGTGGAATGCTGTGAGGGATTCGAGTTGGGACCAGTGGTCGAAGAGGGGGAAAAAAGTTGGGGACCTGTGGGCTGAGACTCTGAGGGCGGGGATAACCCAAGGATTGAATCAGTGGGCGGAGTCACAGGTGTGGCCAGAATATGCAAAACATCCCAATTTTTTCACTGACCAGTTGCAGCTTATTGTCTTATTTAATTCAACCAATTGATACACTTGATTATTTAAGGTTTAATATGAGTGATTGGCATTTAAATACATTCACAAAGTGGGAAATACTTTGAATCACACAATGTCCCAAATATGCTTAAAAGTGGAACCACAAGCAATTTGTCTCCGAGCCATGCAGTTTCTGTCATTAGCACTTCTCTCTTCTTCCACAGGAGCAGTTCAAGCATAAACGGCAAAATATCCTAGTTTACAAATGTTTTCTATATAATTATTGCTCTGCCATGTTTGCCACATAATACACCATCCACTGCATAATCTTACAGTTTTAACTATTCATCTTTGTTGCTCAAACAGATAAAAAGTTACTCAAAAACCTGACTTTTGTTGATGCAAAGTGGACGGTGAGGTACTGGGTTTTTAAGAACCGGCACAGAACCGGCAACCCAGCGGTGTCAGGGTACACCCAGAGACCTCGGGTTCTTCCTGATTCAGACCACAGAAACTCAGAGTCTTCTATGTGAAGTCAAGGATCGATTTTATTGGCTGCAACCAAGGTAACAAGTGCCCTAGAAGTACAACACACGGGGAAGTATATTCTCAGGAGACTGCTCGAATGTACAAAGTCAGGCTTCTCTTTTTATACAGAATATTCAGCTTCAGGCAAACATTCTTCGAATTTGCAGTATATCATTTAAAGTTCTTGGTTACAAAGGAAAAGCAGAGTCATGATGACATGTACATATTTCACGTCGTGCTGCCCACAACAAATCACCCGGCAAGGCCCAACATTTCATCAGATATCGGTGGGCCCCCAATAAAACAGGCACCTCCCCACCATAAAGTAAGTGAAGCAAAAAGAGTAGAGACAGATGGGAGCAAGATACGGCAGGTGTGCGCGCTGAAATGGTTTTATGGCTTGTTGAGCCTTGATGCTATCTTGTTCGGCCACTGGGAGGGGAACTGACCTAACGAGTTCGGCCTGGGGCAATGGTTCCAACTTGCACAGGTCATAGGAAAGTCGATTAAGGAGTATGTGTCATTGTGGAATTGAATTTAGCTGGATTAAGGCCTATGTAAAGGGCAACACATAAATGGAAGCCAAGGGTTCAGAACGCAAATGACGATTTCGAGGTGAAATCGTTACTCGAATATGCTGAAAATATTTATACATGGTGTGCTCGTCATTCTCGGTCTTTTGATACCAAATTCGTCATGTTTCGATGAAGTTTAATTCTCGAGTTCAGAATGATTACACGAGTCCAGAATTTTCAGAACCACAAACCCTCCTTTTGCCCTTACATAGGCAATTAATCTATCCTCATGTTAATCTGAGTCCAGATCTATATTCCTAAAGTCATTGAGATGTTGCTGTAACATCATTCTAGTACTCAGTTCATCTCTTGATACAGGCTTCCTTACACATGATGTAACACAGAGGCCACATATTGCAGGAGAACACTGCACGCACAGACAGAACAGGAAAAGAATGGCTAAGACCATTAAAATGACCATTAGAATTTTCCATCCCCAGGCGGATATCAGTTCCCAGAACCATCCCATTAACGACCAATCTCCTTTATCCACATGAATAGATTCGGAAATCTTATGTAGTTTGGAGATGGCCTGGTATACTGTTGGAGCGTTATCAGGGATGAAAATACAGCAACTAGATTGGATCAATCTGCATACCCCACCTCGGTCTGCAAGTATGACATCTAAAGCGACCCTGTTCTGAAGTGTCATAAGTCGGTCCGACTGGAGCTCCGCCGTCAAGTTACTAAGGGCACCAGTAGTTTCTATCACGGTGGACTCAACTACCCTTGTCAATTGCCCTATGTTTCTGCTGTTAGCCATGGATCCCCAGAACGGCAGAAAACCCTTTGCAAAGTCCCCAAATTCTTGACCTGCAGTGTCTTCTTCACTCAAGACTCCTCTAACTATCCTTGTCCTGTGGTAATCTGCCGCTGCTGTGTAGGTGGGAGGCAACAGGAAGGAAACAAAACATGAGCCCGAAAAGTCAGGGGGCAACCATGTATAGGCTCTTTCATGGCAGATGAAATAGGTACCCTTAGCTGCTAAAAACGCAGGGGAAGTCTGAGATCCAAAAACATACGTTTCAGTACAGACACTCTTCCCTAACTGAGCCCTGGGATTCGTGCCATTACCTTGCAGACACAGATGACCCTGATGGGGTACAATCCAAATCGGGGAAGATCTCTTAGCTTGCTGTTTCTCACTCAGAGTAGCTCCATATCCAGTCATGTTCCATCCTATGTATACTAGTGTCTCATCTCTCGGGATAGTCTCATAAGAAATACCTTCCTTAATCATGTCTACTATACCCTTGACTAGAGCACTTTTTCTAGGATTGTCTGTTACAGAACGTAGGGGGTAGATTTCGTGGGCATATATGAACATTGTCCTATATGCCCATACAGAACCATTGTGGCTGAATGGCAGGACCAGATAAGGGATACCTTTATCCGTGGTGTGAGGCATAAGACCGCACACCCAACAGTTAGTTGTGTTCATTACAAGTTGGTGTTGGTGTAACAACTGAACAAAGGAGTTATTAATGAACTCCAATCGCC
This sequence comes from Lissotriton helveticus, assembly GCF_964261635.1. Lineage (NCBI taxonomy): Eukaryota > Metazoa > Chordata > Amphibia > Caudata > Salamandridae > Lissotriton > Lissotriton helveticus. Next base: position 2,346,315 of record NC_136067.1, on the reverse strand, counting down.
TATTGGATTCATGGTCAGGAAGGGGGTGGAAAGAATGAGAGGAAACAGTAGGAGGAGGTATGGGTGATGCAGTGGGTGCAAATGTTACACAAAAAGAGAATAAAACATAACTTATTAAGAATATCATCATACTGAATAACATACAAATACACAATATTATAAAACTTTTCTTTGTCATCACGTTGCATAATTTGCGCCTAAAGTTCGTTCGTTTGGCAGGTCTCTCCACATCGGGAAACTCCATCCTCTCTAAAGTGCTGCCCGCGGTGGGAGGTTGCCTCTGCTAAGGGATGCTTCTGTCAGTCTAGGGCAACTCCCTTGGACCAACCAGAACTACCGACCTAACGTCGTCAGCTGCACCCCAAAGACTTTAATCAACCGCGGCCCTAGCAGCAGAACCCGGATGGCGGTTCGAAAAACAAAAATGAGCACGTTTCTTAGATGGGAGAGCTGCACTTTCAAAAATAGTACTTGGGAGGAAAAAGAAATATCTGTTTATTAGTCCATGGATCTTGGTCTTGAATTGCAAAAGAAATTGCTTTTATTAGTTCGTTTTTCTTGGTCTCAAATTATATCGTTGTCTTCCAGGTGTTGTCTGATCCTGGAACAAAAGTTCAGACTCTGTACTGTTCAATCGATTGGATGGCGGCACAGCCTTGTGCAAAATGTTTTCATTTTCTCGTTCAGGGTCAGTTCCTTTTACATGCGAATCATCAAAAGGGATGACATGTGGCACTGTTTCAGGTTCTGGGTCATCGACACCCTTCTGGACCCACTGGTCATGAGGCAGAGAAAAAGGAATTTTCTTACAATGGATCCCGTGGACCCAGTTGGCCTTCCCCTCCACCCGAACGGCTGATCTTGTGGAAAGAAGGACGAGGTGAGGTCCGGTCCACCTGGGCTGGTCGTTCTTCGTTCTTTGAAAGTTTCTGACAAGAACCCAGGAACCAGGGTCAATGGCGTGACCCGGAGTCTCAGAGACCAGAGGCAGGGTGTCGTGAACCTGTTGATGCAAAACACGCAATTTAGCCGTCAGTTCATACAGATAATGAAGCAAAATAGGGTGTTCAAGCTCGCTGAACTTAGTGGGTCTAGGCACTCCCCATATGTTGGCTGGCCGGCCAAAAACGATCTCGTAAGGGCTGAGTTTCACTCGTGAATGCACAGTCATTCTGGTGGACAGGAGTGCTAAGGGTAGAGCATCAGGCCATTTAAGACCTGTGCTCGCTTGGATTTTGGCCAGTTTGAGTTTTAAAGTGCCATTGTAACATTCTACTAATCCAGCTGATTGGGGATGATTTGCAGCGTGGAACTTCTGCCGAATACCTAGCCCTTCACACACTCTCTTCATCACACGACCCACAAATTCACTTCCATTATCAGACCAGACCATTCTAGGCATTCCAAACCTGGGTAAGTACTCTTTCACAAGGGCTTTTGCTGTGGACAAGGCAGTATTGTCTTTTAGGGGATAGGCTTCTACCCATCTTGAGAAGGCACAAACAACAACGAGTACATATTTTAAGTTGTTGCACCTCTCCATGTGGATGAAATCTAGCTGCAAAACCTTGAACGGATACGTAGGAGGTACAAAATGACCAGCTGGAGTTGGGGTTCCACTACCAGGATTGTGCTTCAGACATACCATGCAATTCTTGACAACATTCTCTGCACACTTGGGAATCCCTGAATTTTGCCATACCGGAGCCAACAACTCGCAAATCCCTTTCACGCTGATATGAGCCATTCCATGAGCCATTGTAACCACTGCAAGCACATATGCATCGGGTAACAACCATCTCTGATGCTCTGTCAATTCAATCCAACAACCATTTGCATCCATTCTACCCGTACTTTCTCTCCACCTGCTCAACTCTTTCTCTGTGGCCTCAGCTTGAATGGACTTCACACTCTCTATTGTGTCTTCACACATTCCAACGTCACCAGTCCATCTTGCGGGGCCTGCAACATACATTCGGCTCATTACATTCTTTGCCGTTTCTTTCGCGATCTCATCAGCAAATGCATTTCCACGACCAACATCATCAGTAACCTTCTTGTGAGCACTACATTTCACAATCACCATTTGCAAAGGCAAGGTCAGTGATTCAAGAAGCTCATTCACCAACTGACCATGCTGAATCTTAGCTCCATGCGAAGTCAGGAACCCACGTTCTCTCCACAATCGTCCAAAACTGTGAGCCACTCCAAATGCATACTGACTATCAGTATAGATAGTCACTTTCATCCCTTTAGACAACACACATGCTCTCGTGAGTGCAATTAATTCTGCTGCTTGAGCTGAATTATGTGGCACACGTGCAGCTTCAACAACTGTATGCAAAGTCGTGACGGCATATGCTGCAGTCGTGTCACCACTCGGGAGCTTGAAGCATGACCCATCCACCCATAATGTACCATCACATTCAGCAAGAGGAATATCGGATAGATCTACTCTCCCTTTCGTCTCTTCCTCTGTTCTGAGAAAACAATTGTGCTGTTCTGAAACATCTGATTCCTCTGCAATTGGCAACAATGTGGCTAGGTTCAAAGTACTGCACCTTTTTATGTGCACATGACTCGCTAACAGTGTCAATTCGTAACTGGACAATCGAGCACTAGTTAAGTGCTGTGTCTTGGTTCTATTTAACAACGTGTCTACTGCATGTGGGACCATCACGACTAGTGTATTATTCATTACTAGACCAGCAGACGGTCGGATAGAAACAGCTGCTGCTGCTGTGGCTCTTAAACAACTCGGCAATGCTTTAGCTACCAGATCCAAGGTCGACGAAAAATATGCACATGGACGCTGCCTACCTCCAAACAACTGAGTCAACACAGACAATGCACAGCCCTCTTTCTCGTGGACATATAATGTGAAAGGCTTACTGTAGTCGGGGGTACCTAACACAGGAGCCGAACATAATGCTGTGTGCAATTCGAGAAAACTTTTCTGACACTCTTCAGACCAAGGAATGGGATTGGGCGTATTTTTACACGTTAATGCCACCAAAGGTTTGGCCAATAACGAAAAATTTGGAATCCACTGTCTACAGTACGATGTAATGCCCAAGAAAGCACGCACTTCTCTCTGTGTTCTTGGCACACTCAATTTCGCTATTGCCTGAATTCTTTCTGGGGTCAGTTTCCTTCCCTCATTCGATAAGAGGTGGCCTAGGTAGGTCACTTCTTGTCGGCAATATTGTAGTTTGGAAAGTGACACCTTGTGATGTAGATCACACAGATGACGCAACAATGACAGCGTGGCCCTTTTACAAATTCCCTCAGTGTCTGCAGCAATCAGCAAGTCGTCCACATACTGTACAAGAGTAGCACCTTTAGGTAAAACCATCGTATCAAGCTGTGTTTTTAGAGCTTGACTGTATATTGATGGACTTTCACAGTAGCCCTGAGGAGCGCGTTTAAAGCGGAAGCTGCGACCTCCTAAACTGAAAGAAAAAATATCCCTGCTCTCCTCAGCAATCGGGATGCTGAAGAAAGCATTCTTCAGGTCAATCACCGAAAACCAAGAGGCAGAAGCTGGAATCATAGTCAATAATGTGGTAATGTCGGGGACAACTGGAAATTGTGGCACAACTATTTTATTCACCTCTCTCAGATCAATCACGAATCTGTACACAGGTGGCTGAGAGGGATCAGTTCGTTTTAGAACAGGCAGAACAGGACTATTGCAAACGTTGCCTCGTGTTTCTTCAATCACATCTTTTTCAATCAATTCGTAAACGATCGCTAGCAAAGCTTTTTCACCCTCACTAGATATCCTATATTGGGGAATTCGTGGCATTTGAACATTGGTTTTCAATGTTACAACATATGGTGGAATTTCTAAAAGACCCACATCATTTGGACCAGTGGCCCAAAGAATATCTGGAAGAAACGACAATTCCGCTGGAAGTTTGTCCCTTGACAGATACATAGGAGAAACCACTTTCTTACCTAAAGTAAGTTGTACTCCTGAAGGAGAACAGTACAAAGTCGCATGCAATCTTTTTAACAAATCCAATCCTAGCAAATTTTCACCACAACCTGTTGTCAGAATAAGGGGTGCTTCGAATTCGCAAGGACCAACAGAAAGAGACAAAGGGTCAGAAATCGGATTTCTAACTGGGGCGCCAGAAAAACCTACAGAAACGTTCATTTCGCCAGACAAAGGTGCGCCAGGGAGTTTGGAGTGCATACTAGAACTCTTTGTAGCACCAGTATCCAACAGAAAAGGTTCTGACACACCTGATGTAATCACCTCAATGTAAGGTCCACTCTGATCTACTGGAACTGAAACAACTCCCTCTCTTTGTCTTTGGCTGTCCTAGCAATCATTACCCTCAAAATACTAATTTTCTGTATAGTAATCATCAACATAGTATTGAGCTGTCCTGTCAGATGCGTTGTTCTGCTGATCGAACCTATTCATAGAATTTTGTGGTGGAAGGGGACGTGCGTTCTGGGGGATGTTTCCACATCCTCTACCTCTAGGCGCTTGCTGAACACCACGACCTCTTACACTAGAAGCACCATTTGCACGCTGTAACAAAATAGGACAACTATACTTGAAATGACCCTCTTCTTTGCAATACGAACACTGGTTGGGGCCTACAGGGACACGTGGCTGAGTGTACTCGACTCTTTGCGAGTTCCTCTGATACTGTTGAGGGTGCTGAAAATTATTCTGATAGTTATTCTGACCATTATTATTTTGACCACCACCACCACGTGGCGGATATGCTTGCTGTAACAAAACCTTCTTTTTCAACTCTTTAGTCTTCTTTTCTGCTCTATCTTTCTCATCCTTGTCTCTATTTTCGTAATATTGTGCAGTAGCTAATATCTGCGCTGAAGATGAGACTGCCCAAGAACTTTCTGAATCCTTTAACTTTTTACACAATTCTGGAAGCAGATTGTGCACGAATTTGTCGACGAACAATCTCTGACCACCTTCTGTGGTCATATCTTGACCGCTGTGGTCGACAAATGTTTCTTCAAACCTAGTGAAGAAATCTGAGACAGTTTCTTCTTTCTTCTGCTTGCATGCAGACAACTTATCCCAATTCACACGTATTGCAGGCATTATCGTTTTCATGTAATCAACTATTTTACCAGGGAGTTCTGCTATCAAAGGCTCAGGCTTAGCACCACCAACTTGTCGGGCATCTGCAGCAGCAATATTAGCCCATGAGTCACCTAATTCCTGATCATGATCTGCATGACGAATTTTACCCCATAAAGGCTGTGGAACAACATTCCCAAATAGCATATTGATATCGGCTAAATTCATTATACATGACCCAGCAGTCTGTGACAATTCCTTGTAATACCCTGCAGGATTTTTACGCGGATCAGGTAATGTCTGTTTAAGGGCTAAAACTTCAGCTCGCTTCCATGGGACATGTACCCATACACGCTGAAAGTGTGGCAGGATAGGTGGGTCAACAGTTGTATCACCCTCTCTCCATTGTGGGGGAACTTCTCTCATGGGGTATTGTCGCGCCTTTTTCCTACTAGATGCACTAGGCTCAAATTGTGACCCAGAACTGTTCCCCTTACTCCGATATGATAATAATATCTTAACCGCTTGCTCTACATCGGGGCCTACAATCATGCCTTCTCCAAACTTAAACCGTACACGACACAACTCTTGCGGGTTGCATTCCAGATCATTGTCTTCCAAATCCTCACAAAGGAAAACACACATCTGTTCAAAAACATATCTCTGCGTCGGTGCTTCCCACTGATGGAAGACTTCCATGACAGACTCTACATCATACTTTACAGTGTCCATGACCCATTTCCGTGCTAAACGATTCAATGAGTCTCTCTCTTGATAGTCAGGCAGCGACTTCGCAACTGTCTTCGTTCCATTTTAGGGGTCGTAGTAGGCGACCCGAAAAGAGACGAGAAAAGGTTAGTGACAGTGTTGGCCATTTTCTGCCGAATGGAAGGTGAAGCTGAAGGAAGAACGGGTGGAAAAACGGGGTGAGATAAGGCAGGGGCAGAGACAATAGCAGAGGAGGCATCAGGAGAAATAGAAGGAGCATTGGGCAGAATCGTAGAGGGAGCATTAGGAGAAATAGAAAGTACAGTAAGCAAAATCGTAGAAAGCACAGGTGGAGCAGATGTGGTCGGTGGGCCTGGAGGAGGCTGCACCATAGAAACAGGAGCCAGCTGGAGAACAGCTGGTGGGTGCTGTGGAGGAACAGGAGGCACAGGTTGCACAACTAAAGGTTGCGGGGGTGCCGTGGCATTTTGCGCATAGGGGGGTGGCGAACTTAATAAATGCGACATTAATAAATCTTTTTCACGCTCTTTTGCTGCCTCTTGCTGAAGAGACAGCAAAACTGGATAGCATTTATCTATTGCCATTTTACGTTGCCTGTGCAACTGCTCGCTCATCTGCTCTTCTTCATTGTCTTTAAACTGCATAGCAGCTTGCATTACTGAAAGTCCCCCTTCTCTCTTATTTTTCTTAGCTAATTTAATTTCCTTCTGTTTGGCCTCTTTACGCCATAGGTGGAAAGAGTCGAACATTGCCGGCCGGGCTTTCTTTTTGAACAGTTTAACTTCAAGGTTATCTAAGATTTCGGTATCAAAGCTACCATATTGGGGCCATTTTAAAACATCATCTTTTCTGGTGTATTTGATCCACACTTCATTGTATGTGATGGGGCCTACCCCATGTTTCACATACAACTCGTAAGTTGGAGTTCCAACCAGAGGAACCGGACATGAGTCCTCCAATCGGGAGTCCCTATTATTACAACCAAGACAAAACAAATTTCCAAGTCTAAGACTAGGCATCTTTGCTCTCTAGTCTAGTTCCAAACTTCAAAGAATTATCGATTACGATATTTCTCGTGAATACACGAGTCCTTCGGTTTTGGTGCTTGCAAGTACCAACAATTATCCCAAAGGATACCCAAGACTAAGACCATCTAAGGACTGGGAGACGCTCCACTTATACTTAACTGAGATATCGAAGACTTCACCTAGAAGACTCTGAGTTTCTGTGGTCTGAATCAGGAAGAACCCGAGGTCTCTGGGTGTACCCTGACACTGCTGTGTTTAGCTCAGTCAGTAGAGCATGAGACTCTTAATCTCAGGGTCGTGGGTTTGGGCCCCACGTTGGGCGCCAGCTGAGGTACTGGGTTTTTAAGAACCGGCACAGAACCGGCAACCCAGCGGTGCCAGGGTACACCCAGAGACCTCGGGTTCTTCCTGATCCAGACCACAGAAACTCAGAGTCTTCTAGGTGAAGTCAAGGATCGATTTTATTGGCTGCAACCAAGGTAACAAGTGTCCTAGAAGTACAACACACGGGGAAGTATATTCTCAGGAGACTGCTCGATTTTACAGAGTCAGGCTTCTCTTTTTATACAGAATATTCAGCTTCAGGCAAACATTCTTCGAATTTGCAATATATCATTTAAAGTTCTTGGTTACAAAGGAAAAGCAGAGTCATGATGACATGTACATATTTCACGTCGTGCTGCCCATAACAAATCACCCGGCAAGGCCCAACATTTCATCAGATATCGGTGGACCCCCAATAAAACAGGCACCTCCCCACCATAAAGTAAGTAAAGCAAAAAGAGTAGAGACAGATGGGAGCAAGATACGGCAGGTGTGCGCGCTGAAATGGTTTTATGGCTTGTTGAGCCCTGATGCTATCTTGTTCGGCCACTGGGAGGGGAACTGACCTAACAAGTTCGGCCTGGGGCAATGGTTCCAACTTGCATAGGTCATAGGAAAGTCGATTAAGGAGTATGTGTCCTTGTGGAATTGAATTCAGCTGGATTAAGGCCTATGTAAAGGGCAACACATAAATGGAAGCCAAGGGTTCAGAACGCAAATGACGATTTCGAGGTGAAATCGTTACTCGAATATGCTGAAAATATTTATACATGGTGTGCTCGTCATTCTCGGTCTTTTGATACCAAATTCGTCATGTTTTGATGAAGTTTAATTCTCGAGTTCAGAATGATTACACGAGTCCAGAATTTTCAGAACCACAATGGCCCTCTGCAAAGGTTGACTGATCATCTTTCTCACTGCTGCAGTTGTATGTTTCACTGGCACTAATGAGGCAGAATCTTTGCAGATACTTAATGTGTAAAATGTTTAAAATAATAAAGTATAAGAAAATATATTGGATTATGCTGCAACCTTTTTTGTGCTGCATAATTTAGTCAACACTGCGACATCATTTTGTCCCCCATAGCTACATAATTCCAGTGGCCCCAGTGCAGGTAGCCCATGGTAAAGTGCTTGTGCATGAAGCAGAGAGACCGTGAAGTTTGCAAACTTAGGGGCATATTACCGAAGAGTGCGTTGGAAAACGCATAACGCACATTCCCGTATCGCCGGCTATCGCCGGATTTCATCGCCTTTTTAGCACGCAATTATCAATGCGCATCAGGCAGGCGAATAGAAATCCGGCGATAGTCGGCGATATGGCACATTAGCGCATGAAAACCAACGTTGTTTTCATGCGCTAATGTGGGCCTTGATAATATGGGGGGGTGGATTCAGCTTTATGATCCACACCCCCATGTTATCAATGCCTAACGCCTGGTCTGAGCAGGCGTTGGGAGACCTGCGATAAACGAGTTTATCGCAGGTCTTTTCCTCCCAACGCCTGCCTTGGTAATAGGGTGTTCCCACCTCCAACCACATTTATCATGTGGTTGGACGTGGGAACGCCCACTTTGCATGTCATTAGCGATGTTTATCGCCGACATGTAAAGTGGGCTTGGGGCAGGCTTTAAAATGCCCTTGTGAATAGGGCTCTGGCAGTATCGCCGCTTTCTCTGCACAATTCACCGAGAAAGCGGCGATACTTGCCCTTGGTAATATGCCCCTTAGTTTGTTCTGCGTGCAAATCCTGCATTGCCGATCCCTGCTGAGTTGCAGCTACTACTGCTGAAACAAGGCCAATGGAGGTACCAATGGGTGAGGCGGGCTGGCCTTGAGGGCAGTGCCGGCTTTAGCGCTGGTGGCACCCTGTGCAACAATCTTATTGGTGCCCCCCAATGGCCACCTACGCTTTGAACTCCCTCACTACCACCCTTTAACAGTGACCCTCAAGTCTCCATAACGACACTCTTTCTCAGATGTATTTAATTAGATTTACAGCGCCACTCGCACCAGTGTACGGTGCCAGAGCTCTTTATATCACACACACTACACAGAGACAATCATTTATACGTGTGTATATCACTGTATAGGTAATGTTACATAAGACAAAAGACTACAAAGTGTAGAAGTCACATGACAACCATAATAGTAGGCAGTATAGTATAATAGCTCACTGTTCTATGTTAGGATTTTAACTTATAAACTGCAAGTAACATAAGGATCTCTCAGACAAAAGCAGTAACCTACTCACCTAGTTAACATGTGCACTTTGTGATCTGCGTGGTACGTGTTTTTTGTAGCAGACACATTAACCCTCTGCGCTACCTTTCCAGGAGTCAACCCTTCCACTAGACAAACCTCCAATCTCTCTCTAGGAAGAACATTTATCACCGGAGTTATCATGACATTTTTATTGTTGCTGAAAATTGCTGGAGGCCAGGAAGGAAGCAGAAAGTTTTTTTAAAACCATAATATACTTGCAAACACGACGCTCCCACCCGAAATAGGTACCCAGGGCGGTCACACCGTTCGCACCGCCCTAACCTGCTCAAGGTTCATGTGACCTCAGTGACAGTCACGGTGACTGGATTCCTGTTGCTCTAGGGTGTGCTGCTTCGTAGGCCTGCCCGCAAGACTGGAGATGAACTTCAGTATTGATTGTGATGGACAGACCTTCAAGGTTAACACACAATTGACACCACTAGGGTACACCTGCTTGTGCTAAGACACCAAGGCTTCTACGGTCTAGTGAAGCCTTCTAAGATCTAGCATGGGAATATGCTCCCTCAGGAGAGTGGTCTGGTCATGAAGGCTGAACCTGATTCCCCAGTTCCAAATTCGGCAGCTCTGGCCATAGTGCCACATCCTCCCCTCACTGAACACCATACTGCCCCACGGAGAGAAACACACACTGCCAACAGCTACAACCCAATTGTGCCCGCTATAAACACCTGGATGTGACTCAATTCAAATTATGCAGTAGCTGCCTAACAAAATAAGTAACAACATCTCGGAAAAAGCAAACACTCAATCTGGACATTTTGCAACCACTTTGTCTTGCTTTATTTAGTTATGTATTTTAAAAAATATTTTAAACCTTTTTTTCTTTCCGTCTCGAGGCTGCACTTTGGAATAGAAACATTTCAGAAAAATAGGGCCTTTCCATCAAAAGTGTTTTTTTTCTTTTTGGGCTGCATTTCACAGGGGATCAAATCAATGAAAGAAGGAAAGAGAGTTTATGAACAGTTTCTTCAAGTTATGGTTTTCGGTAAGTGAGGAGGGGCTGCTAGACAGAAAGAGAGGGAATAAGAGGAAGAGAGGGGGGAGGAGAGCAGCTGCCAGCACCAGGGCAGAAGTGGACATTGCCCTGTCTTCTCTGGGCAGGAAGGAAGAGACAGACGGCCAGATTCATGAAATGAAAATCGGCTCGCAAAGGGCCAGATTCTGAGAATCTGGCCCTTTGCGAGTGCAATTATTGCATTTGGGATTCATCATCCCAAATGCAATAATCGCTAATATAGAATTCACAATTGTGCGAGGAATTGCATTTAAGAAATCTCTATTTGAGATTCCTTAAATGCAATTCATGAAACATATAAAAATTGCGAATTCGCAAATTTGTGCCGCTATTTACAGCGAAGTCAAACCTCGTGGTAAATAGCGGAAACTTTTTCTAAGTTGTATGTTACACACACACATGTCCTTGGGACATGTGTGTGCATAACAGCAGCGTCCAATGTCATTTATGGGGTGCAACAGGGTGTCCCTTGGACACCCCTGCAGCTTTAAATCGCAAACTCAAAATGCGAATCGCTAATAGCGATTCACACATTGATATGTCTTCCTATTCATTCCCATGGCACTTTAGGCCCATAGGGATGAATGGGGAGTTATTCCTTATTTGCGATTAGCAATTAGCTAATCGCAAATAAGAAAGCTGTAGGACTCGCAAAAAAAACTGAGATTTGTACATGAATCCCGTTTTGCGAGTCTGTAATAGCGATTCCTTAATAATCGCTATTACAGACTCGCAAAAGGGGACTTTGATGAACCTAGGGGAGAGTCCTTTTCCTTCTCTGCCAGAACCGCCCGTCCCTGAATGGCCACAAAAGCTGAGCCTTATCTGAAGGCCTTGGCTATTTCTGCCGTCCTGGGACACAGTTTTGGAAAGAAAAAGTAGGGGAATGGAATGTTTTGAATATAAGAAGTAGGGGCACGTGTAAAGCTGTGCCCTGCGGATCCCGCCCACTTCGACCACTAGTTGGGACGAGCTTGAGGGTGGACGTTGATGATGTGCCTCTGTTTGCTGTATGCCGGTGCGAAGGTCTTGAGCGTAAATAAACTCCAAAGAAAGAACGGAATTTGTCAGGTGGTTTATTACACAAGAATATTGGCGACAGTCGCTCAGGACCATCTACAGACCCATTTCGGCCATTTTCTTTTTTTTTATAATTCTTTTTATTTTCAAATCAGGAAAAATAAAACAGCAGAGAGCACATATATTCAAGGCATTACAGCATCATTAGTTTACATTGTCAGGAGTACACATGAAGTAGAGAAAGGCGTTCGGTGTTACAATATTCATCGTTAAAGTAGGTCCAATTCATACAATATTATATCCGTTAATCAATTAGCTCGTCAACATTCCTGATCGTGGGGGGTTCGCAGATAGTACCTCTATACTCATTCCATTTAGTCCATATAGCTACCCACTTCTTTGGGCACCCCCTTGCCATGTACACCGTCTTTTCCTGCACCATGATCCAATCCATGTCCTTCTGCCAGGCCCCCAGTGTAGGTGGTGTAACTGCCCCCATAATCTCGCGATGTTTCTTTTTGCTATTGCAAGACCCAAGGTGGCCCAAACTCTGCCTTTCGCAGGGATGTCGGAGGGCTCCCATATGTTAAGGAGGCACCTTTTTGCCTCCGGCCTCAATTCCACTCCCCACACATCTTTGTAAATGTAAATGTAAATGTAAATGTCAAGGTATTTGTAGAGCGCACTGCCACCAAGCGGTTTCCTGGCGCTATTACTCATACCGCTGTGGAACCCTTCCTGGCCTTTCCCTGTGAAGTGCCCACTCCTGCCCCCCCCCCCCACCCCCCCAAGGTGAAGCCAGGCATCCAAGCGCTGTTGGGGCCGGTGTGGAGGTTGAGCAAGCTTTTGCCTAGAGTTGCAGCATTGGGCTCATGATTAGTAGAGGCACCGAGAATGGTCAGGTCCGAGGAAATTGAGCCCAAGACCCGCCGAGGCGGAAATTGAACCCTGGTCCCGGGCCAGAACTCTGCATCATGGTCTGCCCAGTACGCTTGCACCTCCCGGCATTCCCACAGTATGTGTAAGAAGGTTCCCACCTCCCCACATCCCCTACGGCAAAGTCCGTCAGCGCTGCGCCCCATCAGGACCAGCCTAGTGCCATGTGGAGTAGGGGTGGGGGCGGACCGGAATAACAGGCGGGGAGGCCGGATATATTGTGCTATGATCAGCGACGTTCATTGACTTCAGGACAATGGTCTTTTCGTAGTGGAGTAGGATGAGAGTGTCCCGGATGGATGGGTAGGGCAGGGTTAACAGGAACAATGGTTTGGTGCGGCGAGGTCGTCTGGAGGGTTTCTTCTCCTGGGCTGATGTCGTCTTTACTCCGGTAGAACACTGGCACTCCTCAGAGGTATATAAGGGAGAGAGGAATACAGGGCGATTAGTCCTTGACACCAGGTCTTCAGAGTACTCCCACCTTCACCGGGGAGTGAGGGAATTGAAATACGACAGTGAGGAGGGGACGGTAGGGTAGGCTGGGAATAGTCACGCAAGAGGGAACAGGAAGTGGGTTAGCGTGTGTCGGGGAAACGGTGCTCAGGTCTTCTCTACAGTGCAAGTGCTATACTGCTACATACAGTGCTTTGTGCTCGTGAGGCGAATGTACACTATTTACATTTATCTACAGGGAGGAACATGGAGAAAGGGTAGAGGGTACTCACGTGCCCCGCCGCAACTCTTCTCCGAGTTGCGGCCGCTCTCCAGCCACCTCCTGAGGACGCCACCAGTCTTCGGTCCAGACGTCCTCCTCTTCGTCCTCGTCCTGGTTCTTCACCTCCACTCGGCTCTCTGTCCGTGGTTCTCTACTTGCTGCTGCCTCCTGCCACGAGTCCGCTGCTGGGAACCGCTTGTCCTCCTCGATGTCGGCTTTTCTGTGTTCCGGGCAGGGTTTCAGCATAGCACTTCCGGGGTCGGGGTTGCAGGTTTCCGGTTCCTCAAGGGATGCCTGACTTCCGGGTTCACAGGAGTTCGCTTCCGGTTGTCCGCGTTCGGCTGATGCTGCAGGGTCCTGTAGGGGAAGAGAGAGAGGAGGGGTCCTGGTGGTTAGGGACGCTGCATGACCGGTCCCTGTGGTCAGGGGCCCCATGTTCGGACGCCGCCCCGGGGAGGTAAGGGCCGCATCTTCTCCACATGCCAGAAATATACACTCTGCCTTTAATTGAATCAGTCACAATTTGGCTGGTATTGCAATCTCTTTTGGGGACGCTAGCGCCTCGCGCCATTCGTCATCGTCAATTTCTAGGCCATCTGCCTCCCATTTGCCTCTAAGGGTTTGCAGCAGGTCAGGTGTATGGTTAACAAGCTTTTTCTACGTGAGCGATATGGCCTTTTCAGGGAGGTGGCCGTCTAGTAGCCTGTCCTACAGTGGCAAGGACTTGGAAAGTTGCATCCCGGGAGGAATGTTGGCCTGTAATGCATGTCGGACCTGCATGTAGCGAAAGTGTTCCGTCCTAGCAAGGTCATACGTCTGCTGAAGAGTGTCAAATGGGATTACCCCCTCTGGGCTCCATAGGTCCTTGATCCTGGAAATACCTACCAGATCCCAGTTCCTAAAACCCTTCGTGCGACTAAGGGCACAAAGCCTCTCTGAGGCCCACAATGTGGTTGCCTGGGTGAGTTTACCCGCCCAACCCAGTTTCTTATGGACTATGTGCCACAGCTGGTCGGAGTGCCTGGTTGGCCCCGTCAAGCTATACCTGCCCGGTCTGGAGTAGAGAGCCGCCTCAAAGTTCTCCCCCGGTAAGACCCATTTATCCATCTTTGTAGCCCGGGTCGGCATCTGCACTATATGTCCCCTGATTAATGGCCGATAGATGTGCCGCCCAGTAATATTTCCTGATGTCGGGGAGTGCTATCCCCCCATCATACCAGCCCAGCGTTAGCTTCTGGAGGGAGATCCGGGGCGCACCGTTCCAAAGAAGATCTCTCTGTGTAGTGAGGTACTGGGTTTTTCAGAACCGGTACCGAACCGGTAACCCAGTGGTGTCAGGGTACACACCCAAAGACCTCGAGTACTTTCCTGATTTAGACCACAGAAACTCAGAGTCTTCTAGGTGAAGTCAAGGATCGATTTTATTGGCTGCAACCAAGGTAACAGGCGTCCTAGAAGTACAACAGCACTGGATGTATATTCTCAGGAGACTGCTCCATCTTACAAAGCAAGGCTTCTCTTTTTATACAAAATATTAAGCTTCAGGCAAACATTCTTGGATTTACAGTAGACTATTCACATATTTTCATTACAAAGGAAAAGCAGAATCATGATGACAAGCCCATATTTTAGTTTGTCCAGCCCACAACAAATTACCCGGCAAGGTCCAGCATTTCCATCAGATACCGGTGGACCCCCAATAAAAACGGGCACCTCCCCATCATAAAGCAAGTGAGAGAGAAAAGAGCAGGGACAGGTGTGAGCAAGATTCGGCAGGGTGTGTGTGCGATGAAAAGGGTTTATGACATGTTGTGCCTTGATGCTATCTCGTTCGGCCACTGGGAGAGGAACTGACCAAACAGGTTCAGCCTGAGGCAAAGGTTTCAGCTTGCCCAGGTCAGAGAAAAGTCAATCAAGGTGTACGTGTCCTTTGGAATCGAATTTAGCTGTATTATAAGCCTATGTAAAGGGCAACTCACAAAATGGCTGCCGTACACAAAATGGAAGCCAAGGGTTCAGAATGAAAATGACGATTTCGAGGTGAAATCGTCACTCGAATATGCCGAAAATGCTTGTACATAGTGTACTCGTCATTCTCGGTCTTTTGATACTAAATTCGTCATGTTACGACGAAGTTTTATTCTCGAGTCCAGAATTTTCAGAACCACAAACCCTCCTTTTGCCCTTACATAGGCAATTTAACCTAATCTCATGCTAATCTGAGTCCAGGTCTATATTCCTAAAGTCATTGAGATGTTGCTGTAACATCATTCTAGTACTTAGCTCGTCTCTTGATACAGGTGTCCTTACACATGATGTAGCACAGAGGCCACATATTGCAGGAGCACACTGCACGCACAGACAAAACAGGAAAAGAATGGCTAAGACCATCCCAATGACCATCAGAATTTTCCATCCCCAGGCGGATATCAGTTCCCAGAACCATCCCATTAACGACCAATCTCCTTTATCCACATGAATAGATTCGGAAATCTTATGTAGTTTAGAGATGGCCTGGTACACTGTTGGAGCGTTCCCTGGGATGAAAACACAGCAACTCTATTGGATCAATCTACATACCCCACCTCGGTCTGCAAGTATGACATCTAATGCGACCCTGTTCTGAAGGGTCATAAGACGATCCGACTGAAACTCAGCAGTCAAGTTGCTAAGGGCACCAGCAGTTTCAATTACGGTGGACTCAACCACCCTTGTCAATTGTCTTATGTTCCTGCTGTTAGCCATGGGTCCCCAGAACGGCAGAAAACCCTTTGCGATGTCCCCAAATTCTTGTCCTGCAGTGCCCTCTTTACTCAAGACACCTCTAACTATCCTTATCTTGTGGTAATCTGCCGCTGCTGTGTAGGTGGGAGGCAACAGGAACGAAACAAAACATGAGCCCGAAAAGTCAGGGGCAACCAAGTATAGGCTCTATCATGGCTGATGAAATAGGTACCCTTAGCTGCTAAAAACGCAGGGGAAGTCTGAGACCCAAAAACATACGTTTCAGTACAGACACTCTTCCCTAACTGAGCTCTGGGATTCTTGCCAGTACCTTGCAGACACAGGTGACCCTGATGGGGTACAATCCAAATCGGGGAAGATCTCTTAGCTTGCTGTTTCTCACTCAGAGTAGCTCCATATCCTGTCACGTTCCATCCTATATAAGCAAGTGTCTCATCTTGGGGGGTAGTTTCATAAGAAATCTCTTTCTTAATCATGTCGACTATACCATTAACTAGAGCACTATTCTTAGGATTGTCTTTTGCAGAACGTAGGGGGTGGACTTCACGTGCATATATGAACATTGTTCTGTATGCCCGCACAGAACCATTGTAACTGAATGGCATGACCAGATAAGGGATACCTTTATCCGTGGTGTGAGGCATAAGACCACACACCCAGCAGTTAGTCGTGTTCATTACAAGTTGGTGTTGGTGCAAGAGCTGAACAAAGGAGTTATTAATAACCTCTAATCTCCTAGCGGATTCGTGTTCAGGAAGGGGTTGAAAAGAATATGTTGAAACAGTGGAAGGAGGAGGTATAGGCGATGTAGTGGGTGCAAATGTTACTCGAAAAGAGAATAAAACATAACTTATTAAAAATATCATCACACTGTATAACATGAAAATGCATAATATCAAAAAGCTTTTCTTTGTCATTATATTACATATCCTGGCTTTAAAGTTCTTGGTTTTGGCAGGTCTCTCCATCTCGAAAAACTCCATCCTCTCTAAAGTGCTGCCCGCGATGGGAGGTTGTTTCTGCTAAGGGATGCTTCTATCAGTCTAGGGCAACTCCCTTGGACCAACCAGAACTGTCGACCTAACGTCGTCAGCTCCACCCCAAAGACTTTGGGCAATCACGGCCCTAGCAGCGGAACCCGGATGGCGGTTTGAAAAACAAAAATGAGCAAGTTTCTCAGATGGGAGAGCTGCACTTTCAAAAAAAGCAGGGGAAAAAAAGAATTTTATTTGTCCATAGGTCTCGGCCTCAAATTATATCGTTGTTTTCCTGTTATTGTATTATCTTGGAAAAGGAGTTCAGGTTCTGTAGTGTCCAATCGGACTGACGGTGATACAGTTGGTTGCAAAATGTTGTCGCTCTCCTGTTCAGTAAGTGTTCCTTTTACACGTGCATCATTGAAAGGTAGAAAACGTGGCACGGTTTCAGTCTCTGAGTCGCCGACACCCTCCTGGACCCACCGGTCGTACGGCAGAGGCACAGGGATCCGTTTGCAGTGGATCCCGTGGATCCAGTTTTTCATCCCCTCCACTCGAACAGCTGATCTTGTGGCAGGAAGGACGAGGTGCGGTCCGGTCCACCTGGGCTGCTCGTTCTTGGTTCGCTGGAAGTTTTTCACGAGGACCCAGGATCCAGGGTCGATGGCGTGACCTGGAGTCTCAGAGACCGGAGGCATGGTGTCATGGACCTGTTGATGTAAAACACGCTATTTAGCCGTCAATTCGTACAAATAATCAAGCAAAACAGGGTGTTCTATTTCACTGAACTTAGTGGGCCTTGGCACTCCCCATATGTTGGCCGGGCGGCAAAAAACTATTTCATATGGACTAAGTTCCACTCGCGAATGCACAGTCATTCTGGTGGATAGGAGTGCTAAAGGGAGAGCGTCAGGCCATTTAAGACCTGTGCTCGCTTGAATTTTGGCCAATTTTAACTTAAGCGTGCCATTGTAACATTCTACTAGTCCAGCTGATTGGGGGTGATTTGCAGCGTGGAACTTTTGCTGAATGCCTAGCCCTTCACATACTCTCTTCATCACACAACCCACAAATTCACTCCCATTGTCACTCCAGACCATTCTAGGCATTCCGAATCTGGGGAAGAACTCTCTCACAAGGGCTTTAGCTGTGGATAAGGCAGTGTTGTCTTTTAGGGGATAGGCTTCCACCCATCTTGAAAAGGCACAAACAACAACGAGTACGTATTTTAAATTGTTGCACCTTTCCATATGGATGAAATCTAGCTGCAAAACCTCAAACGGATACGTAGGAGGTGCAAAATGACCAGCTGGAGTTGGGGTTCCCCTACCAGGATTGTGCTTCAGACACACCATGCAATTCTTGACCACATTCTCTGCACACTTGGGAATTCCTGAATTTTGCCATACTGGAGCCAGCAACTTACAAATCCCTTTCACACTGATGTGAGCCATTCCATGAGCCATTGTAACCACTGCAAGCACATACGCATCGGGTAACAACCATCTCTGATGCTCTGACAATTTAACCCAACAACCATTTGCATCCATTTTACCCGTACTTTCTCTCCACATGCTCAACTCTTTCTCTGTAGCCTCAGCTTGAATAGACTTCACACTCTCTATCGTGTCTTCACACATTCCAACATCACCAACCCATTTTGCAGGGCATGCAACATACATTCGGCTCATCACATTCCTTGCAGTTTCTTTCGCGATTTCGTCAGCAAATGCATTTCCACGACCAACATCATCAGTCACCTTCTTGTGAGCACTACATTTCACAATCGCCACTTGCAGAGGCAAGGTCAGTGATTCGAGAAGCTCATTCACCAACTGAACATGCTGACTCTTAGCTCCATGCGAAGTCAGGAACCCACGTTCCTTCCACAATCATCCAAAACTGTGAGCCACACCAAATGCATACTGACTGTCGGTATAGACAGTCACTTTCATTCCTTTTGACAACACACATGCTCTCGTAAGTGCAATCAATTCTGCTGCTTGAGCTGAATTATGTGAAATACGTGCAGCTTCAACAATTGTATGCAAAGTCGTGACAGCATAGGCTGCAGTCGTATCACCATTCGGAAGCTTGAAGCATGAACCATCCACCCATAAGGTACCATCACACTTTGCAAGAGGAGTGTCCTGGAGGTCTATTCTCCCTTTCGTTTCTTCTACTGTTCTAAGAAAACAATCATGCTGTTCTGAAGCATCTAGTTCCTCTACAATTGGCAACAACGTAGCTGGGTAGAGGGAGTTGCATCTTTTTATGTGCACATGACTTGCTAACAAGGTTAATTCGTAACCTGACAATCGAGCACTAGTTAAGTGCTGTGTCTTGGTTCTGTTTAACAACGTGTCCACTGCATGTGGAACCATCACGACTAACATATTATTCATCACTAGACCAGGAGACTGTCGAATAGAAACAGCTGCTGCCGCTGTTGCTCTTAAACAACTCGGCAATGCTTTAGCTACCGGATCCAAAGTCGACGAAAAATATGCACATGGACGCTGCTTGTCTCCAAACAACTGAGTCAACACTGACAATGCACAACCTTCTTTCTCATGGACATACAATGTAAAGGGCTTACTGTAGTTGGGGGTACCTAACACAGGAGCCAAACATAATGCTGTGCGCAATTCAGAAAAACTTTTCTGACACTCTTCAGACCAAGGAACGGGATTGGGTGTATCTTTACACGTTAATTCCACCAAAGGTTTGGCTAATAACGAAAAATTTGGTATCCATTGCCTGCAATATGATGTAATGCCCAAGAAAGCACGCACTTCTCTCTGTGTTCTTGGCACACTCAATTTCGCTATTGCCTGAATTCTTTCTGGGGTCAGTTTCCTTCCCTCCTTTGATAAGAGATGACCTAAGTAGGTCACTTCTTGTCGACAATATTGCAATTTGGAAAGTGACACCTTGTGATGCAAATCACACAGATGACGCAACAAAGACAACGTGGCTTTTTTACATATTTCCTCAGTATCTGCAGCGACAAGCAAATCATCAACGTACTGTACAAGGGTAGCACCTTCAGGTAAAACAATTGTATCAAGCTGTGTCTTTAGAGCTTGACTATATATTGATGGACTTTCACAGTAGCCCTGTGGAGCGCGTTTAAAGCGGAAGCTGCGTCCTCCTAAACTGAAGCCAAAAATATCCCTGCTCTCCTCAGCAATCGGGATGCTGAAGAAAGCATTCTTCAAGTCAATCACCGAAATCCAGGTTGCAGAAGCTGGAATCATAGTCAATAATGCAGTAATGTCAGGAACAACTGGAAATTGTGGCACAACTATTTTATTCACCTCTCTAAGATCAATCACGAATCTGTAAACAGGCGGCTGGGAAGGGTCAGTTCGTTTCAAAACAGGCAGAACAGGACTATTGCAAACGTTGCCTCTTGTCTCTTCAATCACATCTTTTTCAATCAGATCATAAATGATCGCTAACAACGCTTTTTCACCTTCACTAGAGATTTGGTATTGGGGAATTCGTGGCATTTTAACATTGGCTTTTAATGTTACAACATATGGTGGTATTTCCAAAAGACCTACATCATTAGGACCAGTAGCCCAAAGAATATTAGAGAGAGATGACAATTCTGTTGGAAGTTTGTCCCTTGACAAATAGATTGGAGAAACCACTTTCTTACCCAGTGTAAGTTGTACTCCAGAAGGAGAACAGTACAAAGTCGCATACAACCTTTTCAGCAAATCTAATCCTAACAAGTTTTCACCACAACCTGTTGTCAGAATAAGGGGTGCTTAGAATTCACAAGGTCCAACAGAAAGGGACAAAGGGTCAGAAATCGGATTTCTAACTGGGGCGCCAGAAAAACCTACTGATACATTCATTTTGCCAGACAAAGGTGCGCCAGGGAGTTTTGAGTGCATAATAGAACTCTTCGTAGCACCAGTATCCAACAGAAAAGGTTCTGACACACCTGATGTAATCACCTCAACGTAAGGTCCACTCTGATCTACTGGAACTGAAACAACTCCCTCTCTTTGTCTATGGCTGTCCTAGCAATCATTACCGTCCATATTCTCATCTTCTGCATAGTAATCATCAGCATAGTACTGAGCCGTCCTACCAGACGTGCTGATCAAACCTATTCATCGAATTTTGAGGTGGAAGAGACTGTGTGTGCTGGGGGAAATTTCCACGTCCTCTACCTCTAGGCGCTTGTTGAACACCTCTACCTCTTGAGCCAGAAACACCATTTGCGCGCTGTAGCAAGATAGGGCAACTATACTTGAAATGACCCTCTTCCTTACAATATGAACACTGATTGGGGCCTACAGGGACACGTGGTTGAGTATACTCGACTCTTTGCGAGTTCCTCTGATACTGTTGAGGCTGCTGATAATTATTCTGATAGTTACTCTGAGCACGACTATTTTGACCACCACCACCACGTGGCGGATATGCTTGCTGTAACAAAACCTTTGTTTTCAACTCTTTAGTTTTCTTCTCTGCTCTATCTTTCTCGTCTTTATCTCTATTTTCGTAATATTGTGCAGTAGCCAATATCTGTGCTGAAGAGGAAACTGACCAAGAACTCTCTGAATCCTTCAACTTTTTACACAACTCGGGAAGCAGATTGTGCACAAATGTATCGACGAACAGTCGCTGACCACCTTCTGTGCTCATATCTTGACCACTGTGGTCGACAAAAGTCTCCTCAAACCTGGTGAAGAAATCTGGCACTGTTTCATCTTTCTTCTGCTTGCATGCAGACAACTTATCCCAATTTACACGCATCGCAGGCATTAATGTTTTCATGTAATTAATTATCCTACCAGGGAGGTCTGCTACTAAAGGCTCGGGTTTAGCACCACCAACTTGTCGGTCATCTGCAGCAGCAATATTAGCCCATGTGTCACCTAACTCCTGATCATGATCTGCATGACGAATCTTTCCCCACAAAGGCTGTGGAACAACATTCCCAAACAACATGTCTATATCCGCTAAATTCATGATGCATGAACCTGCAGTCTGTGACAACTCCTTGTAATACCCTGCAGGATTTTTACGGGGATCAGGCAATGTCTGTTTAAGGGCCAAAACTTCAGCTCGCTTCCAAGGAACATGTACCCACACACGCTGAAAATGTGCTGGCACAAGTGGTGGAACATTACCAGGACCAGCCGCTACTTCTTCCTTCCATACTGGAGGAACATCTCTCATGGGATATTGTCTTCCCTTCTTTTTACCAGAAGAATCAGATTCAAACAACGACCTAGAAACACCTTCAGTCCTAAGCGACAACAATGTCGCAACTGCTTTCTTAACATCTGAACCCAATTGCGCCTTTTGAAAACTCAAACCGTACATGGCTCAACTCAGGAGGATTAGAGTCCAAATCATTTTCCTCTAAATCTTCACATAGAAAAAACACACATTTTCTCAAAAACGTATCTCTGCTTTGATGCTTCCCACTGGGTGAAGACATCCATAACACATTCTAAATCATATCTTTCTGTGTCAGCAACCCATTTATGTGCCAAATAATTCAACGTTTCCTTCTCCCTAGAATCAGGCTGTTGACTACGTAACTGTTTGCGCTCTGTGTCAGGAGTTACACTCGTTGCACCAAAGAAAGGATACAGAAGACTAGAAACAGTACTAGTCACTCTCTGATGAACAGAAGGAGAAGTCGATGAAAAGACAAGAGGGAAAGTAAAGTGAGACGAGGCAGATGTAGAGGTAGTGTCAGGAGGAGTAGCAGGACTTGTAGTCGATATAGTAGTCAAAGTTGTAGGAAGTAAAGGCAGAGCAGATGTCAAAGCCGGTGGCCCTTGAGGAGGCTGCACCGGAGGAGCAGGAGCCAGCTGAAGAGTAGCTGGTGGGTGCTGTGGAGGAGCAGGAGGCAATACAACCAAAGGTTGCGCAACTAAAGGTTGCGGAGGTGCCGTAGAATTTTGCGCATAGGGGGGTGGCGAACTTAACAAATGCGCCATTAACGGATCTTTTTCAAGCTCTTTTGCTGCATCTTGCTGAAGAGGCGGCAAAACTGGATAGCATTTATCTATTACCATTTTACGCTGCCTGTGCAACTGCTCACTCATCTGTTCTTCTTCATTGTCTTTAAACTGCATAGCAGCTTGCATTATCGAAATACCCCTTTCTCTCTTATTTTTCTTCGCTAATTTAATTTCCTTCTGTTTGGCTTCCTTACGCCATAGGCGGAAAGAGTCAAACATCGGCGGCCGGGCTTTCTTCATGAAAAGTTTAGCTTTGAGATTGTCTAAGATTTCCGTGTCAAAGCTACCATATTGGGGCCATTTTAAAACACCATCTTTTCTGGTGTATTTGATCCACACTTCGTTGTATGTGATGGGGCCTACTCCATGTTTCACATACAATTCATAAGTTGGAGTTCCAATCGGAGGAACCGGACACGAGTCCTCCAATCGGGAGTCCCTATTATTACAACCAAGACAAAACAAATTTCCAAGTCTGCTAAGACCAGGCATCTTCGCTCACTAGTCTAGCTTCAAACTTCAAAGGATTATCGATTACGATATTGCTCGTGAATACACGAGTCCTTTGGTTTTGGCACTTGCAAGTTCCAAAAAGTGATCCCAAAAGGGGATACCCAAACTAAGACCAACTAAGGACTGGGAGACGCTCCACTTATACTTAACTGAGATATCGATGACGTCACCAGAAGACTCGTCTTATCGTTTCGCTCTACCAAACTTCAAGGGTCCAAATCAGGGAGATAGCCAGGGCAGCAGTCCTTTGTAGCCGTCGGGAAGCGGGGAACCTCGCAGCAAAGACTTTCGGACCACGTCGACATGCAGGGGTCGATGAAGTGGTTGGCCGTCCTCCAGAATTTTCACACGAAGCTCCTCACGAACCTCTGGCTGGACCAGTACCGCTGGTATCGCCCTACGTTGGGCGCCAACTGAGGTACTGGGTTTTTCAGAACCGGTACCGAACCGGTAACCCAGTGGTGTCAGGGTACACACCCAAAGACCTCGAGTACTTTCCTGATTTAGACCACAGAAACTCAGAGTCTTCTAGGTGAAGTCAAGGATCGATTTTATTGGCTGCAACCAAGGTAACAGGCGTCCTAGAAGTACAACAGCACAGGATGTATATTCTCAGGAGACTGCTCCATCTTACAAAGCCAGGCTTCTCTTTTTATACAAAATATTAAGCTTCAGGCAAACATTCTTGGATTTACAGTATACCATTCACATATTTTCATTACAATGGAAAAGCAGAGTCATGATGACAAGCCCATATTTCAGTTTGTCCAGCCCACAACAAATTACCCGGCAAGGCCCAGCATTTCCATCAGATACTGGTGGACCCCCAATAAAAACGGGCACCTCCCCATCATAAAGCAAGTGAGAGAGAAAAGAGCAGGGACAGGTGTGAGCAAGATTCGGCAGGGTGTGTGTGCGATGAAAAGGGTTTATGACATGTTGTGCCTTGATGCTATCTCGTTCGGCCACTGGGAGAGGAACTGACCAAACAGGTTCAGCCTGAGGCAAAGGTTTCAGCTTGCCCAGGTCAGAGAAAAGTCAATCAAGGTGTACGTGTCCTTTGGAATCGAATTTAGCTGTATTATAAGCCTATGTAAAGGGCAACTCACAAAATGGCTGCCGTACACAAAATGGAAGCCAAGGGTTCAGAACGAAAATGACGATTTCGAGGTGAAATCGTCACTCGAATATGCCGAAAATGCTTGTACATAGTGTACTCGTCATTCTCGGTCTTTTGATACTAAATTCGTCATGTTACGACGAAGTTTTATTCTCGAGTCCAGAATTTTCAGAACCACAGTAGCCTCATAGTGGCGAAATATTTGTGTGGAACCAAGTCTGGGTGATTCTGTAGGGCATAAAGAAAACGTGGCAGTGCCATCATTTTAAATAGTGCGGCCCGGCCCAATAGCGACAGTGGGAGGCTCTTCCAGACCTCTGCGTCCCGACGGAGCCGCTGAAGGGGTGGCAGAAGATTTCGGTCATAGCGTGTGGTGCGGTCTTTCGAGATATAAAGGCCTAAGTACGTGAACCCATCACTGGCTATTTGGATCGGGCAGTCGGCCAGTGTCTGAGGGGGGGGTCCATGTAGGACATAAATGAGTGATTTCCCCCAGTTAATACTATAACCGGCGTACTACCCGAAACTCCGAACAATGTCGAGTGCTGCTACCAGGAACTCGTGAGGCGTCGTGAGGTAAAGGAGGATGTCACTCGCGTAAAGCGAAATCCTGTCCTCCCTGCCGTCAGTCCACCGTATCCCATGCAGGGAGGGTGTCTGCCTCACCCATGCTGCCAAGGGTTCGAGAGCCAGAGCGAATAGCAGGGGTGAGAGGGGGCAGCCCTGCCTCGTGCCCCTTTCCGGGCGGAATGCCTCAGATAGTTTATTGTTCACCACGACTTGGGCCAACGGATCCGTATACAGGAGCCGTACCCAGCTGATGAAATTAGGACCGAACCCCAGCCTTCGAAGTACTGCCATCATATATGGCCATTCTAGTGTGTCGAAAGCCATGGCTGCGTCCAAGGACACCACCACCACATCTCTGCGAATCCGATGACAGCAACCCAACACCCCGTGGAGGCGTCGTAAGTTCAACACAGTATTTCGGTGAGGCATAAAGCCTGATTGCATTTCGGCCATTTTCAAGTAAGACTGTGTATGTGTGGCGCAGCGCAGTGAAATTCCATCGTAGTGGAACTGCACCGGCATCCCTGACGTGACATTTTCATAGCTAGCACTTAGTTTGCGCAAGCTGACCAATGGATTTCTGTCCACAAGACTGTATACTCTAGCTAGAGGATGTCACGGAATCAGTGGCTCCTGCACGGTGAAGGAACATTGCGCACAACATTCGAAGATTCGCTCCTGTGATATAATTCGGAGCGTAACTGCAGTGCACTGGGACGGCCCCAGGGTGTTACATATGTATGTATGTAACTGAGCTTGTAAAGCGCCTGGTTACACTTAACAGTGTGTCCCCGCGCTGTACCGCTGAGGAACCCATCCTGGCCTGTTCCTGTGAGGCACCCACTCCTGGGTACCCCAAGGTGAAGCCAGGCATCCTTAGCGATTAGGGCCGGTGTGGAGATTAAGCAAGCTATTGCCCAGAGTTGCAGAGTGGGACCCATGATTAGAGTAGGCACCGAGGCGAGAATTATCGGGTCCACGGACATTGAGCCCAAGACCCTGCCGCGACGGGAATTGAACCCTGGTCCCGGGTCAGATCTCTGCATCAGGGTCTGCCGCTCTAACCAGTGAGTCACACTTCTCCACATACATAAGCCCCAATGCTCACATCTGAGAGGCCATCTTGGATCGGCCAGTTCCTGCACTCGGTGTTAGGGACACCAGAGTCGCGAGTTTGCTTCCGCATTTGGTTACGCAGCGTTCTTACTGTGATGAGCACACATTGTCCCAATATATATTGTGCTTGTGTCAAGTTGGCAGAGAGTGGTGTGACTGAACAAGTGGAATCCTCAGATTGGATGGCTCCTTTAGTTGTAGCATGTATTAAGCATGGGCTGAAAATTCATTCCGCTCGCGGAATTTGCGGATTTTCCGCGATTTCGCAATACGCGAATCTCGCGAAATCGCAGTAAAATCCGCGAATCAGCGGGGAGGAATTTTTAGCCAAGCACTTACAGGGTTACAGCAGCAGGTGCAAAAGTTGAAGCTAATTTTTTGTAACCTTTTACAAAAGGGTTACAAAGAAATTAACTTCAACTTGGGCACCTGCTGCTGTAAGCCTGTAAGTGCTTCCTGGCGCCTTGTTGCCTACTTGCAAGTATTCTCTGACCCTGCTCTGACCCTTGAAGCAGGGTCAGAGAATAGTTACAAGTAGGCAATGAGGCGCCTGTCACGAAAATGAAACCTCAACAGGAAGCACTGACAGATATAAAAACAAGCATTTGCAATGCAATAGGTCTCGCATTAGGAAAGTTTGAGCTATTGGTATTGTAAATGACAATTTTTTTTATTTATGTGTTGGTTTTGAAAATAGCTAAATTAATAGCTTTGTCATTTACAATGCCAATAGTTATAACTTTCGCAAATGTGACACCTATAGCATTTGTAATGCAACATGTTTTGTATTTATGTGACTTAGATGTATTGATAATACAAATTACAATGGCTTTTAATTTTTTTAAATAATTAATACTTAAATAAAAGTGAAGTGAAAAACGGGGACTGTCCGGGCAAATCCGAGACGCCTGGTCACCCTACAATAGCTCTAACTCTCGCAAATGCAAGATCTATTGCATTGCCAATGCTTGTTATAAAGTGGGGTCAGATTTCCTTGTGACTTGTCGATTTCTTCCACAATTGCTCTGGTGCTGGTTAAAGGCTTTACATGTGTTCCTCTGTGTAAGCTGGACGGCTCAAAGCCGCATATACCTGGGGCTGAGCCGAAGGTTTAACCTCATCGACGCTCATGACAAGCTCAGCTCGTCATGAGCAACGGTTCCCGTGTGCTCGTGTGCTCATCACGAGCTCAACTCGTCATGACCGTTAGAACGCTTTCACGCTGGGCTAATCCCCTGCTGTGCGAGCGTTTTGAAGAAACGGGTGTGGTCATGACGAGCTGAGCTCTCTCATAAGCATTCCCCAGTTGTGCTTCAAAGATGGCTGCGGCTGGGAAGCTTGTCACTCGTGCGGCTTCCTGCAGGGGGGAGGTGACACCTCTCCTCAGTGCAAGCCCCCCGGGCTATCTCTAGTCCTTAGCACGTCTCCCCAGGAGGGCCGAGGGGTAGCAGTCTACAACTGCTCTTCCGTGACCATACAAGAAGAGGCTTTCCCTTAAAAGTCTCAGGCCTGATCTAGGGGTACAGCACACAGCCAGACTGTGCCCCCCCTGAAGAACACCCGTGCCGCGCTCTGTGCCGCAAAGTCTCTATGGGGACCCTGTGAGCCTCTGTAGTCTCCTCAGCACTTGAAGGACTACAGGTTAGGAGACAACCCATGGTGTCAGGAGGCAGCCCCAACTTACCTCAAAGGGCCAAACCATTGGAACACTCAAGTGAGAACATGCAAACATGGCCTGGAGATGCCTGTGGGTCAGGGAGGGTCACGTGATGGTGTCAGTGAGGGGAGTGCATGCCGTTAAGGTTAAAAATGAGGCCATTTTGTGGCTGAGTGCCTGGGTCCCTGATGTCTTCTCGCCTCAAAGCGCCATCAAGGAAATTCAAACAGAAGGTCATTTGGCGACGTCTATGGGGTGACATCGCTTGCAGTAAAAGAAAATCAACTTTTGTAAAAGTCCATCAAAGATCACACAACAATTGTCATAGACTTGCCGAAGCTACGGACCTGCCTCGAATAATGTGGTGTGGGGAGGGTTCCCCATGACGCCCCTTTTAAAAGGACTGTCAGCAGCACAGACAAGGCACGAGTCCTAAAAAAAGAAGTGGGGGGACGCTGACGTCATGACAGGAAGTGACGCCATGAAAGGTGACTTGCACCATCACTCATTGCCTCCCCTCTCTCACCCCTTAGATGTGATTGCATCAGAGAAGCCAGCACGTGAGCAGCGTTCTGAATGAGCTCCGATCTCGCCACAGAGAGGCCAAAGAGTGAATGTGTGGCTCCATTTGCTCCAGTTATCGAGCTCCCGCTAAAATGAGTGGGGAGACGCCGTCCACCCGCGTGGTACCTCGACTCGAGCCCTGGGCACAGATGAAGGAAGGGGCAGTCTACTTTGATGAATGTTACCCAATAATCGCTGCACGGCTGGGTGAGGGTCCGTGCACCTTTACTCCTGCCGCTGGGCCCATGACAAGCATGGTCTGCGTTCAATAAAAGTCAGAAATGAAGTGTGGTCAAGATCAGAACCGCCAGCGGCAGCAGCCATGAACCCTCGAGGTGACATCTCTGCAAGAGAAGAGTCAGGAGAAGGAGGTCAGAGGTCACTGGTCACAGGGCACCGGGTGTAGAGCTGGGCACCCCCTACTCAGACCAGAAGTCTATTTTGAGGTTTGTAGCGTCTGACATTGTAAGGGGCATATTAGCAACAACTTGCGATAATTATCGCAAAAACACGTTTAGCGCGATTTTTTTGATCGCCGCCTATCGCTGGTTTTTATCGTGGAGATAACGCAGTATTACCAACGTTTATCTCCATTGCGATAAAAAATCTAGCGATAGTGGCGAATCCCATCTTTAACTTGAGATTTCCAGAGATAAAAATCCTATCGTTACGGACAATCTCGCTAATAGGCAGGTGGGGACTTAGCCGTAGAATCCACCTCCCATTGACTATTATGTCTAAGTCAAGTTTTTACCAGGATTAAAATCCTGTCGCTAATCGCGTTTAGTGCACATTTTTTTATCGCGTCGCGGGTATTGCTAATAGGCGATAGCTGTGTTAGCAACGGCTTTCAGTCCCTATCAGTTTGGGTACACCCACTTTGCTTGTCATTAGCGATAAATATCGCCGACATGCAAAGCGGGCCCCAAACCGGCCGCTATCGCCTGGAAGCTGTCGCTATATACTGTTAACGACATCTTCGGAATTGGGCAATAAAAAAATCGCACTAATCATATAAATGACGACCTGGCCCATCATGCCCCATAATAGGTTGAGTGGGAGTTCGATATAAATAGGTGAAAGCGTAGAGGGACTAACACTATACACCGTGACCAAGACCTGTGTGGTTGAAACGCGTCGGTGTTGGAGGAGACGGCTTGAATAATAAACCCCAAGGAGAGCGCTGCGTTATATTTTCAAATTGGTGATAAACCCATTTCAAGGAGGAGTCCAGCCTTGCCCTGTTCACCCGCTGTGGAGTGCGCCCTTCGTGACACAGGCGTTGGTGTTGGCTTTATATCTATATATACATACACACTAAATAATATCTTTAGACTGTAAGTTTTCCCACTTGGGACGTCCTAAGAACAGTGCAGCTCACATGCAAAGTCGAAAAACAGAAGAGAAATTAAAACATTTCTACTTTTAACATCTGCTTGCAAGTGGTGTTAATTTTTGACACAAACCTCATATCTCAGATTTTCAGTGGATGGGGTCTTCTGCCCCCCGCCCCTCCCCATGCGGGCCCATGCCCCCTCTTCAGCTGCAGACTGCCAAGGGGCTGCCCCCTTGCATGGGGGACCACCACAGGCTTCATTTATTCATAAATTGCTGCAAAATCGGGGCGGAGGTCCTTGAACGGTCCATTTATAATAAAATATATACAAAAAATTGGAACAATGAGCATTAAAGCGAAAGCAAAGCAGGCGTGTGCACCAATAATATTTGTACTGTCACACTCACTACATCATATATTCATCCGAAAGTCCATGGACTCACCACCCCTTTCATCTTCTGCACTCCGTCACTCATTCATACATTCATGCACGCAGTTATCCATTCATCCATCTATAAAAGCACGTCCCTCCCATCCACACAACCACTCGAACAAATGCCCCAATCATGAAAAAAACAACTTGTGGCCTGATTTACAAACGGGACTCGTGGCGAGTAAAGTTACGAGTTCAGAAACTCGACCCTTGCCATTGCGCGACCTGAGCCTCTGTCAGAATCGGACAGTTTGTTATTAAAAAAAAAAAATCGGACCATTGGTTTGTCAGTTAGTCACTGCTGTGTGTTAGAAGGGGCGATCTCAGAGGGCCAGGTTATGCTCACCCGGTCACCCCCAGACCCACCTCTTCCACAGAATTTGCCGAGTCTTGATTGAAAGGTCCTTCACCGGGGAGGACTTCGAGTCTAGGATCGTACACACGGAGCTCACACCACCCTATGAACAGACACCACACCGTTGGATTCTAGTAACAAGTTCTTTATATAAGCAATAAACGAAGGAAGCACTCTTATATACACAGTGGTCGAGGGACCACAAAGTCTTGGGGGATTCAGGAAGGGGGAAGCGGGACAGTCTTTTAGTCTCTGGGTCAGTACGAGGCGTACCCTACGCACAGCTCTCAATCCTCGAGCCGGGGGATACGGGATGATGGTCGTACTGGCTGCCTCGCCTCCGTCGAGTCGGCTCGGTCGTGATGGTGGTCTCGATGGTCCAGCCGGACCAGAGTACTCCTCGAGCCGCGACAAGGTCATCAGGGCTCGATCTGGAGAAGTTCGTGAGGAGCCGCGACAGCGTCAGCAGGGCTCGGTGGTCTTAGAGGTCGAGCCGCGACAGCGTCAGCAGGGCTCCGATGGTTACAAGTTCAGCTTGAGCCGCGACAGCGTCAGCAGGGCTCTGGTGGTCTGAGAGATCGAGCCGCGACAGCGTCAGCAGGGCTCCGATGGTTACAAGTTCAGCTTGAGCCGCGACAGCGTCAGCAGGGCTCCGGTGGTCTTAGAGATCGAGCCGCGACAGCGTCAGCAGGGCTCCGATGGTTACAAGTTCAGCTTGAGCCGCGACAGCGTCAGCAGGGCTCAGGTGGTTCAGTTGCTTAAGGCGAAGAAGGAGCCGCGACAGCGTCAGCGGGGCTCAGAGGTTCAGGATGAGTCTTCTTAGGGTCAGCCGCGATCAGATCAGCAGGCTTCAGGTCCAAGATACAACTGCCCGCTAGTTGTCGGGCGGGCCCAGTTATAGTCCTTTTGCTCCTTGATCTCCGGACCCTCGCAGGCAGAGGTCTCCTGCCCGGGGGGCTGGTCGTTGGCGAGGTCCGGCGGTTGCCTCTTTGATCGCTTTGAAAGATGGGTCCGGGAATTCCCAGACGCTCAGCGGGTCTGGAGCCAGCGCTCGGGGAGGCCAGAGGTGCGATCGAAACTGGCTCACAGGGGAGGGCCAAAGGTGTGACAGAAACCAGCCCCTCAGGGGAGGCCGGAGGTGCCATTGAACCTCCCTGGCTTATCTCACTCGGGGAGCCCTTTACCCCCCCAGCCGGGACTGGCGCGCCTTTGGAGTCTGGGGTTCGCTGGGGCAGGGGTCACGCTAGGCCCAGGGAGACAGGGATGTCGGGAAGGGAAGATGGCGTCCGGGCCTTGTGGGGCATGCAAGGTTAGGCGCTCGGAGCCGGGCATGGAGTGGAAATGGCAGGCCTGGTCGAGGTTCTCGGGGGATTCTAGGTTTACTTGGAGGGGGACGACCAGGCTCGGGGTGCAGGCTTACGCTCACAGGGTGTGGGGGGACAGAGGCGAACCACGCCACGAAGCCGGGTCCAACACGCGTCCCCTCCAGCTGAAGGCAGGGAGAACTAACCATCCTCTTGGGGGTACTCTTCGCTGAGGCGGAAGAATCGGGACAGGCCGTCTGCGTTGGCGTGGTCCGAACCCGGCCGGTGCTCCACAGTGAAGTCCATCCCCTGGAGGGAGATGGACCAGCGCAGCAATTTGGGATTTTCCCCTCTCATCTGCATTAGCCACCGGAGAGGTCAGTGGTCGGTCTGGACCCGGAAGTGAGTACCGAACAGGTAGGGCCTCAGCTTCTTCAGGGCCCAAACCACCGCGAAGGCCTCCCGCTCGATGGTGCTCCACTTTTGTTCTCGAGAGAGTAGCCTTTGGCTAATGAATGCCACTGGTTGGTCTAGGCCGCTCTCGTTCAGCTGGGACAGGACTGCTCCGAAGCCATGCTCGGACGCGTCCGTCTGGACTACAAACTCTCGTGAGTAGACGGGGGCCTGTAGGATGGGGGCGGTGCACATGGCGTCTTTCAACGTTTCGAACGCCTCTTGGCAGGTAGAGGTCCAGCTGACTTTCTTTGGTTGGTTTTTGGAGGTTAACTCCGTGAAGGGGGCTACGATGCTGCCGTAACCCTTGATGAACCGGCGGTAGTACCCCGTGAGCCCTAGGAATGCCCGCACTTCCGTCTGGGTCGTGGGGGCCTCCCAGGCCACGATTGCATCGATCTTGGGCTGGGGGGGGCTACGAGGCCGCTTCCGACCTGGTGCCCGAGGTAGACTACGGACCCTTGTCCGATCTGGCACTTGCTCACCTTAATGGTGAGACCGGCCCTTCTCAGGGCCGTCAGCACCGCCCAGGTCCGGGTGAGTAGTGCGCTTTACAAATGCTATGATTGATTGATTGATTGATTGCCCCTCCACTTCTAGGCACCTCACAGGTGTGCCCCTCCACTTCTAGGCTCCTCCCAGGTGTGCCCCTCCACTTCTAGGCACCTCACAGGCGTGCCCCTCCACTTCTAGGCTCCTCCCAGGTGTGCCTCTCCACTTCTAGGCACCTCACAGGCGTGCCTCTCCACTTCTAGGCACCGCACAGGTGTGCCCCTCCCCTTCTAGGCACTGCACAGGTGTGCCCTCCACTTTTAGGCACCTCACAGGCGTGCCCCTCCACTTCTAGCCACCTCACAGGCGTGCCCCTCCACTTCTAGGCTCCTCCCAGGTGTGCCTCTCCACTTCTAGGCACCTCACAGGTGTGCCCCTCCACTTCTAGGCACCGCACAGGTGTGCCCCTCCACTTCTAGGCTCCTCCCAGGTGTGCCCCTCCACTTCTAGGCACCTCACAAGCGTGCCCCTCCACTTCTAGGCTCCTCCCAGGTGTGCCTCTCCACTTCTAAGCACCTCACAGGCGTGCCCCTCCACTTCTAGGCACTGCACAGGTGTGCCCCTCCACTTCTAGGCACCTCAGAGGCGTGCCCCTCCACTTCTAGGCACCTCACAGGCGTGCCCCTCCACTTCTAGGCACCTCACAGGCGTGCCCCTCCACTTCTAGGCTCCTCCCAGGTGTGCCTCTCCACTTCTAGGC
The DNA here is from genome assembly GCF_964261635.1 of Lissotriton helveticus. Lineage (NCBI taxonomy): Eukaryota > Metazoa > Chordata > Amphibia > Caudata > Salamandridae > Lissotriton > Lissotriton helveticus. The sequence continues at coordinate 2,312,797 of NC_136067.1, read as the reverse complement.
ACCTCACAGGTGTGCCCCTCCACTTCTAGGCACCGCACAGGTGTACCCCTCCACTTCTAGGCACCTCACAGGCGTGCCCCTCCACTTCTAGGCACCTCACAGGCGTGCCCCTCCACTTCTAGGCACCTCACAGGCGTGCCTCTCCACTTCTAGGCACCTCACAGGCGTGCCCCTCCACTTCTAGGCTCCTCCCAGGTGTGCCCCTCCACTTCTAGGCACCTCACAGGCGTGCCCCTCCACTTCTAGGCTCCTCCCAGGTGTGCCCCTCCACTTCTAGGCACCTCACAGGCGTGCCCCTCCACTTCTAGGCACCTCCCAGGCGTGCCCCTCCACTTCAAGGCTCCTCCCAGGTGTGCCCCTCCACTTCTAGGCACCTCACAGGCGTGCCCCTCCACTTCTAGGCTCCTCCCAGGTGTGCCCCTCCACTTCTAGGCACCGCACAGGCATGCCCCTCCACTTCTAGGCACCTCACAGGCGTGCCCCTCCACTTCTAGGCTCCTCCCAGGTGTGCCCCTCCACTTCTAGGCACCTCACAGGCGTGCCCCTCCGCTTCTAGGCTCCTCCCAGGTGTGCCCTCCACTTCTAGGCACCTCACAGGCGTGCCCCTCCACTTCTAGGCACCTCACAGGCGTGCCCCTCCACTTCTAGACACCGCACAGGTGTGCCTCTCCACTCCTAGGCACCTCCCAAGTGTCCCCTCCTCTTTTAGGCACCTCACAGGCGTGCCCCTCCACTTTTAGGCACCTCCCAAGTGTCCCCTCCTCTTTTAGGCACCTCACAGGCGTGCCCCTCCACTTCTAGGGACCTCCCAAGTGTCCCCTCCTCTTTTAGGCACCTCACAGGCGTGCCCCTCCACTTTTAGGCACCTCACAGGCGTGCCCCTCCACTTCTAGGCACCTCACAGGCGTGCCCCTCCACTTCTAGGCTCCTCCCAGGTGTGCCTCTCCACTTCTAGGCACCTCACAGGCGTGCCCCTCCACTTCTAGGCACCTCACAGGCGTGCCCCTTCACTTCTAGGCTCCTCCCAGGTGTGCCTCTCCACTTTTAGGCACCTCCCAGGTGTGCCTCTCCACTTTTAGGCACCTCCCAGGTGTGCCTCTCCACGTCTAGGCACCTCACAGGCGTGCCCCTCCACTTTTAGGCACCTCCCAGGTGTGCCCCTCCACTTCTAGGCTCCTCCCAGGTGTGCCCCTCCACTTCTAGGCTCCTCCCAGGTGTGCCTCTCCACTTTTAGGCACCTCCCAGGTGTGCCTCTCCACTTTTAGGCACCTCCCAGGTGTGCCTCTCCACGTCTAGGCACCTCACAGGCGTGCCCCTCCACTTCTAGGCTCCTCCCAGGTGTGCCTCTCCACTTCTAGGCACCTCACAGGCGTGCCCCTCCACTTCTAGGCACCTCACAGGCGTGCCCCTCCACTTCTAGGCTCCTCCCAGGTGTGGCCCTCCACTTTTAGGCACCTCCCAGGTGTGCCTCTCCACGTCTAGGCACCACACAGGCGTGCCCCTCCACTTCTAGGCACCTCACAGGCGTGACCCCTCCACTTTTAGGCACCTAACAGGTGTGCCCCTCCACTTCAAGGCACCTCACAGGTGTGCCCCTCCCCTTCTAGGCACCGCACAGGTGTGCCCTCCACTTCTAGGCACCGCACAGGTGTGCCCCTCCCCTTTTAGGCACCTGGCAGGGGTGCCCCTCCCCTTCTAGGCACCTCCCAGGTGTGTCCCTCCCCCCTGGTAGGGGTCCTGCCTGCCCGCAGGTGCCCGGCAGAGAGTGGCGGCTGGTTAGTAGCACATGTTTGACTGTGCACGTGCACACTATCGGTGCCAACACTTTCTTGTTTTTTTTTTGGTGCATATTTATATAGCGACCCGAGGGCCTCGCAGCGCTTTGCACGAACCCCGGGGAGTTGACACAAGGACATGTGCAGGCATCGGGAGAGGAAGGGATGTGCCCAGGATCACAGGCCGCTCCAGAGTCCTCGCTCGTGTGGGGTGTGGGAGGGCCTCGGATGCCAGGCTGAGGCGGGGTGAGGGTGGCACCCTGCCTGCCCCCCCCCCCCACTTGGCACGGCGCTGATTGGTGAGCTCGTGCCCAAAGATGCCTCAGGGCTCCGGCGCCCACTTTGAAAGCGCCTGGAGTCGGTGCGCCTCGGACCCCGTGGATGGAGGAGGGGGAGCGTGAGGTGAGACGGTGAAGGGCGTGCGGGGGGGGTTCGGGGGGAGCGGGTCCGGACCTGGGGGGAGGGGGGGGGGTCATGAGGATGGAGGGGTCCCTCCGCACGTGCACAGAGGCCCCGCCCCCCACGATGGCGCCTCCTTTGTTCTGCAGCACGTGGCCGCCCCCCCCCCTTTCATTTATTTATTTGATGCGTTTTTCTCTCGCGCGGACTTTCCCCGCAGTTTCACAACAGGAACAGAACTGAGACAAGTGAATACATTACAAAAGGAAACGTTACGTTAAATGAGGCAAAAGTGACAATTGTGAACAAACAAAATACAAGAGGAGCAAGCGGTGCATTACAGGAGGAAAAAGTGGCATGTGTGCAGGTTACAAAAGCGAACGGAGTACAAGTAAAGGGGGCGGTGACTGGACCTTACAGGCCTGTGGGGCTGGGGCGGTGACTGGACCTTACAGGCCTGTGGGGCTGAGGGAGTGACTGGAGCTTACAGGCCTGTGGGGCTGGGGGAGTGACTGGAGCTTACAGGCCTGTGGGGCTGAGGGAGTGACTGGAGCTTACAGGCCTGTGGGGCTGGGGGAGTGACTGGAGCTTACAGGCCTGTGGGACTGAGGGAGTGACTGGAGCTTACAGGCCTGTGGGGCTGGGGGAGTGACTGGAGCTTACACGCCTGTGGGGCTGGGGGAGTGACTGGAGCTTACAGGCCTGTGGGGCTGGAGGAGAGACTGGAGCTTACAGGCCTGTGGGGCTGGGGGAGTGACTGGAGCTTACACACCTGTGGGCTGGGGAGTGACTGGAGCTTACAGGCCTGTGGGGCTGGGGGAGTGACTGGAGCTTACACACCTGTGGGCTGGGGAGTGACTGGAGCTTACAGGCCTGTGGGGCTGGGGGAGTGACTGGAGCTTACACACCTGTGGGGCTGGGGAGTGACTGGAGCTTACAGGCCTGTGGGGCTGGGGGAGTGACTGGAGCTTACACGCCTGTGGGGCTGGGGGAGTGACTGGAGCTCACAGGCCTGTGGGGCTGGGGAGTGACTAGAGCTTACACACCTGTGGGGCTGGGGGAGTGACTGGAGCTTACAGGCCTGTGGGGCTGGAGGAGAGACTGGAGCTTACAGGCCTGTGGGGCTGGAGGAGAGACTGGAGCTTACACACCTGTGGGGCTGGGGGAGTGACTGGAGCTTACAGGCCTGTGGGGCTGGGGGAGTGACTGGAGCTTACAGGCCTGTGGGGCTGGGGAGTGACTGGAGCTTACAGGCCTGTGGGGCTGGGGGAGTGACTGGAGCTTACACGCCTGTGGGGCTGGGGGAGTGACTGGAGCTCACAGGCCTGTGGGGCTGGGGGAGTGACTGGAGCTTACAGGTCTGTGGGGCTGGGGAGTGACTGGAGCTTACAGGCCTGTGGGGCTGGGGAGTGACTGGAGCTTACACACCTGTGGGCTGGGGAGTGACTGGAGCTTACAGGCCTGTGGGGCTGGGGGAGTGACTGGAGCTTACACACCTGTGGGCTGGGGAGTGACTGGAGCTTACAGGCCTGTGGGGCTGGGGGAGTGACTGGAGCTTACACACCTGTGGGGCTGGGGAGTGACTGGAGCTTACAGGCCTGTGGGGCTGGGGGAGTGACTGGAGCTTACACGCCTGTGGGGCTGGGGGAGTGACTGGAGCTCACAGGCCTGTGGGGCTGGGGAGTGACTAGAGCTTACACACCTGTGGGGCTGGGGGAGTGACTGGAGCTTACAGGCCTGTGGGGCTGGAGGAGAGACTGGAGCTTACAGGCCTGTGGGGCTGGAGGAGAGACTGGAGCTTACACACCTGTGGGGCTGGGGGAGTGACTGGAGCTTACAGGCCTGTGGGGCTGGGGGAGTGACTGGAGCTTACAGGCCTGTGGGGCTGGGGAGTGACTGGAGCTTACAGGCCTGTGGGGCTGGGGGAGTGACTGGAGCTTACAGGCCTGTGGGGCTGGGGGAGTGACTGGAGCTTACACACCTGTGGGGCTGGGGGAGTGTCTGGAGCTTACACACCTGTGGGGCTGGGGAGTGACTGGAGCTTACACGCCTGTGGGGCTGGGGAGTGACTGGAGCTTACAGGCCTGTGGGGCTGGGGGAGTGACTCGAGCTTACAGGCCTGTGGGGCTGGGGGAGTGACTGGAGCTTACAGGCCTGTGGGGCTGGGGGAGTGACTGGAGCTTACAGGCCTGTGGGGCTGGGGGAGTGACTGGAGCTTACACACCGGTAGGGCTGCGGGAGTGACTGGAGCTTACAGGCCTGTGGGGCTGGGGGAGTGACTGGAGCTTACAGGCCTGTGGGGCTGGGGGAGTGACTGGAGCTTACAGGCCTGTGGGGCTGGGGGAGTGACTGGAGCTTACACACCTGTGGGGCTGGGGGAGTGACTCGAGCTTACACGCCTGTGGGGCTGGGGGAGTGACTGGAGCTTACAGGCCTGTGGGGCTGGGGGAGTGACTGGAGCTTACACACCTGTGGGCTGGGGAGTGACTGGAGCTTACAGGCCTGTGGGGCTGGGGGAGTGACTGGAGCTTACACACCTGTGGGGCTGGGGGAGTGACTGGAGCTTACAGGCCTGTGGGGCTGGGGAGTGACTGGAGTTTACAGGCCTGTGGGGCTGGGGGAGTGACTGGAGCTTACACGCCTGTGGGGCTGGGGAGTGACTGGAGCTTACAGGCCTGTGGGGCTGGGGGAGTGACTGGAGCTTACACGCCTGTGGGGCTGGGGAGTGACTGGAGCTTACAGGCCTGTGGGGCTGGGGAGTGACTGGAGCTTACAGGCCTGTGGGGCTGGGGAGTGACTGGAGCTTACAGGCCTGTGGGGCTGGGGAGTGACTGGAGCTTACAGGCCTGTGGGGCTGGGGGAGTGACTGGAGCTTACACGCCTGTGGGTCTGGGGAGTGACTGGAGCTTACAGGCCTGTGGGGCTGGGGAGTGACTGGAGCTTACAGGCCTGTGGGGCTGGGGAGTGACTGGAGCTTACAGGCCTGTGGGGCTGGGGCAGTGACTGGAGCTTACAGGCCTTGGGGGCTGGGGGAGTGACTGGAGCTTACAGGTCTGTGGGGCTGGAGGAGAGACTTGAGCTTACAGGCCTGTGGGGCTGGGGGAGTGACTGGAGCTTACACACCTGTGGGGCTGGGGAGTGACTGGAGCTTACAGGCCTGTGGGGCTGGGGAGTGACTGGAACTTACACGCCTGTGGGTCTGGAGGAGAGACGAGCTAACAGGCCTGTGGGGCTGGGGGAGTGACTGGAGCTTACAGGCCTGTGGGGCTGGGGAGTGACTGGAGCTTACACGCCTGTGGGTCTGGAGGAGAGACGAGCTTACAGGCCTGTGGGGCAGGGGGAGTGACTGGAGCTTACAGGCCTGTGGGGCTGGAGGAGATACTTGAGCTTACAAGCCTGTGGGGCTGGGCGCTGGGGGAGTGACTGGAGCTTACACACCTGTGGGGCTGGGGGAGTGACTGGAGCTTACAGGCCTGTGGGGCTGGGGGAGTGACTCGAGCTTACAGGCCTGTGGGGCTGGGGAGTGACTGGAGCTTACACGCCTGTGGGGCTGGGGGAGTGACCGGAGCTTACACACCTCTGGGGCTGGGGGAGTGACTGGAGCTTACACGCCTGTGGGGCTGGGGGAGTGACTGGAGCTTACACACCTGTGGGGCTGGGGGAGTGACTGGAGCTTACAGGCCTGTGGGGCTGGGGGAGTGACTCGAGCTTACAGGCCTGTGGGGCTGGGGAGTGACTGGAGCTTACAGGCCTGTGGGGCTGGGGGAGTGACTGGAGCTTACACGCCTGTGGGGCTGGGGAGTGACTGGAGCTTACACGCCTGTGGGGCTGGGGGAGTGACTGGAGCTTACAGGCCTGTGGGGCTGGGGGAGTGACTCGAGCTTACAGGCCTGTGGGGCTGGGGAGTGACTGGAGCTTACACACCTGTGGGGCTGGGGAGTGACTGGAGCTTACAGGCCTGTGGGGCTGGGGGAGTGACTGGAGCTTACACACCTGTGGGGCTGGGGAGTAACTGGAGCTTACAGGCCTGTGGGGCTGGGGAGTGACTGGAGCTTACAGGCCTGTGGGGCTGGGGAGAGACTGGAGCTTACAGGCCTGTGGGGCTGGGGGAGTGACTGGAGCTTACACACCTGTGGGGCTGGGGGAGTGACTGGAGCTTACACACCTGTGGGGCTGGGGGAGTGACTGGAGCTTACAGGCCTGTGGGGCCGGGGGAGTGACTGGAGCTTACAGGCCTGTGGGGCTGGAGCAGTGACGGGAGCTTACACACCTGTGGGGCTGGGGAGTGACTGGAGTTTACACGCCTGTGGGGCTGGAGCAGTGACTGGAGCTTACACACCTGTGGGGCTGGGGAGTGACTGGAGCTTACACACCTATGGGGCTGGAGCAGTGACTGGAGCTTACACACCTGTGGGTTGGGGAGTGACTGGAGCTTACAGGCCTGTGGGGCTGCGGGAGTGACTGGAGCTTACAGGCCTGTGGGGCTGGGGGAGTGACTGGAGCTTACAGGCCTGTGGGGCTGGGGAGTGACTGGAGCTTACAGGCCTGTGGGGCTGGGGAGTGACTGGAGCTTACAGGCCTGTGGGGCTGGGGGAGTGACTGGAGCTTACAGGCCTGTGGGGCTGGGGAGTGACTGGAGCTTCCACGCCTGTGGGGCTGGGGAGTGACTGGAGCTTACAGGCCTGTGGGGCTGGGAGAGTGACTGGAGCTTACACACCTGTGGGGCTGCGGGAGTGACTGGAGCTTACAGGCCTGTGGGGCTGGGGGAGTGACTGGAGCTTACAGGCCTGTGGGGCTGGGGGAGTGACTGGAGCTTACAGGCCTGTGGGGCTGGGGGAGTGACTGGAGCTTACACACCTGTGGGGCTGGGGGAGTGACTGGAGCTTACACGCCTGTGGGGCTGGGGGAGTGACTGGAGCTTACAGGCCTGTGGGGCCGGGGGAGTGACTGGAGCTTACAGGCCTGTGGGGCTGGAGGAGAGACTTGAGCTTACAGGCCTCTGGGGCTGGGGAGTGACTGGAGCTTACAGGCCTGTGGGGCTGGGGGAGTGACTGGAGCTTACAGGCCTGTGGGGCTGGGGAGTGACTGGAGCTTCCACGCCTGTGGGGCTGGGGAGTGACTGGAGCTTACAGGCCTGTGGGGCTGGGGGAGTGACTGGAGCTTACACACCTGTGGGGCTGGGGAGTGACTGGAGCTTACACACCTGTAGGGCTGCGGGAGTGACTGGAGCTTACAGGCCTGTGGGGCTGGGGGAGTGACTGGAGCTTACAGGCCTGTGGGGCTGGGGGAGTGACTGGAGCTTACAGGCCTGTGGGGCTGGGGGAGTGACTGGAGCTTACACACCTGTGGGGCTGGGGGAGTGACTGGAGCTTACACGCCTGTGGGGCTGGGGGAGTGACTGGAGCTTACAGGCCTGTGGGGCCGGGGGAGTGACTGGAGCTTACAGGCCTGTGGGGCTGGAGGAGAGACTTGAGCTTACAGGCCTCTGGGGCTGGGGGAGTGACTGGAGCTTACACGCCTGTGGGGCTGGGGGAGTGACTGGAGCTTACAGGCCTGTGGGGCTGGGGGAGTGACTGGAGCTTACACACCTGTGGGGCTGGGGGAGTGACTGGAGCTTACACACCTGTGGGGCTGGGGGAGTGACTCGAGCTTACAGGCCTGTGGGGCTGGGGGAGTGACTGGAGCTTACAGGCCTGTGGGGCTGGGGGAGTACTGGACCTTACACGCCTGTGGGGCTGGGGAGTGACTGAAGCTTACACACCTGTGGGCTGGGGAGTGACTGAAGCTTACACGCCTGTGGGGCTGGGGGAGTGACTGGAGCTTACACACCTGTGGGCTGGGGAGTGACTGGAGCTTACAGGCCTGTGGGGCTGGAGGAGAGACTTGAGCTTACAGGCCTGTGGGGCTGGGCGCTGGGGGAGTGACTGGAGCTTACACGCCTGTGGGGCTGCGGGGGTGACTGGAGCTTACACGCCTGTGGGGCTGGGGGAGTGACTGGAGCTTACACACCTGTGGGCTGGGGAGTGACTGGAGCTTACAGGCCTGTGGGGCTGGAGGAGAGACTTGAGCTTACAGGCCTGTGGGGCTGGGGGAGTGACTGGAGCTTACACGCCTGTGGGGCCGGGGGGGTGACTGGAGCTTACACGCCTGTAGGGCCGGGGGGGGGTGACTGGAGCTTACACGCCTGTGGGGCTGGGGGGTGGCTGGAGCTTACACGCCTGTGGGGCTGGGGGAGGGGGGGTGATTGGAGCTTGCACGCCTGTGGGGCTGGGGAGTGACTGGAGCTTACAGGCCTGTGGGGCTGGGGAGTGACTGGAGCTTACAGGCCTGTGGGGCTGGAGGAGTGACTGGAGCTTACAGGCCTGTGGGGCTGGGGAGTGACTGGAGCTTACACGCCTGTGGGGCCGGGGGGGGAGTGACTGGAGCTTACACGCCTGTGGGGCTGCGGGGGTGACTGGAGCTTACACGCCTGTGGGGCTGGGGAGTGACTGGAGCTTACACGCCTGTGGGGCTGGGGGAGTGCTGGAGCTTACACGCCTGTGGGGCTGGGGGGGTGACTGGAGCTTACACACCTGTGGGGCCGGGGGGGGGTGACTGGAGCTTACACGCCTGTGGGGCTGCGGGGGTGACTGGAGCTTACACGCCTGTGGGGCTGGGGGAGTGACTGGAGCTTACACGCCTGTGGGGCTGGGGGAGTACTGGAGCTTACACGCCTGTGGGGCTGGGGGGGTGACTGGAGCTTACACGCCTATGGGGCCGGGGGGGGTGACTGGAGCTTACACGCCTGTGGGGCTGCGGGGGTGACTGGAGCTTACACGCCTGTGGGGCTGGGGAGTGACTGGAGCTTACAGGCCTGTGGGGCTGGGGGAGTGACTGGAGCTTACACGCCTGTGGGGCTGGGGGGGTGACTGGAGCTTACACGCCTGTGGGGCTGGGGGGGTGACTGGAGCTTACACGCCTGTGGGGCTGGGGGAGTGACTGGAGCTTACACGCCTGTGGGGCTGGTGGGGGGGGGGTGACTGGAGCTTACACGCCTGTGGGGCTGGGGGGGTGACTGGAGCTTACACACCTGTGGGGCTGGGGGAGTGACTGGAGCTTACACACCTGTGGGGCTGGGGGGGTGACTGGAGCTTACAGGCCTGTGGGGCTGCAGGAGTGACTGGAGCTTACAGGCCTGTGGGGCTGGGGGGGTGACTGGAGCTTACATGCCTGTGGGGCTGGGGGGGTGACTGGAGCTTACACGCCTGTGGGGCTGGGGGAGTGACTGGAGCTTACACGCCTTTGGGGCTGGGGGGGTGACTGGAGCTTACACGCCTGTGGGGCTGGGGGGGTGACTGGAGCTTACACGCCTGTGGGGCTGGGGGGGGGGGTGACTGGAGCTTACATGCCTGTGGGGCTAGGGGGGGGGGACCGGAGCTTACACGCCTGTGGGGCTGGGGGAGTGACTGGAGCTTACACGCCTGTAGGGCTGGGGAGTGACTGGAGCTTACACACCTGTGGGGCTGGGGGGGGTGACTGGAGCTTACACGCCTGTGGGGCTGGGGGGTGACTGAAGCTTACACGCCTGTGGGGCTGGGGGGGGGGGTGACTGGAGCTTACACGCCTGTGGGGCTGGGAGGGTGACTGGAGCTTACACGCCTGTGGGGCTGGGGGGGGGGGTGACTGGAGCTTACACGCCTGTGGGGCTGGGGGGGGTGACTGGAGCTTACACGCCTGTGGGGCTGGCGGGGTGACTGGAGCTTACACGCCTGTGGGGTTGGGGGGGTGACTGGAGCTTACACGCCTGTGGGGCTGGGTGACTGGAGCTTACACGCCTGTGGGGTTGGGGGGTGACTGGAGCTTACACGCCTGTGGGGCTGGGGGGGTGACTGGAGCTTACACGCCTGTGGGGCTGGGGGAGTGACTGGAGATTACACGTCTGTGGGGCTGGGGCGGTGACTGGAGCTTACACGCCTGTGGGGCTGGGGGAGTGACTGGAGCTTACATGCCTGTAGGGCAGGGGAGTGACTGGAGCTTACACGCCTGTGGGGCTGGGGGAGTACTGGACCTTACACGCCTGTGGGGCTGGGGGGGTGACTGGAGCTTACACGCCTGTGGGGCTGGGGGGGTGACTGGAGCTTACACGCCTGTGGGGCTGGGGGGGGGTGACTGGAGCTTACACGCCTGTGGGGCTGGGGGAGTGACTGGAGCTTACACGCCTGTGGGGCTGGGGAGTGACTGGAGTTTACACGCCTGTGGGGCTGGGGGAGTACTGGACCTTACACGCCTGTGGGGCTGGGGGAGTGACTGGAGCTTACACGCCTGTGGGGCTGGGGGAGTGACTGGAAATTACACGCCTGTGGGGCTGGGGAGTGACTGGAGCTTACAGGCCTGTGGGGCTGGGGGGGGAGTGACTGGAGCTTACACGCCTGTGGGGCTGAGGGAGTGACTGGAGCTTACACGCCTGTGGGGCTGGGGGGGTGACTGGAGCTTACACGCCTGTGGGGCTGGGGGGGTGACTGGAGCTTACACGCCTCTGGGGCTGGGGGGGTTACTGGAGTTTACACACCTGTGGGGCTGGGGGGGGGTGACTGGAGCTTACACGCTTGTGGGGCTGGGGGAGTGACTGGAGCTTACACGCCTGTGGGGCTGGGGGGGTGACTGGAGCTTACACGCCTGTGGGGCTGGGGGGGTGACTGGAGCTTACACGCCTGTGGGGCTGGGGGGGGGAGTGACTGGAGCTTACACGCCTGTAGGGCTGGGGAGTGACTGGAGCTTACACGCCTGTGGGGCTGGGGGAGTACTGGACCTTACACGCCTGTGGGGCTGGGGGGGGGAGACTGGAGCTTACACGCCTGTGGGGCTGGGGGAGTGACTGGAGCTTACACGCCTGTGGGGCTGGGGGGGGTGACTGGAGCTTATACGCCTGTGGGGCTGGGGGGGTGACAGGAGCTTACACGCCTGTGGGGCTGGGGGGGGTGACTGGAGCTTACACGCCTGTGGGGCTGGGGGGGTGACTGGAGCTTACACGCCTTTGGGGCTGGGGGGGTGACTGGAGCTTACACGCCTGTGGGGCTGGGGGAGTGACTGGAGCTTACACGCCTGTAGGGCTGGGGAGTGACTGGAGCTTACACGCCTGTGGGGCTGGGGGAGTACTGGACCTTACACGCCTGTGGGGCTGGGGGAGTGACTGGAGCTTACACGCCTGTGGGGCTGGGGGAGTGACTGGAAATTACTCGCCTGTGGGGCTGGGGAGTGACTGGAGCTTACAGGCCTGTGGGGCTGGGGGGGGGGAGTGACTGGAGCTTACAGGCCTGTGGGGCTGGGGGAGTGACTGGAGCTTACACGCCTGTGGGGCTGGGGGGGTGACTGGAGCTTACACGCCTGTGGGGCTGGGGGGGTGACTGGAGCTTACACGCCTGTGGGGCTGGGGGGGTTACTGGAGCTTACACGCCTGTGGGGCTGGGGGGGGGGTGACTGGAGCTTACACGCCTGTGGGGCTGGGGGAGTGACTGGAGCTTACACGCCTGTGGGGCCGGGGGGTGACTGGAGCATACACGCCTGTGGGGCTGGAGGGGGGGGGGTGACTGGAGCTTACATGCCTGTGGGGCTGGGGGGGTGACTGGAGCTTACACGCCTGTGGGGCAGGGGGGGTGACTGGAGCTTACATGCCTGTGGGGCTGGGGGAGTGACTGGAGCTTACACACCTGTAGGGCTGGGGAGTGACTGGAGCTTACACGCCTGTGGGGCTGGGGGAGTACTGGACCTTACACGCCTGTGGGGCTGGGGGAGTGACTGGAGCTTACACGCCTGTGGGGCTGGGGGAGTGACTGGAGCTTACAGGCCTGTGGGGCTGGGGGAGTGACTGGAGCTTACAGGCCTGTGGGGCTGGGGGAGTGACTGGAGCTTACAGGCCTGTGGGGCTGGGGGAGTGACTGGAGCTTACAGGTCTGTGGGGCTGGAGGAGAGACTTGAGCTTACAGGCCTGTGGGGCTGGGGGAGTGACTGGAGCTTACACACCTGTGGGGCTGGGGGAGTGACTGGAGCTTACACACCCGTGGGGCTGGGGGAGTGACTGGAGCTTACACACCTGTGGAGCTGGGGGAGTGACTGGAGCTTACAGGCCTGTGGGGCTGGGGGAGTGACTGGAGCTTACACACCTGTGGGGCTGGGGAGTGACTGGAGCTTACAGGCCTTTGGGGCTGGGGGAGTGACTGGAGCTTACACACCTGTGGGGCTGGGGAGTGACTGGAGCTTACACGCCTGTGGGGCTGGGGAGTAACTGGAGCTTACAGGCCTGTGGGGCTGGGGAGTGACTGGAGCTTACAGGCCTGTGGGGCTGGGGAGAGACTGGAGCTTACAGGCCTGTGGGGCTGGGGGAGTGACTGGAGCTTACACACCTGTGGGGCTGGGGGAGTGACTGGAGCTTACAGGCCTGTGGGGCTGGGGGAGTGACTGGAGCTTACACACCTGTGGGGCTGGGGAGTGACTGGAGCTTACAGGCCTGTGGGGCTGGGGGAGTGACTGGAGCTTACAGGCCTGTGGGGCTGGGGGAGTGACTGGAGCTTACACACCTGTGGGGCTGGGGAGTGACTGGAGCTTACAGGCCTGTGGGGCTGGGGAGTGACTGGAGCTTACAGGCCTGTGGGGCTGGGGGAGTGACTGGAGCTTACAGGCCTGTGGGGCTGGGGAGTGACTGGAGCTTACAGGCCTGTGGGGCTGGGGGAGTGACTGGAGCTTACACACCTGTGGGGCTGGGGGAGTGACTGGAGCTTACAGGCCTGTGGGGCTGGGGGAGTGACTGGAGCTTACACACCTGTGGGCTGGGGAGTGACTGGAGCTTACACGCCTGTGGGTCTGGAGGAGAGATGAGCTTACAGGCCTGTGGGGCTGGGAGAGTGACTGGAGCTTACACACCTGTGGGGCTGGGGGAGTGACTGGAGCTTACAGGCCTGTGGGGCTGGGGGAGTGACTGGAGCTTACAGGCCTGTGGGGCTGGGGGTGTGACTGGAGCTTACAGGCCTGTGGGGCTGGGGGAGTGACTGGAGCTTACAGGCCTGTGTGGCTGGGGGTGTGACTGGAGCTTACAGGCCTGTGGGGCTGGAGGAGAGACTGGAGCTTACAGGCCTGTGGGGCTGGGGGAGTGACTGGAGCTTACACACCTGTGGGGCTGGGGGAGTGACTGGAGCTTACAGGCCTGTGGGGCTGGGGGAGTGACTGGAGCTTACAGGCCTGTGGGGCTGGGGGAGTGACTGGAGCTTACAGGCCTGTGGGGCTGGGGGAGTGACTGGAGCTTACAGGCCTGTGGGGCTGGGGGAGTGACTGGAGCTTACAGGCCTGTGGGGCTGGGGGAGTGACTGGAGCTTACAGGCCTGTGGGGCTGGGGGAGTGACTGGAGCTTACAGGCCTGTGGGGCTGGAGGAGAGACTGGAGCTTACAGGCCTGTGGGGCTGGGGGAGTGACTGGAGCTTACACACCTGTGGGGCTGGGGGAGTGACTGGAGCTTACACACCCGTGGGGCTGGGGGAGTGACTGGAGCTTACAGGCCTGTGGGGCTGGGGGAGTGACTGGAGCTTACAGGCCTGTGGGGCTGGGGGAGTGACTGGAGCTTACAGGCCTGTGGGGCTGGGGGAGTGACTGGAGCTTACAGGCCTGTGGGGCTGGGGAAGTGACTGGAGCTTACAGGCCTGTGGGGCTGGGGGAGTGACTGGAGCTTACAGGCCTGTGGGGCTGGGGGAGTGACTGGAGCTTACAGGCCTGTGGGGCTGGAGGAGAGACTTGAGCTTACAGGCCTGTGGGGCTGGGGGAGTGACTGGAGCTTACACACCTGTGGGGCTGGGGGAGTGACTGGAGCTTACACACCTGTGGGGCTGGGGGAGTGACTGGAGCTTACACACCTGTGGGGCTGGGGGAGTGACTGGAGCTTACAGGCCTGTGGGGCTGGGGGAGTGACTGGAGCTTACACACCTGTGGGGCTGGGGAGTGACTGGAGCTTACAGGCCTGTGGGGCTCGGGGAGTGACTGGAGCTTACAGGCCTGTGGGGCTGGTGGAGTGACTGGAGGTTACAGGCCTGTGGGGTTGGGAAGTGACTGGAGCTTACAGGCCTGTGGGGCTGGTGGAGTGACTGGAGCTTACACACCTGTGGGGCTGGGGAGTGACTGGAGCTTACAGGCCTGTGGGGCTGGGGGAGTGACTGGAGTTTACACACCTGTGGGGCTGGGGAGTGACTGGAGCTTACACGCCTGTGGGGCTGGGGAGTGACTGGAGCTTACAGGCCTGTGGGGCTGGGGAGTGACTGGAGCTTACAGGCCTGTGGGGCTGGGGAGTGACTGGAGCTTACAGGCCTGTGGGGCTGGGGGAGTGACTGGAGCTTACACACCTGTGGGGCTGGGGGAGTGACTGGAGCTTACACACCTGTGGGGCTGGGGGAGTGACTGGAGCTTACAGGCCTGTGGGGCTGGGGAGTGACTGGAGCTTACAGGCCTGTGGGGCTGGGGAGTGACTGGAGCTTACAGGCCTGTGGGGCTGGGGCAGTGACTGGAGCTTACACGCCTGTGGGGCTGGGGGAGTGACTGGAGCTTACAGGCCTGTGGGGCTGGGGGAGTGACTGGAGCTTACAGGTCTGTGGGGCTGGAGGAGAGACTTGAGCTTACAGGCCTGTGGGGCTGGGGGAGTGACTGGAGCTTACACACCTGTGGGGCTGGGGAGTGACTGGAGCTTACAGGCCTGTGGGGCTGGGGAGTGACTGGAACTTACACGCCTGTGGGTCTGGAGGAGAGACGAGCTTACAGGCCTGTGGGGCTGGGGGAGTGACTGGAGCTTACAGGCCTGTGGGGCTGGGGAGTGACTGGAGCTTACAGGCCTGTGGGGCTGGGGAGTGACTGGAGCCTACAGGCCTGTGGGGCTGCGGGAGTGACTGGAGCTTACACGCCTGTGGGGCTGGGGAGTGACTGGAGCTTACAGGCCTGTGGGGCTGGGGAGTGACTGGAGCTTACACGCCTGTGGGGCTGGGGAGTGACTGGAGCTTACAGGCCTGTGGGGCTGGGGGAGTGACTGGAGCTTACACACCTGTGGGGCTGGGGGAGTGACTGGAGCTTACAGGCCTGTGGGGCTGGGGGAGTGACTGGAGCTTACACACCTGTGGGCTGGGGAGTGACTGGAGCTTACAGGCCTGTGGGGCTGGGGAGTGACTGGAGCTTACAGGCCTGTGGGGCTGGGGGAGTGACTGGAGCTTACACGCCTGTGGGGCTGGGGAGTGACTGGAGCTTACAGTGTGGTTCTGAAAAATCTGGATTCATATTATAGTATTGGACTCGAGAATAAAAACTTCGTCGAAATAGGACGAATTTGGTATCAAAAGACCGAGAATGACGAGTACATCAAGTACATGTATTTTCGGCATATTCGAGTGACGATTTCACCTCGAAATCGTCATTTACCTTCTAAACCCTTAGCTGCATGTTGCCCTCTACATAGGCCTTAATCCAGTTGAATTTGATTCCACAAGGACACATACTCCTTAATCGACTTCTCCCTGACCCCAGTACAAGTTAGAACCATTGCCCCAGGCCGAACTCGTTAGGTCAGTTCCCTCCCAGTGGCCGAGCAAGATAGCATCTAGGCCCAACCGGCCATAAAGCCATTTCAGCGCGCACACCTGCCATATCTCGCTCACATCTTTCTCCACTCCTTTTCCTCACTTATTTTATGATGGGGAGGTGACCATTTTTATTAGGGGTCCAGCGATATCTGATGAAATGTTGGGCCTTGCCGGATGATTTGTTATGAGCAGCACGACGTGAAATATGTACATGTCATCATGACTCTGCTTTTCTTCTGTAATCAGTAACCATAAATGAAATACCGCGAATCCAAGGAATGTTTTGCCCAAGGGTGAAAATTGTGTATAAGAAGAGAAACCTAACTTTGTGAAAGTGTGCAGTCTCCTGAATATACTGGTATTGTACTTCTAGGACCCTGTCACCTTGGTTGCAGCCAATAAACGAATCTTTGACTTCACCTGGAAGACTCTGAAGTTTCTGTAGGTCTGACTCAGGAGAACCCGAGGTCTCTGGGTGTTGATCCCCTGGCACCGCTGGGTTACCGGTTCTGTAGGTTCGGTACCGGTTCTTAAAAACCCAGTACCTCAACAGGCCTGTGGGGCTGGGGAGTGACTGGAGCTTACAGGCCTGTGGGGCTGCGGGAGTGACTGGAGCTTACACGCCTGTGGGGCTGGGGAGTGACTGGAGCTTACAGGCCTGTGGGGCTGGGGAGAGACTGGAGCTTACACACCTGTGGGGCTGGGGGAGTGACTGGAGCTTACAGGCCTGTGGGGCTGGGGGAGTGACTGGAGCTTACACACCTGGGGGGCTGGGGAGTGACTGGAGCTTACAGGCCTGTGGGGCTGGGGAGTGACTGGAGCTTACAGGCCTGTGGGGCTGGGGAGTGACTGGAGCTTACAGGCCTGTGGGGCTGGGGAGTGACTGGAGCTTACACGCCTGTGGGGCTGGGGAGTGACTGGAGCTTACAGGCCTGTGGGGCTGGGGGAGTGACTGGAGCTTACACACCTGTGGGGCTGGGGGAGTGACTGGAGCTTACAGGCCTGTGGGGCTGGGGGAGTGACTGGAGCTTACACACCTGTGGTGCTAGGGAGTGACTGGAGCTTACAGGCCTGTGGGGCTGGGGAGTGACTGGAGCTTACAGGCCTGTGGGGCTGGGGAGTGACTGGAGCTTACAGGCCTGTGGGGCTGGGGGAGTGACTGGAGCTTACAGACCTGTGGGGCTGGGGAGTGACTGGAGCTTACAGGCCTGTGGGGCTGGGGGAGTGACTGGAGCTTACACACCTGTGGGGCTGGGGAGTGACTGGAGCTTACACACCTGTGGGCTGGGGAGTGACTGGAGCTTACAGGCCTGTGGGGCTGGGGGAGTGACTGGAGCTTACAGGCCTGTGGGGCTGGGGAGTGACTGGAGCTTACAGGCCTGTGGGGCTGGGGGAGTGACTTGAGCTTACAGGCCTGTGGGGCTGGGGGAGTGACTGGAGCTTACACACCTGTGGGGCTGGGGGAGTGACTGGAGCTTACACACCTGTGGGGCTGGGGAGTGACTGGAGCTTACACACCTGTGGGGCGGGGGAGTGACTGGAGCCTCTTCCCTGCAGCCTCCTCTCAGTTCTCATTGGCTGGATTCACCCTCTTGGGGTCTTGCAGTGATGCCATCATCACTGTGACTTTTGACCCTTTGAGAGGTCAGGGGTCATGAAGGATCCAGTAAAGATCTCAGATCAGAGTTTTCCAGTGTGGGGAGCAGTGGGGGGCCGAGGGGGGGGGGGGGGGGTGGGAGGGGTGGGAGGAAGGATGTGGGCTAATGGCCCGCGCTGCGGCAGGTGAAATCTGGGGAAGTAGACGCTGCTCTCGGCGTCGCCTCAACATCCTGTGATCTTCGGCCAATCAGCTGCGCACAGACAGCCTATATGTATGTCTGCCCCCCTCTTCCACCCCCTCCTCCCCTCAAACACTTGGCTCGGGGTTGTTAAGCTTTTCTTTCTCTTTTAAAGTTAAAGTTAAAGTGCCTGGTCAGTGTGGTGAGGCTACAGCAATGCACTTACTCATTTCGGTATTCACAGAAGGCACTTACTCATTTTGGTATTCACAGAGGCACTTACTCATTTCGGTATTCACAGAAGGCACTTACTCATTTTGGTAATCACAGGAGGCACTTAGGACTCCTAACTTCTGAGAATACCAAAATGAGTAAGTGCCTTCTGTGAATACCGAAATGAGTAAGTGCCTCTGTGAATACCAAAATGAGTAAGTGCCTTCTGTGAATACCGAAATGAGTAAGTGCCTTCTGTGAAAATCGAAATGAGTAAGTGCCTTCTGAGAATACCAAAATGTAGGGCACAAGTCCTAAATAAAGAAGTGGGGGGACGCACAAATACGTGAAGTGACGGCACGACCGGAAGTGACGTCACGAAAGGTAAAAAAAACTAGAAGTGGGGGGACGCTCATGCTTGGAGGGGGCTATCTTTTGTGTGAAGGGGGCTTGCGGCCTCGCTGGTGTGTCGCATTCCGCCTGTGCAAACCCCAACCAGTTCAAAATGCAGTTAAAAAATAAATAATAATAATTTACAAAACGGCAACGAGTACCTAATATTGCAGAAACCTTTCATATATCATGCTACAGAGCTCATGTGAAAGTGACGCAATGACCTACTAAGAATGTCCGTAATCGAGAACAGTCTTACTTAGTAGACAAAGTTTGCAACAGCCCAACTTTTGCCCAGTGCACTCGGGTAAAACTAGATGGCGGAAAAGTGAGAAAAAAAACATGAGCCTTGCAAGGCATACACTGATGTCTAATGCGGTTGCTTTTACCCACTGAGCTAGCTAACCAGACAATTTACCCCGAAGAGGAGGAGCGCGAGAGAGGCGGGGCGAGGCTCGGAATCGCACTCGAGGAGCTTTTGCAGGGGCTGTTTTTGCTTTTGTAGCCTGACTCCAGCCATGACGTATCACTGAATGGGCTTGCGGGGGGCGGGGGGTGCCTGTGTCGGTAATGGCTCACTTGCTGGAGTGGAGGCGCCCTGCCTGGGGCCTTAATTATACTGTCTTTGGGAACTGTCGGCTCAGCACATGACCCGGAGCCATAGACAGCGCTAGCGGCAGCTCAGCACAGCTTTTGCACAGGGGAGACGGCATCCACCCGGTAAGACCCCTTAAAATAAGTGGGGGGACGCCGTCCAACCCGCGTGGTACCCCGACTCGAGCCCTGCCAAAATGGTAGTAAGTTCAGGATTTTGTCTTAAGTTAGTTCTGTGAATCGGGCCCAGAGTGCTGTAGTCCAGTGCTGTGGTCAAGTGACCACTTTCTCCAGTTGCCTTCTGCTGTACCTGTTGGGTGGCACTGGAGAGATTCATGCTCTGGTGAGGTGGGGGCACCAGAAGTAAGGCAGGCTTATTTATGGCCTTTCTTGTCCCACTTCCTACTCCAGGAGGTAAGAACCAATCCTGATCCGCCTCCCAGGACAGGTTTAATCCCGGTTCTTCTTGTGCGATGAAGGGTCCTGGTCTTCCCAGCTTGAGGTGTCCCTGCCTCCTAGCTCCTTCCAGGTGTGACGGGCTTCAAGGAGCTGCTGATGGGACGACATTAGCACTTGCTCTGAAGAGGACTCGGGCAGGGGACGGGGGCAGCTCTTCCATGTGGGCTGAGGAGCGTTGCCCCACTGCTTCATGCACTGCAAGAACGCTGAAGAGTTTGGTTTGGGGCGGGCGGGAGATCGGTCCTGCTCCAGGCAGGGGAGCAGTGGGCCCCAGAGCCAACCAAACCAGTCACGCACACTCTCTGTTTTCTCCATGTCGGCTGCATGCATCCTGCAAGAAGAAAACAACCTCCCCATAGACATCTGTGCGGTCGGCGTCCCAGCCAATCACAACCAGGCCGGACTGGCCATAGCGGGCACCGGGAGTTTCCTTGGTAGGCCGCTAGGGTGGGGGCCAGTTTTGGGCCCCTGGGGGGCCGTTTTTGTTACCGGGGGGTCGGCAATATCGTCCCCCTGTAACAAAATCGTCCGAAATTGGCCCTCACAAACTGCTCAGCTGCACTCCCCCTCACTCCAGGGGGGCCGGCTGAGCCGTTTGCCAGGGCCGATTTCTGTTCCAAGTCCGGCCCTGATCACAACACTGCCATTGCAGCATTGTGATTGACTTAGGGTAGGGAGGCAGCCTCTCTGCTTCCTGTGTGGAAGCAGTGACGACGTGGGCCCAGATCGGGCTGGTGAAGGTAAGTTGACTTATTATAAAAATCCACCCTCCTGCACGACCCCCTCCCTGCGCAAAATCCCCCCCACCTCCCTCAGGACTGGGGCAGGGGAGTGCACTGGTGAATTGGGGCAGTGGGGGTTGGTAAGGCCAACTAGGAGCCCCTCAGTTTTTTATTCACCCTCACCTCAATCGAACAGGCAAAGATAAATAAGCCTCATCTGTTCCCCTTTGCCTGCCCGATATCAGTCAGCGGAGAGAAGTTGTGGCCTTAGGGACTTCAAAACTGATGAACCAGTTCAATTCCAGCGTCACTTAATCTACCTGAGCCTAAAAACCGTGGGGCAGATTTACAAGAAAGTGACGCATCTGTGAAGATGCGTCACTTTTCCTGCGCCACTTTGAAAAACACTTGCGCCACTATGAATGTGCCGTATTTACAATACGGCGCACCATGGCGCAAGGATTGACAGATGCGTTAGAAATTCTGATTCATCTGTTGACGCAAAAGTCACGCATTGCTGGAGTCCTCTCGCAAGCACGACACAACTCCAGCAATGCAGGGGGAGGCCTATCCTCATTGTTCAGCGTCACACCTTACGCCTGCTTCAAGCAGGTGTAAGAATTTGACGCAGTGGCGTCCTAGAAGTGGCGCAGTGAAATCTTGTAGATTTCACTGTGTCACTACTACTAGGCTTTTTTGCAATGGAACGCCCACCCTGCACACATTATACCTGACGCAGGTATAATGTGACGCAGGGCTTTACAACGTGACGCATCTCCCTAGATGCATCAGGTTGTAAATGGGCCGCATTTTTACGCTGCTGCTGCGTCACAAAAAGTGATACTGCGACGCAAAAATGACGCAAGAGGCTTGTAAATCTGCTTCCGTGAATCCGACCTTTTGTAAAGTTCTCTGGTGCTCATGCAGAGCGCTCCAATACCTCTTGGTGAAGCTTGTGCTATATACAACTTTATGCATCTGAGGAAAGTGACCTTGGTTTTATATTTTTGTATTTTCACATTCGCATCATCACCTTTGTACGAATTTACATGTGATTCTAGCAGCAAATAAAATAAAAAAAACAGATTCACCTTTCAGCAGTCTCTTAGCATTAGCATCAAATATTGTAAAAAAAAATGGGATGGATATCTTAAAAACCCAGAGTGAGTGTAAAAGGCAGCCTAGATCAGTGGTATGGGGGAACAACCTTTATAACGCAACTTTTAGCACGCAGTGCTATTACAACGCAGACTTTAAAACGAAAACCATTACAACGCATTACACTGGGGGGCGCTCTAGGATAGGGAATAGTTTTAATTTACTATCCAACACCTTCCCTAGTGTCCACGGGGACTGGTGTTGGAATAGTAAATTAAACTATTCACTATCCAACACCCCCCAGTGTAATGCGTTGTAATGGAATGCATTTTAAAACTTGCGTTGTTACAGCATGCATGGTAAAAGCATGCGTTGTAACAACGTACATCCAGTGGTATGTCCTGTGTTCCAGCGGAATGTAATCAAAACATCCAAAGCAATCCACATCCACAGGATAAAAAAGCAATTCAAAATGCGTTCCTAGTTCTTTTATTAATTTTCAGCTTCCAAGATATATTCTTTTCTTGTGGAATGTTCATTTACGTCCCTTTCACACGTATGTTTCTTTTACAAATCTTTGTCTATATAATAGAATAACTTTTTTGTAAAAATTGGAACATTTTCTCTGAATAAAAGTAAATATTTGATTTATTTTAAAAAAAAATGGTATGTAAATGTAAATCCAGTACTTGTATAGCGCACAAATCGACCCCCGAAGGGGTATCTCATCGCTGGGGGCCATTGGGAAGATTAAGCGAGCTATTACCCAGAGTCGCATGGTGCTGGGCAGACCCCTGCTGCAAGAGCCGGGGATCGAACCGTGATCCCCAGCATCCAGTGTCAGTCGCCCTGGCTGCGGCGCCACACCTCTTCCCACATAGCTGTATGGACAGCTATGCAATGAACCAAAGTCAGAAGAGAGGTGCAAAGATTTACCGATAAGAAGATACCTCTGAAAAGGTCCTTAGGAATGAGAGAGGTGAGCTCACATCACCAAAACATATACTCGTGCCTCCCCATCACACGAGATTTTCATAACCCACATTTCACAAAATGATTTACAAGTGACCCACACCGAGAATTAAGAGCAGCAGTGTACCGGAATCGCACACCATGAGGTTCTGTGAATTCTGAACCCGTGGGTTCCATTTTGTGTATGGCAGCCATTTTGTGGTTGCCCTCACATAGGCCGATGATTGTGGCTGAACTAGTCTTTTAAGGACATGTAGACCTTAGCTCGAGTTCGTACTGACTCCTGTTTGACCTAAGTGAACTGACCCTGTTGCCTGCAGCTGACCTTGTAAAACCAGTTCCTGCCCTTTAGCTGATCAAGATTAAGGATCAGAGCACAGGACATCATAAAGTTTTACTGCACACAAACATGCCGGAATCACACACCAGCGCCTCCCAGTGGATGAAGAGTGCTGTGGCGAAAGACCGGAGAAGTGAGAGAGGCCACAAAGTTAGGGGTGTCCCAGGGGAGAGTGAATGATTGTCACTGCATGACAGCTGGTCCTGGAGTCCTGGAGGCCTTGTCAAAACTGTCGCGACATGCACTTGCCAGGCCTCCCAAAGAAACAAAGATAAAAGCAAGAAAGATCCATGTGACTTTTGGTCTTCCACGATGCCCTGCGGGTAGGGGCTGACAGTTTAAAATACATACTGATTAGAGGAAACAAATTTAGAAGCATATTACCAAGCCCCTATCGCCACCACAACATCACTTTTTGTGATGTTGTGGTGGTGATAGGGTCAGCTCCCTATTATCAAGGCAGCGTTAAGCAACTTAAAGTGGTTTAACCTGTTCGGTGCTCATGACGGCTCCCGGCCGTCATGAGTCACAGTAGTCATGTGCTCATGACGGCTGGGAGCCGTCCGAACGTTGCCGCTCCACCCACGCGCGATTAATTCCCCGCCTATGCGGACGAATTAATCAGTGGGCGGAGTTCGGACGGCTCCCAGGCATCATGAGCACACGCCTACTGTGACTCATGATGGCCGGGAGCCGTCATGAGCACCGCAACACGGCACCCCACCGACCTGTTTCGCGGCAAAATTCACGCCGCGGCAAAGGGGCTAAAGCCACGTTAAGTGGCTTAGCGCTGCCTGCATATTAGTGCCTCTTTCACGCTAAACTTAGCGTGAAAGGGCGTGCAGTGGGTGTTGTGGTGGGCGTTCCACTGCAACACCCATTGAAGTCGACACTGCCACCTTTTAACAAGGGTGGCGATAATAGGTGATAACGCCAAACTAATACCAGATAAATCCTGGTCTTAAGATGGCGAAAAGAGGAGAAATGCTTTATTTCACCTCTTTTTTGCTTTTTCCATGTGTGCCGCCTTGTGCAGCACACACGGAAAAAGCAAAATGCCAAGGTTTGTTTATATACAGGAAGGTCTCCCTTTTTAAAAAATGCCCTTTTGTTACGTACATGTGAGCTGCGTGAAGCAGCAAACACATAAGTTACAAACTGGCATTTTAGGTTGGTTTATGTGCAGGAAGGGACACCTTCCTGCACATAAACAAACCTTCCCTGCTCGCAGACACCCTTGCACTCAGGTGCAGGGGTGCCTGCACTAGCGCCAAGTTGTAAAACTTATCGCCATCACAAGGGGAAACGCAAGGCTGCACCATATTCTGGATAATATGGTGCAGCCTTGCGTTTCCAAAGTGGCGGAGAGAGGCTTTAAGCCAAGAAGGCTAACATGGCTAATATGACCCATAGACTTCCTGTGATTTTCTTTATTTTCGCACCTGCCCGAATATTAAAATACAGGTCATGTTGGATAAAAACGGCCAGGTGGCAACCCTAGCCAGATCAGGTATTTGAGGCCTTTGGGACATTTTATTTCAACTCACCCACCTGGCCAACATGCTGTGCTTCTCATTGTCACCAATCTTACTAATTCCATAGGCCAGTGGTTCCCAAACTTTTTTGACCCGTGGCTCCCTTGACCTAATTGGCAGTGGGCCGTGGCTCCCCGCCATTTTTTTTACCGGCGCACCGCGGCGCAAACTTTGGGAACCACTGGTCTACATGAAGAATCAAGCCTAGACGCGATGAAGGATTCAGAGTAGCCATTACCATTTAAAACTGTATTTGCAATCACAAAGATCTTATAAAGTACATCGCAATGCATACAACACCCTCATAGAGTAGCTGAGGGGCTGGCAGGTAGCTGTGCGCCAACCAGGGCCGACGGGACTGATTTAGGGAATTAATGAATTGTGAGAGTATAATACACTAAATCAGCGCACCCTCGGTGCCCGCTGTGAGTTATGTGACTGTGTGTGCCTCAGCTGAGGCTTGCCCAATGAATGCCCAGTGCCTGTCAGTGTTCGCGAGTCAGCTGACTTTATTGATTTAGTATTACCTTTTCTATTTAACTGTGCAGGTCTGCAAATGTGCACAGAACTATAATAAAATACTTCCTCGAAAAGACTTGTTTAATATCATGATTGCACATTTGTAGAACAGTACGATCTTACGAGGGCATTAGTTTAGTGCACCTCAATTTCTGGTTCTTCGGAGCAGTTTAAAGATCATCTTGTAGTTTCTTATTGCTCAGACGGCTGAAATTTTTGATATTTATATGTTTGCCTAGTTTTCTTCATTGCTTGATTTTGATTGGGTGAAAGTGTCACTCATAGTCGTTCAAATGTCACTCATAATTACAATGAAATCATGAAAATGTCACACATAATCTGAAACCTTGGCATCTATGTAAAATGCACACCTGACATTAGCTGTAATCACAGAGCCCCCGCCCTGGCCGGCCTTATCTGCACAGACAATGGGAGTCCGGTAATTAGCAGCTCGTTACTGAGGCAGCAGGAGAAGGCAGGGCGCTGGGGCTGATGAGCACAGCCCTGTGGAGCCATTCGGATGCAGAGGGCGAGGGCTGGGATCAATTGACCTGGCAGCACAAAGGAGGGGGAGGACTTGTGGCTGCAGTTTTCACGACCCACATCCTGCACGGCGTTGCGGCGCCCCTGGCTTCTCATCACGGCGCACCAGGGCGCCGCGGCGCACACTTTGGGAACCACGGCCATAGGCTTTAAAACGCTTAGGTCACCAAACATTTCTCTGAAATTGAGTCGAATGAGAGTAACCAAATGATGTTTCATGAAAAAGCACGATCCATGAATTGGGGCCACTTTTGCCAATTTGACCCTGCCTGTAGGCCCCTCCTGAGCCCTTGTGTCTGGCTAAAGGTCGGCACCTCTGCAGGGCTTGGAGTCAGCTGTTGTGCAAAGCAAAGGGTCCTTGAGGGAAGTGTCCTCAGTGCAGATTGGGGCAGGAGATCTGTGACTCGAGGCCCCAGTCTGCACTGGGGACACTCCCCTCAAACACCTATGAGCTCCTACTCTTAGAGGATCGTACCCAGCAGGTTTGGTCGCCACCATTCTCGTCGACCCCAGAAGGGTGTCCACCAGAGTTCCGCAAGGCTCTACTCGGAGCCCCCTGCTATCTGGCAGAGGAGCTGGGAGCTAAGATTATAGCCTATGCGGACGATACCCAGCTCCTCTTCACTTGGAGGGAAAACGACCTGTCCCCGGGTACAGCTCAAAGCTGTCTTTCTGCTGTTTTCAAATGGCGTGCACTGGCGCAGCTGAAGGGCAACGAGGCCAAGTCGGAGGTCCTTCTGTATGGGTCCTTTCATCCTTCTTTCAGGGGGGCTCTGTGGCCCTCTTAGCATCCCTTGCCCAATTCAGTTGGCAACCCCGCTAAGAACTTGGGGGTCTGGTTTGGCGAGGACCTTAGATCTCCATGCAGATAAAGAAGCCTGCGGGGGTATGCTTTGGCACACTGAAATCGCTCAGAAAGTTTCTTTCTCTGTTACCCAGGCCAGCTAAGGAAATGGTGACTCGTGCTCTCATCTTGTCACGCATTGACTGTGCCAATGCTTTGTACATCGGCTTGCCTGGGTGCCAGCAAAAAAAAACTGCAAACAATACTGGCTTCCGGTGGTCCATTGAGTCCAGTTTAAAGCTCTCACTCCGGCTCATAGCGCCCTGTATGGATCAGGGCCGGTTTATCGTAGGATGATTCAGAAAAGGGGGTGGTGATGAACAGAGTGCCTGAATTAAGCAGACCACTCTTACCCAGTCCAAAGATCAGGGCTTGATCCATCACCGTTTTTTAGCTCACTGCACCATCCCAGCTCAGAACTTGGCTATATGCAAATTAGTCTGTTCCTGTCCCAGTGCATGATGGGAACAGGGCAAACCAAACTACCAAGCCAATTCTTATACTGGGAAGGAAACAAGCTTCCGGGGACCGGTTTCTGCCATTTCAGGCGTCGTCGGCCCGGCTTGCTTGAATCCTGATGGTGCAATGAGCAAGGGACTCACATCTGAGTATACCCTTCCACGCTTATGGTGGACAAAATGATTCAGAAAAGGGGGTGGTGATGAACAGAGTGCCTGAATTAAGCAGAACACTCTTACCCAGTCCAAAGATCAGGGCTTGATCCATCACCGTTTTTTAGCTCACTGCACCATCCCAGCTCAGAACTTGGCTATATGCAAATTAGTCTGTTCCTGTCCCAGTGCATGATGGGAACAGGGCAAACCAAACTACCAAGCCAATTCTTATACTGAGAAGGAAACAAACGGTGATGAATCAAGCCCTGATCTTTGGACTGGGTAAGAGTGGTCTGCTTAATTCAGACACTCTGTTCATCACCACCCCCTTTTCTGAATCGGTTTTGGCCACTATAGGTGTGGCAGGGTATACTCAGACATGAGTCCCTTGCTCACTGCTCCATCAGGATTCAAGCAAGCCGGGCCGACGACGCCTGAAATGGCAGAAACCGGTCCCCGGAAGCTTGTCTCCTTTCTGGTGAAGAATTGGCTTGGTAGTTTGGTCTGCCCTGTTCCCATGATGCACTGGGCCAGGGACAGACTAATTTGCATATAGCCAGGTTCTGAGCTGGGATGGGGCAGTGAGCTAAATAACGGTGATGGATCAAGCCCTGATCTTTGGACTGGGTAAGAGTGGTCTGCTTAATTCAGACACTCTGTTCATCACCACCCCCTTTTCTGAATCGGTTTATCGTAGGAGGCGCTTTGCCTTCTATGTCCCCCGCAGACGTTTGCGCTCTTCTGTGCAGCGTTTGGCAGTGGTTCCTCGCTTCTGCAGGACTCGCTTGGGGGGCAGCTTTCTATCCGTTAAAGCAGCAGAAGCCTGGAACTCCCTCCCTTTGGAGTTACGGAATATTCAGGACACTTGGTTGTTCAAGAAGCAATTGAAGACCTTACTTTTTAACTTAGATTATTAATCTCAGATTCTGCTTTCACACCCACCGCCCGCGCCGGGACACCCCTGAGTATCTCTGTGCGATACAAATGCATTACAACATAACATAACATACTATCTGCAGGGGCACATCTACTTAAGAAACTCCAGAAAGAATGCAGGACCTGCCAAGAATAGATATACCGTTTTACTATTCTCAATATTCTTTTGAATATACATTAATGCAGAAACATCATATTTAGCTGTTTATATTGAAATATCAGGATTTGAGGAAGAATTTAAGATAGCCAAAATGGGCCCCGCCGAGTCCCACTCGTGCACCTGTTGTGATGGAAAGGTGGTCCAGATCTGAGGTGGGAAACAGGGAGAAGGAGGGAAGGAGGACACCAGAGGCACTGGATAAGGACCAGGACCCTCCCTCAACCATCACTTGGTACCCTCATAATACACGCTATGCTTGCATAAGGTAAAGGGTGTTTGAATATGGTCTGGAGCTAAATAGTAAAATGATCCCTTTCTCGCTGCAGATGAGTGATGTTGAAGTGAGTGAAGAACTAGAAGTAAGGACCGAAGGCAGAAGACGCAGAGGGCGGAGAGCCCGACTTGAGGGAGTCACGAGTAAGTATGTAGTAGAGCTGCGCAGAAGGATTCGTCTATCTACTACCGCATCAGCCGCATAACTAGGTTTCACTACAGACACAACCCTACTCTTCACCAGCTGCATCACTGGGTTTCACTACAGACACAACCCTACTCTTCGTCAGCCGCATCACTGGGTTTCACTACAGACACAACCCTACTCTTCATCAGCCGCATCACTGGGTTTCACTACAGACACAACCCTAATCTTCGTCAGCCGCATCACTGGGTTTCACTACAGACACAACCCTACTCTTCGTCAGCTGCATCACTGGGTTTCACTACAGACACAACCCTACTCTTCGTCAGCCGCATCACTAGTTTTCACTACAGACACAACCCTACTCTTCGTCAACCGCATCACTAGTTTTCACTACAGACACAACCCTACTCTTCATCAGCCGCATCACTGGGTTTCACTACAGACACAACCCTACTTTTCATCAGCCGCATCACTAGGTTTCACTACAGACACAACCCTACTCTTCGTCAGCCACATCACCAGGTTTCACTACAGACACAACCGCGCTCTTCGTCAGCCACATCACCAGGTTTCACTACAGACACAACCGCGCTCTTCATCAGCCACATCACCAGGTTTCACTACAGACACAACCCTACTCTTCGTCAGCCGCATCACTAGGTTTCACTACAGACACAACCCTACTCTTCGTCAGCCGCATCACTAGGTTTCACTACAGACACAACCCTACTCTTCGTCAGCCGCATCACTAGGTTTCACTACAGACACAACTGCGCTCTTCGTCAGCCGCATCACTGGGTTTCACTACAGACACAACCCTACTCTTCATCAGCCGCATCACTAGGTTTCACTACAGACACAACCCTACTCTTCGTCAGCCGCATCACTGGGTTTCACTATAGACACAACCCTACTCTACCCTACCAGAGAGTGAGCACAGATAATCTCTAAGGCCCTGATTACAAGTCTGGCGGTTCAAGGACCACCAGATTCTTGGGGACATTGCGGTCAGAACGCAGCAATATGCTGCGGTCCCGCCAAGCATATTACGAATTTCCTCTCCGCCAAGGTTTTAATGGCGGTTCCTCCTCCATGAAAAACGTGTCAAAGTGGAAACAAAGGTGGCTCTACAGGGCCCCCTCGTGCCTCTGCGCCATGGGTGCTTGCAGGGGGCACCACTTGTGTCACCATGCAGGTACTGTTTTCGGCATTCCCACTGTGGTGCCCATTTTCAGGACACCGCTATGGGAATGTAAAAAAAAAAGCCTGCCAGACACAATAAACACTCGTAAATCTGGCGGGCAGCCCAACCACAGGTTTGGCAGTGCGGTGGCGGGGCAGATCTGGCACCGCACTGCCAAATTCGTATTCAAGCCCTAAATGTGTATCTGACTTACCCTGACTCGAATTGTGGTTCCTGCTTGTACAGGATATATACTTTGACAACCAGAAACCCAATTTCCAACACCAAACTTGTCTTAGTTCCTGGGTCAAGTGATAGAAATTTGGGGACATATTTGCAACGATGTGAAGCGTTTCTGCTCTCATCTTGAGCTGGGGCAGTGTCTGCTGCCTAGCGCCAAAGCAGGAACCCTTGAACAATGTTGCAAGGGTGCCTGTGTTTTAGACATGATTTTTTGTGTGGAGGAAAGAACACCTCCTGCACAGAAATAATTATTAGAGGCATTTCTTCTTTCCATGTGTGCTGCAGAGTGCAGCACATTCGGAAAGAGCAAATTACACGGAGAAATAAATAGATTTCTCCTTTATACGACTCACTTGGGAAGGCGTAGCTTTTTTATGCATTCTAGAGCTCGGCGTAGTTTGCGAAGTAGTGCTTCGCACTATGCGAGCTACGCGTTGCACTGCGTAGTAGCATGTTCGCACTGTGCAAGATGCCGTTTCAATGATTGCACAGTGTGGACAAGCATCCGGCACTGTGCAATCATTGAAAACGGCATCTTGCACAGTGCCAGCTGTAGTTTTCTGCCGCTCGAGGAGATTTTTCCTCGAGCGGCAGCATTCTATACGCGGACTGGTAGTTTCTCATCGCGAGCGGTTGCGAGCATACGCGACCACTCGCAATGAGAAACCAGACCTCCCCGCGTTGAGAATCTCGCAGCGAGGTTTATTTTCCACGCTCGTGATCGGCAACTTGATGTTGCTGATCGCGAACGAGGAAAAAGTCTCGCCAGGATGTCATTTTGCTTGCTCGCGGTCGCCAACTTGACGTTGAGGACCACGAGCAAGCAAGAAATGACCGCTGCACTACACTACGCATGTTTGCACTGTGCTACGTGCAGTTCGCGTTGTGCGAAGTTGCGCAAACTTCGCAAACTACGCAAGCGTAGCATAGTGCTTTGCCCAGGCCTAATGCATTCCCAGGTTGAAATGTCTTTGTAAATTTGGGAATGAGCCAAAATCTAAGTGTGGATGCACTGGAGCACCCATGTCTTGCGTAATGCAGTTCACGCAGCTGCTGTGCACTACATACAACAAAGTCACTCAAGGCACACAAATCTAGTGCTGTGTGTCTTTGTGAATATTACTGAAGAGATTGCACAGTACAATGTTGTTTTAAAGATATCTGGCGGCCAAGGCAAGACATATGTTGGGTCTCTCTGTCTGTAACACTTTACTACCCACTTTCGTGCTAATTGTAGCCCACATGATGCCAAACAAACTTTCAGGAACAGGTGTCGCACAAAAACAATTACAATATGTCTTTCGAAGGACCCCTAAAAATCCTTAAGATGACAATGGGCAAAGAGAGACAGAGGTAAAGGTAGGCAAAGAGAGGAAGAGGGGTTCAGATATAGCAACAGATGGATGAGAATTAGCGAGAGATAAAGTTTACATTCCATGGCGGTCTTTTCGAAGGAGACTGCCACGGGCAATTTCCCACTTTTCGCATACCTTAAAAAGTCTCTGCTGTTCGCCTTGCGTTGCTTTATGTAACGCTACGTTGATATGGGTCCAAGTTCTGTTGAGTCACAGTGACTCTTAAAAGATGGGAAATGTTCTGCTTTCGAATCTCCAGAGGGCTTCCAGGCCGCAGCAGTGCACTCTGGCTCCTCATGACTGAAGAGAGATGGTGCTCTAAAGCAGAGTGGTGCAGAGTCGCACCGACTCAAGCTATCAATGGAGGTCCACCATCCGTGAATGACCAAATAATGACAAAGCTATTCCCTCCTGTTTGGGGTTTTCCATTTTGTACATCAGGCCCCTAAATCTTGGCAGAATAAAATCTGGGGGCCCGATTCACAGAATGAACTTAAGACTAAATCCTAAATTTACTACTATTTGGTATTCACAGAATGCACTTACTACTTTCGGGATTCACAGAGTGAACTTACTACTTTCGGGATTCACAGAATGAACTTACTACTTTCGGTATTCACAGAATAGATTTAAGACTACTAACTTTACGTCCGCACTCGGGCTGGAATTTCCGGCCCGGAGGCGGAGCTTCCGGCCCAGAGGTGCAGATTTCAGCCATGGCTAAATCCCCACCTCCGAGCCGGAAGCTCCGCCTCCAAGCCGCAAGCCCCGCCCCAAGCCAGAAGCTCCTCCTCTGGGCCGGAAACTCCACCCCCAAGCTGGAAGCTCTGCCTCCGGGCCGGAAACTCCGCCTCCGGGCCGGAAATTCCGGCCCGAGTGCGGACGTAAAGTTAGTAGTCTTGAATCTATTCTGTGAATCCCGAAAGTAGTAAGTGCATTCTGTGAATACCAAATAGTAGTAAGTTTAGGATTTAGTCTTAAGTTCATTCTGTGAATCGGGCCCTGAATTTGTATCCATTTGCTTAATGGTCAAACCGTCAGGTTGACTTGATTCATTTTTATAAATGCATCAAAATGACGAGTTCTTCATTAACAGTTTCTAACTCTTCTCTTACAGAGAGCTCTCGATGGTTCATCGCGCTTGGCCTCCTCAGTGCGCTTTTCCTCCTGTCGGTGCTGGTCTTAGCTCCACTACTTTGTAAGTCTTCCACTCTGGATCTGATAAAGTGCTGAAGTGTTTGTGTTAGAGTGAGTAAAAGATGTGTCAGGTGCTGTATGTCACACATGTCTGTAGAGCCAGTGGGGTGTGCTGGGATCTTGGAGACCTCACACTCACACTAGTATCAGAAGCAGACAGACCATGTGTGCAGCACTCACTTCAGGGATCCACCGACCTCCCCTGACTGTCCTCTTACCTCAAGTAAGGGGCCTCCCCTAACTCACCCTCTTCCTTCAAGAGATAACCTTCCGTCCTCTTCCTCCAAAAGACAGACCATTCGAACCTATTCCTTCAAGAGAGAGACCTTTCCACCCTCTTCCTTCAGAAAACAGACCTTTCCACCCTCTTCCCTCAAGAGACAGACCTTTCTACCTCTTCCTTCAAGGGAGAGACCTTTCCACCCTCTTCCCTCAAGAGAGAGACCTTTCCACCCTTCTCCTTCAAGAGACAGACCTTTCCACCCTCTTCCTTCAGGAGACAGGCCTTTCGACCCTCTTCCTTCAAGAGACAGACCTTTCCACCTCTTCCTTCAAGAGAGAGACCTTTCCACCCTCTTCCTTCAAGAGACAGACCTTTCCACCCTCTTCCTTCAAGAGACAGACCTTTCCACCCTCTTCCTTCAAGAGAGAGACCTTTCCACCCTCTTCCTTCAAGAGACAGACCTTTCCACCCTCTTCCTTCAAGAGACAGACCTTTCCACCCTCTACCTTCAAGAGACAGACCTTTCCACCCTCTTCCTTCAAGGGAGAGACCTTTCCACCCTCTTCCTTCAAGAGACAGACCTTTCCACCCTCTTCCTTCAAGAGACAGACCTTTCGACCCTCTTCCTCCAAGAGACAGACCTTTCCACCCTCTTCCTTCAAGGGAGAGACCTTTCCACCCTCTTCCTTCAAGAGACAGACCTTTCCACCCTCTTCCTTCAAGAGACAGACCTTTCCACCCTCTTCCTTCAAGAGACAGACCTTTCCACCCCCTTCCTTCAAGAGACAGACCTTTCCACTCTCTTCCTTCAAGAGACAGACCTTTCCACCCTCTTCCTCCAAGAGACAGACCTTTCCACCTCTTCCTTCAAGAGACAGACCTTTCCACCCTCTTCCTCCAAGAGACAGACCTTTCCACCTCTTCCTTCAAGAGACAGACCTTTCCACCCTCTTCCTTCAAGAGACAGACCTTTCCACCCTCTTCCTTCAAGAGACAGACCTTTCCACCCTCTTCCTTCAAGAGACAGACCTTTCAACCCTCTTCCTTCAAGAGAGAGGCCTTTCCACCCTCTTCCTTCAAGATACAGACCTTTCAACCCTCTTCCTTCAAGAGAGAGACCTTTCCACCCTCTTCCTTCAGGAGACAGACCTTTCTACCCTCTTCCTTCAAGAGAGAGACCTTTCCACCCTCTTCTTCAAGAGACAGACCTTTCCACCCTCTTCCTTCAAGAGACAGACCTTTCCACCCTCTTCTTTCAAGAGACAGACCTTTCAACCCTCTTCCTTCAAGAGAGAGACCTTTCCACCCTCTTCTTCAAGAGACAGACCTTTCCACCCTCTTCCTTCAAGAGACAGACCTTTCCACCCTCTTCCTTCAAGAGACAGACCGTTCCACCCTCTTCTTTCAAGAGACAGACCTTTCCACCCTCTTCCTTCAAGAGACAGAACCTTTCGACCCTCTTCCTTCAGGAGACAGGCCTTTCGACCCTCTTCCTTCAAGAGACAGACATTTCCACCCTCTTCCTTCAAGAGAGAGACCTTTCCACCCTCTTCCTTCAAGAGACAGACCTTTCCACCCTCTTCTTTCAAGAGACAGACCTTTCAACCCTCTTCCTTCAAGAGAGAGACCTTTCCACCTCTTCCTTCAAGAGACAGACCTTTCCACCCTCTTCCTTCAAGAGACAGACCTTTCCACCCTCTTCCTTCAAGAGACAGACCTTTCCACCCTCTTCTTTCAAGAGACAGACCTTTCAACCCTCTTCCTTCAAGAGAGAGACCTTTCCACCTCTTCCTTCAAGAGACAGACCTTTCCACCTCTTCCTTCAAGAGAGAGACCTTTCCACCCTCTTCTTCAAGAGACAGACCTTTCCACCCTCTTCTTCAAGAGACAGACCTTTCCACCCTCTTCCTTCAAGAGACAGACCTTTCCACCCTCTTCCTTCAAGAGAGACCTTTCCACCCTCTTCCTTCAAGAGACAGACCGTTCCACCTCTTCCTCCAAGAGAGAGACCTTTCTACCCTCTTCCTTCAAGAGACAGACCTTTCCACCCTCTTCCTTCAAGAGACAGACCTTTCCACCCTCTTCCTTCAAGAGACAGACCTTTCCACCCTCTTCCTTCTGGAGACAGACCTTTCCACCCTCTTCCTTCAAGAGACCGACCTTTCCACCTCTTCCTTCAAGAGGCAGACCTTTCGACCCTCTTCCTTCAAGAGACAGACCGTTCCACCTCTTCCTCCAAGAGAGAGACCTTTACACCCTCTTCCTGCAAGGGAGAGACCTTTCCACCCTCTTCCTTCAAGAGACAGACCTTTCGACCCTCTTCCTTCAAGAGACAGACCTTTCCACCCTCTTCCTTCTGGAGACAGACCTTTCCACCCTCTTCCTTCAAGAGACAGACCTTTCCACCCTCTTCCTTCAAGAGACAGACCTTTCCACCCTCTTCCTTCAAGAGAGAGACCTTTTGACCCTCTTCTTTCAAGAGAGATACCTTTCCACCCTCTTCCTTCAAGAGACAGACCTTTGTACCCTCTTCCTTCAAGAGAGAGACCTTTCCACCCTCTTCCTTCAAGAGACAGACCTTTCAACCCTCTTCCTTCAAGAGAGAGACCTTTCCACCCTCTTCCTTCAAGAGACAGACCTTTCTACCCTCTTCCTTCTAGAGACAGACCTTTCGACCCTCTTCCTTCAAGAGACAGACCTTTCCACCCTCTTCCTTCAAGAGAGAGACCTTTCCACCCTCTTCCTTCAAGAGACAGACCTTTCTACCCTCTTCCTTCTAGAGACAGACCTTTCGACCCTCTTCCCTCAAGAGACAGACCTTTCCACCCTCTTCCTTCAAGAGAGAGACCTTTCCACCCTCTTCCTTCAAGAGAGAGACCTTTCCACCCTCTTCCTTCAAGAGAGAGACCTTTCCACCCTCTTCCTTCAAGCGACAGACCTTTCCACCCTCTTCCTTCAAGAGAGAGACCTTTCCACCCTCTTCCTTCAAGAGACAGACCTTTCCACCCTCTTCCTTCAAGAGACAGACCTTTCCACCCTCTTGGTTCAAGAGACAGACCTTTCCACCCTCTTCCTTCAAGAGACAGACCTTTCCACCCTCTTCCTTCAAGAGAGAGACCTTTCCACCCTCTTCCTTCAAGAGAGAGACCTTTCCACCCTCTTCCTTCAAGAGAGAGACCTTTCCACCCTCTTCCTTCAAGAGAGAGACCTTTCCACCCTCTTCCTTCAAGAGACAGACCTTTCCACCCTCTTCCTTCAAGAGAGAGACCTTTCCACCCTCTTCCTTCAAGAGACAGACCTTTCCACCCTCTTGGTTCAAGAGACAGACCTTTCCACCCTCTTCCTTCAAGAGAGAGACCTTTCCACCCTCTTCCTTCAAGAGAGAGACCTTCCACCCCTTCCTTCAAGAGACAGACCTTTCCACCCTCTTCCTTCAAGAGACAGGCCTTTACACCCTCTTCCTTCAAGAGACAGACCTTTCCACCCTCTTCCTTCAAGAGACAGACCTTTCCACCCTCTTCCTTCAAGAGACAGACCTTTCTACCCTCTTCCTTCAAGAGAGAGACCTTTCCACCCTCTTCCTTCAAGAGAGAGACCTTTCCACCCTCTTCCTTCAAGAGACAGACCTTTCCACCCTCTTCCTTCAAGAGAGAGACCTTTCCACCCTCTTCCTTCAAGAGAGAGACCTTTCCACCCTCTTCCTTCAAGAGACAGACCTTTCCACCCTCTTGGTTCAAGAGACAGACCTTTCCACCCTATTCCTTCAAGAGAGAGACCTTTCCACCCTCTTCCTTCAAGAGAGAGACCTTTCCACCCCCTTCCTTCAAGAGACAGACCTTTCCACCCTCTTCCTTCAAGAGACAGACCTTTCCACCTCTTCCTTCAAGAGACAGACCTTTCCACCCTCTTCCTTCAAGAGACAGACCTTTCCACCCTCTTCCTTCAAGAGACAGACCTTTCCACCTCTTCCTTCAAGAGACAGACCTTTCCACCTCTTCCTTCAAGAGAGAGACCTTTCCACCCCCTTCCTTCAAGAGACAGACCTTTCCACCCTCTTCCTTCAAGAGACAGACCTTTCCACCCTCTTCCTTCAAGAGAGAGACCTTTCCACCTCTTCCTTCAAGAGACAGACCTTTCCACCCTCTTCCTTCAAGAGACAGACCTTTCCACCTCTTCCTTCAAGAGACAGACCTTTCAACCCTCTTCCTTCAAGAGACAGACCTTTCCACCCTCTTCCTTTAAGAGACCGACCTTTCCACCCTCTTCCTTCAAGAGAGACCTTTCCACCCTCTTCCTTCAAGAGACCGACCTTTCCACCCTCTTCCTTCAAGAGACAGACCTTTCCAACTCTTCCTTCAAGAGAGAGACCTTTCCACCCTCTTCCTTCAAGAGACAGACCTTTCGACCCTCTTCCTTCAAGAGACAGACCTTTCCACCCTCTTCCTTCAAGAGACAGACCTTTCCACCCTCTTCCTTCAAGAGAGAGACCGTTCCACCCTCTTCCTTCAAGAGAGAGACCTTTCCACCCTCTTCTTCAAGAGACAGACCTTTCCACCTCTTCCTTCAAGAGAGACCTTTCCACCCTCTTCCCTCAAGAGAGAGACCTTTCCACCTCTTCCTTCAAGAGAGACCTTTCCACCCTCTTCCTTCAAGAGAGAGACCTTTCCACCCTCTTCCCTCAAGAGAGAGATCTTTCAACCCTCTTCCTTCAAGAGACAGATCTTTCAACCCTCTTCCTTCAAGAGACAGACCTTTCCACCCTCTTCCTTCAAGAGACAGACCTTTCCACCCTCTTCCTTCCAGAGACAGACCTTTCCACCTCTTCCTTCAAGAGAGACCTTTCCACCCTCTTCCTTCAAGAGAGAGACCTTCCACCCTTTTCCTTCAAGAGACCGACCTTTCCACCCTCTTCCTTCAAGAGACAGACCTTTCCACCTCTTCCTTCAAGAGAGACCTTTTCACCCTCTTCCTTCAAGAGAGAGACCTTTCCACCCTCTTCCCTCAAGAGAGAGATCTTTCAACCCTCTTCCTTCAAGAGACAGACCTTTCAACCCTCTTCCTTCAAGAGACAGACCTTTCCACCCTCTTCCTTCCAGAGACAGACCTTTCCACCTCTTCCTTCAAGAGAGACCTTTCCACCCTCTTCCTTCAAGAGAGAGACCTTTCCACCCTCTTCCCTCAAGAGAGAGATCTTTCAACCCTCTTCCTTCAAGAGACAGACCTTTCCACCCTCTTCCTTCAAGAGACAGACTTTTCCACCCTCTTCCTTCAAGAGACAGACCTTTCCACCCTCTTCCTTCAAGAGACAGACCTTTCAACCCTCTTCCTTCAAGAGACAGACCTTTCCACCCTCTTCCTTCCAGAGACAGACCTTTCCACCTCTTCCTTCAAGAGAGACCTTTCCACCCTTCTACTTCAAGAGACAGACCTTTCCACCCTCTTCCTTCAAGAGTCACAGACCTTTCCACCCTCTTCCTTCAAGAGACAGACCTTTCCACCCTTCTACTTCAAGAGACAGACCTTTCCACCCTCTTCCTTCAAGAGTCACAGACCTTTCCACCCTCTTCCTTCAAGAGACAGACCTTTCCACCTCTTCCTTCAAGAGACAGACCTTTCCACCCTCTTCCTTCAAGAGACAGACCATTCCACCTCTTCCTTCAAGAGACAGACCTTTCCACCCTCTTCCTTCAAGAGACAGACCTTTCCACCCTCTTCCTTCAAGAGAGACCTTTCCACCCTCTTCCTTCAAAAGACAGACCTTTCCACCTCTTCCTTCAAGAGACAGACCTTTCCACCTCTTCCTTCAAGAGACAGACCTTTCCACCCTCTTCCTTCAAGAGAGAGACCTTTCCACCCTCTTCCTTCCAGAGACAGACCTTTCCACCCTCTTCCTTCAAGAGAGAGACCTTTCCACCCTCTTCCTTCAAGAGACAGACCTTTCCACCCTCTTCCTTCAAGAGACAGACCTTTCCACCCTCTTCCTTCAAGAGACAGACCTTTCCACCCTCTTCCTTCAAGAGACAGACCTTTCCACCCTCTTCCTTCAAGAGAGAGACCTTTCCACCCTCTTCCTTCAAGAGACCGACCTTTCCACCCTCTTCCTTCAAGAGACAGACCTTTCCACCCTCTTCCTTCAAGAGACCGACCTTTCCACCCTCTTCCTTCAAGAGACAGACCTTTCCACCCTCTTCCTTCAAGAGACAGACCTTTCCACCCTCTTCCTTCAAGAGACAGACCTTTCCACCTCTTCCTTCAAGAGACAGACCTTTCCACCCTCTTCCTTCAAGAGACAGACCTTTCCACCCTCTTCCTTCAAGAGACAGACCGTTCCACCCTCTTCCTTCAAGAGACCGACCTTTCCACCCTCTTCCTTCAAGAGACAGACCTTTCCACCCTCTTCCTTCAAGAGACAGACCTTTCCACCCTTCTCCTTCAAGAGACAGACCTTTCCACCTCTTCCTTCAAGAGACAGACCTTTCCACCCTCTTCCTTCAAGAGACAGACCTTTCCACCCTCTTCCTTCAAGAGACAGACCTTTCCACTCTCTTCCTTCAAGAGACCGACCTTTCCACCCTCTTCCTTCAAGAGACAGACCTTTCCACCCTCTTCCTTCAAGAGACAGACCTTTCCACCTCTTCCTTCAAGAGACAGACCTTTCCACCCTCTTCCTTCAAGAGAGAGACCTGCCCACCCTCTTCCTTCAAGAGACAGACCTTTCCACCCTCTTCCTTCAAGAGACAGACCTTTGTACCCTCTTCCTTCAAGAGAGAGACCTTTCCACCCTCTTCCTTCAAGAGACAGACCTTTCAACCCTCTTCCTTCAAGAGAGAGACCTTTCCACCCTCTTCCTTCAAGAGACAGACCTTTCTACCCTCTTCCTTCTAGAGACAGACCTTTCGACCCTCTTCCTTCAAGAGACAGACCTTTCCACCCTCTTCCTTCAAGAGAGAGACCTTTCCACCCTCTTCCTTCAAGAGACAGACCTTTCTACCCTCTTCCTTCTAGAGACAGACCTTTCGACCCTCTTCCCTCAAGAGACAGACCTTTCCACCCTCTTCCTTCAAGAGACAGACCATTCCACCTCTTCCTTCAAGAGACAGACCTTTCCACCCTCTTCCTTCAAGAGACAGACCTTTCCACCCTCTTCCTTCAAGAGAGACCTTTCCACCCTCTTCCTTCAAAAGACAGACCTTTCCACCTCTTCCTTCAAGAGACAGACCTTTCCACCTCTTCCTTCAAGAGACAGACCTTTCCACCCTCTTCCTTCAAGAGAGAGACCTTTCCACCCTCTTCCTTCCAGAGACAGACCTTTCCACCCTCTTCCTTCAAGAGAGAGACCTTTCCACCCTCTTCCTTCAAGAGACAGACCTTTCCACCCTCTTCCTTCAAGAGACAGACCTTTCCACCCTCTTCCTTCAAGAGACAGACCTTTCCACCCTCTTCCTTCAAGAGAGAGACCTTTCCACCCTCTTCCTTCAAGAGACCGACCTTTCCACCCTCTTCCTTCAAGAGACAGACCTTTCCACCCTCTTCCTTCAAGAGACCGACCTTTCCACCCTCTTCCTTCAAGAGACAGACCTTTCCACCCTCTTCCTTCAAGAGACAGACCTTTCCACCCTCTTCCTTCAAGAGACAGACCTTTCCACCTCTTCCTTCAAGAGACAGACCTTTCCACCCTCTTCCTTCAAGAGACAGACCTTTCCACCCTCTTCCTTCAAGAGACAGACCGTTCCACCCTCTTCCTTCAAGAGACCGACCTTTCCACCCTCTTCCTTCAAGAGACAGACCTTTCCACCCTCTTCCTTCAAGAGACAGACCTTTCCACCTCTTCCTTCAAGAGACAGACCTTTCCACCCTCTTCCTTCAAGAGACAGACCTTTCCACCCTCTTCCTTCAAGAGACAGACCTTTCCACCCTCTTCCTTCAAGAGACAGACCTTTCCACCTCTTCCTTCAAGAGACAGACCTTTCCACCCTCTTCCTTCAAGAGACAGACCTTTCCACCCTCTTCCTTCAAGAGACAGACCGTTCCACCCTCTTCCTTCAAGAGACCGACCTTTCCACCCTCTTCCTTCAAGAGACAGACCTTTCCACCCTCTTCCTTCAAGAGACAGACCTTTCCACCTCTTCCTTCAAGAGACAGACCTTTCCACCCTCTTCCTTCAAGAGACAGACCTTTCCACCCTCTTCCTTCAAGAGACAGACCTTTCCACCTCTTCCTTCAAGAGACAGACCTTTCCACCCTCTTCCTTCAAGAGACAGACCTTTCCACCCTCTTCCTTCAAGAGACAGACCTTTCCACTCTCTTCCTTCAAGAGACCGACCTTTCCACCCTCTTCCTTCAAGAGACAGACCTTTCCACCCTCTTCCTTCAAGAGACAGACCTTTCCACCTCTTCCTTCAAGAGACAGACCTTTCCACCCTCTTCCTTCAAGAGAGAGACCTGTCCACCCTCTTCCTTCAAGAGACAGACCTTTCCACCCTCTTCCTTCAAGAGACAGACCTTTGTACCCTCTTCCTTCAAGAGAGAGACCTTTCCACCCTCTTCCTTCAAGAGACAGACCTTTCAACCCTCTTCCTTCAAGAGAGAGACCTTTCCACCCTCTTCCTTCAAGAGACAGACCTTTCTACCCTCTTCCTTCTAGAGACAGACCTTTCGACCCTCTTCCTTCAAGAGACAGACCTTTCCACCCTCTTCCTTCAAGAGAGAGACCTTTCCACCCTCTTCCTTCAAGAGACAGACCTTTCTACCCTCTTCCTTCTAGAGACAGACCTTTCGACCCTCTTCCCTCAAGAGACAGACCTTTCCACCCTCTTCCTTCAAGAGAGAGACCTTTCCACCCTCTTCCTTCAAGAGAGAGACCTTTCCACCCTCTTCCTTCAAGAGAGAGACCTTTCCACCCTCTTCCTTCAAGAGACAGACCTTTCCACCCTCTTCCTTCAAGAGAGAGACCTTTCCACCCTCTTCCTTCAAGAGACAGACCTTTCCACCCTCTTCCTTCAAGAGACAGACCTTTCCACCCTCTTGGTTCAAGAGACAGACCTTTCCACCCTCTTCCTTCAAGAGACAGACCTTTCCACCCTCTTCCTTCAAGAGAGAGACCTTTCCACCCTCTTCCTTCAAGAGAGAGACCTTTCCACCCTCTTCCTTCAAGAGAGAAACCTTTCCACCCTCTTCCTTCAAGAGAGAGACCTTTCCACCCTCTTCCTTCAAGAGACAGACCTTTCCACCCTCTTCCTTCAAGAGAGAGACCTTTCCACCCTCTTCCTTCAAGAGAGAGACC
The DNA here is from genome assembly GCF_964261635.1 of Lissotriton helveticus. Classification (NCBI taxonomy): domain Eukaryota; kingdom Metazoa; phylum Chordata; class Amphibia; order Caudata; family Salamandridae; genus Lissotriton; species Lissotriton helveticus. The sequence goes on along the minus strand of NC_136067.1, from coordinate 2,271,418 downwards.
TTTCCACCCTCTTCCTTCAAGAGACAGACCTTTCCACCCTCTTGGTTCAAGAGACGGGCCTTTCCACCCTCTTCCTTCAAGAGAGAGACCTTTCCACCCTCTTCCTTCAAGAGAGAGACCTTCCACCCCTTCCTTCAAGAGACAGACCTTTCCACCCTCTTCCTTCAAGAGACAGGCCTTTACACCCTCTTCCTTCAAGAGACAGACCTTTCCACCCTCTTCCTTCAAGAGACAGACCTTTCCACCCTCTTCCTTCAAGAGACAGACCTTTCTACCCTCTTCCTTCAAGAGAGAGACCTTTCCACCCTCTTCCTTCAAGAGAGAGACCTTTCCACCCTCTTCCTTCAAGAGACAGACCTTTCCACCCTCTTCCTTCAAGAGAGAGACCTTTCCACCCTCTTCCTTCAAGAGAGAGACCTTTCCACCCTCTTCCTTCAAGAGACAGACCTTTCCACCCTCTTGGTTCAGGAGACAGACCTTTCCACCCTATTCCTTCAAGAGAGAGACCTTTCCACCCTCTTCCTTCAAGAGAGAGACCTTTCCACCCCCTTCCTTCAAGAGACAGACCTTTCCACCCTCTTCCTTCAAGAGACAGACCTTTCCACCCTCTTCCTTCAAGAGACAGACCTTTCCACCTCTTCCTTCAAGAGACAGACCTTTCCACCCTCTTCCTTCAAGAGACAGACCTTTCCACCCTCTTCCTTCAAGAGACAGACCTTTCCACCTCTTCCTTCAAGAGACAGACCTTTCCACCTCTTCCTTCAAGAGAGAGACCTTTCCACCCCCTTCCTTCAAGAGACAGACCTTTCCACCCTCTTCCTTCAAGAGACAGACCTTTCCACCCTCTTCCTTCAAGAGAGAGACCTTTCCACCTCTTCCTTCAAGAGACAGACCTTTCCACCCTCTTCCTTCAAGAGACAGACCTTTCCACCTCTTCCTTCAAGAGACAGACCTTTCAACCCTCTTCCTTCAAGAGACAGACCTTTCCACCCTCTTCCTTTAAGAGACCGACCTTTCCACCCTCTTCCTTCAAGAGAGACCTTTCCACCCTCTTCCTTCAAGAGACCGACCTTTCCACCCTCTTCCTTCAAGAGACAGACCTTTCCACCTCTTCCTTCAAGAGAGAGACCTTTCCACCCTCTTCCTTCAAGAGACAGACCTTTCGACCCTCTTCCTTCAAGAGACAGACCTTTCCACCCTCTTCCTTCAAGAGACAGACCTTTCCACCCTCTTCCTTCAAGAGAGAGACCGTTCCACCCTCTTCCTTCAAGAGAGAGACCTTTCCACCCTCTTCTTCAAGAGACAGACCTTTCCACCTCTTCCTTCAAGAGAGACCTTTCCACCCTCTTCCCTCAAGAGAGAGACCTTTCCACCTCTTCCTTCAAGAGAGACCTTTCCACCCTCTTCCTTCAAGAGAGAGACCTTTCCACCCTCTTCCCTCAAGAGAGAGATCTTTCAACCCTCTTCCTTCAAGAGACAGATCTTTCAACCCTCTTCCTTCAAGAGACAGACCTTTCCACCCTCTTCCTTCAAGAGACAGACCTTTCCACCCTCTTCCTTCCAGAGACAGACCTTTCCACCTCTTCCTTCAAGAGAGACCTTTCCACCCTCTTCCTTCAAGAGAGAGACCTTCCACCCTTTTCCTTCAAGAGACCGACCTTTCCACCCTCTTCCTTCAAGAGACAGACCTTTCCACCTCTTCCTTCAAGAGAGACCTTTTCACCCTCTTCCTTCAAGAGAGAGACCTTTCCACCCTCTTCCCTCAAGAGAGAGATCTTTCAACCCTCTTCCTTCAAGAGACAGACCTTTCAACCCTCTTCCTTCAAGAGACAGACCTTTCCACCCTCTTCCTTCCAGAGACAGACCTTTCCACATCTTCCTTCAAGAGAGACCTTTCCACCCTCTTCCTTCAAGAGAGAGACCTTTCCACCCTCTTCCCTCAAGAGAGAGATCTTTCAACCCTCTTCCTTCAAGAGACAGACCTTTCCACCCTCTTCCTTCAAGAGACAGACCTTTCCACCCTCTTCCTTCAAGAGACAGACCTTTCCACCCTCTTCCTTCAAGAGACAGACCTTTCAACCCTCTTCCTTCAAGAGACAGACCTTTCCACCCTCTTCCTTCCAGAGGCAGACCTTTCCACCTCTTCCTTCAAGAGAGACCTTTCCACCCTTCTACTTCAAGAGACAGACCTTTCCACCCTCTTCCTTCAAGAGTCACAGACCTTTCCACCCTCTTCCTTCAAGAGACAGACCTTTCCACCCTTCTACTTCAAGAGACAGACCTTTCCACCCTCTTCCTTCAAGAGTCACAGACCTTTCCACCCTCTTCCTTCAAGAGACAGACCTTTCCACCTCTTCCTTCAAGAGACAGACCTTTCCACCCTCTTCCTTCAAGAGACAGACCATTCCACCTCTTCCTTCAAGAGACAGACCTTTCCACCCTCTTCCTTCAAGAGACAGACCTTTCCACCCTCTTCCTTCAAGAGAGACCTTTCCACCCTCTTCCTTCAAGAGACAGACCTTTCCACCTCTTCCTTCAAGAGACAGACCTTTCCACCTCTTCCTTCAAGAGACAGACCTTTCCACCCTCTTCCTTCAAGAGAGAGACCTTTCCACCCTCTTCCTTCCAGAGACAGACCTTTCCACCCTCTTCCTTCAAGAGAGAGACCTTTCCACCCTCTTCCTTCAAGAGACAGACCTTTTCACCCTCTTCCTTCAAGAGACAGACCTTTCCACCCTCTTCCTTCAAGAGACAGACCTTTCCACCCTCTTCCTTCAAGAGAGAGACCTTTCCACCCTCTTCCTTCAAGAGACCGACCTTTCCACCCTCTTCCTTCAAGAGACAGACCTTTCCACCCTCTTCCTTCAAGAGACCGACCTTTCCACCCTCTTCCTTCAAGAGACAGACCTTTCCACCCTCTTCCTTCAAGAGACAGACCTTTCCACCCTCTTCCTTCAAGAGACAGACCTTTCCACCCTCTTCCTTCAAGAGACAGACCTTTCCACCTCTTCCTTCAAGAGACAGACCTTTCCACCCTCTTCCTTCAAGAGACAGACCTTTCCACCCTCTTCCTTCAAGAGACAGACCGTTCCACCCTCTTCCTTCAAGAGACCGACCTTTCCACCCTCTTCCTTCAAGAGACAGACCTTTCCACCCTCTTCCTTCAAGAGACAGACCTTTCCACCTCTTCCTTCAAGAGACAGACCTTTCCACCCTCTTCCTTCAAGAGACAGACCTTTCCACCCTCTTCCTTCAAGAGACAGACCTTTCCACCCTCTTCCTTCAAGAGACAGACCTTTCCACCTCTTCCTTCAAGAGACAGACCTTTCCACCCTCTTCCTTCAAGAGACAGACCTTTCCACCCTCTTCCTTCAAGAGACCGACCTTTCCACCCTCTTCCTTCAAGAGACAGACCTTTCCACCCTCTTCCTTCAAGAGACAGACCTTTCCACCTCTTCCTTCAAGAGACAGACCTTTCCACCCTCTTCCTTCAAGAGACAGACCTTTCCACCCTCTTCCTTCAAGAGACAGACCTTTCCACCCTCTTCCTTCAAGAGACAGACCTTTCCACCCTTCTCCTTCAAGAGACAGACCTTTCCACCTCTTCCTTCAAGAGACAGACCTTTCCACCCTCTTCCTTCAAGAGACAGACCTTTCCACCCTCTTCCTTCAAGAGACAGACCTTTCCACTCTCTTCCTTCAAGAGACCGACCTTTCCACCCTCTTCCTTCAAGAGACAGACCTTTCCACCCTCTTCCTTCAAGAGACAGACCTTTCCACCTCTTCCTTCAAGAGACAGACCTTTCCACCCTCTTCCTTCAAGAGAGAGACCTGTCCACCCTCTTCCTTCAAGAGACAGACCTTTCCACCCTCTTCCTTCAAGAGACAGACCTTTCCACCCTCTTCCTTCAAGAGACAGACCTTTCCACCCTCTTCCTTCAAGAGAGAGACCTTTCCACCCTCTTCCTTCAAGAGAGACCTTTCCACCCTCTTCCTTCAAGAGAGACCTTTCCACCCTCTTCCTTCAAGAGACAGACCTTTCCACCTCTTCCTTCAAGAGACAGACCTTTCCACCCTCTTCCTTCAAGAGACCGACCTTTCCACCCTCTTCCTTCAAGAGACAGACCTTTCCACCCTCTTCCTTCAAGAGACAGACCGTTCCACCCTCTTCCTTCAAGAGACCGACCTTTCCACCCTCTTCCTTCAAGAGACAGACCTTTCCACCTCTTCCTTCAAGAGACAGACCTTTCCACCCTCTTCCTCCAAGAGAGAGACCTTTCCACCCTCTTCCTTCAAGAGACAGACCTTTCCACCCTTCTCCTTCAAGAGACAGACCTTTCCACCCTTCTCCTTCAAGAGACAGACCTTTCCACCCTTCTCCTTCAAGAGACAGACCTTTCCACCCTTCTCCTTCAAGAGACAGACCTTTCCACCTCTTCCTTCAAGAGACACACCTTTCCACCCTCTTCCTTCAAGAGACAGACCTTTCCACCCTCTTCCTTCAAGAGACAGAACCTTTCCACCCTCTTCCTTCAAGAGAGGCATCACTCCTGACTCCGCCCTCTTCCCTCAAGAGACAGACCGTTCATTCCTCTTCCTTCAAGAGAGAGACCTTTCCACCCTCTTCCTTCAAGAGACAGACCTTTCCACCCTCTTCCCTCAAGAGACAGACCTTTCCACCCTATTCCTGCAAGAGACAGACCTTTCCACCCTCTTCCTTCAAGAGACAGACCTTTCCACCCTCTTCCTTCAAGAGACAGACCTTTCCACTCTCTTCCTTCAAGAGACCGACCTTTCCACCCTCTTCCTTCAAGAGACAGACCTTTCCACCCTCTTCCTTCAAGAGACAGACCTTTCCACCTCTTCCTTCAAGAGACAGACCTTTCCACCCTCTTCCTTCAAGAGAGAGACCTGTCCACCCTCTTCCTTCAAGAGACAGACCTTTCCACCCTCTTCCTTCAAGAGACAGACCTTTCCACCCTCTTCCTTCAAGAGACAGACCTTTCCACCCTCTTCCTTCAAGAGAGAGACCTTTCCACCCTCTTCCTTCAAGAGACAGACCTTTCCACCCTTCTCCTTCAAGAGACAGACCTTTCCACCCTTCTCCTTCAAGAGACAGACCTTTCCACCTCTTCCTTCAAGAGACACACCTTTCCACCCTCTTCCTTCAAGAGACAGACCTTTCCACCCTCTTCCTTCAAGAGACAGAACCTTTCCACCCTCTTCCTTCAAGAGAGGCATCACTCCTGACTCCGCCCTCTTCCCTCAAGAGACAGACCGTTCATTCCTCTTCCTTCAAGAGAGAGACCTTTCCACCCTCTTCCTTCAAGAGACAGACCTTTCCACCCTCTTCCCTCAAGAGACAGACCTTTCCACCCTATTCCTGCAAGAGACAGACCTTTCCACCCTCTTCCTTCAAGAGAGAGACCTTTCCACCCTCTTCCTTCAAGAGACAGACCTTTCCACCCTCTTCCTTCAAGAGACAGACCTTTCCACCCTCTTCCCTCAAGAGATGGCCTCCCATGATGCAGATTTCTTCCCTCAATGACAACTGTTTGATCCGCTTCTAGAGAGTCAACGAAGCGTGGCGTCTGTCCAGGGGCAGACATATGCACGTTTACCCTCTGTCCAGGAGTTATGTAGTTTATTGGTTTACATTCACTTAAGCCTTTAGGGGGAGACCTGCCACAGTGCCCCCCGCAGGCCCTATTACCAGACTCAAGGGAGGAAATAAACCTTCTTGTGCTGAAGGACCCTCACCCACAGGAGCCCGGCAGACTTCTTCACAATCATGGCCTGATGAGGAATTCACTCTGTGGGTACAAGAAGCAGGAATGAGTGAATATACTAAGACGACTACAAGTACCAGGAGTGCGGGGACGGGGGCTTTTGTCCCCAATAAATGATATATATCGCACCACAAGCCGATGGGCATGTTGAGGTTTGCACTCACATTTATGTAGTGTGCAGTGCACATCCACATCCGATGATTGTGGAAAATAATAATGGCGTCATGAATGCAGACTGTAACAACCTATGACACCCATTCCTGGTAGTGCCGGACTCCCTGAGAAGTGACACACCGGAACCCAGTGGTGGTGTCATGTGTGAACTTGTATGAAGTGTGTGCCGGCTGATCACAAATGAGGGCATGAAAACAGTCATACTAACTGAGAAACAAATTCCTTTGAGGGATCGGAACGGTCCTGATGTGATCCGCTGACCATTAACCCGCCGAAACGTGTTGACCAATGGATGTGGGAGTTGATAATGACATCCACTCTCTTCTTAAGGGCACTCATAGTAAGGTGTACAGGGACCACTTGGAGGCGGCAGTATTCACACAGATGTGCTCCCTCCAAGTCAGCGTTAGAGCCCACCCAGTAATGTGTACTCTGCCAGGTGAGACCCCGATGATGAAGCGTGTCACATCACTGTGAGTGAGCATCCTCTTATAAAATAAGGTTTATTGTCTACCTTTATTCTAGGAACAGGACCTGTGGGAGCATACTGTGGGAGGCCTCCTCCTAGCTACTTGACTTGTTACCAAGGAGTTCGAGGTGCCCTTCCAATCTTCTCTGTCATCTTTTCAGAGTAGTAACATTCATTTATAGTTTTCGCCTGCATTGCGCTTGCGCTGTGCTTGTGAAATCTATTGTATTAAATATATCTTAAAAGAGACTTCCATCCTGCCTTCACTTCTTATTGGTCCTTGTGCTTGTCACTTTACTGTTCCTCATTTCTATTGGTTGTAGGCATTCTATTTCCTGTTCTTCCATGTGTGTTTCTCTTATCAGTTTCCTATCACTAAAGTACTGTGTTCATCCACCTTGGTGGAACTTCTTTGAAGCGTCTCAAGCCACGATCGGCAAAACAAAATAAAAAAAGAGTTACACCCTCGCTTGAAAGTTAGCGCTGCCCAAGTGTTGTGGGCTTAGCATACTGTTATTACCTCTGTTGAGATCCTTTGATGTGCCTTTTATTCCTTCTCCACGCTCTGAATGAAGCTCGCGCTACCTGTGCCCCTGGGTCACAAGCAGAAACCCACCAGAGAACGTTCATCATCGCGTGCACTCCACCGTCCCCCCGGGGCACAAGCAGAAACCCACCAGAGAACGTTCATCATCGCGTGCACTCCGCCGTCCCCCTGGGGCACAAGCAGGCTTCCATTTCAATAGTTCCTAAACTGGATTACCTGGCCGCTTGTTAGAAGCCTCATGCCACTGGGTGCGTTCAGCACTGAGCTGGCGCAATGAGTGCACGGAACCTGAAACTGCACCGGAGCGGACTCTGCCCTCCACTCTGTCGTCCTCAGCATCCTCCGTGGCCTTTGGGCAGCGCCTCCATCAGGATTGCAATTTGGGAGCTGTTATTACGCAAACTTTGTTTCCCGGAAGCTTGAAACGATGAATAATTATATGTAGGGTGACCAACCGTCCGTAAATTTCATGGACCGTCCGTAATTTGGAGCTCAAGTCCGTTGTCTGTAAGAATACCTTTTACGTACGTCTTTGGTCCGTAATTTTGGCCTTGCAGGGAGCAGCGCTGTTCCCCTGCATGAAGCCTCAGCCCCCTGGTGGGACCGCTTCACACTCATCCTCGGACCGCAAGGGATGGAAGCAACGTACAAAACAAATAAATGTACAAACACGCCCATGCTGCCATGTGCCAGTTCATGAAAAGAAGCTGGTGAAAGAAGTTAAAAAGAGGAGGTTGTAGTTGTTTCACAGCCTCATCATTTCAGAGCTGAAGCATTTTTAATTATACAACAAAGCCATAGTTGTTGCTTATTAATTTATTTTCATGCAACTAACATCCATTGACAAAGCCAATAGTCATGGCTTGTTGTAGGTCTAATGTTACTGGATGCAGTGACAGAAACAGCAAAATACCAGTCGGGCGGCTCATTATGCTCAGCACATATCTTTAGCTTAATTAATTAATTAATTAATTGTGGGTTTCTAAAGCACTAGAATCGACTCCCGAAGGAGTATCTCTGCGCTATAGACCGCTGGGGAACCCGTCCTGGCTTTCCCTGTGAGATGGTCCCTACTGGGTATCTCCAAGGTGAAACCAGGCATCCGCGGCGTATGTGGGGGCCGTTGTGGAGATGAGGCAAGCTAATGCCCAGAGTTGCCGAGTGTGATCCCTCGTTAGAGTAGGCACCGAGGCGAGAATTATCGAGTCCGCTGACCCTGGTCCTCGACCCTGCCGCGTCGGGAATAGAACCCTGGTCCCGGGCCGCCCTCTGCTTCCGGGTCTGCCGCCTCTAGCCAGTGAGCCACACCACTCGACTCAGCGCATATCTTTAGCTTAGGTGTTTTAAGCCACGCCCTTAATTACATCAGACGCGCCCCTTGGAGAGACCCCCAGTTTTTTCATCCCACTTTAGCCCTGGAAACAACCCCATGTCACAGTCACCTCATGTCCTGGCACTGTGCATCAAGCATGACTCATGACTTCCAAGTTTTCAGATTGCCTATGTGCAGGGGCACAGTGAACCCTCCCCCAATTCACCCCACCCAACACCACCCCGTGCTTTAGGAACTACAGCAAGAGTGAAGTCCTTGATGGGCCTCTTCTGCCTGCAACGCTGCAGACAAGGGCTCAGCTCACAATTAATAGGAAAAGGTGGGTGGGTGAATAAGTGAAGGAATGGGTAAATGGCTGGATGGATTAGTGAAAGGATGAATGGATGAGTGAAAGGGTGAATGGACGGATAATGAGAAAGGATGGATGAGTGAGTAGAAGGATGGAGGAGGGTAAATAGATGGATGTATGAGTGGAATGGTAGATGGATGGGTAAAAGGGTGGATGGATCAGTAAAAGGGTGGATGATGGGTGAGTGAATGGGTGAATGGATGAGAGAAAAGATGGATGGATTGATGAATTGATAGGTGAAAGGGTGAATTAATCGATGGATGGATGAGTGAAAGGGGGGATGTAAGGATGGACGAGTGAGTGCAAGGGAAGGTGGATGGATAGATGAGTGAAAGGGTGGATGGAGGAGAGAAAGGATGGGTGGCTAAGTGAAAGGTGAATGGAGAGAGAAAGGGTGGATGGATGGATGAGTATAGGCATGGATGAATGATTGGCAGGATGGATAGACAAATGGGTGCATGGACGAGTGAAAAGAAGAATGTAAAGATGGATGAGTGAAAGAATGCATACATGAGTGAAAGGGAGGGTGGAGAGCTGGAAGAAAGGATGGATGAGTAAAGGGTTGATTGGGTGGACTGATGAGTGACTGGGTGGATGGATGAGTAAGTGAAAGAATGGCTGGATGGGTGAAAGGGTATATGGTGTAAATGGTTGGATGGATGAGTAAATGGATGGATGGGTAGAAGAATAGATGGATGAGTGAGTGAAAAGGAGGGTAGATGGACAAAAGGATGGATAGATGAGTGAAAGGGTGGATTTGTGAGAGAAAGGATGGATGGATGAGTAATAGGGTCAATGGATGAGTGGGTGGATGGGTGAAGGGTGAATGGAAGGATGGGGGCTAAGTGGAAGGGGAATGGATAGAGAAAGGGAGGATGAATGGATGGATGGATGAGTGAAAGCATGCATGAATGATTGACAGAATGGATGGGCAAATGGGTGCCTGGATGAGTGGAAAAAAGAATGTAAAGATGGATGAGTGAAAGAATGCATACATGAGTGAAAGGGAGGATGGAGAGCTGGAAGAAAGGATGGATGGGTTCAAAGTTGAATGGGTGGACGGATGAGTGACTGGGTGGATGGGTGAGTAAGTGAAAGGATGAATGGATGGGTGAATGGGTAAATGATTGGAAGGATGGATGGGTGGAAGAGTGGATGGATGAGTGAAAGTATGTCTTGGTGAACAGGTAAATGGTTGGATGGATGAGTGAATGAATGGATGGGTGGAAGATGGATGGGATGAGTGAAAGGATGGATTGGGTGAAAGGGTAGATGGATGATGGATGAGTGAAAGGGTGGATGGAGAGAGGGATGAGTGAAATGATGGGTGGAAGAATAGGTGATGGATAGGTTTGCATTTGCAAATGGTTGAAAAGGTTTCGATATGGATGGGCACACAGATGGAAGGGCAGAATGAACGGTGAAAGACTGAATGATGGATACAAGAATTAATCGATGGCAGAATGTAAATTTGAAATGGTAAATATGAGGGGTTTGATGGAAGGATGAATGGCTAGATCCTTGGACAAGAGAGCTCTTCTTGGGAGGGTTGTGATGACTTACTTTGCTTTCTTGGTGCCATAAGAGCTTTACTTCAAAGTGGGAGTCATTTACATTTTCTGGCTACTCCCTTGCCTATGTGTTACTATTTTGTATTTGCTGTGTGCTTATGTGTGGGATCCATACATCATACATATGACATTTAGAGTGACAACTGCTGCTTGAATGTTACACAAGTAATTGTAAATGTGTGCATGTTTTGTTTTAGGTGTTAGTTTTCAGGGAGAGCCTCATAGCGTCATGAGCTGTGCTTGAGCTGTTCATTGTGTTTGTAGCAATGGGCAAGGCATAAAAAATAAACTATGTAATAGTGTATCGACAGTGCCTTCTTTAAGAAAGCTGCAGGGGATAGCATCTTTGTGACTTCCGTCAGCTTGTGCAACTCTCTGCGAAACCTCCATAAGCAAAGTCAGATTCCATATTTTAAGTTCCACTTGCGGAAACACTCATAATGCGTTCTCTATTGCGGGTTCGTCACAGCAATCCGCCGTTTCGTTCACCTATGCGTGCCGCGTTACATCTCACAATGGCGCTCAGATATGAGATGCTGGTAACAAAGTCTATCCGAGCGGATCTTCCTGCGCACTTCTCTCAACAAACATGTCTGCTCTGGTCCACGAGTTGTAAAGAAAATTTCGGACTGGACAAACCAGCCCAGTGCCCATATAAATAGATTATTATCATGCGAAATACCACAAAAAGACCCGCACAGTTGTTCAAAGCTGCGTGCATACCGAAAAACCATGAAGTGCACGATTGCCTCGACCGAAAATAAACTTATTTTGACTTGTACTTAAGTGATTGTCTATTTACTTACTTTTATATTATCGCGCAACTTCTTCTGATGTGTTTGTAAAACTTAAGTTTTGTCCCAAAGATTTGTCCTGAATTTTTACACTCACCTTCCTGAATTTGCACCCATGACAGTTGCTCACCCTAATTATATGTTGTGGCAATTGAAGTAAGGGAGCTTGCCTGTTTTTTCAGTTAAAATATAGCCTCCTTAAATGATCAAGCAGTGCCATCTAGGGGCAATTTGTGATTAAGCGTGCTCACTTATAATCCCCACGCTGAACTGGTTTGCTCACAGGTGTGTGTGTATGTATGTATGTATGTATGTGTGTGTATCATTTATGCATGTGTATGTGTGTGTATGTATGTATGTATGTATGCATGTGTATGTATGTGTATGTATGTATGTGTATGTATGTGTATGTGTGTATGTAGGTATGTATGTATGTATGTATGCATGTGTATGTATGTGTATGTATGTATCTGTATGTATGTATCTGTATGTATGTATGTGTATGTATGTATGTGTATGTGTGTATGTATGTGTATGTGTGTATGTAGGTATGTATGTGTGTGTGTATGTATGTGTATGGGTGTATCATGTATGTATGTATGCATGTGTATGTATCGTCTTCGCAGTAAATCTGATTACATTGGAAAGGGTAGACATTATTGAAGCAATCAAAGTAATATCAAAAATGGGGCCTTTATATCAGATGTTTACCGAAAAGGTGGAAGATGACCTCATGGTCTGGGAGGTAAAATGGCAAAATAAATTAGAGATATAGCGAATCAATTTGGTGAAAATTATTGAGTTAGCCATAAAAGTTTTATATAATGGTCCCTTAACCCTATCCGTGCTGATGACGGAACCGCTCCGTCATCAGCCGCGGTGGCGCTCTGCTGATTGTGGTATATAAATAAATAATACCGGATCTAGGTTTGACTGGACATAGTAATAACAGATAGCTCAATAAATAAGAGTCAAGATTCGAGGTAGTAGGAGTTTGCAGGTTTAATACAGCATAAAGGACAGGAACAGGACAACCTGCACAGGAATAGGATGGCAGCGCTGCCGGGGACAGGACTGCCATAAAGGAATCGGAATCGGGAATCGGCGTAAGGGATCAGCGTGACATTTAATAACAGTGCACAAGCATATATACTAAAACAGTTGCATTACAATACATACGATAGGCGGAGCAGTGGGTGTGGTCAATAGCAGTCGCGAAAGATAAGGGTGAAAGTAGGTGTAACAGGAGGCGTATACATAGACATGTGATTAAACGTAACAGAATATGTCATAAATGGGGCGGAAACATGGAGGGGGCTACCTAAGGAGCCGGGACCTCTAACCTAAAGGTGCGCGCAAACTGACAATGACGTGTTACTAGGAGAAGCTGGGGGCTATGACTTCTGCGCTAGGAGCAGAGACTGAAGTCTGGAGAGTCAGGGCGACATGTACCTAAACAGTATCTAGTATCTGATGTTTAGAGAACATGTTGATAGAATCCAAAAGTTATCGGGGTAAATGCTAACAGACTCTAAGACTGGTGCATGCATTATTCTACATGTAGTGCGTGTTGAAGAATATTAAATGACCATAAATACAGTATTTCTCTTACATGGAGACGTAAAGGCTAGACTGTGACGGAAACTATTGATGCGATTCAGTAGCTTAGGAATGCAGAGAAGGAGGGCTGGACTGATAACTAGAATCATAACATACTCTTGGCAGACTAGCAGGCAGAGCCAGGCCGAGCCGGGCACTGTGAGACAGGAAGTAAGTGAAGGGTCAGGAACACAGGTGGGGGCTGTATCGCTCCTCAGCGAGGGCTCAGGAGACAGGAGCTGAATCTGGTGTCCGGGCCCTTTTGAGGCCTAGAAACGGGGACTTTTCAATGGAATAACGTGCACACTGGGAAACGTGGCAACGTAGCTTTACATAGGCCTAATACTCTAGCTTTCACGAGAACTGGAAACTGGCATACTAGAGATGGACACAACTGTAATTGCGTCTTTAATCGAACATGGGGAATACATATGCATATTAATCATGCACACATAACATAAGATGGGGAACACGTAGGGACACAGAACATGGCAAAATTTACTTTTCCACATTCCCTCCTTGTCACTACGTTTCCATCAGGAAACATCAATATTCATGATACCATCTATCATTTCATACAGTATCATTTGCTCGTCTCGAATTTTCTTGGAACGGGATTTAGAACGGGACTTGGGACTAGGAATACAAGAGGTAGCACAAATGCCGCAAATCGCAGGGCCACATTGTATACAGAGGCAGCAACTGAATATGATCGCTACTGCAATACCTAGAAAGGACAATACTTTCCATCCCCAAGCGGAAATTATATTCCAGAACCAACCGGACCATGTCCAGCTGCCTGGATCTTGGTGTAACATATGGGCAATTTTATGGAGTCTGGTTATAGCTGAATAAACAGACGGCGCGTTATTAGGAATGAAAATGCAGCAACTAGATCCGATGACTCTACATGCCCCGCCCCTATCGGCCAGTATGACGTCAAGGACGAGACGATTCTGGAGCACGACAATTCTCATAAAGGATTGTTCTTCGGTTAAGTTACCTAGAGCAGAGGTAGTCTCAATCACTACTGCTTCAAGGGTTCTGGTTAATCTACGTATCAGTTTACTATTCACGACAGTACCTAAGTAGGGAAAGACACCTTTATTGATATCTATATATTGTTCTAGAGCAGTTTCAGTATAATCGACAATCGGGAAGTCTCTCTTGTGTCTAGTATGTACTAGGTGGGAATTCCTATGATAGTCAGGTGGGGCTAGAAAAACTGGTGGCAGTAGGAAGGCAATGTAACAGGTTCCCTCCCAATCGAGGGGCAGACGAACATATGCGGTCTGACCACAAACAAAATAAGAATGACGTGAAGCTTTGAAAATAGATTTCCCACTGTCACTATACTTGACAATAGTAGTACAATCACTATGTCCTACATGTACGGAACCATTCTTTCTGACACATAATTCGCCTTTGACTGGTAATACTGACATAGCAGGTAAGTCTGGAGTAGAATCAGACTGAACATTCAGGACCATGAAATTCGAAGAATAATTACCCAAATTATAAACTTCATTCTCTAGATCTAACCCTGTTCTGTGGGGAAGACCTTGCTTGTCTGGAAAACATGTACTGTTAAGAAAAGACATATCTGTTGAGGATGACGTTAACGTGGACCATGCTCCACATGAACCGTTATGTGAAAATTGATAAGGAAAGAGTGGCAGAACTCCCTTTGGTGTCTGGAAAGGGGGGAGTCGACCACACACCCAACAATTAGTGGCATTGCTGGTCTGGTGTGAATAATGTAACATGCGGATAAATGAATTATTTCGCATAGCAAGACGATAAGATAGTTCATGAGGAGGCAGATCACTAAACGTGTGCTCTACTGTAACATTAGAAGACTTGTTTACATGAGAAACTGGAAAACATAAATAAAAAGCATAACTTGTGCAGGTAGTCATAAGGCTGAAAAACAATATGAAACTTAGAAAAACGATACATCGGATTGAGTTTTGACTAACTCTCTCACTATGGGGGTCTATTTTATACATGTCAGAAACCGGTCTAACCGTTTCACCTAGGGGAGGACTTAGACAATCAAACTGGCTGACTTATTTTACTAGACCTTAATTTCTTCTTATACTCCTGTTGCGGAGTTTTCTCTAACAGGGAGGGATTTGTATCATTGTCTTTTGCGGGACAGTCCTTGAGAATAGTACTTTGGCAGTCTTTACAATCCTCGGAAATGTTCTTGGAAACAGTCTTTAGTCCATAAAATTTCTTTACATGCGACAAATGCACCCAGCCCTTCCTGCCTTCCAGCTTGACGGCAGTACGGGTGGCCAGGAGTACTTGTTTGGGCTCCTTCCAGCGGGGCTCCAGCGGACTTGAACTATCAAAGTTCCTTACAAGAACCAAACTTCCGGGAACGATTTCATGCGGTGCCACCTCGGTATTGTCTGGAAATGCGGCGGCAACCTGTGAACGACAAGAGTGTAGGGCAGACATCAAGGAAGCTAGGTAATCTGTCAGCATATTACTTGAAACATCTGTAATACTTCGGGGTCTAGGTGTACCCCACATATTAGGGGGGCGGCCGAAAACGACCTCGTACGGGGACAGACCTGATCTGGAATGTGCGACCATGCGCATATAAAATAGAGCGACTGGCAGAGCTACTAGCCAGTCTACACCTTTCTCTTTACATATTTTAGCAATACGGATTTTCAGGGTCTGATTATGTCTCTCTACTAGACCGGCTGCTTCAGGATGGCGTACACAATGGAACTTCCACTGGTACCCTAGCAAAAGGGAAACGTGTTTCATCAGTTCAGATGAGAATGGCTGGCCGTTATCAGAATATACGACCCTAGGGAGTCCATAACGGGGGAAGAATTCACGAACCAACTGCTTGGCAGTGGTCGTGGCTGTGTAATCTGGGACTGGATATGCTTCTGTCCATCTAGACAAAGCGCATACAACTACAAGGACATACTTGAAACCTCGACATCGCTCCATCTGAATATAATCCATCTGGAGGACTTCAAAAGGGTGGTCAGGGGGTTGGAATCCACCTTGTTCCACCGGGACACTTTTACCTGGATTAAACTGGCAACATATCATACAGGTACGGACTTTCTGCTTGGCTGCAGCTCGTAAATGCTTGTTGAACCAAATGTTCTGGATACTATCTAACATAGCTTTTTCTCCTAAATGTGCTGGACTATGTGCGGTATTGATAATGACTTGAACCATTGAGCAGGGGAGAAACCATGTGGCTCTACCCTTCGTTACCCATCCCTGATCTGTCTGGACCCCTCCTTGTTCGGACCATTTCTTGATTTCATCAGGAGTAGCATGTAACTGGATATCTATGACATCTTGAGTAGGGTCCTTAACTGTCATACATGTAGTCGGATCTGGAGTATGTGTCTGTGTTGGATTAACTGAACTGTCTGGAGTCTGTGCTGTAAGCTTGGCTGTGCGATCTGCTAGATCATTACCTTGGGAAATAATGTCAGTAATTTTCGTATGTGCTTTGCACTTCATGATAGCAATAGATGTCGGTAAATGTATGGCATCTAACAGAGCTTGAATAAGGAGACCATGCTGAATCTTGGTTCCATGAGAAGTCATGAAACCTCTCTCCTGCCAGAGCACTCCGAAGTCGTGTACAACTCCGAATGCGTAGCGTGAATCTGTATAAACATTGACTTTCAGGTTCTTGGCGTGTATGCAGGCTTGTGTCAGAGCAACTAGCTCTGCTGCTTGAGCAGACAGGGTGTCAATACGGTGTGTTTCTATAACTTCAGTGTCAGTAGTCACGGCATACGCGGCTACTAGTTCTCCTGTACTTGTTCTCATACATGAACCATCCACATAAAGTGTCAGGTCGGGATCTGGTAATGGAATATCTGTCAGATCTTGTCTTGACTTAGTCATAGTGTTAACTACTTCCACACAGTCGTGTGTGGCAGGATTCGAAATAACTGACGGTAACAGTGTAGCAGGATTTAGAACGTTGCAGCGTCTGATTTCTATGTGTGGCTGGAACAGTGTCAGTTCATAACCTGTTAAACGTGCAATTGTCAAGTGCTGAGTCTGTGTTCGGTTTAAAAGAACTTCCACGGAGTGTGGAACTTGTACTGTCAAGGAATGTCCTAATACTATGGAATCACTTTGTCTGATAGCTAGTGCTGTGGCTGCAACTGACTTGAGGCACGCAGGCAGAGCCTGGGCTACTGGATCTAATGTGCTCGAAAAATAAGCACAGGGCTTGTATTGTCCTGCTTGATCTTGTGTGAGAACAGATAATGCTGTACCATCACGTTCTGTGACGAAAAGTGTAAAAGGCTTACTGTAGTTCGGTGTTGCTAGAACAGGAGCTTGGCATAAAGCTTTCTTTAACTCATTGAAACTAAGTGTATGTTCAGATGTCCAAGGGAGGACAGTCGATACGGCTGCCTCCTGTGTCGTTAACTGTATCAGTGGTTTAGCTAGAAATGCATACTGAGGAATCCATTGTCTGCAATAAGAAGTAAGGCCGATAAAAGCACGTACCTCCTTCTGGGTCTTGGGCTGAGGAAGACTCGCTATTAACTGGATACGGTCTGGTGTCAACTGCCTACCCCACTTGGACAGTAAGTGGCCTAAGTAGATCACTTGCTGGACACAGAATTGGAGCTTCGAAGGGGACACCTTGTGCCCCATCTCGGCAAGGAAATACAAGACTGTAAGTGATGCTCGCTCGCAAGCACGTTCAGAACGGGCTGTGATCAGTAGATCATCGACATACTGGAGCAGGGCAGTATCAGTTGGCATGTGAATATTGTCTAGTTGTCTCTTAAGTGCTTGACTGTAAATACTAGGACTTTCTGTAAAACCTTGAGGAGCTCGTGTGAATTTATAGCTCCTTCCATTTAAACAAAATCCGAAAAGAAACTGGCTGTCTGGATGAATGGGGACACTGAAAAACGCGTTCTTGAGGTCTATGACTGTGAAAAATGAGGCTTCGGAATCAATGGCTGTCAATAGGGATGAAATATCTGGAACAACTGGGTACTGGGGAATAATACATTTATTGAGTTCTCGTAGGTCAATCACTAATCGATATACTGGGGGTGCATTTGGATCAGTACGTTTCATGACTGGAATGATCGGAGAATTACATACATTGGAGTCAGTTTCCACAACTACTCCTTGAGCCATGAGCTCGTCAATAATTTTGGATAAGGCTGCTACAGCCTCAGGTGGCAATCTGTACTGTCTGATTCGTGGTAACACTACACCTTGCTTGAGAGTCACACGATGGGGTGTGATTTGCATGAAGCCAACATCAGTTGGACCTTGCGCCCATAGATGCTGCGGAACATTAGACAATCTCGGATCAAAATCTCGTAATACATAGTGACCCTTGAAGTCACGTAAAAACAAACGTATTCCCTCTGGGGAACAACATATGACTGCACCTAATTCTTTCAGTGTCTTAATGCCTAACAAATTTTCTGGACATGACTTCGTAAGTAACAGATCAGTAGTGCGGGACAATGGACCTACTTCTAGAGTAACTGGCTTAGATATCTCGTTTACAATAGGCTTTCCTGAAAATCCAAGGGAAACATTTCTAGAGCCTGAGAGCGGAGCCCCTGGAACTTCGGCGTGACTGATGGTCGTCCTACTTGCCCCTGTATCAATCAGAAACTTTCTGTCTTTCCCTAGTACTTGACTATGAACATAGGGACCTTCTTGATCTACAGGAATCTCGATGAGAGGCAAGCCTACCTCCCTCTCTAGGCTGTTTCATGAATACTGTTGATACTCTGGATACTCTGTCTGAGCATACTGATACATCTGCTGTGTAACATGCTGTGTTGCAGCAATAGGCTGCGGTGCTGGAACTGTCTGTTGTGCATTCTGTGGCTGAGAAGTCTGTGAAACTTGTTCTTGTCTAGGCGGACGTGGTCTTTCTTTAGTTTTACCAGTGGCTATATTGTGTTTCAGAACTGCACACTCGTTTATGAAATGACCTGGCTGTTTACAATAATTGCATGTCCCTTTAACGGGAGCTGCAGGATGACTGGCTTGATTCGGACCCCTCTTCTGACTGTCTTGAGGAACAGATTGTGCAACTAGTACTTTCATTTTCGTGTCTTTCATACGTTTTCTCTCGTGTTCTTGCTCTTCTCTGATTCTATTCTGGTGGTACTGGAGCATCTGTAACATCTGGGACGGGGTACTAGCTTGCCATGTACTTTCGACTTTCAAAACTCGATTCTTAACTTGTGGACTTGAATTCTCGACTAATTTAGTAACAAAAAGATGAGGGTATGACTCGCTACTCGTCTTCAAGCCACTGTTTATAATGAAACATTTCTCGAATCTAGAATAAAAATCACTAGTGTCTTCATCTTGTTTCTGTTTACAGGCTGAGATTGCATCCCAGTCTTCCTTTTTAGTGGCTAACAATCTGGGCAAAACTTGTATTAACAGTTCTGGTAATTCTTTACATTTCTCTCCAAGACCGGTACCTGGTACTCGTATCTTATCTTCAGCTTCTAGAACTGCCCAATCGATCTTTTTCTCTCCCACCTCCCATTCTTTTTCCTTGAGTTTTTCGTATACCCCTGCGGGCAACAGGACTTTTAACATTTTAATAATATCTGGATACGTATATTCTCCCATACGGAGCATGTCCTTTAATTCTCGGTGGAACCCTGCTGGATCTTTGTCGTGACAAGGAATTAATTTCTTCATCTCTAAGAGTTCCATCTTTGTAATCGGGGTGTAAACAAATACTCGTTGCATTTCGCCATCTGCTGTCCTGACTGGGTGTACTTCTCGTAACGGATTCTGTCTATCTATGTAAAACGGTTTACTTTCTGGAGGTGAGACATGAACAAAATGCGGGTTCAAAAACGTTCTATATTTGTGACGCTGTTCTAGAATGACACTAATTAAATCGGTACCTAAACCTTTCCATCTATACTGGAGTAACTCGTTCAGGACATCATGTAACGGACCTGGATCAGAATGTTGACCCTCATACAATGTGATGAGGTGCTGAATCATATACATACCCACCAGTCGCTGCTCGGCTGGGGGCAGTTTCAGAAACATTTGTGCCACTATTTCGTCTGGAAAAGTGGTAGAATCAGTAATCCATCGGACTGCTGATCGGGCTAGTTCTTGTTCATGCATAGTACTTAACTCACCATAACCGATTCGTGATTTCAAAATGTGATCGGTAGCTTGAAATACTTGTTCTAGAGAACCTTGTTCTGGTGCTGGATGATGAAAAACTGACTTGTGTTCTAGGCGTAAATGGCGGTCTGGAAATCTAGATTTTCCTACATACGCTATTCTGGCGGGATTCTCGTCCTCTACCTCTTCTGTAGAAGAGTCATTCTCTTTCTCGCTTACTTGTGCTGCTTTACGTTGTTCGTGTAACCTTATTATTTCTTTACGAATCTTCTTGTACATACTCTCTATACTACCGATGGTTCTGTGCTTACCCTCGGCTATATTATCACTCCACCTTGTCAGGATTCTCATTGCTGTCGGATCTTTGGACGGGTAATCTTGTTCCCTTATTAAACAATTAATCAGAAACTTTAATATCATGAGCTGGATCTCAGCTTTCCTTTGAGACATGGCTTCGCCAATACTTTCTGGATCATCCCCTGTACGGATGAAACGATATATTCTGTCTAGATCTTCTTTCATGTCTGGTAGGGTGTCCAAATACCCGGTCACCCGTCTTACACGTATGGAATATATAACTGTACTATCATCACCTGCGACTGGATCATAACGGCATTCAGTAAGAGCTCGTCGGATTTCTGCAACGGACTTATATTTGGGCGTACGCTGTAACGCACATTCATGTAACTCGACTAACGTTACACGTCGGTGTGGTGGCGGGGTACCAGGAGGACCTCCTCCTGCGGCCCCTAAACTAGAATCGTCGACTGATACTCTTCGTGCTGGCAGAGTGGCGGGAAATTGTAATGTAGGCTGGACCGGGGGTACCGTAGCAGGTACTCCGGTGTCTGGAGGAGCAGGAATTGCATGATTTACAGGGACTGACGGAACAGGATTTGCATATTCTGGGACTGTGTCGTCCAAGTAGGACGAGAGAAAAATATCAGCTGCGGTCGGTTTGTGACGTAGCTTGGTCGGAACTAATGGTGGCGGAAAACTACTGGATGCCTCCGGGGTTGCTTTTGGCGAGCCCTCGGCAAGAAGAGGATACATACCCTTAATAAGGGCATGCCTCTGTCTGTCTGACTGTTCGGTTTTGACTCGTTCACCTATCTCGATTAATTCCCTTTCGTGGGCTCTTTCTAAGGATTCTCTACTTAATTCTGACTTTCTGATTTCTTTTTCGGTTCTTTTATGAGATTCTTTGCGCCATAACTCGATGGCATCTTTCTGTGACTGTCTGGCTTTCTTTTTCCATAATGCTTCTTCTACTCGCATGATGCACTCGGCATCCCACGTACCTTATACGGGCCATCTATACTTTTCTTCTAACTGTTTGGTATACTCTACCCATAAATCTAGATACAATATGGCACTTATGCCATGCTTCTGATACATAAAATGACCTGGACTGTCCCTAGGCGGGACAGGAACTGCTTCTTCTAACAGACCTTTTCTAGTTCTTAACTGACGTAGTTTGGAAAACAACGGCATGACTGGACTGTAATCTAGACACAATTACAATACACAATGAACACGATAATTACACCACTTTCATACCACGACATTAAAATACATGAATGACATTTAAAATAACAGTTCGGACAGAATACTACCTGGAATACGGAAAACAGAATACATGAATTTTCTCGAGAACAGAACTGACTAGAACAGAAACTAGATGCACTGCTGAAACAGTACGAAACTTACCGGTCTCATAAAGAGACACGTCAGGACCCGCATCCACCGAAGTGGACACTTCGTTTTTGGGTCTGTGTACCACCAAAACCCACGGACCAGAGACAATTAGATTGACCCTGTCTAGATACTACCCCAGCAACGGTACTCACCGGGCAGCAAGAACGGAAGGCCTCGGACTGGACTGGACTGCTTCGACGCCGGACGGACGAACTTCGGACTTCTGTTACGGGTGGGCCTCCGGATACCTCGGACCTTGGACTCTCGGCTTGGGCTCTGGTCGGGACTCGCCGCGTTCCTCCACCGCCTCGTCTGGATGCTGGACCGCAACCTCCGTCTCCTCCGTGGGCCTGAGGGATACTTGAAGCAGAAATATCTGCCGGTGCGCAGAAGAGTTCCGTCACGGCTGCAGAGGGTCAGGGGGCATACGTGGCTTCACCGGCGCGTGGGGAAAGGGCAAGTCCCTGTTCGGGCGCCATTATGTGGTATATAAATAAATAATACCGGATCTAGGTTTGACTGGACATAGTAATAACAGATAGCTCAATAAATCAGAGTCAAGATTCGAGGTAGTAGGAGTTTGCAGGTTTAATACAGCATAAAGGACAGGAACAGGACAACCTGCACAGGAATAGGATGGCAGCTCCTGGCAGCGCTGCCGGGGACAGGACTGCCATAAAGGAATCGGAATCGGGAATCGGCGTAAGGGATCAGCGTGACATTTAATAACAGTGCACAAGCATATATACTAAAACAGTTGCATTACAATACATACGATAGGCGGAGCAGTGGGTGTGGTCAATAGCAGTCGCGAAAGATAAGGGTGAAAGTAGGTGTAACAGGAGGCGTATACATAGACATGTGATGTAAACGTAACAGAATATGTCATAAATGGGGCGGAAACATGGAGGGGGCTACCTAAGGAGCCGGGACCTCTAACCTAATGGTGCGCGCAAACTAACAATGACGTGTTACTAGGAGAAGCTGGGGGCTATGACTTCTGCGCTAGGAGCAGAGACTGAAGTCTGGAGAGTCAGGGCGACATGTACCTTACACTATCTAGTATCTGATGTTTAGAGAACATGTTGATAGAATCCAAAAGTTATCGGGGTAAAGGCTAACAGACTCTAAGACTGGTGCATGCATTATTCTACATGTAGTGCGTGTTGAAGAATATTAAATGACCATAAATACAGTATTTCTCTTACATGGAGACGTAAAGGCTAGACTGTGACGGAAACTATTGATGCGATTCAGTAGCTTAGGAATGCAGAGAAGGAGGGCTGGACTGATAACTAGAATCATAACATACTCTTGGCAGACTAGCAGGCAGAGCCAGGCCGAGCCGGGCACTGTGAGACAGGAAGTAAGTGAAGGGTCAGGAACACAGGTGGGGGCTGTATCGCTCCTCAGCGAGGGCTCAGGAGACAGGAGCTGAATCTGGTGTCCGGGCCCTTTTGAGGCCTAGAAACGGGGACTTTTCAATGGAATAACGTGCAAACTGGGAAACGTGGCAACGTAGCTTTACATAGGCCTAATACTCGTAGCTTTCACGAGAACTGGAAACTGGCATACTAGAGATGGACACAACTGTAATTGCGTCTTTAATCGAACATGGGGAATACATATGCATATTAATCATGCACACATAACATAAGATGGGGAACACGTAGGGACACAGAACATGGCAAAATTTACTTTTCCACATGATGACGGAGCGGTTCCGTCATGGCCCGCCCGACGCGCCTGCGCGGAGCTGATTTTGCGCCTGCGCGGCGCGTTCTATTAAGCGGGCGGGGCCATGACGGAACCGCTCCGTCATGAGCACAGCTCAACCGCGGCTGGTGACGGAGCAGTTCCGTCACCAGCATGCGCCCGCCGCGCGGCCCCCCACCCCCTTAGCGCTGCGGCGGAATAGCCACCGCAGCGATGTGGTTAAAGAGTCAACACTTTATGTCTATTTTCGACCTATATTACACACCGAGAAAACTTGCTAAGTGGAAGTCCACAAGGGGAAATCAGTGCAACCGCTGTGGGCTATACGCTGCAGATGCACCTCATATGTTTTTCTTTTGTCCCAAACTTTCTCAGTTTATCAAAGAAGTAGAGTATTTTTTGACACATAGCCTGGGTATTCGACAGCAATTGTCGGCTGAATTGGTGATATTTGGTAGGCAAGAAAGCTCGGCCAGTTTTCGGTCGGAGGCTGAAGAAGGGTTTATGTTTATTTGTATGTCTATTTTCCGTTTTTGTATTACGTCCCAATGGCTGAATGTTGAACCACCAACGTTTATCAACTGGCAGTCTAGATAATTGTTTATTTATCATTTCAAGACTTCAGTTTATAAAGCAAAGGGCGTTAGAAAGAAAATTCAAGGTTTGAAACTGTCGTCTCCTATTGCCAATTGGATATGATATCATGATGTACGATGAATTGATGAACTATGAATTATTGATTGCATGTGATGTTTACTTGTTAATACGGAGAAAAATGAATAATGTATTATGATTGCCTGTATGTCATTGTTTTCGTTTTGTCTGCATGCTGACATAAAAGCTTAATAAAAAAATAAAAAAATAAAACAAATGCTTCATATCGGGGAACCGTTCAAGCTTAAATCAAGTATTCCTTTAAATGTGCTTGGAAATGCACAGCCCTTATGTAGTCTCGGACAGGTGCAGGTCAAAGAGTGTAAACATTAGAAATCATCATTAAAGGTTCGGATCGGCCCCATGCAGTTCCCAGCCCCCATGGGCCGTCTGCACTTTCTCCCTATGGGTCCTTTGAAGTGTCCGCAGAGGTTGGTTTGTAAAAAGACTGAAGCCAGCACGAGGGCGACCCCTGGAGGGCTCGAGTGACTTTAGATTGTATCAAGGTCAGCTCAAGGTCAGGGAGCAGCACCCGCTGACGTCATCTGTGTGATATCACAGTCTTCGCTGACCCCCCTCATCCACCCTTCCCCCCCAACCGGCCAGAAGCATTAACACAGACGGGCACTTTCTGTCCTTTCGGTGACGTCCGGCTGCTTTTCTCTGACTTGGTTGGTCATTGACTCCTTTGATGGAGTGGCTTCATCGCTCCCTCTAGCGCCTCGACAGCGCCTTTCCTTCCACCTGCAGGTGTTCCAAGTGCTCAGACGCCCGTTCTTGAGCACAGCCTGAGAGGTTAGAGCCCTGAAGCGGGAATTTCAGGAGAATGCCTGGAAACCTCCCTGATTTGGTTGTTGTTTTTGGACACGGCCCTCGGGGCTCTCCCTGTCAGTCAGCTTTTAAAGTTCTACATCAGTGGGTTAATTCGCCTCCTGCTGACACGTGAGATCAAAACTTAAGTTTAACTGAGACAAAAGTCTACCTTTACTACTCGTAAATGCCCTTTGTGAATACCGAAAGTCATAACGTTTTGTCTCAGTTTACCTTTGTGAATCAGGCCCGGTGTTTTTACCAAGTGGCCGATATCACCTACAACTTATGCATGATATTCCACACTCTTGGTATCACTGATTTGGGTTTGTAAACACTGCAAGTAAATGCTGAATAACCTGATATTATATCGGGTCATGGGTTCGGTATAACCTATGCAGCCAATCTGGTCCCCGATTAGCTGCATAGGTTATACCGAACCCATGACCCTCGACTAACAGCCGGCAGGGCAATAGCAGAGACTGATCGGATCCATGAGACATAACTAACTCAGAGTTTAAGTACTCCAAACAGAGGATTTGTAAGTAACCAATCCACTACACACACAGCACACTTTAGGTTGTGTGCTGATACAACCACTTTTTGTGATCCTAGTTTTTGGGTCACACACATCGGTCCTGAAGAAAGCTCTATTATCAAACCTAAGAGCTTAAACTAGTAGACCAATTATTTAACAGGGATACTGAGGCATATCCAAACCTCAAGAGGATCCCACAAATGTTTTTTAACCTTTGTCCTAGGGCCCTACTATTAAAACTTTTATGAAGGTTACACCCAGAGACAATTTTCAACACATAATTTGCACTTCACTTAGCACTTCACTTTTCTGACATAAACAACCTGCTCCGCTGTAACTCAGGCGTTGAAGCACAGCTAGATTGCGCTAGGTAATCCAGCTGGGCCCCGATGATGAAGCATGTCACCTACCCGGTAGGTGGGTGAGGGGTTTCCTAAAAACTACACGGAGTTGTTTGCGCTCTTCTCTCAAAAGGTTTTTGACAGAAAGATAAAATTCGAAAACCAGAAGAAAGACTTGTCCGATTTTGTTTATAAATATAGCACTAGGGAAAGGGACAAATCACATGTTTCCTTACTCTCTATTTGTTTCGGATTATTAAATATTTAGCCATTTCCAAATCACTGGAGATTGGTGGCTACAAACATTTGGCAGTCATACGTCCATGGTTCGGTGGTGGAGGAACTGTTTTGTATTGGTTGGGGACCTTTTTCCTGGAGATACAATTTCGACAAAATTCGCGCCTGACATAAAAACAAATGGAGAGGTTTGGTCGGGGTTTCCCTCCACTATCCCCTGCTACTAAGGTTCTTACTGGGATCTTACTAACGGGTCATACAACTTAAGAGGTGTCCTGACTTTAAAAAGCTCTGAATACAGAAGCCACTGTTGCCATTCACACAAATTAGGACGATGCACTGAGGAATTCAGGCTGATGAAACGCTACTGCAAACAACTAAACAACTGGAGCACAAGTGGAGAACAAGTCAAGACACAACAGATAAAGAGATCTTTAACTCAGCCCTAGGATGCTACCATCAGGTGATACAGGACACCGAGCACACGGCTCTTACAGATCGTATCAAAACCAGCACTAACAGCAACAAAGAAATCTGCCATCTTCAAAGATTTCACTGTGCCTTCTCCCGCCGTCAGCAACAACACTCCCTCACAAGACCTTTGCCACAAGCTCTTGGAATTCTTCTGTATCAAAATCACCCCCATATACAGCAACTTCCACCACAACTGGATCCCATCACTGTCACGACACAACATCTCATCACGCCCAAAGAACGCATGGCCCACCATCACCACCAGAAAAGTTACTGCTATCATAAAG
Organism: Lissotriton helveticus; assembly: GCF_964261635.1. Taxonomy (NCBI): domain Eukaryota; kingdom Metazoa; phylum Chordata; class Amphibia; order Caudata; family Salamandridae; genus Lissotriton; species Lissotriton helveticus. Next base: position 2,244,880 of record NC_136067.1, on the reverse strand, counting down.
ACCATTCTCTCTGGCCCAATCTGACCCTTGTCCCAACAACACCTTCACCAAGAGACTCCTACCAAGCAGCGAAGCACTAACCCCCAACTTCAATGCCTCCTTCGCCATATTTTTGGATAACTGTAAACATACCACCATCATGCCCCTCTTAAGAAACCATCCACTGACCCAGCCACGCTTCTCAACTACAGACCTACCTCCCTCCTACCACACCTGGCAAAAGACTTAGAGAAACTAATCAACCAACACCTCACCAACCACCTTAACAACCACCGGCTCCTTGAAGCCTGCAGTCTGGATTGCGGCCCAATCACAGCACAGCAACAGCACTCATCACCACAGACGACATCTGCATGATCCTTGACAGAGGTGTCACGGCGGCCCTCTTCCTCCTGGACTCCTCTGCTGCATTTGACACAGTCTCCCGTCCTCATCAGGCATTGGACTGCAATCCAAGGACCCGCCCTCCACTGGATCTGCTCCTTCCTTTATGGCTGTCAGCCTGGCGCCTTACTCTTCCGAAGCCTTAACCACATCAGCGCGGCGCAGATTCCTGCGCTGTGCTGAACGTTCTAATGAGCCAACGGGCTCATGACGGAACGGTTCCGTCATGAGCATCGAAGGGGTTAAACTCATTGGCAGAGTTCCTCAAGGTTGATCACTCTGATATCCGTGTTATATGAGCACACATCAACATCCTCTCCCACGCCAATAACGCCCATCTCATACTCTCTGTCTCAGATAAGACTTCCAAAACAAGAAACAAGTCTACCTCCTGCATGACCATAGCTGATAACTAGATACAAGTCAACTGTCTCAAGCACAACCTTGTCTGGTCCCCCTCTCCATGGGAAACACCGGGGACCTCTGATTGTTAACCAGGACCTGAGTAATTGGATCCTATTAGAACCGGGGTCTTTATATGGCAGAGATATGCACCCTCGTCCAAGTTGGGACCACCGCTTCCGGCAGGGTAGCTTGGCGCACAGCAGGAAGGCGTAACTTAAGAGGTAATGTGTAAAGTACTTGTGCGAGCATACACCGACAGTGACACAGTAAAAGCCCTCATAAAAGGACAACACACCAGTTTTATGTAAAAGTAAAGGAAATGTTTTCATCCTAATGTTATGTAAAATCCCAAAAATAGTAAACCCCACATATAGATAATCCAAGGTTTTCAGTAAGTAGTTTTTGAGGCAAGTAACATCAAGGGACATGAGTCTGTGGGCTCTATTCCATAATAGACTGTAAGAAACTGTCCTTTAGATGGGAAGCATAGTTGCAAAACAGTTCCTTAGGCGGCGCTGCCACCCCCGCACTGCCACCCCCGCGCTGCAACCATAGCAATAAGCCCCAGATACTCAGCAGTCTGCGCGGGGTGCCTTGCAGCCGGAATTCTGCTGTCAGCGCAGGCCTTTTCATGAAAAATGATGCCCCAGGTTCCTGGAATGCATGCCCGACAGGTGACCGGGAGGGTTGGCGCCTTATGGAAGAATCCAGGGGTTGGAAATCACTGGAAAAATCCAGAAGGCTCTGGGGTGTTCCCTTTCCTACCTGCCTGTCAACCGGGGACAAAAGGCTACAGTAGAATTCTTAGAGACTCCTTTAATTAAGCCCGTGGTCTGCGGTCAATACCAAACAAAAGTATTGGCTTACGCAGACGATATAGCTATTGTCACTCCTGATCCTTCTGAGGCTATTATCACCATTGAAAACCTTGCAACCGAATATGGTAAATACTCAGGGTATTCCCTTAATAAGGAGAAAACTTTAATTATATGTACTAACAACATAGTCTGCAATGATCCCAGGTTGTCGAATAACGCCACATATCTGGGAATTGTGATCAGTCCAGATATTAAAACTATTATTAAAACCAACTTCGACCCTCTCTTAGATAGAATTAAAAAGGATCTTGATCGTGTGAACAGCTTATATCTTACTATTATAGGGAGAGCCAACTTTTTAAAAATGAATGTCCTACTGAGACTTCTTTATTTTTTCCGGGCCATCCCCTTAGCCATTGATGAAAAGATTTTGAAAACAGTAAACTCATCTATGTCCAAGTTCATCTGGCTATACGGCAAGATCAGGAGGTCGCATAAACTATTGTCCTTACCCTTTGATAGAGGAGGTTTAGCTATTCCCAACACAACTCTGTATCATTGGTCTGCCTTTATGCAGATCTTTGCTCCTCTGATTAAAACTAAAAGTGTGACTAGCCATAGCGTAACGGATTCTATTCCCTCTATTTACGAGTTAATTCTGGGGAGTAATGCTGACGGCTTGTTTCTTCGCTACACAGACACTTCTTTTTATAGACAATTTCGACAATATATAACTATTACTGATGCTCTTAAAGTTTGGAAGAAGATCCACAAACATATCCAAATTAGCAAGATCACCTTTGTGGCACTCGTCTATCACTTCCAACATTGGTTTCGATTCTACAGCTAGAAAATGGAAACTCCTGGGTATTTTGACGGTTCATGATTTCTTGTTTAATGGGATTGAAACTTCCTTTTCTGATTTAAAAGCGAACTATAATCTCCCCAATGGAGATTTTCTTAAGTATGCTCAACTATTTACTAAACTCAAATCCAGTATTTCAACTGTAGATCTCTCCAATATTCAATTATTTGAGCTGGTGAATAGATCCAACATAAGAATTGGCACCCTTTATGACACCCTTATGTGTGAAATTCGAGATGATCTAGAGAAAACAGAAGCAAATTGGGTAGTGAAGCTTGAAAATCCTGATGTTGACCTGTATAAATGTATAGAACTATCCAATCGTCTGCTCATGTCTAGTAATCTTAAAGCCCAGCTATACAAAACTGTGTTTAGTTTGTATTATACCCCGGTTAAACTATTTACGTGGGGGAAAAGAGAAAACGATCTTTGTCCTAGATGTGCAACAGGTCCGGCAGATAATATTCATATGTTTAGTAGCTGTGGTAAACTCGATTTAGTCAAAAGTTTGATCGCAGATTATTGGTCGGTTATATTCGGGCATAGACTACCCGAATCTGACTGCTTATATTTAATGGGTTTTGATGGGTCCTTAACATTTACCAGAAGCGAAAAAAGACTCATTTTTATTGGTACGGCTATACTAAGAATAATCATCTCAGCTTGTTGGAAAGACTCTGTCCCCCCCACTTTCCAAATGTGGCTAGCTCGCTTCCTAGCGGTCTGTAATTATGAGACATCGATTTATGCTACTAGGGGATTGAAAGCTAGGAAATTGGGCAAGGCTATTTGGGATCCTATACGGCGATGGCGGGAAGGTATAAATCCTACCATGAGAGTTAGTTAGTAATCTTTCTGTTTCTTTTGCTTTTGTTTGTTGTACTGATATCACTTCTTCTTCCTTTTGTAATCTTCTATGTTGGTGGATATATACCTACAGATCTGTTTTCTTTTTTTCTCTTTTATGAAATGATGTGTATCCAATGTACTGTCCCGGTTAAAAAAAAAAAAAAAAAAAGGCTACAGTAGCAAAAACTCCCAGACCAGGCAGATTACCAGTATGTAAATGAAGGGTAGACCCCACTGCAGTAGCAGGGCCTGAACCTGATACTCTAGGGTCACTATGGGCCTCATTTATGAGAAGTGGCGCATCGCTGCGTGAAAGCAGCGATGCGTCACTTCTCAGTGCGCCCTCCTTGCGACATGCCGGATGCATCATATTTAATGTATGATGCATCATGTCTCAAGAAGTTACAGATACGTCAGTATTTCTGACGTATCTGTATGGAGCAAAAGTGACGCATTGCTGGAGTGTCTCACAAAAGTGACACAACTCCCGCAATACGTCCTTTCACATGGGGAAAGCCCCATGTGAAAGGGCTTGTGTCAGTCTCACGCCTGCTGTGACGCAGGCGCAAGATTTTGATGCAATGGTGTCCTAGAAGTGACGCAGTGAAATCTCATAGATTTCACTGCGTCACTTCTACGAGGCTTTTTGTGGGGGAACGCCCCCCACATACATTACACCTGACACAGGTATAATGTAGCGCGGGGGTTTACAAAGTGACGCCTCTGCTTAGATGCGTCACTTTGTAAATAGTGCGCAACAGTAGGCATGTTTTACGCCGACGATGCGTCACAAAAAGTGACGCATCGAAAGCGCAAAACTGACGCAAGGCCTCATAAATGAGGCCCTATGATTTTTAAAGGAGAGCACCTGCACCTCAGCACTATTTAGCAGTGGTAAACGGCCCAGAGTCCTAATGTCCAACAAAAATATAAGTTTGTAGGAGGCAAATAGGGCAAAAAATTGAGGGGAAGACCACCCTAGGGCTGACAGGTCTAACAGATCCGAATGTAAGAGCTGGACCCAACTCGTAAATCCTAGGCCAAACCCAAATTTCTTCAGAACTGCGAACATGTAGGGCCATTCGATCGTATCAAATGCCATGGCCACATCAAGGCCCACCATCACAGCATCCTCACGTAGCGTATCCATTACCCCATGTAGCCGCCAGAGATTAAGAGAGGTATTCCTCGCTGGCATGAAGCCAGACTGATCGGGGTGTATGAGCTTTTTTTAAGGCAGGCAGCAGACGGGTTGCCAATAGTTTCGTAAGGATCTTCGCCTCTGCGTTAAATAGAGAAATAGGGTGATACGAGGGACACTGGTCTTTGGGTTTTCCACTTTTATGGATGACCACGATAGTGGCCAGTGTCTTGTCTGGTGGGAGGGACCCCAGCTCTCGACTCTCTAGAAACATTCTCGTGAAGTGTGGGGCCAATTTACTAGGAGCCAATTTATATAATTTGATAGGCAAGCCATTGGGGCCCATCACTTTACCCGCTTGGAGATCTCTTATTGCTCCCTCCACTTCCGTACTTGCTAGCTGTGCCTCCAAGTCAGGTAAGGGCTTTCATGATATCTTGAAGGATCAACTCTGTTTGCTCATCTGGTCCTTGCTTCTTCCCGGTCTGATTGTCCGTTTCTGTCTCCTGTGCGCTTGAGCCTTTTTGGCAGGTGTATTTTTTCATTTTGGTCTGCAGGGCAGCCTTGACGCTTTTTCCTTCGGCCATCTTGGGTTTTGAAAGCACTAGGCCCAAATATAATTTGCCCACCCCAGCCGGCAACCCTCTGCCGCCTGCGCGGGGCTGGGAATGCCCTTGCTGGTCTGTCGGAGGTCACCCGCATCAGGAGGTATACCAATATTTAATCAGGGCCCAAAAGGAGGTCAGAGGCCCTCCCAGCAATCCGCGCCACGGTTTCTTACTTGCGGGATCTCTGAGCTCCTGCGATGAGCTCCGCGGTTCACAAGATCTATGTGCAGCGTTAGTGGAGAAGCAGCCATTATATTATGCCCCACCGCTTGGCCTCAGGCAGATTGTAATCACTCAGTGCACGCTGCCTCCACAATCACTCACGATCTCTGCCTGTGAGTGCACAATAGTCACAAACTTAGGCTCAACGGCGTCCCAGTGGTTTCCGGACGTGCTTTTCATTATTAAGGGATGAGACCTCTCCGGATAATTGTGCAGCTTTACGGTCATTGGGCGCGATCAGCCGGAGCCACGTTGAAGTGCGGCCATCTTTCCTCGCAGTCGGCAACGCCCCTCACTTTTGTAAATATTATTGATACATAAGCACACGCTGTAAAGGTGTGTGTCTTATACTATAATACTTCCCATGTCGCTTAATTCTCTTTAGTAGAGAGGGTTTGCAACATAATACATGGGTGAAAGCATGGGAACACCCATGCTCCACCCATAGAACACCCACGCTCCACCCATGGAGCACCCACGCTCCACCCATGGAACACCGAAGCTCCACCCATAGAACACCCACACTCCACTCATGGAACGCCCACGCTCCACCCATGGAAAGCCCACACTTCTTCCATGGAACGCCCACGCTCCACCCATAGAACGCCCACGCTCCACCCATAGAACACCCATGCTCCACCCATAGCACACCCACGCTCCACCCATTGAACGCCCACACTCCACCCATGGAACGCCCACACTTCTTCCATGGAACGCCCACGCTCCACCCATAGAACGCCCACGCTCCACCATAGAACACCCATGCTCCACCCATAGCACACCCACGCTCCACCCATTGAACGCCCACGCTCCACCCATGGAACGCCCACACTTCTTCGATGGAACGCCCACGCTCCACGCATTGAACGCCCACGCTCCACCCATAGAACGCCCACGCTCCACCCATAGAACGCCCACGCTCCACCCACGCTCCACCCATAGAACGCCCACGCTCCACCCATGGAACGCCCACGCTCCACCCATGGAACGCCCACGCTCCACCCATGGAACGCCCACACTTCTTCCATGGAACACCCACGCTCCACCCATGGAACGCCCATGCTTCACCCAGGGAACGCCATGGACCACCCACGCTCCACCCATGCTCCACCCATGAAACGCCCATGCTCCTCCCATGGAACACCCGTGCTCCACCCATGGACCACCCATGCCCCACCCATGGAACGGCCATGCTCAAAGTAACACAAGGCATCGCTAAGCAATGACTTGAAGTCATTTAATATGTAATAGAAAAAGTGGGGACACTAAGCACTACCTGAAAAAACTTTTTTTGTTTTTGGTACATATTTATATACCTTTCAAAAAATATATAGAAAATCTGTTGTATGCACAAACTGAAGTGTTCTTGGTCTCCTTTCCGTCTGACATCTAAGTAACCCATAACTATTGCGATTGTGCACAGTATTGCCAATATAGATAAGTACTTTTCCACAGGAACCACTGTTTCTGTAACACATAATTTACCCTGGTTCCCATTGAGTAGGGTGTCCCTTGTCCTTGTTTGCAAAATGAAGTAATTGTATGTTCAAATCCCGTGCAAAGCTGCTCAAATCTGATTTGTGTGGCTTTGTCAATCTGGGGTGCGCCACAAAAGTGGGTCAAGTCGATGCAAAATCTTATTAAGTCTGACACAATGTGGGATGCTGAACTATATGGTCCATAATTCAAAGCAGAATACAAAGGAGACAGTGAGGGCTGTGGACGCCACTGACTGCAGCTGTGAGTGTTGCTGGCCTGACTGTGTGCACCCCACTCTGTGACTAATAGGACTCAGGGGTTTGTGTTAGATACACTCATTGGAGAGCAGCCTGAATTACATTTAGGAGATCACTTCTGCAAAGGGGCCAGGTTTGTGGGTGCTGGATTTGAGACTTATGTTTTTTTAATTTCTTTTATGGGTAAACCACAGAGATTTGCTCTTATTTTAATCTAATTTTGAAGTCAGTAAAAGTGAGCGTACTCCCTGAGGTGTGCTGGGTGTGAAGTAAAGATTGTGGCTCATTTTCTGTTTTCAGGGCGCTGTTTAACAGAAGAGCTCCCAGTGCCTCCTCACCCAGAGCCCTGCCCCATGGACTGGATCTACAATGGAAGGACCTGTTATCACTTCTCCAAGAAGGAGAGAGGCTGGAAGGACTGGGACGGCAGCCAGAGCGTCTGCGCCTCACACAATGGCACCCTGGCTCTCTTCGACAGCCGCGAGGAGCTGGTAAGGGCAGTCAGGGGGGTATATTCAGAGGGAAGAGGGAGGGGGTTACATCCCCTGATAAATGTACTCTCAGGCCCAGAGTCAGACCCACTGCCTCCTAGTCAGGTACAGCGAGGGTCTGTGTCAGGCCACACTGCACAGCTCCCTGCCCCTGGACAGTGGAAGCATTGCTCCATAAACTGCCCCAACGCTCCCGAAAACAACTCAGTAGAGAAAACAAAATGTGTCTGTTAGATTTGGGGGTCTCTAGTTTGCACAGGTAGGTACGTGTGACAAATAGGGACCCGCTCCTCTAGTCAGGATAAGGGGATTACACTCCTAAAATAACCCCTGCTCACCCTCTAGGTTGCGTGGCGCGAGCAGTCAAGGCTTATTTCAGAGGCGTTATAAGTTAAGCTTTTGTGACCACATACAGTAACCCAGTGACAACACTACAAATGGACACCACACAGGTTTTATATAAAAAATAAGTAGACTTTATATAGAGTTACCACAAGATCATAAATGACAAAAATACACAATACTATTAGTTTAAGATGGTAGATTTAAGCTTAGTTCAGTTCAGTTCTTAGATGCAACACTTTGTGTCAATGTACCTTAGGTTGCGTTGCGCTTCCACGATAAGCAATGTCGCAGTGATGGGAAATGCGGCACAGTTTGGATACAAAGAAATAAAAACGTGAAGATCTTCCAGATGCGGCACGCTTCTCGGGGATGCGAGAAGCTGTTGGTTTGATGCGTGGACTGCAGCGGCGACACCCTGACTAAGTGATGGCAGCAGCTCCCGCGGCGACACTCTTCTCCCACGATGCGTGAATCTTCTGCTCGATGCGACAACTACAGCGGTGACATCCAAGATGCGACGGCAGCAGCTCCGACGACGGCGTGCTTCTCGGGGATGCGAGGTGCTCTTGGTCGATGCGGGGCAATGCGACAGTTCCAGCGGTGACACCCTCCTTCGGAGTTGCGACGGCAGGCACAGCGACGGCGACACGCTCCAACCTCATTACGAGATTCTTCTTCTGATGAGGTGCAGTGCGACAACTACAGTGGCGACACCCTCCTCCGGAGTTGCGACGGCATCAGCAGCGACACGCTTCCTCTTTGTTGCGGCACGCTTCTCTCCGATGCGATGCAGTGCGACAGTACCAGCGGCGACACCCTCCTTCGGAGTTGCGATGGCAGGCACAGCGACAGCGACACGCTTCTTCTCGTTGAGTCGTGCTTTTTTTTTGCAGAGTTTTATATAGCGCGAACTAGACCCGAACCGAATCAGGTATCAGAGCGCTTTACATAGCACCAGTTACATTACATGAGGACAGACACACATTCATTTTAGGCACGGGAAGATTAAGTGATTTGCCCAGAATCACAGGAGGTTTTGGCGTCGTTACCGAGACTCGAACCCAGATCCCCAGGTCCGAGGTCGAGCGCCCTAGCCGTTAGGCCAACACCTCTCCTCTCCGCTTCCAGCTCCTTGCAACACGCAGTTCCTCAGAAGGCCCAAAACAGCAGCAGGAACTTCCAAAAGAACTCTGGGGAGCTGGGGGTTGAAGTCTGTTGTCCCTGAGACTTCAGCAGGAGGCAAGCTCTTTTCCAAGCCCTTGGAGATCCTTCACAAGTTGAAAGCAAAGTACACAAAGTTCCTTTCTCCTTCCTTTGGCAGTAAGGCAACCACTGCAGGCCAATTCACCAAGCAGCACTTCAGCTTGGGAATAGTCTCTCCTCAGTTTCTTCAGGTTCCTCTCCTCAGTAAAAGTTTCTTCTTGTAGTCCAAAGTGATCTAAGTTCATTGGATCAGGGTCCCAATATTAATACCCCAAAATTCTTTGTTCTCTGAGGGGAGAGGGGCCTTTGCCCAGTCCGAACCAGTTCTGAAGCACTCTGTTTACCAGACTTCTCCTTTCCTTTCACAGTGCAGGGCAGCACATCAGACACCCCACAAGAGCTGGAGCCAGCATTGTGGAAAGCAAGTACAGTCCTGGAGCACTTTGTTTACAGGACTCCTTCTCTTCTTTAGTGTGCAGGGCACAGACATCAGCCGCTCCCCAGGGGGTGGAGCCAGCATTGTGGAAGGCAGACACAGCCCTATTCAAGGTTCAGGTGCAACTCCTCCCTTCCATCTAGATGCAGATCTCTCTATTCACCACTGGGTGACTCAGCCTGTCTCTTGGAATCCTCCAGCCCTGTCACTCACAAAACCAGACAAAGAAATACACAACCTAGCAGAGGCAGGTTTGAATGGTTAGACAAGCAAATACCTACTTTCTAAAAGTGGTATTTGCAAACACAGAATATTAAAATGAACGTCACTAAAAGATGTATTTTATTATTCTAAGTTCAGGCATACTAAACTCGAATTTCTACCATGTTCTCTGAGCCTGTTAGGATTATAAAATGTAACAATTCTAACAGCCCATTCTGGCCAATGGAGGACAGGGAGCACTTGCACTGTGGCACTGAATAGCAGTAGCACAGTGCCCAAAGCACCAGCAAAAATACATGAGGCAACAGCAAAAAATGGAAGGGAGCCCCTCCCCAATGGTGCCAGGTGTAACAGTGTCCTTAAGAACCGCTGGATGGCTCTGTAACCAGCCAATATCAAGGAATCTTTTACATTTAAAACTATGGGGCAGATTTACAAGCCCCTTGCACCACTTTTGCGTCACTTTTAACATTGGAAAAGTGATGCAAAAGTGGTGCAAGGGGATTGTAATTCTGACCCTATGCATTTAGGGGCATATTTATGAGATTTTGGTGCAGGCCGTGGCAGAAAAGCTGTGGCAGAAAGTCACCTTCCAGTGCTGGCCTGCGTCAAAAGGAAAGGGCAGGAGTGCGCCATATATAAGCGATACAGCGCATTCCTGTCCTTTCCCCCTGCGCTGCTCCCTTTTGGCTTCTTAGTGCAGCATGTGGGATTGTTTTTGTGCCGGAAGGGGCTTTCTGGAGGAACTGAGGAGGATCTCGACCAGTGTGCTGCAGCAATCCTTTGAGAGTCCGCTGTATCCGTCGAGGTCGAGTCTTATGAGTTCTTTCCGTCAGGGCGGAAGCTTTAGCTTGGCCATCACTCCTGTCTACTTCCAGTCATCTTTTAATTCAATGTCATAAGGGGGTCCTCAAGAGTTCAGGACTCCCCCACTTCTTTCAGTCTTTATATGACTCATATAGCAGACGTATTGTGGTTTTGGACTTTTCATTAATGATTTACGCTGAGGACACTCATTGGAGGCTCAAAACTCACTCAGTCCAACTTTAGCTGCTGGATGAATTTCAATTGTGTAAACTCAACTGCAGGAAAGCTGAGGTTCTCTCATCGATGCATCTCCTCACTTTACTCCAACAAGATATAGTAAATCGACTCCTTTGAGCTGTTCACCATTTATGAACGTGAATTCAGCGCATGGCGTGTAATATATGAGTGCGTAGTTATTGCTAGTAACATTTCACACACAAGCAGAGATCTCCCTCACCAGGTCAAACACCTTCCTCTGAAGTGTAGAGTATTTTGTATTTTTCTATCAGTGGGTCTTTCAGTACCTGCGAGTGGCCATGTGTGGTGCTGGACTTACTCCAGGTCTGAGCTCAAGCACATTTATGATTGTTTTTGGCCCTTTTTAGGTCGAGCTGATAAACTGCATCCGAAGGATGCAGGTGTCCAGCTGGAGACCTAATGTTGCCTGTCACGGGGGAAGGAGGACAAGAGGGTGTTACGAGCTTGAAAGCGGCCGGATTTGTGTGCGCGAACGCGCACGTTCCGTCCCGCATTGTGCACATGCGCACGCATATACACAGACAGACACTCACTCACACACCCCCACAGTCACACACACACGCACTCCAAGACACATACACACACACACACGCACGCACGCACACATACACAGCCCCCCCCCTGCCGCCGTACGCGCGCGCACACACATGCCCCCCCCGCCTCTCCCCCCGCCCTCGCAGCTCAGCAACCACTCACCGGCTTCCTTGGTGCGGCGGCTGGCTCTCCTCATCGGCAGCTGCAGGGTCCGGCAGCAGGACTCTTCCTCCCTCCTTCGGCACCGGGGCGCAGGGTAGGCTCCTGCCTGCTCCGGTGCTCCAAACAATCGCGGCTCTTCCGGTGGGAGGCGGGGTAGGCTCCCGCCCTCCTACTTCCTGTTTCCGGTTGTCGCGCCGGCCTGCCTGACTTCCTGGTCGCAGGCCGACGGTGCGAGCTCTGGACGGACTGCAGCACGCGCTCTCGCGAAGATTTCCCTGCCCTCGCAGTTGTTGTATTTGGTATGTGTTCCTATTCTTTTTCATTTTTGTGCCATTTGCTTTCAATAAAAATAATATTGCACCAGATTGAAAAGGTCAGGCCTATTGGCTTTGCAAATACTCGTTTTCACTGACTTAGGCCTACAACTACCTTAACAGCTAACCTGTCGGAATGATAACGTGAAAATGCAGGCATTTGAAAAGGCAAGACTGTGAAACCTCTTTTACAAAAAAATATCCATACAAAAATGTCCAGCTCCAGCTAATCTTAGTATCAAACTACAAAAGGCCATCCACAAGTTCAAATTCATGCCTGCTCGCCTCCTCAGATGCGTCAATTCCCACCATGCTGAAAAGGGGAATGGGGCACAATTCGGTGGTTAATCCAATGTTCTTTAAGATCCTTCCATAGCATATAGACTCTGACCAACATGTTTCGCAATAGCAGACCGCTCATCCAGAGCCACAAATAATTGTGATCGTCACTAAAAATAGACATATAAACATACCATTAAATATCTTATTAAAAACAACATTATTCGAGAAAGCCATTCAAGCAGATTCTTCATACACTACTGACTACATCTGCCTACATTTGCAACTTTGTCTCTTGAAACCTTCCCTCGTTCTAATCAGCACGCTCTTAAATTATGAGTCAATTTCCGATCAAATACTGCCAGGGCTGGGGTAAAAAATCAGGTTGATCCATATTTTATGAGTCTATTTTACAGATTTTGAGCTGGAAAGTTAGTCAACTCTGCCCTGCGCACACAAGCATAGTAAGATATTTTTGCAGTATGGTTTTCACTGGACCCACGAGTTTAGCTCAGGTTTTTACAAGCCCATCTGCTTCTGAGAGACTATTGTCTCTTGCTTGTGTTGGCACCTCTCTAACCACTGCCCGATCTTGTTACCTATGGCCCATCCCTGTCTGGCCCTGGGAGTCCCGTTTCAAGCTGCCTTTGTCTTATCTGATCCTTTTCCACTTCACATTTCACATTAACAGTATAGATTTAAAACTCTAGGCCGTCTGCATCTGACTGTCTGGAGAAGGGCTGAAGGCTGTAATTCGATCAGAAGGTTTCCATGTCTTCAGATGGATGGAAGTGGGGAAAATATGAAAAGTCACTGTTTGGACAAATTATACGTTCCAAAGGCTTTTTTTTTTTTTTTGCAAAACTAGGTGAAAAACCAGGGGGCAGATTTATGATGACTGGCGCATCCCCAGGGATGCGCCAGTCATCCTGCGCCGCTGCTCCGCCACCCATGGTGCGCCGCATTTACAATGCGGCGCACCATGGGGCAAAAATGACACAGATGCGTGACGCATATGTGGCGTAAAGGTGGCGCATTGCTGGAGTTGCGTCGCAAGCGCGACGCAGCTCCAGCAAGGCTCAGGGGTGCACCATCTCCACAATGCTGCGTCAAGACCTACGCCTGCTTCAAGCAGGCGCAGGGTTTTGACGCAGCATTGTCCTGAAAGTGACTGAGTGAAATCTCATAGATTTCACTCAGCCACTTTTAGGAGGCGTTCCTGCGCTGGAACGCCCCCCCTGCGCAGGAACGCCTCCTTATTGCGCAGGGCTTTACAACGTGACGCATCTCCTAGATGCGTCACGTTGTAAATAGGGCGCATTATTTGCGCCGCCGTTGCGTCAAATAAAGTGACGCACCGGCGGCGCAAGGCCTTCATAAATCTGCCCCCTTTTTTTTACCCACCAGTTAGGGTTTATCACATATCTCCTGTCTTTGATTGTAAATGACTTCCGGTTGCTCTTTTCTTTATTAATTTTTTTTTTGGGGGGGGGTGTCATTGTTTTGGTAAGTGTGAATGTGGGGCTTGGTTCACAAAAGTTCTTTAGAAAAGTTTAAGCTATTGCCATTCTAAATTACAATAACTTTTATTTAAGTATTAGTTATTTAAAAAAATTAAACGACATTATTATTTGTAATAGCAATACATCTAAGTCATGTAAATCCAAAACATATTGCATTACAAATGCTATAGGTATCACATTTGCGAAAGTTATAACTATTGGCATTGTAAATGACAAAGCTATTAATTTTGCTATTTTCAAAAACAAGACATAAATAAAAACTTTGCCATTTACAATACCAATAGCTCAAACTTTCCTAATGCGAGACCTATTGCATTGCAAATGCTTGTTTAGTTATACTAACTATAGAGGTGCAGTTTTTGAATTGGAATGGGCGTATTCTTTTGCGAGGGGATGACTGTCCGTGCCTAAAATACTCCTTAATTCTCCCTAAAACCCCCCTCCCATTTAGTGATGAGTGTTCCCCATTTTCCAGCCACCACCGCGTCCTTCCCACATTTACTACTAAGACGTAAAATTGCTTGTGCTGAGATCTTGTTGGACAGGCCGCATGTTCGAGCTGTACCCCCTCCCCGCAATGGGACCAGGACCCTGGCTCTCCCTGCATCCCCAGCCAGAGTCCACCAACGACCACCCGAAGTACCCTGCAATCCCTCCACTACAAGACACCAGCTCCGGACCCAGCTGGCCCGGGTCACCATCTACCCCACGACATCGACCCGGCCGCCATCTTGGGGCACTGCAGCACGAGGCCGCGTGGCCTCAACTCGACCCTCACCCTGGGCCCGGCCGGGCCCGACATCGAGGCACCAACCTCCCCCCAGGAGGCAGAGTGACCACTTGGCGAGTCAATGGGAGAAGGAATCGTCAACGGCTCTCCTCCGCCAGGTGTCGATCACCCCAGGCCGCCTGGGCGCTGGCTCCACCCCCCTGCTGGGTGTCTGGACTCCCTCATCCCGGACCTCCCGGCCCCCAGGCGCGAGGGTCCGGACATCAAAGGGGACCAGACCTATAACTGGGGCAGGACCAGACCAGGAAGGCAGTTGTATCCTGGAGTCGAGAGACCCGAGAAGAACTCATCCGTGACTTGGCCTGCTGGCGCTGCCGCGGCCCTCTGCCTCGTGAAACCATCGTCTTGGCCTGCTGGCGCTGCCGCGGCCCTCTGCCTCGTGAAACCATCGTCTTGGCCTGCTGGCGCTGCCGCGGCCCCCCTGCCTCGTGAAACCATCGTCTTGGCCTGCTGGCGCTGCCGCGGCCCTCTGCCTCGTGAAACCATCGTCTTGGCCTGCTGGCGCTGCCGCGGCCCTCTGCCTCGTGAAACCATCTTGGCCTGCTGGCGCTGCCGCGGCCCTCTGCTTTATGAGACTATCACCTTGGCCTGCTGGCGCTGCCGCGGCCCGATCCACAGACCCTCCAGCTCGAGGATTGTGAGCTCGCCTTTTACCACCACCTGTACCGATCCGGTACTAAGACTGTCCCGCTACCCCCTTTCCCTACAGAGACTAGAAGTGAGAGGACCCCCGGGTCCAAGTTATCCTGTATCGCTGATATCCTTGCCTTAAGAACCTTATATAAAGCCTTGAACTCGACTTGGTGTGGTGCCTGTTTGTGGGGAGGGAGGGTACTTGTCTGTACGATCGCCGGAGACGGTCCCCCTCGGGGATCTCTCCCTCGGTATCCGGCCGACCCTCAGGGTCCCCGTCTAACATTGGTGGCAGCGGTGGGATCCGAACCTACGCATAATCGTACAGAAAGTCACTCGCCCCACCACACACAACAACCATGTCAATAGAGAGCGGAACAACGGAAAAATTTCAGATGGAAAAATTGGAAGACTACAACCACCGGGAACTGAAGCAATATTGCATAGAACTTGGACTTCCAACCACAGGTCTTAGCACAAAGGAAGACTTCAAACGAGCCCTAGAAGCTTGGGCAGAAACGGGTACGGCCGTACCCCGAACACAAACAACCGAAACGAGCCCCGCACCAACTAAAGAAAGAACGGATCTCTCCCTGGAAGAGATCCGAGAAAGAGAAAAAACCAGACTCCACGAATTAGAACTTGCCCGACTTCGCTTGGATGGGGAACTCAAGCTGGCAGAACAAAAAATAACCCTGGAACACTTACGACTCAGGGAAGAGCGGGAAGACAAGCAAAGACAGAGGGAGCTAGAGGAAAAGAGACTAGAATACGAACATGAGCGCAATCTCAAAGCACTGGAGATTCAGAAACAGAATAAAGACCTCGGGCTCCCCGAACGACCGACCCCGTCTGCCTCGACCGAACCCAAGGTTCACATCCCCAAAGATGTCATCCGGGAATACCACAAGAACGATGATATCCAGCAGTGGTTTAAAGCCTATGAGGTGGCAATGACCTCCCACCGGATTCCCCGAAGCGATTGGGGAGCCGGATTATGGGGGAGGTTTGTCAACGAAGGGCGGGACGCCCTGCTGCAACTCCCGGACCAGCTGATGACCTCCTACGACCACATGAAGGCCGCCCTCCTCACTCGATACGGGCTCACACCTGAGATGTACCGCCAACGGTTCCGCGACTGCAAACGGATTCCGGGTACAACTTGGGTGGAGTACGTGAACTTTTTTAGCCGAGCCTTCGAGGGGTGGATCAAGGGCAACAAAGTAACCACCTACGACCAACTCTTTGACCTTATCGTATGGGAACACCTGTCGAACAACTGCTTCGTGGAGCTCCGGCAACACCTCCTGGACAGCAAGCTAACCGACCCTCGACAACTCGCCGCCGAAGCCGACCGGTGGGAAAGCACCCGAGTTGGCCGGAGCGCACCCAGCGAAGTATCCAGATCGTATCGTCCCCGAGGGGGAGGAGGAAGTCAGGGTCGGGGGAGAGACCCCGGCCCCTCGTCACCCCCCAGAAACCCCTCGACCCCGGTTGGCCGGGGAAGCCCTGCCGTCCGGGCCGGTTTCCGGGCCAACATTACGTGCCACAGGTGCCAGCGACCCGGCCACTACGCCAGTGATCCCAACTGCCCAAAGAATCCGAACACTCCTCCCCGCCAAGTTGCAGCGGCGGCCCTAGGGGAAGAAATAATCCCGGAAGACCAAGAGGAGTACGAGACCGATCCCTCTGAATGGGCACCCGCCGCCATGGCACTGGTCTGCTTAGGGGAGAGAGACATGATTCCGCGGGCCCCCCTTCCCGCCAACACACAGAAGTACGGTCAATGGGTCAACATCAATGGCCGCCGGGCGGAAGCCCTCCGCGACACCGGGGCCAGTGTAACGGCGGTCCGACGCCACCTCGTCACTCCAGACCAAATCTTGCCGAACATTCTTTGCCCTGTTCGATCAGCCGACAACTCCGAAAGCCTATGCCACATGGCCTGCGTCCCCTTCGAGTGGGGAGGAGTAACAGGGATGTTAAAAGTAACTGTCCGCGATGATGCCCCCGTGGACTGTCTCCTAGGAAACGACCTTGAAAGCTCTCCCTGGGCAGCTGTCGAACGGAGGGAGCACCTGGGGATGCTTGGCCTCCCCGAATGGGTCTGCGTCACGACCCGGTCCATGACCGCCCGCGCGGTCCCCAGCCCAGAAGAGCCCGAGTGGCCAGAACCTCCTCCCGCGCTCATCCCAGAGGAGGCCGCCCCAGAAGCCATTCCCTTGACCCAAACCGAAGAAGGACCCGACCAGCTTCGGGACGTCCCTGACCTGGCACAATGGCGGCAGGAGGGAGGCCCCACGCAGGAACAATTCCGGGCCGAGCAACAAACCTGTCCTTCTCTCGAAGGACTCCGGCAGCAAGCCCTGGCCCAGAGCACCGGGGATACCTCGGGGGCCCACTGGATCTACTGGGACCAAGACCTGCTCTACAGCGAGCAGAAAATTGCAGAACTAGGGGCCAGTCGGGTGCTGGTGGTGCCCCTTCGCTTCCGAGACTTCCTCCTGAACTTAGCCCACGATGTCCCCCTTGCCGGACACCTGGGGCAGGATAAAACCTACGACCGCCTGGTGACCCATTTTTTCTGGCCCCACATGCGGAAGGATGTCACCAACCACTGCAAGGCCTGCCCCACCTGCCAGGCCAGCGGAAAAAGTGGCAGAAAAATCAAAGCACCATTACAACCCTTTCCTGTCGTCACCACCCCGTTTGAACGAGTGGGAATAGACATTGTGGGGCCCCTCGACCCTCGAACAGCCCAAGGACACCGGTTCATCCTGGTCCTGGTAGACCACGCCACCCGCTATCCCGAGGCCATCCCTCTTCGGACTGTGACGGCCCCCGTGGTGGGCCGGGCCCTGATGGGGATCTTCTCCCGGGTGGGATTCCCCCGGGAGGTCGTCAGTGACAGGGGCACGAACTTTATCTCCAGATATATGAAGTCCCTCTGGCAGCAATGCGGGGTCACCTACAAATTCACGACCCCCTATCACCCGCAAGGAAACGGACTGGTCGAGAGATTCAACCGCACCCTCAAGGGGATGATTATGGGTCTAGAAGAACCCCTTCGACGCCAGTGGGACGTACTGCTGCCATGCCTCCTGTTTGCCTATCGGGAGGTCCCGCAGAAGTCCCTCGGCTTCAGCCCCTTTGAACTACTGTACGGACACCCCGTCCGGGGCCCCCTCAGCCTAGTCAAGGAAGGTTGGGAGCAGCCTCCCCAGAAAACTCCCCCGGACATCTACCGGTACCTCCTGGCTCTCCGCAACCAGACCCGGCGGTTCCGAGACACCGCCAAAGCCAACCTCGAGGCCAGTCAGGAGGACATGAAGAGGTGGTACGATCAGCACACGTCCTCCATTGAGTTCGAACCTGGACAACAGGTCTGGGTGATGTCCCCGGTTGAGCCCTGTGCCCTCCAAGACAGATGGTCCGGGCCCTTCAAGGTAATCGAACGCAAGGGGCCCGTCACCTATTTAATCGACATGGAGACTGCCCGAAACCCCCTACGGGTCCTCCATGCCAACAGGCTCAAACCCCATTTTGTGCGATCCGAACTCAGCCTCCTAATGGCTACCGATACTGGGACAGAAGAAGACTCCGAACCCCTTCCGGACTTACTGAGGGCCTTCGAGCAGGATGGCTCAGTGGAAGGGGTCCAGCTCTCCGAGGCCCTGTCCCCGGAGCAACGCCAAGACTGCCAAACGCTCCTGAGGCAGTTCGCCTCCCTGTTCTCCCTCACCCCCGGAGTCACCCCCTGGTGCCTCCACGATGTGGACACCGGGGACAGCCCTCCTATTCGACACCGAGCATACCGCGTACCAGACCGGGTACGAGCCTGCATCCACACCGAGGTGTCCAAGATGCTGACCCTAGGAGTGATCGAACCCTCAGACAGTCCCTGGGCGAGCCCAGTCGTCCTGGTTCCCAAGGCAGCTGCCCCGGGCGTTGCCCCTGAGCTCCGGTTCTGCGTGGACTATCGAGGGCTGAATGCAGTTACCCGGACCGACGCTCATCCCATCCCCCGGGCAGACGAGCTAATTGACCGGATGGGGGCCGCCCGCTACCTGAGCATCTTCGACTTAACAGCGGGCTACTGGCAGATCGGCCTCACCCCTAGGGCCCAAGAACGATCCGCCTTCTCTACCCCAGACGGGCACTACCACTTTAAAGTCATGCCCTTCGGCATGAAAAACGCCCCGGCAACGTTCCAACGGCTGGTAAACCAGGTACTGGCGGGCCTGGAAGACTTCAGCGCCGCCTACCTGGACGACATTGCTGTGTACAGCCACCAGTGGACCGACCACCTCCGCCACCTGCGGGAGGTTCTACTCGCCCTCCAGCAAGCCGGGCTCACCATCAAGGCCAGCAAGTGCCAAGTTGGCCAAGGGTCCGTGACCTACCTGGGACACCAAGTGGGAAGCGGGCTGGTGGCCCCTCTCCAACTCAAGATTGCTGCCATCCAGGCCTGGCAACCCCCTACGAGCCAAACGGAGGTCCGGGCCTTCCTGGGGCTCACCGGATACTACCGGCGGTTCGTGAAGGACTATGGCAGCATCGTGGGGCCCCTCACAGAGCTCACCTCCAAAAAGAGCCCCAAAACCGTCAACTGGACCCCGGGCTGCCAATCAGCCTTCGAGAAGCTAAAGACCGCCATGTGCACGGCCCCCGTGCTCCAGGCTCCCGACTACAGCCGGGAATTCATTGTGCAGACGGACGCCTCCGATCATGGTGTGGGGGCCGTCCTCTCCCAACTCAACACCGAAGGGGTCGACCATCCGGTGGTCTCCATCAGCAGACGCCTCTTGCCCCGAGAACAGCGCTGGAGCACCATTGAGAGGGAGGCCTTCGCCGTAGTCTGGGCACTCAAGAAGCTCCGGCCATACCTCTTCGGCACCCACTTCCGGGTGCAAACAGACCACCGACCCCTGCAATGGCTGATGCAAATGCGGGGGGGAGAACCCGAAGCTGTTGCGCTGGTCCATCTCCCTGCAGGGGATGGACTTCACGGTGGAACATCGTCCAGGCCAGGACCACGCCAACGCCGACGGCCTGTCACGCTTTTTCCGCCTCAGCGAGGAGAGTCCCCAGGAAGATGGCTGACTCTCCCCGCCTTCAGCTGGGGGGGACGCATGTTGGACAGGCCGCATGTTCGAGCTGTACCCCCTCCCCGCAATGGGACCAGGACCCTGGCTCTCCCTGCATCCCCAGCCAGAGTCCACCAACGACCACCCGAAGTACCCTGCAATCCCTCCACTACAAGACACCAGCTCCGGACCCAGCTGGCCCGGGTCACCATCTACCCCACGACATCGACCCGGCCGCCATCTTGGGGCACTGCAGCACGAGGCCGCGTGGCCTCAACTCGACCCTCACCCTGGGCCCGGCCGGGCCCGACATCGAGGCACCAACCTCCCCCCAGGAGGCAGAGTGACCACTTGGCGAGTCAATGGGAGAAGGAATCGTCAACGGCTCTCCTCCGCCAGGTGTCGATCACCCCAGGCCGCCTGGGCGCTGGCTCCACCCCCCTGCTGGGTGTCTGGACTCCCTCATCCCGGACCTCCCGGCCCCCAGGCGCGAGGGTCCGGACATCAAAGGGGACCAGACCTATAACTGGGGCAGGACCAGACCAGGAAGGCAGTTGTATCCTGGAGTCGAGAGACCCGAGAAGAACTCATCCGTGACTTGGCCTGCTGGCGCTGCCGCGGCCCTCTGCCTCGTGAAACCATCGTCTTGGCCTGCTGGCGCTGCCGCGGCCCTCTGCCTCGTGAAACCATCGTCTTGGCCTGCTGGCGCTGCCGCGGCCCCCCTGCCTCGTGAAACCATCGTCTTGGCCTGCTGGCGCTGCCGCGGCCCTCTGCCTCGTGAAACCATCGTCTTGGCCTGCTGGCGCTGCCGCGGCCCTCTGCCTCGTGAAACCATCTTGGCCTGCTGGCGCTGCCGCGGCCCTCTGCTTTATGAGACTATCACCTTGGCCTGCTGGCGCTGCCGCGGCCCGATCCACAGACCCTCCAGCTCGAGGATTGTGAGCTCGCCTTTTACCACCACCTGTACCGATCCGGTACTAAGACTGTCCCGCTACCCCCTTTCCCTACAGAGACTAGAAGTGAGAGGACCCCCGGGTCCAAGTTATCCTGTATCGCTGATATCCTTGCCTTAAGAACCTTATATAAAGCCTTGAACTCGACTTGGTGTGGTGCCTGTTTGTGGGGAGGGAGGGTACTTGTCTGTACGATCGCCGGAGACGGTCCCCCTCGGGGATCTCTCCCTCGGTATCCGGCCGACCCTCAGGGTCCCCGTCTAACAGATCTCCATTGTCGAGCGGAGATTTCTACACATACAAGATATGATACGCAAACATTCTACAAAATGCGTTGTGAATAGGCTGCTTCGTGTCTACCACAAAGTTGTTGCTTGTAAAGGCTCTATTCTCTGTTCTCTATCCTCTGTCGAAATTGTTTTCCTTGAACCACCGACTTGCACTTCGCATTCATATTCAGCTCCTCAGCATCCCCAAGGTGCGGAAAGTTTGTCAAGATAGCAGATCCTTTTTCTTCCTGTTGGCAAAAATGTGGAATTATGGGGCATATTATCAAGGGTGGCGATATGGAATTTTCGCCGCTTTAGCAGCCATTTTTGGCCGCTAATCGGCGATAATTTTATCGCCCAGTTAGCGACAGCTTTTAGGTGATAGCGAGCGGTTTGGGGCCCGCTTTGCATGTTAGCGATATTTATCGCTAATGACATGCAATGTGGGCGTCCTCAACCCGTTAGCGACTGAAAACAGTGGCTAACATCGCTATCGCCTATTAGCAAGGCAGGTATAGCGATGGAAATATTCGCGCTAAGCGCAAATATCTCCAAATACTAACACTTGCCCAGACCAGTTCTTAGCCATGTTATCCAATGGGAGGTGGATAACATGGCTAAGAGCATTTAGTCGCTAATGCATGAATATCGCTGTATTCTCAGCGATATTCACACATTTCGTCGCTATCGCCGGAAAATTTATCGCTTTGGAGATAAACGTTGCTAATAGCATGTTATCTCAGCGATAAATTCCGACAATGCTTGGCGATAAAAAAATCGTTGCTAAACCTATTTAGCGATAAATATCGCTACTTGTTGTTTAATATGCCCCTATCTTCCTGTTATCAGTTGCACACAGCTAACCATCTGCACATCCAGACAACTTCTCAGACCTAGAGTCGGGTGGGGGCATGGGGCAGATGGGGGTTACTGGACCCCAAATAAGCTGAGTGTGGTTGTTTGCCTCTGGTGTCCAGCTTACTAAGTCTCAGCATCTGTGCCAAGTACAACCTTTCGGCTCTTGACTCTCAGGGCAGTGAAGACCAGTGGTCGCGGCGTCTCAGGGAGGTAATGTGGGGGACATGAGATGAACAGTTTCCAGCAAACAGAATCCCAGGGTCCCGCCAGTGCTTATCTTGACAGGAACAGAAAGTACGTTTAAGTACACAGTAGCTATAAGTACCAAACAATCCAGGTTGTAATACAAGATCACATCCATGGTTGTGATTCTTCTCCGTGTTGCTACAACCTCCTGATCCCATTACCTACTCACGCCCTGGTGGCGGTCTATATTTTGGGTCATCTTCCTTTTTGGAGGTCAGGTAAAGCGCGAACCAAGCACAGATGCAGCCTCTTTGCTAACTCACTGCCCGTGTTTACTCACTTCAAGTGGTACACCCTTGGGTGAAAATTGGATGGGCTTAGATTGATTATGGGACCCTTCCAGCTGCTTGGGCAGCCCCTCCGTATGTCTGCCGCGGGGGCAACAATGAGCATTAAGATCACAAGGGTAGACTAAGTCCTCACCTGGAGTGGGTCTCTCGATTCAGCACTGGTGCGTGCAGACTGAGGGACCTCTGATGATTGTGGTGATGCTGCCTCTCCCGGGCGATGACACGTGCAGACTGGGGACCTCTGATAATTGTGGTGATGCTGCCTCTCCCTGGGCGATGACACGTGCAGACTGGGGACCTCTGATGATTGTGGTGATGCTGCCTCTCCCGGGCGATGACGCGTGCAGCCTCGATCAGGCTAGGGGGGGTTGCAGCTCCAACATGACATGCATTGATCACAGCAGCTGCAGCCCCCGTCAGTTCTCGTGGTAATACCAGAAGCTGCAGCTGCTCTCTGGGCGTAGGAGAATCACAGCAGGAACCAGGGTGAGGGGCCAGGAGAACCCCTTCTGTCACATAGATCCTCCTGGCTTGATCTCTGGCAGGTTGCTTTCTCTGGATGTCCCTCAACCACATTGGAAATGCTGCATCTCCCTCCTCCTCAACTGGCTCTCCTGCAGGACCAGGCAGACTCAACTCCTCTCTCAGTGAGTAAGTAGAATTATAGGTGATTTATGCAAATGGCATCACCTCCAGCAGAAAGTGAAGATTCCAGGTGATGTCCCCTCACTTCTTTTGATTGGCTGTCAGGCAGACCCCAGACCTGGTTGCAGTGCACTCCTTTAAATCCTCTGCATGTCCCCCTATGCTTATAGAAGACTTGGAACTGTAATATAGATGGGAGGGGGAATTTGGGACCCATTTTGATACACAATGTCTAGGATCTGGATGCACTGTGTAAAAATGTTGAACCGGTTTGGGGGTTTCTTTCAAGTGTCCTCCTCAGGCTGCTCACCAGACACTGCCTCTGTGCAGAGTGATGCCTGTCACAGCAGGTAATACTGGCGCTGTCTCCTACCTTCTGGGCCTGGCTGTCATCAGCTCAACTGGAGGATTAATCAGGGATGGGCAAAGATCCAGGCGCGACCTAGAAGCTTCCTCTCCTGCCACTACAGAAACTGCATCCCTCCCCTCATCACTACCATCCACCAAACAGCAGTGCTCAGGAAGACTAATCAGCAGCTCCTTGCTAACAGAGGGCCTAGTGGCGTTTCCAAAGACAGCCCTGTCTCTATTCTCCTAACTTCAATATCTGCCCCCTCTCACCTAATGTAATCCAGGCAACACACTTCCACTATCCACAGCGCCTTGACGCTTACGGGCAAAGTTGTGCTCTACAAGCCCTATTTTAACTCAACTCAACTCAACTATCTGGGAGCACAGACCACGCCCCCCCATCAGGTGCCTTCAGACTCGAGGAAGGAAAAATGGATCTCACTGGTCCTCAGTCCTCAAGCTCACTCTAACGTGGCTTATCACCATACGTATTACACGCACTCCACATACGCACGCACTTGGCAAACACACAGCATAACAGCACAAGACCCAGGACACACACATCATAATGGAACTTTACAGAAGTGTTCCATTAGGATTGACTCCTAATGAGGCAGTCACACTACCGGGCTTTGATAAAACACATTCTGGCTCATGCATTAACAATGCCATTTGCGATTCCTTATTAGCGCAAAATAAGGATTCGCTAATAAGGAATAGCAAATGGCTATGCATGTAGAAATCGCTTAAAAAATAGCAATTTTTAAACATTCCTTATTTGCGGGTCGCAAATTGCGATTAGCAAATAAGGAATGGCTTCCCATTCATTCCTTGTAGGCCCATAGGAATGAAAGGGAAATTGCATGAGCAATTTGAGAGTACCAATTGCAAGGGCGCAAGGGTGTCAAATCGACACCCTATTGCACCCCCTGAAATTGATCTGTGCACAAATGTTGCACACACATATGTCCCAAGGACATGTGTGTGTGTAACCTACAACTTTGAAAAATGCACTTTAGTGCATTTTTCAAAGTTTTTGCAAATTACCATGAAGGTCAACTTCATGGTAATTTACGCCCCCTATTAGCGAAATCGCTAGTTTTTGTACTTTCATGCGTTGCATTTAAGGAATCTCAATTTAGGATTCCTTAAATGCAATCACAATATAAGTAATCGCTATTTAGAGATTCCTTAAGTTGCGATTTTTGCATTTGGGATGATGCATCCCAAATGCAAAAATACCAGCCGCAAAGGGGCAGATTCTGAGAATCTGCCCGTTTGCAGCCGGATTTTGCTTCGATGCATGTGGGCCATTATGATGCTACAACAGCTTTATTCATTACACACAGGACAGTGTCACAATGAGAACATACTTAAGCACCCATCCAGGTAACAAGAAAGGCCCAGGACCGCACATATTCAGGGACAGGCCGCGGCATCTGTGCACCCACTTCGATTGGCATGACACCAGGGCAGAAATAGAAAGCCAGGACTTCAGAAAATCATGCAGTCGGGTACTCAGGGTAGGGGAATAGACGTGGTTATTCAATATTTAATTTCCTTTAAGCCCCAGAAGAGTTTCACTGTGCCACGAAAGTCAAACCGCTATTGAGCTCCTCAAAGCCAACAAATACGAAAGGGCTACTGAGGAAAAGTATAAAATGACTCACTCCCCATCAGGGATCTATCCAGCAGTTTGCATAATAAAGCAGCAAAGGAATTGACAGCCAATCTGTAAAATTAAAAGACATCTTTATTATAATTAATTATGAGGCTTCGTCGTCCAACCGTAGTTTTACAATTGAAAGAGGGAGCCTGCCTGAGCTTTCTCAGGCAGGCTTTTTATACAAAAAGTTTGGCCCTAGGCTCACATTCTTGCTTTGAAACACATCATTGTAGGTCACTCCCATGTTACTAACAATGCATGTTATAATTACAAATACCAGTTTGCTTGCCCAAACTGTCCAACCCATCTTCCATCATGAACATATGTCAAACTTCACATATTTTCCTGTGCAGGCCGGAGTAAATCACAATAGAACTGGTTTCCTCCCCATCATATAAACGGTCACCTCCCCATTGTAAGAGCCCAGAAGCAGAGAAACGGAGCCAGGTGTGGAAGATAGAAATGTAGGATAAGGGATGCTTGTGGGTCATAAACAGGCATGGCTACTGTATTCGGCCTTCTAATCTTGCTCAGGCCAATGTACACAACAAGTTGCTCAGATCTTTAATATAGATTGACTAGAGGGCATGGACTGGTTTGGTGAGGCCAACATCACGTAGGCAGATTCAGCCTGTTCAGGTCAAATGGGAGTCAGGAAGAACTCAAGCTAAGGGGTACGTGTCCTTTAATACTTGCTCTACCAGAATCATTGGCTCATGTATATGCCTATGTAAAGGGCAACACCTAAGATGGCTGCTGTTCACAACATAGAACCTGTGGGCTCACAATGAATTTGTCAATAACTTCTGCATTCATCATTGTATCGTGATGAAAATACACACACATATAAAACTTGCCATTTTCGTTTCTCTGATATCAAAATCATAGCAGAATAATGATATTTTAAACACAGGTTCAGATTTCAAAGAACCTCAGACGCCCCTTTTGCCCTTACATAGGCAATAACCTATACTCATGCTAAATCTGAGTCCATGTCTATCTTCATCACTAGCTGGTGTTGATGTAGAAATTGTACAAAAGGAATTATCAGTAAACTCTGACCTAACCAGTTCATGTTCAGGTAAAATCTGAAACTCATGTGAAGAAACAGTAGAAAAAGAAAGAGTATGTTGGGAAGTTGGTGCAGACGTCAATTGTGTAGAAGAAACAAACCAAAATATAGTAGCCAATAAAATACATAAAAGTATTAAAATAGATAGAGCTATACCGCACTTAGAGAACAATATTCTATAATGTCTGTTTTTCATCTCTTGCTTTTTATCGTCATTCCTCAATACAATCTCCATTTTCTAATGTCGCTCACGCAATCTTGGTAGAGTACTTCAGCTGTGATTATTAGCAGGTCATAGGGACACTGCAAGTCCTGCAGGCCTACTGCCACTACTCAGGTCACAAACTGAACCGTTTGTGCTCCTACGTGACCCTGCAACTGGCAAATGGTAACCAATCAAAAATTTAACAAAAAAAAAAAAAACAATACAATTTCAGAAAAAGCAAGAGAAAAATAAAAACAAAAGTCAAATGCAAAATACTTGCACAATCCTAAACAGAAAGCAAATCCTAGAATTATCTAATAACATTTTATATAGCTTCCTATGCATTTCAGTAATTCATTATATGTTTAAGTGAAACAATGGTGTTCCTGATCAATGCTCTCAGATGAAAAGGGATACTGTTCCACAGAGAGTGGACTTTATTCTGCTTCTACTAAACAGAATAGTACTTTAAAACAATGCCAGAAAAGCAGCAAAAATTAGTTTCCAAACTTCAAGTCTATACAAGCTCACAGAAAATACCCAAAGTCCGTCAAAGCCTCTCCTGGCAGGCTTCTATTATCCATCAAATCCGCTTCCAGTGTTTTCTTCGCGTTGGGCCTCTTCAAGTCAGGCTTTTCATGAGAAAACAATACTGTTTAGTTGGAGTGCTCTCCGGGCAAAACACTCACAGCTCACTCGAAAGTCTCAATGTCTCAAAACAATGCACCAGTGTCGGTTCTTTGTGGCAGACGCTACAAATGATGTGCTGTTCATTGATCAAGGGCACAAAGCATCTCGTGCAGATCCAAGCACTACTTAGCAAGATCAGCAGCATCTTCAGACTCCAACACTCATCATTTAGGGGCAGATTTATGTTAACTGGCGCATCCCCAGGGATGCGCCAGTTAACATGCGCCACAGTGCGCCACAGCTCCGCCACCCATGGTGCGCCGCATTTATGATGCGGCGCACCATGGGGCAAAAACGGCACAGATGCGTGACGCATCTGTGCCGTAAAGGTGACGCATTGCTGGAGTTGCGTCGCAAGCGCGACGCAGCTCCAGCAAGGCTCGGGGGTGCCCCATCTCCACAATGCTGCGTCAAGACCTACGCCTGCTTCAAGCAGGCGCAGGCTTTTGATGCAGCATTGGCCTGAAAGTGACTGAGTGAAATCTTATAGATTTCACTCAGCCACTTTTGCGAGGCGCACTTGCCCCGGAACGCCCACCCTGCGCCGGAACGCCCACAAGCGGCGCAGGGCTTTACAACGTGACGCATCTGCCTAGATGCGTCACGTTGTAAATCGTTCGTAGGGATGCGCCACGTTTACGCCGCCTTGCGTGACGCAACAGCGGCGTAAACGTGGCGCAAGTGCCTCATAAATCTGCCCCTTAGTGTCAGAGGACGCTCAAGCTGCTCTCTCATGGGCACCAAAATGTAGTTTCGTGTGATTAGAGGAGCACTCACTCTCTACTTATAATGCTTCCTTGAACTTATATTACTATTTCAACTTTTTTTACCTCAAAGCGTGCAGCTAAGGTAGCACGTCTGCCCTATCACGTGCCAAAAACTTAGACAACCTTATCTTAAGTGTGAATAACACTTAACCTTAGCGCACTGTTGCTCAAGCGCAGAACGCGCTACACATTAAATGTACACTCTTCTGCTTTTTCAAAATTAATTTTAGTGTTTTTTCACAACAGTAGTTTCCAACAATTACAAAATAAACACAACTTATATTCAATTTGACTCAAAAATGTTATTATAACTCAATATTCAAAAACTTCATAATCAGTTTGTTTTCCAATTATAACATTTCATCTGTGTATGCCCAATGCATTTCGAGCTGTAGGCAGCTCTTCGTCGGGGGCCTGTGGAAAAATGATGCAAAAAACAATACTATCACTCGAGAGTCTTTAAGGCACAAAAAATGTTAGTAAATAGTGAAGTGGAGCTAATCACTCCAAACAACGAAAAAGCCTTCACCTTCACCTTAGTGCACGTGTACAAAACACTAGGAAAGCAACTTACTACTATCGCGCTCCTCAAGCGCTAAATCAATCTGTAAAAACAAAAATCAGAACATATCCACTGAACTCAAGTGTCTACCAGGATGGCTGGAACAAAATCTAAACTCTTATAAATCAGTCCGGTTAACTCAAGCAACGAGTTACCTTGTCTTCAATTCCACTAATCACCAAAATGTGTTCACCGCGTTCCTGTTTTCAACCTGCAAAAATAACGGAGAAACCCATGTCTATAAAACAGGCAACTGGCTAACCCTGATCAAAGTCGCTGACACCGCTGCTGCAGCGCAGCTCGCTCACCTCCTCAAAATTCCTCTGCACGTCTTCTCTAAGCTCCTCGCAGTTGAAACCCTCTCGCGTTCTCCTCTCAAAACAGTGGATGCGAGACCACAAACCTCGCCGGCTCTAAAACACACGCTTCGTCAAACAACATAGAAGACGGACTGGCATCTAAACTTCCACCTTCTAAACCGCGCCATCTTATAATGGTGAAACTACCCATCGGAGTGAAGGAAAGTTAGTGAAAATAAAAAATCAGATTAAATTATAAATAGAGACTCGAAATAAAACACAATGTGCCTCAAAATGCTAGAGAATACATACAAATACAATATGATATTGTCAGTTACAAGCAGCATACTATGGTACATGAACAAAGTCAAAAGAACTTATAAAAAACATGAAAAATCTATTTTTTCATTGAGTCCTTTAGGTTCTTGTGTCAATAAAAATTTAATCCAGTGAATTTCTCTCTGGAGGAGGGATCTGGTGAGATCAACCCCCTCGTATAGTTTAACTACCTCTAGGATGGAATACCTTATCTGGGCGATGCTATGATTATTCTCATTCCAGTGTCTGGCTAAATTACTTTTGGTGTTTTTATTCCTGATTGTACTTTTGTGCTCTGAAATTCTGGTTTTCAGTTTCCTTTCTGTTTTGCCTGTATACATTTTGCCACATGGACATTTGATGTAGTAGATTACGTTTTTTGTATTACAATCTCCATTGTAAAGTAATTTTATTTCTTTACCAGTTTGTGGATGGTTAAGTGTATTTCCTACAATAACATTGGAGCAATGTACACAGTTCTGGCACTTCTTCATGCCTCTGTTGATTTCTTCAGTTGCCCTGACTGGAGTCATGAGTAACTCTTTCAGATTTT
This sequence comes from Lissotriton helveticus, assembly GCF_964261635.1. Lineage (NCBI taxonomy): Eukaryota > Metazoa > Chordata > Amphibia > Caudata > Salamandridae > Lissotriton > Lissotriton helveticus. The sequence goes on along the minus strand of NC_136067.1, from coordinate 2,215,024 downwards.
TTGAGCGCTTGTAGGCAAAGATGGGTGTATTGATGAATATTCCATTGAAATCAACTTCATTCTTCAAGAGAGTCCAATGTTTGTTTATTATGGTTTTCAGCTTATTTGATGTTGTAGAGAATTTAGATACGAACACTTGTCTATTTTGCAGTTTCTTGGGTTTTTGAATCAATAGATTCTCTCTGCTGCAGGCTTTGATGCGATCTTCAGCTTTTTTTAATACTTCCTCTGGGTATCCTCTATCTTTGTAGCGTTGGTGTTGTACGTCAAGATTCCGTTTACATTCATCATCTTCAGAGCAAATCCTCTTGATTCTCATGTACTGAGATACCGGGAGGTTATCCTTCAAGTGTTGGGTGTGGAAACTTTGGTATAAAAGTGAGTTGTTGACATCAGTCTGTTTTCTGTATATGGTGGTAGAAATTTGTTGTTCATCAATTTTAACTAGTACATCCAAGAACGGGAGTTCTTTTTCACTTATGGCATGCGTGAATTCAATGTGTTCAGAGCATAAGTTTAACCTGTCTATCTCTCGTTCCAAGTTTTGTCTCGTTCCTGACCATATCAGAAAAATATCGTCAATAAACCTCCTATACAAGGTTGTGTGATCTTTCCAATTTTTGTTGTTGTGCATATGATCTGCCTCGAATTTAGCCATGAAGGTATTGGCATATGCCGGAGCCCCGGCAAATCCCATGGATGTTCCATGCTGTTGAAGAAAAAAATCAGAGGACCATTTAAAATAGCTGTGATATAAACAAAAATGTAGTAACTCCAAAATAAACACTTTGTTAGCTCTTACTGCATTCTGTTGTAGCAAAGCCCATTCTACGGCCTCCAACCCAGCAAGGTGGGGAATTGAAGTGTACAATGACTTGACGTCAATGGTACACAGAAGTATAGGACTTGTTATTTTCACGTTTTTTAGCGTCACTAGAAAATCATTAGTGTCTTTAGTATACGATGACCATCGTTGGACAAATGGTTGTAAAAATGTATCGATGTACTGACCGAGTGGTTCAAAAATAGTGCCACACCCGGTCACAATCGGACGCATGGGGGGGTCTAAAAGATTTTTATGCACCTTGGGGAGCATGTAGAGTGATGGTTTCCTGGGATTAGTCACAGTTAAAAATTGTTTAGTGGTGGCAGTTATGTGGCCTTGATCCACAGCTTTGGTCAGGATTTCAGTAAGAGTTTGTTGCAATTCATCTGTAGGATCTCTGTCCAGTTTCAAATAGGTCATGGTATCTTCTACATGTTCGTTCACTTTTCTGTAGTACATTATCTTGTCCATAACGACTATGGCGCCTCCTTTATCAGCTTTCTGTATATGAATATTTGGATTTTCTTGCAGACCCTTTATAATCGATCTATCATAAATCGAGATATTTTTCCTTTTTGACTTTTTCAAGTTCATACTCTCCATTTCATTAAGAACAGAATTTTCAAAGGCATCTAAAATCTTATGGGTTACTGGAGCTTGAAATTTTGATTTCGGCTTGAACTCAAGGAGTTCCGGTTCTTCTTTCGCCATTTGTTCAGGTACTACATTAGTGAAGAAATGTCTCAGTTTGAGGACCCTCATGAATTTAAAAAATGCAATCTCATTTTCCAGGTTGTTGGTATCATATGTTGGAACAAATCCTAGCCCCTTGTTCAAAATTCTCATTTCATCCTTTGTCAATTTGGTCTGTGAGATGTTCAAAACCAGGTTCACTTCGTGCTTCTTGTTCTGGCTCCTTGTCCCTCCTCTCCTTGTTTTGATTGTTTTTTCGGTTGCTTCCCTGGTGGTTGGCTTGTGTCCACTACCTGGGATAAAAAAGGCTGGCTTGTGGAAGTGGATTTAATAGCTTCAGTTGATGTTTGACCAATGCTTGTCTCTGCAATTTGGGTTTGAGCTGCCGGTCTCTTTGTACTCAATTCACTGTCAGAAACTAAACTTTCTTCTGAGGTCACGACGGTCTTTTTCGTCTGAAATGATCTCCGCTGGGCATAAACTTCCGCCCACGTGTACACTTCATTTAATTTATAGTCCAGTGTGTCACGTTTGAATTTCCTTAGTTTGCCCTCTTGAAGCTCCTTTTGGTATCTTTCTAGTTTAGTATTTAGTTCCTCTAGTGATTTATCCCAATCTGTTTTGTCCATCCGTGATTCCAAGTTTTGTTTTATTTCATCAATTTCGTTGGATAATTCATGAATGACTTTTGCCAGCTCTTCTATCAATAACAGAATTAAGTCGAGTGAGCATTTATTTAGGATTGAGAACCACTTCTCCATAAACTCCTTATTAAGGTGAAATCTGTGCAGCATCGGTTTTATAGACATTCTTAGACCACGTGGGATCCTCTTGACTCTGTGGTACTGTACCAAGGTTGATGCGTGTAACTTCTGATTTACTTCTCGTTTTGCGAGAAATTCAAGCTGTTTCAGTTGTTGCATAATAGTATTGCCTTGCGCATTTGACGATTTGACGTCCTGAATTAAAGTATAAATGCTGTCTGCTTGTTCTGAAGTGTAGGCTAGTGTTTTAGCCCTGTTTTCTGTCATACTTGAAATTTGGTCATAAGCCATGGTGCTCACTCCGTGTAGACAGATTCTCAAAATGTTACTTCGTGTGATTAGAGGAGCACTCACTCTCTACTTATAATGCTTCCTTGAACTTATATTACTATTTCAACTTTTTTTACCTCAAAGCGTGCAGCTAAGGTAGCACGTCTGCCCTATCACGTGCCAAAAACTTAGACAACCTTATCTTAAGTGTGAATAACACTTAACCTTAGCGCACTGTTGCTCAAGCGCAGAACGCGCTACACATTAAATGTACACTCTTCTGCTTTTTCAAAATTAATTTTAGTGTTTTTTCACAACAGTAGTTTCCAACAATTACAAAATAAACACAACTTATATTCAATTTGACTCAAAAATGTTATTATAACTCAATATTCAAAAACTTCATAATCAGTTTGTTTTCCAATTATAACATTTCATCTGTGTATGCCCAATGCATTTCGAGCTGTAGGCAGCTCTTCGTCGGGGGCCTGTGGAAAAATGATGCAAAAAACAATACTATCACTCGAGAGTCTTTAAGGCACAAAAAATTTTAGTAAATAGTGAAGTGGAGCTAATCACTCCAAACAACGAAAAAGCCTTCACCTTCACCTTAGTGCACGTGTACAAAACACTAGGAAAGCAACTTACTACTATCGCGCTCCTCAAGCGCTAAATCAATCTGTAAAAACAAAAATCAGAACATATCCACTGAACTCAAGTGTCTACCAGGATGGCTGGAACAAAATCTAAACTCTTATAAATCAGTCCGGTTAACTCAAGCAACGAGTTACCTTGTCTTCAATTCCACTAATCACCAAAATGTGTTCACCGCGTTCCTGTTTTCAACCTGCAAAAATAACGGAGAAACCCATGTCTATAAAACAGGCAACTGGCTAACCCTGATCAAAGTCGCTGACACCGCTGCTGCAGCGCAGCTCGCTCACCTCCTCAAAATTCCTCTGCACGTCTTCTCTAAGCTCCTCGCAGTTGAAACCCTCTCGCGTTCTCCTCTCAAAACAGTGGATGCGAGACCACAAACCTCGCCGGCTCTAAAACACACGCTTCGTCAAACAACATAGAAGACGGACTGGCATCTAAACTTCCACCTTCTAAACCGCGCCATCTTATAATGGTGAAACTACCCATCGGAGTGAAGGAAAGTTAGTGAAAATAAAAAATCAGATTAAATTATAAATAGAGACTCGAAATAAAACACAATGTGCCTCAAAATGCTAGAGAATACATACAAATACAATATGATATTGTCAGTTACAAGCAGCATACTATGGTACATGAACAAAGTCAAAAGAACTTATAAAAAACATGAAAAATCTATTTTTTCATTGAGTCCTTTAGGTTCTTGTGTCAATAAAAATTTAATCCAGTGAATTTCTCTCTGGAGGAGGGATCTGGTGAGATCAACCCCCTCGTATAGTTTAACTACCTCTAGGATGGAATACCTTATCTGGGCGATGCTATGATTATTCTCATTCCAGTGTCTGGCTAAATTACTTTTGGTGTTTTTATTCCTGATTGTACTTTTGTGCTCTGAAATTCTGGTTTTCAGTTTCCTTTCTGTTTTGCCTGTATAAATTTTGCCACATGGACATTTGATGTAGTAGATTACGTTTTTTGTATTACAATCTCCATTGTAAAGTAATTTTATTTCTTTACCAGTTTGTGGATGGTTAAGTGTATTTCCTACAATAACATTGGAGCAATGTACACAGTTCTGGCACTTCTTCATGCCTCTGTTGATTTCTTCAGTTGCCCTGACTGGAGTCATGAGTAACTCTTTCAGATTTTTTGAGCGCTTGTAGGCAAAGATGGGTGTATTGATGAATATTCCATTGAAATCAACTTCATTCTTCAAGAGAGTCCAATGTTTGTTTATTATGGTTTTCAGCTTATTTGATGTTGTAGAGAATTTAGATACGAACACTTGTCTATTTTGCAGTTTCTTGGGTTTTTGAATCAATAGATTCTCTCTGCTGCAGGCTTTGATGCGATCTTCAGCTTTTTTTAATACTTCCTCTGGGTATCCTCTATCTTTGTAGCGTTGGTGTTGTACGTCAAGATTCCGTTTACATTCATCATCTTCAGAGCAAATCCTCTTGATTCTCATGTACTGAGATACCGGGAGGTTATCCTTCAAGTGTTGGGTGTGGAAACTTTGGTATAAAAGTGAGTTGTTGACATCAGTCTGTTTTCTGTATATGGTGGTAGAAATTTGTTGTTCATCACTTTTAACTAGTACATCCAATCGATTATAAAGGGTCTGCAAGAAAATCCAAATATTCATATACAGAAAGCTGATAAAGGAGGCGCCATAGTCGTTATGGACAAGATAATGTACTACAGAAAAGTGAACGAACATGTAGAAGATACCATGACCTATTTGAAACTGGACAGAGATCCTACAGATGAATTGCAACAAACTCTTACTGAAATCCTGACCAAAGCTGTGGATCAAGGCCACATAACTGCCACCACTAAACAATTTTTAACTGTGACTAATCCCAGGAAACCATCACTCTACATGCTCCCCAAGGTGCATAAAAATCTTTTAGACCCCCCCATGCGTCCGATTGTGACCGGGTGTGGCACTATTTTTGAACCACTCGGTCAGTACATCGATACATTTTTACAACCATTTGTCCAACGATGGTCATCGTATACTAAAGACACTAATGATTTTCTAGTGACGCTAAAAAACGTGAAAATAACAAGTCCTATACTTCTGTGTACCATTGACGTCAAGTCATTGTACACTTCAATTCCCCACCTTGCTGGGTTGGAGGCCGTAGAATGGGCTTTGCTACAACAGAATGCAGTAAGAGCTAACAAAGTGTTTATTTTGGAGTTACTACATTTTTGTTTATATCACAGCTATTTTAAATGGTCCTCTGATTTTTTTCTTCAACAGCATGGAACATCCATGGGATTTGCCGGGGCTCCGGCATATGCCAATACCTTCATGGCTAAATTCGAGGCAGATCATATGCACAACAACAAAAATTGGAAAGATCACACAACCTTGTATAGGAGGTTTATTGACGATATTTTTCTGATATGGTCAGGAACGAGACAAAACTTGGAACGAGAGATAGACAGGTTAAACTTATGCTCTGAACACATTGAATTCACGCATGCCATAAGTGAAAAAGAACTCCCGTTCTTGGATGTACTAGTTAAAATTGATGAACAACAAATTTCTACCACCATATACAGAAAACAGACTGATGTCAACAACTCACTTTTATACCAAAGTTTCCACACCCAACACTTGAAGGATAACCTCCCGGTATCTCAGTACATGAGAATCAAGAGGATTTGCTCTGAAGATGATGAATGTAAACGGAATCTTGACGTACAACACCAACGCTACAAAGATAGAGGATACCCAGAGGAAGTATTAAAAAAAGCTGAAGATCGCATCAAAGCCTGCAGCAGAGAGAATCTATTGATTCAAAAACCCAAGAAACTGCAAAATAGACAAGTGTTCGTATCTAAATTCTCTACAACATCAAATAAGCTGAAAACCATAATAAACAAACATTGGACTCTCTTGAAGAATGAAGTTGATTTCAATGGAATATTCATCAATACACCCATCTTTGCCTACAAGCGCTCAAAAAATCTGAAAGAGTTACTCATGACTCCAGTCAGGGCAACTGAAGAAATCAACAGAGGCATGAAGAAGTGCCAGAACTGTGTACATTGCTCCAATGTTATTGTAGGAAATACACTTAACCATCCACAAACTGGTAAAGAAATAAAATTACTTTACAATGGAGATTGTAATACAAAAAACGTAATCTACTACATCAAATGTCCATGTGGCAAAATTTATACAGGCAAAACAGAAAGGAAACTGAAAACCAGAATTTCAGAGCACAAAAGTACAATCAGGAATAAAAACACCAAAAGTAATTTAGCCAGACACTGGAATGAGAATAATCATAGCATCGCCCAGTTAAGGTATTCCATCCTAGAGGTAGTTAAACTATACGAGGGGGTTGATCTCACCAGATCCCTCCTCCAGAGAGAAATTCACTGGATTAAATTTTTATTGACACAAGAACCTAAAGGACTCAATGAAAAAATAGATTTTTCATGTTTTTTATAAGTTCTTTTGACTTTGTTCATGTACCATAGTATGCTGCTTGTAACTGACAATATCATATTGTATTTGTATGTATTCTCTAGCATTTTGAGGCACATTGTGTTTTATTTCGAGTCTCTATTTATAATTTAATCTGATTTTTTATTTTCACTAACTTTCCTTCACTCCGATGGGTAGTTTCACCATTATAAGATGGCGCGGTTTAGAAGGTGGAAGTTTAGATGCCAGTCCGTCTTCTATGTTGTTTGACGAAGCGTGTGTTTTAGAGCCGGCGAGGTTTGTGGTCTCGCATCCACTGTTTTGAGAGGAGAACGCGAGAGGGTTTCAACTGCGAGGAGCTTAGAGAAGACGTGCAGAGGAATTTTGAGGAGGTGAGCGAGCTGCGCTGCAGCAGCGGTGTCAGCGACTTTGATCAGGGTTAGCCAGTTGCCTGTTTTATAGACATGGGTTTCTCCGTTATTTTTGCAGGTTGAAAACAGGAACGCGGTGAACACATTTTGGTGATTAGTGGAATTGAAGACAAGGTAACTCGTTGCTTGAGTTAACCGGACTGATTTATAAGAGTTTAGATTTTGTTCCAGCCATCCTGGTAGACACTTGAGTTCAGTGGATATGTTCTGATTTTTGTTTTTACAGATTGATTTAGCGCTTGAGGAGCGCGATAGTAGTAAGTTGCTTTCCTAGTGTTTTGTACACGTGCACTAAGGTGAAGGTGAAGGCTTTTTCGTTGTTTGGAGTGATTAGCTCCACTTCACTATTTACTAACATTTTTTGTGCCTTAAAGACTCTCGAGTGATAGTATTGTTTTTTGCATCATTTTTCCACAGGCCCCCGACGAAGAGCTGCCTACAGCTCGAAATGCATTGGGCATACACAGATGAAATGTTATAATTGGAAAACAAACTGATTATGAAGTTTTTGAATATTGAGTTATAATAAAATTTTTGAGTCAAATTGAATATAAGTTGTGTTTATTTTGTAATTGTTGGAAACTACTGTTGTGAAAAAACACTAAAATTAATTTTGAAAAAGCAGAAGAGTGTACATTTAATGTGTAGCGCGTTCTGCGCTTGAGCAACAGTGCGCTAAGGTTAAGTGTTATTCACACTTAAGATAAGGTTGTCTAAGTTTTTGGCACGTGATAGGGCAGACGTGCTACCTTAGCTGCACGCTTTGAGGTAAAAAAAGTTGAAATAGTAATATAAGTTCAAGGAAGCATTATAAGTAGAGAGTGAGTGCTCCTCTAATCACACGAAGTAACATTTTGAGAATCTGTCTACACGGAGTGAGCACCATGGCTTATGACCAAATTTCAAGTATGACAGAAAACAGGGCTAAAACACTAGCCTACACTTCAGAACAAGCAGACAGCATTTATACTTTAATTCAGGACGTCAAATCGTCAAATGCGCAAGGCAATACTATTATGCAACAACTGAAACAGTTTGAATTTCTCGCAAAACGAGAAGTAAATCAGAAGTTACACGCATCAACCCTGGTACAGTACCACAGAGTCAAGAGGATCCCACGTGGTCTAAGAATGTCTATAAAACCGATGCTGCACAGATTTCACCTTAATAAGGAGTTTATGGAGAAGTGGTTCTCAATCCTAAATAAATGCTCACTCGACTTAATTCTGTTATTGATAGAAGAGCTGGCAAAAGTCATTCATGAATTATCCAACGAAATTGATGAAATAAAACAAAACTTGGAATCACGGATGGACAAAACAGATTGGGATAAATCACTAGAGGAACTAAATACTAAACTAGAAAGATACCAAAAGGAGCTTCAAGAGGGCAAACTAAGGAAATTCAAACGTGACACACTGGACTATAAATTAAATGAAGTGTACACGTGGGCGGAAGTTTATGCCCAGCGGAGATCATTTCAGACGAAAAAGACCGTCGTGACCTCAGAAGAAAGTTTAGTTTCTGACAGTGAATTGAGTACAAAGAGACCGGCAGCTCAAACCCAAATTGCAGAGACAAGCATTGGTCAAACATCAACTGAAGCTATTAAATCCACTTCCACAAGCCAGCCTTTTTTATCCCAGGTAGTGGACACAAGCCAACCACCAGGGAAGCAACCGAAAAAACAATCAAAACAAGGAGAGGAGGGACAAGGAGCCAGAACAAGAAGCACGAAGTGAACCTGGTTTTGAACATCTCACAGACCAAATTGACAAAGGATGAAATGAGAATTTTGAACAAGGGGCTAGGATTTGTTCCAACATATGATACCAACAACCTGGAAAATGAGATTGCATTTTTTAAATTCATGAGGGTCCTCAAACTGAGACATTTCTTCACTAATGTAGTACCTGAACAAATGGCGAAAGAAGAACCGGAACTCCTTGAGTTCAAGCCGAAATCAAAATTTCAAGCTCCAGTAACCCATAAGATTTTAGATGCCTTTGAAAATTCTGTTCTTAATGAAATGGAGAGTATGAACTTGAAAAAGTCAAAAAGGAAAAATATCTCGATTTATGATAGATCGATTATAAAGGGTCTGCAAGAAAATCCAAATATTCATATACAGAAAGCTGATAAAGGAGGCGCCATAGTCGTTATGGACAAGATAATGTACTACAGAAAAGTGAACGAACATGTAGAAGATACCATGACCTATTTGAAACTGGACAGAGATCCTACAGATGAATTGCAACAAACTCTTACTGAAATCCTGACCAAAGCTGTGGATCAAGGCCACATAACTGCCACCACTAAACAATTTTTAACTGTGACTAATCCCAGGAAACCATCACTCTACATGCTCCCCAAGGTGCATAAAAATCTTTTAGACCCCCCCATGCGTCCGATTGTGACCGGGTGTGGCACTATTTTTGAACCACTCGGTCAGTACATCGATACATTTTTACAACCATTTGTCCAACGATGGTCATCGTATACTAAAGACACTAATGATTTTCTAGTGACGCTAAAAAACGTGAAAATAACAAGTCCTATACTTCTGTGTACCATTGACGTCAAGTCATTGTACACTTCAATTCCCCACCTTGCTGGGTTGGAGGCCGTAGAATGGGCTTTGCTACAACAGAATGCAGTAAGAGCTAACAAAGTGTTTATTTTGGAGTTACTACATTTTTGTTTATATCACAGCTATTTTAAATGGTCCTCTGATTTTTTTCTTCAACAGCATGGAACATCCATGGGATTTGCCGGGGCTCCGGCATATGCCAATACCTTCATGGCTAAATTCGAGGCAGATCATATGCACAACAACAAAAATTGGAAAGATCACACAACCTTGTATAGGAGGTTTATTGACGATATTTTTCTGATATGGTCAGGAACGAGACAAAACTTGGAACGAGAGATAGACAGGTTAAACTTATGCTCTGAACACATTGAATTCACGCATGCCATAAGTGAAAAAGAACTCCCGTTCTTGGATGTACTAGTTAAAATTGATGAACAACAAATTTCTACCACCATATACAGAAAACAGACTGATGTCAACAACTCACTTTTATACCAAAGTTTCCACACCCAACACTTGAAGGATAACCTCCCGGTATCTCAGTACATGAGAATCAAGAGGATTTGCTCTGAAGATGATGAATGTAAACGGAATCTTGACGTACAACACCAACGCTACAAAGATAGAGGATACCCAGAGGAAGTATTAAAAAAGCTGAAGATCGCATCAAAGCCTGCAGCAGAGAGAATCTATTGATTCAAAAACCCAAGAAACTGCAAAATAGACAAGTGTTCGTATCTAAATTCTCTACAACATCAAATAAGCTGAAAACCATAATAAACAAACATTGGACTCTCTTGAAGAATGAAGTTGATTTCAATGGAATATTCATCAATACACCCATCTTTGCCTACAAGCGCTCAAAAAATCTGAAAGAGTTACTCATGACTCCAGTCAGGGCAACTGAAGAAATCAACAGAGGCATGAAGAAGTGCCAGAACTGTGTACATTGCTCCAATGTTATTGTAGGAAATACACTTAACCATCCACAAACTGGTAAAGAAATAAAATTACTTTACAATGGAGATTGTAATACAAAAAACGTAATCTACTACATCAAATGTCCATGTGGCAAAATTTATACAGGCAAAACAGAAAGGAAACTGAAAACCAGAATTTCAGAGCACAAAAGTACAATCAGGAATAAAAACACCAAAAGTAATTTAGCCAGACACTGGAATGAGAATAATCATAGCATCGCCCAGATAAGGTATTCCATCCTAGAGGTAGTTAAACTATACGAGGGGGTTGATCTCACCAGATCCCTCCTCCAGAGAGAAATTCACTGGATTAAATTTTTATTGACACAAGAACCTAAAGGACTCAATGAAAAAATAGATTTTTCATGTTTTTTATAAGTTCTTTTGACTTTGTTCATGTACCATAGTATGCTGCTTGTAACTGACAATATCATATTGTATTTGTATGTATTCTCTAGCATTTTGAGGCACATTGTGTTTTATTTCGAGTCTCTATTTATAATTTAATCTGATTTTTTATTTTCACTAACTTTCCTTCACTCCGATGGGTAGTTTCACCATTATAAGATGGCGCGGTTTAGAAGGTGGAAGTTTAGATGCCAGTCCGTCTTCTATGTTGTTTGACGAAGCGTGTGTTTTAGAGCCGGCGAGGTTTGTGGTCTCGCATCCACTGTTTTGAGAGGAGAACGCGAGAGGGTTTCAACTGCGAGGAGCTTAGAGAAGACGTGCAGAGGAATTTTGAGGAGGTGAGCGAGCTGCGCTGCAGCAGCGGTGTCAGCGACTTTGATCAGGGTTAGCCAGTTGCCTGTTTTATAGACATGGGTTTCTCCGTTATTTTTGCAGGTTGAAAACAGGAACGCGGTGAACACATTTTGGTGATTAGTGGAATTGAAGACAAGGTAACTCGTTGCTTGAGTTAACCGGACTGATTTATAAGAGTTTAGATTTTGTTCCAGCCATCCTGGTAGACACTTGAGTTCAGTGGATATGTTCTGATTTTTGTTTTTACAGATTGATTTAGCGCTTGAGGAGCGCGATAGTAGTAAGTTGCTTTCCTAGTGTTTTGTACACGTGCACTAAGGTGAAGGTGAAGGCTTTTTCGTTGTTTGGAGTGATTAGCTCCACTTCACTATTTACTAAAATTTTTTGTGCCTTAAAGACTCTCGAGTGATAGTATTGTTTTTTGCATCATTTTTCCACAGGCCCCCGACGAAGAGCTGCCTACAGCTCGAAATGCATTGGGCATACACAGATGAAATGTTATAATTGGAAAACAAACTGATTATGAAGTTTTTGAATATTGAGTTATAATAACATTTTTGAGTCAAATTGAATATAAGTTGTGTTTATTTTGTAATTGTTGGAAACTACTGTTGTGAAAAAACACTAAAATTAATTTTGAAAAAGCAGAAGAGTGTACATTTAATGTGTAGCGCGTTCTGCGCTTGAGCAACAGTGCGCTAAGGTTAAGTGTTATTCACACTTAAGATAAGGTCACCAAAATGTAGTGCCTTTTTCCAAACGTGGATGCTTGGGTGTACTGCCGTTCCACTGGTGCAAAGCAAAAGAGGTGTGAATGTGGCCAAAACTCGGGCCAAGGGCTCAAGGGAATGTACACTGACAGAGGTTTCCAGCACATAACAGGTACAGAGCCCAAACAACAAATAAAAGAACCAGCTCCTCCTTTCTTCTGCAACGCCTTTCGCAAATCAAATGCCTTGCTTTGGAGGTACCACTGATGTCGCGCTGATGATCGCTGTTAAGCTTCGCGACTTTCTTGTTGCACGAATTGTAGAGCCAGGAAATCTATTCATCTCAGAGCGGTCACTGATGGGGAGTGAGCTTAGTGCTGATCATAGGTCTACAGGGAATCACTCTTCCTTTAACTCTGGAAGGTCTAGCAGAGCCTAGTGATGCAGGGAATGTAACACAATTGTTAGTTTCCTCCAAATCAAGCACAAGAAGCAGTTCATGTGTTTTAACAAGGGGACTGGTAAGCATGTGGCCTGTAATTCTGCAAGGGAGTGACAATGTGCCATTGGCATAAAATACAAGAGCAAAGGCAAAAGGGCAAAACAGTATCTTTAGAATCTTCAGTTATGTTCTTTTCATTATTCTCTGTCATCTATAGCTACACAGGAATTCTATCCAAATGAATTTCCTCACACAGTGGCATTGTCTAATGGGGTAAATACATGTGTTCCCTCAATGACTAAGCCTAGGTGTTCCTAAATTCCTTATCTAGAACATCTCGAATAGAAAAATAACATGATTCAGATTATCAAGGACATGAAGAAAAGTCCCTTAAAAATGTGCATTAACCCCTTCAGCGCGGGTGACAAAGCCAGCTCGTCATGGGCGTTACCTGCGCTGCGCGCATGACGAGCTGGCTTTGTCACAATCAAGGCATTTTTCAAATTTCAGCGCACGGCGGGAATTCGCGGTAGCGCGGAAGCGGTTAAGTGCACTATGCAACACAAAGGCTAATGATCAAATGTGAAGACAAAGAACAAACACTAGAAAGTCCTGGTATTTGCATGATTAGAACACATCTAATTAAAAAAATTGAAACAGCAGAAACAGAAGAGAACTGAAAAATTAAAAATAGACATTAAAAATATGTCGTACTAAAAAGAATGTAAACTTGAGATATCTCCTATTGAGATGGAAAACTTGTATTGGGTCAATTAACCAGGCTATCACTATCCTGACAGTCAGTCTGAAAAGACATTTGAAGTGGGCCTAAAGAAAATTCTTGAAAACTAGTCTGATCAATCAAAAGGGAATGTATGTGGCATAAGGGGGGTTCCTAATACATCACTGCAGTCTAAAAGTGTGAACATGAACAATACACCCATAATAATAAATGGGCTGACTGGTGAAAGGAAGATGGAGAAGGGAAAATGGAAGTAGAACACAACAAAAATCTTCAATAACTAAACATGATGCAACATTGGTCAGGTAAGAAGCAAAAAGAAAAATCTATAGGAAGGACAAGAGTTTGCTTGGGTGGCCTAAGGCATGTGACACAGCACCAAGAGCACGGGGATACATGAAAGACCAATGTTACAGAAATTTAACTCTACCGCTGACAATCTATACCCTACACGGTAATTCCAACTAATGTTCAGTTGTCTCTTCAGGGAAAGAAAAAAAAATGAATCCATAGGCTAATCAAAAAATGCGATCAAAAAATGCGATATCGAAATTAGGCCACCTTTAGTCACGGATCTATAATTCCATCCTTAGGCCCAATCAAGGATACATAAATGCAGAGCTGCCTGTCCTTAAGGGAAAAGGGCAGTAAGTGACTAACAACGGGTGGCACACTTTGATCCAGTATATCATTTTAGTTTTCTTAAATATCATTACAGCCAAATTTAGGCATGCACTGGAAAAACTGCTGCCTTACTCGCTCACAGTATGAGGTCCATATCTGTGAAATTTATCTTAAAACAATAGTCATCCAATTTATTGTGAAATAACACATATCGTCATATGTGTTCCTTCACAGCACAGGGGATAAAAAAAATACACATATCAAGCCATCTCAAGCCATAAGATATACTTGCTGTATATCAAGCACAAGGAAAAAAACAGCCCAGACAAACAAACAGCATATATGAATAAGCGGTCATGCATAATACCATACTATACTATAAACCTGCAGCCCAATCTCAATTGTCAAGTCTAACCCTCCTTTTGACAGCAGAGCATCAGGTAATTGATACTCTGCAGTCAAATATAATGACGCTGTGTCAAATAACACGTTTCAGTGGGCCAAATGTACAAATGAAAACATAAACACACACATGTTTCTCTTACAAAAAATTGTCTCTTCAACCAGCCAACTCACGTGTCTTGTGAATTAATCCATGAATCATCTGTAGGAAGAAGCAGAAAAAGATACACGACACACATATTTTTCATAACACAACATCAATTATAACCCTTTTTATCAGACTACAGAACATGACACAATGTGACATACAAAAAAAACTTCTCATTATTTACCTGTAACTTTTTGTCCATGTACCTTGCAAAAACGCCCATTCTCACTCAGGCCTAAGGCCTTTAAGTTGCAGAATTTTGGGGAAGGGCTTCTACTTATTGCCTATCTAAACCTCAATGTAACACTTCGTTTTTCTTTTTGTCAAATAAACTTAACTAAGAAAAATTAGTTCCTAGCATGGAGACACACATGTTCCCTCATTTTACACAGTGCTTAATTTGTAAGACATGAAGTGCAGGTGCTACAATTTTGCATGAGGCCTATTTGTTTATTATCTCAGATGTGCGCTTTTAACGCAGATGTAATGTGAATGCGGCAAATGAGAACAAGCCAGCCTGCAATGAATGAAGGTTACAGATTTAAATCATATACAATCAACTACATCTCATATAAAGCGCTTGTGTGCAGCATTTTGAAAGCAACTGGGAGCTATGCAAACCACGTGTGGGCTCTACAATCCTTCAGGGTACTGACAAATGAGGCTGCAGTTTTACAATTAAATAGTGTTCCTTTTATTATTATTAGCGGGATACAATGCTGTGTCAGCCCTGCCGTATTTCTAATTTGAGATAAATGTGTTGATGACATAATTTACCGAACAACAAGCGTTTTGTGGGAACATGCTGGAGCTATTATTTATTCTTTGGCTAAAATGCAATCATCATTTGCTGTACATGTGCCCTGCATCCTCTGCTCATTTTAGTTCAAAAACAAAAACCCCATCCCAGCTAATGTCAAATTTGTAACGCTTTAAGAAGACATTTTTAAATTATGGACATGAGCAGGAATTAAATTTATCGGAGCAAGTCAGGCTATTCAAGTGACCTCAGGTCAGGACCGTGGCAGGGGCAGGGATTTAAATACAAAGAGGCAGCTGAAGTTAGCATCAGATGCATGTTTAACCGTGTCATGCTGCATTCCACAGGCGAGGCCCTAATTAAAAGGTCACAAATGTCAACAAGACAGCCTTGCAAGATAACATCTCGGCCGCTACTGCTGGAACACGTTATACAGGTTCTGCCAGTCCCCTGCTCGTGGTAACTGAAGCTGACAAGGCCAGTAGGTTTAACCACTTCCACATAACCTGCAATATTTCACTATATTTAAAACAATTTCTATGACACATTGACTCGCTGAATCATAAGAAGGCACAACCTGCAAACATATATTATGACCTAAATGTATGCATTTTACTGAAGTGACGCTTTAAAAAGGGGCCCTGTAACCATTCAAAACAGTCTATTTATCTGAAAATCGACTTTTGCATTCTGGATACTAAGAGATAAATATCCTATAATTTTATTGCATAATGGGTATTAATAGAATGCCTACTACCTAATTTATGAGTCATACATGTGAAAATACTAAGTTATACCTTATAGAAATGAGCTTGTTTGCGCCTAGGGTAAGGGAAATTGCGCACAGAAGTGTTTGGTCATTTTCGTGGTACAACATAACTTAAATCAAACATTTTAATGCTAGGGGGTCATAGTATGAGTGTTAAGCTTCACAAATATTAAAAAACGATTTTTGTAGCACTTGTTTTTAATTAATATTTTTCATAATTAACAATTATTTTCTCCTAATGAAACCTAATTATTGCTATTTGTGACTGTTCTACATATAAAATGCTCACTACATCCCTTGCCTATTATTTAGATACATATTAACACACAAGCCTAGGCGCAGCTGCCTAACTGGGACTGCGTGAGATTACTGCGCCATATTTATTTAAAAAGGACTATTTGCAAAATTCCACCACCCGTGTTTAACTAAAGAGGTGCTGGCTGAATGAACATTCTTATTAGATATACTGCAGCTGAAAAGACTTGGCTGTGAACATCTAACACCGTGCGTCTAAAGAACAGGCAATTTCGTTTTTTCATTTTTTTTCTTTGGAGCCTTATTTACATCTATTGAACGTGACCCATACACATACATACATTGAGCTCATTCCAGACACAAAACAGAAGGGGAGTCAAACACTCAGGACACACAAAACAGCGTGCTCTAACCATTTCTTGTAAATAGCGCCGTCGCAATTTACAACAAAACCCACAAATAACATAGACATTTAAACACACATTTTAACCCGTAGGTCAACACTTAGGACAGAAACAAGGAACAGCCTACAGACTGTGCTCAACAATAACCTGCCAATACTAGTTGTAAACCATATTTACAACAAAAACGTTTTTGTTCCTATTTTTCTTGTTTTTTTTTTAATTCTACAACAGATTTCCAGAAGGCTGCAAAAAGGGACAGCCTCACAGACCTTTAGAGAGAGCTCATAAATTGGAGTTCCAACCGGAGGTATCAGACGCGAATCCTCCAACCGGGAATCCTTTGTTGCAACCTAGTCAATACTAATACAAAACAAAATACCGCGACCAGGCATCTGCGCTCACTAGTCGGGTTTCAAACTTCATGGGGCTATCTCCAACGATATACACGCAAATGTACGTGGCCCACGGTTTTTGAATACTGCAGTTTTCAAATAATACTAAGGAACCAATACTGAGGAAGATTATCCAACTAAAGCAACCTGCGATAATCTGAACCACAGCAACCAAAGGCCTACCAAATGAACCAAATGTACCGGTACCCAAACCAAAGATTATCTTAACAAAAGCAACCAGTGATAATCTACAAAAGCAACCAAGAGTATCAATAAATACTAAGGACCGCGTCACATTTCTGCGACCAATAAATAACTAAGGACTCAGAACCACAAAGAACTGGGAGCGACCCACTTATTCTTCAACTAAAGCAGATGGAGAAAATATCTCTTCATTAACTGCCTATACAAATTGCAATTTGCATATACACAAATATTTATCCAAATTGTAACTGTCAATTCCCCACTGCACTAACAGTCTGTTAAAAAATACTTACAGCAAAAAAAGAATGGGTTCCTTAGTCAGGAGTGGCAACTTCAGGAGAGTTTTAAGTCAGAAAAATCAAAAAACATACTGGGCCACAGAGACAGATAATCCCCCAGAAAACCCTGTGCCCAGAGTACCTCTTTTTGGTAGAATTCTGTCTTGTCTTCCCCAGTAGTTTTTCCATCCTTTGACAAAATACTACTGCAGATAACCACTCCATGATAAGGCCCACAGTTGGATGCCATTTGAGGAAAAGTATAAAATGACTCACTCCCCATCAGGGATCTATCCAGCAGTTTGCATAATAAAGCAGCAAAGGAATTGACAGCCAATCTGTAAAATTAAAAGACATCTTTATTATAATTAATTATGAGGCTTCGTCGTCCAACCGTAGTTTTACAATTGAAAGAGGGAGCCTGCCTGAGCTTTCTCAGGCAGGCTTTTTATACAAAAAGTTTGGCCCTAGGCTCACATTCTTGCTTTGAAACACATCATTGTAGGTCACTCCCATGTTACTAACAATGCATGTTATAATTACAAATACCAGTTTGCTTGCCCAAACTGTCCAACCCATCTTCCATCATGAACATATGTCAAACTTCACATATTTTCCTGTGCAGGCCGGAGTAAATCACAATAGAACTGGTTTCCTCCCCATCATATAAACGGTCACCTCCCCATTGTAAGAGCCCAGAAGCAGAGAAACGGAGCCAGGTGTGGAAGATAGAAATGTAGGATAAGGGATGCTTGTGGGTCATAAACAGGCATGGCTACTGTATTCGGCCTTCTAATCTTGCTCAGGCCAATGTACACAACAAGTTGCTCAGATCTTTAATATAGATTGACTAGAGGGCATGGACTGGTTTGGTGAGGCCAACATCACGTAGGCAGATTCAGCCTGTTCAGGTCAAATGGGAGTCAGGAAGAACTCAAGCTAAGGGGTACGTGTCCTTTAATACTTGCTCTACCAGAATCATTGGCTCATGTATATGCCTATGTAAAGGGCAACACCTAAGATGGCTGCTGTTCACAACATAGAACCTGTGGGCTCACAATGAATTTGTCAATAACTTCTGCATTCATCATTGTATCGTGATGAAAATACACACACATATAAAACTTGCCATTTTCGTTTCTCTGATATCAAAATCATAGCAGAATAATGATATTTTAAACACAGGTTCAGATTTCAAAGAACCTCAGACGCCCCTTTTGCCCTTACATAGGCAATAACCTATACTCATGCTAAATCTGAGTCCATGTCTATCTTCATCACTAGCTGGTGTTGATGTAGAAATTGTACAAAAGGAATTATCAGTAAACTCTGACCTAACCAGTTCATGTTCAGGTAAAATCTGAAACTCATGTGAAGAAACAGTAGAAAAAGAAAGAGTATGTTGGGAAGTTGGTGCAGACGTCAATTGTGTAGAAGAAACAAACCAAAATATAGTAGCCAATAAAATACATAAAAGTATTAAAATAGATAGAGCTATACCGCACTTAGAGAACAATATTCTATAATGTCTGTTTTTCATCTCTTGCTTTTTATCGTCATTCCTCAATACAATCTCCATTTTCTAATGTCGCTCACGCAATCTTGGTAGAGTACTTCAGCTGTGATTATTAGCAGGTCATAGGGACACTGCAAGTCCTGCAGGCCTACTGCCACTACTCAGGTCACAAACTGAACCGTTTGTGCTCCTACGTGACCCTGCAACTGGCAAATGGTAACCAATCAAAAATTTAACAAAAAAAAAAAAAACAATACAATTTCAGAAAAAGCAAGAGAAAAATAAAAACAAAAGTCAAATGCAAAATACTTGCACAATCCTAAACAGAAAGCAAATCCTAGAATTATCTAATAACATTTTATATAGCTTCCTATGCATTTCAGTAATTCATTATATGTTTAAGTGAAACAATGGTGTTCCTGATCAATGCTCTCAGATGAAAAGGGATACTGTTCCACAGAGAGTGGACTTTATTCTGCTTCTACTAAACAGAATAGTACTTTAAAACAATGCCAGAAAAGCAGCAAAAATTAGTTTCCAAACTTCAAGTCTATACAAGCTCACAGAAAATACCCAAAGTCCGTCAAAGCCTCTCCTGGCAGGCTTCTATTATCCATCAAATCCGCTTCCAGTGTTTTCTTCGCGTTGGGCCTCTTCAAGTCAGGCTTTTCATGAGAAAACAATACTGTTTAGTTGGAGTGCTCTCCGGGCAAAACACTCACAGCTCACTCGAAAGTCTCAATGTCTCAAAACAATGCACCAGTGTCGGTTCTTTGTGGCAGACGCTACAAATGATGTGCTGTTCATTGATCAAGGGCACAAAGCATCTCGTGCAGATCCAAGCACTACTTAGCAAGATCAGCAGCATCTTCAGACTCCAACACTCATCATTTAGGGGCAGATTTATGTTAACTGGCGCATCCCCAGGGATGCGCCAGTTAACATGCGCCACAGTGCGCCACAGCTCCGCCACCCATGGTGCGCCGCATTTATGATGCGGCGCACCATGGGGCAAAAACGGCACAGATGCGTGACGCATCTGTGCCGTAAAGGTGACGCATTGCTGGAGTTGCGTCGCAAGCGCGACGCAGCTCCAGCAAGGCTCGGGGGTGCCCCATCTCCACAATGCTGCGTCAAGACCTACGCCTGCTTCAAGCAGGCGCAGGCTTTTGATGCAGCATTGGCCTGAAAGTGACTGAGTGAAATCTTATAGATTTCACTCAGCCACTTTTGCGAGGCGCACTTGCCCCGGAACGCCCACCCTGCGCCGGAACGCCCACAAGCGGCGCAGGGCTTTACAACGTGACGCATCTGCCTAGATGCGTCACGTTGTAAATCGTTCGTAGGGATGCGCCACGTTTACGCTGCCTTGCGTGACGCAACAGCGGCGTAAACGTGGCGCAAGTGCCTCATAAATCTGCCCCTTAGTGTCAGAGGACGCTCAAGCTGCTCTCTCATGGGCACCAAAATGTAGTGCCTTTTTCCAAACGTGGATGCTTGGGTGTACTGCCGTTCCACTGGTGCAAAGCAAAAGAGGTGTGAATGTGGCCAAAACTCGGGCCAAGGGCTCAAGGGAATGTACACTGACAGAGGTTTCCAGCACATAACAGGTACAGAGCCCAAACAACAAATAAAAGAACCAGCTCCTCCTTTCTTCTGCAACGCCTTTCGCAAATCAAATGCCTTGCTTTGGAGGTACCACTGATGTCGCGCTGATGATCGCTGTTAAGCTTCGCGACTTTCTTGTTGCACGAATTGTAGAGCCAGGAAATCTATTCATCTCAGAGCGGTCACTGATGGGGAGTGAGCTTAGTGCTGATCATAGGTCTACAGGGAATCACTCTTCCTTTAACTCTGGAAGGTCTAGCAGAGCCTAGTGATGCAGGGAATGTAACACAATTGTTAGTTTCCTCCAAATCAAGCACAAGAAGCAGTTCATGTGTTTTAACAAGGGGACTGGTAAGCATGTGGCCTGTAATTCTGCAAGGGAGTGACAATGTGCCATTGGCATAAAATACAAGAGCAAAGGCAAAAGGGCAAAACAGTATCTTTAGAATCTTCAGTTATGTTCTTTTCATTATTCTCTGTCATCTATAGCTACACAGGAATTCTATCCAAATGAATTTCCTCACACAGTGGCATTGTCTAATGGGGTAAATACATGTGTTCCCTCAATGACTAAGCCTAGGTGTTCCTAAATTCCTTATCTAGAACATCTCGAATAGAAAAATAACATGATTCAGATTATCAAGGACATGAAGAAAAGTCCCTTAAAAATGTGCATTAACCCCTTCAGCGCGGGTGACAAAGCCAGCTCGTCATGGGCGTTACCTGCGCTGCGCGCATGACGAGCTGGCTTTGTCACAATCAAGGCATTTTTCAAATTTCAGCGCACGGCGGGAATTCGCGGTAGCGCGGAAGCGGTTAAGTGCACTATGCAACACAAAGGCTAATGATCAAATGTGAAGACAAAGAACAAACACTAGAAAGTCCTGGTATTTGCATGATTAGAACACATCTAATTAAAAAAATTGAAACAGCAGAAACAGAAGAGAACTGAAAAATTAAAAATAGACATTAAAAATATGTCGTACTAAAAAGAATGTAAACTTGAGATATCTCCTATTGAGATGGAAAACTTGTATTGGGTCAATTAACCAGGCTATCACTATCCTGACAGTCAGTCTGAAAAGACATTTGAAGTGGGCCTAAAGAAAATTCTTGAAAACTAGTCTGATCAATCAAAAGGGAATGTATGTGGCATAAGGGGGGTTCCTAATACATCACTGCAGTCTAAAAGTGTGAACATGAACAATACACCCATAATAATAAATGGGCTGACTGGTGAAAGGAAGATGGAGAAGGGAAAATGGAAGTAGAACACAACAAAAATCTTCAATAACTAAACATGATGCAACATTGGTCAGGTAAGAAGCAAAAAGAAAAATCTATAGGAAGGACAAGAGTTTGCTTGGGTGGCCTAAGGCATGTGACACAGCACCAAGAGCACGGGGATACATGAAAGACCAATGTTACAGAAATTTAACTCTACCGCTGACAATCTATACCCTACACGGTAATTCCAACTAATGTTCAGTTGTCTCTTCAGGGAAAGAAAAAAAAATGAATCCATAGGCTAATCAAAAAATGCGATCAAAAAATGCGATATCGAAATTAGGCCACCTTTAGTCACGGATCTATAATTCCATCCTTAGGCCCAATCAAGGATACATAAATGCAGAGCTGCCTGTCCTTAAGGGAAAAGGGCAGTAAGTGACTAACAACGGGTGGCACACTTTGATCCAGTATATCATTTTAGTTTTCTTAAATATCATTACAGCCAAATTTAGGCATGCACTGGAAAAACTGCTGCCTTACTCGCTCACAGTATGAGGTCCATATCTGTGAAATTTATCTTAAAACAATAGTCATCCAATTTATTGTGAAATAACACATATCGTCATATGTGTTCCTTCACAGCACAGGGGATAAAAAAAATACACATATCAAGCCATCTCAAGCCATAAGATATACTTGCTGTATATCAAGCACAAGGAAAAAAACAGCCCAGACAAACAAACAGCATATATGAATAAGCGGTCATGCATAATACCATACTATACTATAAACCTGCAGCCCAATCTCAATTGTCAAGTCTAACCCTCCTTTTGACAGCAGAGCATCAGGTAATTGATACTCTGCAGTCAAATATAATGACGCTGTGTCAAATAACACGTTTCAGTGGGCCAAATGTACAAATGAAAACATAAACACACACATGTTTCTCTTACAAAAAATTGTCTCTTCAACCAGCCAACTCACGTGTCTTGTGAATTAATCCATGAATCATCTGTAGGAAGAAGCAGAAAAAGATACACGACACACATATTTTTCATAACACAACATCAATTATAACCCTTTTTATCAGACTACAGAACATGACACAATGTGACATACAAAAAAAACTTCTCATTATTTACCTGTAACTTTTTGTCCATGTACCTTGCAAAAACGCCCATTCTCACTCAGGCCTAAGGCCTTTAAGTTGCAGAATTTTGGGGAAGGGCTTCTACTTATTGCCTATCTAAACCTCAATGTAACACTTCGTTTTTCTTTTTGTCAAATAAACTTAACTAAGAAAAATTAGTTCCTAGCATGGAGACACACATGTTCCCTCATTTTACACAGTGCTTAATTTGTAAGACATGAAGTGCAGGTGCTACAATTTTGCATGAGGCCTATTTGTTTATTATCTCAGATGTGCGCTTTTAACGCAGATGTAATGTGAATGCGGCAAATGAGAACAAGCCAGCCTGCAATGAATGAAGGTTACAGATTTAAATCATATACAATCAACTACATCTCATATAAAGCGCTTGTGTGCAGCATTTTGAAAGCAACTGGGAGCTATGCAAACCACGTGTGGGCTCTACAATCCTTCAGGGTACTGACAAATGAGGCTGCAGTTGTACAATTAAATAGTGTTCCTTTTATCATTATTAGCGGGATACAATGCTGTGTCAGCCCTGCCGTATTTCTAATTTGAGATAAATGTGTTGATGACATAATTTACCGAACAACAAGCGTTTTGTGGGAACATGCTGGAGCTATTATTTATTCTTTGGCTAAAATGCAATCATCATTTGCTGTACATGTGCCCTGCATCCTCTGCTCATTTTAGTTCAAAAACAAAAACCCCATCCCAGCTAATGTCAAATTTGTAACGCTTTAAGAAGACATTTTTAAATTATGGACATGAGCAGGAATTAAATTTATCGGAGCAAGTCAGGCTATTCAAGTGACCTCAGGTCAGGACCGTGGCAGGGGCAGGGATTTAAATACAAAGAGGCAGCTGAAGTTAGCATCAGATGCATGTTTAACCGTGTCATGCTGCATTCCACAGGCGAGGCCCTAATTAAAAGGTCACAAATGTCAACAAGACAGCCTTGCAAGATAACATCTCGGCCGCTACTGCTGGAACACGTTATACAGGTTCTGCCAGTCCCCTGCTCGTGGTAACTGAAGCTGACAAGGCCAGTAGGTTTAACCACTTCCACATAACCTGCAATATTTCACTATATTTAAAACAATTTCTATGACACATTGACTCGCTGAATCATAAGAAGGCACAACCTGCAAACATATATTATGACCTAAATGTATGCATTTTACTGAAGTGACGCTTTAAAAAGGGGCCCTGTAACCATTCAAAACAGTCTATTTATCTGAAAATCGACTTTTGCATTCTGGATACTAAGAGATAAATATCCTATAATTTTATTGCATAATGGGTATTAATAGAATGCCTACTACCTAATTTATGAGTCATACATGTGAAAATACTAAGTTATACCTTATAGAAATGAGCTTGTTTGCGCCTAGGGTAAGGGAAATTGCGCACAGAAGTGTTTGATCATTTTCGTGGTACAACATAACTTAAATCAAACATTTTAATGCTAGGGGGTCATAGTATGAGTGTTAAGCTTCACAAATATTAAAAAACGATTTTTGTAGCACTTGTTTTTAATTAATATTTTTCATAATTAACAATTATTTTCTCCTAATGAAACCTAATTATTGCTATTTGTGACTGTTCTACATATAAAATGCTCACTACATCCCTTGCCTATTATTTAGATACATATTAACACACAAGCCTAGGCGCAGCTGCCTAACTGGGACTGCGTGAGATTACTGCGCCATATTTATTTAAAAAGGACTATTTGCAAAATTCCACCACCCGTGTTTAACTAAAGAGGTGCTGGCTGAATGAACATTCTTATTAGATATACTGCAGCTGAAAAGACTTGGCTGTGAACATCTAACACCGTGCGTCTAAAGAACAGGCAATTTCGTTTTTTCATTTTTTTTCTTTGGAGCCTTATTTACATCTATTGAACGTGACCCATACACATACATACATTGAGCTCATTCCAGACACAAAACAGAAGGGGAGTCAAACACTCAGGACACACAAAACAGCGTGCTCTAACCATTTCTTGTAAATAGCGCCGTCGCAATTTACAACAAAACCCACAAATAACATAGACATTTAAACACACATTTTAACCCGTAGGTCAACACTTAGGACAGAAACAAGGAACAGCCTACAGACTGTGCTCAACAATAACCTGCCAATACTAGTTGTAAACCATATTTACAACAAAAACGTTTTTGTTCCTATTTTTCTTGTTTTTTTTTTAATTCTACAACAGATTTCCAGAAGGCTGCAAAAAGGGACAGCCTCACAGACCTTTAGAGAGAGCTCATAAATTGGAGTTCCAACCGGAGGTATCAGACGCGAATCCTCCAACCGGGAATCCTTTGTTGCAACCTAGTCAATACTAATACAAAACAAAATACCGCGACCAGGCATCTGCGCTCACTAGTCGGGTTTCAAACTTCATGGGGCTATCTCCAACGATATACACGCAAATGTACGTGGCCCACGGTTTTTGAATACTGCAGTTTTCAAATAATACTAAGGAACCAATACTGAGGAAGATTATCCAACTAAAGCAACCTGCGATAATCTGAACCACAGCAACCAAAGGCCTACCAAATGAACCAAATGTACCGGTACCCAAACCAAAGATTATCTTAACAAAAGCAACCAGTGATAATCTACAAAAGCAACCAAGAGTATCAATAAATACTAAGGACCGCGTCACATTTCTGCGACCAATAAATAACTAAGGACTCAGAACCACAAAGAACTGGGAGCGACCCACTTATTCTTCAACTAAAGCAGATGGAGAAAATATCTCTTCATTAACTGCCTATACAAATTGCAATTTGCATATACACAAATATTTATCCAAATTGTAACTGTCAATTCCCCACTGCACTAACAGTCTGTTAAAAAATACTTACAGCAAAAAAAGAATGGGTTCCTTAGTCAGGAGTGGCAACTTCAGGAGAGTTTTAAGTCAGAAAAATCAAAAAACATACTGGGCCACAGAGACAGATAATCCCCCAGAAAACCCTGTGCCCAGAGTACCTCTTTTTGGTAGAATTCTGTCTTGTCTTCCCCAGTAGTTTTTCCATCCTTTGACAAAATACTACTGCAGATAACCACTCCATGATAAGGCCCACAGTTGGATGCCATTTGAGGAAAAGTATAAAATGACTCACTCCCCATCAGGGATCTATCCAGCAGTTTGCATAATAAAGCAGCAAAGGAATTGACAGCCAATCTGTAAAATTAAAAGGCATCTTTATTATAATTAATTATGAGGCTTCGTCGTCCAACCGTAGTTTTACAATTGAAAGAGGGAGCCTGCCTGAGCTTTCTCAGGCAGGCTTTTTATACAAAAAGTTTGGCCCTAGGCTCACATTCTTGCTTTGAAACACATCATTGTAGGTCACTCCCATGTTACTAACAAAGCATGTTATAATTACAAATACCAGTTTGCTTGCCCAAACTGTCCAACCCATCTTCCATCATGAACATATGTCAAACTTCACATATTTTCCTGTGCAGGCCGGAGTAAATCACAATAGAACTGGTTTCCTCCCCATCATATAAACGGTCACCTCCCCATTGTAAGAGCCCAGAAGCAGAGAAACAGAGCCAGGTGTGGAAGATAGAAATGTAGGATAAGGGGTGCTTGTGGGTCATAAACAGGCATGGCTACTGTATTCGGCCTTCTAATCTTGCTCAGGCCAATGTACACAACAAGTTGCTCAGATCTTTAATATAGATTGACTAGAGGGCATGGACTGGTTTGGTGAGGCCAACATCACGTAGGCAGATTCAGCCTGTTCAGGTCAAATGGGAGTCAGGAAGAACTCAAGCTAAGGGGTACGTGTCCTTTAATACTTGCTCTACCAGAATCATTGGCTCATGTATATGCCTATGTAAAGGGCAACACCTAAGATGGCTGCTGTTCACAACATAGAACCTGTGGGCTCACAATGAATTTGTCAATAACTTCTGCATTCATCATTGTATCGTGATGAAAATACACACACATATAAAACTTGCCATTTTCGTTTCTCTGATATCAAAATCATAGCAGAATAATGATATTTTAAACACAGGTTCAGATTTCAAAGAACCTCACTACTCTCTGACATTCCTGGATGGGCTCGTTAGAGCATTTAGCAAGGCAGTCTGTTTTACAGCCATTCCTATGGGGTTCTCTTCTGCCTTCTCTGTGTGGACTCCTCAGAGCATGTCCTGTGTCAGGGTAGATAACGCCAATTCCTATGGGTTTCCCCTGTGTCTCTCCTGTGTGGACTCCTCAGAGCATGGTTTACATTCCCCTCACTGTGCTCTTTTTGTTAGTCATCTCTTGCACAGGCACCACCTGCCTTTGTCAGATCCTAGAATAACAAGCTGGGAAGGGCTTTTTCACAGAATCTAGTTTACCCTATAGATGTTGGACTGTCTGAACCTTGAACTACCCCAGGTAAGTCTTTGTCGCTCTCCCTCCGAATTCAATGTTCCAAAAACTGGAAAACTAATGTGTTTTTAAATGTTCTTATATTAGGGGTTTTGAACAAACTCATTCCACAGGGGTGTGTAATCTAACGTAAGTCCACACGTTCCTGGTTTGAATTGCTTTTTCTTCATGTGCAGACGTTCCTGATGGACTTGACCTGCGGGCATCACATGTGGGTCGGTCTGCGGAGGAGCGCAGATGAATTCCACTGGGCCAACGGGACCGCCTGCAACAACACTCTGTAAGAATCTAGGAACTTTATTTTTTCAAAAGTATTTTTTTCAGTTACCAGATAAATAAAAGGATGATAATATTAAAAAGGGAGCAGCTGTTTATCCTCCCAACAGTTAAACAGTGACTTCCTGCTACTGTTTGCCTGGCTGCAGGCACTATTTGACCAGTGGCTTTGTAAATGGCTAGCAAATTTCCCTGTTTACCCGGCCACCGAATAAATAGCTGAGTGTATGTAGTATCTGGCCGCAGTTGTGCAAACAGCAAACAAAGTTCACTGTTTACCCAGCCCGCCGACTAGACAGCAGAGATCATGTACTATCTCTGCAGCCGACAAGACGGCAGAGACCATGTACAATCTCTGCAGCCGACAAGACAGCAGAGACCATGTACTATCTCTGCAGTCGACTAGACAGCAGAGACCATGTACTATCTCTGCAGTCCACAAGACGGCAGAGACCATGTACTATCTCTGCAGTCGACAAGACGGCAGAGATCATGTACTATCTCTGCAGCCGACTAGACGGCAGACACCATGTACTATCTCTGCAGCCGACAAGACGGCAGAGATCATGTACTATCTCTGCAGTCGACAAGACGGCAGAGATCATGTACTATCTCTGCAGCCGACTAGACGGCAGACACCATGTACTATCTCTGCAGTCGACAAGACGGCAGAGATCATGTACTATCTCTGCAGTCGACAAGACGGCAGAGATCATGTACTATCTCTGCAGCCGACAAGACGGCAGAGACCATGTACTATCTCTGCAGCCGACAAGACGGCAGAGACCATGTACTATCTCAGCAGCCGACAAACGGCAGAGACCATGTACCATCTTTGCAGCCGACAAGACGGCAGAGACCATATACTATCTCAGCAGCCGACAAACGGCAGAGACCATGTACTATCTATGCACCCAGCTACACAGCAGAGACAATGTACTATCTCTGCAGCCGACAAGCAGAGACCATGTACTATCTCTGCAGCCGACAAACGGCAGAGACCATTTACTATCTCTGCAGCCGACAAGACAGCAGAGACCATGTACTATCTCTGCAGCCGACAAGACGGCAGAGACCATGTACTATCTCTGCAGCCGACAAACGGCAGAGACCATGTACTATCTATGCACCCAGCTACACAGCAGAGACAATGTACTATCTCTGCAGCCGACAAGCAGAGACCATGTACTATCTCTGCAGCCGACAAACGGCAGAGACCATTTACTATCTCTGCAGCCGACAAGACGGCAGAGACCATGTACTATCTCTGCAGCCGACAAGACGGCAGAGACCATTTACTATCTCTGCAGCCGACAAGACGGCAGAGACCATGTACTATCTCTGCAGCCTACAAGACGGCAGAGACCATGTACTATGTCTGCACCCAGCTACACAGCAGAGACAATGTACTATCTCTGCAGCCGACAAGACAGCAGAGACCATGTACTATCTTTGCAGCCGACAAGAGAGCAGAGATCATATACTATCTCTGCAGCCGACAAGAGAGCAGAGATCATATACTATCTCTGCAGCCGACAAGACAGCAGACACCATGTACTATCTCTGCAGCCGACAAGACGGCAGAGACCATGTACTATCCCTGCAGCCGACAAACGGCAGAGACCATGTACTATCTCTGCAGCCGACAAGACAGCAGAGACCATGTACTATCTCTGCAGCCGACAAGACGGCAGAGACCATGTACTATGTCTGCACCCAGCTACACAGCAGAGACAATGTACTATCTCTGCAGCCGACAAGACAGCAGAGACCATGTACTATCTCTGCAGCCGACAAGACGGCAGAGACCATGTACTATGTCTGCACCCAGCTACACAGCAGAGACAATGTACTATCTCTGCAGCCGACAAGACAGCAGAGACCATGTACTATCTTTGCAGCCGACAAGAGAGCAGAGATCATATACTATCTCTGCAGCCGACAAGAGAGCAGAGATCATATACTATCTCTGCAGCCGACAAGACAGCAGACACCATGTACTATCTCTGCAGCCGACAAGACGGCAGTGACCATGTACTATCCCTGCAGCCGACAAACGGCAGAGACCATGTACTATCTCTGCAGCCGACAAGACAGCAGAGACCATGTACTATCTTTGCAGACGGCTAGACAGCAGAAACCATGTACTATCTCTGCAGCCGACTAGACAGCAGAGATCATGTACTATCTCTGCAGCCGACAAACGGCAGAGACCATGTACTATCTCTGCAGCCGACAAGACGGCAGAGACCATGTACTATCTCTGCAGTCGACAAGACGGCAGAGATCATGTACTATCTCTGCAGCCGACAAGACGGCAGAGATCATGTACTATCTCTGCAGCCGACAAGACGGCAGAGACCATGTACTATCTCTGCAGCTGACAAGACTGCAGAGATCATGTACTATCTCTGCAGCCGACAAGACGGCAGAGACCATGTACTATCTCTGCAGCCGACAAGACGGCAGAGACCATGTACTATGACTGCAGCCGACAAGACAGCAGAGACCATGTACTATCTTTGCAGCCGACAAGACAGCAGAGACCATGTACTATCTCTGCAGCTGACAAGACTGCAGAGATCATGTACTATCTTTGCAGCCGACAAGACGGCAGAGACCATGTACTATCTCTGCAGTCGACAAGACGGCAGAGATCATGTACTATCTCTGCAGCCGACAAGACGGCAGAGACCATGTACTATCTCTGCAGCTGACAAGACCGCAGAGACCATGTACTATCTCTGCAGCCGACAAGACGGCACAGACCATGTACTATCTCTGCAGCCGACAAGACGGCAGAGACCATGTACTATCTCTGCAGCTGACAAGACTGCAGAGACCATGTACTATCTCTGCAGCCGACAAAACGGCACAGACCATGTACTATCTCTGCAGCCGACAAGACGGCAGAGACCATGTACTATTGTGGAAAAGTAAATTTTGCCATGTTCTGTGTCCCTACGTGTCATCCATCATATGTTATGTGTGCATGACCAATATGCATATGTACTCCTCATGTCTGATTAATGACGCAATTACAGTTGTGTCCACCTCTAGTATGCCAGTTTCCAGGCCTCGTGAATACTACGAATATCAGGCCTATGTAAAATAATGTTGCCACGTTTCTCAGTGTGCACGTTATTCCAGTATAAAGTCCCCGTTTCTAGGCCTCAAAAGGGCCTGAGACATCAGATTCAGCTCCTGTCTCCTGAAGTCCTCGTTGAGGAGCGATCCAGCCCCCACCTGTATCCTCGACCTTTCACTTACTTCCTGCCTCGCAGTGCCCGGTGCAGCTTGGCTCTGCCTCTGAGTCTGCCAAGACTATGTTATAGTTCCAGTTATCAGTTCAGTCCTCCTTCTCTGCATTCCTAAAGCTACTGAACTGCATCAATAGTTTCCGTCATTGTCTAGCCTTCACGTCTCCATGTTAAGAGAAATACTGTATTTAATGGTCATTTAATATTCTTCATCACGCACTACATGTAGAATAATGCATGCTCCAGTCTTAAAGTCCGTTAGCCTCTCCCCTCCTGATTCTTAGTTTATATCAACATGTTCCCTAAACATCAGATACTAGATAGAGTTTAGGTACATGTCGCTCCGACCCTCCAGACTTTAGTCTCTGCTCCTAGCACAGAGTTCATAGCCCCCAGCTTCTCCTAGTAACACGTCATTGCCAGTTTGCGCGCACCATCAGGTTAGAGGTCCCGGCTCCTTAGGTAGCCCCCTCCTATGTTTCCGCCCAATCCATGACATATTCTGTTACGTTTGCATCACATGTCTATGTATACGCCCAGTTACACCTACTTTTACTCTTATCTTTCGCAACTGCTACGCGTCACGCCTTCTGCTCCACCCACTGCTACGCCTACTGCAATGTAATGCTATGTGTTTGCGTTTTGTATATAAGCTCATGTATTGTTATTAAAAGCTAGCGCGCTCATCCCAGACCCAGCCCCAGCAGCTGCTGGGCCCCTGTTCCTATGCAGGTTGTCCTGTTCCTGTCCTTATGCTGTATTAAACCTGCAAAAAACTCCTACTACCTCGAATCTTGACTCTTATTTATTGAGCTATTTGTTATGATATACGTCTAGTCAAAAATAGGGTATTATTTATTTATTTACCACATAATGGCGCCCGAACAGGGACTTGCCCTTTCCCCACGCGTCGGTGAAGCCACGCCGACCCCCTGACCCTCTGCAGTCGTGACGGAACTCTTCTGCGCAGTGGCAGATATTTCTGCTCAAGTATCCCTCAGGCCCACGGAGGAGACGGAGGAGGCGGTCCAGCATCCAAACGAGACGGTGGAGGAACGCGGCGAGTCCCGACCAGAGCCCAAGCCAAGAGTCCAAGGTCCGAGGTATCCGGAGGCCCACCCGTAACTGAAGTCCGAAGTTCGTCGTCCGTCGTCGTAGCAGTCCAGTCCAGTCCAAGGCCTTCCGTTCTTGCTGCCCGGTGAGTACCATTGCTGGGGTAGTATCTAGACAGGGTCAATCTAAATTGACTCTGGTCCGTGGGTAGGTGGTACCCAGGCCCACAAACGAAGTGTTCACCTAGGTGGATACGGGTCTTGATGCGTCCCTTTATGGGACCGGTATGTTCCGTACTGTTTCAGCAGTGCATCCAGTAACTCTAGTCTGTTCCGTTCTCGAGAAATTCTTGTGTTTCTGTTCTCAGTATTCCAGGTAATATTTCTGTCCGAACTGTACTGTTATGATGTTGTTCAATGTATTTCCAATGTCGTGGTATGCCTGAATTGTTCTCCCAATTGTTATTGTTTCTCGTTTATTGTATTGTGTTCCGATTCAAGTTTACAATGTCTCTCTTTTCGAGACTACGTCAGTTAAAAACTAGAAAGGGTTTGTTAGAAGAAGCAGTTCCTGTCCCGCCCAGGGACAGTCCAGGTCATTTTATGTATCAGAAGCATGGCATAAGTGCCATATTGTATCTAGATTTATGGGTAGATTATACCAAACAGTTAGAAGAAAAGTATAGATGGCCCGTATCGGGTACATGGGATGCTGAATGCATCATGCGAGTAGAAGAAGCATTATGGAAAAAGAAAGCCAGACAGTCACAGAGAGACGCCATCGAGTTATGGCGCAAAGAAGCTCATAAAAGAACCGAAAAAGAAATCAGAAAGTCAGAACTAAGTAGAGAATTCCAAGAACGAGCCCAAGAAAGAGAATTAATCGAGATAGGTGAACAAGTAAAAGCCGAACAGTCAGACAGACAGAGGCATGCCCTCATTAAGGGTATGTATCCTCTTCTTGCCGAGGGCTTGCCAAAAGCGACCCCAGAGGCATCCAGTAATTTCCCGCCACCATTAGTTCCGACCAAGCTACGTCACAAACCGACCGCAGCTGATATTTTTATTTCGTCCTATCTGGACGACACAGTCCCCGAATATGCAAATCCTGTTCGCGCTCCGCCAGTCCCTGTAAATCAGGTAATTCCTGCTCCTCCAGACACCGGGGTGCCTTTAACAGCCCCCCCGGGTCAGCCCGCCATACAAGTCCAGCCCACGTTACAATTACCGACCCTGCCAGGACGAAAAGCATCAGTTGATGATTCTAGTTTAGGGGCCGCAGGAGGAGGTCTTCCTCAAACCCCGCCGCCATACAAGCGTTTATCAGCACTCGAATTACATGCTCAAGCATCACAGCGTACTCCTAAAAGTAATAAGTCTGTTGCAGAAATCAGGCAAACCCTTGGCGAATGTGTCTATGACCCAGTTCCAGGCGAATTTAATATGGTTTTATATTCAGTACGCGTAAGGAGGGTGACCGAGTATCTAGTCACCTTGCCGAATATGAAAGAAGATCTAGACAGAATATATCGTTTCATCCGTACAGGGGATGATCCAGAAAGTATTAGTGATGCCATGTCTCAAAGGAAAGCCGAGATTCAGCGTATGATATTAAAGTTCTTAATTAATTGTCTAATAAGAGAACAAGATTACCCGTCTAAAGATCCAGCCGAAATGAAAACTTTGACAAAGTGGAGTGATAATATAGCCGAAGGAAAGCACAATACCATTAGTGCCATGGAAAGTATGTACAAGAAAATCCGTAGAGAGATAATAAAGATACACGAACAGCGTAAAGCAGCACAAGTAAGCGAGAAAGAAAGTATCTCTGATCCTGAAGAGGAAGACGACGAGAATACTGCCAGAATAGCGTATGTAGGAAAATCTAGATTTCCAGATCGCCATTTGCGTCTAGAACACAAGTCTATTTTCCATCATCCAGCACCAGAACAAGGTTCCCTAGAACAAGTATTCCAAGCTACCGATCACATTCTGAAATCACGAATCGGTTACAGTGAGTTAAGTACTATGCATGAACAAGAAATAGTCCGATCAGCAGTCCGATGGATTACTGATTCTACCACTTTTCCAGATGAAATAGTGGCACAAATGTTTCTGAAAATGCCCCCAGCCGAGCAGCGACTGGTGGGTATGTATATGATTCAGCACCTCATTACTCTGTATGAGGGTCAGCACTCTGATCCAGGTCCGTTACATGATGTCCTGAACGAGTTACTCCAGTACAGATGGAGAGGTCTAGGTACCGATTTAATTAGTGTCATTCTAGAACAACGTCACAAATATAGAACGTTTTTGAACCCGCATTTTGTTCATGTCTCACCCCCAGAAAGTAAATCATTTTACATAGACAGACAGAATCCGCTACGAGAAGTCCACCCAGTCAGAGGAACGGGTGGCGAAATGCAACGAGTGTTTGTATACACTCCAATCACAAAGATGGAACTCCTTGAAATGAAGAAATTAATTCCCTGTCATGACAAAGATCCAGCAGGGTTCCATAGAGAATTAAAAGACATGCTCCGTATGGGAGAATACACTTACCCAGATATCATTAAAATGTTAAAGGTCCTGTTGCCCGCAGGGGTGTATGAAAAGCTAAAGGAAAAAGAATGGGAGGTGGGAGAGAAAAAGATCGATTGGACAGTTCTAGAAGCTGAAGACAAGGCACGAGTACCAGGTACCGGTCTTGGAGATAAATGTAAAGAATTACCAGAATTATTGATTCAAGTTTTACCCAGATTATTGACAACCAGAAAAGAAGACTGGGATGCAATCTCAGCCTGTAAACAGAAACAAGATGAAGATATTAGTGATTTTTATTCTAGATTTGAAAAATGTTTCAGTATCAACAGTGGTCTCAAGACAAGTAGTGAGTCATACCCTCACCTTTTTGTTACTAAATTAGTCGAGAATTCAAGTCCATCAATTAAAAATCGAGTTTTGAAAGTCGAAAGCAGCTGGCAAGCTAATACTCCGTCCCAGATGCTCCAGATGCTCCAGTACCACCAGAATAGAATCAGGGAAGAGCAAGAACACGAAAGAAAACGTATGAAAGACACGAAAATGAAAGTACTAGTTGCACAATCTGTTCCTCAAGACAGTCAGAAGAGGGGTCCGAATCAAGCCAGTCAGCCTGCAGCTCCCGTTAAAGGGAACTGCAATTATTGTAAACAGCCAGGTCATTTTATAAACGAGTGTGCAGTTCTGAAACACAACATAGCTACTGGTAAGACTAAAGAAAGACCACGTCCGCCTAGACAAGAACAAGTTTCACAGACTCCTCAGTCACAGAATGCACTACAGACAGTTACAGTACCGCAGCCTATCGCTGCAACACAGCATGTTACATCGCAGATGTACCAGTATGCACAGTCTGAGTATCCAGAGTATCAGCCATATTCATGAAACAGCCTAGAGAGGGAGGTAGGCTTGCCTCTCATCGAGATACCTGTAGATCAAGAAGGTCCCTATGTTCACAGTCAAGTATTAGGGAAAGACAGAAAGTTTTTGATTGATACAGGGGCAAGTAGGACCACAATTAGTCACGCCGAAGTTCCAGGGGCTCCGCTCTCAGGCTCAAGAAATGTTTCCCTTGGATTTTCAGGAAAGCCGATCGTTAATGAGATTTCAAAGCCAGTTACTCTAGAAGTAGGTCCATTGTCCCGTACTACTGATCTGTTACTTACTAAGTCATGTCCAGAAAACCTATTAGGCATTAGGACACTGAAAGAATTAGGTGCAGTCATTTGCTGTTCCCCAGAGGGAATACGTCTGTTCCTACGTGACTTTAAGGGTCACTATGTATTACGAGATTTTGATTCAAGACTGTCTAAAGTTCCGCAGCATTTATGGGCGCAAGGTCCAACTGATGTAGGTTACATGCAAATCACACCCCATCGTGTGACTCTCAAGCCAGGTGTAGTGTTACCACGAATCAGACAGTATAGATTGCCACCTGAGGCTGTAGCAGCCTTATCCAAAATTATTGACGAGCTCATCGCTCAAGGAGTAGTTGTAGAAACTGACTCCAATGTATGTAACTCTCCGATCATTCCAGTCATGAAACGTACTGATCCAAATGCACCCCCAGTATATCGATTAGTGATCGACCTACGAGAACTTAATAAATGTATTATTCCACAGTACCCAGTTGTCCCAGATATCTCTTCCCTGTTAACTGCTATTGATTCCGAAGCCACGTTCTTCACAGTAATAGACCTCAAGAACGCATTTTTTAGTGTTCCCATTCATCCAGACAGCCAGTTTCTTTTCGGATTTTGTTTAAATGGAAGGAGCTATATGTTCACACGCGCTCCTCAAGGTTTCACAGAAAGCCCTAGTATTTACAGTCAAGCACTTAAGAGACAACTTGACAACATTCACATGCCAACTGACACTGCCCTGCTCCAGTATGTCGATGATCTACTGATCACAGCCCGTTCTGAACGTGATTGCGAGCGAGCGTCACTGACGGTTCTGTATTTCCTAGCCGAGATGGGGCACAAGGTGTCCCCTTCGAAGCTTCAATTCTGTGTCCAGCAAGTGGTATACTTAGGACACTTGCTGTCCAAGAGGGGTAGGCAGTTGACACCAGACCGCATCCAGTTAATAGCGAGTCTTCCCCAGCCCAGAACCCAGAAGGAGGTACGTGCCTTTATCGGCCTTACTTCTTATTGTAGACAATGGATTCCCCAGTATGCATTTCTAGCCAAGCCACTGATACAGTTAACGACACAGGAGGCAGCCGTATCGACTGTCCTCCCTTGGACATCTGAACATACACTTAGTTTCAACGAGTTAAAGAAAGCCCTATGCCAAGCCCCAGTTCTAGCTACACCGAACTACAATAAGCCTTTTGCACTTTTCGTTACTGAACGCGAAGGTACAGCATTATCTGTTCTCACACAAGATCAAGCAGGACAATACAAGCCCTGTGCTTATTTTTCTAGCACATTAGATCCAGTCGCCCAGGCATTGCCTGCGTGCCTCAAGTCAGTTGCCGCCACAGCATTAGCTATCAGACAAAGTGATTCCATAGTCTTAGGACACTCCTTGACAGTACAAGTTCCACATTCCGTGGAAGTTCTTTTAAACCGAACACAAACTCAGCACTTGACAATTGCACGTTTAACAGGTTATGAATTGACATTGTTCCAGCCACACATAGAAATTAGACGCTGCAACGTCCTGAATCCTGCTACACTGTTACCATCAGTTAATTCAAATCCTGACCCACATGACTGTGTGGAAGTAGTTAACATTACGACAAAGCCAAGACAAGATCTGACAGATATTCCGTTGCCAGATCCTGACCTGACACTTTATGTGGATGGTTCATGTATGAGAACTAGTACAGGAGAATTAGTCGCCGCGTATGCAGTGACTACTGACACCGAAGTTATTGAAACACACCGTATTGATACCCTGTCCGCTCAAGCAGCAGAGCTAGTTGCTCTGACACAAGCCTGCATACACGCCAAGAACCTGAAAGTTAATGTTTACACAGATTCACGTTACGCATTTGGAGTTGTACACGACTTCGGAGTGCTCTGGCAGGAGAGAGGTTTCATGACTTCTCATGGAACCAAGATTCAGCATGGTCTCCTTATTCAAGCTCTGTTAGATGCCATAAATTTACCGACATCCATTGCTATCATGAAATGCAAAGCACATACGAAAGTTACTGACATTATTTCTCAAGGTAACGATCTAGCAGATCGCACAGCCAAGCTTACAGCACAGACTCCAGACATTCCAGTTAACCTGACACATACTTCAGCTCCGGCTACATGTATGACAGTTAAGGACCCTACACAAGATGTCATAGATATCCAGTTACATGCTACTCCTGAAGAAATCAAGAAATGGTCTGAACAAGGAGGGGTCCAGACAGATCAAGGATGGTTAACGAAGGGTAGAGCCACATGGTTTCTCCCCGACTCTATGGTTCAAGTCATCATTAATACCGCACATAGTCCAGCACATTTAGGAGAAAAAGCTATGTTAGACAGTATCCAGAACATTTGGTTCAACAAGCATTTACGAGCTGCAGCCAAGCAGAAAGTCCGTACCTGTATGATATGTTGTCAGTTTAATCCAGGTAAAAGTGTCCCGGTGGAACAAGGTGGATTCCAGCCCCCTGACCACCCTTTTGAAGTCCTCCAGATGGATTATATTCAGATGGAGCGATGTCGAGGTTTCAAGTATGTCCTTGTAGTTGTATGCGCTTTGTCCAGATGGACAGAAGCATATCCAGTCCCAGATTACACAGCCGCGACCACTGCCAAGCAGTTGGTTCGTGAGTTTTTCCCTCGATATGGACTCCCTAGAGTCGTATATTCTGATAACGGTCAGCCATTCTCATCTGAGTTGATGAAGCACGTTTCCCTGTTGTTAGGGTACCAGTGGAAGTTTCATTGTGTACGCCATCCTGAAGCAGCCGGTCTAGTCGAGAGACATAATCAGACTCTGAAAATCCGCATCGCCAAAGTATGTAAAGATAAGGGTGTGGACTGGCTAGTAGCTCTGCCAGTCGCTTTGTTTTATATGCGCATGGTCGCACATTCCAGATCAGGTCTGTCCCCGTATGAGGTTGTATTCGGCCGCCCCCCTAACATGTGGGGTACTCCTAGACCCCGAAGTATTACTGATGTTTCATGTAATATGCTGACAGATTACCTAGCTTCCTTGATGTCTGCCCTCAACTCATGTCGTTCACAGGTTGCCGCCGCATTTCCAGACAATACCGAGGTGGCACCGCATGAAATCGGTCCAGGTTCCATGGTGATGGTCCGAAACTTTGACAGATCAAGTCCGCTGGAGCCTCGATGGAAAGAGCCCCGTCAGGTCCTCCTCACCACCCGTACAGCCGTGAAGTTGGAAGGCCGAAAAGGATGGATACACCTTTCTCACGTTAAACTTTTTAAAGGACTGAAACCGGTCTCTAAAAACATTTCCCAGGATATCAAGACTTGCCAGAACATTGTTCCTAAGGACTGTCCCGCAAATGACATTGATATAACCCCTCCCTTGGTAGAGAAAACTCCGCAGCAGGAGTATAAGCATAAACTACGGTCTAGTAAAATAAGTCAGTCAGTTTGATTGTATAAGTCCTCCCCTAGGTGAAACGGTTAGACTGTTTCTGACATGTATAAAATAGACCCCCATAGTGAGAGAGTTAGTAAAAACTCAATCAGATGTATCGTTTTTCTAAGTTTCATATTATTCATCAGCATTATGATTTCCTGCACCAGTTATGCCTTTTTTCTATATTTCCCAGTTCTTCATGTAAATAAGTCTGCTAATGTTACAGTAGAGCACACGTTTAGTGATCTGCCCCCTCATGAACTGTCCTACCGCCTCGCTATGCGTAATAACTCATTTATCCGTATGTTACATTACTCACACCAGACCAGCAATACCACTAATTGTTGGGTGTGTGGTCGACTCCCCCCTTTCCAGACACCGAAGGGAGTTCTGCCACTCTTTCCTTATCCTTTTTCACATAATGGTTCGTGTGGAGCATGGTCCACGTTAACGTCATCCTCAACAGATATGTCTTTTCTTAACAGTACATGTTTCCCAGACAAGCAAGGTCTCCCCCACCGAACAGGGTTAGATCTAGAAAATGAAGTGTACAATTTAGGTAACTATTCTTCGAATTTTATGGTCCTGAATGTTCAGTCTGATACTACTCCAGACTCACCTGCTATTTCAGTATTACCAGTCAAAGGCGAATTATGTGTTTGTAATTATGGTTCTGTACACGTAGGACATAGTGAATGTACTACTATTGTCAAGTATAGTGACAGTGGGAAATCTATTTTTAAAGCTTCACGTCATTCTTATTTTGTTTGTGGTCAGACCGCATATGTTCGTCTGCCCCTCGATTGGGAGGGAACCTGTTATATTGCTTTCCTACTGCCACCTGTTTTTCTAGCACCACCTGATTATCATAGAAATACACATCTAGTACATACTAGACACAAGAGAAACTTCCCGATTGTCGATTATACTGAAACTGCTGCAGAACAATTCATTGATATTGATAAAGGTGTTTTCCCTTATTTAGGCACAATTGTAAATAGTAAGCTAATTCGTAGATTAACAAGAACCCTTGAAGCTGTAGTAGATGAGACTGCCTCTGCTCTAGGTAACCTAACCGAAGAGCAATCCTTTATGAGAATTGTCGTTTTACAGAATCGTCTCGTCCTTGACGTCATACTGGCCGATAGGGGCGGGGCCTGTAGAGTCATCGGATCTAGTTGCTGCATTTTCATTCCAAATAACGCGCCGTCTGTTTATTCAGCTATAACCAGACTCCATAAAATTGCCCATCTGTTACACCAAGATCCAGGCACCTGGACATGGTCCGGTTGGTTCTGGAATAT
Organism: Lissotriton helveticus; assembly: GCF_964261635.1. Lineage (NCBI taxonomy): Eukaryota > Metazoa > Chordata > Amphibia > Caudata > Salamandridae > Lissotriton > Lissotriton helveticus. Next base: position 2,174,547 of record NC_136067.1, on the reverse strand, counting down.
AATTTCCGCATGGGGATGGAAAGTCCTGTCCTTTCTAGGTATTGCAGTAGCGATCATATTTAGCTGCTGTCTCTGTATACAATGTGGCCCTGCGATTTGTGGCATGTGTGCTACCTCTTGTATTCCCAGTCCTAAGCCCCGTTCTAAATCCCGTTCCAGGATAATTCGAGACGAGCAAATGATACTGTATGAAATGATAGATGGTATCATGAATATTGATGTTTCCTGATGGAAACGTAGTGACAAGGAGGGAATGTGGAAAAGTAAATTTTGCCATGTTCTGTGTCCCTACGTGTCATCCATCATATGTTATGTGTGCATGACCAATATGCATATGTACTCCTCATGTCTGATTAATGACGCAATTACAGTTGTGTCCACCTCTAGTATGCCAGTTTCCAGGCCTCGTGAATACTACGAATATCAGGCCTATGTAAAATAATGTTGCCACGTTTCTCAGTGTGCACGTTATTCCAGTATAAAGTCCCCGTTTCTAGGCCTCAAAAGGGCCTGAGACATCAGATTCAGCTCCTGTCTCCTGAAGTCCTCGTTGAGGAGCGATCCAGCCCCCACCTGTATCCTCGACCTTTCACTTACTTCCTGCCTCGCAGTGCCCGGTGCAGCTTGGCTCTGCCTCTGAGTCTGCCAAGACTATGTTATAGTTCCAGTTATCAGTTCAGTCCTCCTTCTCTGCATTCCTAAAGCTACTGAACTGCATCAATAGTTTCCGTCATTGTCTAGCCTTCACGTCTCCATGTTAAGAGAAATACTGTATTTAATGGTCATTTAATATTCTTCATCACGCACTACATGTAGAATAATGCATGCTCCAGTCTTAAAGTCCGTTAGCCTCTCCCCTCCTGATTCTTAGTTTATATCAACATGTTCCCTAAACATCAGATACTAGATAGAGTTTAGGTACATGTCGCTCCGACCCTCCAGACTTTAGTCTCTGCTCCTAGCACAGAGTTCATAGCCCCCAGCTTCTCCTAGTAACACGTCATTGCCAGTTTGCGCGCACCATCAGGTTAGAGGTCCCGGCTCCTTAGGTAGCCCCCTCCTATGTTTCCGCCCAATCCATGACATATTCTGTTACGTTTGCATCACATGTCTATGTATACGCCCAGTTACACCTACTTTTACTCTTATCTTTCGCGACTGCTACGCGTCACGCCTTCTGCTCCACCCACTGCTACGCCTACTGCAATGTAATGCTATGTGTTTGCGTTTTGTATATAAGCTCATGTATTGTTATTAAAAGCTAGCGCGCTCATCCCAGACCCAGCCCCAGCAGCTGCTGGGCCCCTGTTCCTATGCAGGTTGTCCTGTTCCTGTCCTTATGCTGTATTAAACCTGCAAAAAACTCCTACTACCTCGAATCTTGACTCTTATTTATTGAGCTATTTGTTATGATATACGTCTAGTCAAAAATAGGGTATTATTTATTTATTTACCACACTATCTTTGCAGCCGACTAGACAGCAGAGACCATGTACTATCTCTGCAGCCGACTAGACAGCAGAGACCATGTACTATCTTTGCAGCCGACAAGACAGCAGAGATCATGTACTATCTCTGCAGCCGACAAGACAGCAGAGACCATGTACTATCTCTGCAGCCGGCTAGACAGCAGAGATCATGTACTATCTCTGCAGCCGACTAGACAGCAGAGACCATGTACTATCTCCGCAGCCGACAAGACGGCAGAGACCATGTACTATGTCTGCAGCCGACAAGACAGCAGAGACCATGTACTATCTTTGCAGCCGACTAGACAGCAGAGACCATGTACTATCTCTGCAGCCGACAAGACGGCAGAGACCATGTACTATCTCTGCAGCAGCCGACAAGACGGCAGAGACCATGTACTATCTTTGCAGCCGACTAGACAGCAGAGACCATGTACTATCTCTGCAGCCGACAAGACGGCAGAGACCATGTACTATCTCTGCAGCCGACTAGACCGCAGAGACCATGTACTATCTTTGCAGCCGACTAGACAGCAGAGACCATGTACTATGTCTGCAGCCGCCTAGACAGCAGAGACCATGTACTATCTCTGCAGCCGACTAGACAACAGAGACCATGTACTGCAGCTGGACCCAGATATATTGCTTCAGACTTTACCGGGATATAGTCCTCAAAACTGTAACACAATTATAGACGCACATTTGAGAGAGCACACACAATCAAAACCCATATAGGAACCTGCAGTCCTTGTATAAAAGTCCATCTCTAATTTCCTTATTAGAGGTAACTTATGATGCACCCAGTCGTCTGTAATAAAGAAATTACATAGTTGCTCAACTGTAATAACGTATTACGGCTGAAGTCTGATGTTTCAATAATGCCTACTCGCAGACCTAGCAGTTGAGGGTTAAGGCAGGTCGGTGATCATAATAAAAGCTGCAGTTACAGAGACAAAAATAAAACATGGCTTTTGCTTCTGCTCGGTTTTCTAAACAAAGCGATACAAAAGGGGATGATGGACGGAGCGTTTGAGCAAATCAAACACTCACCCCCAGTCAACTGATCTGGGTTTAATCCATCACCATTCTTTAGCCCACTCAGCCACCCCATTTCAGACATGGCCATATGCAAAAATCAGTCTGACCCTGTGCCTCATGGAAACAGTCCAGCCCGAACTGCCAAGCCATGTCTTCCATGGACCGGAAACAAGCATCCTGGGACCGGTTTCGGATTCATAATCCTCATCAGCCAGACTATCTTGAATCCAGTGGCCAAGTGAGCAAGGGACTCACGTCTGAGCATACCCTGCCACACTTAGGGTGAACAAAGCAATACAAAAGGGGATGATGGACGGAGCGTTTGAGCACATCAAACACTCACCCCCAGTCAACTGATCTGGGTTTAATCCATCACCATTCTTTAGCTCACTCGGCCACCCCAGTTCAGACATGGCCATATGCAAATCAGTCTCACCCTGTGCCTCATGGGAACAGTCCAGCCCGAACTGCCAAGCCGAAACCGGTCCCAGGATGCTTGTTTCCGGTCCAGGGAAGACATGGCTTGGCAGTTCGGGCAGGACTGTTCCCATGAGGCACAGGGTCAGACTGATTTGCATAATGGCCATGTCTGAACTGGGGTGGCTGAGTGGGCTAAAGAATGGTGATGGATTAAACCCAGATCAGTTGACTGGGGGTGAGCAGGGTATGCTCAGACGTGAATCCCGTGCTCACTTTGCCACTGGAATCAAGCAAGCCGGGCTGAAGACGGCTGTAATGCCAGAAACCGGTCCTCGGAAGCTTGTTTCCGGTCCAGGGAAGGCATGGCTTGACAGTTCGGACTGGACTGTTCCCATGAGGCACAGGGTCAGACTGATTTGCATATAGCCATGTCTGAACTGGGGTGGCAGAGTGGGCTAAAGAATGGTGATAGATTAAACCCAGATCTTTTGACTGGGTGTGAGTGTTTGATTGGTTCAGATGCTCCGTCCATCACCACCCCCTTTTGTACCGCTTTTGGCCGCCATAAGTGTGGCAGGGTATGCTCAGACTTAAGTCCCTTGCTCACTTTGCCACTGGATTCAAGCAAGCCGGGCTGAAGATGGCTGTAATGCCAGAAACCGGTCCTCGGAAGCTTGTTTCCGGTCCAGGGAAGGTATGGCTTGGCAGTTCGGGCTGGACTGTTCCCATGAGGCACAGGGTCAGACTGATTTGCATATAGCCATGTCTGAACTAGGGTGGCAGAGTGGGCTAAAAAATGGTGATGGATTAAACCCAGATCTTTTGACTGGGTGTAAGTGTTTGATTGGTTCAGATGCTCTGTCCATCACCACCCCCTTTTGTACCGCTTTTGGCTGCCATAAGTGTGGCAGGGTATGCTCAGACGTGAGTCCCTTGCTCACTTTACCACTGGATTCAAGCAAGCCGGGCTGAAGACGGCTGTAATGCCAGAAACCGGTCCTCGTAAGCTTGTTTCCGGTGCAGGGAAGGCATGGCTTGGCAGTTCGGGGAGGACTGTTCCCATGACGCACAGGGTCAGACTGATTTGCATATAGCCATGTCTGAACTGGGGTGGCAGAGTGGGCTAAAGAATGGTGATGGATTAAACCCAGATAGTTTGACTGGGTGTGAGTGTTTGATTGGTTCAGATGCTCCGTCCATCACCACCCCCTTTTGTACCACTTTTGGTCGCCATAAGTGTGGCAGGGTATGATCAGACGTGAGTCCCTTGCTCACTTTGCCACTGGATTTAAGCAAGCCAGGCTGAAGACGGCTGTAATGCCAGAAACCGGTCCTCGGAAGCTTGTTTCCGGTCCAGGGAAGGCATGGCTTGGCAGTTCGGGCTGGCCTGTTCCCATGAGGCACAAGGTCAGACTGATTTGCATATAGCCATGTCTGAACTGGGGTGGCAGAGTGGGCTAAAGAATGGTGATGGATTAAACCCAGATCTTTTGACTGGGTGTGAGTGTTTGATTGGTTCAGATGCTCCGTCCATCACCACCCCCTTTTGTACCGCTTTTGGCCGCCATAAGTGTGGCAGGGTATGCTCAGACGTGAGTCCCTTGCTCACTTTACCACTGGATTCAAGCAAGCCGGGCTGAAGACGGCTGTAAAGCCAGAAACCGGTCCTCGGAAGCTTGTTTCCGTTCCAGGGAAGGCATGGCTTGGCAATTTGGGCTGGACTGTTCCCATGAGGCACAGGGTGAGACTGATTTGCATATAGCCATGTCTGAACTGGGGTGGCAGAGTGGGCTAAAGAACGGTGATGGATCAAACCCATACCTTTTGACTGGGTGTGAGTGTTTGATTGCTTCAGATGCTCCGTCCACACCAACCCCTTTTGAGACATTGTGTAAGGGCAGGTCTCTCGAAATTGCGGATATAAATACATTCTCACCAAAGAGGTCACTAGAGAGAGAGGTCCTCTGCCCACTCCAAATCGTCAGGTGAGTCAAAGTAGAAAAAGAAATACATTAAGTCAAAATGTGAAACCCTTACTTCTCATCAGTCTTGTCAAGGGAAATCAGGCTGACATTAGGGGGCCCCCCGGTCTCAGCCGCCTGCCTTAGGGTGCCACCCGGTCTCAGCCGCCTGCCTTAGGGTGCCGCCCGGTCTCAGCCGCCTGCCCAGGGGTGCCGCCCGGTCTCAGCCGCCTGCCATGGGGTGCCGTCCGGTCTCAGTCGCCTGCCTTAGGGGCCGATCCCTCAACTGATTCCAATACAACTCGAATTCCCAGGTCCATCGGTGACCCTGCAACAAGATGAAGCTTTCAAAGAAACTATGTTGCAGATATTTGGCATCCAGCTGGCTCCTTCTGGTGTGCCTTTGAACCCCAAGGATCGGCCTCCACCATGACTCAGGGACCGACACCTATCCCAGCTTCTGAACAAGCGCCTCGATCTTTACCAGTTCCCTACATAGCGATGCTAGCTCCAATGCCAGAGAAGAACTGATTGTTGTTTCAAACCTAGAAGTGAATCAGTCACCCTTGCACCGCAGGCGCGTTCACCTGGACCTCTAACACGGTGTATCCAGCCTCGGTCAGACTCTGAAGAGATGCTTGCTTTGCCTCAAAGGTTCTCTGATCCTGATCTCAACAATGATCATTATAGGAATGATGATTCTCAGGTTTTTAAAAGGAGAGTTTATTGCTGGGACCTCAAGTCGTAAAGTTAGAAGTTCATCCCACCTTACCTTTGTGAATTGGACCCACTGTGTGTAATTATATGCATGTTCAAGCCTCCACATAGTCGGCCCGATTCACAAAAGTAATCTGAGGCAACATCCTAACTTAAGACAAAATCCTAAACTTAAGACTACTAAATGCCTTCTGTGAATACCAAAAGTAGTAAGTTTAGGATTTTGTCTCAGATTAGTTCAGTGAATCGGCCCCCCTAACTTTACTACTACTAAATGCATTTCTAAATGCATTTCTTTTATGTATACCGAAAGTCGCAAAGTTAGGATTTTTCTCAGTTTAGTAGTATGAAAGATAGGAATCCTAAATTTACTTCTGATAAATGCTTTTGGTAAATACTGAAAGTCGTAAAGAAAGGATTTTTCTCAGTTTAGTAGTAGTAAAGTTAGGAATCTTAACATTATTAGTACTAAATGCCTTTTATGAATACCGAAAGTCGTAAAGTTAGGATTTTGTCTCAGTTTAGTAGTAGTAAAGTTAGGAATTCTAAATTTACTACTACTCAATGCCTTTTGTGAATACCGAATGTAAAGTTAGGATTTCATTTGTGAATCTGGCCCAGTGGGTGATTCCAAGCATGTTCAAGCCTCCACATAGTGTGTGATTATATGCACTTTCAAGCCTCCACATAGTGTGTGATTACAAGCATGTTCAAGCCTCCACATAGTGCGTGCTTATATGCACGTTCAAGTCTCCACATAGTGTGTGATTATATGCATGTTCAAGCTTCCACATAGTGGGTGACTACAAGCATGTTCTAGCCTCCACATAGTGTGTGATAACATGCATGTTCAAGCCTCTACATAGTGTGTGATTATATGCACATTCAAGCCTCCACATAGTATGTGATTATATGCACGTTCAAGCCTCTACATAGTGTGTGATTACATGCATGTTCAAGCCTCCACATAGTGTGAGATTATATTTACGTTCAAGCCTCCACATAGTGTGTGATTACAAGTATGTTCAAGCCTCCACATAGTGTGTGATTACATGCATGTTCAATCCTCCACATAGTGTGTGATTACAAGCATGTTCAAGCCTCCACATAGTGTGTGATTACAAGCATGTTCAAGCCTCCACATAGTGTGTGATTATATGCACGTTCAAGCCTCCACATAGTGTGTGATTACAAGCATGTTCAAGCCTGCACATAGTGTGTGATTATGTGGACATTCAAGTCTCCACATAGTGTGTGATTATATGCACGTTCAAGCCTCCACATAGTGTGTGATTACAAGCATGTTCAAGCCTCCACATAGTGTGTGATTACAAGCATTTTCAAGCCTCCACATAGTGTGTGATTATATGCACGTTCAAGCCTCCACATAGTGTGTGATTACAAGCATGTTCAAGCCTCCACATAGTGTGTGATTATATGGACATTCAAGTCTCCACATAGTGTGTGATTATATGCACGTTCAAGCCTCCACATAGTGGGTGACTACAAGCATGTTCTAGGCTCCACATAGTGTGTGATAACATGCATGTTCAAGCCTCTACATAGTGTGTGATTATATGCACATTCAAGCCTCCACATAGTATATGATTATATGCATGTTCAAGCCTCCACATAGTGTGCGATTACAAGTATGTTCAAGCCTCCCCATAGTGTGTGATTACATGCATGTTCAAGCCTCCACATAGTGTGAGATTATATTTACGTTCAAGCCTCCACATAGTGTGTGATTACAAATATGTTCAAGCCTCCACATAGTGTGTGATTGCATGCATGTTCAAGCCTCCACATAGTCGGCCCGATTCACAAGTAATCTGAGACAAAATCCTATCTTAAGACAAAATCCTAAACTTAAGACAAAATCTTAACTTAAGACTACTAAATGCCTTCTGTGAATACCAAAAGTAGTAAGTTTAGGATTTTGTCTCAGATTAGTTTTGTGAATCGGCCCCCCTATCTTTACTACTACTAAATGCCTTTTGTGAATACTGAAAGTCGTAGTTAGGATTTTACTCAGTTTAGTAGTACTAAAGTTAGGAATCCCCAATTTACTTCTAATTAATGCCTTTTGTGAATACCGAAAGTCATAAAGATAGGATTTTTCTCAGTTTAGTAGTAGTAAAGTTTGGAATCCTAACATTACTACTACTACATGCATTTTGTGAATACCGAAAGTCGTAAAGTTAAGATTTTGTCTCAGTTTAGTAGTAGTAAAGTTAGGAATTCTAAACTTACTTCTACTCAATGCCTTTTGTGAAAACCAAAAGGTGTAAAGTTAGGATATTGTCTCCGAATACTTTTGTGAATCTGGCCCAGTGTGTGATTATATGCATGTTCAAGCCTCCACATAGTGTGTGATTATATGCACGTTCAAGCCTCCACATAGTGTGTGATTGCAAGCATGTTCAAGCCTCCACATAGTGTGTGATTATATGCATGTTCAAGCCTCCACATAGTGTGTGATTACATGCATGTTCAAGCCTCCACATAGTGCTTGATTATATGCATGTTCAAGCATCCACATACTGTGTGATTACAAGCATGTTCAAGCCTCCACATAGTGTGTGATTATATGCACATTCAAGTCTCCACCTAGTGTGTGATTATATGCACATTCAAGACTCCACATAGTGTGTGATTACATGCACGTTCAAGCCTCCACATAGTGTGTGGTTACAAGCGTGTTCTAGCCTCCACATAGTATGTGATTACATGTAGGTTCAAACCGCCACATAGTGTTGGATTATATGCACCTTCAAGCCTCCACATAGTATGTGATTATATGCACTTTCAAGCCTCCACATGGTGTCTGATTACAAGCATGTTCAAGCCTCCACATAGTGTGTGATTACATACACATGCAGGCCTCCACATACAGTGTGATTATATGCACACTGAAGCCTCCACATAGTGTGATTATAAGCACATTCAAGCCTTCACATAGTGTGTGATTATATGCACATTCAAGCCTCCACATAGTGTGTGATTAAATGCACGTTCACTCCTCCACATAGTGTGTGATTACATGCATGTTAAAACCTCCACATAGTGTGTGAATATATGCACTTTCAAGCCTCCTCATAGTGTGTGATTACAAGCATGTTCAAGCCTCCACATAGTGTGTTATTACATGCATGTTCAAGCCTCCACATAGTGTGTGATTACATGCACGTTCAAGCCTCCACATAGTGTGTGATTACAAACATGTTCAAGCCTCGACATAGTGCGTGATTATATCCATGTTCAAGCCTCCACATAGTGTGTGATTACATGTATGTTCAAGCCTCCACATCGTGTGTGATTACATGCACGTTCAAGCCTCCACATAGTGTGTGATTATATGCACGTTCAAGCCTCCACATACTGTGTGATTACAAGCATGTTCAAGCCTCCACATAGTGTGTGATTATATGCATGTTCAAGCCTCCACATAGTGTGTGATTATATGCACGTTCAAGCCTCCACATAGTGTGTGATTGCAAGCATGTTCAAGCCTCCACATAGTGTGTGATTATATGCTCGTTCAAGCCTCCACATAGTGTGTGATTATATGCATGTTCAAGCCTCCACATAGTGTTCGATTATATGCACGTTCAAGCCTCCACATAGTGTGTGATTACAAGCATGTTCAATACTTTTGTGAATCTGGCCCAGTGTGTGATTATATGCACGTTCAAGCCTCCACATAGTGTGTGATTGCAAGCATGTTCAAGCCTCCACATAGTGCGTGATTATATCCACGTTCATGACTTCACATAGTGTGTGATTATATGCATGTTCAAGCTTCCACATAGTGTGTTATTACAAGCATGTTCAAGCCTCCACATAGTGCGTGATTATATCCACGTTCATGACTTCACATAGTGTGTGATTACATGCATGTTCAAGCCTCCACATAGTGTGTGATTACATGCACGTTCAAGCCTCCACATAGTATGTGATTACAAGCAGGTTCAAGCCTCCACATAGTGTGTGATTACAAGCATGTTCAAGCCTCCACATAGTGTGTGTTTACATGCATGTTCAAGCCTCCACATAGTGTGTGATTACATGCACGTTCTAGCCTCCACATAGTGTGTGATTATATTCAAGTTCACGCCTCCACATAGTGTGTGAATATATTCGCGTTCACGCCTCCACATAGTGTGTGATTATATGCACTGTTAGACCTGGCACATTGGCGTGAGTCTCCCTCCCACTTTTTGCAGATGTGCCTCAGATGTTTTGCTGGTGTTAGCAGCTCAGGGCACTGCGCAACGGCCAATCCGTGACGCAGTGCAAGTGCTCCCAACATAAAGTTAGCGAGGCCCTTTTGCCGGTGGTGCTACGGGACGCCTCTCAGCAGTACGAGGCGTACTAACTCCTGCGAACGGAGTCAGCACGCTGCAGGCCTTGCCCAAGTCATTGTGGGGCCACTTTTAAGGATCGCCAAAACGAGTAAACCAGGGACATTGCTTCCATGCCACAACTTGCAGATAAATAACGGTGGCATTTGACTAAGTGTACTTGACCCATTTTTTCACGAAGAAGCCATTTTTTTAAAGTGACTGAAAGCATTCTAAAGTATTGTCCCTGCTATTTAAGAACTGTGGCCTATTTGAAACGTAACTGGAACCACCTGTAAAACACGCAAAGACTGCAGTTGAAGCCTGCTTAAGAATTTATATATAAAGATATATTTTTTACAGAACCAACAGTCTTGTGTCATTGTGTGGTGAGGTGATGATTCATTGTATGTGTTGCTCAAGTGCTTAACCGTGTGTGCTCTGGGGTTTAGCCTTGTCTGCTCGCACTGATGCAGCGCAGCTCCAGAAATTATTTCTAATCAATACTCACCATTACCCTGAAACATTTAAACACACAATTCATGCATCAGTGGGGCCCATAACACTGCGCATTTACCCTGTTCACTTACACTGGGCTTCAAGGCTCTGGTGAATCACAAAGGAGAAACGCTGTATCATTTGGTGGAGCGTCTAAACCTATTTAACTAATATTTACACCTGCAGATTTAAACATTTACCATGGTTTTACTCAGACTTAAATTATTCAGACACACCACCATTATGGCAATGGATCTGTTAGAATGAAAATAAGGCGTAGGAAGAATTCAAAGACCAGCTTTTATTTCCTCATTTATCTAATTTTTATTCAAAGCAAAACTGCAATTTATGTCTGACATTTATGCATTAGTAAATCTTTATTCAGTAAATCTTAAACTTTATTCTCAAAAAATGATAATTTTATTTAGAGCTCAAAGAAAGTATCGCTTTATTTAGAAAACAGATTAATTAGCAAAGAACAGATAGCTCCAACTACAATTTTCTTTCAACATCCCTGACATCCCTAACTAACGCCCTCATCTTATCCTTAAATCCTGCAAAGCAAACAAGTAAAGAAAAATTAGATCTCTTACATCCAGGAATCGGTCAGCAATCGGGCAGCATCTCCGATGGAAATGGAAAAAGCGACCCTGACTTGACAAAACCAGGGGTTTTTATACCCTAAATTCCTAACTTAATCTATCTAAAAAGTAACTAACATCTCTTATTCAGAATTTCATTGGACAATTTCGGGGTGGGTGAGCATCATATTACCATTACAGCATTAATTTCTCAACGTGTCAGCGAAATAAGAAAGTGGCTTTGTTTAGGACAGTCTTTGGCCAAGGCATTTCCTCCAGTGGCAACATCCACACTTCTTCCCAGGCTTTGAGCACGACATCATCTTTGCTTGGCACACATCCTAGGTTCCGGGCCACATCAGCCTTTAACCTCCTCGAGCATAGGCAGTTCACTCTGACTTGCAGGTTTTGACGCGCCTGCGCTGTCCAAATCTTGCTCACAGTTTTACCCAGGCAGCCATTTTTGCACAGGCCTCAGAGGCCACTTTTGGAACTATCATAGAAACAAACACAGATTTATGTTAAATTATGAATTTAAACCTATTCTGTTTACCTCCCACCTTACTAATGTTTCCCAATTAGTTGTTACCTCACACACAAGCCACATAAATGCGTTTGATACTTACATTTCGACTTCTCCATCACATAAATGAATACAAATAGCACGTTTAAATTGTGTTTGTTTATTAATAAGCTGCTCATTAGTTCACAATACGATAACAATACATATTAGCTGGGTTTATTTTTGCAGCAAGCAAGCAACTTTAGTTTTCCCCATGTGTAATAAAAAAATAATGTGTGCATTTTACTCTATGGTTGGTTAATTTAAAAAATATGCAATTAGTGAACGTTATTGTTATGGGACATTAACTTTACGAGGGGTACACAAAATTTTGCGTTTGCCACCTCGCTCCATCAGCGCCACGCCGCCTAGAGGGTGAGCAGGGGTTGATTCTAAGAGTAATTCATTCGCCCTGACTTATAGGAGAGGGTCCCTGCTTGTGACAAGTGAATACTTGAGCCAACCAGAGACCCCCAATTCTAACATTGGTGGCAGCGGTGGGATGAAATGGTTAGGCAAGCAAATGCTAACTTTCTAAAAGTAGCATTTGCAAACACAGGATATTAAAATAAACTTTACTGAAAGAATTATTTTATTATTCTGAGTTCAGGCATACTAAACTTGACCTTCCACCATGTTCCCTGAGCCTGCTGGGATTATAGAGTGTAATAATTCCAGCAGCCCATTTTGGCCTATGAGAACAGGTAGCCTTACAATAGTGAAAAATGAAAATGGCTGTGATTCACTATTAGGACATGCCACCCACATCAGGGCTTGTCCTACCTTACACTTACAATGCACCCTGCCCTTGGGGAGACTAATATGTAGTAAAGGGAAGGTTTAGGGGCTGGCAAGTGGGTGCACTTGCCCAGCCAGCATGAAAGTACCAGACTGCACGCAGGTTCTGCAATGGCAGACCCTAGATACATTTTAAAAGGTTGCTTCTGTAGGTGGCGCAACCAGCGCTGCAGGCCCACTAGCAGTATTGGTATTTACAAGCCCTGGCACTCCGGGTGCACTTTACTGGGGACTGACAGTAAAAATCCAATGAGCCAATCATGGAGATCAATTATAGGTACACTTTATGTTGGGAGCACTTGCACAGCGGCACGGATTGGCCGTGGCGCAGTGCGCTGAAGAGCTAACACCAGCAAACCATCTGAGGCACATCAGCAAAAAGTGGAAGGGAGACTCACGCCAAGGTGCCAGGTCTAACACGTGTCCCCTCCAGCTGAAATGTGGGGAGAACTACCCTACCCCAGGGAGTTCCTCATCACTAAGGCAGAAAAACCTGGACAGACCGTCAGCATTGGCGTGGTCTATGCCAGGGCGATGTACCGTGAAGTCCATACCCTGTAGGGAAATGGACCACCTCAACAGCTTTGGGTTCTCACCCCTCATTTGCCTCAACCATCTGAGGGGCCTGTGGTCTGTCTGAACCCATGAAGAAGCCGTTTTTTTAAAGTGACTGAAAGCATTCTAAAGTATTGTCCCTGCTATTGAAGAACTGTGGCCTATTTAAATCGTAACTGGAACCACCTGTAAAACACGCAAAGACTGCATTTGAAGCCTGCTTAAGAATTTATATATAAAGATATAATTTTTACAGAACCAACAGTCTTGTGTCATTGTGTGGTGGGGTGATGATTCATTGTATGTGTTGCTCAAGTGCTTAACCCTGTGTGCTCTGGGGTTTAGCCTTGTCTGCTTGCACCACGCCGCCTAGAGGGTGAGCAGGGGTTGATTCTAAGAGTAATTCCTTCGCCCTCACTTAGAGGAGAGGGCTCCTGCTTGTCACAAGTGAATACTTGCGCCAACCAGAGACCCCCAATTCTAACATGCACATTCACGCCTTTACATAGTGTGTGATTATAATCGTGTTGAGCTCCCTGCCTATTGTGTGTGTGGAGATTATCGTGGTCCATACAGTGATGGTGTGAAAGGATTTTCAAGTCCCCACAGAGATAGTGTGTGATTATAGCAATGTTTGTGTCTGCTTTTCTGGAAGAATGCGAACTAAAATCTCAGTCAGTTTTTCCGATTCTTTGGATAGAATTTTGAGATGACATGTTTCGACAGCCACAGAGATGTGTCTTAGTCTAGATGAGTATCTGTGAAAGCAATATCTGATGGCCAGCAAAGGTTATCTAACATGTAATGCACACAGAGTGCATTTCAAAGTCTGACTGACTGATAATTGTTGAAAAGGAAAATGATTTCTTATGAGGAAGGAGACCTGACCCCGTGCGCTGTAGTCTTGGGGGCATATTTATTGAGATGCCATGTAGTGCGGCAAGTCCCATTTCTGAACTGTGCTGGGCTGCGCGATAGGGAAGGGGTAGGAATGCGCTGTACTTAACATGATACGGCGCACTCCTGTCATTCCCCACTGCTGGCCACCATGTGCTGCTGTGCGCCAATGCAGACGCCCATGCACCATGGTGGAAGGGTGCCTGCGTTGTAAGTAAGATTGTTTTGGTGACTCCTTCCCGTACAAGAACAATCCCCGGAGGCATAGTCCTCTTTCTGTGTGTGCTGCAGAATGCAGAGGAAGTAAAGAGGAGAAGATAAGATATTTCTCCTCGTTACGCCTCACCTGGGAAGCTGCAGCATTTTGGATCATTCTCTAGGTAACCAGTAATGGAACATTTGGGAATTAGCCAAAATCCTTTCTCAGTGTCTCACACCTGCTGCGTTGACTCCTCTCTCTGCCTCACACTCTCTGAATCCAGATGTTTTCTTTCTCTTCCCAGATGTTCAATAACAGACTTCGGAGACTGCGCCTACATCGAAGATGAAGCCCTGAGGGTGACGGGATGTTTGCTCCCAAGACCCTACATTTGTACTAAGGAGCCCTATCAGTAACAAACCGAGAGCACAGAGCCCTGGCTGGGACTCTTGAAGTCTTTATTCCTCTGTTATGCAAATACTTTGAATGTCTGGATGCTAAATCCAGTAAGTCACTGGTCTGAAGTTGCAACGACGAGCAACAGAATTTGTTAATCAGTGTTCCAGGGCATGCTGTGAACGAAGTATTAATCATAACTTTACTCATGAATGCTAGAATGGTTAGAATACACCAGAGATGGACAGATACATAGAAGAAAGCAGTGAAGACAATCATGTCACCCAAATGCTGTTAACTGAATAAAGTGAGTTGAACTGTGAATTCTTGTAGGTGATGGGGTAGGAACTGTGTCAACAATAGTGTTACAGGATGGAAAGTTCTTGTTTTTGTAGAAAATGCAGAAAAAACCAAATAAAGCTGAATTAAAAATATTGATGCCTTTACTCATGAAAGTTCCAATGAACTCTGGGAGAAGGTTCTTTCTTGCTCTTCTTGTTTGAAGTTACTATGGTGTTAGACGGGGACCCTGAGGGTCGGCCGGATACCGAGGGAGAGATCCCCGAGGGGGACCGTCTCCGGCGATCGTACAGACAAGTACCCTCCCTCCCCACAAACAGGCACCACACCAAGTCGAGTTCAAGACTTTATATAAGGTTCTTAAGGCAAGGATATCAGCGATACAGGATAACTTGGACCCGGGGGTCCTCTCACTTCTAGTCTCTGTAGGGAAAGGGGGTAGCGGGACAGTCTTAGTACCGGATCGGTACAGGTGGTGGTAAAAGGCGAGCTCACAATCCTCGAGCTGGAGGGTCTGTGGATCGGGCCGCGGCAGCGCCAGCAGGCCAAGGTGATAGTCTCATAAAGCAGAGGGCCGCGGCAGCGCCAGCAGGCCAAGTCGATGGTTTCACGAGGCAGAGGGCCGCGGCAGCGCCAGCAGGCCAAGACGATGGTTTCACGAGGCAGGGGGCCGCGGCAGCGCCAGCAGGCCAAGACGATGGTTTCACGAGGCAGAGGGCCGCGGCAGCGCCAGCAGGCCAAGACGATGGTTTCACGAGGCAGAGGGCCGCGGCAGCGCCAGCAGGCCAAGACGATGGTTTCACGAGGCAGGGGGCCGCGGCAGCGCCAGCAGGCCAAGACGATGGTTTCACGAGGCAGAGGGCCGCGGCAGCGCCAGCAGGCCAAGTCACGGATGAGTTCTTCTCGGGTCTCTCGACTCCAGGATACAACTGCCTTCCTGGTCTGGTCCTGCCCCAGTTATAGGTCTGGTCCCCTTTGATGTCCGGACCCTCGCGCCTGGGGGCCGGGAGGTCCGGGATGAGGGAGTCCAGACACCCAGCAGGGGGGTGGAGCCAGCGCCCAGGCGGCCTGGGGTGATCGACACCTGGCGGAGGAGAGCCGTTGACGATTCCTTCTCCCATTGACTCGCCAAGTGGTCACTCTGCCTCCTGGGGGGAGGTTGGTGCCTCGATGTCGGGCCCGGCCGGGCCCAGGGTGAGGGTCGAGTTGAGGCCACGCGGCCTCGTGCTGCAGTGCCCCAAGATGGCGGCCGGGTCGATGTCGTGGGGTAGATGGTGACCCGGGCCAGCTGGGTCCGGAGCTGGTGTCTTGTAGTGGAGGGATTGCAGGGTACTTCGGGTGGTCGTTGGTGGACTCTGGCTGGGGATGCAGGGAGAGCCAGGGTCCTGGTCCCATTGCGGGGAGGGGGTACAGCTCGAACATGCGGCCTGTCCAACATGCGTCCCCCCCAGCTGAAGGCGGGGAGAGTCAGCCATCTTCCTGGGGACTCTCCTCGCTGAGGCGGAAAAAGCGTGACAGGCCGTCGGCGTTGGCGTGGTCCTGGCCTGGACGATGTTCCACCGTGAAGTCCATCCCCTGCAGGGAGATGGACCAGCGCAACAGCTTCGGGTTCTCCCCCCGCATTTGCATCAGCCATTGCAGGGGTCGGTGGTCTGTTTGCACCCGGAAGTGGGTGCCGAAGAGGTATGGCCGGAGCTTCTTGAGTGCCCAGACTACGGCGAAGGCCTCCCTCTCAATGGTGCTCCAGCGCTGTTCTCGGGGCAAGAGGCGTCTGCTGATGAAGACCACTGGATGGTCGACCCCTTCGGCGTTGAGTTGGGAGAGGACGGCCCCCACACCATGATCGGAGGCGTCCGTCTGCACAATGAATTCCCGGCTGTAGTCGGGAGCCTGGAGCACGGGGGCCGTGCACATGGCGGTCTTTAGCTTCTCGAAGGCTGATTGGCAGCCCGGGGTCCAGTTGACGGTTTTGGGGCTCTTTTTGGAGGTGAGCTCTGTGAGGGGCCCCACGATGCTGCCATAGTCCTTCACGAACCGCCGGTAGTATCCGGTGAGCCCCAGGAAGGCCCGGACCTCCGTTTGGCTCGTAGGGGGTTGCCAGGCCTGGATGGCAGCAATCTTGAGTTGGAGAGGGGCCACCAGCCCGCTTCCCACTTGGTGTCCCAGGTAGGTCACGGACCCTTGGCCAACTTGGCACTTGCTGGCCTTGATGGTGAGCCCGGCTTGCTGGAGGGCGAGTAGAACCTCCCGCAGGTGGCGGAGGTGGTCGGTCCACTGGTGGCTGTACACAGCAATGTCGTCCAGGTAGGCGGCGCTGAAGTCTTCCAGGCCCGCCAGTACCTGGTTTACCAGCCGTTGGAACGTTGCCGGGGCGTTTTTCATGCCGAAGGGCATGACTTTAAAGTGGTAGTGCCCGTCTGGGGTAGAGAAGGCGGATCGTTCTTGGGCCCTAGGGGTGAGGCCGATCTGCCAGTAGCCCGCTGTTAAGTCGAAGATGCTCAGGTAGCGGACGGCCCCCATCCGGTCAATTAGCTCGTCTGCCCGGGGGATGGGATGAGCGTCGGTCCGGGTAACTGCATTCAGCCCTCGATAGTCCACGCAGAACCGGAGCTCAGGGGCAACGCCCGGGGCAGCTGCCTTGGGAACCAGGACGACTGGGCTCGCCCAGGGACTGTCTGAGGGTTCGATCACTCCTAGGGTCAGCATCTTGGACACCTCGGTCTGGATGCAGGCTCGTTCCCGGTCTGGTACGCGGTATGCTCGGTGTCGAATAGGAGGGCTGTCCCCGGTGTCCACATCGTGGAGGCACCAGGGGGTGACTCCGGGGGTGAGGGAGAACAGGGAGGCGAACTGCCTCAGGAGCGTTTGGCAGTCTTGGCGTTGCTCCGGGGACAGGGCCTCGGAGAGCTGGACCCCTTCCACTGAGCCATCCTGCTCGAAGGCCCTCAGTAAGTCCGGAAGGGGTTCGGAGTCTTCTTCTGTCCCAGTATCGGTAGCCATTAGGAGGCTGAGTTCGGATCGCACAAAATGGGGTTTGAGCCTGTTGGCATGGAGGACCCGTAGGGGGTTCCGGGCAGTCTCCATGTCGATTAAATAGGTGACGGGCCCCTTGCGTTCGATTACCTTGAAGGGCCCGGACCATCTGTCTTGGAGGGCACAGGGCTCAACCGGGGACATCACCCAGACCTGTTGTCCAGGTTCGAACTCAATGGAGGACGTGTGCTGATCGTACCACCTCTTCATGTCCTCCTGACTGGCCTCGAGGTTGGCTTTGGCGGTGTCTCGGAACCGCCGGGTCTGGTTGCGGAGAGCCAGGAGATACCGGTAGATGTCCGGGGGAGTTTTCTGGGGAGGCTGCTCCCAACCTTCCTTGACTAGGCTGAGGGGGCCCCGGACGGGGTGTCCGTACAGTAGTTCAAAGGGGCTGAAGCCGAGGGACTTCTGCGGGACCTCCCGATAGGCAAACAGGAGGCATGGCAGCAGTACGTCCCACTGGCGTCGAAGGGGTTCTTCTAGACCCATAATCATCCCCTTGAGGGTGCGGTTGAATCTCTCGACCAGTCCGTTTCCTTGCGGGTGATAGGGGGTCGTGAATTTGTAGGTGACCCCGCATTGCTGCCAGAGGGACTTCATATATCTGGAGATAAAGTTCGTGCCCCGGTCACTGACGACCTCCCGGGGGAATCCCACCCGGGAGAAGATCCCCATCAGGGCCCGGCCCACCACGGGGGCCGTCACAGTCCGAAGAGGGATGGCCTCGGGATAGCGGGTGGCGTGGTCTACCAGGACCAGGATGAACCGGTGTCCTTGGGCTGTTCGAGGGTCGAGGGGCCCCACAATGTCTATTCCCACTCGTTCAAACGGGGTGGTGACGACAGGAAAGGGTTGTAATGGTGCTTTGATTTTTCGGCCACTTTTTCCGCTGGCCTGGCAGGTGGGGCAGGCCTTGCAGTGGTTGGTGACATCCTTCCGCATGTGGGGCCAGAAAAAATGGGTCACCAGGCGGTCGTAGGTTTTATCCTGCCCCAGGTGTCCGGCAAGGGGGACATCGTGGGCTAAGTTCAGGAGGAAGTCTCGGAAGCGAAGGGGCACCACCAGCACCCGACTGGCCCCTAGTTCTGCAATTTTCTGCTCGCTGTAGAGCAGGTCTTGGTCCCAGTAGATCCAGTGGGCCCCCGAGGTATCCCCGGTGCTCTGGGCCAGGGCTTGCTGCCGGAGTCCTTCGAGAGAAGGACAGGTTTGTTGCTCGGCCCGGAATTGTTCCTGCGTGGGGCCTCCCTCCTGCCGCCATTGTGCCAGGTCAGGGACGTCCCGAAGCTGGTCGGGTCCTTCTTCGGTTTGGGTCAAGGGAATGGCTTCTGGGGCGGCCTCCTCTGGGATGAGCGCGGGAGGAGGTTCTGGCCACTCGGGCTCTTCTGGGCTGGGGACCGCGCGGGCGGTCATGGACCGGGTCGTGACGCAGACCCATTCGGGGAGGCCAAGCATCCCCAGGTGCTCCCTCCGTTCGACAGCTGCCCAGGGAGAGCTTTCAAGGTCGTTTCCTAGGAGGCAGTCCACGGGGGCATCATCGCGGACAGTTACTTTTAACATCCCTGTTACTCCTCCCCACTCGAAGGGGACGCAGGCCATGTGGCATAGGCTTTCGGAGTTGTCGGCTGATCGAACAGGGCAAAGAATGTTCGGCAAGATTTGGTCTGGAGTGACGAGGTGGCGTCGGACCGCCGTTACACTGGCCCCGGTGTCGCGGAGGGCTTCCGCCCGGCGGCCATTGATGTTGACCCATTGACCGTACTTCTGTGTGTTGGCGGGAAGGGGGGCCCGCGGAATCATGTCTCTCTCCCCTAAGCAGACCAGTGCCATGGCGGCGGGTGCCCATTCAGAGGGATCGGTCTCGTACTCCTCTTGGTCTTCCGGGATTATTTCTTCCCCTAGGGCCGCCGCTGCAACTTGGCGGGGAGGAGTGTTCGGATTCTTTGGGCAGTTGGGATCACTGGCGTAGTGGCCGGGTCGCTGGCACCTGTGGCACGTAATGTTGGCCCGGAAACCGGCCCGGACGGCAGGGCTTCCCCGGCCAACCGGGGTCGAGGGGTTTCTGGGGGGTGACGAGGGGCCGGGGTCTCTCCCCCGACCCTGACTTCCTCCTCCCCCTCGGGGGCGATACGATCTGGATACTTCGCTGGGTGCGCTCCGGCCAACTCGGGTGCTTTCCCACCGGTCGGCTTCGGCGGCGAGTTGTCGAGGGTCGGTTAGCTTGCTGTCCAGGAGGTGTTGCCGGAGCTCCACGAAGCAGTTGTTCGACAGGTGTTCCCATACGATAAGGTCAAAGAGTTGGTCGTAGGTGGTTACTTTGTTGCCCTTGATCCACCCCTCGAAGGCTCGGCTAAAAAAGTTCACGTACTCCACCCAAGTTGTACCCGGAATCCGTTTGCAGTCGCGGAACCGTTGGCGGTACATCTCAGGTGTGAGCCCGTATCGAGTGAGGAGGGCGGCCTTCATGTGGTCGTAGGAGGTCATCAGCTGGTCCGGGAGTTGCAGCAGGGCGTCCCGCCCTTCGTTGACAAACCTCCCCCATAATCCGGCTCCCCAATCGCTTCGGGGAATCCGGTGGGAGGTCATTGCCACCTCATAGGCTTTAAACCACTGCTGGATATCATCGTTCTTGTGGTATTCCCGGATGACATCTTTGGGGATGTGAACCTTGGGTTCGGTCGAGGCAGACGGGGTCGGTCGTTCGGGGAGCCCGAGGTCTTTATTCTGTTTCTGAATCTCCAGTGCTTTGAGATTGCGCTCATGTTCGTATTCTAGTCTCTTTTCCTCTAGCTCCCTCTGTCTTTGCTTGTCTTCCCGCTCTTCCCTGAGTCGTAAGTGTTCCAGGGTTATTTTTTGTTCTGCCAGCTTGAGTTCCCCATCCAAGCGAAGTCGGGCAAGTTCTAATTCGTGGAGTCTGGTTTTTTCTCTTTCTCGGATCTCTTCCAGGGAGAGATCCGTTCTTTCTTTAGTTGGTGCGGGGCTCGTTTCGGTTGTTTGTGTTCGGGGTACGGCCGTACCCGTTTCTGCCCAAGCTTCTAGGGCTCGTTTGAAGTCTTCCTTTGTGCTAAGACCTGTGGTTGGAAGTCCAAGTTCTATGCAATATTGCTTCAGTTCCCGGTGGTTGTAGTCTTCCAATTTTTCCATCTGAAATTTTTCCGTTGTTCTGCTCTCTATTGACATGGTTGTTGTGTGTGGTGGGGCGAGTGACTTTCTGTACGATTATGCGTAGGTTCGGATCCCGTCGCTGGCCACCAATGTTAGACGGGGACCCTGAGGGTCGGCCGGATACCGAGGGAGAGATCCCCGAGGGGGACCGTCTCCGGCGATCGTACAGACAAGTACCCTCCCTCCCCACAAACAGGCACCACACCAAGTCGAGTTCAAGACTTTATATAAGGTTCTTAAGGCAAGGATATCAGCGATACAGGATAACTTGGACCCGGGGGTCCTCTCACTTCTAGTCTCTGTAGGGAAAGGGGGTAGCGGGACAGTCTTAGTACCGGATCGGTACAGGTGGTGGTAAAAGGCGAGCTCACAATCCTCGAGCTGGAGGGTCTGTGGATCGGGCCGCGGCAGCGCCAGCAGGCCAAGGTGATAGTCTCATAAAGCAGAGGGCCGCGGCAGCGCCAGCAGGCCAAGTCGATGGTTTCACGAGGCAGAGGGCCGCGGCAGCGCCAGCAGGCCAAGACGATGGTTTCACGAGGCAGGGGGCCGCGGCAGCGCCAGCAGGCCAAGACGATGGTTTCACGAGGCAGAGGGCCGCGGCAGCGCCAGCAGGCCAAGACGATGGTTTCACGAGGCAGAGGGCCGCGGCAGCGCCAGCAGGCCAAGACGATGGTTTCACGAGGCAGGGGGCCGCGGCAGCGCCAGCAGGCCAAGACGATGGTTTCACGAGGCAGAGGGCCGCGGCAGCGCCAGCAGGCCAAGTCACGGATGAGTTCTTCTCGGGTCTCTCGACTCCAGGATACAACTGCCTTCCTGGTCTGGTCCTGCCCCAGTTATAGGTCTGGTCCCCTTTGATGTCCGGACCCTCGCGCCTGGGGGCCGGGAGGTCCGGGATGAGGGAGTCCAGACACCCAGCAGGGGGGTGGAGCCAGCGCCCAGGCGGCCTGGGGTGATCGACACCTGGCGGAGGAGAGCCGTTGACGATTCCTTCTCCCATTGACTCGCCAAGTGGTCACTCTGCCTCCTGGGGGGAGGTTGGTGCCTCGATGTCGGGCCCGGCCGGGCCCAGGGTGAGGGTCGAGTTGAGGCCACGCGGCCTCGTGCTGCAGTGCCCCAAGATGGCGGCCGGGTCGATGTCGTGGGGTAGATGGTGACCCGGGCCAGCTGGGTCCGGAGCTGGTGTCTTGTAGTGGAGGGATTGCAGGGTACTTCGGGTGGTCGTTGGTGGACTCTGGCTGGGGATGCAGGGAGAGCCAGGGTCCTGGTCCCATTGCGGGGAGGGGGTACAGCTCGAACATGCGGCCTGTCCAACATATGGCAACATATAAAACAGCATCTTAAATGTTTGCTATGAGATTCATGAAGGCACAGCCCCTTCCAGTAAGAGTCCCTGTCCCAAAGAAGGTTCATTGTGCCAATACTTATTGCTATAGCTTCTCTCCTTGGTTACTCTATGTTGAAGTTCAGGGGTAAAAACAGACATTACAGGATTACATGTCACGAGTAGCTGGGGTATGTAGCCACCCAGGTTTACTGCGCCACAAGTCCACTTTTAAACACTAGCTTCAATACATACATTCCCCTTTTTGCCAACACCACACTTATGAGTCGCTTTATGATGCCACAATTGCGTGTTTGATATGTTTGCACATATCACAGTGGCATGTGAGCTTCACAAATAGTTTACAACTCCACTGGGCTGCATCAGTGGCACAGTGGTACCAACTTTACAAAATAAGGCTGATACCTCATTAATTATGACACACAATTACAAAATAAGATGTACTTGATTTTATTTTGCACAATGTTGATTTCACTGGGCAATATGTATCCGTTAGACAGTGGCATCTTAAGGTATCCACACCAAATTTGCGTCCTTTTTTTCCAACACCCTGAGGATTGTAAAGGTACCCAGGTTCTGTGGATTCCCCTGGAGGGGACTCAGAAATTAGCCAAAATACAGATAAATTTGTTTTTGTTTTGGAGGGGTGGATGGGGAAAAAGTGCTGCAGAAGAAAGCATCTGTTTTTTCCCTGCAATGGTATCAACAAAGCGTTTGTGGTTCTGAAATCACCATCTTCTTAGCTTTCAGGGACAGGCAGACTTTTGTCAGCAATCCAAAATCTTTACACAATTTTGGCGTTTTACTGGAACATAGCCTTTTTTTGCTACTTTTTGTGCTTTCAACCTCCTTCCAGTTAGTGGTAGAAATGGGTGTGAAGGCAATAATGGATCAAGGGTAGCTATATATTTCTGAAAAGCAGACAAAATTCTGAATTCATTAAGGGGTCATTTGTGTTGCTCCTTCAAGGGTTTGTTTATAGGAACTAACAGTTGAAAATGAGAAAAATTGAAAATGAGTTGAAGAAAACAGCCTTTTGTGTCAACGTTTTCACCTGTAACTTCTTTTAAGTATGAAGGATGTTTGAAAGCAATATATCGTTACATCTGGTCTGCTCTGGCTGTGGGAATATATACGACTTGTAGTTTCACCAAGAACCCAAGGAACCCAGAGCCAATAACTGAGACGCATCTTGCAATGCTTTTTCATTGTGTACCAGGCATATAGCCGTTCATTTGGTAAAATATAAAGAGTGAAAAATAGGCATCAAAGACACCTATGTATTTACAAAATGGGAACAAAATATAGGGCCTCATTTATGAGGTTTTGCCGTAGGGCAGCGCGGCAGGCCTTCCTGCTGCGCTTCCCTACGGCAAAAGAAAAAGGCAGGAATGCGCCGTATCTATAAGATATGGCGCATTCCTATCCTTTTCCCTGCACCAGCGCACAATGGGCTGCCTGCACCAACGCCGCCACCTTTGCACAATGCCGCAAGGGTGCCTGCTTTGCGGGGATGATTATTTCTGTACAGGAAGGGAAACCTTTCTGTACAAAAATAATCACAAGTGGCTTTTCCTCTTTCTACGTGTGCTGCAGAATGCAGCACACATAGAAAAAGGAAAAACGAGGAGAAATAAAGATACTTCTCCCCGTTGCACCTCCCTTACGCCCCCCCCTGGGGAGGCGTAAGCTTTTGGCACTGCCTCAGATTTACGATTTCTCGTAAATTTAGGGCAGTGTTAAAAAGCCATGGATGAAGCTGGGAAGGCCCCCAGCAACACCCATTGCAGCCCCATTAATGCAGAACACTGCGTTACAGGGGCTGATATTTATCAGGCAGCATTGACCCAAAAAAAGTGGCTTAGTGCTGTGTTAGACGGGGACCCTGAGGGTCGGCCGGATACTGAGGGAGAGATCCCCGAGGGGGACCGTCTCCGGCAATCGTACAGACAAGTTACCTCCCTCCCCACAAATAGGCACCACACCAGGTCGAGTTCAATACTTTATATAAGGTTCGTAAGGCAAGGATATCAGCGATACAGGATATCTCGGACCCGGGGGTCCTCTCACTTCTAGTCTCTGAAGGGAAAAGGGGGTAGCGGGACAGTCTTGGTACCGGGTCGGTACAGGTGGTGGTAAGAGGCGAGCTCACAATCCTCGAGCTGGAGAGTCTGCGAGTTGGGCCGCGGCAGCGCCAGCAGGCCAAGGTGATGGTTTCACGAGGCAGAGGGCCGCGGCAGCGCCAGCAGGCCAAGACGATGGTTTCACGAGGCAGGGGGCCGCGGCAGCGCCAGCAGGCCAAGACGATGGTTTCACGAGGCAGAGGGCCGCGCAGCGCCAGCAGGCCAAGACGATGGTTTCACGAGGCAGAGGGCCGCGGCAGCGCCAGCAGGCCAAGACGATGGTTTCACGAGGCAGAGGGCCGCGGCAGCGCCAGCAGGCCAAGACGATGGTTTCACGAGGCAGAGGGCCGCGGCAGCGCCAGCCGGCCAAGACGATGGTTTCACGAGGCAGAGGGCCGCGGCAGCGCCAGCAGGCCAGTCACGGATGAGTTCTTCTCGGGTCTCTCGACTCCAGGATACAACTGCCTTCCTGGTCTGGCCCTGCCCCAGTTATAGGTCTGGTCCCCTTTGATGTCCGGACCCTCGCGCCTGGGGGCCAGGAGGTCCGGGATGAGGGAGTCCAGACACCCAGCAGGGGGGTGGAGCCAGCGCCCAGGGCGGCCGGGGGTGATCGACACCTGGCGGAGGAGAGCCGTTGACGATTCCTTCTCCCATTGACTCGCCAAGTGGTCACTCTGCCTCCTGGGGGGAGGTTGGTGCCTCGATGTCGGGGCCGGCCGGGCCCAGGGTTAGGGTCGAGTTGAGGCCACGCGGCCTCGTGCTGCAGTGCCCCAAGATGGCGGCTGGGCCGGGGCCGTGGTGTGGATGGTGACCCGGGCCAGCTGGGTCCGGAGTTGGTGTCTTGTGGTGGAGGGATTGCAGGGTACTTCGGGTGGTCGTCGGGGACTCTGGCGGGGGATGCAGGGAGAGCCAGGGTCCAGGTCCCATTGCGGGGAGGGGGGACAGCCCGACCATGCGGCCTGTCCAACATGCGTCCCCCCCAGCTGAAGGCAGGGAGAGTCAGCCATCTTCCTGGGGACTCTCCTCGCTGAGGCGGAAAAAGCGTGACAGGCCGTCGGCGTTGGCGTGGTCCTGGCCTGGACGATGTTCCACCGTGAAGTCCATCCCCTGCAGGGAGATGGACCAGCGCAACAGCTTCGGGTTCTCCCCCCGCATTTGCATCAACCATTGCAGGGGTCGGTGGTCTGTTTGCACCCGGAAGTGGGTGCCGAAGAGGTATGGCCGGAGCTTCTTGAGTGCCCAGACTACGGCGAAGGCCTCCCTCTCAATGGTGCTCCAGCGCTGTTCTCGGGGCAGTAGGCGTCTGCTGATGAAGGCCACTGGTTGGTCGACCCCTTCGGCGTTGAGTTGGGAGAGGACGGCCCCCACACCATGATCGGAGGCGTCCGTCTGCACAATGAATTCCCGGCTGTAGTCGGGAGCCTGGAGCACGGGGGCCGTGCACATGGCGGCCTTTAGTTTCTCGAAGGCCGATTGGCAGTCCGGGGTCCAGTTGACGGTTTTGGGGCCCTTCTTGGAGGTGAGCTCTGTGAGGGGCCCCACGATGCTGCCATAGTCCTTCACGAACCGCCGGTAGTATCCGGTGAGCCCCAGGAAGGCCCGGACCTCCGTTTGGGTCGCAGGGGGTTGCCAGGCCTGGATGGCAGCAATCTTGAGTTGGAGAGGGGCCACCAGCCCGCTCCCCACTTGGTGTCCCAGGTAGGTCACCGACCCTTGGCCAACCTGGCACTTGCTGGCCTTGATGGTGAGCCCGGCTTGCTGGAGGGCGTGTAGAACCTCCCGCAGGTGGCGGAGGTGGTCGGTCCACTGGTGGCTGTACACAGCAATGTCGTCCAGGTAGGCGGCGCTGAAGTCTTCCAGGCCCGCCAGTACCTGGTTTACCAGCCGTTGGAACGTTGCCGGGGCGTTTTTCATGACGAAGGGCATTACTTTAAAGTGGTAGTGCCCGTCCGGTGTAGAGAAGGCGGAACGTTCTTGGGCCCTAGGGGTGAGGGCGATCTGCCAGTAGCCCGCTGTTAGGTCGAAGATGCTCAGGTAGCGGGCGGCCCCCATCCGGTCAATTAGCTCGTCTGCCCGGGGGATGGGATGAGCGTCGGTCCTGGTAACTGCATTCAGCCCCCGATAGTCCACGCAGAACCGGAGCTCAGGGGCAACGCCCGGGGCGGCCGCCTTGGGAACCAGGACGACTGGGCTCGCCCAGGGGCTGTCTGAGGGTTCGATCACTCCCAGGGTCAGCATTTTGGACACCTCGGTCTGGATGCAGGCGCGCACCCGGTCGGGTACGCGGTACGCCCGGTGTCGAATAGGAGGGCTGTCCCCGGTGTCCACATCGTGAAGGCACCAGGGGGTGACTCCGGGGGTGAGGGAGAACAGGGAGGCGAACCGCCTCAGGAGCGTTTGGCAGTCTTGGCGTTGCTCCGGGGACAGGGCCTCGGAGAGCTGGAC
Organism: Lissotriton helveticus; assembly: GCF_964261635.1. Lineage (NCBI taxonomy): Eukaryota > Metazoa > Chordata > Amphibia > Caudata > Salamandridae > Lissotriton > Lissotriton helveticus. The sequence continues at coordinate 2,147,708 of NC_136067.1, read as the reverse complement.
CCCTTCCACTGAGCCATCCTGCTCGAGGGCCCTCAGTAAGTCCGGAAGGGGTTCGGAGTCTTCTTCTGTCCCATTATCGGTAGCCATCAGGAGGCTGAGTTCGGATCGCACAAAATGGGGTTTGAGCCTGTTGGCATGGAGGACCCGTAGGGGGTTCCGGGCAGTCTCCATGTCGATTAAATAGGTGACGGGCCCCTTGCGTTCGATCACCTTGAAGGGCCCGGACCATCTGTCTTGGAGGGCACAGGGTTCAACCGGGGACATCACCCAGACCTGTTGTCCCGGTTCGAACTCAATGGAGGACGCGTGCTGATCGTACCACCTCTTCATGTCCTCCTGACTGGCCTCGAGATTGGCTTTGGCGGTGTCTCGGAACCGCCGGGTCTGGTTGCGGAGAGCCAGGAGATACCTGTAGATGTCCGGGGGAGTTTTCTGGGGAGGCTGCTCCCAACCTTCCTTGACTAGGCTGAGGGGGCCCCGGACGGGGTGCCCGTACAGGAGTTTAAATGGGCTGAAGCCGAGGGATTTCTGCGGGACCTCCCGATAGGCAAACAGGAGGCACGGGAGTAGCACGTCCCACTGGCGACGGAGGGGTTCTTCTAGGCCCATGATCATCCCTTTGAGGGTGCGGTTGAACCTCTCGACCAGTCCATTTCCTTGCGGGTGATAGGGGGTCGTGAATTTGTAGGTGACCCCGCATTGTTGCCAGAGAGACTTCATATATCTGGAGATAAAGTTCGTGCCCCTGTCACTGACGACCTCCCGGGGGAACCCCACCCGGGAGAAGATCCCCATCAGAGCTCGGCCCACCACAGGGGCCGTCACAGTCCGAAGAGGGATGGCCTCGGGATAGCGGGTGGCGTGGTCTACTAGGACCAGGATGAACCGGTGTCCTTGGGCTGTTCGAGGGTCGAGGGGCCCCACAATGTCTATTCCCACTCGTTCAAACGGGGTGGTGACGACAGGAAAGGGTTGTAAAGGTGCTTTGATTTTTCGGCCACTTTTTCCGCTGGCCTGGCAGGTGGGGCAGGCCTTGCAGTGGTTGGTGACATCCTTTCGCATTTGGGGCCAGAAAAAATGGGTCACCAGGCGGTCGTAGGTTTTATCCTGTCCCAGGTGTCCGGCAAGGGGGACATCGTGGGCTAAGTTCAGGAGGAAGTCTCGGAAGCGAAGGGGCACCACCAGTACCCGACTGGCTCCTAGTTCTGCAATTTTCTGCTCGCTGTAGAGCAGGTCTTGGTCCCAGTAGATCCAGTGGGCCCCCGAGGTATCCCCTGTGCTCTGGGCCAGGGCTTGCTGCCGGAGTCCTTCGAGAGAGGGACATGTTTTCTGTTCGGCCCGGAATTGTTCCTGAGTGGGGCCTCCCTCCTGCCGCCATTGTGCCAGGTCAGGGACGTCCCGAAGCTGGTCGGATCCTTCTTCTGTTTGGGTCGAGGGACTGGCTTCTGGGGCGGCCTCCTCTGGGATGAGCGCGGGAGGAGGTTCCGGCCACTCGGGCTCTTCTAGACTGGGGACCGCGCGGGCGGTCATGGACCGGGTCGTGACGCAGACCCATTCGGGGAGGCCGAGCATCCCCAGGTGTTCCCTCCGTTCGACAGCTGCCCAGGGAGTGCTTTCGAGGTCGTTTCCTAGGAGGCAATCCACGGGGGCCTCATCGCGGACAGTTACCTTTAACATCCCTGTTACTCCTCCCCACTCGAAGGGGACGCAGGCCATGTGGCATAGGCTTTCGGAATTGTCTGCTGAGCGGACAGGGCAAAGAATGTTCGGCAGGATTTGGTCTGGAGTGACGAGGTGGCGTCGGACCGCCGTTACACTGGCCCCGGTGTCGCGGAGGGCTTCCGCCCGGCGGCCATTAATGTTGACCCATTGACTGTACTTCCGCGTGTTGGCGGGAAGGGGGGCCCGCGGAATCATCTCTCTCTCCCCTAAGCAGACCAGTGCCATGGCGGCGGGTGCCCATTCAGAGGGGTCGGTCTCGTACTCTTCTTGGTCTTCCGGGATTAGTTCTTCCCCTAGGGCGGCCGCTGCGACCTGGCGGGGGGTAGTGTTCGGATTCTTTGGGCAGTTGGGATCACTGGCGTAGTGGCCGGGTCGCTGGCATCTGTGGCACATAACGTTGGCCCGGAAACCGGCCCGGATGGCAGGGCTTCCTCGGCCGACCGGGGTCGAGGGGCTGCTGGGGGGTGATGAGGGGCCGGGGTCTCTCCCCCGACCCTGGCCTCCTCCTCCTCCTCGGGGGCGATGGGGCCCTGGGTACGGTCTGGATGATTCGCTGGGTCCGTTCCGGCCAACTCGGGTGCTTTCCCACCGGTCGGCTTCGGCGGCGAGTTGTCGAGGTTCGGTTAGCTTACTGTCCAAGAGGTGTTGCCGGAGCTCCACGAAGCAGTTGTTCGACAGGTGCTCCCATACGATAAGGTCAAAGAGTTGTTCGTAGGTGGTCACTTTGTTGCCCTTGATCCACCCCTCGAAGGCTCGGCTAAAGAAGTTCACGTACTCCACCCAGGTTGTACCCGGAATCCGTTTGCAGTCGCGGAACCGTTGGCGGTACATCTCAGGTGTGAGCCCGTATCGAGTGAGGAGGGCGGCCTTCATGTGGTCGTAGGATGTCATCAGATGGTCCGGGAGTTGCAGCAGGGCGTCCCGCCCTTCGTTGACAAACCTCCCCCATAATCCGGCTCCCCAGTCGCTTCGGGGAATCCGGTGGGAGGTCATTGCCACCTCATAGGCTTTAAACCACTGCTGTATATCATCGTTCTTGTGGTATTCCCGGATGACATCTTTGGGGATGTGAACCTTGGGCTCGGTAGAGGCAGACAGGGTCGGTCGTTCGGGGAGCCCGAGGTCTTTATTCTGTTTCTGGATCTCCAGTTCTTTGAGATTGCGCTCATGTTCGTACGCTAGTTTCTTTTCCTCTAGCTCTCTCTGTCTTTGCTTCTCGTCTCGCTCCTCTCGGAGCCGTAAGTGTTCCAGAGTTATTTTTTGTTCCGCCAGCTTGAGTTCCCCATCCAAGCGAAGTCGGGCTAGTTCTAATTCGTGGAGTCTGCTTTTTTCTCTTTCTCGGATCTCTTCCGGGGAGAGACCCGCTCTTCTTTCTTCAGTTGGTGCGGGGCTCGTCTCGGTTGTTCGTGTTCGGGGTACGGCCGTACCCGTTTCCGCCCAAGCTTCTAGGGCTCGTTTGAAGTCTTCCTTCGTGCTCAGACCTGTGGTTGGGAGACCAAGTTCTATGCAATATTGCTTCAGTTCTCGGTGGTTGTAGTCTTCCAATTTTTCCATCTGGAATTTCTCCGTTGTTCCGCTCTCTGTTGACATGGTGGTCGTGTGCCGTGGGTCGAGTGACTTCCTGTACGATTATGCGTAGGTTCGGATCCCGTCGCTGGCCACCAATGTTAGACGGGGACCCTGAGGGTCGGCCGGATACTGAGGGAGAGATCCCCGAGGGGGACCGTCTCCGGCAATCGTACAGACAAGTTACCTCCCTCCCCACAAATAGGCACCACACCAGGTCGAGTTCAATACTTTATATAAGGTTCGTAAGGCAAGGATATCAGCGATACAGGATATCTCGGACCCGGGGGTCCTCTCACTTCTAGTCTCTGAAGGGAAAAGGGGGTAGCGGGACAGTCTTGGTACCGGGTCGGTACAGGTGGTGGTAAGAGGCGAGCTCACAATCCTCGAGCTGGAGAGTCTGCGAGTTGGGCCGCGGCAGCGCCAGCAGGCCAAGGTGATGGTTTCACGAGGCAGAGGGCCGCGGCAGCGCCAGCAGGCCAAGACGATGGTTTCACGAGGCAGGGGGCCGCGGCAGCGCCAGCAGGCCAAGACGATGGTTTCACGAGGCAGAGGGCCGCGGCAGCGCCAGCAGGCCAAGACAATGGTTTCACGAGGCAGAGGGACGCGGCAGCGCCAGCAGGCCAAGACGATGGTTTCACGAGGCAGAGGGCCGCGGCAGCGCCAGCAGGCCAAGACGATGGTTTCACGAGGCAGAGGGCCGCGGCAGCGCCAGCCGGCCAAGACGATGGTTTCACGAGGCAGAGGGCCGCGGCAGCGCCAGCAGGCCAGTCACGGATGAGTTCTTCTCGGGTCTCTCGACTCCAGGATACAACTGCCTTCCTGGTCTGGCCCTGCCCCAGTTATAGGTCTGGTCCCCTTTGATGTCCGGACCCTCGCGCCGGGGGGCCAGGAGGTCCGGGATGAGGGAGTCCAGACACCCAGCAGGGGGGTGGAGCCAGCGCCCAGGGCGGCCGGGGGTGATCGACACCTGGCGGAGGAGAGCCGTTGACGATTCCTTCTCCCATTGACTCGCCAAGTGGTCACTCTGCCTCCTGGGGGGAGGTTGGTGCCTCGATGTCGGGGCCGGCCGGGCCCAGGGTTAGGGTCGAGTTGAGGCCACGCGGCCTCGTGCTGCAGTGCCCCAAGATGGCGGCTGGGCCGGGGCCGTGGTGTGGATGGTGACCCGGGCCAGCTGGGTCCGGAGTTGGTGTCTTGTGGTGGAGGGATTGCAGGGTACTTCGGGTGGTCGTCGGGGACTCTGGCGGGGGATGCAGGGAGAGCCAGGGTCCAAGTCCCATTGCGGGGAGGGGGGACAGCCCGACCATGCGGCCTGTCCAACATGCTGCCTGATAAATATCACGCAGACTTCTGCGCCACGGAACGTCACAAAAAGTGACGCTCCGATGGCGCAAGGGGCCTCATAAATGAGGCCCATAGAGTTTAGAAACAGTAGCTTTTTGCACATCTCTGAAATTGTGGGCACCCATATTATCAGGTGAATTATAGGACCTTTTTCTAAGTAACTTCTTTTTTACACATTGTATTACATTTGGCAGACAGAAATACATCAGAAGTCAATAGGTAATAACAGTTGCTCTACAATTCTGTGTTCCCTAAAGTCTCCCGATAACAATGGTTCCTCACTTGTGTGGGTAGGCCTAGTGCCCGCAACAGGAAACGGCCCAAAATGCAACGTGGACACTCCTCATTTTTACAGCGAAAACAGCCTCTTTTTTTGCAAAGTGCCTCACTGTAGATTTTGACCCCTAGCTCTGCCGGCACCTAAGGAAATTTACCAAACCTATACATTTTGGAAAACTAGACACCCAGGGGGATCCAGGACAGGGTGACTTGTGTGGCTCTCACCAGGTTCTGTTACCCAGAATCCCTTGCAAACCTCAAAGTTTGAAAAAAAACAACACATTTCCCAGAAATTTCTGTGATGGAAAGTTTTGGAATCTGTGTGACCTGCTTGGGTCCACAAAATACCACCCACCCCGCATCCCCCAAAGTCTTCCAATAAAAATGGTACCTCAGATCTCAGACCGAGGGTCTCGGGGGCTTGTTTGCGCTCTGCCGCAGCTGTCGCCATTAAGTAGGGGAGAAGAGCGGGACGTGCATCTGGAGGCTGGGGCGGTCGGAGGCAGAGGATTTGGGCTGGAATGGGGGGAAGCTAGTGGCTAACCGCACAATAAGGGAAAAAAGAGATTAACACAGAAATGGAAATAAAAATAACATATACAGGGGGCACAATGCAGGACAACAGAATAAGAATAATAGAATGGAAAAGTAGAAAAATGCAATGGCACAATGAAAGGACAATAAGAGGAAAAAAATAGCAATACCAGCATGTCAAGGGCAAAGCGTGGCACCGGGCAGCAGCGTATCTTGAACCCTGCCTAGAAGGGTCAGAGTACGGCACAGGAGAGCTGCTGGGGAAGAGCAGATTTCAGAGTGAGGGTTTGGGGACTGGCTCCCGAGGGTCTTGGGTCTGGGGTTTGTGGCAGACACAGGTCAGCAGGGCTGCCGGCAGGCCTTCTTCCTTTGACCAGGTCCATAAATTTACCGTGTGAAATGTGTCGGAAGGAACGGAGAGGTTGAGTTAGAATATTCTTGGATTGTTGTTTTGTAAAAGGGTTAGTGCAGGTGCTTTGTCTCTGTTTTAAGTATGAGTACAAAATGTCTGCTTTGTCCATGTAATTATTTGCCAGTTTGTCTGTGAAATCTTGAGTGACGGGATGAGTTTCTTCTAGACAATTCAGTTTACAAAATTCATTGAGTATTTTATAGACTTCTTTAGTTGCACATTTAGCATTCTGACTTCTGTCTGAATGGTACATTTTATTTGCTTTTTTGATAGATGACTTGTATAATGTGAGGGGTGTGAGAGTGCTTGTCTATTACCGCCTGTCTGTGAAGGATGTGCTAGTGCTTGCAGTAGGCTATGACTGCTAGTCCATGAGGGGTGATGGAGTATTGGTGGCAGTCTATGGCTGCTAGACGTGAGGGGTGTAAAAGCCCTTGTGGTAGTCCATTAGTGCTAGACTGTGAGGGGTACAAGAGCCCTTAGGGTGGTCGGTGACTGTAAATCCATGCAGGGTACGAGAGCACTTGAAGTAGTTTCTGAGTGCTAGCCTGCAAGGGGTGCAATAGCACTTGCTATTGTCTATGACTGCTGAAAAGCAAAGTCTGTAAGTGGTGCGAGAGTGTGTGTGGTAATTTTGACTGTTAGCGTGCAAGAGCACTTGTCTCGGACTGCTAGTCTGTGAGGGGTGCGAGAGTGCTTGCAGTAGTCTATGACTGCTAGTCTGCGAGGGGTGCGAGAGTGCTTGCAGTAGTCTATGACTGCTAGTTTGTGAGGGGTGCGAGAGTGCTTGCAGTAGTCTATGACTGCTAGTCTGTGAGGGGTGCGAGAGTGCTTGTGGTAGTCAATGACTGCTAGTCTGTGAGGGGTGCGAGAGTGCTTGCAGTAGTCTATGACTGCTAGTGTGTGAGGGGTGCGAGAGTGCTTGCAGTAGACTATGACTGCTAGTCTGCGAGGGGTGCGAGAGTGCTTGCAGTAGTCTATGACTGCTAGTCTGTGAGGGGTGCGAGAGTGCTTGCAGTAGTCTATGACTGCTAGTCTGTGAGGGGTGCAAGAGTGCTTGTGGTAGTCAATGACTGCTAGTCTGTGAGGGTTGCAAGAGTGCTTGCAGTAGTCTATGACTGCTAGTGTGTGAGGGGTGCGAGAGTGCTTGCAGTAGTCTATGACTGCTAGTCTGCGAGGGGTGCGAGAATGCTTGCAGTAGTCTATGACTGCTAGTCTGTGAGGGGTGTGAGAGTGCTTGCAGTAGTCTATGACTGCTAGTCTGTGAGGGGTGCGAGATTGCTTGTGGTAGTCAATGACTGCTAGTCTGTGAGGGGTGTGAGAGTGCTTGCAGTAGTCTATGACTGCTAGTCTGTGAGGGGTGCGAGAGTGCTTGTGGCAGTCAATGACTGCTAGTCTGTGAGGGGTGCAAGAGTACTTGTGATAGTCTATGACCGCCTGTCTGTGAAGCGTGTGTGAGTGCTTGCAGTAGTCTATGACTGCTAGTCCATGAAGGGTGCTAGAGGAGTGTCGGCAGTCTATGGCTGCTAGTATTCGACTGGTGTATGAGCGCTTGTGGTAGTCTATGAACACTAGTCTGTGCGGGATACTAGAGCTCTTGCAGTAGTCTATGAATGCCAGTCTGTGAGGGGTGCGAGAGTGCTTGCAGTAGTCTATGACTGCTAGTCTGTGAGGAGTGTGAGAGTGCTTGCAGTAGTCTATGACTGCTAGTGTGTGAGGGGTGCGAGAGTGCTTGCAGTAGTCTATAACTGCTAGTCTGCGAGGGGTGCGAGAGGGCTTGCGGTAGTCTATGACTGCTAGACTGTGAGGGGTGTGAGAGTGCTTGCAGTAGTCTATGGCTGCTAGTATTTGTGTGTGTGAGTGCTTGCAGTAGTCAATAACTGCTAGTCTGCGAGGGGTGCAGGAGTGCTTGTGGTAGTCTATGACTGCTAGTCTGTGAGGGGTGTGAGAGTGCTTGCGGTAGTCTATGACTGCTAGTGTGTGAGGGGTGCGAGACCGCTTGCGGTAGTCTATGACTGCTAGTCTGTGAGGGGTGCGAGAGTGCTTGCGGTAGTCTATGAATGCTAGTCTGTGATGGGTGCGAGAGTGCTTGTAGTAGTCTATGAATGCCAGTCTGTGAGGGGTGCGAGAGTGATTGCAGCAGTCTATGACTGCTAGTTTGTGAGGAGTGCGAGAGTGTTTGTAGTAGTCTATGAATGCCAGTCTGTGAGGGGTGCGAGAGTGCTTGCTGTAGTCTATGACTGCTAGTCTGTGAGGGGTGCGAGAGTGCTTGCGGTAGTCTATGACTGCTAGTCTGTGAGGGGTGCGAGAGTGCTTGCAGTAGTCCATGACTGCTAGTCTGTGAGGGGTGCGAGAGTGCTTGCAGTAGTCTATGAATGCCAGTCTGTGAGGGGTGGGACAGTGCTTGTAGTAGTCTATGAATGCCAGTCTGTGAGGGGTGCGAGAGTGCTTGCAGTAGTCTATGACTGCTAGTCTGTGAGGGGTGGGACAGTGCTTGTAGTAGTCTATGAATGCCAGTCTGTGAGGGGTGTGAGAGTGCTTGCGGTAGTCCATGACTGCTAGTCTGTGAGGGGTGCGAGAGTGCTTGCAGTAGTCCATGACTGCTAGTCTGTGAGGGGTGCGAGAGTGCTTGCAGTAGTCTATGAATGCCAGTCTGTGAGGGGTGGGACAGTGCTTGTAGTAGTCTATGAATGCCAGTCTGTGAGGGGTGTGAGAGTGCTTGCGGTAGTCTATGACTGCTAGTCTGTGAGGGGTGCGAGAGTGCTTGCAGTAGGCCATGACTGCTATTCTGTGAGGGGTGCGAGAGTGCTTGCGGTAGTCTATGACTGCTAGTCTGTGAGGGGTGCGAGAGTGCTTGCAGTAGGCCATGACTGCTAGTCTGTGAAGGGTGCTAGAGGAGTGTCGGCAGTCTATGGCTGCTAGTATTTGACTGGTGTATGAGCGCTTGTGGTAGTCTATGAACACTAGTCTGTGCGGGATACTAGAGCTCTTGCAGTAGTCTATGAATGCCAGTCTGTGAGGGGTGCGAGAGTGCTTGCGGTAGTCTATGACTGCTGGTCTGTGAGGGGTGTGAGAGTGCTTGCAGTAGTCTATGACTGCTAGTGTGTGAGGGGTGCGAGAGTGCTTGCGGTAGTCTATGACTGCTAGTCTGTGAGGGGTGCGAGAGTGCTTGCAGTAGTACATGACTGCTAGTCTGTGAGGGGTGCGAGAGTGCTTGCGGTAGTCTATGACTGCTAGTCTGTGAGGGGTGGGACAGTGCTTGTAGTAGTCTATGAATGCCAGTCTGTGAGGGGTGCGAGAGTGATTGCAGTAGTCTATGACTGCTAGTCTGTGAGGGGTGCGAGAGTGCCTGCAGTAGTCTATGACTGCTAGTCTGAGAAGGGTGCTAGAGGAGTGTCGGCAGTCTATGGCTGCTAGTATTTGACTGGTGTATGAGCGCTTGTGGTAGTCTATGAACACTAGTCTGTGCGGGATACTAGAGATCTTGCAGTAGTCTATGAATGCCAGTCTGTGAGGGGTGCGAGAGTGCTTGCGGTAGTCTATGACTGCTAGTCTGTGAGGGGTGTGAGAGTGCTTGCAGTAGTCTATGACTGCTAGTGTGTGAGGGGTGCGAGAGTGCTTGCAGTAGTCTATAACTGCCAATCTGTGAGGGGTGCGAGAGTGCTTGCGGTAGTCTATGACTGCTAGTCTGTGAGGGGTGTGAGAGTGCTTGCAGTAGTCTATGACTGCTAGTGTGTGAGGGGTGCGAGAGTGCTTGCAGTAGTCAATAACTGCCAATCTGTGAGGGGTGCGAGTGTGCTTGCAGTAGTCCATGACTGCTAGTGTGTGAGGGGTGCGAGAGGGCTGACGGTAGTCTATGACTGCTAGTGTGTGAGGGGTGCGAGAGCGCTTGCGGTAGTCTATGACTGCTAGTCTGTGAGGGGTGCGAGAGTGCTTGCCGTAGTTTATTAGTGCTAGTCTGTAAGGGGTGCGAGAGTGCTTGCAAGTAGTCTATGACTGCTAGTGTGTGAGGGGTGCGAGAGTGCTTGTAGTAGTCTATTACTGCTAGTCTGTGAGGGGTGCGAGAGTGCCTGCAGTAGTCTATGAATGCTAGTCTGTGAGGGGTGTGAGAGTGCTTGTAGTAGTCTATGAATGCAAGTCTGTGAGGGGTGCGAGAGTGCTTGCAGTAGTCTATGACTGCTAGTTTGTGAGGGGTGCGAGAGTGCTTGTAGCAGTCTATGAATGCCAGTCTGTGAGGGGTGCGAGAGTGCTTGCAGTAGTCTATGACTGCTAGTCTGTGAGGGGTGCGAGAGTGCTTGCGGTAGTCTATGACTGCTAGTCTGTGAGGGCTGCGAGAGTGCTTGCAGTAGTCCATGACTGCTAGTCTGTGAGGGGTGCGAGAGTGCTTGCGGTAGTCAATGACTGCTAGTCTGTGAGGGGTGCGAGAGTGCTTGTAGTAGTCTATGACTGCTAGTCTGTGAGGGGTGCGAGAGTGCTTGCGGTAGTCTATGACTGCTAGTCTGTGAGGGGTGCGAGAGCGCTTGCGGTAGTCTATGACTGCTAGTCTGTGAGGGGTGTGAAAGTGCTTGCAGTAGTCTATGACTGCTAGTCTGTGAGGGGTGTGAGAGTGCTTGTAGTAGTCTATGACTGCTAGTCTGTGTGGGGTGCGAGAGTGCTTGCAGTAGTCTATGACTGCTAGTCTGTGAGGGGTGCGAGAGTGCTTGCAGTAGTCTATGACTGCTAGTCTGTGAGGGGTGCAAGAGTGCTTGTGGTAGTCAATGACTGCTAGTCTGTGAGGGGTGCGAGAGTGCTTGCAGTAGTCTATGAATGCCAGTCTGTGAGGGGTGCGAGAGTGCTTGCAGTAGTCCATGACTGCTAATCTGCGAGGGGTGCGAGAGTGCTTGCAGTAGTCTATGAATGCCAGTCTGTGAGGGGTGCGAGAGTGCTTGTAGTAGTCTATGACTGCTAGTCTGTGAGGGGTGTGAAAGTGCTTGCAGTAGTCCATGACTGCTAGTCTGTGAGGGGTGTGAGAGTGCTTGTAGTAGTCTATGACTGCTAGTCTGTGAGGGGTGCGAGAGTGCCTGCAGTAGTCTATGACTGCTAGTCCATGAAGGGTGCTAGAGGAGTGTCGGCAGTCTATGGCTGCTAGTATTTGACTGGTGTATGAGCGCTTGTGGTAGTCTATGAACACTAGTCTGTGCGGGATACTAGAGCTCTTGCAGTAGTCTATGAATGCCAGTCTGTGAGGGGTGCGAGAGTGCTTGCGGTAGTCTATGACTGCTAGTCTGTGAGGGGTGTGAGAGTGCTTGCAGTAGTCTATAACTGCCAATCTGTGAGGGGTGCGAGAGTGCTTGCAGTAGTCCATGACTGCTAGTGTGCGAGGGGTGCGAGAGGGCTTGCGGTAGTCTATGACTGCTAGTCTGTGAGGGGTGTGAGAGTGCTTACAGTAGTCTATGACTGCTAGTGTGTGAGGGGTGCGGGAGTGCTTGCAGTAGTCAATAACTGCCAATCTGTGAGGGGTGCGAGAGTGCTTGCAGTAGTCCATGACTGCTAGTGTGTGAGGGGTGCGAGAGCGCTTGCGGTAGTCTATGACTGCTAGTCTGTGAGGGGTGTGAGAGTGCTTGCGGTAGTTTATTAGTGTTAGTCTGTAAGGGGTGCGAGAGTGCTTGCAAGTAGTCTATGACTGCTAGTGTGTGAGGGGTGCGAGAGTGCTTGTAGTAGTCTATGAATGCCAGTCTGTGAGGGGTGCGAGAGTGCTTGTAGTAGTCTATGACTGCTAGTCTGTGAGGGGTGCGAGAGTGCTTGCGGTAGTCTATGAATGCTAGTCTGTGAGGGGTGCGAGAGTGCTTGTAGTAGTCTATGAATGCCAGTCTGTGAGGGGTGCGAGAGTGCTTGCAGAAGTCTATGACTGCTAGTTTGTGAGGGGTGCGAGAGTACTTGTAGTAGTCTATGAATGCCAGTCTGTGAGGGGTGTGAGAGTGCTTGCAGTAGTCTATGACTGCTAGTCTGTGAGGGGTGCGAGAGTGCTTGCGGTAGTCTATGACTGCTAGTCTGTGAGGGGTGCGAGAGTCCTTGCAGTAGTCCATGACTGCTAGTCTGTGAGGGGTGCGAGAGTGCTTGCGGTAGTCAATGACTGCTAGTCTGTGAGGGGTGCGAGAGTACTTATAGTAGTCTATGACTGCTAGTCTGTGAGGGGTGCGAGAGTGCTTGCGGTAGTCTATGACTGCTAGTCTGTGAGGGGTGCAAGAGCGCTTGCGGTAGTCTATGACTGCTAGTCTGTGAGGGGTGTGAAAGTGCTTGCAGTAGTCTATGACTGCTAGTCTATGAGGGGTGCGAGAGTGCTTGCAGTAGTCTATGACTGCTAGTCTGTGAGGGGTGCAAGAGTGCTTGTGGTAGTCAATGACTGCTAGTCTGTGAGGGGTGCGAGAGTGCTTGCAGTAGTCTATGAATGCCAGTCTGTGAGGGGTGCGAGAGTGCTTGCAGTAGTCAAAGGCTGCTAATCTGCAAAGGGGGTGGGAGAGTGCTTGCAGTAGTCTATGAATGCCAGTCTGTGAGGGGTGCGAGAGTGCTTGCAGTAGTCCATGACTGCTAGTCTGTGAGGGGTGTGAGAGTGCTTGTAGTAGTCTATGACTGCTAGTCTGTGAGGGGTGTTAAAGTGCTTGCAGTAGTCCATGACTGCTAGTCTGTGAGGGGTGCGAGATTGCTTGCAGTAGTCTATGACTGCTAGTCTGCGAGGGGTGCGAGAGTGCTTGCAGTAGTCTATGACTGCCAGTCTGTGAGGGGTGCGAGAGTGCTTGCAGTAGTCTATGACTGCTAGTCTGTGAGGGGTGCGAGAGTGCTTGCAGTAGTTTATGACTGCTAGTGTGTGAGGGGTGCGAGAGTGCTTGCAGTAGTCTATGACTGCTAGTCATTGAGGGGTGCGAGAGTGCTTGCAGTAGTCTATGACTTCTAGTCATTGAGGGGTGCGAGAGTGTTTGCAGTAGTCCATGACTGCTAGTCTGCGAGCGGTGCGAGAGGGCTTGTAGTAGTCTATAAATGCCAGTTGTTGGACAGGCCGCATGTTCGAGCTGTCCCCCCTCCCCGCAATGGGACCAGGACCCTGGCTCTCCCTGCATCCCCAGCCAGAGTCCACAAACGACCACCCGAAGTACCCTGCAATCCCTCCACTACAAGACACCAGCTCCGGACCCCGCTGGCCCGGGTCACCATCTACCCCACGACATCGACCCGGCCGCCATCTTGGGGCACTGCAGCACGAGGCCGCGTGGCCTCAACTCGACCCTAACCCCGGGCCCGGCCGGCCCCGACATCGAGGCCCCACCATCCTCCCAGGAGGCAGAGTGACCACATGGCGAGTCAATGGGAGAAGGAATCGTCAACGGCTCTCCTCCGCCAGGTGTCGATCACCCCAGGCCGCCTGGGCGCTGGCTCCACCCCCCTGCTGGGTGTCTGGACTCCCTCATCCCGGACCTCCCGGCCCCCAGGCGCGAGGGTCCGGACATCAAAGGGGACCAGACCTATAACTGGGGCAGGGCCAGACCAGGAAGGAGTTGTATCCTGGAGTCGAGAGACCCGAGAAGAACTCATCCGTGACCTGGCCTGCTGGCGCTGCCGCGGCCCTCTGCCTCGTGAAACCATCGTCTTGGCCTGCTGGCGCTGCCGCGGCCCTCTGCCTCGTGAAACCATCGTCTTGGCCTGCTGGCGCTGCCGCGGCCCTCTGCCTCGTGAAACCATCGTCTTGGCCTGCTGGCGCTGCCGCGGCCCTCTGCCTCGTGAAACCATCGTCTTGGCCTGCTGGCGCTGCCGCGGCCCTCTGCTTTATGAGACTATCACCTTGGCCTGCTGGCGCTGCCGCGGCCCGATCCATAGACACTCCAGCTCGAGGATTGTGAGCTCGCCTCTTACCACTACCTGTACCGATCCGGTACCAAGACTGTCCCGCTACCCCCTTTCCCTACAGAGACTAGAAGTGAGAGGACCCCCGGGTCCAAGATATCCTGTATCGCTGATATCCTTGCCTTAAGAACCTTATATAAAGCCTTGAACCCGACTTGGTGTGGTGCCTGTTTGTGGGGAGGGAGGGTACTTGTCTGTACGCTCGCCGGAGACGGTCCCCCTCGGGGATCTCTCCCTCGGTATCCGGCCGACCCTCAGGGTCCCCGTCTAACATTGGTGGCCAGCGACGGGATCCGAACCTACGCATAATCGTACAGAAAGTCACTCGCCCCACCACACACAACAACCATGTCAATAGAGAGCGGAACAACGGAAAAATTCCAGATGGAAAAATTGGAAGACTACAACCACCGGGAACTGAAGCAATATTGCATAGAACTTGGACTTCCAACCACAGGTCTTAGCACAAAGGAAGACTTCAAACGAGCCCTAGAAGCTTGGGCAGAAACGGGTACGGCCGTACCCCGAACACAAACAACCGAAACGAGCCCCGCACCAACTAAAGAAAGAGCGGATCTCTCCCTGGAAGAGATCCGAGAAAGAGAAAAAACCAGACTCCACGAATTAGAACTTGCCCGACTTCGCTTGGATGGGGAACTCAAGCTGGCAGAACAAAAAATAACCCTGGAACACTTACGGCTCAGGGAAGAGCGGGAAGACAAGCAAAGACAGAGGGAGCTAGAGGAAAAGAGACTAGAGTACGAACATGAGCGCAATCTCAAAGCACTGGAGATCCAGAAACAGAATAAAGACCTCGGGCTCCCCGAACGACCGACCCCGTCTGCCTCGACCGAACCCAAGGTTCACATCCCCAAAGATGTCATCCGGGAATACCACAAGAACGATGATATCCAGCGGTGGTTTAAAGCCTATGAGGTGGCAATGACCTCCCACCGGATTCCCCGAAGCGATTGGGGAGCCGGATTATGGGGGAGGTTTGTCAACGAAGGGCGGGACGCCCTGCTGCAACTCCCGGACCAGCTGATGACCTCCTACGACCACATGAAGGCCGCCCTCCTCACTCGATACGGGCTCACACCTGAGATGTACCGCCAACGGTTCCGCGACTGCAAACGGATTCCGGGTACAACTTGGGTGGAGTACGTGAACTTTTTTAGCCGAGCCTTCGAGGGGTGGATCAAGGGCAACAAAGTAACCACCTACGAACAACTCTTTGACCTTATCGTATGGGAACACCTGTCGAACAACTGCTTCGTGGAGCTCCGGCAACACCTCCTGGACAGCAAGCTAACCGACCCTCGACAACTCGCCGCCGAAGCCGACCGGTGGGAAAGCACCCGAGTTGGCCGGAGCGCACCCAGCGAAGTATCCAGATCGTATCGCCCCCGAGGGGGAGGAGGAAGTCAGGGTCGGGGGAGAGACCCCGGCCCCTCGTCACCCCCCAGAAACCCCTCGACCCCGGTTGGCCGGGGAAGCCCTGCCGTCCGGGCCGGTTTCCGGGCCAACATTACGTGCCACAGGTGCCAGCGACCCGGCCACTACGCCAGTGATCCCAACTGCCCAAAGAATCCGAACACTACTCCCCGCCAAGTTGCAGCGGCGGCCCTAGGGGAAGAAATAATCCCGGAAGACCAAGAGGAGTACGAGACCGATCCCTCTGAATGGGCACCCGCCGCCATGGCACTGGTCTGCTTAGGGGAGAGAGACATGATTCCGCGGGCCCCCCTTCCCGCCAACACACAGAAGTACGGTCAATGGGTCAACATCAATGGCCGCCGGGCGGAAGCCCTCCGCGACACCGGGGCCAGTGTAACGGCGGTCCGACGCCACCTCGTCACTCCAGACCAAATCTTGCCGAACATTCTTTGCCCTGTTCGATCAGCCGACAACTCCGAAAGCCTATGCCACATGGCCTGCGTCCCCTTCGAGTGGGGAGGAGTAACAGGGATGTTAAAAGTAACTGTCCGCGATGATGCCCCCGTGGACTGCCTCCTGGGAAACGACCTTGAAAGCTCTCCCTGGGCAGCTGTCGAACGGAGGGAGCACCTGGGGATGCTTGGCCTCCCCGAATGGGTCTGCGTCACGACCCGGTCCATGACCGCCCGCGCGGTCCCCAGCCCAGAAGAGCCCGAGTGGCCAGAACCTCCTCCCACGCTCATCCCAGAGGAGGCCGCCCCAGAAGCCATTCCCTTGACCCAAACCGAAGAAGGACCCGACCAGCTTCGGGACGTCCCTGACCTGGCACAATGGCGGCAGGAGGGAGGCCCCACGCAGGAACAATTCCGGGCCGAGCAAAAAACCTGTCCTTCTCTCGAAGGACTCCGGCAGCAAGCCCTGGCCCAGAGCACCGGGGATACCTCGGGGGCCCACTGGATCTACTGGGACCAAGACCTGCTCTACAGCGAGCAGAAAATTGCAGAACTAGGGGCCAGTCGGGTGCTGGTGGTGCCCCTTCGCTTCCGAGACTTCCTCCTGAACTTAGCCCACGATGTCCCCCTTGCCGGACACCTGGGGCAGGATAAAACCTACGACCGCCTGGTGACCCATTTTTTCTGGCCCCACATGCGGAAGGATGTCACCAACCACTGCAAGGCCTGCCCCACCTGCCAGGCCAGCGGAAAAAGTGGCCGAAAAATCAAAGCACCATTACAACCCTTTCCTGTCGTCACCACCCCGTTTGAACGAGTGGGAATAGACATTGTGGGGCCCCTCGACCCTCGAACAGCCCAAGGACACCGGTTCATCCTGGTCCTTGTAGACCACGCCACCCGCTATCCCGAGGCCATCCCTCTTCGGACTGTGACGGCCCCCGTGGTGGGCCGGGCCCTGATGGGGATCTTCTCCCGGGTGGGGTTCCCCCGGGAGGTCGTCAGTGACAGGGGCACGAACTTTATCTCCAGATATATGAAGTCCCTCTGACAGCAATGCGGGGTCACCTACAAATTCACGACCCCCTATCACCCGCAAGGAAACGGACTGGTCGAGAGATTCAACCGCACCCTCAAGGGGATGATTATGGGTCTAGAAGAACCCCTTCGACGCCAGTGGGACGTACTGCTTCCATGCCTCCTGTTTGCCTATCGGGAGGTCCCGCAGAAGTCCCTCGGCTTCAGCCCCTTTGAACTACTGTACGGGCACCCCGTCCGGGGCCCCCTCAGCCTAGTCAAGGAAGGTTGGGAGCAGCCTCCCCAGAAAACTCCCCCGGACATCTACCGGTATCTCCTGGCTCTCCGCAACCAGACCCGGCGGTTCCGAGACACCGCCAAAGCCAACCTCGAGGCCAGTCAGGAGGACATGAAGAGGTGGTACGATCAGCACACGTCCTCCATTGAGTTCGAACCTGGACAACAGGTCTGGGTGATGTCCCCGGTTGAGCCCTGTGCCCTCCAAGACAGATGGTCCGGGCCCTTCAAGGTAATCGAACGCAAGGGGCCCGTCACCTATTTAATCGACATGGAGACTGCCCGGAACCCCCTACGGGTCCTCCATGCCAACAGGCTCAAACCCCATTTTGTGCGATCCGAACTCAGCCTCCTGATGGCTACCGATACTGGGACAGAAGAAGACTCCGAACCCCTTCCGGACTTACTGAGGGCCCTCGAGCAGGATGGCTCAGTGGAAGGGGTCCAGCTCTCCGAGGCCCTGTCCCCGGAGCAACGCCAAGACTGCCAAACGCTCCTGAGGCAGTTCGCCTCCCTGTTCTCCCTCACCCCCGGAGTCACCCCCTGGTGCCTCCACGATGTGGACACCGGGGACAGCCCTCCTATTCGACACCGAGCATACCGCGTACCAGACCGGGTACGAGCCTGCATCCAGACCGAGGTGTCCAAGATGCTGACCCTAGGAGTGATCGAACCCTCAGACAGTCCCTGGGCGAGCCCAGTCGTCCTGGTTCCCAAGGCAGCTGCCCCGGGCGTTGCCCCTGAGCTCCGGTTCTGCGTGGACTATCGAGGGCTGAATGCAGTTACCCGGACCGACGCTCATCCCATCCCCCGGGCAGACGAGCTAATTGACCGGATGGGGGCCGCCCGCTACCTGAGCATCTTCGACCTAACAGCGGGCTACTGGCAGATCGGCCTCACCCCTAGGGCCCAAGAACGATCCGCCTTCTCTACCCCAGACGGGCACTACCACTTTAAAGTCATGCCCTTCGGCATGAAAAACGCCCCGGCAACGTTCCAACGGCTGGTAAACCAGGTACTGGCGGGCCTGGAAGACTTCAGCGCCGCCTACCTGGACGACATTGCTGTGTACAGCCACCAGTGGACCGACCACCTTCGCCACCTGCGGGAGGTTCTACACGCCCTCCAGCAAGCCGGGCTCACCATCAAGGCCAGCAAGTGCCAAGTTGGCCAAGGGTCCGTGACCTACCTGGGACACCAAGTGGGAAGCGGGCTGGTGGCCCCTCTCCAACTCAAGATTGCTGCCATCCAGGCCTGGCAACCCCCTACGAGCCAAACGGAGGTCCGGGCCTTCCTGGGGCTCACCGGATACTACCGGCGGTTCGTGAAGGACTATGGCAGCATCGTGGGGCCCCTCACAGAGCTCACCTCCAAAAAGAGCCCCAAAACCGTCAACTGGACCCCGGACTGCCAATCAGCCTTCGAGAAGCTAAAGACCGCCATGTGCACGGCCCCCGTGCTCCAGGCTCCCGACTACAGCCGGGAATTCATTGTGCAGACGGACGCCTCCGATCATGGTGTGGGGGCCGTCCTCTCCCAACTCAACACCGAAGGGGTCGACCATCCGGTGGTCTTCATCAGCAGACGCCTCTTGCCCCGAGAACAGCGCTGGAGCACCATTGAGAGGGAGGCCTTCGCCGTAGTCTGGGCACTCAAGAAGCTCCGGCCATACCTCTTCGACACCCACTTCCGGGTGCAAACAGACCACCGACCCCTGCAATGGCTGATGCAAATGCGGGGGGAGAACCCGAAGCTGTTGCGCTGGTCCATCTCCCTGCAGGGGATGGACTTCACGGTGGAACATCGTCCAGGCCAGGACCACGCCAACGCCGACGGCCTGTCACGCCTTTTCCGCCTCAGCGAGGAGAGTCCCCAGGAAGATGGCTGACTCTCCCCGCCTTCAGCTGGGGGGGACGCATGTTGGACAGGCCGCATGTTCGAGCTGTCCCCCCTCCCCGCAATGGGACCAGGACCCTGGCTCTCCCTGCATCCCCAGCCAGAGTCCACAAACGACCACCCGAAGTACCCTGCAATCCCTCCACTACAAGACACCAGCTCCGGACCCCGCTGGCCCGGGTCACCATCTACCCCACGACATCGACCCGGCCGCCATCTTGGGGCACTGCAGCACGAGGCCGCGTGGCCTCAACTCGACCCTAACCCCGGGCCCGGCCGGCCCCGACATCGAGGCCCCACCATCCTCCCAGGAGGCAGAGTGACCACTTGGCGAGTCAATGGGAGAAGGAATCGTCAACGGCTCTCCTCCGCCAGGTGTCGATCACCCCAGGCCGCCTGGGCGCTGGCTCCACCCCCCTGCTGGGTGTCTGGACTCCCTCATCCCGGACCTCCCGGCCCCCAGGCGCGAGGGTCCGGACATCAAAGGGGACCAGACCTATAACTGGGGCAGGGCCAGACCAGGAAGGAGTTGTATCCTGGAGTCGAGAGACCCGAGAAGAACTCATCCGTGACCTGGCCTGCTGGCGCTGCCGCGGCCCTCTGCCTCGTGAAACCATCGTCTTGGCCTGCTGGCGCTGCCGCGGCCCTCTGCCTCGTGAAACCATCGTCTTGGCCTGCTGGCGCTGCCGCGGCCCTCTGCCTCGTGAAACCATCGTCTTGGCCTGCTGGCGCTGCCGCGGCCCTCTGCCTCGTGAAACCATCGTCTTGGCCTGCTGGCGCTGCCGCGGCCCTCTGCCTCGTGAAACCATCGTCTTGGCCTGCTGGCGCTGCCGCGGCCCTCTGCTTTATGAGACTATCACCTTGGCCTGCTGGCGCTGCCGCGGCCCGATCCATAGACACTCCAGCTCGAGGATTGTGAGCTCGCCTCTTACCACTACCTGTACCGATCCGGTACCAAGACTGTCCCGCTACCCCCTTTCCCTACAGAGACTAGAAGTGAGAGGACCCCCGGGTCCAAGATATCCTGTATCGCTGATATCCTTGCCTTAAGAACCTTATATAAAGCCTTGAACCCGACTTGGTGTGGTGCCTGTTTGTGGGGAGGGAGGGTACTTGTCTGTACGCTCGCCGGAGACGGTCCCCCTCGGGGATCTCTCCCTCGGTATCCGGCCGACCCTCAGGGTCCCCGTCTAACACCAGTCTGTGAGGGGTGCGAGAGTGCTTGCAGTAGTCTATGACTGCTAGTCTGCGAGGGGTGCGAGAGTGTTTGCAGTAGTCCATGACTGCTAGTCTGCGAGCGGTGCGAGAGTGCTTGTAGTAGTCTATGAATGCCAGTCTGTGAGGGGTGCGAGAGTGCTTGCAGTAGTCTATGACTGCTAGTCTGTGAGGGGTGCGAGAGTGCTTGCAGTAGTCTATGACTGCTAGTGTGTGAGGGGTGCGAGAGTGCTTGCAGTAGTCTATGACTGCTAGTCTGCGAGGGGTGCGAGAGTGCTTGCGGTAGTCTATGACTGCTAGTGTGTGAGGGGTGCGAGAGTGCTTGCAGTAGTCTATGACTGCTAGTCTGCGAGGGGTGCGAGAGTGTTTGCAGTAGTCCATGACTGCTAGTCTGCGAGGGGTGCGAGAGTGCTTGTAGTAGTCTATGAATGCCAGTCTGTGAGGGGTGCGAGAGTGCTTGAAGTAGTCTATGACTGCTAGTCTGTGAGGGGTGCGAGAGTGCTTGCAGTAGTCTATGACTGCTAGTGTGTGAGGGGTGCGAGAGTGCTTGCAGTAGTCTATGACTGCTAGTCTGCGAGGGGTGCGAGAGTGCTTGCAGTAGTCTATGACTGCTAGTGTGTGAGGGGTGTGAGAGTGCTTGTGGCAGTCAATGACTGCTAGTCTGTGAGGGGGGCGAGAGTACTTGTGATAGTCTATGACCGCCTGTCTGTGAAGCGTGTGTGAGTGCTAGCAATAGTCTATGACTGCTTGTCCATGAAGGGTGCTAGAGGAGAGTCGGCAGTCTATGGCTGCTAGTATTTGACTGGTGTATGAGCGCTTGTGGTAGTCTATGAACACTAGTCTGTGCGGGATACTAGAGCTCTTGCAGTAGTCTATGAATGCCAGTCTGTGAGGGGTGCGAGAGTGCTTGCAGTAGTCTATGACTGCTAGTCATTGAGGGGTGCGAGAGTGCTTGCAGTAGTATATGACTGCTAGTCTGTGAGGGGTGTGAGAGTGCTTGCAGTAGTCTATGACTGCCAATCTATGAGGGGTGCGAAGGGCTTGCAGTAGTCTATAACTGCCAATCTGTGAGGGGTGCGAAGGGCTTGCAGTAGTCTATGACTGCTAGTCTGCGAGGGGTGCGAGAGTGCTTGCAGTAGTCTATGAATGCCAGTCTGTGAGGGGTGCGAGAGTGCTTGCGGTAGTCTATGACTGATAGTGTGTGAGGGGTGCGAGAGCGCTTGCGGTAGTCTATGACTGCTAGTCTGTGAGGGGTGTGAGAGTGCTTGCGGTTGTTTATTAGTGCCAGTCTGTAAGGGGTGCGAGAGTGCTTGCAAGTAGTCTATGACTGATAGTGTGTGAGGGGTGCGGGAGTGCTTGCAGTAGTCTATGAATGCTAGTCTGTGAGGGTTGTGAGAGTGCTTGCAGTAGTCTATGACTGCTAGTCTGTGAGGGGTTTGAAAGTGCTTGCAGTAGTCTATGAATGCTAGTCTGTGAGGGGTGCGAGAGTGCTTGCAGTAGTATATGACTGCTAGTCTGTGAGGGGTGTGAGGGTGCTTGCAGTAGTCTATGACTGCTAATCTGTGAGGGGTGTGAGGGTGCTTGCAGTAGTCTATGACTGCTAGTGTGTGAGGGGTGCGGGAGTGCTTGCAGTAGTCTATGAATGCTAGTCTGTGAGGGGTGTGAGAGTGCTTGCAGTAGTCTATGACTGCTAGTCTGTGAGGGGTGTGAAAGTGCTTGCAGTAGTCTATGAATGCTAGTCTGTGAGGGGTGCGAGAGTGCTTGCAGTAGTATATGACTGCTAGTCTGTGAGGGGTGTGAGGGTGCTTGCAGTAGTCTATGACTGCTAATCTGTGAGGGGTGCGAGAGTGCTTGCAGTAGTCCATGACTGCTAGTCTGTGAAGGGTGCGAGAGTGCTTGTAGTAGTCTATGACTGCTAGTCTGTGAGGGGTGCGAGAGTGCTTGTAGTAGTCTATGAATGCCAGTCTGTGAGGGGTGCGAGAGTGCTTGCAGTAGTCTATGAATGCCAGTCTGTGAGGGGTGCGAGAGTGCTTGCAGTAGTCTATGAATGCCAGTCTGTGAGGGGTGCGAGAGTGCTTGCAGTAGTCTATGAATGCCAGTCTGTGAGGGGTGCGAGAGTGCTTGCAGTAGTCTGACTGCTGGGGTGTGAGGGTACTTGCAGTAGTCTATGACTGCTAGTGTGTGAGGGGTGCGAGAGTGCTTGTAGTAGTCTATGATTGCTAGTCTGTGAAGGGTGCGAGAGTGCTTGCAGTAGTCAATGACTGCTAGTGTTTGAGGGGTGCGAGAGTGCTTGCAGTAGTCTATGAATGCCAGTCTGTGAGGGGTGCGAGAGTGCTTGCAGTAGTCTATGACTGCTAGTCTGTGAGGGGTGCGAGAGTGCTCGCAGTAGTCAATGACTGCTAGTCTGTGAGGGGCGCAAGAGTGCTTGCAGTAGTCTATGACTGCTAGTCTGTGAGGGGTGCGAGATTGATTGCAGTAGTCTATGACTGCTAGTCTGCGAGGGGTGCGAGAGTGCTTGCAGTAGTCTATGACTGCTAGTCTGTGAGGGGTGCGAGAGTGCTTGCAGTAGTCTATGAATGCCAGTCTGTGAGGGGTGCGAGAGTGCTTGCAGTAGTCTATGACTGCTAGTCTGTGAGGGGTGCGAGAGTGCTTGCAGTAGTCTATTACTGCTAGTCTGTGAGGGGTGCAAGAGTGCTTGCAGTAGTCCATGACTGCTAGTCTGCGAGGGGTGCGAGAGCGCTTGCGGTAGTCTATGACTGCTAGTCTGTGAGGGGTGCAAGAGCGCTTGCAGTAGTCTATGACTGCTAGTCTGTGAGGGGTGCAAGAGCGCTTGCGGTAGTCTATGACTGCTAGTCTGTGAGGGGTGCAAGAGTGCTTGCAGTAGTCTATGACTGCTAGTCTGTGAGGGGTGTGAGAGTGATTGTGGTAGTCTATGAATGCCAGTCTGTGAGGGGTGCGAGAGTGCTTGCAGTAGTCCATGACTGCTAGTCTGCGAGGGGTGCGCGAGTGCTTGCAGTAGTTAATGACTGCTAGTCTGCGAGGAGTGCGAGAGTGCTTGCTGTAGTCAATGACTGCTAGTGTGTGAGGGGTGTGAGAGTGCTTGTAGTAGTCTATGACCGCTAGTCTGTGAGGGGTGCGAGAGTGCTTGCTGTAGTCAATGACTGCTAGTGTGTGAGGGGTGCGAGAGTGCTTGCAGTAGTCTATGAATACCAGTCTGTGAGGGGTGCGGGAGTGCTTGCTGTAGTCAATGACTGCTAGTGTGTGAGGGGTGTGAGAGTGCTTGCAGTAGTTAATGACTGCTAGTCTGCGAGGGGTGCGAGAGTGCTTGCTGTAGTCAATGACTGCTAGTGTGTGAGGGGTGTGAGAGTGCTTGCAGTAGTTAATGACTGCTAGTCTGCGAGGGGTGCGAGAGTGCTTGCTGTAGTCAATGACTGCTAGTCTGTGAGGGGTGCGAGAGTGCTTGCAGTAGTCTATGAATGCCAGTCTGTGAGGGGTGCGAGAGTGCTTGTAGTAGTCCATGACTGCTAGTCTGCGAGGGGTGCGAGAGTGCTTGTGGCAGTCAATGACTGCTAGTGTGTGAGGGGTGTGAGAGTGCTTGCTGTAGTCAATGACTGCTAGTGTGTGAGGGGTGCGAGAGTGCTTGCTGTAGTCAATGACTGCTAGCGTGTGAGGGGTGCGAGAGTGCTTGCTGTAGTCAATGACTGCTAGTGTGTGAGGGGTGCAAGAGTGCTTGCAGTAGTCCATGACTGCTAGTCTGCGAGGGGTGTGAGAGTGCTTGCTGTAGTCAATGACTGCTAGTGTGTGAGAGCGCTTGCAGTAGTTAATGACTGCTAGTCTGCGAGGGGTGCGAGAGTGCTTGCTGTAGTCAATGACTGCTAGTGTGTGAGGGGTGTGAGAGTGCTTGCAGTAGTTAATGACTGCTAGTCTGCGAGGGGTGCGAGAGTGCTTGCTGTAGTCAATGACTGCTAGTGCGAGAGGGGTGTGAGTGTGCTTGCAGTAGTTAATGACTGCTAGTCTGTGAGGGGTGCGAGAGTGCTTGCAGTAGTCTATGACTGCTAGTGTGTGAGGGGTGCGAGAGTGCTTGCAGTAGTCTATGAATGCCAGTCTGTTGGACTTGGCCCGTCTGGCAGGTCCACCCCTGAAGTTTGTGCTTAGTATATGTGACCGGGGGATGGTGAGTCCCCTCCTGAGTGTGTGCGTGGTGAGAGAGACCTGCCGCCCATAGGAATGCATGGGGGATGTATGTGGCTCTGGTAGTTCCTGATGCGTGGGGCGTGCCGGGCCGTGTTTGGTATGTGTGCGCTCGTGAGGTTGAATGCTACAAGATGATGTCTGCGGCATGCGTGTGGCTAGAAGGGAAGGGCCCCTTCTAGACCTTGGTGTGTGTGTGCAGTAAATGTGCTGGCGCCTGATTGGCTGAAGCCGGCTGGGCCTTCCCCCACCAGGCTGGCCCCACCCCCCCGGGGGTGCGTCCAGTGTCCCTGGCCTGGCCAGCACCAAGAAATTCCTTGTAACCAGTTCCAGCTGGTTCTCTCCCTGCCTGCCCCTTTTGGAGACAAAGGGCGCTCCTGTATAAAAGGGGGGTGGGCCCTTTTCTCTCTCTTCTCTCTTCCTGCTTCTCCTGACTGGAACCCTGCCAGGCGCTGCTGCTGCGTGGGCTCAGGGTTGGCTGGCCTCCCTGGGCCCTGCCCTGCTCCTGAACTGCTGTTGGGCCTCTGCCCCTCCTAGGAGCTGCTGTACTCCTCCTGAGGTCCTGGACTCTCCCATGGACTTTGCTATCCCTCATCTAGCGCTTGGGAGCGCTTTCCTCCGACCCCTAGCGCTTGGAGCGCTTCACTCTGTCTCCTAGCGCTTTGGAGCGCTTTGCCCGTGTTTCTAGCGCTGGGAGCGCTTCCTTCCACCAGCCGGTGCCACCCGGCCTTTGCCCTGTTCTGCGGGGTTCTACACCCCCAGCGAGTGCCTACCTCGCTACTGCCCCATTCCCGAGGGGGCCTGACCCTCGTCAATTCCCCCCAAGTCACCGCCGCCGGCCCGGGACCCCTCCGTGAAGCCCTCCCCCGGGCCGCGCTGTGATTGGATGGCGGCCCGGGCTTGGCTCCTGACGTCTCCCCGGGCCGCGCTGTGATTGGACGTCGGCCCGGGGAGCTGGGGAGGCGAGGAAAGAAGAGCCGAGTAATGCAGGGGGCAGCGGGAGCCTACTCCGCGCCCCTGCTTGACCCCAGGACCGCCGCGACTTCCCCCCGGGGCCCCCAGGAGCGAGAGGGAGCCCCGGAGAGCGGAGAGTGACCGGCGCGCTCGGCGACCGGTGAGTAATGCCGGAGGGGAGGCGGGGCATCGGACCACATTGCCGGTGGCCGCCCCTCCCCTCCAGCGCGAGCCCGAGTGTGCTCAGAGGCCCCCGGGGCCCCCAGTGATGCCGGGTCCCCCGAGGGGGGGCCCCGCCTGCCCGCAGCTTGTCTCCCTGAGCCCGAGAGGCTCCCTCATGGCCCGTGGGGCCACCATTGGTGCCGGGTCCCCCGAGGGGGGGCCCCGCCTGCCCGCAGCCTTGTCCCGAGCCCCGTGGGGCTCCCACTATTCCCCGAGCCCAGCGAGGCTCCTACAATGCCTGAGCCCGAGAGGCTCCACCGGGACCCTTTGTCTTCCTGAGCCCCGAGAGGCTCCACCACGTGCCCCCTTGTTCCTCCGAGCCCCGAGAGGCTCCACTATCGCCCTCCTGTCCCCCTGAGCCTGCAAGGCTCCACCCAAGTCCCTCAGCGGCCCAGCACTTCGTGGGCCGCTGCCACGTTTAGGTTTGCCCGGGCCCTTTCAGGCCACTTTGGACACCGAGACTCTAAGGCGCCCCTGCCCCAGGACGGTCATCTGGCCTAGGGGGTGCTGCTGACTAATATCAATGTGATGCTGAGGATTACTATGTGTTGCCCTGCTGATTGACTATGTGTTGCCCTGCTGATGGGGCCTCTGTTGTGTTATGTACCTTGTCCCTTCCCGCCTGAGTACCCGATGTCTCATGTATGTGATCCCTGGTCAGAGTGAGTTCTACTGCTAGTTCTAGGAAGCTCCCAGGAGATGTGTGTTCTAATGCCAGTTCCACTAGATGCGTACCACTGGCAGTGGTCCCTTGGCCCTGCCCTGTACCTTTTCCCTGGTAACCCCTGCCGTGCCTTGAACCCCTTGTAAAGTGTATGTTCCTATGTGTCCTGTCTAATACAAAGACTATTTTCATATATACTTCGTGTGGAGTTCCTTTTGTGGGAGGCCTGGGATGTTGCTGTTGGTGGGTGCGGGCGCAAATGCCTCACACATGTCCTCCGAGATAGGCCTGACTGCCCGCGCCGCGTTACCTAGAGGGCGAGCAGGGGTCGACTTTATATAGGAGTGGCGGTCTCTGACTGGCTGGGGCGCAAGCCCTGGCTGGCCGGGGGTCCCATTTCTTACACTGGCGGCTAGCGGTGGGATCCGGACTGGTGTTTGCGCAAGTACCACAACGATAACTGGCCTCCCTACAAAAACTCTGTATTGTAACTGGTCGCAAAGAAAGGAGATTATTGTTTTTAGGAGGTTACTTAAATGTCCGTTCTGTGAAAAATGTGTTCTGGTTAGGTGACCCTAGCCCGGGAGGGTAGATCAACCCCCTAGTGCGATGTGTTTTCGGGATTCACCAGAAGGGTGGGATCCAGTGGTGGCAGCGTAATTGTGTTCAATGTGTATGGTCCCTGTTCCTTCCCTGGAGTAATGATACCTGCACCACATGGGGTCAGGTCAGGTTGCTAAAAATGTCTGCCCTATGGAAATGTTTAATGATCAATGGAAATGTCTGTTCTGTGGAAAAAGTGTCTGTGTACCCTGTTAGTTAGTTGCCCCTAGCTTGGGAGGGTAAATCATCTCCCTAGTACAATATGGTTTTCTGGATTCCCCAGAAGGGTGGGATCCAGTGGTGTCTGCGTAGCTGTGTTCAAATGTGTATGGTCCTTGTCCCTCCCCTAGAGTAATGGTACCTGTGCCACCAGGGTCAGGTTAAGGAATCTGGGCGGTAGAAAACTGTCTTACCAGTCTAAGGGACGATGTGTGGATGAATGTTGAGGTGTGCTGAGTAATGGGGTGTAAGTTCTCTGGGAGGGGGAGCTTGCTGAATCAACGATAATAATGTCCTTCCTTACCCCGCTGAATGTGTTGGATGCATCAGGTCCCCTTACCCCGCTGGTTGTGTTTTAGGCGTCAGGTGTCGCCCTGGCTGAATTTATGTTGAGTTGTACTGAGACCTGCTGGCGCTGCCGCGGCTCATCTTGTAGTGTTCTAGGTGTCAGGTGTCGCCCTGGCTGAATTTATGTTGCGTTGTACTGAGACCTGCTGGCGCTGCCGCGGCTCATCGTGTTGTGTTCTAGGTGTCAGGTGTCGCCCTGGCTGAATTTAGGTTGCGTTGTACTGAGACCTGCTGGCGCTGCCGCGGCTCATCTTGTTGTGCTCGTTGTACTGAGTCCTGCTGGCGCTGCCGCGGCTCATCGTGTTGTGTTCTAGGTGTCAGGTGTCGCCCTGGCTGAATTTAGGTTGCGTTGTACTGAGACCTGCTGGCGCTGCCGCGGCTCATCTTGTTGTGTTCGTTGCACTGAGACCTGCTGGCGCTGCCGCGGCTCATCTTGTTGTGTTCTAGGTGTCAGGTGTCGCCCTGGCTGAATTTAGGTTGCGTTGTACTGAGACCTGCTGGCGCTGCCGCGGCTCATCTTGTTGTGTTCGTTGTACTGAGACCTGCTGGCGCTGCCGCGGCTCATCGTGTTGTGTTCTAGGTGTCAGGTGTCGCCCTGGCTGAATTTAGGTTGCGTTGTACTGAGACCTGCTGGCGCTGCCGCGGCTCATCTTGTTGTGTTCGTTGTACTGAGACCTGCTGGCGCTGCCGCGGCTCATCTTGTTGTGTTCTAGGTGTCAGGTGTCGCCCTGGCTGAATTTATGTTGTGTTGTACTGAGACCTGCTGGCGCTGCCGCGGCTCATCTTGTGGTGTTTTAGGTGTCAGGTGTCGCCCTGGCGGAATTCATGTTAAGTTGTATCCCGGACAAGGAAGACCTGCTGGCTCGGCCGCGGCTTGCCTTGGGGAGAGCTGAACGCTTAGTTCCCAGGTGGAAGACCAGTGGAGGGAGGAAGTTCCAAGACTGGTAGGAAGGTGTGTTCTGAGGGTGTTTCTCCTGGGAGAACGCGGAACCTCAGAAGTAGAGGTAGGGTGGGGCATTCTTGCCCGTGACCTCTGGTAAACCTGAGGGTGCGGACCCTAGGTGGAAGGAACCGTGGTAGTCGTGGCTACACTGAGAAAGGGAGTGGAGAATGGCTGTTGGGGGCCAGGGGTACCGCCCCCCCACTTCGGATTAGCAGGGACCAGTGGTATCTGGATGGCTTAGGGCCTGGTCCTAGTCATGGGCAACTAAGGAGTACCAGGTGGGTAGCCTGGTTGGACCTATGTCTTCATTTTTTATTTTTTTTGTTGTTGGTTGTTTTTGGGTTTTTTTTGTTTTAACTTTTATTATTTTTAATATGGATATGTTTATTGGTCCGGCACTGCGGGCCGCGTCCACGTCCTACCGCCCTGCAGCAGGGAAGTCCATCCCGGTAGTGATTGGTCTGCCCTGCGTTTGGGCTGGGGGGGGCATGTGTTGGACTTGGCCCGTCTGGCAGGTCCACCCCTGAAGTTTGTGCTTAGTATATGTGACCGGGGGATGGTGAGTCCCCTCCTGAGTGTGTGCGTGGTGAGAGAGACCTGCCGCCCATAGGAATGCATGGGGGATGTATGTGGCTCTGGTAGTTCCTGATGCGTGGGGCGTGCCGGGCCGTGTTTGGTATGTGTGCGCTCGTGAGGTTGAATGCTACAAGATGATGTCTGCGGCATGCGTGTGGCTAGAAGGGAAGGGCCCCTTCTAGACCTTGGTGTGTGTGTGCAGTAGATGTGCTGGCGCCTGATTGGCTGAAGCCGGCTGGGCCTTCCCCCACCAGGCTGGCCCCACCCCCCCGGGGGTGCGTCCAGTGTCCCTGGCCTGGCCAGCACCAAGAAATTCCTTGTAACCAGTTCCAGCTGGTTCTCTCCCTGCCTGCCCCTTGTGGAGACAAAGGGCGCTCCTGTATAAAAGGGGGGTGGGCCCTTTTCTCTCTCTCTTCTCTCTTCCTGCTTCTCCTGACTGGAACCCTGCCAGGGGCTGCTGCTGCGTGGGCTCAGGGTTGGCTGGCCTCCCTGGGCCCTGCCCTGCTCCTGAACTGCTGTTGGGCCTCTGCCCCTCCTAGGAGCTGCTGTACTCCTCCTGAGGTCCTGGACTCTCCCATGGACTTTGCTATCCCTCATCTAGCGCTTGGGAGCGCTTTCCTCCGACCCCTAGCGCTTGGAGCGCTTCACTCTGTCTCCTAGCGCTTTGGAGCGCTTTGCCCGTGTTTCTAGCGCTGGGAGCGCTTCCTTCCACCAGCCGGTGCCACCCGGCCTTTGCCCTGTTCTGCGGGGTTCTACACCCCCAGCGAGTGCCTACCTCGCTACTGCCCCATTCCCGAGGGGGCCTGACCCTCGTCAATTCCCCCCAAGTCACCGCCGCCGGCCCGGGACCCCTCCGTGAAGCCCTCCCCCGGGCCGCGCTGTGATTGGATGGCGGCCCGGGCTTGGCTCCTGACGTCTCCCCGGGCCGCGCTGTGATTGGACGTCGGCCCGGGGAGCTGGGGAGGCGAGGAAAGAAGAGCCGAGTAATGCAGGGGGCAGCGGGAGCCTACTCCGTGCCCCTGCTTGACTCCAGGACCGCCGCGACTTCCCCCCGGGGCCCCCAGGAGTGAGAGGGAGCCCCGGAGAGCGGAGAGAGACCAGCGCGCTCGGCGACCGGTGAGTAATGCCGGAGGGGAGGCGGGGCATCGGGCCACATTGCCGGTGGCCGCCCCTCCCCTCCAGCGCGAGCCCGAGTGTGCTCAGAGGCCCCCGGGGCCCCCAGTGATGCCGGGTCCCCCTAGGGGGGCCCCGCCTGCCCGCAGCTTGTCTCCCTGAGCCCGAGAGGCTCCCTCATGGCCCGTGGGGCCACCATTGGTGCCGGGTCCCCCGAGGGGGGGCCCCGCCTGCCCGCAGCCTTGTCCCGAGCCCCGTGGGGCTCCCACTATTCCCCGAGCCCAGCGAGGCTCCTACAATGCCTGAGCCCGAGAGGCTCCACCGTGACCCTTTGTCTTCCTGAGCCCCGAGAGGCTCCACCACGTGCCCCCTTGTTCCTCCGAGCCCCGAGAGGCTCCACTATCGCCCTCCTGTCCCCCTGAGCCTGCAAGGCTCCACCCAAGTCCCTCAGCGGCCCAGCACTTCGTGGGCCGCTGCCACGTTTAGGTTTGCCCGGGCCCTTTCAGGCCACTTTGGACACCGAGACTCTAAGGCGCCCCTGCCCCAGGACGGTCATCTGGCCTAGGGGGTGCTGCTGACTAATATCAATGTGATGCTGAGGATTACTATGTGTTGCCCTGCTGATTGACTATGTGTTGCCCTGCTGATGGGGCCTCTGTTGTGTTATGTACCTTGTCCCTTCCCGCCTGAGTACCCGATGTCTCATGTATGTGATCCCTGGTCAGAGTGAGTTCTACTGCTAGTTCTAGGAAGCTCCCAGGAGATGTGTGTTCTAATGCCAGTTCCACTAGATGCGTACCACTGGCAGTGGTCCCTTGGCCCTGCCCTGTACCTTTTCCCTGGTAACCCCTGCCGTGCCTTGAACCCCTTGTAAAGTGTATGTTCCTATGTGTCCTGTCTAATACAAAGACTATTTTCATATATACTTCGTGTGGAGTTCCTTTTGTGGGAGGCCTGGGATGTTGCTGTTGGTGGGTGCGGGCGCAAATGCCTCACACATGTCCTCCGAGATAGGCCTGACTGCCCGCGCCGCGTTACCTAGAGGGCGAGCAGGGGTCGACTTTATATAGGAGTGGCGGTCTCTGACTGGCTGGGGCGCAAGCCCTGGCTGGCCGGGGGTCCCATTTCTTACACAGTCTGTGAGGGGTGCGAGAGTGCTTGTAGTAGTCCATGACTGCTAGTGTGTGAGGGGTGTGAGAGTGCTTGCAGTAGGTAATGACTGCTAGTCTGCGAGGGGTGCGAGAGTGCTTGCTGTAGTCAATGACTGCTAGTGTGTGAGGGGTGTGAGAGTGCTTGTAGTAGTCTATGAATGCCAGTCTGTGAGGGGTGCGAGAGTGCTTGCTGTAGTCAATGACTGCTAGTGTGTGAGGGGTGCGCGAGTGCTTGCAGTAGTCTATGAATGCCAGTCTGTGAGGGGTGCGAGAGTGCTTGCTGTAGTCAATGACTGCTAGTGTGTGAGGGGTGTGAGAGTGCTTGCAGTAGTTAATGACTGCTAGTCTGCGAGGGGTGCGAGAGTGCTTGCTGTAGTCAATGACTGCTAGTCTGTGAGGGGTGCGAGAGTGCTTGCAGTAGTTAATGACTGCTAGTCTGTGAGGGGTGCGAGAGTGCTTGCAGTAGTCTATGACTGCTAGTGTGTGAGGGGTGCGAGAGTGCTTGCAGTAGTCTATGAATGCCAGTCTGTGAGGGGTGCGAGAGTGCTTGTAGTAGTCCATGACTGCTAGTGTGTGAGGGGTGTGAGAGTGCTTGCAGTAGTTAATGACTGCTAGTCTGCGAGGGGTGCGAGAGTGCTTGCTGTAGTCAATGACTGCTAGTGTGTGAGGGGTGTGAGAGTGCTTGCAGTAGTTAATGACTGCTAGTCTGCGAGGGGTGCGAGAGTGCTTGCTGTAGTCAATGACTGCTAGTGTGTGAGGGGTGTGAGAGTGCTTGCAGTAGTTAATGACTGCTAGTATGCGAGGGGTGCGAGGCTGCTTGCTGTAGTCAATGACTGCTAGTGTGTGAGGGGTGTGAGAGTGCTTGCAGTAGTTAATGACTGCTAGTCTGCGAGGGGTGCGAGAGTGCCTGCTGTAGTCAATGACTGCTAGTGTGTGAGGGGTGTGAGAGTGCTTGCAGTAGTTAATGACTGCTAGTCTGTGAGGGGTGCGAGAGTGCTTGCAGTAGGCCATGACTGCTATTCTGTGAGGGGTGCGAGAGTGCTTGCGGTAGTCTATGACTGCTAGTCTGTGAGGGGTGCGAGAGTGCTTGCAG
This sequence comes from Lissotriton helveticus, assembly GCF_964261635.1. Taxonomy (NCBI): domain Eukaryota; kingdom Metazoa; phylum Chordata; class Amphibia; order Caudata; family Salamandridae; genus Lissotriton; species Lissotriton helveticus. Next base: position 2,115,585 of record NC_136067.1, on the reverse strand, counting down.
TAGGCCATGACTGCTAGTCTGTGAAGGGTGCTAGAGGAGTGTCGGCAGTCTATGGCTGCTAGTATTTGACTGGTGTATGAGCGCTTGTGGTAGTCTATGAACACTAGTCTGTGCGGGATACTAGAGCTCTTGCAGTAGTCTATGAATGCCAGTCTGTGAGGGGTGCGAGAGTGCTTGCGGTAGTCTATGACTGCTGGTCTGTGAGGGGTGTGAGAGTGCTTGCAGTAGTCTATGACTGCTAGTGTGTGAGGGGTGCGAGAGTGCTTGCGGTAGTCTATGACTGCTAGTCTGTGAGGGGTGCGAGAGTGCTTGGAGTAGTACATGACTGCTAGTCTGTGAGGGGTGCGAGAGTGCTTGCGGTAGTCTATGACTGCTAGTCTGTGAGGGGTGGGACAGTGCTTGTAGTAGTCTATGAATGCCAGTCTGTGAGGGGTGCGAGAGTGATTGCAGTAGTCTATGACTGCTAGTCTGTGAGGGGTGCGAGAGTGCCTGCAGTAGTCTATGACTGCTAGTCTGAGAAGGGTGCTAGAGGAGTGTCGGCAGTCTATGGCTGCTAGTATTTGACTGGTGTATGAGCGCTTGTGGTAGTCTATGAACACTAGTCTGTGCGGGATACTAGAGATCTTGCAGTAGTCTATGAATGCCAGTCTGTGAGGGGTGCGAGAGTGCTTGCGGTAGTCTATGACTGCTAGTCTGTGAGGGGTGTGAGAGTGCTTGCAGTAGTCTATGACTGCTAGTGTGTGAGGGGTGCAAGAGTGCTTGCAGTAGTCTATAACTGCCAATCTGTGAGGGGTGCGAGAGTGCTTGCGGTAGTCTATGACTGCTAGTCTGTGAGGGGTGTGAGAGTGCTTGCAGTAGTCTATGACTGCTAGTGTGTGAGGGGTGCGAGAGTGCTTGCAGTAGTCAATAACTGCCAATCTGTGAGGGGTGCGAGAGTGCTTGCAGTAGTCCATGACTGCTAGTGTGTGAGGGGTGCGAGAGGGCTGACGGTAGTCTATGACTGCTAGTGTGTGAGGGGTGCGAGAGTGCTTGCGGTAGTCTATGACTGCTAGTCTGTGAGGGGTGCGAGAGTGCTTGCCGTAGTTTATTAGTGCTAGTCTGTAAGGGGTGCGAGAGTGCTTGCAAGTAGTCTATGAATGCTAGTCTGTGAGGGGTGTGAGAGTGCTTGTAGTAGTCTATGAATGCAAGTCTGTGAGGGGTGTGAGAGTGCTTGTAGCAGTCTATGAATGCCAGTCTGTGAGGGGTGCGAGAGTGCTTGCAGTAGTCTATGACTGCTAGTCTGTGAGGGGTGCGAGAGTGCTTGCGGTAGTCTATGACTGCTAGTCTGTGAGGGCTGCGAGAGTGCTTGCAGTAGTCCATGACTGCTAGTCTGTGAGGGGTGCGAGAGTGCTTGCGGTAGTCAATGACTGCTAGTCTGTGAGGGGTGCGAGAGTGCTTGTAGTAGTCTATGACTGCTAGTCTGTGAGGGGTGAGAGAGTGCTTGCGGTAGTCTATGACTGCTAGTCTGTGAGGGGTGCGAGAGCGCTTGCGGTAGTCTATGACTGCTAGTCTGTGAGGGGTGTGAAAGTGCTTGCAGTAGTCTATGACTGCTAGTCTGTGAGGGGTGTGAGAGTGCTTGTAGTAGTCTATGACTGCTAGTCTGTGTGGGGTGCGAGAGTGCTTGCAGTAGTCTATGACTGCTAGTCTGTGAGGGGTGCGAGAGTGCTTGCAGTAGTCTATGACTGCTAGTCTGTGAGGGGTGCAAGAGTGCTTGTGGTAGTCAATGACTGCTAGTCTGTGAGGGGTGCGAGAGTGCTTGCAGTAGTCTATGAATGCCAGTCTGTGAGGGGTGCGAGAGTGCTTGCAGTAGTCCATGACTGCTAATCTGCGAGGGGTGCGAGAGTGCTTGCAGTAGTCTATGAATGCCAGTCTGTGAGGGGTGCGAGAGTGCTTGTAGTAGTCTATGACTGCTAGTCTGTGAGGGGTGTGAAAGTACTTGCAGTAGTCCATGACTGCTAGTCTGTGAGGGGTGTGAGAGTGCTTGTAGTAGTCTATGACTGCTAGTGTGTGAGGGGTGTGAGAGTGCTTGCAGTAGTTAATGACTGCTAGTCTGCGAGGGGTGCGAGAGTGCTTGCTGTAGTCAATGACTGCTAGTGTGTGAGGGGTGTGAGAGTGCTTGTAGTAGTCTATGTGTGGAAAAGTAAATTTTGCCATGTTCTGTGTCCCTACGCCTCATCCATCATATGTTATGTGTGCATGAACAATATGCATATGTTACTCCCCATGTCTGATCAAGACGCAATTATAGTTGTGTCCACCTCTGGTATGTCATTTTCCAGTCCTCGTGGATACTACGAATATTAGGCCTATGTAAAGCTACGTTGCCACGTTCCCCAGTGTGCACGTTATTTCATTATAAAGTCCCCGTTCCTAGGCCTCAACAGGGCCTGGACATCAGATTCAGCTCCTGTCTCCTGAAAGCCTCGCTAAGGAGCGATACAGCCCCCACCTGTATCCTCGACCTTTCACTTACTTCCTGCCTCGCAGTGCCCGGTGCAGCTTGGCTCTGCCTCTGAGTCTGCCAAGAGTATGTTATGATTCCAGCTATCAGTTCAGTCCTCCTTCTCTGCATTCCTAGGCTACTGAACTGCATCAATAGTTTCCGTCATTGTCTAGCCTTCACGTCTCCATGTTAGAGAAATACTGTATTTACTGGTCATTTAATATTCTTCATCGCGCACTACATGTAGAATAATGCATGGTCCAGTCTTAGAGTCAAGTTAGCTTTTCCCCTCATGACTTCTAGTTTATATCAACATATTCTCTAAACATCAGATACTAGATAGGGTTTAGGTACATGTCGCTCCGACCCTCCAGACTCTAGTCTCTGCTCCTAGCACAGAGTTCATAGCCCCCAGCTTCTCCTAGTAATACGTCATTGCCAGTTTACGCGCACCATTAGGTTAGAGGTCCCGGCTCCTTAGGTAGCCCCCTCCTATGTTTCCGCCCCATTCATGACATATTCTGTTACGTTTGCATCACATGTCTATGTATACGCCCAGTTACACCTACTTTTACTGTTATGTTTCGCGACTGCTACGCGTCACGCCTTCTGTTCCACCCACTGCTACGCCTACTGCAATGTAATGCTATGTGTTTGCGCTATGTATAAATGCTCTTGTATTGTTGTTAAAAGTTAGCGCGCTCATCCCAGACCCGGCCCCAGCAGCTGCTGGGTCATCCTATGCAGGTTGTCCTGATCCTGTCCTTTATGCTGTAATAAACCTGCAGAAACTCCTACTACCTCGAATCTTGACTCTTATTTATTGAGCTATCTGTTATGATATATGCCTAGTCAAAAATAGGGTATTATTTATTTATTTACCACATAATGGCGCCCGAATAGGGACTTGCCCTTTCCCCACGCGTCGGTGAAGCCACGCCGACCCCCTGACCCTCTGCAGTCGTGACGGAACCATACCGTGCACTGGCAGATATTTCTGCTCCAAGTATCCCTCAGGCCCACGGAGGAGACGGAGGAGGCGGTCCAGCATCCAAACGAGACGGTGGAGGAACGCGGCGAGTCCCGACCAGAGCCCAAGCCGAGAGTCCAAGGTCCGAGGTATCCGGAGGCCCACCCGTAACTGAAGTCCAAAGTCCGTCCGTCATCGTAGCAGTCCAGTCCAGTCCAAGGCCTTCCGTTCCGTGCTGCCCGGTGAGTACCATTGCTGGGGTAGTATCTAGACAGGACCAATCTAAATTGACTCCTGGTCCGTGGGTTTGTGGTGCCCAGACTCACAAACGAAGTGTTCACCTAGGTGGATACGGGTCTTGATGCGTTCCTTTATGGGACCGGTATGTTCCGTACTGTTACAGCAGTGCATCCAGTAATTCTAGTCTGTTCCGTTCTCGAGAAAATTCTTGTATTTCTGCTCTCAGTATTCCAGGTAATATTCTGTTCAAACTGTTATTTATAATGTTCTTCATGTATTGTAATGTTGTGGTATGAGTGTGACGTGATTTCGTGTTTATTGTGTATTGTATTGTGTCCAGATTACAGTTCAGTCATGCCTATATTTTCCAAGTTACGTCAGTTAAAAACTAGAAAGGGTCTGCTGGAAGCAGCAGTTCCTGTTCCGCCTAGGGACAGTCCAGGTCATTTTATGTATCAGAAACATGGCATAAGCGCCATATTGTATCTAGATTTATGGGTAGAGTATACCAAACGGTTAGAAGAAAAGTATAGATGGCCCGTATCGGGTACATGGGATGCAGAATGTATCATGCGAGTAGAAGAAGCATTATGGAAAAAGAAAGCCAGACAGTCACAGAAAGATGCCATCGAGTTATGGCGTAAAGAAGCGCATAGAAGAACCGAAAAGGAAGTCAGAAAGTCAGAGTTAAGTAGAGGATCCCAAGAACGAGCCCAAGAAAGAGAATTAATCGAGATAGGTGAACAAGTCAAAGCCGAACAGTCAGACAGACAGAGGCATGCCCTTATTAAGGGTATGTATCCTCTTCTTGCCGAGGGCTTGCCAAAAGCGACCCCAGAGGCATCCAGTAATTTTCCGCCACCATTAGTTCCGACCAAGCTACGTCACAAACAGACCGCAGCTGATATTTTTATTTCGTCCTATTTGGACGACACAGTCCCAGAATATACAAATCCTGTTCGCGCTCCGCCAGTCCCTGTAAATCAGGCACTTCCCGCTCTTCCAGACACCGGAGTACCTGCTACGGTACCCCCGGTCCAGCCAGCATTTCAACTTCCCGCTCCGCCACGAAGAATGTCCGTCGATGATTCTAGTTTAGGGGCCGCAGGAGGAGGTCCTCCTCAAACCCCGCCGCCACACAAGCGTTTAACGTTAGCCGAATTACATGCACAAGCGTCACAGCGTACGCCTAGACATCAGACTGTAGCAGAAATAAGAAAATCCCTTGCCGAATGTGTCTATGATCCAGTCCCAGGCGAGGATAATATGGTTTTATATTCATTCCGCGTAAGAAAGGTGGCCGAGTATCTAGTCACCTTACCGAATATGAAAGAAGATCTAGATAGAATATATCGTTTCATCCGTACAGGGGATGATCCAGAAAGTATTAGTGAGATTATGTCTCAAAGGAAAGCCGAGATCCAGCTCATGATATTAAAGTTCCTGATCAATTGTCTAATAAGAGAACAAGATTACCCGTCTAAAGATTCCGCCGAAATGAGAATCCTGACAAGGTGGAGTGATAATATAGCCGAGGGTAAGCACAAGACCGTCGGTGCCATGGAGAGTATGTACAAGAAAATCCGTAAAGAAATAATAAAGTTACACGAACAGCGTAAAGCAGCACAAGTAAGCGAGAAAGAAAGTATCTCTGATCCTGAAGAGGAAGACGAGAATCCCGCCAGAATAGCGTATGTAGGAAAATCTAGATTTCCAGATCGCCATTTACGCCTAGAACACAAGTCTATTTTTCATCATTCAGCACCAGAACAAGGTTCTCTAGAACAAGTATTTCAAGCTACCGATCATATTCTGAAATCACGAATCGGTTATAGTGAGTTAAGTACCATGCACGAACAAGAACTAGCCCGATCAGCAGTCCGATGGATTACTGATTCTACCACTTTTCCAGACGAAATAGTGGCACAAATGTTTCTGAAAATGCCCCCAGCCGAGCAACGACTGGTGGGTATGTATATGATTCAGCACCTCATTACTCTGTATGAGGGTCAACACTCTGATCCAGGCCCGTTACATGATATCCTGAACGAGTTACTCCAGCATAGATGGAAAGGTCTAGGTACCGATTTAATTAGTGTCATTCTAGAACAGCGTCACAAATATAGAACATTTTTGAACCCGCATTTTGTTCATGTCTCACCCCCAGAAAGTAAACCGTTTTACATAGACAGACAGAATCCGTTACGAGAAGTCCACCCAGTCAAAGGAACGGGTGGCGAAATGCAACGAGTGTTTGTATACACTCCAATATCAAAGATGGAACTTCTTGAAATGAAGAAATTAATTCCCTGTCATGACAAAGATCCAGCGGGGTTCCATAGAGAATTAAAAGACATGCTCCGTATGGGAGAATATACTTACCCAGATATCATTAAAATGTTAAAGGTCCTGTTACCCGCAGGGGTGTATGAAAAGTTAAAGGAAAAAGAATGGGAGGTGGGAGAGAAAAAGATCGATTGGGCAGCTCTAGAAGCTGAAGAAAAGGCACGAGTACCAGGTACCGGTCTTGGAGATAAATGTAAAGAATTACCAGAATTATTGATTCAAGTTTTACCCAGATTATTGACAACGAGAAAAGAAGACTGGGATGCAATCTCAGCCTGTAAACAGAAACAAGATGAAGATATTAGTGATTTTTATTCTAGATTTGAAAAATGTTTCAGTATCAACAGTGGTCTCAAGACAAGTAGTGAGTCATACCCTCACCTTTTCGTTACTAAATTAGTCGAGAATTCAAGTCCACAAATTAAAAATCGAGTTTTGAAAGTTGAAAGCACCTGGCAAGCAAATACTCCGTCCCAGATGCTCCAGATGCTCCAGTACCACCAGAATAGAATCAGGGAAGAGCAAGAACACGAAAGAAAACGTATGAAAGACACGAAAATGAAAGTGCTAGTTGCACAATCTGTTCCTCAAGACAGTCAGAAGAGGGGTCCGAATCAAGCTAGTCATCCTGCAGCTCCCGTTAAAGGGAACTGCAATTATTGTAAACAGCCAGGTCATTTTATAAACGAGTGTGCAGTTCTGAAACACAACATAGCTACTGGTAAGACTAAAGAAAGACCACGTCCGCCTAGACAAGAACAAGTTTCACAGATTCCTCAGTCACAGAATGCACCACAGACAGTTACAGTACCGCAGCCTATTGCTGCAACACAGCATGTCACATCACAGATGTACCAGTATGCTCAGTCAGAGTATCCAGAGTATCAACCGTATTCATGAAACAGCCTAGAGAGGGAGGTAGGCTTGCCTCTCATCGAGATACCTGTAGATCAAGAAGGTCCCTATGTTCACAGTCAAGTATTAGGGAAAGACAGAAAGTTTTTGATCGATACAGGGGCAAGTAGGACCACAATTAGTCATGCCGAAGTTCCAGGGGCTCCGCTCTCAGGCTCAAGAAATGTTTCCCTTGGATTTTCAGGAAAACCTATCGTTAACGAGATATCAAAGCCAGTTACTCTAGAAGTAGGTCCATTGTCCCGCACTACTGATCTGTTACTTACTAAGTCATGTCCAGAAAATCTATTAGGCATTAAGACACTGAAAGAATTAGGTGCAGTTATTTGCTGTTCCCCAGAGGGAATACGTCTGTTCCTACGTGACTTTAAGGGTCACTATGTATTACGAGATTTTGATTCGAGATTGTCTAATGTTCCGCAGCATTTATGGGCGCAAGGTCCAACTGATGTAGGTTATATGCAAATCACACCCTATCGTGTGACTCTCAAGCCAGGTGTAGTGTTACCACGAATCAGACAGTACAGATTGCCACCTGAGGCTGTAGCAGCCTTATCCAAAATTATTGACGAGCTCATTGTTCAAGGAGTAGTTGTAGAAACTGACTCCAACATATGTAATTCTCCGATCATTCCAGTCATGAAACGTACTGATCCAAATGCACCCCCCGTATATCGATTAGTGATTGATTTACGAGAGCTTAACAAATGTATTATTCCGCAGTACCCAGTTGTCCCAGACATCTCTTCCCTGTTAACAGCTATTGATTCCGAAGCCATGTTCTTCACGGTCATAGACCTCAAGAATGCATTTTTTAGTGTTCCAATTCATCCAGACAGCCAGTTTCTTTCCGGATTTTGTTTAAATGGAAGGAGCTATATGTTCACACGCGCTCCTCAAGGTTTTACAGAAAGTCCTAGTATTTACAGTCAAGCACTCAAGAGACAACTAGACAACATTCACATGCCAACTGACACTGCCCTGCTCCAGTATGTCGATGATCTACTGATCACAGCCCGTTCTGAACGTGCTTGCGAGCGAGCATCACTTACAGTCTTGTATTTCCTAGCCGAGATGGGGCACAAGGTGTCCCCTTCGAAGCTTCAATTCTGTGTCCAGCAAGTGGTATACTTAGGACACTTGCTGTCCAAGAGGGGTAGGCAGTTGACACCCGACCGTATCCAGTTAATAGCGAGTCTTCCCCAGCCCAGAACCCAGAAGGAGGTACGTGCCTTTATTGGCCTTACTTCTTATTGCAGACAATGGATTCCTCAGTATGCATTTCTAGCCAAGCCACTGATACAGTTAACGACACAGGAGGCAGCCGTATCGACTGTCCTCCCTTGGACATCTGAACATACACTTAGTTTCAACGAGTTAAAGAAAGCCCTATGTCAAGCTCCAGTTCTAGCTACACCGAACTACAGTAAGCCTTTTACACTTTTCGTTACTGAACGGGAAGGTACAGCATTATCTGTTCTCACACAAGATCAAGCAGGACAATACAAGCCCTGTGCTTATTTTTCGAGCACACTAGATCCAGTCGCCCAGGCGTTGCCTGCGTGCCTCAAGTCAGTTGCAGCCACAGCACTAGCTATCAGACAAAGTGATTCCATAGTTTTAGGACACTCCCTGACAGTACAAGTCCCACATTCCGTGGAAGTTCTTTTAAACCGAACACAAACTCAGCACTTGACAATTGCACGTTTAACAGGTTATGAATTGACACTGTTCCAGCCACACATAGAAATTAGACGCTGCAACGTTCTGAATCCTGCTACACTGTTACCATCAGTCAGTTTGAACCCTGACCCACATGACTGTGTGGAAGTAGTTAACATTACGACAAAGCCAAGACAAGACCTGACAGACATCCCGTTACCAGATCCCGACCTGACACTTTATGTGGATGGTTCATGTATGAGAACTAGTACAGGAGAACTAGTCGCCGCGTATGCAGTGACTACTGACACCGAAGTTATTGAAACACACCGTATTGATACCCTGTCCGCTCAAGCAGCAGAGCTAGTCGCTCTGACACAAGCCTGTATACACGCCAAGAACCTGAAAGTTAATGTTTACACAGATTCACGTTACGCATTCGGAGTTGTACACGACTTCGGAGTGCTCTGGCAGGAGAGAGGTTTTATGACTTCTCATGGAACCAAGATTCAGCATGGTCTCCTTATTCAAGCCCTGTTAGATGCCATACATTTACCGACATCCGTTGCTATCATGAAATGTAAAGCACATATGAAAGTTACTGACATTATTTCCCAAGGTAATGATCTAGCAGATCGCACAGCCAAGCTTACAGCACAGACTCCAGACATTCCAGTTAATCAGACACATACTCCAGATCCGACTACATGCATGACAGTTAAGGACCCTACTCAAGATGTCATAGATATCCAGTTACATGCTACTCCCGAAGAAATCAAGAAATGGTCTGAACAAGGAGGGGTCCAGACAGATCAAGGATGGTTAACGAAGGGTAGAGCCACATGGTTTCTCCCCGACTCTATGGTTCAAGTCATTATCAATACCGCACATAGTCCCGCACATTTAGGAGAAAAAGCTATGTTAGACAGTATCCAGAACATTTGGTTCAACAAGCATTTACGAGCTGCAGCCAAGCAGAAAGTCCGTACCTGTATGATATGTTGTCAGTTTAATCCAGGTAAAAGTGTCCCGGTGGAACAAGGTGGTTTCCAGCCCCCTGACCACCCTTTTGAGGTCCTCCAGATGGATTATATTCAAATGGAGCGATGTCGAGGTTTCAAGTATGTTCTTGTAGTTGTATGCGCTTTGTCCAGATGGACAGAAGCATATCCAGTCCCAGATTACACAGCCGCGACCACTGCCAAGCAGTTGGTTCGTGAGTTCTTCCCTAGGTATGGACTCCCTAGAGTCGTATATTCTGATAACGGTCAGCCATTCTCATCTGAACTCATGAAGCATGTTTCCCTGTTGTTAGGGTACCAGTGGAAGTTCCATTGTGTACGCCATCCTGAAGCAGCCGGTCTCGTAGAGAGACATAATCAGACCCTGAAAATCCGTATTGCAAAAGTCTGTAAAGAAAAAGGTGTGGACTGGCTAGTAGCTCTGCCAGTTGCTCTATTTTATATGCGCATGGTCGCACATTCCAGATCAGGTCTGTCCCCGTATGAGGTCGTATTCGGCCGCCCCCCTAACATGTGGGGTACTCCTAGACCCCGAAGTATTACCGATGTTTCATGTAATATGCTGACAGATTACCTAGCTTCCTTGATGTCTGCCCTCAACTCATGTCGTTCACAGGTTGCTGCCGCCTTTCCAGACAATACCGAGGTGGCACCGCATGAAATCGTTCCAGGTTCCCTTGTGATGGTCCGGAATTTTGACAGATCAAGTCCGCTGGAACCTCGTTGGAAGGAGCCACGTCAGGTCCTCTTGACCACCCGTACTGCCGTCAAGCTGGAAGGCAGGAAGGGGTGGGTCCACCTTTCTCATGTAAAACTTTTCAATGGATTGAAACCCGTTTCTAAAAACATTTCCAAGGAGTCCCAGGATTTTAAAGACTGCCAAACTATTGTTCTTAAGGACTGTCCCGCAAAAGACATTGTTACAACCCCTTCCCTGTTAGAGAAAACTCCGCAGCAGGAGTATAAGTTAAAGTTAAGGTCTAGTAAAATAAGTCAGTCAGTTTGATTGTATAAGTCCTCCCCTAGGTGAAACGGTTAGACTGTTTCTGACATGTATAAAATAGACCCCCATAGTGAGAGAGTCAGTCAAGCCTCAATTCAATGTATCGTTTTTCTGAGTTTCATATTATTCATCAGCATAATGATTTCCTGCACCAGTTACGCATTTTTCCTGTATTTTCCAGTTCCTCATGTAAATAAGTCTGCTAATGCTACAGTAGAGCACACGTTTAGTGATCTGCCTCCTCATGAATATTCTTACCGCCTCGCTATGCGTAACAACACATTTATCCGTATGTTACATTATTCACACCAGACCAGCAATGCCACTAATTGTTGGGTGTGTGGTCGACTCCCCCCTTTCCAGACACTGAAGGGAGTTCTGCCACTCTTTCCTTATCCATTCTCACATAATGGTTCGTGTGGAGCATGGTCCACGTTAACGTCATCCGCAACAGATATGTCCTTTCTTAACAGTACATGTTTCCCAGACAAGCAAGGTTTCCCCCACAGAACAGGTTTAGATCTAGAAAATGAAGTTTATAATTTAGGTAATTATTCGTCGAATTTCATGGTCCTGAATGTTCAGTCTGATACTACTCCAGACTCACCTGCTATTTCAGTACTACCAGTCAAAGGCGAATTATGTGTCCGTAGTCATGGTTCTGTACACGTAGGACATAGTGATTGTACTACTATTATCCAGTATAGTGACAGTGGGAAATCTATTTTCAAAGCTTCACGTCATTCATATTTTGTTTGTGGTCAAACCGCATATGTTCGTCTGCCCCTCGATTGGGAGGGAACCTGTTACATTGCCTTCCTACTGCCACCTGTTTTTCTAGCCCCACCTGACTACCATAGGAATTCCTTCCTAGTACACACTAGACACAAGAGAAATCTCCCGATTGTCGATTATACTGAAACCGCCGCAGAGCAATTTATTGATATTGATAAAGGTGTCTTCCCTTATTTAGGTACAGTTGTAAATAGTAAGCTAATCCGTAGGTTAACAAGAACCCTTGAAGCTGTAGTAGATGAGACTGCGTCCGCTCTAGGTAACTTAACTGAAGAGCAATCCTTTATGAGAATTGTCGTTTTACAGAATCGTCTCGTCCTTGACGTCATACTGGCCGATAGGGGCGGGGCCTGTAGAGTCCTCGGATCTAGTTGTTGCGTTTTTATTCCTAATAACGCGCCGTCTGTTTATTCAGCTATAACCAGACTTCATAAAATTGCCCATCTGTTACATCAAGATCCAGGCACCTGGACATGGTCCGGTTGGTTCTGGAATATAATTTCCGCATGGGGATGGAAAGTCCTGTCCTTTCTAGGTATTGCAGTAGCGATCATATTTAGCTGCTGCCTCTGTATACAATGTGGCCCTGCGATTTGCGGCATTTGTGCTACCTCTTGTATTCCTAGTCCCAAGCCCCGTTCTAAATCCCGTTCCAAGACAATTCGAGACGAGCAAATGGTACTGTATGAAATGATAGATGGTATCATGAATATTGATGTTTCCTGATGGAAACGTAGTGACAAGGAGGGAATGTGGAAAAGTAAATTTTGCCATGTTCTGTGTCCCTACGCCTCATCCATCATATGTTATGTGTGCATGAACAATATGCATATGTTACTCCCCATGTCTGATCAAGACGCAATTATAGTTGTGTCCACCTCTGGTATGTCATTTTCCAGTCCTCGTGGATACTACGAATATTAGGCCTATGTAAAGCTACGTTGCCACGTTCCCCAGTGTGCACGTTATTTCATTATAAAGTCCCCGTTCCTAGGCCTCAACAGGGCCTGGACATCAGATTCAGCTCCTGTCTCCTGAAAGCCTCGCTAAGGAGCGATACAGCCCCCACCTGTATCCTCGACCTTTCACTTACTTCCTGCCTCGCAGTGCCCGGTGCAGCTTGGCTCTGCCTCTGAGTCTGCCAAGAGTATGTTATGATTCCAGCTATCAGTTCAGTCCTCCTTCTCTGCATTCCTAGGCTACTGAACTGCATCAATAGTTTCCGTCATTGTCTAGCCTTCACGTCTCCATGTTAGAGAAATACTGTATTTACTGGTCATTTAATATTCTTCATCGCGCACTACATGTAGAATAATGCATGGTCCAGTCTTAGAGTCAAGTTAGCTTTTCCCCTCATGACTTCTAGTTTATATCAACATATTCTCTAAACATCAGATACTAGATAGGGTTTAGGTACATGTCGCTCCGACCCTCCAGACTCTAGTCTCTGCTCCTAGCACAGAGTTCATAGCCCCCAGCTTCTCCTAGTAATACGTCATTGCCAGTTTACGCGCACCATTAGGTTAGAGGTCCCGGCTCCTTAGGTAGCCCCCTCCTATGTTTCCGCCCCATTCATGACATATTCTGTTACGTTTGCATCACATGTCTATGTATACGCCCAGTTACACCTACTTTTACTGTTATGTTTCGCGACTGCTACGCGTCACGCCTTCTGTTCCACCCACTGCTACGCCTACTGCAATGTAATGCTATGTGTTTGCGCTATGTATAAATGCTCTTGTATTGTTGTTAAAAGTTAGCGCGCTCATCCCAGACCCGGCCCCAGCAGCTGCTGGGTCATCCTATGCAGGTTGTCCTGATCCTGTCCTTTATGCTGTAATAAACCTGCAGAAACTCCTACTACCTCGAATCTTGACTCTTATTTATTGAGCTATCTGTTATGATATATGCCTAGTCAAAAATAGGGTATTATTTATTTATTTACCACATATGAATGCCAGTCTGTGAGGGGTGCGAGAGTGCTTGCTGTAGTCAATGACTGCTAGTGTGTGAGGGGTGCGCGAGTGCTTGCAGTAGTCTATGAATGCCAGTCTGTGAGGGGTGCGAGAGTGCTTGCTGTAGTCAATGACTGCTAGTGTGTGAGGGGTGTGAGAGTGCTTGCAGTAGTTAATGACTGCTAGTCTGCGAGGGGTGCGAGAGTGCTTGCTGTAGTCAATGACTGCTAGTCTGTGAGGGGTGCGAAAGTGCTTGCAGTAGTTAATGACTGCTAGTCTGTGAGGGGTGCGAGAGTGCTTGCAGTAGTCTATGACTGCTAGTGTGTGAGGGGTGCGAGAGTGCTTGCAGTAGTCTATGAATGCCAGTCTGTGAGGGGTGCGAGAGTGCTTGTAGTAGTCCATGACTGCTAGTGTGTGAGAGGTGTGAGAGTGCTTGCAGTAGTTAATGACTGCTAGTCTGCGAGGGGTGCGAGAGTGCTTGCTGTAGTCAATGACTGCTAGTGTGTGAGGGGTGTGAGAGTGCTTGCAGTAGTTAATGACTGCTAGTATGCGAGGGGTGCGAGGCTGCTTGCTGTAGTCAATGACTGCTAGTGTGTGAGGGGTGTGAGAGTGCTTGCAGTAGTTAATGACTGCTAGTCTGCGAGGGGTGCGAGAGTGCTTGCTGTAGTCAATGACTGCTAGTGTGTGAGGGGTGTGAGAGTGCTTGCAGTAGTTAATGACTGCTAGTCTGTGAGGGGTGCGAGAGTGCTTGCAGTAGGCCATGACTGCTATTCTGTGAGGGGTGCGAGAGTGCTTGCGGTAGTCTATGACTGCTAGTCTGTGAGGGGTGCGAGAGTGCTTGCAGTAGGCCATGACTGCTAGTCTGTGAAGGGTGCTAGAGGAGTGTCGGCAGTCTATGGCTGCTAGTATTTGACTGGTGTATGAGCGCTTGTGGTAGTCTATGAACACTAGTCTGTGCGGGATACTAGAGCTCTTGCAGTAGTCTATGAATGCCAGTCTGTGAGGGGTGCGAGAGTGCTTGCGGTAGTCTATGACTGCTGGTCTGTGAGGGGTGTGAGAGTGCTTGCAGTAGTCTATGACTGCTAGTGTGTGAGGGGTGCGAGAGTGCTTGCGGTAGTCTATGACTGCTAGTCTGTGAGGGGTGCGAGAGTGCTTGCAGTAGTACATGACTGCTAGTCTGTGAGGGGTGCGAGAGTGCTTGCGGTAGTCTATGACTGCTAGTCTGTGAGGGGTGGGACAGTGCTTGTAGTAGTCTATGAATGCCAGTCTGTGAGGGGTGCGAGAGTGATTGCAGTAGTCTATGACTGCTAGTCTGTGAGGGGTGCGAGAGTGCCTGCAGTAGTCTATGACTGCTAGTCTGAGAAGGGTGCTAGAGGAGTGTCGGCAGTCTATGGCTGCTAGTATTTGACTGGTGTATGAGCGCTTGTGGTAGTCTATGAACACTAGTCTGTGCGGGATACTAGAGATCTTGCAGTAGTCTATGAATGCCAGTCTGTGAGGGGTGCGAGAGTGCTTGCGGTAGTCTATGACTGCTAGTCTGTGAGGGGTGTGAGAGTGCTTGCAGTAGTCTATGACTGCTAGTGTGTGAGGGGTGCAAGAGTGCTTGCAGTAGTCTATAACTGCCAATCTGTGAGGGGTGCGAGAGTGCTTGCGGTAGTCTATGACTGCTAGTCTGTGAGGGGTGTGAGAGTGCTTGCAGTAGTCTATGACTGCTAGTGTGTGAGGGGTGCGAGAGTGCTTGCAGTAGTCAATAACTGCCAATCTGTGAGGGGTGCGAGAGTGCTTGCAGTAGTCCATGACTGCTAGTGTGTGAGGGGTGCGAGAGGGCTGACGGTAGTCTATGACTGCTAGTGTGTGAGGGGTGCGAGAGCGCTTGCGGTAGTCTATGACTGCTAGTCTGTGAGGGGTGCGAGAGTGCTTGCCGTAGTTTATTAGTGCTAGTCTGTAAGGGGTGCGAGAGTGCTTGCAAGTAGTCTATGTGTTAGACGGGGACCCTGAGGGTCGGCCGGATACCGAGGGAGAGATCCCCGAGGGGGACCGTCTCCGGCGATCGTACAGACAAGTACCCTCCCTCCCCACAAACAGGCACCACACCAAGTCGAGTTCAAGGCTTTATATAAGGTTCTTAAGGCAAGGATATCAGCGATACAGGATAACTTGGACCCGGGGGTCCTCTCACTTCTAGTCTCTGTAGGGAAAGGGGGTAGCGGGACAGTCTTGGTACCGGATCGGTACAGGTAGTGGTAAAAGGCGAGCTCACAATCCTCGAGCTGGAGGGTCTGTGGATCGGGCCGCGGCAGCGCCAGCAGGCCAAGGTGATAGTCTCATAAAGCAGAGGGCCGCGGCAGCGCCAGCAGGCCAAGTCGATGGTTTCACGAGGCAGAGGGCCGCGGCAGCGCCAGCAGGCCAAGTCGATGGTTTCACGAGGCAGAGGGCCGCGGCAGCGCCAGCAGGCCAAGACGATGGTTTCACGAGGCAGAGGGCCGCTGCAGCGCCAGCAGGCCAAGACGATGGTTTCACGAGGCAGAGGGCCGCGGCAGCGCCAGCAGGCCAAGTCACGGATGAGTTCTTCTCGGGTCTCTCGACTCCAGGATACAACTGCCTTCCTGGTCTGGCCCTGCCCCAGTTATAGGTCTGGTCCCCTTTGATGTCCGGACCCTCGCGCCTGGGGGCCGGGAGGTCCGGGATGAGGGAGTCCAGACACCCAGCAGGGGGGTGGAGCCAGCGCCCAGGCGGCCTGGGGTGATCGACACCTGGCGGAGGAGAGCCGTTGACGATTCCTTCTCCCATTGACTTGCCAAGTGATCACTCTGCCTCCTGGGAGGATGGTGGGGCCTCGATGTCGGGGCCGGCCGGGCCCGGGGTTAGGGTCGAGTTGAGGCCATGCGGCCTCGTGCTGCAGTGCCCCAAGATGGCGGCCGGGTCGATGTCGTGGGGTAGATGGTGACCCGGGCCAGCTGGGTCCGGAGCTGGTGTCTTGTAGTGGAGGGATTGCAGGGTACTTCGGGTGGTCGTTTGTGGACTCTGGCTGGGGATGCAGGGAGAGCCAGGGTCCTGGTCCCATTGCGGGGAGGGGGGGCAGCTCGAACATGCGGCCTGTCCAACATGCGTCCCCCCCAGCTGAAGGCGGGGAGAGTCAGCCATCTTCCTGGGGACTCTCCTCGCTGAGGCGGAAAAAGCGTGACAGGCCGTCGGCGTTGGCGTGGTCCTGGCCTGGACGATGTTCCACCGTGAAGTCCATCCCCTGCAGGGAGATGGACCAGCGCAACAGCTTCGGGTTCTCCCCCCGCATTTGCATCAGCCATTGCAGGGGTCGGTGGTCTGTTTGCACCCGGAAGTGGGTGCCGAAGAGGTATGGCCGGAGCTTCTTGAGTGCCCAGACTACGGCGAAGGCCTCCCTCTCAATGGTGCTCCAGCGCTGTTCTCGGGGCAAGAGGCGTCTGCTGATGAAGACCACCGGATGGTCGACCCCTTCGGTGTTGAGTTGGGAGAGGACGGCCCCCACACCATGATCGGAGGCGTCCGTCTGCACAATGAATTCCCGGCTGTAGTCGGGAGCCTGGAGCACGGGGGCCGTGCACATGGCGGTCTTTAGCTTCTCGAAGGCTGATTGGCAGTCCGGGGTCCAGTTGACGGTTTTGGGGCTCTTTTTGGAGGTGAGCTCTGTGAGGGGCCCCACGATGCTGCCATAGTCCTTCACGAACCGCCGGTAGTATCCGGTGAGCCCCAGGAAGGCCCGGACCTCCGTTTGGCTCGTAGGGGGTTGCCAGGCCTGGATGGCAGCAATCTTGAGTTGGAGAGGGGCCACCAGCCCGCTTCCCACTTGGTGTCCCAGGTAGGTCACGGACCCTTGGCCAACTTGGCACTTGCTGGCCTTGATGGTGAGCCCGGCTTGCTGGAGGGCGTGTAGAACCTCCCGCAGGTGGCGGAGGTGGTCGGTCCACTGGTGGCTGTACACAGCAATGTCGTCCAGGTAGGCGGCGCTGAAGTCTTCCAGGCCCGCCAGTACCTGGTTTACCAGCCGTTGGAACGTTGCCGGGGCGTTTTTCATGCCGAAGGGCATGACTTTAAAGTGGTAGTGCCCGTCTGGGGTAGAGAAGGCGGATCGTTCTTGGGCCCTAGGGGTGAGGCCGATCTGCCAGTAGCCCGCTGTTAGGTCGAAGATGCTCAGGTAGCGGGCGGCCCCCATCCGGTCAATTAGCTCGTCTGCCCGGGGGATGGGATGAGCGTCGGTCCGGGTAACTGCATTCAGCCCTCGATAGTCCACGCAGAACCGGAGCTCAGGGGCAACGCCCGGGGCAGCTGCCTTGGGAACCAGGACGACTGGGCTCGCCCAGGGACTGTCTGAGGGTTCGATCACTCCTAGGGTCAGCATCTTGGACACCTCGGTCTGGATGCAGGTTCGTACCCGGTCTGGTACGCGGTATGCTCGGTGTCGAATAGGAGGGCTGTCCCCGGTGTCCACATCGTGGAGGCACCAGGGGGTGACTCCGGGGGTGAGGGAGAACAGGGAGGCGAACTGCCTCAGGAGCGTTTGGCAGTCTTGGCGTTGCTCCGGGGACAGGGCCTCGGAGAGCTGGACCCCTTTCACTGAGCCATCCTGCTCGAGGGCCCTCAGTAAGTCCGGAAGGGGTTCGGAGTCTTCTTCTGTCCCAGTATCGGTAGCCATCAGGAGGCTGAGTTCGGATCGCACAAAATGGGGTTTGAGCCTGTTGGCATGGAGGACCCGTAGGGGGTTCCGGGCAGTCTCCATGTCGATTAAATAGGTGACGGGCCCCTTGCGTTCGATTACCTTGAAGGGCCCGGACCATCTGTCTTGGAGGGCACAGGGCTCAACCGGGGACATCACCCAGACCTGTTGTCCAGGTTCGAACTCAATGGAGGACGTGTGCTGATCGTACCACCTCTTCATGTCCTCCTGACTGGCCTCGAGGTTGGCTTTGGCGGTGTCTCGGAACCGCCGGGTCTGGTTGCGGAGAGCCAGGAGATACCGGTAGATGTCCGGGGGAGTTTTCTGGGGAGGCTGCTCCCAACCTTCCTTGACTAGGCTGAGGGGGCCCCGGACGGGGTGCCCGTACAGTAGTTCAAAGGGGCTGAAGCCGAGGGACTTCTGCGGGACCTCCCGATAGGCAAACAGGAGGCATGGAAGCAGTACGTCCCACTGGCGTCGAAGGGGTTCTTCTAGACCCATAATCATCCCCTTGAGGGTGCGGTTGAATCTCTCGACCAGTCCGTTTCCTTGCGGGTGATAGGGGGTCGTGAATTTGTAGGTGACCCCGCATTGCTGCCAGAGGGACTTCATATATCTGGAGATAAAGTTCGTGCCCCTGTCACTGACGACCTCCCGGGGGAACCCCACCCGGGAGAAGATCCCCATCAGGGCCCGGCCCACCACGGGGGCCGTCACAGTCCGAAGAGGGATGGCCTCGGGATAGCGGGTGGCGTGGTCTACAAGGACCAGGATGAACCGGTGTCCTTGGGCTGTTCGAGGGTCGAGGGGCCCCACAATGTCTATTCCCACTCGTTCAAACGGGGTGGTGACGACAGGAAAGGGTTGTAATGGTGCTTTGATTTTTCGGCCACTTTTCCCGCTGGCCTGGCAGGTGGGGCAGGCCTTGCAGTGGTTGGTGACATCCTTCCGCATGTGGGGCCAGAAAAAATGGGTCACCAGGCGGTCGTAGGTTTTATCCTGCCCCAGGTGTCCGGCAAGGGGGACATCGTGGGCTAAGTTCAGGAGGAAGTCTCGGAAGCGAAGGGGCACCACCAGCACCCGACTGGCCCCTAGTTCTGCAATTTTCTGCTCGCTGTAGAGCAGGTCTTGGTCCCAGTAGATCCAGTGGGCCCCCGAGGTATCCCCGGTGCTCTGGGCCAGGGCTTGCTGCCGGAGTCCTTCGAGAGAAGGACAGGTTTTTTGCTCGGCCCGGAATTGTTCCTGCGTGGGGCCTCCCTCCTGCCGCCATTGTGCCAGGTCAGGGACGTCCCGAAGCTGGTCGGGTCCTTCTTCGGTTTGGGTCAAGGGAATGGCTTCTGGAGCGGCCTCCTCTGGGATGAGCGCGGGAGGAGGTTCTGGCCACTCGGGCTCTTCTGGGCTGGGGACCGCGCGGGCGGTCATGGACCGGGTCGTGACGCAGACCCATTCGGGGAGGCCAAGCATCCCCAGGTGCTCCCTCCGTTCGACAGCTGCCCAGGGAGAGCTTTCAAGGTCGTTTCCTAGGAGGCAGTCCACGGGGGCATCATCGCGGACAGTTACTTTTAACATCCCTGTTACTCCTCCCCACTCGAAGGGGACGCAGGCCATGTGGCATAGGCTTTCGGAGTTGTCGGCTGATCGAACAGGGCAAAGAATGTTCGGCAAGATTTGGTCTGGAGTGACGAGGTGGCGTCGGACCGCCGTTACACTGGCCCCGGTGTCGCGGAGGGCTTCCGCCCGGCGACCATTGATGTTAACCCATTGACCGTACTTCTGTGTGTTGGCGGGAAGGGGGGCCCGCGGAATCATGTCTCTCTCCCCTAAGCAGACCAGTGCCATGGCGGCGGGTGCCCATTCCGAGGGATCGGTCTCGTACTCCTCTTGGTCTTCCGGGATTATTTCTTCCCCTAGGGCCGCCGCTGCAACTTGGCGGGGAGTCGTGTTCGGATTCTTTGGGCAGTTGGGATCACTGGCGTAGTGGCCGGGTCGCTGGCACCTGTGGCACGTAATGTTGGCCCGGAAACCGGCCCGGACGGCAGGGCTTCCCCGGCCAACCGGGGTCGAGGGGTTTCTGGGGGGTGACGAGGGGCCGGGGTCTCTACCCCGACCCTGACTTCCTCCTCCCCCTCGGGGGCGATACGATCTGGATACCTCGCTGGGTGCGCTCCGGCCAACTCGGGTGCTTTCCCACCGGTCGGCTTCGGCGGCGAGTTGTCGAGGGTCGGTTAGCTTGCTGTCCAGGAGGTGTTGCCGGAGCTCCACGAAGCAGTTGTTCGACAGGTGTTCCCATACGATAAGGTCAAAGAGTTGTTCGTAGGTGGTTACTTTGTTGCCCTTGATCCACCCCTCGAAGGCTCGGCTAAAAAAGTTCACGTACTCCACCCAAGTTGTACCCGGAATCCGTTTGCAGTCGCGGAACCGTTGGCGGTACATCTCAGGTGTGAGCCCGTATCGAGTGAGGAGGGCGGCCTTCATGTGGTCGTAGGAGGTCATCAGCTGGTCCGGGAGTTGCAGCAGGGCGTCCCGCCCTTCGTTGACAAACCTCCCCCATAATCCGGCTCCCCAATCGCTTCGGGGAATCCGGTGGGAGGTCATTGCCACCTCATAGGCTTTAAACCACTGCTGGATATCATCGTTCTTGTGGTATTCCCGGATGACATCTTTGGGGATGTGAACCTTGGGCTCGGTCGAGGCAGACGGGGTCGGTCGTTCGGGGAGCCCGAGGTCTTTATTCTGTTTCTGAATCTCCAGTGCTTTGAGATTGCGCTCATGTTCGTATTCTAGTCTCTTTTCCTCTAGCTCCCTCTGTCTTTGCTTGTCTTCCCGCTCTTCCCTGAGCCGTAAGTGTTCCAGGGTTATTTTTTGTTCTGCCAGCTTGAGTTCCCCATCCAAGCGAAGTCGGGCAAGTTCTAATTCGTGGAGTCTGGTTTTTTCTCTTTCTCGGATCTCTTCCAGGGAGAGATCCGCTCTTTCTTTAGTTGGTGCGGGGCTCGTTTCGGTTGTTTGTGTTCGGGGTACGGCCGTACCCGTTTCTGCCCAAGCTTCTAGGGCTCGTTTGAAGTCTTCCTTTGTGCTAAGACCTGTGGTTGGAAGTCCAAGTTCTATGCAATATTGCTTCAGTTCCCGGTGGTTGTAGTCTTCCAATTTTTCCATCTGAAATTTTTCCGTTGTTCCGCTCTCTATTGACATGGTTGTTGTGTGTGGTGGGGCGAGTGACTTTCTGTACGATTATGCGTAGGTTCGGATCCCGTCGCTGGCCACCAATGTTAGACGGGGACCCTGAGGGTCGGCCGGATACCGAGGGAGAGATCCCCGAGGGGGACCGTCTCCGGCGATCGTACAGACAAGTACCCTCCCTCCCCACAAACAGGCACCACACCAAGTCGAGTTCAAGGCTTTATATAAGGTTCTTAAGGCAAGGATATCAGCGATACAGGATAACTTGGACCCGGGGGTCCTCTCACTTCTAGTCTCTGTAGGGAAAGGGGGTAGCGGGACAGTCTTGGTACCGGATCGGTACAGGTAGTGGTAAAAGGCGAGCTCACAATCCTCGAGCTGGAGGGTCTGTGGATCGGGCCGCGGCAGCGCCAGCAGGCCAAGGTGATAGTCTCATAAAGCAGAGGGCCGCGGCAGCGCCAGCAGGCCAAGTCGATGGTTTCACGAGGCAGAGGGCCGCGGCAGCGCCAGCAGGCCAAGTCGATGGTTTCACGAGGCAGAGGGCCGCGGCAGCGCCAGCAGGCCAAGACGATGGTTTCACGAGGCAGAGGGCCGCGGCAGCGCCAGCAGGCCAAGACGATGGTTTCACGAGGCAGAGGGCCGCGGCAGCGCCAGCAGGCCAAGTCACGGATGAGTTCTTCTCGGGTCTCTCGACTCCAGGATACAACTGCCTTCCTGGTCTGGCCCTGCCCCAGTTATAGGTCTGGTCCCCTTTGATGTCCGGACCCTCGCGCCTGGGGGCCGGGAGGTCCGGGATGAGGGAGTCCAGACACCCAGCAGGGGGGTGGAGCCAGCGCCCAGGCGGCCTGGGGTGATCGACACCTGGCGGAGGAGAGCCGTTGACGATTCCTTCTCCCATTGACTTGCCAAGTGATCACTCTGCCTCCTGGGAGGATGGTGGGGCCTCGATGTCGGGGCCGGCCGGGCCCGGGGTTAGGGTCGAGTTGAGGCCATGCGGCCTCGTGCTGCAGTGCCCCAAGATGGCGGCCGGGTCGATGTCGTGGGGTAGATGGTGACCCGGGCCAGCTGGGTCCGGAGCTGGTGTCTTGTAGTGGAGGGATTGCAGGGTACTTCGGGTGGTCGTTTGTGGACTCTGGCTGGGGATGCAGGGAGAGCCAGGGTCCTGGTCCCATTGCGGGGAGGGGGGGCAGCTCGAACATGCGGCCTGTCCAACACTATGACTGCTAGTGTGTGAGGGGTGCGAGAGTGCTTGTAGTAGTCTATTACTGCTAGTCTGTGAGGGGTGCGAGAGTGCCTGCAGTAGTCTATGAATGCTAGTCTGTGAGGGGTGTGAGAGTGCTTGTAGTAGTCTATGAATGCAAGTCTGTGAGGGGTGCGAGAGTGCTTGCAGTAGTCTATGACTGCTAGTTTGTGAGGGGTGCGAGAGTGCTTGTAGCAGTCTATGAATGCCAGTCTGTGAGGGGTGCGAGAGTGCTTGCAGTAGTCTATGACTGCTAGTCTGTGAGGGGTGCGAGAGTGCTTGCGGTAGTCTATGACTGCTAGTCTGTGAGGGCTGCGAGAGTGCTTGCAGTAGTCCATGACTGCTAGTCTGTGAGGGGTGCGAGAGTGCTTGCGGTAGTCAATGACTGCTAGTCTGTGAGGGGTGCGAGAGTGCTTGTAGTAGTCTATGACTGCTAGTCTGTGAGGGGTGCGAGAGTGCTTGCGGTAGTCTATGACTGCTAGTCTGTGAGGGGTGCGAGAGCGCTTGCGGTAGTCTATGACTGCTAGTCTGTGAGGGGTGTGAAAGTGCTTGCAGTAGTCTATGACTGCTAGTCTGTGAGGGGTGTGAGAGTGCTTGTAGTAGTCTATGACTGCTAGTCTGTGTGGGGTGCGAGAGTGCTTGCAGTAGTCTATGACTGCTAGTCTGTGAGGGGTGCGAGAGTGCTTGCAGTAGTCTATGACTGCTAGTCTGTGAGGGGTGCAAGAGTGCTTGTGGTAGTCAATGACTGCTAGTCTGTGAGGGGTGCGAGAGTGCTTGCAGTAGTCTATGAATGCCAGTCTGTGAGGGGTGCGAGAGTGCTTGCAGTAGTCCATGACTGCTAATCTGCGAGGGGTGCGAGAGTGCTTGCAGTAGTCTATGAATGCCAGTCTGTGAGGGGTGCGAGAGTGCTTGTAGTAGTCTATGACTGCTAGTCTGTGAGGGGTGTGAAAGTGCTTGCAGTAGTCCATGACTGCTAGTCTGTGAGGGGTGTGAGAGTGCTTGTAGTAGTCTATGACTGCTAGTCTGTGAGGGGTGCGAGAGTGCTTGCAGTAGTCTATGACTGCTAGTCCATGAAGGGTGCTAGAGGAGTGTCGGCAGTCTATGGCTGCTAGTATTTGACTGGTGTATGAGCGCTTGTGGTAGTCTATGAACACTAGTCTGTGCGGGATACTAGAGCTCTTGCAGTAGTCTATGAATGCCAGTCTGTGAGGGGTGCGAGAGTGCTTGCGGTAGTCTATGACTGCTAGTCTGTGAGGGGTGCGAGAGTGCTTGCAGTAGTCCATGACTGCTAGTGTGCGAGGGGTGCGAGAGGACTTGCGGTAGTCTATGACTGCTAGTCTGTGAGGGGTGTGAGAGTGCTTACAGTAGTCTATGACTGCTAGTGTGTGAGGGGTGCGGGAGTGCTTGCAGTAGTCAATAACTGCCAATCTGTGAGGGGTGCGAGAGTGCTTGCAGTAGTCCATGACTGCTAGTGTGTGAGGGGTGCGAGAGCGCTTGCGGTAGTCTCTGACTGCTAGTCTGTGAGGGGTGTGAGAGTGCTTGCGGTAGTTTATTAGTGCTAGTCTGTAAGGGGTGCGAGAGTGCTTGCAAGTAGTCTATGACTGCTAGTGTGTGAGGGGTGCGAGAGTGCTTGTAGTAGTCTATGAATGCCAGTCTGTGAGGGGTGCGAGAGTGCTTGTAGTAGTCTATGACTGCTAGTCTGTGAGGGGTGCGAGAGTGCTTGCGGTAGTCTATGAATGCCAGTCTGTGAGGGGTGCGAGAGTGCTTGCAGTAGTCTATGACTGCTAGTTTGTGAGGGGTGCGAGAGTACTTGTAGTAGTCTATGAATGCCAGTCTGTGAGGGGTGCGAGAGTGCTTGCAGTAGTCTATGACTGCTAGTCTGTGAGGGGTGCGAGAGTGCTTGCGGTAGTCTATGACTGCTAGTCTGTGAGGGGTGCGAGAGTCCTTGCAGTAGTCCATGACTGCTAGTCTGTGAGGGGTGCGAGAGTGCTTGCGGTAGTCAATGACTGCTAGTCTGTGAGGGGTGCGAGAGTACTTATAGTAGTCTATGACTGCTAGTCTGTGAGGGGTGCGAGAGTGCTTGCGGTAGTCTATGACTGCTAGTCTGTGAGGGGTGCAAGAGCGCTTGCGGTAGTCTATGACTGCTAGTCTGTGAGGGGTGTGAAAGTGCTTGCAGTAGTCTATGACTGCTAGTCTATGAGGGGTGCGAGAGTGCTTGCAGTAGTCTATGACTGCTAGTCTGTGAGGGGTGCAAGAGTGCTTGTGGTAGTCAATGACTGCTAGTCTGTGAGGGGTGCGAGAGTGCTTGCAGTAGTCTATGAATGCCAGTCGGTGAGGGGTGCGAGAGTGCTTGCAGTAGTCAAAGGCTGCTAATCTGCAAAGGGGGTGGGAGAGTGCTTGCAGTAGTCTATGAATGCCAGTCTGTGTTGGGTGCGAGAGTGCTTGCAGTAGTCCATGACTGCTAGTCTGTGAGGGGTGTGAGAGTGCTTGTAGTAGTCTATGACTGCTAGTCTGTGAGGGGTGTTAAAGTGCTTGCAGTAGTCCATGACTGCTAGTCTGTGAGGGGTGTGAGAGTGCTTGTAGTAGTCTATGACTGCTAGTCTGTGAGGGGTGTGAGAGTGCTTGCAGTAGTCTATGAATGCCAGTCTGTAAGGGGTGCGAGAGTGCTTGCAGTAGTCTATGACTGCTAGTCTGTGAGGTGTGCGAGAGTGCTTGCAGTAGTCTATGACCGCTAGTCTGTGAGGGGTGCGAGAGTGCTTGCAGTAGTCTATGACTGCTAGTGTGTGAGGGGTGCGAGAGTGCTTGCAGTAGTCTATGACTGCTAGTCATTGAGGGGTGCGAGAGTGTTTGCAGTAGTCCATGACTGCTAGTCTGCGAGCGGTGCGAGAGGGCTTGTAGTAGTCTATGAATGCCAGTCTGTGAGGGGTGCGAGAGTGCTTGCAGTAGTCTATGACTGCTAGTCTGCGAGGGGTGCGAGAGTGTTTGCAGTAGTCCATGACTGCTAGTCTGCTAGGGGTGCGAGAGTGCTTGTAGTAGTCTATGAATGCCAGTCTGTGAGGGGTGCGAGAGTGCTTGCAGTAGTCTATGACTGCTAGTCTGTGAGGGGTGCGAGAGTGCTTGCAGTAGTCTATGACTGCTAGTGTGTGAGGGGTTCGAGAGTGTTTGCAGTAGTCTATGACTGCTAGTCTGTGTGGGGTGCGAGAGTGCTTGCGGTAGTCTATGACTGCTAGTGTGTGAGGGGTGCGAGAGTGCTTGTAGTAGTCTATGACAGCTAGTCTGTGAGGGGTGCGAGAGTGCTTGCAGTAGTCTATGAATGCCAGTCTGTAAGGGGTGCGAGAGTGCTTGCAGTAGTCTATGACTGCTAGTCTGTGAGGGGTGCGAGAGTGCTTGCAGTAGTCTATGACTGCTAGTCTGTGAGGGGTGCGAGAGTGCTTGCAGTAGTCTATGACTGCTAGTGTGTGAGGGGTGCGAGAGGGCTTGCAGTAGTCTATGACTGCTAGTCATTGAGGGGTGCGAGAGTGTTTGCAGTAGTCCATGACTGCTAGTCTGCGAGCGGTGCGAGAGGGCTTGTAGTAGTCTATGAATGCCAGTCTGTGAGGGGTGCGAGAGTGCTTGCAGTAGTCTATGACTGCTAGTCTGCGAGGGGTGCGAGAGTGTTTGCAGTAGTCCATGACTGCTAGTCTGCGAGGGGTGCGAGAGTGCTTGTAGTAGTCTATGAATGCCAGTCTGTGAGGGGTGCGAGAGTGCTTGCAGTAGTCTATGACTACTAGTCTGTGAGGGGTGCGAGAGTGCTTGCAGTAGTCTATGACTGCTAGTGTGTGAGGGGTGCGAGAGTGCTTGCAGTAGTCTATGACTGCTAGTCTGCGAGGGGTGCGAGAGTGCTTGCAGTAGTCTATGACTGCTAGTGTGTGAGGGGTGTGAGAGTGCTTGTGGCAGTCAATGACTGCTAGTCTGTGAGGGGTGCGAGAGTACTTGTGATAGTCTATGACCGCCTGTCTGTGAAGCGTGTGTGAGTGCTAGCAATAGTCTATGACTGCTAGTCCATGAAGGGTGCTAGAGGAGAGTCGGCAGTCTATGGCTGCTAGTATTTGACTGGTGTATGAGCGCTTGTGGTAGTCTATGAACACTAGTCTGTGCGGGATACTAGAGCTCTTGCAGTAGTCTATGACTGCTAGTCTGCGAGGGGTGCGAGAGTGTTTGCAGTAGTCCATGACTGCTAGTCTGCGAGGGTTGCGAGAGTGCTTGCAGTAGTCTATGACTGCCAGTCTGTGAGGGGTGCAAGAGTGCTTGCAGTAGTCTATGACTACTAGTCTGTGAGGGGTGCGAGAGTGCTTGCAGTAGTCTATGACTGCTAGTGTGTGAGGGGTGCGAGAGTGCTTGCAGTAGTCTATGACTTCTAGTGTGTGAGGGGTGCGAGAGTGCTTGCAGTAGTCTATGACTGCTAGTGTGTGAGGGGTGCGAGAGTGCTTGTAGTAGTCTATGACTGCTAGTCTGTGAGGGGTGCGAGAGTGCTTGCAGTAGTCTATGAATGCCAGTCTGTAAGGGGTGCGAGAGTGCTTGCAGTAGTCTATGACTGCCAGTCTGTGAGGGGTGCGGGAGTGCTTGCAGTAGTCTATGACTGCTAGTCTGTGAGGGGTGCGAGAGTGCTTGCAGTAGTTTATGACTGCTAGTGTGTGAGGGGTGCGAGAGTGCTTGCAGTAGTCTATGACTGCTAGTCATTGAGGGGTGCGAGAGTGCTTGCAGTAGTCTATGACTGCTAGTCATTGAGGGGTGCGAGAGTGTTTGCAGTAGTCCATGACTGCTAGTCTGCGAGCGGTGCGAGAGGGCTTGTAGTAGTCTATGAATGCCAGTCTGTGAGGGGTGCGAGAGTGCTTGCAGTAGTCTATGACTGCTAGTCTGCGAGGGGTGCGAGAGTGTTTGCAGTAGTCCATGACTGCTAGTCTGCGAGGGGTGCGAGAGTGCTTGTAGTAGTCTATGAATGCCAGTCTGTGAGGGGTGCGAGAGTGCTTGCAGTAGTCTATGACTGCTAGTCTGTGAGGGGTGCGAGAGTGCTTGCAGTAGTCTATGACTGCTAGTGTGTGAGGGGTGCGAGAGTGTTTGCAGTAGTCTATGACTGCTAGTCTGCGAGGGGTGCGAGAGTGCTTGCAGTAGTCTATGACTGCTAGTGTGTGAGGGGTGCGAGAGTGCTTGCAGTAGTCTATGACTGCTAGTCTGCGAGGGGTGCGAGAGTGTTTGCAGTAGTCCATGACTGCTAGTCTGCGAGGGGTGCGAGAGTGCTTGTAGTAGTCTATGAATGCCAGTCTGTGAGGGGTGCGAGAGTGCTTGCAGTAGTCTATGACTGCTAGTCTGTGAGGGGTGCGAGAGTGCTTGCAGTAGTCTATGACTGCTAGTGTGTGAGGGGTGCGAGAGTGCTTGCAGTAGTCTATGACTGCTAGTCTGCGAGGGGTGCGAGAGTGCTTGCAGTAGTCTATGACTGCTAGTGTGTGAGGGGTGTGAGAGTGCTTGTGGCAGTCAATGACTGCTAGTCTGTGAGGGGGGCGAGAGTACTTGTGATAGTCTATGACCGCCTGTCTGTGAAGCATGTGTGAGTGCTAGCAATAGTCTATGACTGCTAGTCCATGAAGGGTGCTAGAGGAGAGTCGGCAGTCTATGGCTGCTAGTATTTGACTGGTGTATGAGCGCTTGTGGTAGTCTATGAACACTAGTCTGTGCGGGATACTAGAGCTCTTGCAGTAGTCTATGAATGCCAGTCTGTGAGGGGTGCGAGAGTGCTTGCAGTAGTCTATGACTGCTAGTCTGTGAGGGGTGTGAGAGTGCTTGCAGTAGTCTATGACTGCCAATCTGTGAGGGGTGCGAAGGGCTTGCAGTAGTCTATAACTGCCAATCTGTGAGGGGTGCGAAGGGCTTGCAGTAGTCTATGACTGCTAGTCTGCGAGGGGTGCGAGAGTGCTTGCAGTAGTCTATGAATGCCAGTCTGTGAGGGGTGCGAGAGTGCTTGCGGTAGTCTATGACTGCTAGTGTGTGAGGGGTGCGAGAGCGCTTGCGGTAGTCTATGACTGCTAGTCTGTGAGGGGTGTGAGAGTGCTTGCGGTTGTTTATTAGTGCTAGTGTGTAAGGGGTGCGAGAGTGCTTGCAAGTAGTCTATGACTGCTAGTCTGTGAGGGTTGTGAGAGTGCTTGCAGTAGTCTATGACTGCTAGTCTGTGAGGGGTTTGAAAGTGCTTACAGTAGTCTATGAATGCTAGTCTGTGAGGGGTGCGAGAGTGCTTGCAGTAGTATATGACTGCTAGTCTGTGAGGGGTGTGAGGGTGCTTGCAGTAGTCTATGACTGCTAATCTGGGAGGGGTGTGAGGGTGCTTGCAGTAGTCTATGACTGCTAGTGTGTGAGGGGTGCGGGAGTGCTTGCAGTAGTCTATGAATGCTAGTCTGTGAGGGGTGTGAGAGTGCTTGCAGTAGTCTATGACTGCTAGTCTGTGAGGGGTGTGAAAGTGCTTGCATTAGTCTATGAATGCTAGTCTGTGAGGGGTGCGAGAGTGCTTGCAGTAGTATATGACTGCTAGTCTGTGAGGGGTGTGAGGGTGCTTGCAGTAGTCTATGACTGCTAATCTGTGAGGGGTGCGAGAGTGCTTGCAGTAGTCCATGACTGCTAGTCTGTGAAGGGTGCGAGAGTGCTTGTAGTAGTCTATGACTGCTAGTCTGTGAGGGATGCGAGAGTGCTTGTAGTAGTCTATGAATGCCAGTCTGTGAGGGGTGCGAGAGTGCTTGCAGTAGTCTATGAATGCCAGTCTGTGAGGGGTGCGAGAGTGCTTGCAGTAGTCTATGAATGCCAGTCTGTGAGGGGTGCGAGAGTGCTTGCAGTAGTCTATGAATGCCAGTCTGTGAGGGGTGCGAGAGTGCTTGCAGTAGTCTATGACTGCTGGGGTGTGAGGGTACTTGCAGTAGTCTATGACTGCTAGTGTGTGAGGGGTGCGAGAGTGCTTGTAGTAGTCTATGACTGCTAGTCTGTGAAGGGTGCGAGAGTGCTTGCAGTAGTCTATGACTGCTAGTGTTTGAGGGGTGCGAGAGTGCTTGCAGTAGTCTATGAATGCCAGTCTGTGAGGGGTGCGAGAGTGCTTGCAGTAGTCTATGACTGCTAGTCTGTGAGGGGTGCGAGAGTGCTCGCAGTAGTCAATGACTGCTAGTCTGTGAGGGGCGCAAGAGTGCTTGCAGTAGTCTATGACTGCTAGTCTGTGAGGGGTGCGAGATTGCTTGCAGTAGTCTATGACTGCTAGTCTGCGAGGGGTGCGAGAGTGCTTGCAGTAGTCTATGACTGCCAGTCTGTGAGGGGTGCGAGAGTGCTTGCAGTAGTCTATGACTGCTAGTCTGTGAGGGGTGCGAGAGTGCTTGCAGTAGTTTATGACTGCTAGTGTGTGAGGGGTGCGAGAGTGCTTGCAGTAGTCTATGACTGCTAGTCATTGAGGGGTGCGAGAGTGCTTGCAGTAGTCTATGACTGCTAGTCATTGAGGGGTGCGAGAGTGTTTGCAGTAGTCCATGACTGCTAGTCTGCGAGCGGTGCAAGAGGGCTTGTAGTAGTCTATGAATGCCAGTCTGTGAGGGGTGCGAGAGTGCTTGCAGTAGTCTATGACTGCTAGTCTGCGAGGGGTGCGAGAGTGTTTGCAGTAGTCCGTGACTGCTAGTCTGCGAGGGGTGCGAGAGTGCTTGTAGTAGTCTATGAATGCCAGTCTGTGAGGGGTGCGAGAGTGCTTGCAGTAGTCTATGACTGCTAGTCTGTGAGGGGTGCGAGAGTGCTTGCAGTAGTCTATGACTGCTAGTGTGTGAGGGGTGCGAGAGTGCTTGCAGTAGTCTATGACTGCTAGTCTGCGAGGGGTGCGAGAGTGCTTGCAGTAGTCTATGACTGCTAGTGTGTGAGGGGTGCGAGAGTGCTTGCAGTAGTCTATGACTGCTAGTCTGCGAGGGGTGCGAGAGTGCTTGCAGTAGTCTATGACTGCTAGTGTGTGAGGGGTGTGAGAGTGCTTGTGGCAGTCAATGACTGCTAGTCTGTGAGGGGGGCGAGAGTACTTGTGATAGTCTATGACCGCCTGTCTGTGAAGCGTGTGTGAGTGCTAGCAATAGTCTATGACTGCTAGTCCATGAAGGGTGCTAGAGGAGAGTCGGCAGTCTATGGCTGCTAGTATTTGACTGGTGTATGAGCGCTTGTGGTAGTCTATGAACACTAGTCTGTGCGGGATACTAGAGCTCTTGCAGTAGTCTATGAATGCCAGTCTGTGAGGGGTGCGAGAGTGCTTGCAGTAGTCTATGACTGCTAGTCATTGAGGGGTGCGAGAGTGCTTGCAGTAGTATATGACTGCTAGTCTGTGAGGGGTGTGAGAGTGCTTGCAGTAGTCTATGACTGCCAATCTATGAGGGGTGCGAAGGGCTTGCAGTAGTCTATAACTGCCAATCTGTGAGGGGTGCGAAGGGCTTGCAGTAGTCTATGACTGCTAGTCTGCGAGGGGTGCGGGAGTGCTTGCAGTAGTCTATGAATGCTAGTCTGTGAGGGGTGTGAGAGTGCTTGCAGTAGTCTATGACTGCTAGTCTGTGAGGGGTGTGAAAGTGCTTGCAGTAGTCTATGAATGCTAGTCTGTGAGGGGTGCGAGAGTGCTTGCAGTAGTATATGACTGCTAGTCTGTGAGGGGTGTGAGGGTGCTTGCAGTAGTCTATGACTGCTAATCTGTGAGGGGTGCGAGAGTGCTTGCAGTAGTCCATGACTGCTAGTCTGTGAAGGGTGCGAGAGTGCTTGTAGTAGTCTATGACTGCTAGTCTGTGAGGGTGTGGTAAATAAATAAAAAATACCCTATTTTTGACTAGACTTATAGCATAACAGATAGCTCAATAAATAAGAGTCAAGATTCGAGGTAGTAGGAGTTTCTGCAGGTTTATTACAGCATAAGGACAGGATCAGGACAACCTGCATGGGAATAGGACAATAAGGCCCGGCAGCTGCCGGGGCTGGGTCTGGGATGAGCGCGCTAACATTTAATAACAAAACATTGACTTATATACATAGCGCAAACACATAGCATTACATTGCAGTAGGCGTAACAGTAGGTGGAGTAGAAGGCGTGACGCGTAGCAGTCGCGAGAGATAACAGAAATAAGAGGTGTAACTGGGAGTTTACTTAGACATGTGATGCAAAACGTAACAGAATATGTCATGAATGGGCGGAAACATTGGAGGGGGCTACCTAAGGAGCCGGGACCTCTAACCTAATGGTGCGCGAAAACTAGCAATGACGTGTTACTAGGAGAAGCTGGGGGCTACGAACTCTGTGCTAGGAACAGAGACTAGAATCTGGAGGGTCGGAGCGACATGTACCTAAACCCTATCTGGTATCTAATGTTTAAGGAACATGTTGATATAAACTAGAAGTCATGAGGGGAAAAGCTAACTTGATTCTAAGACTGGACCATGCATTATTCTATATGTAGTGCGTGAAGAATACTAAATGACCATTAAATACAGTATTTCTCTAACGTGGAGACGAGAAGGCTAGACAATGACGGAAACTATTGATGCAGTTCAGTAGCTTAGGAATGCAGAGGAGGAGGACTGAACTGATAGCAGGAACTATAACATACTTTTGGCAGACTCAGAGGCAGAGCCGGGGTGCACCGGGCACTGCGAGGCAGGAAGTGAGTGAAGGGTCGAGGATACAGGTGGGGGCTGTATCGCTCCTTAGCGAGGCTTTCAGGAGACAGGAGCTGAATCTGTGGTCCGGGCCCTTTTGAGGCCTGGAAACGGAGACTTTATAATTGAATAACGTGCACACTGAGAAACGTGGCAACATTACTTACATAGGCCTGATATTCGTAGTATTCACGAGGACTGGAAACTAACATACTAGAGGTGGACACAACTGTAATTGCGTCTTTAATCAGAAATGGGGAATAACATATGCATATTGATCATGCACACATAACATATGATGGATGAGGCGTAGGGACACAGAACATGGCAAAATTTACTTTTCCACATTCCCTCCTTGTCACTACGTTTCCATCAGGAAACATCAATATTCATGATACCGTCTATCATTTCATACAGTACCATTTGCTCGTCTCGAATTGTCTTGGAACGGGATTTAGAACAGGGCTTGGGACTGGGAATACAAGAGGTAGCACACATGCTGCAAATCGCAGGGCCACATTGTATACAGAGGCAGCAGCTAAATATGATCGCTACTGCAATACCTAAAAAGGACAGGACTTTCCAACCCCATGCGGAAATTATATTCCAGAACCAACCGGACCATGTCCAGGTGCCTGGATCTTGGTGTAACAGATGGGCAATTTTATGGAGTCTGGTTATAGCTGAATAAACAGACGGCGCGTTATTTGGAATGAAAATACAACAACTGGATCCGAGAACTCTACAGGCCCCGCCCCTATCGGCCAGTATGACGTCAAGGACGAGACGATTCTGTAAAACGACAATTCTCATAAAGGATTGTTCTTCAGTTAAATTACCTAGAGCGGAGGCAGTCTCATCTACTACTGCTTCAAGGGTTCTTGTTAACCTACGAATGAGCTTACTATTTACAACTGTACCTAAATAAGGGAAAACACCTTTATCTATATCAATGAATTGCTCTGCGGCGGTTTCAGTATAATCGACAATCGGGAGATTTCTCTTGTGTCTAGTGTGTACTAAGAAAGAATTCCTATGATAGTCAGGTGGGGCTAGAAAAACAGGTGGCAGTAGGAAAGCAATGTAACAGGTTCCCTCCCAATCGAGGGGCAGACGGACATATGCAGTTTGACCACAAATAAAATAAGAATGACGTGAAGCTTTGAAAATAGATTTCCCACTGTCACTATACTTGATAACAGTAGTACATTCACTATGACCTACATGTACAGAACCATAACTACGGACACATAATTCGCCTTTGACTGGTAGTACTGAAATAGCGGGTGAGTCTGGAGTAGTATCAGACTGAACATTCAGAACCATGAAATTCGACGAATAATTTCCTAAATTATATACTTCATTTTCTAAATCTAAACCTGTTCTGTGGGGGAGACCTTGCTTGTCTGGGAAACATGTACTGTTAAGAAAAGACATATCTGTTGAGGATGACGTTAACGTGGACCATGCTCCACACGAACCATTGTGTGAGAATGGATAAGGAAAGAGTGGCAGAACTCCCTTCGGTGTCTGGAAAGGGGGGAGTCGACCACACACCCAACAATTAGTGGCATTGCTGGTCTGGTGTGAATAATGTAACATACGGATAAATGTGTTATTACGCATAGCGAGGCGGTATGAATATTCGTGAGGAGGCAGATCACTAAACGTGTGCTCTACTGTAGCATGAGCAGACATATTTACATGAGGAACTGAAAAACACAGATAGAAAGCATAGCTGGTGCAGGAAGCCATTATGCTGATGAATAATACGAAACTCAGAAAAACGATACATTTGATTGAGCTTTGACTGACTCTCTCACTATGGGGGTCTATTTTATACATGTCAGAAACAGTCTAACCGTTTCACCTAGGGGAGGACTTATACAATCAAACTGGCTGACTTATTAGACCTGAGCTTTAACTTATACTCCTGTTGCGGAGTTTTCTCTAACAAGGGAGGGGTTGTAATAATGTCTTGTGCGGGACAGTCCTTTAAAACAATGTTCTGGCAATCCTTCGAATCCTGGGAAATGTTCTTGGAAATGTTTTTGAAGACTGGTTTAGATCCTTTGAAAAGTTTTACATGAGAAAGGTGGACCCACCCCTTCCTGCCTTCCAACTTGACGGCAGTTCGGGTGGTCAAGAGGACCTGACGTGGCTCCTTCCAACGTGGTTCCAGCGGACTTGATCTGTCGAAATTTCTGATCATCACAAGGGAGCCTGGAACGATCTCGTGCGGTGCCACCTCGGTATTGTCTGGAAATGCGGCGGCAACCTGTGAACGACATGAGTTGAGGGCAGACATCAAGGAAGCTAGGTAATCTGTCAGCATATTACATGAAACATCGGTAATACTTCGGGGTCTAGGAGTACCCCACATATTAGGGGGGCGGCCGAAAACGACCTCATACGGGGACAGACCTGATCTGGAATGTGCGACCATACGCATGTAAAACAGAGCGACTGGCAAAGCTACTAACCAGTCCACACCCTTGTCTTTACAGACTTTTGCAATGCGGATTTTCAGAGTCTGATTATGCCTTTCGACTAGTCCAGCTGCTTCTGGATGGCGTACACAATGGAACTTCCACTGGTACCCTAACAAAAGGGAAACATGTTTCATGAGTTCAGATGAGAATGGCTGGCCGTTATCAGAATATACGACTCTAGGGAGTCCATATCTAGGGAAGAATTCACGAACCAACTGCTTGGCAGTGGTCGCGGCTGTGTAATCTGGGACTGGATATGCTTCTGTCCATCTGGACAAGGCGCATACAACTACAAGGACATACTTGAAACCTCGACATCGCTCCATTTGAATATAATCCATCTGGAGGACCTCAAAAGGGTGGTCAGGGGGCTGGAAACCACCTTGTTCCACCGGGACACTTTTACCTGGATTAAACTGACAACATATCATACAGGTACGGACTTTCTGCTTGGCTGCAGCTCGTAAATGCTTGTTGAACCAAATGTTCTGGATACTGTCTAACATAGCTTTTTCTCCTAAATGTGCTGGACTATGTGCGGTATTGATAATGACTTGAACCATAGAATCGGGGAGAAACCATGTGGCTCTACCCTTCGTTAACCATCCTTGATCTGTCTGGACCCCTCCTTGTACAGACCATTTCTTGATTTCATCGGGAGTAGCATGTGACTGGATATCTATGACATCTTGAGTAGGGTCCTTAACTGTCATGCATGTAGTCAGATCTGGAATATGTGTCTGATTAACTGGAATGTCTGGAGTCTGTGCTGTAAGCTTGGCTGTGCGGTCTGCTAAATCATTACCTTGGGAAATAATGTCAGTGACTTTCGTATGTGCTTTGCACTTCATGATAGCAATAGATGTCGGTAAATGTATGGCATCTAACAGGGCTTGAATAAGGAGACCATGCTGAATCTTGGTTCCATGAGAAGTCATAAAACCTCTCTCCTGCCAGAGCACTCCGAAGTCGTGTACAACTCCGAATGCGTAACGTGAATCTGTGTAAACATTAACCTTCAGGTTCTTGGCATGTATACAGGCTTGTGTCAGAGCGACTAGCTCTGCTGCTTGAGCGGACAGAGTATCAATACGGTGTGTTTCAATAACTTCAGTGTCAGTAGTCACTGCATACGCGGCGACTAGTTCTCCTGTACTAGTTCTCATACATGAACCATCCACATAAAGTGTCAGGTCAGGATCTGGTAACGGAATATCTGTCAGGTCTTGTCTTGGCTTTGTCGTAATGTTAACTACTTCCACACAATCATGTGTGTCTGGATTTGAACTAACTGATGGTAACAGTGTAGCAGGATTCAGGACGTTGCAGCGTCTAATTTCTATGTGTGGCTGGAACAGTGTCAATTCATAACCTGTTAAACGTGCAATTGTCAAGTGCTGAGTTTGTGTTCGGTTTAAAAGAACTTCTACTGAATGTGGGACCTGTACTGTCAGGGAATGTCCTAAAACTATGGAATCACTTTGTCTGATAGCTAGTGCTGTGGCTGCAACTGACTTGAGGCACGCAGGCAACGCCTGGGCGACTGGATCTAATGTGCTCGAAAAATAAGCACAGGGCTTGTATTGACCTGCTTGATCTTGTGTGAGAACAGATAATGCTGTACCTTTGCGTTCTGTAACGAAAAGTGTAAAAGGCTTACTGTAGTTCGGTGTAGCTAGAACTGGAGCTTGACATAGGGCTTTCTTTAACTCGTTGAAACTAAGTGTATGGTCAGATGTCCAAGGGAGGACAGTCGGTACGGCTGCCTCCTGTGTCGTTAACTGTATCAGTGGCTTGGCTAGGAATGCATACTGGGGAATCCATTGTCTACAATAAGAAGTAAGGCCGATAAAGGCACGTACCTCCTTCTGGGTTCTGGGCTGGGGAAGACTCGCTATTAACTGGATACGGTCGGGTGTCAACTGCCTACCCCTCTTGGACAGCAAGTGTCCTAAGTATACCACTTGCTGGACACAGAATTGAAGCTTCGAAGGTGACACCTTGTGCCCCATCTCGGCTAGAAAATACAGAACTGTAAGTGATGCACGCTCGCAGTCACGTTCAGAACGGGCTGTGATCAGTAGATCATCGACATACTGGAGCAGGGCAGTGTCAGTTGGCATGTGAATGTTGTCTAGTTGTCTCTTGAGTGCTTGACTGTAAATACTAGGGCTTTCTGTGAAACCTTGAGGAGCGCGTGTAAACATATAGCTCCTTCCATTTAAACAAAATCCGAAAAGAAACTGGCTGTCTGGATGAATTGGAACACTAAAAAATGCATTCTTGAGGTCAATAACAGTGAAAAACATGGCTTCGGAATCAATGGCTGTTAACAGGGAAGAAATGTCTGGGACAACTGGGTACTGAGGAATAATACATTTATTAAGCTCTCGTAAATCAATCACTAATCGATATACTGGGGGTGCATTTGGATCAGTACGTTTCATGACTGGAATGATCGGAGAATTACACACATTGGAGTCAGTTTCTACAACTACTCCTTGAGCCATGAGCTCGTCAATAATTTTGGATAAGGCTGCTACAGCCTCAGGTGGCAATCTGTACTGCCTGATTCGTGGTAACACTACACCTGGTTTGAGAGTCACACGATAGGGTGTGATTTGCATGTAACCTACATCAGTTGGACCTTGCGCCCATAAATGCTGCGGAACATTAGACAATCTTGAATCAAAATCTCGTAATACATAGTGACCCTTAAAGTCACGTAGGAACAGACGTATTCCCTCTGGGGAACAGCAAATAACTGCACCTAATTCTTTCAATGTCTTAATGCCTAATAGATTTTCTGGACATGACTTAGTAAGTAACAGATCAGTAGTACGGGACAATGGACCTACTTCTAGAGTAACTGGCTTTGATATCTCATTAACTATGGGTTTTCCTGAAAATCCAAGGGAAACATTTCTTGAGCCTGAGAGCGGAGCCCCTGGAACTTCGGCGTGACTAATTGTGGTCCTACTTGCCCCTGTATCGATCAAAAACTTTCTGTCTTTCCCTAATACTTGACTATGAACATAGGGACCTTCTTGGTCTACAGGTATCTCGATGAGAGGCAAGCCTACCTCCCTCTCTAGGCTGTTTCATGAATATGACTGGTACTCTGGATACTCGGACTGTGCATACTGGTACATCTGCGATGTAACGTGCTGTGTTGCAGCAATAGGCTGCGGTACTGTAACTGTCTGTGGTGCATTCTGTGACTGAGGAGTCTGTGAAACTTGTTCTTGTCTTGGCGGACGTGGTCTTTCTTTAGTCTTACCAGTAGCTATGTTGTGTTTCAGAACTGCACACTCGTTTATAAAATGACCTGGCTGTTTACAATAATTGCAGTTCCCTTTAACGGGAGCCGCAGGATGACTGGCTTGATTCGGACCCCTCTTCTGACTGTCTTGAGGAATAGATTGTGCAACTAGCACTTTCATTTTCGTGTCTTTCATACGTTTTCTTTCGTGTTCTTGCTCTTCTCTGATTCTATTCTGGTGATACTGGAGCATCTGGAGCATCTGGGACGGAGTATTTGCTTGCCAGGTGCTTTCGACTTTCAAAACTCGGTTTTTAATTTGTGGACTTGAATTCTCGACTAATTTGGTAACGAAAAGGTGAGGGTATGACTCACTACTTGTCTTGAGACCACTGTTAATACTGAAACATTTCTCAAATCTAGAATAAAAATCACTAATATCCTCATCTTGTTTCTGTTTACAGGCTGAGATTGCATCCCAGTCTTCTTTCCTAGTTGTCAATAATCTGGGTAAAACTTGAATCAATAATTCTGGTAATTCTTTACATTTATCTCCAAGACCGGTACCTGGTACTCGTGCCTTGTCTTCAGCTTCTAGAGCTGTCCAATCGATCTTTTTCTCTCCCACCTCCCATTCTTTTTCCTTTAACTTTTCATACACCCCTGCGGGTAGCAGGACCTTTAACATTTTAATGATATCTGGGTAAGTGTATTCTCCCATACGGAGCATATCTTTTAATTCTCTATGGAACCCCGCTGGATCTTTGTCATGACAGGGGATTAATTTCTTCATTTCAAGAAGTTCCATCTTTGATATCGGAGTGTATACAAACACTCGTTGCATTACGCCACCCGCCCCTTGGACTGGGTGGACTTCTCGTAGCGGATTCTGTCTGTCTATGTAGAATGATTTACTTTCTGGGGGTGAGACATGAACAAAATGCGGGTTCAGGAACGTTCTATACTTGTGGCGCTGTTCTAGAATGACACTAATTAAATCGGTACCTAGACCTCTCCATCTGTACTGGAGTAACTCGTTCAGGATATCATGTAACGGGCCTGGATCAGAATGTTGACCCTCATACAGGGTAATGAGGTGCTGGATCATATACATACCCACCAGTCGTTGCTCGGCTGGGGGCAGTTTCAGAAACATTTGTGCCACTATTTCGTCTGGAAAAGTGGTAGAATCAGTAATCCATCGGACTGCTGATCGGGCTAGTTCTTGTTCGTGCATGGTACTTAATTCGCTATAACCGACTCGTGATTTCAGGATGTGATCGGTAGCTTGAAATACTTGTTCTAAAGAGCCTCGTTCTGGTGCTGGATGATGAAAAATAGACTTAGGTTCTGGACGTAAATGGCGATCTGGAAATCTGGATTTTCCTACATACGCTATTCTGGCGGGATTCTCGTCTTCCTCTTCAGGATCAGAGATACTTTCTTTCTCGCTTACTTGTGCTGCTTTACGCTGTTCGTGTAACCTTATTATTTCTTTACGAATTTTCTTGTACATACTTTCCATGGCACTAATGGTCTTGTGCTTACCCTCGGCTATATTATCACTCCACCTTGTTAGGATTCTCATTTCGGCGGGATCTTTAGACGGGTAATCTTGTTCTCTTATTAGACAATTGATCAGGAACTTTAATATCATGAGCTGAATCTCGGCTTTCCTTTGAGACATAATCTCGCCAATACTTTCTGGATCATCCCCTGTACGGATGAAACGATATATTCTGTCTAGATCTTCTTTCATATTTGGTAAGGTGACTAGATACTCGGTCACCCTTCTTACGCGTACGGAATATAAAACCATATTATACTCGCCTGGGACTGTGTCATAGACACATTCGGCAAGGGCTTGTCTGATTTCTGTAACAGACTTATTACTTTTAGGAGTACGCTGTGATGCTTGAGCATGTAATTCGAGTGCTGATAAACGCTTGTGTGGCGGCGGGGTTTGAGGAGGACCTCCTCCTGCGGCCCCTATACTAGAATCGTCGACTGACATTCTTCGTGGTTGCAGGGTCGGTAATTGTAACGTGGGCTGAACTTGTATGGCAGGCTGACCCGGGGGTACCGTAACAGGTACTCCGGTGTCTGGAGGAACGGGAAGTGCCTGATTTACAGGGACAGGTGGAGCGCGAACTGGATTTGCATATTCTGGAACTGTGTCGTCCAAATAGGACGAAATAAAAATATCAGCTGCGGTCGGTTTGTGACGTAGCTTGGTCGGAACTAATGGTGGCGGGAAATTACTGGGTGCCTCTGGGGTCGCTTTTGGCAAGCCTTCGGCAAGGAGAGGATACATACCCTTAATAAGGGCATGCCTCTGTCTGTCTGACTGTTCGGCTTTGACTTGTTCACCTATCTCGATTAATTCTCTTTCTTGGGCTCGTTCTTGGGATTCTCTACTTAACTCTGACTTTCTGACTTCCTTTTCCGTTCTTCTATGCGCTTCCTTACGCCATAACTCGATGGCATCTTTCTGTGACTGTCTGGCTTTCTTTTTCCATAATGCTTCTTCTACTCGCATGATACATTCGGCATCCCATGTACCCGATACGGGCCATCTATACTTTTCTTCTAACTGTTTGGTATACTCTACCCATAAATCTAGATACAATATGGCGCTTATGCCATGTTTCTGATACATAAAGTGACCTGGACTGTCCCTAGGCGGAACAGGAACTGCTGCTTCCAGCAGACCCTTTCTAGTTTTTAACTGACGTAACTTGGAAAAGAGCGGCATTCTAAACTTGAATCGGAACACAATACAATACACGAAAAACAATAACAATTGGGAAAACAATTCAGGCATACCACGACGTTGAAAATACATTAAACAACATTATAAATAACAGTTCGAACAGAATACTACCTGAAAATACTGAAAGCAGAAACAGAACAGAATTCTCGAGAACGGAACAGACTAGAGTTACTGGATGCACTGCTGTAACAGTACGGAACATACCGGTCCCATAAAGGAACGCATCAAGACCCGTATCCACCTAGGTGAACACTTCGTTTGTGGGCTTGGGTACCACCAACCCACGGACCAGGAATCAATTTAGACTGACCCTGTCTAGACACTACCCCAGCAATGGTACTCACCGGGCAGCACGGAACGGAAGGCCTCGGACGGGACTGGACTACGACGACGAACTTCGGACTTCGGACTTCAGTTACGGGTGGGCCTCCGGATACCTCGGACCTTGGACTCTCGGCTTGGGCTCTGGTCGGGACTCGCCGCGTTCCTCCACCGTCTCGTTCGGATGCTGGACCGCCTCCTCCGTCTCCTCCGTGGGCCTGAGGGATACTTGGAGCAGAAATATCTGCCAGTGCACGGTATGGTTCCGTCACGACTGCAGAGGGTCAGGGGGTCGGCGTGGCTTCACCGACGCGTGGGGAAAGGGCAAGTCCCTGTTCGGGCGCCATTATGTGGTAAATAAATAAATAATACCCTATTTTTGACTAGACTTATAGCATAACAGATAGCTCAATAAATAAGAGTCAAGATTCGAGGTAGTAGGAGTTTCTGCAGGTTTATTACAGCATAAGGACAGGATCAGGACAACCTGCATGGGAATAGGACAATAAGGCCCGGCAGCTGCCGGGGCTGGGTCTGGGATGAGCGCGCTAACATTTAATAACAAAACATTGACTTATATACATAGCGCAAACACATAGCATTACATTGCAGTAGGCGTAACAGTAGGTGGAGTAGAAGGCGTGACGCGTAGCAGTCGCGAGAGATAACAGAAATAAGAGGTGTAACTGGGAGTTTACTTAGACATGTGATGCAAAACGTAACAGAATATGTCATGAATGGGCGGAAACATTGGAGGGGGCTACCTAAGGAGCCGGGACCTCTAACCTAATGGTGCGCGAAAACTAGCAATGACGTGTTACTAGGAGAAGCTGGGGGCTACGAACTCTGTGCTAGGAACAGAGACTAGAATCTGGAGGGTCGGAGCGACATGTACCTAAACCCTATCTGGTATCTAATGTTTAAGGAACATGTTGATATAAACTAGAAGTCATGAGGGGAAAAGCTAACTTGATTCTAAGACTGGACCATGCATTATTCTATATGTAGTGCGTGAAGAATACTAAATGACCATTAAATACAGTATTTCTCTAACGTGGAGACGAGAAGGCTAGACAATGACGGAAACTATTGATGCAGTTCAGTAGCTTAGGAATGCAGAGGAGGAGGACTGAACTGATAGCAGGAACTATAATATACTTTTGGCAGACTCAGAGGCAGAGCCGGGGTGCACCGGGCACTGCGAGGCAGGAAGTGAGTGAAGGGTCGAGGATACAGGTGGGGGCTGTATCGCTCCTTAGCGAGGCTTTCAGGAGACAGGAGCTGAATCTGTGGTCCGGGCCCTTTTGAGGCCTGGAAACGGAGACTTTATAATTGAATAACGTGCACACTGAGAAACGTGGCAACATTACTTACATAGGCCTGATATTCGTAGTATTCACGAGGACTGGAAACTAACATACTAGAGGTGGACACAACTGTAATTGCGTCTTTAATCAGAAATGGGGAATAACATATGCATATTGATCATGCACACATAACATATGATGGATGAGGCGTAGGGACACAGAACATGGCAAAATTTACTTTTCCACAAGGGGTGCGAGATTGCTTGTAGTAGTCTATGAATGCCAGTCT
This sequence comes from Lissotriton helveticus, assembly GCF_964261635.1. Taxonomy (NCBI): domain Eukaryota; kingdom Metazoa; phylum Chordata; class Amphibia; order Caudata; family Salamandridae; genus Lissotriton; species Lissotriton helveticus. The sequence goes on along the minus strand of NC_136067.1, from coordinate 2,072,978 downwards.
GTGAGGGGTGCGAGAGTGCTTGCAGTAGTCTATGAATGCCAGTCTGTGAGGGGTGCGAGAGTGCTTGCAGTAGTCTATGAATGCCAGTCTGTGAGGGGTGCGAGAGTGCTTGCAGTAGTCTGACTGCTGGGGTGTGAGGGTACTTGCAGTAGTCTATGACTGCTAGTGTGTGAGGGGTGCAAGAGTGCTTGTAGTAGTCTATGACTGCAAGTCTGTGAAGGGTGCGAGAGTGCTTGCAGTAGTCTATGACTGCTAGTGTTTGAGGGGTGCGATAGTGCTTGCAGTAGTCTATGAATGCCAGTCTGTGAGGGGTGCGAGAGTGCTTGCAGTAGTCTATGACTGCTAGTCTGTGAGGGGTGCGAGAGTGCTCGCAGTAGTCAATGACTGCTAGTCTGTGAGGGGCGCAAGAGTGCTTGCAGTAGTCTATGACTGCTAGTCTGTGAGGGGTGCGAGATTGCTTGCAGTAGTCTATGACTGCTAGTCTGCGAGGGGTGCGAGAGTGCTTGCAGTAGTCTATGACTGCTAGTCTGTGAGGGGTGCGAGAGTGCTTGCAGTAGTCTATGAATGCCAGTCTGTGAGGGGTGCGAGAGTGCTTGCAGTAGTCTATGACTGCTAGTCTGTGAGGGGTGCGAGAGTGCTTGCAGTAGTCTATTACTGCTAGTCTGTGAGGGGTGCAAGAGTGCTTGCAGTAGTCCATGACTGCTAGTCTGCGAGGGGTGCGAGAGCGCTTGCGGTAGTCTATGACTGCTAGTCTGTGAGGGGTGCAAGAGTGCTTGCAGTAGTCTATGACTGCTAGTCTGTGAGGGGTGCAAGAGCGCTTGCGGTAGTCTATGACTGCTAGTCTGTGAGGGGTGCAAGAGTGCTTGCAGTAGTCTATGACTGCTAGTCTGTGAGGGGTGTGAGAGTGCTTGTGGTAGTCTATGAATGCCAGTCTGTGAGGGGTGCGAGAGTGCTTGCAGTAGTCCATGACTGCTAGTCTGCGAGGGGTGCGAGAGTGCTTGCTTTAGTCAATGACTGCTAGTGTGTGAGGGGTGTGAGAGTGCTTGTAGTAGTCTATGACCGCTAGTCTGTGAGGGGTGCGAGAGTGCTTGCTGTAGTCAATGACTGCTAGTGTGTGAGGGGTGCGAGAGTGCTTGCAGTAGTCTATGAATACCAGTCTGTGAGGGGTGCGAGAGTGCTTGCTGTAGTCAATGACTGCTAGTGTATGAGGGGTGTGAGAGTGCTTGCAGTAGTTAATGACTGCTAGTCTGCGAGGGGTGCGAGAGTGCTTGCTGTAGTCAATGACTGCTAGTGTGTGAGGGGTGTGAGAGTGCTTGCAGTAGTTAATGACTGCTAGTCTGCGAGGGGTGCGAGAGTGCTTGCTGTAGTCAATGACTGCTAGTCTGTGAGGGGTGCGAGAGTGCTTGCAGTAGTCTATGAATGCCAGTCTGTGAGGGGTGCGAGAGTGCTTGTAGTAGTCCATGACTGCTAGTCTGCGAGGGGTGCGAGAGTGCTTGTGGCAGTCAATGACTGCTAGTGTGTGAGGGGTGTGAGAGTGCTTGCTGTAGTCAATGACTGCTAGTGTGTGAGGGGTGCGAGAGTGCTTGCTGTAGTCAATGACTGCTAGCGTGTGAGGGGTGCGAGAGTGCTTGCTGTAGTCAATGACTGCTAGTGTGTGAGGGGTGCAAGAGTGCTTGCAGTAGTCCATGACTGCTAGTCTGCGAGGGGTGTGAGAGTGCTTGCTGTAGTCAATGACTGCTAGTGTGTGAGAGCGCTTGCAGTAGTTAATGACTGCTAGTCTGCGAGGGGTGCGAGAGTGCTTGCTGTAGTCAATGACTGCTAGTGTGTGAGGGGTGTGAGAGTGCTTGCAGTAGTTAATGACTGCTAGTCTGCGAGGGGTGCGAGAGTGCTTGCTGTAGTCAATGACTGCTAGTGCGAGAGGGGTGTGAGTGTGCTTGCAGAAGTTAATGACTGCTAGTCTGTGAGGGGTGCGAGAGTGCTTGCAGTAGTCTATGACTGCTAGTGTGTGAGGGGTGCGAGAGTGCTTGCAGTAGTCTATGAATGCCAGTCTGTGAGGGGTGCGAGAGTGCTTGTAGTAGTCCATGACTGCTAGTGTGTGAGGGGTGTGAGAGTGCTTGCAGTAGTTAATGACTGCTAGTCTGCGAGGGGTGCGAGAGTGCTTGCTGTAGTCAATGACTGCTAGTGTGTGAGGGGTGTGAGAGTGCTTGTAGTAGTCTATGAATGCCAGTCTGTGAGGGGTGCGAGAGTGCTTGCTGTAGTCAATGACTGCTAGTGTGTGAGGGGTGCGCGAGTGCTTGCAGTAGTCTATGAATGCCAGTCTGTGAGGGGTGCGAGAGTGCTTGCTTTAGTCAATGACTGCTAGTGTGTGAGGGGTGTGAGAGTGCTTGCAGTAGTTAATGACTGCTAGTCTGCGAGGGGTGCGAGAGTGCTTGCTGTAGTCAATGACTGCTAGTCTGTGAGGGGTGCGAGAGTGCTTGCAGTAGTTAATGACTGCTAGTCTGTGAGGGGTGCGAGAGTGCTTGCAGTAGTCTATGACTGCTAGTGTGTGAGGGGTGCGAGAGTGCTTGCAGTAGTCTATGAATGCCAGTCTGTGAGGGGTGCGAGAGTGCTTGTAGTAGTCCATGACTGCTAGTGTGTGAGGGGTGTGAGAGTGCTTGCAGTAGTTAATGACTGCTAGTCTGCGAGGGGTGCGAGAGTGCTTGCTGTAGTCAATGACTGCTAGTGTGTGAGGGGTGTGAGAGTGCTTGCAGTAGTTAATGACTGCTAGTCTGCGAGGGGTGCGAGAGTGCTTGCTGTAGTCAATGACTGCTAGTGTGTGAGGGGTGTGAGAGTGCTTGCAGTAGTTAATGACTGCTAGTATGCGAGGGGTGCGAGGCTGCTTGCTGTAGTCAATGACTGCTAGTGTGTGAGGGGTGTGAGACTGCTTGCAGTAGTTAATGACTGCTAGTCTGCGAGGGGTGCGAGAGTGCTTGCTGTAGTCAACGACTGCTAGTGTGTGAGGGGTGTGAGAGTGCTTGCAGTAGTTAATGACTGCTAGTCTGCGAGGGGTGCGAGAGTGCTTGCTGTAGTCAATGACTGCTAGTCTGTGAGGGGTGCGAGAGTGCTTGCAGTAGTTAATGACTGCTAGTCTGTGAGGGGTGCGAGAGTGCTTGCAGTAGTCTATGACTGCTAGTGTGTGAGGGGTGCGAGAGTGCTTGCAGTAGTCTATGAATGCCAGTCTGTGAGGGGTGCGAGAGTGCTTGTAGTAGTCCATGACTGCTAGTGTGTGAGGGGTGTGAGAGTGCTTGCAGTAGTTAATGACTGCTAGTCTGCGAGGGGTGGGAGAGTGCTTGCAGTAGTTAATGACTGCTAGTCTGCGAGGGGTGCGAGAGTGCTTGCTGTAGTCAATGACTGCTAGTGTGTGAGGGGTGTGAGAGTGCTTGCAGTAGTCTATGACTGCTAGTCATTGAGGGGTGCAAGAGTGCTTGCTGTAGTCAATGACTGCTAGTGTGTGAGGGGTGTGAGAGTGCTTGCAGTAGTTAATGACTGCTAGTCTGCGAGGGGTGCGAGAGTGCTTGCTGTAGTCAATGACTGCTAGTCTGTGAGGGGTGCGAGAGTGCTTGCAGTAGTTAATGAATGCTAGTCTGCGAGGGGTGCGAGAGTGCTTGCAGTAGTTAATGACTGCTAGTCTGCGAGGGGTGCGAGAGTGCTTGCTGTAGTCAATGACTGCTAGTGTGTGAGGGGTGTGAGAGTGCTTGCAGTAGTCTATGACTGCTAGTCATTGAGGGGTGCGAGAGTGCTTGCTGTAGTCAATGACTGCTAGTGTGTGAGGGGTGTGAGAGTGCTTGCAGTAGTTAATGACTGCTAGTCTGCGAGGGGTGCGAGAGTGCTTGCTGTAGTCAATGACTGCTAGTCTGTGAGGGGTGCGAGAGTGCTTGCAGTACTTAATGACTGCTAGTCTGTGAGGGGTGCGAGAGTGCTTGCAGTAGTCTATGAATGCCAGTCTGTGAGGGGTGCGAGAGTGCTTGCAGTAGTCTATGACTGCTAGTCTGTGAGGGGTGCGAGAGTGCTCGCAGTAGTCAATGACTGCTAGTCTGTGAGGGGCGCAAGAGTGCTTGCAGTAGTCTATGACTGCTAGTCTGTGAGGGGTGCGAGATTGCTTGCAGTAGTCTATGACTGCTAGTCTGCGAGGGGTGCGAGAGTGCTTGCAGTAGTCTATGACTGCTAGTCTGTGAAGGGTGCGAGAGTGCTTGCAGTAGTCTATGACTGCTAGTGTTTGAGGGGTGCGAGAGTGCTTGCAGTAGTCTATGAATGCCAGTCTGTGAGGGGTGCGAGAGTGCTTGCAGTAGTCTATGACTGCTAGTCTGTGAGGGGTGCGAGAGTGCTCGCAGTAGTCAATGACTGCTAGTCTGTGAGGGGCGCAAGAGTGCTTGCAGTAGTCTATGACTTCTAGTCTGTGAGGGGTGCGAGATTGCTTGCAGTAGTCTATGACTGCTAGTCTGCGAGGGGTGCGAGAGTGCTTGCAGTAGTCTATGACTGCTAGTCTGTGAGGGGTGCGAGAGTGCTTGCAGTAGTCTATGAATGCCAGTCTGTGAGGGGTGCGAGAGTGCTTGCAGTAGTCTATTACTGCTAGTCTGTGAGGGGTGCAAGAGTGCTTGCAGTAGTCCATGACAGCTAGTCTGCGAGGGGTGCGAGAGCGCTTGCGGTAGTCTATGACTGCTAGTCTGTGAGGGGTGCAAGAGTGCTTGCAGTAGTCTATGACTGCTAGTCTGTGAGGGGTGCAAGAGCGCTTGCGGTAGTCTATGACTGCTAGTCTGTGAGGGGTGCAAGAGTGCTTGCAGTAGTCTATGACTGCTAGTCTGTGAGGGGTGTGAGAGTGCTTGTGGTAGTCTATGAATGCCAGTCTGTGAGGGGTGCGAGAGTGCTTGCAGTAGTCCATGACTGCTAGTCTGCGAGGGGTGCGCGAGTGCTTGCAGTAGTTAATGACTGCTAGTCTGCGAGGGGTGCGAGAGTGCTTGCTGTAGTCAATGACTGCTAGTGTGTGAGGGGTGTGAGAGTGCTTGTAGTAGTCTATGACTGCTAGTCTGTGAGGGGTGCGAGAGTGCTTGCTGTAGTCAATGACTGCTAGTGTTTGAGGGGTGCGAGAGTGCTTGCAGTAGTCTATGAATGCCAGTCTGTGAGGGGTGCGAGAGTGCTTGCTGTAGTCAATGACTGCTAGTCTGTGAGGGGTGCGAGAGTGCTTGCAGTAGTTAATGACTGCTAGTCTGTGAGGGGTGCGAGAGTGCTTGCAGTAGTCTATGACTGCTAGTGTGTGAGGGGTGCGAGAGTGCTTGCAGTAGTCTATGAATGCCAGTCTGTGAGGGGTGCGAGAGTGCTTGTAGTAGTCCATGACTGCTAGTGTGTGAGGGGTGTGAGAGTGCTTGCAGTAGTTAATGACTGCTAGTCTGCGAGGGGTGCGAGAGTGCTTGCAGTAGTTAATGACTGCTAGTCTGCGAGGGGTGCGAGAGTGCTTGCTGTAGTCAATGACTGCTAGTGTGTGAGGGGTGTGAGAGTGCTTGCAGTAGTCTATGACTGCTAGTCATTGAGGGGTGCGAGAGTGCTTGCTGTAGTCAATGACTGCTAGTGTGTGAGGGGTGTGAGAGTGCTTGCAGTAGTTAATGACTGCTAGTCTGCGAGGGGTGCGAGAGTGCTTGCTGTAGTCAATGACTGCTAGTCTGTGAGGGGTGCGAGAGTGCTTGCAGTAGTTAATGACTGCTAGTCTGTGAGGGGTGCGAGAGTGCTTGCAGTAGTCTATGAATGCCAGTCTGTGAGGGGTGCAAGAGTGCTTGCTGTAGTCAATGACTGCTAGTGTGTGAGGGGTGTGAGAGTGCTTGCAGTAGTTAATGACTGCTAGTATGCGAGGGGTGCGAGGCTGCTTGCTGTAGTCAATGACTGCTAGTGTGTGAGGGGTGTGAGAGTGCTTGCAGTAGTTAATGACTGCTAGTCTGCGAGGGGTGCGAGAGTGCTTGCAGTAGTTAATGACTGCTAGTCTGCGAGGGGTGCGAGAGTGCTTGCAGTAGTCCATGACTGCTAGTCTGCGAGGGGTGCGCGAGTGCTTGCAGTAGTTAATGACTGCTAGTCTGCGAGGGGTGCGAGAGTGCTTGCTGTAGTCAATGACTGCTAGTGTGTGAGGGGTGTGAGAGTGCTTGTAGTAGTCTATGACTGCTAGTCTGTGAGGGGTGCGAGAGTGCTTGCTGTAGTCAATGACTGCTAGTGTTTGAGGGGTGCGAGAGTGCTTGCAGTAGTCTATGAATGCCAGTCTGTGAGGGGTGCGAGAGTGCTTGCTGTAGTCAATGACTGCTAGTCTGTGAGGGGTGCGAGAGTGCTTGCAGTAGTTAATGACTGCTAGTCTGTGAGGGGTGCGAGAGTGCTTGCAGTAGTCTATGACTGCTAGTGTGTGAGGGGTGCGAGAGTGCTTGCAGTAGTCTATGAATGCCAGTCTGTGAGGGGTGCGAGAGTGCTTGTAGTAGTCCATGACTGCTAGTGTGTGAGGGGTGTGAGAGTGCTTGCAGTAGTTAATGACTGCTAGTCTGCGAGGGGTGCGAGAGTGCTTGCAGTAGTTAATGACTGCTAGTCTGCGAGGGGTGCGAGAGTGCTTGCTGTAGTCAATGACTGCTAGTGTGTGAGGGGTGTGAGAGTGCTTGCAGTAGTCTATGACTGCTAGTCATTGAGGGGTGCGAGAGTGCTTGCTGTAGTCAATGACTGCTAGTGTGTGAGGGGTGTGAGAGTGCTTGCAGTAGTTAATGACTGCTAGTCTGCGAGGGGTGCGAGAGTGCTTGCTGTAGTCAATGACTGCTAGTCTGTGAGGGGTGCGAGAGTGCTTGCAGTAGTTAATGACTGCTAGTCTGTGAGGGGTGCGAGAGTGCTTGCAGTAGTCTATGAATGCCAGTCTGTGAGGGGTGCGAGAGTGCTTGCAGTAGTCTATGACTGCTAGTCTGTGAGGGGTGCGAGAGTGCTCGCAGTAGTCAATGACTGCTAGTCTGTGAGGGGCGCAAGAGTGCTTGCAGTAGTCTATGACTGCTAGTCTGTGAGGGGTGCGAGATTGCTTGCAGTAGTCTATGACTGCTAGTCTGCGAGGGGTGCGAGAGTGCTTGCAGTAGTCTATGACTGCTAGTCTGTGAAGGGTGCGAGAGTGCTTGCAGTAGTCTATGACTGCTAGTGTTTGAGGGGTGCGAGAGTGCTTGCAGTAGTCTATGAATGCCAGTCTGTGAGGGGTGCGAGAGTGCTTGCAGTAGTCTATGACTGCTAGTCTGTGAGGGGTGCGAGAGTGCTCGCAGTAGTCAATGACTGCTAGTCTGTGAGGGGCGCAAGAGTGCTTGCAGTAGTCTATGACTGCTAGTCTGTGAGGGGTGCGAGATTGCTTGCAGTAGTCTATGACTGCTAGTCTGCGAGGGGTGCGAGAGTGCTTGCAGTAGTCTATGACTGCTAGTCTGTGAGGGGTGCGAGAGTGCTTGCAGTAGTCTATGAATGCCAGTCTGTGAGGGGTGCGAGAGTGCTTGCAGTAGTCTATGACAGCTAGTCTGTGAGGGGTGCGAGAGTGCTTGCAGTAGTCTATTACTGCTAGTCTGTGAGGGGTGCAAGAGTGCTTGCAGTAGTCCATGACTGCTAGTCTGCGAGGGGTGCGAGAGCGCTTGCGGTAGTCTATGACTGCTAGTCTGTGAGGGGTGCAAGAGTGCTTGCAGTAGTCTATGACTGCTAGTCTGTGAGGGGTGCAAGAGCGCTTGCGGTAGTCTATGACTGCTAGTCTGTGAGGGGTGCAAGAGTGCTTGCAGTAGTCTATGACTGCTAGTCTGTGAGGGGTGTGAGAGTGCTTGTGGTAGTCTATGAATGCCAGTCTGTGAGGGGTGCGAGAGTGCTTGCTGTAGTCAATGACTGCTAGTGTGTGAGGGGTGTGAGAGTGCTTGCAGTAGTTAATGACTGCTAGTCTGCGAGGGGTGCGAGAGTGCTTGCTGTAGTCAATGACTGCTAGTCTGTGAGGGGTGCGAGAGTGCTTGCAGTAGTTAATGACTGCTACTCTGTGAGGGGTGCGAGAGTGCTTGCAGTAGTCTATGACTGCTAGTGTGTGAGGGGTGCGAGAGTGCTTGCAGTAGTCTATGAATGCCAGTCTGTGAGGGGTGCGAGAGTGCTTGTAGTAGTCCATGACTGCTAGTGTGTGAGGGGTGTGAGAGTGCTTGCAGTAGTTAATGACTGCTAGTCTGCGAGGGGTGCGAGAGTGCTTGCTGTAGTCAATGACTGCTAGTGTGTGAGGGGTGTGAGAGTGCTTGCAGTAGTTAATGACTGCTAGTCTGCGAGGGGTGCGAGAGTGCTTGCTGTAGTCAATGACTGCTAGTGTGTGAGGGGTGTGAGAGTGCTTGCAGTAGTTAATGACTGCTAGTATGCGAGGGGTGCGAGGCTGCTTGCTGTAGTCAATGACTGCTAGTGTGTGAGGGGTGTGAGAGTGCTTGCAGTAGTTAATGACTGCTAGTCTGCGAGGGGTGCGAGAGTGCTTGCAGTAGTTAATGACTGCTAGTCTGCGAGGGGTGCGAGAGTGCTTGCTGTAGTCAATGACTGCTAGTGTGTGAGGGGTGTGAAAGTGCTTGCAGTAGTCTATGACTGCTAGTCATTGAGGGGTGCGAGAGTGCTTGCTGTAGTCAATGACTGCTAGTGTGTGAGGGGTGTGAGAGTGCTTGCAGTAGTTAATGACTGCTAGTCTGCGAGGGGTGCGAGAGTGCTTGCTGTAGTCAATGACTGCTAGTCTGTGAGGGGTGCGAGAGTGCTTGCAGTACTTAATGACTGCTAGTCTGTGAGGGGTGCGAGAGTGCTTGCAGTAGTCTATGAATGCCAGTCTGTGAGGGGTGCGAGAGTGCTTGCAGTAGTCTATGACTGCTAGTCTGTGAGGGGTGCGAGAGTGCTCTCAGTAGTCAATGACTGCTAGTCTGTGAGGGGCGCAAGAGTGCTTGCAGTAGTCTATGACTGCTAGTCTGTGAGGGGTGCGAGATTGCTTGCAGTAGTCTATGACTGCTAGTCTGCGAGGGGTGCGAGAGTGCTTGCAGTAGTCTATGACTGCTAGTCTGTGAAGGGTGCGAGAGTGCTTGCAGTAGTCTATGACTGCTAGTCTGCGAGGGGTGCGAGAGTGCTTGCAGTAGTCTATGACTGCTAGTCTGTGAGGGGTGCGAGAGTGCTTGCAGTAGTCTATGAATGCCAGTCTGTGAGGGGTGCGAGAGTGCTTGCAGTAGTCTATTACTGCTAGTCTGTGAGGGGTGCAAGAGTGCTTGCAGTAGTCCATGACAGCTAGTCTGCGAGGGGTGCAAGAGCGCTTGCGGTAGTCTATGACTGCTAGTCTGTGAGGGGTGCAAGAGTGCTTGCAGTAGTCTATGACTGCTAGTCTGTGAGGGGTGCAAGAGCGCTTGCGGTAGTCTATGACTGCTAGTCTGTGAGGGGTGCAAGAGTGCTTGCAGTAGTCTATGACTGCTAGTCTGTGAGGGGTGTGAGAGTGCTTGTGGTAGTCTATGAATGCCAGTCTGTGAGGGGTGCGAGAGTGCTTGCAGTAGTCCATGACTGCTAGTCTGCGAGGGGTGCGCGAGTGCTTGCAGTAGTTAATGACTGCTAGTCTGCGAGGGGTGCGAGAGTGCTTGCTGTAGTCAATGACTGCTAGTGTGTGAGGGGTGTGAGAGTGCTTGTAGTAGTCTATGACTGCTAGTCTGTGAGGGGTGCGAGAGTGCTTGCTGTAGTCAATGACTGCTAGTGTTTGAGGGGTGCGAGAGTGCTTGCAGTAGTCTATGAATGCCAGTCTGTGAGGGGTGCGAGAGTGCTTGCTGTAGTCAATGACTGCTAGTCTGTGAGGGGTGCGAGAGTGCTTGCAGTAGTTAATGACTGCTAGTCTGTGAGGGGTGCGAGAGTGCTTGCAGTAGTCAATGACTGCTAGTGTTTGAGGGGTGCGAGAGTGCTTGCAGTAGTCTATGAATGCCAGTCTGTGAGGGGTGCGAGAGTGCTTGCAGTAGTCTATGACTGCTAGTCTGTGAGGGGTGCGAGATTGCTTGCAGTAGTCTATGACTGCTAGTCTGCGAGGGGTGCGAGAGTGCTTGCAGTAGTCTATGACTGCTAGTCTGTGAAGGGTGCGAGAGTGCTTGCAGTAGTCTATGACTGCTAGTGTTTGAGGGGTGCGAGAGTGCTTGCAGTAGTCTATGAATGCCAGTCTGTGAGGGGTGCGAGAGTGCTTGCAGTAGTCTATGACTGCTAGTCTGTGAGGGGTGCGAGAGTGCTCGCAGTAGTCAATGACTGCTAGTCTTTGAGGGGCGCAAGAGTGCTTGCAGTAGTCTATGACTTCTAGTCTGTGAGGGGTGCGAGATTGCTTGCAGTAGTCTATGACTGCTAGTCTGCGAGGGGTGCGAGAGTGCTTGCAGTAGTCTATGACTGCTAGTCTGTGAGGGGTGCGAGAGTGCTTGCAGTAGTCTATGAATGCCAGTCTGTGAGGGGTGCGAGAGTGCTTGCAGTAGTCTATTACTGCTAGTCTGTGAGGGGTGCAAGAGTGCTTGCAGTAGTCCATGACAGCTAGTCTGCGAGGGGTGCAAGAGCGCTTGCGGTAGTCTATGACTGCTAGTCTGTGAGGGGTGCAAGAGTGCTTGCAGTAGTCTATGACTGCTAGTCTGTGAGGGGTGCAAGAGCGCTTGCGGTAGTCTATGACTGCTAGTCTGTGAGGGGTGCAAGAGTGCTTGCAGTAGTCTATGACTGCTAGTCTGTGAGGGGTGTGAGAGTGCTTGTGGTAGTCTATGAATGCCAGTCTGTGAGGGGTGCGAGAGTGCTTGCAGTAGTCCATGACTGCTAGTCTGCGAGGGGTGCGTGAGTGCTTGCAGTAGTTAATGACTGCTAGTCTGCGAGGGGTGCGAGAGTGCTTGCTGTAGTCAATGACTGCTAGTGTGTGAGGGGTGTGAGAGTGCTTGTAGTAGTCTATGACTGCTAGTCTGTGAGGGGTGCGAGAGTGCTTGCTGTAGTCAATGACTGCTAGTGTTTGAGGGGTGCGAGAGTGCTTGCAGTAGTCTATGAATGCCAGTCTGTGAGGGGTGCGAGAGTGCTTGCTGTAGTCAATGACTGCTAGTCTGTGAGGGGTGCGAGAGTGCTTGCAGTAGTTAATGACTGCTAGTCTGTGAGGGGTGCGAGAGTGCTTGCAGTAGTCTATGACTGCTAGTGTGTGAGGGGTGCGAGAGTGCTTGCAGTAGTCTATGAATGCCAGTCTGTGAGGGGTGCGAGAGTGCTTGTAGTAGTCCATGACTGCTAGTGTGTGAGGGGTGTGAGAGTGCTTGCAGTAGTTAATGACTGCTAGTCTGCGAGGGGTGTGAGAGTGCTTGCAGTAGTTAATGACTGCTAGTCTGCGAGGGGTGCGAGAGTGCTTGCTGTAGTCAATGACTGCTAGTGTGTGAGGGGTGTGAGAGTGCTTGCAGTAGTCTATGACTGCTAGTCATTGAGGGGTGCGAGAGTGCTTGCTGTAGTCAATGACTGCTAGTGTGTGAGGGGTGTGAGAGTGCTTGCAGTAGTTAATGACTGCTAGTCTGTGAGGGGTGCGAGAGTGCTCGCAGTAGTCAATGACTGCTAGTCTGTGAGGGGCGCAAGAGTGCTTGCAGTAGTCTATGACTGCTAGTCTGTGAGGGGTGCGAGATTGCTTGCAGTAGTCTATGACTGCTAGTCTGCGAGGGGTGCGAGAGTGCTTGCAGTAGTCTATGACTGCTAGTCTGTGAAGGGTGCGAGAGTGCTTGCAGTAGTCTATGACTGCTAGTGTTTGAGGGGTGCGAGAGTGCTTGCAGTAGTCTATGAATGCCAGTCTGTGAGGGGTGCGAGAGTGCTTGCAGTAGTCTATGACTGCTAGTCTGTGAGGGGTGCGAGAGTGCTCGCAGTAGTCAATGACTGCTAGTCTGTGAGGGGCGCAAGAGTGCTTGCAGTAGTCTATGACTTCTAGTCTGTGAGGGGTAAGAGATTGCTTGCAGTAGTCTATGACTGCTAGTCTGCGAGGGGTGCGAGAGTGCTTGCAGTAGTCTATGACTGCTAGTCTGTGAGGGGTGCGAGAGTGCTTGCAGTAGTCTATGAATGCCAGTCTGTGAGGGGTGCGAGAGTGCTTGCAGTAGTCTATTACTGCTAGTCTGTGAGGGGTGCAAGAGTGCTTGCAGTAGTCCATGACAGCTAGTCTGCGAGGGGTGCAAGAGCGCTTGCGGTAGTCTATGACTGCTAGTCTGTGAGGGGTGCAAGAGTGCTTGCAGTAGTCTATGACTGCTAGTCTGTGAGGGGTGCAAGAGCGCTTGCGGTAGTCTATGACTGCTAGTCTGTGAGGGGTGCAAGAGTGCTTGCAGTAGTCTATGACTGCTAGTCTGTGAGGGGTGTGAGAGTGCTTGTGGTAGTCTATGAATGCCAGTCTGTGAGGGGTGCGAGAGTGCTTGCAGTAGTCCATGACTGCTAGTCTGCGAGGGGTGCGCGAGTGCTTGCAGTAGTTAATGACTGCTAGTCTGCGAGGGGTGCGAGAGTGCTTGCTGTAGTCAATGACTGCTAGTGTGTGAGGGGTGTGAGAGTGCTTGTAGTAGTCTATGACTGCTAGTCTGTGAGGGGTGCGAGAGTGCTTGCTGTAGTCAATGACTGCTAGTGTTTGAGGGGTGCGAGAGTGCTTGCAGTAGTCTATGAATGCCAGTCTGTGAGGGGTGCGAGAGTGCTTGCTGTAGTCAATGACTGCTAGTCTGTGAGGGGTGCGAGAGTGCTTGCAGTAGTTAATGACTGCTAGTCTGTGAGGGGTGCGAGAGTGCTTGCAGTAGTCTATGACTGCTAGTGTGTGAGGGGTGCGAGAGTGCTTGCAGTAGTCTATGAATGCCAGTCTGTGAGGGGTGCGAGAGTGCTTGTAGTAGTCCATGACTGCTAGTGTGTGAGGGGTGTGAGAGTGCTTGCAGTAGTTAATGACTGCTAGTCTGCGAGGGGTGTGAGAGTGCTTGCAGTAGTTAATGACTGCTAGTCTGCGAGGGGTGCGAGAGTGCTTGCTGTAGTCAATGACTGCTAGTGTGTGAGGGGTGTGAGAGTGCTTGCAGTAGTCTATGACTGCTAGTCATTGAGGGGTGCGAGAGTGCTTGCTGTAGTCAATGACTGCTAGTGTGTGAGGGGTGTGAGAGTGCTTGCAGTAGTTAATGACTGCTAGTCTGCGAGGGGTGCGAGAGTGCTTGCTGTAGTCAATGACTGCTAGTCTGTGAGGGGTGCGAGAGTGCTTGCAGTAGTTAATGACTGCTAGTCTGTGAGGGGTGCGAGAGTGCTTGCAGTAGTCTATGAATGCCAGTCTGTGAGGGGTGCGAGAGTGCTTGCAGTAGTCTATGACTGCTAGTCTGTGAGGGGTGCGAGAGTGCTCGCAGTAGTCAATGACTGCTAGTCTGTGAGGGGCGCAAGAGTGCTTGCAGTAGTCTATGACTGCTAGTCTGTGAGGGGTGCGAGATTGCTTGCAGTAGTCTATGACTGCTAGTCTGCGAGGGGTGCGAGAGTGCTTGCAGTAGTCTATGACTGCTAGTCTGTGAAGGGTGCGAGAGTGCTTGCAGTAGTCTATGACTGCTAGTGTTTGAGGGGTGCGAGAGTGCTTGCAGTAGTCTATGAATGCCAGTCTGTGAGGGGTGCGAGAGTGCTTGCAGTAGTCTATGACTGCTAGTCTGTGAGGGGTGCGAGAGTGCTCGCAGTAGTCAATGACTGCTAGTCTGTGAGGGGCGCAAGAGTGCTTGCAGTAGTCTATGACTGCTAGTCTGTGAGGGGTGCGAGATTGCTTGCAGTAGTCTATGACTGCTAGTCTGCGAGGGGTGCGAGAGTGCTTGCAGTAGTCTATGACTGCTAGTCTGTGAGGGGTGCGAGAGTGCTTGCAGTAGTCTATGAATGCCAGTCTGTGAGGGGTGCGAGAGTGCTTGCAGTAGTCTATGACAGCTAGTCTGTGAGGGGTGCGAGAGTGCTTGCAGTAGTCTATTACTGCTAGTCTGTGAGGGGTGCAAGAGTGCTTGCAGTAGTCCATGACTGCTAGTCTGCGAGGGGTGCGAGAGCGCTTGCGGTAGTCTATGACTGCTAGTCTGTGAGGGGTGCAAGAGTGCTTGCAGTAGTCTATGACTGCTAGTCTGTGAGGGGTGCAAGAGCGCTTGCGGTAGTCTATGACTGCTAGTCTGTGAGGGGTGCAAGAGTGCTTGCAGTAGTCTATGACTGCTAGTCTGTGAGGGGTGTGAGAGTGCTTGTGGTAGTCTATGAATGCCAGTCTGTGAGGGGTGCGAGAGTGCTTGCTGTAGTCAATGACTGCTAGTGTGTGAGGGGTGTGAGAGTGCTTGCAGTAGTTAATGACTGCTAGTCTGCGAGGGGTGCGAGAGTGCTTGCTGTAGTCAATGACTGCTAGTCTGTGAGGGGTGCGAGAGTGCTTGCAGTAGTTAATGACTGCTACTCTGTGAGGGGTGCGAGAGTGCTTGCAGTAGTCTATGACTGCTAGTGTGTGAGGGGTGCGAGAGTGCTTGCAGTAGTCTATGAATGCCAGTCTGTGAGGGGTGCGAGAGTGCTTGTAGTAGTCCATGACTGCTAGTGTGTGAGGGGTGTGAGAGTGCTTGCAGTAGTTAATGACTGCTAGTCTGCGAGGGGTGCGAGAGTGCTTGCTGTAGTCAATGACTGCTAGTGTGTGAGGGGTGTGAGAGTGCTTGCAGTAGTTAATGACTGCTAGTCTGCGAGGGGTGCGAGAGTGCTTGCTGTAGTCAATGACTGCTAGTGTGTGAGGGGTGTGAGAGTGCTTGCAGTAGTTAATGACTGCTAGTATGCGAGGGGTGCGAGGCTGCTTGCTGTAGTCAATGACTGCTAGTGTGTGAGGGGTGTGAGAGTGCTTGCAGTAGTTAATGACTGCTAGTCTGCGAGGGGTGCGAGAGTGCTTGCTGTAGTCAATGACTGCTAGTGTGTGAGGGGTGTGAGAGTGCTTGCAGTAGTTAATGACTGCTAGTCTGCGAGGGGTGCGAGAGTGCTTGCTGTAGTCAATGACAGCTAGTCTGTGAGGGGTGCGAGAGTGCTTGCAGTAGTAAATGACTGCTAGTCTGTGAGGGGTGCGAGAGTGCTTGCAGTAGTCTATGACTGCTAGTGTGTGAGGGGTGCGAGAGTGCTTGCAGTAGTCTATGAATGCCAGTCTGTGAGGGGTGCGAGAGTGCTTGTAGTAGTCCATGACTGCTAGTGTGTGAGGGGTGTGAGAGTGCTTGCAGTAGTTAATGACTGCTAGTCTGCGAGGGGTGCGAGAGTGCTTGCAGTAGTTAATGACTGCTAGTCTGCGAGGGGTGCGAGAGTGCTTGCTGTAGTCAATGACTGCTAGTGTGTGAGGGGTGTGAGAGTGCTTGCAGTAGTCTATGACTGCTAGTCATTGAGGGGTGCGAGAGTGCTTGCTGTAGTCAATGACTGCTAGTGTGTGAGGGGTGTGAGAGTGCTTGCAGTAGTTAATGACTGCTAGTCTGCGAGGGGTGCGAGAGTGCTTGCTGTAGTCAATGACTGCTAGTCTGTGAGGGGTGCGAGAGTGCTTGCAGTAGTTAATGACTGCTAGTCTGTGAGGGGTGCGAGAGTGCTTGCAGTAGTCTATGAATGCCAGTCTGTGAGGGGTGCGAGAGTGCTTGCAGTAGTCTATGACTGCTAGTCTGTGAGGGGTGCGAGAGTGCTCGCAGTAGTCAATGACTGCTAGTCTGTGAGGGGCGCAAGAGTGCTTGCAGTAGTCTATGACTGCTAGTCTGTGAGGGGTGCGAGATTGCTTGCAGTAGTCTATGACTGCTAGTCTGCGAGGGGTGCGAGAGTGCTTGCAGTAGTCTATGACTGCTAGTCTGTGAAGGGTGCGAGAGTGCTTGCAGTAGTCTATGACTGCTAGTGTTTGAGGGGTGCGAGAGTGCTTGCAGTAGTCTATGAATGCCAGTCTGTGAGGGGTGCGAGAGTGCTTGCAGTAGTCTATGACTGCTAGTCTGTGAGGGGTGCGAGAGTGCTCGCAGTAGTCAATGACTGCTAGTCTGTGAGGGGCGCAAGAGTGCTTGCAGTAGTCTATGACTTCTAGTCTGTGAGGGGTGCGAGATTGCTTGCAGTAGTCTATGACTGCTAGTCTGCGAGGGGTGCGAGAGTGCTTGCAGTAGTCTATGACTGCTAGTCTGTGAGGGGTGCGAGAGTGCTTGCAGTAGTCTATGAATGCCAGTCTGTGAGGGGTGCGAGAGTGCTTGCAGTAGTCTATTACTGCTAGTCTGTGAGGGGTGCAAGAGTGCTTGCAGTAGTCCATGACTGCTAGTCTGCGAGGGGTGCGAGAGCGCTTGCGGTAGTCTATGACTGCTAGTCTGTGAGGGGTGCAAGAGTGCTTGCAGTAGTCTATGACTGCTAGTCTGTGAGGGGTGCAAGAGCGCTTGCGGTAGTCTATGACTGCTAGTCTGTGAGGGGTGCAAGAGTGCTTGCAGTAGTCTATGACTGCTAGTCTGTGAGGGGTGTGAGAGTGCTTGTGGTAGTCTATGAATGCCAGTGTTGGACAGGCCGCATGGTCGGGCTGTTCCCCCTCCCCGCAATGGGACCTGGACCCTGGCTCTCCCTGCATCCCCAGCCAGAGTCCCCGACGACCACCCGAAGTACACTGCAATCCCTCCACCACAAGACACCAGCTCCGGACCCCGCTGGCCCGGGTCACCATCCACACCACGGCCCCGGCCCAGCCGCCATCTTGGGGCACTGCAGCACGAGGCCGCGTGGCCTCAACTCGACCCTAACCCTGGGCCCGGCCGGCCCCGACATCGAGGCACCAACCTCCCCCCAGGAGGCAGAGTGACCACTTGGCGAGTCAATGGGAGAAGGAATCATCAACGGCTCTCCTCCGCCAGGTGTCGATCACCCCCGGCCGCCCTGGGCGCTGGCTCCACCCCCCTGCTGGGTGTCTGGACTCCCTCATCCCGGACCTCCTGGCCCCCAGGCGCGAGGGTCCGGACATCAAAGGGGACCAGACCTATAACTGGGGCAGGGCCAGACCAGGAAGGCAGTTGTATCCTGGAGTCGAGAGACCCGAGAAGAACTCATCCGTGACTGGCCTGCTGGCGCTGCCGCGGCCCTCTGTCTCGTGAAACCATCGTCTTGGCCTGCTGGCGCTGCCGCGGCCCTCTGCCTCGTGAAACCATCGTCTTGGCCTGCTGGCGCTGCCGCGGCCCTCTGCCTCGTGAAACCATCGTCTTGGCCTGCTGGCGCTGCCGCGGCCCTCTGCCTCGTGAAACCATCGTCTTGGCCTGCTGGCGCTGCCGCGGCCCTCTGCCTCGTGAAACCCTCATCTTGGCCTGCTGGCGCTGCCGCGGCCCAACTCGCAGACTCTCCAGCTCGAGGATTGTGAGCTCGCCTTTTACCACCACCTGTACCGACCCGGTACCAAGACTGTCCCGCTACCCCCTTTTCCCTACAGAGACTAGAAGTGAGAGGACCCCCGGGTCCGAGATATCCTGTATCGCTGATATCCTTGCCTTACGAACCTTATATAAAGTATTGAACTCGACCTGGTGTGGTGCCTATTTGTGGGGAGGGAGGTAACTTGTCTGTACGATCGCCGGAGACGGTCCCCCTCGGGGATCTCTCCCTCAGTATCCGGCCGACCCTCAGGGTCCCCGTCTAACATTGGTGGCCAGCGACGGGATCCGAACCTACGCATAATCGTACAGAAAGTCACTCGACCCACGGCAAACGACCACCATGACAACAGAGAGCGGAACAACGGAGAAATTCCAGATGGAAAAATTGGAAGACTACAACCACCGAGAACTGAAGCAATATTGCATAGAACTTGGTCTCCCAACCACAGGTCTGAGCACGAAGGAAGACTTCAAACGAGCCCTAGAACCTTGGGCGGAAACGGGTACGGCCGTACCCCGAACACGAACAACCGAGACGAGCCCCGCACCAACTGAAGAAAGAAGAGCGGGTCTCTCCCTGGAAGAGATCCGAGAAAGAGAAAAAAGCAGACTCCACGAGTTAGAACTAGCCCGACTTCGCTTGGATGGGGAACTCAAGCTGGCGGAACAAAAAATAACTCTGGAACACTTACGGCTCCGAGAGGAGCGAGAAGAGAAGCAAAGACAGAGAGAGCTAGAGGAAAAGAAACTAGCGTACGAACATGATCGCAATCTCAAAGAACTGGAGATCCAGAAACAGAATAAAGACCTCGGGCTCCCCGAACGACCGATCCTGTCTGCCTCTACCGAGCCCAAGGTTCACATCCCCAAAGATGTCATCCGGGAATACCACAAGAACGATGATATACAGCAGTGGTTTAAAGCCTATGAGGTGGCAATGACCTCCCACCGGATTCCCCGAAGCGACTGGGGAGCCGGATTATGGGGGAGGTTTGTCAACGAAGGGCGGGACGCCCTGCTGCAACTCCCGGACCATCTGATGACATCCTACGACCACATGAAGGCCGCCCTCCTCACTCGATACGGGCTCACACCTGAGATGTACCGCCAACGGTTCCGCGACTGCAAACGGATTCCGGGTACAACCTGGGTGGAGTACGTGAACTTCTTTAGCCGAGCCTTCGAGGGGTGGATCAAGGGCAACAAAGTGACCACTAACGAACAACTCTTTGACCTTATCGTATGGGAGCACCTGTCGAACAACTGCTTCGTGGAGCTCCGGCAACACCTCTTGGACAGTAAGCTAACCGAACCTCGACAACTCGCCGCCGAAGCCGACCGGTGGGAAAGCACCCGAGTTGGCCGGAACGGACCCAGCGAATCATCCAGACCTTACCCAGGGCCCCATCGCCCCCGAGGAGGAGGAGGAGGCCAGGGTCGGGGGAGAGACCCCGGCCCCTCGTCACCCCCCAGCAGCCCCTCGACCCCGGTCGGCCGAGGAAGCCCTGCCATCCGGGCCGGTTTCCGGGCCAACGTTATGTGCCACAGATGCCAGCGACCCGGCCACTACGCCAGTGATCCCAACTGCCCAAAGAATCCGAACACTACCTCCCGCCAGGTCGCAGCGGCCGCCCTAGGGGAAGAACTAATCCCGGAAGACCAAGAAGAGTACGAGACCGACCCCTCTGAATGGGCACCCGCCGCCATGGCACTGGTCTGCTTAGGGGAGAGAGAGATGATTCCACGGGCCCCCCTTCCCGCCAACACGCAGAAGTACAGTCAATGGGTCAACATTAATGGCCGCCGGGCGGAAGCCCTCCGCGACACCGGGGCCAGTGTAACGGCGGTCCGACGCCACCTCGTCACTCCAGACCAAATCCTGCTGAACATTCTTTGCCCTGTCCGCTCAGCAGACAATTCCGAAAGCCTATGCCACATGGCCTGCGTCCCCTTTGAGTGGGGAGGAGTAACGGGGATGTTAAAGGTAACTGTCCGCGATGATGCCCCCGTTGATTGCCTCCTAGGAAACGACCTCGAAAGCTCTCCCTGGGCAGCTGTCGAACGGAGGGAACACCTGGGGATGCTCGGCCTCCCCGAATGGGTCTGCGTCACGACCCGGTCCATGACCGCCCGCGCGGTCCCCAGTCTAGAAGAGCCTGAGTGGCCGGAACCTCCTCCCGCGCTCATCCCAGAGGAGGCCGCCCCAGAAGCCAGTCCCTCGACCCAAACAGAAGAAGGATCCGACCAGCTTCGGGACGTCCCTGACCTGGCACAATGGCGGCAGGAGGGAGGCCCCACTCAGGAACAATTCCGGGCCGAACAGAAAACATGTCCCTCTCTCGAAGGACTCCGGCAGCAAGCCCTGGCCCAGAGCACCGGGGATACCTCGGGGGCCCACTGGATCTACTGGGACCAAGACCTGCTCTACAGCGAGCAGAAAGTTGCAGAACTAGGAGCCAGTCGGGTGCTGGTGGTGCCCCTTCGCTTCCGAGACTTCCTCCTGAACTTAGCCCACGATGTCCCCCTTGCCGGACACCTGGGACAGGATAAAACCTACGACCGCCTGGTGACCCATTTTTTCTGGCCCCAAATGCGAAAGGATGTCACCAACCACTGCAAGGCCTGCCCCACCTGCCAGGCCAGCGGAAAAAGTGGCCGAAAAATCAAAGCACCTTTACAACCCTTTCCTGTCGTCACCACCCCGTTTGAACGAGTGGGAATAGACATTGTGGGGCCCCTCGACCCTCGAACAGCCCAAGGACACCGGTTCATCCTGGTCCTAGTAGACCACGCCACCCGCTATCCCGAGGCCATCCCTCTTCGGACTGTGACGGCCCCCGTGGTGGGCCGAGCTCTGATGGGGATCTTCTCCCGGGTGGGGTTCCCCCGGGAGGTCGTCAGTGACAGGGGCACGAACTTTATCTCCAGATATATGAAGTCTCTCTGGCAACAATGCGGGGTCACCTACAAATTCACGACCCCCTATCACCCGCAAGGAAAGGACTGGTCGAGAGGTTCAACCGCACCCTCAAGGGAATGATTATGGGCCTAGAAGAACCCCTTCGACGCCAGTGGGACGTGCTACTTCCATGCCTCCTGTTTGCCTATCGGGAGGTCCCGCAGAAATCCCTCGGCTTCAGCCCATTTGAACTCCTGTACGGGCACCCCGTCCGGGGCCCCCTCAGCCTAGTCAAGGAAGGTTGGGAGCAGCCTCCCCAGAAAACTCCCCCGGACATCTACAGGTATCTCCTGGCTCTCCGCAACCAGACCCGGCGGTTCCGAGACACCGCCAAAGCCAATCTCGAGGCCAGTCAGGAGGACATGAAGAGGTGGTACGATCAGCACGCGTCCTCCATTGAGTTCGAACCGGGACAACAGGTCTGGGTGATGTCCCCGGTTGAACCCTGTGCACTCCAAGACAGATGGTCCGGGCCCTTCAAGGTGATCGAACGCAAGGGGCCCGTAACCTATTTGATCGACATGGAGACTGCCCGGAACCCCCTACGGGTCCTCCATACCAACAGGCTCAAACCCCATTTTGTGCGATCCGAACTCAGCCTCCTGATGGCTACCGATAATGGGACAGAAGAAGACTCCGAACCCCTTCCGGACTTACTGAGGGCCCTCGAGCAGGATGGCTCAGTGGAAGGGGTCCAGCTCTCCGAGGCCCTGTCCCCGGAGCAACGCCAAGACTGCCGAACGCTCCTGAGGCGGTTCGCCTCCCTGTTCTCCCTCACCCCCGGAGTCACCCCCTGGTGCCTTCACGATGTGGTCACCGGGGACAGCCCTCCTATTCGACACCGGGCGTACCGCGTACCCGACCGGGTGCGCGCCTGCATCCAGACCGAGGTGTCCAAAATGCTGACCCTGGGAGTGATCGAACCCTCAGACAGCCCCTGGGCGAGCCCAGTCGTCCTGGTTCCCAAGGCGGCCGCCCCGGGCGTTGCCCCTGAGCTCCGGTTCTGCGTGGACTATCGGGGGCTGAATGCAGTTACCAGGACCGACGCTCATCCCATCCCCCGGGCAGACGAGCTAATTGACCGGATGGGGGCCGCCCGCTACCTGAGCATCTTCGACCTAACAGCGGGCTACTGGCAGATCGCCCTCACCCCTAGGGCCCAAGAACGTTCCGCCTTCTCGACCCCGGACGGGCACTACCACTTTAAAGTAATGCCCTTCGGCATGAAAAACGCCCCGGCAATGTTCCAACGGCTGGTAAACCAGGTACTGGCGAGCCTGGAAGACTTCAGCGCCGCCTACCTGGACGACATTGCTGTGTACAGCCACCAGTGGACCGACCACCTCCGCCACCTGCGGGAGGTTCTACACGCCCTCCAGCAAGCCGGGCTCACCATCAAGGCCAGCAAGTGCCAGGTTGGCCAAGGGTCCGTGACCTACCTGGGACACCAAGTGGGAAGCGGGCTGGTGGCCCCTCTCCAACTCAAGATTGCTGCCATCCAGGCCTGGCAACCCCCGACGACCCAAACGGAGGTCCGGGCCTTCCTGGGGCTCACCGGATACTACCGGCGGTTCGTGAAGGACTATGGCAGCATCGTGGGGCCCCTCACAGAGCTCACCTCCAAGAAGGGCCCCAAAACCGTCAACTGGACCCCGGACTGCCACTCGGCCTTCGAGAAACTAAAGGCCGCCATGTGCACGGCCCCCGTGCTCCAGGCTCCCGACTACAGCCGGGAATTCATTGTGCAGACGGACGCCTCCGATCATGGTGTGGGGGCCGTCCTCTCCCAACTCAACGCCGAAGGGGTCGACCAACCAGTGGCCTTCATCAGCAGACGCCTACTGCCCCGAGAACAGCGCTGGAGCACCATTGAGAGGGAGGCCTTCGCCGTAGTCTGGGCACTCAAGAAGCTCCGGCCATACCTCTTCGGCACCCACTTCCGGGTGCAAACAGACCACCGACCCCTGCAATGGCTGATGCAAATGCGGGGGGAGAACCCGAAGCTGTTGCGCTGGTCCATCTCCCTGCAGGGGATGGACTTCACGGTGGAACATCGTCCAGGCCAGGACCACGCCAACGCCGACGGCCTGTCACGCTTTTTCCGCCTCAGCGAGGAGAGTCCCCAGGAAGATGGCTGACTCTCCCCGCCTTCAGCTGGGGGGGACGCATGTTGGACAGGCCGCATGGTCGGGCTGTCCCCCCTCCCCGCAATGGGACCTGGACCCTGGCTCTCCCTGCATCCCCAGCCAGAGTACCCGACGACCACCCGAAGTACACTGCAATCCCTCCACCACAAGACACCAGCTCCGGACCCCGCTGGCCCGGGTCACCATCCACACCACGGCCCCGGCCCAGCCGCCATCTTGGGGCACTGCAGCACGAGGCCGCGTGGCCTCAACTCGACCCTAACCCTGGGCCCGGCCGGCCCCGACATCGAGGCACCAACCTCCCCCCAGGAGGCAGAGTGACCACTTGGCGAGTCAATGGGAGAAGGAATCGTCAACGGCTCTCCTCCGCCAGGTGTCGATCACCCCCGGCCGCCCTGGGCGCTGGCTCCACCCCCCTGCTGGGTGTCTGGACTCCCTCATCCCGGACCTCCTGGCCCCCAGGCGCGAGGGTCCGGACATCAAAGGGGACCAGACCTATAACTGGGGCAGGGCCAGACCAGGAAGGCAGTTGTATCCTGGAGTCGAGAGACCCGAGAAGAACTCATCCGTGACTGGCCTGCTGGCGCTGCCGCGGCCCTCTGCCTCGTGAAACCATCGTCTTGGCCTGCTGGCGCTGCCGCGGCCCTCTGCCTCGTGAAACCATCGTCTTGGCCTGCTGGCGCTGCCGCGGCCCTCTGCCTCGTGAAACCATCGTCTTGGCCTGCTGGCGCTGCCGCAGCCCTCTGCCTCATGAAACCATCGTCTTGGCCTGCTGGCGCTGCCGCGGCCCTCTGCCTCGTGAAACCCTCGGCCCAACTCGCAGACTCCACCACCTGTACCGACCCGGTACCAAGACTGTCCCGCTACCCCCTTTTCCCTACAGAGACTAGAAGTGAGAGGACCCCCGGGTCCGAGATATCCTGTATCGCTGATATCCTTGCCTTACGAACCTTATATAAAGTATTGAACTCGACCTGGTGTGGTGCCTATTTGTGGGGAGGGAGGTAACTTGTCTGTACGATCGCCGGAGACGGTCCCCCTCGGGGATCTCTCCCTCAGTATCCGGCCGACCCTCAGGGTCCCCGTCTAACAGCCAGTCTGTGAGGGGTGCGAGAGTGCTTGCAGTAGTCCATGACTGCTAGTCTGCGAGGGGTGCACGAGTGCTTGCAGTAGTTAATGACTGCTAGTCTGCGAGGGGTGCGAGAGTGCTTGCTGTAGTCAATGACTGCTAGTGTGTGAGGGGTGTGAGAGTGCTTGTAGTAGTCTATGACCGCTAGTCTGTGAGGGGTGCGAGAGTGCTTGCTGTAGTCAATGACTGCTAGTGTGTGAGGGGTGCGAGAGTGCTTGCAGTAGTCTATGAATGCCAGTCTGTGAGGGGTGCGAGAGTGCTTGCTGGAGTCAATGACTGCTAGTGTGTGAGGGGTGTGAGAGTGCTTGCAGTATTTAATGACTGCTAGTCTGCGAGGGGTGCGAGAGTGCTTGCTGTAGTCAATGACTGCTAGTGTGTGAGGGGTGTGAGAGTGCTTGCAGTAGTTAATGACTGCTAGTCTGCGAGGGGTGCGAGAGTGCTTGCTGTAGTCAATGACTGCTAGTCTGTGAGGGGTGCGAGAGTGCTTGCAGTAGTCTATGAATGCCAGTCTGTGAGGGGTGCGAGAGTGCTTGTAGTAGTCCATGACTGCTAGTCTGCGAGGGGTGCGAGAGTGCTTGTGGCAGTCAATGACTGCTAGTGTGTGAGGGGTGTGAGAGTGCTTGCTGTAGTCAATGACTGCTAGTGTGTGAGGGGTGCGAGAGTGCTTGCTGTAGTCAATGACTGCTAGCGTGTGAGGGGTGCGAGAGTGCTTGCTGTAGTCAATGACTGCTAGTGTGTGAGGGGTGCAAGAGTGCTTGCAGTAGTCCATGACTGCTAGTCTGCGAGGGGTGTGAGAGTGCTTGCTGTAGTCAATGACTGTTAGTGTGTGAGAGCGCTTGCAGTAGTTAATGACTGCTAGTCTGCGAGGGGTGCGAGAGTGCTTGCTGTAGTCAATGACTGCTAGTGTGTGAGGGGTGTGAGAGTGCTTGCAGTAGTTAATGACTGCTAGTCTGCGAGGGGTGCGAGAGTGCTTGCTGTAGTCAATGACTGCTAGTGCGAGAGGGGTGTGAGAGTGCTTGCAGTAGTTAATGACTGCTAGTCTGTGAGGGGTGCGAGAGTGCTTGCAGTAGTCTATGACTGCTAGTGTGTGAGGGGTGCGAGAGTGCTTGCAGTAGTCTATGAATGCCAGTCTGTGAGGGGTGCGAGAGTGCTTGTAGTAGTCCATGACTGCTAGTGTGTGAGGGGTGTGAGAGTGCTTGCAGTAGTTAATGACTGCTAGTCTGCGAGGGGTGCGAGAGTGCTTGCTGTAGTCAATGACTGCTAGTGTGTGAGGGGTGTGAGAGTGCTTGTAGTAGTCTATGAATGCCAGTCTGTGAGGGGTGCGAGAGTGCTTGCTGTAGTCAATGACTGCTAGTGTGTGAGGGGTGCGCGAGTGCTTGCAGTAGTCTATGAATGCCAGTCTGTGAGGGGTGCGAGAGTGCTTGCTGTAGTCAATGACTGCTAGTGTGTGAGGGGTGTGAGAGTGCTTGCAGTAGTTAATGACTGCTAGTCTGCGAGGGGTGCGAGAGTGCTTGCTGTAGTCAATGACTGCTAGTCTGTGAGGGGTGCGAGAGTGCTTGCAGTAGTTAATGACTGCTAGTCTGTGAGGGGTGCGAGAGTGCTTGCAGTAGTCTATGACTGCTAGTGTGTGAGGGGTGCGAGAGTGCTTGCAGTAGTCTATGAATGCCAGTCTGTGAGGGGTGCGAGAGTGCTTGTAGTAGTCCATGACTGCTAGTGTGTGAGGGGTGTGAGAGTGCTTGCAGTAGTTAATGACTGCTAGTCTGCGAGGGGTGCGAGAGTGCTTGCTGTAGTCAATGACTGCTAGTGTGTGAGGGGTGTGAGAGTGCTTGCAGTAGTTAATGACTGCTAGTCTGCGAGGGGTGCGAGAGTGCTTGCTGTAGTCAATGACTGCTAGTCTGTGAGGGGTGCGAGAGTGCTTGCAGTAGTCTATGAATGCCAGTCTGTGAGGGGTGCGAGAGTGCTTGTAGTAGTCCATGACTGCTAGTCTGCGAGGGGTGCGAGAATGCTTGTGGCAGTCAATGACTGCTAGTGTGTGAGGGGTGTGAGAGTGCTTGCTGTAGTCAATGACTGCTATTGTGTGAGGGGTGCGAGAGTGCTTGCTGTAGTCAATGACTGCTAGCGTGTGAGGGGTGCGAGAGTGCTTGCTGTAGTCAATGACTGCTAGTGTGTGAGGGGTGCAAGAGTGCTTGCAGTAGTCCATGACTGCTAGTCTGCGAGGGGTGTGAGAGTGCTTGCTGTAGTCAATGACTGTTAGTGTGTGAGAGCGCTTGCAGTAGTTAATGACTGCTAGTCTGCGAGGGGTGCGAGAGTGCTTGCTGTAGTCAATGACTGCTAGTGTGTGAGGGGTGTGAGAGTGCTTGCAGTAGTTAATGACTGCTAGTCTGCGAGGGGTGCGAGAGTGCTTGCTGTAGTCAATGACTGCTAGTGCGAGAGGGGTGTGAGAGTGCTTGCAGTAGTTAATGACTGCTAGTCTGTGAGGGGTGCGAGAGTGCTTGCAGTAGTCTATGACTGCTAGTGTGTGAGGGGTGCGAGAGTGCTTGCAGTAGTCTATGAATGCCAGTCTGTGAGGGGTGCGAGAGTGCTTGTAGTAGTCCATGACTGCTAGTGTGTGAGGGGTGTGAGAGTGCTTGCAGTAGTTAATGACTGCTAGTCTGCGAGGGGTGCGAGAGTGCTTGCTGTAGTCAATGACTGCTAGTGTGTGAGGGGTGTGAGAGTGCTTGTAGTAGTCTATGAATGCCAGTCTGTGAGGGGTGCGAGAGTGCTTGCTGTAGTCAATGACTGCTAGTGTGTGAGGGGTGCGCGAGTGCTTGCAGTAGTCTATGAATGCCAGTCTGTGAGGGGTGCGAGAGTGCTTGCTGTAGTCAATGACTGCTAGTGTGTGAGGGGTGTGAGAGTGCTTGCAGTAGTTAATGACTGCTAGTCTGCGAGGGGTGCGAGAGTGCTTGCTGTAGTCAATGACTGCTAGTCTGTGAGGGGTGCGAGAGTGCTTGCAGTAGTTAATGACTGCTAGTCTGTGAGGGGTGCGAGAGTGCTTGCAGTAGTCTATGACTGCTAGTGTGTGAGGGGTGCGAGAGTGCTTGCAGTAGTCTATGAATGCCAGTCTGTGAGGGGTGCGAGAGTGCTTGTAGTAGTCCATGACTGCTAGTGTGTGAGGGGTGTGAGTGTGCTTGCAGTAGTTAATGACTGCTAGTCTGCGAGGGGTGCGAGAGTGCTTGCTGTAGTCAATGACTGCTAGTGTGTGAGGGGTGTGAGAGTGCTTGCAGTAGTTAATGACTGCTAGTCTGCGAGGGGTGCGAGAGTGCTTGCTGTAGTCAATGACTGCTAGTGCGTGAGGGGTGTGAGAGTGCTTGCAGTAGTTAATGACTGCTAGTATGCGAGGGGTGCGAGGCTCCTTGCTGTAGTCAATGACTGCTAGTGTGTGAGGGGTGTGAGAGTGCTTGCAGTAGTTAATGACTGCTAGTCTGCGAGGGGTGCGAGAGTGCTTGCTGTAGTCAATGACTGCTAGTGTGTGAGGGGTGTGAGAGTGCTTGCAGTAGTTAATGACTGCTAGTCTGCGAGGGGTGCGAGAGTGCTTGCTGTAGTCAATGACTGCTAGTCTGTGAGGGGTGCGAGAGTGCTTGCAGTAGTTAATGACTGCTAGTCTGTGAGGGGTGCGAGAGTGCTTGCAGTAGTCTATGACTGCTAGTGTGTGAGGGGTGCGAGAGTGCTTGCAGTAGTCTATGAATGCCAGTCTGTGAGGGGTGCGAGAGTGCTTGTAGTAGTCCATGACTGCTAGTGTGTGAGGGGTGTGAGAGTGCTTGCAGTAGTTAAAGACTGCTAGTCTGCGAGGGGTGCGAGAGTGCTTGCAGTAGTTAATGACTGCTAGTCTGCGAGGGGTGCGAGAGTGCTTGCTGTAGTCAATGACTGCTAGTGTGTGAGGGGTGTGAGAGTGCTTGCAGTAGTTAATGACTGCTAGTCTGTGAGGGGTGCGAGAGTGCTTGCTGTAGTCAATGACTGCTAGTCTGTGAGGGGTGCGAGAGTGCTTGCAGTAGTTAATGACTGCTAGTCTGTGAGGGGTGCGAGAGTGCTTGCAGTA
Source organism: Lissotriton helveticus (assembly GCF_964261635.1). Classification (NCBI taxonomy): domain Eukaryota; kingdom Metazoa; phylum Chordata; class Amphibia; order Caudata; family Salamandridae; genus Lissotriton; species Lissotriton helveticus. The sequence continues at coordinate 2,045,314 of NC_136067.1, read as the reverse complement.
GTCTATGACTGCTAGTGTGTGAGGGGTGTGAGAGTGCTTGCAGTAGTCTATGAATGCCAGTCTGTGAGGGGTGCGAGAGTGCTTGTAGTAGTCCATGACTGCTAGTGTGTGAGGGGTGTGAGAGTGCTTGCAGTAGTTAATGACTGCTAGTCTGCGAGGGGTGCGAGAGTGCTTGCAGTAGTTAATGACTGCTAGTCTGTGAGGGGTGCGAGAGTGCTTGCGGTAGTCTATGACTGCTAGTCTGTGAGGGGTGCGAGAGTGCTTGCAGTAGTCTATGACTGCTAGTGTGTGAGGGGTGCGAGAGTGCTTGCAGTAGTCTATGAATGCCAGTCTGTGAGGGGTGTGAGAGTGCTTGTAGTAGTCCATGACTGCTAGTGTGTGAGGGGTGTGAGAGTGCTTGCAGTAGTTAATGACTGCTAGTGTGTGAGGGGTGTGAGAGTGCTTGCAGTAGTTAATGACTGCTAGTCTGCGAGGGGTGCGAGAGTGCTTGCAGTAGTTAATGACTGCTAGTCTGCGAGGGGTGCGAGAGTGCTTGCGGTAGTCTATGACTGCTAGTGTGTGAGGGGTGCGAGAGTGCTTGCAGTAGTCTATGAATGCCAGTCTGTGAGGGGTGCGAGAGTGCTTGTAGTAGTCCATGACTGCTAGTCTGTGTGGGGTGCGAGAGTGCTTGCGGTAGTCTATGACTGCTAGTCTGTGTGGGGTGCGAGAGTGCTTGCTGTAGTCAATGACTGCTAGTGTGTGAGGGGTGCGAGAGTGCTTGCTGTAGTCAATGACTGCTAGTGTGTGAGGGGTGTGAGAGTGCTTGCAGTAGTTAATGACTGCTAGTCTGCGAGGGGTGCGAGAGTGCTTGCTGTAGTCAATGACTGCTAGTCTGCGAGGGGTGCGAGAGTGCTTGCTGTAGTCAATGACTGCTAGTGTGTGAGGGGTGCGAGAGTGCTTGCTGTAGTCAATGACTGCTAGTGTGTGAGGGGTGTGAGAGTGCTTGCAGTAGTTAATGACTGCTAGTCTGCGAGGGGTGCGAAAGTGCTTGCTGTAGTCAATGACTGCTAGTGTGTGAGGGGTGTGAGAGTGCTTGCAGTAGTCTATGACTGCTAGTCATTGAGGGGTGCGAGAGTGCTTGCTGTAGTCAATGACTGCTAGTGTGTGAGGGGTGTGAGAGTGCTTGCAGTAGTTAATGACTGCTAGTCTGCGAGGGGTGCGAGAGTGCTTGCTGTAGTCCATGACTGCTAGTGTGTGAGGGGTGCGAGAGTGCTTGCTGTAGTCAATGACTGCTAGTGTGTGAGGGGTGTGAGAGTGCTTGCAGTAGTCCATGACTGCTAGTCTGCGAGGGGTGTGAGAGTGCTTGCTGTAGTCAATGACTGCTAGTGTGTGAGGGGTGCGAGAGTGCTTGCTGTAGTTAATGACTGCTAGTCTGCGAGGGGTGCGAGAGTGCTTGCTGTAGTCAATGACAGCTAGTCTGCGAGGGGTGCGAGAGTGCTTGCTGTAGTCAATGACTGCCAGTCTGTGAGGGGTGTGAGAGTGCTTGTAGTAGTCCATGACTGCTAGTCTGCGAGGGGTGTGAGAGTGCTTGCTGTAGTCAATGACTGCTAGTGTGTGAGGGGTGTGAGAGTGCTTGCAGTAGTTAATGACTGCTAGTCTGCGAGGGGTGCGAGAGTGCTTGCTGTAGTCAATGACTGCTAGTCTGCGAGGGGTGCGAGAGTGCTTGCTGTAGTCAATGACTGCTAGTCTGCGAGGGGTGCGAGAGTGCTTGCTGTAGTCAATGACTGCTAGTCTGCGAGGGGTGCGAGAGTGCTTGCTGTAGTCTATGACTGCTAGTGTGTGAGGGGTGCGAGAGTGCTTGCAGTAGTCTATGAATGCCAGTCTGTGAGGGGTGCGAGAGTGCTTGTAGTAGTCCATGACTGCTAGTGTGTGAGGGGTGTGAGAGTGCTTGCAGTAGTTAATGACTGCTAGTCTGCGAGGGGTGCGAGAGTGCTTGCTGTAGTCAATGACTGCTAGTGATGGAGGGGTGTGAGAGTGCTTGCAGTAGTTAATGACTGCTAGTCTGCGAGGGGTGCGAGAGTGCTTGCTGTAGTCAATGACTGCTAGTGTGTGAGGGGTGTGAGAGTGCTTGCAGTAGTTAATGACTGCTAGTATGCGAGGGGTGCGAGGCTGCTTGCTGTAGTCAATGACTGCTAGTGTGTGAGGGGTGTGAGAGTGCTTGCAGTAGTTAATGACTGCTAGTCTGCGAGGGGTGCGAGAGTGCTTGCTGTAGTCAATGACTGCTACTGTGTGAGGGGTGTGAGAGTGCTTGCAGTAGTTAATGACTGCTAGTCTGCGAGGGGTGCGAGAGTGCTTGCTGTAGTCAATGACTGCTAGTCTGTGAGGGGTGCGAGAGTGCTTGCAGTAGTTAATGACTGCTAGTCTGTGAGGGGTGCGAGAGTGCTTGCAGTAGTCTATGACTGCTAGTGTGTGAGGGGTGCGAGAGTGCTTGCAGTAGTCTATGAATGCCAGTCTGTGAGGGGTGCGAGAGTGATTGTAGTAGTCCATGACTGCTAGTGTGTGAGGGGTGTGAGAGTGCTTGCAGTAGTTAATGACTGCTAGTCTGCGAGGGGTGCGAGAGTGCTTGCAGTAGTTAATGACTGCTAGTCTGCGAGGGGTGCGAGAGTGCTTGCTGTAGTCAATGACTGCTAGTGTGTGAGGGGTGTGAGAGTGCTTGCAGTAGTCTATGACTGCTAGTCATTGAGGGGTGCGAGAGTGCTTGCTGTAGTCAATGACTGCTAGTGTGTGAGGGGTGTGAGAGTGCTTGCAGTAGTTAATGACTGCTAGTCTGCGAGGGGTGCGAGAGTGCTTGCTGTAGTCAATGACTGCTAGTCTGTGAGGGGTGCGAGAGTGCTTGCAGTAGTCTATGAATGCCAGTCTGTGAGGGGTGCGAGAGTGCTTGTAGTAGTCCATGACTGCTAGTCTGCGAGGGGTGCGAGAGTGCTTGTGGCAGTCAATCACTGCTAGTGTGTGAGGGGTGTGAGAGTGCTTGCTGTAGTCAATGACTGCTAGTGTGTGAGGGGTGCGAGAGTGCTTGCTGTAGTCAATGACTGCTAGCGTGTGAGGGGTGCGAGAGTGCTTGCTGTAGTCAATGACTGCTAGTGTGTGAGGGGTGCAAGAGTGCTTGCAGTAGTCCATGACTGCTAGTCATGGACTACTGCGAGGGGTGCGAGGGGTGTGAGAGTCTGCGAGGGGTGTGAGAGTGCTTGCTGTAGTCAATGACTGCTAGTGTGTGAGAGCGCTTGCAGTAGGTAATGACTGCTAGTCTGCGAGGGGTGCGAGAGTGCTTGCTGTAGTCAATGACTGCTAGTGTGTGAGGGGTGTGAGAGTGCTTGCAGTAGTTAATGACTGCTAGTCTGCGAGGGGTGCGAGAGTGCTTGCTGTAGTCAATGACTGCTAGTGCGAGAGGGGTGTGAGAGTGCTTGCAGTAGTTAATGACTGCTAGTCTGTGAGGGGTGCGAGAGTGCTTGCAGTAGTCTATGACTGCTAGTGTGTGAGGGGTGCGAGAGTGCTTGCAGTAGTCTATGAATGCCAGTCTGTGAGGGGTGCGAGAGTGCTTGCTGTAGTCAATGACTGCTAGTGTGTGAGGGGTGTGAGAGTGCTTGCAGTAGTTAATGACTGCTAGTCTGCGAGGGGTGCGAGAGTGCTTGCAGTAGTTAATGACTGCTAGTCTGTGAGGGGTGCGAGAGTGCTTGCTGTAGTCAATGACTGCTAGTGTGTGAGGGGTGTGAGAGTGCTTGCAGTAGTTAATGACTGCTAGTCTGTGAGGGGTGCGAGAGTGCTTGCTGTAGTCAATGACTGCTAGTCTGTGAGGGGTGCGAGAGTGCTTGCAGTAGTCTATGACTGCTAGTGTGTGAGGGGTGCGAGAGTGCTTGCAGTAGTCTATGAATGCCAGTCTGTGAGGGGTGCGAGAGTGCTTGTAGTAGTCCATGACTGCTAGTGTGTGAGGGGTGTGAGAGTGCTTGCAGTAGTTAATGACTGCTAGTCTGCGAGGGGTGCGAGAGTGCTTGCAGTAGTTAATGACTGCTAGTCTGTGAGGGGTGCGAGAGTGCTTGCGGTAGTCTATGACTGCTAGTCTGTGAGGGGTGCGAGAGTGCTTGCAGTAGTCTATGACTGCTAGTGTGTGAGGGGTGCGAGAGTGCTTGCAGTAGTCTATGAATGCCAGTCTGTGAGGGGTGTGAGAGTGCTTGTAGTAGTCCATGACTGCTAGTGTGTGAGGGGTGTGAGAGTGCTTGCAGTAGTTAATGACTGCTAGTGTGTGAGGGGTGTGAGAGTGCTTGCAGTAGTTAATGACTGCTAGTCTGCGAGGGGTGCGAGAGTGCTTGCAGTAGTTAATGACTGCTAGTCTGCGAGGGGTGCGAGAGTGCTTGCGGTAGTCTATGACTGCTAGTGTGTGAGGGGTGCGAGAGTGCTTGCAGTAGTCTATGAATGCCAGTCTGTGAGGGGTGCGAGAGTGCTTGTAGTAGTCCATGACTGCTAGTGTGTGTGGGGTGCGAGAGTGCTTGCGGTAGTCTATGACTGCTAGTCTGTGTGGGGTGCGAGAGTGCTTGCTGTAGTCAATGACTGCTAGTGTGTGAGGGGTGCGAGAGTGCTTGCTGTAGTCAATGACTGCTAGTGTGTGAGGGGTGTGAGAGTGCTTGCAGTAGTTAATGACTGCTAGTCTGCGAGGGGTGCGAGAGTGCTTGCTGTAGTCAATGACTGCTAGTCTGCGAGGGGTGCGAGAGTGCTTGCTGTAGTCAATGACTGCTAGTGTGTGAGGGGTGCGAGAGTGCTTGCTGTAGTCAATGACTGCTAGTGTGTGAGGGGTGTGAGAGTGCTTGCAGTAGTTAATGACTGCTAGTCTGCGAGGGGTGCGAAAGTGCTTGCTGTAGTCAATGACTGCTAGTGTGTGAGGGGTGTGAGAGTGCTTGCAGTAGTCTATGACTGCTAGTCATTGAGGGGTGCGAGAGTGCTTGCTGTAGTCAATGACTGCTAGTGTGTGAGGGGTGCAAGAGTGCTTGCAGTAGTCCATGACTGCTAGTCATGGACTACTGCGAGGGGTGTCTGTGAGGGGTGTGAGAGTGCTTGCTGTAGTCAATGACTGCTAGTGTGTGAGAGCGCTTGCAGTAGTTAATGACTGCTAGTCTGCGAGGGGTGCGAGAGTGCTTGCTGTAGTCAATGACTGCTAGTGTGTGAGGGGTGTGAGAGTGCTTGCAGTAGTTAATGACTGCTAGTCTGCGAGGGGTGCGAGAGTGCTTGCTGTAGTCAATGACTGCTAGTGCGAGAGGGATGTGAGAGTGCTTGCAGTAGTTAATGACTGCCAGTCTGTGAGGGGTGCGAGAGTGCTTGTAGTAGTCCATGACTGCTAGTGTGTGAGGGGTGTGAGAGTGCTTGCAGTAGTTAATGACTGCTAGTCTGCGAGGGGTGCGAGAGTGCTTGCAGTAGTTAATGACTGCTAGTCTGTGAGGGGTGCGAGAGTGCTTGCGGTAGTCTATGACTGCTAGTCTGTGAGGGGTGCGAGAGTGCTTGCAGTAGTCTATGACTGCTAGTGTGTGAGGGGTGCGAGAGTGCTTGCAGTAGTCTATGACTGCTAGTCTGCGAGGGGTGCGAGAGTGCTTGCGGTAGTCTATGACTGCTAGTGTGTGAGGGGTGCGAGAGTGCTTGCAGTAGTCTATGAATGCCAGTCTGTGAGGGGTGCGAGAGTGCTTGTAGTAGTCCATGACTGCTAGTCTGTGTGGGGTGCGAGAGTGCTTGCGGTAGTCTATGACTGCTAGTCTGTGTGGGGTGCGAGAGTGCTTGCTGTAGTCAATGACTGCTAGTGTGTGAGGGGTGCGAGAGTGCTTGCTGTAGTCAATGACTGCTAGTGTGTGAGGGGTGTGAGAGTGCTTGCAGTAGTTAATGACTGCTAGTCTGCGAGGGGTGCGAGAGTGCTTGCTGTAGTCAATGACTGCTAGTCTGCGAGGGGTGCGAGAGTGCTTGCTGTAGTCAATGACTGCTAGTGTGTGAGGGGTGCGAGAGTGCTTGCTGTAGTCAATGACTGCTAGTGTGTGAGGGGTGTGAGAGTGCTTGCAGTAGTTAATGACTGCTAGTCTGCGAGGGGTGCGAAAGTGCTTGCTGTAGTCAATGACTGCTAGTGTGTGAGGGGTGTGAGAGTGCTTGCAGTAGTCTATGACTGCTAGTCATTGAGGGGTGCGAGAGTGCTTGCTGTAGTCAATGACTGCTAGTGTGTGAGGGGTGTGAGAGTGCTTGCAGTAGTTAATGACTGCTAGTCTGCGAGGGGTGCGAGAGTGCTTGCTGTAGTCAATGACTGCTAGTGTGTGAGGGGTGCGAGAGTGCTTGCTGTAGTCAATGACTGCTAGTGTGTGAGGGGTGTGAGAGTGCTTGCAGTAGTCCATGACTGCTAGTCTGCGAGGGGTGCGAGAGTGCTTGCTGTAGTCAATGACTGCTAGTGTGTGAGGGGTGCGAGAGTGCTTGCTGTAGTTAATGACTGCTAGTCTGCGAGGGGTGCGAGAGTGCTTGCTGTAGTCAATGACTGCTAGTCTGCGAGGGGTGCGAGAGTGCTTGCTGTAGTCAATGACTGCCAGTCTGTGAGGGGTGTGAGAGTGCTTGTAGTAGTCCATGACTGCTAGTCTGCGAGGGGTGTGAGAGTGCTTGCTGTAGTCAATGACTGCTAGTGTGTGAGGGGTGTGAGAGTGCTTGCAGTAGTTAATGACTGCTAGTCAGCGAGGGGTGCGAGAGTGCTTGCTGTAGTCAATGACTGCTAGTCTGCGAGGGGTGCGAGAGTGCTTGCTGTAGTCAATGACTGCTAGTCTGTGAGGGGTGCGAGAGTGCTTGCTGTAGTCTATGACTGCTAGTGTGTGAGGGGTGCGAGAGTGCTTGCAGTAGTCTATGAATGCCAGTCTGTGAGGGGTGCGAGAGTGCTTGTAGTAGTCCATGACTGCTAGTGTGTGAGGGGTGTGAGAGTGCTTGCAGTAGTTAATGACTGCTAGTCTGCGAGGGGTGCGAGAGTGCTTGCTGTAGTCAATGACTGCTAGTGTGTGAGGGGTGTGAGAGTGCTTGCAGTAGTTAATGACTGCTAGTCTGCGAGGGGTGCGAGAGTGCTTGCTGTAGTCAATGACTGCTAGTGTGTGAGGGGTGTGAGAGTGCTTGCAGTAGTTAATGACTGCTAGTATGCGAGGGGTGCGAGGCTGCTTGCTGTAGTCAATGACTGCTAGTGTGTGAGGGGTGTGAGAGTGCTTGCAGTAGTTAATGACTGCTAGTCTGCGAGGGGTGCGAGAGTGCTTGCTGTAGTCAATGACTGCTAGTGTGTGAGGGGTGCAAGAGTGCTTGCAGTAGTCCATGACTGCTAGTCATGGACTACTGCGAGGGGTGCGAGGGGTGTGAGAGTCTGCGAGGGGTGTGAGTGCTTGCTGTAGTCAATGACTGCTAGTGTGTGAGAGCGCTTGCAGTAGTTAATGACTGCTAGTCTGCGAGGGGTGCGAGAGTGCTTGCTGTAGTCAATGACTGCTAGTGTGTGAGGGGTGTGAGAGTGCTTGCAGTAGTTAATGACTGCTAGTCTGCGAGGGGTGCGAGAGTGCTTGCTGTAGTCAATGACTGCTAGTGCGAGAGGGGTGTGAGAGTGCTTGCAGTAGTTAATGACTGCTAGTCTGTGAGGGGTGCGAGAGTGCTTGCAGTAGTCTATGACTGCTAGTGTGTGAGGGGTGCGAGAGTGCTTGCAGTAGTCTATGAATGCCAGTCTGTGAGGGGTGCGAGAGTGCTTGCTGTAGTCAATGACTGCTAGTGTGTGAGGGGTGTGAGAGTGCTTGCAGTAGTTAATGACTGCTAGTCTGCGAGGGGTGCGAGAGTGCTTGCTGTAGTCAATGACTGCTAGTCTGTGAGGGGTGCGAGAGTGCTTGCAGTAGTTAATGACTGCTAGTCTGTGAGGGGTGCGAGAGTGCTTGCAGTAGTCTATGACTGCTAGTGTGTGAGGGGTGCGAGAGTGCTTGCAGTAGTCTATGAATGCCAGTCTGTGAGGGGTGCGAGAGTGCTTGTAGTAGTCCATGACTGCTAGTGTGTGAGGGGTGTGAGAGTGCTTGCAGTAGTTAAAGACTGCTAGTCTGCGAGGGGTGCGAGAGTGCTTGCAGTAGTTAATGACTGCTAGTCTGCGAGGTGTGCGAGAGTGCTTGCTGTAGTCAATGACTGCTAGTGTGTGAGGGGTGTGAGAGTGCTTGCAGTAGTCTATGACTGCTAGTCATTGAGGGGTGCGAGAGTGCTTGCTGTAGTCAATGACTGCTTGTTGGACAGGCCGCATGTTCGAGCTGTACCCCCTCCCCGCAATGGGACCAGGACCCTGGCTCTCCCTGCATCCCCAGCCAGAGTCCACCAACGACCACCCGAAGTACCCTGCAATCCCTCCACTACAAGACACCAGCTCCGGACCCAGCTGGCCCGGGTCACCATCTACCCCACGACATCGACCCGGCCGCCATCTTGGGGCACTGCAGCACGAGGCCGCGTGGCCTCAACTCGACCCTCACCCTGGGCCCGGCCGGGCCCGACATCGAGGCACCAACCTCCCCCCAGGAGGCAGAGTGACCACTTGGCGAGTCAATGGGAGAAGGAATCGTCAACGGCTCTCCTCCGCCAGGTGTCGATCACCCCAGGCCGCCTGGGCGCTGGCTCCACCCCCCTGCTGGGTGTCTGGACTCCCTCATCCCGGACCTCCCGGCCCCCAGGCGCGAGGGTCCGGACATCAAAGGGGACCAGACCTATAACTGGGGCAGGACCAGACCAGGAAGGCAGTTGTATCCTGGAGTCGAGAGACCCGAGAAGAACTCATCCATCGTCTTGGCCTGCTGGCGCTGCCGCGGCCCTCTGCCTCGTGAAACCATCGTCTTGGCCTGCTGGCGCTGCCGCGGCCCTCTGCCTCGTGAAACCATCGTCTTGGCCTGCTGGCGCTGCCGCGGCCCTCTGCCTCGTGAAACCATCGTCTTGGCCTGCTGGCGCTGCCGCGGCCCTCTGCCTCGTGAAACCATCGTCTTGGCCTGCTGGCGCTGCCGCGGCCCTCTGCCTAGTGAAACCATCGTCTTGGCCTGCTGGCGCTGCCGCGGCCCCTGCCTCGTGAAACCATCGTCTTGGCCTGCTGGCGCTGCCGCGGCCCGCTGCTTTAAGAGACTATCACCTTGGCCTGCTGGCGCTGCCGCGGCCCGATCCACAGACCCTCCAGCTCGAGGATTGTGAGCTCGCCTTTTACCACCACCTGTACCGATCCGGTACTAAGACTGTCCCGCTACCCCCTTTCCCTACAGAGACTAGAAGTGAGAGGACCCCCGGGTCCGAGTTATCCTGTATCGCTGATATCCTTGCCTTAAGAACCTTATATAAAGCCTTGAACTCGACTTGGTGTGGTGCCTGTTTGTGGGGAGGGAGGGTACTTGTCTGTACGATCGCCGGAGACGGTCCCCCTCGGGGATCTCTCCCTCGGTATCCGGCCGACCCGCAGGGTCCCCGTCTAACATTGGTGGCCAGCGACGGGATCCGAACCTACGCATAATCGTACAGAAAGTCACTCGCCCCACCACACACAACAACCATGTCAATAGAGAGCGGAACAACGGAGAAATTTCAGATGGAAAAATTGGAAGACTACAACCACCGGGAACTGAAGCAATATTGCATAGAACTTGGACTTCCAACCACAGGTCTTAGCACAAAGGAAGACTTCAAACGAGCCCTAGAAGCTTGGGCGGAAACGGGTACGGCCGTACCCCGAACACAAACAACCGAGACGAGCCCCGCACCAACTAAAGAAAGAACGGATCTCTCCCTGGAAGAGATCCGAGAAAGAGAAAAAACCAGACTCCACGAATTAGAACTTGCCCGACTTCGCTTGGATGGGGAACTCAAGCTGGCAGAACAAAAAATAACCCTGGAACACTTACGGCTCAGGGAAGAGCGGGAAGACAAGCAAAGACAGAGGGAGCTAGAGGAAAAGAGACTAGAGTACGAACATGAGCGCAATCTCAAAGCACTGGAGGTCCAGAAACAGAATAAAGACCTCGGGCTCCCCGAACGACCGACCCCGTCTGCCTCGACCGAAACCAAGGTTCACATCCCCAAAGATGTCATCCGGGAATACCACAAGAACGATGATATACAGCAGTGGTTTAAAGCCTATGAGGTGGCAATGACCTCCCACCGGATTCCCCGAAGCGATTGGGGGGCCGGTTTATGGGGGAGGTTTGTCAACGAAGGGCGGGACGCCCTGCTACAACTCCCGGACCAGCTGATGACCTCCTACGACCACATGAAGGCCGCCCTCCTCACTCGATACGGGCTCACACCGGAGATGTACCGCCAACGGTTCCGCGACTGCAAACGGATTCCGGGTACAACTTGGGTGGAGTACGTGAACTTTTTTAGCCGAGCCTTCGAGGGGTGGATCAAGGGCAACAAAGTAACCACCTACGAACAACTCTTTGACCTTATCGTATGGGAGCACCTGTCGAACAACTGCTTCGTGGAGCTCCGGCAACACCTCCTGGACAGTAAGCTAACCGACCCTCGACAACTAGCCGTCGAAGCCGACCGGTGGGAAAGCACCCGAGTTGGCAGGAACGCACCCAGCGAATTATCCAGACCGTATCGCCCCCGAGGGGGAGGAGGAAGTCAGGGTCGGGGGAGAGACCCCGGCCCCTCGTCACCCCCCAGAAACCCCTCGACCCCGGTTGGCCGAGGAAGCCCTGCCGTCCGGGCCGGTTTCCGGGCCAACATTACGTGCCACAGGTGCCAGCGACCCGGCCACTACGCCAGTGATCCCAATTGCCCAAAGAACCCGAACACTACCCCCCGCCAAGTTGCAGCGGCGGCCCTAGGGGAAGAAATAATCCCGGAAGACCAAGAGGAGTACGAGACCGATCCCTCTGAATGGGCACCCGCCGCCATGGCACTGGTCTGCTTAGGGGAGAGAGACATGATTCCGCGGGCCCCCCTTCCCGCCAACACACAGAAGTACGGTCAATGGGTCAACATCAATGGCCGCCGGGCGGAAGCCCTCCGCGACACCGGGGCCAGTGTAACGGCGGTCCGACGCCACCTCGTCACTCCAGACCAAATCTTGCCGAACATTCTTTGCCCTGTTCGATCAGCCGACAACTCCGAAAGCCTATGCCACATGGCCTGCGTCCCCTTCGAGTGGGGAGGAGTAACAGGGATGTTAAAAGTAACTGTCCGCGATGATGCCCCCGTGGACTGCCTCCTAGGAAACGACCTTGAAAGCTCTCCCTGGGCAGCTGTCGAACGGAGGGAGCACCTGGGGATGCTCGGCCTCCCCGAATGGGTCTGCGTCACGACCCGGTCCATGACCGCCCGCGCGGTCCCCAGCCCAGAAGAGCCCGAGTGGCCAGAACCTCCTCCCGCGCTCATCCCAGAGGAGGCCACCCCAGAAGCCATTCCCTTGACCCAAACCGAAGAAGGACCCGACCAGCTTCGGGACGTCCCTGACCTGGCACAATGGCGGCAGGAGGGAGGCCCCACGCAGGAACAATTCCGGGCCGAGCAACAAACCTGTCCTTCTCTCGAAGGACTCCGGCAGCAAGCCCTGGCCCAGAGCGCCGGGGATACCTCGGGGGCCCACTGGATCTACTGGGACCAAGACCTGCTCTACAGCGAGCAGAAAATTGCAGAACTAGGGGCCAGTCGGGTGCTGGTGGTGCCCCTTCGCTTCCGAGACTTCCTCCTGAACTTAGCCCACGATGTCCCCCTTGCCGGACACCTGGGGCAGGATAAAACCTACGACCGCCTGGTGACCCATTTTTTCTGGCCCCACATGCGGAAGGATGTCACCAACCACTGCAAGGCCTGCCCCACCTGCCAGGCCAGCGGAAAAAGTGGCCGAAAAATCAAAGCACCATTACAACCCTTTCCTGTCGTCACCACCCCGTTTGAACGAGTGGGAATAGACATTGTGGGGCCCCTCGACCCTCGAACAGCCCAAGGACACCGGTTCATCCTGGTCCTGGTAGACCACGCCACCCGCTATCCCGAGGCCATCCCTCTTCGGACTGTGACGGCCCCCGTGGTGGGCCGGGCCCTGATGGGGATCTTCTCCCGGGTGGGGTTCCCCCGGGAGGTCGTCAGTGACAGGGGCACGAACTTTATCTCCAGATATATGAAGTCCCTCTGGCAGCAATGCGGGGTCACCTACAAATTCACGACCCCCTATCACCCGCAAGGAAACGGACTCGTCGAGAGATTCAACCGCACCCTCAAGGGGATGATTATGGGTCTAGAAGAACCCCTTCGACGCCAGTGGGACGTACTGCTGCCATGCCTCCTGTTTGCCTATCGGGAGGTCCCGCAGAAGTCCCTCGGCTTCAGCCCCTTTGAACTACTGTACGGACACCCCGTCCGGGGCCCCCTCAGCCTAGTCAAGGAAGGTTGGGAGCAGCCGCCCCAGAAAACTCCCCCGGACATCTACCGGTATCTCCTGGCTCTCCGCAACCAGACCCGGCGGTTCCGAGACACCGCCAAAGCCAACCTCGAGGCCAGTCAGGAGGACATGAAGAGGTGGTACGATCAGCACACGTCCTCCATTGAGTTCGAACCTGGACAACAGGTCTGGGTGATGTCCCCGGTTGAGCCCTGTGCCCTCCAAGACAGATGGTCCGGGCCCTTCAAGGTAATCGAACGCAAGGGGCCCGTCACCTATTTAATCGACATGGAGACTGCCCGGAACCCCCTACGGGTCCTCCATGCCAACAGGCTCAAACCCCATTTTGTGCGATCCGAACTCAGCCTCCTAATGGCTACCGATACTGGGACAGAAGAAGACTCCGAACCCCTTCCGGACTTACTGAGGGCCTTCGAGCAGGATGGCTCAGTGGAAGGGGTCCAGCTCTCCGAGGCCCTGTCCCCGGAGCAACGCCAAGACTGCCAAACGCTCCTGAGGCAGTTCGCCTCCCTGTTCTCCCTCACCCCCGGAGTCACCCCCTGGTGCCTCCACGATGTGGACACCGGGGACAGCCCTCCTATTCGACACCGAGCATACCGCGTACCAGACCGGGTACGAGCCTGCATCCAGACCGAGGTGTCCAAGATGCTGACCCTAGGAGTGATCGAACCCTCAGACAGTCCCTGGGCGAGCCCAGTCGTCCTGGTTCCCAAGGCAGCTGCCCTGGGCGTTGCCCCTGAGCTCCGGTTCTGCGTGGACTATCGAGGGCTGAATGCAGTTACCCGGACCGACGCTCATCCCATCCCCCGGGCAGACGAGCTAATTGACCGGATGGGGGCCGCCCGCTACCTGAGCATCTTCGACTTAACAGCGGGCTACTGGCAGATCGGCCTCACCCCTAGGGCCCAAGAACGATCCGCCTTCTCTACCCCAGACGGGCACTACCACTTTAAAGTCATGCCCTTCGGCATGAAAAACGCCCCGGCAACGTTCCAACGGCTGGTAAACCAGGTACTGGCGGGCCTGGAAGACTTCAGCGCCGCCTACCTGGACGACATTGCTGTGTACAGCCACCAGTGGACCGACCACCTCCGCCACCTGCGGGAGGTTCTACTCGCCCTCCAGCAAGCCGGGCTCACCATCAAGGCCAGCAAGTGCCAAGTTGGCCAAGGGTCCGTGACCTACCTGGGACACCAAGTGGGAAGCGGGCTGGTGGCCCCTCTCCAACTCAAGATTGCTGCCATCCAGGCCTGGCAACCCCCTACGAGCCAAACGGAGGTCCGGGCCTTCCTGGGGCTCACCGGATACTACCGGCGGTTCGTGAAGGACTATGGCAGCATCGTGGGGCCCCTCACAGAGCTCACCTCCAAAAAGAGCCCCAAAACCGTCAACTGGACCCCGGGCTGCCAATCAGCCTTCGAGAAGCTAAAGACCGCCATGTGCACGGCCCCCGTGCTCCAGGCTCCCGACTACAGCCGGGAATTCATTGTGCAGACGGACGCCTCCGATCATGGTGTGGGGGCCGTCCTCTCCCAACTCAACGCCGAAGGGGTCGACCATCCGGTGGTCTTCATCAGCAGACGCCTCTTGCCCCGAGAACAGCGCTGGAGCACCATTGAGAGGGAGGCCTTCGCCGTAGTCTGGGCACTCAAGAAGCTCCGGCCATACCTCTTCGGCACCCACTTCCGGGTGCAAACAGACCACCGACCCTTGCAATGGCTGATGCAAATGCGGGGGGAGAACCCGAAGCTGTTGCGCTGGTCCATCTCCCTGCAGGGGATGGACTTCACGGTGGAACATCGTCCAGGCCAGGACCACGCCAACGCCGACGGCCTGTCCCGCTTTTTCCGCCTCAGCGAGGAGAGTCCCCAGTAAGATGGCTGACTCTCCCCGCCTTCAGCTGGGGGGGACGCATGTTGGACAGGCCGCATGTTCGAGCTGTACCCCCTCCCCGCAATGGGACCAGGACCCTGGCTCTCCCTGCATCCCCAGCCAGAGTCCACCAACGACCACCCGAAGTACCCTGCAATCCCTCCACTACAAGACACCAGCTCCGGACCCAGCTGGCCCGGGTCACCATCTACCCCACGACATCGACCCGGCCGCCATCTTGGGGCACTGCAGCACGAGGCCGCGTGGCCTCAACTCGACCCTCACCCTGGGCCCGGCCGGGCCCGACATCGAGGCACCAACCTCCCCCCAGGAGGCAGAGTGACCACTTGGCGAGTCAATGGGAGAAGGAATCGTCAACGGCTCTCCTCCGCCAGGTGTCGATCACCCCAGGCCGCCTGGGCGCTGGCTCCACCCCCCTGCTGGGTGTCTGGACTCCCTCATCCCGGACCTCCCGGCCCCCAGGCGCGAGGGTCCGGACATCAAAGGGGACCAGACCTATAACTGGGGCAGGACCAGACCAGGAAGGCAGTTGTATCCTGGAGTCGAGAGACCCGAGAAGAACTCATCCATCGTCTTGGCCTGCTGGCGCTGCCGCGGCCCTCTGCCTCGTGAAACCATCGTCTTGGCCTGCTGGCGCTGCCGCGGCCCTCTGCCTCGTGAAACCATCGTCTTGGCCTGCTGGCGCTGCCGCGGCCCTCTGCCTCGTGAAACCATCGTCTTGGCCTGCTGGCGCTGCCGCGGCCCTCTGCCTCGTGAAACCATCGTCTTGGCCTGCTGGCGCTGCCGCGGCCCTCTGCCTCGTGAAACCATCGTCTTGGCCTGCTGGCGCTGCCGCGGCCCCTGCCTCGTGAAACCATCGTCTTGGCCTGCTGGCGCTGCCGCGGCCCGCTGCTTTAAGAGACTATCACCTTGGCCTGCTGGCGCTGCCGCGGCCCGATCCACAGACCCTCCAGCTCGAGGATTGTGAGCTCGCCTTTTACCACCACCTGTACCGATCCGGTACTAAGACTGTCCCGCTACCCCCTTTCCCTACAGAGACTAGAAGTGAGAGGACCCCCGGGTCCGAGTTATCCTGTATCGCTGATATCCTTGCCTTAAGAACCTTATATAAAGCCTTGAACTCGACTTGGTGTGGTGCCTGTTTGTGGGGAGGGAGGGTACTTGTCTGTACGATCGCCGGAGACGGTCCCCCTCGGGGATCTCTCCCTCGGTATCCGGCCGACCCGCAGGGTCCCCGTCTAACACTGCTAGTGTGTGAGGGGTGTGAGAGTGCTTGCAGTAGTTAATGACTGCTAGTCTGCGAGGGGTGCGAGAGTGCTTGCTGTAGTCAATGACTGCTAGTCTGTGAGGGGTGCGAGAGTGCTTGCAGTAGTCTATGAATGCCAGTCTGTGAGGGGTGCGAGAGTGCTTGTAGTAGTCCATGACTGCTAGTCTGCGAGGGGTGCGAGAGTGCTTGTGGCAGTCAATGACTGCTAGTGTGTGAGGGGTGTGAGAGTGCTTGC
This sequence comes from Lissotriton helveticus, assembly GCF_964261635.1. NCBI lineage: Eukaryota > Metazoa > Chordata > Amphibia > Caudata > Salamandridae > Lissotriton > Lissotriton helveticus. The sequence continues at coordinate 2,029,492 of NC_136067.1, read as the reverse complement.
TGTAGTCAATGACTGCTAGTGTGTGAGGGGTGCGAGAGTGCTTGCTGTAGTCAATGACTGCTAGCGTGTGAGGGGTGCAAGAGTGCTTGCTGTAGTCAATGACTGCTAGTGTGTGAGGGGTGCAAGAGTGCTTGCAGTAGTCCATGACTGCTAGTCATGGACTACTGCGAGGGGTGCGAGGGGTGTGAGAGTCTGCGAGGGGTGTGAGAGTGCTTGCTGTAGTCAATGACTGCTAGTGTGTGAGAGCGCTTGCAGTAGTTAATGACTGCTAGTCTGCGAGGGGTGCGAGAGTGCTTGCTGTAGTCAATGACTGCTAGTGTGTGAGGGGTGTGAGAGTGCTTGCAGTAGTTAATGACTGCTAGTCTGCGAGGGGTGCGAGAGTGCTTGCTGTAGTCAATGACTGCTAGTGCGAGAGGGGTGTGAGAGTGCTTGCAGTAGTTAATGACTGCTAGTCTGTGAGGGGTGCGAGAGTGCTTGCAGTAGTCTATGACTGCTAGTGTGTGAGGGGTGCGAGAGTGCTTGCAGTAGTCTATGAATGCCAGTCTGTGAGGGGTGCGAGAGTGCTTGCTGTAGTCAATGACTGCTAGTGTGTGAGGGGTGTGAGAGTGCTTGCAGTAGTTAATGACTGCTAGTCTGCGAGGGCTGCGAGAGTGCTTGCTGTAGTCAATGACTGCTAGTCTGTGAGGGGTGCGAGAGTGCTTGCAGTAGTTAATGACTGCTAGTCTGTGAGGGGTGCGAGAGTGCTTGCAGTAGTCTATGACTGCTAGTGTGTGAGGGGTGCGAGAGTGCTTGCAGTAGTCTATGAATGCCAGTCTGTGAGGGGTGCGAGAGTGCTTGTAGTAGTCCATGACTGCTAGTGTGTGAGGGGTGTGAGAGTGCTTGCAGTAGTTAATGACTGCTAGTCTGCGAGGGGTGCGAGAGTGCTTGCTGTAGTCAATGACTGCTAGTGTGTGAGGGGTGTGAGAGTGCTTGCAGTAGTTAATGACTGCTAGTCTGCGAGGGGTGCGAGAGTGCTTGCTGTAGTCAATGACTGCTAGTGCGTGAGGGGTGTGAGAGTGCTTGCAGTAGTTAATGACTGCTAGTATGCGAGGGGTGCGAGGCTGCTTGCTGTAGTCAATGACTGCTAGTGTGTGAGGGGTGTGAGAGTGCTTGCAGTAGTTAATGACTGCTAGTCTGCGAGGGGTGCGAGAGTGCTTGCTGTAGTCAATGACTGCTAGTGTGTGAGGGGTGTGAGAGTGCTTGCAGTAGTTAATGACTGCTAGTCTGCGAGGGGTGCGAGAGTGCTTGCTGTAGTCAATGACTGCTAGTCTGTGAGGGGTGCGAGAGTGCTTGCAGTAGTTAATGACTGCTAGTCTGTGAGGGGTGCGAGAGTGCTTGCAGTAGTCTATGACTGCTAGTGTGTGAGGGGTGCGAGAGTGCTTGCAGTAGTCTATGAATGCCAGTCTGTGAGGGGTGCGAGAGTGCTTGTAGTAGTCCATGACTGCTAGTGTGTGAGGGGTGTGAGAGTGCTTGCAGTAGTTAATGACTGCTAGTCTGCGAGGGGTGCGAGAGTGCTTGCAGTAGTTAATGACTGCTAGTCTGCGAGGGGTGCGAGAGTGCTTGCTGTAGTCAATGACTGCTAGTGTGTGAGGGGTGTGAGAGTGCTTGCAGTAGTTAATGACTGCTAGTCTGTGAGGGGTGCGAGAGTGCTTGCTGTAGTCAATGACTGCTAGTCTGTGAGGGGTGCGAGAGTGCTTGCAGTAGTTAATGACTGCTAGTCTGTGAGGGGTGCGAGAGTGCTTGCAGTAGTCTATGACTGCTAGTGTGTGAGGGGTGCGAGAGTGCTTGCAGTAGTCTATGAATGCCAGTCTGTGAGGGGTGCGAGAGTGCTTGTAGTAGTCCATGACTGCTAGTGTGTGAGGGGTGTGAGAGTGCTTGCAGTAGTTAATGACTGCTAGTCTGCGAGGGGTGCGAGAGTGCTTGCAGTAGTTAATGACTGCTAGTCTGTGAGGGGTGCGAGAGTGCTTGCGGTAGTCTATGACTGCTAGTCTGTGAGGGGTGCGAGAGTGCTTGCAGTAGTCTATGACTGCTAGTTTGTGAGGGGTGCGAGAGTGCTTGCAGTAGTCTATGAATGCCAGTCTGTGAGGGGTGCGAGAGTGCTTGTAGTAGTCCATGACTGCTAGTGTGTGAGGGGTGTGAGAGTGCTTGCAGTAGTTAATGACTGCTAGTGTGTGAGGGGTGTGAGAGTGCTTGCAGTAGTTAATGACTGCTAGTCTGCGAGGGGTGCGAGAGTGCTTGCAGTAGTTAATGACTGCTAGTCTGCGAGGGGTGCGAGAGTGCTTGCGGTAGTCTATGACTGCTAGTGTGTGAGGGGTGCGAGAGTGCTTGCAGTAGTCTATGAATGCCAGTCTGTGAGGGGTGCGAGAGTGCTTGTAGTAGTCCATGACTGCTAGTCTGTGTGGGGTGCGAGAGTGCTTGCGGTAGTCTATGACTGCTAGTCTGTGTGGGGTGCGAGAGTGCTTGCTGTAGTCAATGACTGCTAGTGTGTGAGGGGTGCGAGAGTGCTTGCTGTAGTCAATGACTGCTAGTGTGTGAGGGGTGTGAGAGTGCTTGCAGTAGTTAATGACTGCTAGTGTGTGAGGGGTGCGAGAGTGCTTGCAGTAGTCTATGAATGCCAGTCTGTGAGGGGTGCGAGAGTGCTTGTAGTAGTCCATGACTGCTAGTGTGTGAGGGGTGTGAGAGTGCTTGCAGTAGTTAATGACTGCTAGTCTGCGAGGGGTGCGAGAGTGCTTGCTGTAGTCAATGACTGCTAGTCTGTGAGGGGTGCGAGAGTGCTTGCAGTAGTCTATGAATGCCAGTCTGTGAGGGGTGCGAGAGTGCTTGTAGTAGTCCATGACTGCTAGTCTGCGAGGGGTGCGAGAGTGCTTGTGGCAGTCAATGACTGCTAGTGTGTGAGGGGTGTGAGAGTGCTTGCTGTAGTCAATGACTGCTAGTGTGTGAGGGGTGCGAGAGTGCTTGCTGTAGTCAATGACTGCTAGCGTGTGAGGGGTGCGAGAGTGCTTGCTGTAGTCAATGACTGCTAGTGTGTGAGGGGTGCAAGAGTGCTTGCAGTAGTCCATGACTGCTAGTCATGGACTACTGCGAGGGGTGCGAGGGGTGTGAGAGTCTGCGAGGGGTGTGAGAGTGCTTGCTGTAGTCAATGACTGCTAGTGTGTGAGAGCGCTTGCAGTAGTTAATGACTGCTAGTCTGCGAGGGGTGCGAGAGTGCTTGCTGTAGTCAATGACTGCTAGTGTGTGAGGGGTGTGAGAGTGCTTGCAGTAGTTAATGACTGCTAGTCTGCGAGGGGTGCGAGAGTGCTTGCTGTAGTCAATGACTGCTAGTGCGAGAGGGGTGTGAGAGTGCTTGCAGTAGTTAATGACTGCTAGTCTGTGAGGGGTGCGAGAGTGCTTGCAGTAGTCTATGACTGCTAGTGTGTGAGGGGTGCGAGAGTGCTTGCAGTAGTCTATGAATGCCAGTCTGTGAGGGGTGCGAGAGTGCTTGCTGTAGTCAATGACTGCTAGTGTGTGAGGGGTGTGAGAGTGCTTGCAGTAGTTAATGACTGCTAGTCTGCGAGGGCTGCGAGAGTGCTTGCTGTAGTCAATGACTGCTAGTCTGTGAGGGGTGCGAGAGTGCTTGCAGTAGTTAATGACTGCTAGTCTGTGAGGGGTGCGAGAGTGCTTGCAGTAGTCTATGACTGCTAGTGTGTGAGGGGTGCGAGAGTGCTTGCAGTAGTCTATGAATGCCAGTCTGTGAGGGGTGCGAGAGTGCTTGTAGTAGTCCATGACTGCTAGTGTGTGAGGGGTGTGAGAGTGCTTGCAGTAGTTAATGACTGCTAGTCTGCGAGGGGTGCGAGAGTGCTTGCTGTAGTCAATGACTGCTAGTGTGTGAGGGGTGTGAGAGTGCTTGCAGTAGTTAATGACTGCTAGTCTGCGAGGGGTGCGAGAGTGCTTGCTGTAGTCAATGACTGCTAGTGCGTGAGGGGTGTGAGAGTGCTTGCAGTAGTTAATGACTGCTAGTATGCGAGGGGTGCGAGGCTGCTTGCTGTAGTCAATGACTGCTAGTGTGTGAGGGGTGTGAGAGTGCTTGCAGTAGTTAATGACTGCTAGTCTGCGAGGGGTGCGAGAGTGCTTGCTGTAGTCAATGACTGCTAGTGTGTGAGGGGTGTGAGAGTGCTTGCAGTAGTTAATGACTGCTAGTCTGCGAGGGGTGCGAGAGTGCTTGCTGTAGTCAATGACTGCTAGTCTGTGAGGGGTGCGAGAGTGCTTGCAGTAGTTAATGACTGCTAGTCTGTGAGGGGTGCGAGAGTGCTTGCAGTAGTCTATGACTGCTAGTGTGTGAGGGGTGCGAGAGTGCTTGCAGTAGTCTATGAATGCCAGTCTGTGAGGGGTGCGAGAGTGCTTGTAGTAGTCCATGACTGCTAGTGTGTGAGGGGTGTGAGAGTGCTTGCAGTAGTTAATGACTGCTAGTCTGCGAGGGGTGCGAGAGTGCTTGCAGTAGTTAATGACTGCTAGTCTGCGAGGGGTGCGAGAGTGCTTGCTGTAGTCAATGACTGCTAGTGTGTGAGGGGTGTGAGAGTGCTTGCAGTAGTTAATGACTGCTAGTCTGTGAGGGGTGCGAGAGTGCTTGCTGTAGTCAATGACTGCTAGTCTGTGAGGGGTGCGAGAGTGCTTGCAGTAGTTAATGACTGCTAGTCTGTGAGGGGTGCGAGAGTGCTTGCAGTAGTCTATGACTGCTAGTGTGTGAGGGGTGCGAGAGTGCTTGCAGTAGTCTATGAATGCCAGTCTGTGAGGGGTGCGAGAGTGCTTGTAGTAGTCCATGACTGCTAGTGTGTGAGGGGTGTGAGAGTGCTTGCAGTAGTTAATGACTGCTAGTCTGCGAGGGGTGCGAGAGTGCTTGCAGTAGTTAATGACTGCTAGTCTGTGAGGAGTGCGAGAGTGCTTGCGGTAGTCTATGACTGCTAGTCTGTGAGGGGTGCGAGAGTGCTTGCAGTAGTCTATGACTGCTAGTTTGTGAGGGGTGCGAGAGTGCTTGCAGTAGTCTATGAATGCCAGTCTGTGAGGGGTGCGAGAGTGCTTGTAGTAGTCCATGACTGCTAGTGTGTGAGGGGTGTGAGAGTGCTTGCAGTAGTTAATGACTGCTAGTGTGTGAGGGGTGTGAGAGTGCTTGCAGTAGTTAATGACTGCTAGTCTGCGAGGGGTGCGAGAGTGCTTGCAGTAGTTAATGACTGCTAGTCTGCGAGGGGTGCAAGAGTGCTTGCGGTAGTCTATGACTGCTAGTGTGTGAGGGGTGCGAGAGTGCTTGCAGTAGTCTATGAATGCCAGTCTGTGAGGGGTGCGAGAGTGCTTGTAGTAGTCCATGACTGCTAGTCTGTGTGGGGTGCGAGAGTGCTTGCGGTAGTCTATGACTGCTAGTCTGTGTGGGGTGCGAGAGTGCTTGCTGTAGTCAATGACTGCTAGTGTGTGAGGGGTGTGAGAGTGCTTGCAGTAGTTAATGACTGCTAGTGTGTGAGGGGTGCGAGAGTGCTTGCAGTAGTTAATGACTGCTAGTCTGCGAGGGGTGCAAGAGTGCTTGCTGTAGTCAATGACTGCTAGTGTGTGAGGGGTGTGAGAGTGCTTGCAGTAGTCTATGACTGCTAGTCATTGAGGGGTGCGAGAGTGCTTGCTGTAGTCAATGACTGCTAGTGTGTGAGGGGTGTGAGAGTGCTTGCAGTAGTTAATGACTGCTAGTCTGCGAGGGGTGCGAGAGTGCTTGCTGTAGTCAATGACTGCTAGTCTGTGAGGGGTGCGAGAGTGCTTGCAGTAGTCTATGAATGCCAGTCTGTGAGGGGTGCGAGAGTGCTTGTAGTAGTCCATGACTGCTAGTCTGCGAGGGGTGCGAGAGTGCTTGTGGCAGTCAATGACTGCTAGTGTGTGAGGGGTGTGAGAGTGCTTGCTGTAGTCAATGACTGCTAGTGTGTGAGGGGTGCGAGAGTGCTTGCTGTAGTCAATGACTGCTAGCGTGTGAGGGGTGCGAGAGTGCTTGCTGTAGTCAATGACTGCTAGTGTGTGAGGGGTGCAAGAGTGCTTGCAGTAGTCCATGACTGCTAGTCATGGACTACTGCGAGGGGTGCGAGGGGTGTGAGAGTCTGCGAGGGGTGTGAGAGTGCTTGCTGTAGTCAATGACTGCTAGTGTGTGAGAGCGCTTGCAGTAGTTAATGACTGCTAGTCTGCGAGGGGTGCAAGAGTGCTTGCTGTAGTCAATGACTGCTAGTGTGTGAGGGGTGTGAGAGTGCTTGCAGTAGTTAATGACTGCTAGTCTGCGAGGGGTGCGAGAGTGCTTGCTGTAGTCAATGACTGCTAGTGCGAGAGGGGTGTGAGAGAGCTTGCAGTAGTTAATGACTGCTAGTCTGTGAGGGGTGCGAGAGTGCTTGCAGTAGTCTATGACTGCTAGTGTGTGAGGGGTGCGAGAGTGCTTGCAGTAGTCTATGAATGCCAGTCTGTGAGGGGTGCGAGAGTGCTTGCTGTAGTCAATGACTGCTAGTGTGTGAGGGGTGTGAGAGTGCTTGCAGTAGTTAATGACTGCTAGTCTGCGAGGGGTGCGAGAGTGCTTGCTGTAGTCAATGACTGCTAGTCTGTGAGGGGTGCGAGAGTGCTTGCAGTAGTTAATGACTGCTAGTCTGTGAGGGGTGCGAGAGTGCTTGCAGTAGTCTATGACTGCTAGTGTGTGAGGGGTGCGAGAGTGCTTGCAGTAGTCTATGAATGCCAGTCTGTGAGGGGTGTGAGAGTGCTTGTAGTAGTCCATGACTGCTAGTGTGTGAGGGGTGTGAGAGTGCTTGCAGTAGTTAATGACTGCTAGTCTGCGAGGGGTGCGAGAGTGCTTGCTGTAGTCAATGACTGCTAGTGTGTGAGGGGTGTGAGAGTGCTTGCAGTAGTTAATGACTGCTAGTCTGCGAGGGGTGCGAGAGTGCTTGCTGTAGTCAATGACTGCTAGTGCGTGAGGGGTGTGAGAATGCTTGCAGTAGTTAATGACTGCTAGTATGCGAGGGGTGCGAGGCTGCTTGCTGTAGTCAATGACTGCTAGTGTGTGAGGGGTGTGAGAGTGCTTGCAGTAGTTAATGACTGCTAGTCTGCGAGGGGTGCGAGAGTGCTTGCTGTAGTCAATGACTGCTAGTGTGTGAGGGGTGTGAGAGTGCTTGCAGTAGTTAATGACTGCTAGTCTGCGAGGGGTGCGAGAGTGCTTGCTGTAGTCAATGACTGCTAGTCTGTGAGGGGTGCGAGAGTGCTTGCAGTAGTTGATGACTGCTAGTCTGTGAGGGGTGCGAGAGTGCTTGCAGTAGTCTATGACTGCTAGTGTGTGAGGGGTGCGAGAGTGCTTGCAGTAGTCTATGAATGCCAGTCTGTGAGGGGTGCAAGAGTGCTTGTAGTAGTCCATGACTGCTAGTGTGTGAGGGGTGTGAGAGTGCTTGCAGTAGTTAATGACTGCTAGTCTGCGAGGGGTGCGAGAGTGCTTGGAGTAGTTAATGACTGCTAGTCTGCGAGGGGTGCGAGAGTGCTTGCTGTAGTCAATGACTGCTAGTGTGTGAGGGGTGTGAGAGTGCTTGCAGTAGTTAATGACTGCTAGTCTGTGAGGGGTGCGAGAGTGCTTGCTGTAGTCAATGACTGCTAGTCTGTGAGGGGTGTGAGAGTGCTTGCAGTAGTTAATGACTGCTAGTCTGCGAGGGGTGCGAGAGTGCTTGCAGTAGTTAATGACTGCTAGTCTGTGAGGGGTGCGAGAGTGCTTGCGGTAGTCTATGACTGCTAGTCTGTGAGGGGTGCGAGAGTGCTTGTAGTAGTCTATGACTGCTAGTGTGTGAGGGGTGCGAGAGTGCTTGCAGTAGTCTATGAATGCCAGTCTGTGAGGGGTGCGAGAGTGCTTGTAGTAGTCCATGACTGCTAGTGTGTGAGGGGTGTGAGAGTGCTTGCAGTAGTTAATGACTGCTAGTCTGCGAGGGGTGCGAGAGTGCTTGCAGTAGTTAATGACTGCTAGTCTGCGAGGGGTGCGAGAGTGCTTGCGGTAGTCTATGACTGCTAGTGTGTGAGGGGTGCGAGAGTGCTTGCAGTAGTCTATGAATGCCAGTCTGTGAGGGGTGCGAGAGTGCTTGTAGTAGTCCATGACTGCTAGTCTGTGTGGGGTGCGAGAGTGCTTGCGGTAGTCTATGACTGCTAGTCTGTGTGGGGTGCGAGAGTGCTTGCTGTAGTCAATGACTGCTAGTGTGTGAGGGGTGCGAGAGTGCTTGCTGTAGTCAATGACTGCTAGTGTGTGAGGGGTGTGAGAGTGCTTGCAGTAGTTAATGACTGCTAGTCTGCGAGGGGTGCGAGAGTGCTTGCTGTAGTCAATGACTGCTAGTCTGCGAGGGGTGCGAGAGTGCTTGCTGTAGTCAATGACTGCTAGTGTGTGAGGGGTGCGAGAGTGCTTGCTGTAGTCAATGACTGCTAGTGTGTGAGGGGTGTGAGAGTGCTTGCAGTAGTTAATGACTGCTAGTCTGCGAGGGGTGCGAGAGTGCTTGCTGTAGTCAATGACTGCTAGTGTGTGAGGGGTGTGAGAGTGCTTGCAGTAGTCTATGACTGCTAGTCATTGAGGGGTGCGAGAGTGCTTGCTGTAGTCAATGACTGCTAGTGTGTGAGGGGTGTGAGAGTGCTTGCAGTAGTTAATGACTGCTAGTCTGCGAGGGGTGCAAGAGTGCTTGCTGTAGTCAATGACTGCTAGTGTGTGAGGGGTGCGAGAGTGCTTGCTGTAGTCAATGACTGCTAGTGTGTGAGGGGTGTGAGAGTGCTTGCAGTAGTCCATGACTGCTAGTCTGCGAGGGGTGCGAGAGTGCTTGCTGTAGTCAATGACTGCTAGTGTGTGAGGGGTGCGAGAGTGCTTGCTGTAGTTAATGACTGCTAGTCTGCGAGGGGTGCGAGAGTGCTTGCTGTAGTCAATGACTGCTAGTCTGCGAGGGGTGCGAGAGTGCTTGCTGTAGTCAATGACTGCCAGTCTATGAGGGGTGTGAGAGTGCTTGTAGTAGTCCATGACTGCTAGTCTGCGAGGGGTGTGAGAGTGCTTGCTGTAGTCAATGACTGCTAGTGTGTGAGGGGTGTGAGAGTGCTTGCAGTAGTTAATGACTGCTAGTCTGCGAGGGGTGCGAGAGTGCTTGCTGTAGTCAATGACTGCTAGTCTGCGAGGGGTGCGAGAGTGCTTGCTGTAGTCAATGACTGCTAGTCTGCGAGGGGTGCGAGAGTGCTTGCTGTAGTCAATGACTGCTAGTCTGCGAGGGGTGCGAGAGTGCTTGCTGTAGTCTATGACTGCTAGTGTGTGAGGGGTGCGAGAGTGCTTGCAGTAGTCTATGAATGCCAGTCTGTGAGGGGTGCGAGAGTGCTTGTAGTAGTCCATGACTGCTAGTGTGTGAGGGGTGTGAGAGTGCTTGCAGTAGTTAATGACTGCTAGTCTGCGAGGGGTGCGAGAGTGCTTGCTGTAGTCAATGACTGCTAGTGTGTGAGGGGTGTGAGAGTGCTTGCAGTAGTTAATGACTGCTAGTCTGCGAGGGGTGCGAGAGTGCTTGCTGTAGTCAATGACTGCTAGTGTGTGAGGGGTGTGAGAGTGCTTGCAGTAGTTAATGACTGCTAGTATGCGAGGGGTGCGAGGCTGCTTGCTGTAGTCAATGACTGCTAGTGTGTGAGGGGTGTGAGAGTGCTTGCAGTAGTTAATGACTGCTAGTCTGCGAGGGGTGCGAGAGTGCTTGCTGTAGTCAATGACTGCTAGTGTGTGAGGGGTGTGAGAGTGCTTGCAGTAGTTAATGACTGCTAGTCTGCGAGGGGTGCGAGAGTGCTTGCTGTAGTCAATGACTGCTAGTCTGTGAGGGGTGCGAGAGTGCTTGCAGTAGTTAATGACTGCTAGTCTGTGAGGGGTGCGAGAGTGCTTGCAGTAGTCTATGACTGCTAGTGTGTGAGGGGTGCGAGAGTGCTTGCAGTAGTCTATGAATGCCAGTCTGTGAGGGGTGCGAGAGTGCTTGTAGTAGTCCATGACTGCTAGTGTGTGAGGGGTGTGAGAGTGCTTGCAGTAGTTAATGACTGCTAGGCTGCGAGGGGTGCGAGAGTGCTTGCAGTAGTTAATGACTGCTAGTCTGCGAGGGGTGCGAGAGTGCTTGCTGTAGTCAATGACTGCTAGTGTGTGAGGGGTGTGAGAGTGCTTGCAGTAGTCTATGACTGCTAGTCATTGAGGGGTGCGAGAGTGCTTGCTGTAGTCAATGACTGCTAGTGTGTGAGGGGTGTGAGAGTGCTTGCAGTAGTTAATGACTGCTAGTCTGCGAGGGGTGCGAGAGTGCTTGCTGTAGTCAATGACTGCTAGTCTGTGAGGGGTGCGAGAGTGCTTGCAGTAGTTAATGACTGCTAGTCTGTGAGGGGTGCGAGAGTGCTTGCAGTAGTCTATGACTGCTAGTGTGTGAGGGGTGCGAGAGTGCTTGCAGTAGTCTATGAATGCCAGTCTGTGAGGGGTGCGAGAGTGCTTGTAGTAGTCCATGACTGCTAGTGTGTGAGGGGTGTGAGAGTGCTTGCAGTAGTTAATGACTGCTAGTCTGCGAGGGGTGCGAGAGTGCTTGCTGTAGTCAATGACTGCTAGTGCGAGAGGGGTGTGAGAGTGCTTGCAGTAGTCTATGAATGCCAGTCTGTGAGGGGTGCGAGAGTGCTTGTAGTAGTCCATGACTGCTAGTGTGTGAGGGGTGTGAGAGTGCTTGCAGTAGTTAATGACTGCTAGTCTGCGAGGGGTGCGAGAGTGCTTGCAGTAGTTAATGACTGCTAGTCTGCGAGGGGTGCGAGAGTGCTTGCTGTAGTCAATGACTGCTAGTGTGTGAGGGGTGTGAGAGTGCTTGCAGTAGTTAATGACTGCTAGTCTGTGAGGGGTGCGAGAGTGCTTGCTGTAGTCAATGACTGCTAGTCTGTGAGGGGTGCGAGAGTGCTTGCAGTAGTTAATGACTGCTAGTCTGTGAGGGGTGCGAGAGTGCTTGCAGTAGTCTATGACTGCTAGTGTGTGAGGGGTGCGAGAGTGCTTGCAGTAGTCTATGAATGCCAGTCTGTGAGGGGTGCGAGAGTGCTTGTAGTAGTCCATGACTGCTAGTGTGTGAGGGGTGTGAGAGTGCTTGCAGTAGTTAATGACTGCTAGTCTGCGAGGGGTGCGAGAGTGCTTGCAGTAGTTAATGACTGCTAGTCTGTGAGGGGTGCGAGAGTGCTTGCGGTAGTCTATGACTGCTAGTCTGTGAGGGGTGCGAGAGTGCTTGCAGTAGTCTATGACTGCTAGTTTGTGAGGGGTGCGAGAGTGCTTGCAGTAGTCTATGAATGCCAGTCTGTGAGGGGTGCGAGAGTGCTTGTAGTAGTCCATGACTGCTAGTGTGTGAGGGGTGTGAGAGTGCTTGCAGTAGTTAATGACTGCTAGTGTGTGAGGGGTGTGAGAGTGCTTGCAGTAGTTAATGACTGCTAGTCTGCGAGGGGTGCGAGAGTGCTTGCAGTAGTTAATGACTGCTAGTCTGCGAGGGGTGCAAGAGTGCTTGCGGTAGTCTATGACTGCTAGTGTGTGAGGGGTGCGAGAGTGCTTGCAGTAGTCTATGAATGCCAGTCTGTGAGGGGTGCGAGAGTGCTTGTAGTAGTCCATGACTGCTAGTCTGTGTGGGGTGCGAGAGTGCTTGCGGTAGTCTATGACTGCTAGTCTGTGTGGGGTGCGAGAGTGCTTGCTGTAGTCAATGACTGCTAGTGTGTGAGGGGTGCGAGAGTGCTTGCTGTAGTCAATGACTGGTAGTGTGTGAGGGGTGTGAGAGTGCTTGCAGTAGTTAATGACTGCTAGTGTGTGAGGGGTGCGAGAGTGCTTGCAGTAGTTAATGACTGCTAGTCTGCGAGGGGTGCAAGAGTGCTTGCTGTAGTCAATGACTGCTAGTGTGTGAGGGGTGTGAGAGTGCTTGCAGTAGTCTATGACTGCTAGTCATTGAGGGGTGCGAGAGTGCTTGCTGTAGTCAATGACTGCTAGTGTGTGAGGGGTGTGAGAGTGCTTGCAGTAGTTAATGACTGCTAGTCTGCGAGGGGTGCGAGAGTGCTTGCTGTAGTCAATGACTGCTAGTCTGTGAGGGGTGCGAGAGTGCTTGCAGTAGTCTATGAATGCCAGTCTGTGAGGGGTGCGAGAGTGCTTGTAGTAGTCCATGACTGCTAGTCTGCGAGGGGTGCGAGAGTGCTTGTGGCAGTCAATGACTGCTAGTGTGTGAGGGGTGTGAGAGTGCTTGCTGTAGTCAATGACTGCTAGTGTGTGAGGGGTGCGAGAGTGCTTGCTGTAGTCAATGACTGCTAGCGTGTGAGGGGTGCGAGAGTGCTTGCTGTAGTCAATGACTGCTAGTGTGTGAGGGGTGCAAGAGTGCTTGCAGTAGTCCATGACTGCTAGTCATGGACTACTGCGAGGGGTGCGAGGGGTGTGAGAGTCTGCGAGGGGTGTGAGAGTGCTTGCTGTAGTCAATGACTGCTAGTGTGTGAGAGCGCTTGCAGTAGTTAATGACTGCTAGTCTGCGAGGGGTGCAAGAGTGCTTGCTGTAGTCAATGACTGCTAGTGTGTGAGGGGTGTGAGAGTGCTTGCAGTAGTTAATGACTGCTAGTCTGCGAGGGGTGCGAGAGTGCTTGCTGTAGTCAATGACTGCTAGTGCGAGAGGGGTGTGAGAGAGCTTGCAGTAGTTAATGACTGCTAGTCTGTGAGGGGTGCGAGAGTGCTTGCAGTAGTCTATGACTGCTAGTGTGTGAGGGGTGCGAGAGTGCTTGCAGTAGTCTATGAATGCCAGTCTGTGAGGGGTGCGAGAGTGCTTGCTGTAGTCAATGACTGCTAGTGTGTGAGGGGTGTGAGAGTGCTTGCAGTAGTTAATGACTGCTAGTCTGCGAGGGGTGCGAGAGTGCTTGCTGTAGTCAATGACTGCTAGTCTGTGAGGGGTGCGAGAGTGCTTGCAGTAGTTAATGACTGCTAGTCTGTGAGGGGTGCGAGAGTGCTTGCAGTAGTCTATGACTGCTAGTGTGTGAGGGGTGCGAGAGTGCTTGCAGTAGTCTATGAATGCCAGTCTGTGAGGGGTGCGAGAGTGCTTGTAGTAGTCCATGACTGCTAGTGTGTGAGGGGTGTGAGAGTGCTTGCAGTAGTTAATGACTGCTAGTCTGCGAGGGGTGCGAGAGTGCTTGCTGTAGTCAATGACTGCTAGTGTGTGAGGGGTGTGAGAGTGCTTGCAGTAGTTAATGACTGCTAGTCTGCGAGGGGTGCGAGAGTGCTTGCTGTAGTCAATGACTGCTAGTGCGTGAGGGGTGTGAGAATGCTTGCAGTAGTTAATGACTGCTAGTATGCGAGGGGTGCGAGGCTGCTTGCTGTAGTCAATGACTGCTAGTGTGTGAGGGGTGTGAGAGTGCTTGCAGTAGTTAATGACTGCTAGTCTGCGAGGGGTGCGAGAGTGCTTGCTGTAGTCAATGACTGCTAGTGTGTGAGGGGTGTGAGAGTGCTTGCAGTAGTTAATGACTGCTAGTCTGCGAGGGGTGCGAGAGTGCTTGCTGTAGTCAATGACTGCTAGTCTGTGAGGGGTGCGAGAGTGCTTGCAGTAGTTAATGACTGCTAGTCTGTGAGGGGTGCGAGAGTGCTTGCAGTAGTCTATGACTGCTAGTGTGTGAGGGGTGCGAGAGTGCTTGCAGTAGTCTATGAATGCCAGTCTGTGAGGGGTGCAAGAGTGCTTGTAGTAGTCCATGACTGCTAGTGTGTGAGGGGTGTGAGAGTGCTTGCAGTAGTTAATGACTGCTAGTCTGCGAGGGGTGCGAGAGTGCTTGGAGTAGTTAATGACTGCTAGTCTGCGAGGGGTGCGAGAGTGCTTGCTGTAGTCAATGACTGCTAGTGTGTGAGGGGTGTGAGAGTGCTTGCAGTAGTTAATGACTGCTAGTCTGTGAGGGGTGCGAGAGTGCTTGCTGTAGTCAATGACTGCTAGTCTGTGAGGGGTGTGAGAGTGCTTGCAGTAGTTAATGACTGCTAGTCTGCGAGGGGTGCGAGAGTGCTTGCAGTAGTTAATGACTGCTAGTCTGTGAGGGGTGCGAGAGTGCTTGCGGTAGTCTATGACTGCTAGTCTGTGAGGGGTGCGAGAGTGCTTGTAGTAGTCTATGACTGCTAGTGTGTGAGGGGTGCGAGAGTGCTTGCAGTAGTCTATGAATGCCAGTCTGTGAGGGGTGCGAGAGTGCTTGTAGTAGTCCATGACTGCTAGTGTGTGAGGGGTGTGAGAGTGCTTGCAGTAGTTAATGACTGCTAGTCTGCGAGGGGTGCGAGAGTGCTTGCAGTAGTTAATGACTGCTAGTCTGCGAGGGGTGCGAGAGTGCTTGCGGTAGTCTATGACTGCTAGTGTGTGAGGCTTGCGAGAGTGCTTGCAGTAGTCTATGAATGCCAGTCTGTGAGGGGTGCGAGAGTGCTTGTAGTAGTCCATGACTGCTAGTCTGTGTGGGGTGCGAGAGTGCTTGCGGTAGTCTATGACTGCTAGTCTGTGTGGGGTGCGAGAGTGCTTGCTGTAGTCAATGACTGCTAGTGTGTGAGGGGTGCGAGAGTGCTTGCTGTAGTCAATGACTGCTAGTGTGTGAGGGGTGTGAGAGTGCTTGCAGTAGTTAATGACTGCTAGTCTGCGAGGGGTGCGAGAGTGCTTGCTGTAGTCAATGACTGCTAGTCTGCGAGGGGTGCGAGAGTGCTTGCTGTAGTCAATGACTGCTAGTGTGTGAGGGGTGCGAGAGTGCTTGCTGTAGTCAATGACTGCTAGTGTGTGAGGGGTGTGAGAGTGCTTGCAGTAGTTAATGACTGCTAGTCTGCGAGGGGTGCGAGAGTGCTTGCTGTAGTCAATGACTGCTAGTGTGTGAGGGGTGTGAGAGTGCTTGCAGTAGTCTATGACTGCTAGTCATTGAGGGGTGCGAGAGTGCTTGCTGTAGTCAATGACTGCTAGTGTGTGAGGGGTGTGAGAGTGCTTGCAGTAGTTAATGACTGCTAGTCTGCGAGGGGTGCGAGAGTGCTTGCTGTAGTCAATGACTGCTAGTGTGTGAGGGGTGCGAGAGTGCTTGCTGTAGTCAATGACTGCTAGTGTGTGAGGGGTGTGAGAGTGCTTGCAGTAGTCCATGACTGCTAGTCTGCGAGGGGTGCGAGAGTGCTTGCTGTAGTCAATGACTGCTAGTGTGTGAGGGGTGCGAGAGTGCTTGCTGTAGTTAATGACTGCTAGTCTGCGAGGGGTGCGAGAGTGCTTGCTGTAGTCAATGACTGCTAGTCTGCGAGGGGTGCGAGAGTGCTTGCTGTAGTCAATGACTGCCAGTCTGTGAGGGGTGTGAGAGTGCTTGTAGTAGTCCATGACTGCTAGTCTGCGAGGGGTGTGAGAGTGCTTGCTGTAGTCAATGACTGCTAGTGTGTGAGGGGTGTGAGAGTGCTTGCAGTAGTTAATGACTGCTAGTCTGCGAGGGGTGCGAGAGTGCTTGCTGTAGTCAATGACTGCTAGTCTGCGAGGGGTGCGAGAGTGCTTGCTGTAGTCAATGACTGCTAGTCTGCGAGGGGTGCGAGAGTGCTTGCTGTAGTCAATGACTGCTAGTCTGCGAGGGGTGCGAGAGTGCTTGCTGTAGTCTATGACTGCTAGTGTGTGAGGGGTGCGAGAGTGCTTGCAGTAGTCTATGAATGCCAGTCTGTGAGGGGTGCGAGAGTGCTTGTAGTAGTCCATGACTGCTAGTGTGTGAGGGGTGTGAGAGTGCTTGCAGTAGTTAATGACTGCTAGTCTGCGAGGGGTGCGAGAGTGCTTGCTGTAGTCAATGACTGCTAGTGTGTGAGGGGTGTGAGAGTGCTTGCAGTAGTTAATGACTGCTAGTCTGCGAGGGGTGCGAGAGTGCTTGCTGTAGTCAATGACTGCTAGTGTGTGAGGGGTGTGAGAGTGCTTGCAGTAGTTAATGACTGCTAGTATGCGAGGGGTGCGAGGCTGCTTGCTGTAGTCAATGACTGCTAGTGTGTGAGGGGTGTGAGAGTGCTTGCAGTAGTTAATGACTGCTAGTCTGCGAGGGGTGCGAGAGTGCTTGCTGTAGTCAATGACTGCTAGTGTGTGAGGGGTGTGAGAGTGCTTGCAGTAGTTAATGACTGCTAGTCTGCGAGGGGTGCGAGAGTGCTTGCTGTAGTCAATGACTGCTAGTCTGTGAGGGGTGCGAGAGTGCTTGCAGTAGTTAATGACTGCTAGTCTGTGAGGGGTGCGAGAGTGCTTGCAGTAGTCTATGACTGCTAGTGTGTGAGGGGTGCGAGAGTGCTTGCAGTAGTCTATGAATGCCAGTCTGTGAGGGGTGCGAGAGTGCTTGTAGTAGTCCATGACTGCTAGTGTGTGAGGGGTGTGAGAGTGCTTGCAGTAGTTAATGACTGCTAGTCTGCGAGGGGTGCGAGAGTGCTTGCAGTAGTTAATGACTGCTAGTCTGCGAGGGGTGCGAGAGTGCTTGCTGTAGTCAATGACTGCTAGTGTGTGAGGGGTGTGAGAGTGCTTGCAGTAGTCTATGACTGCTAGTCATTGAGGGGTGCGAGAGTGCTTGCTGTAGTCAATGACTGCTAGTGTGTGAGGGGTGTGAGAGTGCTTGCAGTAGTTAATGACTGCTAGTCTGCGAGGGGTGCGAGAGTGCTTGCTGTAGTCAATGACTGCTAGTCTGTGAGGGGTGCGAGAGTGCTTGCAGTAGTTAATGACTGCTAGTCTGTGAGGGGTGCGAGAGTGCTTGCAGTAGTCTATGACTGCTAGTGTGTGAGGGGTGCGAGAGTGCTTGCAGTAGTCTATGAATGCCAGTCTGTGAGGGGTGCGAGAGTGCTTGTAGTAGTCCATGACTGCTAGTGTGTGAGGGGTGTGAGAGTGCTTGCAGTAGTTAATGACTGCTAGTCTGCGAGGGGTGCGAGAGTGCTTGCTGTAGTCAATGACTGCTAGTGTGTGAGGGGTGTGAGAGTGCTTGCAGTAGTTAATGACTGCTAGTCTGCGAGGGGTGCGAGAGTGCTTGCTGTAGTCAATGACTGCTAGTGTGTGAGGGGTGTGAGAGTGCTTGCAGTAGTTAATGACTGCTAGTATGCGAGGGGTGCGAGGCTGCTTGCTGTAGTCAATGACTGCTAGTGTGTGAGGGGTGTGAGAGTGCTTGCAGTAGTTAATGACTGCTAGTCTGCGAGGGGTGCGAGAGTGCTTGCTGTAGTCAATGACTGCTAGTGTGTGAGGGGTGTGAGAGTGCTTGCAGTAGTTAATGACTGCTAGTCTGTGAGGGGTGCGAGAGTGCTTGCAGTAGGCCATGACTGCTATTCTGTGAGGGGTGCGAGAGTGCTTGCGGTAGTCTATGACTGCTAGTCTGTGAGGGGTGCGAGAGTGCTTGCAGTAGGCCATGACTGCTAGTCTGTGAAGGGTGCTAGAGGAGTGTCGGCAGTCTATGGCTGCTAGTATTTGACTGGTGTTCGAGCGCTTGTGGTAGTCTATGAACACTAGTCTGTGCGGGATACTAGAGCTCTTGCAGTAGTCTATGAATGCCAGTCTGTGAGGGGTGCGAGAGTGCTTGCGGTAGTCTATGACTGCTGGTCTGTGAGGGGTGTGAGAGTGCTTGCAGTAGTCTATGA
This sequence comes from Lissotriton helveticus, assembly GCF_964261635.1. Taxonomy (NCBI): domain Eukaryota; kingdom Metazoa; phylum Chordata; class Amphibia; order Caudata; family Salamandridae; genus Lissotriton; species Lissotriton helveticus. The sequence goes on along the minus strand of NC_136067.1, from coordinate 2,011,863 downwards.
CTGCTAGTGTGTGAGGGGTGCGAGAGTGCTTGCGGTAGTCTATGACTGCTAGTCTGTGAGGGGTGCGAGAGTGCTTGCAGTAGTACATGACTGCTAGTCTGTGAGGGGTGCGAGAGTGCTTGCGGTAGTCTATGACTGCTAGTCTGTGAGGGGTGGGACAGTGCTTGTAGTAGTCTATGAATGCCAGTCTGTGAGGGGTGCGAGAGTGATTGCAGTAGTCTATGACTGCTAGTCTGTGAGGGGTGCGAGAGTGCCTGCAGTAGTCTATGACTGCTAGTCTGAGAAGGGTGCTAGAGGAGTGTCGGCAGTCTATGGCTGCTAGTATTTCACTGGTGTATGAGCGCTTGTGGTAGTCTATGAACACTAGTCTGTGCGGGATACTAGAGATCTTGCAGTAGTCTATGAATGCCAGTCTGTGAGGGGTGCGAGAGTGCTTGCGGTAGTCTATGACTGCTAGTCTGTGAGGGGTGTGAGAGTGCTTGCAGTAGTCTATGACTGCTAGTGTGTGAGGGGTGCGAGAGTGCTTGCAGTAGTCTATAACTGCCAATCTGTGAGGGGTGCGAGAGTGCTTGCGGTAGTCTATGACTGCTAGTCTGTGAGGGGTGTGAGAGTGCTTACAGTAGTCTATGACTGCTAGTGTGTGAGGGGTGCGAGAGTGCTTGCAGTAGTCAATAACTGCCAATCTGTGAGGGGTGCGAGAGTGCTTGCAGTAGTCCATGACTGCTAGTGTGTGAGGGGTGCGAGAGGGCTGACGGTAGTCTATGACTGCTAGTGTGTGAGGGGTGCGAGAGCGCTTGCGGTAGTCTATGACTGCTAGTCTGTGAGGGGTGCGAGAGTGCTTGCCGTAGTTTATTAGTGCTAGTCTGTAAGGGGTGTGAGAGTGCTTGCAAGTAGTCTATGACTGCTAGTGTGTGAGGGGTGCGAGAGTGCTTGTAGTAGTGTATTACTGCTAGTCTGTGAGGGGTGCGAGAGTGCCTGCAGTAGTCTATGAATGCTAGTCTGTGAGGGGTGTGAGAGTGCTTGTAGTAGTCTATGAATGCAAGTCTGTGAGGGGTGCGAGAGTGCTTGCAGTAGTCTATGACTGCTAGTTTGTGAGGGGTGCGAGAGTGCTTGTAGCAGTCTATGAATGCCAGTCTGTGAGGGGTGCGAGAGTGCTTGCAGTAGTCTATGACTGCTAGTCTGTGAGGGGTGCGAGAGTGCTTGCGGTAGTCTATGACTGCTAGTCTGTGAGGGCTGCGAGAGTGCTTGCAGTAGTCCATGACTGCTAGTCTGTGAGGGGTGCGAGAGTGCTTGCGGTAGTCAATGACTGCTAGTCTGTGAGGGGTGCGAGAGTGCTTGTAGTAGTCTATGACTGCTAGTCTGTGAGGGGTGCGAGAGTGCTTGCGGTAGTCTATGACTGCTAGTCTGTGAGGGGTGCGAGAGCGCTTGCGGTAGTCTATGACTGCTAGTCTGTGAGGGGTGTGAAAGTGCTTGCAGTAGTCTATGACTGCTAGTCTGTGAGGGGTGTGAGAGTGCTTGTAGTAGTCTATGACTGCTAGTCTGTGTGGGGTGCGAGAGTGCTTGCAGTAGTCTATGACTGCTAGTCTGTGAGGGGTGCGAGAGTGCTTGCAGTAGTCTATGACTGCTAGTCTGTGAGGGGTGCAAGAGTGCTTGTGGTAGTCAATGACTGCTAGTCTGTGAGGGGTGCGAGAGTGCTTGCAGTAGTCTATGAATGCTAGTCTGTGAGGGGTGCGAGAGTGCTTGCAGTAGTCCATGACTGCTAATCTGCGAGGGGTGCGAGAGTGCTTGCAGTAGTCTATGAATGCCAGTCTGTGAGGGGTGCGAGAGTGCTTGTAGTAGTCTATGACTGCTAGTCTGTGAGGGGTGTGAAAGTGCTTGCAGTAGTCAATGACTGCTAGTGTGTGAGGGGTGTGAGAGTGCTTGCAGTAGTTAATGACTGCTAGTCTGCGAGGGGTGCGAGAGTGCTTGCTGTAGTCAATGACTGCTAGTCTGTGAGGGGTGCGAGAGTGCTTGCAGTAGTTAATGACTGCTAGTCTGTGAGGGGTGCGAGAGTGCTTGCAGTAGTCTATGACTGCTAGTGTGTGAGGGGTGCGAGAGTGCTTGCAGTAGTCTATGAATGCCAGTCTGTGAGGGGTGCGAGAGTGCTTGTAGTAGTCCATGACTGCTAGTGTGTGAGGGGTGTGAGAGTGCTTGCAGTAGTTAATGACTGCTAGTCTGCGAGGGGTGCGAGAGTGCTTGCTGTAGTCAATGACTGCTAGTGTGTGAGGGGTGTGAGAGTGCTTGCAGTAGTTAATGACTGCTAGTCTGCGAGGGGTGCGAGAGTGCTTGCTGTAGTCAATGACTGCTAGTGTGTGAGGGGTGTGAGAGTGCTTGCAGTAGTTAATGACTGCTAGTATGCGAGGGGTGCGAGGCTGCTTGCTGTAGTCAATGACTGCTAGTGTGTGAGGGGTGTGAGAGTGCTTGCAGTAGTTAATGACTGCTAGTCTGCGAGGGGTGCGAGAGTGCTTGCTGTAGTCAATGACTGCTAGTGTGTGAGGGGTGTGAGAGTGCTTGCAGTAGTTAATGACTGCTAGTCTGTGAGGGGTGCGAGAGTGCTTGCAGTAGGCCATGACTGCTATTCTGTGAGGGGTGCGAGAGTGCTTGCGGTAGTCTATGACTGCTAGTCTGTGAGGGGTGCGAGAGTGCTTGCAGTAGGCCATGACTGCTAGTCTGTGAAGGGTGCTAGAGGAGTGTCGGCAGTCTATGGCTGCTAGTATTTGACTGGTGTTCGAGCGCTTGTGGTAGTCTATGAACACTAGTCTGTGCGGGATACTAGAGCTCTTGCAGTAGTCTATGAATGCCAGTCTGTGAGGGGTGCGAGAGTGCTTGCGGTAGTCTATGACTGCTGGTCTGTGAGGGGTGTGAGAGTGCTTGCAGTAGTCTATGACTGCTAGTGTGTGAGGGGTGCGAGAGTGCTTGCGGTAGTCTATGACTGCTAGTCTGTGAGGGGTGCGAGAGTGCTTGCAGTAGTACATGACTGCTAGTCTGTGAGGGGTGCGAGAGTGCTTGCGGTAGTCTATGACTGCTAGTCTGTGAGGGGTGGGACAGTGCTTGTAGTAGTCTATGAATGCCAGTCTGTGAGGGGTGCGAGAGTGATTGCAGTAGTCTATGACTGCTAGTCTGTGAGGGGTGCGAGAGTGCCTGCAGTAGTCTATGACTGCTAGTCTGAGAAGGGTGCTAGAGGAGTGTCGGCAGTCTATGGCTGCTAGTATTTCACTGGTGTATGAGCGCTTGTGGTAGTCTATGAACACTAGTCTGTGCGGGATACTAGAGATCTTGCAGTAGTCTATGAATGCCAGTCTGTGAGGGGTGCGAGAGTGCTTGCGGTAGTCTATGACTGCTAGTCTGTGAGGGGTGTGAGAGTGCTTGCAGTAGTCTATGACTGCTAGTGTGTGAGGGGTGCGAGAGTGCTTGCAGTAGTCTATAACTGCCAATCTGTGAGGGGTGCGAGAGTGCTTGCGGTAGTCTATGACTGCTAGTCTGTGAGGGGTGTGAGAGTGCTTACAGTAGTCTATGACTGCTAGTGTGTGAGGGGTGCGAGAGTGCTTGCAGTAGTCAATAACTGCCAATCTGTGAGGGGTGCGAGAGTGCTTGCAGTAGTCCATGACTGCTAGTGTGTGAGGGGTGCGAGAGGGCTGACGGTAGTCTATGACTGCTAGTGTGTGAGGGGTGCGAGAGCGCTTGCGGTAGTCTATGACTGCTAGTCTGTGAGGGGTGCGAGAGTGCTTGCCGTAGTTTATTAGTGCTAGTCTGTAAGGGGTGTGAGAGTGCTTGCAAGTAGTCTATGACTGCTAGTGTGTGAGGGGTGCGAGAGTGCTTGTAGTAGTGTATTACTGCTAGTCTGTGAGGGGTGCGAGAGTGCCTGCAGTAGTCTATGAATGCTAGTCTGTGAGGGGTGTGAGAGTGCTTGTAGTAGTCTATGAATGCAAGTCTGTGAGGGGTGCGAGAGTGCTTGCAGTAGTCTATGACTGCTAGTTTGTGAGGGGTGCGAGAGTGCTTGTAGCAGTCTATGAATGCCAGTCTGTGAGGGGTGCGAGAGTGCTTGCAGTAGTCTATGACTGCTAGTCTGTGAGGGGTGCGAGAGTGCTTGCGGTAGTCTATGACTGCTAGTCTGTGAGGGCTGCGAGAGTGCTTGCAGTAGTCCATGACTGCTAGTCTGTGAGGGGTGCGAGAGTGCTTGCGGTAGTCAATGACTGCTAGTCTGTGAGGGGTGCGAGAGTGCTTGTAGTAGTCTATGACTGCTAGTCTGTGAGGGGTGCGAGAGTGCTTGCGGTAGTCTATGACTGCTAGTCTGTGAGGGGTGCGAGAGCGCTTGCGGTAGTCTATGACTGCTAGTCTGTGAGGGGTGTGAAAGTGCTTGCAGTAGTCTATGACTGCTAGTCTGTGAGGGGTGTGAGAGTGCTTGTAGTAGTCTATGACTGCTAGTCTGTGTGGGGTGCGAGAGTGCTTGCAGTAGTCTATGACTGCTAGTCTGTGAGGGGTGCGAGAGTGCTTGCAGTAGTCTATGACTGCTAGTCTGTGAGGGGTGCAAGAGTGCTTGTGGTAGTCAATGACTGCTAGTCTGTGAGGGGTGCGAGAGTGCTTGCAGTAGTCTATGAATGCTAGTCTGTGAGGGGTGCGAGAGTGCTTGCAGTAGTCCATGACTGCTAATCTGCGAGGGGTGCGAGAGTGCTTGCAGTAGTCTATGAATGCCAGTCTGTGAGGGGTGCGAGAGTGCTTGTAGTAGTCTATGACTGCTAGTCTGTGAGGGGTGTGAAAGTGCTTGCAGTAGTCCATGACTGCTAGTCTGTGAGGGGTGTGAGAGTGCTTGTAGTAGTCTATGACTGCTAGTCTGTGAGGGGTGCGAGAGTGCTTGCAGTAGTCTATGACTGCTAGTCCATGAAGGGTGCTAGAGGAGTGTCGGCAGTCTATGGCTGCTAGTATTTGACTGGTGTATGAGCGCTTCTGGTAGTCTATGAACACTAGTCTGTGCGGGATACTAGAGCTCTTGCAGTAGTCTATGAATGCCAGTCTGTGAGGGGTGCGAGAGTGCTTGCGGTAGTCTATGACTGCTAGTCTGTGAGGGGTGTGAGAGTGCTTGCAGTAGTCTATAACTGCCAATCTGTGAGGGGTGCGAGAGTGCTTGCAGGAGTCCATGACTGCTAGTGTGCGAGGGGTGCGAGAGGGCTTGCGGTAGTCTATGACTGCTAGTCTGTGAGGGGTGTGAGAGTGCTTACAGTAGTCTATGACTGCTAGTGTGTGAGGGGTGCGGGAGTGCTTGCAGTAGTCAATAACTGCCAATCTGTGAGGGGTGCGAGAGTGCTTGCAGTAGTCCATGACTGCTAGTGTGTGAGGGGTGCGAGAGCGCTTGCGGTAGTCTATGACTGCTAGTCTGTGAGGGGTGTGAGAGTGCTTGCGGTAGTTTATTAGTGCTAGTCTGTAAGGGGTGCGAGAGTGCTTGCAAGTAGTCTATGACTGCTAGTGTGTGAGGGGTGCGAGAGTGCTTGTAGTAGTCTATGAATGCCAGTCTGTGAGGGGTGCGAGAGTGCTTGTAGTAGTCTATGACTGCTAGTCTGTGAGGGGTGCGAGAGTGCTTGCGGTAGTCTATGAATGCTAGTCTGTGAGGGGTGCGAGAGTGCTTGTAGTAGTCTATGAATGCCAGTCTGTGAGGGGTGCGAGAGTGCTTGCAGTAGTCTATGACTGCTAGTTTGTGAGGGGTGCGAGAGTACTTGTAGTAGTCTATGAATGCCAGTCTGTGAGGGGTGCGAGAGTGCTTGCAGTAGTCTATGACTGCTAGTCTGTGAGGGGTGCGAGAGTGCTTGCGGTAGTCTATGACTGCTAGTCTGTGAGGGGTGCGAGAGTCCTTGCAGTAGTCCATGACTGCTAGTCCGTGAGGGGTGCGAGAGTGCTTGCGGTAGTCAATGACTGCTAGTCTGTGAGGGGTGCGAGAGTACTTATAGTAGTCTATGACTGCTAGTCTGTGAGGGGTGCGAGAGTGCTTGCGGTAGTCTATGACTGCTAGTCTGTGAGGGGTGCAAGAGCGCTTGCGGTAGTCTATGACTGCTAGTCTGTGAGGGGTGTGAAAGTGCTTGCAGTAGTCTATGACTGCTAGTCTATGAGGGGTGCGAGAGTGCTTGCAGTAGTCTATGACTGCTAGTCTGTGAGGGGTGCAAGAGTGCTTGTGGTAGTCAATGACTGCTAGTCTGTGAGGGGTGCGAGAGTGCTTGAAGTAGTCTATGAATGCCAGTCTGTGAGGGGTGCGAGAGTGCTTGCAGTAGTCAAAGGCTGCTAATCTGCAAAGGGGGTGGGAGAGTGCTTGCAGTAGTCTATGAATGCCAGTCTGTGAGGGGTGCGAGAGTGCTTGCAGTAGTCCATGACTGCTAGTCTGTGAGGGGTGTGAGAGTGCTTGTAGTAGTCTATGACTGCTAGTCTGTGAGGGGTGTTAAAGTGCTTGCAGTAGTCCATGACTGCTAGTCTGTGAGGGGTGTGAGAGTGCTTGTAGTAGTCTATGACTGCTAGTCTGTGAGGGGTGTGAGAGTGCTTGCAGTAGTCTATGAATGCCAGTCTGTAAGGGGTGCGAGAGTGCTTGCAGTAGTCTATGACTGCTAGTCTGTGAGGTGTGCGAGAGTGCTTGCAGTAGTCTATGACCGCTAGTCTGTGAGGGGTGCGAGAGTGCTTGCAGTAGTCTATGACTGCTAGTGTGTGAGGGGTGCGAGAGTGCTTGCAGTAGTCTATGACTGCTAGTCATTGAGGGGTGCGAGAGTGTTTGCAGTAGTCCATGACTGCTAGTCTGCGAGCGGTGCGAGAGGGCTTGTAGTAGTCTATGAATGCCAGTCTGTGAGGGGTGCGAGAGTGCTTGCAGTAGTCTATGACTGCTAGTCTGCGAGGGGTGCGAGAGTGTTTGCAGTAGTCCATGACTGCTAGTCTGCGAGGGGTGCGAGAGTGCTTGTAGTAGTCTATGAATGCCAGTCTGTGAGGGGTGCGAGAGTGCTTGCAGTAGTCTATGACTGCTAGTCTGTGAGGGGTGCGAGAGTGCTTGCAGTAGTCTATGACTGCTAGTGTGTGAGGGGTTCGAGAGTGTTTGCAGTAGTCTATGACTGCTAGTCTGTGTGGGGTGCGAGAGTGCTTGCGGTAGTCTATGACTGCTAGTGTGTGAGGGGTGCGAGAGTGCTTGTAGTAGTCTATGACAGCTAGTCTGTGAGGGGTGCGAGAGTGCTTGCAGTAGTCTATGAATGCCAGTCTGTAAGGGGTGCGAGAGTGCTTGCAGTAGTCTATGACTGCTAGTCTGTGAGGGGTGCGAGAGTGCTTGCAGTAGTCTATGACTGCTAGTCTGTGAGGGGTGCGAGAGTGCTTGCAGTAGTCTATGACTGCTAGTGTGTGAGGGGTGCGAGAGTGCTTGCAGTAGTCTATGACTGCTAGTCATTGAGGGGTGCGAGAGTGTTTGCAGTAGTCCATGACTGCTAGTCTGCGAGCGGTGCGAGAGGGCTTGTAGTAGTCTATGAATGCCAGTCTGTGAGGGGTGCGAGAGTGCTTGCAGTAGTCTATGACTGCTAGTCTGCGAGGGGTGCGAGAGTGTTTGCAGTAGTCCATGACTGCTAGTCTGCGAGGGGTGCGAGAGTGCTTGTAGTAGTCTATGAATGCCAGTCTGTGAGGGGTGCGAGAGTGCTTGCAGTAGTCTATGACTGCTAGTCTGTGAGGGGTGCGAGAGTGCTTGCAGTAGTCTATGACTGCTAGTGTGTGAGGGGTGCGAGAGTGCTTGCAGTAGTCTATGACTGCTAGTCTGCGAGGGGTGCGAGAGTGCTTCCAGTAGTCTATGACTGCTAGTGTGTGAGGGGTGTGAGAGTGCTTGTGGCAGTCAATGACTGCTAGTCTGTGAGGGGTGCGAGAGTACTTGTGATAGTCTATGACCGCCTGTCTGTGAAGCGTGTGTGAGTGCTAGCAATAGTCTATGACTGCTAGTCCATGAAGGGTGCTAGAGGAGAGTCGGCAGTCTATGGCTGCTAGTATTTGACTGGTGTATGAGCGCTTGTGGTAGTCTATGAACACTAGTCTGTGCGGGATACTAGAGCTCTTGCAGTAGTCTATGACTGCTAGTCTGCGAGGGGTGCGAGAGTGTTTGCAGTAGTCTATGACTGCTAGTCTGCGAGGGGTGCGAGAGTGCTTGCAGTAGTCTATGACTGCCAGTCTGTGAGGGGTGCAAGAGTGCTTGCAGTAGTCTATGACTGCTAGTCTGTGAGGGGTGCGAGAGTGCTTGCAGTAGTCTATGACTGCTAGTGTGTGAGGGGTGCAAGAGTGCTTGCAGTAGTCTATGACTGCTAGTCTGTGAGGGGTGCGAGAGTGCTTGCAGTAGTCTATGACTGCTAGTGTGTGAGGGGTGCGAGAGTGCTTGCAGTAGTCCATGACTGCTAGTGTGCGAGGGGTGCGAGAGGGCTTGCGGTAGTCTATGACTGCTAGTCTGTGAGGGGTGTGAGAGTGCTTACAGTAGTCTATGACTGCTAGTGTGTGAGGGGTGCGGGAGTGCTTGCAGTAGTCAATAACTGCCAATCTGTGAGGGGTGCGAGAGTGCTTGCAGTAGTCCATGACTGCTAGTGTGTGAGGGGTGCGAGAGCGCTTGCGGTAGTCTATGACTGCTAGTCTGTGAGGGGTGTGAGAGTGCTTGCGGTAGTTTATTAGTGCTAGTCTGTAAGGGGTGCGAGAGTGCTTGCAAGTAGTCTATGACTGCTAGTGTGTGAGGGGTGCGAGAGTGCTTGTAGTAGTCTATGAATGCCAGTCTGTGAGGGGTGCGAGAGTGCTTGTAGTAGTCTATGACTGCTAGTCTGTGAGGGGTGCGAGAGTGCTTGCGGTAGTCTATGAATGCTAGTCTGTGAGGGGTGCGAGAGTGCTTGTAGTAGTCTATGAATGCCAGTCTGTGAGGGGTGCGAGAGTGCTTGCAGTAGTCTATGACTGCTAGTTTGTGAGGGGTGCGAGAGTACTTGTAGTAGTCTATGAATGCCAGTCTGTAAGGGGTGCGAGAGTGCTTGCAGTAGTCTATGACTGCTAGTCTGTGAGGTGTGCGAGAGTGCTTGCAGTAGTCTATGACCGCTAGTCTGTGAGGGGTGCGAGAGTGCTTGCAGTAGTCTATGACTGCTAGTGTGTGAGGGGTGCGAGAGTGCTTGCAGTAGTCTATGACTGCTAGTCATTTAGGGGTGCGAGAGTGTTTGCAGTAGTCCATGACTGCTAGTCTGCGAGCGGTGCGAGAGGGCTTGTAGTAGTCTATGAATGCCAGTCTGTGAGGGGTGCGAGAGTGCTTGCAGTAGTCTATGACTGCTAGTCTGCGAGGGGTGTGAGAGTGTTTGCAGTAGTCCATGACTGCTAGTCTGCGAGGGGTGCGAGAGTGCTTGTAGTAGTCTATGAATGCCAGTCTGTGAGGGGTGCGAGAGTGCTTGCAGTAGTCTATGACTGCTAGTCTGTGAGGGGTGCGAGAGTGCTTGCAGTAGTCTATGACTGCTAGTCTGTGAGGTGTGCGAGAGTGCTTGCAGTAGTCTATGACCGCTAGTCTGTGAGGGGTGCGAGAGTGCTTGCAGTAGTCTATGACTGCTAGTGTGTGAGGGGTGCGAGAGTGCTTGCAGTAGTCTATGACTGCTAGTCATTTAGGGGTGCGAGAGTGTTTGCAGTAGTCCATGACTGCTAGTCTGCGAGCGGTGCGAGAGGGCTTGTAGTAGTCTATGAATGCCAGTCTGTGAGGGGTGCGAGAGTGCTTGCAGTAGTCTATGACTGCTAGTCTGCGAGGGGTGTGAGAGTGTTTGCAGTAGTCCATGACTGCTAGTCTGCGAGGGGTGCGAGAGTGCTTGTAGTAGTCTATGAATGCCAGTCTGTGAGGGGTGCGAGAGTGCTTGCAGTAGTCTATGACTGCTAGTCTGTGAGGGGTGCGAGAGTGCTTGCAGTAGTCTATGACTGCTAGTGTGTGAGGGGTTCGAGAGTGTTTGCAGTAGTCTATGACTGCTAGTCTGTGTGGGGTGCGAGAGTGCTTGCGGTAGTCTATGACTGCTAGTGTGTGAGGGGTGCGAGAGTGCTTGTAGTAGTCTATGACAGCTAGTCTGTGAGGGGTGCGAGAGTGCTTGCAGTAGTCTATGAATGCCAGTCTGTAAGGGGTGCGAGAGTGCTTGCAGTAGTCTATGACTGCTAGTCTGTGAGGGGTGCGAGAGTGCTTGCAGTAGTCTATGACTGCTAGTCTGTGAGGGGTGCGAGAGTGCTTGCAGTAGTCTATGACTGCTAGTGTGTGAGGGGTGCGAGAGTGCTTGCAGTAGTCTATGACTGCTAGTCATTGAGGGGTGCGAGAGTGTTTGCAGTAGTCCATGACTGCTAGTCTGCGAGCGGTGCGAGAGGGCTTGTAGTAGTCTATGAATGCCAGTCTGTGAGGGGTGCGAGAGTGCTTGCAGTAGTCTATGACTGCTAGTCTGCGAGGGGTGCGAGAGTGTTTGCAGTAGTCCATGACTGCTAGTCTGCGAGGGGTGCGAGAGTGCTTGTAGTAGTCTATGAATGCCAGTCTGTGAGGGGTGCGAGAGTGCTTGCAGTAGTCTATGACTGCTAGTCTGTGAGGGGTGCGAGAGTGCTTGCAGTAGTCTATGACTGCTAGTGTGTGAGGGGTGCGAGAGTGCTTGCAGTAGTCTATGACTGCTAGTCTGCGAGGGGTGCGAGAGTGCTTGCAGTAGTCTATGACTGCTAGTGTGTGAGGGGTGTGAGAGTGCTTGTGGCAGTCAATGACTGCTAGTCTGTGAGGGGTGCGAGAGTACTTGTGATAGTCTATGACCGCCTGTCTGTGAAGCGTGTGTGAGTGCTAGCAATAGTCTATGACTGCTAGTCCATGAAGGGTGCTAGAGGAGAGTCGGCAGTCTATGGCTGCTAGTATTTGACTGGTGTATGAGCGCTTGTGGTAGTCTATGAACACTAGTTTGTGCGGGATACTAGAGCTCTTGCAGTAGTCTATGACTGCTAGTCTGCGAGGGGTGCGAGAGTGTTTGCAGTAGTCCATGACTGCTAGTCTGTGAGGGGTGCGAGAGTGCTTGCAGTAGTCTATGACTGCTAGTGTGTGAGGGGTGCGAGAGTGCTTGCAGTAGTCTATGACTGCTAGTGTGTGAGGGGTGCGAGAGTGCTTGTAGTAGTCTATGACTGCTAGTCTGTGAGGGGTGCGAGAGTGCTTGCAGTAGTCTATGAATGCCAGTCTGTAAGGGGTGCGAGAGTGCTTGCAGTAGTCTATGACTGCCAGTCTGTGAGGGGTGCGAGAGTGCTTGCAGTAGTCTATGACTGCTAGTCTGTGAGGGGTGCGAGAGTGCTTGCAGTAGTTTATGACTGCTAGTGTGTGAGGGGTGCGAGAGTGCTTGCAGTAGTCTATGACTGCTAGTCATTGAGGGGTGCGAGAGTGCTTGCAGTAGTCTATGACTGCTAGTCATTGAGGGGTGCGAGAGTGTTTGCAGTAGTCCATGACTGCTAGTCTGCGAGCGGTGCGAGAGGGCTTGTAGTAGTCTATGAATGCCAGTCTGTGAGGGGTGCGAGAGTGCTTGCAGTAGTCTATGACTGCTAGTCTGCGAGGGGTGCGAGAGTGTTTGCAGTAGTCCATGACTGCTAGTCTGCGAGGGGTGCGAGAGTGCTTGTAGTAGTCTATGAATGCCAGTCTGTGAGGGGTGCGAGAGTGCTTGCAGTAGTCTATGACTGCTAGTCTGTGAGGGGTGCGAGAGTGCTTGCAGTAGTCTATGACTGCTAGTGTGTGAGGGGTGCGAGAGTGCTTGCAGTAGTCTATGACTGCTAGTCTGCGAGGGGTGCGAGAGTGCTTGCAGTAGTCTATGACTGCTAGTGTGTGAGGGGTGCGAGAGTGCTTGCAGTAGTCTATGACTGCTAGTCTGCGAGGGGTGCGAGAGTGTTTGCAGTAGTCCATGACTGCTAGTCTGCGAGGGGTGCGAGAGTGCTTGTAGTAGTCTATGAATGCCAGTCTGTGAGGGGTGCGAGAGTGCTTGCAGTAGTCTATGACTGCTAGTCTGTGAGGGGTGCGAGAGTGCTTGCAGTAGTCTATGACTGCTAGTGTGTGAGGGGTGCGAGAGTGCTTGCAGTAGTCTATGACTGCTAGTCTGCGAGGGGTGCGAGAGTGCTTGCAGTAGTCTATGACTGCTAGTGTGTGAGGGGTGTGAGAGTGCTTGTGGCAGTCAATGACTGCTAGTCTGTGAGGGGGGCGAGAGTACTTGTGATAGTCTATGACCGCCTGTCTGTGAAGCGTGTGTGAGTGCTAGCAATAGTCTATGACTGCTAGTCCATGAAGGGTGCTAGAGGAGAGTCGGCAGTCTATGGCTGCTAGTATTTGACTGGTGTATGAGCGCTTGTGGTAGTCTATGAACACTAGTCTGTGCGGGATACTAGAGCTCTTGCAGTAGTCTATGAATGCCAGTCTGTGAGGGGTGCGAGAGTGCTTGCAGTAGTCTATGACTGCTAGTCTGTGAGGGGTGTGAGAGTGCTTGCAGTAGTCTATGACTGCCAATCTGTGAGGGGTGCGAAGGGCTTGCAGTAGTCTATAACTGCCAATCTGTGAGGGGTGCGAAGGGCTTGCAGTAGTCTATGACTGCTAGTCTGCGAGGGGTGCGAGAGTGCTTGCAGTAGTCTATGAATGCCAGTCTGTGAGGGGTGCGAGAGTGCTTGCGGTAGTCTATGACTGCTAGTGTGTGAGGGGTGCGAGAGCGCTTGCGGTAGTCTATGACTGCTAGTCTGTGAGGGGTGTGAGAGTGCTTGCGGTTGTTTATTAGTGCTAGTGTGTAAGGGGTGCGAGAGTGCTTGCAAGTAGTCTATGACTGCTAGTGTGTGAGGGGTGCGGGAGTGCTTGCAGTAGTCTATGAATGCTAGTCTGTGAGGGTTGTGAGAGTGCTTGCAGTAGTCTATGACTGCTAGTCTGTGAGGGGTTTGAAAGTGCTTGCAGTAGTCTATGAATGCTAGTCTGTGAGGGGTGCGAGAGTGCTTGCAGTAGTATATGACTGCTAGTCTGTGAGGGGTGTGAGGGTGCTTGCAGTAGTCTATGACTGCTAATCTGTGAGGGGTGTGAGGGTGCTTGCAGTAGTCTATGACTGCTAGTGTGTGAGGGGTGCGGGAGTGCTTGCAGTAGTATATGACTGCTAGTCTGTGAGGGGTGTGAGGGTGCTTGCAGTAGTCTATGACTGCTAATCTGTGAGGGGTGCGAGAGTGCTTGCAGTAGTCCATGACTGCTAGTCTGTGAGGGGTGCGAGAGTGCTTGCAGTAGTCCATGACTGCTAGTGTGTGAGGGGTGCGAGAGCGCTTGCGGTAGTCTATGACTGCTAGTCTGTGAGGGGTGTGAGAGTGCTTGCGGTAGTTTATTAGTGCTAGTCTGTAAGGGGTGCGAGAGTGCTTGCAAGTAGTCTATGACTGCTAGTGTGTGAGGGGTGCGAGAGTGCTTGTAGTAGTCTATGAATGCCAGTCTGTGAGGGGTGCGAGAGTGCTTGTAGTAGTCTATGACTGCTAGTCTGTGAGGGGTGCGAGAGTGCTTGCGGTAGTCTATGAATGCTAGTCTGTGAGGGGTGCGAGAGTGCTTGTAGTAGTCTATGAATGCCAGTCTGTGAGGGGTGCGAGAGTGCTTGCAGTAGTCTATGACTGCTAGTTTGTGAGGGGTGCGAGAGTACTTGTAGTAGTCTATGAATGCCAGTCTGTAAGGGGTGCGAGAGTGCTTGCAGTAGTCTATGACTGCTAGTCTGTGAGGTGTGCGAGAGTGCTTGCAGTAGTCTATGACCGCTAGTCTGTGAGGGGTGCGAGAGTGCTTGCAGTAGTCTATGACTGCTAGTGTGTGAGGGGTGCGAGAGTGCTTGCAGTAGTCTATGACTGCTAGTCATTTAGGGGTGCGAGAGTGTTTGCAGTAGTCCATGACTGCTAGTCTGCGAGCGGTGCGAGAGGGCTTGTAGTAGTCTATGAATGCCAGTCTGTGAGGGGTGCGAGAGTGCTTGCAGTAGTCTATGACTGCTAGTCTGCGAGGGGTGTGAGAGTGTTTGCAGTAGTCCATGACTGCTAGTCTGCGAGGGGTGCGAGAGTGCTTGTAGTAGTCTATGAATGCCAGTCTGTGAGGGGTGCGAGAGTGCTTGCAGTAGTCTATGACTGCTAGTCTGTGAGGGGTGCGAGAGTGCTTGCAGTAGTCTATGACTGCTAGTGTGTGAGGGGTTCGAGAGTGTTTGCAGTAGTCTATGACTGCTAGTCTGTGTGGGGTGCGAGAGTGCTTGCGGTAGTCTATGACTGCTAGTGTGTGAGGGGTGCGAGAGTGCTTGTAGTAGTCTATGACAGCTAGTCTGTGAGGGGTGCGAGAGTGCTTGCAGTAGTCTATGAATGCCAGTCTGTAAGGGGTGCGAGAGTGCTTGCAGTAGTCTATGACTGCTAGTCTGTGAGGGGTGCGAGAGTGCTTGCAGTAGTCTATGACTGCTAGTCTGTGAGGGGTGCGAGAGTGCTTGCAGTAGTCTATGACTGCTAGTGTGTGAGGGGTGCGAGAGTGCTTGCAGTAGTCTATGACTGCTAGTCATTGAGGGGTGCGAGAGTGTTTGCAGTAGTCCATGACTGCTAGTCTGCGAGCGGTGCGAGAGGGCTTGTAGTAGTCTATGAATGCCAGTCTGTGAGGGGTGCGAGAGTGCTTGCAGTAGTCTATGACTGCTAGTCTGCGAGGGGTGCGAGAGTGTTTGCAGTAGTCCATGACTGCTAGTCTGCGAGGGGTGCGAGAGTGCTTGTAGTAGTCTATGAATGCCAGTCTGTGAGGGGTGCGAGAGTGCTTGCAGTAGTCTATGACTGCTAGTCTGTGAGGGGTGCGAGAGTGCTTGCAGTAGTCTATGACTGCTAGTGTGTGAGGGGTGCGAGAGTGCTTGCAGTAGTCTATGACTGCTAGTCTGCGAGGGGTGCGAGAGTGCTTGCAGTAGTCTATGACTGCTAGTGTGTGAGGGGTGTGAGAGTGCTTGTGGCAGTCAATGACTGCTAGTCTGTGAGGGGTGCGAGAGTACTTGTGATAGTCTATGACCGCCTGTCTGTGAAGCGTGTGTGAGTGCTAGCAATAGTCTATGACTGCTAGTCCATGAAGGGTGCTAGAGGAGAGTCGGCAGTCTATGGCTGCTAGTATTTGACTGGTGTATGAGCGCTTGTGGTAGTCTATGAACACTAGTCTGTGCGGGATACTAGAGCTCTTGCAGTAGTCTATGACTGCTAGTCTGCGAGGGGTGCGAGAGTGTTTGCAGTAGTCCATGACTGCTAGTCTGTGAGGGGTGCGAGAGTGCTTGCAGTAGTCTATGACTGCTAGTGTGTGAGGGGTGCGAGAGTGCTTGCAGTAGTCTATGACTGCTAGTGTGTGAGGGGTGCGAGAGTGCTTGTAGTAGTCTATGACTGCTAGTCTGTGAGGGGTGCGAGAGTGCTTGCAGTAGTCTATGAATGCCAGTCTGTAAGGGGTGCGAGAGTGCTTGCAGTAGTCTATGACTGCCAGTCTGTGAGGGGTGCGAGAGTGCTTGCAGTAGTCTATGACTGCTAGTCTGTGAGGGGTGCGAGAGTGCTTGCAGTAGTTTATGACTGCTAGTGTGTGAGGGGTGCGAGAGTGCTTGCAGTAGTCTATGACTGCTAGTCATTGAGGGGTGCGAGAGTGCTTGCAGTAGTCTATGACTGCTAGTCATTGAGGGGTGCGAGAGTGTTTGCAGTAGTCCATGACTGCTAGTCTGCGAGCGGTGCGAGAGGGCTTGTAGTAGTCTGTTGGACAGGCCACATGAAGGGCTCGCTCCCTCCCCGCAGGACAGGGCCCGGGCCACCGTCAGCACCATTGCCCGGCCCAGCCGCCATCTTGGACACGGCACCACGCGGCCGTGCGGCCTCAGCCCAACCCCAACCCTGGGCCTGGCCAGGCCCCGACATCCCGGCACCACCCTCCACCCAGGAGGTGAACGGCCCACTTGGCAGGTCAATGGGAGTACGAAGTGTCGATGGCTCTCCCCCGCCAGGTGCCGAGCACCCCCAGCCTCCTCGGGCGCTGGCTCCACCCCCCTGCTGGGTGTCTGGGCTCCCTCATCCCAGACCTCCCGACCTCCAAGAGCGAGGGTCCGGACATCAAAGGGCGCCAGACCTATAACTGAGGCAGCCCCAGGACAGGAAGGCAGTTGTATCCTGGAGTCGAGAGACCCAAGAAGAACTCATCCGTAACTGGCCTGCTGGCGCTGCCGCGGCCCTCTGCCTCGTGAAACCATCGTCTTGGCCTGCTGGCGCTGCCGCGGCCCTCTGCCTCGTGAAACCTTCGTCTTGGCCTGCTGGCGCTGCCGCGGCCTTCTGCCTCGTGAAACCATCGTCTTGGCCTGCTGGCGCTGCCGCGGCCCTCTGCCTCGTGAAACCATCGTCTTGGCCTGCTGGCGCTGCCGCGGCCCTCTGCCTCGTGAAACCATCGTCTTGGCCTGCTGGCGCTGCCGCGGCCCTCTGCTTTGTGAGACTATCATCTTGGCCTGCTGGCGCCGCCGCGGCCCGATCCACAGACACTCCAGCTCGAGGATTGTGAGCTCGCCTCTTAACACCACCGGTACCGATCCGGTACCAAGACTGTCCCGCTACCCCCTTTTCCCTACAGAGACTAGAAGTGAGAGGACCCCCGGGTCCGAGATATCCTGTATCGCTGATATCCTTGCCTTAAGAACCTTACATAAAGCATTGAACTCGACTTGGTGTGGTGCCTGTTTGTGGGGCGGGAGGTAACTTGTCTGTACGATCGCCTGAGACGGTCCCACTCGGGGATCTCTCCCCCCCAGTATCCGGCCGACCCTCAGGGTCCCCGTCTAACATTGGTGGCCAGCGACGGGATCCGAACCTACGCATAATCGTACAGAAAGTCACCCGACCCACGACACACGACCACCATGACAACAGAGAGCGGAACAACGGAGAAATTCCAGATGGAAAAATTGGAAGACTACAACCACCGAGAACTGAAGCAATATTGCATGGAACTTGGTCTCCCAACCACGGGTCTGAGTACGAAGGAAGACTTCAAACGAGCCCTAGAAGCCTGGGCGGAAACGGGTACGGCCGTACCCCGAACACAAACAACCGAAACGAGCCCCGCACCAACTAAAGGAAGAGCGGGTCTCTCCCTGGAAGAGATCCGAGAAAGAGAAAAAACCAGACTCCACGAATTAGAACTAGCCCGACTTCGCTTGGATGGAGAACTCAAGCTGGCAGAACAAAAAATAACCCTGGAACACTTACGGCTCAGGGAAGAGCGAGAAGACAAGCAAAAACAGAGGGAGCTAGAGGAAAAGAAACTAGAGTACGAACATGAGCGCAATCTCAAAGCACTGGAGATCCAGAAACAGGATAAAGACCTCGGGCTCCCCGAACGACCGACCCCGTCTGCCTCGACCGAACCCAAGGTTCACATCCCCAAAGATGTCATCCGGGAATACCACAAGAACGATGATATACAGCAGTGGTTTAAAGCCTATGAGGTGGCAATGACCTCCCACCGGATTCCCCGAAGCGATTGGGGAGCCGGATTATGGGGGAGGTTTGTCAACGAAGGGCGGGACGCCCTGCTGCAACTCCCGGACCAGCTGATGACCTCCTACGACCACATGAAGGCCGCCCTCCTCACTCGATACGGGCTCACACCTGAGATGTACCGCCAACGGTTCCGCGACTGCAAACGGATTCCGGGTACAACTTGGGTGGAGTACGTGAACTTTTTTAGCCGAGCCTTCGAGGGGTGGATCAAGGGCAACAAGGTAACCACCTACGAACAACTCTTTGACCTTATCGTATGGGAACACCTGTCGAACAACTGCTTCGTGGAGCTCCGGCAACACCTCCTGGACAGTAAGCTAACCGACCCTCGACAACTCGCCGTCGAAGCCGACCGGTGGGAAAGCACCCGAGTTGGCCGGAACGCACCCAGCGAATTATCCAGATCGTATCGCCCCCGAGGGGGAGGAGGAAGTCAGGGTCGGGGGAGAGACCCCGGCCCCTCGTCACCCCCCAGAAACCCCCCGACCTCGGTTGGCCGAGGAAGCCCTGCCGTCCGGGCCGGTTTCCGGGCCAACATTACGTGCCACAGGTGCCAGCGACCCGGCCACTACGCCAGTGATCCCAACTGCCCAAAGAATCCGAACACTACCCCCCGCCAAGTTGCAGCGGCGGCCCTAGGGGAAGAACTAATCCCGGAGGACCAAGAAGAGTACGAGGCCGATCCCTCTGAATGGGCACCCGCCGCCATGGCACTGGTCTGCTTAGGGGAGAGAGACATGATTCCGCGGGCCCCCCTTCCCGCCAACACACAGAAGTACGGTCAATGGGTCAACATTAATGGCCGCCGGGCGGAAGCCCTCCGCGACACCGGGGCCAGTGTAACGGCGGTCCGACGCCACCTCGTCACTCCAGACCAAATCTTGCCGAACATTCTTTGCCCTGTCCGATCAGCCGACAACTCTGAAAGCCTATGCCACATGGCCTGCGTCCCCTTCGAGTGGGGGGGAGTAACAGGGATGTTAAAAGTAACTGTCCGCGATGATGCCCCCGTGGACTGCCTCCTAGGAAACGATCTTGAAAGCTCTCCCTGGGCAGCTGTCGAGCGGAGGGAGCACCTGGGGATGCTTGGCCTCCCCGAATGGGTCTGCGTCACGACCCGGTCCATGACCGCCCGCGCGGTCCCCAGCCCGGAAGAGCCCGAGTGGCCAGAACCTCCTCCCGCGCTCATCCCAGAGGAGGCCGCCCCAGAAGCCAGTCCATTGACCCAAACCGAAGAAGGATCCGACCAGCTTCGGGACGTCCCTGACCTGGCACACTGGCGGCAGGAGGGAGGCCCCACGCAGGAACAATTCCGGGCCGAACAGAAAACTTGTCCCTCTCTCGAAGGACTCCGGCAGCAAGCCCTGGTCCAGAGCACCGGGGATACCTCAGGGGCCCACTGGATCTACTGGGACCAAGACCTGCTCTACAGCGAGCAGAAAGTTGCAGAACTAGGGGCCGGTCGGGTGCTGGTGGTGCCCCTTCGCTTCCGAGACTTCCTCCTGAACTTAGCCCACGATGTCCCCCTTGCCGGACACCTGGGGCAGGATAAAACCTACGACCGCCTGGTGACCCATTTTTTCTGGCCCCACATGCGGAAGGATGTCACCAACCACTGCAAGGCCTGCCCCACCTGCCAGGCCAGCGGAAAAAGTGGCCGAAAAATCAAAGCACCGTTACAACCCTTTCCTGTCGTCACCACCCCGTTTGAACGAGTGGGAATAGACATTGTGGGGCCCCTCGACCCGCGAACAGCCCAAGGACATCGGTTCATCCTGGTCCTTGTAGACCACGCCACCCGCTATCCCGAGGCCATCCCTCTTCGGACTGTGACGGCCCCCGTGGTGGGCCGGGCCCTGATGGGGATCTTCTCCCGGGTGGGGTTCCCCCGGGAGGTCGTCAGTGACAGGGGCACGAACTTTATCTCCAGATATATGAAGTCCCTCTGGCAGCAATGCGGGGTCACCTACAAGTTCACGACCCCCTATCACCCGCAAGGAAATGGACTGGTCGAGAGATTCAACCGCACCCTCAAGGGGATGATTAGGGGTCTAGAAGAACCCCTTCGACGCCAGTGGGACGTACTACTTCCATGCCTCCTGTTTGCCTATCGGGAGGTCCCGCAGAAGTCCCTCGGCTTCAGCCCATTTGAACTCCTGTACGGGCACCCCGTCCGGGGCCCCCTCAGCCTAGTCAAGGAAGGTTGGGAGCAGCCTCCCCAGAAAACTCCCCCGGACATCTACAGGTATCTCCTGGCTCTCCGCAACCAGACCCGGCGGTTCCGAGACGCCGCCAAAGCCAACCTCGAGGCCAGTCAGGAGGACATGAAGAGGTGGTACGATCAGCACACGTCCTCCATTGAGTTCGAACCTGGACAACAGGTCTGGGTGATGTCCCCGGTTGAGCCCTGTGCACTCCAAGACAGATGGTCCGGGCCCTTCAAGGTAATCGAACGCAAGGGGCCCGTCACCTATTTAATCGACATGGAGACTGCCCGGAACCCCCTACGGGTCCTCCATGCCAACAGGCTCAAACCCCATTTTGTGCGATCCGAACTCAGCCTCCTGATGGCTACCGATACTGGGACAGAAGAAGACTCCGAACCCCTTCCGGACTTACTGAGGGCCCTCGAGCAGGATGGCTCAGTGGAAGGGGTCCAGCTCTCCGAGGCCCTGTCCCCGGAGCAACGCCAAGACTGCCAAACGCTCCTGAGGCAGTTCGCCTCCCTGTTCTCCCTCACCCCCGGGGTCACCCCCTGGTGCCTCCACGATGTGGACACCGGGGACAGCCCTCCTATTCGACACCGAGCGTACCGCGTACCAGACCGGGTACGAGCCTGCATCCAGACCGAGGTGTCCAAAATGCTGACCCTAGGAGTGATCGAACCCTCAGACAGTCCCTGGGCGAGCCCAGTCGTCCTGGTTCCCAAGGCAGCTGCCCCGGGCGTTGCCCCTGAGCTCCGGTTCTGCGTGGACTATCGGGGGCTGAATGCAGTTACCCGGACCGACGCTCATCCCATTCCCCGGGCAGACGAGCTAGTTGACCGGATGGGGGCCGCCCGCTACCTGAGCATCTTCGACCTAACAGCGGGCTACTGGCAGATCGGCCTCACCCCTAGGGCCCAAGAACGATCCGCCTTCTCTACCCCTGACGGGCACTACCACTTTAAAGTCATGCCCTTCGGCATGAAAAACGCCCCGGCAACGTTCCAACGGCTGGTAAACCAGGTACTGGCGGGCCTGGAAGACTTCAGCGCCGCCTACCTGGACGACATTGCTGTGTACAGCCACCAGTGGACCGACCACCTCCGCCACCTGCGGGAGGTTCTACACGCCCTCCAGCAAGCCGGGCTCACCATCAAAGCCAGCAAGTGCCAGGTTGGCCAAGGGTCCGTGACCTACCTAGGACACCAAGTGGGAAGCGGGCTGGTGGCCCCTCTCCAACTCAAGATCGCTGCCATCCAGGCCTGGCAACCCCCTACGATCCAAACGGAGGTCCGAGCCTTCCTGGGGCTCACCGGATACTACCGGCGGTTCGTGAAGGACTATGGCAGCATCGTGGGGCCCCTCACAGAGCTCACCTCCAAAAAGAGCCCCAAAACCGTCAACTGGACCCCGGCCTGCCAATCGGCCTTCGAAAAGCTAAAGACCGCCATGTGCACGGCCCCCGTGCTCCAGGCCCCCGACTACAGCCGGGAGTTCATTGTGCAGACGGACGCCTCCGATCATGGTGTGGGGGCCGTCCTCTCCCAACTCAACGCCGAAGGGGTCGACCATCCGGTGGTCTTCATCAGCCGACGCCTCTTGCCCCGAGAACAGCGCTGGAGCACCATTGAGAGAGAGGCCTTCGCCGTAGTCTGGGCACTCAAGAAGCTCCGGCCCTACCTCTTCGGCACCCACTTCCGGGTGCAAACAGACCACCGACCCCTGCAATGGCTGATGCAAATGCGGGGGGAGAACCCGAAGCTGCTACGTTGGTCCATCTCCCTGCAGGGGATGGACTTCACTGTGGAACATCGACCCGGCCAAGACCACGCCAACGCGGATGGCCTGTCCCGCTTTTTCCGCCTCGACGAGGAAAGTCCCCAAGAAGATGGGTGACTCTCCCCGCCTTCAGCTGGGGGGGACGCATGTTGGACAGGCCACATGAAGGGCTCGCTCCCTCCCCGCAGGACAGGGCCCGGGCCACCGTCAGCACCATTGCCTGGCCCAGCCGCCATCTTGGACACGGCACCACGCGGCCGTGCGGCCTCAGCCCAACCCCAACCCTGGGCCTGGCCAGGCCCCGACATCCCGGCACCACCCTCCACCCAGGAGGTGAACGGCCCACTTGGCAGGTCAATGGGAGTACGAAGTGTCGATGGCTCTCCCCCGCCAGGTGCCGAGCACCCCCAGCCTCCTCGGGCGCTGGCTCCACCCCTCTGCTGGGTGTCTGGGCTCCCTCATCCCAGACCTCCCGACCTCCAAGAGCGAGGGTCCGGACATCAAAGGGCGCCAGACCTATAACTGAGGCAGCCCCAGGACAGGAAGGCAGTTGTATCCTGGAGTCGAGAGACCCAAGAAGAACTCATCCGTAACTGGCCTGCTGGCGCTGCCGCGGCCCTCTGCCTCGTGAAACCATCGTCTTGGCCTGCTGGCGCTGCCGCGGCCCTCTGCCTCGTGAAACCTTCGTCTTGGCCTGCTGGCGCTGCCGCGGCCCTCTGCCTCGTGAAACCATCGTCTTGGCCTGCTGGCGCTGCCGCGGCCCTCTGCCTCGTGAAACCATCGTCTTGGCCTGCTGGCGCTGCCGCGGCCCTCTGCCTCGTGAAACCATCGTCTTGGCCTGCTGGCGCTGCCGCGGCCCTCTGCTTTGTGAGACTATCATCTTGGCCTGCTGGCGCCGCCGCGGCCCGATCCACAGACACTCCAGCTCGAGGATTGTGAGCTCGCCTCTTAACACCACCGGTACCGATCCGGTACCAAGACTGTCCCGCTACCCCCTTTTCCCTACAGAGACTAGAAGTGAGAGGACCCCCGGGTCCGAGATATCCTGTATCGCTGATATCCTTGCCTTAAGAACCTTACATAAAGCATTGAACTCGACTTGGTGTGGTGCCTGTTTGTGGGGCGGGAGGTAACTTGTCTGTACGATCGCCGGAGACGGTCCCACTCGGGGATCTCTCCCCCCCAGTATCCGGCCGACCCTCAGGGTCCCCGTCTAACATAGTCTATGAATGCCAGTCTGTGAGGGGTGCGAGAGTGCTTGCAGTAGTCTATGACTGCTAGTGTGTGAGGGGTGCGAGAGTGCTTGCAGTAGTCTATGACTGCTAGTCTGCGAGGGGTGCGAGAGTGTTTGCAGTAGTCCATGACTGCTAGTCTGCGAGGGGTGCGAGAGTGCTTGTAGTAGTCTATGAATGCCAGTCTGTGAGGGGTGCGAGAGTGCTTGCAGTAGTCTATGACTGCTAGTCTGTGAGGGGTGCGAGAGTGCTTGCAGTAGTCTATGACTGCTAGTGTGTGAGGGGTGCGAGAGTGCTTGCAGTAGTCTATGACTGCTAGTCTGCGAGGGGTGCGAGAGTGCTTGCAGTAGTCTATGACTGCTAGTGTGTGAGGGGTGTGAGAGTGCTTGTGGCAGTCAATGACTGCTAGTCTGTGAGGGGGGCGAGAGTACTTGTGATAGTCTATGACCGCCTGTCTGTGAAGCGTGTGTGAGTGCTAGCAATAGTCTATGACTGCTAGTCCATGAAGGGTGCTAGAGGAGAGTCGGCAGTCTATGGCTGCTAGTATTTGACTGGTGTATGAGCGCTTGTGGTAGTCTATGAACACTAGTCTGTGCGGGATACTAGAGCTCTTGCAGTAGTCTATGAATGCCAGTCTGTGAGGGGTGCGAGAGTGCTTGCAGTAGTCTATGACTGCTAGTCTGTGAGGGGTGTGAGAGTGCTTGCAGTAGTCTATGACTGCCAATCTGTGAGGGGTGCGAAGGGCTTGCAGTAGTCTATAACTGCCAATCTGTGAGGGGTGCGAAGGGCTTGCAGTAGTCTATGACTGCTAGTCTGCGAGGGGTGCGAGAGTGCTTGCAGTAGTCTATGAATGCCAGTCTGTGAGGGGTGCGAGAGTGCTTGCGGTAGTCTATGACTGCTAGTGTGTGAGGGGTGCGAGAGCGCTTGCGGTAGTCTATGACTGCTAGTCTGTGAGGGGTGTGAGAGTGCTTGCGGTTGTTTATTAGTGCTAGTGTGTAAGGGGTGCGAGAGTGCTTGCAAGTAGTCTATGACTGCTAGTGTGTGAGGGGTGCGGGAGTGCTTGCAGTAGTCTATGAATGCTAGTCTGTGAGGGTTGTGAGAGTGCTTGCAGTAGTCTATGACTGCTAGTCTGTGAGGGGTTTGAAAGTGCTTGCAGTAGTCTATGAATGCTAGTCTGTGAGGGGTGCGAGAGTGCTTGCAGTAGTATATGACTGCTAGTCTGTGAGGGGTGTGAGGGTGCTTGCAGTAGTCTATGACTGCTAATCTGTGAGGGGTGTGAGGGTGCTTGCAGTAGTCTATGACTGCTAGTGTGTGAGGGGTGCGGGAGTGCTTGCAGTAGTCTATGAATGCTAGTCTGTGAGGGGTGTGAGAGTGCTTGCAGTAGTCTATGACTGCTAGTCTGTGAGGGGTGTGAAAGTGCTTGCAGTAGTCTATGAATGCTAGTCTGTGAGGGGTGCGAGAGTGCTTGCAGTAGTATATGACTGCTAGTCTGTGAGGGGTGTGAGGGTGCTTGCAGTAGTCTATGACTGCTAATCTGTGAGGGGTGCGAGAGTGCTTGCAGTAGTCCATGACTGCTAGTCTGTGAGGGGTGCGAGAGTGCTTGCAGTAGTCCATGACTGCTAGTGTGTGAGGGGTGCGAGAGCGCTTGCGGTAGTCTATGACTGCTAGTCTGTGAGGGGTGTGAGAGTGCTTGCGGTAGTTTATTAGTGCTAGTCTGTAAGGGGTGCGAGAGTGCTTGCAAGTAGTCTATGACTGCTAGTGTGTGAGGGGTGCGAGAGTGCTTGTAGTAGTCTATGAATGCCAGTCTGTGAGGGGTGCGAGAGTGCTTGTAGTAGTCTATGACTGCTAGTCTGTGAGGGGTGCGAGAGTGCTTGCGGTAGTCTATGAATGCTAGTCTGTGAGGGGTGCGAGAGTGCTTGTAGTAGTCTATGAATGCCAGTCTGTGAGGGGTGCGAGAGTGCTTGCAGTAGTCTATGACTGCTAGTTTGTGAGGGGTGCGAGAGTACTTGTAGTAGTCTATGAATGCCAGTCTGTAAGGGGTGCGAGAGTGCTTGCAGTAGTCTATGACTGCTAGTCTGTGAGGTGTGCGAGAGTGCTTGCAGTAGTCTATGACCGCTAGTCTGTGAGGGGTGCGAGAGTGCTTGCAGTAGTCTATGACTGCTAGTGTGTGAGGGGTGCGAGAGTGCTTGCAGTAGTCTATGACTGCTAGTCATTTAGGGGTGCGAGAGTGTTTGCAGTAGTCCATGACTGCTAGTCTGCGAGCGGTGCGAGAGGGCTTGTAGTAGTCTATGAATGCCAGTCTGTGAGGGGTGCGAGAGTGCTTGCAGTAGTCTATGACTGCTAGTCTGCGAGGGGTGTGAGAGTGTTTGCAGTAGTCCATGACTGCTAGTCTGCGAGGGGTGCGAGAGTGCTTGTAGTAGTCTATGAATGCCAGTCTGTGAGGGGTGCGAGAGTGCTTGCAGTAGTCTATGACTGCTAGTCTGTGAGGGGTGCGAGAGTGCTTGCAGTAGTCTATGACTGCTAGTGTGTGAGGGGTTCGAGAGTGTTTGCAGTAGTCTATGACTGCTAGTCTGTGTGGGGTGCGAGAGTGCTTGCGGTAGTCTATGACTGCTAGTGTGTGAGGGGTGCGAGAGTGCTTGTAGTAGTCTATGACAGCTAGTCTGTGAGGGGTGCGAGAGTGCTTGCAGTAGTCTATGAATGCCAGTCTGTAAGGGGTGCGAGAGTGCTTGCAGTAGTCTATGACTGCTAGTCTGTGAGGGGTGCGAGAGTGCTTGCAGTAGTCTATGACTGCTAGTCTGTGAGGGGTGCGAGAGTGCTTGCAGTAGTCTATGACTGCTAGTGTGTGAGGGGTGCGAGAGTGCTTGCAGTAGTCTATGACTGCTAGTCATTGAGGGGTGCGAGAGTGTTTGCAGTAGTCCATGACTGCTAGTCTGCGAGCGGTGCGAGAGGGCTTGTAGTAGTCTATGAATGCCAGTCTGTGAGGGGTGCGAGAGTGCTTGCAGTAGTCTATGACTGCTAGTCTGCGAGGGGTGCGAGAGTGTTTGCAGTAGTCCATGACTGCTAGTCTGCGAGGGGTGCGAGAGTGCTTGTAGTAGTCTATGAATGCCAGTCTGTGAGGGGTGCGAGAGTGCTTGCAGTAGTCTATGACTGCTAGTCTGTGAGGGGTGCGAGAGTGCTTGCAGTAGTCTATGACTGCTAGTGTGTGAGGGGTGCGAGAGTGCTTGCAGTAGTCTATGACTGCTAGTCTGCGAGGGGTGCGAGAGTGCTTGCAGTAGTCTATGACTGCTAGTGTGTGAGGGGTGTGAGAGTGCTTGTGGCAGTCAATGACTGCTAGTCTGTGAGGGGTGCGAGAGTACTTGTGATAGTCTATGACCGCCTGTCTGTGAAGCGTGTGTGAGTGCTAGCAATAGTCTATGACTGCTAGTCCATGAAGGGTGCTAGAGGAGAGTCGGCAGTCTATGGCTGCTAGTATTTGACTGGTGTATGAGCGCTTGTGGTAGTCTATGAACACTAGTCTGTGCGGGATACTAGAGCTCTTGCAGTAGTCTATGACTGCTAGTCTGCGAGGGGTGCGAGAGTGTTTGCAGTAGTCCATGACTGCTAGTCTGTGAGGGGTGCGAGAGTGCTTGCAGTAGTCTATGACTGCTAGTGTGTGAGGGGTGCGAGAGTGCTTGCAGTAGTCTATGACTGCTAGTGTGTGAGGGGTGCGAGAGTGCTTGTAGTAGTCTATGACTGCTAGTCTGTGAGGGGTGCGAGAGTGCTTGCAGTAGTCTATGAATGCCAGTCTGTAAGGGGTGCGAGAGTGCTTGCAGTAGTCTATGACTGCCAGTCTGTGAGGGGTGCGAGAGTGCTTGCAGTAGTCTATGACTGCTAGTCTGTGAGGGGTGCGAGAGTGCTTGCAGTAGTTTATGACTCCTAGTGTGTGAGGGGTGCGAGAGTGCTTGCAGTAGTCTATGACTGCTAGTCATTGAGGGGTGCGAGAGTGCTTGCAGTAGTCTATGACTGCTAGTCATTGAGGGGTGCGAGAGTGTTTGCAGTAGTCCATGACTGCTAGTCTGCGAGCGGTGCGAGAGGGCTTGTAGTAGTCTATGAATGCCAGTCTGTGAGGGGTGCGAGAGTGCTTGCAGTAGTCTATGACTGCTAGTCTGCGAGGGGTGCGAGAGTGTTTGCAGTAGTCCATGACTGCTAGTCTGCGAGGGGTGCGAGAGTGCTTGTAGTAGTCTATGAATGCCAGTCTGTGAGGGGTGCGAGAGTGCTTGCAGTAGTCTATGACTGCTAGTCTGTGAGGGGTGCGAGAGTGCTTGCAGTAGTCTATGACTGCTAGTGTGTGAGGGGTGCGAGAGTGCTTGCAGTAGTCTATGACTGCTAGTCTGCGAGGGGTGCGAGAGTGCTTGCAGTAGTCTATGACTGCTAGTGTGTGAGGGGTGCGAGAGTGCTTGCAGTAGTCTATGACTGCTAGTCTGCGAGGGGTGCGAGAGTGTTTGCAGTAGTCCATGACTGCTAGTCTGCGAGGGGTGCGAGAGTGCTTGTAGTAGTCTATGAATGCCAGTCTGTGAGGGGTGCGAGAGTGCTTGCAGTAGTCTATGACTGCTAGTCTGTGAGGGGTGCGAGAGTGCTTGCAGTAGTCTATGACTGCTAGTGTGTGAGGGGTGCGAGAGTGCTTGCAGTAGTCTATGACTGCTAGTCTGCGAGGGGTGCGAGAGTGCTTGCAGTAGTCTATGACTGCTAGTGTGTGAGGGGTGTGAGAGTGCTTGTGGCAGTCAATGACTGCTAGTCTGTGAGGGGGGCGAGAGTACTTGTGATAGTCTATGACCGCCTGTCTGTGAAGCGTGTGTGAGTGCTAGCAATAGTCTATGACTGCTAGTCCATGAAGGGTGCTAGAGGAGAGTCGGCAGTCTATGGCTGCTAGTATTTGACTGGTGTATGAGCGCTTGTGGTAGTCTATGAACACTAGTCTGTGCGGGATACTAGAGCTCTTGCAGTAGTCTATGAATGCCAGTCTGTGAGGGGTGCGAGAGTGCTTGCAGTAGTCTATGACTGCTAGTCTGTGAGGGGTGTGAGAGTGCTTGCAGTAGTCTATGACTGCCAATCTGTGAGGGGTGCGAAGGGCTTGCAGTAGTCTATAACTGCCAATCTGTGAGGGGTGCGAAGGGCTTGCAGTAGTCTATGACTGCTAGTCTGCGAGGGGTGCGAGAGTGCTTGCAGTAGTCTATGAATGCCAGTCTGTGAGGGGTGCGAGAGTGCTTGCGGTAGTCTATGACTGCTAGTGTGTGAGGGGTGCGAGAGCGCTTGCGGTAGTCTATGACTGCTAGTCTGTGAGGGGTGTGAGAGTGCTTGCGGTTGTTTATTAGTGCTAGTGTGTAAGGGGTGCGAGAGTGCTTGCAAGTAGTCTATGACTGCTAGTGTGTGAGGGGTGCGGGAGTGCTTGCAGTAGTCTATGAATGCTAGTCTGTGAGGGTTGTGAGAGTGCTTGCAGTAGTCTATGACTGCTAGTGTGTGAGGGGTTTGAAAGTGCTTGCAGTAGTCTATGAATGCTAGTCTGTGAGGGGTGCGAGAGTGCTTGCAGTAGTATATGACTGCTAGTCTGTGAGGGGTGTGAGGGTGCTTGAAGTAGTCTATGACTGCTAATCTGTGAGGGGTGTGAGGGTGCTTGCAGTAGTCTATGACTGCTAGTGTGTGAGGGGTGCGGGAGTGCTTGCAGTAGTCTATGAATGCTAGTCTGTGAGGGGTGTGAGAGTGCTTGCAGTAGTCTATGACTGCTAGTCTGTGAGGGGTGTGAAAGTGCTTGCAGTAGTCTATGAATGCTAGTCTGTGAGGGGTGCGAGAGTGCTTGCAGTAGTATATGACTGCTAGTCTGTGAGGGGTGTGAGGGTGCTTGCAGTAGTCTATGACTGCTAATCTGTGAGGGGTGCGAGAGTGCTTGCAGTAGTCCATGACTGCTAGTCTGTGAAGGGTGCGAGAGTGCTTGTAGTAGTCTATGACTGCTAGTCTGTGAGGGGTGCGAGAGTGCTTGTAGTAGTCTATGAATGCCAGTCTGTGAGGGGTGCGAGAGTGCTTGCAGTAGTCTATGAATGCCAGTCTGTGAGGGGTGCGAGAGTGCTTGCAGTAGTCTATGAATGCCAGTCTGTGAGGGGTGCGAGAGTGCTTGCAGTAGTCTATGAATGCCAGTCTGTGAGGGGTGCGAGAGTGCTTGCAGTAGTCTATGACTGCTGGGGTGTGAGGGTACTTGCAGTAGTCTATGACTGCTAGTGTGTGAGGGGTGCGAGAGTGCTTGTAGTAGTCTATGACTGCTAGTCTGTGAAGGGTGCGAGAGTGCTTGCAGTAGTCTATGACTGCTAGTGTGTGAGGGGTGCGAGAGTGCTTGCAGTAGTCTATGACTGCTAGTCATTGAGGGGTGCGAGAGTGTTTGCAGTAGTCCATGACTGCTAGTCTGCGAGCGGTGCGAGAGGGCTTGTAGTAGTCTATGAATGCCAGTCTGTGAGGGGTGCGAGAGTGCTTGCAGTAGTCTATGACTGCTAGTCTGCGAGGGGTGCGAGAGTGTTTGCAGTAGTCCATGACTGCTAGTCTGCGAGGGGTGCGAGAGTGCTTGTAGTAGTCTATGAATGCCAGTCTGTGAGGGGTGCGAGAGTGCTTGCAGTAGTCTATGACTGCTAGTCTGTGAGGGGTGCGAGAGTGCTTGCAGTAGTCTATGACTGCTAGTGTGTGAGGGGTGCGAGAGTGCTTGCAGTAGTCTATGACTGCTAGTCTGCGAGGGGTGCGAGAGTGCTTGCAGTAGTCTATGACTGCTAGTGTGTGAGGGGTGTGAGAGTGCTTGTGGCAGTCAATGACTGCTAGTCTGTGAGGGGTGCGAGAGTACTTGTGATAGTCTATGACCGCCTGTCTGTGAAGCGTGTGTGAGTGCTAGCAATAGTCTATGACTGCTAGTCCATGAAGGGTGCTAGAGGAGAGTCGGCAGTCTATGGCTGCTAGTATTTGACTGGTGTATGAGCGCTTGTGGTAGTCTATGAACACTAGTCTGTGCGGGATACTAGAGCTCTTGCAGTAGTCTATGACTGCTAGTCTGCGAGGGGTGCGAGAGTGTTTGCAGTAGTCCATGACTGCTAGTCTGTGAGGGGTGCGAGAGTGCTTGCAGTAGTCTATGACTGCTAGTGTGTGAGGGGTGCGAGAGTGCTTGCAGTAGTCTATGACTGCTAGTGTGTGAGGGGTGCGAGAGTGCTTGTAGTAGTCTATGACTGCTAGTCTGTGAGGGGTGCGAGAGTGCTTGCAGTAGTCTATGAATGCCAGTCTGTAAGGGGTGCGAGAGTGCTTGCAGTAGTCTATGACTGCCAGTCTGTGAGGGGTGCGAGAGTGCTTGCAGTAGTCTATGACTGCTAGTCTGTGAGGGGTGCGAGAGTGCTTGCAGTAGTTTATGACTGCTAGTGTGTGAGGGGTGCGAGAGTGCTTGCAGTAGTCTATGACTGCTAGTCATTGAGGGGTGCGAGAGTGCTTGCAGTAGTCTATGACTGCTAGTCATTGAGGGGTGCGAGAGTGTTTGCAGTAGTCCATGACTGCTAGTCTGCGAGCGGTGCGAGAGGGCTTGTAGTAGTCTATGAATGCCAGTCTGTGAGGGGTGCGAGAGTGCGTGCAGTAGTCTATGACTGCTAGTCTGCGAGGGGTGCGAGAGTGTTTGCAGTAGTCCATGACTGCTAGTCTGCGAGGGGTGCGAGAGTGCTTGTAGTAGTCTATGAATGCCAGTCTGTGAGGGGTGCGAGAGTGCTTGCAGTAGTCTATGACTGCTAGTCTGTGAGGGGTGCGAGAGTGCTTGCAGTAGTCTATGACTGCTAGTGTGTGAGGGGTGCGAGAGTGCTTGCAGTAGTCTATGACTGCTAGTCTGCGAGGGGTGCGAGAGTGCTTGCAGTAGTCTATGACTGCTAGTGTGTGAGGGGTGCGAGAGTGCTTGCAGTAGTCTATGACTGCTAGTCTGCGAGGGGTGCGAGAGTGTTTGCAGTAGTCCATGACTGCTAGTCTGCGAGGGGTGCGAGAGTGCTTGTAGTAGTCTATGAATGCCAGTCTGTGAGGGGTGCGAGAGTGCTTGCAGTAGTCTATGACTGCTAGTCTGTGAGGGGTGCGAGAGTGCTTGCAGTAGTCTATGACTGCTAGTGTGTGAGGGGTGCGAGAGTGCTTGCAGTAGTCTATGACTGCTAGTCTGCGAGGGGTGCGAGAGTGCTTGCAGTAGTCTATGACTGCTAGTGTGTGAGGGGTGTGAGAGTGCTTGTGGCAGTCAATGACTGCTAGTCTGTGAGGGGGGCGAGAGTACTTGTGATAGTCTATGACCGCCTGTCTGTGAAGCGTGTGTGAGTGCTAGCAATAGTCTATGACTGCTAGTCCATGAAGGGTGCTAGAGGAGAGTCGGCAGTCTATGGCTGCTAGTATTTGACTGGTGTATGAGCGCTTGTGGTAGTCTATGAACACTAGTCTGTGCGGGATACTAGAGCTCTTGCAGTAGTCTATGAATGCCAGTCTGTGAGGTGTGCGAGAGTGCTTGCAGTAGTCTATGACTGCTAGTCTGTGAGGGGTGTGAGAGTGCTTGCAGTAGTCTATGACTGCCAATCTGTGAGGGGTGCGAAGGGCTTGCAGTAGTCTATGACTGCTAGTCTGCGAGGGGTGCGAGAGTGCTTGCAGTAGTCTATGAATGCCAGTCTGTGAGGGGTGCGAGAGTGCTTGCGGTAGTCTATGACTGCTAGTCTGTGAGGGGTGTGAGAGTGCTTGCAGTTGTTTATTAGTGCTAGTGTGTAAGGGGTGCGAGAGTGCTTGCAAGTAGTCTATGACTGCTAGTGTGTGAGGGGTGCGGGAGTGCTTGCAGTAGTCTATGAATGCTAGTCTGTGAGGGTTGTGAGAGTGCTTGCAGTAGTCTATGACTGCTAGTCTGTGAGGGGTTTGAAAGTGCTTGCAGTAGTCTATGAATGCTAGTCTGTGAGGGGTGCGAGAGTGCTTGCAGTAGTATATGACTGCTAGTCTGTGAGGGGTGTGAGGGTGCTTGCAGTAGTCTATGACTGCTAATCTGTGAGGGGTGTGAGGGTGCTTGCAGTAGTCTATGACTGCTAGTGTGTGAGGGGTGTGGGAGTGCTTGCAGTAGTCTATGAATGCTAGTCTGTGAGGGGTGTGAGAGTGCTTGCAGTAGTCTATGACTGCTAGTCTGTGAGGGGTGTGAAAGTGCTTGCAGTAGTCTATGAATGCTAGTCTGTGAGGGGTGCGAGAGTGCTTGCAGTAGTATATGACTGCTAGTCTGTGAGGGGTGTGAGGGTGCTTGCAGTAGTCTATGACTGCTAATCTGTGAGGGGTGCGAGAGTGCTTGCAGTAGTCCATGACTGCTAGTCTGTGAAGGGTGCGAGAGTGCTTGTAGTAGTCTATGACTGCTAGTCTGTGAGGGGTGCGAGAGTGCTTGTAGTAGTCTATGAATGCCAGTCTGTGAGGGGTGCGAGAGTGCTTGCAGTAGTCTATGAATGCCAGTCTGTGAGGGGTGCGAGAGTGCTTGCAGTAGTCTATGAATGCCAGTCTGTGAGGGGTGCGAGAGTGCTTGCAGTAGTCTATGAATGCCAGTCTGTGAGGGGTGCGAGAGTGCTTGCAGTAGTCTATGACTGCTGGGGTGTGAGGGTACTTGCAGTAGTCTATGACTGCTAGTGTGTGAGGGGTGCGAGAGTGCTTGTAGTAGTCTATGACTGCTAGTCTGTGAAGGGTGCGAGAGTGCTTGCAGTAGTCTATGACTGCTAGTGTTTGAGGGGTGCGAGAGTGCTTGCAGTAGTCTATGAATGCCAGTCTGTGAGGGGTGCGAGAGTGCTTGCAGTAGTCTATGACTGCTAGTCTGTGAGGGGTGCGAGAGTGCTCGCAGTAGTCAATGACTGCTAGTCTGTGAGGGGCGCAAGAGTGCTTGCAGTAGTCTATGACTGCTAGTCTGTGAGGGGTGCGAGATTGCTTGCAGTAGTCTATGACTGCTAGTCTGCGAGGGGTGCGAGAGTGCTTGCAGTAGTCTATGACTGCCAGTCTGTGAGGGGTGCGAGAGTGCTTGCAGTAGTCTATGACTGCTAGTCTGTGAGGGGTGCGAGAGTGCTTGCAGTAGTTTATGACTGCTAGTGTGTGAGGGGTGCGAGAGTGCTTGCAGTAGTCTATGACTGCTAGTCATTGAGGGGTGCGAGAGTGTTTGCAGTAGTCCATGACTGCTAGTCTGTGAGGGGTGCGAGAGTGCTTGCAGTAGTCTATGACTGCTAGTCTGCGAGGGGTGCGAGAGTGTTTGCAGTAGTCCATGACTGCTAGTCTGCGAGGGGTGCGAGAGTGCTTGTAGTAGTCTATGAATGCCAGTCTGTGAGGGGTGCGAGAGTGCTTGCAGTAGTCTATGACTGCTAGTCTGTGAGGGGTGCGAGAGTGCTTGCAGTAGTCTATGACTGCTAGTGTGTGAGGGGTGCGAGAGTGCTTGCAGTAGTCTATGACTGCTAGTCTGCGAGGGGTGCGAGAGAACTTGCAGTAGTCTATGACTGCTAGTGTGTGAGGGGTGCGAGAGTGCTTGCAGTAGTCTATGACTGCTAGTCTGCGAGGGGTGCGAGAGTGTTTGCAGTAGTCCATGACTGCTAGTCTGCGAGGGGTGCGAGAGTGCTTGTAGTAGTCTATGAATGCCAGTCTGTGAGGGGTGCGAGAGTGCTTGCAGTAGTCTATGACTGCTAGTGTGTGAGGGGTGCGAGAGTGCTTGCAGTAGTCTATGACTGCTAGTCTGCGAGGGGTGCGAGAGTGCTTGCAGTAGTCTATGACTGCTAGTGTGTGAGGGGTGTGAGAGTGCTTGTGGCAGTCAATGACTGCTAGTCTGTGAGGGGGGCGAGAGTACTTGTGATAGTCTATGACCGCCTGTCTGTGAAGCGTGTGTGAGTGCTAGCAATAGTAGTCCATGAAGGGTGCTAGAGGAGAGTCGGCAGTCTATGGCTGCTAGTATTTGACTGGTGTATGAGCGCTTGTGGTAGTCTATGAACACTAGTCTGTGCGGGATAGTAGAGCTCTTGCAGTAGTCTATGAATGCCAGTCTGTGAGGGGTGCGAGAGTGCTTGCAGTAGTCTATGACTGCTAGTCATTGAGGGGTTCGAGAGTGCTTGCAGTAGTATATGACTGCTAGTCTGTGAGGGGTGTGAGAGTGCTTGCAGTAGTCTATGACTGCCAATCTATGAGGGGTGCGAAGGGCTTGCAGTAGTCTATAACTGCCAATCTGTGAGGGGTGCGAAGGGCTTGCAGTAGTCTATGACTGCTAGTCTGCGAGGGGTGCGAGAGTGCTTGCAGTAGTCTATGAATGCCAGTCTGTGAGGGGTGCGAGAGTGCTTGCGGTAGTCTATGACTGATAGTGTGTGAGGGGTGCGAGAGCGCTTGCGGTAGTCTATGACTGCTAGTCTGTGAGGGGTGTGAGAGTGCTTGCGGTTGTTTATTAGTGCTAGTCTGTAAGGGGTGCGAGAGTGCTTGCAAGTAGTCTATGACTGCTAGTGTGTGAGGGGTGCGGGAGTGCTTGCAGTAGTCTATGAATGCTAGTCTGTGAGGGTTGTGAGAGTGCTTGCAGTAGTCTATGACTGCTAGTCTGTGAGGGGTTTGAAAGTGCTTGCAGTAGTCTATGAATGCTAGTCTGTGAGGGGTGCGAGAGTGCTTGCAGTAGTATATGACTGCTAGTCTGTGAGGGGTGTGAGGGTGCTTGCAGTAGTCTATGACTGCTAATCTGTGAGGGGTGTGAGGGTGCTTGCAGTAGTCTATGACTGCTAGTGTGTGAGGGGTGCGGGAGTGCTTGCAGTAGTCTATGAATGCTAGTCTGTGAGGGGTGTGAGAGTGCTTGCAGTAGTCTATGACTGCTAGTCTGTGAGGGGTGTGAAAGTGCTTGCAGTAGTCTATGAATGCTAGTCTGTGAGGGGTGCGAGAGTGCTTGCAGTAGTATATGACTGCTAGTCTGTGAGGGGTGTGAGGGTGCTTGCAGTAGTCTATGACTGCTAATCTGTGAGGGGTGCGAGAGTGCTTGCAGTAGTCCATGACTGCTAGTCTGTGAAGGGTGCGAGAGTGCTTGTAGTAGTCTATGACTGCTAGTATGTGAGGGGTGCGAGAGTGCTTGTAGTAGTCTATGAATGCCAGTCTGTGAGGGGTGCGAGAGTGCTTGCAGTAGTCTATGAATGCCAGTCTGTGAGGGGTGCGAGAGTGCTTGCAGTAGTCTATGAATGCCAGTCTGTGAGGGGTGCGAGAGTGCTTGCAGTAGTCTATGAATGCCAGTCTGTGAGGGGTGCGAGAGTGCTTGCAGTAGTCTGACTGCTGGGGTGTGAGGGTACTTGCAGTAGTCTATGACTGCTAATGTGTGAGGGGTGCGAGAGTGCTTGTAGTAGTCTATGACTGCTAGTCTGTGAAGGGTGCGAGAGTGCTTGCAGTAGTCTATGACTGCTAGTGTTTGAGGGGTGCGAGAGTGCTTGCAGTAGTCTAGGCCGCTGCGACCTGGCGGGGGGTAGTGTTCGGATTCTTTGGGCAGTTGGGATCACTGGCGTAGTGGCCGGGTCGCTGGCATCTGTGGCACATAACGTTGGCCCGGAAACCGGCCCGGATGGCAGGGCTTCCTCGGCCGACCGGGGTCGAGGGGTTGCTGGGGGGTGACGAGGGGCCGGGGTCTCTCCCCCGACCCTGGCCTCCTCCTCCTCGGGGGCGATGGGGCCCTGGGTGCGGTCTGGATGATTCGCTGGGTCCGTTCCGGCCAACTCGGGTGCTTTCCCACCGGTCGGCTTCGGCGGCGAGTTGTCGAGGTTCGGTTAGCTTACTGTCCAAGAGGTGTTGCCGGAGCTCCACGAAGCAGTTGTTCGACAGGTGCTCCCATACGATAAGGTCAAAGAGTTGTTCGTAGGTGGTCACTTTGTTGCCCTTGATCCACCCCTCGAAGGCTCGGCTAAAGAAGTTCACGTACTCCACCCAGGTTGTACCCGGAATCCGTTTGCAGTCGCGGAACCGTTGGCGGTACATCTCAGGTGTGAGCCCGTATCGAGTGAGGAGGGCGGCCTTCATGTGGTCGTAGGATGTCATCAGATGGTCCGGGAGTTGCAGCAGGGCGTCCCGCCCTTCGTTGACAAACCTCCCCCATAATCCGGCTCCCCAGTCGCTTCGGGGAATCCGGTGGGAGGTCATTGCCACCTCATAGGCTTTAAACCACTGCTGTATATCATCGTTCTTGTGGTATTCCCGGATGACATCTTTGGGGATGTGAACCTTGGGCTCGGTAGAGGCAGACAGGGTCGGTCGTTCGGGGAGCCCGAGGTCTTTATTCTGTTTCTGGATCTCCAGTTCTTTGAGATTGCGCTCATGTTCGTACACTAGTTTCTTTTCCTCTAGCTCTCTCTGTCTTTGCTTCTCGTCTCGCTCCTCTCGGAGCCGTAAGTGTTCCAGAGTTATTTTTTGTTCCGCCAGCTTGAGTTCCCCATCCAAGCGAAGTCGGGCTAGTTCTAACTCGTGGAGTCTGCTTTTTTCTCTTTCTCGGATCTCTTCCAGGGAGAGACCCGCTCTTCTTTCTTCAGTTGGTGCGGGGCTCGTCTCGGTTGTTCGTGTTCGGGGTACGGCCGTACCCGTTTCCGCCCAAGCTTCTAGGGCTCGTTTGAAGTCTTCCTTCGTGCTCAGACCTGTGGTTGGGAGACCAAGTTCTATGCAATATTGCTTCAGTTCTCGGTGGTTGTAGTCTTCCAATTTTTCTATCTGGAATTTCTCCGTTGTTCCGCTCTCTGTTGTCATGGTGGTCGTGTGCCGTGGGTCGAGTGACTTTCTGTACGATTATGCGTAGGTTCGGATCCCGTCGCTGGCCACCAATGTTAGACGGGGACCCTGAGGGTCGGCCGGATGCTGAGGGAGAGATCCCCGAGGGGGACCGTCTCCGGCGATCGTACAGACAAGTTACCTCCCTCCCCACAAATAGGCACCACACCAGGTCGAGTTCAATACTTTATATAAGGTTCGTAAGGCAAGGATATCAGCGATACAGGATAGCTCGGACCCGGGGGTCCTCTCACTTCTAGTCTCTGTAGGGAAAGGGGGTAGCGGGACAGTCTTGGTACCGGGTCGGTACAGGTGGTGGTAAGAGGCAAGCTCACAATCCTCGAGCTGGAGAGTCTGCGAGTTGGGCCGCGGCAGCGCCAGCAGGCCAAGATGATGGTTTCACGAGGCAGAGGGCCGCGGCAGCGCCAGCAGGCCAAGA
Organism: Lissotriton helveticus; assembly: GCF_964261635.1. Taxonomy (NCBI): domain Eukaryota; kingdom Metazoa; phylum Chordata; class Amphibia; order Caudata; family Salamandridae; genus Lissotriton; species Lissotriton helveticus. The sequence continues at coordinate 1,974,898 of NC_136067.1, read as the reverse complement.
CGATGGTTTCACGAGGCAGAGGGCCGCGGCAGCGCCAGCAGGCCAAGACGATGGTTTCACGAGGCAGAGGGCCGCGGCAGTGCCAGCAGGCCAAGACGATGGTTTCACGAGGCAGAGGGCCGCGCCAGCGCCAGCAGGCCAAGACAATGGTTTCACGAGGCAGAGGGCCGCGGCAGCGCCAGCAGGCCAAGACGATGGTTTCACGAGGCAGAGGGCCGCGGCAGCGCCAGCAGGCCAGTCACGGATGAGTTCTTCTCGGGTCTCTCGACTCCAGGATACAACTGCCTTCCTGGTCTGGCCCTGCCCCAGTTATAGGTCTGGTCCCCTTTGATGTCCGGACCCTCGCGCCTGGGGCCAGGAGGTCCGGGATGAGGGAGTCCAGACACCCAGCAGGGGGGTGGAGCCAGCGCCCAGGGCGGCCGGGGGTGATCGACACCTGGCGGAGGAGAGCCGTTGACGATTCCTTCTCCCATTGACTCGCCAAGTGGTCACTCTGCCTCCTGGGGGGAGGTTGGTGCCTCGATGTCGGGGCCGGCCGGGCCCAGGGTTAGGGTCGAGTTGAGGCCACGCGGCCTCGTGCTGCAGTGCCCCAAGATGGCGGCTGGGCCGAGGCCGTGGTGTGGATGGTGACCCGGGCCAGCTGGGTCCGGGGCTGGTGTCTTGTGGTGGAGGGATTGCAGTGTACTTCGGGTGGTCGTCGGGGAATCTGGCTGGGGATGCAGGGAGAGCCAGGGTCCAGGTCCCATTGCGGGGAGGGGGGACAGCCCGACCATGCGGCCTGTCCAACATAGTCCATGACTGCTAGTCTGCGAGGGGTGCGAGAGTGCTTGTGGCAGTCAATGACTGCTAGTGTGTGAGGGGTGTGAGAGTGCTTGCTGTAGTCAATGACTGCTAGTGTGTGAGGGGTGCGAGAGTGCTTGCTGTAGTCAATGACTGCTAGCGTGTGAGGGGTGCGAGAGTGCTTGCTGTAGTCAATGACTGCTAGTGTGTGAGGGGTGCAAGAGTGCTTGCAGTAGTCCATGACTGCTAGTCTGCGAGGGGTGTGAGAGTGCTTGCTGTAGTCAATGACTGCGAGTGTGTGAGAGCGCTTGCAGTAGTTAATGACTGCTAGTCTGCGAGGGGTGCGAGAGTGCTTGCTGTAGTCAATGACTGCTAGTGTGTGAGGGGTGTGAGAGTGCTTGCAGTAGTTAATGACTGCTAGTCTGCGAGGGGTACGAGAGTGCTTGCTGTAGTCAATGACTGCTAGTGCGAGAGGGGTGTGAGTGTGCTTGCAGTAGTTAATGACTGCTAGTCTGTGAGGGGTGCGAGAGTGCTTGCAGTAGTCTATGACTGCTAGTGTGTGAGGGGTGCGAGAGTGCTTGCAGTAGTCTATGAATGCCAGTCTGTGAGGGGTGCGAGAGTGCTTGTAGTAGTCCATGACTGCTAGTGTGTGAGGGGTGTGAGAGTGCTTGCAGTAGTTAATGACTGCTAGTCTGCGAGGGGTGCGAGAGTGCTTGCTGTAGTCAATGACTGCTAGTGTGTGAGGGGTGTGAGAGTGCTTGTAGTAGTCTATGAATGCCAGTCTGTGAGGGGTGCGAGAGTGCTTGCTGTAGTCAATGACTGCTAGTGTGTGAGGGGTGCGCGATTGCTTGCAGTAGTCTATGAATGCCAGTCTGTGAGGGGTGCGAGAGTGCTTGCTGTAGTCAATGACTGCTAGTGTGTGAGGGGTGTGAGAGTGCTTGCAGTAGTTAATGACTGCTAGTCTGCGAGGGGTGCGAGAGTGCTTGCTGTAGTCAATGACTGCTAGTCTGTGAGGGGTGCGAGAGTGCTTGCAGTAGTTAATGACTGCTAGTCTGTGAGGGGTGCGAGAGTGCTTGCAGTAGTCTATGACTGCTAGTGTGTGAGGGGTGCGAGAGTGCTTGCAGTAGTCTATGAATGCCAGTCTGTGAGGGGTGCGAGAGTGCTTGTAGTAGTCCATGACTGCTAGTGTGTGAGGGGTGTGAGAGTGCTTGCAGTAGTTAATGACTGCTAGTCTGCGAGGGGTGCGAGAGTGCTTGCTGTAGTCAATGACTGCTAGTGTGTGAGGGGTGTGAGAGTGCTTGCAGTAGTTAATGACTGCTAGTCTGCGAGGGGTGCGAGAGTGCTTGCTGTAGTCAATGACTGCTAGTGTGTGAGGGGTGTGAGAGTGCTTGCAGTAGTTAATGACTGCTAGTATGCGAGGGGTGCGAGGCTGCTTGCTGTAGTCAATGACTGCTAGTGTGTGAGGGGTGTGAGAGTGCTTGCAGTAGTTAATGACTGCTAGTCTGCGAGGGGTGCGAGAGTGCTTGCTGTAGTCAATGACTGCTAGTGTGTGAGGGGTGTGAAAGTGCTTGCAGTAGTTAATGACTGCTAGTCTGCGAGGGGTGCGAGAGTGCTTGCTGTAGTCAATGACTGCTAGTCTGTGAGGGGTGCGAGAGTGCTTGCAGTAGTTAATGACTGCTAGTCTGTGAGGGGTGCGAGAGTGCTTGCAGTAGTCTATGACTGCTAGTGTGTGAGGGGTGCGAGAGTGCTTGCAGTAGTCTATGAATGCCAGTCTGTGAGGGGTGCGAGAGTGCTTGTAGTAGTCCATGACTGCTAGTGTGTGAGGGGTGTGAGAGTGCTTGCAGTAGTTAATGACTGCTAGTCTGCGAGGGGTGCGAGAGTGCTTGCAGTAGTTAATGACTGCTAGTCTGCGAGGGGTGCGAGAGTGCTTGCTGTAGTCAATGACTGCTAGTGTGTGAGGGGTGTGAGAGTGCTTGCAGTAGTCTATGACTGCTAGTCATTGAGGGGTGCGAGAGTGCTTGCTGTAGTCAATGACTGCTAGTGTGTGAGGGGTGTGAGAGTGCTTGCAGTAGTTAATGACTGCTAGTCTGCGAGGGGTGCGAGAGTGCTTGCTGTAGTCAATGACTGCTAGTCTGTGAGGGGTGCGAGAGTGCTTGCAGTAGTTAATGACTGCTAGTCTGTGAGGGGTGCGAGAGTGCTTGCAGTAGTCTATGAATGCCAGTCTGTGAGGGGTGCGAGAGTGCTTGCAGTAGTCTATGACTGCTAGTCTGTGAGGGGTGCGAGAGTGCTCGCAGTAGTCAATGACTGCTAGTCTGTGAGGGGTGCAAGAGTGCTTGCAGTAGTCTATGACTGCTAGTCTGTGAGGGGTGCGAGATTGCTTGCAGTAGTCTATGACTGCTAGTCTGCGAGGGGTGCGAGAGTGCTTGCAGTAGTCTATGACTGCTAGTCTGTGAAGGGTGCGAGAGTGCTTGCAGTAGTCTATGACTGCTAGTGTTTGAGGGGTGCGAGAGTGCTTGCAGTAGTCTATGAATGCCAGTCTGTGAGGGGTGCGAGAGTGCTTGCAGTAGTCTATGACTGCTAGTCTGTGAGGGGTGCGAGAGTGCTCGCAGTAGTCAATGACTGCTAGTCTGTGAGGGGCGCAAGAGTGCTTGCAGTAGTCTATGACTGCTAGTCTGTGAGGGGTGCGAGATTGCTTGCAGTAGTCTATGACTGCTAGTCTGCGAGGGGTGCGAGAGTGCTTGCAGTAGTCTATGACTGCTAGTCTGTGAGGGGTGCGAGAGTGCTTGCAGTAGTCTATGAATGCCAGTCTGTGAGGGGTGCGAGAGTGCTTGCAGTAGTCTATGACAGCTAGTCTGTGAGGGGTGCGAGAGTGCTTGCAGTAGTCTATTACTGCTAGTCTGTGAGGGGTGCAAGAGTGCTTGCAGTAGTCCATGACTGCTAGTCTGCGAGGGGTGCGAGAGCGCTTGCGGTAGTCTATGACTGCTAGTCTGTGAGGGGTGCAAGAGTGCTTGCAGTAGTCTATGACTGCTAGTCTGTGAGGGGTGCAAGAGTGCTTGCAGTAGTCTATGACTGCTAGTCTGTGAGGGGTGCAAGAGCGCTTGCGGTAGTCTATGACTGCTAGTCTGTGAGGGGTGCAAGAGTGCTTGCAGTAGTCTATGACTGCTAGTCTGTGAGGGGTGTGAGAGTGCTTGTGGTAGTCTATGAATGCCAGTCTGTGAGGGGTGCGAGAGTGCTTGCAGTAGTCCATGACTGCTAGTCTGCGAGGGGTGCGCGAGTGCTTGCAGTAGTTAATGACTGCTAGTCTGCGAGGGGTGCGAGAGTGCTTGCTGTAGTCAATGACTGCTAGTGTGTGAGGGGTGTGAGAGTGCTTGTAGTAGTCTATGACCGCTAGTCTGTGAGGGGTGCGAGAGTGCTTGCTGTAGTCAATGACTGCTAGTGTGTGAGGGGTGCGAGAGTGCTTGCAGTAGTCTATGAATGCCTGTCTGTGAGGGGTGCGAGAGTGCTTGCTGTAGTCAATGACTGCTAGTGTGTGAGGGGTGTGAGAGTGCTTGCAGTAGTTAATGACTGCTAGTCTGCGAGGGGTGCGAGAGTGCTTGCTGTAGTCAATGACTGCTAGTGTGTGAGGGGTGTGAGAGTGCTTGCAGTAGTTAATGACTGCTAGTCTGCGAGGGGTGCGAGAGTGCTTGCTGTAGTCAATGACTGCTAGTCTGTGAGGGGTGCGAGAGTGCTTGCAGTAGTCTATGAATGCCAGTCTGTGAGGGGTGCGAGAGTGCTTGTAGTAGTCCATGACTGCTAGTCTGCGAGGGGTGCGAGAGTGCTTGTGGCAGTCAATGACTGCTAGTGTGTGAGGGGTGTGAGAGTGCTTGCTGTAGTCAATGACTGCTAGTGTGTGAGGGGTGCGAGAGTGCTTGCTGTAGTCAATGACTGCTAGCGTGTGAGGGGTGCGAGAGTGCTTGCTGTAGTCAATGACTGCTAGTGTGTGAGGGGTGCAAGAGTGCTTGCAGTAGTCCATGACTGCTAGTGTTGGACAGGCCACATGAAGGGCTCGCTCCCTCCCCGCAGGACAGGGCCCGGGCCACCGTCAGCACCATTGCCCGGCCCAGCCGCCATCTTGGACACGGCACCACGCGGCCGTGCGGCCTCAGCCCGACCCCAACACTGGGCCTGGCCAGGCCCCGACATCCCGGCACCACCCTCCACCCAGGAGGTGAACGGCCCACTTGGCAGGTCAATGGGAGTACGAAGTGTCGATGGCTCTCCCCCGCCAGGTGCCGAGCACCCCCAGCCTCCTCGGGCGCTGGCTCCACCCCCCTGCTGGGTGTCTGGACTCCCTCATCCCAGACCTCCCGACCTCCAAGGGCGAGGGTCCGGACATCAAAGGGCGCCAGACCTATAACTTAGGCAGCCCCAGGACAGGAAGGCAGTTGTATCCTGGAGTCGAGAGACACCGCGACGAACTCATCCTTGACGGACTGTTGGCGCTGCCACAGCCCTGCCTTGTGAACTATTGTCCTGCCTGCTGGCGCTGCCGCGGCCCTCTGCAACCTTCATCCTCGTGGGACCTGCTGGCGCTGCCGCGGCCCTCTGCAACCTTCATCCTCGTGGGACCTGCTGGCGCTGCCGCGGCCCTCTGCAACCTGCATTCTCGTGGGACCTGCTGGCGCTGCCGCGGCCCGTTGTAACCTTCATCCTCGTGGGACCTGCTGGCGCTGCCGCGGCCCGTTGCAACCTGCATTCTCGTGGGACCTGCTGGCGCTGCCGCGGCCCGTTGTAACCTTCATCCTCGTTGGGACCTGCTGGCGCTGCCGCGGCCCGTGCCACCTACGACCTCTTCGGGACCTGCCGGCGCTGCCGCGGTCTGACCCATCCGAACACCGAGCTCGAGGATTGTGAGCTATCACCGTTACACACCCGTACCCGTGGGTACCAAGACTGTCCCGCTACCCCCTTCCCTTACTAGAGACTAGAATTGAGAGGATCATCGTGTCCTGATCGCCCTGTATCGTACCACTCTACTACCCGAAGTGCCTATAAAAGGTGTTACCATAAGCTTTGTGTGGTGTCCATCTGTGGGGGGGGAAGTTACCTGTCTGTGCGATCACTGTGCTCGGCCGACCCTCCCGGTCCCCGTCTAACATTGGTGGCTAGCGGCGCGATCCGAACCAACGCGTACCGTACAGACAGTAACTCACCCTACGACTAAAACCACAATGACGACCAAAGAGAGCGGATCGGCGGAGAAGTTCCAGATGGAAAAGCTGGAAGAATACAACCACCGAGAGCTCAAACAATTTTGCATGGACTTAGGCATTGCTACCACCGGGCTAAGCACAAAAGAAGACTTCAAAAACGCCCTAGAGGCCTGGACAGAGACAAATACCGCAACCCCCCGGGACCCCGCAGCCCCGGAAGTCAACACCACCCGGACGGAGGAACGGAGAACAGGCCCCTCCCATGAAGAGATCCAAGAGCGGGAAAAAAATAGATTACACGAGTTAGACTTGGCACGACTCAGATTAGACGGAGAATTGAAACTGGCGGAACAAAAAATAAACTTAGAACACTTACGGCTCAGAGAAGAGCGAGAGGAAAAACAGAGACAGAGAGACCTCGAAGAAAAAAGACTGGCATACGAGCACGAGTGCAAACTAGCGGAGATAGAAATGCGCAAACTGAACAAAAACCTAGGGGTGCCCGAGCAACCGCACTCCCCGGGTCCTACCGAGCAGAAGGTCCACATCCCCAAGGATGTGGTCCGAGAATATCACCGGAACGACGACATACAGCAGTGGTTCAAAGCCTATGAGATTGCCATGACCGCCCACCGGGTCGCTCGAAGTGACTGGGGAGCCGGTCTATGGGGGAGATTCGTCAACGAGGGTCGTGATGCCCTGCTGCAGCTTCCGGACCATCAAATGACGTCCTATGACCACATGAAGGCCGCCCTCCTCAGTCGATATGGACTTACACCCGAAATGTACCGCCAGAGGTTCCGCAACTGCACCAGGATCCCAGGTACGACGTGGTTGGAATACGTGAACTATTTCAGCCGAGCCTTCGAGGGGTGGATCAAGGGTAACAACGTAACCACTTACGAACAACTCTTCAATCTCATTGTGTGGGAGCACCTCTCCAACAACTGCTTTGTCGAGCTCAGGCAGCACCTCCTTGACAGTAAATTGACTGAACCCCGGCAGCTCGCCACCGAGGCTGACCGGTGGGAGAGCACCCGAGTGGCCCGGAGTGGGCCGAACGAGCAGAACAGAACCAACCAAGGTCACCATCGTCCCCGAGGAGGAGGAGGAGGCCCGGGCCGGGGCAGAGACGCCGCCCCGGCCGCACCCACTAACGCCACCCCGGCCCCAGCAGGCCGGGGAAACCCCCCGATGCGCCCGGGGTTCCGAGCTAACGTGACGTGTCATCGATGCCAGCGAGTCGGCCACTATGCCAGTGACCCGACCTGCCCGAAGAACCAGGCCCCCGGGCCCCGCCAGATGGCGGCCGCCGCCCTGGGAGAAGAACAAGTCTCCGAAGACACGGAGACCTATGAGTTGGAGCAGTTCGAGTGGGAACCCGCCGCCATGACCCTGGCATGCCTAGGAGGAAGAGACATGGTCCCGCGGACTCCCCTGCCCGCCAACACTCGGAAGTACAGCCAATGGGTGAGCATCAATGGGCGCAAGGCCGAGGCCCTGCGTGACACCGGGGCCAGTGTGACGGCCGTCCGCTGTCACCTGGTGACCCCAGAACAAATCCTACCAAACGTACTTTGCCCCGTCCGATCGGCAGATAACTCGGAGAGCCTGTGTCGGATGGCCTGCGTCCCCTTCGAATGGGGAGGAGTGTCCGGCATGCTGAAAGTAACTGTCCGTGACGATGCCCCCGTAGACTGCCTCCTGGGGAACGATCTCGAGAGCTCCCCGTGGGCCGCTGTGGAAAGAAGAGAGCATCTGGGGATGTTGGGTCTCCCGGACTGGGCGTGCGTAACCACCCGGTCCATGGCCACCCGCACCATCCCTAGACCAGAAGAACCAGAATGGGCAGCACCTCCGCCCTCGATCACTCCAGAAGAAGACTTCCTCCAGACCGACCACCCGGACCCCACCCCCGAGGGGTCCACACAGCCCCCCGAGCTTCCCGACCTGGCTCAGTGGCGTCAAGAAGGGGGGCCCACCCAGGAACAATTCCGGCAGGAGCAAAAGACCTGCCCCTCCCTCGAGGGATTGCGACAGCAAGCGCTCGCCCAGAGCCAAGGAGACACCACCGGGGCCCACTGGGTTTATTGGGACAATGATCTCTTGTACAGCGAACAGAAAATCGCAGAACTGGGGGCCGGGCGAGTGCTGGTAGTGCCCCTCCACTTCAGAGACTTCCTGTTGAACCTAGCCCATGATGTCCCCCTGGCCGGGCACCTGGGCCAAGACAAGACCTACCACCGCCTGGTGACTCACTTTTTTTGGCCCAAAATGAGAAATGACGTATCCAACCATTGCCGGTCCTGCCCGACCTGCCAGGCCAGTGGGAAGAGCGGCCGCAAACTCAAGGCACCCCTACAACCATTCCCCGTGGTGACCACCCCGTTCGAAAGGGTGGGAATAGACATTGTGGGGCCCCTGGACCCCCGAACAGCACAGGGACATCGCTTCATCCTGGTCCTGGTGGATCACGCTACCCGCTATCCTGAGGCGGTCCCCCTTCGTACGATAACAGCCCCAGTAGTGGGTCGAGCCTTGATGGGGATCTTCTCTCGAGTGGGCTTCCCCCGGGAAGTCGTCAGCGACAGGGGTACGAACTTTATCTCAAAATACATGAAGTCCCTCTGGCAACAGTGTGGGGTCACCTATCGATTCACGACCCCCTATCACCCTCAAGGGAACGGACTGGTTGAGCGGTTCAACCGCACGCTCAAAGGGATGATTGGGGGGTTGGAAGAGCCCCTCCGTCGCCAGTGGGATGTGCTACTACCGTGCCTTCTCTTTGCCTACCGAGAAGTCCCCCAGAAGTCCCTCGGCTTCAGCCCTTTCGAACTCTTGTATGGACACCCGGTGCGAGGCCCGCTCAGCCTAGTCAAAGAAGGCTGGGAAATGCCCCCTCTAAAGAACACTCCAGATGTTTTCAAGTACCTCCTAACCCTCCGCAACCAGACCAGAAGGTTCAGAGAGATGGCAAAAGCAAACCTGGAGGCCAGTCAGGAGGACATGAAAAGGTGGTACGATCAAAATGCATCCTCCATCGAATTTGAACCCGGCCAACAAGTGTGGGTAATGTCTCCCACCGAACCATGCGCCCTGCAAGACAAATGGACGGGGCCCTTCAAAGTAATCGAGCGCAAGAGCCCTGTCACCTATCTCATCGATATGGAATCTTCCCGAAACCCTCTCCGGGTCCTCCACGCTAATAGACTGAAACCCCACTTTGTACGCTCCAAACTCAGTCTCCTGATGGCAACCGACAATGGAACCGAGGAGGACTCCGAACCCCTTCCTGACCTCCTACGGTCACGGGAGAAAGACGGCTCCGTGGACGGGGTCCGACTCTCGGAGGCCCTCACCCTGGAACAGCACCAAGACTGCCGAGTCCTCCTGCTCCAGTTCTCCACCCTGTTCTCCCTCACCCCAGGGGTCACCCCCTGGTGCTTACACGACGTGGACACTGGAGACAGTCCCCCTATCCGCCATCGGGCCTACCGCGTACCAGATCGGGTACGGGCCTGCATCCAAGAGGAGGTGGCCAAGATGCTCACCCTCGGGATCATCGAGCCCTCAGACAGCCCCTGGGCCAGCCCAGTGGTACTGGTCCCCAAAGCGGCCGCCCCCGGCGCCACGCCGGAGCTCCGGTTCTGCGTCGACTACCGGGGCTTGAATGCGGTCACCAGAACAGACGCACACCCCATCCCCCGAGCAGATGAACTAATCGACCGCATGGGAGCTGCCCGCTACCTCAGCATCTTCGACCTGACAGCGGGCTACTGGCAGATCGGTCTCACACCCCGGGCCCAAGAACGATCGGCATTCTCTACCCCTGATGGCCACTATCACTTCAAGGTCATGCCATTCGGCATGAAGAATGCGCCAGCAACATTTCAGCGGCTAGTAAACCAGGTCCTGGCAGGACTCGAAGGATTCAGCGCCGCCTACCTGGACGATATCGCTGTGTACAGCCACCACTGGTCCGACCACCTCCACCACCTCCGAGAGGTGCTACAGGCCCTCCAACGAGCTGGCCTCACGATCAAGGCCAGCAAATGCCAAATTGGCCAGGGGTCCGTGACCTATCTCGGGCACCAGGTGGGAAGCGGTCTGGTGGCCCCTCTGCAACTCAAGATCGCTGCCATCCAGTCGTGGCAGCCCCCCATCACCCAGACCGAGGTCCGCGCCTTCTTGGGACTCACAGGCTACTACCGACGGTTCGTGAGGGACTATGGCAGCATCGTAGGGCCCCTCACGGAACTCACCTCCAAAAACCAACCAAAGGAGGTCAACTGGACCCCAGACTGTCAAGCGGCCTTCGAGAAGCTGAAGGCCGCCATGTGCTCCGCCCCGGTGCTCCAGGCCCCCGACTACAGCCGGGAATTTATCGTCCAAACAGATGCCTCCGACCATGGCGTTGGGGCAGTCCTTTCCCAGCTGAACCCCGAAGGACTTGACCAGCCAGTGGCTTTCATCAGCAGACGGCTCCTGGCCCGAGAACGACGCTGGAGCACCATCGAGAGGGAGGCCTTTGCCGTGGTGTGGGCCCTCAAAAAGCTCCGGCCTTATCTCTTCGGCACCCACTTCCGGGTCCAGACCGATCATCGACCCCTGCAATGGCTCATGCAGATGCGGGGGGAAAACCCGAAACTACTACGTTGGTCCATCTCCCTGCAGGGGATGGACTTCACTGTGGAACATCGACCCGGCCAAGACCACGCCAACGCGGATGGCCTGTCCCACTTTTTCCGCCTCGACGAGGAAAGTCCCCAAGAAGATGGGTGACTCTCCCCGCCTTCAGCTGGGGGGGGACGCATGTTGGACAGGCCACATGAAGGGCTCGCTCCCTCCCCGCAGGACAGGGCCCGGGCCACCGTCAGCACCATTGCCCGGCCCAGCCGCCATCTTGGACACGGCACCACGCGGCCGTGCGGCCTCAGCCCGACCCCAACACTGGGCCTGGCCAGGCCCCGACATCCCGGCACCACCCTCCACCCAGGAGGTGAACGGCCCACTTGGCAGGTCAATGGGAGTACGAAGTGTCGATGGCTCTCCCCCGCCAGGTGCCGAGCACCCCCAGCCTCCTCGGGCGCTGGCTCCACCCCCCTGCTGGGTGTCTGGACTCCCTCATCCCAGACCTCCCGACCTCCAAGGGCGAGGGTCCGGACATCAAAGGGCGCCAGACCTATAACTGAGGCAGCCCCAGGACAGGAAGGCAGTTGTATCCTGGAGTCGAGAGACACCGCGACGAACTCATCCTTGACGGACTGTTGGCGCTGCCACAGCCCTGCCTTGTGAACTATTGTCCTGCCTGCTGGCGCTGCCGCGGCCCTCTGCAACCTTCATCCTCGTGGGACCTGCTGGCGCTGCCGCGGCCCTCTGCAACCTTCATCCTCGTGGGACCTGCTGGCGCTGCCGCGGCCCTCTGCAACCTGCATTCTCGTGGGACCTGCTGGCGCTGCCGCGGCCCGTTGTAACCTTCATCCTCGTGGGACCTGCTGGCGCTGCCGCGGCCCGTTGCAACCTGCATTCTCGTGGGACCTGCTGGCGCTGCCGCGGCCCGTTGTAACCTTCATCCTCGTTGGGACCTGCTGGCGCTGCCGCGGCCCGTGCCACCTACGACCTCTTCGGGACCTGCCGGCGCTGCCGCGGTCTGACCCATCCGAACACCGAGCTCGAGGATTGTGAGCTATCACCGTTACACACCCGTACCCGTGGGTACCAAGACTGTCCCGCTACCCCCTTCCCTTACTAGAGACTAGAATTGAGAGGATCATCGTGTCCTGATCGCCCTGTATCGTACCACTCTACTACCCGAAGTGCCTATAAAAGGTGTTACCATAAGCTTTGTGTGGTGTCCATCTGTGGGGGGGAAGTTACCTGTCTGTGCGATCACTGTGCTCGGCCGACCCTCCCGGTCCCCGTCTAACAGCTAGTCTGCGAGGGGTGTGAGAGTGCTTGCTGTAGTCAATGACTGCTAGTGTGTGAGAGCGCTTGCAGTAGTTAATGACTGCTAGTCTGCGAGGGGTGCGAGAGTGCTTGCTGTAGTCAATGACTGCTAGTGTGTGAGGGGTGTGAGAGTGCTTGCAGTAGTTAATGACTGCTAGTCTGCGAGGGGTGCGAGAGTGCTTGCTGTAGTCAATGACTGCTAGTGCGAGAGGGGTGTGAGAGTGCTTGCAGTAGTTAATGACTGCTAGTCTGTGAGGGGTGCGAGAGTGCTTGCAGTAGTCTATGACTGCTAGTGTGTGAGGGGTGCGAGAGTGTTTGCAGTAGTCTATGAATGCCAGTCTGTGAGGGGTGCGAGAGTGCTTGTAGTAGTCCATGACTGCTAGTGTGTGAGGGGTGTGAGAGTGCTTGCAGTAGTTAATGACTGCTAGTCTGCGAGGGGTGCGAGAGTGCTTGCTGTAGTCAATGACTGCTAGTGTGTGAGGGGTGTGAGAGTGCTTGTAGTAGTCTATGAATGCCAGTCTGTGAGGGGTGCGAGAGTGCTTGCTGTAGTCAATGACTGCTAGTGTGTGAGGGGTGCGCGAGTGCTTGCAGTAGTCTATGAATGCCAGTCTGTGAGGGGTGCGAGAGTGCTTGCTGTAGTCAATGACTGCTAGTGTGTGAGGGGTGTGAGAGTGCTTGCAGTAGTTAATGACTGCTAGGCTGCGTGGGGTGCGAGAGTGCTTGCTGTAGTCAATGACTGCTAGTCTGTGAGGGGTGCGAGAGTGCTTGCAGTAGTTAATGACTGCTAGTCTGTGAGGGGTGCGAGAGTGCTTGCAGTAGTCTATGACTGCTAGTGTGTGAGGGGTGCGAGAGTGCTTGCAGTAGTCTATGAATGCCAGTCTGTGAGGGGTGCGAGAGTGCTTGTAGTAGTCCATGACTGCTAGTGTGTGAGGGGTGTGAGAGTGCTTGCAGTAGTTAATGACTGCTAGTCTGCGAGGGGTGCGAGAGTGCTTGCTGTAGTCAATGACTGCTAGTGTGTGAGGGGTGTGAGAGTGCTTGCAGTAGTTAATGACTGCTAGTCTGCGAGGGGTGCGAGAGTGCTTGCTGTAGTCAATGACTGCTAGTGCGTGAGGGGTGTGAGAGTGCTTGCAGTAGTTAATGACTGCTAGTATGCGAGGGGTGCGAGGCTGCTTGCTGTAGTCAATGACTGCTAGTGTGTGAGGGGTGTGAGAGTGCTTGCAGTAGTTAATGACTGCTAGTCTGCGAGGGGTGCGAGAGTGCTTGCTGTAGTCAATGACTGCTAGTGTGTGAGGGGTGTGAGAGTGCTTGCAGTAGTTAATGACTGCTAGTCTGCGAGGGGTGCGAGAGTGCTTGCTGTAGTCAATGACTGCTAGTCTGTGAGGGGTGCGAGAGTGCTTGCAGTAGTTAATGACTGCTAGTCTGTGAGGGGTGCGAGAGTGCTTGCAGTAGTCTATGACTGCTAGTGTGTGACGGGTGCGAGAGTGCTTGCAGTAGTCTATGAATGCCAGTCTGTGAGGGGTGCGAGAGTGCTTGTAGTAGTCCATGACTGCTAGTGTGTGAGGGGTGTGAGAGTGCTTGCAGTAGTTAATGACTGCTAGTCTGCGAGGGGTGCGAGAGTGCTTGCAGTAGTTAATGACTGCTAGTCTGCGAGGGGTGCGAGAGTGCTTGCTGTAGTCAATGACTGCTAGTGTGTGAGGGGTGTGAGAGTGCTTGCAGTAGTTAATGACTGCTAGTCTGCGAGGGGTGTGAGAGTGCTTGCTGTAGTCAATGACTGCTAGTCTGTGAGGGGTGCGAGAGTGCTTGCAGTAGTTAATGACTGCTAGTCTGTGAGGGGTGCGAGAGTGCTTGCAGTAGTCTATGACTGCTAGTGTGTGAGGGGTGCGAGAGTGCTTGCAGTAGTCTATGAATGCCAGTCTGTGAGGGGTGCGAGAGTGCTTGTAGTAGTCCATGACTGCTAGTGTGTGAGGGGTGTGAGAGTGCTTGCAGTAGTTAATGACTGCTAGTCTGCGAGGGGTGCGAGAGTGCTTGCAGTAGTTAATGACTGCTAGTCTGCGAGGGGTGCGAGAGTGCTTGCGGTAGTCTATGACTGCTAGTCTGTGAGGGGTGCGAGAGTCCTTGCAGTAGTCTATGACTGCTAGTGTGTGAGGGGTGCGAGAGTGCTTGCAGTAGTCTATGAATGCCAGTCTGTGAGGGGTGCGAGAGTGCTTGTAGTAGTCCATGACTGCTAGTGTGTGAGGGGTGTGAGAGTGCTTGCAGTAGTTAATGACTACTAGTGTGTGAGGGGTGTGAGAGTGCTTGCAGTAGTTAATGACTGCTAGTCTGCGAGGGGTGCGAGAGTGCTTGCAGTAGTTAATGACTGCTAGTCTGCGAGGGGTGCGAGAGTGCTTGCGGTAGTCTATGACTGCTAGTGTGTGAGGGGTGCGAGAGTGCTTGCAGTAGTCTATGAATGCCAGTCTGTGAGGGGTGCGAGAGTGCTTGTAGTAGTCCATGACTGCTAGTCTGTGTGGGGTGCGAGAGTGCTTGCGGTAGTCTATGACTGCTAGTCTGTGTGGGGTGCGAGAGTGCTTGCTGTAGTCAATGACTGCTAGTGTGTGAGGGGTGCGAGAGTGCTTGCTGTAGTCAATGACTGCGAGTCTGCGAGGAGTGCGAGAGTGCTTGCAGTAGTTAATGATTGCTAGTCTGCGAGGGGTGCGAGAGTGCTTGCTGTAGTCAATGACTGCTAGTCTGCGAGGGGTGCGAGAGTGCTTGCGGTAGTCTATGACTGCTAGTCTGTGTGGGGTGCGAGAGTGCTTGCTGTAGTCAATGACTGCTAGTGTGTGAGGGGTGCGAGAGTGCTTGCTGTAGTCAATGACTGCTAGTGTGTGAGGGGTGTGAGAGTGCTTGCAGTAGGTAATGACTGCTAGTCTGCGAGGGGTGCGAGAGTGCTTGCTGTAGTCAATGACTGCTAGTCTGCGAGGGGTGCGAGAGTGCTTGCTGTAGTCAATGACTGCTAGTGTGTGAGGGGTGCGAGAGTGCTTGCTGTAGTCAATGACTGCTAGTGTGTGAGGGGTGTGAGAGTGCTTGCAGTAGTTAATGACTGCTAGTCTGCGAGGGGTGCGAGAGTGCTTGCTGTAGTCAATGACTGCTAGTGTGTGAGGGGTGTGAGAGTGCTTGCAGTAGTCTATGACTGCTAGTCATTGAGGGGTGCGAGAGTGCTTGCTGTAGTCAATGACTGCTAGTGTGTGAGGGGTGTGAGAGTGCTTGCAGTAGTTAATGACTGCTAGTCTGCGAGGGGTGCGAGAGTGCTTGCTGTAGTCAATGACTGCTAGTGTGTGAGGGGTGCGAGAGTGCTTGCTGTAGTCAATGACTGCTAGTGTGTGAGGGGTGTGAGAGTGCTTGCAGTAGTCCATGACTGCTAGTCTGCGAGGGGTGCGAGAGTGCTTGCTGTAGTCAATGACTGCTAGTGTGTGAGGGGTGCGAGAGTGCTTGCTGTAGTTAATGACTGCTAGTCTGCGAGGGGTGCGAGAGTGCTTGCTGTAGTCAATGACTGCTAGTCTGCGAGGGGTGCGAGAGTGCTTGCTGTAGTCAATGACTGCCAGTCTGTGAGGGGTGTGAGAGTGCTTGTAGTAGTCCATGACTGCTAGTCTGCGAGGGGTGTGAGAGTGCTTGCTGTAGTCAATGACTGCTAGTGTGTGAGGGGTGTGAGAGTGCTTGCAGTAGTTAATGACTGCTAGTCTGCGAGGGGTGCGAGAGTGCTTGCTGTAGTCAATGACTGCTTGTCTGCGAGGGGTGCGAGAGTGCTTGCTGTAGTCAATGACTGCTAGTCTGCGAGGGGTGCGAGAGTGCTTGCTGTAGTCAATGACTGCTAGTCTGCGAGGGGTGCGAGAGTGCTTGCTGTAGTCTATGACTGCTAGTCTGTGAGGGGTGCGAGAGTGCTTGCAGTAGTCTATGAATGCCAGTCTGTGAGGGGTGCGAGAGTGCTTGTAGTAGTCCATGACTGCTAGTGTGTGAGGGGTGTGAGAGTGCTTGCAGTAGTTAATGACTGCTAGTCTGCGAGGGGTGCGAGAGTGCTTGCTGTAGTCAATGACTGCTAGTGTGTGAGGGGTGTGAGAGTGCTTGCAGTAGTTAATGACTGCTAGTCTGCGAGGGGTGCGAGAGTGCTTGCTGTAGTCAATGACTGCTAGTGTGTGAGGGGTGTGAGAGTGCTTGCAGTAGTTAATGACTGCTAGTATGCGAGGGGTGCGAGGCTGCTTGCTGTAGTCAATGACTGCTAGTGTGTGAGGGGTGTGAGAGTGCTTGCAGTAGTTAATGACTGCTAGTCTGCGAGGGGTGCGAGAGTGCTTGCTGTAGTCAATGACTGCTAGTGTGTGAGGGGTGTGAGAGTGCTTGCAGTAGTTAATGACTGCTAGTCTGCGAGGGGTGCGAGAGTGCTTGCTGTAGTCAATGACTGCTAGTCTGTGAGGGGTGCGAGAGTGCTTGCAGTAGTTAATGACTGCTAGTCTGTGAGGGGTGCGAGAGTGCTTGCAGTAGTCTATGACTGCTAGTGTGTGAGGGGTGCGAGAGTGCTTGCAGTAGTCTATGAATGCCAGTCTGTGAGGGGTGCGAGAGTGCTTGTAGTAGTCCATGACTGCTAGTGTGTGAGGGGTGTGAGAGTGCTTGCAGTAGTTAATGACTGCTAGTCTGCGAGGGGTGCGAGAGTGCTTGCTGTAGTCAATGACTGCTAGTCTGCGAGGGGTGCGAGAGTGCTTGCTGTAGTCAATGACTGCCAGTCTGTGAGGGGTGTGAGAGTGCTTGTAGTAGTCCATGACTGCTAGTCTGCGAGGGGTGTGAGAGTGCTTGCTGTAGTCAATGACTGCTAGTGTGTGAGGGGTGTGAGAGTGCTTGCAGTAGTTAATGACTGCTAGTCTGCGAGGGGTGCGAGAGTGCTTGCTGTAGTCAATGACTGCTTGTCTGCGAGGGGTGCGAGAGTGCTTGCTGTAGTCAATGACTGCTAGTCTGCGAGGGGTGCGAGAGTGCTTGCTGTAGTCAATGACTGCTAGTCTGCGAGGGGTGCGAGAGTGCTTGCTGTAGTCTATGACTGCTAGTGTGTGAGGGGTGCGAGAGTGCTTGCAGTAGTCTATGAATGCCAGTCTGTGAGGGGTGCGAGAGTGCTTGTAGTAGTCCATGACTGCTAGTGTGTGAGGGGTGTGAGAGTGCTTGCAGTAGTTAATGACTGCTAGTCTGCGAGGGGTGCGAGAGTGCTTGCTGTAGTCAATGACTGCTAGTGTGTGAGGGGTGTGAGAGTGCTTGCAGTAGTTAATGACTGCTAGTCTGCGAGGGGTGCGAGAGTGCTTGCTGTAGTCAATGACTGCTAGTGTGTGAGGGGTGTGAGAGTGCTTGCAGTAGTTAATGACTGCTAGTATGCGAGGGGTGCGAGGCTGCTTGCTGTAGTCAATGACTGCTAGTGTGTGAGGGGTGTGAGAGTGCTTGCAGTAGTTAATGACTGCTAGTCTGCGAGGGGTGCGAGAGTGCTTGCTGTAGTCAATGACTGCTAGTGTGTGAGGGGTGTGAGAGTGCTTGCAGTAGTTAATGACTGCTAGTCTGCGAGGGGTGCGAGAGTGCTTGCTGTAGTCAATGACTGCTAGTCTGTGAGGGGTGCGAGAGTGCTTGCAGTAGTTAATGACTGCTAGTCTGTGAGGGGTGCGAGAGTGCTTGCAGTAGTCTATGACTGCTAGTGTGTGAGGGGTGCGAGAGTGCTTGCAGTAGTCTATGAATGCCAGTCTGTGAGGGGTGCGAGAGTGCTTGTAGTAGTCCATGACTGCTAGTGTGTGAGGGGTGTGAGAGTGCTTGCAGTAGTTAATGACTGCTAGTCTGCGAGGGGTGTGAGAGTGCTTGCAGTAGTCTATGACTGCTAGTCATTGAGGGGTGCGAGAGTGCTTGCTGTAGTCAATGACTGCTAGTGTGTGAGGGGTGTGAGAGTGCTTGCAGTAGTTAATGACTGCTAGTCTGCGAGGGGTGCGAGAGTGCTTGCTGTAGTCAATGACTGCTAGTCTGTGAGGGGTGCGAGAGTGCTTGCAGTAGTTAATGACTGCTAGTCTGTGAGGGGTGCGAGAGTGCTTGCAGTAGTCTATGACTGCTAGTGTGTGAGGGGTGCGAGAGTGCTTGCAGTAGTCTATGAATGCCAGTCTGTGAGGGGTGCGAGAGTGCTTGTAGTAGTCCATGACTGCTAGTGTGTGAGGGGTGTGAGAGTGCTTGCAGTAGTTAATGACTGCTAGTCTGCGAGGGGTGCGAGAGTGCTTGCAGTAGTTATTGACTGCTAGTCTGCGAGGGGTGCGAGAGTGCTTGCGGTAGTCTATGACTGCTAGTCTGTGAGGGGTGCGAGAGTGCTTGCAGTAGTCTATGACTGCTAGTGTGTGAGGGGTGCGAGAGTGCTTGCAGTAGTCTATGAATACCAGTCTGTGAGGGGTGCGAGAGTGCTTGTAGTAGTCCATGACTGCTAGTGTGTGAGGGGTGTGAGAGTGCTTGCAGTAGTTAATGACTGCTAGTGTGTGAGGGGTGTGAGAGTGCTTGCAGTAGTTAATGACTGCTAGTCTGCGAGGGGTGCGAGAGTGCTTGCAGTAGTTAATGACTGCTAGTCTGCGAGGGGTGCGAGAGTGCTTGCGGTAGTCTATGACTGCTAGTGTGTGAGGGGTGCGAGAGTGCTTGCAGTAGTCTATGAATGCCAGTCTGTGAGGGGTGCGAGAGTGCTTGTAGTAGTCCATGACTGCTAGTCTGTGTGGGGTGCGAGAGTGCTTGCGGTAGTCTATGACTGCTAGTCTGTGTGGGGTGCGAGAGTGCTTGCTGTAGTCAATGACTGCTAGTGTGTGAGGGGTGCGAGAGTGCTTGCTGTAGTCAATGACTGCTAGTGTATGAGGGGTGTGAGAGTGCTTGCAGTAGTTAATGACTGCTAGTCTGCGAGGGGTGCGAGAGTGCTTGCTGTAGTCAATGACTGCTAGTCTGCGAGGGGTGCGAGAGTGCTTGCAGTAGTTAATGACTGCTAGTCTGCGAGGGGTGCGAGAGTGCTTGCTGTAGTCAATGACTGCTAGTCTGCGAGGGGTGCGAGAGTGCTTGCGGTAGTCTATGACTGCTAGTCTGTGAGGGGTGCGAGAGTGCTTGCAGTAGTCTATGACTGCTAGTGTGTGAGGGGTGCGAGAGTGCTTGCAGTAGTCTATGAATGCCAGTCTGTGAGGGGTGCGAGAGTGCTTGTAGTAGTCCATGACTGCTAGTGTGTGAGGGGTGTGAGAGTGCTTGCAGTAGTTAATGACTGCTAGTCTGCGAGGGGTGCGAGAGTGCTTGCAGTAGTTAATGACTGCTAGTCTGCGAGGGGTGCGAGAGTGCTTGCGGTAGTCTATGACTGCTAGTGTGTGAGGGGTGCGAGAGTGCTTGCAGTAGTCTATGAATGCCAGTCTGTGAGGGGTGCGAGAGTGCTTGTAGTAGTCCATGACTGCTAGTCTGTGTGGGGTGCGAGAGTGCTTGCGGTAGTCTATGACTGCTAGTCTGTGTGGGGTGCGAGAGTGCTTGCTGTAGTCAATGACTGCTAGTGTGTGAGGGGTGCGAGAGTGCTTGCTGTAGTCAATGACTGCTAGTGTGTGAGGGGTGTGAGAGTGCTTGCAGTAGTTAATGACTGCTAGTCTGCGAGGGGTGCGAGAGTGCTTGCTGTAGTCAATGACTGCTAGTGTGTGAGGGGTGCGAGAGTGCTTGCTGTAGTCAATGACTGCTAGTGTGTGAGGGGTGTGAGAGTGCTTGCAGTAGTTAATGACTGCTAGTCTGCGAGGGGTGCGAGAGTGCTTGCTGTAGTCAATGACTGCTAGTGTGTGAGGGGTGCGAGAGTGCTTGCTGTAGTCAATGACTGCTAGTGTGTGAGGGGTGTGAGAGTGCTTGCAGTAGTTAATGACTGCTAGTCTGCGAGGGGTGCGAGAGTGCTTGCTGTAGTCAATGACTGCTAGTGTGTGAGGGGTGCGAGAGTGCTTGCTGTAGTCAATGACTGCTAGTGTGTGAGGGGTGTGAGAGTGCTTGCAGTAGTTAATGACTGCTAGTCTGCGAGGGGTGCGAGAGTGCTTGCTGTAGTCAATGACTGCTAGTGTGTGAGGGGTGTGAGAGTGCTTGCAGTAGTTAATGACTGCTAGTCTGCGAGGGGTGCGAGAGTGCTTGCTGTAGTCAATGACTGCTAGTGTGTGAGGGGTGCGAGAGTGCACCAGCCATCAAAGTGATGATAAGGAGCCAATGCTCCATGTGACGGACAAACGCAATATTGACAATCTGGGGTAGAAATAAGAAGCAGGCAAAGGAGTGTGATATGGAAAGGCACCCAATGGATAAGCGATGGGAGGGCTCAAGCCCCTCTATTTTCATCATAAGCCACAACATGCCTAGCAATAGTCAGAGTATGCGCTGCCGAAAAGGCTCAACCCAAAGAGGAGGGCAGTCAACCAAACACACGCCCCGCAAATTCCCCCCTCCACCCCCATCTACCAGTCTTCCTGGGGGGGAGGGTCTCACAGTCTTCACTTGACTTGCCGCCTGACAGGAACTCCGGTACTAGAGAAAAACACAGATATGGTGAGGAAAGCCTAGACAACAACCGTCTCTAAGCATTATTACATGATACTTTCTAGGCAGAATGTGATTTCAAAATAAAACGTGCCCTGTCCAAACCGCAGAGGAAGCAACTGTTTGCTTCGGAAACAATTTGTAAGTGGTCAGGTGAAATTGCCATCAGGTTTCTGTGGTTAATGATCCAATGCAAGTCGCTGTATCTTAATGTGCCTCAGTTAAACCTAAACATACTCTACCCTAGAAACAGGCACACACTTTTGTGGTTTTATACAGCGCAAACTCTCCCCAAAAGCTTTGGAGAGCTTTACATGAGCTCTCGTTACTTTGCTGATTAGAAGTCTCTCTGATGCCTCGCAGTGCTCGGAGGTTGGCATTCATGTTCTTCACCACACACAAGCTGCAGATGCCCACAACCTTTCAGTCACAGGGCCAACAATTCAACCCCATGCCGTCACACCTTCTTCATAGTTTTATGACATGGAGTATATGGGAAGATGTTTAGACAATAAACCGAAAGTTTAGGAACGTGAATAAGGCGGCGGAGCAGAAGACCGTGGTATTTGTCTGTCCTCCTGCTTGACAGTGCTAGGTGTGTCCTCCGTCTTCTTCCCTTCGATAATCTTGCTGATCTTCTCCTGGAAGAAGGAAGCCAGGCTATCACATACATTCTGTGTATGCAAGATCTTATTTTTAACACATTCAGGGGTGACCATGTTTTTTTTTTACTATTCCGATGATGCTTTTAGTACTATTGGTTGACTTTGAAATCATCTTGGAGTTATATTCTGCTTTGGTCATAACAATAGCTTTTTTTATAAATGAATATCTTCTCCTTCCAAATAGCTTTTCTGTCCTCTGCATAATGCTTCCTCCATTGCCCCTCTGCATGTTTACATGCCAGCTTATGGGTCCTTAAGTTTTCATTGTACCATGGGGCAGATGGTTTTACAACCATCCTCATATTCTTGAGAGGAGCAATTTGATCCAGCTTTTTGTTTATTCATCCCCAGAGGGCTGTATATTTCTCATGCATCTGTTTACTCGGATCAAATGAGCTCTCTGCGTGAAAGACGGGGGACTTGTTTTCTCTCCTCACTAGTCCCTTCCAGTCCCTCCCCCAAAAAATTATTTCTCTTCTGGGAGAAGGCTTGTTTAGCCTGGTGTGTAACACTACGAATTGCACCAGGTGATGGTCCGACCAGCCCACCGGCAACATTTTGTCCATTATGATCGATTCTTCCCCAGCAAAAACCAGGTCCAATATATGCCCTCCATCGGGGGTTGGTTCAGTGACCCATCGCAGCAGGTTCAAATTAGCACAGGATTGAAGGATATTGTTATAGCCTGCATCCATTTTCCCATTATTCCAAAGATTGAAATCTCCTAAGATCAGTAGACGCGAATGAGTAAGTGCCATATTATTGCATACATCAATCAATCTTTGTTGAAATTGTTTGCTGACTACACCCGGAGGTCTATAGCAGACATTGCCTGTCAGTACATGGCCTGCAAGTTCTTTAATGGAGGAACCCAGTATTTCTATGCCCACCACCTCATCGATATCCATGGGTGTAATATCCCAGAGTTCCTTGCAAATGACCCCGACCCCTACCCCTCCACCTCTACCACTGGTCCTTGGTCTGTGAAATGCTTTATACCCTGCTGGGCAAGTCAGACCCAACTCCAGGTCTGATCCTGCTTCCGTCCATGTCTCTGTAAAAAATAATGAATCTATTTTTTTGTGTCTCAAGCAGAATTTGCATCTCAGTGGAATGCCTTGGTAGTGATCTCACATTCAGGAGGCCACAGTTCAACACACCCTGCTTTAAAAAGTCAGAAAGCGGCCCAGCTGTTTTCTCCGGTGTAAATTTACCCGCTACGTTCTCCTGCTCCCCTAGGGCAAGTAGTTGTTTCCCAGAGTATCTAAGGCCAGTTTTTTTGGTATTGTAAGTACTCACACCGGCAGCATGGCTGGTGCTGTGCGTAGCCGGTGCGCGGACGGTTGCAGACGGTCTTACCTTTGGCACGCCTCCACTGCGCATCGGACTCTGCAAGTAGTTTTATACTGAGGTAGGCTAGACTACTAACCTCCCGTCCTTGGGTGTGCCTTACTTCCGGTTTAGTGGTGCCTCCCTCCAGACAACCGGAACAATCTGTGCTGGACCGGGGAGGACGGTAATACTGGGTGCAAGAGGTGGGTGAATACGAGTGGTTTGAGACTGTTTTAATTAAGAATTGTAGTGCATTACGACAAATTTTAAAATAGGAACACAACAATGCCAACGTGCCAACGTGTGAGAACCCTTTCCCAGGCGCTTTCAGAGCTTAGTGCAGTTTAAAACAGTGCAATTGAACAGTTTAAAAGAAAAGGTTAAAGGAGCCCTTTCCCAGGCCCTCCCCGGGGAGGGCCTATGTATATACATAGGAATGGGGTAGAGATTAGCTCCTGTACTCTGTAGCTCTGAGTGGGGCAGGGCAGGAGGAAGTTAGTTGTTGAAAGTTTATATTTATACTAGCAGCCCGTCCTGACGTTGTCCGGGAGCAATCAGGCTTCTGGGCCCCCGCCCGCTCCGACGTTGTCTCAGGCTTCAGGGCCCCCGTCCCGACGTTGTCCGTGGGTCCCCCGGAGCACACCCGCCACTTTCAAGGCCCCCAATGAGCCGCACACGGGCCGCTTCACCTACCTCAGCCACCGCTCCTCCCCACCTGTCCGCCGCTCCTCACAGCCTGTCCGCCGCTCCTCCCCACCTGTCCGCCGCTCCTCCCCGCTCTCACGTCCGCCGCTCCTCCCCGCTCTCATGTCCGCCGCTCCTCCTCGCGCTCCTGTACGCCGCTCCTCCTCGCGCTCCTGTACGCCGCTCCTCCCCGCGCTCCTGATGGTAGCACGCACGTCGCGGCCGGAGCTACTTCCAAGGGACTACTTTTTTTTTATCGTAAATATTTTAAAGAACGTATATTTTATTTTTATATATAGCCTATGTCCATCTGCAGACCCTGACAATTACAATGATGTATCGGGTGTTTGGATTGGTGCTGTGGTTCCTGAGTTTACCCGCCTCAAAGGTTCAAAGTTCTCTCTTTATAATAGTAGTATAGATATAGATATCTATACTATCGGGTATATCGGGTGTATCGGGTGTTTGGATTGGTAGATATAGATATCTATACTACTATTATAAAGAGAGAACTTTGAACCTTTGAGGCGGGTAAACTCAGGAACCACAGCACCAATCCAAACACCCGATACATCGTTGTAATTGTCAGGGTCTGCAGATGGACATAGGCTATATATAAAAATAAAATATACGTTCTTTAAAATATTTACGATAAAAAAAAAAGTAGTCCCTTGGAAGTAGGTCCGGCCGCGACGTGCGTGCTGACATCAGGAGCGCGGGGAGGAGCAGCGTCCAGGAGCGTGAGGAGGAGCGGCGGACATGAGCGTGGGGGAGGAGCGGCGGACAGGCGGGGAGGAGCGGTGAGGAGCTGCGGACATGCTGGGAGGAGCGGCGAGGAGTGGCGGACCGGTGAACTCAGGAGCGCGGGGAGGTGCGGCGGATGAGGTAAGGCTCCGGGGAACCCACGGACAATGTCGGGGCGGGCGGGGGCCCTGAAGCCAAGGTCGGGATGGGCTGCTACTCCGGGGGATGCGGACCGGTGAACTCAGGAGCGCGGGAGGTGCGGCGGATGAGGTAAGGCTCTGGGGGAGCCACGGACAATGTCGGGGCGGGCGGGGGCCCTGAAGCCAAGGTCGGGACGGGCTGCTACTCCGGAGGACCCACGGATAATGTTGGGGCGGGCGGGGGCCGGGGCGGGCGGGGGCCCTGAAGCCTGATTGCTCCCGGACAAGGTCGGGACAGGCTGCTAGTATATATATATATACACAAGCATCCTGGGACCGGTTTCGGGGTATAACGCCTCACCAGCAAGGCTAGCTTGAATCGGGTGGCATAAGGGGCACAGGGTGCACAGCTTCCTCTTAGGGCGACAAATGCAAATAGAACAGATGATGAACGGAATGCTGAATTAATGAAAACATTCACTGGCAGAATAAGTGAACATCCATAACAACTTTGACAGCTCATTACAAAAGACAAAATCCAGACATAGCCAGGGTGGTCTCTGGTAAAAACTGCCATCTATCATAACATGAAGCAGAGAAAGAGAACAGGTGATGTTGCCCAAACCAAGAATCAAGTGTTATTGCTACAACTTTGACCATAGACCTACAACTCAGGCAGAGATTACCAGTGACTGACTCTGCAATAATTTCTTTAACTGTTTGACTGCATTACTTAGCAAGTACAATGCACGGTGGTCAGCTCTGAGAACTGCTACCATTCGTTAAGCAGAGAAACAGTGCAGCACACATGTACTATATGTCTGCTAATTTAATTACAAATGACATACCCCTTCAGCATGCCATATAAATTGGAATGCCCTGATTCCACAGGGTTTAAAGTAACAAAAAGTGCCTTATGACTAATCGAAGGAGCTATGTTTAATATCGGAAATTGTTAGAGTGAGATCAAAATATGCTTTCATATTTTAAAGTTATGTTACTGCAATAAGAGACAAAGCCAAAGTAGAAGTTAGCATATATGTGAGGCCATGGGGACTGCAACTACTTCTCAGACCTGGGCACTGACCTGCAATACATGGCAGCATCTGCTTACACTATTTCGCTTCCTTTCTCTTTTCAGTCTCGTCTTTAGTTGAATTAAACTGTAGCTTTAATTCAATGGGTATATAAATCATTAAATCAGTCAGTTTCCTAATATTGTCCGACTTCATGTGACCGCTGCCTGAATTACCTAAGCCCAAGGAGGTGAATGCAGTTTCTGATGTATGCACGTAAAAGACAAATTCGTCATCATGAGGTTTTTTTTCTCATAGCTATATGTTAGCTGGAGTCACGGGCAGCTTAAAAAGAAGATGGCGTGACTTTGAATTGCAAAGGTTTGTACATGTTGTTTGCGGTTTTACCTCCTCTTTTTTCCCCCTCCTCGCACCTGCAACTCCAGTACCCAGTTCAAAGACAGTTTGTCAGTGTACCTCTGAAGTAGTCCGCTTTGTGCCTACATGTTTTATGTCTGTGCTCCTGTCATTGCCCCGCGTCCCCATGTTCCTACTTAAACAGCAGACTGGCAGTCCGAGAGAGGGAAAAAGAAGTGCCTCGAGGCGTCCTTTGACTTAAGGGTGCTTAGCAAATAAACACTCAACACACCGTCGTAAATACTGAGGTTGCAGGCAAGGGGTGGGCTTTTTTAATCAGTCAATATGGGACAAAATTGTTTCATGCAAAAAGAAACACAAAAAAGCAAGCATCTGCCTACCTCTCATTCGCTGGAGCGTGGTTCTTAAATTCTGGTGCTCTTCCGGGCATTGTCTCCGCTCGACACTGGCCGGGGCACAGCAG
The DNA here is from genome assembly GCF_964261635.1 of Lissotriton helveticus. NCBI lineage: Eukaryota > Metazoa > Chordata > Amphibia > Caudata > Salamandridae > Lissotriton > Lissotriton helveticus. The sequence goes on along the minus strand of NC_136067.1, from coordinate 1,949,011 downwards.
CTGGGCCTCACTTGCTTCCTCCCACCCCGAGCTCGCTTGTCGCTTCTCCTGCCTTGCCTGTTGAGCTCGAGTTTCTTGCTCTTCTCTGTGTAGCTCATCAAAGTTAAGGCAGGGCACTGTGATTTGATGTCAGAGGCTGCATTAAAGTGCGCACAGTGGAACCTACATTGTGAAGAGTCGACAGTGCAAAAGAGGAGCGGGAAGTCTTTACCGGCAGGAGCCGGGAGTCGGGTGGGCGTTCTTGGACTGGAGCCTGTGCGCAGTGGAACCTACATTGTGAAGAGTCGACAGTGCAAAGGAGGAGCGAGCGCGAGCGGGAAGTCTTTACCGGCGCGAGCCTCTTGACGTCCTCCGGGAGTCGCGTGGGCGTTCTTGGACTGGAGCCTGCGCGCAGTGGAACCTACATTGTGAAGAGTCGACAGTGCAAAGGAGGAGCGAGCGCGAGCGGGAAGTCTTTACCGGCGCGAGCCTCTTGACGTCCTCCGGGAGTCGCGTGGGCGTTCTTGAACTGGAGCCTGCGCGCAGTGGAACCTACATTGTGAAGAGTCGACAGTGCAAAAGAGGAGCGGGAAGTCTTTACCGGCAGGAGCCGGGAGTCGCGTGGGCGTTCTTGGACTGGAGCCTGTGCGCAGTGGAACCTACATTGTGAAGAGTCGACAGTGCAAAGGAGGAGCGAGCGCGAGCGGGAAGTCTTTACCGGCGCGAGCCTCTTGACGTCCTCCGGGAGTCGCGTGGGCGTTCTTGGACTGGAGCCTGCGCGCAGTGGAACCTACATTGTGAAGAGTCGACAGTGCAAAGGAGGAGCGAGCGCGAGCGGGAAGTCTTTACCGGCGCGAGCCTCTTGACGTCCTCCGGGAGTCGCGTGGGCGTTCTTGAACTGGAGCCTGCGCGCAGTGGAACCTACATTGTGAAGAGTCGACAGTGCAAAAGAGGAGCGGGAAGTCTTTACCGGCAGGAGCCGGGAGTCGGGTGGGCGTTCTTGGACTGGAGCCTGTGCGCAGTGGAACCTACATTGTGAAGAGTCGACAGTGCAAAGGAGGAGCGAGCGCGAGCGGGAAGTCTTTACCGGCGCGAGCCTCTTGACGTCCTCCGGGAGTCGCGTGGGCGTTCTTGGACTGGAGCCTGCGCGCAGTGGAACCTACATTGTGAAGAGTCGACAGTGCAAAGGAGGAGCGAGCGCGAGCGGGAAGTCTTTACCGGCGCGAGCCTCTTGACGTCCTCCGGGAGTCGCGTGGGCGTTCTTGGACTGGAGCCTGCGCGCAGTGGAACCTACATTGTGAAGAGTCGACAGTGCAAAAGAGGAGCGGGAAGTCTTTACCGGCAGGAGCCGGGAGTCGGGTGGGCGTTCTTGGACTGGAGCCTGTGCGCAGTGGAACCTACATTGTGAAGAGTCGACAGTGCAAAGGAGGAGCGAGCGCGAGCGGGAAGTCTTTACCGGCGCGAGCCTCTTGACGTCCTCCGGGAGTCGCGTGGGCGTTCTTGGACTGGAGCCTGCGCGCAGTGGAACCTACATTGTGAAGAGTCGACAGTGCAAAGGAGGAGCGAGCGCGAGCGGGAAGTCTTTACCGGCGCGAGCCTCTTGACGTCCTCCGGGAGTCGCGTGGGCGTTCTTGAACTGGAGCCTGCGCGCAGTGGAACCTACATTGTGAAGAGTCGACAGTGCAAAAGAGGAGCGGGAAGTCTTTACCGGCAGGAGCCGGGAGTCGGGTGGGCGTTCTTGGACTGGAGCCTGTGCGCAGTGGAACCTACATTGTGAAGAGTCGACAGTGCAAAGGAGGAGCGAGCGCGAGCGGGAAGTCTTTACCGGCGCGAGCCTCTTGACGTCCTCCGGGAGTCGCGTGGGCGTTCTTGGACTGGAGCCTGCGCGCAGTGGAACCTACATTGTGAAGAGTCGACAGTGCAAAGGAGGAGCGAGCGCGAGCGGGAAGTCTTTACCGGCGCGAGCCTCTTGACGTCCTCCGGGAGTCGCGTGGGCGTTCTTGGACTGGAGCCTGCGCGCAGTGGAACCTACATTGTGAAGAGTCGACAGTGCAAAAGAGGAGCGGGAAGTCTTTACCGGCAGGAGCCGGGAGTCGGGTGGGCGTTCTTGGACTGGAGCCTGTGCGCAGTGGAACCTACATTGTGAAGAGTCGACAGTGCAAAGGAGGAGCGAGCGCGAGCGGGAAGTCTTTACCGGCGCGAGCCTCTTGACGTCCTCCGGGAGTCGCGTGGGCGTTCTTGGACTGGAGCCTGCGCGCAGTGGAACCTACATTGTGAAGAGTCGACAGTGCAAAGGAGGAGCGAGCGCGAGCGGGAAGTCTTTACCGGCGCGAGCCTCTTGACGTCCTCCGGGAGTCGCGTGGGCGTTCTTGGACTGGAGCCTGCGCGCAGTGGAACCTACATTGTGAAGAGTCGACAGTGCAAAAGAGGAGCGGGAAGTCTTTACCGGCAGGAGCCGGGAGTCGGGTGGGCGTTCTTGGACTGGAGCCTGTGCGCAGTGGAACCTACATTGTGAAGAGTCGACAGTGCAAAGGAGGAGCGAGCGCGAGCGGGAAGTCTTTACCGGCGCGAGCCTCTTGACGTCCTCCGGGAGTCGCGTGGGCGTTCTTGGACTGGAGCCTGCGCGCAGTGGAACCTACATTGTGAAGAGTCGACAGTGCAAAGGAGGAGCGAGCGCGAGCGGGAAGTCTTTACCGGCGCGAGCCTCTTGACGTCCTCCGGGAGTCGCGTGGGCGTTCTTGGACTGGAGCCTGCGCGCAGTGGAACCTACATTGTGAAGAGTCGACAGTGCAAAAGAGGAGCGGGAAGTCTTTACCGGCAGGAGCCGGGAGTCGGGTGGGCGTTCTTGGACTGGAGCCTGTGCGCAGTGGCCTAACATTTAAATTACGTCTACGTCTCTGCTCTGACTACTGGTGGTATAATCTACTGCATGATTTCGAGTTTTAGTTTAAAAAAAAACCGTTGTATTTAACAAATGCTATTTCGGTACAGTTAAAGAAACCAATGCAGTACCAGTGACTACTGTGTGCTGACAGGGCCCCTCGAGCTCAGGGCCCCGCCCCCCCCCCCCAGCAATGCATGGGCTTTGTTACCTCCTGTTCACTGCTCGCTCCTTGACAGCTTTCAGGGCAATCTGCGGCCGGCGCTACTTCCAAGGGACTACTTTTTTTTTAATCGTAAATAATTTAAAGAACTTATATTTTATTTTTTTTATATAGCCAATGTCCATCTGCAGACCCTGACAATTACAACAATGTATCGGGTGTTTGGATTGGTGCTGTGGTTCCTGAGTTTACCCGCCTCAAAGGTTCAAAGTTCTCTCTTTATAATAGTAGTATAGATTGATTATACTCCTTTGTACCGTGTTCATAACATATGCTGCGACAACTTATCATGTTCATTTAGAATGACTAGTACACGGTATTTAATTATGTGAACTGGTGATGGCATGGATGAGTTAATTTGAAAAATAATAAAGAGCAATATAAAAAGAATAAGCGTTCCTCTGTGGTTTAGAAATCAAGTACAGATGAAATCCAGTTCACATTAGGTAAAAGACAGTCAGTCAGTCAAAAAAACTTTGGGGCATATTAGCAAGGGCAATATCGCCACTTTAGCGGCACTTTTTCCCGCTAAAGCGACAATATTTTCATCGCCCTATCAGCAAGCTGTCGCTAACAGCAGTTAGCGACAGCTTTCAGGCGATAGCGAGCGGTTTGGGGCCCGCTTTGCATGTCAGCGATATTTATCGCTAATGACATGCAAAGTGGGCGCACCCAAACTGTTAGCGACTGAAAGCAGTCGCTAACACAGCTATCGCCTATTAACAACGCAGGCTTAGCGATATAAAAAGTGGCATGAGCGCGATTATCGCTAGAATCTAACGCCTGCTAAAAAGATGACTTACCTGTGTCTTCAATGGAAGGTGGATTGTCAGATTAAGCCCCCATTGGCGTTAATGCGTGAATATCGCAGGACTTCCAGCAATATTCAAGCATTTTGCCGCTATCGCTGGATATGTTAGCACAATGAAGGAAACCGTTGGTAACAGCATGTTTTTTTCGCTAACATATCCAGCGGTAGGCAGCGATAAAAAAACACATGCTAAGCACGTTTTGCAATATATCGCTATTCCTTGCTAATATGCCCCTTTATTTGTGCTATACAGCCATAAAAACACATATAATTATACTGTTACATGTATTACAAAAACATATAATACAGAGAAGTTATACATAAAACAAAAAAAATGCTAAATATTCTTAAAACTGAAAGAAGTAGTATAATGCAAGTTTTACAATATTTTCTGACTCCACTACTACTAATCACCCTGTTATTAACAACACTACTACTACTACTAATCACCCTGTTATTAACAACCTTAGATGTCAATCTTTGGCTGATTTTTAAAACATTTAAAAACAATTACAATATATACATTTAAAAGGGAATAAAGCAATCGAATAGCTAAAAACAGGGAAGGTTTCAAAGCAGTTTTTCTAGCTAAAGAGTTGTGCGAACATAGCTTAGCAGCATAATTAATGGGTGAGCACAGTTGGGTTAGTTCAAGGCTCTCTTTTCTTTATAATTCCCCTACGTATGCACCACATCGTGAATAAAAACCTGGAAATGGCAAATACAAATAGTGGGTGTATCTCATATTTTAGTAGCCTGAAGGCCTCGGTATGGTGCCTAATCCCCACATTTCTGCAAAGCTGGAGCACCCACTTAGACCGTGGCCTTCTATAGGAGGGACAAAAGAGAAGGACATGGAGTTCTGTTTCTTCGGTCAAATTACACCCTGGGCAATCTCGTTTAATAGCTCCCTTCTATTTGTTTGTGAGGGCTCGGAGCGGGAGCACCCCGTGTCTAAATTGAAGGGACAATTTCTTTGCAATAAAAGGTTGAATACTATCCAGGGTCGGCTCTATCTTACAGTGCTGTTTGACATCCAGAAACCTGGAGGTCAGACTGCTTGAGCTGATGCTCTTCGATAGTTGGGCAACTTTATGTTCTTTATAGGCGAGGAATAGGGACTTTTTGGGAATGGAGGGACAGATAGTTTCTGGTGTTAACCTCATATTCACCCTCCCAAATGCTTGGCATGTGTTCCTAATATTAGGAATCCTTCAATTCCTTCCTGTAGTTTACTAGCTCTGGGGTTCTCCAGAGACGGCGCCAGACTAGGAGTGGCCAAGAAGTGATTATGTCAGCAATAGGGCCGATACCCAGGTTCATCATTAATGGTGTTAAGGGGGTGCTCTTGGGGAGACCCAACAACTGTCTAAGAAAGGTGTTCTTTGTATAGATAGCGTGCTAGTTGGGCAGTGGCCCCAGAGTTCCGCTCCATATAGTGGCACTCCCCTTGCCTGTATTTTATATATTTCTGCAGGTTGACCTACCACTTTCTGGGTGCGTTTTTATGTACTTTTAGGATACCCCCTATGGACTGTGTAAGTTTTAAATTAGCTTTCTTCTCCTGGGTTTCCCAATCCATCTTATCGTTAAGTGTAAGGTCCAAGTAGTCGAAGATGGACACCCTCTCTAAGGCCCTGCCTTCCATTTAGGGGGGTGGGCAATTGGTAGTATGAGCATGGAAGAGCATGTTTTTTGGAGGTTTATCTCCAAATCCCTCTTCCTGCAAAATGAACAGAACTCTTCCAATACCCACTGCATGCCCATGGGAGACTTGGACAGCAGCAGCGTATCGTCCGCAAACATTAAAGCTGGTATTTTGCGGTTCGCTAACCTCGGTGAATCTATGTCTTTTACTGCCAGTAGAGTTTCGATTAAACAGTTTAAAAAGAAGGAGAACAGGGCCAGGGCTAAAACAAACCCCTGTCTCACCCCTTTCTCTATAGGGAAGGGAGCTGTCAATTCTACTTTTTTATCTCCTCTTATTCTTGCAAATGTATCCTGGTGCGAGCGCTTCAGTTGGTGGCATTGGTAGGCTGGTACTCCCATATCACAGAGTAAGTCCCATAGCTGATCACGCTGCACCATGTCGAATGCGGATTTAAGATCCACAAAGGTTAGGTAAAGGCTGCCACTCTCCAAGATTACAGTTTTCCAATGGATCAATTGCAATCTGAAGATCTGGTCAATGGTTGAGGTTTTAGTCCTAAAGCCAGCTTGTAAAGATGTTAATGCATTGTATTCTTCCATCCATCATTGCAATCGGCCCAGGAGAACACGGGCAAATATCTTTTGGGTAACGTCTATAAGACTTAATGGATGGTAGTTTGCTGGATTGAGCAGGAAACCTTTTTTGTAAATGCGAATAATTTCTGCCCCCATCTAAGTCGGGGCAGCGCCATACCTTGTAGGATAGCGTTAAATAGTGTCCATAGGTAGGGTATCCACACAGCTTGTTCCTTTCTGAATAGGTCTCCAGGAATTCTATCCAGCCCCGGTGCCTTAGCTGGAAGCAAATTACCCAGTGCCACAGTGACCTCTTTCTTTGTGCAAGGGGGGGGCAGTAATATTTAGGGGGGTTTATCTACTGCTACTTCCCTAGCGACTGCAGCTCCATCCAAGGCCCTTGAGTATAAAGTTTTAAAATAGGATCTCCAAACTTCTTCCCCCAAGTTTGGTTGGATTGCTGAGTTGCCTTCGGATTTCCCAGTTTTTACTAGGTTCCAGAAGCCTCGCCTATCTCGATTGTCTAAGGCTTTTTTAATTGCTTCCCATTCTTCTATCTCCCAGGTGGTTTTTGCTTCAGCTAGGTTTTCTTTATATTGTACCCTGGTTTCTTTAATACGTAGATTGTCATTCTCTTTAATCCCCTTTAATAGAGCGTGTTTAGCTTCCCTACACATTTTGTTATACCAGGGATATTTAGGTTTAGGGTCAGAACTAGTATTGTCACTATTATAAAAAAAACTCTGCCAATTTTAAAAACATATCCTGGTGGTTCTTTCCTAGTAACAACAGAGATTCAGAACATTGACTGTTTTCAAACAATGAAAATGCAGATTCTAAGAAAGGAATGATTTGTTTATACAAGGTGGCCACATTTTCTGTAGACTGTGCAAATGTTCCCCAACGTACTCTTCTACCTCCTTCAATTGTAACTAAATTTGAAACAGGTTGTGTTGGTATACTCTGATGGTCCTTGGGCAGAGGGAGAGCTATTTCTAACACCAACGGATTACGGTCACTTTCGTGTCGGGATTTGACCGAGAAATCTTTAATTTTGTGCCATAGTTCAACGTCTACAAAAATATAATCAATTATAGATACTTGTCCCAACCTATCAAAGGTAAAGTTACCTGGGCTGTCAGAGGGGAGTCGACCATTACATGCCCTTAAAGAGTGGTCTAAAGTAACGGAGTTCATCTGCAGATCTAAAGGGGTCCAGCCCCTAATTGGGTTGATGTTGCATTCAGGGATTGTAGGGTAGGTGTGGGGAACTCCCACACTGGTTCCTGTAGGTGCTCCTATGTGAGGCAAAAGTAACCTCTAGTTTTTGCTGGTTAATCAAATTCAAAAAATCCAAGTCAGTTCATGGAAATGTATTCATGTAAGTCATATATTATATTCATAATGACTCGAATAAAGTTTTTCAAGATTTCTCCATCAAAGTAATTCAGGAAGTACAGAAATCCCTATGCATTTCGGGACAAAAGTCCCTTCATCAGGGGACTCAGGATTATCTGTAAAGGAAATAAACACTGTTTCAGGAAGTGACCCTAAATTAGAGTGGAAAATAGAGAGTAGTAAAGTGGAACCAAAAGACCCTAGTGAAAAACGGGATAAAAGCAAAAGGTGAGGATCGAATGTTGTTAAACCAGAATCACGGAGTTGGATAGGCAAGAGCAAAATAATGAAAAAAGCAAAAGCCTGGTGCAAAGGAAAAGACTATGCGAAGTTCGTGCGATTATGTGACATTAATCGGTGCAGAAATGTTAAACACGAGGTCCGAATCACCTTAGTGAGCACCCGAATATGCGCGTTGATTACACAGTCTAAAGTTAAGGCTGAATTAGGAAATAGAAGTTCTCACCCGGAGTGGTGCAGTTCTCGCGTTCGATGGCGAGTGTCGGCAGGAATCGTTACGCGCAAGAAAAAAAGTTTGTTATGAAGACGTGCGGTGTGAACATAGAAAAGAGACTGAAAAGTATACAGCACATAGCGTGTGTGGTGTTGGAAACGGTAAAATACCCAGAGGACATCGGGGAAAATTGTCAATGTAAAACAAACGAATTGTCATACACAAACGGAGTAACGTTAAACAAATTGGAGAAATACATTAACTTTGGTTCGATGGGACACAAAAAGTACCGGCCATCTTGAATAGGGAATAAAAAAGATAGGAGGAATAGCAAGAAATAGAAAAAGGTAAGAAAAGGCACGAAACCTGGAGAGAATAGGAAGATACATTAAGAAAGAATTGTATATGTCCATAAATTCATCCTCATCAAATATATGATGAGTAATTATGAAAAAATCCTAAGGGGAACATAAAGGAAGTGAAGGAAAATGAACATAAAGGAATATGAGTTCAAAACGGATAACAATAGGGTACATGAAAGGAAGAGGAAGAATTTTGGGAGAAATAAAGTAAAATGAAGTAAAAGAAATTGTTGAAGGAAAGATAAACATGGAAGAATGAAACATAGCATTTAAGAAACGACATTAACAAACAACATTTAAAAAACAATAGCATTGCATAAACAATTAGGGGTATAGCAAGCAAGGTGGTATAAGCATGTTTAAAGGAAGCAACTATATTCAATCCGTTCATTAAGTCCTTTTGGTTGGCACGAATCCAACGACTTAATCCAGAAGAGTTCACGTTGCAGAAGTTTTTTGCGATTGTCAACGCCAGGTCTCATCGGGACAACCTCCAGTACTGTAGTGTAGTTCCTATTATCCCAATAGGCTTGCGCATTGGAATAATATCTTCAATAGTATAGACGTAGGACAGAGGTTAACTAGGTCTTCTACTGACGATATTAGACTTAAGTTTTGTGTGCCAGCTAGCTCAGAGTTCACTAGAAACTTTCTCGAATAGGCGAGGAGGAGTTTAACCTCCCTGGGTAGACAAGAAGGGATTTAGTTTCTGACAACTATAGAACATGACCACTTTGCTCTCCCTAATCAAGAGTATATCTCCAGAGTCGTGTGAAAACAAAAGACAACTATTTTACTCAGTCAGTACGTGCATACTTAGTTCCACCAGATTGTAGAGAAAGAAGAGATGGGCGTGTTCAATAAAAGGTGTTATTTATTGATCAGTCTCTTTTTCTCATACAAGAGAAATGAATCGCTACAGTAGCAATACTTAAGGTTAAGTAAAGTGCATACAGTAAAAGCAGGATTATAAAATAATACTGTAAAAGCATTGATATGGTTTCTTAGCCATATGATACTTTAAAATGGATAAAAGATATACATACATATATACATTGACTAATCATATTCAACTGATGCTTCTAACTACGCCTACCCCGGTGTACCTGACCTAAGCCTAATACGTGGGAGGGAGTAAGTAAGTAGCAGTTTAAGTTAAGTTTGTTTTGCCAAGAATCTGACTCAAGAAATCTCTGTAAGGGGTTAGTCAGTTCAGTACCTGGGATTTAGAAGGCAGGAGGGCTGGTATCTCTCTCTCAGGACTCGGTATCCCAGTTACCCGCGAGGGCAAGCCGGAAACGCCGGAGGCTGGATTTCTCGGCAGGAGAAAAGACAGCGTCTCTCTCAGCACGTCAAAAGGGAGGGGCAGCGTCCGTGGGCTTCCTGCATCAGCTGGGCTCTCCGGCAAGTAGCGCTGCTCCAAGCTCATCACCACCGTGTCTTTGCTTAGGGCAGCGTCGGTATATTTATACCTGAAAGGTGCCGTGTTTGACGTAAGGATGGACATAATACGTCCAGTAAGGATGTCATAAGAACTGGTCGTTCTTGCATTCTTTACAGGAGTTCTCGAACGAAATCAAAACAATAGCTACGGGGGATTTCCCAGGTCTGCTGGAGGTTTGGTTTGTTTTGAGAACTCAGTGTGCTTTCTAGGGGGCTGGAGGAATAGGGCTTGCTTAATGTGACAGCATGCGCTATGACTTAATCTGAAAACGGGATTCTGTGCCGTTGTATGGATATTAGTGAATTATTAACCGGACAAGGGTCAGAAATAGGAGTATCGATATAGGTACCTAGATAAACACACTACACCCACTCCACGCTTTTATGTCCATATTTACTAACTAAGCAATAGTAAACATAACTAATAGTGCATGTGTATACCGAACCACCCCAAAATACATTTTTTGCATTTGAAAAATGGTATATGCGAAATACACGAAAATGAGTATAGGTACTGTATGCATTCAAGCAGTGTAATCATTCAAAAAGGAGATGCACATTTTATATCAGCATGAATGATTTGCGAAATTACACATGAAATGGCTCTTAATACAGAAGAAAAAGGTGCGAGACCACTTCATCACATATAAATACAATTACTTATAAATAAGCTAGAGGTTGAGGTAATGTCTCTAGAGTTCATAAAAATAGAAGCTCTGTTCTCTAAGAATAGTTCTACTGTAAGCAGAAGACAAGTGCCAAAAAAAAAAAGTAAATATTTTGGATTGGGAGAAAAGTTTTCGCTTTTCAGGGGAGAAGAGTGAAAAAATAGTTCACAGTAGCTTTGTTTTCCCAAAGCTGAAGGCCAAATTCAGAGTTCAGGGAACGCTGTGTGTTCGTTTGTTTAAAGTTATTCTCTCTGTTCGGGTGAAAAAATCATTTCAGACAGACTCTCGAAAAAACAGTCTACCGCTTCTGGTGAAAGTTCGACCAAGTTGGAAAATGTCGCCATCATGCAGTCATGCGCATGTTCGCTTTCAGTGATGTTTAGATCAGCACTGCTTACAGAAGGTCGTACCTGGTTGATGCTGCTCTCATCCTGTACTTCACTACCCTTCAATCGTAGTGGTGAAGTCTCCACGAATGCCGTAATCAGGATAGGTAGCCGCTGGGGACAGCACAATGCATGAGCCTTTACTGGACCCAACAAAGTATCTGCATCCAATGGTACTTCTGATTGTAGTGTAAGACAGGTGTCCAACACACATTCTTCACCGCATAGCATGCACCTCAATACAGGTAAGACACAATTCTGCCATATGGGTCTGAACGAAAGAAACCAGGTCATATTTAGATCTCTTAGCCGGGCTAATCCAAGGACTTTAGTTATGCGGTCCCGGTAGCGTATAGCTAGGATCGTTTCTTCCATTGTTGCTGGAGTCTTGTCTGTGACATGGCTTGCCATAACGAAGCAGGAGTAGCAAAACTAAAATGCCTGCTACGAGTCCCAAGAGGAGAGGAAGTCCGCCAAAGATGGAATGGACGAAATTTAGAAAAATACCCAGGACTGCTTTGAATGGGGTTAACAGTCCCGAAAAAACGGTCTTAAATACACTCACGATACCATTTGTATCAGAAATGTTTAAGATTTCGTTTAGCATTTCTGCGAAGTGTAGGGGGCAATTTGTTGATAACAAGGCATGTATCTCACCCGTTGTCCTTGCAACTTGGAGATCATACGTTTCTTTTGATGACGTCAAATGGGTTGGCGTATGTAGGAGCACAGTCTTCATTCTGCTTAAAGTATCAATTCGAATAGAAGAGATATTCAAACTGGGCCAAATTTTTCCCTCCCTGTCTGGAGTGTCATTCGGAAAAATACTCGCTCACAGCAAATGACCATGGAAGTCACGCTTACTAGATAAGGTTTTCCTGGCAGCAAGCCACAACATCTGTGATCCACAATTATACCATAGGTCCCGTTAGAAAGCCGTCTAAAGAATGGTTCTATTCGTGCTGCAGGTGTGCCGAGCTGGTGGCATGAAAGGTTATTTGAAGTCCCCTCGCAGGCCCCATGTAAACTTATTCCCTGACACAGAAGTATACCACTTAGTGATTTTTCACAATTATTACCACTAAGAAATACACTTTGTCCCTTATTACTGTAACATGTGTGTGTATAAGGTAAGTTCCATGTTGACTTAATGTATCCTTTACCCAACCTTTCATACTGGCCTGCCTGTATATATTTTTGACAGTATCGAAACTGGAAAGTTGTTATCGGAATAGTTATTATCCCATGTATTATCCATTCTGACAGGTCGCTCTGACATTGTCAATGGTAATCTCTCAAGTTTTTCAATGCTCAGAATTGTATACTCTGCACCCTTTTGTGCCAAACTGATTTGTGTATCAGTAAGGTTAAAGATACTGAACAATGACGTTGTGTTGATTAAACGCCAAGGCACGTAGCCTGAACGCAGATTTTGTAACGTCCAGCCAAGCTGTACAATAGAACGCAATTGAGACTGACCGTGTTGTAACATCAGTAAGTCTTGTTCTATTATATCGATTGCAGATGATACAATACTGTCCAGTGAATATATTCTGGAAGACAGAGTCATTAACCCATTGTCCACAACAGAAAGTGATTTTTCCAAATTAACACGGTCAATTTCCCGTATTTTCTCTGCTGTTTCAATTTGAGTTACTTTCCAAGCTTCATTGTAAGCTGCATATATAGAGGCCGCTATGAAGCGTTTTTGACGCTGTTTGCGTGGTCCCATAATGAAATCACGCAAGTCAGCACCTTCTTTAAGTAAAGTCAAGTGTTGCTTAATTTCTGCCAGTGTGGATGTTTGTAGCCATTCGAGGCAGAGTTTCCATACACTGTATGTAGTTACAATCCCTGGATGTTGTCTCTGGGAGTATCTAGGGTCTGGCCTGGTCAATGTGAACCCCTGTTTTTTGTTCAGGAATCTATCTTGACAGTTATTTGTGTCTGTGGGCCAGATCAACCATTTCTTCCAATCAGGATGTGTTCTGTTTTGGTTTAAAATATGGGATACGTCTATCTCAACATCTGTAGTGCTATTACTGTCGGGTGTTGGTTTTGGAATAGACGGTTTGTTTAAGTATTTAACTTTGGCTAGGCCAAGACAGGTTGTCTGTTGAATTGTATCATTCAAAAATATAATTTGTTCAGGGATCATGCAGGCTCTAAATAATGATTCTAAACCTTGCACTTGCCAATCTTTTGCACCCCAGATTGTCTTCGTTTCAATATTTTTGTTCCAGAAATCAAAACCGAATGTTTTCATTTTTTAAAAAAATGTCTCTGAATAGATCAATTTTGTGTTTGTAAGCATGGTTTTCATTCCTATCTTATTTAATAATTTGAAATAAAATGTTTCTGCATCACTCGTGTTAAACCCTGAGAAATAAGAAAATTTTTCATAAAATGTTTTTGAACTACCTTTTGGTGGAGTAGCACAATGTTCCCATTGGTTATAATTTCAAACATTTCTAGGTTGAGCAGATTTATGCAGATAATGGTTACCATAGTGGTTATAACAATACATCCGGTCATAATTAGATGAACCTTGTAAATAATCATGTTCTGTAAATTTAGCTGACATCACTAGATCTGACATCATATCATTAATACTTTCAAAGTCCCAATCATCAGCGAATGTGCTCGGTTTTACAAAGTCACTCAATGAAATCTTGAATTGATGAGGATACTTCAGGAGCTCAACCGGACTATAGATTTCGTAATCAGTTTTGTCCCATGCTACCCCACCGGGTATAGGATTGGCTGTGAAGTTTACTGAAGAAAGATCTCTTTTCTCGATGTGTGAAGACTTGTTTGGTTTCAGGACCAAGTTGATATTCTGACTTGCTGTGTCCATTGTAACATATTTTCCCTCAATGAAATGTCCCAAGCATAGTACCATGATGAGCCAAAGTATGAGGATGAATGCTCCTAGGGTCACCCAAAGTTCAATCCATGGAGAAATCAGATAGGTTTTCTTTAGTTGATGAAACAGTTCCTTTGTTTTGTTTTTAAAGGTTTTTGTTGTTGGTTCTTCCTCAGGTTCACTTGGATCCTCAGAAAAATCATCGAAGTTGATGAAGTAGCCAGATGCTGTTCTGTCAATTGTTTCAATTGCTTCTGGATTCTTTTTTGCCTTTTGAATTTTCTTTGTTTCATTAGCATAGTCTGTGGTTACATCATTGTAGACTGGTGTTTCTTGATGTAAGATTTTGATTTGGGTTTCAAGAGGTTTAAGTTCCATGGCTTTGTTGCACAGTCCTTGTTGATTCACTGTAGGTTTATCAATTGTGATTAGTCTCTCAGTTTGAACCTCTGTATTTGTAGCAAACTTTGGTGTTCTACTACTTCTTGGGAGTCCACTTGGCCTACTACTTGTTATCGGCCACATGATTGCGGTTTAACCAGGTCGATGGATACAACTCGGTTCTCCTTTTTACCAGCAAGGGGCGGTAATACTACTGATCTTGTCCCGTTGACAGACAAGACAGGTACTGCTTTTCTGTAAGAAGGCTTCTTTACCGCGATCTTCTCTCTGACCAGATCCCCGATTTTTGGAATCCAGACAGGCCTTGCTGGGACAGGTGGTTTCTCTTCATTGGCTGTTGGCTGTTGCTTCAACTTTATGTTGCTCAGGTCTTTTCTCTTTTCGTTTAAGTCCTGTAAAATAGCCAAATGATCTTTGATATCAAAGCATTTTTCTTTAATCACTGAAGTTTGACTGTCGAGGTCCTGGATTAACATTCTAGTCCCAAACAATAGTTCGTACGGACTGAGACCTCTCAGAGAATTTCTTGGCAGATTGTTAAGACTTCGTTGGACACTTATTAAATGTTTGACCCTCCCAGCTCCCGAACCTAATACCTTTGCCGTTATAGATTGCTCTATGCCTTGGTTTTTTCTTTACACCATCCCGTTTCCCTCAGGAAGGAAGTGATAAGAGTCCCGCAATGCAATGCCCATGCTGGCCTTACACCCCCCATAAGCTCGAGAGCTAAAAGCAGGGCAATGGTCAGAATGTAGCATGCCCCATGCGTATATGCCATTATAGACTCGCAAATCTTTTTTATAACAGTTCAGACGTCAGCCGAGAGCTGGGGTCTACATTTTAAGTGATGATAGTCTCTATATGTTAATTTGACGGATTAATCATACTGGGTTTTATATATTTATTGCTTAATCCCGTCTTGAGCAAACCGCCATGGTAAAACTCCGTCTCGGTCACCACTGCGATCTCTGTTGCAGTTTGGACAGTTTTTTGCAATTATGTGATGTTGCAGGCTCATTCCTGGCCACCAGTATGTGGATTGCAATTCTTCTAGAGAATCTTTACGCTTGAGGTGTCTAAGACCCTCACCTATATGTGTGTCTGCTATTAACAAGCCTCTCCTGTTCGTGTTTGGAATTACTCTATCCCCCACTCCAGGGATTTGAGCAAAAGGAACGGAGTTTGCATTGATTATGTATGTATAATTGAGTGGATACATGATGGGTAGCGCTGAGCAGTCGCCTTTTGATGACGTTTTCACCGCCAGCATTGTTTCCCCGTCAATGTATTTTCCTGAATGCTTTTTTGTAGCTACGGAAGCCGATTTAGTTGCTTCCGCTGTGGCTGTCTTAGAAAATAAATTCCCTGCAGCGTGAACGCCATCACGCTGATGACTCTGTGAGTGTGTCACGTGAGTCCTTGGTAGTTCTTTCTGTAAAAGAACTACTTGTTCCCAAAGCGATTTTTGCTTTATTGTGGCACCTGTGTCATCTTTGTACCCGTTTTCAACCCATTTCTGCAAGTCGTTATTGTATGATTTGACGCAGTAATATGAATCGCACACTATTAGTGTCGGGAATTCGCGATCCGCATTATCTAGCGCCATTTTTAACGCTATTATTTCAGTTTGTTGTTCTGAATTATTTTCCACTGAATGTGTTTTTGTAAACAGAGGTTTCAATTTACCTTCGCGCCACACGTCTTTTGTAATCTCGCATGTGGCGTTATAAGCTTGCTCTCCCCAAACTGAGGGCTGAGCATGTCCGTCTGTATATATTACACAGGGGTACTGTCGTATGGGCAGAATGTCGCTAGGCAGAGGATATTCTCTTTCATATTCTAGATTTTTAAATTTTTTCATTTCCGGATCAAAATAGTATTTTACTTTGTCTGTAGCAAGAGAATTTTCCCATTGTATCCATTTTGGATTTAGTGCCATAGTAGGTAAATTACATGGGCTTGTTAATGCCTCAAAAGCTGATTCTGCTGTTCTGACTGTAATACGTCTGCCGTCAGCTTGGTCTTTTTCTCTTGCTATAGCTGTTTGAACTGCATGAACAATGTTTTCCTTGATGCTGAACGTTTTTTCAGCTTCTGTGTACAAATGAGATTTATAAGCTATTGGTACCGTTTCTCCCTCACTAGAGGTTAGGTATGTGAATCCGCATCTTCCTGGGATGACCCGAATCACAAGGTTGCGTGTGTTATCGCATGTTTGCAGTTTTGTTTTAACTAACATGTCTGTTTGTAAAGATCTCAAAATTTCTGTGTGTTTTTGAGTCCAATTGATTCTTTTAAAATCTGGTCTTATTAAGTCATAGAGAGGTTTAACCCTCTCCGCGTAATTTATAATGTATGTTCTTCCGAAATTCAGGAAACCTAGAATTGATTGTAAGTTTTTCAGCTTTCTTGGTGCTTGGATTACAGCACATTTTTCTAGGAAATTGTCTTCAAGGCTTTTGCCTTCACTTGATAATTCATATCCTAAGAACAGGACAGTTAGATGGGCAATTCTTGACTTTTTGAAGTTGAATTTGTAACCCTCTGCTGCGAACCCAAGTATTATGGTGTTCACTCTTTTCAAGTGAGTATCCAAGTCATCATCTGTTAGATAGATGTCATCAACATAAGATAATGCCTCATCATCATATATTTGTAGTAACTCTGTTACTCTCGCTGAGAATAATCCTGGGCTGTTCTTGAACCCCTGTGGCAAACGACAGAAATTTTTCTGCGAGCCATTTATTGAGAAAGCGGTCAAATATCTGCTTTCAGGTGCTATATTTTGACAAAAGAATTCATTAGAGATGTCTAATGTTGTTTTTTTTTGCGCACTATGCTATTCATTAGTGCTGCACTGTGTGAGTTCTGTACTGCAAAGGTTTTGCAGCATGAGTTAAGGTGTCTGTAGTCCAAAACTAGACGATATGAATCATCTGGTTTGGAGACAGGAAACAAAGGATTGTTCATTTGTGAGGTGCATGTTTCAATCACCCCCTGGTGTTCAAGTTGATCTAATATCTTCCTGACCTGTTTTTTAGCTTCTTGCTTAATTGGGTACTGCCTTTGTGCAGTTGGTTGAGATTTTAACTGGATTTTGTGAGGAGGTGAGTCCTCATCCCATCCTATGTCGTTTTTATATAATGGAGGAGCTTGGGCTACTGCCCACTTTCTTGCAAGTGTATATTTTTTATGTATTGGAATGTGATTTGAGAAGGCAGGCATAATCATTTCTTCGCCATGAGGGCACTCCCTGGCAAACTCTGGTGGCCAGTCTTTTTCAGCTAAAAGGATGTCATAGCCTTTGGAGAGGTTATCCCAAAATAGACCCCTTATTTTCCTAGTCTTATCTCCCTCTATACGTAAAGTTATTTCATATATTTTATGAGGTTTGCTAACTCTGGTATCTGCAGTTTCCACCTGAATGTACTCATTCGTGTCCACTGTCTCCAGATGATTCATCAGGATCTTGCGAGCTATGCTCACTTCTGCTGCGCTGTCTAGCATTGTCTGAGCCCACTCTCCATTTTTCAGCTGTGTCCTCAGGATCCTCGGCATGTTTGATTACTTTAATACTGGCTACCTTCTTCTTTGGAAATTGTAACGTTTTACTTTGATGAGCAGGTTCATTGTCTTTGGACTTGACGTGCTCTTCCCTGTGTTCTGACCGTCCTCTTCTTTCCGATTTCTGCGAGGAAGTCTGAAAAGATCGAGATGGACGTGTATCAATATCTTGATATCTATCAGGTTTCTTCGAATTATCCCTATTTCTAAGGTTGTATTTTTTCTCAGAGGGCTCCCTCTGGGGAGACTTGTGTCCTTGGTCTGGAGATCTTTCTCTTTGCCGAGGAGACCTTCCTCTGGACTCTAATTTCTTCTCTTTGGGAGTGGATTGTTTATTTCCATCCCAGCTCTTTTTTGGAGTGTTTAGATTATTTTTAATAAATACCTTTTCAGGATTTTCAGTTAGTTGGGGTTTCACTGGTTTTCCACCCAAACTATCTCTTGATTCTGGCAAGTTCAAAAGGTTGTTCTGCTATATCTGTTTCCTTCAATCTTTGGCGGATCACCACAGTTGCTGCGTCCCCCTTTATGTTGGCTAGTAATATTGCCGAGACCTGCTTGAAGTCTTTCAGTAATTTCATACCCAGAGTTAAAGCAGGTTCTGGACCGTATTCATTTTGAATCTGTTTTAGCACCTCTGGTATTACCGCCATGGACGGAACACCATGTGTTTTTGTGTAAATGGAAGCAAAGACTGTACCCCAAGTGTCACAGTCCTCCACATGTGGAGCGATCCCCATTGGAAGACAGATAGTCAGAATTCTGTGTTTCTCAGTAGGGGTAGTATCCGGAAATACTGCCTCTATCTGAGTGATTTTTTGTGCTAACCAGAATGGAATTTGTTCCCTTTTAATGGGTACTTTACCTAGACAGGACTGTATGTTCTGTGGTGTGATTTAATTTGTGTTACCCTGATGAGGGGTCAGCTGTGGAATTGTAATAGCTGTTTGGACTGTTGAAGTCCGCATTACATATTGGACTAATTGTCTGTGTATTTTAATCAGTTGTTTTAACTGTGCTAAGAGTTCTGGTATTGCCATTTTTTCAATATCTGGATGTGGTGTGTAGCTGGCTAGAACCGGCCACGTTGCTCCTGGTCTACCTAGTGGACCAAGCCTGGTGATGTGATCATTATGTTTTAGGGCGCCTTTAAACCAGAGCAGGTGCTCTTGGTATTTGAGTGGTATTTCCACCTCCTCGAAAGGAGTGTACTCATCCGGTGGTTCCTCTATTTTGTAATAGTGGAACTCCTTTGTTACAGTGTTTGCTGCTGGAAAGTTTATCCATGAATAGAATACCTCTGTCTGCCGATATTCATGTGCCTCAATTACGAATATGACTGTACCACCTCTTGGTGTTAGTCCATTTTCTATAAGTTTAAGTGTTATCGTTTTTCTTATGCTGACCGGGATGATTATTGCATCCGGGTCCTGCTGTAGGAGACTTCTGTCATCCGCTAGGAGTTGAGCTGCTATTCTAGCTGTCTCCCTATCTTCTTCATTGTCTGACATTTTACTGACAAGAAGATTTTTTGTTGCAGATCAGGTTTCCACGGAAACAAAGATTAGATGCACAATGTTTTGGAACAGTGTATCCTTCAACGTTAATTAAACCAAAAACTATACATAGGAGTCTCCTCCTACTAAGTTTGGCGGATTTAACCTTTGACCCACTCCAGACGTCTTTGGAGTTTTTATGGGAGAAAGCGTCTGTGTGGAAAAGCACGACTGAGTTACTCTAATGCCTTGCGTTAGTTTTATCGCCTTACCAAACCGTTGGGTGCCATGTAGTGTAGTTCCTATTATCCCAATAGGCTCTGCGCATTGGAATAATATCTTCAATAGTATAGACGTAGGACAGAGGTTAACTAGGTCTTCTACTGACGATATTAGACTTAAGTTTTGTGTGCCAGCTAGCTCAGAGTTCACTAGAAACTTTCTCGAATAGGCGAGGACCAGTTTAACCTCCCTGGATAGACAAGAAGGGATTTAGTTTCTGACAACCATAGAACATGACAGCTTTGTTCTCCCTAATCAAGAGTATATCTCCAGAGTCGTGTGAAAACAAAAGACAACTATTTTACTCAGTCAGTACGTGCATACTTAGTTCCACCAGATTGTAGAGAAAGAAGAGATGGGCGTGTTCAATAAAAGGTGTTATTTATTGATCAGTCTCTTTTTCTCATACAAGAGAAATGAATCGCTACAGTAGCAATACTTAAGGTTAAGTAAAGTGCATACAGTAAAAGCAGGATTATAAAATAATGCTGTAAAAGCATTGATATGGTTTCTTAGCCATATGATACTTTAAAATGGATAAAAGATATACATACATATATACATTGACTAATCGTACTCAACTGGTGCTTCTAACTACGCCTACCCCGGTGTACCTGACCTAAGCCTAATACGTGGGAGGGAGTAAGTAAGTAGCAGTTTAAGTTAAGTTTGTTTTGCCAAGAATCTGACTCAAGAATTCTCTGTAAGGGGTTAGTCAGTGCAGTACCTGGGATTTAGAAGGCAGGAGGGCTGGTATCTCTCTCTCAGGACTCGGTATCCCAGTTACCCGCGAGGGCAAGCCGGAAACGCAGTAGGCTGGATTTCTCGGCAGGAGAAAAGAGAGCCTCTCTCACAGCGCGTCAAAAGGGAGGGGCAGCGTCCGCGGACTTCCTGCATCAGCTGGGCTCTCCGGCAAGTAGCGCTGCTCCAAGCTCATCACCACCGTGTCTTTGCTTAGGGCAGCGTCGGTATATTTATACCTGAAAGGTGCCGTGTTTGACGTAAGGATGGACATAATACGTCAGTAAGGAGGTCATAAGAACTGGTCGTTCTTGCATTCTTTACAGGAGTTCTCGAACGAAATCAAAACAATAGCTACGGGGGATTTCCCAGGTCTGCTGGAGGTTTGGTTTGTTTTGAGAACTCGGTGTGCTTTCTAGGGGGCTGGAGGAATAGGGCTTGCTTAATGTGACAGCATGCGCTATGACTTAATCTGAAAACGGGATTCTGTGCCGTTGTATGGATATTAGTGAATTATTAACCGGACAAGGGTCAGAAATAGGAGTATCGATATAGGTACCTAGATAAACACACTACAGTACAAGGAACCTTAACTGGCTGATGTTGTGTTGAGATGAGGTGAAGTGAGCAGCTAGGGGAGATTTCAAGGTCTTGTTTCTTATTGTACTTTTGTGCTCAGTAAGGCGAATTTTGATGTTTCTTTCGGTTTTCCCAACATAGGGTAAGCCACAGGGACACTTTAGTAGGTAGACCAAGTTCATGGAATCACATGTAGCGTTGGTTCTTAATTTGATCGGTTTGCCGGACAGTGGATGGTTAATGGAATTCCCTCTAATGATATTGTTGCAGTGACCACAATTGTGACATGGATTGGTGCCAGAAAACACGGTATTAGATGGTTTGAGTTTTCGCTCTTTGGTATGCGAACAGTGGAGTGGGATTGAATATACCACGAAAGTCTTGTTCAGATTGGATCATCTGCCAATTGTTTAAGATGATAATCTTAATTGCCAGACTTCTGGTAGAGTATCTGGACACAAATACTGGTCTTTCATTTTTAGTAGGGTTAGTGCGAGGGGTTAAGAGATCATTTCTGTTCTTGAGCATAAGGTGATCTCGAGCAGCTTGCAAGGTGAATTCAGGGTATTTTCTCTCCCTGTATTTTTGCAAAATATTCTTTTCAGTGTGCAAATATTCTTCGGGTTCTGAACATATCCTTTTGGCCCTCATCAACTGAGAGAAAGGTAGGTGTTTTTTCAAAGGGGTTGGGTGACAACTCGTATACATAAGAGCATTGTTCCGATCAGTAGCTTTCACGAACAGTGAAGTTTTTATATTGACATTGTCAAAGGTGACTAGAATGTCCAAGAAAGGTAAACATTTGGTGACCGCATTGTAAGTGAATTGGATGTGATCATCTACACCATTAATGTAGGAAATAAATTCAAGTATCTCTTCTGGTGGTCCTGCCCAAATAAAAAAAATGTCATCTCTGTATCGCCAGTACGTCGCAATTTTTTGGGACCAATGGGCATTGTTCAAGATGTGGTCGAGTTCTATACGATGCATGAATATATTCGCGTAGCTAGGAGCTGCACAGTTACCCATTGAAGTACCCACCAGCTGCATAAAAAACTCGTCATTCCAAGTGAAATAACTATGGTATAACGTGAATTGCATGAGCTCGAGTAGTAACACTTTTAAATCATCATTCATAGGAAGTGAAAGTAGAAAAGATTCCAAGGCTTCAATGCCCCTGTTGTGTGGTATTGAAGTGTATAGGGCGCACACGTCGATGGTAAAATATGCATAGTCTTTTCCTTTGTACCAGGCTTTTGCTTTTTTCATGATTTTGCTCTTGCCTATCCAACTCCGTGATTCTGGTTTAACAACATTCGATCCTCACCTTTTGCTTTTATCCCGTTTTTCACTAGGGTCTTTTGGTTCCACTTTCCTACTCTCTATTTTCCACTTTAATTTAGGGTCACTTCCTGAAACAGTGTTTATTTCCTTTACAGATTATCCTGAGTCCCCTGATGAAGGGACTTTATCCCGAAATGCATAGGGATTTCTGTACTTCCTGAATTACTTTGATGGATGAAATCTTGAAAAACTTTATTCAAGTCATTATGAATATAATATATGACTTACATGAATAAATTTCCATGAACTGACTTGGAGTTTTTGAATTTGATTAACCAGCAAAAACTAGAGGTTACTTTTGCCTCACATAGGAGCACCTACAGGAACCAGTGTGGGAGTTCCCCGTACCTACCCTACATTAGTATCATATAAGAGTCCCCCATTAGCCAGAAGGGACTATTCCTGAGGCACCCAGAAACGCGTTTAATCTCCTATCGGATATTACCTATATGAACTTTCAATACACCGCAGGTGTGCCACACCACCTATATCTTTTCTCAGCATTCAGGGATTGGCCATGCCGAATCTTCCTCACTTGTAAGGGTAGTAGTAATGCCATTTAGGGGCTCGAAGTGACAATTAAAATCCCCACCAATAATTACAGAGGTATACTCGAGTAGAGTATAGAGAAAAGTGGTGAGACAATCTAAGGTCTGTGAGGTTTGCCCCTGCCTCACTGGGCGTGAATAGATGTTGATGATAGCAATCTTCAAGGTGTATTAAAAAGAGAGTAGGATGCAAAAAATGTCAGGGGAGAGGGTGTCTATCATTTTCATATTGCATCCCAGATGTAAGTCAACCCAGGTACATAGGCCCCCTGATGGTCTTCCCCTGGCCCCCTGGGCGGCTGGGATACAGTATGTGACATATCCCACTCTATGTAGATCTGACCTTGACCATGTTTCCTGGAAGAGGCTTAGCTCATGAGTGTCTATATAGTCTCCTCAATCTGGGAGATACATTTTTGAGCTAAGTTCCTGCTATGTTCCAGGATAAAATCTTGGTGTTCTTTATTTCATCTAGGATGGCAATCTGAGTGTGGAGGGAACGTCTTTCCTGTTGTGTTACTTGGTGCATGGTCTTGGCTTGGTCGTGAGTCCATGCCTCTATCTGTGGGCTACAGTCAGGGTCCCGAAGCGTCTCAATAGAAACACTGGGAGTACTAATTGCTGTGGTGGCCTCATAGGTTTTCTCATAGAGTTGGTCACCATTCTCGGGTCTACCACAGTTATGGAGCTCAACTGACTGTTTATTAATATTGGTCGAACTTTTACAGGTAGGATATAGTCAATCAACCAAATCCAGGGGACTAAATCTATTGCTGACGGGGATATTAAATGCCATGATGTTTTCGCATCCCCAGCCCATGTTTAGCATACTACCACTCTGGGCTCTCGATTCCCACTTTTTGTACACAGTTCCCACTCAGTCTGACAAGGGACTAGGGGGATAGAAATAGCCCAAGGGCAGTGTCTGGATGCCTCCTGACTCCCTAGCGTATCCCCATTCAAGAATATGTTGGACCACCCTGCTATCTCTAAAGTTGATCAGAACACAGTCCCCCAGAATTTCCTTTCGCCTCTGCCCCAGCCAGTTAACCCTGCGTGTAAATAGGATTTCGCTTTGTATTTAGTGGGGGAGCGGTCTGTATTTGTTTAACCAGAAAGTGACTTTGTTTTTCAGTTCAGGATATGACTCCCCTCGGCCTATTTCTAGCTCTGGTACTCCAGCTAGTATAACAACATAGGGCGTGGAGGCTGGGGGCAGATCTATACAGGGAAGTGTAGAATTTGTTTCCCTTGGTTTCGGATGAGATATGTTCCTATTGTCCTCAAAGCTGGATCTTTGTGCCTGTTGTTTTGTTAGCGGACCTGAGGAAGTTGCTATAGACCTAGAATCATGAGCGTTATCAGGGCAATGGGGAGACCTGTGTCGGAGAATAGCTGGGGCCTGATTTTGTGAGGCTGGAGATTCAGTCCCAGTAGGCGCATTAATTTGTACAATTAGTTTATACCCTTCAAAGAGGGGTGGTGGTATACAGACAGATGAGGTTGCCATTTTCAAATTTGGGGATTTAATAGATTCAATGGTGTGCATTATGGCTTCAACTGTACTCCCCCATGAGCCCATCAGTGTGGTTAGGTTGTCAATACATCTCGTTGCGACTTCAAGTTCGGATTTTATGAGCTGTGCGAAATATCATTTGAGCTCTGTTACCAGATGTGATACTGTTAGACCTGGCACCTTGGCGTGAGTTTCCCTTCCACTTTTTGCTGTTGTGCCTCAAATGTTTTGCTGGTGTCTGCTACTCAGGGCACTGCGCCACGGCCAACCCGTGCCGCAGTGCAAGTGCTCCCTACTGTAAAGTGTACATGTGATTGATGTCCATGATTGGTTCATTGGATTTACTGTTAGTCCCTAGTAAAGTGCACCAGGAGTGGCAGGGCTTGTGAATGCCAATACTGCTAGTGGGCCTGCAGCGCTGGTTGCGCCACCCACAGAAGCAGCCTTAAAATGTGTCTTTCACTGTTGTGTCACCTAATTCTTGTGTTTTTTAACTTCACTAAGCGCCAGCAAGCGCCAGGGCACTCACCTTCATCTGCAAATACAGCGAGCAGCTGATCTAGCGCTCACTCGCTGTCTGTAACATTTCCCTGACAGAAAACGCCAAGCCGGCGAGAAGTCAGGCCACGCCCCCTGAAGGCCACGCCCCCTTGACCCCTACATCATGTGCTACCACCGGAAGCGCAGCGGACGAGCGCAGCGGGAGCGCCTAAGGCAAGCCCGTCTGCGCCCGTCCGCGCCAGACCGAGCCTAGAGCCCACACCCCTGGCCGGGTCGGAACCACCTCGACTCATAAACTCTCAGGAAACTCTGCGCCTTCTCAGAGAACCGTTAAACTCTAGATGTAACGGACCTATCACCCCGGAACAGGTGCCTCTCAGATGCCCCAACTGCTCCTACAGGGCTTTACCCTTAGCCCATTCGGAACCTGCTTGCCTGGAGATGGCCCTGCTGAATTGCAGGTCACTCCCTAAACACCATACGGAAATCAACCTGCTATTAACAGAATCAGACATAGACGTTCTGTTTCTAACAGAAACGTGGCTGTCCGAGAGGTCCGACCCAGACATCATCCAAGCACTACCTCCTGGGTACTCCATTAAAACCCTTAACAGACCGACGGGCACGGGAGGAGGCATCGCGATTATCTATCGCGACAAACTCGCATGTCAATTCAAAGATAGCCCCATTCTTGATAGCGAAAATGTCCTTTTTTCTCTACACCTTCCACCATCTACCACGCTAACTGGGGTGCTAATCTACCGTCCGCCAGGACAGGTAGGACGTTTCATAAACTCTCTCATGGATGCCGTCTCCTCGTTGGCTTGCGGGACGCCAAATTTCACTATCCTTGGGGATTTAAATCTCCACTTCGATGATCAAGGCAACAAACCTGCCACTGACTTAAAAACTGATCTAAATTCCCTAAATCTACAACTACTCAGCAATGATCCCACCCACACGAAAGGTCACCTACTGGATCCCATCTTCTCTAACCTTTCCAAACTCTCTGTTCAATCCCCTCTCCCTATCCCCTGGTCTGACCACTTCTTGGTCCCTTTCAAATTCCAACTACCAGGGAAGATTGGGGACACTCCCCGCCCCCGAGCCCCGTCACGCCCATGGAAAAAACTTGATACCATCCTATGGGAACACTCTCTGTCCTCCACCCTACCTACAATCGACCCCGACCCATCCAAAGCCGAAATTCAATTACATAAATGGATTAGCGGCTCTCTCGATACAGTCCTGCCACTCAAAGCCCTCCCTTCCAATAGGAAGTCATCCAAACTACCGTGGTTCACTGATGAACTACGTGAATTAAGGCGGAAAGGCAAAAGGCTGGAACGCCAATGGAGAAAGCACTGGTTCACAGAAGACAGAAGTGGATACAAGGCTCATATGAGGCTCTACAAAAATGCATTAAAAACGGCACAGGCCTCCTACTTTGAGGATCAAATAGCAGCCGCGACCAACTCCGCAAAAGAGACCTATCGGATAGTTAAACTCCTCTCCAAAATACAGGAACCCCCACCATCACCTGACCTGGATGGCACAAAATGCAACCAGATGGCTGAATTCTTTTAAAAAAAAATCGAAAAAATTCTGAACTCTCTCCCGGCGGCGCCAATTGCACTAAGAGACCCTTACCATCCGGCCTCCCAAGATACCCCGAGGCTGCTTTCCTTCCCCCAAATCACTACCGAAACGTTTCTCAACGTCCTGCACAAAGTCAAAAGCGGCGCCCCATCAGATCCAGCCCCGATTAGTAAACTGAAGCAAGTGGCTTCCACCATTGCCACCCCCTTCACCAACCTGATTAATGCCTCTTTCAAAAATGGCTCAGTCCCAGCAAACTGGAAAAAAGCCACTGTGAAGGCTCTCATAAAAAAAAAAACCCTTGATCCCACAGATCCATCAAATTTCAGACCGATTTCACTGCTACCGGCGATTAGCAAAATCGCCGAGAGAGTAGCAAACCAATACCTTTCTGAGTTCCTAGAGACCAATCACCTCCTCCGTCAGACCCAGACAGGTTTTAGACCTGGACAAGGGACGGACACTGCACTGTTAGCCGTGGTCGAAGAAGCAAGGGGCATACTGGACGTAGGAGGATCAGTGGCAGTGATCCTCCTCGACCTGAGTGCCGCCTTCGACACGGTGGACCACGCAACCCTTGTTCACCGTCTGGGACTGATAGGAGTGGCGGATTCCGCTTTAGCTTGGATTTCATCCTTCCTTGAAGACAGATCTTTTCAAGTGACAGATGGACTCTCCATTTCCAAGGCTCAGGCACTCAAGTGTGGGGTGCCTCAGGGGTCCTCCCTGAGTCCCACACTTTTTAATGTGTACATGGCACCCCTCGAAGATATTGTCAAACCTTTTGGGATTAAATCAATAATGTATGCCGATGACACTCAGCTTGTCGTTTCCCTCAACCAATCAGACAACGCCCTCCCCAATCTTTTCAGCTGTCTAGAAAAAGTGCACCAATGGATGTGCGAGTCCCGGTTAAAACTGAATGGGGAAAAGTCAGAAATACTCCTCCTGGGAAACCCAAATAAAATCCCCACTCCCCTTCCCTGGCCACCATGCATGGGATCTCCACCATCCCCAAAACCCGAGGTAAAAAGCCTAGGGATATGGTTGGACCAGGATCTGAGTTTTAAAACACAAGCGAGTAAAACGGCGGGAACATGCTTCGGCCTTATGAAGATGGCTCGAAAGATCCTCCATCTACTTCCCCCTCAATCAAGGAAGCTCTTGGTGCAGGGGCTGGTGAACTCCAGATTGGACTATGGGAATGTCCTATATCTGGGGGCCCCAGTCTCTGTAGTCCATAGACTTCAATGTGCACAAAATGCGGCGGCGAGAATACTCACAGGAACCGCAGCGAGGAACTCGGCCAAGCCAGCCCTCAGAAGTTTGCATTGGCTGCCAGTCAAGGAACGGATCAACTTCAAGACCCTCTGCATTGCCCATAGAATTTTGCACAATGAAGGCCCTCCCATCCTCAGGCCTCTTGTGTCTTATCAACACTCAATTAGACAACTCAGATCCAACTCCCTCTCCCTCGCAAAAGTCCCCAGAATTAGTAAGGCCAGAACAGGCGGTCGCCTGTTTTCATACAACGCCCCCAGACTGTGTAATGCCCTCCCACTCTCTCTGAGGCAAGAACAAAACCACTCCAGATTTAGGAAGAGACTGAAGACTCTTCTCTTCCCATGAGCACTCCCCCCATGACTTCCCACCCTCCAGGACTGCGGTCACTAGCGCCGGGATGCCCTAGGGTAGCTGTGCGCTCTACAAAACTCAAAATCAAATCAAATCAAATCAAATCATCTAGGGTCTGCCATTGCAGAACCTGCGTGCAGTCTGGTACTGTCATGCTGGCTGGGCAAGTACACACACTTGCCAGCCATTAAACCTTCCCTTAACTTCATATTAGTCACCCCTATGGTAGGTCTGAGGGCAGGGTGCATTGTAAGTGTAAGGTAGAACATGCCCTGATGTGTGTGGCATGTTCTAATAGTGAATTACTGCCAAATTCGTTTTTCACTATTGTAAGGCTACCAGTTCCCTTCTAGGCCAGATGGGCTGCTGGAATTATTACACTCTATAATCCCAGCAGGCTCAGGGAGCATGGTAGAAATTAATGTTTAGTATGCCTGAACTCAGAATAATAAAATACTTCTTTTAGTAAAGTTTATTTTAATATCCTGTGTTTGCAAATGCTACTTTTAGAAAGTTAGCATTTGCTGGCCTAACCATTTCAGCCCGCCTCTGCTTGGATGTGGATCTGACTGTCTGGTGTGTGTGAGTGACAGGGCTGGGAGTTGACAGGTAGTGATTAGCAGGATGACCCCTTAGTGGGTGGTGGGAGTTTCCCCTGAATGATGCATCAGGCTGTGCCCCTGCCTCCACAATGCTGGCTCCGCCCTCCTGGGGAGCGACTGATGACTCAGCCTGCACCTGGCCCAGGAAGGACCGAAGCTTGTCAACAAAGTGCTCAAGCTGCCCCTGTCTTCACAATGCCGGCTCCGCCCCCCTGGGGAGCGGCTGATGTGCCTGCCCTCACACTGAATGCAGAAGCCAGAAGTACCCACAACAAGTGCTCAGAGACTGGAGCAGTTATGCAGAGGCCCCCCTGGCTTGCTAGAACAAACGAAACTGGGTATAAAAGAAGGAGCCCTGCTCCTTGTAAATTAGATCCTGTTTGCGCTACAGAAGAAACTCTGCCCGAAGAGAAGGACCTGGAAGGACTACAAGGAGGAGTGCTGTCTCTGGCCTGTGTCTGGTGCCTTGCTGCCAAAGGAGAGAAAAGAAAAGACTACAAGAGACTTTTGCTTTATTGAAACTTTGTGCCAAACTCTGCTGAAAGATCTCCAAGGGCTTGCCTGTGAACTTGCCCCCTGACCAGCACCCCAGGAACAGTGGGCGCTACCCCCTGACAGAGGAACCACTGCAAGACGTTGTTTTCCTTTTGCGAGCCTCTCCAGGAAAAGCAGAGCGCGCTCTGACAATCGCGCTTTCCAGCACCACTCTGGGAGCTGCCCTCGCTCTAAACAAAGTGACTGCCGCCTGCCTGGCCCAGAAGCAACGTGACGACCAGCCCAGCTGATCCAAACACCGTGACTGGCCCCGAGCTGCAGCTCGCATCGTGAAGAGAAGGTGGCGCCCGGTGCCTGCTTGCACCCCTTCGAGTCTTGTGCCCCTGAACGCGCCGCCGCTGAAACAGCTGTTGCGTGGGGCGCCTGAACGTCGCCTGGATCAAAAGAGGCCTGCGCCGAGGATCGCTGCCCTCTGTATGTGCTCTCCCGTTCAGGAAATCCCGAGGCGCATGCCCAGTGCAACCCGGCCCGCGCCGCACCGCCAACCCCCGAGCCAGAGCCGAGCCGCCGCTCGCTCCTGACATCGGACGGAAGACAACGCGACGCGGACTACAGCGCTGACCTGCGCCCAGCCTTTTTTCCCCAGCAAGGTACTGTTTCTTTCCCTCTGTCCCGCCCAGCCCTCGGAGCTGCGTGTGGAGCGCTCCCAGGGCCCCCGCTCTCTCCCCCTGTCAGCCGTGCACAGCCGCGCAGCCCGCCCGGAGAGGCAGGCGCTGATTCCCCGGCCGCCGCTCCCGCCAGAAGCGTGAGAGGGGGCAGACCGGGCCCGTTTTTCTATCGCGGGGTAACCTAGGGGCACAGAGAGGCCGCGGACAGCTGGGGGAATCCTGGTTGACTATCAGGACAGAGAAAAGTACCGTGAGGAGCCTGGAACCCCCGTTTTTGGGGGAAATAAGCCGAATAAGAACTGTTTTTGAAAACACTGAACAAGGATTGCTTATTGCTAGAAAGAACTGTGGCAACCTAATCTAAAGTACACTGGAACCGTTTTAAAGTGAACCAAGACTGTATTTACAAGCCTGCTTGAAATTTATATAAAGAGTATATATTTTTACAAAATACAGTTTGGTGTCATTGTGTGGTGGGTTGGTGGTGATGGTGTAATATTGCAAATGTTTAACCCTATGTGCCCCAGAGATTAGCCTAAGACTGCTTAAGCCACACTACCTAGAGGGTAAGCAGAGGTTGTCTTGAAGGTAACCCTCAGCCCTGACAGGGAAGAGAGAGTCCCTGCTTGTCGCCAGTGCTGCACTGCGCCAACTAGAGACTCCCCCTTCCTACATTGGACGCAGCGGTGAGGATTCGCGAATTTACATTTGCAGTGTTTTACCTTAGCTACTGACCATTGCATAGTGATTACAGTCCAGTATCTTAGCCACAGACTTTTTGGTTCTTAATTTTGCTAAAAGAAGAAGATCCCTAGTGTTGAAAGCATGCCTGGCACAAACAGCATTGATGGAGGAGAATCCATAGCCTCTGGTGCGCAGGAGCTAGAATGGGATGCATCAAAGCTGGATGACTGCACAAAGAAGCAGTTGAGTTTTTTTTGCAGGAAACTCAAGGTTCCACACGCAGGGTGCAGAAACAAACCTGAGTTCTACAAGGCCATGAGAGCCTGGCTTGAATCTAGGAAGGCACCTGAGGATCAGGATGCACCTGTGGATCCTGTGAGTCTGGAAAAACCAGACAGCGTCCTTAGCTTTGGCAGAGGCCTGTCGCCAGAGGAGCTTGCAGACAGACAGGCAACCAGGGATCATGAAATGAAGTTGGCAGAATTGAATTTAAAGGGCCAAATGGAGCTTGAAAGCAAAAGAATGGCTCTGGAAGAGCGAAAACTCCAAATGGAGCATGAAGTGAAAATGAGGGAGATGAGTCTAAAAGAGAAAACCTTGGATCATCCTCTCTCTGGTGGCAGCGCAACGCCGGTGCAGGTAGAGTCTAGAGTGCACATCCCCAAAGATGTAGTTAAAGAGTTCTTTAAGGGGGATGACATAGGACAGTGGTTTAGGGCATATGAGGTAGCCATGTTCTCCCACCGGGTCCCTGACAAGGATTGGGGAGCGGGGTTGTGGGGAAGGTTCCTTAGCGAAGGGCGGGACACCCTGCTAGATTTGCCCACTGAAGACCAGAGATCCTATCCCCATATGAAAGAAGCTTTAATGACCAGGTATGGGCTTACCCCTGAAATGTATAGACAGAAGTTTAGGGGGTGTAATAAGCGGCCTGGGAATACATATGTGGAGTTTGTGACTTTTTTTTGCAGAGCACTGGATGGTTGGGTGAAGGGTAACAAAGTGAATGATTTTCAAGGTCTCTTTGATTTAATTGCATGGGAGCACTTGTCTGATCAATGTTTTCCTGAGTTACGCCAGCACCTAATTGATAGCAAGCTGTCCAACCCGAGGAAGCTTGCTGAGGAGGCGGACCGCTGGCTCAGCACCAGGGTCCACAAGGGTCCAGTGGGAGACTCCGCCAAGGGTGGGCAGGGTCCCCAGCAGAAGAGTGGGGGGGACAAGGGAAAACAGAAAGGGTTCCAAAAAGGCCCCCAAAGTAATCCCCAAGGGGACCCGCAGAAAGGTTCTCAGCCTCCCCCACCCCCAAAGCAGATTGGGGCCCGACAGGTAGACCTGTTCCAAAGGGGCCCTTCAATTGTTTCAAATGTGGTGACCCGGGGCACATAGCCAGTGACCCCAAGTGTCGCCTGTTTGGAAAACCAGCACCCACTGGTGCTCCGCCCCGACAAGTGACCAGTGTTCACTTAGGAGAAGAAGTGATGGTCCCGGGGGGTGGAGATCCTGTTCAGATGCCCCTAGTCTCACTAGGAGACAGTGAGATGGTCCCTACAAACTACCTGCCCTCTAACACTAAAAAATATGGGCAGGTCGTTACCATCAATGGTAGGAAAGCTGAGGCTCTTAGAGACACAGGAGCCAGTGTGACTGCAGTGAGGCATCACCTGCTGTCTCAAGAGCAGGTTGTACCCCATGCCTATTGTAGGGTTGTCAATGCTGACAACTCAGAGAGCCAATGTCCAATGGCTCAAGTTCCCTTCGAGTGGGGGGGGGGTCTCTGGTACTCTGCAGGTCTGTGTGAGGAAAGCCATGCCTGTTGACTGTTTGCTAGGGAATGACTTGGAGGACTCCCCTTGGGAAAAGGTGGAGAAGACGACTCACCTGAAGATGGGGGGTCTACCTGACTGGGCGTGCGTGACCACCCGGTCAATGGCAGCCAGTAGGGGTGATCAAGAGGTCCTGGGGCCTGAAGGAGAGGCCCAGGAACCGGCCTTAGGGAGAAGGCGCAGGGTGCGCGGGAAACCGGCCCCTGAAGTTCCCACGGTCCAGGAGGAAGCAGACCTTGAGGGGGATGCCCTGGAGCCTACTGGGGAACAGATTGCCGAACTGGGGGACCTGCCTGAGCTGACCCATTGGCAGCAAGAAGGAGGCCCCTCCAGGGAGGAATTCTGCAGGGAGCAGAAAGAATGCCCTTCTCTCGTGGGTATGCGGCAGCAGGCTGCAGACCAGGCCAATGGTGTTCAGGCCAAAACACATTATGTGTACTGGGAGAATGACCTCCTGTATTCAGAGCCTAAGGCTGCTGAACCTGGGTCAGCCCGTGTGCTGGTGGTACCCCAGAAGTTCAGAGCCTTCCTACTGGGACTGGCTCATGATGTGCCTTTAGCAGGACATTTGGGGATGGACAAGACCTATGACAGGCTTGTCACCCACTTCTACTGGCCCCAAATGCACAAGAGCTCAGATGCTCATTGTAGGACCTGTCCAACTTGCCAGGCAAGTGGGAAGAGCGGAGGGAAGAACAAGGCTCCCCTCCAACCCTTCCCTGTGGTCAGTACTCCATTCCAACGAGTGGGTATTGACATTGTTGGGCCTCTGGACCCCAAGACAGCCATGGGCAACAGGTTCATCCTGGTCTTGGTGGATCATGCCACCCGGTACCCTGAAGCCATCCCTCTGAGGACAGTGACGGCCCCCGTGGTGGGGCGTGCACTGATGGGAATTTTCTCCAGAGTGGGATTCCCTCTAGAGGTGGTGAGCGACAGGGGGACCAACTTCATATCCAAGTATATGAAGTCCCTTTGACAAGAGTGTGGTGTAACCTACAAGTTCACCACACCTTACCATCCCCAAGGAAATGGGTTGGTTGAAAGATTCAACCGAACCCTGAAGGGCATGATCATGGGCCTGGAAGGTCCAATGAGGCGTAAGTGGGACGTCCTATTACCATGCCTGCTCTTTGCATACCGCGAGGTGCCACAGAAGTCCCTAGGGTTCAGCCCCTTTGAACTGCTGTATGGTCACCCCGTGGGAGGACCACTGAGTTTGGTAAAGGAAGGCTGGGAGAAATCTCCCAGGAAACCTCCCCAGAATGTATATAGCTACATGCTGGCCTTCAGAAACCAAACCAGGCGCTTCAGACAACTTGCTGAGGCAAATCTGGAAGCCAGCCAGGAGGAGATGAAGCGGTGGTACGACCAGAATGCCACTCTGGTAGAGCTTCAGCCTGGACAGGAGGTGTATGTCTTGGCCCCAGTGGAACCCTGTGCACTTCAGGATAAGTGGACAGGCCCATTTGAGGTTGTGGAGCGCAAGAGCTCAGTGACATACTTGGTGGACATGAAGA
The DNA here is from genome assembly GCF_964261635.1 of Lissotriton helveticus. Classification (NCBI taxonomy): domain Eukaryota; kingdom Metazoa; phylum Chordata; class Amphibia; order Caudata; family Salamandridae; genus Lissotriton; species Lissotriton helveticus. The sequence goes on along the minus strand of NC_136067.1, from coordinate 1,915,312 downwards.
CGCCCAGGAACCCTTTACGGGTCCTCCATGTTAACCGCCTCAAGCCCCACTTGAAAAGGTCCGAAGTGGGCATGCTGTTGGCCACTGATGATGGAATGGAAGAGGAGTCTGAGCCTCTTCCTGACCTCTTAGTGGCCTGTGAGAAAGATGGGTCAGTGGATGGAGTTAACCTCTCACCCACCCTGACCCCTGAGCAACAGGAAGACTGCCGCCAATTGCTGGGGCAGTTTCCAGATCTGTTCTCCCTGGTTCCTAGTGTCACAGATTGGTGCGTCCATGATGTGGACACAGGAGACAGCTTACCTGTGAAGCATAAAGCTTACAGAGTGACTGACAGGGTCAGGGCCTGCATCAAGGAGGAGGTCTCCAAGATGCTTGCTCTTAGGGTGGTTGAGTCTTCCAGCAGTCCTTGGTCCAGCCCCGTGGTCTTGGTCCCAAAGGCTGCTGCGCCGGGAGCCACACCTGAACTCCGGTTCTGTGTGGACTACAGAGGACTCAATTCAGTCACCAAGACTGACGCGCACCCTATCCCCAGAGCTGATGAGCTCATTGATCGGCTAGGGGCTGCCCGGTTCCTCAGCACGTTTGATTTAACGTCTGGGTACTGGCAGATCGCCTTGACCGATGGGGCAAAGGAGAGGTCAGCATTCTCCACACCAGATGGGCATTTCCAGTTCCGGGTTATGCCATTTGGGATGAAGAATGCCCTTGCCACCTTTCAGAGGTTGGTCAACCAGGTGTTGGTTGGGCTGGATGAGTTCAGTGCCGCCTACCTGGATGACATCGCAGTGTTCAGTGGTACCTGGCCAGAACACCTGCGGCACCTCTGGGAAGTGTTGATGGCCCTGCGCAAGGCAGGCCTCACAATCAAGGCAAGCAAGTGCCAGATTGGGCAGGGTTCAGTGGTGTACTTGGGACACCAAGTGGGGAGTGGCAAGGTGGCACCCTTGCAACCCAAAATTGCAACCATCCTGGCTTGGGAACCCCCCAAGACCCAGACTGCAGTGAGAGCCTTCCTGGGGCTCACTGGGTACTACAGGAGGTTTGTCAAGGGCTATGGCACTATTGTGACCCCCTTGACAGAGCTGACTTCTAAGAAGCAGCCCAGGAATGTGATTTGGACTGACACCTGTCAGAAGGCTTTTGACACCCTGAAGACTGCCATGTGCACGGCGCCCGTGCTCCTGGCTCCTGATTTCTCCAAGGAATTCATAGTGCAAACAGACGCTTCAGAGCATGGTGTAGGGGCTGTTCTCTCACAGATGACTGAGGAGGGCTGGGACCAACCCGTAGCCTTCATCAGTAGGAGGTTATTTCCACGGGAAAGTAGGTGGAGTGCAATAGAGCGAGAAGCATTTGCTGTGGTCTGGGCGCTGAAGAAGCTAAGACCCTACTTGTTTGGGTCTCACTTTCGGGTTCAGACAGACCACAGGCCCCTCAGATGGTTGATGCAAATGAGGGGTGAGAACCCAAAACTGTTGAGGTGGTCCATCTCCCTACAGGGTATGGACTTCACGGTGGAACACCGCCCTGGCACAGATCACGCCAACGCTGATGGTCTGTCCAGATTTTTCCGCCTTAGTGATGAGGAACTCCCTGGGGAAGGGTAGTTCCCCCCACATTTCAGCTGGAGGGGACACGTGTTAGACCTGGCACCTTGGCGTGAGTTTCCCTTCCACTTTTTGCTGTTGTGCCTCAAATGTTTTGCTGGTGTCTGCTACTCAGGGCACTGCGCCACGGCCAACCCGTGCCGCAGTGCAAGTGCTCCCTACTGTAAAGTGTACATGTGATTGATGTCCATGATTGGTTCATTGGATTTACTGTTAGTCCCTAGTAAAGTGCACCAGGAGTGCCAGGGATTGTGAATGCCAATACTGCTAGTGGGCCTGCAGCGCTGGTTGCGCCACCCACAGAAGCAGCCTTAAAATGTGTCTAGGGTCTGCCATTGTAGAACCTGCGTGCAGTCTGGTACTGTCATGCTGGCTGTGCAAGTGCACACACTTGCCAGCCCCTAAACCTTCCCTTAACTTCATATTAGTCACCCCTATGGTAGGCCTGAGGGCAGGGTGCATTGTAAATGTAAGGTAGAACATGCCCTGATGTGTGTGGCATGTTCTAATAGTGAATAACTGCCAAATTCGTTTTTCACTATTGTAAGGCTACCAGTTCCCTTCTAGGCCAGATGGGCTGCTGGAATTATTACACTCTATAATCCCAGCAGGCTCAGTGAGCATGGTAGAAATTAATGTTTAGTATGCCTGAACTCAGAATAATAAAATACTTATTTTAGTAAAGTTTATTTTAATATCCTGTGTTTGCAAATGCTACTTTTAGAAAGTTAGCATTTGCTGGCCTAACCATTTCAGCCCGCCTCTGCTTGGATGTGGATCTGACTGTCTGGTGTGTGTGAGTGACAGGGCTGGGAGTTGACAGGTAGTGATTAGCAGGATGACCCCTTAGTGGGTGGTGGGAGTTTCCCCTGAATGATGCATCAGGCTGTGCCCCTGCCTCCACAATGCTGGCTCCGCCCTCCTGGGGAGCGACTGATGACTCAGCCTGCACCTGGCCCAGGAAGGACCGAAGCTTGTCAACAAAGTGCTCAAGCTGCCCCTGTCTTCACAATGCCGGCTCCGCCCCCCTGGGGAGCGGCTGATGTGCCTGCCCTCACACTGAATGCAGAAGCCAGAAGTACCCACAACAAGTGCTCAGAGACTGGAGCAGTTATGCAGAGGCCCCCCTGGCTTGCTAGAACAAAAGAAACTGGGTATAAAAGAAGGAGCCCTGCTCCTTGTAAATTAGATCCTGTTTGCGCTACAGAAGAAACTCTGCCCGAAGAGAAGGACCTGGAAGGACTACAAGGAGGAGTGCTGTCTCTGGCCTGTGTCTGGTGCCTTGCTGCCAAAGGAGAGAAAAGAAAAGACTACAAGAGACTTTTGCTTTATTGAAACTTTGTGCCAAACTCTGCTGAAAGATCTCCAAGGGCTTGCCTGTGAACTTGCCCCCTGACCAGCGCCCCAGGAACAGTGGGCGCTACCCCCTAACAGAGGAACCACTGCAAGACATTGTTTTCCTTTTGCGAGCCTCTCCAGGAAAAGCAGAGCGCGCTCTGACAATCGCGCTTTCCAGCACCACTCTGGGAGCTGCCCTCGCTCTAAACAAAGTGACTGCCGCCTGCCTGGCCCAGAAGCAACGTGACGACCAGCCCAGCTGATCCAAACACCGTGACTGGCCCCGAGCTGCAGCTCGCATCGTGAAGAGAAGGTTGCGCCCGGTGCCTGCTTGCACCCCTTCGAGTCTTGTGCCCCTGAACGCGCCGCCGCTGAAACAGCTGTTGCGTGGGGCCCCTGAACGTCGCCTGGATCAAAAGAGGCCTGCGCCGAGGATCGCTGCCCTCTGTATGTGCTCTCCCGTTCAGGAAATCCCGAGGCGCTTGCCCAGTGCAACCCGGCCCGCGCCGCACCGCCAACCCCCGAGCCAGAGCCGAGCCGCCGCTCGCTCCTGACATCGGACGGAAGACAACGCGACGCGGACTACAGCGCTGACCTGCGCCCAGCCTTTTTTCCCCAGCAAGGTACTGTTTCTTTCCCTCTGTCCAGCCCAGCCCTCGGAGCTGCGTGTGGAGCGCTCCCAGGGCCCCCGCTCTCTCCCCCTGTCAGCCGTGCACAGCCGCGCAGCCCGCCCGGAGAGGCAGGCGCTGATTCCCCGGCCGCCGCTCCCGCCAGAAGCGTGAGAGGGGGCAGACCGGGCCCGTTTTTCTATCGCGGGGTAACCTAGGGGCACAGAGAGGCCGCGAACAGCTGGGGGAATCCTGGTTGACTATCAGGACAGAGAAAAGTACCGTGAGGAGCCTGGAATCCCCGATTTTGGGGGAAATAAGCCGAATAAGAACTGTTTTTGAAAACACTGAACAAGGATTGCTTATTGCTAGAAAGAACTGTGGCAACCTAATCTAAAGTACACTGGAACCGTTTTAAAGTGAACCAAGACTGTATTTACAAGCCTGCTTGAAATTTATATAAAGAGTATATATTTTTACAAAATACAGTTTGGTGTCATTGTGTGGTGGGTTGGTGGTGATGGTGTAATATTGCAAATGTTTAACCCTATGTGCCCCAGAGATTAGCCTAAGACTGCTTAAGCCACACTACCTAGAGGGTAAGCAGAGGTTGTCTTGAAGGTAACCCTCAGCCCTGACGGGGAAGAGAGAGTCCCTGCTTGTCGCCAGTGCTGCACTGCGCCAACTAGAGACTCCCCCTTCCTACATTGGACGCAGCGGTGAGGATTCACGAATTTACATTTGCAGTGTTTTACCTTAGCTACTGACCATTGCATAGTGATTACAGTCCAGTATCTTAGCCACAGACTTTTTGGTTCTTAATTTTGCTAAAAGAAGAAGATCCCTAGTGTTGAAAGCATGCCTGGCACAAACAGCATTGATGGAGGAGAATCCATAGCCTCTGGTGCGCAGGAGCTAGAATGGGATGCATCAAAGCTGGATGACTACACAAAGAAGCAGTTGAGTTTTTTTTGCAGGAAACTCAAGGTTCCACACGCAGGGTGCAGAAACAAACCTGAGTTCTACAAGGCCATGAGAGCCTGGCTTGAATCTAGGAAGGCACCTGAGGATCAGGATGCACCTGTGGATCCTGTGAGTCTGGAAAAACCAGACAGCGTCCTTAGCTTTGGCAGAGGCCTGTCGCCAGAGGAGCTGGCAGACAGACAGGCAACCAGGGATCATGAAATGAAGTTGGCAGAATTGAATTTAAAGGGCCAAATGGAGCTTGAAAGCAAAAGAATGGCTCTGGAAGAGCGAAAACTCCAAATGGAGCATGAAGTGAAAATGAGGGAGATGAGTCTAAAAGAGAAAACCTTGGATCATCCTCCCTCTGGTGGCAGCGCAACGCCGGTGCAGGTAGAGTCTAGAGTGCACATCCCCAAAGATGTAGTTAAAGAGTTCTTTAAGGGGGATGACATAGGACAGTGGTTTAGGGCATATGAGGTAGCCATGTTCTCCCACCGGGTCCCTGACAAGGATTGGGGAGCGGGGTTGTGGGGAAGGTTCCTTAGCGAAGGGCGGGACACCCTGCTAGATTTGCCCACTGAAGACCAGAGATCCTATCCCCATATGAAAGAAGCTTTAATGACCAGGTATGGGCTTACCCCTGAAATGTATAGACAGAAGTTTAGGGGGTGTAATAAGCGGCCTGGGAATACATATGTGGAGTTTGTGACTTTTTTTTGCAGAGCACTGGATGGTTGGGTGAAGGGTAACAAAGTGAATGATTTTCAAGGTCTCTTTGATTTAATTGCATGGGAGCACTTGTCTGATCAATGTTTTCCTGAGTTACGCCAGCACCTGATTGATAGCAAGCTGTCCAACCCGAGGAAGCTTGCTGAGGAGGCGGACCGCTGGCTCAGCACCAGGGTCCACAAGGGTCCAGTGGGAGACTCCACCAAGGGTGGGCAGGGTCCCCAGCAGAAGAGTGGGGGGGACAAGGGAAAACAGAAAGGGTTCCAAAAAGGCCCCCAAAGTAATCCCCAAGGGGACCCGCAGAAAGGTTCTCAGCCTCCCCCACCCCCAAAGCAGAATGGGGCCCCGACAGGTAGACCTGTTCCAAAGGGGCCCTTCAATTGTTTCAAATGTGGTGACCCGGGGCACATAGCCAGTGACCCCAAGTGTCGCCTGTTTGGAAAACCAGCACCCACTGGTGCTCCGCCCCGACAAGTGACCAGTGTTCACTTAGGAGAAGAAGTGATGGTCCCGGGGGGTGGAGATCCTGTTCAGATGACCCTAGTCTCACTAGGAGACAGTGAGATGGTCCCTACAAACTACCTGCCCTCTAACACTAAAAAATATGGGCAGGTGGTTACCATCAATGGTAGGAAAGCTGAGGCTCTTAGAGACACAGGAGCCAGTGTGACTGCAGTGAGGCATCACCTGGTGTCTCAAGAGCAGGTTGTACCCCATGCCTATTGTAGGGTTGTCAATGCTGACAACTCAGAGAGCCAATGTCCAATGGCTCAAGTTCCCTTCGAGTGGGGGGGGGGTCTCTGGTACTCTGCAGGTCTGTGTGAGGAAAGCCATGCCTGTTGACTGTTTGCTAGGGAATGACTTGGAGGACTCCCCTTGGGAAAAGGTGGAGAAGACGACTCACCTGAAGATGGGGGGTCTACCTGACTGGGCGTGCGTGACCACCCGGTCAATGGCAGCCAGTAGGGGTGATCAAGAGGTCCTGGGGCCTGAAGGAGAGGCCCAGGAACCGGCCTTAGGGAGAAGGTGCAGGGTGCGCGGGAAACCGGCCCCTGAAGTTCCCACGGTCCAGGAAGAAGCAGACCTTGAGGGGGATGCCCTGGAGCCTACTGGGGAACAGATTGCCGAACTGGGGGACCTGCCTGAGCTGACCCATTGGCAGCAAGAAGGAGGCCCCTCCAGGGAGGAATTCTGCAGGGAGCAGAAAGAATGCCCTTCTCTCGTGGGTATGCGGCAGCAGGCTGCAGACCAGGCCAATGGTGTTCAGGCCAAAACACATTATGTGTACTGGGAGAATGACCTCCTGTATTCAGAGCCTAAGGCTGCTGAACCTGGGTCAGCCCGTGTGCTGGTGGTACCCCAGAAGTTCAGAGCCTTCCTACTGGGACTGGCACATGATGTGCCTTTAGCAGGACATTTGGGGATGGACAAGACCTATGACAGGCTTGTCACCCACTTCTACTGGCCCCAAATGCACAAGAGCTCAGATGCTCATTGTAGGACCTGTCCAACTTGCCAGGCAAGTGGGAAGAGCGGAGGGAAGAACAAGGCTCCCCTCCAACCCTTCTCTGTGGTCAGTACTCCATTCCAACGAGTGGGTATTGACATTGTTGGGCCTCTGGACCCCAAGACAGCCATGGGCAACAGGTTCATCCTGGTCTTGGTGGATCATGCCACCCGGTACCCTGAAGCCATCCCTCTGAGGACAGTGAAGGCCCCCGTGGTGGGGCGTGCACTGATGGGAATTTTCTCCAGAGTGGGATTCCCTCTAGAGGTGGTGAGCGACAGGGGGACCAACTTCATATCCAAGTATATGAAGTCCCTTTGGCAAGAGTGTGGTGTAACCTACAAGTTCACCACACCTTACCATCCCCAAGGAAATGGGTTGGTTGAAAGATTCAACCGAACCCTGAAGGGCATGATCATGGGCCTGGAAGGTCCAATGAGGCGTAAGTGGGACGTCCTCTTACCATGCCTGCTCTTTGCATACCGCGAGGTGCCACAGAAGTCCCTAGGGTTCAGCCCCTTTGAACTGCTGTATGGTCACCCCGTGAGAGGACCACTGAGTTTGGTAAAGGAAGGCTGGGAGAAATCTCCCAGGAAACCTCCCCAGAATGTATATAGCTACATGCTGGCCTTCAGAAACCAAACCAGGCGCTTCAGACAACTTGCTGAGGCAAATCTGGAAGCCAGCCAGGAGGAGATGAAGCGGTGGTACGACCAGAATGCCACTCTGGTAGAGCTTCAGCCTGGACAGGAGGTGTATGTCTTGGCCCCAGTGGAACCCTGTGCACTTCAGGATAAGTGGACAGGCCCATTTGAGGTTGTGGAGCGCAAGAGCTCAGTGACATACTTGGTGGACATGAAGACGCCCAGGAACCCTTTACGGGTCCTCCATGTTAACCGCCTCAAGCCCCACTTGAAAAGGTCCGAAGTGGGCATGCTGTTGGCCACTGATGATGGAATGGAAGAGGAGTCTGAGCCTCTTCCTGACCTCTTAGTGGCCTGTGAGAAAGATGGGTCAGTGGATGGAGTTAACCTCTCACCCACCCTGACCCCTGAGCAACAGGAAGACTGCCGCCAATTGCTGGGGCAGTTTCCAGATCTGTTCTCCCTGGTTCCTAGTGTCACAGATTGGTGCGTCCATGATGTGGACACAGGAGACAGCTTACCTGTGAAGCATAAAGCTTACAGAGTGACTGACAGGGTCAGGGCCTGCATCAAGGAGGAGGTCTCCAAGATGCTTGCTCTTAGGGTGGTTGAGTCTTCCAGCAGTCGTTGGTCCAGCCCCGTGGTCTTGGTCCCAAAGGCTGCTGCGCCGGGAGCCACACCTGAACTCCGGTTCTGTGTGGACTACAGAGGACTCAATTCAGTCACCAAGACTGACGCGCACCCTATCCCCAGAGCTGATGAGCTCATTGATCGGCTAGGGGCTGCCCGGTTCCTCAGCACGTTTGATTTAACGTCTGGGTACTGGCAGATCGCCTTGACCGATGGGGCAAAGGAGAGGTCAGCATTCTCCACACCAGATGGGCATTTCCAGTTCCGGGTTATGCCATTTGGGATGAAGAATGCCCCTGCCACCTTTCAGAGGTTGGTCAACCAGGTGTTGGTTGGGCTGGATGAGTTCAGTGCCGCCTACCTGGATGACATCGCAGTGTTCAGTGGTACCTGGCCAGAACACCTGCGGCACCTCTGGGAAGTGTTGATGGCCCTGCGCAAGGCAGGCCTCACAATCAAGGCAAGCAAGTGCCAGATTGGGCAGGGTTCAGTGGTGTACTTGGGACACCAAGTGGGGAGTGGCAAGGTGGCACCCTTGCAACACAAAATTGCAACCATCCTGGCTTGGGAACCCCCAAGACCCAGACTGCAGTGAGAGCCTTCCTGGGGCTCACTGGGTACTACAGGAGGTTTGTCAAGGGCTATGGCACTATTGTGACCCCCTTGACAGAGCTGACTTCTAAGAAGCAGCCCAGGAATGTGATTTGGACTGACACCTGTCAGAAGGCTTTTGACACCCTGAAGACTGCCATGTGCACGGCGCCCGTGCTCCTGGCTCCTGATTTCTCCAAGGAATTCATAGTGCAAACAGACGCTTCAGAGCATGGTGTAGGGGCTGTTCTCTCACAGATGACTGAGGAGGGCTGGGACTAACCCGTAGCCTTCATCAGTAGGAGGTTATTTCCACGGGAAAGTAGGTGGAGTACAATAGAGCGAGAAGCATTTGCTGTGGGTTGGGCGCTGAAGAAGCTAAGACCCTACTTGTTTGGGTCTCACTTCCGGGTTCAGACAGACCACAGGCCCCTCAGATGGTTGATGCAAATGAGGGGTGAGAACCCAAAACTGTTGAGGTGGTCCATCTCCCTACAGGGTATGGACTTCACGGTGGAACACCGCCCTGGCACAGATCACGCCAACGCTGATGGTCTGTCCAGATTTTTCCGCCTTAGTGATGAGGAACTCCCTGGGGAAGGGTAGTTCCCCCCACATTTCAGCTGGAGGGGACACGTGTTAGACCTGGCACCTTGGCGTGAGTTTCCCTTCCACTTTTTGCTGTTGTGCCTCAAATGTTTTGCTGGTGTCTGCTACTCAGGGCACTGCGCCACGGCCAACCCGTGCCGCAGTGCAAGTGCTCCCTACTGTAAAGTGTACATGTGATTGATGTCCATGATTGGTTCATTGGATTTACTGTTAGTCCCTAGTAAAGTGCACCAGGAGTGCCAGGGATTGTGAATGCCAATACTGCTAGTGGGCCTGCAGCGCTGGTTGCGCCACCCACAGAAGCAGCCTTAAAATGTGTCTAGGGTCTGCCATTGCAGAACCTGCGTGCAGTCTGGTACTGTCATGCTGGCTGGGCAAGTGCACACACTTGCCAGACCCTAAACCTTCCCTTAACTTCATATTAGTCACCCCTATGGTAGGCCTGAGGGCAGGGTGCATTGTAAGTGTAAGGTAGAACATGCCCTGATGTGTGTGGCATGTTCTAATAGTGAATTACTGCCAAATTCGTTTTTCACTATTGTAAGGCTACCAGTTCCCTTCTAGGCCAGATGGGCTGCTGGAATTATTACACTCTATAATCCCAGCAGGCTCCGGGAGCATGGTAGAAATTAATGTTTAGTATGCCTGAACTCAGAATAATAAAATACTTCTTTTAGTAAAGTTTATTTTAATATCCTGTGTTTGCAAATGCTACTTTTAGAAAGTTAGCATTTGCTGGCCTAACCATTTCAGCCCGCCTCTGCTTGGATGTGGATCTGACTGTCTGGTGTGTGTGAGTGACAGGGCTGGGAGTTGACAGGTAGTGATTAGCAGGATGACCCCTTAGTGGGTGGTGGGAGTTTCCCCTGAATGATGCATCAGGCTGTGCCCCTGCCTCCACAATGCTGGCTCCGCCCTCCTGGGGAGCGACTGATGACTCAGCCTGCACCTGGCCCAGGAAGGACCGAAGCTTGTCAACAAAGTGCTCAAGCTGCCCCTGTCTTCACAATTCCGGCTCTGCCCCCCTGGGGAGCGGCTGATGTGCCTGCCCTCACACTGAATGCAGAAGCCAGAAGTACCCACAACAAGTGCTCAGAGACTGGAGCAGTTATGCAGAGGCCCCCCTGGCTTGCTAGAACAAAAGAAACTGGGTATAAAAGAAGGAGCCCTGCTCCTTGTAAATTAGATCCTGTTTGCGCTACAGAAGAAACTCTGCCCGAAGAGAAGGACCTGGAAGGACTACAAGGAGGAGTGCTGTCTCTGGCCTGTGTCTGGTGCCTTGCTGCCAAAGGAGAGAAAAGAAAAGACTACAAGAGACTTTTGCTTTATTGAAACTTTGTGCCAAACTCTGCTGAAAGATCTCCAAGGGCTTGCCTGTGAACTTGCCCCCTGACCAGCGCCCCAGGAACAGTGGGTGCTACCCCCTAACAGAGGAACCACTGCAAGACGTTGTTTTCCTTTTGCGAGCCTCTCCAGGAAAAGCAGAGCGCGCTCTGACAATCGTGCTTTCCAGCACCACTCTGGGAGCTGCCCTCGCTCTAAACAAAGTGACTGCCGCCTGCCTGGCCCAGAAGCAACGTGACGACCAGCCCAGCTGATCCAAACACCGTGACTGGCCCCGAGCTGCAGCTCGCATCGTGAAGAGAAGGTGGCGCCCGGTGCCTGCTTGCACCCCTTCGAGTCTTGTGCCCCTGAACGCGCCGCCGCTGAAACAGCTGTTGCGTGGGGCGCCTGAACGTCGCCTGGATCAAAAGAGGCCTGCGCCGAGGATCGCTGCCCTCTGTATGTGCTCTCCCGTTCAGGAAATCCCGAGGCGCTTGCCCAGTGCAACCCGGCCCGCGCCGCACCGCCAACCCCCGAGCCAGAGCCGAGCCGCCGCTCGCTCCTGACATCGGACGGAAGACAACGCGACGCGGACTACAGCGCTGACCTGCGCCCAGCCTTTTTTCCCCAGCAAGGTACTGTTTCTTTCCCTCTGTCCCGCCCAGCCCTCGGAGCTGCGTGTGGAGCGCTCCCAGGGCCCCCGCTCTCTCCCCCTGTCAGCCGCGCACAGCCGCGCAGCCCGCCCGGAGAGGCAGGCGCTGATTCCCCGGCCGCCGCTCCCGCCAGAAGCGTGAGAGGGGGCAGACCGGGCCCGTTTTTCTATCGCGGGGTAACCTAGGGGCACAGAGAGGCCGCGGACAGCTGGGGGAATCCTGGTTGACTATCAGGACAGAGAAAAGTACCGTGAGGAGCCTGGAATCCCCGTTTTTGGGGGAAATAAGCCGAATAAGAACTGTTTTTGAAAACAATGAACAAGGATTGCTTATTGCTAGAAAGAACTGTGGCAACCTAATCTAAAGTACACTGGAACCGTTTTAAAGTGAACCAAGACTGTATTTACAAGCCTGCTTGAAATTTATATAAAGAGTATATATTTTTACAAAATAAAGTTCGGTGTCATTGTGTGGTGGGTTGGTGGTGATGGTGTAATATTGCAAATGTTTAACCCTATGTGCCCCAGAGATTAGCCTAAGACTGCTTAAGCCACACTACCTAGAGGGTAAGCAGAGGTTGTCTTGAAGGTAACCCTCAGCCCTGACGGGGAAGAGAGAGTCCCTGCTTGTCGCCAGTGCTGCACTGCGCCAACTAGAGACTCCCCCTTCCTACATTGGACGCAGCGGTGAGGATTCGCGATTTTACATTTGCAGTGTTTTACCTTAGCTACTGACCATTGCATAGTGATTACAGTCCAGTATCTTAGCCACAGACTTTTTGGTTCTTAATTTTGCTAAAAGAAGAAGATCTTAGATCCATCTTGGAATCATGCGCTCTTGACAACTCCTTTACGGTCCTTGGAGATTTTAATTTCCATTTTGACAAACCTGAAGATAAGGACACTGCTATGTTCCTAGGGGATATGACTACCTTTGGGTTGTCTTTTATGGTCAAATCTCCTACGCATGATAGGGGCCATACTTTGGATGGCATTTTTTCCAATTCCAATGACCTTCATGTAACGCAAACCTTTCCGGTCACTTGGTCTGACCATTATGTCATCATGGCATCACTTAACCCTCACCAACCAGTTGTTCCGCTGAAACCCAGCAACACTAATCAAACCTTCAAGGCATGGGACGATATAGACAGCCCCAATTTGAAAACTTTTCTAGTAGCCTCCATGCCCTCCTTCTCACAAGACCCAATCATAGCCACCTCTCAATTTCATGACTGGGTTGATGCAGCAGCATCCTCACTGGTTCCCATTAAGCAAGTATCCCGCAATAGATCTACTCCCTCAGCTCCCTGGTATTCAGCTGCCCTAAGACAGCAGAAACAACAATGCAGGCAGAAAGAAAGGCTTTGGCGCAAAGATTACGCCGAAGAGGCCAAAACTAAATATAAGGAAATGGTAGCCAAATATAAACAAATGATTGATGAAGCCAAGAAATCATTTTTTAGTCATAAAATAGAAACTGCAAAAAATTCGTACAAACTTTTGTATGATACTGCAAAACAGCTAGCTGGTCATTCTTCCAACTTGACCCCTCCTCCATCTCAACTTCTGTGTGACACACTGGCTAACTTTTTCTTTAATAAAGTTAATGACATATACTCCGCATTTACCACCAATATTAAAAATTCTTCTGAAAGTACACCTAACACTCCTATTGGCCCCACGCTTACTCAGTTTGTCGAAATTACAGAAGCCCAGGTTATGGATATAACTGCCACCATTAGATCAGGTTCAGCACTTGATCCTTGTCCTTTTAAAGTTTTACAGCCAGTTTTGGAAGAGATTACCCCGGCTATATCCCTCATATGTAACGCCATGTTCAAAACAGGTATTTACCCAAAAAGTCTGAAACAAACTATCATAAAACCTCTGTTAAAGAAGTCACATTTGGACAAGGATGAACCCAAAAGCTATCGGCCAATAGCCAACTTACCAGTCCTGGCCAAGATAGCCGAAAGGGCTATGAACAAACAACTCTCCGCTTTTTTGGAAGAACACCAGCTACTTGACGAAACTCAGTTTGGGTTCCGCCAGTGTCATGGGACGGAGACAGCTTTGATTAAAGCAGCTGACGACATCAGACTCATCCGTGACACTGGGGGTACAGCCATTTTGATACTACTGGATCTATCTGCAGCCTTCGACACGGTCGATCATACCATCCTGATTGACCGTGTCGAGGGTTTGGGGGTACAGGGGACTGCTAGCAGACTCCTGGCCTCCTTTTTGGCTGATAGAACCCAGGTGGTTACAACGGGACCATTCCAATCGTCCACCATGTCACTGCCATGTGGTGTACCTCAGGGCTCATCCCTAAGCCCGACACTTTTTAACATCTATGTGTCGGGCTTAGCCAATGTCATTCGGGCTTTTGGGATGAGCCTTACATCCTACGCAGATGACACCCAGCTGGTTTTAGCCATCAAGAACAATGGCTATAAAGTGGCAGATGATCTCAGGGCCGGTATGATGGCAATAGGGAGTTGGATGGCCTCCAATTGCTTAAAATTGAACTCAGAGAAAACTGAGGTAGTTGTCTTTGGACAATTAACACCCGAGTGGTCATCCAATTGGTGGCCCTCCTCGATGGGCTCTCCCCCCGAGCCTGTTAGCAAAGTGAGGAATCTGGGAGTCATCTTTGATGAGCGTCTTACATTCCATCCACACGCTAACCAGATTACATCTTCAGCTTTTTATAAATTGAAACTCATTAAAAAAGTTCTCCCTTTTTTACCTGATAAAGCGGGTAAAACCCTTGTCACCTCTCTTGTGCTGTCCACTTTGGATTATTGCAACGCCCTGTTCCTCAATGCACAGGAGGGTGTCCTACACAAATTACAAACAATACAAAACTCTGCCGCGAGGCTTCTGGGTAACATCCCTAAACATCACTCTGCCTCCAAAACCATCAAAGAGTTGCACTGGTTATCCATTAAAAACAGGATAAAATTCAAGACCCTGTGCATTGTGTATAAAGCGCTGCATAACCAAGGATCAGCTCATCTAATCCGCAATTTGACTCCTTATCGTCCATCTAGAACACTACGTTCATCCTGCTCAGGAGATCTTGCTATACCCCGAACAAAAACGGTCTTATGGGGCGATAGAAGATTCCTGGTAGCAGCCCCCAAGTTGTGGAACTCTCTGCCATCTGCGATTAAAGCCAGTCCATCTTTATGGTCTTTTCGTAAACAACTCAAGACCTGGCTTTTTAATCAATAGACCATCTTAGTTTCTTCAGGGTAAATACTCAGATACTCAGCGCCGAGACGCCTACGGGCCTTTGCATGCGCTCTATAAATATCAAAAAATAAATAAATAAATAAATAAATCCCTAGTGTTGAAAGCATGCCTGGCACAAACAGCATTGATGGAGGAGAATCCATAGCCTCTGGTGCGCAGGAGCTAGAATGGGATGCATCAAAGCTGGATGACTACACAAAGAAGCAGTTGAGTTTTTTTTGCAGGAAACTCAAGGTTCCACACGCAGGGTGCAGAAACAAACCTGAGTTCTACAAGGCCATGAGAGCCTGGCTTGAATCTAGGAAGGCACCTGAGGATCAGGATGCACCTGTGGATCCTGTGAGTCTGGAAAAACCAGACAGCGTCCTTAGCTTTGGCAGAGGCCTGTCGCCAGAGGAGCTGGCAGACAGACAGGCAACCAGGGATCATGAAATGAAGTTGGCAGAATTGAATTTAAAGGGCCAAATGGAGCTTGAAAGCAAAAGAATGGCTCTGGAAGAGCGAAAACTCCAAATGGAGCATGGAGTGAAAATGAGGGAGATGAGTCTAAAAGAGAAAACCTTGGATCATCCTCCCTCTGGTGGCAGCGCAACGCCGGTGCAGGTAGAGTCTAGAGTGCACATCCCCAAAGATGTAGTTAAAGAGTTCTTTAAGGGGGATGACATAGGACAGTGGTTTAGGGCATATGAGGTAGCCATGTTCTCCCACCGGGTCCCTGACAAGGATTGGGGAGCGGGGTTGTGGGGAAGGTTCCTTAGCGAAGGGCGGGACACCCTGCTAGATTTGCCCACTGAAGACCAGAGATCCTATCCCCATATGAAAGAAGCTTTAATGACCAGGTATGGGCTTACCCCTGAAATGTATAGACAGAAGTTTAGGGGGTGTAATAAGCGGCCTGGGAATACATATGTGGAGTTTGTGACTTTTTTTTGCAGAGCACTGGATGGTTGGGTGAAGGGTAACAAAGTGAATGATTTTCAAGGTCTCTTTGATTTAATTGCATGGGAGCACTTGTCTGATCAATGTTTTCCTGAGTTACGCCAGCACCTGATTGATAGCAAGCTGTCCAACCCGAGGAAGCTTGCTGAGGAGGCGGACCGCTGGCTCAGCACCAGGGTCCACAAGGGTCCAGTGGGAGACTCCACCAAGGGTGGGCAGGGTCCCCAGCAGAAGAGTGGGGGAGACAAGGGAAAACAGAAAGGGTTCCAAAAAGGCCCCCAAAGTAATCCCCAAGGGGACCCGCAGAAAGGTTCTCAGCCTCCCCCACCCCCAAAGCAGAATGGGGCCCGACAGGTAGACCTGTTCCAAAGGGGCCCTTCAATTGTTTCAAATGTGGTGACCCGGGGCACATAGCCAGTGACCCCAAGTGTCGCCTGTTTGGAAAACCAGCACCCACTGGTGCTCCGCCCCGACAAGTGACCAGTGTTCACTTAGGAGAAGAAGTGATGGTCCCGGGGGGTGGAGATCCTGTTCAGATGACCCTAGTCTCACTAGGAGACAGTGAGATGGTCCCTACAAACTACCTGCCCTCTAACACTAAAAAATATGGGCAGGTGGTTACCATCAATGGTAGGAAAGCTGAGGCTCTTAGAGACACAGGAGCCAGTGTGACTGCAGTGAGGCATCACCTGGTGTCTCAAGAGCAGGTTGTACCCCATGCCTATTGTAGGGTTGTCAATGCTGACAACTCAGAGAGCCAATGTCCAATGGCTCAAGTTCCCTTCGAGTGGGGGGGGGGGGGTCTCTGGTACTCTGCAGGTCTGTGTGAGGAAAGCCATGCCTGTTGACTGTTTGCTAGGGAATGACTTAGAGGACTCCCCTTGGGAAAAGGTGGAGAAGACGACTCACCTGAAGATGGGGGGTCTACCTGACTGGGCGTGCGTGACCACCCGGTCAATGGCAGCCAGTAGGGGTGATCAAGAGGTCCTGGGGCCTGAAGGAGAGGCCCAGGAACCGGCCTTAGGGAGAAGGCGCAGGGTGCACGGGAAACCGGCCCCTGAAGTTCCCACGGTCCAGGAGGAAGCAGACCTTGAGGGGGATGCCCTGGAGCCTACTGGGGAACAGATTGCCGAACTGGGGGACCTGCCTGAGCTGACCCATTGGCAGCAAGAAGGAGGCCCCTCCAGGGAGGAATTCTGCAGGGAGCAGAAAGAATGCCCTTCTCTCGTGGGTATGCGGCAGCAGGCTGCAGACCAGGCCAATGGTGTTCAGGCCAAAACACATTATGTGTACTGGGAGAATGACCTCCTGTATTCAGAGCCTAAGGCTGCTGAACCTGGGTCAGCCCGTGTGCTGGTGGTACCCCAGAAGTTCAGAGCCTTCCTACTGGGACTGGCACATGATGTGCCTTTAGCAGGACATTTGGGGATGGACAAGACCTATGACAGGCTTGTCACCCACTTCTACTGGCCCCAAATGCACAAGAGCTCAGATGCTCATTGTAGGACCTGTCCAACTTGCCAGGCAAGTGGGAAGAGCGGAGGGAAGAACAAGGCTCCCCTCCAACCCTTCCCTGTGGTCAGTACTCCATTCCAACGAGTGGGTATTGACATTGTTGGGCCTCTGGACCCCAAGACAGCCATGGGCAACAGGTTCATCCTGGTCTTGGTGGATCATGCCACCCGGTACCCTGAAGCCATCCCTCTGAGGACAGTGAAGGCCCCCGTGGTGGGGCGTGCACTGATGGGAATTTTCTCCAGAGTGGGATTCCCTCTAGAGGTGGTGAGCGACAGGGGGACCAACTTCATATCCAAGTATATGAAGTCCCTTTGGCAAGAGTGTGGTGTAACCTACAAGTTCACCACACCTTACCATCCCCAAGGAAATGGGTTGGTTGAAAGATTCAACCGAACCCTGAAGGGCATGATCATGGGCCTGGAAGGTCCAATGAGGCGTAAGTGGGACGTCCTCTTACCATGCCTGCTCTTTGCATACCGCGAGGTGCCACAGAAGTCCCTAGGGTTCAGCCCCTTTGAACTGCTGTATGGTCACCCCGTGAGAGGACCACTGAGTTTGGTAAAGGAAGGCTGGGAGAAATCTCCCAGGAAACCTCCCCAGAATGTATAAAGCTACATGCTGGCCTTCAGAAACCAAACCAGGCGCTTCAGACAACTTGCTGAGGCAAATCTGGAAGCCAGCCAGGAGGAGATGAAGCGGTGGTACGACCAGAATGCCACTCTGGTACAGCTTCAGCCTGGACAGGAGGTGTATGTCTTGGCCCCAGTGGAACCCTGTGCACTTCAGGATAAGTGGACAGGCCCATTTGAGGTTGTGGAGCGCAAGAGCTCAGTGACATACTTGGTGGACATGAAGACGCCCAGGAACCCTTTACGGGTCCTCCATGTTAACCGCCTCAAGCCCCACTTGAAAAGGTCCGAAGTGGGTATGCTGTTGGCCACTGATGATGGAATGGAAGAGGAGTCTGAGCCTCTTCCTGACCTCTTAGTGGCCTGTGAGAAAGATGGGTCAGTGGATGGAGTTAACCTCTCACCCACCCTGACCCCTGAGCAACAGGAAGACTGCCGCCAATTGCTGGGGCAGTTTCCAGATCTGTTCTCCCTGGTTCCTAGTGTCACAGATTGGTGCGTCCATGATGTGGACACAGGAGACAGCTTACCTGTGAAGCATAAAGCTTACAGAGTGACTGACAGGGTCAGGGCCTGCATCAAGGAGGAGGTCTCCAAGATGCTTGCTCTTAGGGTGGTTGAGTCTTCCAGCAGTCCTTGGTCCAGCCCCGTGGTCTTGGTCCCAAAGGCTGCTGCGCCGGGAGCCACACCTGAACTCCGGTTCTGTGTGGACTACAGAGGACTCAATTCAGTCCCCAAGACTGATGCGCACCCTATCCCCAGAGCTGATGAGCTCATTGATCGGCTAGGGGCTGCCCGGTTCCTCAGCACGTTTGATTTAACATCTGGGTACTGGCAGATCGCCTTGACCGATGGGGCAAAGGAGAGGTCAGCATTCTCCACACCAGATGGGCATTTCCAGTTCCGGGTTATGCCATTTGGGATGAAGAATGCCCCTGCCACCTTTCAGAGGTTGGTCAACCAGGTGTTGGTTGGGCTGGATGAGTTCAGTGCCGCCTACCTGGATGACATCGCAGTGTTCAGTGGTACCTGGCCAGAACACCTGCGGCACCTCTGGGAAGTGTTGATGGCCCTGCGCAAGGCAGGCCTCACAATCAAGGCAAGCAAGTGCCAGATTGGGCAGGGTTCAGTGGTGTACTTGGGACACCAAGTGGGGAGTGGCAAGGTGGCACCCTTGCAACCCAAAATTGCAACCATCCTGGCTTGGGAACCCCCCAAGACCCAGACTGCAGTGAGAGCCTTCCTGGGGCTCACTGGGTACTACAGGAGGTTTGTCAAGGGCTATGGCACTATTGTGACCCCCTTGACAAAGCTGACTTCTAAGAAGCAGCCCAGGAATGTGATTTGGACTGACACCTGTCAGAAGGCTTTTGACACC
The DNA here is from genome assembly GCF_964261635.1 of Lissotriton helveticus. Taxonomy (NCBI): domain Eukaryota; kingdom Metazoa; phylum Chordata; class Amphibia; order Caudata; family Salamandridae; genus Lissotriton; species Lissotriton helveticus. Next base: position 1,896,377 of record NC_136067.1, on the reverse strand, counting down.
CTGAAGACTGCCATGTGCACGGCGCCCGTGCTCCTGGCTCCTGATTTCTCCAAGGAATTCATAGTGCAAACAGACACTTCAGAGCATGGTGTAGGGGCTGTTCTCTCACAGATGACTGAGGAGGGCTGGGACCAACCCGTAGCCTTCATCAGTAGGAGGTTATTTCCACGGGAAAGTAGGTGGAGTGCAATAGAGCGAGAAGCATTTGCTGTGGTCTGGGCGCTGAAGAAGCTAAGACCCTACTTGTTTGGGTCTCACTTCCGGGTTCAGACAGACCACAGGCCCCTCAGATGGTTGATGCAAATGAGGGGTGAGAACCCAAAACTGTTGAGGTGGTCCATCTCCCTACAGGGTATGGACTTCACGGTGGAACACCGCCCTGGCACAGATCACGCCAACGCTGATGGTCTGTCCAGATTTTTCCGCCTTAGTGATGAGGAACTCCCTGGGGAAGGGTAGTTCCCCCCACATTTCAGCTGGAGGGGAAACGTGTTAGACCTGGCACCTTGGCGTGAGTTTCCCTTCCACTTTTTGCTGTTGTGCCTCAAATGTTTTGCTGGTGTCTGCTACTCAGGGCACTGCGCCACGGCCAACCCGTGCCGCAGTGCAAGTGCTCCCTACTGTAAAGTGTACATGTGATTGATGTCCATGATTGGTTCATTGGATTTACTGTTAGTCCCTAGTAAAGTGCACCAGGAGTGCCAGGGATTGTGAATGCCAATACTGCTAGTGGGCCTGCAGCGCTGGTTGCGCCACCCACAGAAGCAGCCTTAAAATGTGTCTAGGGTCTGCCATTGCAGAACCTGCGTGCAGTCTGGTACTGTCATGCTGGCTGGGCAAGTGCACACACTTGCCAGCCCCTAAACCTTCCCTTAACTTCATATTAGTCACCCCTATGGTAGGCCTGAGGGCAGGGTGCATTGTAAGTGTAAGGTAGAACATGCCCTGATGTGTGTGGCATGTTCTAATAGTGAATTACTGCCAAATTCGTTTTTCACTATTGTAAGGCTACCAGTTCCCTTATAGGCCAGATGGGCTGCTGGAATTATTACACTCTATAATCCCAGCAGGCTCAGGGAGCATGGTAGAAATTAATGTTTAGTATGCCTGAACTCAGAATAATAAAATACTTCTTTTAGTAAAGTTTATTTTAATATCCTGTGTTTGCAAATGCTACTTTTAGAAAGTTAGCATTTGCTGGCCTAACCATTTCAGCCCGCCTCTGCTTGGATGTGGATCTGACTGTCTGGTGTGTGTGAGTGACAGGGCTGGGAGTTGACAGGTAGTGATTAGCAGGATGACCCCTTAGTGGGTGGTGGGAGTTTCCCCTGAATGATGCATCAGGCTGTGCCCCTGCCTCCACAATGCTGGCTCCGCCCTCCTGGGGAGCGACTGATGACTCAGCCTGCACCTGGCCCAGGAAGGACCGAAGCTTGTCAACAAAGTGCTCAAGCTGCCCCTGTCTTCACAATGCCGGCTCCGCCCCCCTGGGGAGCGGCTGATGTGCCTGCCCTCACACTGAATGCAGAAGCCAGAAGTACCCACAACAAGTGCTCAGAGACTGGAGCAGTTATGCAGAGGCCCCCCCTGGCTTGCTAGAACAAAAGAAACTGGGTATAAAAGAAGGAGCCCTGCTCCTTGTAAATTAGATCCTGTTTGCGCTACAGAAGAAACTCTGCCCGAAGAGAAGGACTTGGAAGGACTACAAGGAGGAGTGCTGTCTCTGGCCTGTGTCTGGTGCCTTGCTGCCAAAGGAGAGAAAAGAAAAGACTACAAGAGACTTTTGCTTTATTGAAACTTTGTGCCAAACTCTGCTGAAAGATCTCCAAGGGCTTGCCTGTGAACTTGCCCCCTGACCAGCGCCCCAGGAACAGTGGGCGCTACCCCCTAACAGAGGAACCACTGCAAGACGTTTTCCTTTTGCGAGCCTCTCCAGGAAAAGCAGAGCGCGCTCTGACAATCGCGCTTTCCAGCACCACTCTGGGAGCTGCCCTCGCTCTAAACAAAGTGACTGCCGCCTGCCTGGCCCAGAAGCAACGTGACGACCAGCCCAGCTGATCCAAACACCGTGACTGGCCCCGAGCTGCAGCTCGCATCGTGAAGAGAAGGTGGCGCCCGGTGCCTGCTTGCACCCCTTCGAGTCTTGTGCCCCTGAACGCGCCGCCGCTGAAACAGCTGTTGCGTGGGGCGCCTGAACGTCGCCTGGATCAAAAGAGGCCTGCGCCGAGGATCGCTGCCCTCTGTATGTGCTCTCCCGTTCAGGAAATCCCGAGGCGCTTGCCCAGTGCAACCCGGCCCGCGCCGCACCGCCAACCCCCGAGCCAGAGCCGAGCCGCCGCTCGCTCCTGACATCGGACGGAAGACAACGCGACGCGGACTACAGCGCTGACCTGCGCCCAGCCTTTTTTCCCCAGCAAGGTACTGTTTCTTTCCCTCTGTCCCGCCCAGCCCTCGGAGCTGCGTGTGGAGCGCTCCCAGGGCCCCCGCTCTCTCCCCCTGTCAGCCGTGCACAGCCGCGCAGCCCGCCCGGAGAGGCAGGCGCTGATTCCCCGGCCGCCGCTCCCGCCAGAAGCGTGAGAGGGGGCAGACCGGGCCCGTTTTTCTATCGCGGGGTAACCTAGGGGCACAGAGAGGCCGCGGACAGCTGGGGGAATCCTGGTTGACTATCAGGACAGAGAAAAGTACCGTGAGGAGCCTGGAATCCCCGTTTTTGGGGGAAATAAGCCGAATAAGAACTGTTTTTGAAAACACTGAACAAGGATTGCTTATTGCTAGAAAGAACTGTGGCAACCTAATCTAAAGTACACTGGAACTGTTTTAAAGTGAACCAAGACTGTATTTACAAGCCTGCTTGAAATTTATATAAAGAGTATATATTTTTACAAAATACAGTTTGGTGTCATTGTGTGGTGGGTTGGTGGTGATGGTGTAATATTGCAAATGTTTAACCCTATGTGCCCCAGAGATTAGCCTAAGACTGCTTAAGCCACACTACCTAGAGGGTAAGCAGAGGTTGTCTTGAAGGTAACCCTCAGCCCTGACGGGGAAGAGAGAGTCCCTGCTTGTCGCCAGTGCTGCACTGCGCCAACTAGAGACTCCCCCTTCCTACATTGGACGCAGCGGTGAGGATTCGCGAATTTACATTTGCAGTGTTTTACCTTAGCTACTGACCATTGCATAGTGATTACAGTCCAGTATCTTAGCCACAGACTTTTTGGTTCTTAATTTTGCTAAAAGAAGAAGATCCCTAGTGTTGAAAGCATGCCTGGCACAAACAGCATTGATGGAGGAGAATCCATAGCCTCTGGTGCGCAGGAGCTAGAATGGGATGCATCAAAGCTGGATGACTACACAAAGAAGCAGTTGAGTTTTTTTTGCAGGAAACTCAAGGTTCCACACGCAGGGTGCAGAAACAAACCTGAGTTCTACAAGGCCATGAGAGCCTGGCTTGAATCTAGGAAGGCACCTGAGGATCAGGATGCACCTGTGGATCCTGTGAGTCTGGAAAAACCAGACAGCGTCCTTAGCTTTGGCAGAGGCCTGTCGCCAGAGGAGCTGGCAGACAGACAGGCAACCAGGGATCATGAAATGAAGTTGGCAGAATTGAATTTAAAGGGCCAAATGGAGCTTGAAAGCAAAAGAATGGCTCTGGAAGAGCGAAAACTCCAAATGGAGCATGAAGTGAAAATGAGGGAGATGAGTCTAAAAGAGAAAACCTTGGATCATCCTCCCTCTGGTGGCAGCGCAACGCCGGTGCAGGTAGAGTCTAGAGTGCACATCCCCAAAGATGTAGTTAAAGAGTTCTTAAAGGGGGATGACATAGGACAGTGGTTTAGGGCATATGAGGTAGCCATGTTCTCCCACCGGGTCCCTGACAAGGATTGGGGAGCGGGGTTGTGGGGAAGGTTCCTTAGCGAAGGGCGGGACACCCTGCTAGATTTGCCCACTGAAGACCAGAGATCCTATCCCCATATGAAAGAAGCTTTAATGACCAGGTATGGGCTTACCCCTGAAATGTATAGACAGAAGTTTAGGGGGTGTAATAAGCGGCCTGGGAATACATATGTGGAGTTTGTGACTTTTTTTTGCAGAGCACTGGATGGTTGGGTGAAGGGTAACAAAGTGAATGATTTTCAAGGTCTCTTTGATTTAATTGCATGGGAGCACTTGTCTGATCAATGTTTTCCTGAGTTACGCCAGCACCTGATTGATAGCAAGCTGTCCAACCCGAGGAAGCTTGCTGAGGAGGCGGACCGCTGGCTCAGCACCAGGGTCCACAAGGGTCCAGTGGGAGACTCCTCCAAGGGTGGGCAGGGTCCCCAGCAGAAGAGTGGGGGGGACAAGGGAAAACAGAAAGGGTTCCAAAAAGGCCCCCAAAGTAATCCCCAAGGGGACCCGCAGAAAGGTTCTCAGCCTCCCCCACCCCCAAAGCAGAATGGGGCCCCGACAGGTAGACCTGTTCCAAAGGGGCCCTTCAATTGTTTCAAATGTGGTGACCCGGGGCACATAGCCAGTGACCCCAAGTGTCGCCTGTTTGGAAAACCAGCACCCACTGGTGCTTCGCCCCGACAAGTGACCAGTGTTCACTTAGGAGAAGAAGTGATGGTCCCGGGGGGTGGAGATCCTGTTCAGATGACCCTAGTCTCACTAGGAGACAGTGAGATGGTCCCTACAAACTACCTGCCCTCTAACACTAAAAAATATGGGCAGGTGGTTACCATCAATGGTAGGAAAGCTGAGGCTCTTAGAGACACAGGAGCCAGTGTGACTGCAGTGAGGCATCACCTGGTGTCTCAAGAGCAGGTTGTACCCCATGCCTATTGTAGGGTTGTCAATGCTGACAACTCAGAGAGCCAATGTCCAATGGCTCAAGTTCCCTTCGAGTGGGGGGGGGTCTCTGGTACTCTGCAGGTCTGTGTGAGGAAAGCCATGCCTGTTGACTGTTTGCTAGGGAATGACTTGGAGGACTCCCCTTGGGAAAAGGTGGAGAAGACGACTCACCTGAAGATGGGGGGTCTACCTGACTGGGCGTGCGTGACCACCCGGTCAATGGCAGCCAGTAGGGGTGATCAAGAGGTGCTGGGGCCTGAAGGAGAGGCCCAGGAACCGGCCTTAGGGAGAAGGCGCAGGGTGCACGGGAAACCGGCCCCTGAAGTTCCCACGGTCCAGGAGGAAGCAGACCTTGAGGGGGATGCCCTGGAGCCTACTGGGGAACAGATTGCCGAACTGGGGGACCTGCCTGAGCTGACCCATTGGCAGCAAGAAGGAGGTCCCTCCAGGGAGGAATTCTGCAGGGAGCAGAAAGAATGCCCTTCTCTCGTGGGTATGCGGCAGCAGGCTGCAGACCAGGCCAATGGTGTTCAGGCCAAAACACATTATGTGTACTGGGAGAATGACCTCCTGTATTCAGAGCCTAAGGCTGCTGAACCTGGGTCAGCCCGTGTGCTGGTGGTACCCCAGAAGTTCAGAGCTTTCCTACTGGGACTGGCACATGATGTGCCTTTAGCAGGACATTTGGGGATGGACAAGACCTATGACAGGCTTGTCACCCACTTCTACTGGCCCCAAATGCACAAGACCTCAGATGCTCATTGTAGGACCTGTCCAACTTGCCAGGCAAGTGGGAAGAGCGGAGGGAAGAACAAGGCTCCCCTCCAACCCTTCCCTGTGGTCAGTACTCCATTCCAACGAGTGGGTATTGACATTGTTGGGCCTCTGGACCCCAAGACAGCCATGGGCAACAGGTTCATCCTGGTCTTGGTGGATCATGCCACCCGGTACCCTGAAGCCATCCCTCTGAGGACAGTGAAGGCCCCCGTGGTGGGGCGTGCACTGATGGGAATTTTCTCCAGAGTGGGATTCCCTCTAGAGGTGGTGAGCGACAGGGGGACCAACTTCATATCCAAGTATATGAAGTCCCTTTGGCAAGAGTGTGGTGTAACCTACAAGTTCACCACACCTTACCATCCCCAAGGAAATGGGTTGGTTGAAAGATTCAACCGAACCCTGAAGGGCATGATCATGGGCCTGGAAGGTCCAATGAGGCGTAAGTGGGACGTCCTCTTACCATGCCTGCTCTTTGCATACCGCGAGGTGCCACAGAAGTCCCTAGGGTTCAGCCCCTTTGAACTGCTGTATGGTCACCCCGTGAGAGGACCACTGAGTTTGGTAAAGGAAGGCTGGGAGAAATCTCCCAGGAAACCTCCCCAGAATGTATATAGCTACATGCTGGCCTTCAGAAACCAAACCAGGCGCTTCAGACAACTTGCTGAGGCAAATCTGGAAGCCAGCCAGGAGGAGATGAAGCGGTGGTACGACCAGAATGCCACTCTGGTAGAGCTTCAGCCTGGACAGGAGGTGTATGTCTTGGCCCCAGTGGAACCCTGTGCACTTCAGGATAAGTGGACAGGCCCATTTGAGGTTGTGGAGCGCAAGAGCTCAGTGACATACTTGGTGGACATGAAGACGCCCAGGAACCCTTTACGGGTCCTCCATGTTAACCGCCTCAAGCCCCACTTGAAAAGGTCCGAAGTGGGCATGCTGTTGGCCACTGATGATGGAATGGAAGAGGAGTCTGAGCCTCTTCCTGACCTCTTAGTGGCCTGTGAGAAAGATGGGTCAGTGGATGGAGTTAACCTCTCACCCACCCTGACCCCTGAGCAACAGGAAGACTGCCGCCAATTGCTGGGGCAGTTTCCAGATCTGTTCTCCCTGGTTCCTAGTGTCACAGATTGGTGCGTCCATGATGTGGACACAGGAGACAGCTTACCTGTGAAGCATAAAGCTTACAGAGTGACTGACAGGGTCAGGGCCTGCATCAAGGAGGAGGTCTCCAAGATGCTTGCTCTTAGGGTGGTTGAGTCTTCCAGCAGTCCTTGGTCCAGCCCCGTGGTCTTGGTCCCAAAGGCTGCTGCGCCGGGAGCCACACCTGAACTCCGGTTCTGTGTGTGTTGTATTTTGGCATTAATGGGTTAGCGTTAGCAGAAGCCATCTTGGATTTAGAAGTTATCTTGTCCGCTTTATAGAAGCCATTTTGTATTTCTGGCAGCCATCTTAGCTGCCATGTGCTCACCATGTGCTTTGTCCTACCTTTCTGTTAGCTGCGCCTGAAGTCTGCCCAGTAACAGGATATGTTTAGCCTCCTCCACTTTAACGCATGCTCAGAAATGCCCGGTAGGGTCTGCATCTGTTACTAATTAGCCTCAAATAGGAATGTGTTCACTTCGTGCTGAAGCTGTTAGTTCCTCCCACTTGGCTGAGCAAGCAGATCTTACATGTCCATATTAGGTAGTTTTGTGTGTTCACATGAGCCAGGACTGCCCCTTTCTTTGTGTTCCTATGTAACTCTGAAATGTATATAACGCTGAAGCTTTCTGAAATCTGCAGACTGCCTCCTACAGTGGCTGCGGCTATTGTGTGACGCAGCCTCACCTCATGTAAGTTTAATAAACTTGTACTTTGATATTCCAGATTTGTCTGCCAATTTCTTATTACCCTGAGAAGCAGTTTTTGAAACACCACAATTGGCGACCACGGCGAAGGGACTCATCAGAGAGGTGACTGTCTGCTGGGGTGATCTGGTGTCAGGAGACAGAATATCTACAGAGGGGCCCAGGACTGAATTCTGCCAAGGAGGTACCCTGTGCACAGGAGATTCTGAGGATTCTTTGTCTGCAGCCCACCACTGTGTTTCTGATCCCTGATTTGGATCCTCCACATGCTGTCACCCCTGACTGAGAACATTTTTGGCGTGAGTAACAAAATGAAAAAATAAAAAGAGAGACCGTTAGGTCATTTAGAACTTGGCAGTTAGAATTTGGACGCTCTTGATTGGTAAGAACCGTTTTAAGGTACTTGCTGTGAGCTTTTTGAAGCCTGGGATTGGCAAGGCAGTTTTAGGATACGCTTGCTATGGTTATTTGATTTGAATTTGTGGGACTAGTCTTTTTGAATTTGAATTTGAATTTGAAATGTATGTGTTGCAACTCATATAGGCAGGTAAATGCGAGGATTTTTCCCTACACTTTGTGTATAGCGCAATGGTTAAGCACTCTTTCCATATAAATAGTGTATATTTTGCACTATTTCTGAAGCAATGCCTGTTTGCCGCGCACTTCGAAGGATGTGCTGCTTGATTTGATGGGCGCCAGTTTTGACTTAAGGAATTAGCCGGCTTTCCCTTAGCAGGGATACCTAAATAGGTTAGGTATGAAACATATTTCTTCCTTGGTGATTTCGTATCCCCAGGGAATTAAAATATGACATATTACATGTCAGGATCCTTTGTTCTGTGTAATTTTATGAATGGCAGAGATGCAGGACGATTTTTGGTGTTCTGCCACCTACAGTTAGTGCATTAAGAGTATTGTGGCTCTGTGCCTATACAGCCGTCTGTTGGGCTGTGTTTTTTGCAGTTTTTTGGAACATTATTGAGACATGGTTCTTGTAAATATGATCTACATTTCATATTTACAAAGTGGTTTGGTTTGGGTACAGCCTTTGTAGCTGTCCATTATGTTCAGTCCTATGTGTTGATTTGTGGGTTCAATTTGTGTCTAAATGTTTCTGTGGGTTTTTCTGTTAGTGTAAGTTCTGTTGTGAATAGCGTCGGCGCGAATTTATGAAACGAAATGTCTACAGCGCTGTCTTGCGTGTCCTGAATGTTTTGAACACTTTATGTTTCTGTGTGAAATGAGCTCAAAATGTGTGTATCGTGCATTCTTAATGTTTTTCAGTTTATTAAGTAAAATGTTAGAGTAATTAAAATTTGGTGGAAATTACATGAACATGCAGCAATTTACCATGCGACATGCTAAAATGGCTATATGTTGCTATTTAATTTATACATTAAGCAAAATGCATATGTGCAAATTGTTGCAGGCTTAAATTAGATACAGTTAAAATTACATTCACTGGGAATATGAAAGGCCTCAAAATTACATTGTGCGTTCTGTAGGGAAAACGAATTGTAGCTTTTTTTTTACTTACATGCATTTTCATATATGTAAAATGCTAAAACTTCAGCTAAAGTGAATTCTTGCTACGTTTAAATGCATCTTGTGGCACACGGTTTTCTGGGAATGTCTGTTTTTCAGTAAGACTGAAAGTTCTCAGCTTTGTGCAGGCCCTTCCCGCCTTGAGAACGGCAGCTGTTGTTTTTTTTGAAAGGCCATAAATGACATTGGAATGTTTATTCAGCCAGAGCCTAGCCGTTAGTTCATCACGCTCTGAATTTAGCATTTCAGAATAAGGGTTTTAGAGGGTTAAGATTAATCGGGTTTGTTTCAACTGGCAGACATTTAAACTTTTTATGCATTGTTTTCTTTCATAGTATAACTTTGCGTTTTTTAGCAAAATACTGCGTGTCCTTTTAAAATGAAAGAATTTTATGGCGCGAAACATGTCATGTTTAAAGTTAGGATTTTGGTGCTTCGGCGCATAACTGAATGCATCTAAAATGATAAGCATGGATGCAGCTTATCCTTATATGTGGAATTCTCATAAAAAAGATAATTGGTCTCATTGAAAGAAAAATTATTAATTATGAAAAATTATCTGAAAAAAAAATAAGTGCTTTTCAAAATCGTTTTTTGATATTTATAAAGCTTAGTACTCATACTATGAGCCCCTAAAATTAAAATTTGATTTAAGTAATGTGTGACTGCATAATTAGGACATTTGCATGTTGGGTTTTCACTTGGCGCAGGCGTAAAAGCTCATTTTTCTAAGGCATTACATGTGATATGCCACGTGTTCGCTCTTTGCAACATGTACAGCACATTCTGAGGATGATTAATATGTAATGCAATTGTAGGATTTTCATTTTTAAGTGACCCAAAGTTAAAAGTCGAAATTGAGTAAAATGGCCTTTTTTAACACAGCTTTCTGGCCATTTACAATAGCTTTGCAGTGTTTCTGGCTTTCAGAAGATGCATATTTGTGTATCATACAAACTTGCAGGTTATTATTCGAGGTTGTTCTTCATAGCTCAGTGAGCCACTGTGCTTGATGCAGAGGTTTATGTTTAATATCAGAGTTGAAGGTTCTAATTTTCGGCGGGGCCTATTTTTTCTTTTATCTTTAAAGAGTTGATAAATGAGTACCATCGCATAGGGTGGTAGCAAACATTTAATTTAATGCTGGTCTGCTAAGTTATTATGTTCTGCAAATTGTTCACAGTAAATGTTTTATAATATAGGACTAAATTAATTTTATCCCTGAAAGAAGATTTATATCACATGTGTTTTTTCAACAGGGTTGATTTTTGGAGCTTAAAAAAGTGTGGGGAAGGGTTTCTGGCTTTGTCAATTTGAGTGAGGGAATAGAAAGAGGGGTCTGAAGGAGCGTGCGGTGCGCCTGGCAGAGTTTGACCTTAAGGAGAGTGAGATGGGGGTTTAGCAGTAAGTGAAGACAGATGGAGCAATGACTGCTTGGTAAAGCTTCTCTGACTTGCAGCAATTCAAGCTTGCACATTAGATGGCTTGCGAGAGGCTTTTTACGTCCACATCTGCAGCTCATTAGATTAGGGCTTTGTCTCCGAGAAGTGCATTCCTGACAAGCCTTGGAGAGAGTAAACAAAGTAGGGCCTCAAGGCTCCCAGGGCCTCGAGGGCCAGGGTCTCAAAGGGCCTCAAGGCTCCCAGGGCCTCGAGTGCCAAGGGTCTCAAAGGGCCTCAAGGATGGGCTAGTGCATGGGACGCAGGGCGTCTGTGAAAGAGCTTTATCTTTGGGCAGCCAATATTAAAGTGGGTTAGCAAGTTTTTAAGAAGGATGGTTGGTTGACAGTTAGGATTTTGTCTAATATGCGCTGTGTTAGCAGTATGTTGAAAATAGATGGGTTTTTATTATGACTTCTTTGCAAAAATGTTCGTGTGTTTTTTTTTCTTCATGATTTTGCATTTCCCTCCTTATGAATAGTTACTGCTGGTCCACAGCGTGTCATAAGCGACATTGTAAGTTTTAATTGACAGTTTGATCTTTAGTGAATAATGATCTCCTGTCAAAGGGTGGCTGTAAGTGAAAGTATAATTTTGGTGAATTTTGATTTTTCATTCTGAACATGACAAATGAAGCAGGCCTGCATTTCTGGGTTTTTGGGATGCATGAATGTATGCGTCACTGCTTATTTTTGTGTGTTTTATATGTGCTATTGTAATTTGTCTATGCTTTTTGTGCTAGCTATATTGCATGTATATCTGATGGCTTGGCACATGTTGTTTGTTTTATGTTGTTGCCCAGGAAATTATTACAAGTTTTGCCTGTATTGTCACTGGACATATATGACGATATGTGTCATGTTACAATAATTTGGTACAATTTGTGTTTGATACTAAATTTCACAGGCATGATGTTTTGCATGCTGTGGAGAAGAATAGACAACACATCAGTGTATGTCAAACAATTTGGCCATAATAGTATTGAAGTAAAATATAAAGAGATATACAGGAGTCACAATATACTGTCCTCTCCCTTATGGACCGGGTAGTTTTAAATTATATATCCTTGATTGGACCTAAGGATGAAATTATAGATTTGTGGTGCTTGTTAAAGGTGATCTAAACTTTTCATTTTTTTCGCCCTGCAGAAGGAACTGGACCATTAACTGATATTACTGTATATGGTGTAGGGGCCATTGTCCAAAATTCTGCACTATTTTTGTCCATGCTTTTGGTATTATGTCACACACTTGACTATCACCCAAGTAATTTTTGTCTTTCCTATGGCCATTTCTTTTGTGGCCTCTCCCCTGATGTTACATTGTGCATAGTTATTGAGGATTTTAGCCGTGTCCTACTTCTATTTCTTTTTTCTGTATTCCTTTGTTCAGGTTAACAATCCTAGAATGCAACGATATTAGAGACCACCACCATATTATGTATAATTCTTTTTTGTATGACCACACTGGATTTTTAGGAATTTTCTTTAGGCCTATTTCTTGATGTTTTCCAGTCTGACTCATAAGATAGTGATAGTCTGATGAACCGATTTAATATTATAGCAAGATACGTTTTCCACCTCAATAGGAGACACTATACATTTAGTAATCCTGCTGCTTTAATTTTTGATGGACCAGATGTGTTTTTATAATGGAAACACTAGGATTCTTCAGTTCCTAGTTCTTTTGTTCCCACATTTTGATAATTAGCCTTTGTCTACATGTCCCTGATAAAAGGCATTGTGTGATTTTGATTTTTGAGATGTTCTAGATAAAAGATTTAGGAACACCCATGTGTAATGATTAAGAGAAAAAAATGTTTTTACCCCATTAGAAAATGTCATTATGTATTATGTGTGAGGACATCCACTCACATAGATTCTTCATGTAGCTATCTACCCTTAGATGGTAGCGGATATGCTCTCATATTGAAAATCCAATTACAGAAATTAGAGTCACTGTTTTGTGTTTGTATTTTATGAGAATGACAGAGTATTTTAGATCATGATAGTCACATGGTATATGGCCACACTTTTGAAGATTGCAGGCAACCTGTTTGCAGCCTTTTGCTAAATATTGAACTGTTTTTTGCACTCAATTGGAGGAAACTAATGATTGTGTTACTTCCTATATCATTAGGTTCTGCAGGATATTCCAGAGTCAAAGGGAGAGTAGTGATACCCTGCAGAACAAATGACCAAGACAAATCCTAACTCCCATTATTGACAGCTAGATGAAATCAGGAAGTATTGGTTTGCAGTCTCAGCACCCAGAGAGAGAAAGCAGCAAAGCTGAATGAGTGATCGTCAGCACGTTAAATGGTCACTCCGAAATCATTTTGTTTGCATCATCAACCAGCGGTGAAAGAAAAGAAAAGAGGAGCTAGTTTCAAAGATGCGAAGGATCCCTGTTGCTTGATAACAGGGCTGTCATCCAATTTGTTCAGTTTGCTCAACTGTCATGTGCTTGAACCTCTGACAGCGCGCGGTCCCCTGATCCCCTTTGGCCTGAGTTTTTGGCCACTCCCCTTTTCGTTTTGCTCCAACGTAATGGCATTTCACCGGAAGGTCCAAGATTGGAAGAAGGCACTACATGTGTAGTATCTATGAAAGAGCAGCCTGAGCATTCTCTGACACTGAGTGAAAGTGTTGGAGCCTGAAAGTGTTGCAGTTTGTTGCTTTTGTTCTCCCCTTGAGTTTGCACAAGATGATCTGTGCTCATGATACATGAAGAGCACACTGTCTGTAGTGTCTGCCACAAAGGAGAGAGATGAGTGCCATGCCTTGAGACATTGAGACTTTCGAGTGAGCTGTGAGTGTTTGCCAGGAGGGCACTCCAACGGACACTGAAAAAACACCATCTTCATGGACAGCCTGAATCAAGAGGCCCAATGAAACAATGGAAGGAGATCCAATGGAAAATAGAAATCTGCCAGAGAGACTTTGAAATGATTCTGGGTACAGTTGTAGTTGTGACAATTGGGTGCTGAGGAACTGATTTTGATAGTGTTTTAGAGTAGTATTGCATTTAGTAAAGGTAGAGTGAAGTTTATTCTTTAAGAAAGAGTATTCCTATTTTTACCTGAGAACATTGAAGGATTGCCACTGTTTCACCTGAGTATATAGTGTTTTCTGAAAGATTTTAGGATTTGCTTTTGCTTAGGGTTGTGAAAATGCTAATTTTCTCTGTAATATTGGTCGCTACTTTCTCTTACTGTCTGAATAGTTTATGATCTAATGTCCCGTTCTTTTGAATTCCTGCTCATGCCTTAATGAAATGTTTAGAATGGAAAATGCTTACCTTACAATGTATTAGGAAAGTGATACATTTATGTGAGTTAATGAGCACACCTGTCTTATGTTCCTACTGGATTGTTCTAATGTCTTCAGCTAACGCTAAAACGGGCGTCTGTTGTATTTTGGCATTAATGGGTTAGCGTTAGCAGAAGCCATCTTGGATTTAGAAGTTATCTTGTCCGCTTTATAGAAGCCATTTTGTATTTCTGGCAGCCATCTTAGCTGCCATGTGCTCACCATGTGCTTTGTCCTACCTTTCTGTTAGCTGCGCCTGAAGTCTGCCCAGTAACAGGATATGTTTAGCCTCCTCCACTTTAACGCATGCTCAGAAATGCCCGGTAGGGTCTGCATCTGTTACTAATTAGCCTCAAATAGGAATGTGTTCACTTCGTGCTGAAGCTGTTAGTTCCTCCCACTTGGCTGAGCAAGCAGATTTACATGTCCATATTAGGTAGTTTTGTGTGTTCACATGAGCCAGGACTGCCCCTTTCTTTGTGTTCCTATGTTACTCTGAAATGTATATAACGCTGAAGCTTTCTGAAATCTGCAGACTGCCTCCTACAGTGGCTGCGGCTATTGTGTGACGCAGCCTCACCTCATGTAAGTTTAATAAACTTGTACTTTGATATTCCAGATTTGTCTGCCAATTTCTTATTACCCTGAGAAGCAGTTTTTGAAACACCACATGTGGACTACAGAGGACTCAATTCAGTCACCAAGACTGACGAGCACCCTATCCCCAGAGCTGATGAGCTCATTGATCGGCTAGGGGCTGCCCGGTTCCTCAGCACGTTTGATTTAACGTCTGGGTACTGGCAGATCGCCTTGACCGATGGGGCAAAGGAGAGGTCAGCATTCTCCACACCAGATGGGCATTTCCAGTTCCGGGTTATGCCATTTGGGATGAAGAATGCCCCTGCCACCTTTCAGAGGTTGGTCAACCAGGTGTTGGTTGGGCTGGATGAGTTCAGTGCCGCCTACCTGGATGACATCGCAGTGTTCAGTGGTACCTGGCCAGAACACCTGCGGCAACTCTGGGAAGTGTTGATGGCCCTGCGCAAGGCAGGCCTCACAATCAAGGCAAGCAAGTGCCAGATTGGGCAGGGTTCAGTGGTGTACTTGGGACACCAAGTGGGGAGTGGCAAGGTGGCACCCTTGCAACCCAAAATTGCAACCATCCTGGCTTGGGAACCCCCCAAGACCCAGACTGCAGTGAGAGCCTTCCTGGGGCTCACTGGGTACTACAGGAGGTTTGTCAAGGGCTATGGCACTATTGTGACCCCCTTGACAGAGCTGACTTCTAAGAAGCAACCCAGGAATGTGATTTGGACTGACACCTGTCAGAAGGCTTTTGACACCCTGAAGACTGCCATGTGCACGGCGCCCGTGCTCCTGGCTCCTGATTTCACGCTTCAGAGCATGGTGTAGGGGCTGTTCTCTCACAGATGACTGAGGAGGGCTGGGACCAACCCGTAGCCTTCATCAGTAGGAGGTTATTTCCACGGGAAAGTAGGTGGAGTGCAATAGAGCGAGAAGCATTTGCTGTGGTCTGGGCGCTGAAGAAGCTAAGACCCTACTTGTTTGGGTCTCACTTCCGGGTTCAGACAGACCACAGGCCCCTCAGATGGTTGATGCAAATGAGGGGTGAGAACCCAAAACTGTTGAGGTGGTCCATCTCCCTACAGGGTATGGACTTCACGGTGGAACACCGCCCTGGCACAGATCACGCCAACGCTGATGGTCTGTCCAGATTTTTCCGCCTTAGTGATGAGGAACTCCCTGGGGAAGGGTAGTTCCCCCCACATTTCAGCTGGAGGGGACACGTGTTAGACCTGGCACCTTGGCGTGAGTTTCCCTTCCACTTTTTGCTGTTGTGCCTCAAATGTTTTGCTGGTGTCTGCTACTCAGGGCACTGCGCCACAGCCAACCCGTGCCGCAGTGCAAGTGCTCCCTACTGTAAAGTGTACATGTGATTGATGTCCATGATTGGTTCATTGGATTTACTGTTAGTCCCTAGTAAAGTGCACCAGGAGTGCCAGGGATTGTGAATGCCAATACTGCTAGTGGGCCTGCAGCGCTGGTTGCGCCACCCACAGAAGCAGCCTTAAAATGTGTCTAGGGTCTGCCATTGCAGAACCTGCGTGCAGTCTGGTACTGTCATGCTGGCTGGGCAAGTGCACACACTTGCCAGCCCCTAAACCTTCCCTTAACTTCATATTAGTCACCCCTATGGTAGGCCTGAGGGCATGGTGCATTGTAAGTGTAAGGTAGAACATGCCCTGATGTGTGTGGCATGTTCTAATAGTGAATTACTGCCAAATTCGTTTTTCACTATTGTAAGGCTACCAGTTCCCTTCTAGGCCAGATGGGCTGCTGGAATTATTACACTCTATAATCCCAGCAGGCTCAGGGAGCATGGTAGAAATTAATGTTTAGTATGCCTGAACTCAGAATAATAAAATACTTCTTTTAGTAAAGTTTATTTTAATATCCTGTGTTTGCAAATGCTACTTTTAGAAAGTTAGCATTTGCTGGCCTAACCATTTCAGCCCGCCTCTGCTTGGATGTGGATCTGACTGTCTGGTGTGTGTGAGTGACAGGGCTGGGAGTTGACAGGTAGTGATTAGCAGGATGACCCCTTAGTGGGTGGTGGGAGTTTCCCCTGAATGATGCATCAGGCTGTGCCCCTGCCTCCACAATGCTGGCTCCGCCCTCCTGGGGAGCGACTGATGACTCAGCCTGCACCTGGCCCAGGAAGGACCGAAGCTTGTCAACAAAGTGCTCAAGCTGCCCCTGTCTTCACAATGCCGGCTCCGCCCCCCTGGGGAGCGGCTGATGTGCCTGCCCTCACACTGAATGCAGAAGCCAGAAGTACCCACAACAAGTGCTCAGAGACTGGAGCAGTTATGCAGAGGCCCCCCTGGCTTGCTAGAACAAAAGAAACTGGGTATAAAAGAAGGAGCCCTGCTCCTTGTAAATTAGATCCTGTTTGCGCTACAGAAGAAACTCTGCCCGAAGAGAAGGACCTGGAAGGACTACAAGGAGGAGTGCTGTCTCTGGCCTGTGTCTGGTGCCTTGCTGCCAAAGGAGAGAAAAGAAAAGACTACAAGAGACTTTTGCTTTATTGAAACTTTGTGCCAAACTCTGCTGAAAGATCTCCAAGGGCTTGCCTGTGAACTTGCCCCCTGACCAGCGCCCCAGGAACAGTGGGCGCTACCCCCTAACAGAGGAACCACTGCAAGACGTTGTTTTCCTTTTGCGAGCCTCTCCAGG
This sequence comes from Lissotriton helveticus, assembly GCF_964261635.1. NCBI lineage: Eukaryota > Metazoa > Chordata > Amphibia > Caudata > Salamandridae > Lissotriton > Lissotriton helveticus. The sequence continues at coordinate 1,879,374 of NC_136067.1, read as the reverse complement.
AAAAGCAGAGCGCGCTCTGACAATCGCGCTTTCCAGCACCACTCTGGGAGCTGCCCTCGCTCTAAACAAAGTGACTGCCGCCTGCCTGGCCCAGAAGCAACGTGACGACCAGCCCAGCTGATCCAAACACCGTGACTGGCCCCGAGCTGCAGCTCGCATCGTGAAGAGAAGGTGGCGCCCGGTGCCTGCTTGCACCCCTTCGAGTCTTGTGCCCCTGAACGCGCCGCCGCTGAAACAGCTGTTGCGTGGGGCGCCTGAACGTCGCCTGGATCAAAAGAGGCATGCGCCGAGGATCGCTGCCCTCTGTATGTGCTCTCCCGTTCAGGAAATCCCGAGGCGCTTGCCCAGTGCAACCCGGCCCGCGCCGCACCGCCAACCCCCGAGCCAGAGCCGAGCCGCCGCTCGCTCCTGACATCGGACGGAAGACAACGCGACGCGGACTACAGCGCTGACCTGCGCCCAGCCAACTCCCCAACAAGGTACTGTTTCTTTCCCTTTGTCCCGCCCAGCCCTCGGAGCTGCGTGTGGAGCGCTCCCAGGGCCCCCGCTCTCTCCCCCTGTCAGCCGTGCACAGCCGCGCAGCCCGCCCGGAGAGGCAGGCGCTGATTCCCCGGCTGCCGCTCCCGCCAGAAGCGTGAGAGGGGGCAGACCGGGCCCGTTTTTCTATCGCGGGGTAACCTAGGGGCACAGAGAGGCCGCGGACAGCTGGGGGAATCCTGGTTGACTATCAGGACAGAGAAAAGTACCGTGAGGAGCCTGGAATCCCCGTTTTTGGGGGAAATAAGCCGAATAAGAACTGTTTTTGAAAACACTGAACAAGGATTGCTTATTGCTAGAAAGAACTGTGGCAACCTAATCTAAAGTACACTGGAACCGTTTTAAAGTGAACCAAGACTGTATTTACAAGCCTGCTTGAAATTTATATAAAGAGTATATATTTTTACAAAATACAGTTTGGTGTCATTGTGTGGTGGGTTGGTGGTGATGGTGTAATATTGCAAATGTTTAACCCTATGTGCCCCAGAGATTAGCCTAAGACTGCTTAAGCCACACTACCTAGAGGGTAAGCAGAGGTTGTCTTGAAGGTAACCCTCAGCCCTGACGGGGAAGAGAGAGTCCCTGCTTGTCGCCAGTGCTGCACTGCGCCAACTAGAGACTCCCCCTTCCTACAGATACCCATGCTGGGGGCTCCGAAATTCTGTAGCTACTCTTGTCGGTAACATATACCCCTGGGGGTTGGTTTGGTGCCATCCCGGAAGCCTGTTTCACATGCTTCCCTCCCTTATGGTCATTTTGCTTCCGAGGCCCTCCTTTCTTTTTTGCCCCCCCACACACCCGTGCCAGTCTCTGTAGTATTTTCCAAAGCCATGGTTTCCTGAGTGCACGGCAGTACTCAAATAGTGGGGACAGTTAATGTTTGGGGTGAGTAAAGTAGCTCTGACTCCATAGTTGGTGAGGTGTTTGGGACAGGCGTCTCTCAGTGCGTTCTATTTAGCTGGAGACGGCTCCTATTGCCTGCTGCAGCATTTTGTCGATAGCAGTCGGTTGGGCAATGGGGGTTAGCATGGGAGCTTTTTGCCTGGTGGTTGGCCTTGTGAGCGGGGGGATACGTTTTCCCATGGCCTCCATCGCACCCCTATATTCTCGCGCACCCCCCACACCAAGAACAAAGATCTCCACCCCCGCCCGCCGGAGCTCCCATGCTATACCTCTGACATCCCCAGAATACATACTATATGTGATGTGGACCAGGACCTTGGGCACGTGGGGTCGGGCCCCCCCGCCCTCGGACAGCAACCCCCATCTGACACGGTTGAGGGCTACCCGCACGGTAGTGACATTGGGAAACACATGAATGGTCCGGAGGGGCAGGGGGTACAACAGGTGACGGAGGTGACGGGAGGTCATCTTGTGATCAAGACGGGGATCATTGTTGTACACGAACAGTCTGAACAACACAGAGCCTGGGGACACGTGGAAGCCTCTCAGCAGAGGCTCCAAGTGGAGCCTCAGGCGGCGGGGACCACTTTCTAAAAGAACGAAATATCCCTGGACTAAGAGCACGACCTCCGCCTCGATGTCCATCCGACCAGAGCAATCTGTGGAGAGAAAAACAGGGATGAGTCAAAGGGAGCGGACAACATCTGCCAAGGAGTACAGGAGGACACGGGGGGAGTCGAGATCCTGCCCACGAAATACCACCGATGAGACCCGTCACCACACACCCCAGACGCTTCAGTAGAGTAAACACGCGCAAGCATCCACACTGCGCTGTCACCAAATACACTCCAGCATCCACACTGCGCTGTCACCAAATACACACAAGCATCCATACCTCACTGTTACCAAACACACACCAGCATCCACACTGCGCTGTTACCAAATACACTCCAGCACCAACACTGCGCTGTCACCAAACACACACCAGCATCCACACTGCACTGTTACCAAACACACACCAGCATCCACATTGCACTGTTACCAAACACACAACAGCATCCACACTGCACTGTTACCAGATACACTCCTGCATCCACACTGCACTGTTACCAGATACAATCCTGCATCCACACTGCGCTGTTACCAAATACACACCAGCATCCACACTGCGCTGTTACCAAATACACACCAGCATCCACACTGCGCTGTTACCAAATACACACCAGCATCCACACTGCGCTGTTACCAAATACACACCAGCATCCACACTGCGCTGTTACCAAATACACACCAGCATCCACACTGCGTTGTTACCAAATACACACCAGCATCCACACTGCGCTGTTACCAAATACACACCAGCATCCACACTGCACTGTTACCAAATACACACCAGCATCCACACTGCGCTGTTACCAAATACACACCAGCATCCACACTGCGCTGTTACCAAATACACACCAGCATCCACACTGCGCTGTCACCAAACACACACAAGCATTCATACCTCACTGTTACCAAATACACACCAGCATCCACACTGCGCTGTTACCAAATACACACCAGCATCCAAACTGTGCTGTTACCAAATACACACCAACATCCACACTGCGCTGTTACCAAATACACACCAGCATCCACACTGTGCTGTTACCAAATACACACCAGCATCCACAATGCGCTGTCACCAAACACACACGAGCATCCATACCTCACTGTTACCAAACACACAATAGCATCCACACTGCACTGTTACCAGATACACTCCTGCATCCACACTGCACTGTTACCAGATACACTCCTGCATCCACACTGCGCTGTTACCAAATACACACCAGCATCCACACTGCGCTGTTACCAAATAAACACCAGCATCCACACTGCGCTGTTACCAAATACACACCAGCATCCACACTGCGCTGTTACCAAATACACACCAGCATCCACACTGCGCTGTTACAAATACACACCAGCATCCACACTGCGCTGTTACCAAATACACACCAGCATCCACACTGCGCTGTTACCAAATACACACCAGCATCCACACTGCGCTGTTACCAAATACACACCAGCATCCACACTGCGCTGTTACCAAATACACACCAGCATCCACACTGCGCTGTTACCAAACACACACCAGCATCCACACTGGGGTGTCACCAAACAAACACGAGCATCCATACCTCACTGTTACCAAATACACACCAGCATCCACACTGCACTGTTACCAAATACACACCAGCATCCACACTGCGCTGTTACCAAATACACACCAGCATCCACACTGCGCTGTTACCAAATACACACCAGCATCCACACTGCGCTGTTACCAAATACACACCAGCATCCACACTGCGCTGTTACCAAATACACACCAGCATCCACACTGTACTGTTACCAAATACACACCAGCATCCACACTGCGCTGTTACCAAACACACAGCAGCATCCAAACTGTGCTGTTACTAAATACACACTAACATCCACACTGCGCTGTTACCAAATACACACCAGCATCCACACTGCGCTTTTAACATATACACACCAGCATCCACACCGCGCTGTCACCAAACACACACGAGCATCCATACCTCACTGTTACCAAATACACACCAGCATCCACACTGCGCTGTTACCAAATACACTCCAGCATCCACACTGCGCTGTCACCAAACACACACCAGCATCCACACTGCACTGTTACCAAATACACACCAGCATCCACACTGCGCTGTTACCAAATACACACCAGCATCCACACTGCGCTGTTACCAAATACACACCAGCATCCACACTGCGCTGTCACCAAACACACACCAGCATCCACACTGCGCTCTTACCAAATACACACCAGCATCCACACTGCACTGTTACCAAATACAGACCAGCATCCACACTGCGCTGTTACCAAATACACACCAGCATCCACACTGCGCTGTTACCAAATACACACCAGCATCCACAATGCGCTGTCACCAAATACACTCCAGCATCCACACTGCGCTGTTACCAAATACACTCCAGCATCCACACTGCGCTGTCACCAAACGCACACCAGCATTCACACTGCGCTGTCACCAAATACATACCAGCATCCACACTGCGCTGTTACCAAATACACACCAACATCCACACTGCGCTGTTACAAAATACACACCAGCATCCACACTGCGCTGTTACAAAATACACACCAGCATCCACACTGCGCTGTCACCAAATAAACACCAGCATCCATACTGCGCTGTCACCAAATACACACCAGCATCCACACTGCACTGTTACCAAATACACACCAGCATTCACACTGCGCTGTCACCAAACACACACCAACATCCACACTGTGCTGTTACAAAATACACACCAGCATCCACACTGCGGCGTTACAAAATACACACCAGTATCCACACTGCGCTGTCACCAAATACACTCCAGCATCCACACTGCGCTGTCACCAAACACACACGAGCATCCATACCTCACTGTTACCAAATACACACCAGCATCCACAATGCGCTGTTACCAAATACACACCAGCATCCACACTGCGCTGTTACCAAATACACACCAGCATCCACACTGCGCTGTTACCAAATACACAACAGCATCCACACTGCGCTGTTACCAAACACACTCCAGCATCCTTACTGCGCTGTCACCAAATACACTCCAGCATCCACACTGCGCTGTCACCAAACACACACGAGCATCCATACCTCACTGTTACCAAATACACACCAGCATCCACACTAAGCTGTTACCAAATACACTCCAGCATCCACACTGTGCTGTCACCAAACACACACCAGCATCCACACTGCACTGTTACCAAATACACACCAGCATCCACACTGCGCTGTTACCAAATACACACCAGCATCCACACTGCGCTGTTACCAAATACACACCAGCATCCACACTGCGCTGTCACCAAACACACACCAGCATCCACACTGCGCTGTTACCAAATACACACCAGCATCCACACTGCACTGTTACCAAATACACACCAGCATCCACACTGCGCTGTTACCAAATACACACCAGCATCCACACTGCGCTGTTACCAAATACACTCCAGCACCAACACAGCGCTGTCACCAAACACACACCAGCATCCACACTGCACTGTTACCAAACACACTCCAGCATCCACATTGCACTGTTACCAAACACACAACAGCATCCACACTGCACTGTTACCAGATACACTCCTGCATCCACACTGCACTGTTACCAGATACAATCCTGCATCCACACTGCGCTGTTACCAAATACACACCAGCATCCACACTGCGCTGTTACCAAATACACACCAGCATCCACACTGCGCTGTTACCAAATACACACCAGCATCCACACTGCGCTGTTACCAAATACACAGCAGCATCCACACTGCGCTGTTACCAAATACACACCAGCATCCACACTGCGTTGTTACCAAATACACACCAGCATCCACACTGCGCTGTTACCAAATACACACCAGCATCCACACTGCACTGTTACCAAATACACACCAGCATCCACACTGCGCTGTTACCAAATACACACCAGCATCCACACTGCGCTGTTACCAAATACACACCAGCATCCACACTGCGCTGTCACCAAACACACACGAGCATCCATACCTCACTGTTACCAAATACACACCAGCATCCACACTGCGCTGTTACCAAATACACACCAGCATCCAAACTGTGCTGTTACCAAATACACACCAACATCCACACTGCGCTGTTACCAAATACACACCAGCATCCACACTGCGCTGTTACCAAATACACACCAGCATCCACAATGCGCTGTCACCAAACACACACGAGCATCCATACCTCACTGTTACCAAACACACAATAGCATCCACACTGCACTGTTACCTGATACACTCCTGCATCCACACTGCACTGTTACCAGATACACTCCTGCATCCACACTGCGCTGTTACCAAATACACACCAGCATCCACACTGCGCTGTTACCAAATAAACACCAGCATCCACACTGCGCTGTTACCAAATACACACCAGCATCCACACTGCGCTGTTACCAAATAGACACCAGCATCCACACTGCGCTGTTACAAATACACACCAGCATCCACACTGCACTGTTACCAAATACACACCAGCATCCACACTGCGCTGTTACCAAATACACACCAGCATCCACACTGCACTGTTACCAAATACACACCAGCATCCACACTGCGCTGTTACCAAATACACACCAGCATCCACACTGCGCTGTTACCAAACACACACCAGCATCCACACTGCGGTGTCACCAAACACACACGAGCATCCATACCTCACTGTTACCAAATACACACCAGCATCCACACTGCACTGTTACCAAATACACACCAGCATCCACACTGCGCTGTTACCAAATACACACCAGCATCCACACTGCTCTGTTACCAAATACACACCAGCATCCACACTGCGCTGTTACCAAATACACACCAGCATCCACACTGCGCTGTCACCAAACACACACGAGCATCCATACCTCACTGTTACCAAATACACACCAGCATCCACACTAAGCTGTTACCAAATACACTCCAGCATCCACACTGTGCTGTCACCAAACACACACCAGCATCCACACTGCACTGTTACCAAATACACACCAGCATCCACACTGCGCTGTTACCAAATACACACCAGCATCCACACTGCGCTGTTACCAAATACACACCAGCATCCACACTGCGCTGTCACCAAACACACACCAGCATCCACACTGCGCTGTTACCAAATACACACCAGCATCCACACTGCACTGTTACCAAATACACACCAGCATCCACACTGCGCTGTTACCAAATACACACCAGCATCCACACTGCGCTGTTACCAAATACACTCCAGCACCAACACAGCGCTGTCACCAAACACACACCAGCATCCACACTGCACTGTTACCAAACACACTCCAGCATCCACATTGCACTGTTACCAAACACACAACAGCATCCACACTGCGCTGTTACCAAATACACACCAGCATCCACACTGCACTGTTACCAAATACACACCAGCATCCACACTGCGCTGTTACCAAATACACACCAGCATCCACACTGCGCTGTTACCAAATACACACCAGCATCCACAATGCGCTGTCACCAAATACACTCCAGCATCCACACTGCGCTGTTACCAAATACACTCCAGCATCCACACTGCGCTGTCACCAAACGCACACCAGCATCCACACTGCGCTGTCACCAAATACATACCAGCATCCACACTGCGCTGTTACCAAATACACACCAACATCCACACTGCGCTGTTACAAAATACACACCAGCATCCACACTGCGCTGTTACAAAATACACACCAGCATCCACACTGCGCTGTCACCAAATAAACACCAGCATCCATACTGCGCTGTCACCAAATACACACCAGCATCCACACTGCACTGTTACCAAATACACACCAGCATTCACACTGCGCTGTCACCAAACACACACCAACATCCACACTGTGCTGTTACAAAATACACACCAGCATCCACACTGCGGCGTTACAAAATACACACCAGTATCCACACTGCGCTGTCACCAAATACACTCCAGCATCCACACTGCGCTGTCACCAAACACACACGAGCATCCATACCTCACTATTACCAAATACACACCAGCATCCACACTGCGCTGTTACCAAATACACACCAGCATCCACACTGCGCTGTTACCAAATACACACCAGCATCCACACTGCGCTGTTACCAAATACACAACAGCATCCACACTGCGCTGTTACCAAACACACTCCAGCATCCTTACTGCGCTGTCACCAAATACACTCCAGCATCCACACTGCGCTGTCACCAAACACACACGAGCATCCATACCTCACTGTTACCAAATACACACCAGCATCCACACTGCACTGTTACCAATACACACCAGCATCCACACTGCGCTGTTACCAAATACACACCAGCATCCACACTGCGCTGTTACCAAATACACACCAGCATCCACACTGCGCTGTTACCAAATACACACCAGCATCCACACTGCGCTGTTACCAAATACACACCAGCATCAACACTGCGCTGTTACCAATTACACATCAGCATCCACACTGCACTGTTACCAAATACACACCAGCATCCACACTGCGCTGTTACCAAATACACAGCAGCATCCAAACTGTGCTGTTACCAAATACACACCAACATCCACACTGCGCTGTTACCAAATACACACCAGCATCCACACTGCACTTTTAACAAATACACACGAGCATCCACACCGCGCTGTCACCAAACACACACGAGCATCCATACCTCACTGTTACCAAATACACACCAGCATCCACACTAAGCTGTTACCAAATACACTCCAGCATCCACACTGCGCTGTCACCAAACACACACCAGCATCCACACTGCACTGTTACCAAATACACACCAGCATCCACACTGCGCTGTTACCAAATACACACCAGCATCCACACTGCGCTGTTACCAAATACAAACCAGTATCCACACTGCGCTGTTACCAAATACACACCAGCATCCACACTGCGCTGTTACCAAACACACTCCAGCATCCTTACTGCGCTGTCACCAAATACACTCCAGCATCCACACTGCGCTGTTACCAAATACACACTAGCATCCACACTGCACTGTTACCAAATACACACCAGCATTCACACTGCGCTGTTACCAAATACACTCCAGCATCCACACTGTGCTGTCACCAAATACACACCAGCATCCACACTGCGCTGTCACCAAATACACTCCAGCATCCAAACTGCGCTGTTACCAAATACACTCCAGCATCCACACTGCGCTGTCACCAAACGCACACCAGCATCCACACTGCGCTGTCACCAAATATATACCAGCATCCACACTGCGCTGTTATCAAATACACACCAACATCCACACTGCGCTGTTACAAAATACACACCAGCATCCACACTGCGCTGTTACAAAATACACACCAGCATCCACACTGCGCTGTCACCAAATAAACACCAGCATCCATACTGCGCTGTCACCAAATATACACCAGCATCCACACTGCACTGTTACCAAATACACACCAGCATTCACACTGCGCTGTCACCAAACACACACCAACATCCACACTGTGCTGTTACAAAATACACACCAGCATCCACACTGCGCTGTTACAAAATACACACCAGCATCCACACTGCGCTGTCACCAAATACACTCCAGCATCCACACTGCGCTGTCACCAAACACACACGAGCATCCATACCTCACTGTTACCAAATACACACCAGCATCCACACTGCGCTGTTACCAAATACAAACCAGCATCCACACTGCGCTGTTACCAAATACACACCAGCATCCACACTGCGCTGTTACCAAATACACACCAGCATCCACACTGCGCTGTTACCAAATACACAACAGCATCCACACTGTGCTGTTACCAAATACACAACAGCATCCACACTGCGCTGTTACCAAACACACTCCAGCATCCTTACTGCGCTGTCACCAAATACACACCAGCATCCACACTGCGCTGTTACCAAATACACACCAGCATCCACACTGCGCTGTTACCAAATACACACCAGCATCCACACTGCGCTGTTACCAATAACACACCAGCATCCACACTGCGCTGTTACCAAATACACACCAGCATCCACACTGCGCTGTTACCAAACACACTCCAGCATCCTTACTGCGCTGTCACCAAATACACTCCAGCATCCACACTGCGCTGTTACCAAATACACACCAGTATCCACACTGCGCTGTTACCGAATACACACCAGCATCCACACTGCGCTGTTACCAAATACACTCCAGCATCCACACTGCACTGTCACCAAATACACACCAGCATCCACACTGCGCTGTCACCAAATACACTCCAGCATCCACACTGCGCTGTTACCAAATACACTCCAGCATCCACACTCCGCTGTCACCAAACACACACCAGCATCCACACTGCACTGTCACCAAATACATACCAGCATCCACACTGCGCTGTTACCAAATACACACCAGCATCCACACTGCGCTGTTACAAAATAAACACCAGCATCCATACTGCCCTATCACCAAATACTCACCAGCATCCACACTGCACTGTTACCCAATACACACCAGCATCCACACTGCGCTGTCACCAAACACACACCAACATCCACACTGTGCTGTTACAAAATACACACCAACATACACACTGTGCTGTTACAAAATACACACCAGCATCCAGACTGCGCTGTTACAAAATACACACCAGCATCCACACTGCGCTGTCACCAAATAAACACCAGCATCCACACTGCGCTGTCACCAAATAAACACCAGCATCCATACTGCGCTGTCACCAAATAAACACCAGCATCCACACTGCACTGTTACCAAATACACACCAGCATTCACACTGCGCTGTCACCAAACACACACCAACATCCACACTGTGCTGTTACAAAATACACACCAGCATCCACACTGCGCTGTTACAAAATACACACCAGCATCCACACTGCGCTGTCACCAAATACACTCCAGCATCCACACTGCGCTGTCACCAAACACACACGAGCATCCATACCTCACTGTTACCAAATACACACCAGCATCCACACTGCGCTGTTACCAAATACAAACCAGCATCCACACTGCGCTGTTACCAAATACACACCAGCATCCACACTGCGCTGTTACCAAATACACACCAGCATCCACACTGCGCTGTTACCAAATACACAACAGCATCCACACTGTGCTGTTACCAAATACACAACAGCATCCACACTGCGCTGTTACCAAACACACTCCAGCATCCTTACTGCGCTGTCACCAAATACACACCAGCATCCACACTGCGCTGTTACCAAATACACACCAGCATCCACACTGCGCTGTTACCAAATACACACCAGCATCCACACTGCGCTGTTACCAATAACACACCAGCATCCACACTGCGCTGTTACCAAATACACACCAGCATCCACACTGCGCTGTTACCAAACACACTCCAGCATCCTTACTGCGCTGTCACCAAATACACTCCAGCATCCACACTGCACTGTTACCAAATACACACCAGCATCCACACTGCGCTGTTACCAAATACACACCAGCATCCACACTGCGCTGTTACCAAATACACTCCAGCATCCACACTGCACTGTCACCAAATACACACCAGCATCCACACTGCGCTGTCACCAAATACACTCCAGCATCCACACTGCGCTGTTACCAAATACACTCCAGCATCCACACTCCGCTGTCACCAAACACACACCAGCATCCACACTGCACTGTCACCAAATACATACCAGCATCCACACTGCGCTGTTACCAAATACACACCAGCATCCACACTGCGCTGTCACCAAATAAACACCAGCATCCATACTGCCCTATCACCAAATACTCACCAGCATCCACACTGCACTGTTACCCAATACACACCAGCATCCACACTGCGCTGTCACCAAACACACACCAACATCCACACTGTGCTGTTACAAAATACACACCAACATCCACACTGTGCTGTTACAAAATACACACCAGCATCCAGACTGCGCTGTTACAAAATACACACCAGCATCCACACTGCGCTGTCACCAAAGACACTCCAGCATCCACACTGCGCTGTCACCAAACACACACGAGCATCCATACCTCACTGTTACCAAATACACACAAGCATCCACACTGCACAGTTACAAAATGCACACCAGTATCCACACTGCGCTGTTACCAAATACACACCAGCATCCACACTGCGCTGTTACCAAATACACACCAGCATCCACACTGCGCTGTTACCAAATACCCACCAGCATCCACACTGCGCTGTTACCAAACACACTCCAGCATCCTTACTGCGCTGTAACCAAATACACTCCAGCATCCACACTGTGCTGTTACCAAATACACACCAGCATCCACACTGCGCTGTTACCAAATACACACCAGCATCCACACTGCGCTGTTACCAAATACACTCCAGCATCCACACTGCGCTGTCACCAAATACACACCAGCATCCACACTGTGCTGTCACCAAATACACTCCAGCATCCACACTGCGCTGTTACCAAATACACTCCAGCATCCACACTGCACTGTTACAAAATACACACCAGCATCCACACGGCGCTGTCACCAAATACACTCCAGCATCCACACTGCGCTGTCACCACACACACACGAGCATCCATACCTCACTGTTACCAAATACACACCAGCATCCACACTGCGCTTTTACCAAATACACACCAGCATCCACACTGCGCTGTCACCAAATACACACCAGCATCCACACTGCACTGTTACCAGGTGAGTTAACTGCAAATACTACAGGAAGACCCAGAAAGCACAGAGTGCCAGAGATAAGAGGAGGAGTTGAGTAAACTGCAAATACTACAGGAAGACGCAGAAAGCACAGAGTGCCAGAGATAAGAGGAGGAGGTGAGTGAACTGCAAATACTACAGAAAGACGCAGAAAGCACAGAGTACCAGAGATACGAGAAGGAGGTGAGTGAACTGCAAATACTACAGGAAGACCCATAAAGCACAGAGTGCCAGAGATAGAGGAGGAGTTGAGTGAACTGCAAATACTACAGGAAGATGCAGAAAGCACAGAGTGCCAGAGATAAGAGGAGGAGGAGAAGTGAACTTCAAATACTACAGAAAGATGCAGAAAGCACAGAGTGCCAGAGATGAGAGGAGGAGGTGAGTGAACTGAAAATACTACAGTAAGACGCAGAAAGCAGAGAGTGCCAGAGAAGAGAGGAGGAGGTGAGTCAACTGCAAATACTACAGGAAGTCCCGGAAAGCACAGAGTGCCAGAGATAAGAGGAGGAGGTGAGTGAACAGCAAATACTACAGAAAGACGCAGAAGGCACAGAGTGCCAGAGATAAGAGGAGGAGGTGAGTGAACTTCAAATACTACAGAAAGACGCAGAAGGCACATAGTGCCAGAGATAAGAGGAGGAGGTGAGTGAACTTCAAATACTACAGAAAGACGCAGAAGGCACAGAGTGCCAGAGATAAGAGGAGGAGGTGAGTGAACTGCAAATACTACAGAAAGACGCAGAAAGCACAGAGTGCCAGAGATACGAGAAGGAGGTGAGTTAACTGCAAATACTACAGGAAGACCCAGAAAGCACAGAGTGCCAGAGATAAGAGGAGGAGTTGAGTGAACTGCAAATACTACAGGAAGATGCAGAAAGCACAGAGTGCCAGAGATAAGAGGAGGAGGAGAAGTGAACTGCAAATACTACAGAAAGATGCAGAAAGCACAGAGTGCCAGAGATGAGAGGAGGAGGTGAGTGAACTGAAAATACTACAGTAAGACGCAGAAAGCAGAGAGTGCTAGAGAAGAGATGAGGTGGTGAGTCAACTGCAAATACTACAGGAAGTCCCAGAAAGCACAGAGTGCCAGAGATAAGAGAGGAGGTGAGTGAACTGCAAATACTACAGAAAGACGCAGAAGGCACAGAGTGCCCCAGATAATGAGGAGGAGGTGAGTGAACTGCAAATACTGCAGAAAGACGCAGAAGGCACAGAGTGCCAGAGATAAGAGGAGGAGGTGAGGGAACTGCAAATACCACAGTAAGACACAGAAAGCACAGACTGCCAGAAATAAGAGTAGGTAAGTGAAATGCAAATACTACAGAAAGACACAGAAAGCAGAGTGCCAGAGATGAGAGTAGGAGGTGAGTGAACTGCAAATACTACAGGAAGACGCAGAAAGCAGAGAGTGCCAGAGATGAGAGGAGGAGGTGAGTGAACTGAAAATACTACAGGAAGATGCAGAAAGCACAGAATGCCAGAGATAGGAGGAGGAGGTGAGTGAACTGCAAATACTACAGAAAAATGCAGAAAGCACAGAGTGCCAGAGATAAGAGATAAGAGGAGGAGGTGAGTGAACCACAAATACCACAGCAAGACACAGAAAGCACAGACTGCCAGAAATAAGAGTAGGTAAGTGAACTGCAAATACTACAGGAAGATGCAGAAAGCACAGACTGCCAGAAATAAGAGGAGGAGGAGAAGTGAACTGCAAATACTACAGTAAGACGCAGAAGGAACAGAGTGCCAGAGATAAGAGGAGGAGGTGAGTGAACTGCAAATACTACAGTAAGACGCAGAAGGAACAGAGTGCCAGAGATAAGAGAAAAGAGGAGGTGAGTGAAGTGCAAATACTACAGGAAGTCCCAGAAAGCACAGAGTGCCAGAGATAAGAGGAGGAGGTGAGTGAACTGCAAATACTACAGAAAGACGCAGAAAGCAGAGAGTGCCAGAGAAGAGAGGAGGAGGTGAGTCAACTGCAAATACTACAGGAAGTCCCAGAAAGCACAGAGTGCCAGAGATAAGAGGAGGAGGTGAGTGAACTGCAAATACTACAGAAAGACGCAGAATTATTATTATTATTATTATTATTAAATTTTATAAAGCGCATAGTCACCCGTGAGTATCCCAGCGCTAAGATCCGTACGTCTGAAGGTCAGGAGGGGGGAGCAGGAGTGGGGGGGTTAGGTTAGGTTAGAGGGAAGAGGTGAGTTTTCAACCGCCTTCTGAATCGTAAATGATTAGATTCTATTCTCATGTCGCGGGGTAGGGCATTCCAGAGGCATGCAGCGTGAACTGTGAAGCGCCTTCCACCAGAGCGTGCCTTCTTGACTCTGGGAATGGTGAGGAGATGTTCCTGATCGAATCAGAGGGATCTTGGGTCTTTATATGGTTTGATGAATTTTCCTAGGATCGGGGGGCCATTATTTTGAAGCAGTCTGTGAGCCAGGCAGAGGGCTTTGAATTTCACACGTTCTCTAACCGGGAGCCAGTGGAGGAGCTTCAGAGCAGGTTTGGCCGAGGCTCTGGCAGGAGTGTTGGTGAGGATCCGGGCGGCTGCGTTTTGGATCCTCTGCAATTTGTTCAAGGTTGCCTCGGGAGCACCTAGATAGATGGAGTTACTGTAGTCGAGCCTAGATAGTATCAGGCCCTGAATCAACAGTCTTTGGGAGGTGGAAGGAAGTAGGGGCAAGATCTTTCGAATCGATTTGAGAAGCCCGAAGCACGTCCCGGCTACTTTTTTTGCTTGTGTAGCAAAAGATAGATCCTTTTCGAGCCATACATTCTAGCTTTTAACCTCGGATTTCGGGTCTGGGGGCATGCCTAGACAGGGTGGCCAAATGTTCTGTGAAAGAGAGAGCCCCTTCTGACCAAGGAGGAGAATGTCAGTCTTTGAACCGTTGAGTTTCAAAGATGACCGGTTCATCCATCCATGTATCTGCGTCAGACAGTTGTATAAGTCCGCAGGTTGTTGGCTTGGGTGGGATAAGGACACCACTAATTGGGTGTCGTCGGCATAGCTGACAATCCTCACTCCGAAAGGGGTGACAACCTCCTCCAATGGGGACATGTAGATGTTGAATAATGTGGGGCTCAGGGAGGAGCCCTGAGGCACGCCACATTGGAGGGGTGTTTCGGAGGACCGAGTGTTATTCTCCCAGATCTGAAAGGAGCGATGTTCCAGAAAGGACGATAGCCAGGACAGAGCGGTTCCTTCTACACCAACACTCCTGAGTCGGTGAATAAGGAGTTGGTGGTTGACGGTGTCGAAGGCCGCACTGAGATCGAGGAGGATCACTGCCACTGATCCTCCTGCGTCTAAAAGTGTTCTGGCCTCCTCCACCGCCACAAGGAGGGCGATGTCGGTGCCCTGTCCTGGGCGGAATCCCGTCTGCGAGCTTTTCAGCCGATTGTTGGTTTCCAAAAAAAGTGAAAGTTTTCTATTTACAAGCTTTTCGGCAACCTTGCTGGTTCCTGGGAGAAGAGAGATTGGCCTATAGTTGGCCAGGTCCACAGGGTCTAGAGAGGATTTTTTAAGTAGCGCCTTGACGACCGCCGCCTTCCAGTTGTAGGGGACGACTCCCTGTTGCAGTGAGGCGTTGATGAGATGGGTAAGGGGGGGAACGATCGTGGGTGCTACTCTTTTAAGGAAACGTAGTGGTGCAGGGTCCCTGGGTGATCCACTTTTGATGTTATTAAGAGTGCTTTCGACCTCTTCGGCCGTCACCTGTCCCCACGAGGTGAGACAGGGGGAGATAGGAGTGTTGATGGTCTCTATATTTTCGCTCAGGTTTGTAGTTGGGATAGAGTCGAGGATTTTCTGGATCTTCTCCGTGAAGAAGCTAGCTAATTTGTAGCATTTTTCCTCATCTGCCTTGGGGTCTGGTGGGTTTCTAGGCCCGGGGGTTGGAACCTTAAGGAGTTCTTTTAAAATAATAAAAGATTCCTTGCTGGAGCTAGCGGAATTTTCTATCCTTTCTTGGAAAAATAGACTTTTGGTCTTACGGAGAGAGGTTTTATACATTTGTAATGCGGTGTGGTGGACGCTCTTCTTTACGTTGGACTTATCCTTCCTCCAGGAGCGTTCCGTTCTCTTGCATTCCTGTCTCAGAGACTTAAGTTCCTGCGTATACCAAGGAGCGGGATTCACTCGTTTGGTATGTTTGAGCGCGGTATATTTGGGGAGGAGTTGGTCCAATGAGGAAGTGATCCAGGAATTATACTGTTCGTCGGCAGTGACAGGATCAGTAGAGAGGGTGGGTATGGAGTCTGAAAGAATCCTGGCCCATTCGGCTGGTACTAGCTTGTGCCACCGTCGGTCGGTAGCGCGGATTTTAGAGGATTGGGGAGGTGTTATGTGGAAGTGACAGGAGATAGGGATTAAAAGGTGATCTGTCCATGGAAGGGAAAGGGGGGTCCAGTAGTGATGTCCGCAATATTGGTGAGGACAGGATCCAAAAGGTGTCCTTTGTCGTGGGTGGGTTCATGATTGACCAGTCGGATGTTAAATGACATCAGGTCCTGAAGGAGATCAGATGCTATAGAATCTGTAGGGTCTGCGAAGTGAAGGTTGAGATCGCCCACAAGGAGGAAATTAGGGGTGGAGGAGGCTAATTGTGACACGGTCTCGGTGAGGGCGTTGATGAATTTTCCTGGTGTACCTGGAGGGCGATAGATCAACAGTCCTGAGAGGGAGTGTATCGGGGAAGTTTGAATGGCGAAATGACAGCTTTCGCAGTCTTCAATTAGGGCATTGTTGGTTCTACAGACAAGGTGTTCTCTGTGGACTATTGCCAGCCCCCCTCCTCTCCCTTTAGGTCTATGCAGGGTTTGAATGAGATAGCCCGGGGGGAGGGCATTGACAATGTCAGAGTCTGAGCTAGCAGAGAGCCAGGTTTCCGTGAGAAACAATACGTCCAGGTCTTGGTCTAGAATTAGCAGGTTCGTTTCATGCGCATGCTTGGGGAGGGAACGACAGTTAAGGAGGCCCATCTGTAATCCGGGTTTTCCCGTGATCTGAGCGACTGGGTTACAACGTGCACAGTTGGTATAGGGTTTACCTTCACCGTGGATATAACGGCACTCCTGATTTTTTTCCGGATGAAGGGCTCGGAGCATGTCACTTGTGTACACCAGTCGTTCATGAGGCAAATCCGGCAGAGTTTCTGGGCCCAGACGGGCTTGCCTTAGGCGCGCCTTCAGCGCGCTGACGGCGCGCCCACTGCGCCCGTCCGCTGCACGTACGGGGGTTGCACATGTTTTAAGCAGGGTTTAGGGCGTGGTCTTAAAAAGTGGGCGTGGCCTGACTGCAGGCTCGCTCGCTGATGGCGGGAATGGCGTTTTCCTATCCCGTGGCGGTGTTTACATCGACTGCCCGGGAGTCAGGAAGTAAGAATGAGTGCCCCAACCGGAATGCAGGTGAGGGGAAGTGCGCAGTTTTTAAAATCACTAGAGCACACAATTTTTACAAAAGTACAATTTTATAAGCTAAAAGCTCCCGGCTGTGCCTCAGGAGTACAGATTGAATGAGGGCTGGTAATCGGCGCTTTAAGTAGACGTGGGGGGCGTGGCCTTAAGAAGTGGGCGTGGCCTGACTGCAGGCTCGCTCGCTGATGGCGGGAATGGCGTTTTCCTATCCCGTGGCGGTGTTTACATCGACTGCCCGGGAGTCAGGAAGTAAGAATGAGTGCCCCAACCGGAATGCAGGTGAGGGGAAGTGCGCAGTTTTTAAAATCACTAGAACACACAATTTTTACAAAAGTACAATTTTATAAGCTAAAAGCTCCCGGCTGTGCCTCAGGAGTACAGATTGAATGAGGGCTGGTAATCGGCGCTTTAAGTAGTCGTGGGGGGCGTGGCCTTAAGAAGTGGTCGTGGCCTGACTGCAGGCTCGCTCGCTGATGGCGGGAATGGCGTTTTCCTATCCCGTGGCGGTGTTTACATCGACTGCCCGGGAGTCAGGAAGTAAGAATGAGTGCCCCAACCGGAATGCAGGTGAGGGGAAGTGCGCAGTTTTTAAAATCACTAGAACACACAATTTTTACAAAAGTACAATTTTACAAGCTAAAAGCTCCCGGCTGTGCCTCAGGAGCACAGATTGAATGAGGGCTGGTAATCGGCGCTTTAAGTAGTCGTGGGGGGCGTGGCCTTAAGAAGTGGGCGTGGCCTGACTGCAGGCTCGCTCGCTGATGGCGGGAATGGCGTTTTCCTATCCCGTGGCGGTGTTTACAACGACTGCCCGGGAGTCAGGAAGTAAGAATGAGTGCCCCAACCGGAATGCAGGTGAGGGGAAGTGCGCAGTTTTTAAAATCACTAGAACACACAATTTTTACAAAAGTACAATTTTATAAGCTAAAAGCTCCCGGCTGTGCCTCAGGTGTACAGATTGAATGAGGGCTGGTAATCGGCGCTTTAAGTAGTCGTGGGGGGCGTGGCCTTAAGAAGTGGGCGTGGCCTGACTGCAGGCTCGCTCGCTGATGGCGGGATTGGCGTTTTCCTATTCCGTGGCGGTGTTTACATCGACTGCCCGGGAGTCAGGAAGTAAGAATGAGTGCCCCAACCGGAATGCAGGTGAGGGGAAGTGCGCAGTTTTTAAAATCACTAGAACACACAATTTTTACAAAAGTACAATTTTACAAGCTAAAAGCTCCCGGCTGTGCCTCAGGAGCACAGATTGAATGAGGGCTGGTAATCGGCGCTTTAAGTAGTCGTGGGGGGCGTGGCCTTAAGAAGTGGGCGTGGCCTGACTGCAGGCTCGCTCGCTGATGGCGGGATTGGCGTTTTCCTATCCCGTGGCGGTGTTTACATCGACTGCCCGGGAGTCAGGAAGTAAGAATGAGTGCCCCAACCGGAATGCAGGTGAGGGGAAGTGCGCAGTTTTTAAAATCATTAGAACACACAATTTTTACAAAAGTACAATTTTATAAGCTAAAAGCTCCCGGCTGTGCCTCAGGAGTACAGATTGAATGAGGGCTGGTAATCGGCGCTTTAAGTAGTCGTGGGGGGCGTGGCCTTGAGAAGTGGGCGTGACCTGACTGCAGGCTCGCTCGCTGATGGCGGGAATGGCGTTTTCCTATCCCGTGGCGGTGTTTACATCGACTGCCCGGGAGTCAGGAAGTAAGAATGAGTGCCCCAACCGGAATGCAGGTGAGGGGAAGTGCGCAGTTTTTAAAATCACTAGAACACACAATTTTTACAAAAGTACAATTTTACAAGCTAAAAGCTCCCGGCTGTGCCTCAGGAGTACAGATTGAATGAGGGCTGGTAATCGGCGCTTTAAGTAGTCGTGGGGGGCGTGGCCTTAAGAAGTGGGCGTGGCCTGACTGCAGGCTCGCTCGCTGATGGCGGGAATGGCGTTTTCCTATCCCGTGGCGGTGTTTACATCGACTGCCCGGGAGTCAGGAAGTAAGAATGAGTGCCCCAACCGGAATGCAGGTGAGGGGAAGTGCGCAGTTTTTTAAAATCACTAGAACACACAATTTTTACAAAAGTACAATTTTACAAGCTAAAAGCTCCCGGCTGTGCCTCAGGAGTACAGAAGGCACAGAGTGCCAGAGATAAGAGGAGGAGGTGAGTGAACTGCAAATACTACAGAAAGACGCAGAAGGCACAGAGTGCCAGAGATAAGAGGAGGTGAGTGAACTGCAAATACTACAGAAAGACGCAGAAGGCACAGAGTGCCAGAGATAAGAGGAGGAGGTGAGTGAACTGCAAATACTACAGAAAGACGCAGAAAGCACAGAGTGCCAGAGATAAGAGGAGGAGGAGAAGTGAACTGCAAATACTACAGAAAGATGCAGAAAGCACAGAGTGCCAGAGATGAGAGGAGGAGGTGAGTGAACTGAAAATACTACAGTAAGACGCAGAAAGCAGAGAGTGCCAGAGAAGAGATGAGGAGGTGAGTCAACTGCAAATACTACAGGAAGTCCCAGAAAGCACAGAGTGCCAGAGATAAGAGGAGGAGGTGAGTGAACTGCAAATATTACAGAAAGACGCAGAAGGCACATAGTGCCAGAGATAAGAGGAGGAGGTGAGTGAACTGCAAATACTACAGAAAGACGCAGAAGGCACAGAGTGCCAGAGATAAGAGGAGGAGGTGAGTGAACAGCAAATACTACAGAGAGACGCAGAAGGCACAGAGTGCCAGAGATAAGAGGAGGAGGTGAGTGAACTGCAAATACTACAGAGAGACGCAGAAGGCACAGAGTGCCAGAGATAAGAGGAGGAGGTGAGTGAACTGCAAATACCACAGTAAGACACAGAAAGCACAGACTGCCAGAAATAAGAGTAGGTAAGTGAAATGCAAATACTACAGGAAGACGCAGAAAGCAGAGAGTGCCAGAGATGAGAGGAGGAGGTGAGTGAACTGCAAATACTACATGAAGACGCAGAAAGCAGAGAGTGCCAGAGATGAGAGGAGGAGGTGAGTGAACTGCAAATACTACAGAAAGACGCAGAAGGCACATAGTGCCAGAGATAAGAGGAGGAGGTGAGTGAACAGCAAATACTACAGAGAGACGCAGAAGGCACAGAGTGCCAGAGATAAGAGGAGGAGGTGAGTGAACTGCAAATACTACAGAGAGACGCAGAAGGCACAGAGTGCCAGAGATAAGAGGAGGAGGTGAGTGAACTGCAAATACCACAGTAAGACACAGAAAGCACAGACTGCCAGAAATAAGAGTAGGTAAGTGAAATGCAAATACTACAGGAAGACGCAGAAAGCAGAGAGTGCCAGAGATGAGAGGAGGAGGTGAGTGAACTGCAAATACTACAGGAAGACGCAGAAAGCAGAGAGTGCCAGAGATGAGAGGAGGAGGTGAGTGAACTGCAAATACTACAGAAAGATGCAGAAAGCACAGAATGCCAGAGATGAGAGGAGGAGGTGAGTGAACTGCAAATACTCCTGAAAGATGCAGAAAGCACAGAGTGCAAGAGATAAGAGATAAGAGGTGGAGGTGAGTGAACCGCAAATACCACAGCAAGACACAGAAAGCACAGACTGCCAGAAATAAGAGTAGGTAAGTGAACTGCAAATACTACAGGAAGATGCAGAAAGCACAGACTGCCAGAAATAAGAGGAGGAGGAGAAGTGAACTGCAAATACTACAGTAAGACGCAGAAGGAACAGAGTGGCAGAGATAAGAGGAGGAGGTGAGTGAACTGCAAATACTACAGTAAGACGCAGAAGGAACAGAGTGCCAGAGATAAGAGAAAAGAGGAGGTGAGTGAAGTGCAAATACTACAGGAAGATACAGAAGGCACATAGTGCCAGAGATAAGATTATAGTAAGTGAACTGCAAATACTAAAGAAAGACCCAGAAAGCACAGAGTGCCAGAAATAAGAGGAGGAGGTGAGTGAACTGCAAATACTACATTACGACGCAGAAAGCACAGGGTGCCAGAGCTAAGAGATAAGAGGAGGAGGTGAGTGAACTGCAAATACTACAGTAAGACCCCGAAAACACAGAGTGCCAGAGATGAGAGGAGGAGATGAGTGAACTGAAAATACTACAGGAAGATACAGAAAGCACTGAGTGCCAGAGATAAGAGGAGGTGCGCGAACTGCAAACACTACAGAAAGACGCAGAAAGCAGAGAGTGCCAGAGATGAGAGGAGGAGATGAGTGAACTGAAAATACTACAGGAAGACGCAGAAAACACAGAGTGCCAGAGTTGAGAGTAGGAGATGGCACAGATTGCCAGAGATGAGAGGATGAGATGGCACAGAGTGCCAGGGATGAGAGGATGAGATGGCACAGAGTGCCAGAGAAGAGAGGAGGAGGTGAGTCAACTGCAAATACTACAGGAAGTCCCAGAAAGCACAGAATGCCAGAGATAAGAGGAGGAGGTGAGTGAACTGCAAATACTTCAGAAAGACGCAGAAGGCACAGAGTGCCAGAGATAAGAGGAAGAGGTGAGTGAACTTCAAATACTACAGAAAGACGCAGAAGGCACAGAGTGCCAGAGATAAGAGGAGGAGGTGAGTGAACTGCAAATACTACAGTAAGACCCCGAAAACACAGAGTGCCAGAGATGAGAGGAGGAGATGAGTGAACTGAAAATACTACAGGAAGATACAGAAAGCACTGAGTGCCAGAGATAAGAGGAGGTGCGCGAACTGCAAACACTACAGAAAGACGCAGAAAGCAGAGAGTGCCAGAGATGAGAGGAGGAGATGAGTGAACTGAAAATACTACAGGAAGACGCAGAAAACACAGAGTGCCAGAGTTGAGAGTAGGAGATGGCACAGATTGCCAGAGATGAGAGGATGAGATGGCACAGAGTGCCAGGGATGAGAGGATGAGATGGCACAGAGTGCCAGAGAAGAGAGGAGGAGGTGAGTCAACTGCAAATACTACAGGAAGTCCCAGAAAGCACAGAGTGCCAGAGATAAGAGGAGGAGGTGAGTGAACTGCAAATACTACAGAAAGACGCAGAAAGCACAGACTGCCAGAAATAAGAGTAGGTAAGTGAAATGCAAATACTACAGAAAGACACAGAAAGCAGAGTGCCAGAGATGAGAGGAGGAGGTGAGTGAACTGCAAATACTACAGAAAGACGCAGAAGGCACAGAGTGCCAGAGATAAGAGGAGGAGGTGAGTGAACTGCAAATACTACAGAAAGACGCAGAAGGCACAGAGTGCCAGAGATAAGAGGAGTAGGTGAGTCAACTGCAAATACTACAGTAAGACACAGAAAGCACAGACTGCCAGAAATAAGAGTAGGTTAGTGAAATGCAAATACTACAGAAAGACACAGAAAGCAGAGTGCCAGAGATGAGAGGAGGAGGTGAGTGAACTGCAAATACTACAGAAAGACGCAGAAGGCACAGAGTGCCAGAGATAAGAGGAGGAGGTGAGTGAACTGCAAATACTACAGAAAGACGCAGAAGGCACAGAGTGCCAGAGATAAGAGGAGTAGGTGAGTGAACTGCAAATACCACAGTAAGACACAGAAAGCACAGACTGCCAGAAATAAGAGTAGGTAAGTGAAATGCAAATACTACAGAAAGACACAGAAAGCAGAGTGCCAGAGATGAGAGTAGGAGGTGAGTGAACTGCAAATACTACAGGAAGACGCAGAAAGCAGAGAGTGCCAGAGATGAGAGGAGGAGGTGAGTGAACTGCAAATACTACAGGAAGACGCAGAAAGCAGAGAGTGCCAGAGATGAGAGAAGGAGGTGAGTGAACTGCAAATACTACTGAAAGATGCAGAAAGCACAGAGTGCAAGAGATAAGAGATAAGAGGAGGAGGTGAGTGAACCGCGAATACCACAGCAAGACACAGAAAGCACAGACTGCCAGAAATAAGAGTAGGTAAGTGAACTGCAAATACTACAGTAAGACGCAGAAGGAACAGAGTACCAGAGATAAGAGGAGGAGGTGAGTAAACTGCAAATACTACAGTAAGACGCAGAAGGAACAGAGTGCCAGAGATAAGAGAAAAGAGGAGGTGAGTGAAGTGCAAAAACTACAGGAAGATACAGAAGGCACATAGTGCCAGAGATAAGATTATAGTATGTGAACTGCAAATACTAAAGAAAGACCCAGAAAGCACAGAGTGCCAGAAATAAGAGGAGGAGGTGAGTGAACTGCAAATACTACATTACGACGCAGAAAGCACAGGGTGCCAGAGTTAAGAGGAGGAGGTGAGTGAACTGCAAATACTACAGTAAGACCCCGAAAACACAGAGTGCCAGAGATGAGAGGAGGAGATGAGTGAACTGAAAATACTACAGGAAGACACAGAAAGCACTGAGTGCCAGAGATAAGAGGAGGTGCGCGAACTGCAAACACTACAGAAAGACGCAGAAAGCAGAGAGTGCCAGAGATGAGAGGAGGAGATGAGTGAACTGAAAATACTACAGGAAGACGGAGAAAGCAGAGAGTGCCAGAGATAAGAGATAAGAGGAGGTGGTGAGTGAACTGCAAATACTACAGTTAGACCCAGAAAACACAGAGTGCCAGAGTTGAGAGTAGGAGATGGCACAGATTGCCAGAGATGAGAGGATGAGATGGCACAGAGTGCCAGAGATGAGAGGATGAGATGGCACAGAGTGCCAGAGATAAGAGGAGAAGGTGAGTGAACTGCAAATACTACAGAAAGACGCAGAAGGCACAGAGTGCCAGAGAAAAGAGGAGGAGGTGAGTGAACTGCAAATACTACAGAAAGACGCAGAACGACAGAGTTCTAGAGATAAGAGGAGGAGTTGAGTGAACTGCAAATACTACAGGAAGATGCAGAAAGCACAGAGTGCCAGAGATAAGAGGAGGAAGAGAAGTGAACTGCAAATACTACAGAAAGATGCAGAAAGCACTGAGTGCCAGAGATGAAAGGAGGAGGTGAGTGAAATGCAAAATACTACAGTAAGACGCAGAAAGCAAAGAGTGCCAGAGAAGAGATGAGGAGGTGAGTCAACTGCAAATACTACAGGAAGTCCCAGAAAGCACAGAGTGCCAGAGATAAGAGGAGGAGGTGAGTGAACTGCAAATACTACAGAAAGACGCAGAAGGCACAGAGTGCCAGAGATAAGAGGAGGAGGTGAGTGAACTGCAAATACTACAGAAAGACGCAGAAGGCACAGAGTGCCAGAGATAAGAGGAGGAGGTGAGTGAACCGCAAATACCACAGCAAGACACAGAAAGCACAGACTGCCAGAAATAAGAGTAGGTAAGTGAACTGCAAATACTACAGGAAGATGCAGAAAGCACAGACTGCCAGAAATAAGAGGAGGAGGAGAAGTGAACTGCAAATACTACAGTAAGACGCAGAAGGAACAGAGTGCCAGAGATAAGAGGAGGAGGTGAGTGAACTGCAAATACTACAGTAAGACGCAGAAGGAACAGAGTGCCAGAGATAAGAGAAAAGAGGAGGTGAGTGAAGTGCAAATACTACAGGAAGTCCCAGAAAGCACAGAGTGCCAGAGATAAGAGGAGGAGGTGAGTGAACTGCAAATACTACAGAAAGACGCAGAAAGCAGAGAGTGCCAGAGAAGAGAGGAGGAGGTGAGTCAACTGCAAATACTACAGGAAGTCCCAGAAAGCACAGAGTGCCAGAGATAAGAGGAGGAGGTGAGTGAACTGCAAATACTACAGAAAGACGCAGAATTATTATTATTATTATTATTATTAAATTTTATAGAGCGCATAGTCACCCGTGAGTATCCCAGCGCTAAGATCCGTACGTCTGAAGGTCAGGAGGGGGAGCAGGAGTGGGGGGGTTAGGTTAGGTTAGAGGGAAGAGGTGAGTTTTCAACCGCCTTCTGAATCGTAAATGATTAGATTCTATTCTCATGTCGCGGGGTAGGGCATTCCAGAGGCATGCAGTGTGAACTGTGAAGCGCCTTCCACCAGAGCGTGCCTTCTTGACTCTGGGAATGGTGAGGAGATGTTCTTGATCGAATCGGAGGGATCTTGGGGCTTTATATGGTTTGATGAATTTTCCTAGGATCGGGGGGCCATTATTTGAAGCAGTCTGTGAGCCAGGCAGAGGGCTTTGAATTTCACACGTTCTCTAACCGGGAGCCAGTGGAGGAGCTTCAGAGCAGGTTTGGCCGAGGCTCTGGCAGGAGTGTTGGTGAGGATCCGGGCGGCTGCGTTTTGGATCCTCTGCAATTTGTTCAAGGTTGCCTCGGGAGCACCTAGATAGATGGAGTTACTGTAGTCGAGCCTAGATAGTATCAGGCCCTGAATCAACAGTCTTTGGGAGGTGGAAGGAAGTAGGGGCAAGATCTTTCGAATCGATTTGAGAAGCCCGAAGCACGTCCCGGCTACTTTTTTTGCTGGTGTAGCAAAAGATAGATCCTTTTCGAGCCATACATTCTAGCTTTTAACCTCGGATTTCGGGTCTGGGGGCATGCCTAGACAGGGTGGCCAAATGTTCTGTGAAAGAGAGAGCCCCTTCTGACCAAGGAGGAGAATGTCAGTCTTTGAACCGTTGAGTTTCAAAGATGACCGGTTCATCCATCCATGTATCTGTGTCAGACAGTTGTATAAGTCCGCAGGTTGTTGGCTTGGGTGGGATAAGGACACCACTAATTGGGTGTCGTCGGCATAGCTGACAATCCTCACTCCGAAAGGGGTGACAACCTCCTCCAATGGGGACATGTAGATGTTGAATAATGTGGGGCTCAGGGAGGAGCCCTGAGGCACGCCACATTGGAGGGGTGTTTCGGAGGACCGAGTGTTATTCTCCCAGATCTGAAAGGAGCGATGTTCCAGAAAGGACGATAGCCAGGACAGAGCGGTTCCTTCTACACCAACACTCCTGAGTCGGTGAATAAGGAGTTGGTGGTTGACGGTGTCGAAGGCCGCACTGAGATCGAGGAGGATCACTGCCACTGATCCTCCTGCGTCTAAAAGTGTTCTGGCCTCCTCCACCGCCACAAGGAGGGCGATGTCGGTGCCCTGTCCTGGGCGGAATCCCGTCTGCGAGCTTTTCAGCCGATTGTTGGTTTCCAAAAAAAGTGAAAGTTTTCTATTTACAAGCTTTTCGGCAACCTTGCTGGTTCCTGGGAGAAGAGAGATTGGCCTATAGTTGGCCAGGTCCACAGGGTCTGGAGAGGATTTTTTAAGTAGCGCCTTGACGACCGCCGCCTTCCAGTTGGAGGGGACGACTCCCTGTTGCAGTGAGGCGTTGATGAGATGGGTAAGGGGGGGAACGATCGTGGGTGCTACTCTTTTAAGGAAACGTAGCGGTGCAGGGTCCCTGGGTGATCCACTTTTGTTGTTATTAAGAGTGCTTTCGACCTCTTCGGCCGTCACCTGTCCCCACGAGGTGAGACAGGGGGAGATAGGAGTGTTGATGGTCTCTATATTTTCGCTCGGGTTTGTAGTTGGGATAGAGTCGAGGATTTTCTGGATCTTCTCCGTGAAGAAGCTAGCTAATTTGTAGCATTTTTCCTCATCTGCCTTGGGGTCTGGTGGGTTTCTAGGCCCGGGGGTTGGAACCTTAAGGAGTTCTTTTAAAATAATAAAAGATTCCTTGCTGGAGCTAGCGGAATTTTCTATCCTTTCTTGGAAAAATAGACTTTTGGTCTTACGGAGAGAGGTTTTATACATTTGTAATGCGGTGTGGTGGACGCTCT
The DNA here is from genome assembly GCF_964261635.1 of Lissotriton helveticus. NCBI lineage: Eukaryota > Metazoa > Chordata > Amphibia > Caudata > Salamandridae > Lissotriton > Lissotriton helveticus. The sequence continues at coordinate 1,851,488 of NC_136067.1, read as the reverse complement.
TCTTTTGGTTGGACTTATCCTTCCTCCAGGAGCGTTCCGTTCTCTTGCATTCCTGTCTCAGAGACTTAAGTTCCTGCGTATACCAAGGAGCGGGATTCACTCGTTTGGTATGTTTGAGCGCGGTATATTTGGGGAGGAGTTGGTCCAATGAGGAAGTGATCCAGGAATTATACTGTTCGTCGGCAGTGACAGGATCAGTAGAGAGGGTGGGTATGGAGTCTGAAAGAATCCTGGCCCATTCGGCTGGTACTAGCTTGTGCCACCGTCGGTCGGTAGCGCGGATTTTAGAGGATTGGGGAGGTGTTATGTGGAAGTGACAGGAGATAGGGATTAAAAGGTGATCTGTCCATGGAAGGGAAAGGGGGGGTCCAGTAGTGATGTCCGCAATATTGGTGAGGACAGGATCTAAAAGGTGTCCTTTGTCGTGGGTGGGTTCATGATTGACCAGACGGATGTTAAATGACATCAGGTCCTGAAGGAAATCAGATGCTATAGAATCTGTAGGGTCTGCAAAGTGAAGGTTGAGATCGCCCACAAGGAGGAAATTAGGGGTGGAGGAGGCTAATTGTGACACCGTCTCGGTGAATTTTCCTGGTGTACCTGGAGGGCGATAGATCAACAGTCCTGAGAGGGAGTGTATCGGGGAAGTTTGAATGGCGAAATGACAGCTTTCGCAGTCTTCAATGAGGGCATTGTTGGTTCTACAGACAAGGTGTTCTCTGTGGACTATTGCCAGCCCCCCTCCTCTCCCTTTAGGTCTATGCAGGGTTTGAATGAGATAGCCCGAGGGGAGGGCATTGACAATGTCAGAGTCTGAGCTAGCAGAGAGCCAGGTTTCCGTGAGAAACAATACGTCCAGGTCTTGGTCTAGAATTAGCAGGTTCGTTTCATGCGCATGCTTGGGGAGGGACCGACAGTTAAGGAGGCCCATCTGTAATCCGGGTTTTCCCGTGATCTGAGCGACTGGGTTACAACGTGCACAGTTGGTATAGGGTTTACCTTCACCGTGGATAGAACGGCACTCCTGATTTTTTTCCGGATGAAGGGCTCGGAGCATGTCACTTGTGTACACCAGTCGTTCATGAGGCAAATCCGGCAGAGTTCCTGGGCCCAGACGGGCTTGCCTTAGGCGCGCCTTCAGCGCGCTGACGGCGCGCTGACGGCGCGCCCACTGCGCCCGTCCGCTGCACGTACGGGGGTTGCACATGTTTTAAGCAGGGTTTAGGGCGTGGCCTTAAAAAGTGGGCGTGGTCTGACTGCAGGCTCGCTCGCTGATTGCGGGAATGGCGTTTTCCTATCCCGTGGCGGTGTTTACATCGACTGCCCGGGAGTCAGGAAGTAAGAATGAGTGCCCCAACCGGAATGCAGGTGAGGGGAAGTGCGCAGTTTTTAAAATCACTAGAACACACAATTTTTACAAAAGTACAATTTTATAAGCTAAAAGCTCCCGGCTGTGCCTCAGGAGTACAGATTGAATGAGGGCTGGTAATCGGCGCTTTAAGTAGACGTGGGGGGCGTGGCCTTAAGAAGTGGGCGTGGCCTGACTGCAGGCTCGCTCGCTGATGGCGGGAATGGCGTTTTCCTATCCCGTGGCGGTGTTTACATCGACTGCCCGGGAGTCAGGAAGTAAGAATGAGTGCCCCAACCGGAATGCAGGTGAGGGGAAGTGCGCAGTTTTTAAAATCAATAGAACACACAATTTTTACAAAAGTACAATTTTATAAGCTAAAAGCTCCCGGCTGTGCCTCAGGAGTACAGATTGAATGAGGGCTGGTAATCGGCACTTTAAGTAGTCGTGGGGGGCGTGGCCTTAAGAAGTGGTCGTGGCCTGACTGCAGGCTCGCTCGCTGATGGCGGGAATGGCGTTTTCCTATCCCGTGGCGGTGTTTACATCGACTGCCCGGGAGTCAGGAAGTAAGAATGAGTGCCCCAACCGGAATGCAGGTGAGGGGAAGTGCGCAGTTTTTAAAATCACTAGAACACACAATTTTTACAAAAGTACAATTTTACAAGCTAAAAGCTCCCGGCTGTGCCTCAGGAGCACAGATTGAATGAGGGCTGGTAATCGGCGCTTTAAGTAGTCGTGGGGGGCGTGGCCTTAAGAAGTGGGCGTGGCCTGACTGCAGGCTCGCTCGCTGATGGCGGGAATGGCGTTTTCCTATCCCGTGGCGGTGTTTACAACGACTGCCCGGGAGTCAGGAAGTAAGAATGAGGGCCCCAACCGGAATGCAGGTGAGGGCAAGTGCGCAGTTTTTAAAATCACTAGAACACACAATTTTTACAAAAGTACAATTTTATAAGCTAAAAGCTCCCGGCTGTGCCTCAGGAGTACAGATTGAATGAGGGCTGGTAATTGGCGCTTTAAGTAGTCGTGGGGGGCGTGGCCTTAAGAAGTGGGCGTGGCCTGACTGCAGGCTCGCTCGCTGATGGCGGGATTGGCGTTTTCCTATCCCGTGGCGGTGTTTACATCGACTGCCCGGGAGTCAGGAAGTAAGAATGAGTGCCCCAACCGGAATGCAGGTGAGGGGAAGTGCGCAGTTTTTAAAATCACTAGAACACACAATTTTTACAAAAGTACAATTTTATAAGCTAGAAGCTCCCGGCTGTGCCTCAGGAGTACAGATTGAATGAGGGCTGGTAATCGGCGCTTTAAGTAGTCGTGGGGGGCGTGGCCTTAAGAAGTGGGCGTGACCTGACTGCAGGCTCGCTCGCTGATGGCGGGAATGGCGTTTTCCTATCCCGTGGCGGTGTTTACATCGACTGCCCGGGAGTCAGGAAGTAAGAATGAGTGCCCCAACCGGAATGCAGGTGAGGGGAAGTGCGCAGTTTTTAAAATCACTAGAACACAGAATTTTTACAAAAGTACAATTTTATAAGCTAAAAGCTCCCGGCTGTGCCTCAGGAGTACAGATTGAATGAGGGCTGGTAATCGGCGCTTTAAGTAGTCGTGGGGGGCGTGGCCTTAAGAAGTGGGCGTGGCCTGACTGCAGGCTCGCTCGCTGATGGCGGGAATGGCGTTTTCCTATCCCGTGGCGGTGTTTACATCGACTGCCCGGGAGTCAGGAAGTAAGAATGAGTGCCCCAACCGGAATGCAGGTGAGGGGAAGTGCGCAGTTTTTAAAATCACTAGAACACACAATTTTTACAAAAGTACAATTTTACAAGCTAAAAGCTCCCGGCTGTGCCTCAGGAGTACAGATTGAATGAGGGCTGGTAATCGGCGCTTTAAGTAGTCGTGGGGGGCGTGGCCTTAAGAAGTGGGCATGGCCTGACTGCAGGCTCGCTCGCTGATGGCGGGAATGGCGTTTTCCTATCCCGTGGCGGTGTTTACATCGACTGCCCGGGAGTCAGGAAGTAAGAATGAGTGCCCCAACCGGAATGCAGGTGAGGGGAAGTGCGCAGTTTTTAAAATCACTAGAGCACACAATTTTTACAAAAGTACAATTTTATAAGCTAAAAGCTCCCGGCTGTGCCTCAGGAGTACAGATTGAATGAGGGCTGGTAATCGGCGCTTTAAGTAGACGTGGGGGGCGTGGCCTTAAGAAGTGGGCGTGGCCTGACTGCAGGCTCGCTCGCTGATGGCGGGAATGGCGTTTTCCTATCCCGTGGCGGTGTTTACATCGACTGCCGGGGAGTCAGGAAGTAAGAATGAGTGCCCCAACCGGAATGCAGGTGAGGGGAAGTGCGCAGTTTTTAAAATCACTAGAACACACAATTTTTACAAAAGTAAAATTTTACAAGCTAAAAGCTCCCGGCTGTGCCTCAGGAGTACAGATTGAATGAGGGCTGGTAATCGGCGCTTTAAGTAGTCGTGGGGGGCGTGGCCTTAAGAAGTGGGCGTGGCCTGACTGCAGGCTCGCTCGCTGATGGCGGGAATGGCGTTTTCCTATCCCGTGGCGGTGTTTACATCGACTGCCCGGGAGTCAGGAAGTAAGAATGAGTGCCCCAACCGGAATGCAGGTGAGGGGAAGTGCGCAGTTTTTTAAAATCACTAGAACACACAATTTTTACAAAAGTACAATTTTACAAGCTAAAAGCTCCCGGCTGTGCCTCAGGAGTACAGAAGGCACAGAGTGCCAGAGATAAGAGGAGGAGGTGAGTGAACTGCAAATACTACAGAAAGACGCAGAAGGCACAGAGTGCCAGAGATAAGAGGAGGAGGTGAGTGAACTGCAAATACTACAGAAAGACGCAGAAGGCACAGAGTGCCAGAGATAAGAGGAGGAGGTGAGTGAACTGCAAATACTACAGAAAGACGCAGAAAGCACAGAGTGCCAGAGATAAGAGGAGGAGGAGAAGTGAACTGCAAATACTACAGAAAGATGCAGAAAGCACAGAGTGCCAGAGATGAGAGGAGGAGGTGAGTGAACTGAAAATACTACAGTAAGACGCAGAAAGCACAGAGTGCCAGAGAAGAGATGAGGAGGTGCGCGAACTGCAAATACTACAGGAAGTCCCAGAAAGCACAGAGTGCCAGAGATAAGAGGAGGAGGTGAGTGAACTGCAAATATTACAGAAAGACGCAGAAGGCACAGAGTGCCAGAGATAAGAGGAGGAGGTGAGTGAACTGCAAATACTACAGAAAGACGCAGAAGGCACAGAGTGCCAGAGATAAGAGGAGGAGGTGAGTGAACTGCAAATACTACAGAAAGACGCAGAAGGCACAGAGTGCCAGAGATAAGAGGAGGAGGTGAGTGAACTGCAAATACCACAGTAAGACACAGAAAGCACAGAGTGCCAGAGATAAGAGGAGGAGGTGAGTGAACTGCAAATACCACAGTAAGACACAGAAAGCACAGACTGCCAGAAATAAGAGTAGGTAAGTGAAATGCAAATACTACAGAAAGACACAGAAAGCAGAGTGCCAGAGATGAGAGTAGGAGGTGAGTGAACTGCAAATACTACAGGAAGACGCAGAAAGCAGAGAGTGCCAGAGATGAGAGGAGGAGGTGAGTGAACTGCAAATACTACAGAAAGATGCAGAAAGCACAGAATGCCAGAGATAGGAGGAGGAGGTGAGTGAACTGCAAATACTACTGAAAGATGCAGAAAGCACAGAGTGCAAGAGATAAGAGATAAGAGGAGGAGGTGAGTGAACCGCGAATACCACAGCAAGACACAGAAAGCACAGACTGCCAGAAATAAGAGTAGGTAAGTGAACTGCAAATACTACAGGAAGATGCAGAAAGCACAGACTGCCAGAAATAAGAGGAGGAGGAGAAGTGAACTGCAAATACTACAGTAAGACGCAGAAGGAACAGAGTGCCAGAGATAAGAGGAGGAGGTGAGTAAACTGCAAATACTACAGTAAGACGCAGAAGGAACAGAGTGCCAGAGATAAGAGAAAAGAGGAGGTGAGTGAAGTGCAAATACTACAGGAAGATACAGAAGGCACATAGTGCCAGAGATAAGATTATAGTATGTGAACTGCAAATACTAAAGAAAGACCCAGAAAGCACAGAGTGCCAGAAATAAGAGGAGGAGGTGAGTGAACTGCAAATACTACATTACGACGCAGAAAGCACAGGGTGCCAGAGCTAAGAGATAAGAGGAGGAGGTGAGTGAACTGCAAATACTACAGTAAGACCCCGAAAACATAGAGTGCCAGAGATGAGAGAAGGAGATGAGTGAACTGAAAATACTACAGGAAGATACAGAAAGCACTGAGTGCCAGAGATAAGAGGAGGTGCGCGAACTGCAAACACTACAGAAAGACGCAGAAAGCAGAGAGTGCCAGAGATGAGAGGAGGAGATGAGTGAACTGAAAATACTACAGGAAGACGCAGAAAACACAGAGTGCCAGAGTTGAGAGTAGGAGATGGCACAGATTGCCAGAGATGAGAGGATGAGATGGCACAGAGTGCCAGGGATGAGAGGATGAGATGGCACAGAGTGCCAGAGAAGAGAGGAGGAGGTGAGTCAACTGCAAATACTATAGGAAGTCCCAGAAAGCACAGAGTGCCAGAGATAAGAGGAGGAGGAGAGTGAACTGCAAATACTTCAGAAAGACGCAGAAGGCACAGAGTGCCAGAGATAAGAGGAAGAGGTGAGTGAACTTCAAATACTACAGAAAGACGCAGAAGGCACAGAGTGCCAGAGCTAAGAGGAGGAGGTGAGTGAACTGCAAATACTTCAGAAAGACGCAGAAGGCACAGAGTGCCAGAGATAAGAGGAAGAGGTGAGTGAACTTCAAATACTACAGAAAGACGCAGAAGGCACAGAGTGCCAGAGATAAGAGGAGGAGGTGAGTGAACTGCAAATACTACAGGAAGATGCAGAAAGCACAGAGTGCCAGAGATAAGAGGAGGAGGAGAAGTGAACTGCAAATACTACAGAAAGATGCAGAAAGCACAGAGTGCCAGAGATGAGAGGAGGAGGAGAAGTGAACTGCAAATACTACAGAAAGATGCAGAAGGCACAGAGTGCCAGAGATAAGAGGAGGTGCGCGAACTGCAAACACTACAGAAAGACGCAGAAAGCAGAGAGTGCCAGAGATGAGAGGAGGAGATGAGTGAACTGAAAATACTACAGGAAGACGCAGAAAGCAGAGAGAGCGAGAGATAAGAGATAAGAGGAGGTGGTGAGTGAACTGCAAATACTACAGTTAGACCCAGAAAACACAGAGTGCCAGAGTTGAGAGTAGGAGATGGCACAGATTGCCAGAGATGAGAGGATGAGATGGCACAGAGTGCCAGAGATGAGAGGATGAGATGGCACAGAGTGCCAGAGATAAGAGGAGAAGGTGAGTGAACTGCAAATACTACAGAAAGACGCAGAAGGCACAGAGTGCCAGAGAAAAGAGGAGGAGGTGAGTGAACTGCAAATACTACAGAAAGACGCAGAACGACAGAGTTCTAGAGATAAGAGGAGGAGTTGAGTGAACTGCAAATACTACAGGAAGATGCAGAAAGCACAGAGTGCCAGAGATAAGAGGAGGAAGAGAAGTGAACTGCAAATACTACAGAAAGATGCAGAAAGCACAGAGTGCCAGAGATGAGAGGAGGAGGTGAGTGAACTGAAAGTACTACAGTAAGACGCAGAAAGCAAAGACTGCCAGAAATAAGAGTAGGTAAGTGAAATGCAAATACTACAGAAAGACACAGAAAGCAGAGTGCCAAAGATGAGAGGAGGAGGTGAGGGAACTGCAAATACTACAGAAAGACGCAGAAGGCACAGAGTGCCAGAGATAAGAGGAGGAGGTGAGTGAACTGCAAATACTACAGTAAGACGCAGAAAGCAGAGAGTGCCAGAGAAGAGATGAGGAGGTGAGTCAACTGCAAATACTACAGGAAGTCCCAGAAAGCACAGAGTGCCAGAGATAAGAGGAGGAGGTGAGTGAACTGCAAATACTACAGAAAGACGCAGAAGGCACAGAGGGCCAGAGATAAGAGGAGGAGGTGAGTGAACTGCAAATACTACAGAAAGACGCAGAAGGCACAGAGGGCCAGAGATAAGAGGAGGAGGTGAGTGAACTGCAAATACCACAGTAAGACACAGAAAGCACAGACTGCCAGAAATAAGAGTAGGTAAGTGAAATGCAAATACTACAGAAAGACACAGAAAGCAGAGTGCCAGAGATGAGAGTAGGAGGTGAGTGAACTGCAAATACTACAGGAAGACGCAGAAAGCACAGAATGCCAGAGATAGGAGGAGGAGGTGAGTGAACTGCAAATACTACAGAAAGACACAGAAAGCAGAGAGTGCAAGAGATAAGAGATAAGAGGAGGAGGTGAGTGAACCGCGAATACCACAGCAAGACACAGAAAGCACAGACTGCCAGAAATAAGAGTAGGTAAGTGAACTGCAAATACTACAGGAAGATGCAGAAGGAACAGAGTGCCAGAGATAAGAGAAAAGAGGAGGTGAGTGAAGTGCAAATACTACAGGAAGATACAGAAGGCACAGAGTACCAGAAATAAGAGGAGGAGGTGAGTGAACTGCAAATACTACATTACGACGCAGAAAGCACAGGGTGCCAGAGCTAAGAGATAAGAGGAGGAGGTGAGTGAACTGCAAATACTACAGTAAGACCCAGAAAACCCAGAGTGCCAGAGATGAGAGGAGGAGATGAGTGAACTGAAAATACTACAGGAAGACACAGAAAGCACTGAGTGCCAGAGATAAGAGGAGGTGCGCGAACTGCAAACACTACAGGAAGACGCAGAAAGCAGAGAGTGCCAGAGATAAGAGATAAGAGGAGGTGGTGAGTGAACTGCAAATACTACAGTTAGACCCAGAAAACACAGAGTGCCAGAGTTGAGAGTAGGAGATGGCACAGATTGCCAGAGATGAGAGGATGAGATGCCACAGAGTGCCAGAGATGAGAGGAGGAGATGGCACAGATGTCTTGCACAGGTAGGTTGTTGATATATTGGCATGCAAAAGCACCAAATGCTGGATCACAGCAATAAACTGAGCAGATGCAAAGAACTGAGCTAACTTTAAGATATAAAGAAGAAATGGCTAAAAAGGGAGAACAATTTGTCAGTCACTAAACAGGTAAGTAGTCAAATTAAAGCAACAGAACAAGATGGATTTAATCTAGTAAACTCTTGCAAGTTTACATCTAACACTACAGGAAATCCAGCAAGGTGGAATATCTATAGCTTGGGGTAGGCTGTGTGTGACTTGCAAACTAAAGCTACAAAAATCCCAGAAATGTACCATTTTAAAAAGGAAAGAGACACTTGCCAAAATGCAACGGTTAAAGAACTGAGCTGCTGGACTCATGTTTAGCCTAAGATGTAAAAACCAAATTGCACCTAGATTTTACTTAAAGAGATAACTAAATTCAAGACTCTTGCAAGACCCCTTTGATCATCCACAAGTCACTCTAGCCACGTGCCAAGCTTCCTAAACAAACACTTTTGGTCCTTCCAACCTCCAATGCAAGATCTGCCTCCTGGAACCTTCTGGACACCTACTCATACAGGCTCAATGATTGTCAGATCACTCCATGTGCGTTGATGTACTCTCTGGAATGCCCCCGCTCCTTGTGCACTCACCCTTCTTTACCTCACCTCCCATCGGAGGCCAATTCTAACTGTGCTGCTGAAAAGCAGCAATTTCCTCAAGCCTTGTGTTACTCCCCGAGTTTTGGGATTCTTAGTTGTAGGAGACGGTGTACCCATTCTGTGCCTGTCCAGGCCCTCCCAATTCTGTGCCTGTCCAGGCCCTCCCGTTGTCATTCTGCATTCTGTGCCTGTCCAGGCCCTCCCGTTGTCATTCTCCATTCTGTGCCTGTCCAGGCCATCCCGTTGTAATTCTTCATTCTTTACCTGTCCAGGCCTTTCTCGTTGTCATTCCCCATTCTGTGCCTGTCCAGGCCCTTGCGTAGTCATTCCCTATTCTGTGCCTGTCCAGGCCCTCGCGTTGTCATTCCCCAGTTTGTGCCTGTCCTGGCCCTCCAGTTGTCAGTCTTCATTCTGTGCCTGTCCAGGCCCTCCTGTTGTCATTCTCCACTCTGTGCCTGTCCAGGCCCTCCCGTTGGCATTCTTCATTCTGTGCCTGTCCAGGCCCTCCCGTTGTCATTCTCCATTCTGTGCCTGCCAGGCCCTCCCGTTGTCATTCTCCACTCTGTGTCTGCCTAGGCCCTCCCAATATCATTCCCCATTCTGTGCCTGTCCAGGCCCTCCCGTTGTCATTCTCCATTCTGTGCCTGTCCAGGCCCTCCCGTTGTTATTCTCCATTCTGTGCCTGTCCAGGCCCTCCCGTTGTCATTCATCATTCTGTGCCTGCCAGGCCCTCCCGTTGTCATTCTCCACTCTGTGCCTGTCTAGGCCCTCCCATTGTCATTCCCCATTATGTGGCTGTCCAGGCCCTCCAGTTGTCATTCTCCACTCTGTGCCTCTCTAGGCCCTCCCGTTGTCATTCTCGATTTTGGAAAAGGAATACCTCCCCATTCATTCCTATGGGCCAAAAGGCCCATAGGAATGAATGGGGAGTATCCCTTATTTGCGAGTAGCAATTTGCTACTCGCAAATCAGATAGCGATTTTAAGGGTGCCAGGGGTGTCCAAAGGACACCCTGTAGCACCCCTAAAATGCACAATTGAACAGGTGTTGCGCACACACATGTCCAAAGAACATGTGTGTGTGTAACATGCAAAAGAAAAAAATGCACTAAAGTGCTTTTTACACTATTTACGCAATTTACCACCAAGTCAGACCTGGTGGTAAATTGAGACCAAATATTGCGATTTCGCTATTTCTATTTGGTTGATGAATTGCATTTAAGGAATCTCTATTAGAGATTCCTTAAATCCAATTCCTCGCAAATATGCGATTTCGGTAATAGAGATTTTTGCATTTGGGATGATGAATCCCAAATGCAAAAATCGCACTCGCAAAGGGCCAGATTCTCAGAATCTGGCCCTTTGCGAGCGCAAATCAGCTTGATGAATCAGGCTGAAAATTCCCAGATCTGCGAAGGTGGGTTTTTTTTTCTAAGGGATTGGAATTTATGAAAATTGGCTTCAGATGCTTGCTTGTTCTTGACCCACAATACATAGATAAAGTTTTGGAGCAATTAATTTTCAAGTCTAAGCCAAGCATGAAGCTATTAAAAGATGTAACCAAAGTTTGTAGTGCCATTGGGGTTCGTGCCATCAAAACAGCGTCGTCAGCGTACATCAGTGCAGGGACAGGCCTCCCACCCACCATAGGCATGTCCCTACCCTCCTGCACAAGACATTTCTCCAAGCCATTTATATATAGCAAAAATAAAAAGGGGGCTAAGACGCACCCTTGGCGTACACCCCGCCCAATCCCAAATTGTCTACTACATTCTCCATCCTTCCCATGACGGACACTTGCAGTGGCTCCGGAATATAGATCTCTCAAGAAGCATATAATAGCATTGTCTACCCCCAATTCAACCATAATTGCCCACAATTTATTGTGTGACACACAATCAAAGGCTGACGATAAGTCAACAAAAGTGAGGTATAGACGTTGTTTTTTAACCCTTATATACTTCTGTTGCAAGATAAACAAATTTAGTCCTTGCTCTATAGTCCCTAAACCCCTTTGGAACCCAAATTGAAAATCACTTAGCACCCCATTATCTTCTGCCCAGATTTGCAGCTTATCTAAAACCACTCTCCCCAAACTTTTTATAGAAGTGTCCAATAAAGAAATTGGCCTGTAACACATGCAATTCTGCCTGTCACCTTTCTTGAAGATTGGGACTATAATCGATGTAAACCAGGTAGGAACTAAACCTTTTGCCAAAGCAACATTAAAAAGCTGGACTAGCAGTGGCCCCCATAATTCGGTGTTGGCCTTATAGAGGTCTGCTGGTATACCATCTGGTCCAGCCGCCTTACCCCCCTTAGTTGCCTTCAAGCTCGCAAGAACTTCAGGAAGGGTTACAGCCAAGACTTTAGATGTATCTAATTTTAACAGCGTAGGGTCCTGGCCTGTATCAAGGACTGGTTCCACAGCCCTGTAAAGGGAGGAAAAGTGCGCCACCCACTCATCTTCTGGGACGGCGATTTCCATGCGTGCCTTTTTTTCATATAGGAGGGGGGTGTTAATAACCCTCCAAAAGGCTGCCGGATCCTTTGATTGTGACGCCGCACATAATTCATCCCAAGCCTCCCTTTTTATGGAGACCTTCCTATCCTTCAGTACTATGTTATAGTCCCTCCTCAAATTTCTAATTAGGGTTACATCCCGTGGTCTTTTGTGTATCGCATGTCTAAGCTCTGTTAAGGCTTTAGTACATTTCTTGTCGAACCATTTCCTGTTAGACTTTAGGGAGTTTTTCCTTGCAACCCACAACGCCTCCTTAATTGTGGTAGTAATAATATTAAAATGAGTTAAGATTTCATTACTCTCGGCATGCTCGTTCAAACAGATCAAAAAGCTACTCATACACTTATTCAGTAATTTGGACAAAAAATCAACCGGGACCACTCTACTCCATTTAAGGCTATAACCGTTTTGAGTACCTAGCTTCACATCCTGCGCCATATACCTGGAACCTACCATATGATCGGGTGCAGCAAATAGGTTCTCCATTTTTACTACCTGTGGGTAGTGGTCACTTAATGGTAGGTCCATAATACTAGCGTTAATCAATCTGCCCGCAGAGCTATGTGTACACAAACTAAAATCAATAATAGACGAAGCCCCCCGCCCCACAAATGTTGGAACAAATGGCATTGTGTGGTGGGCTAACTCATATGTAAACCCGAAATCAAAATTAAAAATCATCTCATTTAATGAATCACCTAGTAGGGTATGTTCAAAATGCGTCAAGTTTATATCCTGTTCCAACATCAGGCCGCAAATACCCTTCTGACCCTTTTTACACAGAGTACAATTAAAATCACCCCCCCATAATACCATGACCTCACCCTTTTTTATATCAAATTCATGCTGTATATCTACAGTTATAGTGGCAAATACATCCTTAAACATGCTACTTAAACAGTTATTGTAAAAATTAATAAGAACAAACGTTGGACCCTTCCTTGTGTCTATCACTATTTTCTGATAGTAACTGGATCCAGGAGAAAAGGAGATCTTATCATAAACTAGCAGGTTCGATATATACACAGTCAATCCTCCCTTGGGTCTTCCGTGTGCAACCCCCACCGCAGGTGTGAAATAAGTTTTATAACCATTGATGTGTATTGGTGCGGTGGTCCAAGTTTCTTGTAAGGCTAGTATGCCCACGTCGTCAATAACATCACCCCAGGATGGATTGGAAATTTTCTGTTTTAAACCTGCCACATTCCAAAAAACCACCTTGCAATATTCTTCTATGGGTAACGCTTCTGCAATAGCTCCAATTTGAATACCCTGACTCCCTTGAGTAATCTCATCTACCCCATGAATTTCATGTGTCTCCACACACCCCAAAAGATTTATAAGCCCCAAGTCTACAGGTTTAGTTGTCTTAAAAACCTCTTCTTTTGTCGCGGGGAGTCAATCCACCGCTTCCAAACAATCAAACCGGTTATAACACGGAAAGATCGGAGGGAATTACGGATTGCCTAACCATCCTGGGTCGTATCTTTGTGGATGGCAGTAAGGAGGCCTCGCTCTGTGTTTAACCACATTCCAACCATCTTCATTTCTCCCTCCCCATTGTGTGTTATAATGGTTGCTATCAGAAACCAGGCCCTTGTTACCTCCTTGGTGTCGATTGTCCCTGGTCCAACTCCATCTGTTGTCCGGGTGTTCACCCTCAGGGTAAAAATAAGATAGTGCCCTAGCCGTAATAGACAAACCATGGTTTCTTGGGGGTCTCGATGTAATGTATTCGGCAGTTCGTGGGTTCTCGAATGTTATTACCACACAATCGCCGTGTGCCCTTTTTTTGTTATACCCAATCCATGGAGCCCTTTCAACCATCAGAATATTACTTCTGATAGCTGGCGGGAGAGGGTAGTTATCATTCAACCAGTGGATAGTTTTATTTACAAGTCCCCCGTTATTTTCATATGAATTTGTATCTTGTTGAGGGACTCCTGTGAGGATCACAACGTACGGTACAGCTTTTGGGGGTAAGTGTATATTTCTACGCACCTCCCTTTTTTCTAGGTTATCTTTATCCTGTTGTGGTTTGAGAGTTTGTGGGACTGACACTACTTTATCATTCGGGGCGGGAGTTTTAGGTGTTGGTATAGTTGTTGGTGGTTGATTAGTGGTAGGAACACTTTTACTAGCTACGGGTGGCCTGTTCGTCATAGTTTTTACAGGAGGAGCTTTATTATTCAAGTTAAAGCTAGGGGCACTAATATCTTTATGAATATTTTTTAATACTGTTTCCAAAGAGCGTAACCTAACCTCGATGGGTTCGAGGAGAATTTTTAGCATTTCAAAGATGTTATTATTAGCCATGCTCAGGCTACTACTGTCCTTACTACCTCCAACTTGATTATTTACTACACCGCTTAGTTCCAGAATTTCCTCCAAACTGCTATCTAAAACAGTGTCATCTGGGAGACTTAATGGTAGGCCAATGTTTGCCTGGACGCCTTCCCTAATATCATTAGTATGAGCAACTGAATTGCTGCTCACAATCAGAGGCGCAGGATCTAAAATAGTTAGATCTTGATCCTTGCCAATGTTGGCTTTTTTCCCCTTGCATGTGGTGGGTTTAATGGTCTTTTGATTATTAATCTTCTGTTTAGGAATTGCCCCCTCTTTCATACCCCTTTGATTTAACGCACTAGCTATGGATAGGTTATTGGTCTCGTTTTCAGCTGGACCGCTATCCACTAGCAGCGAGAGATTAGGAGTTGCCTCCAGGCCTTCCTGGGAGCCTAGACCATCGTTCTGTACCTTTCCTAGATTATTCGGAACAGATACACTATTAGGAGTACAAGCTTGAGCAATAGGACCTAAAGAGGAATGTCTAGCCGCGGCTAGATCTTGAGACACCCTTCTGTCCATGAGTGTAATACCTTCATCAATTAAGGCATTGGTGCGAACAATGAAATCATCAAGGGTGCCAGTCAGTTTCTTTACTCCTGCAGCAGCCATGCTTCTAGTTTTTGGGCAATTCATGGCAGACCCTACGAATACACGGCAATGAGGCTGAAGGAAATGTAGGCAAGTACAACTGGCAGTCTCACAGTGTCAATAGCCTAATAGGTCACACTAGTGAGTAACATGAATGGTTAACCAACTTACAGTTCAGATGTCCCACTGTCCGTGATCTAATGGCAGTCAGGCAGAATTTCTGGCCCAGGCCAGGCTCCTCAGGCCTCTGAGGGCCACAGAGGGCCCGCCCTTTGCCCGGGCTTAGCCCCGGGCGTCTCGCTCGCGTCCCGCGGAGCTGGCCCGTGTGCTGCTGATAAGCGCCTCCTGGCGCGACGTCACAATTACGCGCCGCCGCAGTGCCTGCCGGGAACTGCCGGCGTCCTCCCAGCAAGGGAGCTATGCGTCGAGTGACTCTTGGCTCCGGTGGCGGCGATACTCAAGGTAGGTAAGCTCTCCTATGCTCTCCCCCACTCCGCCGGCCCGTGTGCTGCTGATAAGCGCCTCCTGGCGCGACGTCACAATTACGCGCCGCCGCAGTGCCTGCCGGGAACTGCCGGCGTCCTCCCAGCAAGGGAGCTATGCGTCGAGTGACTCTTGGCTCCGGTGGCGGCGATACTCAAGGTAGGTAAGCTCTCCTATGCTCTCCCCCACTCCGCCGGCCCGTGTGCTGCTGATAAGCGCCTCCTGGCGCGACGTCACAATTACGCGCCGCCGCAGTGCCTGCCGGGAACTGCCGGCGTCCTCCCAGCGAGGGAGCTATGCGTCGAGTGACTCTTGGCTCCGGTGGCGGCGATACTCTAGGTAGGTAAGCTCTCCTATCCTCTCCCCCACTCCGCCGGCCCGTGTGCTGCTGAAAAGCGCCTCCTGGCGCGACGTCACAATTACGCGCTGCCGCAGTGCCTGCCGGGAACTGTAGTCCCGGAGTGGCGACGCGATTCGGGCTGCTAGTGACTCTTGGCCCCGGTGGCGGCATCCTCCCAGCAAGGGAGCTATGCGTCGAGTGACTCTTGGCTCCGGTGGCGGCGATACTCAAGGTAGGTAAGCTCTCCTATGCTCTCTTCGTTATTAAGGCTGTTTCTGCGTTTGAATGTCTTACACTAGGGTTAGCACCTGTAGCCGACTGCGTCTAGTGCTTAGTTCTAGATAGACCGATGACGACCATTCACTAGTCAGGCTAGGGTCATCAGTCGCACCACAGGGGGCGGAGACAGCATTGTGTGGGGAAAGCCCAGCCCTATTCAGGTCCCAGGTGCATTCCTCCCTCACATCACTCATGCAGATCTCCAATTCACCACCGGGGCAGACCCATCCTGACTCATGGAGCCAGGCACACCAGCCAGTCCCAGCCAATCACAAGCCAGACAGCCAATTCACATAAATTACACAGACATGCCAACTTCTAGAAGTGGCACTTCCACTCTAGACACCATAACGCCGCACACATCATCGCACAGCATTCAATCACACAAGTCCGCACATACCAAACTCGAGCCTGCACTCCCCACACGTCAGGAACTAACATGGACACATACATTCCCCATGCATTCCTATGGGAGGGCAGGCCAACCTTACCACACGCACGCACTTTACCCTGGGACACAGTGGTGAAGTGCGCAGAAACCATAAATCACTAACACCAGGTCACAACTAAAAGCAAAAAGTTCAGGGGTGAACCTGCCAGAAGGGCCAAGTCCAACACACCCCTTACTTAGATATAGGTTCACTATATCTATCCTATATCACTGCACATATAAATCTATCAGTCACCCCTATGGCAGGCCTTATCAACCCTGGAGGCAGGGTGCTGGGTTTTCAGTGAGAGGGTGCTCCTGCATGAGTAGAGCCCCTCTGCAGCTTTCGGAACCTATATTCCGGGGTTGTTTGTGATGCAGCCAACCATATATACTTAGGTGCATTATAACCTCCCGGTAAATAATAACATTAAAACGGCTGCATGAAAACATGTTGTGTTTGGTATCAAACACCTTGGAATTATTATTATTATTTATTATTAAAGGCTTTTGTAGCGCGCTCTATTACTAAAAAAATAGTATCCTGGCGCGGAATCATACCTCCACACCAATAACTGGTGTGGGAGGTATGATTCCAACCTACTAGAGGGAGAAATATAACAACACCGGTACACCCGGTACCAGCTTCACAGACCTTGGCATCACAAATGGATGCGGCCAGCCACAGACACGAGTCTGTCCTCCTGTTGCTGAACAAAATCCAGCAGGGGAAGGTTGGACAATAGGTTTCCTATCATAGGGAGGTGCCACCCCCTCCCAGACAGGCTTTTGTGTATTGGGGCTGGGTGGGGGCACTCTGAGAGTGCTTTGATGTCTGCACTGGGGGCACATTTGGTGTCCCTGGGCATAGCCAAGTTCAAACCGGTTGCAAAGAGCCATTTGCTCCTGCTCTGGTGTGAAACAGGACAAAGGACATGGGTATAGTCACCCCTCTATCCTGACCCTCCCATAGGTGGGTTCCCAGAGTTTGTCCCACCCCTTCCTTGGGTATAAAGTAGGAACCCCTGTCTACAGGACTTTGGATTTACTTGGACAAAACTTTGCTACAGAAACCCGTACTTCGACGATCTACACTGCGCTCGATGAATGAAGAAGCTCCCTTGGAGTAAAGGAGTTACTCCCCTGATTGACAGGCACCAAAGATGCATCTGACTGGTTTGAATCTCCAGAGCTCCTGAGAATTCCGAAGATTTCTGCAACACAGGAGGTGGGTTCCCAAGTTTCCCCGAGGTCGACTAGTGCTCTCAGCAAACCTGAGACCCATATTCCTCGTGGGCACCGTGTCCATTTGCAGCAGCATATGCTTCTTGACAATCCCTGAGGCTGTGCTTTGGGCTACTTGTAGTCCTGACCTAAGCAGTAATTCCAAAGATTTCCGGCCTACACTCCACAAGTGTTCCGTGGGCTGGTATTTTGTGATTTAGCTCGAGGTACCTTCGCGATCCCTTGTCCATCGACCTGTGGGTCCCTGTGAAGGCAACGTTAACTTTCAGTGGGCTTTCCTGGTTGCTCCAGGCGTGGCCTGACTCTCCATCACTTGGGGAGTCCCCAGGACTTTGCCGGTCCTCACCGAAGCATCTTTATTCTGACTGTGTGGGTTGCAGTTGCCAAGGTTTGTTGGTGTTCAATCCGGACACTGACCCCCGAGCACTCGACATCCTTGGTGGGACAGCTCACCTCAGTACTTTGGTCATCGTCGACATCTCCTGGTCCCCGTGGCTGCAGAGTCAAGCTTCACCTATTTTCACCTGAAACACCCGACATCGGTGGGCATTCGTCTATCGTGTCTCTGGTCGCTAGTAAGTGAACCAGACTCTGTCCCCTCTGCTTTCAGGTTCTTCTCAGCTCCGATCCAGGCTTGGATCACACCAGACACTTCTCATCTTCCCACCAGGAGCACTTCTTCTCATCAATCTATTGAAATCAATGAGCGTTTCCGACACCATATGACCCTTCGGCACCCGGCTCCCCTGGGATAGGTAACACAGGTACCTCAGTACTCTTAAGGGTGCTGGCCTTAGAACCATCTATGTCCAAAGGGTTTGCTTAAAGTCCTCTCCTAAGTGTCCTTAATATTTAAAATTCCAACTGCGACTTTCTCATAGAGTTGTAAGGAACTCGCGTCTATGTTCTCACACTGCACACGTCCTCCGCAGGTTCCCTGTGTCACTACCTTGGGTAGTTCCTTGGGGTCCCAACGATTTTATGTGCTCTAGGCACTGTGTCTAGTCAAGTCGGGGTTTTATACCACTTTCTTAGTATATTTTACGGTCTCCCCCTGGAGCCTGCTGTGTATTGTGCTATTTACTGTCGTTCTAGTGCTCTAATATTGTGTATTTTGTGCTCTAATCTCATTAAGAGATTAGTAGAGAGTGTGTTAGAAATGGGGATTTCTGGTTGGCTAAGGCTTGCGCCAAAGCCAGGCAGAAACCACCACTCTAGTCAGGGCAAGGAAGTCACCCGCCAAAGAGAACCCCTGCTCACCCCCTTGGTAGCTTGGCACTAGCAGTCAGGCTTATCCCGGCGGCGATGTGGAAAGCGTTTGCGCCCGCACCCAGCAACAACACCCAAGGCCCACCACAAAGGAAACTCCATACAAGGTTATATATAAAAATATCCTTTGTATTATACCAAACACATTAGATAATAAACACACAATTTCCACTGTGCCACTGGCACGGGCAGAATTTACAGGGGATTATATACATAGGACAGGGCCACATGGACCACTCTCAGGAATAAGCACTTGGTAGAACTACCACTTTGTAGGAATAGCACTTAGAACATAGAATAATTGTAGCATCAAATAGCAAACGTAGCACACAACCTGTAATCACTGGTAGAAGGTAAGTACACCCTACGCAATCCTAACCACCTTAGGCCTATATCACGCTGGGAACCATGAACTCACTAGTATAGCCTATACTAGGAAAAACAACCTCCTAAGCATAAAAATACATTTAGGGGTATAAGCAAGAAGCATTGCATATTATGCATAAATCACATCAAGGTCCAGGTTGCGCCACGGCGCCAAAACATAAACGTAGCAGCTGCCCACTACTTGCTGGGCAGCTGGAGGAAAAGAACAGGGCCTAAACGCTGCAGCTGGCACTAAGTGCTGCACAGCTGTGGGAGGCCAAAGTAGGGGCGAAGGAGTTCAACTCACTCCTGGATGCAACGTACCTGTCCCTAGAAAGAAAAGCCTAAATGGTGCAGCTGCCCACTACTTGCTGGGCAGCTGGAAAATCAAACTGCAGGAGGGGGGCTCTCACTAGCCCCTCAGGACAATTTGCGCCAATGTTGGAGCCCTCTAGGCTCTAAAACAATACATGCGCCCTCTGGAGCACTCTGGCTCCTCAAACAAAAAGATTGCACAAAAGGTTGGAGCCACACGGGGCTCAGTAACTAAGTAAGGCACCCCCTGGCAGCCATCTCGCTCCAAAAACACCGGGCTGCTCAATGGCCGTGGGACTCTCTCCTCTCGCAGGGTACTCCGGTGGCCATACTTTGCTTGTGGCGCGGGGCTTCCCTGTTCTTCTCGGGAGCCCTGCGCTGCCTATGGCGTCATGTTGTAAATACCCTGTAGCATGGCGCTGGTTTTGCGCCACCGCTGCGTCACAAAAGTGATGCAACGGCGGCGTAAAAGAGACGAAAGGGGCTTGTAAATCTGCCCCACAAGGTATTAGGTACATATAAATCAAGACGAGAATAAGTAAGTTCTGCTGAACTTGGAGTTGGGTAGTCAAGGGTCTAGCACTAAGCATGGGCGGATCTAGCGGATCTCGCGTACGCGAATTTGCGGATTTACGGATTCGCAATCCGCGAAGATACGCGAACTCTCGCGGATTTGCGGATTTTCCCGTTTTTTGTGTTGGCGAGCGTTCGCGCCGATTTTGGGACAATTTCGCAATTGCGAACTTACTTTTCGGCTCGCAACGGCCGCGACTATGTTGTTTCTACGTCTGGTTTATCATCACAGGTTCACAGCACCCTCTGTTTCACCACTGCCACCCTCTGGGACACCCATGCCACCCTCTGGTACATCCTCACTGCCACCCATTAGGTTTGTTTATCACTGTAGTTTATGGGGGGTGAAAAAAGCAAGCACACCTCCCCTACTTCAACTGCCATGAATTAATTTGGGGTTGATTAATGTGTCAGTTATTTAGAAAGTTCCAGTCTGGCTGGCACCTGCTTCCTTCCTTATCTGTAATTTGCTTTCTGTTGCAGTGAAATTTTTTTTCACAGGACCTTTATGGTCTACTTGTAGCTATTCTATGAGCCTGCTGTTTGGGTCATAGCAGGGTCATAGAATAGTTGCAAACTCTGGAGGGGCCCCTCAGGAAGCACTACAGTGAATGTTACAAATGTTAAGTTTGAACTTTTGCACCTGCTCATTGCTTTCAGTTTAGCAAAAATCATTTTTTCTGCAATTTCGCGCGTTTTTTGGGGCGCGAATCCGTGCGAGATCGATTTCGGAAGCCGCGAATGCTTGCGAATACACAAATGTTTTTTTTGCGACGTGTATGTTCGCGTGCTTTTGTGCGTGTTCGCGAGGTGCTTGTAGCTATACGTTTGCCAAGTTACCCTAGCGGTCGTACACGGGCGGGGCCATCTTGTTTGCGTGACGTAATTCCATTTCCGGCCGCTATGTGTAACTGTGCTGCTCGCTAGTACAATTTCGCGTGTGCTCGCGAGGAAAATCTCGCGCGAACTTACCCACGCGGTCGTGAACGGGCGCGGCCATCTTGTTTCTCATTCATTGCTATAATTCTGGGCATGCTTTCTGTATCCTCTCTGAATCTCTGCCATCCTTTGCTTGTTTGAAGTTTATTTAATCTATTTTACTTATTATCTATCCCTCTATTTTTCTAGCTGTATATTTTTGTGTTTTCTGCTACTTTTAGTTACTTTTAAACTACTTTTTTAAACTCTTTTCTTTTCTTCTTCACTATTCTATTTCTTCTTTATCATTTAACTTTATTTCTGCCCAGACCATGGTAAAGGGAGCCGGGAAGCACCCTGAGAAGGGGAAGGGTCCCGCACCCCGTGCCCGGCTACCGTGCGGGCGTTTGAGGGGGAAGCAAGTGGTGCCACGGGAGATCTTTAGCGCGGAGGAGGTGGCCGCACTCATCTTCCACGTCCAGCGCCGCCTCCCCAAGACGATCCTGGGAGGCGGCAAGATCGCAACTGGCTATGGCATCCGGGAGCGCCGGAAGCGGTGGGAGAAGGTGTGCCGGGCCATGTATAAGCTCTCTGGGGTCCGGCGCACATATAACCAGGCCACCCACCGCTGGACCGATGTCATGGACCGGGAACGGGACTTGCTGGACGCGCTCGGCGTAGAGGTCCCCGGGCTTGGTGAGTAGTAGTAGCTATTCATCACTACTCTGTTTTATCCGGCTCTGTTATTTGCAAATCTTTGTTCTTTACCAAGAGCAATAATGCTGCCGATTGCATTGTAGGTAAATTATATTTCAAAATCTTCTATGCATTTCAGGTGCACTGCTCTCCTTCTCAGTAGCCTTGCTTGCTACTATGCTTATTTGTTTTGTAAATTGTGTTCATTTCATTGGCCTGAGAAATTATGTATGAGTGTAGTGTAAAGATAAGAACTGCGTAATGCTAGACACTAAGGGTCATATTTTCAATTACCAGCGCATTCCTGCAAAGTAGCAGGGATGCGGCAGTAATTGTGTGCCATGCCACCACCACCCATTGGCCCAAAACGTCACAGAAGCCTTACGCATCTGTGCCGTAAAGGCGGCGCATTGCTGGAGTTGCGTGCCAACGATGGCGCAGCTCCAGCAATGCTCTGGGGTACCCTATCTCCCCAATGCTGCATCAAGCCGTACGTCGGCTTCAAGCGCGCAGGGTTTGACTCATGCATCATTGTCTTAAAAGTGACTGATTGACATCTTGTAGATTTCCCTCAGCCACTTTTAGGATTCGTTCCTGCGCAGGTACGCCCTCCCTTGCGCCGGAACGCCCCCTGATGGCGCAGGGCTTTACAACGTGATGCATCGCCCATAATTTTTTTTTTTTAATATATACGCCGCACCAACACCATGGCGAGTCTTTTGTTCTGCCGCTGCGTCACAAAAGTCACGCAACAATGGAGGAAAATGAGCCGCAAGGGACTTCTAAATCAGCCCCAACAGACTGAAGTCCAGTCCTTCCTTTAGACACATGGCTATAAGAAGAAATAGTGGTGGTGGTGGGTGGATTGATAGTTTGAGTATTCACTGATCTGCAAGCAGGATGGACTTTGTCTGTCACTTCGCGTGCTGCGGACTGCTGCCTGCAGTGCCAGGCCTAGGCAAACCTCTTTAGTAGTCTGTTTATTGAGTTACATAGGAACTTTCTAAGTCAACGGTCCGCAAATCAGGCAATACGAATAACGTAGTATACCACATGAGATAGATCCCGTGGAATAGTTGTCTATCTATTTGCTATTTCTCCAAAAAATTTTGTTATTGTTCTTTTGAAATGGTTGATTTGGTTGACAAATCTCATCCATGTTTTCTGGTCTTTCTTTCTTTCATGTTGTACATCAGCTCCCCCCAAGGGCAAGAGGACACAGGAGGAGGAGGGTGCTGTTCAGGAGGATGCAGGCCAGGATCGGGCAGGCGAGGGCTCCTTTGCTGGCCCCAGTAAGTTTTAATTGTAATAAAAAGTACCTATTTTTTCCTAGCGTTCCTCATTCGATTTTTTCTAAATCGTCTTTGATCTTCTTGTAGACTGGATATAAATTCTTATCCTGGCTCGAATATGACTCCCTGTGGTATTACTAGATTATTCTTATTAGTCTGTCTGTGTAGCTAACTAAGATTGGACATTTGGCAATTCCATTGGACTCCCATTCTATTCAGCAATAGCTCTATGCACTGTCTCCTTACTGACTAGATAGTGTGGCAGAGTCATTTAGCTCCCGAAGTCACCGATGATTGATCCCCAATGATCTCTAGATTATCGTACGCAGGACAAGAGTACGGAGTCACAGCACAGTCAAGAAGTGTCAGAGGCACTCATGCTTGCAAAAATTCCAAAACCTTTAGCTCATCCACTCTAGTCTGGAGGACCAAAAACCACAGAGTCTATTTAAGTTTAAAAGCTTTATTAAAAGTAAACACATTTATTAAAATCTACTTTGTCATAAAACTATTTAACTGAAAACGGAAAAGTGCTTAGTGCTGACGATTAATTGGACACATTTCTTGTGGTCGAGCCGAGCTCTCACCTGGTTTGAACTTGATCCTGGTCGTGTTCTTAGGAGTCAAGCTTCTGTCTGTTAGGAGAAAAAGTGGTGCGTGTTAAAAATAAAAAGCAAGCATTCATCAGTTGTGCATAAAAGTGCAGCAAGACAACAGCCTTCCCTGGAAAAAGGGACATTTTTACTTTAGAGTAGACAGTCACAAATTATTACATTGTATTCTGTTTTTTTAACATTTCTCCTAGACCAAATATTATATAGTAGTGAGTGGTGTATTCTAACATTCTTAAATGTACTTTGTAGGTGTAACATCTGGTGACGGGGCCAGCGCGGAGGTGGCGGTGTTGGGCGAGGACTCGGAGGACTCTGGGGAGGAGGCGGTGCAAGAGCCGGCGGACGGTCCTGTGGGGGTTCGCACGGTGGTGGCGGGAACAGGTAAGCTATATATTCCTTACTTATTGAGATTGAAGACTGCATAGTGTGCTTTCTGCACGGGTGTATTACAAATCAACCAGGTAGTAGCCTCCTCGAAATGTACTTCGACTTAGCTGTGAAGTTTTTGGTGAGAAGAATCCCAATAAGTTCTTAGACGAACGTGATGGATGGGATGAACGAAAAGCGAAAGAAGGGTGTAAGTAAGTGGGACGCGAAATTGTATGATGGCTGGCAAAGAAGAACGATATGTGTTTGCTTGGCCCCCGAGGTGGCTGGGAAGGAAAGAATATGGTATGGTGCATGGCTGGGTCAATGATGAAGCAAGGATGGGTGGAAGGACATCAGCCTGGGTGGGTGAAACAGAAACTGTATGTGTGCGTATACTTTGAATGAATGGATGCCTGGAGCATGGTATTCTCTGACTCTTAGATAGCACATGTGTATCTAGAGAGAGTAGATGGTCGCTGGATGAACTAAGTGTTACCTTGAAGAGCATGTACCACCGCACCCGCACGTCCGTTCCAGTGTAGGGAAGGCAAGGAAAAGAAATTGTAAATGTGTCCAATACTACCATGAATAGTAGCAGTACTTTGTATTGCAACTGCAAGCACAGCATATATCTGGTTATTACGGTGGACACTCCGTACCTCTCTTAATAACTTTAGTTTAGTTGTAGTACGTCATTCATGTGTGGGTGTATCACTGTTCACTCAATATTAAGCAAAGCACCTAAAGTCATCCCATATGTCATCAAATACGTCCCATGTGAAGTGATAGATAATCAAATTATTTAGCTTCTTCATTTTCCTTTTCTAGTACTCATTTGCACTGTAGGGTGAAAGGTAAATTAATTAAGCAGTAGCCCTTGTAACAGAGTATTCTCAGTGCCACCCGTAATATAAAAGTAATAGCTTCACCACCCGCATGTACTGGACGGGTACAGTAACGCAAGTCTGTCTCACTCATCATGGTGTGCAACTGTTTTTCTCGGGTGCAAGTTCACTGTGCTGCCATTCTGCCGGCTTGCATAAGATAACGTACCAATTTTCCTAAACAAGAGAGAAGAAGAAGAATAAGACTGGTGTACTGTCATAGTCGACTGTAATGGAAGTCCATAGTGGTCGTAGAATTTGTTCATTAAACTACCACTAATGTTAGAGCAAGGATGCAGAAGTGGGAGGTTACATAGATACTGTCCTCAATAGTTATGTACTGTGCTTTCAATTTTCTACTTGTACTGTGACCCAACTTTCGGCTCAATCACTTTGTGTTATTAATGCTAAGGAGCATTGGTTACAGACTATGTCTTTCTTTCTTCATATAGTTCCTCCTTCCAAATCAACATCACGGAGGGAGCAGGCTCGAATGGCCCGGCAACGGAGGCTGGATGCCACTGTCGCCGAATATCGGCGGCTGGTGGCCCTGGAGGAGGAGGACACGCAGTCGACCGGTGCAACAACAACATCCTCGACTGGGACAGCTGCATCCTCCTCCGTGACCCCACGGGACGCCAGCATGCGCAGTGCTCCAGCGGGACCGAGCCGGGCTAACAAAGCCAACCGCCACCGCCAAGCAACAGAAAGACTAGCTGCCCCCCACAGGAGCTGCAAGGCACGCCAACGCCGCCTAGGAGTCCGAATGTCCTACCTGGAGCAGGAGGTCCAGAACTATAAGAACTTGGTGGAGGGCCTCCGCTTCGAGCTTGCCACCCTCCGCAAGGAGTATGATGCCCATGCCGCAAAATGCACCAGCACCCTCCAGTAGTGGAGTGTCCCTTGCCCTTTTTTTATAGACTTTTGGGGGGTGGGATTTGGGAGTTGGGATCGTTTTGGGACTTTTCAAAGACAATCGTTGGGGTTAGGGTGGGTCTTGAGGGAGATTATTTTGTTAGGGCTACATAAATATACATTTTTAAACTTTATCTGACCATACCTGTTTTTTTACTGCTTTTTAGTCTGGTGGGTGGGGGACGGGGGTGTAACAGTAAGTTTGTTTTCCTGAACAGTCGTAGGACTTTAGTAGTACTACCGTCAATCTCTCGTCTAGTCCTAAATAATACTCCATTATACTACCTCCCACCAAACGCTTATCTTACCTGTAATTTGTGTTAGAAATTAGGGCTAGGCCCAGGGCTGGCTCCACGTGAAATGGGGATTAACGTTGGCAATCCTGGGCGGGTGAAATTTCCTCATTGCGGTGGTACTAGTGGTGTGACACAGTGGCAGTTGCATGCCTATGGAAAAAAAGAAAACGAAACCTGGTTTGTCCTTACTGTAGCATTAGAACGGTTACGGTACGATCGAGAATATAGCAGGTGACAGTACACTAGAACAGTGCCATAATGTAGCCTAACAAATGGTAAAGTATTTGCTTGCAAGTATAACTAGTACTTGCGTTGAATTTATTTGACATTGGCTCCTACTACTAGAAGATATAGTACTGAAGCTGAGTAAGTCTAGAAGATATCCTCGTATTCCTTCACCAGCCTGTTGCTATGACCTTATCCTCCCCAGCAAGTGTGTGGAATTATTGATGTCATTTTAGTCAGACATCAAGCAAAACAACACAGCCCGGGGGAAGAGGGTTAGGGTTTGGAAAATGGATGGGAATGGGGGTTTCTTTTTGGGTAGGTTTTGTTGAGAGAAGAAAAAAAAAGCACAGCCTGGACAAACAATAATTGAAGATAAAGAAATACTTGGGTACAAACTAAAGCTAAGCACATGCAGTCACACTCATAGAAGAAAACAATGGATACTGTATCTGTATTCTGTATGTTGTTGGAGTTGTCCTGTTGAATTTGGTAAGTAAGTTGCATGCAGCAAACAATTCCTCTTATTAGCGGCACTCCTCCATTCCAGCTGACGCTTCGTCCATCAATGTTGGTGACCACTGACAGAAGACACCCTGTCCACTGCCTGCCTGGCGGATGTTGACTGAAACCCGGCCTGTAATTATTGAACGGAAAACAGGAAGTGCTATTACAATACCACTGATAAATAAATAAAAGGTATGCACGCTGTGTGGTGCAAAAAGTCACTCTTTGATTTCCCTAATAGACAGTAGAATATTTTTGAAATTGCGTGCTCTGTCTGAGTCACCTTTTTAAGGATAAATAAGTATGGCCAAAATATTATAGCGGATCTTTCCCCTCAAGGTAGGTGTACTGTAAACTGTGTTTTAGAACAAATTTTGACCTTCCCAGCAATGCTCCCACCAAGACCCTTACTAAAGCCAGTCGCAAAAATGTAGAAGACCCCCAATCAGATCTCCAAAAACGATGCCTAGCAGAAAAATGGAGACAAAACGTACTTTGAAAGTAACAGTAGGCCCAAATACAGACCGTGGATTGTATTCAAACCACTTGCAAGCAAGCAAAAGTATCCATAGCCAGCATCGCTCCAACAGTGCTCTAAAACCCCAGAACTGCGTTGCAATAGAACACCCCGAAACACATGCAATCCTGCTGCTAGGGCTAACCCTAACGAACCCTAACTTACAAAAAGTGCCACAACTGGTGTTTCCTTATGGATTTTGTCCAAAACACTTCTATCCGGTATTAGACCTTCCCAGGAATGCCCCAGGCAAGACCCGGGCCGCCAACCCACCCGCAAAAAACCAGGCGACAACACCCCCAAACAGCGAAAAAGCTAAATCTCATACTTACAATATCTCTCGGCCTTCGGCCTCCAAACGCGCTGTGCAGCTAGGTCATCATCAATCATCATAACTCCTGTTTTCCACCACGGATTTCCTGAAAAGCAAATGCAATCAAGATTAGACTGTCGCAGCAGTGCTTCGACAGAGACCCCGGCCGCAACCCACCCACGAACAGCAGGAAGCCCCCCAAAACGCTACATTGAGCAAGATGTCAGAAGAAGTAGCAAAAAAAAGGCTTTTCCTTAAGGATTTTGTCCAAAACACTTCTATCCGGCATTAGACCTTCCCAGGAATGCCCCAGGAATGCCCCAGCCAAGACCCGCCAACCCACCCGCTAAAAACCACGCGACAACACCCCCAAACAGCGAAAAAGCTAAATCTCATACTTACAATATATCTCGGCCTTCGGTCCAAACGCGCTGTGCAGCTAGGTCATCATCAATCATCATATCTCCTGTTTTCCACCACGGATTTCCTGAAAAGCAAATGCAATCAAGATTAGACTGTCGCAGCAGTGCTTCGACAGAGACCCCGGCCGCAACCCACCCACGAACAGCAGGAAGCCCCCCAAAACGCTACATTGAGCAAGATGTCAGAAGAAATAGCAAAAAAAAGGCTTTTCCTTAAGGATTTTGTCCAAAACACTTCTATCCGGCATTAGACCTTCCCAGGAATGCCCCAGCCAAGACCCGCCAACCCACCCGCAAAAAACCACGCGACAACACCCCCAAACAGCGAAAAAGCTAAATCTCATACTTACAATATCTCTCGGCCTTCGGTCCAAAGTAACGCGCTGTGCAGCTAGGTCATCATCAATCATCATAACTCCTGTTTTCCACCACGGATTTCCTGAAAAGCAAATGCAATCAAGATTAGACTGTCGCAGCAGTGCTCCCAGACCCCAAAACTCACCCACAAACACCCGGAACCCCGCCAAAGAGCACCTCAAAGGCAAGCAAGTCAGCAAAAACGGCAAGAAATTTCCACCTCATATTTGGTCCAAAACACTTTTATCCATTATTAGAGCTTCACAGCAATGGGCCCAAATCCGTCAACTCACCCGCAAAGAAGTAGAACACCCCCACAAGTGCTGAGTCTTTCTTCATTGGGCGTAATCCAGCACTCTGCTTTGAGGGAAATCGCAGTCTGGAGGAGGAGGATAGAGGAGCATGTTCTTCAGAACTTGTGAACCTGAGGAATGTAGACTGCGGCACCTTCAAATCAATAAGCAAACAAGTGAAGACAGTTCTGCTGATGGTCTTGTTTTTGGGATTAGGTGATTAAAGTTTGAATTAAATTAACTGTGCAAAACAAAGAAAGAGAGACACACAGGAATAAAAGTGAATAAGGACGAAAAAGAAAGTTATTGATTCATTGTCTCATTTTCAGGGCTCGGTGTCAGGGAATAAGAAGAAGATTTCGTCATCATACTCTGCGAATTCAGGCAGGATGAGGTCAGTGCCACCGAACAGAGAACAAATCCCCTCATCTACGTTGCCGTCCTCCTCGTCTTCATGCGGCGTGCTTTCTCGTACTTTGTAATCTGGTGGTATGAGGTGCTGATTCATCTTGATCATTGTCAGCCGCTCCACATTTTTGGGCGAGAGCCGGCTCCGTTTGGGAGTTACAATGCCACCAGCAGCACTGAAAACACGTTCAGAAGACACACTTGCGAGTGGGCAAGACAAATAGTTTATAGCCAGGTTGGAGAGCTGTGGCCACAATTGTTTTTTGCCATGCCAATACTGCAATGGCTCATCATTAAGAAAGACCTCTGTTGAGTCATTCAGATAGTCCTGCACCATCGACTCAAGGTCATCAACGGTTCCTCCACTTTGCTTACTTTTTGCCGTGCCTGTGACATTTTTTCGAGAACCATACCCCAATCCTCCTCCGCAGCCACTGTTAGTGTTGTCATTGTGTGTGGTGCAGATGATCCACTTGCCGGTGTCTTTAACGGCTGAGAGGTCACTTGTGCCCCAGCCACAGGTGCAGAAGTGGATTCTTGTGACTGGGGATGGCCTTCTGATGCTGATGTACTGTCTTCTCCTTCAATAACCTGCCGTTCTTTTTCAAACCTCTTGGCTGACCAGGCTAACCAATGTTTGTACTGTTGAACATCTGCATCAGCAAAAGGAAAGAATGCTTCGCCTGCCAGCGCCTTTTTGTAGCGTGGATCCAGAATAGTAGCACAAATGTAATGCTGTTCTGACTTGATCTTTTGAAGACGTTCATCACCACGTAGGCGCTCTAATAATTTCTCAGACAAAATAAAATGGTCTTTTTTTTTTTCATCTTTTTCAAACTCAGAAGACACCGCCATCAGTTGGTGCTCCAGCATGCACAACAATGGGATAGCTTTTCCCAAATTACAGTCCTCCTGGCTGACTGCACGCGTGAAGAACTCAAAAGGACGAAGCATGTCTGTCAGGCTTTTAACTATGTCCCGTTGCGCTGCACCCATCCGCATGTCCTCCTTCTGAGATGTACCCTCTGTGAAGAAATAGTGATCGAGTACCGTATACTACTCATACAGACGCTCAAGCATGTAGAAGGTTGAGTTCCAACGTGTTGCCACCTCCTGGATGAGTGCTTTCACTGGTATTCGACTTTGAAGTAGCAGCCTCCTCAGATGCTTCCGGGCCTTAAAAGAATGGCTGAAATGGTTGCACATTTTGCGGCAGGTGGCCATTACCGCGAACGCTGCACTGTCTCTATCACTCAAGAATTTTTGAACTACCAGGTTGATACAGTGCGCCAAACACGGCACTCTAAAATAGCGACCCAGCGCCATGGCCTTAACTACATTGGCGCCATTATCCGTGGAAACATAACCAATCTGGCGATTTTTTGGGGATAGCATTTTCAAGACCTTTTTGTCAAACTCCTCCAAAATGTTTTCGGATGTGTGACTTTTCTCCAAGCCAAACATGGCTAGTGTTGCATGTTTCCGAGCAGCTTTGAAAACTTTGTCCGGGTCAAAACCTGCGTTTAGCTTTGCTTTAACACCTGAAAAAGAGACGCAGTGATGCACATGTAATCAGCGCCTGCGCCACTGGTCCACATGTCTGTTGTCAGATGTATTGTGTGAACAGCACTCTTCTGCAAAGCTGCCCCAATCGCCTCCAGCACATCTTCATGTAGTGCTGGAACCGCAACTCTGCCAAAATAGAACCGGCTAGGAACCTTCCATTTAGGGCAGAGCGTTGCCACTAATTCTAGAAAACCTACCGCTTCTACAAAAGAAAAAGGGAGAAGGTCCACAGCTAGCATTTTAGCCAGCTTAGTGTTATACAGACGCGTCAGTGGGTGGTTGCGTTCATATGGCACGTCTGAAGTAAGCATTGTTCTAATGTTGCCCTGGACCAAGCATTTACGGGCTGATAATGACTTCGTTGACCCAATTTTGCTCGCTGGTGAACTTTTGTGCGTTGGTGTCTCACTCGCTCCAACACTCTTAGTGTGCCTCACATTGGGTGTGCTGCTGACAGGGGTACTGGGTGTAAGGGAAGTGTTTGACACGTCGTCTTCCTCCTCGTCATCATCAGATGCAACATCAACGTTTCCTTGAATTCGGCCTTTCTTGATCGCATCTAGGTGCGCAAACCATTGGACAGTGTGCTGTCTCCTAAGATGACCTCTCTGGCCTCCGGTACCATAGTTGGTACCTGGCTTACCACGACTAACTGCAAGCTTACAAAGGGTACAAATGGCAAACTTTGGATTTTTTTGACAAACAGTAAAGAAGTCCCAAACTGGGGACTTGAAGTGTCTGTGGGACCTGGAGGAGGCGGCGATACTGGTGGTGGTGGTCATGAAGCTAATGCCAGATGAAGTGGAGGATCTGGATTGCCCAACTTTTGTACGTTTTGCACTTTCACCGCCACTAATTAATGTCGAGGTGGATGGAGGTCTCTTCTTGCCAGAAAGAAATATGGAAGCGGGACGAGTTGGTGTACTACTTAACTCCAATGATTGTGGTGTTTCCACTGCCTCCTCATCGACAACATCATCATCATCACGCTCAGCAGCTCTTCGGGCTAGGGTCAAAATGTCTGTTTGCTGCATGCCCGCTGGGGCTGCAGTGACCTTTATGATGACTGGGTCGTCGTTGGCAGAGTCTTCATCAGCAGCAGTATCCGCCACTTCTTGTTGAGCCTCATCACACTCCATAACTCTGAGACTTTGGACGAGCTTCCTTTTACGCTTAACTACCTTTGTCGGATCATGGTGTGCCTCACTCTCAGACGGCAGTGGTGCTGGTTCCCAAGTTTGATCCGTATCATGAGAAGGAGGTGTGCTTGAAGAAGATGTAGACACCACCCTTGATCTCTTCCTTGCTGGGGGTGTGGAAGACAATGAAGGATCATCAGGAGGAGTGGCTTCCTCAAATGATACCTCGCCTTGATTGTCGATTTCCTGATGTGCCCCTACTTCGGGAGGAACAACTATTGTGGGCACTTGTGACCCTCCATGCACCTCTGCTTGCGCATCTCCTTGCGCTGCCTCTCCTTCCACATGTACTTGGACTTGTACTTGCACATGTGATTGTTGTTGCGGCTGTGGTTGTTCAACACTCGTCAGATGAGCTACAACAACCTGTGTTGATTGAGGGACATTGCTGCTGCTTTCTTGCGATGAGCCAACATCACTGGTCGATGGTGATTGAAGAACTATACTGGCTGCCTCTGCAGCACTCAAGGGCTTGGACTTAAGTTGGCGTGGTGGTGGTGGTGGCACTGAGCCCAATGGAGCGGGGGTGCTGCTGCCAGCTTGGTCCCCAGCAGATCCCGCTGCTGCTGCAGGCATACTTTTTTTTTACTCCCAAAAAAAGGGGCGGGTGGCACACCAGTCTCCTTGGTAACTTGCTTCTTCTGCTCCTTACTGGCACCTTTCTTGCTAGAGGAGCTACGGGTTACTTTTTTTGGGGCCATCTTCTTCAGAGCAGGTCAGAACAGCAGGCAGCAGTTGCACGAGTTGCAGAGTTGTCTGTGTCCAGACGTGACGTCGCGTGACGTTATGCTGCACACACACACCGCTGCAGGACTTCTTCCTGGCACTGGTGGTTCTCTTGAGTCTTGTGCACCTAAAAGCAATGGAAGACAGAGGAACATCAGTTCAGTTATACACCCCAAAAAATCGACAAAACACAGAAAAATGAGCACAATCCCATGCCATCCATGATGTTTATATTGAAGACACCCCACAGAAAGACTAGGGCCATGCAAGTATGCAACACTCACTACCCCTGGGCATAATGGATGAAAAGTAGGCAAAATAAGTGCAGGCCTCAGACAATGCCTCTCTTCAAAATGGCCCCTTACACCCCAAGCACATGTTGCCTGTACCAGCCAGGACTCAAGATGGCCACCACCACCACCCACATGGCCACAGTCCACATCAACAGTACACCCCCAAAAAACAGAAAACCAGCCAGAAATCACCACAATCCAATGCCATCCATGATGTTTACATTAAAGAGAGTGAGACCACACTACATGCACACTCAGTCCATGCACCACTACCCCTTGGCAAAAGGCCCCACCAGCAGCCACAAAAAAACGACAAAAAACAATAAAATCAGCACAATCCCAGCCCATCCATGGCCTCAATGGTGTTTAAATTAAAGAAGACACCCCTCAGAAAGACTAGGGCCATGCAAGTATGCAACACTCACTACCCCTGGGCATAATGGATGAAAAGTAGGCAAAATAAGTGCAGGCCTCAGACACTGCCTCTCTTCAAAATGGCCCCTTACACCCCAAGCACATGTTGCCTGTACCAGCCAGGACTCAAGATGGCCACCACCACCACCCACATGGCCACAGTCCACATCAACAGTACACCCCCAAAAAACAGAAAACCAGCCAGAAATCACCACAATCCAATGCCATCCATGATGTTTACATTAAAGAGAGTGAGACCACACTACAGGCACACTCAGTCCATGCACCACTACCCCTTGGCAAAAGGCCCCACCAGCAGCCACAAAAAAACGACAAAAAACAATAAAATCAGCACAATCCCAGCCCATCCATGGCCTCAATGGTGTTTAAATTAAAGAAGACACCCCTCAGAAACACTAGGCCCATGCAAGTATGCAACACTCACTACCCCTGGGCATAATGGATGAAAAGTAGGCAAAATAAGTGCAGGCCTCAGACACTGCCTCTCTTCATAATGGCCCCTTACACCCCAAGCACATGTTGCCTGTACCAGCCAGGACTCAAGATGGCCACC
This sequence comes from Lissotriton helveticus, assembly GCF_964261635.1. Classification (NCBI taxonomy): domain Eukaryota; kingdom Metazoa; phylum Chordata; class Amphibia; order Caudata; family Salamandridae; genus Lissotriton; species Lissotriton helveticus. Next base: position 1,817,913 of record NC_136067.1, on the reverse strand, counting down.
ACCACCACCCACATGGCCACAGTCCACATCAACAGTACACCCCCAAAAAACAGAAAACCAGCCAGAAATCACCACAATCCAATGCCATCCATGATGTTTACATTAAAGAGAGTGAGACCACACTACAGGCACACTCAGTCCATGCACCACTACCCCTTGGCAAAAGGCCCCACCAGCAGCCCCAAAAAAACGACAAAAAACAATAAAATCAGCACAATCCCAGCCCATCCATGGCCTCAATGGTGTTTAAATTCAAGAAGACACCCCTCAGAAACACTAGGCCCATGCAACACGCACTACCCCTGGGCATAATGGATGAAAAGTAGGCAAAATAAGTGCAGGCCTCAGACACTGCCTCTCTTCAAAATGGCCCCTTACACCCCAAGCACATGTTGCCTGTACCAGCCAGGACTCAAGATGGCCACCACCACCACCCACATGGCCACAGTCCACATCAACAGTACACCCCCAAAAAACAGAAAAACTGCCAGAAATCACCACAATCCAATGCCATCCATGATGTTTACATTAAATAGAGTGAGACCACACTACAGGCACACTCAGTCCATGCACCACTACCCCTTGGCAAAAGGCCCCACCAGCAGCCCCAAAAAAACGACAAAAAACAATAAAATCAGCACAATCCCAGCCCATCCATGGCCTCAATGGTGTTTAAATTCAAGAAGACACCCCTCAGAAACACTAGGCCCATGCAACACTCACTACCCCTGGGCATACTGGATGAAAAGTAGGCAAAATAAGTGCAGGCCTCAGACACTGCCTCTCTTCAAAATGGCCCCTTACACCCCAAGCACATGTTGCCTGTACCAGCCAGGACTCAAGATGGCCACCACCACCACCCACATGGCCACAGTCCACATCAACAGTACACCCCCAAAAAATGCACCACTACCCCTTGGCAAAAGGCCCCACCAGCAGCCCCAAAAAAACGACAACAAACAATAAAATCAGCACAATCCCAGCCCATCCATGGCCTCAATGGTGTTTAAATTCAACAAAACAGTTGTATCGTGCACCCCTAACCAACCCTGGTCCTACTGGATACTGTGGCTACCAACAATATAATTTATTTAATGTTCTGAAAAAGTTCCAAAATTGTACTTGCAGCAACTGTAATGCCCCAAACAAACTTACTTGTGAAAGTTGATTTCTAATCCAAAAGTGATCCAAAGACAGTCAAAAAGGCCTCAAATCCAAATATCCAGCAGCACCCACAAAAAGTAATCCTTCCAGCTCCAGATCCAAATGAAAGTGACCAGGAGATGGACAAAGCACTGGGAGGAGCCTGCTGGACAGGAACAGGAAGTTGGAGACTGTGGGGCACTTCCTTCCTCCCCCCCCCCAAAAATGGACTCCTTGCAAAAAAAAAGGCCATGCAAATGTCAACCTGAGGAGTGATTCTGATAAAAATCATAATTTGCTGGAGGTTTATCCTGTTTGCTGGTGATTTTCTTGTGCAGAATTGCAAAATCTCTATAAAGCGAGTGCGAGATTGTTCCTTTCCGCCGCAACTACGTGTTCGCAATTGCTTCGAACTCTCGCGAGGTATGCTGTGCAAGGTGGCAAGCCGCGATTACGTATTCGCGGGCGCCAAACTCCCGCGGGATCACGCAGCAAGATCCAAAATGGCGCGGCACTCGCTAAATATGATCGAGAAAAACAACTCGGCAAACGCTTAATGACGGAAAGTGAACGCCGTGCACCACGCCGCGCGCCGCAACCAAGCAAAAAATCCGCCGCGAGCGGATACACGGATTTTCGACAAATTCGCGAGAGTTCGCGTATTGCGAATTTGCCGAAAATCCGAAAAATCCGCGATCGGAGCGGATTTTACGCCCATGCTTATCTAGCACACCCTTTCTGCAACTCAAGAGAGTTTAGTAGTTGCCACTAGGTTAGGTAAGTGCCACACCACATAACACTAGTATGTCTTCAAGGCCAGAAGCCAGTGGGCCTCTGCCAACTAAGTATGACCACATCTCATTCCAAGAATTGAGAACCATGTGTACATCTAGAAAACTGAAAATCGAGAAAAACCCAAAACAATCAACGCCTCATAGAGGCTTTGCTTTTAGATGACCTCAGAAAGACCCCAGGGTCTGATGAGGCAGGTGCGTTGTGTGGGACAGCAGACCTGGACTCTGATGCTGGCCACGAGGATCCAGAGGATCCTAAGCTGGACAATCCAATCCTTCCTGAAGGTGAGAGAGACAGCCTCAGTGGCCCTCTCTTTACCCCACCTGGAAGGGTTAACAGTTTACCAAGAAGATCCAGATCTCCTTCTCAGAAGTCTAATCATTTTTGGACGTCTATAGGAACCTCTGTCTCTCATAGGACCTCTGCTTCTCACAAAAGGTAGTCCTCTTATAATAAGAAGTGCCAACTGCTTGAGTTTGAGAGAGCTAAGCTCGGAATCAAGAGAGAGCAATTGGCCTTAGACAGGGAATCCCTGGAGTTTCAGAGAGCTTCAAAAAGGTTGGGGCTAGATGTAGGAGAGTAGGAACTGCTTCCTATGCTCACCCCCACTTTTTGCTGTGTTTCACTGATTTATCGACTTTAGTCTGGCTGGGGCCCTACTAACCAGGACCCCAGCCTAGCTGTTCTCTCTCTAAATTGATTGCATGTACATTAGGTACACTCCAGATTGGTTCCTGGGTTACCCTTGTGAGTCCCTCAAATATGGTACCTTAGGTACTAAGGGCATAGGTACCCCAGAGGCCTACCAGGGCTGAAGCCTGTATTATGCCACCCCTGGGAAGCCTTCCAAAATGGCACCACAGGTATGCTACTGTAGCCTGAGTAAGGTGGTACTTGTACCCCTTACTTACATATAGTGTACCTATATCGACCTATATATATAGACAGACATAAACCTATAAGTCACTCCTCAGGCAGGCCTTAACAATCCTGAAGGCAGAGTGCTTGGTTTTGTATGAGAGGGTGCCCAAGCATGAGCTGAGCCCCTCTGCAGCTTTCAGAAACCCTTCCTTATAGGTGTTCTATGATACAGCCATACCATATACTCTTAAGTGCATTATAACCTTGCGGTTAATGCCAGCATTGGAATGGCTGCATCAAAACATGTCGTGTTTGGTGTCAAACGCTTTGGAATACTACCCCCCACCCCGCCAGTTCTGGTGGCAGGGGTAGCATTCCACCCTTCTAGAGGGAGAAGACATGTACACACTGGTCTAACCGGTAAAAGTTAAACAGAGCCCCAGCATCACAAAATGGATGCTGTTGCCACAGACACAAGACTGACCTCCTGCTGCTGGACAAAACTCCGGCAGGGGAGGCCTGGACAATAGGTTTCCTGTCTCCCCAGACAGGCTTTAGTGTATTGGGGCAGGGCGGGTGCATTCACAGAATGCTTTTCAGACACTGCCTGGGGCACATAAGGTGTCCCCGTGCATACCCCAGTTCAAACCGGTTGCAGGGTTGCTCAGGCCCTGCTCTGTCATGAAACTGGAAGGAGGGGAAGGGGTGTAACCACCCCCTCCAGAGGTCCTCCCATAGGTGGGAACTTAGAGTTAGTCCAACCCCTAAACTTAGTATAAGTATAGGAACTCAGTCTTTAGGACTTTAGATTACTCTGGACGAAACTCTGCAACATATATCTTGGACCTTTGACATTCTATTTCGACTAGAAGACTGAAGAAATCTCCTTTGGGGTCAAGGAGTGATTCCCCTGTTCAAACAGGCACCAAAGAAGCATCTTGCCGGTCTTCATTTTCGAGGCTCCCGCCGGAACCCGAAGAATCTGAGACACAGGACATGGACTTCCAGACATCTCTGAGGCAGACATGAGATCTCAGCAGAGCTGAGACCTGTAGCCATCACGAGAGACGTGGGACCGGAACTCATGGACATCCAGCACATTTGCTAGTGCATCAACTTCCTGAGCTTTCCTGAAGTTGTGCATTGGGCTACTTGTAGTCCAAGCCCTGAACACCTCTCGCACCGAAGCTTAAGGGACTACACCCTGCGAGTGTCCCGTGGGCCTGCTTCCTGCATTCCTGCTTGAGACATCTTCACGATCCCTGGTCCGTCAACTGGTGGGTCACCACAAAGGAAACTCTTTTGTTTCTTGGGCTTCCCTGGTTGCTCCAGACGTGCCCTGACTCCCCTCCAAAGGGTGAGTCCCTCAGACCTTGCTGGTCTGCCCTAAAGGCAATCTTTGCATCTTGTGTGGGTTGCTGTTGCCAAGGCTTGTTGGGTCCAATCCGGATACCGACACTGCAGCACTCGACATCCAACGTAGGACAGTGCGAATCCAGCTCCTGGTTGTCGTCGATGCCTCCTGGACCTCGTGGCTGAAGAGTTAAGCTTCCCCTACATCACCTGAAATCACCAGACATCGGCTGGCATCTTCTTGTCGCCTTCCTGGTCACTGGCTAGTGACCCAGACTCTGTCCCCTCTGCTTTCAGGTTCTTCAGATCTCTGATCCACCCTTGGATCCTCTGGACACTTTTCGCCTGGTCGCCTGCAGTACTTCTTTGCAGCTCTCCATAGGAAATGACGACGAAACCCAACACGAAAAGACGCCTATTCACCCGGCTTCCCTGGGTCAGGTAACACGAGTACTTTGGTGCTCCCGTGGGTCTTGACTCTCGAAGTGTCCAGTACTGAAGGGGTTTGTTTGTAGTCCACTCCCAAGTGTCCTTATTCTTTAAAACCCAAACTATAACTTTCTCCATAGAAGTCAATGGTGAGTCGCGGCTGTGTTTATACACTGCACGCGTCCCCGTGGGTCTCCTGCGTCCCTACCTTGGGTGGTTCCTGGTTGCCCCAGCGGTTCTACAGGCCGTAGGCCTTGTCTCTATGTTCACAGCGATACTTATACTACTTTCATAGGCCCCTAGGGCAAAACGTATACTGTGCTAATTTACAGTGTGCTACTTAAGTTCTTGTATTGTACTTTTACTTCTAGCCTCATAAAGAGACTAGAGGGTTGTGTTTAGAATAAATACATATATATTTTATATATACCTGGTGTGGTTCTCCTTTCCTTTGATCATTCATGAGATTATAGACTGGTAAAACAAGCTGCTTTACATTTCTTCAAGACTTAGCCTGAAGGCTGCTCTCCACAGCTACCACTAGGATAGCTTTCTCTAAAGTTTGTCTTAAACCTACCATCAATAAGGGTTGTTTGAACTGGTGCAAGGTGCCCACTAGAATAGTGGATAGCATATGCCAGGCCAACTTCTCAATTTATAGCCCCATGGTGGCAGCAACAGTGTCTCTAGACAGAGAACCTACTCATGATCATAGGAACCTGAACAAGATTGTCCCTCCCTACCAGAGTGGTGATGACATCCACAAATGGATAACTGCACTGGGGAGGGCCTGTAAAGTACAGAGGGTCCCTCAGGAGCAGTGGGCAGCAATCTAGTGGCTCTCCTTTGCAGAAAAAGGTAGAGACAAGCTCCTCATTGTTAGAGAAGAGGATGCTGATAATTACAAAGTCTTGAAGAGTCCACTGATTGATGGGTTTTGCTTAACCCCTGAGCAATACAGGACTACGTTCAGAGATACTCCAAAGGCACAGACTCAAGACTGGGTTTACTTTGTAGTTTGTGCTACTAAGGCTCTGGAGGGCTAGTTACTTGGCAGCAAGGTGCATGACTTTTTAGGATTGTACTATTTGATTATGATAGAGCAGATCCTTAATAAGTGTCAACACCAGCTTTTACACCAGTACCTGGTGGAATCTGATGTGACCTGTCCCCAAGAATTGGGAACGAAGGCAGACAAATGGGTCAGAACCAGGGTAAGGCCAAAGAATCAGGGTGGTGACCAGAAGAAAGATTCTTCCAAGACCCAAGAGAAAGTAGGGGATAAATCAAAAGATAAATCCAGTACAGGGCCCCAAAAGTCCTCTTCTGGGGGTGAGTCCCAAACTCCTTCCTCTCCTGAAAAGAAACTTTATTGCCATGTCTGTAAGAAACCTGGCCACTGGAAAAATTACCCCATTTACCCTAAGGTCAATGTTCCTCCTAGCAATACTACCGCTCCTCTTGGTACTACAAGTAGTAATCCCCCAGGTGGTAGTAGTGCACCCAAAATGTTAGGTGGGTTCTCATGGGGAACTGAGGTGGACCCTGGTTTGGAAAGGGGCCCCCTCACAGGCCTCCTCAGTCTGTGATGTGGCGTGGGATTTGCCACTTTTACTATCAGTCCTAATTATTTGGGCAAGTACAGACAGGAACCACTAATAAATGGTCAGAAAGCTTGGGCATTCAGGGACACAGGGGCTTGTGTCACCATTGTGACAGGGAAACTAGTCCCCCTCAACAGCTTTTACCTGAGTTTAAGTACCAGGTGACCAACATTGATGGTATCAGGACAGATCATCCCATGGCCATAGTCAATCTCAGCTAGGGAGGGGTCAATGGCCCAAAAAGAGTGGCAGTGTCCCCAAACTGACCTATAGATTGCCTGTTGGGCAATGATCTGGAAATTTCAGCCTGGGCTGAAGTTGAATACCAGGCATATCTAAGAATGTTAGGCCTCCCAGAGAAAGTTGGCGGGGCTGTTAGGGCCTCAGCCCAACTCCAGGGGCATTTTGGAGTGGTGCAGCCTGAAAGAATGGCCGACTCCTCTCCACCAGAGAGCACAAGGGTTAAAGAAAAGTCTTCTTCCCCCCAGACTATAGGTAAGGGTCAGGTTCCTCAGGAAACTGATCCCATCCCTTGTGGAGGAACTGGCCCAGAGGTGGTCAGGCCTGTCCTGGGGACCATTCCAAGGTGGTACCCAGTCAGAAGCAGGTAACCTGCCCCTCTCTACCCTCCCTCTGTCAGCCCAGGACTGCAGACGTCAGGGAGCTCAATGGACCCCACTGGGCCCACTGTCCAGAGGAACCCCTCATCCACAGATTAGGGGCACCCAGTCTAGTAGCCCTAGTCAGGTGAAAATTCCTCAACACACTGAGGGATCCCCCTTACCCTTGGGTAGGGACCTCCCCCAGATGGACTCTATTGGGCAAGTGCAAACCTGGGACCACATGTTTCCAAACCTACCCTCTCCCGCCAGTGTTCCAACCAAAGGGACCCAACACCCAGCCGTAAATGTAAATGTATTGCGACTTATATAGCGCACGTATCACCCGAAGGTATCAAGGCGCTTGCTTAGGGAACCCGTCCTGGTATTCCCCTGTGAGATACCCCAGCAGGGTATCCACAAGGTGAAAGCCAGGCATCCCGCCGCGAGGGGCCGTAGTGGAGATTAAGCAAGCTATTGCCCAGAGTCGCAGAGTGTGACCCCGTGAGTCGAGTAGGCACCGGAGCGAGAATTGTCGAGTCTGTGGAATTTTTGAGCCCGAGACCCGCTGAGGCGGGGAATCGAACCCTGGTCCACGGCCAATCTCAGCTTCCGGGTCTGCCGCCTCTAACCACTGAGCCACGCTTCTCCACTAGGCAGCCAGAGTAATGTGCCGGATCTGAAGGAGGCGTTGATGGTCCGTCCTAGTTCGGGTGCGATGGTGGCAGCGGCACTGTGAAAGATGTGCGGTAGGCAGAGTTCTGTTGGGGCTCCTCAGTGGGTTTTCTTCATGGTCGCTGTGATGTGTTCGACTATGGTGGGGTTCCAGGTCATGATGGTTGGCTTATCAGCAACGGGGGGGGGGTCCGGCGTCAGTTCGCTGAAGTTGGCATAGAGGGCCTTGATCTTCCGATGGAAGTAGGAACTGAGCTTGTTGCAGAGATCCTGGGAAGGTGTGAGGTCCGTGGCTTCCCTGGGAGGTTTGGCGCAATGCTGAATAACGTTGAACAGTTCTTTGGCATAGGTTACGTTGGTGTGGACTTTGTCTCGTATGAAGGTCCGTTTGATGTCTCTCATGCGCTGGTGGTATTCCTTCAAGGTACTCCTGTGGTTGCTCAGTGCTTGCGTGGTTTTCTGGTTTCACCAGGTTTTTTCTAGACGTCTGCAAGAGCGCCTGGCTTCGTGTAGTTCTGTGGTGTACCAGGCAACTTTGTGGGGGTGCTGTTTGGTGGGGTGACAGAGGGGTGCAAGCTTTTCGGCTCAGCAGGAGATCCAGCGGTGAAATTCTTTGGCTGCGGAGTTGGTGTTGGTCATGGTGCTGGGGGGGTCTTGGAGGAGGGCGGTGTGGAGGAGCTCCTCTGTGACCTTGCTCTAGTTCCTTCGTGCTGGACACGGGGTGGGCTAGGGTGCAGTGGTGGTGTTGAAGGTGAAGTGTACGCAGTGGTGGTGCATCCAGAGGGGCTGGGTGGTGTGTCTGAAGCGGATGTTTGTACCTCCTGCAAAGATGGGGTCAAGGGTGTGTCCAGCACTGTGCGTGTTGACGAGCTGCTTCCGTCTGAGGTTGGCAAGGAGTGTGGTGGGTATCTGCGGTTGTCGAAGTGGAAATTTATGGCCCTGAGTAGGATGTAGCCCATGGAGGTGATGATGTGGGGTGTGACGAGCTCGGTGATGGTAGTTGCAGACTGGGTGCGAGGTCCCGGGGGTCTATAGACAAGGGTGCCATGTAGCGTGGTCCTGGGGCTGGTCTGGATCTGAAAGTGGAAGTGTTCTGTGCTGGAGTGGGGGTCTCTCATGCTGGAGGTGGAGAGTGGGAGGGAGGTCTTGTGTGAGATGGCAGGACCCCCTCCTGGGCGGTGGGGGTGGTCCTTTCTCTGGATCTTGTAGCCATCGGGGTTGGCAGTGGCGATGTAGGGCTGGAGGTAGCATTGGTCCAGTTTTCAGTGAAAAAGGTGACGTCGGGCTAGAGGGTGTCGATCAGGTCCCAGATCTCTATGGCATGTCGGTGTAGGGAGCACATGTTGAGCAGGAGGCGTGTGAAGGCTTGGGCGGGGAGTGCGTCCAGAGGGCCTTCGTCGGTTGGGCGGGCGTTGTCGATGGTGAAGGATCTTTGGTAGAGTCTGCAGGAGAACTATCCATGGGTGGTGTTCGGTGAGGATCTTTCGCAGTTGGTTTGTCTTCAGGGATTGAGTGAGTGGAAGGCTGCGGAATCATATCGATGGGGCCTTGAAGATCCAGGGTTCCTGGCGCTGGCCGCGGTCGGGACGCGGACGGGCGCAGGTGGGCTTGCCTTAGGTGTGCCTTCAGCACAACAGCAATGGGACCGCGCAGTGGCCATCATTAAATAGGTAGGGGGAGGGAGGAAGCTGAGAGACGGAAATGAGCGAGAGCAGGGGGAGAGGCCGCAGGGGCAGCAGCGGCATGCGAGAAAAATGAACAGAGGGCACAAAACAAAATACAGCAAGAGCAATAATACAGTAAAAACAGCAGTAAACGCAACACAAGTCACAGCAGGACAAAATGGAATACCCAGAGCACAGTCACAACTCGCGGGCAAGAAGAAGCAGGCAGGCAGTGGCCTTGAACCCCTCGAGGGAGGAGTCAAATGTTCAACGGCAGCGATGATGACGATGAGCTGCACGGGAAGAGCATGCCGGTGACCTGGGTCAGCGGCCTCACTTACGCTCTCCCGCAGCGGCCGCTAGTAAATAGGGGAGGGACGAACCTGGGAGGCAGGAAAGAGTGAGAGCAGGGGAGGGGCCGCAGGGGGAGCAGCAACATGTGAGAAATCGAACAGAGGAAATAAAACAAAATACAGCAGGAACAACAATACAGTAAAAACAGCAGTAAACGCAACAAAAGACACAGCAGGAGAAAAGGAATACCCAGAGCACAGTCACAACTCGGGGGCAAGAAAAAGCAGGAAGGCAGTGGCCTCAAACCCCTCGAGGGAGGAGTTAAGGGCTCAACGGCAGCGACGATGGTGATGAGCTGCGGGAGAAGAGCATGCCTGTGACCAGGGTCAGCTGCCTCAATCCTCTAGTTATCCTATGGTATAATGGTTTGAGTGTATGTAAAGGTATCTTGTGTAGTTATCCTATGGTATAATGGTTTGAGTGTATGTAAAGGTATCTCGTGTAGTTATCCTATGGTATAATGGTTTGAGTGTATGTAAAAGTATCTCATGTAGTTAGCCTATGGCATGGGTCCAACCTTCTTGGACATGTGTTGTACATCTCCGAGGCAGGGGTTTACGGGTTTCTACCATTTGATATTCATGGTTTCTATTATGCCATGTTATCTGTTTCAGCATCAATAAAGTTTATTTGGCTTTAAAGATAAACCATAAAAGTCATACAAACTTCAATATACCATTATTCAGGTTAAAATATTGACAAATATAATAAATTCCAGGTTATCAAAACACAGAGTAAAAATACATGATTTACAATACAGATGATAATTACCACTTGACCTGAGTTTGACGGCAACCCGTAAAAAGTTAAGAGTATACAAAACAGTATTACTAGAAAGAAGTTGTAAAAAGATAAAAACTGGTCTCACCCTTCTAAAACCCGTTTTTTTAAGACTAGGAATGATAAATAACTGTCTAGGAAGAGCATAAAAAGTACAAAACATTAAAAATGCATCATGTCCTGAGGAGACTCTCTGTCACAGCCACAGGGCATGAGGCACTGCCCACTGTGGGAGCCATGGGGGTATGCCAATAAGTAATAAAAGAGGTCAAGCTGGAACCTCATCAATAAAAAATGAATTTAGGAACTTTTAAGCCCTAAAATAAAGGCTCTGTGGTAGGCACAGTTTTCGGTACAATGCACTTTCGCACATTGGGCTTACACAGCTCTTTTCCCTCTCTTTCACAATGATGTGTCCTAGTCAGGACTGGTACTTTCAAACACACACAGGAGCAGACTGATGCCTAGTCCCAACTCCCCACTCAAGACTCATCCGCAAGGAACTACATTCTCCGTTGCAGGTAAGTACCAAGGGGGGAAAGGGGAATGGGATAAAAGAAGAGACTGCCCTGTAGTCTTCTTGGTTCACTGTCTCTCTTGTCTTGATCTTCTTCTTAAGAGCTGTAATAAATGTACATCGGTTACCTTATACTTCTTTTCTACAGCACTTTACCTTTTTTAACTAAACAACTGTATTATCTCTTACCAGGAACCTTCTTAGGGCTTGCCTCTCTTCTGTTCTGTTGGCTGATGTTTTTTCTTTATTATCTAGGTTCGCTAGAAGTTCAATTCTACTAATCTTGAAGAGTAAAATAACTTGGTAAGTATCTTTCTCTATTTCTACAATGTTCTTATATTGTCGTGTACATATTTTTCCTTACTTACTATATTGATCTCTAGCTTCCTCTATTAATCTCTCTTGGTATTTTCAATGTAGTGATATTATATCTTTTTGTGATTCTTGACAAAGATAACTCGAGGGCTATCTTATCAGCAACAACTTGAGTGACAAAAGTAATTTCTGTCTGAATCCAAAACAACCAAATACTCATCTTGCAACTGGCCAATAAACTGAGGAGGTTCGCTAACTCAGCCGAGTTATGCTTTTATCAAATAACCAAACGTCACATAATCTCTACATTCAAGGTATCGGTTAAATTCACCTTAGGTCAACTACAGATAACCAAATAAGACTCTCAGCTTTAGCGGAAAACTGTCTCCTCAGAAGTTTCTCACCAAAGAATCGTTTCTTCACTGTAATGCTACTCTTAGCACATGCGCATACAATTTTCAGCCGACTAAGTTTTTATTCACACTGCGCATACTCATTCATGACTACTTTTCCTTGGCACTTGCGCACTAACAAACGACTCAGGTAACATGCGCCAAGACCCAAACACTGACCTGTGGACCTCTTCCCTAAACCGGACCCGACGTGGAAGCCCGGATCGACTTAGATGGAAACCCTAGCTGACTAAACATGACGCTCGAGAAGTAGGTCTTCTCCTTGGAATCTTCTCGGTGAAGTGCGCCGAGAAATGTTAACGCGCACACTTCACCTGTGTTCAGGGAATGAGGGCTGAGAACTAGACCGCTAAACGGTGGGGGTGCTGGCGGCCATCTTAGATGTCAATGTCGCCAGCACACTCGCAAACTCCAGGCACGATGGGCCCTGGGATAGATAAACCATGAAGCAGAGGTTGACATCAGAGCCACAACAGGGCTGCGGGGAGGAAACCTCCCATGAGCCCTGACAGTCCTTAATAAACACTCCATGGCCCAAACGAGGTCCCTTTCACAAATACCCTCAGGGTTCGTAAAAAGATCTGCTCTTCCTAGCCTGGCAAGGCCAACTCTTATATACTGAAGCCATCGGATAGGTGAGACATGATCAAGAGAAAGACAATCCCGTAGGACGTCTTTACTAAGCATGGGCGTAAAATCCGTTCCGCTCGCGGATTTTTCGGATTTTCGGCAAATCCGCAATCCGCGAACTCTCGCGGATGTGGCGAAAATACGCAAATCCGTGCGAAGCGGATTTTTTGCTTGTGTTCGCACTGCTCGCGGTCCGCGACGCGGGCAGCAACAATCTCGCACTCGCGAAAGTCCAAAAATTACAATTGGGGAGGGGTGAAGGAAGTGGCCCAGTCTCCAACTTCCTGTTCCTGTCCAGCAAGCTCCTCCCATAGGGGTGGGGTGAAGGAAGTGCCCCAGTCTCCAACTTCCTGTTCCTGTCCAGCAAGCTCCTCCCATTGCTTAGTCCATTTCCTGGCCACTTTGATTTCGATCTTGACTGGGAAGGATTACTTTTTGTGGATGCTGCTGGATATTTGGATTTGAGGCCTTTTGGATTACTTTTGGATTCGAAATTTTATTTCACAAGGAAGTAAGTTGATGTTGTTTGTTTGTGGTGATTTTTGTATGTGTTGCTTGTTTTTCGACTTTTTGGGGGGGAAAATCTGCAAGTTCGCGAGCTGAGGATTTTTTTGCTTGTGTTCGCACTGAACACAAGCAAAAAAATGAACACCATACCCAGACACATAGGAATGAATGAAAAACAAGATGGCGGCCCGATCACGTGCGCGTAAGTAAGTTCGCACGCGATTTCTCTCGCGAACTCGTGCGAACTTGCATTCGCAATGCGCTCATTGCGCGAGATTACACATAGCGGGCGGAAACGGAAATACGTCACGCAAACAAAATGGCTCGCACGAGTTCGCGGCTTCCACGGTCGAGTTCGCACGACGCCGCGCCTTGCGAATAGGGCGAAATTACCGAAAAACGAGTTTTGCAAAAGCAAAACCAACGAGCAGGTGCAAAAGTTCGAGCTCATCATTTCTAACCATTTACCTGTAGTGCTTTCTGAAGGGGCCCTCCAGAATCCGGTTGCCTACTTGCAACTATTGTGTGACCCTGCTCTGACAGTCACAGAATAGTTACAAGTATGCCATTGCATCCTGTTATTGCAACAAAAAGGAAAGGGAGCAGACAAGCAGGTGCCAGCCTTCATTAATGTCAGTTGGGGCAGGGCAGGTGTTGTTGTTTGCAAAACTTAGTGCAGGTGTGCTTGGCTTTGCCACAAAAATGTACACTCACTAGTCAATCAGAGGATGCTGTGATGACACCGAGGGTGGCATGGGTGTGCCAGCCAGAGGGTGGCATGGGTGAACCAGAGTGCCAGTGTTGACAGAGGATGGCAGTGCTTTGCTTTGCCCCAATAATGTACACTGGTGAACCAGAGGGTGCTGTGATGACACAGAGGGTGACATGGGTGAGCCAGAGGGTGGCATGGGTGACCAAAGAGAGTGCCAGTGGTGACAGAGGGTGGCAGTGATGAAGAAAGCCTTGCAAACAGGCTGGGCACGTAGAAACAACAAGTTCGCAAAACTGGCGACCCGACAAGTAAGTTCGCAATTTGCGAAATTGTACAAAACCCTCGCGAACTTGCAGAAACCCGTGCGAACACACACACCCCCAAAAAAATACGCAAATCCGCGAGAATTTGCGTATTTTGTGGATTTTCGCAATCCGCAAATACGCAAATCCGCAAATTCGCGGATTGCGAATCCGCAAAATCCGCCCATGCTTAGTCTTTACTAAGTGTGTTCTCTTGCTTAGCCCAGATCTTGAGCCACAAAGATGAAAGGCCAGATCATCAGAAAGGAAGGACATCCCCAGTTCCTCATGAACAACATAAGATGGAGTACATTGCGGAACAGAAAGAACTCTTCGCAAGAAGGAGTTTTCAGTGCTTTGCTCAGCCCCAAGCTTGATGTGGCCCCGTATCTCACTCCCATAACTAACCGTTGAGATACATTTTGCCTAGTAGAACATCAAGAGGGCCCTTCATTGTCTTCCCTTCCACTCTGCTTGCAAAGTTAAAAACGGCTGTGGAGGCTTTAACTAGATCCCCTTTCTTACATTTAAGCAAGGGACACCAACAAAAGGAGTCAGCAAACACTACTCCCAAGTAGAAGAAAACATTTGTCTTGGGTATAGAAAACATTTGTTTTGGGTATTGATGAGCATCTAATTTAAAAATGGGCTTCTTTGCCTCAGCCTTTCCGGCGCCCACCTGCTTGATGTAAGATTTGGAGTGGTTCACCGGCAGGTCCAGCTCCTCCACAAATGGGGCGAAAGAGAGGAGAAGTTGTAAGCCCCTTGCTGTCCTCGTCAGGAGGACTGCGTCTTCCGCGTATAGGAGGACCGGCAGGCTATACTTGCCTATCTGGGGACTATCTGCTTTTTTTGCTACGGGGGCCTTCTATAGGGAATTGATGTATAAGTTAAAAGGGAAGGGTGCGAGGATACACTCATGGCGCACCCCTCTCTAATGTTAAACTGGCGGGACACTTTCAAGTCCTTTGAGTAACGGACTAATGCCCTAGAATCTCAGTGAAGATCCCTCAGGAAACAAATAACGTTATTGTCAATGCCGATGGATGACATCACCTGCCATAACTTGGACCTATTCACGCAGTCAAAGGCTGACGACAGGTCCATGAAGGCTAGATATATGGGGCAGACGCAAGCTACAGTATACTTATAAAGGACAAGATATAAGTTTAGAGACTGCTCTACAGTGGAACGACCAGGGCGGAAGCCGTTTTGAATCTCGTATAGAAAATGACTTTCATCCGCCCAGGATACCAGTCTGTCAAGAATCATGCGGCTCACCCCCTTCAGCACAGAGTCTAGGATGGAAATGGGCCTGTAACACGAGGTGTGGTCCAGATCACCCTTTTTAAATACCGGGAATATAGTGGATAAAGCAGAGGAATCAGGGTGGCCAACCCGAACTGAAGCATTAATGACAGCTGTGGGGGCGGTCACCCATATTTCTACATGGGCAAAGTAGAGGTCAGGCAGGATCCCGTCTGACCCAGGAGCCTTACTTTTAGTCAGACCTAGTATACCAGCTCTTAACTCCTGGGTGGTAAAAACTAGATCCGCCTTAACTTCCACCCTTTCCTGCCCCTCAATTAGCATAGTGTCCAACTGAAAAATACACTCAAAATGATGAACCCAATCGTCTTCCGTGATATGGGCGTCCAGTAGATGAACATTATATTCTGGAAGGAGTGGGCTATTGATGATAAGCCATAACTTAGAGCTGTTACGCAATGTACTTGCCTCCACTAAGTTAGACCAGGCCTCCTCCTTCAGGATGGACTTGTGAGTTGCTAACGCAGCCTTGTTTGCTCTACGGAAACCTTTAACCACCAACATATCTCAGGGCTTATCGCTCATTGCCTGTCTCAGCTTCATGAAAGCCTGGGAACACGCAGAATCAAACCATCTTGGGCCTATTGACTTGAGGCCCCCATCCGGGGCCCATAATAGCCTCCATATAACAGTGGACATCGTTCCAAATGCACCCAAGATGTTCGAGGCACTTGCCTCGACGTCAAGACGGGTGGCATACTCCCTACAACACTGGTTTGCGAGAGACTTATGAAGTAACTCTGGTGCTATACACCCCGATTTAGACCCCTCCCCACCTTAACCACTTTAATCGGGACCCCCCCAGCCCACCTCGTTGCATCTGTGTACTAGGGACCAACCATCCTGTTGCAACACAAATGGGATTATGGTCACTAAATTCACTTGTCTGGACAGAAAAATCTGTAACCAAGGAAAAGAAAGGGGTAGATACAAAGGTAAAATCTATAAAGGTGTCACAACCTCTCCCAATGACAGTGGGAGTGATATCTGCTTTCCCCGGAGGCAACTTATTCATGACTGATATTGAATCAAATTCAAGCAGAATTGAGTTGAACTCAGTGCCCTGAGGGGTGTGTTCCATATGCAGGCCTGATTGTCGTGTACGACCCATGGCTTCCACTCCTCCTTGTCTGAAGTCCCAACACATGTGGATGTTAAAATCCCCTGTTAAGAAGATATAATGCCAGTTCTGACTTATCAAGATGCCACCCCGCAATACTGACCCCAGCGGCATTATGTTACGCTCATCCTCGTGTGTAATTCCTGCATTATAAAAATGTACCAAAATGAGTCTGCTCCTGCCACTAGGCAGCAACATCACATGTACACTGGATGAGTCATAAAGTGCAGTAACAGAGATGTCAAGGACAGCTAACGAGTGAGTCGCCCTCAGCTCTCTGACAGGGATGGAATTGCTGGGATGAAAATGGTTTTGTAGCCATCCAGGTGGTCAATCAATCAATCAATCATATCATTTGTAAAGCGCACTACTCATCCGTGAGGGTCTCAAGGCGCTGGGGTGGGGAATGCTGCTACTGCTCGAAAAGCCAGGTCTTGAGGAGTTTTCTGAAGGTCAGCAGGTCTTGGGTCTGCCGTAGGTGGATGGGGAAGGTGTTCCAGGTCTTGTTGGCGAGGTGGGAGTACGATCTGCCGCCGGAGGTCGCACTTCGTAAGCGGTGGACTGTGTCGAGGTCAAGGTTGGCGGAGCGGAGCTGGCGGGTGGGGGTGTAGAAGCTGAGCCGTCTGTTGAGGTACGTTGGTCCGGTGTTGTGGAGTGCCTTGTGTGTGTGGGTGAGGAGCTTGAAGGGTATTCCTCTTGTTGACCGGGAGCCAGTGCAGGTCTCTCAGGTGGGGTGCGATGTGGCTGCAGCAAGGGATGTCGAGATCAGACATGCAGAGGCATTCTGGATGCGTTGGAGCCGTCTCAGGAGTTTGGCGGAGGCTCCTGCATAGAGGGCATTTCCATAGTCCAACCTGCTGTTGACGAGGGCCTTGGTGACCGTTCTTCTTGTTTCAGTGGGGATACACTTGCAGATCCTGCGGAGCATGCAGAGGGTGTTGAAGCAGGAGGAGGAGACGGCGTTGACCTGTTTAGTCATGGAGAGGGTGGAGTTGAGGATGACCCATAGGCTGCGTGCGTGGTCGGTGGGTGTTGGGGCGGTTCCCAGTGTGGTCGGCCACCAGGAGTCGTCCCAGGCCGAAGGGGTGGATCCGAGGATGAGGACATCTGTCTTGTCCGAGTTCAGCATCAGTCGGCTGTTCCTCATCCATTCAGCAAAGGCCTTCATTCCTTCAAGAAGGTTGGTTTGGGCGGTGTGGGGGTCCTTGGTGAGGGAGAGGATCAGCTGGGTGTCATCGGCCTAGGAGATGATGTTGAGGTCGTGCCGGTGGGCGAGTGGTGCCATGTAGATGTTAAACATAGTTGGGTTGAGAGATGAGCATCGGGGTACGCCGCAGATGATCTTGGTGGCTTGTGAGCGGAAGGGGGGAAGGCGGACGCTCTGTGTTCTGCCAGAGAGGAAGGAGGTGGAAGTCCAGGGCCTTCTCTTGGATCCCGGCATTGTGGAGGAGTGTTCTTAGTGTGTGGTGGCAGACCGTGTCGAAGGCGGCTGACAGGTCCAGGAGGATGACGGCCGCCGTTTCTCCGTTGTCCAGCAGGGACTTGATGTCATCGGTGGCGGCGATGAGGGCAGTCTCGGTGCTGTAGTTGCTGCGGAACCCGGACTGGGAAGGGTCCAGGATGTTGTTCTCCTCGAGGTAGCGGGTCAGTTGTTCATTGACGGTCTTCTCGATGACCTTTGCCAGGAACGGGAGCAGTGAGATGGGCTGGAAGTTCTTGAGGTCTGCCTTGGGTTTCTTGAGTAAGGCGTTGATTTCGGCATGCTTCCAGCTCTCTGGGAAGGTTGCTGTCTCGAAGGAGGTGTTGATGACTTTCCGGAGATGGGGTGCGATGGCTGTGCTGGCTTTGTTGAAGATGTGGTGTGGGTATGGGTCTGACGGAGATCCGGAGTGGATGGTGTTCATGATCTTGATGGTGTCGCCGTCTTTAGTGTTGGTCCAGGAGAGCAGGCGGTTGGTGCGGATGGTGGTCGTGGGGACGGAGGTCTCGATGGTTGTCGGGGTGGTCGTGGCATTGAAGCTGTCATGGATGTCTGCGATCTTGCGGTGGAAGAAGGTGGCCAGCGAGTCGCACAGGTCTTGCGAGGGTGGGATGTCGTTGCTATTGGAGCTGGAGTTGGAGAGTTTCTTCACGATGTTGAAGAGCTCTTTGCTGTTGTGCGCGTTGTTGTCTAGATGGTCTTTGAAGGAGGTCCTTTTGGCGGATCTGATGAGGTGATGGTGTCTGCGGGTGGCGTCCCTGTGGGCTGCGTGGCTGTCCGGTTTTCGTTCATGGAGCCAAATCTTCTGCAGCTTTCAGCAGGTTTGCTTGGAGGCCCGGAGGTCTTCAGTGAACCTGCTGGCTTTTTTGTTGGTGTGACTATTGGAGGGTTTCTTGATCGGGGCGAGGGTGTTGGCGCAGTCGTTCATCTACAGTCTGAGGTTGCAGGCGGCGGTGTCGGGGTCGGTGGGGTTGGCGGGTGGGCTCTTGGCGAGGCTGGTGGTTAGCTGGTCTTCGGTGACTTTGCTCCAGCAGCATCCAGGCATCTGTTGGGTGCGATGGTGCGTGGTGGGTTTCTTGAAGGTGAAGTGGATGCAGCGATGGTCGGTCCAGTGGAGTTCGGTGGTGTGGTTGAAGGAGACGGAGAAGATGGGGTCAAGCGTGTGACCGGCGGAGTGGATGGGTGTTGTGATGACTTGTCTGAGTCCGAGGTTGGCTAGGTTGTCATTCAGGGTGGTGGAGTTGGTGTCGTTGTTCTTGAAGTGGAAGTTCAGGTCCTCGAGGAGGATGTAGTCCATGGAGGCGAGGGTGTTTGTGCTGACAAAGTCAGCGATGGAGTCGCTGAACTGTGGTCGGGGTACGGGGAGTCTGTAGAGGAGGGTTTCTCTGAGGGTGGTGTTGGGGTCGGTGTGGATCTGGAAGTGCAGGTATTCGGCGGTGCTGAGGGTGTCGTCTGTGTTGGTCGAGACTCTGAGAGTGTTCCTGTGGATGATGGAATTGTTCTCGATGGCCCAAGTTTCCTGGAGACATATCATATCGAAACTTTTCACAAGTGCCAACCATCCAGGATTATCAATCTTACTTGCCAGCCCTGCGATGTTCCAGGAAAGGCAACAAACACCCTCCATTCCTACTCAATACCTGGTCCGGGGGTGGTTATCTGCTTTGTGTTAGGCTGGATTATTTCCATTTCTGTATTACATTTTTTCTTTTCCTCCGGGTAGGTCCGGGTAGGTCGCTTCTCCACCGCTGCAGCGCCTCCTCAGCCTGCCCCCGACCTCTGCCTGCCTGCGACCTCGACCCTCCTGCCTGCCGCCTGCTGCTGCCTCATCCACCCACCTTGCCAGTGTGCCTGTGCCTGCTCCCCGCCTTTTCTTTCTGTACCCCCTGTGTGCCTGTAGCCCCTGTAACCTCTCACCCCGCTCCGCTGCTACCCCGTTTTTCCCGCTGCTAACCCCCCTACGGCCCGCCCCCGTGTCCATTGGCTCGCCTGCCCTCCCGCCTCCCAGCTGACCCCAGTTAAAGGGGGCAGCTGCGCGACGGAGACAGCGACCCTTGACCCTCGGGGTAGGTCGCTTCTCCACCGCTGCAGCGCCTCCTCAGCCTGCCACAGACCTCTGCCTGCGACCTCGACCTTCCTGCCTTCCGCCTGCTGCTGCCTCTTCCACCCGCCTTGCCAGTGTGCCTGTGCCTGCTCCCCACCTTTTCTTTCTGTACCCCCCGTGTGCCTGTAGCCTCTGTAACCCCTCCCCCCGCTCCGCTGCTCCCCCGTTTTTCCCGCCGCTGACCCTCCCGGAAGCCCCGCCCCTCCGTGCCCATTGGCTCGCCTGACCTCCCGCCTCCCAGCTGACCCCTCCTCCCCCTCCCTCTTATGGAGACCCCACAGTCTGCACCCATCCGCGCCTGGACCGCGCCCAGCACCAGGACCCCTGGCCCTCGACGATGCCAGCCCACCCGACGGACCTACGATGCCACCACCATCCACGCACTCAACGCCGGCCGGAACCGAGTTATCCCGAAATGCACCCACGGACCCTTCACCTGCCAAACCTGCAAATTCACCTGCCTCCGAACCTGCACCACACCCGCTAAGCCAGACACCAGCAACAATCATCTCAAGTGCATCCTGCTCAAAACCCGCACCGTAAACAGACACGCCGTCGAACTCTGGAACCTCCTCGACACAACCTCACCAGACGTCACCACCTCACAGAAACATGGATGAACGCCTCCACAGCCCCCGACATAGCCATAGCCATCCTGGATCGCTAAAAGATCACCCGGAGGGACTGCATCAACCAAACCGGAGGAGGCATCACCATCATCCACAGAACCACCATCCGCATCATGACCAACTCCGACGACACCCTCACCGCCGCGGAGCACCTTCACTTCCAGATACACACCGACCCCAAGACCACCCTCAGGGGTACTCTCATCTACTGACCCCCGGGACCACACACCCAATTCAGCAAAGCCATCGCAGACTTCATCAGCCAGCAGGCCCTAACCTCCTCAGACTACATCCTCCAAGGGGACCTCAACTTCCACCTGGAGAACAACAATGACAGCAACACCGCAGCCCTACTGGACAACCTTGCCAACCTCGGACTCAAGCAACTGGTGAACACCCCCACCCACTATGCCGGCCACACGCTAGACCCCATCTTCTCCTCCAGCAAGCACATCTCCTTCAGCCACACCATCGGACTACACTGGACAGACCACAGCTGCGTCCACTTCAACTTCGAAAGAACCACGACTCACCACCACCCGCAACAAGTTCCCCGCAGAAGCTAGAGCAAGATCACCACCGACCAGCTCACCAACTCCCTCAGACAGAAACCTCCCACCAACACGAAGGACCCCAACAAAGCAGCCCGCAACCTCACTCAGTGGCTCACCAACTGCGACGATGACCTCACACCGCTGAAGTACCCTCCCAGCAGACCCGGCAGCAAGAGGGCCTCGTGGTTCACCAACGACCTCATAAACTCCAAGAAAACCTGGCGCACCCTTGAGAAAGCATGGCGCCACGACCAGACAACAGAAAACATGTTAGCCCTCAAGGACGCCACCCGCAAACACCACCAGCTGATCCGCACCACCAAGAGGACAACATTCAAAGAACGATTGGACAACAACACCCACAACAGCAAGGAACTCTACAGCATCGTTAAAGAGCTCTCCAACCCCAGCGCCAGAAACAACAGCATCACACCGTCGCAAGACCTCTGCGACTCACTCGCCTCGTTCTTTCACCGCAAGATCGTCGACATACACAACAGCTTCGGCGCACAGTCCACGCACCCAAACACCGAACCAGCGCACCCCACCACCACCCTCTGCACCTGGACCCCGGTTATCACCGAAAGCACCACCCGCATGATGAACACCACCCACTCTGGCTCCCCAACCGACCCCTGTCCACACCACATCTTCAACAAAGCAGACACCATCATCGCACCCCATCTCGGGGACATCATTAACTGCTCCTTCGCATCTGCCACCTTCCCGGAGAGCTGGAAACATGCCGAGCACAGCGCCCTCCTGAAGAAACCCACCGTGGACCCCACGGACCTCAAGAACTTCTCCCCCATCTCGCTCCTCCATTTTCCTGCCAAAGTCCTCGAGAAGACCGTCAAAAAACAACTCTCCGCCTTCCTTGAGGCAAACAGATCCCTCGACCCCTCGCAGTCCGGCTTCCGAGCAAACCACAGCACCGAGACCGCTCTCATCGCAGCTACCGACAACATCAGGTCCCTGCTCGACAAAGGGGAAACAGCCGTCCTCATCCTCCTAGACCTCTCTGCAGCCTTCGACACCGTATGCCACCGCACCCTACAACAGCGCCTCGGCAACACCGGAATCCAAGGAATGGCCTTGGAGTGGATCATCTCGTTCTTCGCTGGAAGAACCCAGAGAGTCCGCCTCACCCCGTTCCGTTCCGCGACCACCAAAGTCATCTGCTGCGTTCCTCGCTCAGCCCCACCCACTTCAACGTCTACCAGAGCCCCCTTGCAGCCATCGCACGCCAACACAACCTCAACATTATCTCCTACGCTGACGACTCCCAGCTGATACTCTCCGTCACCAACGACCCCACCACCGCCAGAACCAGCCTCCAGGAAGGAATGAAAGACGTCGGGGAATGGATGAAGCTCAGCCGTCTGAAACTGAACTCAGACAAGACGGAAGTCCTCATCCTGGGACCTTCCCCCTCTGCCTGGGACGACTCCTGGTGGCCCCTGGCCATGGGCTCCGCACCCAAGCCAACGGACCATGCACGCAACCTGGGCTTCATCCTGGACTCCTTGCTCACAATGACCAAACAAGTCAACGCCGTCTCGTCATCCTGTTTCAACACCCTGCGCATGTTCCGTAAGATCTTCCGGTGGATCACCACCGATACCAGGAAGACGGTCACCCAGGCCCTCGTCACCAGCCGACTGGACTACGGTAACACCCTCTACGCGGGAACCACAGCCAAACTCCACAAAAGACTCCAGCGCATACAGAACGCTTCTGCACAACTCATCCTGGACATCCCCCACCACAACCATATCTCTGCCCATCTGAGAGACCTGCACTGGCTCCCCATCAGCAAGAGGATCACGTTCAGGCTCCTCACCCACACACACAAGGCTCTCCACGACACTGGCCCCAAATACCTCAACAGCCGCCTCACATTCTACACACCCACCCGCCAGCTTCGATCCACCAACCTCGCCCTCGCCTCCAACCAACGAATCCGCAGAACCACCGCCGGAGGAAGATCCTTCTCCTACCTGGCGGCCAAGTCATGGAACTCCCTCCCCACCCACCTTCGGCTGACCCAGGACCATCTCTCCTTCAGGAAGCAACTCAAGACCTGGCTGTTCGAGCAGTAGCGTCTCCTCCTCCTCCCAGCGCTTTGAGACCCTAGCGGGTGAGTAGCGCGCTTTACAAATTTTGTTGATTGATTGATTGATTGATTGATTGATTTTCAGTTCAATGGTTTTTTTTATATATAAAAGACAGGAGGCCTGGCAAGATGATATATTTTAACCTAACTCCTGTTAAGGTGCTTAAAGTTTAATTTCTGATACTGTATTTTTTTAAATCAACAAATAAGCTTCAAACTTTTCAATTAAGTTCACTTACCAGAGTGGAGACATAATGTCTCTCTGAGGTAGGGCAGCACACCCATCCAGGAAGAGGAATCTTCTGTTCCAGGCTTGTCTTTTGCACAGGTGTAGTCCTGTCCACCGGCTCCTCCTTGTTTGTTATGTTGGTCACACTGGTTCACAGCTATGGGGGGAAAAGAAGAGGGACTGATTTAAAGAGAGAGAGAGAGAAGGTGAGAGACAGAGATTAAATAAGAGAACTCAGAAGAAAGAGAGCTACAGGCAAAGAGAGATAAAAGGAAAGGTGAGGACAAGAGAGCCAGAGGGAGAAGCTGAATAGAGAGAGAGAGACAGACAGAGACAGAGAAAGAGACAAAGAGTTGAAAGGAAGACTAAGATAGCATGAAAGACACAGAGCAAGATAAAGGGAACAGAGAGAGAGAAGAGGGAATGAGTGAAATGCAAATGGAGAGAAAGAAACAGTTGAAATAGAAAGAGGAAGCAAGAGAGAGAGAAAGAGGGGTAAAGGCAGAAATATATCTAGCAATGGATAGATAGAGGGGGGAGTGGAAGAGAGTTTGAGAAATAGTGAAAAAGAGGTAAGGAAAAAGAAAGTATGTAAATTACTACTCTTGTAGTATTATTCCATTATAAATCCCATTACTCATAAACACTTTTGTAAATCAGCCATAAGGTGTTTTTTGAATCATGGTTATATTGTCCATAGACACAAGGTGGGAAGGAAAGGTTAGACAAGCATTTGCAATGCAATAGGTCTCGCATTTACGCAAGTTTGAGTTATTGGCATTGTAAATGACAATGCTTTTTGTTTATGTTGTGGTTCTTAAAACCTAAATAAAAACAATAAAAAAGTCATGCAGGTGAGCGTTGCATGCACAAAGCGGCAGGCACCGCGCGGTGCCTGCCTCTTTGTGCATGCATATGCAGGGGGGAACCATAGGTACCCCCCATGTGCACCCCCCAACACCCTGGGGGCTCGCAACGAGCCACCAAAAACGAAAGACCACATGCTTTTCCACGGCGGAAAAGCATGTATTCTACCCCATCCTAATATGGCTGGCGGTGTCTGATAGACACCACCACCATATCAGAGCTTTTCCGCCGCGGTCGGAATGCGACCGCGGCGGAAAAGCGGCGGATGGTTTTTCTGACCCACCAGCCATCCTAATCTGGCGGTGGGTCTTTGGAGCCTCCGCAGCGGTGAATCCGCATCCTCCGGGCCGCTGGTGGCTTCCGCCGGCCCAGAGGATGCGGATTCACCGCGATCCTAATCGGCCCCTATGTGTGTTAAACCAAACGAAAGATTTGTTTACACAGCAGAAATGCTGAACTCACATATTTGAAGGTGCGCAGAAATGAAATAATGAAGAAAAAGGTGGCTCTGTAAATTAATTGTGCAAAAATCAAGAGCGTTGAACCTTATGAAGCATAAATACAGGCAGCGTTTAAATACCGTTCCATAAGACTCAAGTTGTGGTGCTGTATTAAGTATTTAACAACAAAAGGAGAGGTAGGGAGAATGAGGCACTCTCTTAGTCCCCGGTTAGTTATGCAAAAACAAGAAAAGAGAGGTCAGATCAAACACTTGATCAATCTAAGCGTAATCTATACAGACCACAATTCAAGGAGTCAACACAAGATTAGATTATCACATCCGATTTGGGTGATAAAGAAAGCCCTCACACACTGACCTAGTCAGTGTCATGCTTCATCATCGGGCCCCACCGAAAGAGGCCGAATGCCTCTTCGGTGTGCTACGACGCCAGAAAGACTGCGGAGCTGGTTTTGTGTGTGGAGGGCGTGCTCTTGTTTACAGTGAAATATTAAAAGTGCCTAAAAAAGGGTATCGAAATTTTTTTTTTAAGAAATGATCCCTGAGGCACAAAGTAAAGAGTATTACGTGTCTGTATTTACATGCCAAGGTTCAAGATTCGTAAAATACAGAATATACTCAGTTTCTTTCAGTCAACATGTTTCAGCCATAAGGGTGGTATATTACCGTGGCATTCTTCAGGACTATACCCCGGCGGTATGGGCTCTCTAATCACCCACCCTGACCTGGGGACGTGAAAGTGAAAATAAAGAGTGAAAAAAGTGCATAAAAATATTGGAAGAGTGAAATACTCGATTCCAAAAAAATACTCCGTAAATTTGGAGTGTCACTGCACTTTCAAAAGGGGCGCTACTAGCACCATGGGTCTCGCTGATAAACCTGGTTGTGGCCTCAAATCCGGACCCAAATCCGGACCCAGAGGATATCCTCGGGGTCCGGATTTGAGGCCACAACCAGGTTTATCAGCGGGTCGAGAGCGCTGAGGGCGATGTGCCAGGTCGCTCCGACCCCCTCCCGAGACCCATGGTGCTAGTAGCGCCCCTTTTGAAAGTGCAGTGACACTCCAAATTTACGGAGTATTTTTTTGGAATCGAGTATTTCACTCTTCCAATATTTTTATGCCCTTTTTTCACTCTTTATTTTCACTTTCACGTCCCCAGGTCAGGGTGGGTGATTAGAGAGCCCATACCGCCGGGGTATAGTCCTGAAGAATGCCACGGTAATATACCACCCTTATGGCTGAAACATGTTGACTGAAAGAAACTGAGTATATTCTGTATTTTACCAATATTGAACCTTGGCATGTAAATACAGACACGTAATACTCTTTACTTTGTGCCTCAGGGATCATTTATTTAAAAAAAAAATTTGATACCCTTTTTTAGGCACTTTTAATATTTCACTGTAAACAAGAGCACGCCCTCCACACACAAAACCAGCTCCGCAGTCTTTCTGGCGTCGTAGCTGTATTAAGTATGCCATTTGTAACAAACAGGCATGTGTCATAGTAGAAATTAAATTGAATCCTTTGTGACCTTTAAGGAGTCCTGAGTAATAGGTGACAATAGATGAGAGATAAAATATGCGAGAATGAAACCTTTGAATTGAATTGCCGGTCAATAAATACACTTTGAGGGAACGTAAAATACAACATTAATCTTTTACCTTTTGGGAGCTAAGAGGATAAAGAAGTCAAGTATGGCTTTGAGTAAACAAATGCATTTTAAAAAGGAGTCAGTTGTTTCTTGGGGAGAATTGCAAAGGACTGTTACAAAATAGGAGGAGAATCCATTATAGGAAGTTGTATTGAGTGCGGTGGGAGAATCCTAACTAATAAGAGCACAATGAACACTATCATATCACACGTGGAAGTGATAAACAAATATGTATTAACGGTATCCAGTGCACGGTCACTCATGGCCCAATACATAGTATATGTAGCAGCTTAGCAAGGGCATAATCACTACAGTTAATTGTTTCAACTATAAATATTAGTTAAAAAGACACAAGGAGAAGCACAAGCTTAACCTATCACATGTCTATTTTAGAATCAAATTCCCTGTTCCAGTTTCTCTGCAAACCTCTATTTACAAATATCTAAATGCGGCTGGCCCATAATGCTCCAGCTCAGATTAACAGATGTTTGTCAACTTACCATTAAAATCAAGAGATCTCTCCTAAACACCTGCAATAGCTCTCCTCAAAGTCCAGACTTATTTGCTCAAGATACCAAACAGGAAATATGGTTCAAAGTTTACTCTATCTGCTCTTGCCAACCAGATCATTCCTCTTCAGCACTTTGCCATTTTATTGTATGTATAGCCTTTATTTCAAGCAGACTCTGGTGTTCCGATACAGCACCACAGTCATAAATAGTGTGTAAGGTAGGACCAATGATACATTTATTCTAGAAAAACCAGACCAAATAAATCGATGAAAAAACAACATTAAAAAATTAAATCTCTGCCGGAACTACAGAACGCCCCAGCCACAGACACCTCTGCACCAGTCTGTTCCAGGAAGCTCTGCTCCCACATGACAACTCAAGGGGAGAGCTTTGCTCCTCATGACAACTCAAGGGGAGAGCTTTGCTCCTCATGGCAGACTCCATTAAAAGATACATTATCTCAGTAGACCCAAGCGCTGCCACCTTCCACCTAGGCTCAGTCCTGACACGATTAAATTCTGGGCCTTACGTGCAAAGGATCTCCATCCACAGCATGATGGACATGACGACAAAGTCTAAACTTTAAGATATCAGCAATGAGGATATTTAAATAAACAGACAAATAATGGTAAAGAATTAAGAGTGTAAATGTTTTTATTTGCAATTGGAGTGCTTTTGGTGCTGTAATAAGTTCACTTTGGTAGCAGATTCAACTGTTACAGCTGCTTCACAATGAAGCCAGGAGTGGTTAGTTGGCAGACTTAAGCAAGGACATTAACTAACTACCTCCGTTGTTTTGTATAAGTCCACAGACCCAGAAGTACAGTAGTTCCTGAGCGGATGAGAAACAATTATGTTTCAAGAGGTCCACTGTTGCAATTTACGTTGCTTCTTAAGAACCATTCTAGGATCTGCGTGCAGACAGTGGGCGATATACGTATATGCAAGGTCTCACTTTATATACTCCTCTATCATTCAGTAGGCCCGTTTCAGAGGAAGGCGAGTCTGCATGGAAAAACGCAAGTGAATTGCACATCCGTTGTGATCTTAAAACAATGGCTCATATGCCACTCTTGGGAAAAAAACATTATTAAAGGATAAACACCAACATTTTGAATTTGCTGCAGAAACAGATACGTTTACTTGTCCTGCATTAAAATGAGTAAACCCTTAGGCACAAGCGCTCGAATATATTTCAAAATTAAAATGGAATCTTCCTTTCGTTTAGGAACCTGAACATCGGCTCAAGAAGAATCAAGGCCTTCGTTGCCTCCATCTCTAGGTGAGGCAGCGTTACAATGAACTTCACGCCCACCCATGTAAAGTTCAAATTCCTGGGTCCTAATCGCCTACTTATCTGATCACAGCCTTGCCCATTACACATTTACACTCTCCCCAACTTGTCCGCGTTTTTTTTTTACCCCTATACACTCACTATTGTCCCACATCTGTGGTAAATAAATAAATAATACCCTATTTTTGAATGAATAAATGAATAACAGATAGCTCAATAAATAAGAGTCAAGATTCGAGGTAGTAGGAGTTTTGCAGGTTTAATACAGCATAAGGACAGGGACAGGATGGCAAGGCCCAGCAGCGCTGCTGGTGTCAGGATCGGGACAAGGGGAAGTAACCTTTTAATAACAGTGCATGAGCATATATACATAACGCAAACACATAGCATTACATTGCAATAGGCGTAGCAGTGGGTGGAGCAATAGGCGTGACGCGTAGCAGTCGCGAAAGATAAGGGTAAAAAGAGGTGTAACAGGGCGTATACATAGACATGTGATGCAAACGTAACAGAATATGTCATGAATGGGGCGGAAACCATGGAGGGGGCTACCTGAGGAGCCGGGACCTCTAACCTGATGGTGCGCGCAAACTAGCAATGACGTGTTACTAGGAGAAGCTGGGGGCTATGAACTCTGTGCTAGGAGCAGAGACTGAAGTCTGGAGAGTCAGGGCGACATGTACCTAAACAGTATCTAGTATCTGATGTTTAGAGAACATGTTGATATTAAACTAGAAGTCAGGAGGGGAAAGGCTAACTTGATTCTAAGACTGGACCATGCATTATTCTACATGTAGTGCGTGATGAAGAATATTAAATGACCATTAAATGCAGTATTTCTCTAACGTGGAGATGTGAAGGCTAGACAATGACGGAAACTATCGATGCGATTCAGTAGCTTTAGGAATGCAGAGAAGGAGGACTGAACTGATAACTGGAATCATAACATATTCTTGGCAGACTCAGAGGCAGAGCCAGGGTGAGCCGGGCACTGCGAGGCAGGAAGTAAGTGAAGGGTCGAGGATACAGGTGGGGGCTGTATCGCTCCTCAGCGAGGTAGCTTTAGGAGACAGGAGCTGAATCTGGTGTCCGGGCCCTTTTGAGGCCTAGAAACGGGGACTTTTCAATAGAATAACGTGCACACTGAGAAACGTGGCAACGTAGCTTTACATAGGCCTGATATTCGTAGTATTCACGAGAACTGGAAACTGGCATACTAGAGGTGGACACAACTGTAATTGCGTCATTAATCGAACATAGGGAATGCATATGCATATTTAATCATGCACACATAACATATGATGGATGACACGTAGGGACACAGAACATGGCAAAATTTACTTTTCCACATTCCCTCCTTGTCACTACGTTTCCATCAGGAAACATCAATATTCATGATACCATCTATCATTTCATACAGTATCATTTGCTCGTCTCGAATTATCCTGGAACGGGATTTAGAACGGGGCTTGGGACTAGGAATACAAGAGGTAGCAAAGATACCGCAAATCGCAGGGCCACATTGTATACAGAGGCAGCAGCTGAATATGATCGCTACTGCAATACCTAGAAAGGACAAGACTTTCCATCCCCAGGCAGAAATTATATTCCAGAACCAACCGGACCATGTCCAGGTGCCTGGATCTTGGTGTAACAGATGGGCAATTTTATGGAGTCTGGTTATAGCTGAATAAACAGACGGCGCGTTATTTGGAATGAAAATGCAGCAACTAGATCCGATGACTCTACAGGCCCCGCCCCTATCGGCCAGTATGACGTCAAGGACGAGACGATTCTGTAAAACGACAAATCTCATAGCAGATTGCTCTTCAGTTAAGTTACCTAGAGCAGAGGCAGTCTCATTGACTACAGCTTCGAGGGTTCTGGTTAACCTACGGATCAGCTTACTATTCTGGATAGGTCCTATAAAGAAAAAGAAACCTCTATTGAAATCTGTATACTGTTCTAGAGCAGTTTCAGTATAATCGACAATGGGGGACTCCCTTCTATGTCTAATGTGTACTAGATGTGTGTTTCTATGATAATCAGGTGGGGCTAGGAAAACTGGTGGCAGTAGGAAGGCAATGTAACAGGTTCCCTCCCAATCGAGGGGCAGACGAACATATGCAGTTTGACCACAAATAAAATAAGAATGACGTGAAGCTTTGAAAATGGATTTCCCACTGTCACTATACTTGACAATAGCAGTACAATCACTATGTCCTACGTGTACGGAACCATTATTTCGGACACATAATTCGCCTTTAACTGGTAGTACTGAAATAGCAGGTAAGTCTGGAGTAGTATCAGACTGAACATTCAGGACCATGAAATTCGAAGAATAGTCACCTAAATTATACACTTCATTTTCTAGATCTAACCCGGTTCTGTGGGGGAGACCTTGCTTGTCTGGGAAACATGTACTGTTAAGAAAAGACATATCTGTTGAGGATGACGTTAACGTGGACCATGCTCCACACGAACCATTATGTGAGAATGGATAAGGAAAAAGTGGCAGAACTCCCTTCGGTATCTGGAAAGGGGGGAGTCGACCACACACCCAACAATTAGTGGCATTGCTGGTCTGGTGTGAATAATGTAACATGCGGATGAAAGAATTATTTTTCATAGCGAGGCGGTAAGAGAGTTCATGAGGAGGCAGATCACTAAACGTGTGCTCTACTGTAGCATTAGCAGACTTATTTACATGAAGAACTGGGAAATACAAGAAAAATGCATAACTGGTGCAGGAAATCATAATGCTGAGAAATAAAATGAAACATAGAAAAATGATACATCGAATTGAGTTTTGACTAACTCTCTCACTATGGGGGTCTATTTTATACATGTCAGAAACAGTCTAACCGTTTCACCTAGGGGAGGACTTAGACAATCAAACTGGCTGACTTATTTTACTAGACCGGAGTTTCAACTTATACTCCTGTTGCGGAGTTTTCTCTAACAGGGGAGGGTTTGTAGCAATGTCTTTTGCGGGACAGTCCTTGAGAACAATATTTTGGCAATCCTTCAAATCCTGGGAAATGTTCTTTGAGACGGGTTTCAGTCCATAAAACTTTTTTATATGTGAAAGGTGTACCCAGCCTTTGTGACCCTCCAACTTCACGGCTGTACGGGTGGCGAGAAGGACCTGTCGGGGCTCCTTCCAGCGTGGCTCCAGCGGACTTGAGCGGTCAAAATTGCGGACCAAGACCATGGATCCTGGAACGATTTCATGCGGTGCCACCTCGGTATTGTCTGGAAATGCGGCGGCAACCTGTGAACGACAAGAGTTGAGGGCAGACATCAAGGAAGCTAGGTAATCTGTCAGCATATTACTTGAAACATCGGTAATACTTCGGGGTCTAGGAGTACCCCACATGTTAGGGGGGCGGCCGAAAACGACCTCATACGGGGACAGACCTGATCTGGAATGTGCGACCATGCGCATATAAAATAAAGCGACTGGCAGAGCTACTAGCCAGTCCACACCTTTCTCTTTACATACTTTGGCGATTCGGATTTTCAGAGTCTGGTTATGTCTCTCTACGAGACCGGCTGCTTCAGGATGGCGTACACAATGAAACCTCCACTGGTACCCCAACAAAAGGGAAACATGCTTCATTAACTCAGATGAGAATGGTTGGCCGTTGTCAGAATATACGACTCTAGGGAGTCCATAACGGGGGAAGAACTCACGAACCAGCTGCTTGGCAGTGGTCGCGGCGGTGTAATCTGGGACTGGATATGCTTCTGTCCACCTGGACAAAGCGCATACAACTACAAGGACATACTTGAAACCTCGACATCGCTCCATCTGAATATAATCCATCTGGAGGACTTCAAAAGGGTGGTCAGGGGGCTGGAATCCACCTTGTTCCACCGGGACACTTTTACCTGGATTAAACTGACAACATATCATACAGGTACGGACTTTCTGCTTGGCTGCAGCTCGTAAATGCTTGTTGAACCAGATGTTCTGGATACTGTCTAACATAGCTTTTTCTCCTAAATGTGCTGGACTATGTGCGGTATTAATAATGACTTGAACCATAGAGTCGGGGAGAAACCATGTGGCTCTACCCTTCGTTAACCATCCTTGATCTGTCTGGACCCCTCCTTGTTCGGACCATTTCTTGATTTCTTCAGGAGTAGCATGTAACTGTATGTCTATGACATCTTGTGTAGGGTCCTTAACTGTCATGCATGTAGTCGGATCTGGAGTGTGTGTCTGTGTTGGATTAACTGGAATGTCTGGAGTCTGTGCTGTAAGCTTGGCTGTGCGATCTGCTAGATCATTACCTTGGGAAATGAAGTCAGTAACTTTCGTATGTGCTTTGCACTTCATGATAGCAATAGAAGTCGGTAAATGTATGGCATCTAACAGAGCTTGAATAAGGAGACCATGCTGAATCTTGGTTCCATGAGAAGTCATGAAACCTCTCTCCTGCCAGAGCACTCCGAAGTCGTGTACAACTCCAAATGCGTAGCGTGAATCTGTGTAAACATTAACTTTCAAGTTCTTGGCGTGTATGCAGGCTTGTGTCAGAGCAACTAGCTCTGCTGCTTGAGCGGACAGGGTGTCAATACGGTGTGTTTCAATAACTTCAGTGTCAGTAGTCACTGCATACGCGGCGACTAGTTCTCCTGTACTTGTTCTCATACATGAACCATCCACATAAAGTGTCAGGTCGGGGTCTGGTAACGGAATATCGGTCAGATCTTGTCTTGGCTTTGTCGTAATGTTAACTACTTCCACGCAGTCATGTGTGGCAGAATTCGGAGTAACTGATGGTAATAGTGTAGCAGGATTCAGGATGTTGCAGCGTCTGATTTCTATGTGTGGCTGGAACAGTGTCAATTCATAACCTGTTAAACGTGCAATTGTCAAGTGCTGAGTTTGTGTTCGGTTTAAAAGAACTTCCACGGAATGTGGAACTTGTACTGTCAAGGAGTGTCCTAAGACTATGGAATCACTTTGTCTGATAGCTAGGGCTGTGGCTGCAACTGACTTGAGGCACGCAGGCAGAGCCTGGGCTACAGGATCTAATGTGCTCGAAAAATAAGCACAGGGCTTGTATTGTCCTGCTTGATCTTGTGTGAGAACAGATAATGCTGTACCTTCGCGTTCAGTGACGAAAAGTGTAAAAGGCTTACTGTAGTTCGGTGTCGCTAGAACTGGAGCTTGGCATAGGGCTTTCTTTAACTCATTGAAACAGAGTGTATGTTCAGATGTCCAAGAGAGGACAGTCGATACGGCTGCCTCCTGTGTCGTTAACTGTATCAGTGGCTTGGCTAGAAATGCATACTGAGGAATCCATTGTCTGCAGTAAGAAGTAAGGCCGATAAAAGCACGTACCTCCTTCTGGGTCTTGGGCTGAGGAAGACTCGCTATTAACTGGATACGGTCTGGTGTCAACTGCCTACCCCTCTTGGACAGTAAGTGTCCTAAGTAGACCACTTGCTGGACACAGAATTGAAGCTTAGAAGGGGACACCTTGTGCCCCATCTCGGCTAGGAAATACAAGACTGTAAGGGATGCTCGCTCGCAAGCACGTTCAGAACGGGCTGTGATCAGGAGATCATCGACATACTGGAGCAGGGCAGTGTCAGTTGGCATGTGAATGTTGTCTAGTTGTCTTTTAAGTGCTTGACTGTAAATACTAGGGCTTTCTGTGAAACCTTGAGGAGCGCGTGTTAACATATAGCTCCTTCCATTTAAACAAAATCCGAAAAGGAACTGGCTGTCTGGATAAATAGGGACACTGAAAAACGCGTTCTTGAGATCGATTACAGTAAAGAACGTGGCTTCGGAATCAATGGCTGTCAATAGGGAAGAGATATCTGGAACGACTGGGTACTGAGGAATAATACATTTATTAAGCTCTCGTAGGTCAATCACTAATCGATATACTGGGGGTGCATTTGGATCAGTACGTTTCATGACTGGAATGATCGGGGAATTGCATACGTTGGAGTCAGTTTCTACAACCACTCCTTGAGCCATGAGCTCGTCAATAATTTTGGATAAGGCTGCTACAGCCTCAGGTGGCAATCTGTACTGTCTGATTCGTGGTAACACCACACCTGGCTTGAGAGTCACACGATGGGGTGTGATTTGCATATAACCAACATCAGTTGGACCTTGCGCCCATAGATGCTGCGGAACATTAGACAATCTGGGATCAAAATCTCGTAATACATAGTGACCCTTGAAGTCACGTAGGAACAATTGTATTCCCTCTGGGGAACAGCATATAACTGCACCTAACTCTTTCAGTGTTTTAATACCTAATAAATTCTCTGGACATGACTTAGTAAGTAACAGATCAGTAGTGCGGGACAATGGACCTACTTCTAGAGTAACTGGCTTTGATATTTCATTTACAATGGGTTTTCCTGAAAATCCAAGGGAAACATTTCTTGAGCCTGAGAGCGGAGCCCCTGGAACTTCGGCGTGACTAATTGTGGTCCTACTTGCCCCTGTATCAATCAAAAACTTTCTGTCTTTCCCTAATACTTGACTGTGAACATAGGGACCTTCTTGATCTACAGGTATCTCGATGAGAGGCAAGCCTACCTCCCTCTCTAGGCTGTTTCATGAATACTGTTGGTACTCTGGATACTCGGACTGTGCATACTGATACATCTGCTGTGTGACGTGCTGTGTTGCAGCGATAGGCTGCGGTGCTGTAACTGTCTGTGGTGCATTCTGTGGCTGAGGAGTCTGTGAAACTTGTTCTTGTCTAGGCGGATGTGGTCTTTCTTTAGTCTTACCAGTAGCTATGTTGTGTTTCAGAACTGCACACTCGTTTATAAAATGACCTGGCTGTTTACAATAATTGCAGTTCCCTTTAACGGGAGCTGCAGGATGACTGGCTTGATTCGGACCCCTCTTCTGACTGTCTTGAGGAACAGATTGTGCAACTAGTACTTTCATTTTCGTGTCTTTCATACGTTTTCTCTCGTGTTCTTGTTCTTCCCTGATCCTATTCTGGTGGTATTGGAGCATCTGCAGCATCTGGGACGGGGTATTAGCTTGCCAGGTACTTTCGACTTTCAAAACTCGATTCTTAATTTGTGGACTTGAATTCTCGACTAATTTAGTAACAAAAAGGTGAGGGTATGACTCACTACTTGTCTTGAGGCCACTGTTGATGCTAAAACATTTCTCAAATCTAGAATAAAAATCACTAATATCTTCGTCTTGTTTCTGTTTACAGGCTGAGATTGCATCCCAGTCTTCTTTTCTAGTTGTCAATAATCTGGGTAAAACTTGTATTAATAATTCCGGTAATTCTTTACATTTATCTCCAAGACCGGTACCTGGTACTCGTGCCTTGTCTTCGGCTTCTAGAACTGCCCAATCGATCTTTTTCTCTCCCACCTCCCATTCCTTTTCCTTGAGCTTTTCATACACCCCTGCGGGCAGCAGAACCTTTAACATTTTAATTATATCTGGATACGTGTATTCTCCCATACGGAGCATGTCTTTTAATTCTCTATGGAACCCTGCTGGATCTTTATCATGACAGGGAATTAATTTCTTCATCTCTAGGAGTTCCATCTTTGTAATCGGAGTGTAAACAAACACTTGTTCTAGTTCGCCACCCGTTCCTCTAACTGGGTGGACTTCTCGTAACGGATTCTGTCTCTCTATGTAAAATGGTTTACTTTCTGGGGGTGAGACATGAACAAAATGCGGGTTCAGAAACGTTCTATATTTGTGACGCTGTTCTAGAATGACACTAATTAAGTCGGTACCTAAACCTTTCCATCTATACTGGAGTAACTCGTTCAGGATATCGTGTAACGGACCTGGGTCAGAGTGTTGACCCTCATACAATGTAATGAGGTGCTGAATCATATACATACCCGCCAGTCGTTGTTCGGCTGGGGGCATTTTCAGAAACATTTGTGCCACTATTTCGTCTGGAAAAGTGGTAGAATCAGTAATCCATCGGACTGCTGATCGGGCTAGTTCTTGTTCATGCATGGTACTTAACTCACTGTAACCGATTCGTGATTTCAGAATGTGATCGGTAGCTTGAAACACTTGTTCTAGAGAACCTTGTTCTGGTGCTGGATGATGAAAAATAGACTTGTGTTCTAGGCGTAAATGGCGATCTGGAAATCTAGATTTTCCTACATACGCTATTCTGTCGGGATTCTCGTCGTCTAACTCTTCAGGATCAGAGTTACTTTCTTTCTCGCTTACTTGTGCTGCTTTACGCTGTTCGTGTAACTTTATTATTTCTTTACGGATTTTCTTGTACATACTCTCCATAGCACCGACGGTCTTGTGCTTACCCTCGGCTATATTATCACTCCACCTTGTCAGGGTTTTCATTTCAGCCGGATCTTTAGACGGGTAATCTTGTTCTCTTATTAGACAATTGATCAGAAACTTTCATATCATGAGCTGGGTCTCAGCTTTCCTTTGAGACATGGCCTCGCCAATGCTTTCTGGATCATCCCCTGTACGGATGAAACGATATATTCTGTCTAGATCTTCTTTCATATTCGGTAGGGTGACTAGATACTCGGCCACCTTTCTTACGCGGAATGAATATAAAACCATATTATCCTCGCCTGGGACTGGATCATAGCCGCATTCGGCAAGGGATTTTCTTATTTCTGCTACAGTCTGATGTCTGGGCGTACGCTGTGACGCTTGTATATGTAATTCGGCTGTCGTTAAACGCTTGTGTGGCGGCGGGGTTTGAGGAGTACCTCCCCCTGCGGCCCCTAAACTAGAGTCGTCTACTGAGGCTCTTCGTCCTGGCAGAGTGGGAAAGGGAAATGTAGGCTGGACTTGTATGGCGGGCTGGACCGGGGGTACCGTAACAGGTACTCCGGTGTCTGGAGGAGCGGGAAGTGCCTGATTTACAGGGACTGGCGGAGCGCGAACAGGATTTGCATATTCTGGGACTGTGTCGTCCAAATAGGACGAAATAAAAATATCAGCTGCGGTCGGTTTGTGACGTAGCTTGGTCGGAACTAATGGTGGCGGGAAATTACTGGATGCCTCTGGGGTCGCTTTTGGCAAGCCCTCGGCAAGGAGAGGATACATACCCCTAATAAGGGCATGCCTCTGTCTGTCTGACTGTTCGGCTTTGACTTGTTCACCTATCTCGATTAGTTCTTTTTCTTGTGCTCGTTCTAAGGATTTTCTACTTAATTCTGACTTTCTGATTTCTTTTTCAGTTCTTTTATGAGCTTCTTTGCGCCATAACTCGATGGCATCTTTCTGTGACTGTCTGGCTTTCTTTTTCCATAATGCCTCTTCTACTCGCATGATGCACTCGGCATCCCATGTACCCGATACGGGCCATCTATACTTTTCTTCTAACTGTTTGGTATACTCTACCCATAAATCTAGATATAGTATGGCGCTTATGCCATGCTTCTGATACATAAAATGACCTGGACTGTCCCTAGGCGGAACTGGAACTGCTGCTTCCAGCAGACCCTTTCTAGTTTTTAACTGACGTAACTTAGAAAACAAGGGCATGACTGGACTGTAATCTAGACACAATACAATACACAATGAACACGATACTTATTCCCCATTCATACCACGACATTAAAATACATGAAGAACATTTAAAAATAACAGTTCGAACAGAATACTACCTGGAATACGGAACACAGAATACATGAATTTCCTCGAGAACAGAACTGACTGGAACAGAAACTAGGTGCACTGCTGAAACAGTACGAAACTTACCGGTCTCATAAAGAGACACGTCAGGACCCGCATCCACCGAAGTGGACACTTCGTTTGTGGGTCTGTGTACCACCAACCCACGGACCAGAGTCAATTAAATTGACCCTGTCTAGATACTACCCCAGTAACGGTACTCACCGGGCAGCAAGAACGGAAGGCCTCAGACTGGACGGGACTGCTTGGACGCCGGACGGACGAACTTCGGACTTCTGTTACAGGTGGGCCTCCGGATACCTCGGACCTTGGACTCTCGACTTGGGCTCTGGTCGGGACTCGCCGCGTTCCTCCACCGTCTCGTCTGGATGCTGGACCGCCTCCTCCGTCTCCTCCGTGGGCCTGAGGGATACTTGAAGCAGAAATATCTGCCGGTGCGCAGAAGAGTTCCGTCACGACTGCAGAGGGTCAGGGGGTCGGCGTGGCTTCACCGACGCGTGGGGAAAGGGCAGGTGCCTGTTCGGGCGCCATTATGTGGTAAATAAATAAATAATACCCTATTTTTGAATGAATAAATGAATAACAGATAGCTCAATAAATAAGAGTCAAGATTCGAGGTAGTAGGAGTTTTGCAGGTTTAATACAGCATAAGGACAGGGACAGGATGGCAAGGCCCAGCAGCGCTGCTGGTGTCAGGATCGGGACAAGGGGAAGTAACCTTTTAATAACAGTGCATGAGCATATATACATAACGCAAACACATAGCATTACATTGCAATAGGCGTAGCAGTGGGTGGAGCAATAGGCGTGACGCGTAGCAGTCGCGAAAGATAAGGGTAAAAAGAGGTGTAACAGGGCGTATACATAGACATGTGATGCAAACGTAACAGAATATGTCATGAATGGGGCGGAAACCATGGAGGGGGCTACCTGAGGAGCCGGGACCTCTAACCTGATGGTGCGCGCAAACTAGCAATGACGTGTTACTAGGAGAAGCTGGGGGCTATGAACTCTGTGCTAGGAGCAGAGACTGAAGTCTGGAGAGTCAGGGCGACATGTACCTAAACAGTATCTAGTATCTGATGTTTAGAGAACATGTTGATATTAAACTAGAAGTCAGGAGGGGAAAGGCTAACTTGATTCTAAGACTGGACCATGCATTATTCTACATGTAGTGCGTGATGAAGAATATTAAATGACCATTAAATGCAGTATTTCTCTAACGTGGAGACGTGAAGGCTAGACAATGACGGAAACTATCGATGCGATTCAGTAGCTTTAGGAATGCAGAGAAGGAGGACTGAACTGATAACTGGAATCATAACATATTCTTGGCAGACTCAGAGGCAGAGCCAGGGTGAGCCGGGCACTGCGAGGCAGGAAGTAAGTGAAGGGTCGAGGATACAGGTGGGGGCTGTATCGCTCCTCAGCGAGGTAGCTTTAGGAGACAGGAGCTGAATCTGGTGTCCGGGCCCTTTTGAGGCCTAGAAACGGGGACTTTTCAATAGAATAACGTGCACACTGAGAAACGTGGCAACGTAGCTTTACATAGGCCTGATATTCGTAGTATTCACGAGAACTGGAAACTGGCATACTAGAGGTGGACACAACTGTAATTGCGTCATTAATCGAACATAGGGAATGCATATGCATATTTAATCATGCACACATAACATATGATGGATGACACGTAGGGACACAGAACATGGCAAAATTTACTTTTCCACACATCTCCGGCTTGACAACACACAACCTATTACCAGTTCCAACCCCCGCTTCTGGTGTAGAAAGGCTGCTCCCAACCCCAAGGATCCCGTGTCCCGTAACTCACCGAGCGCAGTCTGAACAGCGACTAGTTTACAGCAGAGGAAACGACCTGGCGACTGCGGTCACGTGATGAGTACGTAAACCGCTGCGGGACGCACATGCGCTGTCTCTCCTCCCCTGGCATCGCCCCCTCCTGCGACACCGGGCCTCCGTTTCGGCTGCCGTTTGGCTCCTATTGGTCTGAGGTTACACGAAGAGGCGGGACAGACCAGGACCGAGAAAACCAAAATAAGAGAGTGGGTGAAATAGTATTGGCTATTCTCCTTGTTCTGCCGTGTTACTCAGGGGTCTTCTGCGGGTCCCGTGCACGGAAAGCCCTCTCAACCACAGAACTGTCTAGAGAAGATACCAGAGTTAGAAACAACACAATGCACGTTACCGTTCAAATGATGACAAGTTATAACAAAGCCGCTAAAGTTAATACCTGGCGTAGAGCCAGTGCAAAATGACAAGCAAAACGGCGTAGTGGAAACAAAAAAAATATAAATATTTTTTTAAACGCTATACGTAGAACTCTAAAAACTAAACGTGGTTAAGGTCACATGTTGTGTCTAATTTTTGTGCTAAAATGTAACATTTGGGGGGCGACTCGCTATGTTATTTCTGTTTTTTCAAGATCAATGGAAGATGTGTTTAGTGTTTGATCTGACCGTGATGTAGCGTTAGTTTTTATTGCCCCGTAGTAAAGAAAAAAGTAACCAATAATTGAGTAAATAAAATAGGCCAAGCTCTGCCAACCTGGTGCAACATTTAAGTTTGTATTTTAATAACTTAACGATATGCCACCAAAATAGATTTATAAAAGAAAAGAATTACGGTAGCGGCCGCAAAGCTCTACTAAACAAACAGTTTTTGCTGGGGTGCATGACGCACCGTGCAGTTAAAATGATAGTGGACCAGAGAGGGAGCATGTCTGGAAGGAGTTCTGCCTCCTGATTGGCTGTTTAAATAAACACGGAATAGAAAGAGGTGCCGACGCGGGAATCAAAACTAGTGGTGCGCGTGCACCAGAGGAGCGGGGGCAAGGGAGCACGAACACGCCGAGACGAGGTAGGGGATGTGTGTGTAAGCGCCGGGGGTTCTCTGTGTATGTGTGTGCGTGCGTGCGTGTATGCTGGGGGTTCTGTATGTGTGTGTGTATGCATGGGGGGGGCTGTATGTGGGGGAGGGACTGTATGTGTGTTGTGCATGTGTTGTGAAGAGCCTGCCGGAATCGGAGCGCGTGTTGACGCGCGCGACCTGATCCGATTCCGGCAGGCTGCTGCGTGCGTGTGACAGTCTCTTGTCCTCTCCCTTTCAGTCCTTGAAGGCCAGAATGATTACAATAGTCTCGCTCTGCGACAGCAGGCCTTTGGCCTGCAATCGCAGGGCAAGACCTAAAAAACGATGACTGAGAGAAATAGAAAAAGAAGAGAGAAGTAGAAGAAACTGGTGGGAGAAAAAGAGTGGCGGAGAACCAGAGACAGAATGTAAAAAAAAGGAAGCCAGAGACAGTGAAGGAAATGGATAAAGAAAGCCTGAGATAGTTAGAAGGACGAGGAAGAGTGAAAGAGATGGAGATGGAGTAATCAAGAAAGGGAGAGAGGGAAAAAGAGGGGGAAATAGACAAAAAGAGTGACAAAACGGTTATAGGTGCTATTAGCCCCTGCTCTGGCACGAAACTAAACAAAGGACATGGGTGTAACCATCCCTCTGTCCTGACCCTCCTATGGGTGGTTCCCCAGAGCCTGTCCCACCCCTTCCGTCGGTATAGAATAGGAACCCCTGAATATAGAACTTTAGATATTACCTGGAGGAAACTCTGCTACAGAAACCAAGTACTTTGACGATCTTCACTGCGCTTGGAGTAAAGGAGTTACTCCCCTGCTTGGCAGGCACCAAAGACGCATCTGACCAGTCTGCATCTCCGAAGCTCCTGAGGACTCTGAAGAACTTTGCAGTACAGGAGGTGAGTTCCTGTGGTTTCTGAGGTCGATCAGTGCCCACAAGAAGTCTAAGGCCCGTATCCCTCTCCAAGACCATGCAACCCGAACCCCTGGGCACCACAACAATTTGCAGAACCATCAGCTTTGAGGCAACCTCTGAAGTTGAGCTTTGGGTTACTTGTAGCCCTGACCCTGAGCAGCAATTCCATTGAAGATTGCCGGCCTACACTCTACTAGTGTTCCGTGAGTCAGCCCTTTCTGTTTCCACTAAAGGTTCCTGCGTGATCCCTGGTCTGTTGACCTGTGAGTCCCTCAGAAGGAATCCTTAAACTACAGTGGGATTTCCTGGTTGTTCCAGACGTGCCCTGACTCTCCATTGCTTGGGGAGTCCCCAGGACCTTGATTGTCCGCACAGAAGCATCTTTACTCTTCTTGCGTGCGTTGCTGTTGCAAAGGTTTGTTGTGTTCAATCCGAGCACCGACACCCCAGTGCTCGACATCCTCCGTGGGACAACTCGCAACCGGATCCTGGTCTTCGACGACCTCTCCTGGTCCCCGTGGCTGCAGAGTCAAGCTTCTCTTCTTCGTACCTGAAGCACCCAACATCTGTGAGCATTCGCCTATCGTGCCCCTGGTCACTGGCAAGTGACCTAGACTCTGTCCTCTCTGATTTCAGGTTCTTCCCATCTCCAATCCAGGCTAGGCTCGCACCGGACACTTCTCCTCTTCCCAGCAGCAGCACTTCTTTGCACGACGCCATTGAAATCGACGAGTGTTTCTGACACCACTTGACCTCTATGCACCCAGCTCCTCTGTGTTAGGTAACACGTTAACTCCGGTACTGTCAAGGGTGCTAGCCTTTGAACTGTCCTAGTTCCAAAGGGTTTGCTTAGAGTCTGCTCCTAAGTGTCCTTATTCTTTAATTTTCAAACCGCAACTTTCGCATAGCATTGTACAGGGCTCGCGGTTGTGTTCTTACACTGCACGTGTCCCCCATGGGTCTCCTG
Organism: Lissotriton helveticus; assembly: GCF_964261635.1. NCBI lineage: Eukaryota > Metazoa > Chordata > Amphibia > Caudata > Salamandridae > Lissotriton > Lissotriton helveticus. The sequence goes on along the minus strand of NC_136067.1, from coordinate 1,775,491 downwards.
TGTCACTACCTTGGGTGGTTCCGTGGGGTCCCAGCGAGTCTACGTGCTCTAGGCAATGTGTCTAGTCAAGTTGTGGTTCTTATACCACTTACTTAGTATATGGTTCAGTCCTCCCCCGGGGCCTATCATGTATTGTGCTTATTACTGTGTATCTAGTGAGTGTAAATTGTGTGCTTTGACCTCTAATCTCATAAAGAGATTAGTAAGGACTGTTTAGAAATAAATACATATATGTAACATATCTACCTCCAGTGGATATCCTTTCATTTGGTCATTCAAGAGATTATAGACTGGTAAAACAAGCGGCTTTACATTTCTTCACGACTTAGCCTGAAGGCTGCTCTCCATAGCTACCACTAGGATAGCTTTCTTCAAAGGTTGTCTTTAACCTATCATCAATAAGGGTCGGTTGGACTGGTGCAAGGTACCCATTTTAATTAGTGCACAACATATACCAGGCCAACTTCTCACAGAGAAGACCTGTCCAGGTGCTCCTTGCCACCAGGAGCGCTATGAAGGTGCCGGCTTAAAACACCGGATTCGTACCCATCATTGTAAAAAGGCACCCCTACAGTTGCCCTACGACAAGTGGGTGAGTGACGGGAGTCGGCAACTCTGAGTTTGAGAGAGTGCCCCTCTTGTTTCCCTTCTCGGATGCCTGGTTGTCATGGGCACAAACAGAGGGACAAAATAACGCAGTGTTGAATGAGGCAGTGCTCCCTTAGATCAAGGCAATCCAGGAGCCCCTTTCTACTGGCCCATCCGTGCTTGAGCCCCAGCCAATTTGCCCTTCTGAGTTTGAGCCCCTTTTTAGGGCTCGGCTATAACGCGCTGAAAGCGCGTTCTCGCCGAGAACTATTGTCGGCGTCTCAGCAGTCTGAGACGCTGAAGGGAGACAAGACCTGGCCGCGCGCAGCATTTTTCCATAGGATAACGTTGTGCGCGCGGCCAGGTCTTGTCTCCACGGCATTCCAGGGCTGACCGGATCGCGTCGCGCGCCTCTCTGGAATGCAGGGGGAGTCTGCAGAGAGGCGCGCGGCGGTGATAAACAGGCAGGCACTGAGAATATTTCAGAATACTTTCTCCTTACACAAATAAGTGGCAGCTGCATACGGTGCCCGCTGAAACTTGCCCCAATACATGTGACAGCAGCAAAGCACGCTGCTTGTTAAAAGAAAAAAATCCTTTGCAATAATAGTACAATGATTAAAAAGCATGAACCAACAAAGTCGTTATCGCAGAAACACTGAAACAGGGAACTCCCACAAGATCAGGCACCTTTAGTTAAAATCTCAAAGCCTCTAAGGCGGCCCTAAAGTTACCAGCACTGAAGAAGAAGGTGTTGAGTCTGTTATTATGTAACTGCACCACAAGTGTCACTGATCACTTGAAACCTGAGCGCACAGCTGATGAATTTATCAACGATTCTTCCTCTCAAATTTAAACAATATTATGACCAACTTCACGGTTCATTTCAATCTAGTAACATATACAAGAAAGTGATAACTGGAGGTGAACATGTACACTAATGCTTCAGCGTAAGCACCACTGCCATGCACACACAGACACCACCACTCCCATGCACACACGGACACCACCACTCCCATGCACACACGGACACCACCACTCCCATGCACACACGGACACCACCACTCCCTTGCACACACCGACACCACCACTGCCATACACACACAGACACCACCACTGTCATGCACACATGGACACCACCACTCCCATGCACACACGGACACCACCACTCCCATGCACACACGGACACCACCACTCCCATGCACACACGGACACCACCACTCCCATGCACACACGGACACCACCACTGCCATACACACACGGACACCACCACTGCCATGCACACACAGACACCACCACTCCCATGCACACACGGACACCACCACTCCCATGCACACACGGACACCACCACTCCCATGCACACACGGACACCACCACTCCCATGCACACACGGACACCACCACTCCCATGCACACACGGACACCACCACTCCCATGCACACACGGACACCACCACTGCCATGCACACACGGACACCACCACTGCCATGCACACACGGACACCACCACTGCCATGCACACACGGACACCACCACTCCCATGCACACACGGACACCACCACTGCCATGCACACACGGACACCACCACTGCCATGCACACATGGACACCACCACTCCCATGCACACACAGACACCACCACTGCCATGCACACACGGACACCACCACTGCCATGCACACACAGACACCACCACTGCCATGCACACACGGATACCACCACTGCCATGCACACACAGATACCACCACTCCCATGCACACACGGACACCACCACTGCCATGCACACACGGACACCATCACTGCCATACACACACGGATACCACCACTGGCATACCCACACGGATATCACCACTGCCATGCACACACAGACACCACCACTGCCGTACGCACACGGACACCACCACTGCCGTGCACACACGGACACCACCACTGCCATGCACACACGGACACCACCACTGCCATACACACACGGACACCACCACTGCCATGCACACACGGACACCACCACTCCTGTGGTATATAAATAAATAATACCGGGTCTATTTTTGTCTAGGCATAGTAATAACAGATAGCTCAATAAATAAGAGTCAAGATTCGAGGTAGTAGGAGTTTGCAGGTTTAATACAGCATAAAGGACAGGAACAGGACAACCTGCACAGGAATAGGATGGCAGCTGCCTGGGGAAAGGACTGGCGTAAGGATAACTTTTTAATAACAGTACATAAGTATATATACATAACGCAAACACATAGCATTACATTGCAATAGGCGTGACGCGTAGCAGTCGCGAAAGATAAGAGTGAAAGTGGGTGTAACAGGGCGTATACATAGACATGTGATGTAAACGTAACAGAATATGTCATGAATGGGGCGGAAACATGGAGGGGGCTACCTAAGGAGCCGGGACCTCTAACCTGGTGGTGCGCGCAAACTGGCAATGACGTGTTACTAGGAGAAGCTGGGGGCTATGAACTCTGTGCTAGGAGCAGAGACTGAAGTCTGGAGAGTCAGGGCGACATGTACCTAAACAGTATCTAGTATCTGATGTTTAGAGAACATGTTGATAGAATCCAAAAGCTATCGGGGTAAAAGCTAACAGACTCTAAGACTGGAGCATGCATTATTCTACATGTAGTGCGTGATGAAGAATATTAAATGACCATTAATACAGTATTTCTCTTACATGGAGACGTAAAGGCTAGACAATGACGGAAACTATTGATGCAGTTCAGTAGCTTAGGAATGCAGAGAAGGAGGGCTGAACTGATAACTGGAATCATAACATACTCTTGGCAGACTCAGAGACAGAGCCAGGCTGAACCGGGCACTGTGAGGCAGGAAGTAAGTGAAGGGTCAGGAACACAGGTGGGGGCCGTATCGCTCCTCAGCGAGGGCTCAGGAGACAGAAGCTGAAATCTGGTGTCCAGGCCCTTTTGAGGCCTAGAAACGGGAACTTTACAATGAAATAACGTGCACACTGAGAAACGTGGCAACGTAACTTTACATAGGCCTGATATTCGTAGTATTCACGAGAACTGGAAACTGGCATACTAGAGGTGGACACAACTGTAATTGCGTCTTTAATCGAACATGGGGAATACATATGCATATTAATCATGCACACATAACATATGATGGAGGACGCGTAGGGACACAGAACATGGCAGAATTTACTTTTCCACATTCCCTCCTTGTCACTACGTTTCCACCAGGAAACATCAATATTCATGATACCATCTATCATTTCATACAGCATCAATTGCTCGTCTCGAATTTTCTTGGAACGGGATTTAGAACGGGACTTGGGACTAGGAATACAAGAGGTAGCACAAATGCCGCAAATCGCAGGGCCACATTGTATACAGAGGCAGCAGCTGAATATGATCGCTACTGCAATACCTAGAAAGGACAAGACTTTCCATCCCCAGGCGGAAATTATATTCCAGAACCAACCGGACCATGTCCAGGTGCCTGGATCTTGGTGTAACAGATGGGCAATTTTATGAAGTCTGGTTATAGCTGAATAAACAGACGGCGCGTTATTTGGAATGAAAATGCAGCAACTTGATCCGATGACTCTACATGCCCTGCCCCTATCGGCCAGTATGACGTCAAGGACGAGACGATTCTGCAAAACGACAAATCTCATAGCAGATTGCTCTTCGGTTAAGTTACCTAGAGCAGAGGCAGTCTCATTTACTACAGCTTCAAGGGTTCTGGTTAACCTACGGATTAGCTTACTATTCTGAACAGGTCCTATAAAGAAGAAGAAACCTTTATTAAAATCTGTATACTGTTCTAGAGTGGTTTCAGTATAATCGACAATTGGGGACTCGATCTCCCTTTTATGTCTAATGTGTACTAGATGTGTGTTTCTGTGATAATCAGATGGGGCTAGGAAAACTGGTGGCAGTAGGAAGGCAATGTAACAGGTTCCCTCCCAATCGAGGGGCAGACGAACATATGCGGTCTGACCACAAATAAAATAAGAATGACGTGAAGCTTTGAAAATAGATTTCCTACTGTCACTATACTTGACAATAGTAGTACAATCACTATGTCCTACATGTACGGAACCATTATTTCGGACACATAATTCGCCTTTGACTGGTAGTACTGAAATAGCAGGTAAGTCTGGAGTGGAATCAGACTGAACATTCAGGACCATAAAATTTGAAGAATAATTACCTAAATTGTAAACTTCGTTCTCTAGATCTAACCCTGTTCTGTGGGGAAGACCTTGCTTGTCTGGGAAACATGTACTGTTAAGAAAAGACATATCTGTTGAGGATGACGTTAACGTGGACCATGCTCCACACGAACCATTATGTGAAAATGGATAAGGAAAGAGTGGCAGAACTCCCTTCGGTGTCTGGAAAGGGGGGAGTCGACCACACACCCAACAATTAGTGGCATTGCTGGTCTGGTGTGAATAATGTAACATGCGGATAAAAGAATTGTTACGCATAGCGAGGCGGTAAGAGAGTTCATGAGGAGGCAGATCACTAAACGTGTGCTCTACTGTAACATTAGAAGAATTATTTACATGAGAAACTGGAAAATACAGGTAAAATGCGTAACTAGTGCAGGAAATCATAATGCTGAGAAACAAAACGAAACTTAGAAAAACGATACATCGGATTGAGTTTTGACTAACTCTCTCACTATGGGGGTCTATTTTATACATGTCAGAAACCGGTCTAACCGTTTCACCTAGGGGAGGACTTAGACAATCAAACTGGCTGACTTATTTTACTAGACCTTAGTTTTAATTTATACTCCTGTTGCGGAGTTTTCTCTAACAGGGAGGGTGCAGTATCATTGTTCTTTGCGGGACAGTCCTTAAGAATAGTACTTTGGCAGTCCTTAAAATGCTCGGAAATGTTCTTTGAGACTGGCTTCAATCCATACATTTTTTTGATGTGCGAAAGATGCACCCAGCCTTTGCGTCCCTCCAACTTCACGGCTGTACGGGTGGCGAGGAGGACCTGTCGGGGCTCCTTCCAGCGAGGCTCCAGCGGACTTGAACGATCGAAATTTCGCACTAGGACCATGGATCCGGGAACGATTTCATGCGGTGCCACATCGGTATTGTCTGGAAATGCGGCGGCAACCTGTGAACGACAAGAGTTGAGGGCAGACATCAAGGAAGCTAGGTAATCTGTCAGCATATTACTTGAAACATCGGTAATACTTCGAGGTCTAGGTGTACCCCACATGTTAGGGGGGCGGCCGAATACGACCTCATACGGGGACAGACCTGATCTGGAATGTGCGACCATGCGCATATAGAACAGGGCAACTGGCAGAGCTATTAGCCAGTCCACACCTTTCTCTTGACAAACTTTTGCAATACGGATTTTCAAAGTCTGGTTATGTCTCTCTACGAGACCGGCTGCTTCAGGATGGCGTACACAATGGAACTTCCACTGGTACCCTAACAGAAGGGAAACATGCTTCATAAGTTCGGATGAGAATGGCTGGCCGTTGTCAGAATATACGACTCTAGGGAGTCCGTAACGGGGGAAGAACTCACGAACCAACTGCTTGGCAGTGGTCGTGGCTGTGTAATCTGGAACTGGATATGCTTCTGTCCACCTGGACAAAGCGCATACAACTACAAGGACATACTTGAAACCTCGACATCGCTCCATCTGAATATAATCCATCTGGAGGACTTCAAAAGGGTGGTCAGGGGGCTGGAATCCACCTTGTTCCGACACTTTTACCTGGATTAAACTGACAACATATCATACAGGTACGGACTTTCTGCTTGGCTGCAGCTCGTAAATGCTTGTTGAACCAAATGTTCTGGATACTGTCTAACATTGCTTTTTCTCCTAAATGTGCAGGACTATGTGCGGTATTAACAATGACTTGAACCATAGAGTCGGGGAGAAACCATGTGGCTCTACCCTTCGTTACCCATCCCTGATCTGTCTGGACCCCTCCTTGTTCAGACCATTTCTTGATTTCATCGGGAGTAGCATGTAACTGGATATCTATGACATCTTGAGTAGGGTCCTTAACTGTCATACATGTAGTCGGATCTGGAGTATGTGTCTGTGTCGGATTAACTGGAATGTCTGGAGTCTGAGCTGTAAGCTTGGCTGTGCGATCTGCTAGATCATTACCTTGAGAAATGATGTCAGTAACTTTCGTATGTGCTTTGCATTTCATGATAGCAATAGATGTCGGTAAGTGTATTGCATCTAACAGAGCTTGAATAAGGAGACCATGCTGAATCTTGGTTCCATGAGAAGTCATGAAACCTCTCTCCTGCCAGAGCACTCCGAAGTCGTGTACGACTCCAAATGCGTAGCGTGAATCTGTGTAAATATTAACTTTCAGGTTTTTAGCGTGTATGCAGGCTTGAGTCAGAGCAACTAGCTCTGCTGCTTGAGCAGACAGAGTGTCAATGCGGTGTGTCTCTATAACTTCGGTGTCAGTAGTCACTGCATACGCGGCGACTAGTTCTCCTGTACTTGTTCTCATACATGAACCATCCACATAAAGTGTCAGGTCGGGATCTGGTAATGGAATATCTGTCAGATCTTGTCTTGGTTTTGTCATAATGTTGACTACTTCCACACAATCGTGTGTGGTAGGATTCGAAGTAACTGATGGTAACAGTGTAGCAGGATTTAAAACATTGCAGCGTCTGATTTCTATGTGTGGCTGGAACAGTGTCAATTCATAACCCGTTAAACGTGCAATTGTCAAGTGCTGAGTTTGTGTTCGGTTTAAAAGAACTTCCACGGAGTGTGGAACCTGTACTGTCAGGGAGTGTCCTAATACTATGGAATCACTTTGTCTGATAGCTAGTGCTGTGGCTGCAACTGACTTGAGGCACGCAGGCAGAGCCTGGGCTACAGGATCTAATGTGCTTGAAAAATAAGCACAAGGCTTGTATTGTCCTGCTTGATCTTGTGTGAGGACAGATAATGCTGTACCTTCACGTTCTGTGACGAAAAGTGTAAAAGGCTTACTGTAGTTCGGTGTAGCTAGAACTGGAGCTTGACATAAAGCTTTCTTTAACTCATTGAAACTAAGTGTATGTTCAGATGTCCAAGGGAGGACAGTCGATACGGCTGCCTCCTGTGTCGTTAACTGTATCAGTGGTTTAGCTAGAAATGCATACTGAGGAATCCATTGTCTGCAATAAGAAGTAAGGCCGATAAAAGCACGTACCTCCTTCTGGGTCTTGGGCTGAGGAAGACTCGCTATTAGCTGGATACGGTCTGGTGTCAACTGCCTACCCCATTTGGACAGTAAGTGGCCTAAATAGATCACTTGCTGGACACAGAATTGAAGCTTCGAAGGGGACACCTTGTGCCCCATCTCGGCTAGGAAATACAAGACTGTAAGTGATGCTCGCTCGCAAGCACGTTCAGAACGGGCTGTGATCAGTAGATCATCGACATACTGGAGCAGGGCAGTGTCAGTTGGCATGTGAATGTTGTCTAGTTGTCTCTTGAGTGCTTGACTGTAAATACTAGGACTTTCTGTGAAACCTTGAGGAGCGCGTGTGAACATATAGCTCCTTCCATTTAAACAAAATCCGAAAAGAAACTGGCTGTCTGGATGAATGGGGACACTGAAAAACGCATTCTTGAGGTCGATGACTGTAAAAAATGAAGCTTCGGAATCAATGGCTGTCAATAGGGAAGAAATATCTGGGACAACTGGGTACTGGGGAATAATACATTTATTAAGTTCTCGAAGGTCAATCACTAATCGATATACTGGAGGTGCATTTGGATCAGTACGTTTCATGACAGGAATGATCGGAGAATTACATACATTGGAGTCAGTTTCTACAATTACTCCTTGAGCCATGAGCTCGTCAATAATTTTGGATAGGGCTGCTACAGCCTCTGGTGGCAATCTGTACTGTCTGATTTGTGGCAGGACTACACCTGGCTTGAGAGTCACACGATGGGGTGTGATTTGCATATAGCCAACATCAGTTGGACCTTGCGCCCATAGATGCTGCGGAACATTAGACAATCTAGGATCAAAATCTCGTAATACATAGTGACCCTTGAAGTCACGTAGGAACAATCGTATTCCTTCTGGGGAACAACATATAACTGCACCTAACTCTTTCAGTGTCTTAATGCCTAATAGGTTTTCTGGACATGACTTAGTAAGTAACAGATCAGTAGTGCGGGACAATGGACCTACTTCTAGAGTAACTGGCTTTGATATTTCATTTACAATAGGCTTTCCTGAAAATCCAAGGGAAACATTTCTAGAGCCTGAGAGCGGAGCCCCTGGAACTTCGGCGTGACTTATAGTGGTCCTACTTGCCCCTGTATCAATCAGAAACTTTCTATCTTTCCCTAATACTTGACTGTGAACATAGGGACCTTCTTGATCTACAGGTATCTCGATGAGAGGCAAGCCTACCTCCCTCTCTAGGCTGTTTCATGAATACGGTTGATACTCTGGATACTCTGACTGAGCATACTGGTACATCTGCTGTGTAACATGCTGTGTTGCAGCGATGGGCTGCGGTACAGTAACTGTCTGTTGTGCATTCTGTGGCTGAGGAGTCTGTGAAACTTGCTCTTGTCTAGGCGGACGTGGTCTTTCTTTAGTCTTACCAGTAGCTATGTTGTGTTTCAGAACTGCACACTCGTTTATAAAATGACCTGGCTGTTTACAATAATTGCAGTTTCCTTTAACGGGAGCTGCAGAATGACTGGCTTGATTCGGACCCCTCTTCTGACTGTCTTGAGGAACGGATTGTGCAACTAGCACTTTCATTTTCGTGTCTTTCATACGTCTCCTTTCATGTTCTTGTTCTTCTCTGATTCTATTCTGGTGATATTGAAGCATCTGGAGCATTTGGGACGGGGTATTAGCTTGCCAGGTACTTTCGACTTTCAAAACTCGGTTTTTAATTTGTGGACTTGAATTCTCGACTAATTTAGTAACAAAAAGGTGAGGGTATGACTCACTACTTGTCTTGAGGCCACTGTTGATGCTAAAACATTTCTCAAATCTAGAATAAAAATCACTAATATCTTCATCTTGTTTCTGTTTACAGGCTGAGATTGCATCCCAGTCTTCCTTTTTAGTTGTTAATAATCTGGGTAAAACTTGAATCAATAATTCAGGTAACTCTTTACATTTATCTCCAAGACCGGTACCTGGTACTCGTGCCTTGTCTTCAGCTTCTAGAACTGCCCAATCGATCTTTTTCTCTCCCACCTCCCATTCTTTTTCTTTGAGTTTCTCATATACCCCTGCGGGCAACAGAACCTTTAGCATTTTAATAATATCTGGATACGTGTATTCTCCCATACGGAGCATGTCTTTTAATTCTTGGTGGAACCCTGCTGGATCTTTATCATGACAGGGAATTAACTTTTTCATCTCTAAGAGTTCCATCTTTGTAATCGGGGTGTAAACAAACACTCGTTGCATTTCACCACCGTCTGTCTTAATTGGATGCACTTCTCGTAACGGATTTTGTCTGTCTATGTAAAAGGGTTTACTTTCTGGGGGTGAGACATGAACAAAATGCGGGTTCAAGAACGTTCTATATTTGTGGCGCTGTTCTAGAATGACACTAATTAAATCGGTACCTAAACCTTTCCATTTATACTGGAGTAACTCGTTCAGGACATCGTGTAACGGACCTGGATCAGAATGTTGACCCTCATACAATGTAATGAGGTGCTGGATCATATACATACCCACCAGTCGCTGCTCGGCTGGGGGCAATTTCAGAAACATTTGTGCCACTATTTCGTCTGGAAAAGTGGTAGAATCAGTAATCCATCGGACTGCTGATCGGACTAGTTCTTGTTCATGCATGGTACTTAACTCGCTATAACCGATTCGTGATTTCAGAATATGGTCAGTAGCTTGGAATACTTGTTCTAGAGAACCTTGTTCTGGCGCGGGATGATGGAAAGTTGACTTGTGTTCTAGACGTAAATGGCGATCTGGAAATCTAGATTTTCCTACATACGCTATTCTGGCGGGATTCTCGTCGTCTATCTCTTCAGTATCAGAGTTACTTTCTTTCTCGCTTACTCGTGCTTCTTTGCGTTGTTCGTGTATCCTTATTATTTCTTTACGAATCTTCTTGTACATACTCTCTATACTACTGATGGTCTTATGCTTACCCTCGGCTATATTATCACTCCACCTTGTCAGGGTTCTCATTTCGACTTGATCTTTGGTCGGATAATCTTGTTCCCTTATTAGACAATTAATCAGAAACTTTAATAGCATGAGCTGGACTTCAACTTTTCTTTGGCACATGACGTCACTAATACTTTCTGGATCATTCCCTGTACGGATGAAACGATATATTCTGTCTAGATCTTCTTTCATATCTGGTAGGGTGACTAGATACTCGGTCACCTTTCTTACGCGTAATGAATATAAAACCATATTATCCTCGCCTGGGACTGGATCATAGCCACATTCGGTAAGGGCTTTTCTTATTTCTGCAACAGACTGATATCTGGGCGTACGCTGTGACGCTTGTGCATGTAATTCGGCTAACGTTAAACGCTTGTGTGGCGGCGGGGTTCCTGGAGGACCTCCCCCTGCGGCCCCTAAACTAGAATCGTCGACTGATACTCTTCGTGCTGGCAGAGTGGTAAATTGAAATGCGGGCTGAATTTGTAGGACGGGCTGGACCGGGGGTGCCGTAGCAGGTACTGCAGTATCTGGAGGAGCGGGAAGTGCCTGATTTACAGGGACTGGCGGAGCAGGAACAGGATTTGCATATTCCGGGACTGTGTCGTCCAAATAGAACGAAATGAAAATATCAGCTGCGGTCGGTTTGTGACGTAGCTTGGTCGGAACTAATGGTGGCGGAAAGTTACTGGATGCCTCCGGGGTCGCTTTTGGCAAGCCCTCAGCAAGAAGAGGATACATACCCTTAATGAGGGCGTTCCTCTGTCTGTCTGACTGTTCGGTTTTAACTCGTTCACCTATCTCGATTAATTCTTTTTCTTGTGCTCGTTCTAAGGATTCTCTACTTAATTCAGACTTTCTGATTTCTTTTTCGGTTCTTTTATGAGATTCTTTGCGCCATAACTCGATGGCATCTTTCTGTGACTGTCTGGCTTTCTTTTTCCATAATGCCTCTTCTACTCTCATGATGCACTCGGCATCCCACGTACCTGATACGGGCCATCTATACTTTTCTTCTAACTCCTTGGTATACTCTACCCACAAATCTAGATACAATATGGCGCTTATGCCATGCTTCTGATACATAAAATGACCTGGACTGTCCCTAGGAGGGACAGGAACTGCTGCTTCCAGCAGACCTTTTCTGGTTTTTAACTGACGCAGTTTTGAAAAGAGCGGCATGACTGAACTATAATCTGGACACAATACAATACACAATAAACACGATAATTACTTCACACTCATACCACGACATTAAAATACATGAATAACATTTAAAATAACAGTTCGAGCAGAATACTACCTGGAATACGGAAAACAGAATACATGAATTTTCTCGAGAACAGAACTGACTAGAACAGAAACTAGATGCACTGCTGAGACAGTACGAAACTTACCGGTCTCATAAAGAGACACGTCAGGACCCGCATCCACCGAAGTGGACACTTCGTTTGGGATATGTGTACCACCAAAACCCCACGGACCAGAGTCAATTAAAGTGACCCTGTCTAGATACTACCCCAGCAACGGTACTCACCGGGCAGCAAGAACGGAAGGCCTCGGACTGGACTGGACTGCTTCGACGCCGGACGGACGAACTTCGGACTTCTGTTACGGGTGGACCTCCGGATACCTCGGACCTTGGACTCTCGGCTTGGGCTCTGGTCGGGACTCGCCGCGTTCCTCCACCGTCTCGTCTGGATGCTGGACCGCCACCTCCGTCTCCTCCGTGGGCCTGAGGGATACTTGAAGCAGAAATATCTGCACGTGCACGGTATGGTTCCGTCACGGCTGCAGAGGGTCAGGGGGCCGGCGTGGCTTCACCGACGCGTGGGGAAAGGGCAAGTCCCTATTCGGGCGCCATTATGTGGTATATAAATAAATAATACCGGATCTATTTTTGTCTAGGCATAGTAATAACAGATAGCTCAATAAATAAGAGTCAAGATTCGAGGTAGTAGGAGTTTGCAGGTTTAATACAGCATAAAGGACAGGAACAGGACAACCTGCACAGGAATAGGATGGCAGCTGCCTGGGGAAAGGACTGGCGTAAGGATAACTTTTTAATAACAGTACATAAGTATATATACATAACGCAAACACATAGCATTACATTGCAATAGGCGTGACGCGTAGCAGTCGCGAAAGATAAGAGTGAAAGTGGGTGTAACAGGGCGTATACATAGACATGTGATGTAAACGTAACAGAATATGTCATGAATGGGGCGGAAACATGGAGGGGGCTACCTAAGGAGCCGGGACCTCTAACCTGGTGGTGCGCGCAAACTGGCAATGACGTGTTACTAGGAGAAGCTGGGGGCTATGAACTCTGTGCTAGGAGCAGAGACTGAAGTCTGGAGAGTCAGGGCGACATGTACCTAAACAGTATCTAGTATCTGATGTTTAGAGAACATGTTGATAGAATCCAAAAGCTATCGGGGTAAAAGCTAACAGACTCTAAGACTGGAGCATGCATTATTCTACATGTAGTGCGTGATGAAGAATATTAAATGACCATTAATACAGTATTTCTCTTACATGGAGACGTAAAGGCTAGACAATGACGGAAACTATTGATGCAGTTCAGTAGCTTAGGAATGCAGAGAAGGAGGGCTGAACTGATAACTGGAATTGTGGAAAATTAGTGCGTTTTGGTGAACATTATCTGCGCCATCTTGCCTCTTCCCCTGATGCCACACTTTTGTCGTGCGCGCCCGCCATTTTAAGATGCCCCGATCAGAACAAACCCTTTTGCATGCCGCTGGCCCCTGACATAGCTCTTTGCCGTCGCTAAGCCTGCACGCTGACCACCCCCTGCTTGCACCTGCCTTGAGTCATAAACCCCTCTTCGGCGCTGCTCTGCCCCAGGCCCTCATCCTGTTCCCAGCGCGACACCTCCCTGCTTTCCTTTCATGATCTCCGGCCCTTAGATGCAAACCCCCTTTTCCCCGTGTGCCCGTTTTGTCCTCCCCGTTCCCAAGCCGACACCCAGCTCTGCCGATACCATCCTTGCCCCTCCCCGTACAATGGAAAGCTTCCCCCATCAAAGAATCCCCGGGTTGATCAAAGCCCCCACCCCATGAGATCCGATCAAACTCCCCACATTCCGTGAATCGGCGGATTATCCAGCTGCGCGATGCTCATCACCTGTTGTGACTAGGGTGGGGACTTCAACTGTAAATGTGTGTGGGAACGGGCCCAAAGGGGAGTTCCGAGAATGTCTTTTCCGTACATCAAAGCTTTAACATGTATGTGTAATCTACAATAAAGTCATAAATGTGGGTATAAGAGGCCAGGCCTCAGAAATACAGTTAGAGCACCTCAGAACGATACCTTCTGTCCGTTTCGTTGTGTTCTCCTCCGGAGAGAATAAAAAAACCATGTTTCCTGCTTTCCAGTCTCCAGCGCCTGCCTCTTCATTGATTTAAATAACTAGAGGGTCACAGAGGCAATACCGCCGGGCAAATATCGATTGTCCCCGACCCGATTGAACTTTTTTTACAATTGGCGTCCCAAGCGTGGGGCCCATCAGCGACTCGTGGATCCAGTGGGAGAGGTCCCGACGACAGAGTGAACGACTGCAACGATCGGGAGAGCTCTTGCCCAATAGACCCTCGTCTGGCAGCCGATCATCCGAACTTCACTAGTTCCGAACAGACCTCTCTCGAGTGATCTACGGTCCTGACTGGGAACCATCAGGAGTGCCGTGAGAAATACGAGAAAAAGAGGACGATCGGGCGCTGGATTCGGAAGACAAGAAACTGTCCACATGGTCCGGGTAAGGTCGTGTTGCCACGACAAGTTGCGAAAAAATTTGTTTGATTGCTTGATTGTTCAAAATACTAGTATTGCTCTGTTTATTTTTATTTGGAGATTCACTGTCTGCAAACGGAGAAACAACAGGCTCTCTCTCCCTTTGCAAGCAGTGGAGGATAGGTAGGGTAGCAGCCGTGCTTGTTCTTTTTCTCCCCCACTCAATAATTGCTTGAAACTGAACTGTTGTTCACAAAACTATTGTTTCCTGGAGATTCCCTGTCTGCAAGCAGGGAAGAGACCACCCTTTTTGCAGATAGTGAAAAGGGTAGGTAACGCAGATCTTTGCGGACCTACTCATTCTCCCCATTGTTATTTATTGGTCGTTTGGTTTTATATTTTTTTTGATCCATGAGGTATTCACTACCTGCAAACAACGTAGAATAGAAATATTCTGTCTAGTCTTTGCACCTAGTGATAAGATAGGCAGTGCTGACTTTTTAGTCCCTCGTTACGAGCCGTCATGTCTGTCTTCTCCCCACTGATAAATAGCCTGTTTAGCCCGGACCGGGTGTTAGAGGTGGACCATATAGCTCCACTAGAAGGCACCCCTAATAAGGACATGTTCATAAACTATGGGTTAGTCACCATAGCTTATAATAAATTATGGCACAGGTATACCGAAGATAGCCAAGACAAACAGTGGCCACTGGCAGGATCCTTTGACCTTGATAAAATAGAAACGTTAGAAATAGCCCTTCGAAATAATAAGACGACGCCAATTATGCTCGACAGTCTCGGTATGTGGCGCAGAGAGGCTACGAAACGACAGAGAAAAGACGAGGATAAACCAAGTAGGGAAATATACCGACAGGACAACCCCAGGACACCGCTACCCACAACTTATCCCCCGACACTATGCAAAGGACGACCAGACTTAGGGTCAGACCAATGCGCTTTTTGTAGGTATGTCGGACACTGGAAAGCCCAATGCCCGACTCTACTGAGCGTGAGTAAAGGCAAAGGGCCGACAAGAACGACAGACCGACAGTACGAGAAAAGGCGCGAGACAGAGAAGAACCCGACTTACATAGACAGACCAGACAGAACCACCACGTTTGATTATGCCCGATGGCACAGATTTCGCCAGGAAAATCTCAGCGGCATGCTCAAGTTCTCCTAGGTCGGGCAATGTCAAGACGGGAACCCAGCCTCGTTTAAAATTCACAGACGGAAAGAGATAATTATGACCAATAACTGTTTTTATATTTGTCTTGGGTCTTTGTATGTCGTACTTGTACTGTCCCCCGTCTGAGTTCGTGTGTATGTAATGTACAAATCTGCGTCATCCCTCTACACGTGTTTCCGTGTTACTCGACCTCTGTTAGCAGAAACTTAGCATAAAAGCAACCTGGAAAGAAAGAAATGGTAAAACAAAATCCGTAGACCATTAATAAACTTGAACTTTTAATTTAACACAACAAACAAGGAATAATAACGATAAACTGTAGAAAATGAAAGTCAAACAGAACATTCGCCCCCCCCCATTCTGGAACCTTCCAAAGTAGGGCAGGGTTACGGCTACGCCCAACCAACGGCAACCCATATAAGGCGAGCCCCGCCGCCAACTCTTGGTCAGGAAATCTTAACGTATGGGGGAGCCGGAGGAGAGGCAGGAGCCCGCAGCCTGGGCATTTGCAGGTAGTCCCGCCACATGTCTCCTTGGCCGGCCGCAACGGGCCTGGAAAGACTAAGGTAGTCCCGCCACATGTCCAAAGGAGAACGAGGCACCTCTTCCTTTTCTCTTCCGTCACAGCCGCAGCAGTCCTGGACGGCGGGATGTCCTGCACGTACCTCCACAACAATTTGTCCAAGTTGGGCTGGGAGGGAGAGGCGACGCGGACGAGCCTCTCCCACCTCCACCGGTAGGAGGTTTCCCAGCCCCCAGCCCGACGCCGAACATCCCCAGTCAGGCGATGGTGCCCATACTTCCACAGCACCGAACACACCATGGTGGCACCCCAGTACTTGCGCAGCACCGAACGTACAATGGTGGCACCCCAGTATTTGCGCAGCACCGAACGTACAATGGTGGCACTTGGGGAACACCGGATGTGGAGAGGCCTTCATGCGGGGCGATGAAAAGGAGCGGCATGGAGTGCACCGGGAGAAGGAGACGATGTGAACGAGTCTCCCTCGCCCCCCAGGTGGGGGCATCACAGCTGCACCCCAGCTGAACGTCCCGCTCTCACAAAACAGGGACCTCTTCCTTTCACTCCGAAGGGTCTCTTCCATTCTTGCAAACTCGACGAGAGTGGCCCCTGTAGGGCCTCAAAATGGCGTCTGGATCCGCTGGAAGGCGGGCCCCGGCCACTAGAGTAACTTTGGCCAGCCGTATAACTCGAACATTTGTCCCATGGAGCACGAGCCCCCATCTCCGACAGCATCTCCGCAGCCTTGAAGATCATACAAAGATCCCCGGCGGAACCTTCGGCCTTTGCAGGTTTCCGGTAAGGGACGGCTGCCTCGATCGCCAACGAAACAAACATGACATTGCCACACCTTCTGTTAGCGTGAATTCTAGAACTGCCGAAAAGGACTCTGGTCCAAACTGCCAGTAATGGAAACATTTCCCCCTGATGCTGCTTCCGGACTGTGCCGGCCCCGCCCAAAATGGCGCTGGTATCAATCGGAACTTACGAACACCTCGTGGTGTTCCTTCGCACTAATATAAACTTGATGTTCTGAGATTTTATATGATCCTTTGTACACTTGGCTAGAAAAGACGAAGAGAACTCACTCGACGAATAGTGTGAAAAGATCCCCGTTACAAATGTTGATTACGAATGTACAATGTATTATATTTTTATAACTGATGTAAACCCCATTTACGACGCACACGTACGGTATGCATATAGGAAATCTGATTACAACTGTTATGATTATGCTTCTAAATTATGAAAATATATGCCCCCGAACCCCCAGCCAATTAATAGACGTTTTAGTCTCTTACAAATGAATGAGTAAAACTTTCCGATGTTTTTATTGTTGCAAACGACACCCCCCACTGTACGCACTTTAACCATTGCCACGACCGACCAAATACGACCACACCCTCCTAATCTATATGCTGAAATGATTTTGCAAAATAAAGTCTTTGAAACTATGGACGGGTATTGCATGCTTTATTTTAAAAATGTGGGATCGGTGGGAAAGTTCTTTTTCTGTGCACCCTACTCTGCTCTCTCTTTAAGGTTAAAAGAAGATGGTTGCCCAGCCCTGGAGGACGGATCGGATCGACAACACGACACTCCGCCTTCAAAGTACGCGACTGACTCATGAACTCTCGCGTAGAGGAAGACCTTGACTTCCAAGGATGGGTAAAACGAATGGTGTAAATGAGGGAATGTAAAAGGAGGGTGAAATGAAATAATGTAAATATTATAAAGTACAACGTTCCAAAGTAGCAGGGACCCAAGAACCGAAGAACTTTAGAACGCCACGGCGTTGAAAGAGGTTTAAGGATCCCGATAGTGAGATATATCCTTTGACTAGATACCTCGCACTAGGCACCTCTGGTTTCCTTTTTATGTTTCCCCGCACACGCCCTACATGAACACACTACCCCCCCTCGACTCCGGAAACCATATCCCCGGGGACCCTGCCCCAAGGAGGAAAGACGAGTAAGAGGTAAGTAAAGGACTTATGAATCCATGTATTTGAATGCGCGCGAATGCTGTCTCCCCCACCCCCCCCCTTTTTTCCTCCTTCTGCAGGTTACATCAGAGATTACAGCCGAGGTGTGGCGAAGATCTGAAGCCTTGCCACGTCTAATACACGAAGCGGACTAGCGCCGCAAGGTGGTGTCTAAGCACGCCTGCAAACTACTCACGTATCGAACAGACCCGGAAAATTAGCACAACTTGATAGAAAGTGATCACCCTTAAACCAGACCGGACGAATGAACCCATGTCACGTATGATGCGAAACTGTGAGGGAATGTGTGTGTGTGTGACTGAGGCGTTGGCCCAACTGGTCGAAGGACCGAGAATGCGAGAAAGTGCGACAACATGGTACCTCCTTTTTCTTTCCTTTTTCTCGAGGCACGTCCCCTCTACCCTGTCTAATGCTCAAACTGCATGATTACAAGATTCTAACGCAGACTCGTGAATGCCCTTTACTGTGTAATGCACTAAATAGCCTTTCTTGAATACACTGCCACCCTCTCTGTTGCACGTGTACTATTTAGCCTGCCGTTGCACTCTCTCTCTCTCTCTCTCTCTCTCTCTCTCTCTCTCTCTCTCTCTCTCTCTCTCTCTCTCTCTCTCTCTCTCTCTCTCTCTCTCTCTATTTCTGCACTCCCACTCTTCCGAGTGGTTGGCCCCGAAATTGGCAGATTGCCACCCCTAGCACACCACCTAATTGGCTTCAAATACCGTCAGTATTTGCACAAAAACTTGTCTCTAATACAATCACCCTGAAGCCGCGTCATTACCTCTCCTTTTTCGCTAGAAGTCAATGAACCCAGGTTGGGCCGTAAGGGAAAGGACAGGTAAGACGACAGAGGTTCCCTAATCTGACCCGAAATAAGGGAACTACATGTCAAACGGCTCCTATAGTATAAAACAAGGACCTCAGAATACGCGACCCTCCCCTCCCCGAATTGTCGCAATACCCAAACCGGAAAAGTGACCACCCCCGTTACCTCCCCTGTCTATGTCCCTGGTTGTTTCCCATAAAACCCCTGTCCTTCCTAGTTAAGTAACCGGGCTGTAAAAGGTTACGTAGGACCCAGAATGATGTTTTACAAGGTTAACAGACTAGACCAAGGTAAAGAAATCATCAAAATGAACCCCGCAGTAGTTGAAAAGCAGGATGCACCGATAGAAAGGAAATGTTTAGCCATGTTCGTCTCTCAGCAAAATACCTGTGTAGTACCATGTTGACGACTCACTGTACCCTTTTGTAAATGTAAAACTCTAGAGAACGGCATATCTTTGCCAGATTTGTCTCCCGAAGGTGGGTTACCATCAGATGAACTGTCATGCCTGTAATAAATTATTATGAAGGAAAGTCATAGTAAATCCAACAGGTCCGCCACCGGTCATTCATATGCCAGTTGTGAACATTAAATATAACGGACATTTTCATTCTTTGCCTGGAGCTGGGAGAGAAATAGACTTTTTGATTATCTTCATCTGCAAATTTTCTAAAGACTGTCTTTTCAAACTTGTTTAAGGGTACTGCTGTTGGAGGAGAGAAGGACCGGATGTGGGAGCACGAGGCCCGACTGCAGACTAAGGAACACCTGCGACATTAGCCAAGGCGAGACCACGACTGAAAAGAGCTGCAGGACGAGGCACTGTTTTCGACAGCATGAAAAGAAAGGGTCGACCTGATGCCCCTGCTCGACGTCCAGTGCCTGTCGACAAGTCCCCGCTCTCTGAATTCCGTCACACGCCCGCCTATTTGAAGTCTCTCGTTCCCCTAGTTTGTTCCCAATTTGGCCTTGCTCCATCCCCCTTTTTCCTCTGACCTACCCTATGGACTGTTTTGAACGCTCTTCTTCCATCGGAACTTTCTGACAATCACCTCAAAGGACACAGGGCGAAAAGGACCTTTCCGACCAGAAACGCGAGGAAAGGGTCGTGCCCTGCAACGCAGAACTTAGAACAGAGCTGGACTTGTAGCTCCACCGCCGGTGCTCAACAGCGCCAACGAAAGACCACAAAGAACAATGAGAACTCATAAAACTTCGAACATTTGACATCCTCAATCACCGTTTTTTTATGCCTCATTTCTCTCCCAGCCGCCATTGTATTGATCCTGCTCCAATCCGAATCTGAAATATGTATTAACCTGCCAGTTCACGTTATGATATGTACTTGCTGCTCGCCGTTTTTGTATTGCATCCCTATGACTTTCCTGCTGAACAAATTTATCAAAGTTTATCAAATAGGTGCACCTCCTAAAAACTAGAAACCTCAAAATGTATTGTTTACAACTCTTTTTCATCTAGGGTTCCTACCGTTTTCTTTCTCATGCTCACTACAGTAGAACCGAATAGAAAATGAACCAGCAAGATGTCTTGAATATGTTAAAGGGAGGACTGTGGAAAATTAGTGCGTTTTGGTGAACATTATCTGCGCCATCTTGCCTCTTCCCCTGATGCCACACTTTTGTCGTGCGCGCCCGCCATTTTAAGATGCCCCGATCAGAACAAACCCTTTTGCATGCCGCTGGCCCCTGACATAGCTCTTTGCCGTCGCTAAGCCTGCACGCTGACCACCCCCTGCTTGCACCTGCCTTGAGTCATAAACCCCTCTTCGGCGCTGCTCTGCCCCAGGCCCTCATCCTGTTCCCAGCGCGACACCTCCCTGCTTTCCTTTCATGATCTCCGGCCCTTAGATGCAAACCCCCTTTTCCCCGTGTGCCCGTTTTGTCCTCCCCGTTCCCAAGCCGACACCCAGCTCTGCCGATACCATCCTTGCCCCTCCCCGTACAATAGAAAGCTTCCCCCATCAAAGAATCCCCGGGTTGATCAAAGCCCCCACCCCATGAGATCCGATCAAACTCCCCACATTCCGTGAATCGGCGGATTATCCAGCTGCGCGATGCTCATCACCTGTTGTGACTAGGGTGGGGACTTCAACTGTAAATGTGTGTGGGAACGGGCCCAAAGGGGAGTTCCGAGAATGTCTTTTCCGTACATCAAAGCTTTAACATGTATGTGTAATCTACAATAAAGTCATAAATGTGGGTATAAGAGGCCAGGCCTCAGAAATACAGTTAGAGCACCTCAGAACGATACCTTCTGTCCGTTTCGTTGTGTTCTCCTCCGGAGAGAATAAAAAAACCATGTTTCCTGCTTTCCAGTCTCCAGCGCCTGCCTCTTCATTGATTTAAATAACTAGAGGGTCACAGAGGCAATACCGCCGGGCAAATATCGATTGTCCCCGACCCGATTGAACTTTTTTTACAGAATCATAACATACTCTTGGCAGACTCAGAGACAGAGCCAGGCTGAACCGGGCACTGTGAGGCAGGAAGTAAGTGAAGGGTCAGGAACACAGGTGGGGGCCGTATCGCTCCTCAGCGAGGGCTCAGGAGACAGAAGCTGAAATCTGGTGTCCAGGCCCTTTTGAGGCCTAGAAACGGGAACTTTACAATGAAATAACGTGCACACTGAGAAACGTGGCAACGTAACTTTACATAGGCCTGATATTCGTAGTATTCACGAGAACTGGAAACTGGCATACTAGAGGTGGACACAACTGTAATTGCGTCTTTAATCGAACATGGGGAATACATATGCATATTAATCATGCACACATAACATATGATGGAGGACGCGTAGGGACACAGAACATGGCAGAATTTACTTTTCCACATCACCACTGCCATGCACACACGGACACCACCACTGCCATACACACACGGACACCACCACTGCCATGCACACACGGACACCACCACTCCCATGCACAGACATGGACACCACCCGTGCTTAATTTATAAAAAAAAGTGCCAGGGCTTTCATTTGTAAAAAAGTAAGTGAAAGGGCACTCGTCAGGAGGCTACTGTAGTTAGCCATACACATTACCCGACTTTGAGCTATTGGAATTGTAAATGACAATGACTTTTATTTATCTTTTGGTTTTTAAAACATAAATAAAAGACCTTGTCATTTACAATGTCAAGACCTTAAACTCGCGTTCATGTACAATGCTAATAGCTCTAACTTTTGCAATACCGAGACCGTTGCATTGTAAATGCTTGTTTTTGATGCCTCTGTGCCTGGAGTGACTAGGTTCTATTTGCATCCACGACGGAGGAACAGTGCACCAAAGGAGAAGTCAGATTAGTAGGGATGGACTGCGAGGATAAAGAATAGGGTGTACCTTGCCTGTGGTACCAGCGGTAGTTTAGGGACTGTGCATTGTTCAGACATGCAACAGGGTAAGTTTGGTGTTCCTCCCTGGAGAGAGGCGCACTATCCAGAGCGATGTGGGATCCCGCAGCCCCATCGAAAAGTGCTCAATAGCCCCACCATTGAGGCAGTGACAGACGCTGGGAACCCTTGCCCATTTCCTGTTTTCTTGTGATTAGCCCCATTACATATCTCTTGCTCCAATTCCTATTCATCCCTTTGGTAGGAAAATAGCTGATGAAGAGCAGCCAATGATTCTTGTTACTCCGGCAAAAATAGCATGGAGCCGAAAAAGAAAGATCATGTGTGTTATTTTTGCTATTCTGTTGATGATCATTCTCTGTGGGGTTTTGTGAGTGTGAGAGAATGGTTATAGTGTACCCCCTCCCCATGAAAATGGTAAGAGGTTTTCCCCAAAAAGAGGCAAGAGAATGGTTCTGAGCAATATATTTTTGGAAGCACATAAGAGATTTTTGGGTAATGGAACAGCTTGTTACCCCACTGATTCTGTCACTAGTCTATGGACTGCTTATCCTTTGTCTTTGGCCAACTGTACATACACTGAACCACCAGGTTTTGTTGAGGTTAAAGGGGAGTTTGGCTTTGGGTATTCAGGTCCGTGTCTGTATCATCCCAAACCAACTGGGGAGGATTACCCAGGCTGTGATAATATTACGTATTGTGATAATTTCTATATGGAAGAACAGAATATATCATTGGTGGGTTGGCATTACAAAGAAGTGACAGTCTCCCGGAAAGCTGGTTATTATCCTGTCTTTTGTCCTATTATTAAGAGTACTGACACTGCGTTGTATATAAATTGTTCAGGGATGGTCTTATATAAGCAGACATTCCCTTTGGTACATCCAAAAGATTCAAGTACCATCGGGAGGAACTCTCGATACTCTGCTGTGAATTATTATAGGCCAGATTATGCACAACCGGGATTTTTCATTTTGTCGAATGGTACTTACTTCAATGTTCATAATGGTACAGAAGATGTGGTCCTTGGAATGGTATTACCTTTGGGTGTGCCTTGCAGACGTGCCCAACATAGGGTGAAATGGGTGAAAAGGACTCTCGCAAAAGAGTTCTGTGAAGGAGTGGCAGATATAGAGATAAATAACTATAGCAATAGTATTACATTTTGCTATATCTGGTCTTCAATTTTCACATTAGGAATAGCGATGGTTAGAGGTGAAAAGGCTTGAGAATATTTTGGGTGTAAGTTGCAAATATTATCCAACACCACTGTGGCAGCTTTGCGTGACATCACCACTCAGTTAGAAAGCTTGCAGATCTATTCCGAACAGACCAGGTATGCAGTTGATTCTATTTTGGCCAAGAGTGGTGGTGCATGCCGTGTAATTGTCGACCAATGTGTAGTTGGAATAACAAATATGGAAAAGAATATTACCCACCACATTTAAGATATCCTTGAAAATGTCAAGGGAATGGAGAGCGGGACTTGGAATTGGTTCCTTTTTGGAGGTTGGGACTGGGTTTTAGAGAAGGTGATTTATCTTGTTGCGATATTGGTGTTCTGCTGTGTTCTCAATCAATGTCTGCCTATGTGGTGCTCCTATTGTGCTACTGTTTTGACTCCCAAAAGGAAAATATTGATCCATGATACCAATGCTGCAATTATGATGCAAAAGGAGGTAGACAACATCATCCAGATTGATGAGGGCTTTTTCGAAGCCTCTTCCCTTCTTACAGATTCCCTTCCTAATGCAGACAATATGGAATGTGTATAAAATGTATTCATGTGTTCCTGTTCTTCACATTTGTTCGCTTTTTGTTCTAAACACAAGCTGTTTTAGCTCATGCTAACAGGGGGTCTGTTAGAATAGAAATGATTTTGTTCATATAAGTTAGCATTCGCGGCACCATTTTGTATTTTAGACACCATTTTGTATCACGATCGAAACTACTCCTTAGCTGTTATCGAGAAAACGACCTTGGTAGGTTTCATTTCTCCAAGGCCGAGCTTTGCTTCATTCATGAATACAATGTGCTTTTGCGTTAGATAAAGACCTTCTCTCACTTGTCTAGTAGTGGTAACAAGCCGAGCGACCTTGGGTAGTGGATAATGTGTGCCCTTCCTCGGAATCGAAACTTATGCTTTGTACTCCACTGTATTACAGCATCTGTTTAGAAAATTCCATAATGGGCATGTCTTTATTGGTTCTGGAATGTACATAATGTAACTTTATGCTTGCTAATGTCAGTTCCTCTGCAGCAAGCCTAGGAGGCTGGTCAGACTGGACTCCGCTCGAGCTTTATACTAATAAATAACTTGGTTTGTACTCTCTACTGTCTGTTTGACTCTTCATTTGTGTGGAAGGGTGAGAGGTGGTCGCGAGTGACCAGAGTGACCCTATTTGAGTCATTTTACTTCAGTCGGAAGGGAATGCCCAGACCTGGGTCATGTGCTCACTGCGCCACTGGATTAAGCTAGCCTGGCTGATGATGGGTGATGCCCCAATACTGGTCCTAGGATGCTTGTTTCCGGTCCAGGAAGGGCCTGGATTGAAGGTTCAGGCTGGACTGTTCCCATGAGGAGAAGGATCAAGACTGATTTGCACATGGCCGGGTCCAAACTGGGGTGGTATGGTGAGCAAAAGAATGAGGGATTAAAAACTCAGATCTTTGTGACTGGGGATGAATGTTTACCTTTCGTCCATCATTTGTTCCTTTTGTTTGTATCGTCCTAGGTGGGAAGGGTATGCCCAAATGTGGGCCCTGTGCTCACTGCACCACTGGATTCAAGCTATCCTGATGCCCCAATACCGCTCCCAGGATGCTTGTTTCGAGTCCAGAGAGGATCTGGCTTGGCAGTTCTGGCTGGACTATTCTCATAAGGAACAGAGTCAAGACCTATTTTTGCATAAGGCTAGGTCCAAACTGGGGAGGCTTGGTGAGCAAAAAAACAATGGATTAAACCCAGATCTTTGTGACTGGAGGTGAAAGTTTGCATTGTTCAGCATTCTGCCCATCAATTGTTCCTTTTGTTTGAGACATAATCCCAGGCCCTGGATCATGAGGCAGGAAGGTATTTTAACAAACTTCTCTCAGTGATGGGCTTGGCCGTGTCATGCCTGCCTCTGATTTGAGATATGACACCTTAGTGGTGTTGATGGGGTTTCGACCTCTATAGAATTCAACGGTTATCATCAAGACAATAAAGCATTAACTATGAAAGTAAATCTACAAATGGCAAATGAATATAGTTAGATTTGGAAAACCCCTATTGAATGGCCATGGAAAGAAAATAGGACTTTCCCAAGGGCCATCCATGAAAATATAACCTGAAAAATCGGGATTACTAAATCTTTGGGGTAAATACCGAAGGTGTTCCTTCCTACCCAAAACAATCCTGCATACAACGCATGAGCGCTTATACAATAGCGTAAGAGTGACTGCATTGTCGCGAAGTAGCAGAGCAGCCCAAGTCCCTGGTTCAGACCGGGCCGCTCCCCCACCGTGTTAGCCCGGCAACAGAATAGCCACCTGTTTCACCGACAAACTCAAGGACTCTAAGAAATCCTGCCGAACCCTCGAGAAGACCTGGCGCTGCGAACCGACAGCAGAAAACCATGCAGCTCTCAAGAACGCCACCCGCATACACCACCAACTGATCCGCACCACCACGAGGACTTCTTTCAAGGAACGCCTAGACAACAACATACACAAGAGCAAGGAGATCTTCAGCATCATGAAAGAATTCTCCAATCCCAGTGCCAACTCCAATGACATCCCACCATCGCAAGACCTCTGCGGCGCGCTCGCCACCTTCTTTCACCGCAAGATCGCTGACATACACAACAGCTTCGGCGCCCAGACTCTGCCATCAGCCACAGAACCATCACCCCCCACCACCACCCTCAACACCTGGAACCCCATCAGCATTGAAGACACCACCCACGTCATGAACACCATCCACTCCGGCTCACCATCCGATCCATGCCCCCACCACATCTTCAACAAAGCAGATGCCGTCATCGCACCCCCTCCGGAACATCATCAACAACTCCTTCTCGACCGCCACCTTCCCAGAGAGCTGGAAACATGCAGAGATCAATGCTCTACTGACGAAACCCAGAGCGGAACCTAAGGACCTCAAGAACTTCCGGTCCATAAAACCGTCAACAAACAGCTGACCTCCTTCCTCGAGGCAAATGGCTCCCTCGACCCATCCCAGTCCGGATTCTGCGCCAACCACAGCACCGAGACCGCCCTCATCGCAGCCACCGACAACATCAGGACCCTGCTCCACAACTGGGAAACAGCCGCCCTTATCCTCCTTGACCTCTCAGCCGCCTTCGACAGCGTCTGCCACTGAACCCTAAGATCTCGCCTCCACAACACAGGGATCCAAGGAAGAACCTTGGACTGGATCACATCATTCCTCTCCGGCAGAACCCAGAGAGTCCGACTCCGTCCCTTCCACTCCGCGTCCACCGAGATCGTCTGCGGCATACCCTAAGGCTCCTCACTCAGCCCGACTCTCTTCAAGGTCTACATGAGCCGCCTCCCTCGCCGCCATCGTCTGCGCACACAACCTCAACATCATCTCCTATGCCGATGACACTCAGCTGATCCTTTCCCTCACCAAAGACCCAGACACCACCAAGACCAACCTCCAGGAAGGAATGAGGAACGTTGCAAACTGGATGAAGCTCAGCCGCCTGAAACTGAACTCGGACAAGACAGAAGTCCTCACCCTCGGACCATTCCCCTCCATCTGGAATGACTCCTGGTGACCCCCCTCACTGGGCACCGCCCCCAAGCCCACGGACCACGCACGCAACCTGGGCTTCATCCTGGACTCCACGCTCACAATGTCCAAACAAGTCAACGCCATTTCATCCTCATGCTTCAACACCCTGCTCATGCTCCGAAAGATATTCAGATGGATCCCCACCGAAACAAGAAAAACCGTCACCCAAGCCCTCGTCACCAGCCAGTTGGACTACGGGAACGCCCTCTATGCAGGAACCACAGCAAAACTTCAGAGAAGACTCCAGCGCATACAGAATGCCTCCGCTCGCCTCATCCTCGACATCCCTCACCACAGCCACATATCCGCCCACCTGAGAGACCTGCAATGGCTTCCAGTCAGCAAAAGAATCACGTTCAGGGTCCTCACCCACGCACACCAGGCTCTCCGAGACATAGGCCCGACTACCTCAACAGACGCCTTACGTTCTACACTCCGTCCCGCCAGTTCCACTCTGCCAGCCTCGCCCTCGCCACCATCCCACGGACTCGCGGAACTATCACCGGAGGAAGATCGTTCTCCTACCTGGCCTCCAAGTCCTGGAACTCCCTCTCCATCCAACTTCGATGGACCCAGGACCACCTCACCTTCAGGCGACACCTCAAGACCTGGCTGTTCGAGCAGTAGCAGCACCTCCCTCCCCCCAGTGCCTTGAGACCCTCATGGGTGAGTAGCGTGCTTTACAAATGCTATGATTGATTGATTGATTGATTGTGAGCAGTGCAGGCAGAGAGCAGGAATGTATTAGATTTTGGCATAAAAGCCGCACTTCTGCCTTCTCCCTTTCACGCAGCACACCAGGCTGTCATGCTGTGTTTAGGAAATATCAATAAATCTGGTCCGTGGTCCGCACATGGGAAGCGTCTTACAACTTTTTAGCAGATTCATGAAACAATTGCCAAGTTATTAAAAATGGCTTATGAATTTGCTATCTGAATTAAAACATTGAGTACAGAGCAGCTACTGCTGACCCTACAATGTGCACATAAATCACGGCTGGATGAAGAAAACTTTTTCTGTTTGAACAAGCCCCCACTCACCAGGCTCCTTACTGGTTTCTCGTGCAGTAGGTTGAGAGGCAGGCACCGACAATGTGCCTCGAGGCCTCCCTCCGGCCCCCACCAGACAGCCGCAGACACTGCAGTTCCCACGGGGCTCTTCCTCACTGGCGGAGGCGCGATAGGTTCCCGCCCTCTGCTCTCTCCTCACGGCAGCATCCCCTGGGTTCCTCCGGGACTTCTGTGGGCCTCTTACTGTCTTCCCCTGTGCCCCTCTTCCTCACGGGGACCCGGGGCTTCCCAAGCGGCCTCTGCGAGGCCTCTCCCGGCTTCCGGGACTCGTCTCTGCCCGGAAGCCACTCAGGACACGGCTCCCGGGGGCGCGGCGGCGCCAACCAATCGGTGCGTGGCGGGCTGGTGACGCCACCGGCGCCCCAGCCACGTGAGAGATGCCCTTTCGGCTTCAGGGCCTCGCGCAGTCCACTCCTCACTCCGGCGGCCCTCCCTTGGCACCGGGGGCTGCCGCAACGGCGGTTGCAGCGATGGGGGACTCCTCAATACAGCGCCAGGCCGCGGCGGTGATCCTTGACCCCTGGCGCAATTGGCCGGCAGGGATGAGGGGTAGGCACCCTCCTGTTATTCATTCAAAACACACCACAAGCACGCCAACACGCGGGATAGGCTCCCACGGCGCTATTCACTCCGCAAAAGGGCGCAAACACGCGGGGTAGTCTCCCGCCCTATTTACAAGGCAGAGAGGCGGCAGAATCTGGCACGGTAGCGCTTGGGAGCACGAAAGCAGCCTCTTCCAACTGCACAGCGCTTCTCCTCAGCACAGCTCCTTGGGGGCACAATCCTCCCCATACAGTGCTTAGCAGGTACAGCGCTTCCAGATTATAGCGCTTGGCAGGCAATCAGCAGGGCAGTCTTGGTCACAGCACTCTGGGGACACAAGCAGTCTTCTGCAGGCCAGCGCTTCCAGACACACAGGGCAAGGGGTGCGGACAGTCCCAGTAACACGACCAGGGGTCCCAGGGTAACTCTTCTCACCTCCTGGGGGGGTCCAATCCCCGACGCTCCATCCCTTCTAAGCACTTCTTTGCGCAGCGCTTGTGTGGTGCAAGGCCCCAACAGCTTCAGAGACCTAGGGGGGTCCTCCTTCTTCAGGGGCCATGGGGACAGAGCAGTAGCACTACTGGGCCAGGTCAGCAGGTAGTGGGGGCATCATCAAAGCAGGGTGGTAGGCTTTCACCATCCCCACTGCAGAGTGGCCCTCCTCCCACACAGCAGCCTGAACTCCTGAAGTGGGGCTTTACAAGCCCTGGGGACAGTAGGGGGTTTTGGATGGGTGCAGGGTCCAGCACACAGGCCCAAGTGGCGGTATCCCCTTGCAGCAGGTCCCCTCACATTCCTATCCCAGCTCTGTCTCTCCACATGGTGGCACATCCCCCTCATGTATACCCTCCCTCCAGACAGTGCCAGAACCTTCTAGAATTTTGTGACAAACTGGTCTAAACTGGCTTAGGGGGAGGAGTAAAGCACCCTGGGTACGAGGCTTTCCCTCCAAATGCAGGGGTGACTGGGGACCTAACATCTAGACTGATAACCTCCTGCAGTCAGGTGGCACAACGCACAGCCTTGGCAGCCATTTTAAATACAGTTTTTCACCAGGGTACATTTTACAATGGGGGAAGAATCAGTGCACACACTATTGCATGACATCTAACATTAACCAGGGCATCTCGTACCTCACATGGCCTATACACTTTATTCACAATGGGGGAGACAACTTACAATAGGGGGGCAAAAAGCGAAAAGTTTTGGGGAAAAGGGCCAAGTCCAACACACGCACATTACACATACTCTACAATCACATACCTTTTTGAAATAGAAGATGATCCTTTTCAGCTGGACGGAGGCATTGAGTGGATTTCAGAAGAGAGGCTACAGAAGTCTGGAGTGACTGGTCATCATTTTGAACGCCATGTTGTATACGAAGACAGCTCTCTGCATAAGGATGGACATCAGTAGAGCTCCGCGCTTTGGGATTGTAGAATATTTATCGCTCTACTGCAAGACAGAAGGACCAGGAGAGACAGAGTGGGTGATACAGACTGGAAGAATAAACAGCTGTGAGACTCTGCAAGGAGCAATGAAGCAAAGGTACTCTTCAGCAAGACCAACATGGGTCTACGCTGCTTTCCAGGAATACAACAAGCACTTAAGAGGCACTTTCCACCATCAATGCAAACATTACAAAGAAGGGATGTCAGTGTGCACCAGGGATAAGTGTTAGAAATGACTGACTCCATTGATATAACAATACAAGAGAATGACCACGATATTCAGGATCTATATTTGGACTACTAGACACATCACAAACAAAGCTAATTGGTCCTGGGCATCTAATGTGGGCTACTTTTCAGGTCTTGATATCACCCATATCGTAACAAAATCACAGAAGAAGCAGACGACGCCCAATTTCAAGATCAACACCATCTCCTGCATGACTATCAATCTGGCTTCAGGTCATGCTGAAGCGTGGAGACAACTAACCTACGTATCACAGACTGCATCCTTCTGATTCCCACACAGATGACCCAACTAACCTACATATCACATACCGCATCCTTCTGATTCCCACACAGATGACTCAACTAACCTACATATCACAGACCGCATCCTTCTAATTACCAAAACAGATGACCCAACTAACCTACATATCATACACCGCATCCTTCTGATTACCAAACAGATGTTACAACTAACCTACGTATCATAGACCGCATCCTTCTGATTACCAAAACAGATGACCCAACTAACCTACATATCATACACCGCATCCTTCTGATTACCAAACAGATGTTACAACTAACCTACGTATCATAGACCGCATCCTTCTGATTACCAAAACAGATGACCCAACTAACCTACATATCACAGACCGCATCCTTCTGATTATCAAACAGATGTTACAACTAACCTACGTATCATAGACCGCATCCTTCTGATTACCAAAACAGATGACCCAACTAACCTACATATCACAGACCGCATCCTTCTGATTCCCAAACAGATGACCAAACTAACCTACGTATCACAGACCGCATCCTTCTGATTCCCAAACAGATGTTACAACTAACCTACGTATCATAGACCGCATCCTTCTGATTACCAAACAGATGACCCAACTAACCTACATATCATACACCGCATCCTTCTGATTACCAAACAGATGTTACAACTAACCTACGTATCATAGACCGCATCCTTCTAATTACCAAAACAGATGACCCAACTAACCTACATATCATACACCGCATCCTTCTGATTACCAAACAGATGTTACAACTAACCTACGTATCATAGACCGCATCCTTCTGATTACCAAAACAGATGACCCAACTAACCTACATATCACAGACCGCATCCTTCTGATTACCAAACAGATGTTACAACTAACCTACGTATCATAGACCGCATCCTTCTGATTACCAAAACAGATGACCCAACTAACCTACATATCACAGACCGCATCCTTCTGATTATCAAACAGATGTTACAACTAACCTACGTATCATAGACCGCATCCTTCTGATTATCAAACAGATGACCCAACTAACCTACATATCATACACCGCATCCTTCTGATTACCAAACAGATGTTACAACTAACCTACGTATCATAGACCGCATCCTTCTAATTACCAAAACAGATGACCCAACTAACCTACATATCATACACCGCATCCTTCTGATTACCAAACAGATGTTACAACTAACCTACGTATCATAGACCGCATCCTTCTGATTACCAAAACAGATGACCCAACTAACCGACATATCACAGACCACATCCTTCTGATTACCAAACAGATGTTACAACTAACCTACGTATCATAGACCGCATCCTTCTGATTACCAAACAGATGTTACAACTAACCTACGTATCATAGACCGCATCCTTCTGATTACCAAAACAGATGACCCAACTAACCTACATATCATACACCGCATCCTTCTGATTACCAAACAGATGTTACAACTAACCTACGTATCATAGACCGCATCCTTCTGATTACCAAAACAGATGACCCAACTAACCTACATATCACAGACCGCATCCTTCTGATTACCAAACAGATGTTACAACTAACCTACGTATCATAGACCGCATCCTTCTGATTACCAAAACAGATGACCCAACTAACCTACATATCACAGACCGCATCCTTCTGATTATCAAACAGATGTTACAACTAACCTACGTATCATAGACCGCATCCTTCTAATTACCAAAACAGATGACCCAACTAACCTACGTATCATAGACCGCATCCTTCTAATTACCAAAACAGATGACCCAACTAACCTACATATCATACACCGCATCCTTCTGATTACCAAACAGATGTTACAACTAACCTACATATCATAGACCGCATCCTTCTGATTATCAAACAGATGTTACAACTAACCTACGTATCATAGACCGCATCCTTCTAATTACCAAAACAGATGACCCAACTAACCTACATATCAAACACCGCATCCTTCTGATTACCAAACAGATGTTACAACTAACCTACGTATCATAGACCGCATCCTTCTGATTACCAAAACAGATGACCCAACTAACCTACATATCATACACCGCATCCTTCTGATTACCAAACAGATGTTACAACTAACCTACGTATCATAGACCGCATCCTTCTGATTACCAAAACAGATGACCCAACTAACCTACATATCACAGACCGCATCCTTCTGATTATCAAACAGATGTTACAACTAACCTACGTATCATAGACCGCATCCTTCTGATTACCAAAACAGATGACCCAACTAACCTACATATCACAGACCGCATCCTTCTAATTACCAAAACAGATGACCCAAATAACCTACATATCATACACCACATCCTTCTGATTACCAAACAGATGACCAAACTAACCTACGTATCATAGACCGCATCCTTCTGATTCCCAAACAGATGACCAAACTAACCTACATATCACAGACCACATCCTTCTGATTATCAAACAGATGTTACAACTAACCTACGTATCATAGACCGCATCCTTCTGATTACCAAAACAGATGACCCAACTAACCTACATATCACAGACCGCATCCTTCTGATTACCAAAACAGAGGACCCAACTAACCTACATATCACAGACCGCATCCTTCTGATTAATAAAACAGAGGACCCAACTAACCTGCAAATCATAGACCGCATCCTTCTGATTACCAAACAGATGACCCAACTAACCTACGTATCATAGACCGCATCCTTCTGATTCCCAAACAGATGACCCAACTAACCTACAAATCATAGACCGCATCCTTCCGATTACCAAACAGATGACCCCGGCCTCCTTATATCACTAAACCTCCCAGCTGCCTTCAACACTATTGTCCACCCCATCCTCATTGACACGGTTTAGTCTCAAATGTGTTTCCATGGAGACGCCCTGTACTGGTTCTCCACCTGCCTATCCAACGGACATGAGTTCATTCACATGGGCCCCTGCTGGTCCCCAAGATGTGGAGAGCCTCACAGTTTCAAATTGTCCTGCATCCTCTTCAGTCCCAACATTGAGCCCCCATGTGGCTCTACTCACAGATGACATGAAAAGTCTCCACTACACTCATGACTCACACCTGTATTTGAAGCTCACGCCTGGGACAGACATCCAGTTCTATACATGATTCTTGTACCTCGTCCAGACCGGGATGTACAGCACCTCCCTGAAGTTTAATCTGACCAAAATAGACATCCTGCTGTTCCCCAAGAACAACATGCAACAACTAGCCATACCTGCTCAAAGACAAAAAACCAGGATGGATTTAAACACACATTTTCAGCTGACGCCAGTTCACTCTAGACACAGATCTCATCTTCAAGGAGCACACTGCCAAGAAAACTAAGATGACCTTTGAACAGCTTTTTCTACTAAGTGAGGCCGCCTAGGAAGCAACTTTAGACCCGCCATTCTTCTGCTTTACAGCAAAGCTCTGCTCCACAAGCTCTTCCTTCAGAGCATTCTTCATGCAGTGGTGCAGCTTGACCCTTAATGAAGGACCTGAAGAACTATGACCAATGACCCCCACCCTGATGGATCTCCACTGATTGCACTTCACAGCCTGTTGCATCGTCAAAACCAGCTGTATCATCCACAGAGCCTTAACGACCGGCGCCCCTGCATGTCTAGCTAATAACAACCATCTCCTGTGGACCTACAGAAAGGACACTATCAGACAGGAGACAAAGAGGTGGAACAATCAACACCAAGGCATCAGGCCTTCTCCGTCAATACATCCAGGATACAGAACAACAATCCCATAACAACCAGAACTGCTCAAACCTGCTTCAATTTAATAAAGCGCTAAATATCCACCTCCTTAAAGAACTTTAGATCGCAAAGCAAGGCCAATTAAAAATACTTTAAACAGAAAATTAGCAATGGGCATAAATTATGAAAGCAGATGAGCGCATTTGCAAGTCTATGATTTAGAAGCCCAATTTAGGGTTAGATATACAAAGCCATTTTACAATCAAGAACACTTAAATTCACAAATCCCAGGGTTTGCCACCCAAAATGTTAATTTACTATGTACTAAATGCGTTAGGAAAGCATAGGTTTTGACACATATATCAAATCACTAATATGAAGGTTTGTAAAATGGTTATTCCTTTCTAACTGCAATTTGGTATTGTATGCACAATAGTTTCTCACCGTAACTGCAGTCACAAACCATTGATCAGTTACCAAAACCGTAAAGGAGGTGGTAACTACCTTGCTACGGATAAAGGGTTCCGAGGGGACCACCTGCCCTTTGAAAGTCACGTCTCTCGATCACAGGGGTAACAGGCAATGGTCACGGGGACCACTGATTGTTCTCACCGATGTCTTCTCAAATATGAATTTTTTAAAAGCAGCGACAGTCCCTTTAATGTAAAAAGTTTCACAATGCAAATACAAGAATGGAGGTCTGCTGCTCCTAGCAGGCCCTCGCCCCTGTATTCATAGCTAATGATAGAATAAATGCAAATACAAGAATGGAGGTCTGCTGCTCCTAGCAGGCCTTCGCCCCTATATTCACAGCTAATGATAGAATAAATGTAAATACAAGAATGTAGGTCTGCTGCTCCGAGCAGGTCTTCGCCGCTGTATTCACAGCTAATGATAGGGGTCGCAAATTGAGACCTTCCTAATAAATATTCATCAGGAAGGTGATTGTGCTACCTCCTGTGATTGTACATATAGCAATGCAACCATATGGTACATATGTTGCATCACAAATTGCATTACCATTCGCAAACCAGTCAGTGTGCTGATTGCACATCCCAGGTGAGCGAATAGGAATAGTATATCATTTTCCACGTCCCTTCATTCAGTCCTTGTGCCTGCTGGTCAGGTGTGTGAAGATCTGCTCACTGCTGCTTACCCAGACGGTAAAGAACGATGGTTATGAAGGTGCTCACGGCTGTCATCACTCCCAGGGCTATAGCTTGTCTCCTCACTCGACGGAGCTCTGTGTGAACTGCAAATAAAATAATACATGATTATTAATTACTTGGGTTATTGCCCTTCAATACCTGATGTTCAACCTCATAGAGGAATTTAAAATGGTGGGCCAGTGAAAATGTGGGAGCCAGCTAGAGTTAGTGTTGCTGAGTGTGTGTCAGGACTAGCCAGTGACTCTGAATGTCTGATTGGTCCAGTAAGTGACTCTGTGTGTGTGCCAGGCCCAGTCAATGGCTGTGAGTGTGTACTAGGACAAGGCACTGATTGAGCATTTGACACAACTGTTCATAGAATCTTAGTTTGTGCTAGGGTATCCAGTGCCCCCCATCAGTGCCAACATTGGTCAATTACTTTTAGATTCTACCAAGACCGCCACAGACTGCCGTGTATCCCAAAGGTTATTACTGGCTATCAGTGTGTGCTGGCCTCGATACCAATTCCTTATGTGTGACAGGTCTAGTTATCAACTTGAAGTGCATGTCAAAACTGAGCAGTGACTCTCAGAGCGTTTGCAGTCTGGCCGGTGACTTTCTGTGCCAAACCCAGGCCCTGATTCTCTGCGTGTACCCGGCATATCCAGCTTCAGAGTCCCAACGAGTACTATGGTCTTTGACTCAGCGTATGCCAAGATGGGACACTGACTAACGGCGTGTGACAGCGCTAGCAGGTCACTTCCAGTGTATCCATGACTAGTCAGTCAATATCAGTGAGCATCATTCATGGCCAGTGACTCCCAGTGTGCACCAGGACCAGCCTGTGAGTCCCAGTGAGGGCCTTAATTAGGTGGTTGGCTCTCAGTGTATGCCAAGATGGGACAACACTGGTCAGTGGCTCTCAGTGTATTCCAGGACTGTAGAGTGTAGGAAAGTGCCCCTTTTGCATGGTTAATTTCTTGTTAGTTTAAAGGGTATTGTTGTGTAAATATGTCGGAAATATGATTCATTTTGTTTTTAGCCCAAATATGCCCGTTGAGTTCTGTCTCCTTGTACCTGAGCCCAGCGCCTTGAGACCCTCACGGGTGAGTCGCGCGCTCTACAATACCCTGATTGATTGATATCTGCTTTATCCCGTAAGGGGGATCGACAATGTAGTCAGACTTGTATTTTTGTAAGGTTGTGTGCCTTCTGCCATGCTAACTGAGAAGAATAAATAATGAGATTAGAAGAATTCGTAAATTGAGGGCATTTAGTGTAATAAATTGCAAACAGAGTATAAAATTTCAGTAAAGACTGATCGAAGTTAACCCAAAGTGGAGTGTTCCTATTTGCTGAGAGCATATAAGTAGAAAGAGCTAATCGTTAGGCAATCGAGTAATATTGTAAGTGAGGAAGACGTAAACAACCTTTTAGTGAGGGGAGTGTAACTTTGGGCCACTCAAGGGGGGCCCATCACCTCCTCAAATGAATCCAGAAATAGTAGAAGAGATTGTTCTGAAAAAGAATCATGGAGTGGATAGTGGTATCATACCAAACATAGGATTAAATGTGGGGATTATGTTCATTTTTATCATTTGTACTCTACCCCTAAAGTAATACATTGAGAAGTGTCCAATGGTGAAAATATCTTTCAACCTGGTCAATGATGGGATTGAGTTTATCTATCATCATATTTTTTATGCTAGGGTTTGGGAGTTTCCCTAAATATTTTATTTGAAATGTAACCGTTTAAAGGTAACATCTCCAATAGAGGCTTTAGTGGTAGTGGGGGTCATTAGTGATGCTTCACATTTAGACCAATTAATTTTGTAACTGGAAAAAAATTGAAAAAATGGTTAAATGTGAAATCAAAGAGGTTGCAGATGGTTTTTGCTGGGATAGAGTCAAAAGTGTATAATCCGCATAGTAAGAGGCTTTAGTTATCCTTCAGCGGTCTCAATGCCTTTAATATCCATGTTTTGCTGCATGGCAATAGGTAGCGGTTCTAAAGTCGAAAGAAATAATACCTGAGATAATGCTTTGAGGGGGGCTCTAATCTCATTTTCCATCATCTCCCCTCACCCTAGTGGGACCCTTGTCCAGAGTACAACCATCGCTCTGCTAAACTGCGTGCAGACAAGCCTGCTCATACCCTGGTGGGACCACAAGTCCCAGGGTGCATCTCGTGACTTGCAGAGTTATGGTTGGACCACAATTCCCAGGATGCATCTTGTGACTTGCAGAGTTATGGTGGAACCATAAGTCCCAAGGTGCACCTCGTGACTTGAGAGTTATGGTGGGACGCAAGTCCCAAGATGCATCTCATGACTTGCAGAGTTATGGTGGGACCACGAGTCCCAGGTTGCATCTCGTGACTTGCAGAGTTATGGTGGGACGCAAGTCCCAAGATGCATCTCATGACTTGCAGAGTTATGGTGGGACCACGAGTCCCAGGATGCATCTCGTGACTTGCAGAGTTATGGTGGGACCACAAGTCCCAGGGCGCATCTCGTGCCCTGCAGCTATTGCCTCTCACTTCTTGGCCTTTGGAGACCCCCTGGCTCAGCCCCTGCTGCACAAGGTGCTTTCACTCTTCCTTCGTCCTAACTGGGCTTTGGTCTAAAGTCCCGCAGACCAGTCATTCTGAAGCCAAGCCTTTACTCACCACCGCGCCTTTATGCAACTTGCTGTATAAGGACTGCTGGACACCCCTTGATTCCTTTGGCTTACTGCCTTCTATTACTGCCCCATTTGCAAGCATTGGTGGTTACGGTAGCCACCTAGCCAAATCAGTGTTCCCACACCCCCCCACAGCTCATTGTTGGACCGAACTACAATAAGTGAGGGGGAAAATACCCAACAACAAGAGTGCACCCCCCAGTGAAAAGGGAGTCACCATACACACTGTCTGAGTCCACGCTCCCTTCACTGACATCCGCTCCCGAGCCAGCCCGCCCCAGCGCTTCAATGCAGCAACAGGTTTACTCCCCTATCAGACTTAACAGAAGACCGAAGGATGATACCCCTCACCACCTACCAGAGGCGTTACACAAACCAGCACCAAACCTCCCCACTGGGGCCAGTGTACCTCCCAGCTCATTAGTGTCCTAAGAGCTGAAATGGGGGTTATGACCTCTATGACCTCACAGGGCTAGTGAAACCATTATTGGACAGTGGCCCACGATCTCCTCCCTTCCCTGAGCCTGCCCCAAGATTATCTAGCCATCCCTGCCATGCTCCCCCGTTTCCTCACTCGACCTGCATGCCAAAAAGGGTCCCCCCTTCATATAGGCACTCTCAATCCCAGCTCACTACTAACTCTAAAACCTAAGTTTCGGCTGGAAATAAGGACCCCGTAATTAATCCTCCAACAAACTTCATGGCAAGAGTCTGAGCAAGCGCATCCTCTAACATTGAACACTCACCTTTTCAAATTACAAAGATTAAATTGGAATGAAGACAACATTTCTAATTTAATGGAGACATGTCGCTTACTGCTTCCACCATCAGAAGAACCCAAAGATATAGTAAGGGCCTGGGAGTCCTTCGTAGTTAACATCAACAAAAAAGGATGTATGACGTTACAATCCATGCTTTTACCACACATGCTGTTACAACGCAGTTTTTACAACGCATACCATTACAACGCATAGCGCTTTGGGGTGCTGGATAGTGAATAGTTTAATTTACTATTCCAACTCCAGTCCCCGTGGACACTAGGGAAGGTGTTGGATAGTAAATTAAATCTATTCCATATCCTAGAGCGCCCCCCAGCGCAATGCGTTGTAATGGTTTTCGTTGTAAAACCTGCGTTGTAATAGCACTGCGTGGTAAAAGTTGCATTGTAAAGGATGTTTCCCAACAAAAAATACCAAATCAAGCGCAGAGGACACAAAACAAAAAGAAACGGAGAAGGGATATGGTACACGCCAAAAATGCGTTCATTAAAAAAGCAACTCAACTCATACCTCAGGTCATTATGAAAAAAGGACCCCCAATTATCACAACAAACTCTCAAATCATTAGAAAATTTTAAAAAGGAGCTAAAATGCGAGAACAAAACTTAGAGTCTACCATACTTCATGCTAGCAAGCTGCGGATTTCCAAACAGTTCTGGGCAAAAAGAAATCTCATACTTAATGGCAAACAGCGACAGTTCAACTCAGACATGACAGATCAAATTTAGGGCGCACACATTGACTTAACATACAATTTCACACCGGATAAGCTCATAGATAACACACCTGCGGCCCCAACAGAGTTCAATTTAACTCTCAGTTTGAGAAAAAACGCAGAAGCATGGAAACCAAGCATGTAAAAAGACTCATCCCGCACCCATAGTCGGGTACTGGTGGAAGCTTTAGCCTCGAACCCAGTAAAGTCTTTTCAAACCAAAGCAAGCTGCAAGCCTCCAGTTCTGGAGCATACAGGATAAACAGATCAGATTACACCAAAGCAGGTTTTGCGGACTATAAACCAGCTGAGAGCAGAAGGGGCCCCCGGACCAAATGGCCTACCCAACGCTCTATGTAGGCAAGATCCCTTGTTTTGGTCTAGTCACTTATCCCCCTTGTTCTGTAACAGCTTAAGGACCCGGAATATTCCTGACTCTTGGAGGGTTTTAGAATCCGAGGTCTCTGGTTGGCACAGGTAGGTACTTGTGACAAGCAGGGGCCTCCTCCTCTAGTGAGGGCAAGGGAACTACTCCTTCGAATAACCCCTGCTCACCCTCTAGGTGCGTGGCACGAGCAGACAAGGCTAATCCTTAGGGCGATAGTTAGTTAAGTGTTTATGATCACACACAGTAAATCCACTGACCCGCCACAAATGGACACCAGTCGTAAATTTGTATCAAAAATACGTAGACTTTATATAAAAGATTACTTCATATGCAGACTTAACACAAGACCATATAACATTTAGCGATTTGTGGCCACCAGATTTAAATAGGCAAATTGTCTTTCGTTGGTTAGCAAGGTACGTGGACAGGGAAAACAGAACGTTACGGACCCTGGATCCGATAAGAACTCGGGACGGAGTTCAAGTGTACCTTGTTTGTGGGCGTTTCTTTTCTCTTTGCAGGCCAGGGGGCCTGAGCCTAGTTCAACCCGGTTTTGGAGCACTCTGTTGACAGGAAGCTGCCATTTCTTTCAGGGCGCAGGGCAGGGACATCAGACGCCCCGCAGGGGGTGGAGCCAGCATTGTGGTGGT
Organism: Lissotriton helveticus; assembly: GCF_964261635.1. Classification (NCBI taxonomy): domain Eukaryota; kingdom Metazoa; phylum Chordata; class Amphibia; order Caudata; family Salamandridae; genus Lissotriton; species Lissotriton helveticus. The sequence continues at coordinate 1,734,615 of NC_136067.1, read as the reverse complement.
GGAGCACAACCCTATTCAGAGTCAAGGACTACTCCGCCCATCCATCCTGGAGTAAGCACCCTATTCACCACCTGGTAACCCCGACTGTCCCCGGGAATCTCCTAGCCCTGTTACTCACACAAACCCAGACAGCAGATACACATCCAGGCAGAGGCGGGCTGAAACAGTTAGGCCAGCAAAGGCCGTGTTCCCTGAGCCGGCCGGGACTATAGCGTGTAATAATTTCGGCAGCTCACCTTGGCCTAAGAGAACAGGTAGCCCTTCAATAGTGAAGAACGAAAAGGGTGGTAATTCACTACTAGGACATGCCACACTCTAGGCTTGTCCTACCTTATGCTTACAATGCACCCTGCCCGTAGGCCTACCATAGGGGTGACTGATATGAAGGTTAGGGAAGGTTCAGGGACTGGCAAGTGTGGGCACTTGCGCAGTCAGCGTGCCAGTACGAGACCGTACGCGGGGTCTGCAATAGCGGACCCGAGACACATCTTACGAGGCCGCTTCTGTGGGTGGCACAACCAGCGCTGCAGGCCCACTAGCAGCATTTGTATCTACAAGCCCCGGCACTCCTCGTGCACTTTACTGGGGACTGACAGTAAACCAAATAAGCCAATCGTGGAAATCAATTACATATACACTTTACATTGGGAGCACTTGCACTGCGGCACGGATTGGCCGTGGCGCAGTGCCCTGAGCATCGAATACCAGCAAAACAACTGGCCCAGAACACATAAAAATTGGTGCATTCCGACGTCCCTTAACAAAAGAAGAAAAGGACAGAAAAAGATAACACAAACTGTGCCTTTATTGTGGAGGAAGTGGGCATTTCGTGAAAACTTGTCTCAAGGAGCCCAAAAAGCAGTTGAAGGAAAACTTGCAGCACACCCAGTAAGTGGAGATGAATTGGCGTGTGCAACTGAGGAATCAACTCCTAAGAATCATTTGTTGGACAATATGTTACAAGTCTCTTCTCCTCATTTAATCCTGTCCATGATCCTGACATTTTGAAATACCACCTTAGAAGGAATCTCAGTGATAATTGATTCAGGAGCCACTGGCAACTTCTGTGATCTTAAGTTTGCTAGGTCTATTGGATTGGTCGCAATCAAAAAAGAAAAAAGTGAGGCAGTTTGAGCTGTCGATGTAACAAATTTGTCTTCTGGACCCATCACTAGTCACACAGAGCCCATGCAGCTAAGAACCTCAGATGGTCATCAAGAAATTTGATAGACGCCCCACAGTTCCAACTCATCTTGGGGCTTCCTTGGTTGACCAAACATAATCCGGCTATTAATTGGAACTTGGAGTTAACTTAAACTCAGAGTACTGCAAGGAACATTGTTTTGGTCATGAGGAATGCCAACAAAATTCAAATGCCACAATCCTACTCTGTGAAAATGGAGTTTCTTTTTTTGTAATACAGACCAAAGAAATCCCAAAGGAATATGAGGATTTTGCAGATGTGTTTAACAAAGTAGATGCAGAAAAACTCCCACTGCATCGGTCCTATAACTGCAAAATTGAACTAGATCCCAGAACCAACATGCCCTGCAGTCGTATCTATGCACTGCCGAAGAAAGAGAACGAACACTTGTAAGAATATCTAAAAAGAGACCAGGAAAATGGATTCATCAGACTATCACAGTCTCCAGTATCCTTGCCACTTTTTTTCGTGTCCAAGAAGGGGGGCGCACATTAAGATTGTGCATTGACTACAGAGCGATTAATAGGGCCACAATCAAGAATAGATACCCATTACCTCTCATCTCCGTACTCATAGACTAAGTTAAGGAAGCCAAAATATACACCAGACTGGACTTGAGAGGGGCATACCACCTGATCAGAATTTGTAAGGGTGACAAATGGAAGACTGCCTTCCGAACCAAGTACGGCTTGTTCGAGTATCAAGTTATGCCTGATCGCCTTTGTAGTGTGCCAGCAGCATTCCAGCATTTTATAAATGATGTACTGAATGAATTAATTGATTAATGCGTGATCATATATATTGATGACATTTTGATCTACTCAGATTCCGAAGAAGAACATCAAAAACTCGTGAGAGCTGTACTCCAACGGTTGAGTGAAAATGCCTTATACGTCAAGTTGGAAAAATGCTTATTTAATGTGGCAACTTTCAAATTCCTGGGATTTATTCTATCACCTTCCGGAATCTCTGTGGATAAACACAAGATTCAGGCAGTCATTGAATGGAAATCACTGACCACCGTGAAAGAAGTTCAGAGCTGCTTTGGATTTGCAAATTTCTGCAGGACATTCATCCACGATTTCTCTCTGAAAATCCTACCTCCCACTAGACTGTTAAGGAAAGGAGTGATCTTTGAATGGTCAGAAGAAGCAGAAGAAGCCTTTCGCTCCCTGAAAGAAAGTTTCACCTCGACCTTTTGCATTCAGACCGAACAGCACCCTTTTATCGTGAGACTGATCCTTCAGAGTTGTCGATTGAAGGAGTGCTTTCGCAAAAACATAAGGAAACTGGGCAGTTACATCCGGTGGCCTACCGCTGCAGAAAACTGAGTCCAGCTGAAGCTAATAACACTAATACAAACAATGAACTACTAGCCATTAAGGATGTGTTCAAAGAGTGGAGACACTATTTGATGGGAGCGCAACATACCGTGACTGTCTTCACAGATCACAGAAATTTGAAGTTTCTAAAATCGGCACGAACACTCACTCCTAGACACCTTAGATGGTCCTTGTATTTGGCCGGGTATGATTTTGTTATCACCTTCAGACCTGGAAAGAAATATGGCAAAGATGATGGCCTGTCCAGGATAGGCACAGAGAATCAAAAGATGGAAATAGAAGATCAGAAAATAATCCCAGAGGAAAAGTTAGTGGGAGCAATTCCTAAGGAAAACTTTGAAGAAGAGGTGCGTTGTTCATTAGGGAAAGTAGAAATTAGACAGTAGGCTGACAAAAATCCAATAAGAGAAATTTGAAATGAATTACATTGTCATGAGAAGGCCTTGTACGTACCTGCGAAAGAGCTGCAAAACCAAGTCTTATATGAAAGTCACAATAGTCTCCTAGCCGGTCATAAAGGAGTTCAGAAGACTGAAGATCTCATTAAAAGAAACTTCTGGTGGCCACACATGAACCAGGAGATAAGACGAAATGTGATTGGATGCAGGACCTTTGCTCATAGAAAATTGGAATGGCTGTCTCCGAAGGATTTGTTGCAACCTCTTCCCACACCTCCATAACCTTGGCACTCGGTTTCCCTAGATCTCATAGTGGATCTTCCTTCAAGTCAAGGCTATAGTATAATCTTAGTCTTCGTAGACATCTTTAGCAAAATGACACATTTCGTACCCCTTAAAGGAATTCCCACAGCAAAAAAACTAGTTCAACACTTAAACAACATTCCAAAAGTTTTAATCTCAGGCAGGTGTTCCCAATTTGTTTTCACATTTTGGAGAGCCTATACAAAGAATTTACACATTGAAACCCGTTACTCCACTAGTTTTCATCCAGAAACTGATGGGCAAACAGAATGCACTAATCAAGAACTGGAGCAATACCTCAGACTCTTCTTGCTAAAGGAAGAAGGTGACTGGCCAGACAATCTATGGACTGCTGAATTTGCCCATAATAATGCTAAAAATGTGTCTACTGGTTTTACACCATTTTATTTAAATTCAGGCAGACATCCGACTTCCCTAATCAATTGTAAGGATGTAGAGGTACCAGCAGTCCAAGATATAGCTGAACACATAACTGAGATCCATCAAGTAGCTGAAAAAAATGTAAAGATTGCCATAGAGCGTTTTAAGCATTACGCTGATAAAAAGGGAACTCGGAAAAAGGTGTAACCATGCATTCGGTCGCATGATTGTCTCCACTGGCGTTTTGATTTGGAATGATGACAGAAGGTCGTACCTGATCGATGCTGCTTTCATCTTGAACTTCACTACCCCTTAATCGTGATGGTGAAGCTTCCACGAATGCCGTCATCAGGATTGGTAGCCGTTGAGGGCAGCACAAAGCATGAGCCTTTATTGGACTCAACAATGTTTCTGCATCCATTGGCGCATCCGATTGTAGCGTCAGACAGGTGTCTAACACGCATTCTTCTCCGCATAGCAGGCACCTTAATACAGGTAAAACACATCGATGCCACATTGGTCGAAATGATAGAAACCAAGTCATGTTCAGGTCTCTAAGCCGGGTTAGTCCCAGGATTTTTGATATCCGGTCCCGGTATCCAATGGCTCGGATTGTTTCTTCCCTTGTCGCAGGTGTTTTGTCTGTGACACGGTTTGCCATAACGAAATATAAGGACTAGGAATAGGATTCCTGCAATTAGTCCCAAAATGAGGGGAAGTCCGCCAAAAATCGAATGGACGAAATCTGGAAAAATACCCAGTATGGCTTTGAATGGTGTTAATGCCATCGAAAATACTGTCTTAAATACTTTTGAGACTCCACTGGTATCAGAAATATTTAAGATTTCATTCAGGATTTCTGCGAAATGTATGGGGGAATTAGTTGATAACAATGAATGTATCTCTGCAGTCGTCCTTGCGACCTGGAGATCATACGTTTCTTTTGATGACGTGAGCCTGGTCGGCGTCTGAAGAAGCACTGTTTTCATTCTGCTTAAAGTGTCTATTCGAATAGAAGTAATTTTCAAGTTGGGCCATGCCCTTGCCTCCCTGTCTGGAAAGGAGCTGGGGAACAATGAGTGTCCACAGCACTTGACCTTCGCAGTCGTAGTTACGAGATAAGGAGTCCCGGGCATAAGACTACAACATCTGCGATCTACAATTAGAATGTAACTCCCATTATAGAGTCTTTGAAAGAATGGTTCTATCTCTGTTGCAGGTGCGCCTTGCTGGTGACATGAAAGGTTATTTGAGTTCCCTTCACAGGCTCCATGCAAACTAATTCCGTTACACAGAAGTGTACCGCTTAGTGACATCGCACAATTATTGCCACTAAGAAACAATTTCTGTCCTTTATTACTGACACATGCATGTGAATAGGGCAAGTTCCATGTTGTTTTAATGTACCCCTTTCCCAATTTTTCGTACATGCCAGCCTGTATATGTTTTTGGCAGTATTGAAACCTGAAGGTTGATATTGGAATATTAATTATCCCATGTATTATCCATTCACTGACAGGTCGTTCTGACATTGTCACTGGTAATCTTTCGAGTTTCTCAATGCTCAGGATTGTATAATCAGCACCCTTTTGTGCCATACTGATTTGTCTATCAGTAAGGTTAAAGATATGGAATAGTGACGTTGTGTTGATTAAACGCCAAGGCACATAGCCTGAACGCAGATTTTGTAACGTCCAGCCAAGCTGTACAATAGAACGCAATTGAGACTGACCGTGTTGTAATAACAGTAAGTCTTGCGATAATATGTTGATTGCTGAAGACACAATGCTGTCCAGAGAAAAAATTCTGGAGGACAGAGTCATTAACCCATTGTCCACTACAGAAAGTGATTTTTCCAAATTAATACGGTCAATTTCCCGTATCCTTTCTGCTCTCAATTTGAGTAACCTTCCAGGCCTCATTGTATGCTGCATATACAGAGGCTGCTATGAAACGCTTTTGACGCTGTTTGCGTGGTCCCATAGTGAAATCACGCAAGTCAGCACCATCAGTAAGTAAAGTTAGGTGTTGCTTAATTTCTGCCAGTGTGGAAGTTTGTAGCCATTGAAGGCATAATTTGCCCACACTGTAGGTGGTTATTATCCCTGGGTGTTGTCTTTGAGGATATCTAGGGTCTGGCCTGGTCATTTTGAACCCCTGTGTTTTGTTCAGGAATCTGTCTTGACAGTTATTAGTATCTGTGGGCCAGATCAACCACTTTTCCCAATCTGGATGTGTTCTGTTTTTGTTTAATACATAATTTACGTCTATCTCTTCATCTGTAGAGCTATTGCTGTTCATTGTTGGTTTTGGAATAGACGGTTTATTTAAGTCTTTGATTTTGGCTAGGCCAAGACAGGTAGTTTGTTGAACAGTGTCATTTAAAAATATAATTTGTTCTGGGATCATGCAGGCTCTAAACAAAGATTCTATACCCTGTACTTGCCATTCTTTTGTGCCCCAAACACTTTTCAATTCAACATTTTTGTCCCAATAATCAAAACCAAAAGTATTCATTTGTTCAAAGAATGAGTCTGAATATATCAATTTCGTGTTTGTTATCATGGTCTTTGTCCCTGTCTTATTTGACAATTTGAAATAAAATGTTTCAGCATTACTTGTGTTAAAACCTGAAAAATATGGATAGTTGTCATAAAAGGTTCTTGAGCTCCCTTTTGGAGGGGTTGCACAATGTTCCCATTGATTATAATTTAAAACATGTCTAGGTTGTGCAGATCTATGTAAAAAATGGTTACCATAGTGGTTGTAACAATACATACTATCATAATTTGTAGAACCCTGCAAATAATCATGTTTGGTAAATTTAGCAGACATCACTAGGTCAGACATCATATTATTTATACTTTCGAAGTCCCAATCATCAGCAAATGAGCTTGGTTTTACAAAGTCACTCAATGAGATCTTAATTTGATGTGGATATTTCAGGATTTCAACCGGACCAAAGATTTCGTAGTCAGTGTTGTCCCATGCTACCCCACCCGGTATAGGATTAGCTGTGAAGTTGACTGAAGAAAGTTCTCTTTTCTCGACGTGTGAAGATGTGTGTGGTTTGAGGATCAAGTTGATTTTCTGACTTGCTGTGTCCATTTTGGCATATTTTCCCTCAATGAAGCGTCCCAATGTTAGTATCATGATGAGCCAAAGTATGAGGATAAATGCACCAAAACCCACCCAGAATTCAATCCATGGAGAAATTAGATATGTTTCTTTCAGTTGTTTCAAAAGTACTTTAACTTTATCTTTAAAGGTTTTTGTTGATGGCTGTGTCTTTGATTCAGTGAAGCCTTCGGAGGAATCATCGAAGTTTATGAAGTAGCCGGATGCGGTTCTGTCAATTGTTCCAATTGCTTCAGGATTACTGTTTCTTGCATATTCGTTTGTTACTTCATTATAGGTTGGTGTGTCTCTGCTAAATGTTTTTATTTGGGTTTTCAGAGGTTTAAGTTCCATTGCATTGTTGCATAGTCCTTGTTGTTCTTGTGTAGGCGTTTCGAATGTGATTAGCCTCTTTGTTAGGACCTCTGTACTGGTAGCAAACCTTGGTGTTCTGCTACTTATGGGGAGTCCACTTGGCCTACTATTTGTTATCGGCCACATGATTGTGGTTTTACCAGGTCGATGGATACAACTCGGTTCTCCTTTTTACCAGCAAGCGGCGGTAGTACAACTGATCTTGTCCCGTTGACAGACAAGACAGGAACTGCTTTTCTGTAAGAAGGCCCAAATTCCTTCTTTACCGCGATCTTTTCTCTGACTAGATCCCCGACTTTTGGAATCCAGACAGGTCTTGCTGGGACAGGTGGTGGTTCTTCAGTGGTTGTTGGCTGTTGTTTCAACTTTATGTTGCTCAGGTCTTTTCTTGTTTCGTTTAAGTCCTGCAAAATAGCCAAACGGTCTTTGATATCAAAGCTTTTTTCCTTCACCACTGAAGTTTGACTGTCAAGGTCAGAGATTAACATCCTAGTTCCAAATAATAATTCGTACGGACTGAATCCCTTCAGAGAATTTCTTGGCAAGTTATTTAGACTACGTTGGACACTTATTAGATGTTTGACCCACCCAGCTCCCGAACCTAATATCCTTTCCGTTATAGATTGCTTTATGCCTTGGTTTTTTCTTTACACCATCCCGTATCCCTCAGGAAGGAAGTGAGAAGATTCCCGCTGTGCTATGCTCATTTGGCCATGTTTCCCATCAGGCTGGAGGGCTAGAGTGAAAACAATGGTCAAACGTAGCATGCTCTTAGCGTATATGCCATTTAGACTCGCAAATCTTTGTATAACAGTCCAGACGTCAGCCGAGTGCTGGTGATCTACATTATAAGTGGAAACTAGCCTGTATATGTTAATCGCAAGCCTTGCTTTTTACTGTTGCTTTTTTCTGGAGTGAAACGACACGGTATTACACCGTTTCTCTCACCACTGCGATTCCTGTTGCAGTTTGGGCAGTTTTTTACAAACAGGGTATGATGCAGGCTCATGCCTGGCCACCAGTACCTTGATTGTAGTTCTTCCAGAGAATCTTTTAGTTTGAGGTGTCTGAGACCCTCGCCCATATGTGCGTCTGCGATTAACAAGTTTCTCCTGTCCATGTTTGGAATCACTCTATCCCCCACTCCAGGGATTCTAGCAAAAGGGACGGAGTTTGCATCGATTATGTATGTATAATTGAGTGGATAATTGATCGGTAGTGCTGAGCAGTCGCCTTTTGATGACGTTTTCACCGCCAGCACTGTTTCACCGTCAATATACTTCGCTGTACGCTTTTTTCGAACTACGGAAGCCGATTTAGTTGCTGCCGCTGTGGCTGTTTCAGCCAATGAATTCCCTGCAACGTGAACGCCATCACGCTGATGACTCAGTGAGTGTATCACGTGAGTCTTTGGTAGTTCTCTTTGTAACAGAACTATTTGTTCCCAAAGCAGTTTTTGCTTTATTGTTGCACCTGTGTCATCTTTGTAATCGTTTTGAATCCATGTCTGCAAATCCTTGTTATATGATTTGACGCAGTAATATGAATCGGACACTATAAGTGTCGGGAATTCGCGATCCGCATTATCTAGCGCCATTTTCAATTCTAATATTTCAGTCAGTTGTTCTGAATTAGTTTCTACTGAGTGTGTTTTTGTTAATAGAGGTCTTAGTTTGTCTCCTCGCCACACTTCTTTTGTAATCTCACATGTGGGGTTGTATGCTTGTTCTCCCCAAACGGAGGGTTGAGCATGTCCGTCTGTATAGATTACACATGCGTATTGTCGTAATGGCAGAATGTCGGCTGGCAGAGGGAATGTTTTTTTCATATTCTAGATTTTTTAATTCCAATAGTTCTGGATCAAAGTAGTAGTATACTTTGTCCGTTGTGATTGAATTCACCCATTGTATCCATTCCGGATTCAATGTTGTTGTTGGTAAATTACATGGGGTTGTTAATGCCTCAAAGGCTGATTCTGCTGTTCTGACTGTGATGCGTCTACCGTCAGCCTGATCTTTTTCTCTAGCTATTGCGGTTTGAACTGCATGAACAATTTTTTCTGTAATGCTGAACCTCTTTTCAGCTTCTGTGTACAAGTGTGATTTGAATGCAATTGGTACCTTTTCTCCCTCATTAGAGGAAAGGTATGTGAATCCGCATCTTCCTGGGATGACTCAAATCACAAGATTGCGTGTGTTATCACGTGTTTCTAATTTTGTTTTAATTAACATGTCTGTTTGTAAGGATCTCAGAATTTCTGTGTGTATTTGAGTCCAATTATTTCTTTTAAAATCTGGTTTTATCAGATCATAAAGGGGTTTGACCCTTTCTGCGTAATTTGCAATGTATGTTCTTCCGAAATTTAGGAAGCCTAGAATTGACTGTAGGTTTTTTAGTGTTCTAGGTGCTTGGAGTATGGCACATTTCTCTAGGAAATTGTCAGCCAGGCTTTTGCCTTCACTTGATAATTCATATCCTAAGAACAGGACTGTCAGATGGGCAATTCTGGATTTTTTAAAGTTGAATTTGTAACCCTCTGCTGCGAACCCAAGTATTATGGTGTTCACTCTTTTCAAGTGAGTATCCAAGTCATCATCTGTTAAATAAATGTCATCAACATAAGATAATGCTTCATCGTCATATGTTTGTAGTAATTCTGTTACTCTCGCTGAGAATACTCCCGGGCTGTTCTTGTACCCCTGGGCTAACCGACAGAATTGTTTTTGAGTGCCATTTATTGAGAATGCAGACAAATATCTGCTCTCTGGTGCTATGTTTTGACAAAAGAATCCATTAGAGATGTCTAATGTTGTTTTGTATTTTTTGCGCACTATGTTATTCATTAGTGCAGCACTATGCGAGTTTTGCACTGCAAACGTTTTGCAACATGAGTTAAGGTGTCGGTAATCCAAAACTAGACGGTATGAATTGTCTGGTTTGGAGACCGGAAACAAAGGGTTGTTCATTTGTGAGGTGCAAGTTTCAATCACCCCCTGGTATTCTAGCTGATCTAGGATTTCTTTTACCTGTTTTTTAGCTTCTTGCTTAATTGGGTACTGCCTTTGTGCAGTAGGTTGTGATTTTAACTGGATTTTGTGAGGAGGAGAGTCCTCATCCCATCCTACGTGATTTTTATATAAAGCAGGAGCTTGAGCTACTGCCCACTTTCTAGCAAGTGTGTATTTTTTATGAATTGGGATATGATTTGAGAAGGCAGGCATAATTACTTCTTCGCCATGAGGGCACTCCCTGACAAACTCTGGTGGCCAGTCTTTTTCAGCTAGAAGGATTTCATAGCCCTTGGAGAGATTATCCCAAAATAGTCCCCTGATTCTTCTAGTCTTATCCCCTTCTATACGTAATGTTATTTCATATATTTTGTGAGGTTTGCTAACTCTGGTGTCTGCAGTTTCCACTTGAAGATATTCATTCGTGTCCACTGTCTCCAGATGATTCATCAGGACTTTGTGAGCTATGCTCACTTCTGCTGCGCTGTCTAGCATTGTCTGAGCCCATTCTCCGTTTTTCAGTTGTGTCCTCAGAATTCACGGCATTGTTAACTATTTTAATGCTGGCTACCTTCTTTTTTGGAAATTGTAATTTCTTTTTTAGCTGAGCAGGTTCCTTGTCTTTGGACTTGGCGTGCTCTTCTCTTTGTTCTGATCGTCCTCTTCTTTCCGATTTCTGCGAGGAAGTCTGAAAAGATTGAGAGGGACGTGTATCAATGTCTTGATATCTATCAGGCTTTTTTATATTATTCCTATTTCTAAGGTTATATCTTTTCCCAGAGGGGTCACTTTGGGGTGACCTGTGTCTTTGGTTCTGAGATTTTTCTCTTCGCCTAGGAGACCTTCCTCTGGACTGGAATTTCTTTTCTTTAGGATTGGATTGTTTGTTTCCATCCCAGCTCTTTTTCTGTGATGTTGAATTATTATTAAAAAATATTTTTTCGGGACTTTCAATCAGTTGTGGTTTTACTGGTATTCCACCTAAACTATCTCTACCTAGTTCCTCATAGGACTTTTCTATGATTCTGGCAATTTCAGCTGGTTGGTCTGCTATATCTGTCTCTTTTAACCTCTGGCGGATCGCCACGTTTGCTGCTTCTCCCTTTATGTTGGCTAACAATATAGCCGAGACCTGCTTGAAGTCTTTTAGTAATTTCATACCAAGAGTTAAAGCGGGTTCTGGACCATATTCGTCTTGAATTTGTTTTAGCACATCTGGTATTACCGAAATGGATGGAACACCGTGCGTTTTTGTGTAAATGGAAGCAAAGACTGTACCCCAAGTGTCACAGTCCTCAATGTGTGGTGCGATTCCCATTGGAAGACAGATAGTCAGAATCCTGTGTTTTTCTAACGGGGTGGTGTCTGGAAACACCGCCTCTATTTGGGTGATTTTCTGTGCTAACCAGAATGGTATTTGTTCCCGTTTAGCCGGTACTTTACCTAGGCAGGATTGTATGTTCTGTGGTGTAATTTTATTTGTGTTCCCCTGGTGAGGGGTCAGCTGTGGAATTTTAATTGCTGGTTGAATTTTTGAAGTCCGCATCACATATTGGACTAATTGTCTATGTACCTTTATTAATTGTTTTAGTTGTATTAAAAGATCTGCTGCAGACATTCTTTCGATGTCTGGATGTGGTGTGTATCCGGCTAGGACCGGCCACGTTGCTCCTGGTCTACCTAAAGGACCGAGCCTGGTGATGTGATTATTATGTTTTAGGGCGCCATCAAATAAGAGCAGGTGCTCTTGAAATTTGAGTGGTACTTCCACCTCCTCGAAAGGAGTGTACATTTCAGGAGGTTCCTCTATTTTGTAATAGTGGAAGTACTTTGTTACAGCATTTGCTGCTGGAAAATGTATCCATGAATAGTATACCTCTGTCTGCCGATATTCGTGTGCCTTAATTACGAATATGACTGTGCCACCTCTAGGTGTCAGTCCGTTTTCTATAGGCTTTAAGGTTATAGATTTCCTTTTGATGACCGGGATGAGTATTATATCCTGGTCTGCTTCTTGTAGCGCAGTATCAGCTGCTGCTATTTCAGCTGCTAATCTAACTGCCTCTCTTTCATCATCACTGTCTACCATTTTACCGACAGGAAGCTTATTTCTTTTGTTTGCAGATCAGGTTTCTTATGGAAACAAAGATTAGATGCACAATATTTTGGAACAGTGTATCCTTCAACGTTGACTAAACCAAGAACCATACATAGGAGTTCCCTCCTGCGAGGTCTGGCGGATATGACCTTTCACCCACTCCAGACGTCTTTGGAGTATTATGGGAAAAAAGGGGTCTGAGTGAGAAAGCACGACTGAGTTACTCTAAATGTCTTACGTTAGTTTTATCGCCCTTCCAAACGCGTTGGGCGCCATGTAGTGCAGTTCCTATTATCCCAATGGGCTCTGCGCATTGGAATAATACCTTCAATAGTATAGGCCTAGACCAGACGTTAACTAGGTCTACTACTGTCGATATTAGACTTAAAGTTTTGGGTTTGCTAGCTTAGCTCAGAGTTCACTAGAAACTTTCTCGAATAGGCAAGGAGGAGTTGAACCTCCCTGGATAGACAAGAAGGGATTTAGTTTCTGACAACCATAGAACATGACAACTTTGCTCTCCCCTAATCAAGAGTGTATCTCTAGAGTCGTGTGAACAAAAGGCAATTTATTTTACTCAGTCAGTACGTGCATTCTTAGTCTCATCAGATTGTAGAGAAAAGGAAGAGACGGGCGTGTTCAATAAAAGAGGTTATTTATTGATCAGTCTCTTTTCTCATACAAGAGAAATGGATCGATATTATTGCAATACTTATAGTTAAGTAAAGTGCATACATTAAAAGCAGAAGTATAAAATAATACTGTGAAAACATTGATATGGTTTCTAAGCCATTTGAAGGTTTAAAATGAATAAAATATATACATATACATATACATTTGACTAATCGTACTCAACTGGTGTTTCTAGCTACGCCTACCCCGTGTACCTGACCTAAGCCTAATACGTGGGCGGGAATAGAAAGTTACAGTTTAAGTTAAGTTTGTTTTTGCCAAGTGACTGACTAAAGAATTCTCTGCGAGGGGTTATTCAGTTCTGTACCTGGAATTTAGGATGGATGAGTGATGGTATCTCTCGTCTCTGGTCTCGATATTCCAGGCTGCCTGCGAGGGCTACCCGGAAGCGCCGGAGCTGGATTTCTCGACAGGAGAAAGCAGCGTCTCGTTCTCAGCGCGTCAAAAAGGCGGGGCTGCGCCAGCGGGGTCTGCTCTGCTCTGGGCTTCGGCAAGTCTGGCTGCTCCGTCCTCGTCACCACCGCGTGTGTTTGCATAGGGCAATATCGGTAATATTTATACCTTTAAGGTGCAGAGATTGACGTAAGGATGGACATAGATACGTCAATAAGGATGTCATACGACTTGGTCGTTAGCACATTCTTTTGCTGAAGTTCTCGATGAAATCAAAACAATGGCCGCAGGGTTTTTCCCAGGTTGACATAGGTTTGATTTGTTTTGAGAACTCCGTATGCCTTATCAGGGGCTGGAGGAATATCGTTTGTCTAATAAGATGGCAAGCGTTATGACCTAATCAGATAACACGCTCCTGTGCCGTAGTGTGGCTTTATCAGATAACGGTTCCTGCATCATGGGGGTTTTCTGCCTCATGGGCTGGTTGCTAGTTAACTTGTTAACCAGAATAGGGTCAGGAATAGGGGGATCGATACAGAACCTATAGGAATACATCACAAGGGTCTCGGGGAAATGTGGTGATGAGCTGGTCTTCGGTGACTTTTTTCCAGCTGCGGTGTGGGATACGTTGCGGTTGGTTGTGTGTGATGTGTTTCTAGAAGGAGAAATGGATGCAGTGGGGGTCGGACCAGTGGAGTTTGGTGGTGTGGCTGAAGGTGATGTGGTTGCTGGCGGAGAAGATGGGGTCAACCGTGTGTCCGGCGGAGTGGGAGGGTGTTGTGATGAGTTGTTTGAGTCCGAGGTTGGCAAGGATGTCCATCAACATTGTGGAGTTGCTGTCGTTGGCGTTCTTGAGGTGGAAGTTCAGGTCTCCAAGGAGGATTTAGTCTGTGGAGGCTAGGGAATGCGTGCTAATGAGGTCGGCGATTTATTCACTGAACTGAGGTCGGGGTCCCGGGGGTCTGTAGATGAGGGTTCCTCTGAGGGTGGGGTTGTGATCGACATGGATCTGGAAGTGTAGGTGTTCGGCCATGCTGAGAGAGCCTTCGGTGTTGGTTGAGTTTCTGATGGTGTTCCTGTGGACAAGGGCGATTCCTCCTCCTGGTTTGTTGTTATTTCGGTCCCTGCATGTGATCTTGTAGCCGTCCGGGACCTCTAGGGCTATGTCAGGCGCTGAGGAGGTGTTTGCCCAGGTCTCCGTCAGGAAAGTGACGTCTGGGGCGAAGGAGTCGAGCAGGTCCCAGAGTACAACGGCATGTTTGTGGACTGAGCGGGTGTTGAGTAGTATGCAGCTGAGATGGTTGTGGCCTGCAGTGCTGGGATGTGCAGGACGTGCAGGGGTGCACTGGCTAATGTAGCTGTAGTTTCAGCAGCTGAAGGGTCCGTGAGTGAGCTTCGGGGTGGCCGGAAGGCAGGTGGAATTTCGACCGTTGTTGAAAGCGTGGAGGGTGTTTGCGTTGTAGCGGCTTCAGGTCTTGTGGTGGTCGTGGGGGCCGGGGGGTCTGGTGCTGGGCACAGTCCAGGCGCAGACGGGTGCAGACGGGCTAGCCTTAGGTGCGCCATTGGCACGCCAGCGGCACGACCGTGTCACAGTTGCCATTAAAGTAAGGGAGGTGCGAGCGACTAGGGGCGGGAGTGGGGCGGGTTGCGGCAGGAAACTAACGCAGTGGCAGCGTAAAAGACCCCCCTAAAACCCCCACAGGTTGTTCAGCCTAGCTTGCTACGCTCACTCGCCTCAGTGCAGTACCGCAATAATTTTACGCCTCACCACGTGCAAATGTTACCAGCCACCACTGCTCAAATCAAGATATGAACTAGACAAAAGTAACATGAAGACTGAAAAAACGCAGGAACATCCTCGAAAAAACAAATATTCCCAAGGAATGCAAAATTAAGTGAAGCATATAGACTATAAGCAGGAGCGACATGGGTTACATCAACATTTTTGACACTCCTTGTTAAGAATCAATAATTTTAGCTTGAAACGTTAAGAACATGACTATAGGACCCAAAGGGGACCCTTTTCGATGTATGTTTTTTAATTACTACTGGTTCTAAGACCCACAGCGACCAGACGCACTCAAAACCAAACTTGCCAAGCTAGTCCTTTCATAGCCCTTTCAGACTGCGATCATGCGCTACTTCCCAAAGATGGGAAAAGTATGTAGTTCAGCGCAGAGAGTGAAAGACAGAAACACAGAAAGCACTACACGGCACACCACTCAACTCAATACAAGGCACCCATAAATACCCCAAGAGTACTGGTTCCTTAAACACCTTTCTAGCTCTCCTCTGCTCCTGCGGCTGGAACTTCACCATGGTCTTGTCTCTCTGGAGTGGGGTGTCTCTCTGCTGCCCCTACTCCCCCTCATCCTGCTTTAAATACTCTCTGAAGGAAACAAATGGGCCTTTGTCCCAAGGAGTGGTAGCCCAGCTCCCGGGCATCAACAGAGACCCAGGCAGCACAGGTCAAGTTCACACCCCATGCGTGGCAGTTGCCACAGCACCTCTCTCAACCCATCTGACACCTCGTCATGAGGCGATATCCCCCCACCCTCCCTCACAAGTTCATGCTCTCTCTCGACCCTGCATAGGACCGGACATTAAACTTACAGCCTGATCTCTTTATCAAGAATAGTCTAATCGGCTAAGTTCGGTTTTGGTCCTGAGTTCATTAGCTGGGTGCGGCTATTGTATACTGAGCCTCTGGCGCAGGTTGTAGTGCACAGTCGTGTCTCGGCGCCATTTTGTCTTGGGCGGGGCACTAGGCAGGGTTGTCCGCTCTCTCCCCTTTTGTTCTCGTTAGCTCTCGAGCCTTTGGCGGCTTGGTTCCGCTGGGAGCCTTTGATTAAGGGTATTCGCTGGTCTCCACAGTTCGAAGATCGGATTTCTTTATATCCAGACGACATATTACTTTATTTGACCTCACCTAGGAAATCCCTTATCGTAGTTTGAGATGTTTTGGCTTCCTACGGTAGAAATTCTGGGTGGATAATAAACTGGGCGAAATCTTCTCTTTACGTATTATTTGGTGATACCCCCATCCTTCCTCGGAATTGTTCTATTCAGATTGCTAAGGAAGGCTTCAAATATCTGGGGATTTATATTTCAATGGATCCCACAGTGCGATATGATAAAAATCTGCTTCCTCCGCTAGCTCGGCTGAAAAGCGATGTGGCTGGCTGGAAGAAACTTCCGCTCTCACTGTTGGGACGAGCGGCCCTTTTTAAAATGCTGTCCCTTCCCCGTTTTCTTTATGCCCTCCAAAATACTTTAGACTTGGTACCAGCTAGCTATTTTCGAGCAGTGGAAGAAATGCAACGTAGCCTACTTTGGGAAGGCAGGCCACGTATAGCGTTAGCTAAGTTGACGCTCCCATGGTATGACGGAGGAATTGCCCTCCCTGATATCAAAAGATACTATTGGGCATCGCAGCTGGGAGCTATAAATCATGGTACCTACGGATCCAATACGGATCCAGGATACGCAATGGATAAATGGCTGCTCCCGGGTGGTAATTATAGCAGAGCGTTATATACCAGATCTATAGAGAAAAGTCTGGCAGGCCCCATGTGGTACTGAAAATCCGAACTCGTGTACCCATCCCAGTCCTAGGAATAAAACTTTGTCGTAATACGACGAATTTAGTGTCAAAAGACCGAGAATGGCGAGTACAGTATGTATGAGCATTTTCGTCGCATTCAGGTGACGATTTCACCTCGAGATCATCATTTGTATCCTGAACCCTCGGCATCCAGTTTGTATATAGCCGCCATTTTGTGTGTTGCCCTGTACATAGGCCTTAATCCAGCTGAATTCGATCCCATGAGGACACGTACACCTTAATCGACTTTCCTATGACCTGTACAAGTAGAAACCATTGCCTCAGGCCAAACTAGTTAGGTCAGTTCCCCTCCCAGTGGCCGAACGAGATAACATCAAGGCTCAACAAACCATAAAACCATTTCAGCGCGCACACCTGCCCTATCTCGCTCACATCTATCTCCACTCCTTTTCTTCACTTGCTTTATGATGGGGAGGTGCCCGTTTTTATTGGGGGTCCAGCGATATCTGATGAAATGTTAGCCCTTGCCGAAATGATTTACTGTGGGCAGCACGACGTGAAATATGTACATATCATCATGACTCTGTTTTGTCTTGTAAACCAATAACTGTAAATAACATACTACAATTCGAAGAATGTGTGCCCGAAGCAGGAAACTGAGTATAAGAAGAGAAGCCTGATTTTGTGAATTCGAGCAGTCTCCTGAGAACATACTCCCCGTGTGGTGTATTTCTAGGACACTTGTTACCTTGGTTGCAGCCAATAAATCGATCTTTGACTTCACTTAGAAGACTCTGAGTTTCTGTGGTCTGGATCAGGAAAGAACCCGAGGTCTCTGGGTGTGCCCTGGCACCGCTGGGTTACCGGTTCTGTGCCGGTTCTTAAAAACCCAGTACCTCAGTTGGCGCCCAATGTTTGGGGCGATTCCAGTGGTACCAGTCAGAGGATCGTGAGGAGCTTCGTGTGGAAATTCCGGAGGAAGGCCAGCCACTTCAGCGACCCCTGCATGTCGACGTGGTCCGAAGGTCTTTGCTGCGAGGTTCCCCGCTTCCCGACGGCTACAGAGGACTGTTGCCTTGGCTATCGCCCTGATTTGGACCCTTGAAGTTTAGTAGAGTGAAACACTAAGACGAGTCTTCTGAGTGACGTCATCGATATTTCAGTTAAGTATAAGTGGAGCGTCTCCCAGTCCTTAGGTGATTCTTGAGTTTGGGTATTTTTAAGGTTTGTGTTGGTACTTGCAAGCACCAAAACCGAAGGACTTGTGTATTCACAAGAACTGTCGTAATCGATAATCCTTCAAAGTTTGGAACTAGACTAGTGAGCGAACATGCCTGGTCTTAGACTTAGAAACTTGTTTTGTATTGGTAATAATAGGGACTCCCGATTGGAGGACTCGTGTCCGGTTCCTCCGGTTGGAACTCCTACATATGAGTTATATGTTAAGCACGGAGTAGGTCCCATCGCATATAATGAGGTGTGGATTAAATACACCAAAAACAACGGTGTTCTAAAATGGCCCCAATACGGTAGTTTTGACGCAGAAATTCTAGATAATCTTGAGGTCAAACTGTTCAAAAAGAAAGCCCGGCCGGCGATGTTTGACTCGTTCCGCCTATGGCGTAAAGAGGCCAAACAGAAGGAAATCAAATTAGAGAAGAAAAATAAGAGAGAAAGGGGTATTTCAGTAATGCAAGCCGCGATGATATTTAAAGACAATGAAGAAGAACAAATAAGTGAGCAGTTGCACAGGCAACGTAAAATGGCAATAGATAAATGCTATCCTGTTTTACCTTCTCTTCAGCAAGAGACAGCAAAAGAGCGTGAAAAAGATCCATTAATGGCACATTTGCTAAAATCGCTACCACCCTATGCACAAAATGCCACAGCACCTCCGCAACCTTTAGTTGCACCTCTGGTAGCTGTTATGCCTGCTCCTTTACAGCACTCACCAGCTACTCTTCAGCTGGCTTCTGTCTCTCTGGTGCAGTCTCCTCAAGACTCACCGATCACATCTACTTCTCCTACTGTTCCTTCTACAACTTCGCCTAGCGCACCTTCTATTTCTCCCGATGCTCGTTCTACAAATGCCTCTGTTTCTGCTTTGCGTGACACTGTTTTGTCGCCAGTTCTTCCTCCGCTTTCACCTTCCGTCTGGCATAAAATGGCCAGCATTGTTACTAACATTCCTTCACCACTTTTTCGGTCGCCTAAAACGACCCCTAATATGGAACGAAGACAGTCACGAAGCCAAATGCCTGATTATCAGGAGAGAGAGTCATTGAATAGGTTAGCGCGCAAATGGGCTATGGATACCGTAAGATATGATGTAGAATCTGTCATGGAAGTGTTTCGTCAGTGGGATGCACCGACACAGAGATATGTTTTTGAGCAGATGTGTGTTTTTCTGTGTGAGGATTTGGAAGATAATGATCAGGAGAGCAACCCGCAAGAGTTGTGTCGTGTACGGTTTAAGTTTGGGGACGGCATGATTGTAGGTCCCGATGTCGAAAAAGCAGTTGAGATATTGTTATCATACCGAAGTAAGGGAAGTAATTCTGGGTCATCATCTGAATCTGGTACGTCTAGTAGGAAAAAGGCACGTCAATACCCCATGAGAGAAGTTCCCCCACAATGGAGGGAGGGTGACTCATCCGTTGTACCGCCTATTCCGCCACACTTTCAGCGTGTTTGGGTACATGTCCCATGGAAGCGAGCTGAAGTTTTAGCCCTCAAACAGACGTTACCTGATCCGCGTACAAATCCTGCAGGGTATTACAAGGAGTTATCACAGACTGCTGGGTCATGTATAATGAATTTAGCCGATATCGACATGTTATTTGGGAACGTTGTTCCGCAGCCTTTGTGGAATAAAATACGTCATACAGATCATGATCAGGAATTAGGTGATTCATGGGCTAACATTGCTATTGCAGACGCCTGACAAGTTGGTGGTGCCAAGCCTGAGCCTTTGATAGCAGAACTCCCCGGTAAAATAGTTGATTACATGAAAACGATGGCAGGGTTGTCCGCTCTCTCCCCTTTTGTTCTCGTTAGCTCTCGAGCCTTTGGCGGCTTGGTTCCGCTGGGAGCCTTTGATTAAGGGTATTCGCTGGTCTCCACAGTTCGAAGATCGGATTTCTTTATATCCAGACGACATATTACTTTATTTGACCTCACCTAGGAAATCCCTTATCGTAGTTTGAGATGTTTTGGCTTCCTACGGTAGAAATTCTGGGTGGATAATAAACTGGGCGAAATCTTCTCTTTACGTATTATTTGGTGATACCCCCATCCTTCCTCGGAATTGTTCTATTCAGATTGCTAAGGAAGGCTTCAAATATCTGGGGATTTATATTTCAATGGATCCCACAGTGCGATATGATAAAAATCTGCTTCCTCCGCTAGCTCGGCTGAAAAGCGATGTGGCTGGCTGGAAGAAACTTCCGCTCTCACTGTTGGGACGAGCGGCCCTTTTTAAAATGCTGTCCCTTCCCCGTTTTCTTTATGCCCTCCAAAATACTTTAGACTTGGTACCAGCTAGCTATTTTCGAGCAGTGGAAGAAATGCAACGTAGCCTACTTTGGGAAGGCAGGCCACGTATAGCGTTAGCTAAGTTGACGCTCCCATGGTATGACGGAGGAATTGCCCTCCCTGATATCAAAAGATACTATTGGGCATCGCAGCTGGGAGCTATAAATCATGGTACCTACGGATCCAATACGGATCCAGGATACGCAATGGATAAATGGCTGCTCCCGGGTGGTAATTATAGCAGAGCGTTATATACCAGATCTATAGAGAAAAGTCTGGCAGGCCCCATGTGGTACTGAAAATCCGAACTCGTGTACCCATCCCAGTCCTAGGAATAAAACTTTGTCGTAATACGACGAATTTAGTGTCAAAAGACCGAGAATGGCGAGTACAGTATGTATGAGCATTTTCGTCGCATTCAGGTGACGATTTCACCTCGAGATCATCATTTGTATCCTGAACCCTCGGCATCCAGTTTGTATATAGCCGCCATTTTGTGTGTTGCCCTGTACATAGGCCTTAATCCAGCTGAATTCGATCCCATGAGGACACGTACACCTTAATCGACTTTCCTATGACCTGTACAAGTAGAAACCATTGCCTCAGGCCAAACTAGTTAGGTCAGTTCCCCTTCCAGTGGCCGAACGAGATAACATCAAGGCTCAACAAACCATAAAACCATTTCAGCGCGCACACCTGCCCTATCTCGCTCACATCTATCTCCACTCCTTTTCTTCACTTGCTTTATGATGGGGAGGTGCCCGTTTTTATTGGGGGTCCAGCGATATCTGATGAAATGTTAGCCCTTGCCGAAATGATTTACTGTGGGCAGCACGACGTGAAATATGTACATATCATCATGACTCTGTTTTGTCTTGTAAACCAATAACTGTAAATAACATACTACAATTCGAAGAATGTGTGCCCGAAGCAGGAAACTGAGTATAAGAAGAGTAGCCTGATTTTGTGAATTCGAGCAGTCTCCTGAGAACATACTCCCCGTGTGGTGTATTTCTAGGACACTTGTTACCTTGGTTGCAGCCAATAAATCGATCTTTGACTTCACTTAGAAGACTCTGAGTTTCTGTGGTCTGGATCAGGAAAGAACCCGAGGTCTCTGGGTGTGCCCTGGCACCGCTGGGTTACCGGTTCTGTGCCGGTTCTTAAAAACCCAGTACCTCAGTTGGCGCCCAATGTTTGGGGCGATTCCAGTGGTACCAGTCAGAGGATCGTGAGGAGCTTCGTGTGGAAATTCCGGAGGAAGGCCAGCCACTTCAGCGACCCCTGCATGTCGACGTGGTCCGAAGGTCTTTGCTGCGAGGTTCCCCGCTTCCCGACGGCTACAGAGGACTGTTGCCTTGGCTATCGCCCTGATTTGGACCCTTGAAGTTTAGTAGAGCGAAACACTAAGACGAGTCTTCTGAGTGACGTCATCGATATTTCAGTTAAGTATAAGTGGAGCGTCTCCCAGTCCTTAGGTGATTCTTGAGTTTGGGTATTTTTAAGGTTTGTGTTGGTACTTGCAAGCACCAAAACCGAAGGACTTGTGTATTCACAAGAACTGTCGTAATCGATAATCCTTCAAAGTTTGGAACTAGACTAGTGAGCGAACATGCCTGGTCTTAGACTTAGAAACTTGTTTTGTATTGGTAATAATAGGGACTCCCGATTGGAGGACTCGTGTCCGGTTCCTCCGGTTGGAACTCCTACATATGAGTTATATGTTAAGCACGGAGTAGGTCCCATCGCATATAATGAGGTGTGGATTAAATACACCAAAAACAACGGTGTTCTAAAATGGCCCCAATACGGTAGTTTTGACGCAGAAATTCTAGATAATCTTGAGGTCAAACTGTTCAAAAAGAAAGCCCGGCCGGCGATGTTTGACTCGTTCCGCCTATGGCGTAAAGAGGCCAAACAGAAGGAAATCAAATTAGAGAAGAAAAATAAGAGAGAAAGGGGTATTTCAGTAATGCAAGCCGCGATGATATTTAAAGACAATGAAGAAGAACAAATAAGTGAGCAGTTGAACAGGCAACGTAAAATGGCAATAGATAAATGCTATCCTGTTTTACCGTCTCTTCAGCAAGAGACAGCAAAAGAGCGTGAAAAAGATCCATTAATGGCACATTTGCTAAAATCGCTACCACCCTATGCACAAAATGCCACAGCACCTCCGCAACCTTTAGTTGCACCTCTGGTAGCTGTTATGCCTGCTCCTTTACAGCACTCACCAGCTACTCTTCAGCTGGCTTCTGTCTCTCTGGTGCAGTCTCCTCAAGACTCACCGATCACATCTACTTCTCCTACTGTTCCTTCTACAACTTCGCCTAGCGCACCTTCTATTTCTCCCGATGCTCGTTCTACAAATGCCTCTGTTTCTGCTTTGCGTGACACTGTTTTGTCGCCAGTTCTTCCTCCGCTTTCACCTTCCGTCTGGCATAAAATGGCCAGCATTGTTACTAACATTCCTTCACCACTTTTTCGGTCGCCTAAAACGACCCCTAATATGGAACGAAGACAGTCACGAAGCCAAATGCCTGATTATCAGGAGAGAGAGTCATTGAATAGGTTAGCGCGCAAATGGGCTATGGATACCGTAAGATATGATGTAGAATCTGTCATGGAAGTGTTTCGTCAGTGGGATGCACCGACACAGAGATATGTTTTTGAGCAGATGTGTGTTTTTCTGTGTGAGGATTTGGAAGATAATGGTCAGGAGAGCTACCCGCAAGAGTGTGTACGGTTTAAGTTTGGGGACGGCATGATTGTAGGTCCCGATGTCGAAAAAGCAGTTGAGATATTGTTATCATACCGAAGTAAGGGAAGTAATTCTGGGTCATCATCTGAATCTGGTACGTCTAGTAGGAAAAAGGCACGTCAATACCCCATGAGAGAAGTTCCCCCACAATGGAGGGAGGGTGACTCATCCGTTGTACCGCCTATTCCGCCACACTTTCAGCGTGTTTGGGTACATGTCCCATGGAAGCGAGCTGAAGTTTTAGCCCTCAAACAGACGTTACCTGATCCGCGTACAAATCCTGCAGGGTATTACAAGGAGTTATCACAGACTGCTGGGTCATGTATAATGAATTTAGCCGATATCGACATGTTATTTGGGAACGTTGTTCCGCAGCCTTTGTGGAATAAAATACGTCATACAGATCATGATCAGGAATTAGG
This sequence comes from Lissotriton helveticus, assembly GCF_964261635.1. Taxonomy (NCBI): domain Eukaryota; kingdom Metazoa; phylum Chordata; class Amphibia; order Caudata; family Salamandridae; genus Lissotriton; species Lissotriton helveticus. The sequence continues at coordinate 1,711,020 of NC_136067.1, read as the reverse complement.
TGATTCATGGGCTAACATTGCTATTGCAGACGCCTGACAAGTTGGTGGTGCCAAGCCTGAGCCTTTGATAGCAGAACTCCCCGGTAAAATAGTTGATTACATGAAAACGATAATGCCTGCGATACGTGTAAATTGGGACAAATTATCAGCATGTAAGCAAAAGAAAGACGAAACTGTCTCAGATTTCTTCACCAGGTTTGAAGAAACGTTTGTCGACCACAGCGGTCAGGATATGTCCACTGAAGGTGGCCAACGATTATTTGTCGATAAATTCGTGCACAATTTGCTTCCAGAATTATGTTAAAAGAGAAAGGATTCAGAAAGTTCTTGGGCTGTCTCGTCTTCGACACAGATATTGGCTACTGCCCAATATTACGAAAATAGAGACAAAGATGAGAAGGATAAAGCAGACAAGAAAACAAAAGAGTTAAAAAACGAAGGTTTTATTACAGCAAGCTTATCCGCCACGTGGCGCTGGTAATGGCCAGAATCACGGTGGTCAGAACAACTATCAGAATAATTTTCAGCATCCTCAACAGTTTCAGAGAAATTGGCAAAGAGCCGAGTATAATCAGCCACGTGTCACTGTAGGCCCCAACCAGTGTCTGTATTGCAAGGAAGAAGGTCATTTTAAGTATAATTGTCCTATCTTGTTACAACGTGCAAATGGCGTTTCACACGTAAGAGGTAGAGGTGTTCAGCAAGCACCAAGAGGTAGAGGACGTGGAAACGTCCCCCAAAATGCGCAGTCTCTTCCACCACAGAATTCTATGAATAAATTCGATCAGCAGAATAACGCATCAAGCAGGACAGCTCAGTACTATACTGATGATTACTATACAGAAAGCGAACAATGGAGCAATAATGATTGCTAGGACAGCCTTGGACAAAGAGAGGGAGTTGTTTCAGTTCCAGTAGATCAGAGTGGACCATACGTTGAGGTGATTACATCAGGTGTGTCAGAACCTTTTCTCTTGGATACTGGTGCTACAAAGAGTTGTATTATGCACTCTAAACTCCCTGGCGCACCTTTGTCTGGTGAAATGAATATTTCTGTAGGTTTCTCTGGCGCCCCGGTTAGAAATCCGATTTCTGACCCTCTGTCTCTTTCTGTTGGTCCTTGTGAATTTGAAGCACCCCTTATTATGACAACAGGTTGTGGTGAAAACTTGTTAGGATTGGACTTGCTAAAAAGATTGTATGCGACTTTGTATTGTTCTCCTTCAGGAGTAGAACTTACTTTAGGTAAGAAAGTGGTTTCTCCCATGTACCTGTCAAGAGATAAGCTTCCAGCAGAATTGTCATTTTTACCCGATATCCTTTGGGCCACCGGTCCTAATGATGTGGGTCTTTTAGAAATTCCACCATATGTTGTAACATTAAAAGCCAATGTTAAAATGCCACGAATTCCCCAATACCGAATTTCTAGAGAGGGTGAAAAAGCCTTGCTAGCGATCGTTTACGAGCTAATTGCAAAGGACGTAATTGAGGAAACAAGAGGAAACATTTGCAACAGTCCAGTTCTGCCTGTTTTAAAACGAACTGACCCTTCCAAGCCACCTGTGTACAGACTAGTGATCGACCTTAGAGAAGTGAATAAAATAGTTGTGCCTCAATTTCCAGTTGTCCCCGACATTACCACATTATTGACTATGATCCCAGCTTCTGCCTCTTGGTTCTCGGTGATTGACCTGAAGAATGCTTTCTTCAGCATCCCAATTGCTGAGGAGAGCAGGGATATTTTTTCCTTCACTTTAGGAGGTCGCAGTTTCCGCTTTAAACGCGCTCCTCAGGGCTACTGTGAAAGTCCGTCAATATATAGCCAAGCTCTAAAAACACAGCTTGATACGATTGTTTTGCCTAAAGGTGCCGCTCTTGTACAGTATGTGGACGATTTACTCATTGCTGCAGACAATGCGGAAATTTGTAAAAACGCCACACTGTCACTATTGCATCATTTGTGTGATTTACATCACAAGGTGTCACTTTCCAAGCTCCAATATTGCCGACAAGAAGTGACCTACTTAGGTCACCTCTTATCGAAGGAGGGAAGGAAACTGACCCCAGAAAGAATTCAGGCAATAGCGAAATTGAATGTACCTACAACACAGAGAGAAGTGCGTGCTTTCTTGGGCATTACCTCGTACTGTAGACAGTGGATTCCAAATTTCTCGTTGTTAGCCAAACCTTTGGTAGCATTGACATACAAAAATACGCCCAATCCTGTACCTTGGTCTGAAGAGTGCCAGAAAAGTTTTCTCGAACTACGCGCAGCATTGTGTTCGGCTCCTGTGTTGGGTACCCCCGACTACAGTAAGCCTTTCACACTGTATGTCCATGAGAAGGACGGTTGTGCATTATCTGTTTTGACTCAGTTGTTTGGAGGTAGACAGCGTCCATGCTCTTACTTTTCGTCGACTTTGGATCTGGTAGCCAAAGCATTGCCAAGTTGTCTAAGAGCCACAGCAGCAGCAGCTGTTTCTATTCGACAGTCTGCTGGTCTGGTAATGAATAATACACTAGTCGTGATGGTTCCACATGCAGTAGAGACGTTACTAAATAGAACTAGGACACAGCACCTAACTAGTGCTCGGTTGTCTAGTTATGAATTGACCTTACTAGAAAGTCATGTGCGCATAAAACGGTGCAGTAGCTTGAACCTAGCTACATTGTGACCAATCGCAGAAGGACCAGATGTGTCAGGACAGCACGATTGTTTCCTTAGAACAGAGGAAGAGACAAAAGGAAGAATAGACTTGTCCGACACTCCTCTTACCGAATGTGATGGTACATTATGGGTAGATGGTTCATGCTTCAGGCTCCCGAATGGTGACACGACTGCAGCATATGCTGTCACAACATTACACACAGTTGTTGAAACTGCACGTGTGCCACATGGTTCAGCGCAAGCAGCTGAACTCGTTGCACTCACGAGAGCATGTGTGTTGTCTAAAGGAATGAAAGTGACTATCTATACTGACAGTCAATATGCGTTTGGTGTGGTTCACAGTTTTGGACGATTGTGGAGAGAACGAGGGTTCCTGACTTCGCATGGAGCAAAGATTCAGCATGGTCAGTTGGTGAATGAGCTTCTTGAATCACTGACCCTGCCCCTACAAATGGCGATCGTGAAATGTAGTGCTCACAAGAGGGTGACTGATGATGTTGGTCGTGGAAATGCATTTGCTGATGAAACCGCGAAAGAGACGGCGAGGAATGTAATGAGCCGAATGTATGTAGCAGACCCTGCAAGAGGGACTGGTGATGTTGGAATATGTGAAGACACCATAGAGAGTGTGAAGTCCATTCAAGCCGAGGCCACAGAGAACGAATTGAGCACGTGGAGGGAAAGTACGGGTAGAATGGATTCAAATGGGTGTTGGATTGAATTATCAGAACACCAGAGATGGTTGTTACCCGATGCATACGTTCTTGCAGTAGTTACAATGGCTCATGGAATGGCTCATATCGGCGTGAAAGGGATTTGCGAGTTGTTGGCCCCAGTGTGGAAGAATTCAGGGATTCCCAAGTGTGCAGAGAATGTTGTCAAAAATTGCATGGTTTGTTTGAAACACAACCCAGGTAGGGGAACCCCAACTCCAGCTGGTCACTTTGCGCCTCCTACGTATCCGTTCGAGGTTTTGCAGCTAGATTTCATCCACATGGAGAGATGCAACAATTTAAAATACGTGCTCGTTGTTGTTTGTGCTTTCTCAAAATGGGTAGAAGCCTATCCCCTCAAAGACAATGCTGCCCTGTCCACAGCAAAAGCCCTGGTGAAAGAGTACTTCCCGAGGTTCGGAATGCCTAGAGTGGTCTGGTCTGATAATGGAAGTGAATTTGTGGGTCGTGTGATGAAGAGAGTGTGTGAAGGGTTAGGTATTAGACAGAAGTTCCACGCTGCAAATCATCCCCAATCAGCTGGACTAGTAGAATGCTACAATGGCACGTTAAAACTTAAACTGGCCAAAATCCAAGCGAGCACAGGTCTTAAATGGCCTGACGCTCTACCCTTAGCACTCCTGTCCACTAGAATGACTGTGCATTCACGAGTGAAACTTAGCCCTTATGAGATAGTCTTTGGCTGGCCAGCCAACATTTGGGGAGTGCCTAGACCCACAAAATTTAGCGAACTGGAACACCCTGTTTTGCTCGATTACCTGTATGAATTGACGGCTAAATTGCGTGTTTTGCATCAACAGGTCCACAACACTCTGCCTCCGGTCTCTGACACTCCGGGCCACGACATTGACCCTGGTTCGTGGATCCTTGTGAAGAATTTTCAAAGGACGAAGAACGACCAGCCCAGGTGGACCGGGCCTCACCTCGTCCTTCTCTCTACAAGATCTGCAGTTCGGGTGGAGGGAAAAACCAACTGGGTCCACGGGATCCATTGCAGAAAGATACCTTTCCCCCTGCCTACTGACCAATGGGTCAAGACCGGTGTCACTGATCCAGAACGTGATACTGATCCAAATACCGTACCTTTTAACGATTTGCATGAAAGGAACCCTGACTCTGAACCAGACAATGAGAACATTTCGCACAAGACTGTGCCACCGCCTGAACTGTTGAACACTGCAGAACCTGACCTTTTGTTTCAGGACCAGACTATACCTGGAACGCAACGTTACAATCTGAGACCGAGGAAAAATGAATAAGTAAAGTGATTTCTTTTGCAAATTCGAGACTAAAAGAATCCATGGACTAATAAAAGATTTTTTTTCCCCAAGTACTATTTTTGAAAGTGCAGCTCTCCCGTTTAGGAAACTTGCTTATTTTTGTTTTTCGAACCGCCATCCGGGTTCACGCTGCTAGGGCCGTGATTGGCTAAAGTCTTCGGAAAGTGCAGCTAACGACGTTAGGTCGGTAGTTCTGGTTGGTCCAAGGGAGTTGCCCTAGACTGACAGAAGCACTCCTTAGCAGAATCAACCTCCTCATCGCGGGCAGCACTTTTAGAGAGGATGGAGTTTCACGACGTGGAGAGACCTGCCAAACGAACTAACTTTAAGCACTGATTATGCGAAACAATGTCAAAGAAAAGTTTTATCATATTATGCATTTGTATGTTATTCAGTATGATGATATTTTTAATAAGTTACGTCATATTCTCTTTTCGTGCAACATTTACACCCACGGCATTGCCCATACCTCCCACTACTGTTTCCCCTCATTCTTTTCATCCCCTTCCTGACCACGAATCCAATAGAAGACTAGAATTCATTAATAACTCCTTCATTCAGCTCCTGCACCAGCACCAGCTAGTAATAAACACAACAAACTGCTGGGTTTGTGGACTTATGCCTCACACTACGGATAAGGGGATCCCTTATCTAGTTCTGCCCTTTAGTCACAATGGCTCTGTGTGGGCATACAGAACAATGTTCATATATGTACGTGAAAACCAACCCCTACGTTCTGTAAAAGATAACCTCAAGACTAGTGCCCTAATAAAAGGCATAATCGACATGAGTAGGGATATAACTCTTTATGTAAATCCTCCCAATGATGAGATACTTGCATATGTAGGTTGGAACGTGACTGGGTATGGAATTACTGTGAATGAGAAAAAGCAAGCCACGAAGTCTTCCCCGATCTGGATTGTACCCCATCGAGGTAATCTGTGTCTGCAAGGTATTGGCAGGAATCCCAGAGCTCAGTTAGGAAACAGTGTCTGTACAGAAACATATGTTTTTGTGTCACAAACTTCCCCCGCGTTTTTAGCTGCTAAGGGTACTTATTTCATCTGTCATGATAGAGCCTACACATGGTTGCCCCCTGACTTTTCGGGCTCATGTTTTGTGTCATTCCTGTTGCCTCCCACCTACACAGCAGCGGCAGACTACCACCGGACAAGGATAGTTAGAGGTGTCTTGAGTAAAGAAGACACTACAGGTCAAGAATTTGGAGACTTTTCTAAGGGTTTTCTGCCGTTCTGGGGACCCACGGTAAATAGCAAGAATATAAGGCAATTGACAAGGGTAGTCGAGTCCACCGTGACTGAAACTGCCGGTGCCCTTAGTAACCTAACTGCTGAGCTCCAGTCGGATCGTCTTATGACCCTTCAGAACAGGGTCGCTCTAGATGTCATACTCGCAGACCGAGGTGGTGTATGCAGATTAATCCAATCCAGCTGTTGCATTTTTATCCCAGATAACGCTCCAACAGTGTATCAGGCCATCTCCAAACTACATCAGATTTCCGAATCTATTAATGTGGATAAAGGAGATTGGTCCCTAATGGGGTGGCTCTGGGATCTGATATCTGGCTGGGGTTGGAAAATTCTAATGGTCATTGGGATAATCTTAGCCATCCTTTTCCTGTTCTGTCTGTGCATACAGTGCGCTCCTGCAATATGTGGCCTTTGTGTTACATCATGTGTAAGGAAACCTGTGTCAAGAGATGAACTAAGTACTAGGATGATGTTACAGCAACATCTCAATGACTTTAAGAATATAGATCTGGACTGAGACTAACATGAGGATAGATTAATTGCCTATGTAAGGGCAAAAGGAGGGTTTGTGGTACTGAAAATCCGAACTCGTGTACCCATCCCAGTCCTAGGAATAAAACTTTGTCGTAATACGACGAATTTAGTGTCAAAAGACCGAGAATGGCGAGTACAGTATGTACGAGCATTTTCGTCGCATTCAGGTGACGATTTCACCTCGAGATCATCATTTGTATCCTGAACCCTCGGCATCCAGTTTGTATATAGCCGCCATTTTGTGTGTTGCCCGGTACATAGGCCTTAATCCAGCTGAATTCGATCCCATGAGGACACGTACACCTTAATCGACTTTCCTATGACCTGTACAAGTAGAAACCATTGCCTCAGGCCAAACTAGTTAGGTCAGTTCCCCTCCCAGTGGCCGAACGAGATAACATCAAGGCTCAACAAACCATAAAACCATTTCAGCGCGCACACCTGCCCTATCTCGCTCACATCTATCTCCACTCCTTTTCTTCACTTGCTTTATGATGGGGAGGTGCCCGTTTTTATTGGGGGTCCAGCGATATCTGATGAAATGTTAGGCCTTGCCGAAATGATTTACTGTGGGCAGCACGACGTGAAATATGTACATATCATCATGACTCTGTTTTGTCTTGTAAACCAATAACTGTAAATAACATACTACAATTCGAAGAATGTGTGCCCGAAGCAGGAAACTGAGTATAAGAAGAGAAGCCTGATTTGGTGAATTCGAGCAGTCTCCTGAGAACATACTCCCCCGTGTGGTGTATTTCTAGGACACTTGTTACCTTGGTTGCAGCCAATAAATCGATCTTTGACTTCACTTAGAAGACTCTGAGTTTCTGTGGTCTGGATCAGGAAAGAACCCGAGGTCTCTGGGTGTGCCCTGGCACCGCTGGGTTACCGGTTCTGTGCCGGTTCTTAAAAACCCAGTACCTCACCCACGAGAGTGGCGGTACGTATATGGCATGATGTTACTAGCTCTCTGGGATGGAAAAACCGGCTTACTTTGGCTACCCCACTATTCGGATCTGATAGATTGGGCAGGCTATGGAACACGAAGGGCTTTGACAAATGGGACTTTATAGGGATTTCTACTGTGGGCGATGTTTGGACAAAGGGGTGGTTAAGTCATTTGCTGAATTACAAATTGAATACGAGTTATGTGGCACAAAGGGGCATATTACCAAGGGCCTTATCGCCGCTTTAGCGGGAATTTTTCCCGCTAAAGCACGCGATAATCGCCCTATTACCTAGCTGTCGCTAACACCAGTTAGCGACAGCTAGTAGGAGATAGCGATCATCATGGGGCCCACTTTGCATGTCAGCGATATTTATCGCTAATGACATGCAATGTGGGCGTGCCAAGATGTTAGCGACTGTAAACAGTCGCTAACATCGCTATCTCCTATTACCTACAAAGGCGTACTTTTAGAAATATTCGTGCTAAACGCTAATATCTCCAAAAGCTAACGCCTGCCCAGAGCAGTTCTTAGCCATGTTATCCAATGGTAGGTGGATAACATGGCTAAGAGCATTAGCTCGGTAATGCATGAATATCGCTGACTTTTCAGCGATATTCATGCATTTCGGCCAATTTTTATCGCTTTTGAGATAAACCTTGATAATAGCAAGGTTCCTAAGCGATAAAAATCGGCGGAGCTCGGCGATAATAATATTGCCGCTAACCGTGTTAAGCGATACTTATCGCTTAATCTTGGTAATATGCCCCAGAGTACTTTCGTTATGCGCAAGTGAGGCAAGCATTGAGATCGGTATTCCCTGAAGGGGAAGAGATACCAGAGGCATCCCCATTGGAAGATAGAATACTAGATGGGCATCTGCCTGATAGCACCATTTCTCTCATTTATAAAAAACTGATAAACCACAGGGCGGATCTTTTAGCAGATTTAAGGGACAAGTGGACACGAGATGGTATTGAAATTGATGACGAGGATTGGCAATCTGCAGTTTCATCCCCTAAGGAAGTTGCGATTCCGGCGAGACTGAGGCTCGTCCAGTTGAAGATACTGCACACGGTTGATGTTACAGGCCCACGTCTGATTAGAATGGGTTTATCGGAGGAAGGTCTGTGTAAACGTGGATGCGGTCACTTGGGGACGTTTCTTCATATCCTGTGGGAATGTTGACATATGATAGACATGATGTAATGCAGGAAGTAACAGGTGTGGCTCTCTTGCCGGAAGCTAGGAGATGCTTATTGAATATATGGGAGCCTACGGATCTGAATAATGCACAAACTCAATGGGTCACTCTAGGGGCCATGTTAGCTAAGCGAAATATAGCTCATCAGTGGGGAGCAGAAAGGCCGCCTACAATAGAGGGGTGGAAAGAAAGTATGGATTGGTGTATGTTCCGTGAAAAAACAGTTTATCTGACAAGAGGTCACCCCCGGAAGTGTAATATTATCTGGGGTCCTTGGAATCAGTACAGAGGGAATATCTGTGTACCACCTGCAACTGTTGTATTTGATGCTCCGCTTTCCCCATGACCCCTACTACGTGAAAATGTTTGATATTTGTGCTCCCTCCCTCCCCTCACCAATATTTATTGCATTACATTTTGAAGTTGTGAACGACCCTCTTCTGTACTAAGCACCTGTGTATTGATGCCTTGTTTTAAAAATAAAAAAATAATGAAATATAAAAAATAAAATAAAAAAAAGAATAGTCTAATTGTCAAGAACTGTTGTTAGCCCCTTCGACGAGGTGCAAATTACGCCGTGGCGCGGGAAGTGGGGGGTGGACGAGGCACTGCGGTGCTCATGACTGCTCCCGGCCATCATAAATTACGGTGGGGGTGTGCTCATGACTGCCGGGAGCCATCTGAACTCCGCCTACTTATTAATTCTATGTCAGGACTGGAGGCTTCGGATTATGCTTTTCCATTCTTCGCTCTTTATTTTTACAAAACTCACAGCAGCCGGGAAAAGTTCAACAAATGCTTAAATACCCAAAACAAGGGAAAAAGCATTAAACGCCAAAAGATACAGAGTTTTTAATGTCCAAGAAACTACAACTCCCATCATTCCATACGAATAGAGACCAACGTTAGTCCTTCGACAGTGTCCATACCATGTAGATAACCCCTCCATCTTGAGTCCTCTTCCTTCGCTGCCAGTAAAGTGCTCTATTTTCATCTCTTGTGGTGTATTCCTACATGTGTTGTTTAGATTCTTAGCGAGTTCTTGCGCTATGGGGGGGCTCTGTGGGCTGTTATCTGCTTGTTTTTGATATGTGTTTGCCCCCACCGAGCCCATTCTAATCGCGGGAGCGTTCCGTACGTGATTTTCCAGAAATTGCGGCCTGTGCGGCCACTAGGGGGTGCTGTGGCGTCTCGTTGCTCCTCGGCGTGGTTTTTCCTCACGTAGAGGAGCCGCGCTGAGGAGCGAGTCACGTCGGAGCCTTGACCCCCACCGCCTCACCTGAACGCCCAGCTTCTGGGTCTGTACTTGCCCCATATTTCACAACACGCCCCGTGTGGGGTCCGTATCGCGGTTTCACCGCATTGAGCGCCTGCGGGCGGATTTTCAACAGCACACATAGCGGTTTTACCGCATTGGGCCTGACAGTGATTAGCAACTGGGTCAGGAAACCTTTGCAGGTAAATTGGACCAGCGCGCTGGGAGGCGGCTAAGACCCGGTCCTTATGAGGGTCAGCGCGCTGCGATGAGGGTGCTGCCTTTCATTCCGGTTTTCAACCGGGCCTAATTGTTTGTGGGCCTCCGGCCTCCGCCTAACTTGTCTGTTTTAGGCGGCCTTCCTCAGCCCTTGGTAGGACTTTGCGTTCTTCACACATTTCTCTGTGGCCAGGACCTGCAGTGTACGCGCTGGCAGGCATGGAGCAGGAAGGGTTTTATGAGGAGGAGGAGTGTCAGTATTTGAATGATGGGGACTTCTACAATGCAGTGGACAGCTCCATCTACCGATGTGTCACGGAGATACTGGGCACTATGGAGGACCGCCTGTACGCCCGCATTGTAGAAGAATGCGCGAAGATGGCGCAGGGTCACTCAAGTTCACCGGGTACCAACCCAGCTCCTGTGGAGGAGGAGCCTCTGCCCCGAAGAGGCCCTGCAGGGAGGGAGTCTCTGCGGGGGCACAGGGTGTGGACAGGGACGCCTTTGAATGCCTGCGCGAGATGTTTTTGGCCAAGGCGACCTCTTCCACCCCTGCACCACCGTTGGGCCCAGAACCCTCGGTTTCTTTGGGGACGGCTCTCTCTTCGCCTGGAGGGGTGACACCGGCGGACACGGACGACAACGAGGATCGGTGCGTTCTTGGAGACCGTCCACCTCCGCCGCCGCTTTGCCTCAGGGCAGTTCAGGTATGCTGGACCCGGATGAGATCATCCACCCGCGGTCCGACGCCTGGACTCCCGGGGACAAGGTGGCGAAGTTTGAGGCGGGGCGTCTCCGCAAGCCTCTAGAGAAGGAGGCAAGGAGTTAACTACGAGGAGAGTGCCCTCGACCTACGTTGGAGGGAAAGGTGGCTATGACACCGGAACTAGATTCCAAGATGGCCACGTTCATTGCAAAGTTTGTAAAGGATCACCGCAAGGGCATTGACCGTTCCTGGCGTTCCTTTCAGGACAAGCTGCTGGACGCTAGAGGGCCCATTACTAAGATTCTTGACATGGCAGAAGAGGTGAAGGTGACAGGAGCCACGATATCTCCAGAAGTCCTGTCGAATTGGGCGCAGCGGGTGATCATCTTCCTGGGGAACGCCAACGACGCCCTCTCGATTGAACGACGGCGGTGAATCTTGATTAAGCTGGACCTGAAGTTGGGAGATTTGGCCTCCTCCGAGGCCGGAGCGGTGGCCCAAGGGGGACTCTTTGGAGACCCTTTTATCGAAGAATTAGGCCAGTTTGTGTCGACCTTTACCTCCGTGGGCAAGGCCCAGTCCAGAATTAAGAGGGTCTTCCAGCAACGTTTCTCTTGTGGGGCCAGTCGCAGTAGGGGCCTCGCGACCGGCCGAGGCGGTCAGAACTTTACCAAGGGTAAAGGCTCCGGGCAGAGACAGTACAACACCTCTGCCAACTATAACAACTTTTACCCCACCAGGGGTCAACGCTTCAGAGGCCGAGGAGGCTTCAAGAACAACTCCAGCAAGACCAATTCCGGCGGTAAGTGTTATTCCTGCAGAGCAGGTGCGTATTGGCGGCCGGCTAGCGGCCTTTTCAGGGGCTTGGGCAGCGTTTAGTGCAGATGTGTGGGTCTTGCAAACGATCCGATGGTTCCACATAGAGTTTTACGATTGCCCCTACCGAACCAGGCCCCCGTGGCCTATTGTCTTTTCAGATGCGGAGGAGCAACTGATCGACGAAGAGGTCTCGGAGCTGCTTCGCAAAGGGGCCATCTGTCGATCAGTTCAGCATCCTGCTGGTTTCCTAAGCAACATTTTTGTGGTGGAAAAAACGGACGGCAGCAAATGGGTGGTTATCAACCTCAAGGAATTCAATGGATGGTTCGTCTACCGATACTTCAAGATGGAGGGAATCCATCTTCTTCTGGATGTCCTTCTCCCGAGCGACTGGATGGTGTGCCTAGATCTCAAGGACGCGTACTTGGTGGTGCCCATCCATCCTCCTCACCGTCGCTTCCTCCAATTCATCTGGAGGGATCAGGTGTTTGAGTTTACGGCCCTTCCGTTCGGACTTTCCTCTGCCCCTTGCTGTTTCACCAAGCTGCTCCACCTGGCGGTGGAATTTCTACGGAGTCAGGGTATTCTGATGATTGTCTACCTGGACGACATCCTTTTGATGACCCAATGTCCAGCGCAGCGGACCTTCAACTTCAACAGACAGTTTACCTGCTTCAGGGATTGGGTTTTGTCATCAACAAAGACAAGTCTGTCCTCTCTACCTCCCAGAGGGTAGATTTTCTGGGGTTTGTGGTGGACTCACTCCAAGCTTCCTTGAGACTTCTGTCCCAGAAGATGGCCAGGATCAGACATGTTCTACGTCAGACTGTCGTCAAATCACACACCTCCATCCGTCAGATTGCCAGGGTGGTGGGGCTTCTCTCCTCGTCCATCCAGGCATTCTTTCCGGGCCCTCTCCATTATCGGGCTCTTCAGCGTCTCAAGGTGCATCTCCTCAGAAAGGGTATGACTTACGATCAGTTGGTTCCCCTATCCGCGGAGGTGATGGACGAGATGTCTTGGTGGCTTACCCACATGGAAGCCTGGAATGGGCGACCGATCTTTGGGTCTGGCCCGGATCTAGTAATAGAATCCGACGCCAGCAGGTTGGGTTGGGGCGCCCGCTGTGGGGATTTCTCCACAGGCGGCGCCTGGTCATCAGAGCAGTAAACTTTGCACATCAACTGTTTGGAGTTACTGGCGGGGTCTTTCGCAGTGCGCTGCTGGACCAGGGACTCAGTACACTCGTGCGTTCTTCTACGGATGGACAATGTCTCGGCGGTTGGATACGTCAACCACCTGGGCGGTCCACGATCTCGAGCTCTGGCGGACTTGGCGAAAGAGTTTTGAGACTACTGTCTGGCTTACCACGTCTCCGTGACAGCGGAGTACCTTCCAGGCCGAGCCAACCAGGTAGCGGATTGCCACTCCAGACATTTGCGAGATTCCAGCCAATGGAAGCTAGACTTGGGGGTGTTCCAGTGGTTGAACAGTCTCTGGGGTCCTTTTTCAGTGGACCTGTTTGCTTCCCGCTTGGATCATCAGCTTCCTCGGTTGTTCAGCTGGAGGCCGGATCCTCTAACGGAGGCCACGGATGCTTTCCTGCAGGATTGGAGTCAGGAGGAGGCATATGCGTTCCCTCCCTTTTCAATGGTGGTATGGACGGCGGCCCAACTGCGCCGTCAGAGGGCAGGCTGGCGGTGATCACGCCAGTTTGGAGGTCTTAAGTTTGGTTTCCGGTTCTTCTGGAACTTTCTTGGGATTGTCCAATCCTACTCCCCCGATTTCCTCATCTTCTTCTCAATCTGGACGAGGAGTCACATCCCCTCATAACTCAGGGGTCTCTTCAACTCATGGCATGGCGACTTTCAGGCGATGCTGGTCGCTCCAGGGCCTTTCGAGATGAGCTGAGGACTTTATGTCCAATGCCTTGGCCATCAGTACCGCGAAGCGCTGCAGTTCCGCCTGGACTAGGTGGGTGCGTTGGTGTCTTCGACGGGACTTGGATCCCATAGTTGTGGGTGTCGTTCCCATCTTGAATTTTCTGGCCGAGTTAGCTTCAGAAGGACTGGCCTATCGCACCATTAACGCGGTGCGCTCGGCTATCTCAGCTGCTCATTACCCAGTTGAAGGATCTCCGGTTGGTGAGCACCCATTTGTCTGTAGACTCCTATGGGGTATACGTCTTTCATTACTTCAGGAACCACGTTACTCGGTTCTTTGGGACGTTAATGCCATTTTGAATTTGTTTCTGTCTTGGCAGCCTAATAAATATCTTTCCTTGAAAGAGTTGTGAGCTAAGCTAGCCATGCTTTTGTGTTTGGTGTCTTGCCGCAGGGTGTCGGATGTACGGGCCCTGGATGTCTCGGCAAGGGTTTTCTCCCTAGACGGGGTTACGTTTACTATTGGTCGTCGCACGAAATCAGCGTTGAGGACAATTTCTTACCCAGCGTTCTTAGATACTCCCAAGCTGTGTGTTGTTCAATGCCTAAAGGCATACAAGGATTTGACCTTGGAAATTCATCCTCCAGGCGAACGTCAGTTACTCATTGCTTTACGAAAGCCACACAAGGCAGTTTCTTCACCTACCATCGCTAGATGGGTGAGATGGGTCATGCAAGACGCAGGTATTGACACTAGTCTGTTTGGAGCACACTCAGCTAGGGGAGCTATGGCGTCCAAGGCGTTCGCTCTGGGAGCGCGTTTAGAAGACTTGATGCGTGCGGCAGATTGGTCTTCGGATTCCACCTTTAAGAGGTTTTATTTGAAACTGGTGGTGGACATTGAGCATTTGGTGGTAAGTAAGCTTTGAACAAGCCTAATCCGAAGCCTCTGGTCCTGACATAGAATCGAAATTTGCCTAGCTTAGTAACAGTAAGTTTCAATTCTATTAGGGACGCGGAGGCGAGGATAATTTCTCCCGAGTTTCCTTCGGAAGACTTCCCACCCGTACTGCAGTAAGTAGTTGAATCTTGATATCTCTTATTGTGTTGAACTCAAAGTACAGTGATGCAGCATTTACGTGCTTTCACGTGTGATTTTTCCGACGCTTACGCTTTCGTTTTTTTCCCGGTAGGGAATGACGGGCCGAAACAGGATCAATAAGATGGGAGCGTGACTCGCGCGAAGAAAGAGGAAAAGCACTCAAGATGGAGGGCCTATATACATGTTATGGACACTGTCGAAGGACTAACATTGGTCTCTATTCGTATGAAATGATGGGAGTTGTGTTTCCTGGATATTAAAAATCTGTATCGTTTGATGTTTAATGTTTTTTCCCTTGTTTTGGGTATATAAGCATTTGTTGAGCTTTTCTGGGCTGATGTGAGTTTTGTAAAATTAAAGAGCGAAGAAAGGAAAAGCACAATCCTCGCAACGTTCGGACGGCTCCCGGCTGTCATGAGCACATGCCTACTGTGACTCAGCACCGAAGAGGTTACGTTTTCAAAACTGTCCAGTGAGTGCACATAATTATTCACCAAAGTGCACATTTTTATAGGGGAACAGAATTTTCTAAAGGTTTACAAACTTCCCTAAATTGCATTGTATAATGTATCGGAAGGTGCTCCACTTTGCAATACTCAGAAGTATTGCGAAAGTAACAAAAATGAATTAAAGGAAACGTATTTAAAGGAGACAGGGTACTATTCAAACCATTCACAGAACTTTATTGTGAAGTTTCACATATTTGTAAAAAGAAATGTTTATATTGGCCTACAAATCGTTTACATGTTGTGTAGAATACTGCGAAACAATGGATGAATTTATGTAAATGAAAGCAAAAATCAGAAAAAAAGAAATTAAAAAAACTACATTGTTGTAAAAAGCGCAATGAAATCTTCTCAAAGGGGGATAGGTGCTGTGGACTCTCTGGCTGGCACGGATGGCCACAATGCAACAGATTTACAAAGTGACGCATCTAGTGAGATGCAACTTAATAGAAGGGGGTTCCCAAAGGGATTTAAGGATGAGGGGGCAGGCTATAGGGAACGAAAAGGCTAAAAAGAAAACAACAACCCTGCCCCAGAACAGTATGTATGTCCCACAAGGGGATCCTATTTTTTAGAAATGACTACCTAGCAGGAAATGGAGCCACATATACACAAAACTAGTATATATTTTCAAGATATCATTTTATTTGATCAAATATTAAGTCATTTTTGTATAGGCTATAGTCTCATTATGACAAAACATGTGACATATATGAAATGAAAACAATTAAATAAATCACTCTAAAAGTCCGGCACACATAATACCTATTTTCAATCAAATCCCATTCATCACATGCAACACACATTCCTACATTTCATTCTACAGTGCATCTATGCCAGTAAGTATAACTAAGATGAATCAAGCTATCATAACCAAGAAGGGGGGGGGGATGTTTCAGGAAGGGAAGGGAATCAAATAGATCCAGAAGTCATGATCAGATGGAAATTCATCCCTTCCTTGAATCACGCCGACGCGCGTTTCGGTGTCAGGTCTACAGAGACCACACCTTCATCAGGGCAGAGGGGTACTCAATGTGTGGGGGACACACCAATTGTTTCTAGTTCCAGGGGGCAGGTATGGGAGCCTCCACTTTGGGGTCAAGGACATCAAGTTGTCGCAAGGGATGGTTTTTATGCTGGATTCACGGGCTTTCGCAATGTCGTAGGGGGTGGTTCAGTTGGTTTAATCGGTCACACTGGTGATTTTCAATTGTACGTCCATCAGGCACAAATTACGCGGGCGGTTCTTTTAGAATGATAACAGGGGTTAGTTCTCCACGATTCGCCTCTCGATATGGTAGTATGCGACTAGTAATCCGTCCGCCCAGCGTCCCCTGGGCGTAATTTGTGCCTGATGGACGTACAGTAGTGAGATGCGTCACGTCACGTTGTAAAGCCCTGCACTACATTATACCAGCGTCAGGTATAATAATAATAATAATAATGATAATAATAATAATAATAGGCAGGTTTATAAAGCGCCTAGTTACGCACCTCGGCATGTCCCCGCGATATGATAGGTGGGAGCAGCAAAATCACAGCAGCTAAAACCCGGCACCAATCTAACGGACAAAAAGATGAGTTTTGAGTTTACCCCTGAATCTGGACTCTGACGGCTCAAGGCGCAGTTCCAACGGGAGTTTGTTCCAGCTTTTCTCGGCCAGGTACGTAAAGGATCTGCCCCCCATACGTGCCTTTTTCACTTTGGGAATCCTCAGTAACCCAGAGCCAGAGGACCTCAAGGCTCGGTGTGGCTCACAACGGGTGACAAGGTCCTGAAGTGGTAACGGTGCCTTACTGCCTATAATGCGGTGACACGTACACAGAACCTTGAACTCGATTCTACTCCTCACCGGGAGTATGCAGTATAATGTATGCAGGGTGGGCATTCCGTCGCAAAAAAGCCTTGTACAAGATTTCACAGTTTCACTTTTACGTCCATGCTACGTCAAAACATTACGCCTGCTTGTAGCAGGCGTATGGAATAACGCAGCATGTTAGTTATAGTGCGCCCCTGAGCATTGCATGAGTCGCGTCGCGCTTGCGACACGACTCCAGCAATGCGCTGCCCTTGCTGCAGAAGATGCGGCACGCATCTGACTATCCTTGCGCCACGTGCATCGCATTGCAAATGTGACGTATATGTGGAGGCGCGAGGATATTCCTGCGTGTCACATCTTTTCTGGTGCATCTGCTAATACGCAGGGATGCGCCAGACCTCGTAAATCTGCACCTGTGTTTTTAAGTGTCTCAGGGGCATATATAACAAGGGCTTTATCTCTGCTTTTTTGGCTTTAAAAGCGGAGATAAAACTATCACCCTATTTACAAGAGGGTGCTAACATGCATGCACAAAATCTTTTGTTAGCACCCTTTTTCCCCGACGCCTCCCTTGGCATCTCTAATGAGATGCAAAGTGGGCGTCACTGGGCAGTACAACCTTGCAAATATCGCTGATGTGCACATTTCGGTACGCAACCTGGGCATAATACTTGACTCAGATCTCTCTTATAAATCTCATGTCAGTAAAGTGACAGCCAGGTGCTTCAGCATACTGAGGGTCCTTCGTAAGGTTTTAGACCTCCTCCCCATCGATGCCAGAAAGACCATTGTCCATGCTTTGGTGACCCCCCATCTTGAGTATGGGAATGCTCTGCTTCTAGGTTTGAGCAAAAAAGGCCTACACCAACTTCAGTGCGTTCAGAACGCTGCTGCTCGCCTTGTGCTCAGACTTCCTCGCAGAGCATCTGGGAAGACCGCTCTGGCTAAACTCCACTGGCTCCCTATCAAGGAGCGAATCAAATTCAAGTCCCTTTGTTTCGTGCATTGAATCGCCCAGGGCAAAGGCCCAGACTACTTGAAAAATCTTCTCACTATGCATCGTCCCATCAGGAACCTGAGATCGTCCGGTACGATGCTGTTCAAACTCCCCAGAATCACCAGAGCTAGGATGGGTGGTTGTTCGTTTAGACACCTGGATTCCAAATGCTGGAACGAACTCCCGCTCGATCTCCGAATGGAACCCTCTGAAATTAGGTTCCGGGGAAAACTTAAAACGTTCCTGTTCCCCCCTGCATAACCCTCCTTTCTTCCTTTTTCACCTTTCATGGCTCACTTTTGCTCCCGCCTCTGGAGAATGAGCAGTATTTAGCGCGGGGACACACGGTTTTCTGTGCAGCCAGGCGCTTTAAAAATGGTTTTATTCTTATTATTATTGATGACTTTACAAACAATCGACCTATCGCTCATCCATCCTTCATCAGCAAGATGTTTGAAAAAGCAGTCTATGCACAAATCCAAGATTACATCGACGACTACAACCATTGCTTGCAAGAGTACCAATGTGCCTTCCAATCACTCTAAAAGACGCGGACGGATGTATTGTAAATCCCATGTAATGCGCTCCTAAGCACTGATAATCCTGGCCTCCGTCTGGTACTGCCACCTTCAGCATTGATCATTCAATCCTCATCTGCATGTTGAAGTCTCACATGGGGTTCACTTGTGTTGTAATCTTATGTCACAGCATTATTGTGTAAGAGTTGGTACATTCCGTCTCCCCCCTCCAGGATCCTGTGCCTTGGTCCCCTCCTTAGAATGTTCAATGTGAAGCTCACCTTAGAATGTTGGCTCTGCCAGTTGAGAGCGGGTGCCTGAGGACTGGAGAGAATCAACAGCGGCTCTGCTGTTCTTTGCTGCGTGGGGCGGCTCCAGATCCTCTCCGGTACTTCTGCTGTCTCTCTCCAGTGAGGAAGCGCCTCTTCAAGACTACATTCTGGTAGGACGTCACCATTACCGTCGTGACTGTGCTGAGGAAACCCCCCGCTGGGCGCTGATGAAGGAATTCAGCTAGGGGACCGGTATTATCAGCTGTTTCTCTGTCCATCATTTACGGATCATGATTACGAGCGCTGTTGGCGGCGCGCTCGCTTGTTAACCCCTTGCCAGTGCGAATCGTCCACAGCGCCGAAGCAAGTGTCTTCACTGCAGTTTAGGGGCAGTGATTTTCAGAGTGTCATCATCCTTGCTACGGTCACTATATTTGTGGGATCGTTTAATTGCCCGTCTGACTGTCGTCTCAATAGTGGTGAGCCAATCAGACCGATCGCAGCCCCCCCCCCCGTCAGCAAAGCGCCCTGAAGCGATATTCGAACGCTCCCTTCCCGCGCTCTTCACAGAGGCTCGAATAGTGCATTGGCGCGCGGTGATCCGAACGGCGAAGCGTCCCTGAGGCCGTTTTTCGAACCCCCCCCCCCCCCCCCCCGGCAGTGCGAGAGATTGGCAGCGTTGGCGCTCCATCCTGCCAAGTGTTTCTGCTCACCTCAGCCTCTCACACCCCAGTTGTTGGCAGCACCTTTCGCGGAGCTAGCGAGTCACTTTTCAGTCACGTAGGCTGCGCGCTCCTGCCAGGTGCTACTGGTTACTTACTCTCTTTTCGCCTCATTATCCTTGTCTTCAGCGCCACCTACTGGATATACGAGGAATAGGCGAAGGAGACATTTTTACATTGCCACGATCTTTGCCACTTTCACCAACATATGCTATTGCCTGCACGGGGGATTGTTCATTTGGGACAATCAAATTGATTGACAGCCTGTCAGTTCATCGCATCGCTGATAGGAACAGCTGATATTGCTTTTCGTTGTTTTGCCTACAGTAATTCAGCACTGATAGGCACAGCTTTTTCATTTTCAATGTTAGGGCTGATATTTGACTTTTGTAATTTTCAGTGCCAATGCGAGTTATGTGGTTTACGTAATCCTTTAATAACTATTCAGTTGTATTATAAATGTGAAAGTCCACCTGTTTGCTCATTTAGTCGCTGACAGGCACCCCTGATAGGATACTACTTTTCTGGGGTTAACCTGCAGTAATCTCTCCACTGATAGGCATAACCTTATTTTTCAATTGTCTTTACTGGGTAACTGCTTTTAATATTGCCACAACTACCTATTGCCAGCTATCCTTCTATCTTTTCCTTCCTTCTTCTCTTTTCCCCACACCCCTTCAGCTCTATCTTCACTATCTCGATATGGCATCGTTTGTAATGTCTCAAACCCCACCTTTTTTAAATGAAGAAGGGGAACCACCCATTCCCTGGAAGAGATGGGTGAATATTTTTGAATCTTATTTAGTTGCTATTGGAGGAGACAGATTCTCGTCTGTTCGCAAACACCATATTTTGTTACACAACCTAGGTAAACAGGCAAGAGAAATCTTTGCTGACCTACCTGATAGTGAAGGTGAAGGTGGCAGTGATGAGGCCCAGGGGGACCCCAACATGATATTTATCAATGTACTTTGAAAAAACTAGAAACTCAGTTTGGAGAGAAAATAAATATTGTCCTCGAACGCCATACATTTTTCCTAAGAGCACAAGGGAAGAATGAGAAGGTTGTAAACTATATTGCCGCATTAAGAGTTTTAGCATCCACATGCGAGTTTGTTACATTGACAGAATCCTTAATTAGGGACCAATTGGTCAATGAGTTCAAGAAAAAAAGAAAAGTTCAAGAAAAATTACTTGCAGATGCTCCAGACTTAAAACAAGCAATCGATATTGCGAAAAGTATTAAGCATACACCGTACTGTATGAATGAAATGAGAGACTCAGCAGAGGTTAAACAGATAAATGAGAATGAGGTACTAAAGGTATCAAATGAAGATATGAAGAATAAGGTACCCCCCAATGAGCAAGAGAAACAAAACACTGTTGTGACCAAATCTAAGTGCTTCCGTTGTGGGAACCCAAACCAATTAGGCAATAATGTGAATTGTCCAGCTACAAATGTTGTATGCAGGAAGTGCAATTGAAGAGGTAATTTTTCTAAAGCGTGTAATGTTTCCAAGAAAAGTACTACTCATATGGTTTTAATGAGTCCACAACAGAGCAAAAGGAAAACATTGTAGTCCAAGTTACTGATGCAGAAGATGTAGCAATTAGTAATTACCCTAAGTGTGAACATTTGTTGGATAATATACCTTATGTAATGTATGCTGACTCATGTTCCCCTTTAACTCTTATTAGTAAAGACACATTCAGGTCTAATTCAGGTAACAAAGGGTATGAAATCTTACCCCCGATGTAAATCCAGGTGGATATAACCATGACCCAATACCTTTGGTAGGCATGCTAGTCATGCAAATCAATTTCAAAGACAGAATCACATGGGAAAGTGTATATTACCAAGCACAGATCAATCTTATTGAGGTGGAAGCACCAGAAAGATTTAGGAATAAAAGTGGATCCTAGTGCTCCAGAACCTGTATATCTAGTGGAAAGATCCAGCGTAGGGAAAGAGATATGTGAAGAATTCCCAGAAGTGTTCTCTGAGAAATTGGGTTTACTTAAAGGCTTTTCACATAAAATCAAATTGAAAGAACGACACAAACCTGTCATCCAGAAGGCCAGATCAGTCCCATTACTCATAAGAGACCCCCTCAGGAGAGAGTTGGAGAAATTAGAAGCCAGTGGTGTAATTGAAAGCATGGATAACTCTGAATGGTTGTCCCCCATCGTTGTGGCATCTAAGGATGGGGGAAAGGGTATGTACTGTGGACCTTAGAGACCTTAATTCCAACATATGGGTGGACAGGCATCCCCTTCCCAACATTAATGAGATGCTCAGTGTAATAAAGGGTGCTAAGTACTTCAGCGAAGTCTCTTACATCATTTAATATGCTGTTTGGAGCTTACAGTTTTAACAGAATGCCGTTTGGCCATACCTCGGCCGCTGCAGTGTTCCAATGCATAATGCAACACATTTTGAAGGGTTTGGCTAAGGTACTTTGTTTTCAAGACGACATATTGATATATGGGGAATCTGTACCAGAGCACAATGAGATACTCAGGAAGGTAACTAGACATAATATCGACTAAACAATATCGAATAGACAAAATATCGAGTAAATAATATCGATAATAAGAAAATATCTATTACAAAAATATAGATTGAAAAAATATCGAAATAAATAATCACAAAAAAATATCGAGGACAAAAATATCGACAAAAAAATATCGAGAATATCGATATATAGTTAAAGGCAAAAATATCGATAATATGTAGAAAAAATGTATAAAGATATATTTTTTATTAATATTATTATACATTGTAGTTAATGTTTAGGAGCGGGATGTTGGGTTAATAGGGGATAAGGGTGGGGAGTAATTTAAAATAAGTAATTAATATATGTTTTAACATTAATTTAAAAAATAAATAATTGGTAATTAATTATGGATAATTAGTTAAATAATTAACTAATTAATATTAATTAGTAAAATAATTAGTATACTTTTGTATATTTTTGGTCATAATAATTAATTGGTAATTAATTATTAATAATTAATTTTAATTTAATATAATAATACATTGTAGTTAATGTTTAGGAGTGGGATGTTGGGTTAATAGGGGATAAGGGTGGGGAGTAATTTAAAATAAGTAATTAATTAATATATGTTTTAACATTAATTTTATAAATAAATAATTGGTAATTAATTATGGATAATTAGTTAAATAATTAACTAATTAATATTAATTAGTAAAATAATTAGTATACTTTTGTATATTTTTGGTCATAATAATTAATTGGTAATTAATTATTAATAATTATTTTAAATTTAATATAATAATAAATTGTAGTTAATGTTTAGGAGTGGGATGTTGGGTTAATAGTGGCTAAGGGTGGGGAGTAATTAAAAAAATAAATTTAAATAATATATGTTAGAAAATCATTTAGAATAATTACTTATTTGGTAATTAATTATTGTTAATTAGTTAATTAATTACAATAAAATATTAATTAGTAAATTAATTAGTATAATTCTGTAAATATTTATATTTATTAATTAATTGGTAATTATATCATAATAAATATTTTTTTGTCAAGGACAATTTGTAGGGTTCAGGGTCAATTTTGGGTATTTTGCTAAAGGGGTATTTATAGGGTTCAGGGTCAGTTTTCAGTTTATGTGTAAAGGAGTTCTTTTAGAGGTCTGGGTCAGTTTTCTGTTCTTTGGTTAAGGGGTTTATTTTGGGTTCAGGGTCAGTTTTCAGTTCTTGGGTAAAGGGTTATTTTTTGGGATCAGGGTCAGTTTTCAGTTTTTGGGTAAAGGGTTTTTTTAAGGGTTCAGGGTCAGTTTTGGGATTTTGGATTAAAGGGGGTTTTTTGGGGTTCAGGGTCAGTTTTAAGTTCTTGGGTTAAGGAGTTTTTTTAGGGTTCAGGGTTAGTTTTCAGTTCTTGGGTAAAGGGGTTTTTTTAGGGTTCAGGGTCAGTTTTGGGATTTTGGATAAAGGGTTTTTTTTGGGGGTTCAGGGTCAGTTTTAAGTTCTTGGGTTAAGGAGTATTTTTTAGGGTTCTGGGTCAGTTTTCAGTTCTTGGGTAAAGGGGTATTTTTTGGGTTCAGGGTCAGTTTTCTGTTTTTGGGTTAAGGAGTTTTTTTTGAGTTCTGGGTCAGTTTTCAGTTCTTGGGTAAAGGGGTATTTTTTGGGTTCAGGGTCAGTTTTCAGTTTTTGGGTTAAGGACTTTTTTTTGGGTTCTGGGTCAGTTTTCAGTTCTTGGGTAAAGGGGTATTTTTTGGGTTCAGGGTCAGTTTTCAGTTTTTGGGTTAAGGAGTTTTTTTTGAGTTCTGGGTCAGTTTTCAGTTTTTGGGTTAAGGAGTTTTTTTAGGGTTCTGGGTCAGTTTTCAGTTCTTGGGTAAAGGGGTATTTTTTGGGTTCAGGGTCAGTTTTCAGTTTTTGGGTTAAGGAGTTTTTTTTGAGTTCTGGGTCAGTTTTCAGTTTTTGGGTTAAGGAGTTTTTTTAGGGTTCTGGGTCAGTTTTCAGTTCTTGGGTAAAGGGGTATTTTTTGGGTTCAGGGTCAGTTTTCAGTTTTTGGGTTAAGGAGTTTTTTTTGGGTTCAGGGTCAGTTTTCAGTTCTTGGGTAAAGGGGTATTTTTTGGGTTCAGGGTCAGTTTTCAGTTTTTGGGTTAAGGAGTTTTTTTTAGGGTTCTGGGTCAGTTTTCAGTTCTTGGGTAAAGGGGTATTTTTTGGGTTCAGGGTCAGTTTTCAGTTTTTGGGTTAAGGAGTTTTTTTGGGTTCAGGGTCAGTTTTCAGTTCTTGGGTAAAGGGGTATTTTTTGGGTTCAGGGTCAGTTTTCAGTTTTTGGGTTAAGGAGTATTTTTTGGGTTCAGGGTCAGTTTTCAGTTATTGGGTAAAGGGGTATTTTTTGGGTTCAGTGTCAGTTTTCAGTTTTTTGGGTGAAGGGGTATTTTTTGGGTTCTGGGTCAGTTTTGTGTATATAAAGTGTGCTAAAATGTAATAAAATTGTTAAAAATATTTCATTTAATTTTAATGACACAAAGTTGCTAATTTTAATGCAAATAATATATTTATGTACTACTAAGCACAACATATCCTAAATATATATGTTAATTAATATAATACAATATATATACTTTTTGGACACCTTTTTAAAGAATAACATTATACTAAAGTAGCTATTCTAATTTATACATGGTCAGTATCCAGCACCTTTGCTGATATTAGGTATTGTAAATAATAATTGCTCACTGTCTTGCAAATACTCTCATAATAGTTTGAGTGGTGTAGGAATAGCAATTATTAATTGGTCACTGTCCAGCACATTTCAATATAATTTTTTATTACTGTGTTATTATATTACAAAATAATACAACATGGATGTTTTCACAATATTTTATTACAAATTGTACATTTTTGTATTTGTACTACAATACAATCCTAATCACAAATAATATAATATTTTTTGGAAATGTACTATTTGCTGATTAACACATTAACATTTATGTACATCTTTTAATTTGTCAAAAACAATTATTACACAACAGTTTTTTCTGTAAATAAAAATATTTCACAACATTAACTTGGACTAACAAGTATTTATATTAAAAAAAAAAATACAAGTTTTTTTTGTGCTTCTTCCATTTATATTTAATTATATTAATATTAGATATTAATAATATTAAATATTTTATTTGGAAATTGACCTTTTTATTTTCAAACATGACTAATATTATATTAGCTCAACATATGGAAATACAAATGAAGAAATTTTTTACAACCTTTTTCACACAATGTTGTTTTTAAATAAAACATATACATATATTATGTTGTTAACTTTATAACTGTAAAGGGGAATACAATGTTTTATAATAATATCTTGTATTGGCTACAGATTATTTATGCAATTATATACTTTTATAATACTTAGAAATTACAATAATACATTTTTTAATAATTAATAAAAATAATAACAAATAATTGTATTATTATTATTATTAATTATTAAAATTAAAATGTATCTCTTCTTTTTAGAAAAACATACATTCAGACAAAAACATAAAGATTATTTTAGGGCATCATTTATATACTAAATGGTTATAATTTTTAAATTAATAATAATAAATAACTTATATTATTATTTATTATTATACATTTTTTACATAAACAATTATTAAGTAAAGTAATAAATAAACACAATTGTATTCCTATAAATGTACAAAATAAGAAAATATTTACATATATTTTTTCTACTGTTACATTATTTTTTAATATTATTAATATATAATAATTACTATATATTAACTAATATTAAATACAATTATATTTTGTAAACATTTAAAAATATAATGAGTATAATGTATTAATTTGTTACAATAACAATGTGTATGTATTATATTTTTATACTATTACATTGTATTTTCTATGATACCTATTCTAAAATGGTTTAAGGGGACTACTTTGTTACCGCGTAAGGTTATTGCGGTTCATTCAGGACTGGAGAAGCTCGCGGTTGGGAGTTGCTTCGTGTGGAGAGAGGTAAGGTGAATTTTATATATAATTTATAACTGAGTGGTAATGTTTGAGAGTATATTCGAAGTGTGTAGTGTTTTTGTGTGTATGTATGAATTGTTTAGGTAGCGTTTAGGTGAAATGTCGTCGTTCTAGATGCGTCGTCTATGTTTTAGTTCTAGTGTTATTTTAAGTGTTAGGAAATGTCTTATTACATGCTTAATGTTCATTGTTAGTGTCTTTACAAAAGTAATGGGCTATTTGTGGGTGGGTTTCGTAATGTATGTTTTTTTACAGGTTCCGGTTCCTCGCATGAAAACTACATGGAAGGAAGCGTGTTTTTTTTCCGTTATACTAATGTATGATTTATTTTGTTTTTAATTTTGACGTGTATCTCCTATTTTCGGGTTTGCCAGGAGCGGATTTTATGTTATTTTTACATTTTTTCGGGTTTTTGGAGCCTTTCGTTTTGGATAGATACATTGATATGCGTGACCGTTTTATAAAAGTTGTGTGTATATCACTTTAAATACTAAAGTGTCTACACTACTGTTTTCGGAATTTCCAGGAGCGTTTTTTTTAATTTTTTCACAATTTTCGGGTTTTTGATGGTTTCCCTTATTGGAATTGGACTACTTTGCAATGGATTGTATGGATTGCTTTTTGCTTCATTACGTCTTTTCCATCTACACAAATTGTAAGTATTTAAAGTACTTTTTATATTGGGTGGGAAATGTTGATCTTTATTTAATGTGTATGTGTGATGTAATTATAAATATTGCATATTTGTTCAGAAATAATGCTCACATTTTTCATACGTTTGTTACACAAATATGTTTTATTTATAATTGTGTAGAAATGTTTATTATTTGTATATGTAGAATTATTGTCAGAGGACATTAGTATATTTTTGGTAATTTTTTAGAGTAGGCTTTTAGCTATTATTGACAGATATTCTAATCCTCTAGTTGTAGGATATAGTGTGACTTGACTTTGCAGTAGTCGGAACATTTGTTTAGTTTGTTTACTTAGTTTTGGACCAATTTGGGTCACAGATTGTTCCATTCTTAGTTCTTGATAGCTTTGTTCTTTTTTCAAAGCTTCTAGTAGGTTATGGAATGTGGGTCTGGTTCTGCTTGTGGTAGCTTGGAAAGCATTATGCCACCCTTCTACGCTGTTGTTTGTTTTTGCCTCTTGGTTTAAAGTACTAAGATAGACATTCCACCAAGGGATTTGGAATTTGGGTTGGCGTCGATGTCCAGATCTGTGCAACCTTCCCACCCAAGTATCTTCAAAATAGTCTAGTAATGGGGTTAGTTTATCTTCATTCCTCTTGTAATATGTGCTGTCAATTAATAAATTATAGTGTTCCGCTACATCGGTAACAGGAACGTAGGCCAGTGCTATCAATTTTTTAATTTGATAGGCAAAGGTGCTATCTGTAGAGTATAGAATACTTAAAGTTGATTTCTGGAGATGTCTCCATATGCTCTGATTGAAATGGTAGTAGCAACCCTGGATTGCTGTGTGGGGAAATGTTCTCAAAATGCTATTAATCATAGCTAATTCGAAATCAATAATTATTTTGTCAGGAAAATAATTATTGATTTCCTTTTTGAGAACATTTACTATTTCTGTATAAGTGTTTTGCTGTTTGTTTGGTAGCAAACAGTAAATGAAAGGGATGTTATAGTTATGGTATAAACCGTGGATGGAATATAATTGATAAAAAGGTTTTGGGCATGGTTTAAATGTTCCATCCATCATCCATTGGGGACATTGTTGGATTTTTCTTAAATTACTTGCAGTTGCAAACATTATGATTCTGTTTGTACTGCTTTCATTGTCAAAAAGGATAAATTTGTCTTTATTGTGTGTGATGGACATTTCTGGTGAAATAATAATTTCATCAAAAGTAGTAGGGTTGGGTGGGGTTGTGGAAGTGCGTCTTTTAGTGTATGCAATAGTGCGTTTTAGGGACTCTATAGAAGGTAGTTGACCTGAAGCATGGGCTGGGACTTTTAACAGTTCTTCTTTAAGGATTTGTGTTGTTGGTTTATTACTTTGTATGCTAGCAGTTTTGATACTTTCTAAAGCATCTCTTACTTCAATTTCTGTGACATTGGGGGGATGATTGTATTCCCTGGTAGATAACACATTAGTTTCCTCAGTAGTAGCCCTTCCATAACATTTGTTTGAGTAATATTTTGTACATTTCCAGAAAACTTTTCTACCACTTTGTCTTTCCTGATTATAAATATAACCCATATAACATAATAGTAATTTATTTTTCTGCGACATCACAAATTCTGCACCTTCTGTCATTTTGTTTTATTTGTTCTAGGAAAGAGTAGAAAGATACAACATCAAAATGCATATATTTCAGTTTGTGGTGCAAACATAATTACTGATGTATTTATACTTACAGTTACTAAAAGTAGTAATCACAAATGCAGAACTGTATTTTGAAGGATTTTCTTGTATGTATTTCTTTTTTAACTGTTGGTATAAAAATATAGAAATGCTAAGTTTATGTTTACACATAAGAAACGTTTTTCCTAGGAAAAAGCAGTTTTTTATTTTGCTTAGTACTACATTTGATGTGAGCATAACATATACTTACTTGTTTAAATAGTTGAGTTGTAGTATTTGCTGTAATAAATCAAGGTAGTAAAGTTCAGATCTGTAGAGAAGATAGAATAAATACATGTAAAATATTCTACAAACGATTTGGAACTGTTGGGAAATTGAAAATATTTAAAAGTATACTAACTTCTAAATAAGTAGTTTGGTTTGCTGTAGGTAGAATAGATGTATGATGTATTCACAATATCTGTAGAGGAAATATGAAATACATAACATGGTGTTAAGAACATATTTTTCAGAAAATTTTGGGAAGTTTTAGACAAATTACAAGTATACTTACTTTATTTTACAAAGGTAGTCTTGTCTTTTGGTATAGTTGATGTAGGATCTTTTTATTGGATCTGTAGGGAAGATGTAATATGCAAGATATGTTCTTTAGAAAATAGCTTTTACAATATTGGGTGTTTATGAACACAAACATATATACTTAAATATTTAATTAGTGCACTTTTATACATTTGTAGTGTTGATATAGGAAAATCTCAGAATATCTGTGAATAAAATGTTTAAAATAAAGATTAAATCTTGGGAAATAGGGTTTAAAAACAGCAGTTGGTGTATAACAGAGCATAAATATATACTTACTATCTGATTTTCCAGGTGAAGAAATAGGAGCATGTATTAGGAATTTATTTGTTGTAGTTTCTATCAGAAATGTAGGGGGAGATAAAAATTACATATGTGCAAGAGTTAGGAGATATTAGTAAAATAGTAGACTACTAATTTAGATTTATAAATAATGCACTGTAACTTACTTGAATAATTAGCTTGTGAGCTGGATCTGTAAAGATGTTTGTTCAGGAACCAAATATTCAGAGTGTTGGCATCTTCTTCTATAGAGTTAGCAGCAGCAAATGGTAGAATGCATGTATCCCTTTTATAGTATGTGTATTTAGTGTGCTTAGATTTGATTGGTTGTAGGATGAAAGGAAGGATTTAATAGGCTAGTTTGAATTTTTTTTAATTAATTGGTGTGTTTGTTGATGTGAGAATGGTGGTATGTGGTGATTTTCGCATTAAAGCAGGTTAGTTCTAAAATAAAAAAGATGTGTAAGTGGGGAAAATTCATGAAAATGTTATTTAAATATAAAGAATATTTTTCTAATGATAGAACACATTTAATAGAATGTATAGGAAATGTAGATAAATAGGAATGTTACAAAAGTTACAGGTATTATAGATGAAATGCTTTTTGTAGAATGGAATGATTTTTATAGACGAATAATATGGTATTTTAGATATGAAAGGGTACAAAAATGAACTCGATAAATTTTTTTTAACGATATTTGTGTACTCTATATTTTTGTAGTCGATATTTTTGTCTTGTTAGGGGTAATTTTATGAATTACGATATATTTGGAGTCGATATTTATTAATGCGATATTTATGTAGTAGATATTGTAATTACTCGATATTTTGTACTCGATATTTTTGTAGTTGCTGTAATGAGTATACAAAGTCGATATTTTTGTAGTCGATAATTATTCAACGATATTTTTGCAAGTCGATAATGTCACCGTCGATAATATTTCAGTGATCCACTCAGGAAGGTCCTGTGTAAACTGAGTGAGGCAGGATTCACCACTCACAGAGATAAGTGCAAAATTGGAGTGGAATCCGTGGTATATTTGGGACACACCATCTCAGGAGAAGGAATCAAACCAAAAAACAGTCTTATTGACTCTGTTAAGCTAGCCCCTGCTCCCACAAACAAGGAAGATTAAAATCCTTTTTTGGGTTTGGTGGAGTATATGTCTAAGTTCGTGCACTCCCTCAGAGAGCTACTAAAAAAAGGATCTATTTTTAATTGGAGCGACCAGTGTCAGAAAGATTTTGGATCCATAAAGCTAGCCTTACTTAAAGCTCCTACATTAGGAATGTTTGATCCCACGGCTAAAACCACGTTAACCACTGATGCTAGCATGAAGGGGTTAGGGGCCTCTCTTACCCAAAATGTGAATGGTAAAGAAGTAATAATAGCATTTGCGTCCAGAACCTTGAAAGAACCTGAACGCAACTATTCTACAATTGAAAAGGAGGCCCTTGCCTGCTATTGGGCGGTAAACCATTTCTAATTCTATTTGTGGGGAATTCCTATTAATCTCCGCACTGATGACAAACCCTTACTTCCTATGTTTTCCACAAAGAACATAGAAAGGGCCACCCCCGCATTGCTAAGTGGGTTTTAGGTATGCAAGGTTTTAATTACACCATGTGTTATGTGTCAGGGGACAAACATTTGATTGCAGATTGTCTATCTAGACTACCGATTGCTAATGCGGATACCCAAGTCAGTCCTCCTGATGAGACCATTCTGTTAATTGACCTCCCAGCCATTAACAAAGAAGAGTGGGAGAGAAGTGTACAGGAAGACTCTGTGCTCAAAGACATAAAAAGAGTAATTGGCAGTGGGTGGCCGAGCAACATAAAAGAATTTCCTGAGAACCTTAAACCATACTGGGTGGTGAGAGATGAACTGTCCAGTATAGGAGATCAGATCTACAGACGAAATAGGATAGTACCACCATCCAACATGTTAAAACACATTCCTGATTTAGCACATGAGGGGCACCCAGGGAGGAGTATTACTAAAAGCAAAATCAGATCTAGTTATTGGTTCCCCAATATGGATTACATGCGGAGCGCAAAGTAAAGGATGGTATGGAATGCGGTTCATGTGACAAGTCCAAAGTCATTCGTAAGGCTAACCTCATCCCGGTAAATGTTCCCTCCAAACATTGGGATAAACTGGGCCTAGATGTTATTGGCCCAATCAATTTACTCAATGTGTCCAATAGGTTTATGTTTGTACTCATAGACTACCATTCACATTAGATCTCCACTAGATTTGTTCCCTCTATCACCACATCACACCTAATCAAATTTTTGGAGGAACATTCTCGAGTGAAGGTGTTCTCAGTACTTTGATCACTGACAATGGGGTTCAGTTTAAGTCGGATGAAATGAAAGTGTTCTTGTCCAAATTGGCCATCTCACATGTCAAAACCCTGTTGTACTGTCCTAAAGCTAACGGTCTGGTAGAGAGAGCAAACAGAATGATAAAGAACACCATCCAGTTAACTCTTTCATCACGTGAACCTGTAGAGATTGCCTTATGACGGATGTTGTGGTCATATCATACTACTCCCAATGCCATATCAGGAGTTTCACCACTTGTGTCTCTTAAGGGCAGGAATCCAGGTTCCAAACTTACCCCCAATTGGCTAAATGGTGGTAACCCTGTCTGGGTAGATAGAGAAACTGTCAGAGAAAAGGTGGACCATCACCAAGAAAAGTACAAAGCCAGATATGACAGGAAATGGGGAACCACCAAGAAGGCTTGTGAGGTTGGTCAATGGGTTGTTGTCAAAAGGCCCCAAGTGGGTCAAACAAAGGTTTCTTCATTTTCCAAACCCCTAAGAATCCAGCGTGTAAACAACAATTCTGTAATGTTGAGTGACGGGAGCAGTTGTGTCATATAGTTACTCATTGCCTATATGCTGTGTTAAGTTAGCATGAGCTTATTAAATGTTTAAACGCCATTTTACCTTTCTGCTGCTTCTGCACACGACACATAATTGTTGTTTTAGCTTTCAGCCTAGTAGAGCGTTGTGATTTACTCGAGAATAATATGTTATTGCTCTGATATCAGCTTTGCTTGGTAAACTGTGTCTGTACAGTGAGTGCTGAAACATTCAAGGATAACTCGACACAGTGTTGTTGTGAGGTCTGATCTTTGCACCTTCCTAGACATAACATACATGCAAGCGGCCAAGTTCTGGCTTTAGGCACGATTGATATTTCGCCACACAGAGCACACGACACACACTTGATGGTGCTTCGCATGCAGAGAGCTGGTGGAAGATGATGTGATCCATTACCATTAGGATCTTGAGGTATGGGCCCGCCCTGCTAAAACCCAAAGAGACCTTCTTAGATATAATATAATATACTAGATAGGGAGGGTGAGAATTAGGTGTTGTTAACTCCTATTCATTTCAGCATGTTAGCATGTTGTCACCTTTTGCATTCTATGGACTAGTAACTATGCTTATAACTTTGCTTCTTATAATATGTTTGCTTGTATTATCTAAGATACTGTGTTTGAGAACAATGCATTAGAAAATAAATATTTCAAATGGGCACGCGTCCTCATTTACTCCACGTTCTGGTTTGAAATGATTGTATAACGAAAGAGTATTCATGTGTTCCACGTGACCTGAGGTATTCTAAGTTCATGTTCTGGTTTGTCTAAACATTGGAAGTTCGTAAGGACCAATGAGACACTGTAACTAGCTCGGTAAGGGGATTTTGGGTACTGAGGTGAGTTTTGGGACACCCTAATTCACTGAGGTTCCAAATCTCTATGCACAGTTCTGTAGGAGAACGGAATCCCTGCTACATGGCTCCCATACGTTGGTGGTCACTTGAGTAGAATATCATTCGTTCCTTAACCCCTTCGCTGTCGTTTCCGGAAAACGGTGGTGTCGGAAAAAAAACGACCTGTTTTTGAAATAGGTCTTTTCAAGCTTGAATCTTTCTAAACGGTTTCCTTGAATTACTGCCCAGTTGTGCTACAAAGTTTACTTTGTTCTTTTACCTTTCTGTATCATCATGGCCGCTGCTGTGGACATTCCGCAGCATAGTCGCATTGCGGTTCGCAATCATTTGCTGACTTACAATGTCCCAGTAGATGGCATGGCCGTGATCATGGTGGTGAGTGCGGAAACAGCGTACCCTTACGAAATCTTTTATTCGTGGGTGACATTTCCAGCTGTGGACACGACTTCAGGTGTGTTCCATACATACACTCCCGCCCCTGTGTCTAATGAATATACTCCGTATAGGGCACAGGAGGTACCTATTGATACTTGGCAGCATCGCGTTTGGTTTAGTGGGCCCTCCTCCATTCTTTAACCACACCGAGGTTAGGTCCTTTGTCCATTCCAGGCGCAAATTGGCCTGTTTTGGCTGGATTTACTCCTCATCCTCAGCACGGCAATTGTACCCTTGCTTAGTTACGGAGGCTACATGTAGTCTCTATTAGCGTTATTCAAGCGTTAGTGCAGTACATAACCCGCAATCTCCCGGGTGGGGCCCCAGGTGCTGCGGCGCCTCAAGCAGGACAGGGCGGTATGAAGCTCAGTCCCGTGACGGTCAATGCTGTGATGGGCAGGCGTCCCCTGGATGTGGATGATTTTCCTTTCTGGCTTGCAGAGAAGTTTGACCAGCTTGAGGCGGTATTTCCTAACACGTCTCCTGGTGAAAAACACAGGATTCTAACAATTAGTTTGCCGAAAGGTTTCACCCCTGAAATCGGTGACTGTGAGACCTGGGGTAAAACTTTTGCGGCAGTCTATGCGAGGTGTTACGGGACTCCGTCCATGACTGTCCTGCCGACGGTCCTTAAGCGTGTTCAGGATGAGCACGGACCGGAGCCTGCGGTTGAATTGGGTATGCGCCTGTTTGGCTCCTTTGATGTGGTTTGAGATCTCATACTTGCTAATGTCAAGGGGGATATAGTGAACTTTCAGGTGGCTAATGCTTTGGGTGCACTTCCCGATGCCGAGAAACCCCGACAGTTAGCGAGGATTATTGTGGCGGCTTATAAAGCCGTGGGCCGCAATAGTAGGGGTCTCAAACCGTTTTCGACTAAAGAGAAAACGCAACCCCAAGGGCAGAAGTCTGTAACTGACGTTCAGCCCAAGTCCAAAAAACAAAATTGTCCTAAAAAACAAAATCAGGGAAAGCAACAGGAACAAAAACAGGAGTCTCGTCCTGCGTCTCCAGTGCCTGCGCCAACAGAACATGTTTATGACTTGCGCGATCGCGCGAAGATTAAATCACCTGATCGTTTTCAGGTTTCTGATCAACGCTCTCCTCGTTCTTTTCAGTAGTCATCGGCCTCGTCGACCGGTGGTGGAGGAGGCGGAAGGGGTTGGGGTGGCCAGCAAGGACGTGACCAGCCCCGCCCGAAAGACAGTGCAGGAAAGCAGGACGGCACTACACCGAAAAGACCCCAGTTTCAAAAGAAGAAAGTCGCCGCTTTAACAGCGAGATATGCCACAGATAGTGAGAACGTGGCTTCGGAATCTGACATGGGCTCTGACCTTGCTGGACAGCGCGGCGGAGATTACCATAATACGGGAGGCCCTCCGTCCACTACTGAAGGTGACAGCGACTGACCAATATGTTGTAATAGAAACAGCTGATACTAGAGTTGCTCCCCCTGACAGACTTTATAAAATTGTCCTGTTAATCGAAGGTGACATACAACGTACCATAAAAGGGGTGTTTTGGGAAAATCTTTCGTTTACGTATGACATCTTTCTTTCGGAGGCTGACTGGCCCCCACCTTTTGTACTCGCAGCTCCGCGAGGGGAGGAGGTGATCCTCCCCAGTTTCGCGCACACAGTCTCGAAGGAGCATGCGCTGAATTTTGCAGAAGAGTGGGCTAAGGCTCTAGTTCCGGCTCTGTACCATACACACTGTGGTTGGGATAAATGTTCCCCACACCACGAGATTCCTTTGCAGTCTCAGCCTCAGCCTCAACCTCAATATCCCATTCGACGTGAAGTTAAGGCTTCTGTTGCGGAAATCCTTGAACAATTGGAATATCAAGGAGTGATTGAAACGTGTGTGTCACCGATGAATAACCCTCTTTTTACTGTGACCAAGCATGACGGTTCTTACCGTTTGGTATTGGATTACCGGCATTTAAACTCGCATTGCCGTACCTGTGCAGTACAGAATACTCACGGCTCTGCCTTGGTGGATAGTCTTGTGCGAAAGCGGTTTAAGACCACGCTTGACATATCCGAGGGTTTTTATGCCCACCACTTGGATGGTCTAAGTTCCCAATGGACCTCCTTTACTTGCGGTGGTGTGCAAAAACAAATTTGGTGTTTACCTATGGGCTATAAGAATATTCCTGGGATTTTTACTGCCCGCATAGTCTCTCTTCTAGAGAGAGTCGACCCAGATGCATGCTCGTATGTGGATGACATTCATCTCACAGACGACGAACTTTGGGTGCATCTGTGTCGCGTTGACCATTTAATTTGTAGCTTTGCAGACATGGGTTACAAATTCAATTTTGCAAAAACGCACATTGCATAATATACAGTGTTGTTCCTGGGCTATGAGCTCAACAATGAAGGTAGAGGTTTGGCTCCTCACCTCCTGGAGAAATGCGCACAATTGCGCGCTCCGACAACTCTGAAAAAATTACAGTCTTTACTGGGTTTTTTGAATTCTGGGAGGACATACATTCCATAATATGCCCAGCGTATCAAGCCTTTGTATGCTTTGATACAACCAACTTTTTCCAAATCATGCTGGCTGCCTGAGCACTCAGCTATTCTGCAGTCCTTGCAGGCTGATCTGCTCGCTTCTAAATTCTTACTGACTCATGACAACCACACCAACCTGGTGATAAGAATCATCCCTGGGACGGTGGGTTTCACTTACCTGACTTTTAATGAAGGAGACACAGTACCTATTGCTTACAAGTCACACTTGTACACTTCGGCTGAGATGCGATTTTCCACTGTGGAGAAAGTTTTAACGGCTGTACAGATGGCGATTCTTAAGGAACGTGCTCTGTCACAGGGAAAACGCATGTTGGTTGTTACTCCGTGTCCTGCCTTGGAGGCAGTTACGAAAGCCAGTGTACCACATTCTAAAGCTTGACGTCCCCGGATGTCACATTTGTTTTTGACGCCTCCTTACGGTCGCAGGAGTACCTACAGTATGAATTCGTTCATCCAGCTCCTTTAGCTATGCGACCTCTGGAGGATTTCCATTGCATCATTTACACTGATGGGTCGGCGCAGGTTGCGCGTGGCTCTAAACACACCTACGTTTCCGCATGCGCCGTTGTGGTCGGTGCCATGGTGAACGATGAGTTCAAGTCCAAAGTCGTGCACACGCAGACTCTAGGGGACTGCACCGCGCAATTAACAGAACTTCGCGCTCTGATGCTTGCCTTGGAGTACGCTGATGTCCTTCAATGTGACATTTGCCAGCAGATTAAGCCTTCGACTGCTGCGCGTCCGCCACAGACACAGTTTTACATATCTAATAAACCACTAGGATGCGTTTATTTAGATCACTGCAGTCCTTTTTCTTCTGATACTGCGTATAAGTACATCTTAGTAGCAGTTGATTCATGCACACGCTTTGTGTGGGTATGGCCTCATCGCAGCGCTGATTCACGGACTGTCATAAGAGATTTGCGTGTCTTTGTAGGAATTTTTGCCTGTGGTACCTTCCATTCGGATCAGGGTCCGGCTTTCGCCTCTAAGGCGTACAAGGATGCTATGATGTCGATGGGGGTCCAAGTCAAGTTTTCGTCTTTATACAGACCTGAGGGTAATAGTGTAATGGAACGAATGAACCGTGACTTAAAGCAATCATTGACAGCTCGAGTTAAAGCCACTGGCAGAAACTGGCTGGCCCATCTCACTGACGTGCAGCGTGCTCTTAATAATCTCCCTAGAAGGTCTCTGGGTGGGCGGAGCCTATACGAAATGCTCTTTGGTATCAAGATGTATGTCCCGGACCTTGACGGTCAAGACTGTGTGGCCCAAGCCACAACCTTTGACGTAGATGAACAATGTTTTACAGGATCTACAAAAGACCAGAGACAGTCTTGCAAAGGAACATTTGCCCTCCACATCGGATGATACGTTGCGGATCCCGGTAGTTGGCTGGCTACCCCAAGTTGGAGAACTGGTCCGAGAGAAGATCGATAACAAGAAAGAATTTGGTCCTTCCTATCGAGCTCCATTTCCCGTGCTTGGCGTGAAGGGCACAAGAACAGTCATTTTACCACCACTTCCAGGTCATAAAGAAAACAGGTTTATCTCTATTGACAATGTCAAGATACACAGAGTGGCCGATTCTTCTTAGTATGACTCCGGCGCTCTCCTGTCCTTCGATTGTGAGAAATTCTGTTTTGGCCACTGCTTCTAATCCTGAGCCAGAAGTGGCCATCGAGATGCCTGCAATTTCTAGTCCTTTATTAAGTACTTTGCCTGGTGATAACGTCGATGAACTTGATTATACTTACCCTACTGACTTATCGATGCCTGATTTACAGACTCGTTTGGCCACAGAATCCAGATTTTCTTTTGACCCTGTTTCGCATAACTCGAAAAAGCCCTCACGTTTTGCAAATTATGCCAGTTTATTTAAAAAACATTTTTTAATTCCCCCTTGGACGTATATTTGGTTGGTACTTTTTTCAATTTACCTTTTTATGTCAATTGTCGTCAATGGACACTATGTCGAGGAAAGAACATGCATTCGAAATCTTAATGGAACTTTGGCACCCCTTTCCTCTTCGCATTCAGCACACAGACTGAAGAGAGACTTGACTTTTGTTAACATTACTGCTTGGCCTGTTCTTGATGGGATTGTGTGGGATGCGGTTACATTTCAAATCCATGGCCCTACTGAGGTTGTTAATGTCCCTAATGTGCTCAGGGTAAACATGGGGGATGTAGTAAAACAAAACATACGTTCTGATGATTGGGATGTTCAGGCCGTAGAGGCATTGTTTTCTGATTTGAAATATTATGCTGCCTTTGATGCTATTTTCTGCATAAGAGTAATTCCAGAAGGAGTGCTGTAAATTATACACAGTGGGAGCATTGCCCGGCTCCTATACAAGGCAGTTCGAGTACTTTTTTGAAAAAGTACACATATTTTACCGACTTTAATCAGTCCAATCCCGCGTCTTTTTATTTTAAAATGACAGAGAAGTCCATGTCCAAGGTTAGACTTAACGCTACTAAGTTGTTGTACTCGAAGTCCTTTCTAGAGAAACTGGCTGTTTGCGGCTACGAGTTATGGAGGGAAGTAATTGACCTTAAATCTGTTTGGGGTTCAAAGAGTTGGCAGGTACAAGGCACTGAGGCTTTTGTCTCATCCCAAATCATATGTGGTTTTTAAATTCTACCATTTGACAAACCACATGCTTTGGATTGGCTACTTCTAAAAAATTAAATACTCCTTCATTCCCTGATTTAGAAGAATATACTGATTGGGATAATGTCACAGAATTTTTCATTAGGGAATTGCAAAGTCTATTGCATAATTCTTCCTTTAACATATCCAGTTTGGATCCGAAAGGCTGGCTGATGTGGCACAGAAGTTCTGATACATGCCAACATCGTTTTCTGGGTTTAGCTGATGGGTTTACACAAGTCAGGCCAGATCCCCGTTTTGAAACTGACCATTCTGTCACCACTTATTCTGTAGGCAAATTATGTCAGAATTGGTTGAAACATTCTACCTTGGCTGCAGTTAAACTGCATCTATCCAAGTTGACTGATGATGTGGATTTAAATGATTTCATAAAAGGCCAGGCTAGTGGTAGATCTAAAAGATGGATATATGCGATTTACAATGAAATCTGGAAGACATCTCAGATTGAGGCGGCTAAACGCCTTAGAGCTATTGATCAAGCTAATTTAGAAACAGTGCTTGCAGTTGTAGATAATAGTATTAACATGATTTCTCCCGTACATTTACAAGTTAAATAATATTGTGTCTTCTGTTGTTGATATTGTGCAAGATGAAGTGTCTGTGTTATACCATGGTCAAAATCAATTGCGTTCCATTATGCAATTTGCATGGACCCTGCAGACACTTAAGTCCGGTAAGGTGCCTTGGAATTACATGAACGTGTCCTCTCTCTTTGCCCCTTTTAATTTGACTGACAAGCAGCGCTTGCTTTCAATGCGAAATGCATCTTTTTCCATGTTACACATTGAAAGATTGGAGTCCTTACCGTTCTCTGTGGCAGAAGCCACTGCTGCGACGTGGCTTATCCACGGGTTCATCACATTACCATTTGCTTTGTACAAATATACAAATTGTATGCGATATATTGCGATAGGCCAATATGAACC
This sequence comes from Lissotriton helveticus, assembly GCF_964261635.1. Lineage (NCBI taxonomy): Eukaryota > Metazoa > Chordata > Amphibia > Caudata > Salamandridae > Lissotriton > Lissotriton helveticus. The sequence goes on along the minus strand of NC_136067.1, from coordinate 1,671,517 downwards.
GTTGGGTAGTTCTTTCTCCATGAAGCCTGGTCGCTTCCATTCACTTACAGATGCCTAAAAGACGGGAAAGAAGTTTATCTTAAAGGGGAGGAGTGCACAGAGACGCCAGATCAATCATTAATGTGTAGACATATCAAATTACATGGTTCTTGTAACCAAGAACGGCCAAATTTAGCCTGTGTTTTGAAAGGTACTCCCGTTCCCGCAATCGTCCCCACTTTCACATTACTGGCAAAGGGCAGTCATTTACTTTTAAATAATGAGGATTGTTGTGGGTTAATTAGAGGTATTGCTTATGTGGTTACAGTATCAGAACGTGTGGTGTGTTGCAAAAATGTTCTGAATCCTCCTCCACATGGGAATTCAGATGTTTCCATCTGGCCGCGAATGCCAACCTTGACGGCAGAGTTCAATGGAATGAGTAGAATAAGAGCCCTTTTGTCTCAAAAAGAAGTGGCCCTGAGTTCGGCTCGTGAAACATTTGTCCTTCACGTCGCCAACACCCGCACAGAGGTGCAGGCGCTATTAAATACTGACTTGCCATTGCATTTCAACGAGCTGATTCATTCAATCTTTAACGCGTCCTCCACTTTTGGCCTCGCTCACTTTTTTAAAATAGTTAGCAGTGGTCTTGTGACTTCCTTTGAAAAAATATTTGGAGTCATTCCTGGTTTCTTCCATTTGATATTTTCAAGCTTATTTGGAGGCGTTCCTGTTTTGCTGGCGCTGGCTGCAGGCGTTCTGGTGATATTTTGTTTTATTAAAAATGGATGCCCTTCCTGTGTTACACGACGCGCAGCCCCGCCTGGCACTGTTTCGCAAAAGGATGCTTGATTACTATGGCACCCTGCCGCTTGCCACCTTAGGCGCAGCATATGGATTATCGTTTCGATTTTCCTATTTCACATGTGTCCAGCCTGTGCTTCATTGCCTGAGCTGCGGTTTTGAGTGGGCTCTTGATTTGTGTCTCTGCAAGACGGTGTCTCCTAACGTGGATTTTAATCGACTGATGAGTCCTATAATTACTCACGAGTTGGTTTGTCCTGGCGAAAGGATTATGGCCTTGATAGCGATGCATGGACTAATGGGTCATTGGAACATCCTCGCAGCGGCGCAAGCTTTCTTGGCAAACAGCTTTATTGAGAACCCACCGAGTTGTCCTCTGATGATGCTAGAGGCTCCAGTACTTGAAGAGCACGTATGTTCTTTCCCGCTATTAAATTGGATGGCTGAACTGTTTTCGGATGATGACAGTGACTTTCTGCTGGAGGCTGTTGCTGCTTATTTTGCATATTCAGTCCTAGCCTGAAGGCTTTTAAAACTTTTTTGAGACCATATCTTCATTTACTTACAAATTTTGAGAATTATGTGCAAATTTTTTACCACCCAGACCTATTGACTTGCGTGTAAATGCGCAATAATTTGGCAAGTTGGAATTTTTTAAAATTTTTCTGACGAAAACATTTTTTGTACGTGTTCTAAATTGATTCTGAATGCCCTTGCCTTATCTTATCTTATCTTATCCGTGCTCGGATCATGGGGGGAGGCTGTCATATAGTTACTCATTGCCTATATGCTGTGTTAAGTTAGCATGAGCTTATTAAAGGGCAGATGTATCAAGATTCCATTTTGCGAATCCTAAATAGCGATTTTTTGCAAATCGCTATTTAGAATTAGCCAAATGGAATGTATTTATAAATTCGCAATTTTTTAGCGATTCTTTAATATTCTTTATTTGCGAATTCGCATTTTGCGAATTCACAAATAAGGAATAATTCCAGGAGGCCCATAGGTATGATTGTGAAGTAATTCTCAAATTGCGAATTCACAATTTTCTAATCGCAATTTGAGAATTATTTCAAGGGTGCAGGGGTGTCTCAAAGACACCCTGCTGCACCCCTGAAATGTACATGTGTGTGCATATGGCGCACATACATGCCCTATGGGCATGTGTGTGCGTCACATGCCACCTTGACAAAGATAAATTGTGCTTTTTCAAAAGAATTTGCATATTACCATCAACAACAAGTTGGTGGTAATTTGCGATTTCTTAACCAAAATTAGCAAATTGAAATTGCTACATACATATCATTTAAAGAATCGCAAAAATTGCGATTCCTTAAATGCTATGGCAAAATAAGGAATCACAATTTTTTGCAATTCCTTAAATTGCGATTTTTTGATACATTCAAAATCATGCAAAATTGCCCGTATTAGCACCATGGGACTAGTATCTAACGTGGTCCAAATACAAAGGGGTACTAGACAAGGGTGCCCCTGCTCCCCTCTTTTATTTTCTTTATATATTGAGCCTTTTTTAAGAATGCTGGAATCCAGTTCTATGATCCCTCCAGTTAGGATACAAAACTTTTCTTTTAAAGTCTTAGCCTATGCGGACGATGTTGCAGTAGTCACGCCATGCCCTGCTGCTGCAATGCAAGAAATTGAAAGTCTAGCTGCAAAGTTCGGGGCGGCCGCAGGGTATAAACTGAATGCTGCCAAAACTCAGCTATTATGTGCTAACTTGCCAAAATATTCGGATGAGCGGGTTTGTAAAGAAGTAACCTATTTGGGGATTAAGTTAAAGACCTCACCAATGGCTTTGGTGAAGGCTAATTGGGAGGGGTTAATATCAGGGGTACGGAAACAATTAGTCCACGCAGAATGTTTACACCTCTTGCTAGTCGGCCGATGTAGCCTATTAAAAATGATGATATTGCCACAAATATTATATCTTTTTAGGTGTCTTCCTCTAGAAATATCTACAGCTAGCCTTGCACAATTACAAACACTTTGTGTGCGCTTTATGTGGGCCGGAGGTAAAGCCCGTCGTGCTGCTCGTTTTATGACCCTACCCAGAAATCTAGGAGGGTGGGCGGTTCCTGATTTTACATTTTATTATTATGCTTGTATGCTACAAGGTATGAATGTTTTACTAACAGGGATAGGTCCTCTGAACCCGGTAGAGAGCCCGTCAATTTATCAGATGCTATTAGGTTCAAAGGCTAAGAATTGCTTATTTCTGTATCAAGATTGGAGTTATTACAAACGCACACGCTTTAAGGTTTTGATGGCTGCATTTAAGATCTGGAGAACACTACGGAGATTGTTCGGTATAGAGAAAATTTCTTGGTATACACCATTAACATCCCCGATATTTTTACCAATTGATTTATGGGATAGAGTTGTGCATATATGGTGGAAAAAAGGATTAAGGTTGTTGGGGGATTTGTATAGAGATGGTTCTCTTAAGTCCTTCGAACAACTTCGAGTGCAATACCATCTCTCTAGGGAGGACTTTGTAAAATATCTGCAAATTAAGAATTTCTTATCTCAAAAAGGAATAACACTCCAGGCGAATGCACTAATTGAAGACAATATAAACAAGCATTTACAATGCAACGGTTTCGCCTTTGTGAAAGTTAGAGCTATTGTCATTGTAAATGACAATTTTTTTATTTATGTGTTGGTTTTGAAAACAGATAAATAAATGGCATTGTTTACAATGCCAATAGCTTAATCTCTCGCAAATGCGAGACCTATTGCATTTGCACACACACAGAGAGCCACCCACACACACACAGAGCCACCCACACACAGAGCCACCCACACACACACAGAGCCACCCACACATAGAGCCACCTACAAAAAAAGCTAGCCAGACAGAGCCCCAACACAGACAGAGCCCCAACACAGACAGAGCCCCAACACACACAGAGCCCCAACACACACAGAGCCCCAACACACACAGAGCCCCAACACACACAGAGCCCCAACACACACAGAGCACCAACACACACAGAGCCCCATCACACACAGAGCCCCATCACACACAGAGCCCCATCACACACAGAGCCCCAACACACACAGAGCCCCAACACACACAGAGCCCCAACACACACAGAGCCCCAACACACACAGAGCCCCAACACACACAGAGCCCCAACACACACAGTACAGAAAATAAGTTGAGGACTGTGCACCAACGCTCTGTAATGAGTACACATTTGCAGGCAGCTGCACACTGTAAAGAATGCATGCTTCCCGGGCGGGGGCGAGCTACCGGCCTCGGGATTGGACGGCGATGATCTCACGCTCACCGGAGCCTGCGATAGAGGCACCAAAAATAGCCTGATCCTGAAAAGGAAGAGAAGAGGAGATGTTGCAGTCAGCCGCCGCAGAGCGCAGGCACACACACCACACACACACACACTTCTACTACCGTGCATTACGGCACGGGCACCGCCCAGGGGCTTCAGGTGCGCCCAGCGGCGGGGACCCCAGTACGGCTCACTGGACAAACGTGATGTTTGTATACTTACCGCGCAGCTGTAAGCAGGGGTAAGCAGGGTCAGGAAATAATACCCCGTAGAAATACATTTAGCACACTATCCTTGTATGGGAAAATAAGAAAACGCGTGCACGTGTTTTAGATCCGCTAGAAAATAGTGTATAATTATAGCTATTCTTAAAATTACATTTTAATGCAGTGCAAGAAATTAGCTCTTTTAAAATAGCACATTGATTTGGGCGTGTGTACACATAATATCTATTAAGAGCGTGTGCGGAGTGGGCTGTGGGTGGGATACATGGCGATCCATGGATAAGCAGCAGGGTGCCCGCTTCCTGATCAGTGTAGAAGCTTCCTGGGCTCAGCACCAATCCTACCCACCAGGCCTGGGCAGGGGCTTCCGCCACCGCTCGGCCTGGGACCGTGTGATAACTAGGCCAGCTGAAGGGACCGCTCCTGCCCTCGGGAAACAACCCTGCTGGCTGCAAGAACTGTGTCTAAAGGAATTATTTCATTTTTCGAAGGATTCCGTTTTTTTAAATATTGTAGCGCCAAACATTCTGCCCGCTAATGACAGCTTCATGGCGCACTCTTAACTAGATGTACGTGAAGGTTTAACCAGGGTCAAATTCAAAGTGGGGTACATGCATTTCAGGCAAGCAGACTGTAAGAGAACAGTCACTGTACTTGGCACACACAGCTGGCATGAGGAGCACCAAGGTCAATGGGCACCAATGGCCAGAGAGGGGCTGGCGGGAGCTCCAGGAGTGAGGGCGGAGGGATGGAGGGAGAGAGCAGCGTGAATCTCTCCAAATCTAATGAAAGCCCTTCCTAAGCCTGATGTATTGCACCTGGCAGTCACTTGGTCTGCTCTAGCTATTGAATAATTGAAAGGGTCTGATCGGGGGGGGGGGGCTTCCCGGGAAGTGTCTCTACATATGTACATTTCCAGGCGGACCTGCTCGGCTCCCCCTCTCTGGAGCAGCTTTAAGTGTTCCACTCTTGGTTGCCGGTCTTTCCTTCCCTTGTTTATTCGTTTCCTGTCCCTTGCGCTCTTTCTATGGTGGGCGTTTTTGCGGCGGTGGGAGGCGCTGTCTCTTCTGGTGACCAGAGAGAGCAGACACGAGGGGCACAGATTGAGCGAGGAAAGAGGAGGGGTGAGAGGAAAAGAGACGGCAGGAGGGGAGAGAGAGTGAGAGAACGAGAGAAACCGAAACTGTAAGAGGGAAGAGAGAAAGCTGAGAGGGAAAGATGTGGAGAAAGCACAAGAGAGAGGGAGAGAGAGAGAGAGAGAGAGAAAGGGGACGGAGTAAAGGGGTAGCGGCGGGTCATGGAATGAGCCGAGAGGGCAAGAGGTAGATTTGGAAGAGGAAAGCAAAAGAAAGATAGGGCGAGTACAATGTATTAATGGAGGACGTGAGAGGATGGGAGGGAGAAAGGAAAGGAGGGGGCATCCGAAATGAAGAGGGGTGTGTGAGGACAACGGTGAGCGGGCAGGAAGGACGGCGAATGGAGGAGGTTGAGCTGGTCAGGGTGCGAGGAGAAGAAAGAGAGGGAAAGGCAGAGCGAGGAAGCAACGAGGAAATAGAGGGGAAACGCGAGAGGGGACGGCTGGGGCAGAAGAGAGGGAAGGTAGGGGGACATTTAAAAAAGTGTGAACGGGACTGATGAATGGGGAGGAGCTGGGGAGGGAGTCTTATGGGTGAAGAAGACGCGAGGGACAGATAGGAAAGAGGACGAGAGAAGAGAGCCAACGGCGGGCAGAGGATGGGGACGGAGTGAAGACAGGCAGGAAAGGATGAGATCACCAGGGAAAGAAGAGAGGACAGTAAAGGGAGGGGACGAGATTAATGAACAGAGGCCACTGGGGTAAGAATAAACTGTTGGCGAAGTGTAAGCTTACAAGAGAGGCGGAAAGGATTGCGGGGGAGATGACGAGTTTTACTCCGCCCCACCAGGCAGAACATTCGTAAACCCCAACTCCACCTGGGTAGATCCAGTCAGAAGAGACACCAGCTTACTGGGTGCCGCAAAGGAAGTTACGGCGTGGAAGGGTGCAGAAAGAGGCAAGTGTATATTTCTGAAGATTTATCAATATGCAAACACACCATATGTAAAGCTGTCACCGTGCCTCTAAACGCTGTTAACAACAATGGCTACAATAAGCCGACTAATAAAACGCTAATTGTATTGCCTCCCGGACACACTTTCCCAGCGATTCGACCAAGTGATAAGCAGATCTCTCCAGGAAAATCTTAACCCGCTCAGCTACCTCATCAGCGCGCATTCAGGCTGCCCCGTGCCAGCCCCGGCCACCCATCCTCTCAGGCGCGAGGCCAGCGAAGGAAAAGAGAGCCATCGAAAGCAATATGTCTTGTTTGGCGGGGAAGGGGGTGTTTAGTGTCCGCTTGAGGGGGACAGCGGGAGGGGGGGCGGGGGAAGACAGGACAGCAAGCACACCAAACCGAAAAAATATATAAGCAAGAAAAAATAATTAAGGAAATCCACGCTGCCGTCTAACACAACAATCTATTGTTTAGACTCAACTATGTCCTCTTACAGACAGGGTTGTTTTTCAAAGGAGCTCAATTCTGATGGGAATCATCTGTGCCAGGATGAGGAGACTGGAGGAATACAAACCTCCCTCAACAAAAATGTACGCCGAGATTCCGAGCTTTAGTCTTGCAAACAGACAGCAAAGCTAAACCGGGGCCGTTAAGGGTGCGGTTAGCTCGCCCCATGTCGCAGGATAAAGTTTTAAGAAAGATGAAAAATACGCCCTGAATGGGAAGTAAAGCAAACATCGGCTATAAGCATATGTAGCTGCTGGTGACTAATCCTAGAAAGCAAGCCAATCAGAAAGGAAAGCTGCCCGTCCGCGGTCACGTGACGCACTCATGGGAAGCGCCGGATGGCGCGTGGTGGCCTGCACAACAGCTTGTTCACGGTCCACGACCCTTCGGTGCACTCAGCTGCACTCAGGGACGTCTACTCGGGGCTGTCAACTATGCCCCAGAAGGCGGGTTTGAAATAAATACAGAACGTGCACTGCCCATTTATGAGCAGGCCACAGAGGTAAAATACTAAAATAACAGCATTCGTTTACATATGCAATCACATAAATTAGATAATACTGTCCCATTCCACGTGTAGGATTTGTGCCCTTAGCTCCTAAAACTGAGACCCCACCAGACAGTGTTTTTTTTTTTTAACATGCATAACTTAAAGTGCCATTAAACGGTGTGTCAACCCATTTCTAGTCCTGGGCTTTTCGGTCATGGGTCTATATTGTTATCAGTTGTTATGCTATATTTTTCTGTCGCTGCCCATAAAGACTACAGCTCCCAGAATACATTCGGTTGTGCAATGACAGCCAAGCAATCGAAAACGGTGTCCTTAATCTAGCACCGCGTGAGGTAGGTAAAAAACGTACCAATGAAATAAGCAATATTTACAAATAATACTCCACGATGCTATGAAGGTCAATGCCATGTTGGAGTGTACTTTATAAAAAAAATAACGCATTGCAGTATGTCACCCTTCAATCACAAAGCACCAAAATAATTAAATATTTGAACTGCCAACACACTTTCAAGGTGTGGTGAACGGAGAGGGATACCCCACCGAGACCCCGAATGTCCAATCATGGGCCTTCTTTTTACAAATGACTTCTCGCGTGGACTCACGCCAAACGGTTCAGTTATGCTAAACCTAGAGCCTTGCTCCAATAATGGACGGATCTGTTAATGAAAAGCACATGCGTGGAAAGATAGCGTCCGGATGAGAAATCAATCTGCCCGCTTTACTAGGAACCAGTGTTTTGTTGGGAATGAGAAATCACACCAAAAAATACATTAAAAAAAAAAACTGTGGTCAGGGTCTTCCCAGCTGAGCCCGGCTTCATGGGAAAGAACCCGGACAGCTGGGCACGCGTCCGGCGTGGGAGGCCTCGGCGTAGACCGGTCGTTTGATCCCCAGCACTTAGGCCGAGGTTTGGCTCGCTGGGGCCCCGCTGAGGACGGTCACACCAGCTCTGCCCCAGGCCGGCCGGCGCTGCGTTTCCGCGGCTCATCACCGGGTCCAGCAACGGGACAGTGTTTCATTTCATTCGGTGACCAGCCGCATTGTAAGAATATAATGCTGTGCTGTTATATTACAGGTAAAAACACCAAGTTCAAAACGCATAAACTGCAAAGTAGTCCGTCACAATCTGCGACAACTGCTTTCAAGTTGCATGTTTTACATTAACAAGGATGATAAGTCTCTCGCACAGCAAGGCTCTCTGTCGACTCTTCCTTTAGCTTTGCCTCTTTGCCCAGTCTGTCACCAGCCCAGGAGTGGGCGCAGATCGAAAACAGACGACACAAGGCGGTCCATAAGAATGGGTGTGTGCCTTTGTTAATCCGCTGGAGTTGGTATTACACTGGGCATTGAGTAACGGTACAACTGTACGGGGTAGTAGGTCAATAGGTGATACAATGTGCAATACATCCGGGTATTTCTTGATGCCCGCACCCCTTTGCGGGTTAAACCTTACAGAACTACATCAATGTGTATGCATTTAAATGCTTAACAATAAAACTAAAGAAAAGTAAAGGGTGCAGAAAGTTTAGTAACGGGGTACTTCAGCAATCAGGCGTGAGCTCCCCAGCACCGTCTTCCTCCTCTAGTCCGGCGCCCCCATGGGAGACCGGCAGCTGACGGGTTCAAGGGTGACCCGATCCAGATGTCCCCTCATGTGTACCTAAGACATCCCAGCGGGAGGCCTTCTGCAGGGTACGATCGGCAAACAAGAAGTGTCACTCAGAGGAACATTATACCGCGCTCTGCCCCGGGGAAGTAGAGACAAAGGACAGCCACACCCAAGGCAGGCAGGCACATCGCCACATGTCCGTTCCCAGAATCCCTCTTGCCAAAGGGGCAATAAGTAGTTAAATTATACAACTCCGGCCAAGAGATCTTCGAGTGGCTTTCAAAAGAGTAACAGATGGGGAAACGATAGAGAAAGACTTAACAGCAGCCCCATCCATTTCTGAAAACGCAAGCCTTCTTCCTTTCTTGCATCACGCAGCTTTCCTAGTGCTGCCTGTAACGCCTCTCCGCACTGCGCTCAATATTATTTAATTGCACAGACATCTAACGCTAGCTCCCGAGAGCTGGGGCTAACCCCGTACTCCATTTAGGACAAAACCACGGTGCACCTGGGTATTCTTACCGATGGGCCCGGGGACTTTGCAGCCCCTCTGACGGCTCCCGGCACTCACCTCTTTTACAGGTGGGAGGCTTCCGGGTGTTGTGAATACCTCTCTCCTGAAGGGAGTGTCCGTGATTCACTCTTAGCCCCGCCCAGTCCAATGCCGCCCGGTGCGGTGGACCTGCTCCGTTCACAGGGCAGGCGAGTGTGGGAGGAGCGCTCCGCGGAGAAAGGGTGCGAGTAGGGCAGAAACACGAGCGCAGGACAGTGCCGCCTCTGCCCCGGGCTCACGACCTGGGACGGGCCCGTCCCTCCCCCTTCCTGTCTCTGATTCAAATGAACTTTATTGCCACGACAAGGCAAACGGGGTTGCCGAAGTTAACCGGAACGGCAAGTTAGCCCTTCCTTCAATATACAACATTAGTTTGGTGGTCAGGGCTGTGCATTTTACAAGTTAGACAAGCTGTGGCAAAGAAAATTTGTACAATAGGCAAACCACCTACATCTGTTGCCAGGCGATGCTGTGCATTTCTCCACACCTTATCGCTTCTGGCCCATGTGATGAGGAGACAAATGTTACACAAGTCAGGTCCCGGGCCGGCAGCCAATCACAGCGCGGCCCGGGAATGACGTCAGGTGGGTGTCCCGGGCCGGCAGCCAATCACAGCGCGGCCCGGGAAATGACGTCAGGGGGTGTCCCGGGCCGGCAGCCAATCACAGCGCGGCCCGGGACAAAGGGGCGGGGCTTAAAAAAAGCACCAGAAACGCCCCCGAATCGCGTTTTCGAGATAAAGCGCGATTGACAGCCTCTGTCTCCCAATGGCTAGCCTCCATTTATGGAGCTAGCCAATGAGAGGCAGAGGCGGTGCCGACATCCCTACTGTAGACAATAGTTTTCGATCTGGGAGTGGCACTGCGTGCCCCTCGCCAGGTCGAAACCTAAAAAGGTTAAAATAGGAGTGTTATACTGTCATATGCTAAGTACTAAGTCTGATGATCTAATTCAACAAAATATTAAATGGGGTAATAAATTAGGGCGACAAGACATTCAGATAGTAAAATCTCTGGAGATGGCCTTGAATCTATTCATGTCAGCAAAATTATCTGCACAGCATTATAAATCCATATTCAATCTATATTACACACCTGATAAAATTTCCAAATGGTAGGGTGATAATATGGGGAAATGCTTTCGCTGCGGATACTTATCTGCGGATGATCTTCATATTTTCTTTAGTTGCCCGAGATTAACAACTCTGTTAAACCAGATTCAGAATTTCCTTTCTATTATTTTGGGAAGTCAAGTTCAATTAAGTGCAACACAGATACTACTTGGGGTAGAAATGAGTGCATCAGTCTCAGCTGTAATACAACAACATTCAAAATTAATATTTCTAGTAACAGCCGTATATCGATTAATAATAGCTTCCTGGTGGTTACAACAGGAACCTCCTTCTTTTGAACTATGGAGGGCCCGCTTCTTTGCAGTTTATAATATGGAATATAGTTTATATGTACTTAAAGGCCATAGGAGAAAGAAGCTTGGGTTAGAAATCTGGGGTAGAGTTACTAATTATTTGGAAGCTACAATGTGATTGATGGAGCTTGTAAATTTACTCTTATTTCTGATTGTATTGTTATTGTTTACACTAATGGAATACTTTATTGAATGGTTGGTTGTGATTCGGTTTAACAAGTGTTTCTGTATGCATCATTTAATGATTTGTCAAGTGTACCTGTATTATTAATGCAATTTCTTTTCTTTGGTGTACCTAAGAGTTTTCTAGATAATGTATTCTGTTAATTTTGAGTCATTTTCCGACTAATTCATGTATTTAAAAAAAAAAAAAAAAAAAAAAAAACATGCAAAAAGGCCGTTTGCGATTCGCAAAGGCCAAAATTCTGCGAATTTCTGCCTTTGCGAGTCGCAAAAGGCTTGATACATCTGCCTCTAAATGTTTACAAGTCATTTTACATTTCTGCTGCTTCTGCACACAACACATAATTGTTGTTTTAGCTTTCAGCCTAGTAGAGCGTTGTGATTTACTCGAGAATAATATGTTATTGCTCTGATATCAGCTTTGCTTGGTAAACTGTGTCTGTACAGTGAGTGCTGAAACATTCAAGGATAACTCAACACAGTGTTGTTGTGAGGTCTGATCTTCGCACCTTCCAAGACGTAACATACATGCAAGCGGCCAAGTTCTGGATGGTGACTAACTAACGAGGTAAGCTGCTTTCGGCGGATGTTGAGCCAACGAGTAGTTTCTGTGATGATAGCAAACTGAACCCTAACTGAGGCTTCCCCCCTTTTTTATTTTTCAGTTTGGTCCTGATGAGAACTCAAGAATAAACAGAGTTCGAAACGCGTAGACCGAATGGATAATATGCCATAAGATTAGGAATGATCAAAAACCTGTATAATAGAATTGAAAAATATACCAACTTGATATCTATGGCAGCATTGTATTTACAGTGCATGAGTTCTTTGAAAAAGTTTTGTTAATTTTGTGGTGTCTATTAGAGTGTATGTGATTGTATGGAAGTGGTTCACTCACAAGTTTTTGTATGAATGAGAGAAAGGGAGTATTTTAAGAGATGAAAATGTTTTCAACAAACGAATAATTTTGTATGTTATGTATTATATTGAAATTGAAAAAAGTGTTGTGAAAAATTGAACAAACAAAATTCTATGAAGTGAAAATAAAAAAATCAGATTAATTCAAGGAAATAAGAAGCCGCTCGCTTTATGTTTGAGTTGTAAGTGAGGAAGGGAACTAAGCTATTGGTGAATTAGTGTTGGCAGCATTGGCAAATTGTTGATTATATTACGTTAGGCTGTGACTTGGCCTTGCTGCTTGGGAGTCCGTACCCAGTGGTGTTTTTCCCCCTTCCAAGTTCTGGCTTTAGGCACGATTGATATTGCGCCACACAGAGCACATGACACAAACTTGATGGTGCTTCGCATGCAGAGAGCTGGTGGAAGATGATGTGATCCATTACCACTAGGATCTTGAGGTATGGGTCCGCCCTGCTAAAACCCAAAGAGACCTTCTTAGATATAATATAATATACTAGATAGGGAGGGTGAGAATTAGGTGTTGTTAACTTCTATTCATTTCAGCATGTTAGCATGTTGTCACCTTTTGCACTCTATGGACTAGTAACTATGCTGATAACTTTGCTTCTTATAATATATTTGCTTGTATTATCTAAGATACTGCGTTTGAGAACAATGCATTAGAAAATAAATATTTCAAATGTGCACGCGTCCTCATTTACTCCACGTTCTGGTTTGAAATGATTGTATAACTAAAGAGTGTTCACGTGTTCCACGTGACCTGAGGTATTCTAAGTTCATGTTATGGTTTGTCTAAACATTGGGAGTTCGTAAGGACCAATGAGACACTGTAGCTAGCTCGGTAAGGGGATTTTGTGTACTGAGGTGAGTTTTGGGACACCCTAATTCACTGAGGTTCCAAATCTCTATGCACAGTTCTGTAGGAGAACGGAATCCCTGCTACATGGCGCCCATACGTTGGTGGTCTTATATCATGACACTTGAGTAGTATATCATTCAATCCTTAACCCCTTTGCTGTCGTTTCCGGAAAACGGTAGTGTTGGAAAAAACCTACCTGTTTTTGAAATAGGTCTTTTCAAGCTTGAATCTTTCTAAATGGTTTCCTTGAATTACTGCCCAGTTGTGCTACAAAATTTACTTTGTTCTTTTACCTTTCTGTATCGTCATGGCAGCTGCCGTGGACATTCCGCAGCATAGTTGCATTGCGGTGCGCAATCATTTGCTGACTTACAATGTCTCAGTATATGGCATGGCCGTGATCATGGTGGTGAGTGCGGAAACAGCTTACCCTTACAAAATCTTTTATTACTGGGTGACATTTCCAGCTGTGATCGCGACTTCAGGTGTGTTCCATACATACACCACCCGCCCCTGTGCCCAATGAATATACTCCGTATAGGGCACAGTAGGTACCTATTGATACTTGGCAGCATCGCGTTTGGTTTGGTGGTGCCCTCCCCCATTCTTTAACCGCACCGAGGTTAGGTCCTTTGTCCATTCCAGGCGCAAATTGGCCTGTTTTGGCTGGATCTACTCCTCATCCTCAGCACGGCAATTGTACCCTTGCTGAGTTACTCCTATTCATTTCAGCATGTTATCATGTTGTCACCTTTTGCATTCTATGGACTAGTAACTATGCTGATAACTTTGCTTCTTATAATATGTTTGCTTGTATTATCTAAGATACTGCGTTTGAGATCAATGCATTAGAAAATAAATATTTCAAATGTGCATACGTCCTCATTTACTCCACGTTCTGGTTTGAAATGATTGTATAACGAAAGAGTGTTCATTTGTTCCACGTGACCTGAGGTATTCTAAGTTCATGTTCTGGTTTGTCCTAAACATTGGGAGTTCGTAAGGACCAATGAGACACTGTAGCTAGCTCGGTAAGGGGATTTTGGGTACTCAGGTGAGTTTTGGGACACCCTAATTCACTGAGGTTCCAAATCTCTATGCACAGTTCTGTGGAGAACGGAATCCCTGCTACATGGCGCCCATACATTGGTGGTCTTATATCATGACACTTGAGTAGTATATCATTCATTCCTTAACCCCTTCGCTGTCGTTTCTGGAAAACGGTGGTGTCGGAAAAAAACGACCTGTTTTTGAAATAGGTCTTTTCAAGCTTGAATCTTTCTAAACGGTTTCCTTGAATTACTGCCCAGTTGTGCTACAAAGTTTACTTTGTTCTTTTACCTTTCTGTATCGTCATGGCCGCTGCCGTGGACATTCCGCAGCATAGTCGCATTGCGGTGCGCAATCATTTGCTAACTTACAATGTCCCAGTAGATGGCATGGCCGTGATCATGGTGGTGAGTGCGGAAACAGCTTACCCTTACGAAATCTTTTATTAGTGGGTGACATTTCCAGCAGTGGACGCGACTTCAGGTGTGTTCCATACATACACTCCCGCCCCTGTGCTCAATGAATATACTCCGTATAGGGCACAGGAGGTACCTATTGATACTTGGCAGCATCGCGTTTGGTTTGGTGGCGCCCTTCCCCATTCTTTAACCGCACCGAGGTTAGGTCCTTTGTCCATTCCAGGCGCAAATTGGCCTGTTTTGGCTGGATGTACTCCTCATCCTCAGCACGGCAATTGTACCCTTGCTGAGTCACTCCCATTCATTTCAGCATGTTAGCATGTTGTCACCTTTTGCATTCTATGGACTAGTAACTATGCTGATAACTTTGCTTCTTATAATATGTTTGCTTGTGTTATCTAAGATACTGCGTTTGAGAACAATGCATTAGAAAATAAATATTTCAAATGTGCACGCGTCCTCATTTACTCCACGTTCTGGTTTGAAATGCTTGTACAACGAAATAGTGTTCATGTGTTCCACTTGATCTGAGGTATTCTAAGTTCATGTTCTGGTTTGTCTAAACATTTGGAGTTCGTAAGGACCAATGAGACACTGTAGCCAGCTCGGTAAGGGGATTTTGGGTACTGAGGTGAGTTTTGGGACACCCTAATTCACTGAGGTTCCAAATCTCTATGCACAGTTCTGTAGGAGAACGGAATCCCTGCTACAGTTGGAGCATGGACAATATTGCTCTCTGTCCCAGTGTAGGTACTCCCAGGTCCAACAGTGATGAAGACCAGGAGGAATCCAATTCCGGCAGACAACGAGCTGAAGAAGTCAGAAGACGTCAACCACCAGGGTGGCATGAGGACTATGAAATGTAACTTTTTCCTCCTTATTCAAAGGAGATGTGTTGTAATCTTATGTAATCTTTTTGTAATCACAGCATTATTGTGTAAGAGTTGGTACATTCTGTTTCCCCCCTTCCATATCCTGTGTCTTGGTCCCCTCCTTAGAATGTTCAATGTGAAGCTTACCTTAGAATGTTGGCTATGCCAGTTGACAGCTGGTGCCTGAGGACTGGAGATAATAAACAGCTTTTCCTTCTCTACACGACTCTGCTGTTCTTTATCTTAACAACTTGCAACATCCTTCACTGGTTCTCGTCCTAACTTTCCAAACAGACCAGTTTGTTCTCATGGGCACCTTCAAATCCCCAAAGATTCCTAACATCTGTGGAGTCTGTCACAATTCCATCTTGTCCTCTTCCTCTTCAGCCTCAACGTAAAGCCTGTTTAGACTCCTCTTGTTGACACCAGCTTCAATATTCACCCACACGCTG
Source organism: Lissotriton helveticus (assembly GCF_964261635.1). Lineage (NCBI taxonomy): Eukaryota > Metazoa > Chordata > Amphibia > Caudata > Salamandridae > Lissotriton > Lissotriton helveticus. The sequence continues at coordinate 1,655,799 of NC_136067.1, read as the reverse complement.
ACCACACACAACTCTACTTGAAAATCTCCACATCCAATGCCTCGTACTCTCCCTATGCTTCATCCCTCATCTATGATATTGACGTTATAATATTGGTATACACAAATATTGAGGCAAAAAAGCATGATGCTAAATATCGAGTTTACATACTTATAATGTATAGTACAAAAATATTGTCAACAAAATAGTGTCCTACGTAATATTGGATTATATAGGTATTTAAATGTTTCAAAATATAATTTGAAATATAAATATAATGTACTTGAACAAAACTATTTTGCAGAAATTAAAGCAAATCTTAAGATTATTTTAATAACACAAATAAACAGTATACATTTAGAATGACAAATGAAAAAGTAAAAGTAAACAATGTAATCGATACTAATATAACAAAGAGAGTGCCCAAACATTTGAGGCGGGTAATCTCAGGAACCACAGCACCAATCACAACACCCAATACAGCGTTGGAAAGGGCAGTTGCAGCTGAAGGACATATGCTATGCAGACGCCCACCATATACATTTAAAAGGTAAAAGAACCGCGCCAGCAAAGTATTCCCTTGTGGGCGTGTTTGCGTTGTGCTGTGGGCGTGTGCTGGGGCGTGACAAACGCTGGGGGCGTGTGGTACGTTCTGCCCTTCATGCCATGTCTCATATTGTGTGCTAATCCCACCCTGCTCCCTTTAAATACCCCTGCACCCCATAATCATAACCCACCCGTACTCCTTAAAATACCCCAACACCCTTAAACCCTAACCCATCTTAACCCTATAAATATACCCTGTACCCCAAAACCCAAACCTATCCCTAAACCCTCAAAATACCCCTGTACCCTAAAACCCAAACCTAGCCCTGAACCCTATAAATACCCCTGTACCTCAAAAGCCAAACCTACCCCTGAACCCTAAAAATACCCCTGTACCCCAAAACCCAAACCTAGCCCTGAACCCTAAAAATACCACTGTACCCCAAAACCCAAACCTACCCCTGAACCCTAAAATACCCCTGTACCCCAAAACCCAAACCTAGCCCTGAACCCTTAAAATACCCCTGTACCCCAAAACCCAAACCTACCACTGAACCCTAAAAATACCCCTGTACCCCAACACTCAAACCTATCCCTGAACCCTAAAAATAACCCTGTCCCCAAAACCCAAACCTACCCCTGAACCCTAAAATACCCCTGCACCCCAAAACCCAAACCTAGCCCTGAACCCGAAAAATACCCCTGTACCCCAAAACCCAAACCTAGCCCTGAACCCTTAAAATACCCCTGTACCCCAAATCCCAAACCTACCCCATAACCCTAAAAATACCCCTATACCCCAAAACCCAAACCTAGCCCTGAACCCTAAAAATATCCCTGTAACCCAAAACCCATACCTATCCCTAAACCCTAAAACTACCCCTGTACCCCATAACCCAAAACTATATCTGAACCCTTAAAATACCCAAATACCCCAAAACATATCCCTCAATATCCCAAAACATATACCCCTATACCCATACTTACCTTATCCAAACATTAAAAAAACATGCTTTTACCATTCATGCATTTACAACGAATTATGTGTGGTAAAAGCATATAAAATGTAATGCCATGCGTTATAATTGGCATTGCGGAGTCATGGTACTTTCGTAATGAAAGTATGCGCAGTGATGGTATGCGGAAAGAAAGTTGCGGAATAATGGGTGTTTACCCTCCCCGGTAAGGACATTGGTGGCACGGCGGCCCATATCTCCAGCAACATACTCATATTTTTTCACCACCCATTTGAAAAATGCACAGGTCTCTCTCATTGATGGCCAGCACCGACATACACTTTTAGACACACCTCCCGCCACAAGTTCTAGAATTGCGAACTTTAGAGCTGGGGAGCTACGTTCGAATCTCGGCATCAGCTCAACATCCTGTGATTCCAGGCAAATCGCTTTGTCTCCCCGTGCCTACCACAAATGAATGTGTTCTTCTGTTATGTAAATTGTGCCCATGCCATGTTGTCGAGTTCGCGCTATATAATATTGCAAGGAAAAATAAAGTAGGGAAACTCGAGTTCACACACTACTGAACGCGCACTCTTACGTGAATCAGCAGTGCACTGTGAATCGTAGCGTTTCACAGGCCTGTCACAGATAAGAAATGCTATCAAAACGAAATCCTACAAAACAATATACTACTGGCTGGCAGCAATTCATACCTGGACTACGTCGAGACGGGCTGCTAGGAATAAAGTCTGCAGGGGAGAGGCTAACCAGGAGATGTATGTCCCGTTTATGGTGAACCAGTTATGCGAATTGTGAGTCAGAAGTCCTGGAATTAGATATGTACACCCCAGGAAAGTAAAAAGGTCTGATTAAGAAAGTTGGGAAATTGGAAGCGGTGAGGGTGCTTTAATTCAAACAGGGTTGGTTTGTGCAGATGAATGTTTTCTTTAGAAGGTGGGGGAGGTTATAATTCTCTGACGTATTAGTCTGATGGCAAGGACATGTTAGTGCTAGGCCATCACGGCAGAAGATGCAACTATTCTAAGTCAACAACAAAGTGCCCTTTTTTGCAACCTTAACGGTGTGCCCATAAATCCTTTGCCATGTCCCCAATGGGCCCATGAGTGAAGGGCTGAGGGGAAGGCACATTTTGGATTTTGGGGGCAGTGCAGGAGGGACCACTGGTGCTTGCATCTATGACGGGATGGATGTAAGTCTGGTGTACCACTTTGCATGCTAGCCACACCCACGAAACAGACAAGCATAGAGGAAATAAGCAGCTGATTTAAATCTTGGTGGTGATGATCATATTCGTCCTCCTTTCCTCAGCAGTTCGCCACTGTCTGGGGCCACTACCCAGTTTTCTCCCCTCATGAAGCTTCAGCGCCTAGACACCCGTGGGTATTAGTGCACTTTAGAAATTATATTTTTATTACATTGCATCATTACTGCCAAGATGATGGTCTGCCCACCAAATTTAGATGTGGTGTAGCCTTGGCAGAAATTAGTACATCTCCACCATGGTTACACCCCTTTCACAGCCCGATGTAGTAAGGGCCATCAGAGGCTGATCTGATTTAGATGTGCAGGCATAGAGGTCAGTTTCACTGCTCATAACCACCAGGTAAACCCTGGCAGTTAAAGGCAGTGAAAATTGTCTAATGCCCTCCTCAGCATGGCCGATAACAACCATGACGAGAGGGGTATTTCTTTTTATTTTTTTACTCACAAAAAAATCCTGCTTCAAGATTTTCTTTTTGAAAATAAAAACAAAATTAATTTGACTGACTGCTCTGTCATGTTGACGGAGCCGCGCACCAAACTTTAAAAAGCATTGACAGGAACCGCTGTGGTGGCGGTTCCTCCCAATGCTTCAGTAAGGAGAACCGGCTTGGCAGTCATTTCTAAATATGCGGGTGAGTAGTCTCGGCCTGGCACATGTTACTTTCTCCATCAAGCCAATGGAGGTTTACGGCGAATTAGATCACAAATGGGAGTGATATTTACAGCTTTTTTTTAATACAAGGGATTTTGCAAGCGCTGTGCAGGTGAAATCTAAAAAGGAGACAAACATAAATCACCAACTGTGATCCAAAGTACAGGCAAAATAAAAAGCTGGTATTTGAAGTTAATATAAAAAACAAATAAAACACAGAAAATAAAGGAAGTAAGGCTGCCTCGCCAGACCTTAAAAGGGCCCATATTGTTTTCCTAGCTAGGTAGGAATAAAGTCATTAGAAATATCTGTTCTTTCACTTGGAGATCCACCAAAGGCCGGCTTACCTTGTCACCAAAAATAAGCAGAGTTTCAGCAGGCTCAGAGGTTGGTTTTGTGACCGTAAGGTGACCTCCTCAAACAATCAGAGTCGGATCTGATTTTTCAACCTCATCTCCCTCTTTCAATTGCTTAATCGCAAGATGTCTTCTGTACAATTGGCTTAGCCTAAAAGTGCAAAATAAAGGGCTGTATGGGCCTAGTAGAGCCGGAATTCCTGAGGGCCAGAGTCCCTATACCTCAGGAAAACAATTTTCACTATATGCATTACACACAACACACTAATCTCCCCACACCGAGCACAAACCCAGATCATGCAAACACTAAGCACCTCATAAACATCCCTCTTGCATAGCACCTACAGAACAAGCCTTTCGACCCAAAGCCATGAATGTAAGCTCTGCAGTCCTCCATGCACTTGACATTGCAAGCAAGATTTCACAACATAACCGGGAAAACACACCATCATAGAAACATGGGTCACAGCAACCGCGACACACATGGTAGGCATTCTTGTTCCAGAAGCTAAACTGTCCAATGTGCAGACCAGACACACAAGACAGGAGGTTGTCTTGAGCTCCTCATTTGACACTTCCCATTCACACCATCCCAGACAACACTATTTCCAGAAGCACAAGGACTTCACAGAGGAAATGTCAGACCTCATTGCCTCTGTTTCCCTTAAAAGTAAAAATCATAAGTTCTTCTGAGACTTCAACTTCCCTGGAGACGCAATGAAACAGCTCCTCAACCTTCTTAATATCCTAGACATCTAGCAACATGTCACCATACTTACCCACTCCAAAGGCAACATCCGCTGCCTCATCTTAACGGCCTCTCCTTCAATGCAATGAAAGGTCACTCTACCTATAGACCGGCCGTCTATCTCACCATACCCTACACCCTGTCTCAAACGACAGCAAACTACCAAGGACAGCCTAAATGAGGAACGCAAACCTATCGGTGCTTCAAAAACTCCCTAATGAATCACTTCAAGAAAAACTCATCAGACCCATTGTTCCCTGCCAGCCAGCAACAGATATCAACACAATCCTCCACATTTAAAGCTCCACCCTGAAAAAAACAAGTGAACACCTAGAAAGCAGTCTCCGATCCACTCCAAAACTAGATAAGCAAGAACACCCTCTTCTAGAACTACCAACTCAGCTTCAGCCCACACTGTAGCACAGAGACTGGGAATTTTCACAGAGCTAACAAAGTACTCCTGATCACCAAAAAGAATGACCCAAGCATGACTTAATGGGGGGTGGTATCTCTTTTGTAAAAAATCAGCTGTTTTTGCTTCAACATTAAATGCCTCCAAATGGTATTTAAATCACTTCCCGGGGTGAAGAAACACTTTTTGAGACCTCAGAGAGAGTAAATTGGCCATTTTCTCACACTTTTAACCATTCCACAAATCTTGTGTTTAGGGCCTCTGGAAGCATGAAAATCACTTTACGCAAGCTAATTTTAGCTCTAAAACTGATGATCCACCTACAAATGGGAACTGACGTTCAAAAATAAAACATTTGAAAATAGACAATTTTTCACCTTTCTGAAGCATGACGTAATGGGGTGGTGTTATCTCTTTTGGCAAAAATCAGCCGTTTTTGCTTGAACATTAAATGCCTCCAAATGGTATTTAATTCACTTCCCGGGGTGAAGAAACACTTTTTGCGACCTCAGAGTGAGTAAATTGGCCAATTTCATACACTTTTAACCATTCCACAAATCTTGTGTTCAGGGCCTCTGGAAGCATGAAAATCACTTCACACATGCTAATTTTAGCTCTAAAACTAATGATCCACCTACAAATGTGAACTGACGTTCAAAAATAAAACATTTGAAACTGGACCATTTTTCACCTTTCTGAAGCATGACGTAATGGGGGGGTGTTATCTCTTTTGTCAAAAATCAGCCGTTTTTGCTTTAACATTAAATGCCTCCAAATAGTATTTAATTCCCTTCCCGGGGTGAAGAAACACTTTTTGAGACCTCAGAGTGAGTAAATTGGCCATTTTCATGCACGTTTAACCATTCCACATATCTTGTGTTTAGGGCCCCTGGAAGCATGAAAATCACTTTAAACATGCTAATTTTAGCTCTAAAACTGATGATCCACCTACAAATGTGAACTGACGTTAAAAAATTAAAACATTTGAAAATGGACCATTTTTCACCTTTCTGAAGCATGACGTAATGGGGGGGGGTGTTATCTCTTTTGTCAAAAATCTGCCGTTTTTGCTTTAACATTAAATGCCTCCAAATAGTATTTAATTCCCTTCCTGGGTTGAAGAAACACTTTTTGAGACCTCAGAGTGAGTAAATTGGCCATTTTCATGCACTTTTAATCATTCCACAAATCTTGTGTTTAGGGCCTCTGGAAGCATGAAAATCACTTTAAACGTGCTAATTTTAGCTCTAAAACTGAAGATCCACCTACAAATGTGAACTGACGTTAAAAAATTAAAACATTTGAAAATGGACCATTTTTCACCTTTCTGAATCATGACGTAATGGGGGGGGTGTTATCTCTTTATCAAAAATCAGCCGTTTTTGCTTGAACATTAAATGCCTTCAAATGGTATTTAATTCCCTTCCCAGGGTGAATAAACACTTTTTGAGACCTCAGAGTGAGTAAATTGGCCATTTTCATGCACTTTTAACCATTCCACATATCTTGTGTTTAGGGCCCCTGGAAGCATGAAAATCACTTTAAACATGCTAATTTTAGCTCTAAAACTGATGATCCACCTACAAATGTGAACTGACGTTCAAAAATAAAACATTTGAAAATGGAAAATTTTTCACCTTTCTGAAGCATAACGTAATGGGGGGGTGTTATCTCTTTTGTCAAAAATCAGCCGTTTTTGCTTGAACATTTAGGGCCAGATGTAGGTAATGTGATTTTACCGATTCTTAAATACCGAATTTTACCGATTCGGTATTTAAAAATCGGTAAATGATATGTAGGTAAAAAATCGGTATATTTTACCGATTCGGTAAAAGTCGGTATCGGACGATCGGAAAATACCGATCGGTATTTACCGATCGGTATTTACTGATCGGTATTTACCGATCGGCATTACCAATGCATTCCTATGGGCCTTTTGGCCCATAGGAATGCATTGGAAATACCGATCGGTAAATACCGATCTGTAAATACCGATCGGTATTTACAAAAACGTGCAGAAATCAAAAGTGAAACTGAACAGAACAGCCAATCAGGTGCAACCACCCTCCCCCTTCCTACCAGGAAGTGCCTGCCCAGCCAGCTGCAACTCATTAGAAAGTTCTGGAGGCAGGCAGAGCTGAGCAAACAGACAGAGCAGCAGGGAGAGAGTTTTTGGAGTGAAACACAGAAAGAATGGCAAGCAGCACAGAGAGCCAGAAGGCTGAGAGAAAAATAAAAATAAAGTTTAGCAACATGGAGTTGCAGGTACTAATTGAGGAGGTGGTGAGAGTGCACACCCAACTTTTTGGAAAGCTGTCCCTTACACTAGCAGAGTCAGCAAAACGAAAGCTCTGGCTGCACATTGTAGAAAGGGTGAATGCAGTTGGAGTCACCACCAGGAGCATGGAAGAACTGAAGAAAAGGTTCTATGACCTCAGGAGCCACACTAAGAAAAAGATGGCTGAGCTGCACAAACAGGCTGGACTCACCGGGGGAGGCAGGAATCCAGCACCCCCCCTGACTGACCTGGAGGAGTTGGTGGCGTCTACCATCGAGCCTGAGAGTGTGGTGGGACTGGGAGAAGTGGACAGCTCTGCCAGAGCCAAAGCAAAAGGTAAGAAGCATGCGCAGCACAACACCCCATACCGAGCAGCATCCCTTAACCCTTTGTGCACAGGCCAACCCCAGTCCAGTACTGCTAGCACTATACAGGAGCAATGCATTATGGGAAATGTAGTCAGCAAATATTAGACCATGTATAACTTAACAGACATCAGCAAGGCAGTGAAAGTAATGCAGATTAATGAAAGTTAAATGTGTAAAGATTTATTTTAAGTCACTGTGACACAGTAGCACTCATTTGACATACGCTTATTTACACCTAGGGGCACCATCAGCCAGTCAAGGCACACCGACAACAGGGACAGCAGCAGCGAGGGAGGAGAGTGAGGAGGCAGGGCCAAGCCATGTCCATGCATCGCAGGATGAGGAGGATACAACTGCCATCACACAGGAAGAGGAGACAGTCCTGACCCCCAAGTGTCCACACTCCCCACACCTTTCCCAATCCCCAGCATTGCAATTCTCTCCTGAAACATCACCATCAATGCTACAGGCTGCACCTAAAACCCCACCAGCCAGGAGGCGGCTCGTGGCCCCACTGACAATTATGGACACAACAGAAGCTGAGGATGAGGACACTGCACCTAGGGCTCAAGCTGCACTGCAGCCCAACACAGATCCTGACACCATGCGCAGACGTCGCCGCATGCCCAGCACTGCAGGTGGCTCTGGAGATGGCACTGTCTTCCGTGGGCTGGAGGGAAGCATGGTGCGCATCCAGCGCATGCAGGGCAAATCGCTACAGGCCTGCCACCGCCAAATCTGTGCCCTACATCAAACAATAGGAGAAATGGGTAAGAGCCTTATTGACATCGCACAGACCAACAGGGACATTGTCAAATCCAATGATAACCTAGCTGCAGGAATTACTTCTGCAATCACGCAGCTGTGCACTGAAATGAACAACATAGAGCACACAAGGCGCAGGGACGCCCGAGCAACCAATAGGGCCATTAATCGCCTCGCCACTGCCACAGCCCAGCTATGCCACAGAGGCAATAATATGCAGGAAAGCCTGACCCAGAACACGGCCGAGGTCACCAGGGGCATGGCCAGAATAACCAGTGCCCTAGAGGCAATGATGATCTCACAAACAGCTCAAAATCCTGCCCTGGATGTGCCTGAAGGAGAGGACACCAGTAGCCGCAGCAGCTTGGGAAGTGCTGTCTTGCCACCTCGTAGGAGCCGCAGGCGCCCAGCTGAGCCTGCAGGCCAGGAGGAAGGTAGTGAGGAAAATCCCAGTGGCTCTGGGAAGCGGGCGCGAAAGTGACTTTGCCAGGACATGTTGTCCCCACATTTGTTTTACTTCATTAGTTGCACTTGAGTGCTTTAAGTTTGTGGAAACATATAAATACTTTAGTTCCATACACAACCTGTCTGTGTCTCATTGCTTACTCAGAAATAGTTGCTTGTTATTTCCTCACGCCTGTATCTCCCATCACTTGGTGTTGTGACTCCAGCAAGTTGTCTCTCAGGCACTGCATTGTCATCATCATGATCCTCATAGTCAGACAATTCAACCTCTGTGCCCTTCCTCACAGCCAAGTTGTGCAACATGGCACAGGCAGCTATGATCTTGCAGCAGGTGGTGGGGGTATACTGCCTTGCGCCTCCACTTTTGTGAAGGCATCTAAATCGGCTTTTCCATATGCCAAAGGTCCGTTCTACCACATTGCGTGTACTTTTGTGGGCCCGGTTATACCTCCTTTGGCTGGGTGTGGAGGGGTTGAGGTAGGGAGTCAGGATAAATGAACGTAGGGCATATGCACTGTCTCCTAAAAGGGAAATGGGAATACATTACTCACATGCATACTTGTAATTCTCACTGCAATAGGTGTGGAAGGGGTCGCAGACTCTGTCTTACCTAGGAGGTATCCTTCGCCAAATTCCCCTGCTGACAGACGTGCATAGATGCCGCTGTTCTGAAATATATAGGAGTCATGGGTACTTCCAGGGAATTTTGCGACAAGGTCTGTGATGACATACTTTGCGTTGCAAATCACCTGGACGTTGATGGTGTGGCTTGACTTCCTATTGCGGTACATGTATTCTGTGGCAGCAGGGGGACAAATGGGGATGTGCGTGCCATCAATGCATCCGATGATATGGGGAAATCTTGCCATCTGGTAAAACTCAGATTTTGTTTGCACAAGTTCAGCATGGGTGGATGGAAAAGAAATGTAATGATCCATCCTATGCAACATGGCGTCAAGGAATCTGTGAAAAAACCTTGAGAGGCTGCTCTGGGTCACCCCTCCCGCCACAGCAACCACGCTCTGGTAGCTCCCTGACGCCAGCAGGTGGAGGCTGCACAGCACCTGTACATGTGTTGGGATTGCATGTGCCCGTGGGGTGGGGTGCTCCAACAGTGGTTTGAGGTTCCTGATGAGCTCCATGATGGTGTCTGGAGCCAACCTGTACCTTTGAAGTATCTCCTCCTCTGTGAGCATGAACAGGGTCACCCTCTGCCTGTAGACCTGCTCCTGTCTCAGCCATTCCCTCTCTCCTTCCTCCCGTAGCCGTAGCCGTCTTGCTATTACGTAAAATGCCGCCATTGTGCAAACTGAATTGCATTTTGGGTCCTTTTTTATAGGCTGCACCTGGTTACCACCTGATTTGAATCCATGGTAAATACCGACTCTTAAATACCGATTTTGAGGCAAAATCGGTATTTCAGAGCCTCCCTACATCTCAAAGTTAAATTTGACCTATTCTAATTTACCGATTCGTTAAATTTACCGATCGGTAACTATACCGATCGGTAACTTTACCGATCGGTAAGTTTACCGATCGGTAACTAGACCGATCGGTAAATTTACCGATCGGTAATATTACCGATCGGTACTTTTTCATAATCGGTATTTTACCGATCAGTAATTTTACCGATTCGGTAAATTTACCGATTCACCCTCTTTCCTATCACCTACATACCGAATACTCTATACCGGTCGGTAACGGCCGAAAATCGGTATTTTCGGCCGTTACCGACCGGTATTTGGCTACCTACATCTGGCCCTAAATGCCTTCAAATGGTATTTAATTCCCTTCCCGGGGTGAAGAAACACTTTTTGAGACCTCAGAGTGAGTAAATTGGCCATATTCATGCACTTTTAACCATTCCACAAATCTTGTGCCTAGGGCCTCTGGAAGCATGAAAATCACTTTAAACGTGCTAATTTTAGCTCTAAAACTGATGATCCACCTACAAATGTGAACTGACGTTAAAAAATTAAAACATTTGAAAATAGACCATTTTTCACCTTTCTGAAGCATGACGTAATGGGGTGGTTTTATCTCTTTTGGCAAAAATCAGCCGTTTTTGCTTGAACATTAAATGCCTCCAAATGGTATTTAATTCCCTTCCCGGGGTGAATAAGCACTTTTTGAGACCTCAGAGTGAGTAAATTGGCCATTTTCATGCACTTTTAACCATTCCACATATCTTGTGTTTAGGGCCTCTGGAAGCATGAAAATCACTTTAAACGTGCTAATTTTAGCTCTAAAACTAATGATCCACCTACAAATGTGAACTGACGTTAAAAAATTAAAACATTTGAAAATAGACCATTTTTCACCTTTCTGAAGCATGACGTAATGGGGGGGGGGTGTTATCTCTTTGTCAAAAATCTGCCACTTTTGCTTGAACATTAAATGCCTCCAAATGGTATTTAATTCACTTCCTGGGGTGAAGAAACACTTTTTGTGACCTCAGAGAGAGTAAATTGGCCATTTTCATGCACGTTTAACCATTCCACATATCCTGTGTTTAGGGCCCCTGGAAGCATGAAAATCACTTTAAACATGCTAATTTTAGCTCTAAAACTGATGATCCACCTACAAATGTGAACTGGGGTTCAAAAATAAAACATTTGAAAATAGACCATTTTTCACCTTTCTGAAGTATGACGTAATGGGGTGGTGTTATCTCTTTTGGCAAAAATCAGCCGTTTTTGCTTGAACATTAAATGCCTCAAATGATATTTAATTCCCTTCCCGGGGTGAAGAAACACTTTTTGAGACCTCAGAGTGAGTAAATTGGCCATTTTCATGCACGTTTAACCATTCCACAAATCTTGTGTTTAGGGCCTCTGGAAGCATGAAAATCACTTTACACAAGCTAATTTTAGCTCTAAAACTGATGATCCACCTACAAATGTGAACTGACGTTAAAAAATTAAAACATTTGAAAATGGACCATTTTTCACCTTTCTGAAGCATGACGTAATGGGGGGTGTTATCTCTTTGTCAAAAATCAGCCGTTTTTGCTTGAACATTAAATGCCTTCAAATGGTATTTAATTCCCTTCCCAGGGTGAATAAACACTTTTTGAGACCTCAGAGTGAGTAAATTGACCATTTTCATGCACTTTTAACCATTCCACATATCTTGTGTTTAGGGCCCCTGGAAGCATGAAAATCACTTTAAACATGCTAATTTTAGCTCTAAAACTGATGATCCACCTACAAATGTGAACTGACGTTCAAAAATAAAACATTTGAAAATGGACCATTTTTCACCTTTCAGAAGCATGACGTAATGGGGGGGGTGTTATCTCTTTTGTCAAAAATCAGCCGTTTTTGCTTGAACATTAAATGCCTCCAAATGGTATTTAATTCACTTCCCGGGGTGAAGAAACACTTTTTGCGACCTCAGAGTGAGTAAATTGGCCAATTTCATACACTTTTAACCATTCCACAAATCTTGTGTTCAGGGCCTCTGGAAGCATGAAAATCACTCCACACATGCTAATTTTAGCTCTAAAACTAATGATCCACCTACAAATGTGAACTGACGTTCAAAAATAAAACATTTGAAACTGGACCATTTTTCACCTTTCTGAAGCATGACGTAATGGGGGGGTGTTATCTCTTTTGTCAAAAATCAGCTATTTTTGCTTTAACATTAAATGCCTCCAAATAGTATTTAATACCCTTCCCGGGGTGAAGAAACACTTTTTGAGACCTCAGAGTGAGTAAATTGGCCATTTTCATGCACGTTTAACCATTCCACATATCTTGTGTTTAGGGCCCCTGGAAGCATGAAAATCACTTTAAACATGCTAATTTTAGCTCTAAAACTGATGATCCACCTACAAATGTGAACTGACGTTAAAAAATTAAAACATTTGAAAATGGACCATTTTTCACCTTTCTGAAGCATGACGTAATGGGGGGGGGGTTATCTCTTTTGTCAAAAATCTGCCGTTTTTGCTTTAACATTAAATGCCTCCAAATGGTATTTAAATCACTTCCCGGGGTGAAGAAACACTTTTTGAGACCTCAGAGTGAGTAAATTGGCCAATTTCATACACTTTTAACCATTCCACAAATCTTGTGTTTAGGGCCTCTGGAAGCATGAAAATCACTTCACACATGCTAATTTTATCTCTAAAACTAATGATCCACCTACAAATGTGAACTGACGTTCAAAAATAAAACATTTGAAACTGGACCATTTTTCACCTTTCTGAAGCATGACGTAATGGGGGGGTGTTATCTCTTTTGTCAAAAATCTGCCGTTTTTGCTTTAACATTAAATGCCTCCAAATAGTATTTAATTCCCTTCCCGGGGTGAAGAAACACTTTTTGAGACCTCAGAGTGAGTAAATTGGCCATTTTCATGCACGTTTAACCATTCCACATATCTTGTGTTTAGGGCCCCTGGAAGCATGAAAATCACTTTAAACATGCTAATTTTAGCTCTAAAACTGATGATCCACCTACAAATGTGAACTGACGTTAAAAAATTAAAACATTTGAAAATGGACCATTTTTCACCTTTCAGAAGCATGACGTAATGGGGGGGGGGTGTTATCTCTTTTGTCAAAAATCTGCAGTTTTTGCTTTAACATTAAATGCCTCCAAATAGTATTTAATTCCCTTCCTGGGGTGAAGAAACACTTTTTGAGACCTCAGAGTGAGTAAATTGGCCATTTTCATGCACTTTTAACCATTCCACAAATCTTGTGTTTAGGGCCTCTGGAAGCATGAAAATCACTTTAAACGTGCTAAGTTTAGCTCTAAAACTGATGATCCACCTACAAATGTGAACTGACGTTAAAAAATTAAAACATTTGAAAATGGACCATTTTTCACCTTTCTGAAGCATGACGTAATGGGGGGTGTTATCTCTTTGTCAAAAATCAGCCGTTTTTGCTTGAACATTAAATGCCTTCAAATGGTATTTAATTCCCTTCCCAGGGTGAATAAACACTTTTTGAGACCTCAGAGTGAGTAAATTGACCATTTTCATGCACTTTTAACCATTCCACAAATCTTGTGTTTAGGGCCTCTGGAAGCATGAAAATCACTTTAAACGTGCTAATTTTAGCTCTAAAACTGATGATCCACCTACAAATGTGAACTGACGTTCATAAATAAAACATTTCAAAATGGACCATTTTTCACCTTTCAGAAGCATGACGTAATGGGGGGGTGTTATCTCTTTTGTCAAAAATCAGCCTTTTTTGCTTGAACATTAAATGCCTCCAAATGGTATTTAATTCACTTCCCGGGGTGAAGAAACACTTTTTGCGACCTCAGAGTGAGTAAATTGGCCAATTTCATACACTTTTAACCATTCCACAAATCTTGTGTTCAGGGCCTCTGGAAGCATGAAAATCACTCCACACATGCTAATTTTAGCTCTAAAACTAATGATCCACCTACAAATGTGAACTGACGTTCAAAAATAAAACATTTGAAACTGGACCATTTTTCACCTTTCTGAAGCATGACGTAATGGGGGGGTGTTATCTCTTTTGTCAAAAATCAGCTATTTTTGCTTTAACATTAAATGCCTCCAAATAGTATTTAATACCCTTCCCGGGGTGAAGAAACACTTTTTGAGACCTCAGAGTGAGCAAATTGGCCATTTTCATGCACGTTTAACCATTCCACATATCTTGTGTTTAGGGCCCCTGGAAGCATGAAAATCACTTTAAACATGCTAATTTTAGCTCTAAAACTGATGATCCACCTACAAATGTGAACTGACGTTAAAAAATTAAAACATTTGAAAATGGACCATTTTTCACCTTTCTGAAGCATGACGTAATGGGGGGGTGTTATCTCTTTTGTCAAAAATCTGCCGTTTTTGCTTTAACATTAAATGCCTCCAAATAGTATTTAATTCCCTTCCTGGGGTGAAGAAACACTTTTTGAGACCTCAGAGTGAGTAAATTGGCCATTTTCATGCACTTTTAACCATTCCACAAATCTTGTGTTTAGGGCCTCTGGAAGCATGAAAATCACTTTAAACGTGCTAATTTTAGCTCTAAAACTGATGATCCACCTACAAATGTGAACTGACGTTAAAAAATTAAAACATTTGAAAATGGACCATTTTTCACCTTTCTGAATCATGACGTAATGGGGGGGGTGTTATCTCTTTATCAAAAATCAGCCGTTTTTGCTTGAACATTAAATGCCTTCAAATGGTATTTAATTCCCTTCCCAGGGTGAATAAACACTTTTTGCGACCTCAGAGTGAGTAAATTGGCCAATTTCATACACTTTTAACCATTCCACAAATCTTGTGTTCAGGGCCTCTGGAAGCATGAAAATCACTCCACACATGCTAATTTTAGCTCTAAAACTAATGATCCACCTACAAATGTGAACTGACGTTCAAAAATAAAACATTTGAAAATGGACCATTTTTCACCTTTCTGAAGCATAACGTAATGGGGGGGTGTTATATCTTTTGTCAAAAATCAGCCGTTTTTGCTTGAACATTAAATGCCTTCAAACGGTATTTAATTCCCTTCCCGGGGTGAAGAAACACTTTTTGAGACCTCAGAGTGAGTAAATTGGCCATATTCATGCACTTTTAACCATTCCACAAATCTTGTGTTTAGGGCCTCTGGAAGCATGAAAATCACTTTAAATGTGCTAATTTTAGCTCTAAAACTGATGATCCACCTACAAATGTGAACTGACGTTCATAAATAAAACATTTCAAAATGGACCATTTTTCACCTTTCAGAAGCATGACGTAAGGGGGTGTTATCTCTTTGTCAAAAATCAGCCGTTTTTGCTTGAACATTAAATGCCTCCAAATGGTATTTAATTCACTTCCCGGGGTGAAGAAACACTTTTTGCGACCTCAGAGTGAGTAAATTGGCCAATTTCATACACTTTTAACCATTCCACAAATCTTGTGTTCAGGGCCTCTGGAAGCATGAAAATCACTCCACACATGCTAATTTTAGCTCTAAAACTAATGATCCACCTACAAATGTGAACTGACGTTCAAAAATAAAACATTTGAAACTGGACCATTTTTCACCTTCCTGAAGCATGACGTAATGGGGGGGTGTTATCTCTTTTGTCAAAAATCAGCCATTTTTGCTTTAACATTAAATGCCTCCAAATAGTATTTAATACCCTTCCCGGGGTGAAGAAACACTTTTTGAGACCTCAGAGTGAGTAAATTGGCCATTTTCATGCACTTTTAACCATTCCACAAATCTTGTGTTTAGGGCCTCTGGAAGCATGAAAATCACTTTAAACGTGCTAATTTTAGCTCTAAAACTGATGATTCACCTACAAATGTGAACTGACGTTCATAAATAAAACATTTCAAAATGGACCATTTTTCACCTTTAAGAAGCATGACGTAATGGGGGGGTGTTATCTCTTTGTCAAAAATCAGCCGTTTTTGCTTGAACATTAAATGCCTCCAAATGGTATTTAATTCACTTCCCGGGGTGAAGAAACACTTTTTGCGACCTCAGAGTGAGTAAATTGGCCAATTTCATACACTTTTAACCATTCCACAAATCTTGTGTTCAGGGCCTCTGGAAGCATGAAAATCACTCCACACATGCTAATTTTAGCTCTAAAACTAATGATCCACCTACAAATGTGAACTGACGTTCAAAAATAAAACATTTGAAAAAGGACCATTTTTCACCTTTCTGAAGCATAACGTAATGGGGGGGTGTTATATCTTTTGTCAAAAATCAGCCGTTTTTGCTTGAACATTAAATGCCTTCAAACGGTATTTAATTCCCTTCCCGGGGTGAAGAAACACTTTTTGAGACCTCAGAGTGAGTAAATTGGCCATATTCATGCACTTTTAACCATTCCACAAATCTTGTGTTTAGGGCCTCTGGAAGCATGAAAATCACTTTAAATGTGCTAATTTTAGCTCTAAAACTGATGATCCACCTACAAATGTGAACTGACGTTCATAAATAAAACATTTCAAAATGGACCATTTTTCACCTTTCAGAAGCATGACGTAATGGGGGGTGTTATCTCTTTTGTCAAAAATCAGCCGTTTTTGCTTGAACATTAAATGCCTCCAAATGGTATTTAATTCACTTCCCGGGGTGAAGAAACACTTTTTGCGACCTCAGAGTGAGTAAATTGGCCAATTTCATACACTTTTAACCATTCCACAAATCTTGTGTTCAGGGCCTCTGGAAGCATGAAAATCACTCCACACATGCTAATTTTAGCTCTAAAACTAATGATCCACCTACAAATGTGAACTGAGGTTCAAAAATAAAACATTTGAAACTAGACCATTTTTCACCTTTTTGAAGCATGACGTAATGGGGGGGTGTTATCTCTTTTGTCAAAAATCAGCTATTTTTGCTTTAACATTAAATGCCTCCAAATAGTATTTAACCCCTTCAGTGCTAATGACAAGGGTAACTCGTCATGGAGTTTCCATTGATTTCAATGGAAAGTCAATGGAAGTGCATCATGTGCCTTAGCAGCCAAGTGGTTAATACCCTTCCCGGGGTGAAGAAACACTTTTTGAGACCTCAGAGTGAGTAAATTGGCCATTTTCATGCACGTTTAACCATTCCACATATCTTGTGTTTAGGGCCCCTGGAAGCATGAAAATCACTTTAAACATGCTAATTTTAGCTCTAAAACTGATGATCCACCTACAAATGTGAACTGACGTTAAAAAATTAAAACATTTGAAAATGGACCATTTTTCACCTTTCTGAAGCATGACGTAATGGGGGGGTGTTATCTCTTTTGTCAAAAATCTGCCGTTTTTGCTTTAACATTAAATGCCTCCAAATAGTATTTAATTCCCTTCCTGGGGTGAAGAAACACTTTTTGAGACCTCAGAGTGAGTAAATTGGCCATTTTCATGCACTTTTAACCATTCCACAAATCTTGTGTTTAGGGCCTCTGGAAGCATGAAAATCACTTTAAACGTGCTAATTTTAGCTCTAAAACTGATGATCCACCTACAAATGTGAACTGACGTTAAAAAATTAAAACATTTGAAAATGGACCATTTTTCACCTTTCTGAATCATGACGTAATGGGGGGGGGTGTTATCTCTTTATCAAAAATCAGCCGTTTTTGCTTGAACATTAAATGCCTTCAAATGGTATTTAATTCCCTTCCCAGGGTGAATAAACACTTTTTGCGACCTCAGAGTGAGTAAATTGGCCAATTTCATACACTTTTAACCATTCCACAAATCTTGTGTTCAGGGCCTCTGGAAGCATGAAAATCACTCCACACATGCTAATTTTAGCTCTAAAACTAATGATCCACCTACAAATGTGAACTGACGTTCAAAAATAAAACATTTGAAAATGGACCATTTTTCACCTTTCTGAAGCATAACGTAATGGGGGGGTGTTATATCTTTTGTCAAAAATCAGCCGTTTTTGCTTGAACATTAAATGCCTTCAAACGGTATTTAATTCCCTTCCCGGGGTGAAGAAACACTTTTTGAGACCTCAGAGTGAGTAAATTGGCCATATTCATGCACTTTTAACCATTCCACAAATCTTGTGTTTAGGGCCTCTGGAAGCATGAAAATCACTTTAAATGTGCTAATTTTAGCTCTAAAACTGATGATCCACCTACAAATGTGAACTGACGTTCATAAATAAAACATTTCAAAATGGACCATTTTTCACCTTTCAGAAGCATGACGTAAGGGGGTGTTATCTCTTTGTCAAAAATCAGCCGTTTTTGCTTGAACATTAAATGCCTCCAAATGGTATTTAATTCACTTCCCGGGGTGAAGAAACACTTTTTGCGACCTCAGAGTGAGTAAATTGGCCAATTTCATACACTTTTAACCATTCCACAAATCTTGTGTTCAGGGCCTCTGGAAGCATGAAAATCACTCCACACATGCTAATTTTAGCTCTAAAACTAATGATCCACCTACAAATGTGAACTGACGTTCAAAAATAAAACATTTGAAACTGGACCATTTTTCACCTTCCTGAAGCATGACGTAATGGGGGGGTGTTATCTCTTTTGTCAAAAATCAGCCATTTTTGCTTTAACATTAAATGCCTCCAAATAGTATTTAATACCCTTCCCGGGGTGAAGAAACACTTTTTGAGACCTCAGAGTGAGTAAATTGGCCATTTTCATGCACGTTTAACCATTCCACATATCTTGTGTTTAGGGCCCCTGGAAGCATGAAAATCACTTTAAACATGCTAATTTTAGCTCTAAAACTGATGATCCACCTACAAATGTGAACTGACGTTAAAAAATTAAAACATTTGAAAAGGGACCATTTTTCACCTTTCTGAAGCATGACGTAATGGGGGGGTGTTATATCTTTTGTCAAAAATCAGCCGTTTTTGCTTGAACATTAAATGCCTTCAAACGGTATTTAATTCCCTTCCCGGGGTGAAGAAACACTTTTTGAGACCTCAGAGTGAGTAAATTGGCCATATTCATGCACTTTTAACCATTCCACAAATCTTGTGTTTAGGGCCTCTGGAAGCATGAAAATCACTTTAAATGTGCTAATTTTAGCTCTAAAACTGATGATCCACCTACAAATGTGAACTGACGTTCATAAATAAAACATTTGAAAATGGACCATTTTTCACCTTTCTGAAGCATGACGTAATGGGGGGGGTGTTATCTCTTTTGTCAAAAATCTGCCGTTTTTGCTTTAACATTAAATGCCTCCAAATAGTATTTAATTCCCTTCCTGGGGTGAAGAAACACTTTTTGAGACCTCAGAGTGAGTAAATTGGCCATTTTCATGCACTTTTAACCATTCCACAAATCTTGTGTTTAGGGCCTCTGGAAGCATGAAAATCACTTTAAACGGGCTAATTTTAGCTCTAAAACTGATGATTCACCTACAAATGTGAACTGACGTTCATAAATAAAACATTTCAAAATGGACCATTTTTCACCTTTCAGAAGCATGACGTAATGGGGGGGTGTTATCTCTTTGTCAAAAATCAGCCGTTTTTGCTTGAACATTAAATGCCTCCAAATGGTATTTAATTCACTTCCCGGGGTGAAGAAACACTTTTTGCGACCTCAGAGTGAGTAAATTGGCCAATTTCATACACTTTTAACCATTCCACAAATCTTGTGTTCAGGGCCTCTGGAAGCATGAAAATCACTCCACACATGCTAATTTTAGCTCTAAAACTAATGATCCACCTACAAATGTGAACTGACGTTCAAAAATAAAACATTTGAAACTGGACCATTTTTCACCTTCCTGAAGCATGACGTAATGGGGGGGTGTTATCTCTTTTGTCAAAAATCAGCCATTTTTGCTTTAACATTAAATGCCTCCAAATAGTATTTAATACCCTTCCCGGGGTGAAGAAACACTTTTTGAGACCTCAGAGTGAGTAAATTGGCCATTTTCATGCACGTTTAACCATTCCACATATCTTGTGTTTAGGGCCCCTGGAAGCATGAAAATCACTTTAAACATGCTAATTTTAGCTCTAAAACTGATGATCCACCTATAAATGTGAACTGACGTTAAAAAATTAAAACATTTGAAAATGGACCATTTTTCACCTTTCTGAAGCATGACGTAATGGGGGGGTGTTATCTCTTTTGTCAAAAATCTGCCGTTTTTGCTTTAACATTAAATGCCTTCAAATGGTATTTAATTCACTTCCCGGGGTGAAGAAACACTTTTTGCGACCTCAGAGTGAGTAAATTGGCCAATTTCATACACTTTTAACCATTCCACAAATCTTGTGTTTAGGGCCTCTGGAAGCATGAAAATCACTTTAAACGTGCTAATTTTAGCTCTAAAACTGATGATCCACCTACAAATGTGAACTGACGTTCAAAAATAAAACATTTGAAAATGGACCATTTTTCACCTTTCTGAAGCATAACGTAATGGGGGGGTGTTATATCTTTTGTCAAAAATCAGCCGTTTTTGCTTGAACATTAAATGCCTTCAAATGGTATTTAATTCACTTCCCGGGGTGAAGAAACACTTTTTGCGACCTCAGA
This sequence comes from Lissotriton helveticus, assembly GCF_964261635.1. NCBI lineage: Eukaryota > Metazoa > Chordata > Amphibia > Caudata > Salamandridae > Lissotriton > Lissotriton helveticus. The sequence goes on along the minus strand of NC_136067.1, from coordinate 1,635,003 downwards.
GTGAGTAAATTGGCCAATTTCATACACTTTTAACCATTCCACAAATCTTGTGTTTAGGGCCTCTGGAAGCATGAAAATCACTTTAAACATGCTAATTTTAGCTCTAAAACTGATGATTCACCTACAAATGTGAACTGACGTTCATAAATAAAACATTTCAAAATGGACCATTTTTCACCTTTCAGAAGCATGACGTAATGGGGGGGTGTTATCTCTTTGTCAAAAATCAGCCGTTTTTGCTTGAACATTAAATGCCTCCAAATGGTATTTAATTCACTTCCCGGGGTGAAGAAACACTTTTTGCGACCTCAGAGTGAGTAAATTGGCCAATTTCATACACTTTTAACCATTCCACAAATCTTGTGTTCAGGGCCTCTGGAAGCATGAAAATCACTCCACACATGCTAATTTTAGCTCTAAAACTAATGATCCACCTACAAATGTGAACTGACGTTCAAAAATAAAACATTTGAAACTGGACCATTTTTCACCTTCCTGAAGCATGACGTAATGGGGGGGTGTTATCTCTTTTGTCAAAAATCAGCCATTTTTGCTTTAACATTAAATGCCTCCAAATAGTATTTAATACCCTTCCCGGGGTGAAGAAACACTTTTTGAGACCTCAGAGTGAGTAAATTGGCCATTTTCATGCACGTTTAACCATTCCACATATCTTGTGTTTAGGGCCCCTGGAAGCATGAAAATCACTTTAAACATGCTAATTTTAGCTCTAAAACTGATGATCCACCTACAAATGTGAACTGACGTTAAAAAATTAAAACATTTGAAAATGGACCATTTTTCACCTTTCTGAAGCATGAGGTAATGGGGGGGTGTTATCTCTTTTGTCAAAAATCTGCCGTTTTTGCTTTAACATTAAATGCCTCCAAATAGTATTTAATTCCCTTCCTGGGGTGAAGAAACACTTTTTGAGACCTCAGAGTGAGTAAATGGACCATTTTCATGCACTTTTAACCATTCCACATATCTTGTGTTTAGGGCCCCTGGAAGCATGAAAATCACTTTAAACATGCTAATTTTAGCTCTAAAACTGATGATCCACCTACAAATGTGAACTGACGTTCAAAAATAAAACATTTGAAAATGGACCATTTTTCACCTTTCTGAAGCATAACGTAATGGGGGGGTGTTATATCTTTTGTCAAAAATCAGCCGTTTTTGCTTGAACATTAAATGCCTTCAAACGGTATTTAATTCCCTTCCCGGGGTGAAGAAACACTTTTTGAGACCTCAGAGTGAGTAAATTGGCCATATTCATGCACTTTTAACCATTCCACAAATCTTGTGTTTAGGGCCTCTGGAAGCATGAAAATCACTTTAAACGTGCTAATTTTAGCTCTAAAACTGATGATCCACCTACAAATGTGAACTGACGTTAAAAAATTAAAACATTTGAAAATGGACCATTTTTCACCTTTCAGAAGCATGACGTAATGGGGGGGTGTTATCTCTTTTGTCAAAAATCTGCCGTTTTTGCTTTAACATTAAATGCCTCCAAATAGTATTTAATTCCCTTCCTGGGGTGAAGAAACACTTTTTGAGACCTCAGAGTGAGTAAATTGGCCATTTTCATGAACTTTTAACCATTCCACAAATCTTGTGTTTAGGGCCTCTGGAAGCATTAAATCACTTTAAACGTGCTAAGTTTAGCTCTAAAACTGATGATCCACCTACAAATGTGAACTGACGTTAAAAAATTAAAACATTTGAAAATGGACCATTTTTCACCTTTCTGAAGCATGACGTAATGGGGGGTGTTATCTCTTTGTCAAAAATCAGCCGTTTTTGCTTGAACATTAAATGCCTTCAAATGATATTTAATTCCCTTCCCAGGGTGAATAAACACTTTTTGAGACCTCAGAGTGAGTAAATTGACCATTTTCATGCACTTTTAACCATTCCACATATCTTGTGTTTAGGGCCCCTGGAAGCATGAAAATCACTTTAAACATGCTAATTTTAGCTCTAAAACTGATGATCCACCTACAAATGTGAACTGACGTTCAAAAATAAAACATTTGAAAATGGACCATTTTTCACCTTTCTGAAGCATAACGTAATGGGGGGGTGTTATATCTTTTGTCAAAAATCAGCCGTTTTTGCTTGAACATTAAATGCCTTCAAACGGTATTTAATTCCCTTCCCGGGGTGAAGAAACACTTTTTGCGACCTCAGAGTGAGTAAATTGGCCAATTTCATACACTTTTAACCATTCCACAAATCTTGTGTTCAGGGCCTCTGGAAGCATGAAAATCACTCCACACATGCTAATTTTAGCTCTAAAACTAATGATCCACCTACAAATGTGAACTGACGTTCAAAAATAAAACATTTGAAACTGGACCATTTTTCACCTTCCTGAAGCATGACGTAATGGGGGGGTGTTATCTCTTTTGTCAAAAATCAGCCATTTTTGCTTTAACATTAAATGACTCCAAATAGTATTTAATACCCTTCCCGGGGTGAAGAAACACTTTTTGAGACCTCAGAGTGAGTAAATTGGCCATTTTCATGCACGTTTAACCATTCCACATATCTTGTGTTTAGGGCCCCTGGAAGCATGAAAATCACTTTAAACATGCTAATTTTAGCTCTAAAACTGATGATCCACCTACAAATGTGAACTGACGTTAAAAAATTAAAACATTTGAAAATGGACCATTTTTCACCTTTCAGAAGCATGACGTAATGGGGGGGGTGTTATCTCTTTTGTCAAAAATCTGCCGTTTTTGCTTTAACATTAAATGCCTCCAAATAGTATTTAATTCCCTTCCTGGGGTGAAGAAACACTTTTTGAGACCTCAGAGTGATTAAATTGGCCATTTTCATGCACTTTTAACCATTCCACAAATCTTGTGTTTAGGGCCTCTGGAAGCATGAAAATCACTTTAAACGTGCTAAGTTTAGCTCTAAAACTGATGATCCACCTACAAATGTGAACTGACGTTAAAAAACTTAAAACATTTGAAAATGGACCATTTTTCACCTTTCTGAAGCATGACGTAATGGGGGGTGTTATCTCTTTGTCAAAAATCAGCCGTTTTTGCTTGAACATTAAATGCCTTCAAATGGTATTTAATTCCCTTCCCAGGGTGAATAAACACTTTTTGAGACCTCAGAGTGAGTAAACTGACCATTTTCATGCACTTTTAACCATTCCACCTATCTTGTGTTTAGGGCCCCTGGAAGCATGAAAATCACTTTAAACATGCTAATTTTAGCTCTAAAACTGATGATCCACCTACAAATGTGAACTGACGTTCAAAAATAAAACATTTGAAAATGGACCATTTTTCACCTTTCTGAAGCATAACGTAATGGGGGGGTGTTATATCTTTTGTCAAAAATCAGCCGTTTTTGCTTGAACATTAAATGCCTTCAAACGGTATTTAATTCCCTTCCCGGGGTGAAGAAACACTTTTTGAGACCTCAGAGTGAGTAAATTGGCCATATTCATGCACTTTTAACCATTCCACAAATCTTGTGTTTATTGCCTCTGGAAGCATGAAAATCACTTTAAACGTGCTAATTTTAGCTCTAAAACTGATGATCCACATACAAATGTGAACTGACGTTCATAAATAAAACATTTCAAAATGGACCATTTTTCACCTTTCAGAAGCATGACGTAATGGGGGGGTGTTATCTCTTTGTCAAAAATCAGCCGTTTTTGCTTGAACATTAAATGCCTCCAAATGGTATTTAATTCACTTCCCGGGGTGAAGAAACACTTTTTGCGACCTCAGAGTGAGTAAATTGGCCAATTTCATACACTTTTAACCATTCCACAAATCTTGTGTTCAGGGCCTCTGGAAGCATGAAAATCACTCCACACATGCTAATTTTAGCTCTAAAACTAATGATCCACCTACAAATGTGAACTGACGTTCAAAAATAAAACATTTGAAACTGGACCATTTTTCACCTTCCTGAAGCATGACGTAATGGGGTGGTGTTATCTCTTTTGGCAAAAATCAGCCGTTTTTGCTTGAACATTAAATGCCTCAAATGATATTTAATTCCCTTCCCGGGGTGAAGAAACACTTTTTGAGACCTCAGAGTGAGTAAATTGGCCATTTTCATGCACGTTTAACCATTCCACATATCTTGTGTTTAGGGCCCCTGGAAGCATGAAAATCACTTTAAACATGCTAATTTTAGCTCTAAAACTGATGATCCACCTACAAATGTGAACTGACGTTAAAAAATTAAAACATTTGAAAATGGACCATTTTTCACCTTTCTGAAGCATGACGTAATGGGGGGGTGTTATCTCTTTTGTCAAAAATCTGCCGTTTTTGCTTTAACATTAAATGCCTCCAAATAGTATTTAATTCCCTTCCTGGGGTGAAGAAACACTTTTTGAGACCTCAGAGTGAGTAAATTGGCCATTTTCATGCACTTTTAACCATTCCACAAATCTTGTGTTTAGGGCCTCTGGAAGCATGAAAATCACTTTAAACGTGCTAATTTTAGCTCTAAAACTGATGATCCACCTACAAATGTGAACTGACGTTAAAAAATTAAAACATTTGAAAATGGACCATTTTTCACCTTTCTCAATCATGACGTAATGGGGGGGGTGTTATCTCTTTATCAAAAATCAGCCGTTTTTGCTTGAACATTAAATGCCTTCAAATGGTATTTAATTCCCTTCCCAGGGTGAATAAACACTTTTTGAGACCTCAGAGTGAGTAAATGGACCATTTTCATGCACTTTTAACCATTCCACATATCTTGTGTTTAGGGCCCCTGGAAGCATGAAAATCACTTTAAACATGCTAATTTTAGCTCTAAAACTGATGATCCACCTACAAATGTGAACTGACGTTCAAAAATACAACATTTGAAAATGGACCATTTTTCACCTTTCTGAAGCATAACGTAATGGGGGGGTGTTATATCTTTTGTCAAAAATCAGCCGTTTTTGCTTGAACATTAAATGCCTTCAAATGGTATTTAATTCCCTTCCCGGGGTGAAGAAACACTTTTTGAGACCTCAGAGTGAGTAAATTGGCCATATTCATGCACTTTTAACCATTCCACAAATCTTGTGTTTAGGGCCTCTGGAAGCATGAAAATCACTTTAAACGTGCTAATTTTAGCTCTAAAACTGATGATCCACCTACAAATGTGAACTGACGTTCATAAATAAAACATTTCAAAATGGACCATTTTTCACCTTTCAGAAGCATGACGTAATGGGGGGGTGTTATCTCTTTATCAAAAATCAGCCGTTTTTGCTTGAACATTAAATGCCTTCAAATGGTATTTAATTCCCTTCCCAGGGTGAATAAACACTTTTTGAGACCTCAGAGTGAGTAAATTGACCATTTTCATGCACGTTTAACCATTCCACATATCTTGTGTTTAGGGCCCCTGGAAGCATGAAAATCACTTTAAACATGCAAATTTTAGCTCTAAAACTGATGATCCACCTACAAATGTGAACTGACGTTAAAAAATTAAAACATTTGAAAATGGACCATTTTTCACCTTTCTGAAGCATGACGTAATGGGGGGGTGTTATCTCTTTTGTCAAAAATCTGCCGTTTTTGCTTTAACATTAAATGCCTCCAAATAGTATTTAATTCCCTTCCTGGGGTGAAGAAACACTTTTTGAGACCTCAGAGTGAGTAAATTGGCCATTTTCATGCACTTTTAACCATTCCACAAATCTTGTGTTTAGGGCCTCTGGAAGCATGAAAATCACTTTAAACGTGCTAATTTTAGCTCTAAAACTGATGATCCACCTACAAATGTGAACTGACGTTAAAAAATTAAAACATTTGAAAATGGACCATTTTTCACCTTTCTCAATCATGACGTAATGGGGGGGTGTTATCTCTTTATCAAAAATCAGCCGTTTTTGCTTGAACATTAAATGCCTTCAAATGGTATTTAATTCCCTTCCCAGGGTGAATAAACACTTTTTGAGACCTCAGAGTGAGTAAATGGACCATTTTCATGCACTTTTAACCATTCCACATATCTTGTGTTTAGGGCCCCTGGAAGCATGAAATCACTTTAAACATGCTAATTTTAGCTCTAAAACTGATGATCCACCTACAAATGTGAACTGACGTTCATAAATAAAACATTTCAAAATGGACCATTTTTCACCTTTCAGAAGCATGACGTAATGGGGGGGTGTTATCTCTTTGTCAAAAATCAGCCGTTTTTGCTTGAACATTAAATGCCTTCAAATGGTATTTAATTCCCTTCCCAGGGTGAATAAACACTTTTTGAGACCTCAGAGTGAGTAAATTGACCATTTTCATGCACTTTTAACCATTCCACATATCTTGTGTTTAGGGCCCCTGGAAGCATGAAAATCACTTTAAACATGCTAATTTTAGCTCTAAAACTGATGATCCACCTACAAATGTGAACTGACGTTCAAAAATAAAACATTTGAAAATGGACCATTTTTCACCTTTCTGAAGCATAACGTAATGGGGGGGTGTTATCTCTTTTGTCAAAAATCTGCCGTTTTTGCTTTAACATTAAATGCCTCCAAATAATATTTAATTCCCTTCCCGGGGTGAAGAAACACTTTTTTAGACCTCAGAGTGAGTAAATTGGCCATTTTCATGCACGTTTAACCATTTCACATATCTTGTGTTTAGGGCCCCTGGAAGCATGAAAATCACTTTAAACATGCTAATTTTAGCTCTAAAACTGATGATCCACCTACAAATGTGAACTGACGTTAAAAAATTAAAACATTTGAAAATGGACCATTTTTCACCTCTCAGAAGCATGACGTAATGGGGGGGGTGTTATCTCTTTTGTCAAAAATCTGCCGTTTTTGCTTTAACATTAAATGCCTCCAAATAGTATTTAATTCCCTTCCTGGGGTGAAGAAACACTTTTTGAGACCTCAGAGTGAGTAAATTGGCCATTTTCATGAACTTTTAACCATTCCACAAATCTTGTGTTTAGGGCCTCTGGAAGCATGAAAATCACTTTAAACGTGCTAAGTTTAGCTCTAAAACTGATGATCCACCTACAAATGTGAACTGACGTTAAAAAATTAAAACATTTGAAAATGGACCATTTTTCACCTTTCTGAAGCATGACGTAATGGGGGGTGTTATCTCTTTGTCAAAAATCAGCCGTTTTTGCTTGAACATTAAATGCCTTCAAATGGTATTTAATTCCCTTCCCAGGGTGAATAAACACTTTTTGAGACCTCAGAGTGAGTAAATTGACCATTTTCATGCACTTTTAACCATTCCACATATCTTGTGTTTAGGGCCCCTGGAAGCATGAAAATCACTTTAAACATGCTAATTTTAGCTCTAAAACTGATGATCCACCTACAAATGTGAACTGACGTTCAAAAATAAAACATTTGAAAATGGACCATTTTTCACCTTTCTGAAGCATAACGTAATGGGGGGGTGTTATATCTTTTGTCAAAAATCAGCCGTTTTTGCTTGAACATTAAATGCCTTCAAACGGTATTTAATTCCCTTCCCGGGGTGAAGAAACCCTTTTTGAGACCTCAGAGTGAGTAAATTGGCCATATTCATGCACTTTTAACCATTCCACAAATCTTGTGTTTAGGGCCTCTGGAAGCATGAAAATCACTTTAAACGTGCTAATTTTAGCTCTAAAACTGATGATCCACCTACAAATGTGAACTGACGTTCATAAATAAAACATTTCAAAATGGACCATTTTTCACCTTTCAGAAGCATGACGTAATGGGGGGGTGTTATCTCTTTTGTCAAAAATCAGCCGTTTTTGCTTGAACATTAAATGCCTCCAAATGGTATTTAATTCACTTCCCGGGGTGAAGAAACACTTTTTGCGACCTCAGAGTGAGTAAATTGGCCAATTTCATACACTTTTAACCATTCCACAAATCTTGTGTTCAGGGCCTCTGGAAGCATGAAAATCACTCCACACATGCTAATTTTAGCTCTAAAACTAATGATCCACCTACAAATGTGAACTGACGTTCAAAAATAAAACATTTGAAACTGGACCATTTTTCACCTTTCTGAAGCATGACGTAATGGGGGGGTGTTATCTCTTTTGTCAAAAATCAGCTATTTTTGCTTTAACATTAAATGCCTCCAAATAGTATTTAATACCCTTCCCGGGGTGAAGAAACACTTTTTGAGACCTCAGAGTGAGTAAATTGGCCATTTTCATGCACGTTTAACCATTCCACATATCTTGTGTTTAGGGCCCCTGGAAGCATGAAAATCACTTTAAACATGCTAATTTTAGCTCTAAAACTGATGATCCACCTACAAATGTGAACTGACGTTAAAAAATTAAAACATTTGAAAATGGACCATTTTTCACCTTTCTGAAGCATGACGTAATGGGGGGGGGGTTATCTCTTTTGTCAAAAATCTGCCGTTTTTGCTTTAACATTAAATGCCTCCAAATGGTATTTAAATCACTTCCCGGGGTGAAGAAACACTTTTTGAGACCTCAGAGTGAGTAAATTGGCCAATTTCATACACTTTTAACCATTCCACAAATCTTGTGTTTAGGGCCTCTGGAAGCATGAAAATCACTTCACACATGCTAATTTTATCTCTAAAACTAATGATCCACCTACAAATGTGAACTGACGTTCAAAAATAAAACATTTGAAACTGGACCATTTTTCACCTTTCTGAAGCATGACGTAATGGGGGGGTGTTATCTCTTTTGTCAAAAATCTGCCGTTTTTGCTTTAACATTAAATGCCTCCAAATAGTATTTAATTCCCTTCCCGGGGTGAAGAAACACTTTTTGAGACCTCAGAGTGAGTAAATTGGCCATTTTCATGCACGTTTAACCATTCCACATATCTTGTGTTTAGGGCCCCTGGAAGCATGAAAATCACTTTAAACATGCTAATTTTAGCTCTAAAACTGATGATCCACCTACAAATGTGAACTGACGTTAAAAAATTAAAACATTTGAAAATGGACCATTTTTCACCTTTCAGAAGCATGACGTAATGGGGGGGGGGTGTTATCTCTTTTGTCAAAAATCTGCAGTTTTTGCTTTAACATTAAATGCCTCCAAATAGTATTTAATTCCCTTCCTGGGGTGAAGAAACACTTTTTGAGACCTCAGAGTGAGTAAATTGGCCATTTTCATGCACTTTTAACCATTCCACAAATCTTGTGTTTAGGGCCTCTGGAAGCATGAAAATCACTTTAAACGTGCTAAGTTTAGCTCTAAAACTGATGATCCACCTACAAATGTGAACTGACGTTAAAAAATTAAAACATTTGAAAATGGACCATTTTTCACCTTTCTGAAGCATGACGTAATGGGGGGTGTTATCTCTTTGTCAAAAATCAGCCGTTTTTGCTTGAACATTAAATGCCTTCAAATGGTATTTAATTCCCTTCCCAGGGTGAATAAACACTTTTTGAGACCTCAGAGTGAGTAAATTGACCATTTTCATGCACTTTTAACCATTCCACAAATCTTGTGTTTAGGGCCTCTGGAAGCATGAAAATCACTTTAAACGTGCTAATTTTAGCTCTAAAACTGATGATCCACCTACAAATGTGAACTGACGTTCATAAATAAAACATTTCAAAATGGACCATTTTTCACCTTTCAGAAGCATGACGTAATGGGGGGGTGTTATCTCTTTTGTCAAAAATCAGCCTTTTTTGCTTGAACATTAAATGCCTCCAAATGGTATTTAATTCACTTCCCGGGGTGAAGAAACACTTTTTGCGACCTCAGAGTGAGTAAATTGGCCAATTTCATACACTTTTAACCATTCCACAAATCTTGTGTTCAGGGCCTCTGGAAGCATGAAAATCACTCCACACATGCTAATTTTAGCTCTAAAACTAATGATCCACCTACAAATGTGAACTGACGTTCAAAAATAAAACATTTGAAACTGGACCATTTTTCACCTTTCTGAAGCATGACGTAATGGGGGGGTGTTATCTCTTTTGTCAAAAATCAGCTATTTTTGCTTTAACATTAAATGCCTCCAAATAGTATTTAATACCCTTCCCGGGGTGAAGAAACACTTTTTGAGACCTCAGAGTGAGCAAATTGGCCATTTTCATGCACGTTTAACCATTCCACATATCTTGTGTTTAGGGCCCCTGGAAGCATGAAAATCACTTTAAACATGCTAATTTTAGCTCTAAAACTGATGATCCACCTACAAATGTGAACTGACGTTAAAAAATTAAAACATTTGAAAATGGACCATTTTTCACCTTTCTGAAGCATGACGTAATGGGGGGGTGTTATCTCTTTTGTCAAAAATCTGCCGTTTTTGCTTTAACATTAAATGCCTCCAAATAGTATTTAATTCCCTTCCTGGGGTGAAGAAACACTTTTTGAGACCTCAGAGTGAGTAAATTGGCCATTTTCATGCACTTTTAACCATTCCACAAATCTTGTGTTTAGGGCCTCTGGAAGCATGAAAATCACTTTAAACTTGCTAATTTTAGCTCTAAAACTGATGATCCACCTACAAATGTGAACTGACGTTAAAAAATTAAAACATTTGAAAATGGACCATTTTTCACCTTTCTGAATCATGACGTAATGGGGGGGGTGTTATCTCTTTATCAAAAATCAGCCGTTTTTGCTTGAACATTAAATGCCTTCAAATGGTATTTAATTCCCTTCCCAGGGTGAATAAACACTTTTTGCGACCTCAGAGTGAGTAAATTGGCCAATTTCATACACTTTTAACCATTCCACAAATCTTGTGTTCAGGGCCTCTGGAAGCATGAAAATCACTCCACACATGCTAATTTTAGCTCTAAAACTAATGATCCACCTACAAATGTGAACTGACGTTCAAAAATAAAACATTTGAAAATGGACCATTTTTCACCTTTCTGAAGCATAACGTAATGGGGGGGTGTTATATCTTTTGTCAAAAATCAGCCGTTTTTGCTTGAACATTAAATGCCTTCAAACGGTATTTAATTCCCTTCCCGGGGTGAAGAAACACTTTTTGAGACCTCAGAGTGAGTAAATTGGCCATATTCATGCACTTTTAACCATTCCACAAATCTTGTGTTTAGGGCCTCTGGAAGCATGAAAATCACTTTAAATGTGCTAATTTTAGCTCTAAAACTGATGATCCACCTACAAATGTGAACTGACGTTCATAAATAAAACATTTCAAAATGGACCATTTTTCACCTTTCAGAAGCATGACGTAAGGGGGTGTTATCTCTTTGTCAAAAATCAGCCGTTTTTGCTTGAACATTAAATGCCTCCAAATGGTATTTAATTCACTTCCCGGGGTGAAGAAACACTTTTTGCGACCTCAGAGTGAGTAAATTGGCCAATTTCATACACTTTTAACCATTCCACAAATCTTGTGTTCAGGGCCTCTGGAAGCATGAAAATCACTCCACACATGCTAATTTTAGCTCTAAAACTAATGATCCACCTACAAATGTGAACTGACGTTCAAAAATAAAACATTTGAAACTGGACCATTTTTCACCTTCCTGAAGCATGACGTAATGGGGGGGTGTTATCTCTTTTGTCAAAAATCAGCCATTTTTGCTTTAACATTAAATGCCTCCAAATAGTATTTAATACCCTTCCCGGGGTGAAGAAACACTTTTTGAGACCTCAGAGTGAGTAAATTGGCCATTTTCATGCACTTTTAACCATTCCACAAATCTTGTGTTTAGGGCCTCTGGAAGCATGAAAATCACTTTAAACGTGCTAATTTTAGCTCTAAAACTGATGATTCACCTACAAATGTGAACTGACGTTCATAAATAAAACATTTCAAAATGGACCATTTTTCACCTTTAAGAAGCATGACGTAATGGGGGGGTGTTATCTCTTTGTCAAAAATCAGCCGTTTTTGCTTGAACATTAAATGCCTCCAAATGGTATTTAATTCACTTCCCGGGGTGAAGAAACACTTTTTGCGACCTCAGAGTGAGTAAATTGGCCAATTTCATACACTTTTAACCATTCCACAAATCTTGTGTTCAGGGCCTCTGGAAGCATGAAAATCACTCCACACATGCTAATTTTAGCTCTAAAACTAATGATCCACCTACAAATGTGAACTGACGTTCAAAAATAAAACATTTGAAAAAGGACCATTTTTCACCTTTCTGAAGCATAACGTAATGGGGGGGTGTTATATCTTTTGTCAAAAATCAGCCGTTTTTGCTTGAACATTAAATGCCTTCAAACGGTATTTAATTCCCTTCCCGGGGTGAAGAAACACTTTTTGAGACCTCAGAGTGAGTAAATTGGCCATATTCATGCACTTTTAACCATTCCACAAATCTTGTGTTTAGGGCCTCTGGAAGCATGAAAATCACTTTAAATGTGCTAATTTTAGCTCTAAAACTGATGATCCACCTACAAATGTGAACTGACGTTCATAAATAAAACATTTCAAAATGGACCATTTTTCACCTTTCAGAAGCATGACGTAATGGGGGGTGTTATCTCTTTTGTCAAAAATCAGCCGTTTTTGCTTGAACATTAAATGCCTCCAAATGGTATTTAATTCACTTCCCGGGGTGAAGAAACACTTTTTGCGACCTCAGAGTGAGTAAATTGGCCAATTTCATACACTTTTAACCATTCCACAAATCTTGTGTTCAGGGCCTCTGGAAGCATGAAAATCACTCCACACATGCTAATTTTAGCTCTAAAACTAATGATCCACCTACAAATGTGAACTGAGGTTCAAAAATAAAACATTTGAAACTAGACCATTTTTCACCTTTTTGAAGCATGACGTAATGGGGGGGTGTTATCTCTTTTGTCAAAAATCAGCTATTTTTGCTTTAACATTAAATGCCTCCAAATAGTATTTAACCCCTTCAGTGCTAATGACAAGGGTAACTCGTCATGGAGTTTCCATTGATTTCAATGGAAAGTCAATGGAAGTGCATCATGTGCCTTAGCAGCCAAGTGGTTAATACCCTTCCCGGGGTGAAGAAACACTTTTTGAGACCTCAGAGTGAGTAAATTGGCCATTTTCATGCACGTTTAACCATTCCACATATCTTGTGTTTAGGGCCCCTGGAAGCATGAAAATCACTTTAAACATGCTAATTTTAGCTCTAAAACTGATGATCCACCTACAAATGTGAACTGACGTTAAAAAATTAAAACATTTGAAAATGGACCATTTTTCACCTTTCTGAAGCATGACGTAATGGGGGGGTGTTATCTCTTTTGTCAAAAATCTGCCGTTTTTGCTTTAACATTAAATGCCTCCAAATAGTATTTAATTCCCTTCCTGGGGTGAAGAAACACTTTTTGAGACCTCAGAGTGAGTAAATTGGCCATTTTCATGCACTTTTAACCATTCCACAAATCTTGTGTTTAGGGCCTCTGGAAGCATGAAAATCACTTTAAACGTGCTAATTTTAGCTCTAAAACTGATGATCCACCTACAAATGTGAACTGACGTTAAAAAATTAAAACATTTGAAAATGGACCATTTTTCACCTTTCTGAATCATGACGTAATGGGGGGGGGTGTTATCTCTTTATCAAAAATCAGCCGTTTTTGCTTGAACATTAAATGCCTTCAAATGGTATTTAATTCCCTTCCCAGGGTGAATAAACACTTTTTGCGACCTCAGAGTGAGTAAATTGGCCAATTTCATACACTTTTAACCATTCCACAAATCTTGTGTTCAGGGCCTCTGGAAGCATGAAAATCACTCCACACATGCTAATTTTAGCTCTAAAACTAATGATCCACCTACAAATGTGAACTGACGTTCAAAAATAAAACATTTGAAAATGGACCATTTTTCACCTTTCTGAAGCATAACGTAATGGGGGGGTGTTATATCTTTTGTCAAAAATCAGCCGTTTTTGCTTGAACATTAAATGCCTTCAAACGGTATTTAATTCCCTTCCCGGGGTGAAGAAACACTTTTTGAGACCTCAGAGTGAGTAAATTGGCCATATTCATGCACTTTTAACCATTCCACAAATCTTGTGTTTAGGGCCTCTGGAAGCATGAAAATCACTTTAAATGTGCTAATTTTAGCTCTAAAACTGATGATCCACCTACAAATGTGAACTGACGTTCATAAATAAAACATTTCAAAATGGACCATTTTTCACCTTTCAGAAGCATGACGTAAGGGGGTGTTATCTCTTTGTCAAAAATCAGCCGTTTTTGCTTGAACATTAAATGCCTCCAAATGGTATTTAATTCACTTCCCGGGGTGAAGAAACACTTTTTGCGACCTCAGAGTGAGTAAATTGGCCAATTTCATACACTTTTAACCATTCCACAAATCTTGTGTTCAGGGCCTCTGGAAGCATGAAAATCACTCCACACATGCTAATTTTAGCTCTAAAACTAATGATCCACCTACAAATGTGAACTGACGTTCAAAAATAAAACATTTGAAACTGGACCATTTTTCACCTTCCTGAAGCATGACGTAATGGGGGGGTGTTATCTCTTTTGTCAAAAATCAGCCATTTTTGCTTTAACATTAAATGCCTCCAAATAGTATTTAATACCCTTCCCGGGGTGAAGAAACACTTTTTGAGACCTCAGAGTGAGTAAATTGGCCATTTTCATGCACGTTTAACCATTCCACATATCTTGTGTTTAGGGCCCCTGGAAGCATGAAAATCACTTTAAACATGCTAATTTTAGCTCTAAAACTGATGATCCACCTACAAATGTGAACTGACGTTAAAAAATTAAAACATTTGAAAAGGGACCATTTTTCACCTTTCTGAAGCATGACGTAATGGGGGGGTGTTATATCTTTTGTCAAAAATCAGCCGTTTTTGCTTGAACATTAAATGCCTTCAAACGGTATTTAATTCCCTTCCCGGGGTGAAGAAACACTTTTTGAGACCTCAGAGTGAGTAAATTGGCCATATTCATGCACTTTTAACCATTCCACAAATCTTGTGTTTAGGGCCTCTGGAAGCATGAAAATCACTTTAAATGTGCTAATTTTAGCTCTAAAACTGATGATCCACCTACAAATGTGAACTGACGTTCATAAATAAAACATTTGAAAATGGACCATTTTTCACCTTTCTGAAGCATGACGTAATAGGGGGGGTGTTATCTCTTTTGTCAAAAATCTGCCGTTTTTGCTTTAACATTAAATGCCTCCAAATAGTATTTAATTCCCTTCCTGGGGTGAAGAAACACTTTTTGAGACCTCAGAGTGAGTAAATTGGCCATTTTCATGCACTTTTAACCATTCCACAAATCTTGTGTTTAGGGCCTCTGGAAGCATGAAAATCACTTTAAACGTGCTAATTTTAGCTCTAAAACTGATGATTCACCTACAAATGTGAACTGACGTTCATAAATAAAACATTTCAAAATGGACCATTTTTCACCTTTCAGAAGCATGACGTAATGGGGGGGTGTTATCTCTTTGTCAAAAATCAGCCGTTTTTGCTTGAACATTAAATGCCTCCAAATGGTATTTAATTCACTTCCCGGGGTGAAGAAACACTTTTTGCGACCTCAGAGTGAGTAAATTGGCCAATTTCATACACTTTTAACCATTCCACAAATCTTGTGTTCAGGGCCTCTGGAAGCATGAAAATCACTCCACACATGCTAATTTTAGCTCTAAAACTAATGATCCACCTACAAATGTGAACTGACGTTCAAAAATAAAACATTTGAAACTGGACCATTTTTCACCTTCCTGAAGCATGACGTAATGGGGGGGTGTTATCTCTTTTGTCAAAAATCAGCCATTTTTGCTTTAACATTAAATGCCTCCAAATAGTATTTAATACCCTTCCCGGGGTGAAGAAACACTTTTTGAGACCTCAGAGTGAGTAAATTGGCCATTTTCATGCACGTTTAACCATTCCACATATCTTGTGTTTAGGGCCCCTGGAAGCATGAAAATCACTTTAAACATGCTAATTTTAGCTCTAAAACTGATGATCCACCTATAAATGTGAACTGACGTTAAAAAATTAAAACATTTGAAAATGGACCATTTTTCACCTTTCTGAAGCATGACGTAATGGGGGGGTGTTATCTCTTTTGTCAAAAATCTGCCGTTTTTGCTTTAACATTAAATGCCTTCAAATGGTATTTAATTCACTTCCCGGGGTGAAGAAACACTTTTTGCGACCTCAGAGTGAGTAAATTGGCCAATTTCATACACTTTTAACCATTCCACAAATCTTGTGTTTAGGGCCTCTGGAAGCATGAAAATCACTTTAAACGTGCTAATTTTAGCTCTAAAACTGATGATCCACCTACAAATGTGAACTGACGTTCAAAAATAAAACATTTGAAAATGGACCATTTTTCACCTTTCTGAAGCATAACGTAATGGGGGGGTGTTATATCTTTTGTCAAAAATCAGCCGTTTTTGCTTGAACATTAAATGCCTTCAAATGGTATTTAATTCACTTCCCGGGGTGAAGAAACACTTTTTGCGACCTCAGAGTGAGTAAATTGGCCAATTTCATACACTTTTAACCATTCCACAAATCTTGTGTTTAGGGCCTCTGGAAGCATGAAAATCACTTTAAACATGCTAATTTTAGCTCTAAAACTGATGATTCACCTACAAATGTGAACTGACGTTCATAAATAAAACATTTCAAAATGGACCATTTTTCACCTTTCAGAAGCATGACGTAATGGGGGGGTGTTATCTCTTTGTCAAAAATCAGCCGTTTTTGCTTGAACATTAAATGCCTCCAAATGGTATTTAATTCACTTCCCGGGGTGAAGAAACACTTTTTGCGACCTCAGAGTGAGTAAATTGGCCAATTTCATACACTTTTAACCATTCCACAAATCTTGTGTTCAGGGCCTCTGGAAGCATGAAAATCACTCCACACATGCTAATTTTAGCTCTAAAACTAATGATCCACCTACAAATGTGAACTGACGTTCAAAAATAAAACATTTGAAACTGGACCATTTTTCACCTTCCTGAAGCATGACGTAATGGGGGGGTGTTATCTCTTTTGTCAAAAATCAGCCATTTTTGCTTTAACATTAAATGCCTCCAAATAGTATTTAATACCCTTCCCGGGGTGAAGAAACACTTTTTGAGACCTCAGAGTGAGTAAATTGGCCATTTTCATGCACGTTTAACCATTCCACATATCTTGTGTTTAGGGCCCCTGGAAGCATGAAAATCACTTTAAACATGCTAATTTTAGCTCTAAAACTGATGATCCACCTACAAATGTGAACTGACGTTAAAAAATTAAAACATTTGAAAATGGACCATTTTTCACCTTTCTGAAGCATGAGGTAATGGGGGGGTGTTATCTCTTTTGTCAAAAATCTGCCGTTTTTGCTTTAACATTAAATGCCTCCAAATAGTATTTAATTCCCTTCCTGGGGTGAAGAAACACTTTTTGAGACCTCAGAGTGAGTAAATGGACCATTTTCATGCACTTTTAACCATTCCACATATCTTGTGTTTAGGGCCCCTGGAAGCATGAAAATCACTTTAAACATGCTAATTTTAGCTCTAAAACTGATGATCCACCTACAAATGTGAACTGACGTTCAAAAATAAAACATTTGAAAATGGACCATTTTTCACCTTTCTGAAGCATAACGTAATGGGGGGGTGTTATATCTTTTGTCAAAAATCAGCCGTTTTTGCTTGAACATTAAATGCCTTCAAACGGTATTTAATTCCCTTCCCGGGGTGAAGAAACACTTTTTGAGACCTCAGAGTGAGTAAATTGGCCATATTCATGCACTTTTAACCATTCCACAAATCTTGTGTTTAGGGCCTCTGGAAGCATGAAAATCACTTTAAACGTGCTAATTTTAGCTCTAAAACTGATGATCCACCTACAAATGTGAACTGACGTTAAAAAATTAAAACATTTGAAAATGGACCATTTTTCACCTTTCAGAAGCATGACGTAATGGGGGGGTGTTATCTCTTTTGTCAAAAATCTGCCGTTTTTGCTTTAACATTAAATGCCTCCAAATAGTATTTAATTCCCTTCCTGGGGTGAAGAAACACTTTTTGAGACCTCAGAGTGAGTAAATTGGCCATTTTCATGAACTTTTAACCATTCCACAAATCTTGTGTTTAGGGCCTCTGGAAGCATTAAATCACTTTAAACGTGCTAAGTTTAGCTCTAAAACTGATGATCCACCTACAAATGTGAACTGACGTTAAAAAATTAAAACATTTGAAAATGGACCATTTTTCACCTTTCTGAAGCATGACGTAATGGGGGGTGTTATCTCTTTGTCAAAAATCAGCCGTTTTTGCTTGAACATTAAATGCCTTCAAATGATATTTAATTCCCTTCCCAGGGTGAATAAACACTTTTTGAGACCTCAGAGTGAGTAAATTGACCATTTTCATGCACTTTTAACCATTCCACATATCTTGTGTTTAGGGCCCCTGGAAGCATGAAAATCACTTTAAACATGCTAATTTTAGCTCTAAAACTGATGATCCACCTACAAATGTGAACTGACGTTCAAAAATAAAACATTTGAAAATGGACCATTTTTCACCTTTCTGAAGCATAACGTAATGGGGGGGTGTTATATCTTTTGTCAAAAATCAGCCGTTTTTGCTTGAACATTAAATGCCTTCAAACGGTATTTAATTCCCTTCCCGGGGTGAAGAAACACTTTTTGCGACCTCAGAGTGAGTAAATTGGCCAATTTCATACACTTTTAACCATTCCACAAATCTTGTGTTCAGGGCCTCTGGAAGCATGAAAATCACTCCACACATGCTAATTTTAGCTCTAAAACTAATGATCCACCTACAAATGTGAACTGACGTTCAAAAATAAAACATTTGAAACTGGACCATTTTTCACCTTCCTGAAGCATGACGTAATGGGGGGGTGTTATCTCTTTTGTCAAAAATCAGCCATTTTTGCTTTAACATTAAATGACTCCAAATAGTATTTAATACCCTTCCCGGGGTGAAGAAACACTTTTTGAGACCTCAGAGTGAGTAAATTGGCCATTTTCATGCACGTTTAACCATTCCACATATCTTGTGTTTAGGGCCCCTGGAAGCATGAAAATCACTTTAAACATGCTAATTTTAGCTCTAAAACTGATGATCCACCTACAAATGTGAACTGACGTTAAAAAATTAAAACATTTGAAAATGGACCATTTTTCACCTTTCAGAAGCATGACGTAATGGGGGGGGTGTTATCTCTTTTGTCAAAAATCTGCCGTTTTTGCTTTAACATTAAATGCCTCCAAATAGTATTTAATTCCCTTCCTGGGGTGAAGAAACACTTTTTGAGACCTCAGAGTGATTAAATTGGCCATTTTCATGCACTTTTAACCATTCCACAAATCTTGTGTTTAGGGCCTCTGGAAGCATGAAAATCACTTTAAACGTGCTAAGTTTAGCTCTAAAACTGATGATCCACCTACAAATGTGAACTGACGTTAAAAAACTTAAAACATTTGAAAATGGACCATTTTTCACCTTTCTGAAGCATGACGTAATGGGGGGTGTTATCTCTTTGTCAAAAATCAGCCGTTTTTGCTTGAACATTAAATGCCTTCAAATGGTATTTAATTCCCTTCCCAGGGTGAATAAACACTTTTTGAGACCTCAGAGTGAGTAAACTGACCATTTTCATGCACTTTTAACCATTCCACCTATCTTGTGTTTAGGGCCCCTGGAAGCATGAAAATCACTTTAAACATGCTAATTTTAGCTCTAAAACTGATGATCCACCTACAAATGTGAACTGACGTTCAAAAATAAAACATTTGAAAATGGACCATTTTTCACCTTTCTGAAGCATAACGTAATGGGGGGGTGTTATATCTTTTGTCAAAAATCAGCCGTTTTTGCTTGAACATTAAATGCCTTCAAACGGTATTTAATTCCCTTCCCGGGGTGAAGAAACACTTTTTGAGACCTCAGAGTGAGTAAATTGGCCATATTCATGCACTTTTAACCATTCCACAAATCTTGTGTTTATTGCCTCTGGAAGCATGAAAATCACTTTAAACGTGCTAATTTTAGCTCTAAAACTGATGATCCACATACAAATGTGAACTGACGTTCATAAATAAAACATTTCAAAATGCACCATTTTTCACCTTTCAGAAGCATGACGTAATGGGGGGGTGTTATCTCTTTGTCAAAAATCAGCCGTTTTTGCTTGAACATTAAATGCCTCCAAATGGTATTTAATTCACTTCCCGGGGTGAAGAAACACTTTTTGCGACCTCAGAGTGAGTAAATTGGCCAATTTCATACACTTTTAACCATTCCACAAATCTTGTGTTCAGGGCCTCTGGAAGCATGAAAATCACTCCACACATGCTAATTTTAGCTCTAAAACTAATGATCCACCTACAAATGTGAACTGACGTTCAAAAATAAAACATTTGAAACTGGACCATTTTTCACCTTCCTGAAGCATGACGTAATGGGGTGGTGTTATCTCTTTTGGCAAAAATCAGCCGTTTTTGCTTGAACATTAAATGCCTCAAATGATATTTAATTCCCTTCCCGGGGTGAAGAAACACTTTTTGAGACCTCAGAGTGAGTAAATTGGCCATTTTCATGCACGTTTAACCATTCCACATATCTTGTGTTTAGGGCCCCTGGAAGCATGAAAATCACTTTAAACATGCTAATTTTAGCTCTAAAACTGATGATCCACCTACAAATGTGAACTGACGTTAAAAAATTAAAACATTTGAAAATGGACCATTTTTCACCTTTCTGAAGCATGACGTAATGGGGGGGTGTTATCTCTTTTGTCAAAAATCTGCCGTTTTTGCTTTAACATTAAATGCCTCCAAATAGTATTTAATTCCCTTCCTGGGGTGAAGAAACACTTTTTGAGACCTCAGAGTGAGTAAATTGGCCATTTTCATGCACTTTTAACCATTCCACAAATCTTGTGTTTAGGGCCTCTGGAAGCATGAAAATCACTTTAAACGTGCTAATTTTAGCTCTAAAACTGATGATCCACCTACAAATGTGAACTGACGTTAAAAAATTAAAACATTTGAAAATGGACCATTTTTCACCTTTCTCAATCATGACGTAATGGGGGGGGTGTTATCTCTTTATCAAAAATCAGCCGTTTTTGCTTGAACATTAAATGCCTTCAAATGGTATTTAATTCCCTTCCCAGGGTGAATAAACACTTTTTGAGACCTCAGAGTGAGTAAATGGACCATTTTCATGCACTTTTAACCATTCCACATATCTTGTGTTTAGGGCCCCTGGAAGCATGAAAATCACTTTAAACATGCTAATTTTAGCTCTAAAACTGATGATCCACCTACAAATGTGAACTGACGTTCAAAAATACAACATTTGAAAATGGACCATTTTTCACCTTTCTGAAGCATAACGTAATGGGGGGGTGTTATATCTTTTGTCAAAAATCAGCCGTTTTTGCTTGAACATTAAATGCCTTCAAATGGTATTTAATTCCCTTCCCGGGGTGAAGAAACACTTTTTGAGACCTCAGAGTGAGTAAATTGGCCATATTCATGCACTTTTAACCATTCCACAAATCTTGTGTTTAGGGCCTCTGGAAGCATGAAAATCACTTTAAACGTGCTAATTTTAGCTCTAAAACTGATGATCCACCTACAAATGTGAACTGACGTTCATAAATAAAACATTTCAAAATGGACCATTTTTCACCTTTCAGAAGCATGACGTAATGGGGGGGTGTTATCTCTTTATCAAAAATCAGCCGTTTTTGCTTGAACATTAAATGCCTTCAAATGGTATTTAATTCCCTTCCCAGGGTGAATAAACACTTTTTGAGACCTCAGAGTGAGTAAATTGACCATTTTCATGCACGTTTAACCATTCCACATATCTTGTGTTTAGGGCCCCTGGAAGCATGAAAATCACTTTAAACATGCAAATTTTAGCTCTAAAACTGATGATCCACCTACAAATGTGAACTGACGTTAAAAAATTAAAACATTTGAAAATGGACCATTTTTCACCTTTCTGAAGCATGACGTAATGGGGGGGTGTTATCTCTTTTGTCAAAAATCTGCCGTTTTTGCTTTAACATTAAATGCCTCCAAATAGTATTTAATTCCCTTCCTGGGGTGAAGAAACACTTTTTGAGACCTCAGAGTGAGTAAATTGGCCATTTTCATGCACTTTTAACCATTCCACAAATCTTGTGTTTAGGGCCTCTGGAAGCATGAAAATCACTTTAAACGTGCTAATTTTAGCTCTAAAACTGATGATCCACCTACAAATGTGAACTGACGTTAAAAAATTAAAACATTTGAAAATGGACCATTTTTCACCTTTCTCAATCATGACGTAATGGGGGGGGTGTTATCTCTTTATCAAAAATCAGCCGTTTTTGCTTGAACATTAAATGCCTTCAAATGGTATTTAATTCCCTTCCCAGGGTGAATAAACACTTTTTGAGACCTCAGAGTGAGTAAATGGACCATTTTCATGCACTTTTAACCATTCCACATATCTTGTGTTTAGGGCCCCTGGAAGCATGAAATCACTTTAAACATGCTAATTTTAGCTCTAAAACTGATGATCCACCTACAAATGTGAACTGACGTTCATAAATAAAACATTTCAAAATGGACCATTTTTCACCTTTCAGAAGCATGACGTAATGGGGGGGTGTTATCTCTTTGTCAAAAATCAGCCGTTTTTGCTTGAACATTAAATGCCTTCAAATGGTATTTAATTCCCTTCCCAGGGTGAATAAACACTTTTTGAGACCTCAGAGTGAGTAAATTGACCATTTTCATGCACTTTTAACCATTCCACATATCTTGTGTTTAGGGCCCCTGGAAGCATGAAAATCACTTTAAACATGCTAATTTTAGCTCTAAAACTGATGATCCACCTACAAATGTGAACTGACGTTCAAAAATAAAACATTTGAAAATGGACCATTTTTCACCTTTCTGAAGCATAACGTAATGGGGGGGTGTTATCTCTTTTGTCAAAAATCTGCCGTTTTTGCTTTAACATTAAATGCCTCCAAATAATATTTAATTCCCTTCCCGGGGTGAAGAAACACTTTTTTAGACCTCAGAGTGAGTAAATTGGCCATTTTCATGCACGTTTAACCATTTCACATATCTTGTGTTTAGGGCCCCTGGAAGCATGAAAATCACTTTAAACATGCTAATTTTAGCTCTAAAACTGATGATCCACCTACAAATGTGAACTGACGTTAAAAAATTAAAACATTTGAAAATGGACCATTTTTCACCTCTCAGAAGCATGACGTAATGGGGGGGGTGTTATCTCTTTTGTCAAAAATCTGCCGTTTTTGCTTTAACATTAAATGCCTCCAAATAGTATTTAATTCCCTTCCTGGGGTGAAGAAACACTTTTTGAGACCTCAGAGTGAGTAAATTGGCCATTTTCATGAACTTTTAACCATTCCACAAATCTTGTGTTTAGGGCCTCTGGAAGCATGAAAATCACTTTAAACGTGCTAAGTTTAGCTCTAAAACTGATGATCCACCTACAAATGTGAACTGACGTTAAAAAATTAAAACATTTGAAAATGGACCATTTTTCACCTTTCTGAAGCATGACGTAATGGGGGGTGTTATCTCTTTGTCAAAAATCAGCCGTTTTTGCTTGAACATTAAATGCCTTCAAATGGTATTTAATTCCCTTCCCAGGGTGAATAAACACTTTTTGAGACCTCAGAGTGAGTAAATTGACCATTTTCATGCACTTTTAACCATTCCACATATCTTGTGTTTAGGGCCCCTGGAAGCATGAAAATCACTTTAAACATGCTAATTTTAGCTCTAAAACTGATGATCCACCTACAAATGTGAACTGACGTTCAAAAATAAAACATTTGAAAATGGACCATTTTTCACCTTTCTGAAGCATAACGTAATGGGGGGGTGTTATATCTTTTGTCAAAAATCAGCCGTTTTTGCTTGAACATTAAATGCCTTCAAACGGTATTTAATTCCCTTCCCGGGGTGAAGAAACCCTTTTTGAGACCTCAGAGTGAGTAAATTGGCCATATTCATGCACTTTTAACCATTCCACAAATCTTGTGTTTAGGGCCTCTGGAAGCATGAAAATCACTTTAAACGTGCTAATTTTAGCTCTAAAACTGATGATCCACCTACAAATGTGAACTGACGTTCATAAATAAAACATTTCAAAATGGACCATTTTTCACCTTTCAGAAGCATGACGTAATGGGGGGGTGTTATCTCTTTTGTCAAAAATCAGCCGTTTTTGCTTGAACATTAAATGCCTCCAAATGGTATTTAATTCACTTCCCGGGGTGAAGAAACACTTTTTGCGACCTCAGAGTGAGTAAATTGGCCAATTTCATACACTTTTAACCATTCCACAAATCTTGTGTTCAGGGCCTCTGGAAGCATGAAAATCACTCCACACATGCTAATTTTAGCTCTAAAACTAATGATCCACCTACAAATGTGAACTGACGTTCAAAAATAAAACATTTGAAACTGGACCATTTTTCACCTTTCTGAAGCATGACGTAATGGGGGGGTGTTATCTCTTTTGTCAAAAATCAGCTATTTTTGCTTTAACATTAAATGCCTCCAAATAGTATTTAATACCCTTTCCGGGGTGAAGAAACACTTTTTGAGACCTCAGAGTGAGTAAATTGGCCATTTTCATGCACGTTTAACCATTCCACATATCTTGTGTTTAGGGCCCCTGGAAGCATGAAAATCACTTTAAACATGCTAATTTTTGCTCTAAAACTGATGATCCACCTACAAATGTGAACTGACGTTAAAAAATTAAAACATTTGAAAATGGACCATTTTTCACCTTTCTGAAGCATGACGTAATGGGGGGGTGTTATCTCTTTTGTCAAAAATCTGCCGTTTTTGCTTTAACATTAAATGCCTCCAAATAGTATTTAATTCCCTTCCTGGGGTGAAGAAACACTTTTTGAGACCTCAGAGTGAGTAAATTGGCCATTTTCATGCACTTTTAACCATTCCACAAATCTTGTGTTTAGGGCCTCTGGAAGCATGAAAATCACTTTAAACGTGCTAATTTTAGCTCTAAAACTGATGATCCACCTACAAATGTGAACTGACGTTAAAAAATTAAAACATTTGAAAATGGACCATTTTTCACCTTTCTGAATCATGACGTAATGGGGGGGGGTGTTATCTCTTTATCAAAAATCAGCCGTTTTTGCTTGAACATTAAATGCCTTCAAATGGTATTTAATTCCCTTCCCAGGGTGAATAAACACTTTTTGAGACCTCAGAGTGAGTAAATGGACCATTTTCATGCACTTTTAACCATTCCTCATATCTTGTGTTTAAGGCCCCTGGAAGCATGAAAATCACTTTAAACATGCTAATTTTAGCTCTAAAACTGATGATCCACCTACAAATGTGAACTGACGTTCAAAAATAAAACATTTGAAAATGGACCATTTTTCACCTTTCTGAAGCATAACGTAATGGGGGGGTGTTATATCTTTTGTCAAAAATCAGCCGTTTTTGCTTGAACATTAAATGCCTTCAAATGGTATTTAATTCACTTCCCGGGGTGAAGAAACACTTTTTGCGACCTCAGAGTGAGTAAATTGGCCAATTTCATACACTTTTAACCATTCCACAAATCTTGTGTTTAGGGCCTCTGGAAGCATGAAAATCACTTTAAACGTGCTAATTTTAGCTCTAAAACTGATGATTCACCTACAAATGTGAACTGACGTTCAAAAATAAAACATTTGAAACTGGACCATTTTTCACCTTCCTGAAGCATGACGTAATGGGGGGGTGTTATCTCTTTTGTCAAAAATCAGCCATTTTTGCTTTAACATTAAATGCCTCCAAATAGTATTTAATACCCTTCCCGGGGTGAAGAAACACTTTTTGAGACCTCAGAGTGAGTAAATTGGCCATTTTCATGCACGTTTAACCATTCCACATAGCTTGTGTTTAGGGCCCCTGGAAGCATGAAAATCACTTAAAACATGCTAATTTTAGCTCTAAAACTGATGATCCACCTACAAATGTGAACTGACGTTAAAAAATTAAAACATTTGAAAATGGACCATTTTTCACCTTTCTGAAGCATGACGTAATGGGGGGGTGTTATCTCTTTTGTCAAAAATCTGCAGTTTTTGCTTTAACATTAAATGCCTCCAAATAGTATTTAATTCCCTTCCTGGGGTGAAGAAACACTTTTTGAGACCTCAGAGTGAGTAAATTGGCCATTTTCATGCACTTTTAACCATTCCACAAATCTTGTGTTTAGGGCCTCTGGAAGCATGAAAATCACTTTAAACGTGCTAATTTTAGCTCTAAAACTGATGATCCACCTACAAATGTGAACTGACGTTAAAAAATTAAAACATTTGAAAATGGACCATTTTTCACCTTTCTGAATCATGACGTAATGGGGGGGGTGTTATCTCTTTATCAAAAATCAGCCGTTTTTGCTTGAACATTAAATGCCTTCAAATGGTATTTAATTCCCTTCCCAGGGTGAATAAACACTTTTTGAGACCTCAGAGTGAGTAAATGGACCATTTTCATGCACTTTTAACCATTCCACATATCTTGTGTTTAGGGCCCCTGGAAGCATGAAAATCACTTTAAACATGCTAATTTTAGCTCTAAAACTGATGATCCACCTACAAATGTGAACTGACGTTCAAAAATAAAACATTTGAAAATGGACCATTTTTCACCTTTCTGAAGCATAACGTAATGGGGGGGTGTTATATCTTTTGTCAAAAATCAGCCGTTTTTGCTTGAACATTAAATGCCTTCAAATGGTATTTAATTCCCTTCCCGGGGTGAAGAAACACTTTTTGAGACCTCAGAGTGAGTAAATTGGCCATATTCATGCACTTTTAACCATTCCACAAATCTTGTGTTTAGGGCCTCTGGAAGCATGAAAATCACTTTAAACGTGCTAATTTTAGCTCTAAAACTGATGATCCACCTACAAATGTGAACTGACGTTCATAAATAAAACATTTCAAAATGGACCATTTTTCACCTTTCAGAAGCATGACGTAATGGGGGGGTGTTATCTCTTTGTCAAAAATCAGCCGTTTTTGCTTGAACATTAAATGCCTTCAAATGGTATTTAATTCCCTTCCCAGGGTGAATAAACACTTTTTGAGACCTCAGAGTGAGTAAATTGACCATTTTCATGCACTTTTAACCATTCCACATATCTTGTGTTTAGGGCCCCTGGAAGCATGAAAATCACTTTAAACATGCTAATTTTAGCTCTAAAACTCATGATCCACCTACAAATGTGAACTGACGTTCAAAAATAAAACATTTGAAAATGGACCATTTTTCACCTTTCTGAAGCATAACGTAATGGGGGGGTGTTATATCTTTTGTCAAAAATCAGCCGTTTTTGCTTGAACATTAAATGCCTTCAAATGGTATTTAATTCCCTTCCCGGGGTGAAGAAACACTTTTTGAGACCTCAGAGTGAGTAAATTGGCCATATTCATGCACTTTTAACCATTCCACAAATCTTGTGTTTAGGGCCTCTGGAAGCATGAAAATCACTTTAAACGTGCTAATTTTAGCTCTAAAACTGATGATCCACCTACAAATGTGAACTGACGTTAAAAAACTGTAAACATTCGAAAATGGACCATTTTTCACCTTTCTGAATTGTGGTAAATAAATAAATAATACCCTATTTTTGACTAGACTTATAGCATAACAGATAGCTCAATAAATAAGAGTCAAGATTCGAGGTAGTAGGAGTTTCTGCAGGTTTATTACAGCATAAGGACAGGGTCAGGACAACCTGCATGGGAACAGGACAATAAGGCCCGACAGGACAACTGGGGCCCAGCAGCTGCCGGGGCTGGGTCTGGGATGAGCGCGCTAACATTCAATAACAAAACATTGACTTATATACATAGCGCAAACACATAGCATTACATTGCAGTAGGCGTAGCAGTAGGTGGAGTAGAAGGCGTGACGCGTAGCAGTCGCGAGAGATAACAGAAATAAGAGGTGTAACTGGGAGTTTACTTAGACATGTGATGCAAAACGTAACAGAATATGTCATGAATGGGCGGACACATAGGAGGGGGCTACCTAAGGAGCAGGGACCTCTAACCTAATGGTGCGCGAAAACTGGCAATGACGTGTTACTAGGAGAAGCTGGGGGCTACGAACTCTGTGCTAGGAGCAGAGACTAGAGTCTGGAGGGTCGGAGCGACATGTACCTAAACCCTATCTGATATCTAATGTTTAGGGAACATGTTGTTATAAACTAGAAGTCATGAGGGGAGAGGCTAACCTGATTTCTAAGACTGGACCATGCATTATTCTATATGTAGTGCGTGAAGAATATTAAATGACCATTAAATACAGTATTTCTCTAACGTGGAGACGAGAAGGCTAGACAATGACGGAAACTATTGATGCAGTTCAGTAGCTTAGGAATGCAGAGGAGGAGGACTGAACTGATAGCAAGAACTATAACATACTTTTGGCAGACTCAGAGGCAGAGCCGGGGTGCACCGGGCACTGCGAGGCAGGAAGTAAGTGAAGGGTCGAGGATACAGGTGGGGGCTGTATCGCTCCTTAGCGAGGCTTTCAGGAGACAGGAGCTGAATCTGTGGTCCGGGCCCTTTTGAGGCCTGGAAACGGAGACTTTATAATTGAATAACGTGCACACTGAGAAACGTGGCAACATTACTTACATAGGCCTGATATTCGTAGTATTCACGAGGACTGGAAACTAACATACTAGAGGTGGACACAACTGTAATTGCGTCTTTAATCAGAAATGGGGAATAACATATGCATATTGATCATGCACACATAACATATGATGGATGAGGCGTAGGGACACAGAACATGGCAAAATTTACTTTTCCACATTCCCTCCTTGTCACTACGTTTCCATCAGGAAACATCAATATTCATGATACCGTCTATCATTTCATACAGTACCATTTGCTCGTCTCGAATTGTCTTGGAACGGGATTTAGAACAGGGCTTGGGACGGGGAATACAAGAGGTAGCACACATGCTGCAAATCGCAGGGCCACATTGTATACAGAGGCAGCAGCTAAATATAATCGCTACTGCAATACCTAGAAAGGACAGGACTTTCCATCCCCATGCGGAAATTATATTCCAGAACCAACCGGACCATGTCCAGGTGCCTGGATCTTGGTGTAACAGATGGGCAATTTTATGGAGTCTGGTTATAGCTGAATAAACAGACGGCGCGTTATTTGGAATGAAAATACAACAACTGGATCCGAGAACTCTACAGGCCCCGCCCCTATCGGCCAGTATGACGTCAAGGACGAGACGATTCTGTAAAACGACAATTCTCATAAAGGATTGCTCTTCAGTTAAGTTACCTAGAGCGGAGGCAGTCTCATCTACTACTGCTTCAAGGGTTCTTGTTAACCTACGAATGAGCTTACTATTTACAACTGTACCTAAATAAGGGAAAACACCTTTATCAATATCAATGAATTGCTCTGCGGCGGTTTCAGTATAATCGACAATCGGGAGATTTCTCTTGTGTCTAGTGTGTACTAAGAAAGAATTCCTATGATAATCAGGTGGGGCTAGGAAAACAGGTGGCAGTAGGAAAGCAATGTAACAGGTTCCCTCCCAATCGAGGGGCAGACGGACATATGCAGTTTGACCACAAATAAAATAAGAATGACGTGAAGCTTTGAAAATAGATTTCCTACTGTCACTATACTGGATAACAGTAGTACATTCACTATGACCTATATGTACAGAACCATAACTACGGACACATAATTCGCCTTTGACTGGTAGTACTGAAATAGCGGGTGAGTCTGGAGTAGTATCAGACTGAACATTCAGAACCATGAAATTCGACGAATAATTTCCTAAATTATATACTTCGTTTTCTAAATCTAAACCTGTTCTGTGGGGGAAACCTTGCTTGTCTGGGAAACATGTACTGTTAAGAAAAGACATATCTGTTGAGGATGACGTTAACGTGGACCATGCTCCACACGAACCATTGTGTGAGAATGGATAAGGAAAGAGTGGCAGAACTCCCTTCGGTGTCTGGAAAGGGGGGAGTCGACCACACACCCAACAATTAGTGGCATTGCTGGTCTGGTGTGAATAATGTAACATACGGATAAATGTGTTATTACGCATTGCGAGGCGGTATGAATATTCGTGAGGAGGCAGATCACTAAACGTGTGCTCTACTGTAGCATGAGCAGACATATTTACATGAGGAACTGGAAAACACAGAAAAAGTGCGTAGCTGGTGCAGGAAATCATTATGCTGAGAAATAATACGAAACTCAGAAAAACGATACATTTGATTGAACTTTGACTGACTCTCTCACTATGGGGGTCTATTTTATACATGTCAGAAACAGTCTAACCGTTTCACCTAGGGGAGGACTTATACAATCAAACTGGCTGACTTATTAGACCTGAGCTTTAACTTATACTCCTGTTGCGGAGTTTTCTCTAACCAGGGAGGGGTTGTAATAATGTCTTGTGCGGGACAGTCCTTAAGAGCAATATTTTGGCAGTCCTTTGAATCCTGGAAATCCTTGGAAATGTTTTTGAAGACTGGTTTCGGTCCTTTGAAAAGTTTTACATGAGAAAGGTGGACCCACCCCTTCCTGCCTTCCAACTTGACGGCAGTTCGGGTGGTCAAGAGGACCTGACGTGGCTCCTTCCAACGTGGTTCCAGCGGACTCGACCTGTCGAAATTTCTGATCAGCACAAGGGAACCTGGAACGATCTCGTGCGGTGCCACCTCGGTATTGTCTGGAAATGCGGCGGCAACCTGTGAACGACATGAGTTGAGGGCAGACATCAAGGAAGCTAGGTAATCTGTCAGCATATTACATGAAACATCGGTAATACTTCGGGGTCTAGGAGTACCCCACATGTTAGGGGGGCGGCCGAAAACGACCTCATACGGGGACAGACCTGATCTGGAATGTGCGACCATACGCATATAAAACAGAGCGACTGGCAAAGCTACTAACCAGTCCACACCCTTGTCTTTACAGACTTTTGCTATACGGATTTTCAGAGTCTGATTATGTCTTTCGACTAGTCCAGCTGCTTCTGGATGGCGTACACAATGGAACTTCCACTGGTACCCTAACAAAAGGGAAACATGTTTCATGAGTTCAGATGAGAATGGCTGGCCGTTATCAGAATATACGACTCTAGGGAGTCCATATCTAGGGAAGAATTCACGAACCAACTGCTTGGCAGTGGTCGCGGCTGTGTAATCTGGGACTGGATATGCTTCTGTCCATCTGGACAAGGCGCATACAACTACAAGGACATACTTGAAACCTCGACATCGCTCCATTTGAATATAATCCATCTGGAGGACCTCAAAAGGGTGGTCAGGGGGCTGGAAACCACCTTGTTCCACCGGGACACTTTTACCTGGATTAAACTGACAACATATCATACAGGTACGGACTTTCTGCTTGGCTGCAGCTCGTAAATGCTTGTTGAACCAAATGTTCTGGATACTGTCTAACATAGCTTTTTCTCCTAAATGTGCTGGACTATGTGCGGTATTGATAATGACTTGAACCATAGAATCGGGGAGAAACCATGTGGCTCTACCCTTCGTTAACCATCCTTGATCTGTCTGGACCCCTCCTTGTACAGACCATTTCTTGATTTCATCGGGAGTAGCATGTGACTGGATATCTATGACATCTTGTGTAGGGTCCTTAACTGTCATGCATGTAGTCAGATCTGGAATATGTGTCTGATTAACTGGAATGTCTGGAGTCTGTGCTGTAAGCTTGGCTGTGCGGTCTGCTAAATCATTACCTTGGGAAATAATGTCAGTGACTTTCGTATGTGCTTTGCACTTCATGATAGCAATAGATGTCGGTAAATGTATGGCATCTAACAGGGCTTGAATAAGGAGACCATGCTGAATCTTGGTTCCATGAGAAGTCATAAAACCTCTCTCCTGCCAGAGCACTCCGAAGTCGTGTACAACTCCGAATGCGTAACGTGAATCTGTGTAAACATTAACCTTCAGGTTCTTGGCATGTATACAGGCTTGTGTCAGAGCGACTAGCTCTGCTGCTTGAGCGGACAGAGTATCAATACGGTGTGTTTCAATAACTTCAGTGTCAGTAGTCACTGCATACGCGGCGACTAGTTCTCCTGTACTAGTTCTCATACATGAACCATCCACATAAAGTGTCAGGTCAGGATCTGGTAACGGAATATCTGTCAGGTCTTGTCTTGGCTTTGTCGTAATGTTAACTACTTCCACACAATCATGTGTGTCTGGATTTGAACTAACTGATGGTAACAGTGTAGCAGGATTCAGGACGTTGCAGTGTCTAATTTCTATGTGTGGCTGGAACAGTGTCAATTCATAACCTGTTAAACGTGCAATTGTCAAGTGCTGAGTTTGTGTTCGGTTTAAAAGAACTTCTACTGAATGTGGGACCTGTACTGTCAGGGAATGTCCTAAAACTATGGAATCACTTTGTCTGATAGCTAGTGCTGTGGCTGCAACTGACTTGAGGCACGCAGGCAACGCCTGGGCGACTGGATCTAATGTGCTCGAAAAATAAGCACAGGGCTTGTATTGACCTGCTTGATCTTGTGTGAGAACAGATAATGCTGTACCTTCCCGTTCTGTAACGAAAAGTGTAAAAGGCTTACTGTAGTTCGGTGTAGCTAGAACTGGAGCTTGACATAGGGCTTTCTTTAACTCGTTGAAACTAAGTGTATGGTCAGATGTCCAAGGGAGGACAGTCGATACGGCTGCCTCCTGTGTCGTTAACTGTATCAGTGGCTTGGCTAGAAATGCATACTGGGGAATCCATTGTCTACAATAAGAAGTAAGGCCGATAAAAGCACGTACCTCCTTCTGGGTTCTGGGCTGGGGAAGACTCGCTATTAACTGGATGCGGTCGGGTGTCAACTGCCTACCCCTCTTGGACAGCAAGTGTCCTAAGTATACCACTTGCTGGACACAGAATTGAAGCTTCGAAGGTGACACCTTGTGCCCCATCTCGGCTAGAAAATACAGAACTGTGAGTGATGCACGCTCGCAGTCACGTTCAGAACGGGCTGTGATCAGTAGATCATCGACATACTGGAGCAGGGCAGTGTCAGTTGGCATGTGAATGTTGTCTAGCTGTCTCTTGAGTGCTTGACTGTAAATACTAGGGCTTTCTGTGAAACCTTGAGGAGCGCGTGTAAACATATAGCTCCTTCCATTTAAACAAAATCCGAAAAGAAACTGGCTGTCTGGATGAATTGGAACACTAAAAAATGCATTCTTGAGGTCAATAACAGTGAAAAACATGGCTTCGGAATCAATGGCTGTTAACAGGGAAGAAATGTCTGGGACAACTGGGTACTGAGGAATAATACATTTATTAAGCTCTCGTAAATCAATCACTAATCGATATACTGGGGGTGCATTTGGATCAGTACGTTTCATGACTGGAATGATCGGAGAATTGCATACATTGGAGTCAGTTTCTACAACTACTCCTTGAGCCATGAGCTCGTCAATAATTTTGGATAAGGCTGCTACAGCCTCAGGTGGCAATCTGTACTGCCTGATTCGTGGTAACACTACACCTGGTTTGAGAGTCACACGATAGGGTGTGATTTGCATGTAACCTACATCAGTTGGACCTTGCGCCCATAAATGCTGCGGAACATTAGACAATCTTGAATCAAAATCTCGTAATACATAGTGACCCTTAAAGTCACGTAGGAACAGACGTATTCCCTCTGGGGAACAGCAAATAACTGCACCTAATTCTTTCAATGTCTTAATGCCTAATAGATTTTCTGGACATGACTTAGTAAGTAACAGATCAGTAGTACGGGACAATGGACCTACTTCTAGAGTAACTGGCTTTGATATCTCATTAACTATGGGTTTTCCTGAAAATCCAAGGGAAACATTTCTTGAGCCTGAGAGCGGAGCCCCTGGAACTTCGGCGCGACTAATTGTGGTCCTACTTGCCCCTGTATCGATCAAAAACTTTCTGTCTTTCCCTAATACTTGACTATGAACATAGGGACCTTCTTGGTCTACAGGTATCTCGATGAGAGGCAAGCCTACCTCCCTCTCTAGGCTGTTTCATGAATATGACTGGTACTCTGGATACTCGGACTGTGCATACTGGTACATCTGCGATGTAACGTGCTGTGTTGCAGCAATAGGCTGCGGTACTGTAACTGTCTGCGGTGCATTCTGTGACTGAGGAGTCTGTGAAACTTGTTCTTGTCTCGGCGGACGTGGTCTTTCTTTAGTCTTACCAGTAGCTATGTTGTGTTTCAGAACTGCACACTCGTTTATAAAATGACCTGGCTGTTTACAATAATTGCAGTTCCCTTTAACAGGAGCCGCAGGATGACTGGCTTGATTCGGACCCCTCTTCTGACTGTCTTGAGGAATAGATTGTGCAACTAGCACTTTCATTTTCGTGTCTTTCATACGTTTTCTTTCG
The DNA here is from genome assembly GCF_964261635.1 of Lissotriton helveticus. NCBI lineage: Eukaryota > Metazoa > Chordata > Amphibia > Caudata > Salamandridae > Lissotriton > Lissotriton helveticus. The sequence goes on along the minus strand of NC_136067.1, from coordinate 1,600,546 downwards.
TGCTCTTGCTCTTCTCTGATTCTATTCTGGTGATACTGAAGCATCTGGAGCATCTGGGACGGAGTATTTGCTTGCCAGGTGCTTTCGACTTTCAAAACTCGGTTTTTAATTTGTGGACTTGAATTCTCGACTAATTTGGTAACGAAAAGGTGAGGGTACGACTCACTACTTGTCTTGAGACCACTGTTAATACTGAAACATTTCTCGAATCTAGAATAAAAATCACTAATATCCTCATCTTGTTTCTGTTTACAGGCTGAGATTGCATCCCAGTCTTCTTTCCTAGTTGTCAATAATCTGGGTAAAACTTGAATCAATAATTCTGGTAATTCTTTACATTTATCTCCAAGACCGGTACCTGGTACTCGTGCCTTGTCTTCAGCTTCTAGAGCTGTCCAATCGATCTTTTTCTCTCCCACCTCCCATTCTTTTTCCTTTAACTTTTCATACACCCCTGCGGGTAGCAGGACCTTTAACATTTTAATGATATCTGGGTAAGTGTATTCTCCCATACGGAGCATGTCTTTTAATTCTCTATGGAACCCCGCTGGATCTTTGTCATGACAGGGAATTAATTTCTTCATTTCAAGAAGTTCTATCTTTGATATCGGAGTGTATACAAACACTCGTTGCATTACGCCACCCGCCCCTTGGACTGGGTGGACTTCTCGTAGCGGATTCTGTCTGTCTATGTAGAATGGTTTACTTTCTGGGGGTGAGACATGAACAAAATGCGGGTTCAGGAACGTTCTATACTTGTGGCGCTGTTCTAGAATGACACTAATTAAATCGGTACCTAGACCTCTCCATCTATACTGGAGTAACTCGTTCAGGATATCGTGCAGCGGGCCTGGATCAGAATGTTGACCCTCATACAGGGTAATGAGGTGCTGGATCATATACATACCCACCAGTCGTTGCTCGGCTGGGGGCAGTTTCAGAAACATTTGTGCCACTATTTCGTCTGGAAAAGTGGTAATATCAGTAATCCATCGGACTGCTGATCGGGCTAGTTCTTGTTCGTGCATGGTACTTAATTCGCTATAACCGACTCGTGATTTCAGAATGTGATCGGTAGCTTGAAATACTTGTTCTAGAGAGCCTCGTTCTGGTGCTGGATGATGAAAAATAGACTTAGGTTCTGGACGTAAATGGCGATCTGGAAATCTAGATTTTCCTACATACGCTATTCTGGCGGGATTCTCGTTCTCTTCCTCTTCAGGATCAGAGATACTTTCTTTCTCGCTTACTTGTGCTGCTTTACGCTGTTCGTGTAACCTTATTATTTCTTTACGAATTTTCTTGTACATACTTTCCATGGCACTAATGGTCTTGTGCTTACCCTCGGCTATATTATCACTCCACCTTGTTAGGATTCTCATTTCGGCGGGATCTTTAGACGGATAATCTTGTTCTCTTATTAGACAATTGATCAGGAACTTTAATATCATGAGCTGAATCTCGGCTTTCCTTTGAGACATAATCTCGCCTATACTTTCTGGATCATCCCCTGTACGGATGAAACGATATATTCTGTCTAGATCTTCTTTCATATTTGGTAAGGTGACTAGATACTCGGTCACCCTTCTTACACGTACGGAATATAAAACCATATTATACTCGCCTGGGACTGTGTCATAGACACATTCGGTAAGGGCTTGTCTGATTTCTGTAACAGACTTATTACTTTTAGGAGTACGCTGTGATGCTTGAGCATGTAATTCGAGTGCTGATAAACGCTTGTGTGGCGGCGGGGTTTGAGGAGGACCTCCTCCTGCGGCCCCTAGACTAGAATCGTCGACTGACATTCTTCGTGCTTGCAGGGTCGGTAATTGTAACGTGGGCTGGACTTGTATGGCAGGCTGGCCCGGGGGTACCGTAACAGGTACTCCGGTGTCTGGAGGAACGGGAAGTGCCTGATTTACAGGGACAGGTGGAGCGCGAACTGGATTTGCATATTCTGGAACTGTGTCGTCCAAATAGGACGAAATAAAAATATCAGCTGCGGTCGGTTTGTGACGTAGCTTGGTCGGAACTAATGGCGGCGGGAAATTACTGGGTGCCTCTGGGGTCGCTTTTGGCAAGCCTTCGGCAAGGAGAGGATACATACCCTTAATAAGGGCATGCCTCTGTCTGTCTGACTGTTCGGCTTTGACTTGTTCACCTATCTCGATTAATTCTCTTTCTTGGGCTCGTTCTTGGGATTCTCTACTTAACTCTGACTTTCTGACTTCCTTTTCCGTTCTTCTATGCGCTTCCTTACGCCATAACTCGATGGCATCTTTCTGTGACTGTCTGGCTTTCTTTTTCCATAATGCTTCTTCTACTCGCATGATACATTCGGCATCCCATGTACCCGATACGGGCCATCTATACTTTTCTTCTAACTGTTTGGTATACTCTACCCATAAATCTAGATACAATATGGCGCTTATGCCATGTTTCTGATACATAAAGTGACCTGGACTGTCCCTAGGCGGAACAGGAACTGCTGCTTCCAGCAGACCCTTTCTAGTTTTTAACTGACGTAACTTGGAAAAGAGCGGCATTCTAAACTTGAATCGGAACACAATACAATACACGAAAAACAATAACAATTAGGAAAACAATTCAGGCATACCACGACGTTGAAAATACATTAAACAACATTATAAATAACAGTTCGAACAGAATACTACCTGAAAATACTGAAAACAGAAACAGAACAGAATTCTCGAGAACGGAACAGACTAGAGTTACTGGATGCACTGCTGTAACAGTACGGAACATACCGGTCCCATAAAGGAACGCATCAAGACCCGTATCCACCTAGGTGAACACTTCGTTTGTGGGCTTGGGTACCACCAACCCACGGACCAGGAGTCAATTTAGACTGACCCTGTCTAGACACTACCCCAGCAATGGTACTCACCGGGCAGCACGGAACAGAAGGCCTCGGACGGGACTGGACTACGACGACGAACTTCGGACTTCAATTACGGGTGGACCTCCGGATACCTCGGACCTTGGACTCTCGGCTTGGGCTCTGGTCGGGACTCGCCGCGTTCCTCCACCGTCTCGTTCGGATGCTGGACCGCCTCCTCCGTCTCCTCCGTGGGCCTGAGGGATACTTGAGCAGAAATATCTGCCACTGCGCAGAAGAGTTCCGTCACGACTGCAGAGGGTCAGGGGGTCGGCGTGGCTTCACCGACGCGTGGGGAAAGGGCAAGTCCCTGTTCGGGCGCCATTATGTGGTAAATAAATAAATAATACCCTATTTTTGACTAGACTTATAGCATAACAGATAGCTCAATAAATAAGAGTCAAGATTCGAGGTAGTAGGAGTTTCTGCAGGTTTATTACAGCATAAGGACAGGGTCAGGACAACCTGCATGGGAACAGGACAATAAGGCCCGACAGGACAACTGGGGCCCAGCAGCTGCCGGGGCTGGGTCTGGGATGAGCGCGCTAACATTCAATAACAAAACATTGACTTATATACATAGCGCAAACACATAGCATTACATTGCAGTAGGCGTAGCAGTAGGTGGAGTAGAAGGCGTGACGCGTAGCAGTCGCGAGAGATAACAGAAATAAGAGGTGTAACTGGGAGTTTACTTAGACATGTGATGCAAAACGTAACAGAATATGTCATGAATGGGCGGACACATAGGAGGGGGCTACCTAAGGAGCAGGGACCTCTAACCTAATGGTGCGCGAAAACTGGCAATGACGTGTTACTAGGAGAAGCTGGGGGCTACGAACTCTGTGCTAGGAGCAGAGACTAGAGTCTGGAGGGTCGGAGCGACATGTACCTAAACCCTATCTGATATCTAATGTTTAGGGAACATGTTGTTATAAACTAGAAGTCATGAGGGGAGAGGCTAACCTGATTTCTAAGACTGGACCATGCATTATTCTATATGTAGTGCGTGAAGAATATTAAATGACCATTAAATACAGTATTTCTCTAACGTGGAGACGAGAAGGCTAGACAATGACGGAAACTATTGATGCAGTTCAGTAGCTTAGGAATGCAGAGGAGGAGGACTGAACTGATAGCAAGAACTATAACATACTTTTGGCAGACTCAGAGGCAGAGCCGGGGTGCACCGGGCACTGCGAGGCAGGAAGTAAGTGAAGGGTCGAGGATACAGGTGGGGGCTGTATCGCTCCTTAGCGAGGCTTTCAGGAGACAGGAGCTGAATCTGTGGTCCGGGCCCTTTTGAGGCCTGGAAACGGAGACTTTATAATTGAATAACGTGCACACTGAGAAACGTGGCAACATTACTTACATAGGCCTGATATTCGTAGTATTCACGAGGACTGGAAACTAACATACTAGAGGTGGACACAACTGTAATTGCGTCTTTAATCAGAAATGGGGAATAACATATGCATATTGATCATGCACACATAACATATGATGGATGAGGCGTAGGGACACAGAACATGGCAAAATTTACTTTTCCACAGAATCATGACGTAATGGGGAGGTGTTATCTCTTTATCAAAAATCAGCCGTTTTTGCTTGAACATTAAATGCCTTCAAATGGTATTTAATTCCCTTCCCAGGGTGAATAAACACTTTTTGAGACCTCAGACTGAGTAAATTGGCCATTTTCATGCACTTTTAACCATTCCACATATCTTGTGTTTAGGGCCCCTGGAAGCATGAAAATCACTTTAAACATGCTAATTTTAGCTCTAAAACTGATGATCCACCTACAAATGTGAACTGACGTTAAAAAACTTTAAACATTTGAAAATGGACCATTTTTCACCTTTCTGAATCATGACGTAATGGGGAGGTGTTATCTCTTTATCAAAAATCAGCCGTTTTTGCTTGAACATTAAACGCCTTCAAATGGTATTTAATTCCCTTCCCAGGGTGAATAAACACTTTTTGAGACCTCAGACTGAGTAAATTAGCCATTTTCATGCACTTTTAACCATTCCACATATCTTGTGTTTAGGGCCCCTGGAAGCATGAAAATCACTTTAAACATGCTAATTTTAGCTCTAAAACTGATGATCCACCTACAAATGTGAACTGACGTTCAAAAATAAAACATTTGAAAATGGACCATTTTTCACCTTTCTGAAGCATAACGTAATGGGGGGGTGTTATATCTTTTGTCAAAAATCAGCCGTTTTTGCTTGAACATTAAATGCCTTCAAACGGTATTTAATTCCCTTCCCGGGGTGAAGAAACACTTTTTGAGACCTCAGAGTGAGTAAATTGGCCATATTCATGCACTTTTAACCATTCCACAAATCTTGTGTTTAGGGCCTCTGGAAGCATGAAAATCACTTTAAACGTGCTAATTTTAGCTCTAAAACTGATGATCCACCTACAAATGTGAACTGACGTTCATAAATAAAACATTTCAAAATGGACCATTTTTCACCTTTCAGAAGCATGACGTAATGGGGGGGGTGTTATCTCTTTGTCAAAAATCAGCCGTTTTTGCTTGAACATTAAATGCCTTCAAATGGTATTTAATTCCCTTCCCAGGGTGAATAAACACTTTTTGAGACCTCAGAGTGAGTAAATTGACCATTTTCATGCACTTTTAACCATTCCACATATCTTGTGTTTAGGGCCCCTGGAAGCATGAAAATCACTTTAAACATGCTAATTTTAGCTCTAAAACTGATGATCCACCTACAAATGTGAACTGACGTTAAAAAACTGTAAACATTTGAAAATGGACCATTTTTCACCTTTCTGAATCATGACGTAATGGGGAGGTGTTATCTCTTTATCAAAAATCAGCCGTTTTTGCTTGAACATTAAATGCCTTCAAATGGTATTTAATTCCCTTCCCAGGGTGAATAAACACTTTTTGAGACCTCAGACTGAGTAAATTGGCCATTTTCATGCACTTTTAACCATTCCACATATCTTGTGTTTAGGGCCCCTGGAAGCATGAAAATCACTTTAAACATGCTAATTTTAGCTCTAAAACTGATGATCCACCTACAAATGTGAACTGACGTTAAAAAACTTTAAACATTTGAAAATGGACCATTTTTCACCTTTCTGAATCATGACGTAATGGGGAGGTGTTATCTCTTTATCAAAAATCAGCCGTTTTTGCTTGAACATTAAATGCCTTCAAATGGTATTTAATTCCCTTCCCAGGGTGAATAAACACTTTTTGAGACCTCAGACTGAGTAAATTGGCCATTTTCATGCACTTTTAACCATTCCACATATCTTGTGTTTAGGGCCCCTGGAAGCATGAAAATCACTTTAAACATGGTAATTTTAGCTCTAAAACTGATGATCCACCTACAAATGTGAACTGACGTTCAAAAATAAAACATTTGAAAATGGACCATTTTTCACCTTTCTGAAGCATAACGTAATGGGGGGGTGTTATATCTTTTGTCAAAAATCAGCCGTTTTTGCTTGAACATTAAATGCCTTCAAACGGTATTTAATTCCCTTCCCGGGGTGAAGAAACACTTTTTGAGACCTCAGAGTGAGTAAATTGGCCATATTCATGCACTTTTAACCATTCCACAAATCTTGTGTTTAGGGCCTCTGGAAGCATGAAAATCACTTTAAACGTGCTAATTTTAGCTCTAAAACTGATGATCCACCTACAAATGTGAACTGACGTTCATAAATAAAACATTTCAAAATGGACCATTTTTCACCTTTCAGAAGCATGACGTAATGGGGGGGTGTTATCTCTTTGTCAAAAATCAGCCGTTTTTGCTTGAACATTAAATGCCTTCAAATGGTATTTAATTCCCTTCCCAGGGTGAATAAACACTTTTTGAGACCTCAGAGTGAGTAAATTGACCATTTTCATGCACTTTTAACCATTCCACAAATCTTGTGTTTAGGGCCTCTGGAAGCATGAAAATCACTTTAAACGTGCTAATTTTAGCTCTAAAACTGATGATTCACCTACAAATGTGAACTGACGTTCAAAAATAAAACATTTGAAACTGGACCATTTTTCACCTTCCTGAAGCATGACGTAATGGGGGGGTGTTATCTCTTTTGTCAAAAATCAGCCATTTTTGCTTTAACATTAAATGCCTCCAAATAGTATTTAATACCCTTCCCGGGGTGAAGAAACACTTTTTGAGACCTCAGAGTGAGTAAATTGGCCATTTTCATGCACGTTTAACCATTCCACATATCTTGTGTTTAGGGCCCCTGGAAGCATGAAAATCACTTAAAACATGCTAGTTTTAGCTCTAAAACTGATGATCCACCTACAAATGTGAACTGACGTTAAAAAATTAAAACATTTGAAAATGGACCATTTTTCACCTTTCTGAAGCATGACGTAATGGGGGGGTGTTATCTCTTTTGTCAAAAATCTGCCGTTTTTGCTTTAACATTAAATGCCTCCAAATAGTATTTAATTCCCTTCCTGGGGTGAAGAAACACTTTTTGAGACCTCAGAGTGAGTAAATTGGCCACTTTCATGCACTTTTAACCATTCCACAAATCTTGTGTTTAGGGCCTCTGGAAGCATGAAAATCACTTTAAACGTGCTAATTTTAGCTCTAAAACTGATGATCCACCTACAAATGTGAACTGACGTTAAAAAATTAAAACATTTGAAAATGGACCATTTTTCACCTTTCTGAATCATGACGTAATGGGGGGGGTGTTATCTCTTTATCAAAAATCAGCCGTTTTTGCTTGAACATTAAATGCCTTCAAATGGTATTTAATTCCCTTCCCAGGGTGAATAAACACTTTTTGAGACCTCAGAGTGAGTAAATGAACCATTTTCATGCACTTTTAACCATTCCACATATCTTGTGTTTAGGGCCCCTGGAAGCATGAAAATCACTTTAAACATGCTAATTTTAGCTCTAAAACTGATGATCCACCTACAAATGTGAATTGACGTTCAAAAATAAAACATTTGAAAATGGACCATTTTTCACCTTTCTGAAGCATAACGTAATGGGGGGGTGTTATATCTTTTGTCAAAAATCAGCCGTTTTTGCTTGAACATTAAATGCCTTCAAATGGTATTTAATTCCCTTCCCAGGGTGAAGAAACACTTTTTGAGACCTCAGAGTGAGTAAATTGGCCATATTCATGCACTTTTAACCATTCCACAAATCTTGTGTTTAGGGCCTCTGGAAGCATGAAAATCACTTTAAACGTGCTAATTTTAGCTCTAAAACTGATGATCCACCTACAAATGTGAACTGACGTTCATAAATAAAACATTTCAAAATGGACCATTTTTCACCTTTCAGAAGCATGACGTAATGGGGGGGTGTTATCTCTTTGTCAAAAATCAGCCGTTTTTGCTTGAACATTAAATGCCTTCAAATGGTATTTAATTCCCTTCCCAGGGTGAATAAACACTTTTTGAGACCTCAGAGTGAGTAAATTGACCATTTTCATGCACTTTTAACCATTCCACATATCTTGTGTTTAGGGCCCCTGGAAGCATGAAAATCACTTTAAACATGCTAATTTTAGCTCTAAAACTCATGATCCACCTACAAATGTGAACTGACGTTCAAAAATAAAACATTTGAAAATGGACCATTTTTCACCTTTCTGAAGCATAACGTAATGGGGGGGTGTTATATCTTTTGTCAAAAATCAGCCGTTTTTGCTTGAACATTAAATGCCTTCAAATGGTATTTAATTCCCTTCCCGGGGTGAAGAAACACTTTTTGAGACCTCAGAGTGAGTAAATTGGCCATATTCATGCACTTTTAACCATTCCACAAATCTTGTGTTTAGGGCCTCTGGAAGCATGAAAATCACTTTAAACGTGCTAATTTTAGCTCTAAAACTGATGATCCACCTACAAATGTGAACTGACGTTAAAAAACTGTAAACATTTGAAAATGGACCATTTTTCACCTTTCTGAATCATGACGTAATGGGGAGGTGTTATCTCTTTATCAAAAATCAGCCGTTTTTGCTTGAACATTAAATGCCTTCAAATGGTATTTAATTCCCTTCCCAGGGTGAATAAACACTTTTTGAGACCTCAGACTGAGTAAATTGGCCATTTTCATGCACTTTTAACCATTCCACATATCTTGTGTTTAGGGCCCCTGGAAGCATGAAAATCACTTTAAACATGCTAATTTTAGCTCTAAAACTGATGATCCACCTACAAATGTGAACTGACGTTAAAAAACTTTAAACATTTGAAAATGGACCATTTTTCACCTTTCTGAATCATGACGTAATGGGGAGGTGTTCTCTTTATCAAAAATCAGCCGTTTTTGCTTGAACATTAAACGCCTTCAAATGGTATTTAATTCCCTTCCCAGGGTGAATAAACACTTTTTGAGACCTCAGACTGAGTAAATTGGCCATTTTCATGCACTTTTAACCATTCCACATATCTTGTGTTTAGGGCCCCTGGAAGCATGAAAATCACTTTAAACATGCTAATTTTAGCTCTAAAACTGATGATCCACCTACAAATGTGAACTGACGTTCAAAAATAAAACATTTGAAAATGGACCATTTTTCACCTTTCTGAAGCATAACGTAATGGGGGGGTGTTATATCTTTTGTCAAAAATCAGCCGTTTTTGCTTGAACATTAAATGCCTTCAAACGGTATTTAATTCCCTTCCCGGGGTGAAGAAACACTTTTTGAGACCTCAGAGTGAGTAAATTGGCCATATTCATGCACTTTTAACCATTCCACAAATCTTGTGTTTAGGGCCTCTGGAAGCATGAAAATCACTTTAAACGTGCTAATTTTAGCTCTAAAACTGATGATCCACCTACAAATGTGAACTGACGTTCATAAATAAAACATTTCAAAATGGACCATTTTTCACCTTTCAGAAGCATGACGTAATGGGGGGGTGTTATCTCTTTGTCAAAAATCAGCCGTTTTTGCTTGAACATTAAATGCCTTCAAATGGTATTTAATTCCCTTCCCAGGGTGAATAAACACTTTTTGAGACCTCAGAGTGAGTAAATTGACCATTTTCATGCACTTTTAACCATTCCACATATCTTGTGTTTAGGGCCCCTGGAAGCATGAAAATCACTTTAAACATGCTAATTTTAGCTCTAAAACTGATGATCCACCTACAAATGTGAACTGACGTTAAAAAACTGTAAACATTTGAAAATGGACCATTTTTCACCTTTCTGAATCATGACGTAATGGGGAGGTGTTATCTCTTTATCAAAAATCAGCCGTTTTTGCTTGAACATTAAATGCCTTCAAATGGTATTTAATTCCCTTCCCAGGGTGAATAAACACTTTTTGAGACCTCAGACTGAGTAAATTGGCCATTTTCATGCACTTTTAACCATTCCACATATCTTGTGTTTAGGGCCCCTGGAAGCATGAAAATCACTTTAAACATGCTAATTTTAGCTCTAAAACTGATGATCCACCTACAAATGTGAACTGACGTTAAAAAACTTTAAACATTTGAAAATGGACCATTTTTCACCTTTCTGAATCATGACGTAATGGGGAGGTGTTATCTCTTTATCAAAAATCAGCCGTTTTTGCTTGAACATTAAATGCCTTCAAATGGTATTTAATTCCCTTCCCAGGGTGAATAAACACTTTTTGAGACCTCAGACTGAGTAAATTGGCCATTTTCATGCACTTTTAACCATTCCACATATCTTGTGTTTAGGGCCCCTGGAAGCATGAAAATCACTTTAAACATGCTAATTTTAGCTCTAAAACTGATGATCCACCTACAAATGTGAACTGACGTTCAAAAATAAAACATTTGAAAATGGACCATTTTTCACCTTTCTGAAGCATAACGTAATGGGGGGGTGTTATATCTTTTGTCAAAAATCAGCCGTTTTTGCTTGAACATTAAATGCCTTCAAACGGTATTTAATTCCCTTCCCGGGGTGAAGAAACACTTTTTGAGACCTCAGAGTGAGTAAATTGGCCATATTCATGCACTTTTAACCATTCCACAAATCTTGTGTTTAGGGCCTCTGGAAGCATGAAAATCACTTTAAACGTGCTAATTTTAGCTCTAAAACTGATGATCCACCTACAAATGTGAACTGACGTTCATAAATAAAACATTTCAAAATGGACCATTTTTCACCTTTCAGAAGCATGACGTAATGGGGGGGTGTTATCTCTTTGTCAAAAATCAGCCGTTTTTGCTTGAACATTAAATGCCTTCAAATGGTATTTAATTCCCTTCCCAGGGTGAATAAACACTTTTTGAGACCTCAGAGTGAGTAAATTGACCATTTTCATGCACTTTTAACCATTCCACATATCTTGTGTTTAGGGCCCCTGGAAGCATGTAAATCACTTTAAACATGCTAATTTTAGCTCTAAAACTGATGATCCACCTACAAATGTGAACTGACGTTCAAAAATAAAACATTTGAAAATGGACCATTTTTCACCTTTCTGAAGCATAACGTAATGGGGGGGTGTTATCTCTTTTGTCAAAAATCTGCCGTTTTTGCTTTAACATTAAATGCCTCCAAATAGTATTTAATTCCCTTCCCGGGGTGAAGAAACACTTTTTGAGACCTCAGAGTGAGTAAATTGGCCATTTTCATGCACGTTTAACCATTCCACATATCTTGTGTTTAGGGCCCCTGGAAGCATGAAAATCACTTTAAACATGCTAATTTTAGCTCTAAAACTGATGATCCACCTACAAATGTGAACTGACGTTAAAAAATTAAAACATTTGAAAATGGACCATTTTTCACCTTTCAGAAGCATGACGTAATGGGGGGGGTGTTATCTCTTTTGTCAAAAATCTGCCGTTTTTGCTTTAACATTAAATGCCTCCAAATAGTATTTAATTCCCTTCCTGGGGTGAAGAAACACTTTTTGAGACCTCAGAGTGAGTAAATTGGCCGTTTTCATGAACTTTTAACCATTCCACAAATCTTGTGTTTAGGGCCTCTGGAAGCATGAAAATCACTTTAAACGTGCTAAGTTTAGCTCTAAAACTGATGATCCACCTACAAATGTGAACTGACGTTAAAAAATTAAAACATTTGAAAATGGACCATTTTTCACCTTTCTGAAGCATGACGTAATGGGGGGTGTTATCTCTTTGTCAAAAATCAGCCGTTTTTGCTTGAACATTAAATGCCTTCAAATGATATTTAATTCCCTTCCCAGGGTGAATAAACACTTTTTGAGACCTCAGAGTGAGTAAATTGACCATTTTCATGCACTTTTAACCATTCCACATATCTTGTGTTTAGGGCCCCTGGAAGCATGAAAATCACTTTAAACATGCTAATTTTAGCTCTAAAACTGATGATCCACCTACAAATGTGAACTGACGTTCAAAAATAAAACATTTGAAAATGGACCATTTTTCACCTTTCTGAAGCATAACGTAATGGGGGGGTGTTATATCTTTTGTCAAAAATCAGCCGTTTTTGCTTGAACATTAAATGCCTTCAAACGGTATTTAATTCCCTTCCCGGGGTGAAGAAACACTTTTTGCGACCTCAGAGTGAGTAAATTGGCCAATTTCATACACTTTTAACCATTCCACAAATCTTGTGTTCAGGGCCTCTGGAAGCATGAAAATCACTCCACACATGCTAATTTTAGCTCTAAAACTAATGATCCACCTACAAATGTGAACTGACGTTCAAAAATAAAACATTTGAAACTGGACCATTTTTCACCTTCCTGAAGCATGACGTAATGGGGGGGTGTTATCTCTTTTGTCAAAAATCAGCCATTTTTGCTTTAACATTAAATGCCTCCAAATAGTATTTAATACCCTTCCCGGGGTGAAGAAACACTTTTTGAGACCTCAGAGTGAGTAAATTGGCCATTTTCATGCACGTTTAACCATTCCACATATCTTGTGTTTAGGGCCCCTGGAAGCATGAAAATCACTTTAAACATGCTAATTTTAGCTCTAAAACTGATGATCCACCTACAAATGTGAACTGACGTTAAAAAATTAAAACATTTGAAAATGGACCATTTTTCACCTTTCAGAAGCATGACGTAATGGGGGGGGTGTTATCTCTTTTGTCAAAAATCTGCCGTTTTTGCTTTAACATTAAATGCCTCCAAATAGTATTTAATTCCCTTCCTGGGGTGAAGAAACACTTTTTGAGACCTCAGAGTGAGTAAATTGGCCATTTTCATGCACTTTTAACCATTCCACAAATCTTGTGTTTAGGGCCTCTGGAAGCATGAAAATCACTTTAAACGTGCTAAGTTTAGCTCTAAAACTGATGATCCACCTACAAATGTGAACTGACGTTAAAAAATTAAAACATTTGAAAATGGACAATTTTTCACCTTTCTGAAGCATGACGTAATGGGGGGTGTTATCTCTTTGTCAAAAATCAGCCGTTTTTGCTTGAACATTAAATGCCTTCAAATGGTATTTAATTCCCTTCCCAGGGTGAATAAACACTTTTTGAGACCTCAGAGTGAGTAAATTGACCATTTTCATGCACTTTTAACCATTCCACCTATCTTGTGTTTAGGGCCCCTGGAAGCATGAAAATCACTTTAAACATGCTAATTTTAGCTCTAAAACTGATGATCCACCTACAAATGTGAACTGACGTTCAAAAATAAAACATTTGAAAATGGACCATTTTTCACCTTTCTGAAGCATAACGTAATGGGGGGGTGTTATATCTTTTGTCAAAAATCAGCCGTTTTTGCTTGAACATTAAATGCCTTCAAACGGTATTTAATTCCCTTCCCGGGGTGAAGAAACACTTTTTGAGACCTCAGAGTGAGTAAATTGGCCATATTCATGCACTTTTAACCATTCCACAAATCTTGTGTTTAGGGCCTCTGGAAGCATGAAAATCACTTTAAACGTGCTAATTTTAGCTCTAAAACTGATGATCCACATACAAATGTGAACTGACGTTCATAAATAAAACATTTCAAAATGGACCATTTTTCACCTTTCAGAAGCATGACGTAATGGGGGGGTGTTATCTCTTTGTCAAAAATCAGCCGTTTTTGCTTGAACATTAAATGCCTCCAAATGGTATTAAATTCACTTCCCGGGGTGAAGAAACACTTTTTGCGACCTCAGAGTGAGTAAATTGGCCAATTTCATACATTTTTAACCATTCCACAAATCTTGTGTTCAGGGCCTCTGGAAGCATGAAAATCACTCCACACATGCTAATTTTAGCTCTAAAACTAATGATCCACCTACAAATGTGAACTGACGTTCAAAAATAAAACATTTGAAACTGGACCATTTTTCACCTTCCTGAAGCATGACGTAATGGGGGGGTGTTATCTCTTTTGTCAAAAATCAGCCATTTTTGCTTTAACATTAAATGCCTCCAAATAGTATTTAATACCCTTCCCGGGGTGAAGAAACACTTTTTGAGACCTCAGAGTGAGTAAATTGGCCATTTTCATGCACGTTTAACCATTCCACATATCTTGTGTTTAGGGCCCCTGGAAGCATGAAAATCACTTTAAACATGCTAATTTTAGCTCTAAAACTGATGATCCACCTACAAATGTGAACTGACGTTAAAAAATTAAAACATTTGAAAATGGACCATTTTTCACCTTTCTGAAGCATGACGTAATGGGGGGGTGTTATCTCTTTTGTCAAAAATCTGCCGTTTTTGCTTTAACATTAAATGCCTCCAAATAGTATTTAATTCCCTTCCTGGGGTGAAGAAACACTTTTTGAGACCTCAGAGTGAGTAAATTGGCCATTTTCATGCACTTTTAACCATTCCACAAATCTTGTGTTTAGGGCCTCTGGAAGCATGAAAATCACTTTAAACGTGCTAATTTTAGCTCTAAAACTGATGATCCACCTACAAATGTGAACTGACGTTAAAAAATTAAAACATTTGAAAATGGACCATTTTTCACCTTTCTCAATCATGACGTAATGGGGGGGGTGTTATCTCTTTATCAAAAATCAGCCGTTTTTGCTTGAACATTAAATGCCTTCAAATGGTATTTAATTCCCTTCCCAGGGTGAATAAACACTTTTTGAGACCTCAGAGTGAGTAAATGGACCATTTTCATGCACTTTTAACCATTCCACATATCTTGTGTTTAGGGCCCCTGGAAGCATGAAATCACTTTAAACATGCTAATTTTAGCTCTAAAACTGATGATCCACCTACAAATGTGAACTGACGTTCAAAAATACAACATTTGAAAATGGACCATTTTTCACCTTTCTGAAGCATAACGTAATGGGGGGGTGTTATATCTTTTGTCAAAAATCAGCCATTTTTGCTTGAACATTAAATGCCTTTAAATGGTATTTAATTCCCTTCCCGGGGTGAAGAAACACTTTTTGAGACCTCAGAGTGAGTAAATTGGCCATATTCATGCACTTTTAACCATTCCACAAATCTTGTGTTTAGGGCCTCTGGAAGCATGAAAATCACTTTAAACGTGCTAATTTTAGCTCTAAAACTGATGATCCACCTACAAATGTGAACTGACGTTCATAAATAAAACATTTCAAAATGGACCATTTTTCACCTTTCAGAAGCATGACGTAATGGGGGGGTGTTATCTCTTTATCAAAAATCAGCCGTTTTTGCTTGAACATTAAATGCCTTCAAATGGTATTTAATTCCCTTCCCAGGGTGAATAAACACTTTTTGAGACCTCAGAGTGAGTAAATGGACCATTTTCATGCACTTTTAACCATTCCACATATCTTGTGTTTAGGGCCCCTGGAAGCATGAAAATCACTTTAAACATGCTAATTTTAGCTCTAAAACTGATGATCCACCTACAAATGTGAACTGACGTTTTAAAAATTAAAACATTTGAAAATGGACCATTTTTCACCTTTCTGAAGCATGACGTAATGGGGGGGTGTTATCTCTTTTGTCAAAAATCTGCCGTTTTTGCTTTAACATTAAATGCCTCCAAATAGTATTTAATTCCCTTCCTGGGGTGAAGAAACACTTTTTGAGACATCAGAGTGAGTAAATTGGCCATTTTCATGCACTTTTAACCATTCCACAAATCTTGTGTTTAGGGCCTCTGGAAGCATGAAAATCACTTTAAACGTGCTAATTTTAGCTCTAAAACTGATGATCCACCTACAAATGTGAACTGACGTTAAAAAATTAAAACATTTGAAAATGGACCATTTTTCACCTTTCTCAATCATGACGTAATGGGGGGGGTGTTATCTCTTTATCAAAAATCAGCCGTTTTTGCTTGAACATTAAATGCCTTCAAATGGTATTTAATTCCCTTCCCAGGGTGAATAAACACTTTTTGAGACCTCAGAGTGAGTAAAGGGACCATTTTCATGCACTTTTAACCATTCCACATATCTTGTGTTTAGGGCCCCTGGAAGCATGAAATCACTTTAAACATGCTAATTTTAGCTCTAAAACTGATGATCCACCTACAAATGTGAACTGACGTTCATAAATAAAACATTTCAAAATGGACCATTTTTCACCTTTCGGAAGCATGACGTAATGGGGGGGTGTTATCTCTTTGTCAAAAATCAGCCGTTTTTGCTTGAACATTAAATGCCTTCAAATGGTATTTAATTCCCTTCCCAGGGTGAATAAACACTTTTTGAGACCTCAGAGTGAGTAAATTGACCATTTTCATGCACTTTTAACCATTCCACATATCTTGTGTTTAGGGCCCCTGGAAGCATGAAAATCACTTTAAACATGCTAATTTTAGCTCTAAAACTGATGATCCACCTACAAATGTGAACTGACGTTCAAAAATAAAACATTTGAAAATGGACCATTTTTCACCTTTCTGAAGCATAACGTAATGGGGGGGTGTTATCTCTTTTGTCAAAAATCTGCCGTTTTTGCTTTAACATTAAATGCCTCCAAATAATATTTAATTCCCTTCCCGGGGTGAAGAAACACTTTTTTAGACCTCAGAGTGAGTAAATTGGCCATTTTCATGCACTTTTAACCATTTCACATATCTTGTGTTTAGGGCCCCTGGAAGCATGAAAATCACTTTAAACATGCTAATTTTAGCTCTAAAACTGATGATCCACCTACAAATGTGAACTGACGTTAAAAAATTAAAACATTTGAAAATGGACCATTTTTCACCTCTCAGAAGCATGACGTAATGGGGGGGGTGTTATCTCTTTTGTCAAAAATCTGCCGTTTTTGCTTTAACATTAAATGCCTCCAAATAGTATTTAATTCCCTTCCTGGGGTGAAGAAACACTTTTTGAGACCTCAGAGTGAGTAAATTGGCCATTTTCATGAACTTTTAACCATTCCACAAATCTTGTGTTTAGGGCCTCTGGAAGCATGAAAATCACTTTAAACGTGCTAAGTTTAGCTCTAAAACTGATGATCCACCTACAAATGTGAACTGACGTTAAAAAATTAAAACATTTGAAAATGGACCATTTTTCACCTTTCTGAAGCATGACGTAATGGGGGGTGTTATCTCTTTGTCAAAAATCAGCCGTTTTTGCTTGAACATTAAATGCCTTCAAATGGTATTTAATTCCCTTCCCAGGGTGAATAAACACTTTTTGAGACCTCAGAGTGAGTAAATTGGCCATATTCATGCACTTTTAACCATTCCACAAATCTTGTGTTTAGGGCCTCTGGAAGCATGAAAATCACTTTAAACGTGCTAATTTTAGCTCTAAAACTGATGATCCACCTACAAATGTGAATTGACGTTCATAAATAAAACATTTCAAAATGGACCATTTTTCACCTTTCAGAAGCATGACGTAATGGGGGGGTGTTATCTCTTTTGTCAAAAATCAGCCGTTTTTGCTTGAACATTAAATGCCTCCAAATGGTATTTAATTCACTTCCCGGGGTGAAGAAACACTTTTTGCGACCTCAGAGTGAGTAAATTGGCCAATTTCATACACTTTTAACCATTCCACAAATCTTGTGTTCAGGGCCTCTGGAAGCATGAAAATCACTCCACACATGCTAATTTTAGCTCTAAAACTAATGATCCACCTACAAATGTGAACTGACGTTCAAAAATAAAACATTTGAAACTGGACCATTTTTCACCTTTCTGAAGCATGACGTAATGGGGGGGTGTTATCTCTTTTGTCAAAAATCAGCTATTTTTGCTTTAACATTAAATGCCTCCAAATAGTATTTAATACCCTTTCCGGGGTGAAGAAACACTTTTTGAGACCTCAGAGTGAGTAAATTGGCCATTTTCATGCACGTTTAACCATTCCACATATCTTGTGTTTAGGGCCCCTGGAAGCATGAAAATCACTTTAAACATGCTAATTTTAGCTCTAAAACTGATGATCCACCTACAAATGTGAACTGACGTTAAAAAATTAAAACATTTGAAAATGGACCATTTTTCACATTTCTGAATCATGACGTAATGGGGGGGGGTGTTATCTCTTTATCAAAAATCAGCCGTTTTTGCTTGAACATTAAATGCCTTCAAATGGTATTTAATTCCCTTCCCAGGGTGAATAAACACTTTTTGAGACCTCAGAGTGAGTAAATGGACCATTTTCATGCACTTTTAACCATTCCTCATATCTTGTGTTTAAGGCCCCTGGAAGCATGAAAATCACTTTAAACATGCTAATTTTAGCTCTAAAACTGATGATCCACCTACAAATGTGAACTGACGTTCAAAAATAAAACATTTGAAAATGGACCATTTTTCACCTTTCTGAAGCATAACGTAATGGGGGGGTGTTATATCTTTTGTCAAAAATCAGCCTTTTTTGCTTGAACATTAAATGCCTTCAAATGGTATTTAATTCACTTCCCGGGGTGAAGAAACACTTTTTGCGACCTCAGAGTGAGTAAATTGGCCAATTTCATACACTTTTAACCATTCCACAAATCTTGTGTTTAGGGCCTCTGGAAGCATGAAAATCACTTTAAACGTGCTAATTTTAGCTCTAAAACTGATGATTCACCTACAAATGTGAACTGACGTTCAAAAATAAAACATTTGAAACTGGACCATTTTTCACCTTCCTGAAGCATGACGTAATGGGGGGGTGTTATCTCTTTTGTCAAAAATCAGCCATTTTTGCTTTAACATTAAATGCCTCCAAATGGTATTTAATTCCCTTCCCAGGGTGAATAAACACTTTTTGAGACCTCAGAGTGAGTAAATTGGCCATTTTCATGCACGTTTAACCATTCCACATATCTTGTGTTTAGGGCCCCTGGAAGCATGAAAATCACTTTAAACATGCTAATTTTAGCTCTAAAACTCATGATCCACCTACAAATGTGAACTGACGTTCAAAAATAAAACATTTGAAAATGGACCATTTTTCACCTTTCTGAAGCATAACGTAATGGGGGGGTGTTATATCTTTTGTCAAAAATCAGCCGTTTTTGCTTGAACATTAAATGCCTTCAAATGGTATTTAATTCCCTTCCCGGGGTGAAGAAACACTTTTTGAGACCTCAGAGTGAGTAAATTGGCCATATTCATGCACTTTTAACCATTCCACAAATCTTGTGTTTAGGGCCTCTGGAAGCATGAAAATCACTTTAAACGTGCTAATTTTAGCTCTAAAACTGATGATCCACCTACAAATGTGAACTGACGTTAAAAAACTGTAAACATTTGAAAATGGACCATTTTTCACCTTTCTGAATCATGACGTAATGGGGAGGTGTTATCTCTTTATCAAAAATCAGCCGTTTTTGCTTGAACATTAAATGCCTTCAAATGGTATTTAATTCCCTTCCCAGGGTGAATAAACACTTTTTGAGACCTCAGACTGAGTAAATTGGCCATTTTCATGCACTTTTAACCATTCCACATATCTTGTGTTTAGGGCCCCTGGAAGCATGAAAATCACTTTAAACATGCTAATTTTAGCTCTAAAACTGATGATCCACCTACAAATGTGAACTGACATTCAAAAATAAAACATTTGAAAATTGACCATTTTTCACCTTTCTGAAGCATAACGTAATGGGGGGGTGTTATATCTTTTGTCAAAAATCAGCCGTTTTTGCTTGAACATTAAATGCCTTCAAATGGTATTTAATTCCCTTCCCGGGGTGAAGAAACACCTTTTGAGACCTCAGAGTGAGTAAATTGGCCATATTCATGCACTTTTAACCATTCCACAAATCTTGTGTTTAGGGCCTCTGGAAGCATGAAAATCACTTTAAACGTGCTAATTTTAGCTCTAAAACTGATGATCCACCTACAAATGTGAACTGACGTTCATAAATAAAACATTTCAAAATGGACCATTTTTCACCTTTCTGAAGCATAACGTAATGGGGGGGGTGTTATATCTTTTGTCAAAAATCAGCCGTTTTTGCTTGAACATTAAATGCCTTCAAATGGTATTTAATTCCCTTCCCGGGGTGAAGAAACACTTTTTGAGACCTCAGAGTGAGTAAATTGGCCATATTCATGCACTTTTAACCATTCCACAAATCTTGTGTTTAGGGCCTCTGGAAGCATGAAAATCACTTTAAACGTGCTAATTTTAGCTCTAAAACTGATGATCCACCTACAAATGTGAACTGACGTTCATAAATAAAACATTTCAAAACGGACCATTTTTCACCTTTCAGAAGCATGACGTAATGGGGGGGTGTTATCTCTTTGTCAAAAATCAGCCGTTTTTGCTTGAACATTAAATGCCTTCAAATGGTATTTAATTCCCTTCCCAGGGTGAATAAACACTTTTTGGGACCTCAGAGTGAGTAAATTGACCATTTTCATGCACTTTTAACCATTCCACATATCTTGTGTTTAGGGCCCCTGGAAGCATGAAAATCACTTCACACATGCTAATTTTAGCTCTAAAACTAATGATCCACCTACAAATGTGAACTGACGTTCAAAAATAAAACATTTGAAACTGGACCACTTTTCACCTTTCTGAAGCATGACGTAATGGGGGGGTGTTATCTCTTTTGTCAAAAATCAGCCGTTTTTGCTTCAACATTAAATGCCTCCAAATAGTATTTAATTCCCTTCCCGGGGTGAAGAAACACTTTTTGAGACCTCAGAGTGAGTAAATTGGCCATTTTCATGCACTTTTAACCATTCCACAAATCTTGTGTTTAGGGCCTCTGGAAGCATGAAAATCACTTTAAACGTGCTAATTTTAGCTCTAAAACTGATGATCCACCTACAAATGTGAACTGACGTTAAAAAACTGTAAACATTTGAAAATGGACCATTTTTCACCTTTCTGAATCATGACGTAATGGGGAGGTGTTATCTCTTTATCAAAAATCAGCCGTTTTTGCTTGAACATTAAATGCCTTCAAATGGTATTTAATTCCCTTCCCAGGGTGAATAAACACTTTTTGAGACCTCAGACTGAGTAAATTGGCCATTTTCATGCACTTTTAACCATTCCACATATCTTGTGTTTAGGGCCCCTGGAAGCATGAAAATCACTTTAAACATGCTAATTTTAGCTCTAAAACTGATGATCCACCTACAAATGTGAACTGACGTTAAAAAACTTTAAACATTTGAAAATGGACCATTTTTCACCTTTCTGAATCATGACGTAATGGGGAGGTGTTATCTCTTTATCAAAAATCAGCCGTTTTTGCTTGAACATTAAACGCCTTCAAATGGTATTTAATTCCCTTCCCAGGGTGAATAAACACTTTTTGAGACCTCAGACTGAGTAAATTGGCCATTTTCATGCACTTTTAACCATTCCACATATCTTGTGTTTAGGGCCCCTGGAAGCATGAAAATCACTTTAAACATGCTAATTTTAGCTCTAAAACTGATGATCCACCTACAAATGTGAACTGACGTTCAAAAATAAAACATTTGAAAATGGACCATTTTTCACCTTTCTGAAGCATAACGTAATGGGGGGGTGTTATATCTTTTGTCAAAAATCAGCCGTTTTTGCTTGAACATTAAATGCCTTCAAACGGTATTTAATTCCCTTCCCGGGGTGAAGAAACACTTTTTGAGACCTCAGAGTGAGTAAATTGGCCATATTCATGCACTTTTAACCATTCCACAAATCTTGTGTTTAGGGCCTCTGGAAGCATGAAAATCACTTTAAACGTGCTAATTTTAGCTCTAAAACTGATGATCCACCTACAAATGTGAACTGACGTTAAAAAACTGTAAACATTTGAAAATGGACCATTTTTCACCTTTCTGAATCATGACGTAATGGGGAGGTGTTATCTCTTTATCAAAAATCAGCCGTTTTTGCTTGAACATTAAATGCCTTCAAATGGTATTTAATTCCCTTCCCAGGGTGAATAAACACTTTTTGAGACCTCAGACTGAGTAAATTGGCCATTTTCATGCACTTTTAACCATTCCACATATCTTGTGTTTAGGGCCCCTGGAAGCATGAAAATCACTTTAAACATGCTAATTTTAGCTCTAAAACTGATTATCCACCTACAAATGTGAACTGACGTTAAAAAACTTTAAACATTTGAAAATGGACCATTTTTCACCTTTCTGAATCATGACGTAATGGGGAGGTGTTATCTCTTTATCAAAAATCAGCCGTTTTTGCTTGAACATTAAACGCCTTCAAATGGTATTTAATTCCCTTCCCAGGGTGAATAAACACTTTTTGAGACCTCAGACTGAGTAAATTGGCCATTTTCATGCACTTTTAACCATTCCACATATCTTGTGTTTAGGGCCCCTGGAAGCATGAAAATCACTTTAAACATGCTAATTTTAGCTCTAAAACTGATGATCCACCTACAAATGTGAACTGACGTTCAAAAATAAAACATTTGAAAATGGACCATTTTTCACCTTTCTGAAGCATAACGTAATGGGGGGGTGTTATATCTTTTGTCAAAAATCAGCCGTTTTTGCTTGAACATTAAATGCCTTCAAACGGTATTTAATTCCCTTCCCGGGGTGAAGAAACACTTTTTGAGACCTCAGAGTGAGTAAATTGGCCATATTCATGCACTTTTAACCATTCCACAAATCTTGTGTTTAGGGCCTCTGGAAGCATGAAAATCACTTTAAACGTGCTAATTTTAGCTCTAAAACTGATGATCCACCTACAAATGTGAACTGACGTTCATAAATAAAACATTTCAAAATGGACCATTTTTCACCTTTCAGAAGCATGACGTAATGGGGGGGTGTTATCTCTTTGTCAAAAATCAGCCGTTTTTGCTTGAACATTAAATGCCTTCAAATGGTATTTAATTCCCTTCCCAGGGTGAATAAACACTTTTTGAGACCTCAGAGTGAGTAAATTGACCATTTTCATGCACTTTTAACCATTCCACATATCTTGTGTTTAGGGCCCCTGGAAGCATGAAAATCACTTTAAACGTGCTAATTTTAGCTCTAAAACTGATGATCCACCTACAAATGTGAACTGACGTTAAAAAACTGAAAACATTTGAAAATGGACCATTTTTCACCTTTCTGAATCATGACGTAATGGGGAGGTGTTATCTCTTTATCAAAAATCAGCCGTTTTTGCTTGAACATTAAATGCCTTCAAATGGTATTTAATTCCCTTCCCAGGGTGAATAAACACTTTTTGAGACCTCAGACTGAGTAAATTGGCCATTTTCATGCACTTTTAACCATTCCACATATCTTGTGTTTAGGGCCCCTGGAAGCATGAAAATCACTTTAAACATGCTAATTTTAGCTCTAAAACTGATGATCCACCTACAAATGTGAACTGACGTTAAAAAACTTTAAACATTTGAAAATGGATCATTTTTCACCTTTCTGAATCATGACGTAATGGGGAGGTGTTATCTCTTTATCAAAAATCTGCCGTTTTTGCTTGAACATTAAACGCCTTCAAATGGTATTTAATTCCCTTCCCAGGGTGAATAAACACTTTTTGAGACCTCAGACTGAGTAAATTGGCCATTTTCATGCACTTTTAACCATTCCACATATCTTGTGTTTAGGGCCCCTGGAAGCATGAAAATCACTTTAAACATGCTAATTTTAGCTCTAAAACTGATGATCCACCTACAAATGTGAACTGACGTTCAAAAATAAAACATTTGAAAATGGACCATTTTTCACCTTTCTGAAGCATAACGTAATGGGGGGGTGTTATATCTTTTGTCAAAAATCAGCCGTTTTTGCTTGAACATTAAATGCCTTCAAACGGTATTTAATTCCCTTCCCGGGGTGAAGAAACACTTTTTGAGACCTCAGAGTGAGTAAATTGGCCATATTCATGCACTTTTAACCATTCCACAAATCTTGTGTTTAGGGCCTCTGGAAGCATGAAAATCACTTTAAACGTGCTAATTTTAGCTCTAAAACTGATGATCCACCTACAAATGTGAACTGACGTTCATAAATAAAACATTTCAAAATGGACCATTTTTCACCTTTCAGAAGCATGACGTAATGGGGGGTGTTATCTCTTTGTCAAAAATCAGCCGTTTTTGCTTGAACATTAAATGCCTTCAAATGGTATTTAATTCCCTTCCCAGGGTGAATAAACACTTTTTGAGACCTCAGAGTGAGTAAATTGACCATTTTCATGCACTTTTAACCATTCCACATATCTTGTGTTTAGGGCCCCTGGAAGCATGAAAATCACTTTAAACATGCTAATTTTAGCTCTAAAACTGATGATCCACCTACAAATGTGAACTGACGTTAAAAAACTGTAAACATTTGAAAATGGACCATTTTTCACCTTTCTGAATCATGACGTAATGGGGAGGTGTTATCTCTTTATCAAAAATCAGCCGTTTTTGCTTGAACATTAAATGCCTTCAAATGGTATTTAATTCCCTTCCCAGGGTGAATAAACACTTTTTGAGACCTCAGACTGAGTAAATTGGCCATTTTCATGCACTTTTAACCATTCCACATATCTTGTGTTTAGGGCCCCTGGAAGCATGAAAATCACTTTAAACATGCTAATTTTAGCTCTAAAACTGATGATCCACCTACAAATGTGAACTGACGTTAAAAAACTTTAAACATTTGAAAATGGACCATTTTTCACCTTTCTGAATCATGACGTAATGGGGAGGTGTTATCTCTTTATCAAAAATCAGCCGTTTTTGCTTGAACATTAAATGCCTTCAAATGGTATTTAATTCCCTTCCCAGGGTGAATAAACACTTTTTGAGACCTCAGACTGAGTAAATTGGCCATTTTCATGCACTTTTAACCATTCCACATATCTTGTGTTTAGGGCCCCTGGAAGCATGAAAATCACTTTAAACATGGTAATTTTAGCTCTAAAACTGATGATCCACCTACAAATGTGAACTGACGTTCAAAAATAAAACATTTGAAAATGGACCATTTTTCACCTTTCTGAAGCATAACGTAATGGGGGGGTGTTATATCTTTTGTCAAAAATCAGCCGTTTTTGCTTGAACATTAAATGCCTTCAAACGGTATTTAATTCCCTTCCCGGGGTGAAGAAACACTTTTTGAGACCTCAGAGTGAGTAAATTGGCCATATTCATGCACTTTTAACCATTCCACAAATCTTGTGTTTAGGGCCTCTGGAAGCATGAAAATCACTTTAAACGTGCTAATTTTAGCTCTAAAACTGATGATCCACCTACAAATGTGAACTGACGTTCATAAATAAAACATTTCAAAATGGACCATTTTTCACCTTTCAGAAGCATGACGTAATGGGGGGGTGTTATCTCTTTGTCAAAAATCAGCCGTTTTTGCTTGAACATTAAATGCCTTCAAATGGTATTTAATTCCCTTCCCAGGGTGAATAAACACTTTTTGAGACCTCAGAGTGAGTAAATTGACCATTTTCATGCACTTTTAACCATTCCACAAATCTTGTGTTTAGGGCCTCTGGAAGCATGAAAATCACTTTAAACGTGCTAATTTTAGCTCTAAAACTGATGATTCACCTACAAATGTGAACTGACGTTCAAAAATAAAACATTTGAAACTGGACCATTTTTCACCTTCCTGAAGCATGACGTAATGGGGGGGTGTTCTCTCTTTTGTCAAAAATCAGCCATTTTTGCTTTAACATTAAATGCCTCCAAATAGTATTTAATACCCTTCCCGGGGTGAAGAAAAACTTTTTGAGACCTCAGAGTGAGTAAATTGGCCATTTTCATGCACGTTTAACCATTCCACATATCTTGTGTTTAGGGCCCCTGGAAGCATGAAAATCACTTAAAACATGCTAGTTTTAGCTCTAAAACTGATGATCCACCTACAAATGTGAACTGACGTTAAAAAATTAAAACATTTGAAAATGGACCATTTTTCACCTTTCTGAAGCATGACGTAATGGGGGGGTGTTATCTCTTTTGTCAAAAATCTGCCGTTTTTGCTTTAACATTAAATGCCTCCAAATAGTATTTAATTCCCTTCCTGGGGTGAAGAAACACTTTTTGAGACCTCAGAGTGAGTAAATTGGCCACTTTCATGCACTTTTAACCATTCCACAAATCTTGTGTTTAGGGCCTCTGGAAGCATGAAAATCACTTTAAACGTGCTAATTTTAGCTCTAAAACTGATGATCCACCTACAAATGTGAACTGACGTTAAAAAATTAAAACATTTGAAAATGGACCATTTTTCACCTTTCTGAATCATGACGTAATGGGGGGGGTGTTATCTCTTTATCAAAAATCAGCCGTTTTTGCTTGAACATTAAATGCCTTCAAATGGTATTTAATTCCCTTCCCAGGGTGAATAAACACTTTTTGAGACCTCAGAGTGAGTAAATGGACCATTTTCATGCACTTTTAACCATTCCACATATCTTGTGTTTAGGGCCCCTGGAAGCATGAAAATCACTTCACACATGCTAATTTTAGCTCTAAAACTAATGATCCACCTACAAATGTGAACTGACGTTCAAAAATAAAACATTTGAAACTGGACCACTTTTCACCTTTCTGAAGCATGACGTAATGGGGGGGTGTTATCTCTTTTGTCAAAAATCAGCCGTTTTTGCTTCAACATTAAATGCCTCCAAATAGTATTTAATTCCCTTCCCGGGGTGAAGAAACACTTTTTGAGACCTCAGAGTGAGTAAATTGGCCATTTTCATGCACTTTTAACCATTCCACAAATCTTGTGTTTAGGGCCTCTGGAAGCATGAAAATCACTTTAAACGTGCTAATTTTAGCTCTAAAACTGATGATCCACCTACAAATGTGAACTGACGTTAAAAAACTGTAAACATTTGAAAATGGACCATTTTTCACCTTTCTGAATCATGACGTAATGGGGAGGTGTTATCTCTTTATCAAAAATCAGCCGTTTTTGCTTGAACATTAAATGCCTTCAAATGGTATTTAATTCCCTTCCCAGGGTGAATAAACACTTTTTGAGACCTCAGACTGAGTAAATTGGCCATTTTCATGCACTTTTAACCATTCCACATATCTTGTGTTTAGGGCCCCTGGAAGCATGAAAATCACTTTAAACATGCTAATTTTAGCTCTAAAACTGATGATCCACCTACAAATGTGAACTGACGTTAAAAAATACAACATTTGAAAATGGACCATTTTTCACCTTTCTGAAGCATAACGTAATGGGGGGGTGTTATATCTTTTGTCAAAAATCAGCCGTTTTTGCTTGAACATTAAATGCCTTCAAATGGTATTTAATTCCCTTCCCGGGGTGAAGAAACACTTTTTGAGACCTCAGAGTGAGTAAATTGGCCATATTCATGCACTTTTAACCATTCCACAAATCTTGTGTTTAGGGCCTCTGGAAGCATGAAAATCACTTTAAACGTGCTAATTTTAGCTCTAAAACTGATGATCCGCCTACAAATGTGAACTGACGTTAAAAAATGAAAACATTTGAAAATAGACCATTTTTCACCTTTCTGAAGCATGACGTAATGGGGTGGTTTTATCTCTTTTGGCAAAAATCAGCCGTTTTTGCTTGAACATTAAATGCCTCCAAATGGTATTTAATTCCTTTCCCGGGGTGAATAAACACTTTTTGAGACCTCAGAGTGAGTAAATTGGCCATTTTCATGCACTTTTCACCATACCACATATCTTGTGTTTAGGGCCTCTGGAAGCATGAAAATCACGTTAAACGTGCTAATTTTAGCTCTAAAACTAATGATCCACCTACAAATGTGAACTGACGTTAAAAAATTTAAACATTTGAAAATAGACAATTTTTCACCTTTCTGAAGCATGACGTAATGGGGGGGGGGGTGTTATCTCTTTGTCAAAAATCAGCCGTTTTTGCTTGAACATTAAATGCCTCCAAATGGTATTTAAATCACTTCCCGGGGTGAAGAAACACTTTTTGAGACCTCAGAGTGAGTAAATTGGCCATTTTTTCGCACTTTTAACCATTCCACAAATCTTGGGTTTAGGGCCTCTGGAAGCATGAAAATCACTTTACACAAGCCAATTTTAGCTCTAAAACTGATGATCCACCTACAAATGTGAACTGACGTTCAAAAATAAAACATTTGACTATAGACCATTTTTCACCTTTCTGAAGCATGACGTAATGGGGGGGTGGTATCTCTTTTGTCAAAAATCAGCTGTTTTTGCTTGAACATTAAATGCCTCCAAATGGTATTTAAATCACTTCCCGGGGTGAAGAAACACTTTTTGAGACCTCAGAGTGAGTAAATTGGCCATTTTTTCGCACTTTTAACCATTCCACAAATCTTGGGTTTAGGGCCTCTGGAAGCATGAAAATCACTTTACACAAGCCAATTTTAGCTCTAAAACTGATGATCCACCTACAAATGTGAACTGACGTTCAAAAATAAAACATTTGACTATAGACCATTTTTCACCTTTCTGAAGCATGACGTAATGGGGGGGTGGTATCTCTTTTGTCAAAAATCAGCCGTTTTTGCTTGAACATTAAATGCCTTCAAATGGTATTTAATTCCCTTCCCAGGGTGAATAAACACTTTTTGAGACCTCAGAGTGAGTAAATTGACCATTTTCATGCACTTTTAACCATTCCACATATCTTGTGTTTAGGGCCCCTGGAAGCATGAAAATCACTTTAAACATGCTAATTTTAGCTCTAAAACTCATGATCCACCTACAAATGTGAACTGACGTTCAAAAATAAAACATTTGAAAATGGACCATTTTTCACCTTTCTGAAGCATAACGTAATGGGGGGGTGTTATATCTTTTGTCAAAAATCAGCCGTTTTTGCTTGAACATTAAATGCCTTCAAATGGTATTTAATTCCCTTCCCGGGGTGAAGAAACACTTTTTGAGACCTCAGAGTGAGTAAATTGGCCATATTCATGCACTTTTAACCATTCCACAAATCTTGTGTTTAGGGCCTCTGGAAGCATGAAAATCACTTTAAACGTGCTAATTTTAGCTCTAAAACTGATGATCCACCTACAAATGTGAACTGACGTTAAAAAACTGTAAACATTTGAAAATGGACCATTTTTCACCTTTCTGAATCATGACGTAATGGGGAGGTGTTATCTCTTTATCAAAAATCAGCCGTTTTTGCTTGAACATTAAATGCCTTCAAATGGTATTTAATTCCCTTCCCAGGGTGAATAAACACTTTTTGAGACCTCAGACTGAGTAAATTGGCCATTTTCATGCACTTTTAACCATTCCACATATCTTGTGTTTAGGGCCCCTGGAAGCATGAAAATCACTTTAAACATGCTAATTTTAGCTCTAAAACTGATGATCCACCTACAAATGTGAACTGACGTTAAAAAACTTTAAACATTTGAAAATGGACCATTTTTCACCTTTCTGAATCATGACGTAATGGGGAGGTGTTATCTCTTTATCAAAAATCAGCCGTTTTTGCTTGAACATTAAACGCCTTCAAATGGTATTTAATTCCCTTCCCAGGGTGAATAAACACTTTTTGAGACCTCAGACTGAGTAAATTGGCCATTTTCATGCACTTTTAACCATTCCACATATCTTGTGTTTAGGGCCCCTGGAAGCATGAAAATCACTTTAAACATGCTAATTTTAGCTCTAAAACTGATGATCCACCTACAAATGTGAACTGACGTTCAAAAATAAAACATTTGAAAATGGACCATTTTTCACCTTTCTGAAGCATAACGTAATGGGGGGGTGTTATATCTTTTGTCAAAAATCAGCCGTTTTTGCTTGAACATTAAATGCCTTCAAACGGTATTTAATTCCCTTCCCGGGGTGAAGAAACACTTTTTGAGACCTCAGAGTGAGTAAATTGGCCATATTCATGCACTTTTAACCATTCCACAAATCTTGTGTTTAGGGCCTCTGGAAGCATGAAAATCACTTTAAACGTGCTAATTTTAGCTCTAAAACTGATGATCCACCTACAAATGTGAACTGACGTTAAAAAACTGTAAACATTTGAAAATGGACCATTTTTCACCTTTCTGAATCATGACGTAATGGGGAGGTGTTATCTCTTTATCAAAAATCAGCCGTTTTTGCTTGAACATTAAATGCCTTCAAATGGTATTTAATTCCCTTCCCAGGGTGAATAAACACTTTTTGAGACCTCAGACTGAGTAAATTGGCCATTTTCATGCACTTTTAACCATTCCACATATCTTGTGTTTAGGGCCCCTGGAAGCATGAAAATCACTTTAAACATGCTAATTTTAGCTCTAAAACTGATTATCCACCTACAAATGTGAACTGACGTTAAAAAACTTTAAACATTTGAAAATGGACCATTTTTCACCTTTCTGAATCATGACGTAATGGGGAGGTGTTATCTCTTTATCAAAAATCAGCCGTTTTTGCTTGAACATTAAACGCCTTCAAATGGTATTTAATTCCCTTCCCAGGGTGAATAAACACTTTTTGAGACCTCAGACTGAGTAAATTGGCCATTTTCATGCACTTTTAACCATTCCACATATCTTGTGTTTAGGGCCCCTGGAAGCATGAAAATCACTTTAAACATGCTAATTTTAGCTCTAAAACTGATGATCCACCTACAAATGTGAACTGACGTTCAAAAATAAAACATTTGAAAATGGACCATTTTTCACCTTTCTGAAGCATAACGTAATGGGGGGGTGTTATATCTTTTGTCAAAAATCAGCCGTTTTTGCTTGAACATTAAATGCCTTCAAACGGTATTTAATTCCCTTCCCGGGGTGAAGAAACACTTTTTGAGACCTCAGAGTGAGTAAATTGGCCATATTCATGCACTTTTAACCATTCCACAAATCTTGTGTTTAGGGCCTCTGGAAGCATGAAAATCACTTTAAACGTGCTAATTTTAGCTCTAAAACTGATGATCCACCTACAAATGTGAACTGACGTTCATAAATAAAACATTTCAAAATGGACCATTTTTCACCTTTCAGAAGCATGACGTAATGGGGGGGTGTTATCTCTTTGTCAAAAATCAGCCGTTTTTGCTTGAACATTAAATGCCTTCAAATGGTATTTAATTCCCTTCCCAGGGTGAATAAACACTTTTTGAGACCTCAGAGTGAGTAAATTGACCATTTTCATGCACTTTTAACCATTCCACATATCTTGTGTTTAGGGCCCCTGGAAGCATGAAAATCACTTTAAACATGCTAATTTTAGCTCTAAAACTGATGATCCACCTACAAATGTGAACTGACGTTAAAAAACTGTAAACATTTGAAAATGGACCATTTTTCACCTTTCTGAATCATGACGTAATGGGGAGGTGTTATCTCTTTATCAAAAATCAGCCGTTTTTGCTTGAACATTAAATGCCTTCAAATGGTATTTAATTCCCTTCCCAGGGTGAATAAACACTTTTTGAGACCTCAGACTGAGTAAATTGGCCATTTTCATGCACTTTTAACCATTCCACATATCTTGTGTTTAGGGCCCCTGGAAGCATGAAAATCACTTTAAACATGCTAATTTTAGCTCTAAAACTGATGATTCACCTACAAATGTGAACTGACGTTCAAAAATAAAACATTTGAAACTGGACCATTTTTCACCTTCCTGACGCATGACGTAATGGGGGGGTGTTATCTCTTTTGTCAAAAATCTGCCATTTTTGCTTTAACATTAAATGCCTCCAAATAGTATTTAATACCCTTCCCGGGGTGAAGAAACACTTTTTGAGACCTCAGAGTGAGTAAATTGGCCATTTTCATGCACGTTTAACCATTCCACATATCTTGTGTTTAGGGCCCCTGGAAGCATGAAAATCACTTAAAACATGCTAGTTTTAGCTCTAAAACTGATGATCCACCTACAAATGTGAACTGACGTTAAAAAATTAAAACATTTGAAAATGGACCATTTTTCACCTTTCTGAAGCATGACGTAATGGGGGGGTGTTATCTCTTTTGTCAAAAATCTGCCGTTTTTGCTTTAACATTAAATGCCTCCAAATAGTATTTAATTCCCTTCCTGGGGTGAAGAAACACTTTTTGAGACCTCAGAGTGAGTAAATTGGCCACTTTCATGCACTTTTAACCATTCCACAAATCTTGTGTTTAGGGCCTCTGGAAGCATGAAAATCACTTTAAACGTGCTAATTTTAGCTCTAAAACTGATGATCCACCTACAAATGTGAACTGACGTTAAAAAATTAAAACATTTGAAAATGGACCATTTTTCACCTTTCTGAATCATGACGTAATGGGGGGGGTGTTATCTCTTTATCAAAAATCAGCCGTTTTTGCTTGAACATTAAATGCCTTCAAATGGTATTTAATTCCCTTCCCAGGGTGAATAAACACTTTTTGAGACCTCAGAGTGAGTAAATGGACCATTTTCATGCACTTTTAACCATTCCACATATCTTGTGTTTAGGGCCCCTGGAAGCATGAAAATCACTTTAAACATGCTAATTTTAGCTCTAAAACTGATGATCCACCTACAAATGTGAACTGACGTTCAAAAATAAAACATTTGAAAATGGACCATTTTTCACCTTTCTGAAGCATAACGTAATGGGGGGGTGTTATATCTTTTGTCAAAAATCAGCCGTTTTTGCTTGAACATTAAATGCCTTCAAATGGTATTTAATTCCCTTCCCGGGGTGAAGAAACACTTTTTGAGACCTCAGAGTGAGTAAATTGGCCATATTCATGCACTTTTAACCATTCCACAAATCTTGTGTTTAGGGCCTCTGGAAGCATGAAAATCACTTTAAACGTGCTAATTTTAGCTCTAAAACTGATGATCCACCTACAAATGTGAACTGACGTTCATAAATAAAACATTTCAAAATGGACCATTTTTCACCTTTCAGAAGCATGACGTAATGGGGGGGTGTTATCTCTTTGTCAAAAATCAGCCGTTTTTGCTTGAACATTAAATGCCTTCAAATGGTATTTAATTCCCTTCCCAGGGTGAATAAACACTTTTTGAGACCTCAGAGTGAGTAAATTGACCATTTTCATGCACTTTTAACCATTCCACATATCTTGTGTTTAGGGCCCCTGGAAGCATGAAAATCACTTTAAACATGCTAATTTTAGCTCTAAAACTCATGATCCACCTACAAATGTGAACTGACGTTCAAAAATAAAACATTTGAAAATGGACCATTTTTCACCTTTCTGAAGCATAACGTAATGGGGGGGTGTTATATCTTTTGTCAAAAATCAGCCGTTTTTGCTTGAACATTAAATGCCTTCAAATGGTATTTAATTCCCTTCCCGGGGTGAAGAAACACTTTTTGAGACCTCAGAGTGAGTAAATTGGCCATATTCATGCACTTTTAACCATTCCACAAATCTTGTGTTTAGGGCCTCTGGAAGCATGAAAATCACTTTAAACGTGCTAATTTTAGCTCTAAAACTGATGATCCACCTACAAATGTGAACTGACGTTCATAAATAAAACATTTCAAAATGGACCATTTTTCACCTTTCAGAAGCATGACGTAATGGGGGGGTGTTATCTCTTTGTCAAAAATCAGCCGTTTTTGCTTGAACATTAAATGCCTTCAAATGGTATTTAATTCCCTTCCCAGGGTGAATAAACACTTTTTGGGACCTCAGAGTGAGTAAATTGACCATTTTCATGCACTTTTAACCATTCCACATATCTTGTGTTTAGGGCCCCTGGAAGCATGAAAATCACTTCACACATGCTAATTTTAGCTCTAAAACTAATGATCCACCTACAAATGTGAACTGACGTTCAAAAATAAAACATTTGAAACTGGACCACTTTTCACCTTTCTGAAGCATGACGTAATGGGGGGGTGTTATCTCTTTTGTCAAAAATCAGCCGTTTTTGCTTCAACATTAAATGCCTCCAAATAGTATTTAATTCCCTTCCCGGGGTGAAGAAACACTTTTTGAGACCTCAGAGTGAGTAAATTGGCCATTTTCATGCACTTTTAACCATTCCACAAATCTTGTGTTTAGGGCCTCTGGAAGCATGAAAATCACTTTAAATGTGCTAATTTTAGCTCTAAAACTGATGATCCACCTACAAATGTGAACTGACGTTAAAAAACTGTAAACATTTGAAAATGGACCATTTTTCACCTTTCTGAATCATGACGTAATGGGGAGGTGTTATCTCTTTATCAAAAATCAGCCGTTTTTGCTTGAACATTAAATGCCTTCAAATGGTATTTAATTCCCTTCCCAGGGTGAATAAACACTTTTTGAGACCTCAGACTGAGTAAATTGGCCATTTTCATGCACTTTTAACCATTCCACATATCTTGTGTTTAGGGCCCCTGGAAGCATGAAAATCACTTTAAACATGCTAATTTTAGCTCTAAAACTGATGATCCACCTACAAATGTGAACTGACGTTAAAAAACTTTAAACATTTGAAAATGGACCATTTTTCACCTTTCTGAATCATGACGTAATGGGGAGGTGTTATCTCTTTATCAAAAATCAGCCGTTTTTGCTTGAACATTAAATGCCTTCAAATGGTATTTAATTCCCTTCCCAGGGTGAATAAACACTTTTTGAGACCTCAGACTGAGTAAATTGGCCATTTTCATGCACTTTTAACCATTCCACATATCTTGTGTTTAGGGCCCCTGGAAGCATGAAAATCACTTTAAACATGCTAATTTTAGCTCTAAAACTGATGATCCACCTACAAATGTGAACTGACGTTCAAAAATAAAACATTTGAAAATGGACCATTTTTCACCTTTCTGAAGCATAACGTAATGGGGGGGTGTTATCTCTTTTGTCAAAAATCAGCCGTTTTTGCTTGAACATTAAATGCCTTCAAATGGTATTTAATTCCCTTCCCGGGGTGAAGAAACACTTTTTGAGACCTCAGAGTGAGTAAATTGGCCATATTCATGCACTTTTAACCATTCCACAAATCTTGTGTTTAGGGCCTCTGGAAGCATGAAAATCACTTTAAACGTGCTAATTTTAGCTCTAAAACTGATGATCCGCCTACAAATGTGAACTGACGTTAAAAAATGAAAACATTTGAAAATAGACCATTTTTCACCTTTCTGAAGCATGACGTAATGGGGTGGTTTTATCTCTTTTGGCAAAAATCAGCCGTTTTTGCTTGAACATTAAATGCCTCCAAATGGTATTTAATTCCTTTCCCGGGGTGAATAAACACTTTTTGAGACCTCAGAGTGAGTAAATTGGCCATTTTCATGCACTTTTCACCATACCACATATCTTGTGTTTAGGGCCTCTGGAAGCATGAAAATCACGTTAAACGTGCTAATTTTAGCTCTAAAACTAATGATCCACCTACAAATGTGAACTGACGTTAAAAAATTTAAACATTTGAAAATAGACAATTTTTCACCTTTCTGAAGCATGACGTAATGGGGGGGGGTGTTATCTCTTTGTCAAAAATCAGCCGTTTTTGCTTGAACATTAAATGCCTCCAAATGGTATTTAAATCACTTCCCGGGGTGAAGAAACACTTTTTGAGACCTCAGAGTGAGTAAATTGGCCATTTTTTCGCACTTTTAACCATTCCACAAATCTTGGGTTTAGGGCCTCTGGAAGCATGAAAATCACTTTACACAAGCCAATTTTAGCTCTAAAACTGATGATCCACCTACAAATGTGAACTGACGTTCAAAAATAAAACATTTGACTATAGACCATTTTTCACCTTTCTGAAGCATGACGTAATGGGGGGGTGGTATCTCTTTTGTCAAAAATCAGCCGTTTTTGCTTGAACATTAAATGCCTTCAAATGGTATTTAATTCCCTTCCCAGGGTGAATAAACACTTTTTGAGACCTCAGAGTGAGTAAATTGACCATTTTCATGCACTTTTAACCATTCCACATATCTTGTGTTTAGGGCCCCTGGAAGCATGAAAATCACTTTAAACATGCTAATTTTAGCTCTAAAACTCATGATCCACCTACAAATGTGAACTGACGTTCAAAAATAAAACATTTGAAAATGGACCATTTTTCACCTTTCTGAAGCATAACGTAATGGGGGGGTGTTATATCTTTTGTCAAAAATCAGCCGTTTTTGCTTGAACATTAAATGCCTTCAAATGGTATTTAATTCCCTTCCCGGGGTGAAGAAACACTTTTTGAGACCTCAGAGTGAGTAAATTGGCCATATTCATGCACTTTTAACCATTCCACAAATCTTGTGTTTAGGGCCTCTGGAAGCATGAAAATCACTTTAAACGTGCTAATTTTAGCTCTAAAACTGATGATCCACCTACAAATGTGAACTGACGTTAAAAAACTGTAAACATTTGAAAATGGACCATTTTTCACCTTTCTGAATCATGACGTAATGGGGAGGTGTTATCTCTTTATCAAAAATCAGCCGTTTTTGCTTGAACATTAAATGCCTTCAAATGGTATTTAATTCCCTTCCCAGGGTGAATAAACACTTTTTGAGACCTCAGACTGAGTAAATTGGCCATTTTCATGCACTTTTAACCATTCCACATATCTTGTGTTTAGGGCCCCTGGAAGCATGAAAATCACTTTAAACATGCTAATTTTAGCTCTAAAACTGATGATCCACCTACAAATGTGAACTGACGTTAAAAAACTTTAAACATTTGAAAATGGACCATTTTTCACCTTTCTGAATCATGACGTAATGGGGAGGTGTTATCTCTTTATCAAAAATCAGCCGTTTTTGCTTGAACATTAAACGCCTTCAAATGGTATTTAATTCCCTTCCCAGGGTGAATAAACACTTTTTGAGACCTCAGACTGAGTAAATTGGCCATTTTCATGCACTTTTAACCATTCCACATATCTTGTGTTTAGGGCCCCTGGAAGCATGAAAATCACTTTAAACATGCTAATTTTAGCTCTAAAATTGATGATCCACCTACAAATGTGAACTGACGTTCAAAAATAAAACATTTGAAAATGGACCATTTTTCACCTTTCTGAAGCATAACGTAATGGGGGGGTGTTATATCTTTTGTCAAAAATCAGCCGTTTTTGCTTGAACATTAAATGCCTTCAAACGGTATTTAATTCCCTTCCCGGGGTGAAGAAACACTTTTTGAGACCTCAGAGTGAGTAAATTGGCCATATTCATGCACTTTTAACCATTCCACAAATCTTGTGTTTAGGGCCTCTGGAAGCATGAAAATCACTTTAAACGTGCTAATTTTAGCTCTAAAACTGATGATCCACCTACAAATGTGAACTGACGTTCATAAATAAAACATTTCAAAATGGACCATTTTTCACCTTTCAGAAGCATGACGTAATGGGGGGGTGTTATCTCTTTGTCAAAAATCAGCCGTTTTTGCTTGAACATTAAATGCCTTCAAATGGTATTTAATTCCCTTCCCAGGGTGAATAAACACTTTTTGAGACCCCAGAGTGAGTAAATTGACCATTTTCATGCACTTTTAACCATTCCACATATCTTGTGTTTAGGGCCCCTGGAAGCATGAAAATCACTTTAAACATGCTAATTTTAGCTCTAAAACTGATGATCCACCTACAAATGTGAACTGACGTTAAAAAACTTTAAACATTTGAAAATGGACCATTTTTCACCTTTCTGAATCATGACGTAATGGGGAGGTGTTATCTCTTTATCAAAAATCAGCCGTTTTTGCTTGAACATTAAATGCCTTCAAATGGTATTTAATTCCCTTCCCAGGGTGAATAAACACTTTTTGAGACCTCAGACTGAGTAAATTGGCCATTTTCATGCACTTTTAACCATTCCACATATCTTGTGTTTAGGGCCCCTGGAAGCATGAAAATCACTTTAAACATGGTCATTTTAGCTCTAAAACTGATGATCCACCTACAAATGTGAACTGACGTTCAAAAATAAAACATTTGAAAATGGACCATTTTTCACATTTCTGAAGCATAACGTAATGGGGGGGTGTTATATCTTTTGTCAAAAATCAGCCGTTTTTGCTTGAACATTAAATGCCTTCAAACGGTATTTAATTCCCTTCCCGGGGTGAAGAAACACTTTTTGAGACCTCAGAGTGAGTAAATTGGCCATATTCATGCACTTTTAACCATTCCACAAATCTTGTGTTTAGGGCCTCTGGAAGCATGAAAATCACTTTAAACGTGCTAATTTTAGCTCTAAAACTGATGATCCACCTACAAATGTGAACTGACGTTCATAAATAAAACATTTCAAAATGGACCATTTTTCACCTTTCAGAAGCATGACGTAATGGGGGGGTGTTATCTCTTTGTCAAAAATCAGCCGTTTTTGCTTGAACATTAAATGCCTTCAAATGGTATTTAATTCCCTTCCCAGGGTGAATAAACACTTTTTGAGACCTCAGAGTGAGTAAATTGACCATTTTCATGCACTTTTAACCATTCCACAAATCTTGTGTTTAGGGCCTCTGGAAGCATGAAAATCACTTTAAACGTGCTAATTTTAGCTCTAAAACTGATGATTCACCTACAAATGTGAACTGACGTTCAAAAATAAAACATTTGAAACTGGACCATTTTTCACCTTCCTGAAGCATGACGTAATGGGGGGGTGTTATCTCTTTTGTCAAAAATCAGCCATTTTTGCTTTAACATTAAATGCCTCCAAATAGTATTTAATACCCTTCCCGGGGTGAAGAAACACTTTTTGAGACCTCAGAGTGAGTAAATTGGCCATTTTCATGCACGTTTAACCATTCCACATATCTTGTGTTTAGGGCCCCTGGAAGCATGAAAATCACTTAAAACATGCTAGTTTTAGCTCTAAAACTGATGATCCACCTACAAATGTGAACTGACGTTAAAAAATTAAAACATTTGAAAATGGACCATTTTTCACCTTTCTGAAGCATGACGTAATGGGGGGGTGTTATCTCTTTTGTCAAAAATCTGCCGTTTTTGCTTTAACATTAAATGCCTCCAAATAGTATTTAATTCCCTTCCTGGGGTGAAGAAACACTTTTTGAGACCTCAGAGTGAGTAAATTGGCCACTTTCATGCACTTTTAACCATTCCACAAATCTTGTGTTTAGGGCCTCTGGAAGCATGAAAATCACTTTAAACGTGCTAATTTTAGCTCTAAAACTGATGATCCACCTACAAATGTGAACTGACGTTAAAAAATTAAAACATTTGAAAATGGACCATTTTTCACCTTTCTGAATCATGACGTAATGGGGGGGGGTGTTATCTCTTTATCAAAAATCAGCCGTTTTTGCTTGAACATTAAATGCCTTCAAATGGTATTTAATTCTCTTCCCAGGGTGAATAAACACTTTTTGAGACCTCAGAGTGAGTAAATGGACCATTTTCATGCACTTTTAACCATTCCACATATCTTGTGTTTAGGGCCCCTGGAAGCATGAAAATCACTTTAAACATGCTAATTTTAGCTCTAAAACTGATGATCCACCTACAAATGTGAACTGACGTTCAAAAATAAAACATTTGAAAATGGACCATTTTTCACCTTTCTGAAGCATAACGTAATGGGGGGGTGTTATATCTTTTGTCAAAAATCAGCCGTTTTTGCTTGAACATTAAATGCCTTCAAATGGTATTTAATTCCCTTCCCGGGGTGAAGAAACACTTTTTGAGACCTCAGAGTGAGTAAATTGGCCATTTTTTCGCACTTTTAACCATTCCACAAATCTTGGGTTTAGGGCCTCTGGAAGCATGAAAATCACTTTACACAAGCCAATTTTAGCTCTAAAACTGATGATCCACCTACAAATGTGAACTGACGTTAAAAAACTGTAAACATTTGAAAATGGACCATTTTTCACCTTTCTGAATCATGACGTAATGGGGAGGTGTTATCTCTTTATCAAAAATCAGCCGTTTTTGCTTGAACATTAAATGCCTTCAAATGGTATTTAATTCCCTTCCCAGGGTGAATAAACACTTTTTGAGACCTCAGACTGAGTAAATTGGCCATTTTCATGCACTTTTAACCATTCCACATATCTTGTGTTTAGGGCCCCTGGAAGCATGAAAATCACTTTAAACATGCTAATTTTAGCTCTAAAACTGATGATCCACCTACAAATGTGAACTGACGTTAAAAAACTTTAAACATTTGAAAATGGACCATTTTTCACCTTTCTGAATCATGACGTAATGGGGAGGTGTTATCTCTTTATCAAAAATCAGCCGTTTTTGCTTGAACATTAAACGCCTTCAAATGGTATTTAATTCCCTTCCCAGGGTGAATAAACACTTTTTGAGACCTCAGACTGAGTAAATTGGCCATTTTCATGCACTTTTAACCATTCCACATATCTTGTGTTTAGGGCCCCTGGAAGCATGAAAATCACTTTAAACATGCTAATTTTAGCTCTAAAATTGATGATCCACCTACAAATGTGAACTGACGTTCAAAAATAAAACATTTGAAAATGGACCATTTTTCACCTTTCTGAAGCATAACGTAATGGGGGGGTGTTATATCTTTTGTCAAAAATCAGCCGTTTTTGCTTGAACATTAAATGCCTTCAAACGGTATTTAATTCCCTTCCCGGGGTGAAGAAACACTTTTTGAGACCTCAGAGTGAGTAAATTGGCCATATTCATGCACTTTTAACCGTTCCACAAATCTTGTGTTTAGGGCCTCTGGAAGCATGAAAATCACTTTAAACGTGCTAATTTTAGCTCTAAAACTGATGATCCACCTACAAATGTGAACTGACGTTCATAAATAAAACATTTCAAAATGGACCATTTTTCACCTTTCAGAAGCATGACGTAATGGGGGGGTGTTATCTCTTTGTCAAAAATCAGCCGTTTTTGCTTGAACATTAAATGCCTTCAAATGGTATTTAATTCCTTTCCCAGGGTGAATAAACACTTTTTGAGACCCCA
The DNA here is from genome assembly GCF_964261635.1 of Lissotriton helveticus. Lineage (NCBI taxonomy): Eukaryota > Metazoa > Chordata > Amphibia > Caudata > Salamandridae > Lissotriton > Lissotriton helveticus. The sequence goes on along the minus strand of NC_136067.1, from coordinate 1,559,506 downwards.
GAGTGAGTAAATTGACCATTTTCATGCACTTTTAACCATTCCACATATCTTGTGTTTAGGGCCCCTGGAAGCATGAAAATCACTTTAAACATGCTAATTTTAGCTCTAAAACTGATGATCCACCTACAAATGTGAACTGACGTTAAAAAACTGTAAACATTTGAAAATGGACCATTTTTCACCTTTCTGAATCATGACGTAATGGGGAGGTGTTATCTCTTTATCAAAAATCAGCCGTTTTTGCTTGAACATTAAATGCCTTCAAATGGTATTTAATTCCCTTCCCAGGGTGAATAAACACTTTTTGAGACCTCAGACTGAGTAAATTGGCCATTTTCATGCACTTTTAACCATTCCACATATCTTGTGTTTAGGGCCCCTGGAAGCATGAAAATCACTTTAAACATGCTAATTTTAGCTCTAAAACTGATGATCCACCTACAAATGTGAACTGACGTTAAAAAACTTTAAACATTTGAAAATGGACCATTTTTCACCTTTCTGAATCATGACGTAATGGGGAGGTGTTATCTCTTTATCAAAAATCAGCCGTTTTTGCTTGAACATTAAATGCCTTCAAATGGTATTTAATTCCCTTCCCAGGGTGAATAAACACTTTTTGAGACCTCAGACTGAGTAAATTGGCCATTTTCATGCACTTTTAACCATTCCACATATCTTGTGTTTAGGGCCCCTGGAAGCATGAAAATCACTTTAAACATGGTCATTTTAGCTCTAAAACTGATTATCCACCTACAAATGTGAACTGACGTTCAAAAATAAAACATTTGAAAATGGACCATTTTTCACATTTCTGAAGCATAACGTAATGGGGGGGTGTTATATCTTTTGTCAAAAATCAGCCGTTTTTGCTTGAACATTAAATGCCTTCAAACGGTATTTAATTCCCTTCCCGGGGTGAAGAAACACTTTTTGAGACCTCAGAGTGAGTAAATTGGCCATATTCATGCACTTTTAACCATTCCACAAATCTTGTGTTTAGGGCCTCTGGAAGCATGAAAATCACTTTAAATGTGCTAATTTTAGCTCTAAAACTGATGATCCACCTACAAATGTGAACTGACGTTCATAAATAAAACATTTCAAAATGGACCATTTTTCACCTTTCAGAAGCATGACGTAATGGGGGGGTGTTATCTCTTTGTCAAAAATCAGCCGTTTTTGCTTGAACATTAAATGCCTTCAAATGGTATTTAATTCCCTTCCCAGGGTGAATAAACACTTTTTGAGACCTCAGAGTGAGTAAATTGACCATTTTCATGCACTTTTAACCATTCCACAAATCTTGTGTTTAGGGCCTCTGGAAGCATGAAAATCACTTTAAACGTGCTAATTTTAGCTCTAAAACTGATGATTCACCTACAAATGTGAACTGACGTTCAAAAATAAAACATTTGAAACTGGACCATTTTTCACCTTCCTGAAGCATGACGTAATGGGGGGGTGTTATCTCTTTTGTCAAAAATCAGCCATTTTTGCTTTAACATTAAATGCCTCCAAATAGTATTTAATACCCTTCCCGGGGTGAAGAAACACTTTTTGAGACCTCAGAGTGAGTAAATTGGCCATTTTCATGCACGTTTAACCATTCCACATATCTTGTGTTTAGGGCCCCTGGAAGCATGAAAATCACTTAAAACATGCTAGTTTTAGCTCTAAAACTGATGATCCACCTACAAATGTGAACTGACGTTAAAAAATTAAAACATTTGAAAATGGACCATTTTTCACCTTTCTGAAGCATGACGTAATGGGGGGGTGTTATCTCTTTTGTCAAAAATCTGCCGTTTTTGCTTTAACATTAAATGCCTCCAAATAGTATTTAATTCCCTTCCTGGGGTGAAGAAACACTTTTTGAGACCTCAGAGTGAGTAAATTGGCCACTTTCATGCACTTTTAACCATTCCACAAATCTTGTGTTTAGGGCCTCTGGAAGCATGAAAATCACTTTAAACGTGCTAATTTTAGCTCTAAAACTGATGATCCACCTACAAATGTGAACTGACGTTAAAAAATTAAAACATTTGAAAATGGACCATTTTTCACCTTTCTGAATCATGACGTAATGGGGGGGGTGTTATCTCTTTATCAAAAATCAGCCGTTTTTGCTTGAACATTAAATGCCTTCAAATGGTATTTAATTCCCTTCCCAGGGTGAATAAACACTTTTTGAGACCTCAGAGTGAGTAAATGGACCATTTTCATGCACTTTTAACCATTCCACATATCTTGTGTTTAGGGCCCCTGGAAGCATGAAAATCACTTTAAACATGCTAATTTTAGCTCTAAAACTGATGATCCACCTACAAATGTGAACTGACGTTCAAAAATAAAACATTTGAAAATGGACCATTTTTCACCTTTCTGAAGCATAACGTAATGGGGGGGGTGTTATATCTTTTGTCAAAAATCAGCCGTTTTTGCTTGAACATTAAATGCCTTCAAATGGTATTTAATTCCCTTCCCGGGGTGAAGAAACACTTTTTGAGACCTCAGAGTGAGTAAATTGGCCATTTTTTCGCACTTTTAACCATTCCACAAATCTTGGGTTTAGGGCCTCTGGAAGCATGAAAATCACTTTACACAAGCCAATTTTAGCTCTAAAACTGATGATCCACCTACAAATGTGAACTGACGTTCAAAAATAAAACATTTGACTATAGACCATTTTTCACCTTTCTGAAGCATGACGTAATGGGGGGGTGGTATCTCTTTTGTCAAAAATCAGCCGTTTTTGCTTGAACATTAAATGCCTTCAAATGGTATTTAATTCCCTTCCCAGGGTGAATAAACACTTTTTGAGACCTCAGAGTGAGTAAATTGACCATTTTCATGCACTTTTAACCATTCCACATATCTTGTGTTTAGGGCCCCTGGAAGCATGAAAATCACTTTAAACATGCTAATTTTAGCTCTAAAACTCATGATCCACCTACAAATGTGAACTGACGTTCAAAAATAAAACATTTGAAAATGGACCATTTTTCACCTTTCTGAAGCATAACGTAATGGGGGGGTGTTATATCTTTTGTCAAAAATCAGCCGTTTTTGCTTGAACATTAAATGCCTTCAAATGGTATTTAATTCCCTTCCCGGGGTGAAGAAACACTTTTTGAGACCTCAGAGTGAGTAAATTGGCCATATTCATGCACTTTTAACCATTCCACAAATCTTGTGTTTAGGGCCTCTGGAAGCATGAAAATCACTTTAAACGTGCTAATTTTAGCTCTAAAACTGATGATCCACCTACAAATGTGAACTGACGTTAAAAAACTGTAAACATTTGAAAATGGACCATTTTTCACCTTTCTGAATCATGACGTAATGGGGAGGTGTTATCTCTTTATCAAAAATCAGCCGTTTTTGCTTGAACATTAAATGCCTTCAAATGGTATTTAATTCCCTTCCCAGGGTGAATAAACACTTTTTGAGACCTCAGACTGAGTAAATTGGCCATTTTCATGCACTTTTAACCATTCCACATATCTTGTGTTTAGGGCCCCTGGAAGCATGAAAATCACTTTAAACATGCTAATTTTAGCTCTAAAACTGATGATCCACCTACAAATGTGAACTGACGTTAAAAAACTTTAAACATTTGAAAATGGACCATTTTTCACCTTTCTGAATCATGACGTAATGGGGAGGTGTTATCTCTTTATCAAAAATCAGCCGTTTTTGCTTGAACATTAAACGCCTTCAAATGGTATTTAATTCCCTTCCCAGGGTGAATAAACACTTTTTGAGACCTCAGACTGAGTAAATTGGCCATTTTCATGCACTTTTAACCATTCCACATATCTTGTGTTTAGGGCCCCTGGAAGCATGAAAATCACTTTAAACATGCTAATTTTAGCTCTAAAATTGATGATCCACCTACAAATGTGAACTGACGTTCAAAAATAAAACATTTGAAAATGGACCATTTTTCACCTTTCTGAAGCATAACGTAATGGGGGGGTGTTATATCTTTTGTCAAAAATCAGCCGTTTTTGCTTGAACATTAAATGCCTTCAAACGGTATTTAATTCCCTTCCCGGGGTGAAGAAACACTTTTTGAGACCTCAGAGTGAGTAAATTGGCCATATTCATGCACTTTTAACCATTCCACAAATCTTGTGTTTAGGGCCTCTGGAAGCATGAAAATCACTTTAAACGTGCTAATTTTAGCTCTAAAACTGATGATCCACCTACAAATGTGAACTGACGTTCATAAATAAAACATTTCAAAATGGACCATTTTTCACCTTTCAGAAGCATGACGTAATGGGGGGGTGTTATCTCTTTGTCAAAAATCAGCCGTTTTTGCTTGAACATTAAATGCCTTCAAATGGTATTTAATTCCCTTCCCAGGGTGAATAAACACTTTTTGAGACCCCAGAGTGAGTAAATTGACCATTTTCATGCACTTTTAACCATTCCACATATCTTGTGTTTAGGGCCCCTGGAAGCATGAAAATCACTTTAAACATGCTAATTTTAGCTCTAAAACTGATGATCCACCTACAAATGTGAACTGACGTTAAAAAACTGTAAACATTTGAAAATGGACCATTTTTCACCTTTCTGAATCATGACGTAATGGGGAGGTGTTATCTCTTTATCAAAAATCAGCCGTTTTTGCTTGAACATTAAATGCCTTCAAATGGTATTTAATTCCCTTCCCAGGGTGAATAAACACTTTTTGACACCTCAGACTGAGTAAATTGGCCATTTTCATGCACTTTTAACCATTCCACATATCTTGTGTTTAGGGCCCCTGGAAGCATGAAAATCACTTTAAACATGCTAATTTTAGCTCTAAAACTGATGATCCACCTACAAATGTGAACTGACGTTAAAAAACTTTAAACATTTGAAAATGGACCATTTTTCACCTTTCTGAATCATGACGTAATGGGGAGGTGTTATCTCTTTATCAAAAATCAGCCGTTTTTGCTTGAACATTAAATGCCTTCAAATGGTATTTAATTCCCTTCCCAGGGTGAATAAACACTTTTTGAGACCTCAGACTGAGTAAATTGGCCATTTTCATGCACTTTTAACCATTCCACATATCTTGTGTTTAGGGCCCCTGGAAGCATGAAAATCACTTTAAACATGGTCATTTTAGCTCTAAAACTGATGATCCACCTACAAATGTGAACTGACGTTCAAAAATAAAACATTTGAAAATGGACCATTTTTCACATTTCTGAAGCATAACGTAATGGGGGGGTGTTATATCTTTTGTCAAAAATCAGCCGTTTTTGCTTGAACATTAAATGCCTTCAAACGGTATTTAATTCCCTTCCCGGGGTGAAGAAACACTTTTTGAGACCTCAGAGTGAGTAAATTGGCCATATTCATGCACTTTTAACCATTCCACAAATCTTGTGTTTAGGGCCTCTGGAAGCATGAAAATCACTTTAAACGTGCTAATTTTAGCTCTAAAACTGATGATTCACCTACAAATGTGAACTGACGTTCAAAAATAAAACATTTGAAACTGGACCATTTTTCACCTTCCTGAAGCATGACGTAATGGGGGGGTGTTATCTCTTTTGTCAAAAATCAGCCATTTTTGCTTTAACATTAAATGCCTCCAAATAGTATTTAATACCCTTCCCGGGGTGAAGAAACACTTTTTGAGACCTCAGAGTGAGTAAATTGGCCATTTTCATGCACGTTTAACCATTCCACATATCTTGTGTTTAGGGCCCCTGGAAGCATGAAAATCACTTAAAACATGCTAGTTTTAGCTCTAAAACTGATGATCCACCTACAAATGTGAACTGACGTTAAAAAATTAAAACATTTGAAAATGGACCATTTTTCACCTTTCTGAAGCATGACGTAATGGGGGGGTGTTATCTCTTTTGTCAAAAATCTGCCGTTTTTGCTTTAACATTAAATGCCTCCAAATAGTATTTAATTCCCTTCCTGGGGTGAAGAAACACTTTTTGAGACCTCAGAGTGAGTAAATTGGCCACTTTCATGCACTTTTAACCATTCCACAAATCTTGTGTTTAGGGCCTCTGGAAGCATGAAAATCACTTTAAACGTGCTAATTTTAGCTCTAAAACTGATGATCCACCTACAAATGTGAACTGACGTTAAAAAATTAAAACATTTGAAAATGGACCATTTTTCACCTTTCTGAATCATGACGTAATGGGGGGGGTGTTATCTCTTTATCAAAAATCAGCCGTTTTTGCTTGAACATTAAATGCCTTCAAATGGTATTTAATTCCCTTCCCAGGGTGAATAAACACTTTTTGAGACCTCAGAGTGAGTAAATGGACCATTTTCATGCACTTTTAACCATTCCACATATCTTGTGTTTAGGGCCCCTGGAAGCATGAAAATCACTTTAAACATGCTAATTTTAGCTCTAAAACTGATGATCCACCTACAAATGTGAACTGACGTTCAAAAATAAAACATTTGAAAATGGACCATTTTTCACCTTTCTGAAGCATAACGTAATGGGGGGGTGTTATATCTTTTGTCAAAAATCAGCCGTTTTTGCTTGAACATTAAATGCCTTCAAATGGTATTTAATTCCCTTCCCGGGGTGAAGAAACACTTTTTGAGACCTCAGAGTGAGTAAATTGGCCATATTCATGCACTTTTAACCATTCCACAAATCTTGTGTTTAGGGCCTCTGGAAGCATGAAAATCACTTTAAACGTGCTAATTTTAGCTCTAAAACTGATGATCCACCTACAAATGTGAACTGACGTTCATAAATAAAACATTTCAAAATGGACCATTTTTCACCTTTCAGAAGCATGACGTAAATGGGGGTGTTATCTCTTTGTCAAAAATCAGCCGTTTTTGCTTGAACATTAAATGCCTTCAAATGGTATTTAATTCCCTTCCCAGGGTGAATAAACACTTTTTGAGACCTCAGAGTGAGTAAATTGACCATTTTCATGCACTTTTAACCATTCCACATATCTTGTGTTTAGGGCCCCTGGAAGCATGAAAATCACTTTAAACATGCTAATTTTAGCTCTAAAACTCATGATCCACCTACAAATGTGAACTGACGTTCAAAAATAAAACATTTGAAAATGGACCATTTTTCACCTTTCTGAAGCATAACGTAATGGGGGGGGTGTTATATCTTTTGTCAAAAATCAGCCGTTTTTGCTTGAACATTAAATGCCTTCAAATGGTATTTAATTCCCTACCCGGGGTGAAGAAACACTTTTTGAGACCTCAGAGTGAGTAAATTGGCCATATTCATGCACTTTTAACCATTCCACAAATCTTGTGTTTAGGGCCTCTGGAAGCATGAAAATCACTTTAAACGTGCTAATTTTAGCTCTAAAACTGATGATCCACCTACAAATGTGAACTGACGTTAAAAAACTGTAAACATTTGAAAATGGACCATTTTTCACCTTTCTGAATCATGACGTAATGGGGAGGTGTTATCTCTTTATCAAAAATCAGCCGTTTTTGCTTGAACATTAAATGCCTTCAAATGGTATTTAATTCCCTTCCCAGGGTGAATAAACACTTTTTGAGACCTCAGACTGAGTAAATTGGCCATTTTCATGCACTTTTAACCATTCCACATATCTTGTGTTTAGGGCCCCTGGAAGCATGAAAATCACTTTAAACATGCTAATTTTAGCTCTAAAACTGATGATCCACCTACAAATGTGAACTGACGTTAAAAAACTTTAAACATTTGAAAATGGACCATTTTTCACCTTTCTGAATCATGACGTAATGGGGAGGTGTTATCTCTTTATCAAAAATCAGCCGTTTTTGCTTGAACATTAAACGCCTTCAAATGGTATTTAATTCCCTTCCCAGGGTGAATAAACACTTTTTGAGACCTCAGACTGAGTAAATTGGCCATTTTCATGCACTTTTAACCATTCCACATATCTTGTGTTTAGGGCCCCTGGAAGCATGAAAATCACTTTAAACATGCTAATTTTAGCTCTAAAACTGATGATCCACCTACAAATGTGAACTGACGTTCAAAAATAAAACATTTGAAAATGGACCATTTTTCACCTTTCTGAAGCATAACGTAATGGGGGGGTGTTATATCTTTTGTCAAAAATCAGCCGTTTTTGCTTGAACATTAAATGCCTTCAAACGGTATTTAATTCCCTTCCCGGGGTGAAGAAACACTTTTTGAGACCTCAGAGTGAGTAAATTGGCCATATTCATGCACTTTTAACCATTCCACAAATCTTGTGTTTAGGGCCTCTGGAAGCATGAAAATCACTTTAAACGTGCTAATTTTAGCTCTAAAACTGATGATCCACCTACAAATGTGAACTGACGTTCATAAATAAAACATTTCAAAATGGACCATTTTTCACCTTTTAGAAGCATGACGTAATGGGGGGGTGTTATCTCTTTGTCAAAAATCAGCCGTTTTTGCTTGAACATTAAATGCCTTCAAATGGTATTTAATTCCCTTCCCAGGGTGAATAAACACTTTTTGAGACCCCAGAGTGAGTAAATTGACCATTTTCATGCACTTTTAACCATTCCACATATCTTGTGTTTAGGGCCCCTGGAAGCATGAAAATCACTTTAAACATGCTAATTTTAGCTCTAAAACTGATGATCCACCTACAAATGTGAACTGACGTTAAAAAACTGTAAACATTTGAAAATGGACCATTTTTCACCTTTCTGAATCATGACGTAATGGGGAGGTGTTATCTCTTTATCAAAAATCAGCCGTTTTTGCTTGAACATTAAATGCCTTCAAATGGTATTTAATTCCCTTCCCAGGGTGAATAAACACTTTTTGAGACCTCAGACTGAGTAAATTGGCCATTTTCATGCACTTTTAACCATTCCACATATCTTGTGTTTAGGGCCCCTGGAAGCATGAAAATCACTTTAAACATGCTAATTTTAGCTCTAAAACTGATGATCCACCTACAAATGTGAACTGACGTTAAAAAACTTTAAACATTTGAAAATGGACCATTTTTCACCTTTCTGAATCATGACGTAATGGGGAGGTGTTATCTCTTTATCAAAAATCAGCCGTTTTTGCTTGAACATTAAATGCCTTCAAATGGTATTTAATTCCCTTCCCAGGGTGAATAAACACTTTTTGAGACCTCAGACTGAGTAAATTGGCCATTTTCATGCACTTTTAACCATTCCACATATCTTGTGTTTAGGGCCCCTGGAAGCATGAAAATCACTTTAAACATGGTCATTTTAGCTCTAAAACTGATGATCCACCTACAAATGTGAACTGACGTTCAAAAATAAAACATTTGAAAATGGACCATTTTTCACATTTCTGAAGCATAACGTAATGGGGGGGTGTTATATCTTTTGTCAAAAATCAGCCGTTTTTGCTTGAACATTAAATGCCTTCAAACGGTATTTAATTCCCTTCCCGGGGTGAAGAAACACTTTTTGAGACCTCAGAGTGAGTAAATTGGCCATATTCATGCACTTTTAACCATTCCACAAATCTTGTGTTTAGGGCCTCTGGAAGCATGAAAATCACTTTAAACGTGCTAATTTTAGCTCTAAAACTGATGATCCACCTACAAATGTGAACTGACGTTCATAAATAAAACATTTCAAAATGGACCATTTTTCACCTTTCAGAAGCATGACGTAATGGGGGGGTGTTATCTCTTTGTCAAAAATCAGCCGTTTTTGCTTGAACATTAAATGCCTTCAAATGGTATTTAATTCCCTTCCCAGGGTGAATAAACACTTTTTGAGACCTCAGAGTGAGTAAATTGACCATTTTCATGCACTTTTAACCATTCCACAAATCTTGTGTTTAGGGCCTCTGGAAGCATGAAAATCACTTTAAACGTGCTAATTTTAGCTCTAAAACTGATGATTCACCTACAAATGTGAACTGACGTTCAAAAATAAAACATTTGAAACTGGACCATTTTTCACCTTCCTGAAGCATGACGTAATGGGGGGGTGTTATCTCTTTTGTCAAAAATCAGCCATTTTTGCTTTAACATTAAATGCCTCCAAATAGTATTTAATACCCTTCCCGGGGTGAAGAAACACTTTTTGAGACCTCAGAGTGAGTAAATTGGCCATTTTCATGCACGTTTAACCATTCCACATATCTTGTGTTTAGGGCCCCTGGAAGCATGAAAATCACTTAAAACATGCTAGTTTTAGCTCTAAAACTGATGATCCACCTACAAATGTGAACTGACGTTAAAAAATTAAAACATTTGAAAATGGACCATTTTTCACCTTTCTGAAGCATGACGTAATGGGGGGGTGTTATCTCTTTTGTCAAAAATCTGCCGTTTTTGCTTTAACATTAAATGCCTCCAAATAGTATTTAATTCCCTTCCTGGGGTGAAGAAACACTTTTTGAGACCTCAGAGTGAGTAAATTGGCCACTTTCATGCACTTTTAACCATTCCACAAATCTTGTGTTTAGGGCCTCTGGAAGCATGAAAATCACTTTAAACGTGCTAATTTTAGCTCTAAAACTGATGATCCACCTACAAATGTGAACTGACGTTAAAAAATTAAAACATTTGAAAATGGACCATTTTTCACCTTTCTGAATCATGACGTAATGGGGGGGGTGTTATCTCTTTATCAAAAATCAGCCGTTTTTGCTTGAACATTAAATGCCTTCAAATGGTATTTAATTCCCTTCCCAGGGTGAATAAACACTTTTTGAGACCTCAGAGTGAGTAAATGGACCATTTTCATGCACTTTTAACCATTCCACATATCTTGTGTTTAGGGCCCCTGGAAGCATGAAAATCACTTTAAACATGCTAATTTTAGCTCTAAAACTGATGATCCACCTACAAATGTGAACTGACGTTCAAAAATAAAACATTTGAAAATGGACCATTTTTCACCTTTCTGAAGCATAACGTAATGGGGGGGTGTTATATCTTTTGTCAAAAATCAGCCGTTTTTGCTTGAACATTAAATGCCTTCAAATGGTATTTAATTCCCTTCCCGGGGTGAAGAAACACTTTTTGAGACCTCAGAGTGAGTAAATTGGCCATATTCATGCACTTTTAACCATTCCACAAATCTTGTGTTTAGGGCCTCTGGAAGCATGAAAATCACTTTAAACGTGCTAATTTTAGCTCTAAAACTGATGATCCACCTACAAATGTGAACTGACGTTCATAAATAAAACATTTCAAAATGGACCATTTTTCACCTTTCAGAAGCATGACGTAAATGGGGGTGTTATCTCTTTGTCAAAAATCAGCCGTTTTTGCTTGAACATTAAATGCCTTCAAATGGTATTTAATTCCCTTCCCAGGGTGAATAAACACTTTTTGAGACCTCAGAGTGAGTAAATTGACCATTTTCATGCACTTTTAACCATTCCACATATCTTGTGTTTAGGGCCCCTGGAAGCATGAAAATCACTTTAAACATGCTAATTTTAGCTCTAAAACTCATGATCCACCTACAAATGTGAACTGACGTTCAAAAATAAAACATTTGAAAATGGACCATTTTTCACCTTTCTGAAGCATAACGTAATGGGGGGGGTGTTATATCTTTTGTCAAAAATCAGCCGTTTTTGCTTGAACATTAAATGCCTTCAAATGGTATTTAATTCCCTACCCGGGGTGAAGAAACACTTTTTGAGACCTCAGAGTGAGTAAATTGGCCATATTCATGCACTTTTAACCATTCCACAAATCTTGTGTTTAGGGCCTCTGGAAGCATGAAAATCACTTTAAACGTGCTAATTTTAGCTCTAAAACTGATGATCCACCTACAAATGTGAACTGACGTTAAAAAACTGTAAACATTTGAAAATGGACCATTTTTCACCTTTCTGAATCATGACGTAATGGGGAGGTGTTATCTCTTTATCAAAAATCAGCCGTTTTTGCTTGAACATTAAATGCCTTCAAATGGTATTTAATTCCCTTCCCAGGGTGAATAAACACTTTTTGAGACCTCAGACTGAGTAAATTGGCCATTTTCATGCACTTTTAACCATTCCACATATCTTGTGTTTAGGGCCCCTGGAAGCATGAAAATCACTTTAAACATGCTAATTTTAGCTCTAAAACTGATGATCCACCTACAAATGTGAACTGACGTTAAAAAACTTTAAACATTTGAAAATGGACCATTTTTCACCTTTCTGAATCATGACGTAATGGGGAGGTGTTATCTCTTTATCAAAAATCAGCCGTTTTTGCTTGAACATTAAACGCCTTCAAATGGTATTTAATTCCCTTCCCAGGGTGAATAAACACTTTTTGAGACCTCAGACTGAGTAAATTGGCCATTTTCATGCACTTTTAACCATTCCACATATCTTGTGTTTAGGGCCCCTGGAAGCATGAAAATCACTTTAAACATGCTAATTTTAGCTCTAAAACTGATGATCCACCTACAAATGTGAACTGACGTTCAAAAATAAAACATTTGAAAATGGACCATTTTTCACCTTTCTGAAGCATAACGTAATGGGGGGGTGTTATATCTTTTGTCAAAAATCAGCCGTTTTTGCTTGAACATTAAATGCCTTCAAACGGTATTTAATTCCCTTCCCGGGGTGAAGAAACACTTTTTGAGACCTCAGAGTGAGTAAATTGGCCATATTCATGCACTTTTAACCATTCCACAAATCTTGTGTTTAGGGCCTCTGGAAGCATGAAAATCACTTTAAACGTGCTAATTTTAGCTCTAAAACTGATGATCCACCTACAAATGTGAACTGACGTTCATAAATAAAACATTTCAAAATGGACCATTTTTCACCTTTCAGAAGCATGACGTAATGGGGGGGTGTTATCTCTTTGTCAAAAATCAGCCGTTTTTGCTTGAACATTAAATGCCTTCAAATGGTATTTAATTCCCTTCCCAGGGTGAATAAACACTTTTTGAGACCTCAGAGTGAGTAAATTGACCATTTTCATGCACTTTTAACCATTCCACATATCTTGTGTTTAGGGCCCCTGGAAGCATGAAAATCACTTTAAACATGCTAATTTTAGCTCTAAAACTGATGATCCACCTACAAATGTGAACTGACGTTAAAAAACTGTAAACATTTGAAAATGGACCATTTTTCACCTTTCTGAATCATGACGTAATGGGGAGGTGTTATCTCTTTATCAAAAATCAGCCGTTTTTGCTTGAACATTAAATGCCTTCAAATGGTATTTAATTCCCTTCCCAGGGTGAATAAACACTTTTTGAGACCTCAGACTGAGTAAATTGGCCATTTTCATGCACTTTTAACCATTCCACATATCTTGTGTTTAGGGCCCCTGGAAGCATGAAAATCACTTTAAACATGCTAATTTTAGCTCTAAAACTGATGATCCACCTACAAATGTGAACTGACGTTAAAAAACTTTAAACATTTGAAAATGGACCATTTTTCACCTTTCTGAATCATGACGTAATGGGGAGGTGTTATCTCTTTATCAAAAATCAGCCGTTTTTGCTTGAACATTAAATGCCTTCAAATGGTATTTAATTCCCTTCCCAGGGTGAATAAACACTTTTTGAGACCTCAGACTGAGTAAATTGGCCATTTTCATGCACTTTTAACCATTCCACATATCTTGTGTTTAGGGCCCCTGGAAGCATGAAAATCACTTTAAACATGGTCATTTTAGCTCTAAAACTGATTATCCACCTACAAATGTGAACTGACGTTCAAAAATAAAACATTTGAAAATGGACCATTTTTCACATTTCTGAAGCATAACGTAATGGGGGGGTGTTATATCTTTTGTCAAAAATCAGCCGTTTTTGCTTGAACATTAAATGCCTTCAAACGGTATTTAATTCCCTTCCCGGGGTGAAGAAACACTTTTTGAGACCTCAGAGTGAGTAAATTGGCCATATTCATGCACTTTTAACCATTCCACAAATCTTGTGTTTAGGGCCTCTGGAAGCATGAAAATCACTTTAAATGTGCTAATTTTAGCTCTAAAACTGATGATCCACCTACAAATGTGAACTGACGTTCATAAATAAAACATTTCAAAATGGACCATTTTTCACCTTTCAGAAGCATGACGTAATGGGGGGGTGTTATCTCTTTGTCAAAAATCAGCCGTTTTTGCTTGAACATTAAATGCCTTCAAATGGTATTTAATTCCCTTCCCAGGGTGAATAAACACTTTTTGAGACCTCAGAGTGAGTAAATTGACCATTTTCATGCACTTTTAACCATTCCACAAATCTTGTGTTTAGGGCCTCTGGAAGCATGAAAATCACTTTAAACGTGCTAATTTTAGCTCTAAAACTGATGATTCACCTACAAATGTGAACTGACGTTCAAAAATAAAACATTTGAAACTGGACCATTTTTCACCTTCCTGAAGCATGACGTAATGGGGGGGTGTTATCTCTTTTGTCAAAAATCAGCCATTTTTGCTTTAACATTAAATGCCTCCAAATAGTATTTAATACCCTTCCCGGGGTGAAGAAACACTTTTTGAGACCTCAGAGTGAGTAAATTGGCCATTTTCATGCACGTTTAACCATTCCACATATCTTGTGTTTAGGGCCCCTGGAAGCATGAAAATCACTTAAAACATGCTAGTTTTAGCTCTAAAACTGATGATCCACCTACAAATGTGAACTGACGTTAAAAAATTAAAACATTTGAAAATGGACCATTTTTCACCTTTCTGAAGCATGACGTAATGGGGGGGTGTTATCTCTTTTGTCAAAAATCTGCCGTTTTTGCTTTAACATTAAATGCCTCCAAATAGTATTTAATTCCCTTCCTGGGGTGAAGAAACACTTTTTGAGACCTCAGAGTGAGTAAATTGGCCACTTTCATGCACTTTTAACCATTCCACAAATCTTGTGTTTAGGGCCTCTGGAAGCATGAAAATCACTTTAAACGTGCTAATTTTAGCTCTAAAACTGATGATCCACCTACAAATGTGAACTGACGTTAAAAAATTAAAACATTTGAAAATGGACCATTTTTCACCTTTCTGAATCATGACGTAATGGGGGGGGTGTTATCTCTTTATCAAAAATCAGCCGTTTTTGCTTGAACATTAAATGCCTTCAAATGGTATTTAATTCCCTTCCCAGGGTGAATAAACACTTTTTGAGACCTCAGAGTGAGTAAATGGACCATTTTCATGCACTTTTAACCATTCCACATATCTTGTGTTTAGGGCCCCTGGAAGCATGAAAATCACTTTAAACATGCTAATTTTAGCTCTAAAACTGATGATCCACCTACAAATGTGAACTGACGTTCAAAAATAAAACATTTGAAAATGGACCATTTTTCACCTTTCTGAAGCATAACGTAATGGGGGGGTGTTATATCTTTTGTCAAAAATCAGCCGTTTTTGCTTGAACATTAAATGCCTTCAAATGGTATTTAATTCCCTTCCCGGGGTGAAGAAACACTTTTTGAGACCTCAGAGTGAGTAAATTGGCCATATTCATGCACTTTTAACCATTCCACAAATCTTGTGTTTAGGGCCTCTGGAAGCATGAAAATCACTTTAAACGTGCTAATTTTAGCTCTAAAACTGATGATCCACCTACAAATGTGAACTGACGTTCATAAATAAAACATTTCAAAATGGACCATTTTTCACCTTTCAGAAGCATGACGTAAATGGGGGTGTTATCTCTTTGTCAAAAATCAGCCGTTTTTGCTTGAACATTAAATGCCTTCAAATGGTATTTAATTCCCTTCCCAGGGTGAATAAACACTTTTTGAGACCTCAGAGTGAGTAAATTGACCATTTTCATGCACTTTTAACCATTCCACATATCTTGTGTTTAGGGCCCCTGGAAGCATGAAAATCACTTTAAACATGCTAATTTTAGCTCTAAAACTCATGATCCACCTACAAATGTGAACTGACGTTCAAAAATAAAACATTTGAAAATGGACCATTTTTCACCTTTCTGAAGCATAACGTAATGGGGGGGGTGTTATATCTTTTGTCAAAAATCAGCCGTTTTTGCTTGAACATTAAATGCCTTCAAATGGTATTTAATTCCCTACCCGGGGTGAAGAAACACTTTTTGAGACCTCAGAGTGAGTAAATTGGCCATTTTCATGCACGTTTAACCATTCCACATATCTTGTGTTTAGGGCCCCTGGAAGCATGAAAATCACTTAAAACATGCTAGTTTTAGCTCTAAAACTGATGATCCACCTACAAATGTGAACTGACGTTAAAAAATTAAAACATTTGAAAATGGACCATTTTTCACCTTTCTGAAGCATGACGTAATGGGGGGGTGTTATCTCTTTTGTCAAAAATCTGCCGTTTTTGCTTTAACATTAAATGCCTCCAAATAGTATTTAATTCCCTTCCTGGGGTGAAGAAACACTTTTTGAGACCTCAGAGTGAGTAAATTGGCCACTTTCATGCACTTTTAACCATTCCACAAATCTTGTGTTTAGGGCCTCTGGAAGCATGAAAATCACTTTAAACGTGCTAATTTTAGCTCTAAAACTGATGATCCACCTACAAATGTGAACTGACGTTAAAAAATTAAAACATTTGAAAATGGACCATTTTTCACCTTTCTGAATCATGACGTAATGGGGGGGGTGTTATCTCTTTATCAAAAATCAGCCGTTTTTGCTTGAACATTAAATGCCTTCAAATGGTATTTAATTCCCTTCCCAGGGTGAATAAACACTTTTTGAGACCTCAGAGTGAGTAAATGGACCATTTTCATGCACTTTTAACCATTCCACATATCTTGTGTTTAGGGCCCCTGGAAGCATGAAAATCACTTTAAACATGCTAATTTTAGCTCTAAAACTGATGATCCACCTACAAATGTGAACTGACGTTCAAAAATAAAACATTTGAAAATGGACCATTTTTCACCTTTCTGAAGCATAACGTAATGGGGGGGTGTTATATCTTTTGTCAAAAATCAGCCGTTTTTGCTTGAACATTAAATGCCTTCAAATGGTATTTAATTCCCTTCCCGGGGTGAAGAAACACTTTTTGAGACCTCAGAGTGAGTAAATTGGCCATATTCATGCACTTTTAACCATTCCACAAATCTTGTGTTTAGGGCCTCTGGAAGCATGAAAATCACTTTAAACGTGCTAATTTTAGCTCTAAAACTGATGATCCACCTACAAATGTGAACTGACGTTCATAAATAAAACATTTCAAAATGGACCATTTTTCACCTTTCAGAAGCATGACGTAAATGGGGGTGTTATCTCTTTGTCAAAAATCAGCCGTTTTTGCTTGAACATTAAATGCCTTCAAATGGTATTTAATTCCCTTCCCAGGGTGAATAAACACTTTTTGAGACCTCAGAGTGAGTAAATTGACCATTTTCATGCACTTTTAACCATTCCACATATCTTGTGTTTAGGGCCCCTGGAAGCATGAAAATCACTTTAAACATGCTAATTTTAGCTCTAAAACTCATGATCCACCTACAAATGTGAACTGACGTTCAAAAATAAAACATTTGAAAATGGACCATTTTTCACCTTTCTGAAGCATAACGTAATGGGGGGGGTGTTATATCTTTTGTCAAAAATCAGCCGTTTTTGCTTGAACATTAAATGCCTTCAAATGGTATTTAATTCCCTACCCGGGGTGAAGAAACACTTTTTGAGACCTCAGAGTGAGTAAATTGGCCATATTCATGCACTTTTAACCATTCCACAAATCTTGTGTTTAGGGCCTCTGGAAGCATGAAAATCACTTTAAACGTGCTAATTTTAGCTCTAAAACTGATGATCCACCTACAAATGTGAACTGACGTTAAAAAACTGTAAACATTTGAAAATGGACCATTTTTCACCTTTCTGAATCATGACGTAATGGGGAGGTGTTATCTCTTTATCAAAAATCAGCCGTTTTTGCTTGAACATTAAATGCCTTCAAATGGTATTTAATTCCCTTCCCAGGGTGAATAAACACTTTTTGAGACCTCAGACTGAGTAAATTGGCCATTTTCATGCACTTTTAACCATTCCACATATCTTGTGTTTAGGGCCCCTGGAAGCATGAAAATCACTTTAAACATGCTAATTTTAGCTCTAAAACTGATGATCCACCTACAAATGTGAACTGACGTTAAAAAACTTTAAACATTTGAAAATGGACCATTTTTCACCTTTCTGAATCATGACGTAATGGGGAGGTGTTATCTCTTTATCAAAAATCAGCCGTTTTTGCTTGAACATTAAACGCCTTCAAATGGTATTTAATTCCCTTCCCAGGGTGAATAAACACTTTTTGAGACCTCAGACTGAGTAAATTGGCCATTTTCATGCACTTTTAACCATTCCACATATCTTGTGTTTAGGGCCCCTGGAAGCATGAAAATCACTTTAAACATGCTAATTTTAGCTCTAAAACTGATGATCCACCTACAAATGTGAACTGACGTTCAAAAATAAAACATTTGAAAATGGACCATTTTTCACCTTTCTGAAGCATAACGTAATGGGGGGGTGTTATATCTTTTGTCAAAAATCAGCCGTTTTTGCTTGAACATTAAATGCCTTCAAACGGTATTTAATTCCCTTCCCGGGGTGAAGAAACACTTTTTGAGACCTCAGAGTGAGTAAATTGGCCATATTCATGCACTTTTAACCATTCCACAAATCTTGTGTTTAGGGCCTCTGGAAGCATGAAAATCACTTTAAACGTGCTAATTTTAGCTCTAAAACTGATGATCCACCTACAAATGTGAACTGACGTTCATAAATAAAACATTTCAAAATGGACCATTTTTCACCTTTCAGAAGCATGACGTAATGGGGGGGTGTTATCTCTTTGTCAAAAATCAGCCGTTTTTGCTTGAACATTAAATGCCTTCAAATGGTATTTAATTCCCTTCCCAGGGTGAATAAACACTTTTTGAGACCTCAGAGTGAGTAAATTGACCATTTTCATGCACTTTTAACCATTCCACATATCTTGTGTTTAGGGCCCCTGGAAGCATGAAAATCACTTTAAACATGCTAATTTTAGCTCTAAAACTGATGATCCACCTACAAATGTGAACTGACGTTAAAAAACTGTAAACATTTGAAAATGGACCATTTTTCACCTTTCTGAATCATGACGTAATGGGGAGGTGTTATCTCTTTATCAAAAATCAGCCGTTTTTGCTTGAACATTAAATGCCTTCAAATGGTATTTAATTCCCTTCCCAGGGTGAATAAACACTTTTTGAGACCTCAGACTGAGTAAATTGGCCATTTTCATGCACTTTTAACCATTCCACATATCTTGTGTTTAGGGCCCCTGGAAGCATGAAAATCACTTTAAACATGCTAATTTTAGCTCTAAAACTGATGATCCACCTACAAATGTGAACTGACGTTAAAAAACTTTAAACATTTGAAAATGGACCATTTTTCACCTTTCTGAATCATGACGTAATGGGGAGGTGTTATCTCTTTATCAAAAATCAGCCGTTTTTGCTTGAACATTAAATGCCTTCAAATGGTATTTAATTCCCTTCCCAGGGTGAATAAACACTTTTTGAGACCTCAGACTGAGTAAATTGGCCATTTTCATGCACTTTTAACCATTCCACATATCTTGTGTTTAGGGCCCCTGGAAGCATGAAAATCACTTTAAACATGGTCATTTTAGCTCTAAAACTGATTATCCACCTACAAATGTGAACTGACGTTCAAAAATAAAACATTTGAAAATGGACCATTTTTCACATTTCTGAAGCATAACGTAATGGGGGGGTGTTATATCTTTTGTCAAAAATCAGCCGTTTTTGCTTGAACATTAAATGCCTTCAAACGGTATTTAATTCCCTTCCCGGGGTGAAGAAACACTTTTTGAGACCTCAGAGTGAGTAAATTGGCCATATTCATGCACTTTTAACCATTCCACAAATCTTGTGTTTAGGGCCTCTGGAAGCATGAAAATCACTTTAAATGTGCTAATTTTAGCTCTAAAACTGATGATCCACCTACAAATGTGAACTGACGTTCATAAATAAAACATTTCAAAATGGACCATTTTTCACCTTTCAGAAGCATGACGTAATGGGGGGGTGTTATCTCTTTGTCAAAAATCAGCCGTTTTTGCTTGAACATTAAATGCCTTCAAATGGTATTTAATTCCCTTCCCAGGGTGAATAAACACTTTTTGAGACCTCAGAGTGAGTAAATTGACCATTTTCATGCACTTTTAACCATTCCACAAATCTTGTGTTTAGGGCCTCTGGAAGCATGAAAATCACTTTAAACGTGCTAATTTTAGCTCTAAAACTGATGATTCACCTACAAATGTGAACTGACGTTCAAAAATAAAACATTTGAAACTGGACCATTTTTCACCTTCCTGAAGCATGACGTAATGGGGGGGTGTTATCTCTTTTGTCAAAAATCAGCCATTTTTGCTTTAACATTAAATGCCTCCAAATAGTATTTAATACCCTTCCCGGGGTGAAGAAACACTTTTTGAGACCTCAGAGTGAGTAAATTGGCCATTTTCATGCACGTTTAACCATTCCACATATCTTGTGTTTAGGGCCCCTGGAAGCATGAAAATCACTTAAAACATGCTAGTTTTAGCTCTAAAACTGATGATCCACCTACAAATGTGAACTGACGTTAAAAAATTAAAACATTTGAAAATGGACCATTTTTCACCTTTCTGAAGCATGACGTAATGGGGGGGTGTTATCTCTTTTGTCAAAAATCTGCCGTTTTTGCTTTAACATTAAATGCCTCCAAATAGTATTTAATTCCCTTCCTGGGGTGAAGAAACACTTTTTGAGACCTCAGAGTGAGTAAATTGGCCACTTTCATGCACTTTTAACCATTCCACAAATCTTGTGTTTAGGGCCTCTGGAAGCATGAAAATCACTTTAAACGTGCTAATTTTAGCTCTAAAACTGATGATCCACCTACAAATGTGAACTGACGTTAAAAAATTAAAACATTTGAAAATGGACCATTTTTCACCTTTCTGAATCATGACGTAATGGGGGGGGTGTTATCTCTTTATCAAAAATCAGCCGTTTTTGCTTGAACATTAAATGCCTTCAAATGGTATTTAATTCCCTTCCCAGGGTGAATAAACACTTTTTGAGACCTCAGAGTGAGTAAATGGACCATTTTCATGCACTTTTAACCATTCCACATATCTTGTGTTTAGGGCCCCTGGAAGCATGAAAATCACTTTAAACATGCTAATTTTAGCTCTAAAACTGATGATCCACCTACAAATGTGAACTGACGTTCAAAAATAAAACATTTGAAAATGGACCATTTTTCACCTTTCTGAAGCATAACGTAATGGGGGGGTGTTATATCTTTTGTCAAAAATCAGCCGTTTTTGCTTGAACATTAAATGCCTTCAAATGGTATTTAATTCCCTTCCCGGGGTGAAGAAACACTTTTTGAGACCTCAGAGTGAGTAAATTGGCCATATTCATGCACTTTTAACCATTCCACAAATCTTGTGTTTAGGGCCTCTGGAAGCATGAAAATCACTTTAAACGTGCTAATTTTAGCTCTAAAACTGATGATCCACCTACAAATGTGAACTGACGTTCATAAATAAAACATTTCAAAATGGACCATTTTTCACCTTTCAGAAGCATGACGTAAATGGGGGTGTTATCTCTTTGTCAAAAATCAGCCGTTTTTGCTTGAACATTAAATGCCTTCAAATGGTATTTAATTCCCTTCCCAGGGTGAATAAACACTTTTTGAGACCTCAGAGTGAGTAAATTGACCATTTTCATGCACTTTTAACCATTCCACATATCTTGTGTTTAGGGCCCCTGGAAGCATGAAAATCACTTTAAACATGCTAATTTTAGCTCTAAAACTCATGATCCACCTACAAATGTGAACTGACGTTCAAAAATAAAACATTTGAAAATGGACCATTTTTCACCTTTCTGAAGCATAACGTAATGGGGGGGGTGTTATATCTTTTGTCAAAAATCAGCCGTTTTTGCTTGAACATTAAATGCCTTCAAATGGTATTTAATTCCCTACCCGGGGTGAAGAAACACTTTTTGAGACCTCAGAGTGAGTAAATTGGCCATATTCATGCACTTTTAACCATTCCACAAATCTTGTGTTTAGGGCCTCTGGAAGCATGAAAATCACTTTAAACGTGCTAATTTTAGCTCTAAAACTGATGATCCACCTACAAATGTGAACTGACGTTAAAAAACTGTAAACATTTGAAAATGGACCATTTTTCACCTTTCTGAATCATGACGTAATGGGGAGGTGTTATCTCTTTATCAAAAATCAGCCGTTTTTGCTTGAACATTAAATGCCTTCAAATGGTATTTAATTCCCTTCCCAGGGTGAATAAACACTTTTTGAGACCTCAGACTGAGTAAATTGGCCATTTTCATGCACTTTTAACCATTCCACATATCTTGTGTTTAGGGCCCCTGGAAGCATGAAAATCACTTTAAACATGCTAATTTTAGCTCTAAAACTGATGATCCACCTACAAATGTGAACTGACGTTAAAAAACTTTAAACATTTGAAAATGGACCATTTTTCACCTTTCTGAATCATGACGTAATGGGGAGGTGTTATCTCTTTATCAAAAATCAGCCGTTTTTGCTTGAACATTAAACGCCTTCAAATGGTATTTAATTCCCTTCCCAGGGTGAATAAACACTTTTTGAGACCTCAGACTGAGTAAATTGGCCATTTTCATGCACTTTTAACCATTCCACATATCTTGTGTTTAGGGCCCCTGGAAGCATGAAAATCACTTTAAACATGCTAATTTTAGCTCTAAAACTGATGATCCACCTACAAATGTGAACTGACGTTCAAAAATAAAACATTTGAAAATGGACCATTTTTCACCTTTCTGAAGCATAACGTAATGGGGGGGTGTTATATCTTTTGTCAAAAATCAGCCGTTTTTGCTTGAACATTAAATGCCTTCAAACGGTATTTAATTCCCTTCCCGGGGTGAAGAAACACTTTTTGAGACCTCAGAGTGAGTAAATTGGCCATATTCATGCACTTTTAACCATTCCACAAATCTTGTGTTTAGGGCCTCTGGAAGCATGAAAATCACTTTAAACGTGCTAATTTTAGCTCTAAAACTGATGATCCACCTACAAATGTGAACTGACGTTCATAAATAAAACATTTCAAAATGGACCATTTTTCACCTTTCAGAAGCATGACGTAATGGGGGGGTGTTATCTCTTTGTCAAAAATCAGCCGTTTTTGCTTGAACATTAAATGCCTTCAAATGGTATTTAATTCCCTTCCCAGGGTGAATAAACACTTTTTGAGACCTCAGAGTGAGTAAATTGACCATTTTCATGCACTTTTAACCATTCCACATATCTTGTGTTTAGGGCCCCTGGAAGCATGAAAATCACTTTAAACATGCTAATTTTAGCTCTAAAACTGATGATCCACCTACAAATGTGAACTGACGTTAAAAAACTGTAAACATTTGAAAATGGACCATTTTTCACCTTTCTGAATCATGACGTAATGGGGAGGTGTTATCTCTTTATCAAAAATCAGCCGTTTTTGCTTGAACATTAAATGCCTTCAAATGGTATTTAATTCCCTTCCCAGGGTGAATAAACACTTTTTGAGACCTCAGACTGAGTAAATTGGCCATTTTCATGCACTTTTAACCATTCCACATATCTTGTGTTTAGGGCCCCTGGAAGCATGAAAATCACTTTAAACATGCTAATTTTAGCTCTAAAACTGATGATCCACCTACAAATGTGAACTGACGTTAAAAAACTTTAAACATTTGAAAATGGACCATTTTTCACCTTTCTGAATCATGACGTAATGGGGAGGTGTTATCTCTTTATCAAAAATCAGCCGTTTTTGCTTGAACATTAAATGCCTTCAAATGGTATTTAATTCCCTTCCCAGGGTGAATAAACACTTTTTGAGACCTCAGACTGAGTAAATTGGCCATTTTCATGCACTTTTAACCATTCCACATATCTTGTGTTTAGGGCCCCTGGAAGCATGAAAATCACTTTAAACATGGTCATTTTAGCTCTAAAACTGATTATCCACCTACAAATGTGAACTGACGTTCAAAAATAAAACATTTGAAAATGGACCATTTTTCACATTTCTGAAGCATAACGTAATGGGGGGGTGTTATATCTTTTGTCAAAAATCAGCCGTTTTTGCTTGAACATTAAATGCCTTCAAACGGTATTTAATTCCCTTCCCGGGGTGAAGAAACACTTTTTGAGACCTCAGAGTGAGTAAATTGGCCATATTCATGCACTTTTAACCATTCCACAAATCTTGTGTTTAGGGCCTCTGGAAGCATGAAAATCACTTTAAATGTGCTAATTTTAGCTCTAAAACTGATGATCCACCTACAAATGTGAACTGACGTTCATAAATAAAACATTTCAAAATGGACCATTTTTCACCTTTCAGAAGCATGACGTAATGGGGGGGTGTTATCTCTTTGTCAAAAATCAGCCGTTTTTGCTTGAACATTAAATGCCTTCAAATGGTATTTAATTCCCTTCCCAGGGTGAATAAACACTTTTTGAGACCTCAGAGTGAGTAAATTGACCATTTTCATGCACTTTTAACCATTCCACAAATCTTGTGTTTAGGGCCTCTGGAAGCATGAAAATCACTTTAAACGTGCTAATTTTAGCTCTAAAACTGATGATTCACCTACAAATGTGAACTGACGTTCAAAAATAAAACATTTGAAACTGGACCATTTTTCACCTTCCTGAAGCATGACGTAATGGGGGGGTGTTATCTCTTTTGTCAAAAATCAGCCATTTTTGCTTTAACATTAAATGCCTCCAAATAGTATTTAATACCCTTCCCGGGGTGAAGAAACACTTTTTGAGACCTCAGAGTGAGTAAATTGGCCATTTTCATGCACGTTTAACCATTCCACATATCTTGTGTTTAGGGCCCCTGGAAGCATGAAAATCACTTAAAACATGCTAGTTTTAGCTCTAAAACTGATGATCCACCTACAAATGTGAACTGACGTTAAAAAATTAAAACATTTGAAAATGGACCATTTTTCACCTTTCTGAAGCATGACGTAATGGGGGGGTGTTATCTCTTTTGTCAAAAATCTGCCGTTTTTGCTTTAACATTAAATGCCTCCAAATAGTATTTAATTCCCTTCCTGGGGTGAAGAAACACTTTTTGAGACCTCAGAGTGAGTAAATTGGCCACTTTCATGCACTTTTAACCATTCCACAAATCTTGTGTTTAGGGCCTCTGGAAGCATGAAAATCACTTTAAACGTGCTAATTTTAGCTCTAAAACTGATGATCCACCTACAAATGTGAACTGACGTTAAAAAATTAAAACATTTGAAAATGGACCATTTTTCACCTTTCTGAATCATGACGTAATGGGGGGGGTGTTATCTCTTTATCAAAAATCAGCCGTTTTTGCTTGAACATTAAATGCCTTCAAATGGTATTTAATTCCCTTCCCAGGGTGAATAAACACTTTTTGAGACCTCAGAGTGAGTAAATGGACCATTTTCATGCACTTTTAACCATTCCACATATCTTGTGTTTAGGGCCCCTGGAAGCATGAAAATCACTTTAAACATGCTAATTTTAGCTCTAAAACTGATGATCCACCTACAAATGTGAACTGACGTTCAAAAATAAAACATTTGAAAATGGACCATTTTTCACCTTTCTGAAGCATAACGTAATGGGGGGGGTGTTATATCTTTTGTCAAAAATCAGCCGTTTTTGCTTGAACATTAAATGCCTTCAAATGGTATTTAATTCCCTTCCCGGGGTGAAGAAACACTTTTTGAGACCTCAGAGTGAGTAAATTGGCCATTTTTTCGCACTTTTAACCATTCCACAAATCTTGGGTTTAGGGCCTCTGGAAGCATGAAAATCACTTTACACAAGCCAATTTTAGCTCTAAAACTGATGATCCACCTACAAATGTGAACTGACGTTCAAAAATAAAACATTTGACTATAGACCATTTTTCACCTTTCTGAAGCATGACGTAATGGGGGGGTGGTATCTCTTTTGTCAAAAATCAGCCGTTTTTGCTTGAACATTAAATGCCTTCAAATGGTATTTAATTCCCTTCCCAGGGTGAATAAACACTTTTTGAGACCTCAGAGTGAGTAAATTGACCATTTTCATGCACTTTTAACCATTCCACATATCTTGTGTTTAGGGCCCCTGGAAGCATGAAAATCACTTTAAACATGCTAATTTTAGCTCTAAAACTCATGATCCACCTACAAATGTGAACTGACGTTCAAAAATAAAACATTTGAAAATGGACCATTTTTCACCTTTCTGAAGCATAACGTAATGGGGGGGTGTTATATCTTTTGTCAAAAATCAGCCGTTTTTGCTTGAACATTAAATGCCTTCAAATGGTATTTAATTCCCTTCCCGGGGTGAAGAAACACTTTTTGAGACCTCAGAGTGAGTAAATTGGCCATATTCATGCACTTTTAACCATTCCACAAATCTTGTGTTTAGGGCCTCTGGAAGCATGAAAATCACTTTAAACGTGCTAATTTTAGCTCTAAAACTGATGATCCACCTACAAATGTGAACTGACGTTAAAAAACTGTAAACATTTGAAAATGGACCATTTTTCACCTTTCTGAATCATGACGTAATGGGGAGGTGTTATCTCTTTATCAAAAATCAGCCGTTTTTGCTTGAACATTAAATGCCTTCAAATGGTATTTAATTCCCTTCCCAGGGTGAATAAACACTTTTTGAGACCTCAGACTGAGTAAATTGGCCATTTTCATGCACTTTTAACCATTCCACATATCTTGTGTTTAGGGCCCCTGGAAGCATGAAAATCACTTTAAACATGCTAATTTTAGCTCTAAAACTGATGATCCACCTACAAATGTGAACTGACGTTAAAAAACTTTAAACATTTGAAAATGGACCATTTTTCACCTTTCTGAATCATGACGTAATGGGGAGGTGTTATCTCTTTATCAAAAATCAGCCGTTTTTGCTTGAACATTAAACGCCTTCAAATGGTATTTAATTCCCTTCCCAGGGTGAATAAACACTTTTTGAGACCTCAGACTGAGTAAATTGGCCATTTTCATGCACTTTTAACCATTCCACATATCTTGTGTTTAGGGCCCCTGGAAGCATGAAAATCACTTTAAACATGCTAATTTTAGCTCTAAAATTGATGATCCACCTACAAATGTGAACTGACGTTCAAAAATAAAACATTTGAAAATGGACCATTTTTCACCTTTCTGAAGCATAACGTAATGGGGGGGTGTTATATCTTTTGTCAAAAATCAGCCGTTTTTGCTTGAACATTAAATGCCTTCAAACGGTATTTAATTCCCTTCCCGGGGTGAAGAAACACTTTTTGAGACCTCAGAGTGAGTAAATTGGCCATATTCATGCACTTTTAACCATTCCACAAATCTTGTGTTTAGGGCCTCTGGAAGCATGAAAATCACTTTAAACGTGCTAATTTTAGCTCTAAAACTGATGATCCACCTACAAATGTGAACTGACGTTCATAAATAAAACATTTCAAAATGGACCATTTTTCACCTTTCAGAAGCATGACGTAATGGGGGGGTGTTATCTCTTTGTCAAAAATCAGCCGTTTTTGCTTGAACATTAAATGCCTTCAAATGGTATTTAATTCCCTTCCCAGGGTGAATAAACACTTTTTGAGACCCCAGAGTGAGTAAATTGACCATTTTCATGCACTTTTAACCATTCCACATATCTTGTGTTTAGGGCCCCTGGAAGCATGAAAATCACTTTAAACATGCTAATTTTAGCTCTAAAACTGATGATCCACCTACAAATGTGAACTGACGTTAAAAAACTGTAAACATTTGAAAATGGACCATTTTTCACCTTTCTGAATCATGACGTAATGGGGAGGTGTTATCTCTTTATCAAAAATCAGCCGTTTTTGCTTGAACATTAAATGCCTTCAAATGGTATTTAATTCCCTTCCCAGGGTGAATAAACACTTTTTGAGACCTCAGACTGAGTAAATTGGCCATTTTCATGCACTTTTAACCATTCCACATATCTTGTGTTTAGGGCCCCTGGAAGCATGAAAATCACTTTAAACATGCTAATTTTAGCTCTAAAACTGATGATCCACCTACAAATGTGAACTGACGTTAAAAAACTTTAAACATTTGAAAATGGACCATTTTTCACCTTTCTGAATCATGACGTAATGGGGAGGTGTTATCTCTTTATCAAAAATCAGCCGTTTTTGCTTGAACATTAAATGCCTTCAAATGGTATTTAATTCCCTTCCCAGGGTGAATAAACACTTTTTGAGACCTCAGACTGAGTAAATTGGCCATTTTCATGCACTTTTAACCATTCCACATATCTTGTGTTTAGGGCCCCTGGAAGCATGAAAATCACTTTAAACATGGTCATTTTAGCTCTAAAACTGATGATCCACCTACAAATGTGAACTGACGTTCAAAAATAAAACATTTGAAAATGGACCATTTTTCACATTTCTGAAGCATAACGTAATGGGGGGGTGTTATATCTTTTGTCAAAAATCAGCCGTTTTTGCTTGAACATTAAATGCCTTCAAACGGTATTTAATTCCCTTCCCGGGGTGAAGAAACACTTTTTGAGACCTCAGAGTGAGTAAATTGGCCATATTCATGCACTTTTAACCATTCCACAAATCTTGTGTTTAGGGCCTCTGGAAGCATGAAAATCACTTTAAACGTGCTAATTTTAGCTCTAAAACTGATGATTCACCTACAAATGTGAACTGACGTTCAAAAATAAAACATTTGAAACTGGACCATTTTTCACCTTCCTGAAGCATGACGTAATGGGGGGGTGTTATCTCTTTTGTCAAAAATCAGCCATTTTTGCTTTAACATTAAATGCCTCCAAATAGTATTTAATACCCTTCCCGGGGTGAAGAAACACTTTTTGAGACCTCAGAGTGAGTAAATTGGCCATTTTCATGCACGTTTAACCATTCCACATATCTTGTGTTTAGGGCCCCTGGAAGCATGAAAATCACTTAAAACATGCTAGTTTTAGCTCTAAAACTGATGATCCACCTACAAATGTGAACTGACGTTAAAAAATTAAAACATTTGAAAATGGACCATTTTTCACCTTTCTGAAGCATGACGTAATGGGGGGGTGTTATCTCTTTTGTCAAAAATCTGCCGTTTTTGCTTTAACATTAAATGCCTCCAAATAGTATTTAATTCCCTTCCTGGGGTGAAGAAACACTTTTTGAGACCTCAGAGTGAGTAAATTGGCCACTTTCATGCACTTTTAACCATTCCACAAATCTTGTGTTTAGGGCCTCTGGAAGCATGAAAATCACTTTAAACGTGCTAATTTTAGCTCTAAAACTGATGATCCACCTACAAATGTGAACTGACGTTAAAAAATTAAAACATTTGAAAATGGACCATTTTTCACCTTTCTGAATCATGACGTAATGGGGGGGGTGTTATCTCTTTATCAAAAATCAGCCGTTTTTGCTTGAACATTAAATGCCTTCAAATGGTATTTAATTCCCTTCCCAGGGTGAATAAACACTTTTTGAGACCTCAGAGTGAGTAAATGGACCATTTTCATGCACTTTTAACCATTCCACATATCTTGTGTTTAGGGCCCCTGGAAGCATGAAAATCACTTTAAACATGCTAATTTTAGCTCTAAAACTGATGATCCACCTACAAATGTGAACTGACGTTCAAAAATAAAACATTTGAAAATGGACCATTTTTCACCTTTCTGAAGCATAACGTAATGGGGGGGTGTTATATCTTTTGTCAAAAATCAGCCGTTTTTGCTTGAACATTAAATGCCTTCAAATGGTATTTAATTCCCTTCCCGGGGTGAAGAAACACTTTTTGAGACCTCAGAGTGAGTAAATTGGCCATTTTTTCGCACTTTTAACCATTCCACAAATCTTGGGTTTAGGGCCTCTGGAAGCATGAAAATCACTTTACACAAGCCAATTTTAGCTCTAAAACTGATGATCCACCTACAAATGTGAACTGACGTTCAAAAATAAAACATTTGACTATAGACCATTTTTCACCTTTCTGAAGCATGACGTAATGGGGGGGTGGTATCTCTTTTGTCAAAAATCAGCCGTTTTTGCTTGAACATTAAATGCCTTCAAATGGTATTTAATTCCCTTCCCAGGGTGAATAAACACTTTTTGAGACCTCAGAGTGAGTAAATTGACCATTTTCATGCACTTTTAACCATTCCACATATCTTGTGTTTAGGGCCCCTGGAAGCATGAAAATCACTTTAAACATGCTAATTTTAGCTCTAAAACTCATGATCCACCTACAAATGTGAACTGACGTTCAAAAATAAAACATTTGAAAATGGACCATTTTTCACCTTTCTGAAGCATAACGTAATGGGGGGGTGTTATATCTTTTGTCAAAAATCAGCCGTTTTTGCTTGAACATTAAATGCCTTCAAATGGTATTTAATTCCCTTCCCGGGGTGAAGAAACACTTTTTGAGACCTCAGAGTGAGTAAATTGGCCATATTCATGCACTTTTAACCATTCCACAAATCTTGTGTTTAGGGCCTCTGGAAGCATGAAAATCACTTTAAACGTGCTAATTTTAGCTCTAAAACTGATGATCCACCTACAAATGTGAACTGACGTTAAAAAACTGTAAACATTTGAAAATGGACCATTTTTCACCTTTCTGAATCATGACGTAATGGGGAGGTGTTATCTCTTTATCAAAAATCAGCCGTTTTTGCTTGAACATTAAATGCCTTCAAATGGTATTTAATTCCCTTCCCAGGGTGAATAAACACTTTTTGAGACCTCAGACTGAGTAAATTGGCCATTTTCATGCACTTTTAACCATTCCACATATCTTGTGTTTAGGGCCCCTGGAAGCATGAAAATCACTTTAAACATGCTAATTTTAGCTCTAAAACTGATGATCCACCTACAAATGTGAACTGACGTTAAAAAACTTTAAACATTTGAAAATGGACCATTTTTCACCTTTCTGAATCATGACGTAATGGGGAGGTGTTATCTCTTTATCAAAAATCAGCCGTTTTTGCTTGAACATTAAACGCCTTCAAATGGTATTTAATTCCCTTCCCAGGGTGAATAAACACTTTTTGAGACCTCAGACTGAGTAAATTGGCCATTTTCATGCACTTTTAACCATTCCACATATCTTGTGTTTAGGGCCCCTGGAAGCATGAAAATCACTTTAAACATGCTAATTTTAGCTCTAAAATTGATGATCCACCTACAAATGTGAACTGACGTTCAAAAATAAAACATTTGAAAATGGACCATTTTTCACCTTTCTGAAGCATAACGTAATGGGGGGGTGTTATATCTTTTGTCAAAAATCAGCCGTTTTTGCTTGAACATTAAATGCCTTCAAACGGTATTTAATTCCCTTCCCGGGGTGAAGAAACACTTTTTGAGACCTCAGAGTGAGTAAATTGGCCATATTCATGCACTTTTAACCATTCCACAAATCTTGTGTTTAGGGCCTCTGGAAGCATGAAAATCACTTTAAACGTGCTAATTTTAGCTCTAAAACTGATGATCCACCTACAAATGTGAACTGACGTTCATAAATAAAACATTTCAAAATGGACCATTTTTCACCTTTCAGAAGCATGACGTAATGGGGGGGTGTTATCTCTTTGTCAAAAATCAGCCGTTTTTGCTTGAACATTAAATGCCTTCAAATGGTATTTAATTCCCTTCCCAGGGTGAATAAACACTTTTTGAGACCCCAGAGTGAGTAAATTGACCATTTTCATGCACTTTTAACCATTCCACATATCTTGTGTTTAGGGCCCCTGGAAGCATGAAAATCACTTTAAACATGCTAATTTTAGCTCTAAAACTGATGATCCACCTACAAATGTGAACTGACGTTAAAAAACTGTAAACATTTGAAAATGGACCATTTTTCACCTTTCTGAATCATGACGTAATGGGGAGGTGTTATCTCTTTATCAAAAATCAGCCGTTTTTGCTTGAACATTAAATGCCTTCAAATGGTATTTAATTCCCTTCCCAGGGTGAATAAACACTTTTTGAGACCTCAGACTGAGTAAATTGGCCATTTTCATGCACTTTTAACCATTCCACATATCTTGTGTTTAGGGCCCCTGGAAGCATGAAAATCACTTTAAACATGCTAATTTTAGCTCTAAAACTGATGATCCACCTACAAATGTGAACTGACGTTAAAAAACTTTAAACATTTGAAAATGGACCATTTTTCACCTTTCTGAATCATGACGTAATGGGGAGGTGTTATCTCTTTATCAAAAATCAGCCGTTTTTGCTTGAACATTAAATGCCTTCAAATGGTATTTAATTCCCTTCCCAGGGTGAATAAACACTTTTTGAGACCTCAGACTGAGTAAATTGGCCATTTTCATGCACTTTTAACCATTCCACATATCTTGTGTTTAGGGCCCCTGGAAGCATGAAAATCACTTTAAACATGGTCATTTTAGCTCTAAAACTGATGATCCACCTACAAATGTGAACTGACGTTCAAAAATAAAACATTTGAAAATGGACCATTTTTCACATTTCTGAAGCATAACGTAATGGGGGGGTGTTATATCTTTTGTCAAAAATCAGCCGTTTTTGCTTGAACATTAAATGCCTTCAAACGGTATTTAATTCCCTTCCCGGGGTGAAGAAACACTTTTTGAGACCTCAGAGTGAGTAAATTGGCCATATTCATGCACTTTTAACCATTCCACAAATCTTGTGTTTAGGGCCTCTGGAAGCATGAAAATCACTTTAAACGTGCTAATTTTAGCTCTAAAACTGATGATCCACCTACAAATGTGAACTGACGTTCATAAATAAAACATTTCAAAATGGACCATTTTTCACCTTTCAGAAGCATGACGTAATGGGGGGGTGTTATCTCTTTGTCAAAAATCAGCCGTTTTTGCTTGAACATTAAATGCCTTCAAATGGTATTTAATTCCCTTCCCAGGGTGAATAAACACTTTTTGAGACCTCAGAGTGAGTAAATTGACCATTTTCATGCACTTTTAACCATTCCACAAATCTTGTGTTTAGGGCCTCTGGAAGCATGAAAATCACTTTAAACGTGCTAATTTTAGCTCTAAAACTGATGATTCACCTACAAATGTGAACTGACGTTCAAAAATAAAACATTTGAAACTGGACCATTTTTCACCTTCCTGAAGCATGACGTAATGGGGGGGTGTTATCTCTTTTGTCAAAAATCAGCCATTTTTGCTTTAACATTAAATGCCTCCAAATAGTATTTAATACCCTTCCCGGGGTGAAGAAACACTTTTTGAGACCTCAGAGTGAGTAAATTGGCCATTTTCATGCACGTTTAACCATTCCACATATCTTGTGTTTAGGGCCCCTGGAAGCATGAAAATCACTTAAAACATGCTAGTTTTAGCTCTAAAACTGATGATCCACCTACAAATGTGAACTGACGTTAAAAAATTAAAACATTTGAAAATGGACCATTTTTCACCTTTCTGAAGCATGACGTAATGGGGGGGTGTTATCTCTTTTGTCAAAAATCTGCCGTTTTTGCTTTAACATTAAATGCCTCCAAATAGTATTTAATTCCCTTCCTGGGGTGAAGAAACACTTTTTGAGACCTCAGAGTGAGTAAATTGGCCACTTTCATGCACTTTTAACCATTCCACAAATCTTGTGTTTAGGGCCTCTGGAAGCATGAAAATCACTTTAAACGTGCTAATTTTAGCTCTAAAACTGATGATCCACCTACAAATGTGAACTGACGTTAAAAAATTAAAACATTTGAAAATGGACCATTTTTCACCTTTCTGAATCATGACGTAATGGGGGGGGTGTTATCTCTTTATCAAAAATCAGCCGTTTTTGCTTGAACATTAAATGCCTTCAAATGGTATTTAATTCCCTTCCCAGGGTGAATAAACACTTTTTGAGACCTCAGAGTGAGTAAATGGACCATTTTCATGCACTTTTAACCATTCCACATATCTTGTGTTTAGGGCCCCTGGAAGCATGAAAATCACTTTAAACATGCTAATTTTAGCTCTAAAACTGATGATCCACCTACAAATGTGAACTGACGTTCAAAAATAAAACATTTGAAAATGGACCATTTTTCACCTTTCTGAAGCATAACGTAATGGGGGGGTGTTATATCTTTTGTCAAAAATCAGCCGTTTTTGCTTGAACATTAAATGCCTTCAAATGGTATTTAATTCCCTTCCCGGGGTGAAGAAACACTTTTTGAGACCTCAGAGTGAGTAAATTGGCCATATTCATGCACTTTTAACCATTCCACAAATCTTGTGTTTAGGGCCTCTGGAAGCATGAAAATCACTTTAAACGTGCTAATTTTAGCTCTAAAACTGATGATCCACCTACAAATGTGAACTGACGTTCATAAATAAAACATTTCAAAATGGACCATTTTTCACCTTTCAGAAGCATGACGTAAATGGGGGTGTTATCTCTTTGTCAAAAATCAGCCGTTTTTGCTTGAACATTAAATGCCTTCAAATGGTATTTAATTCCCTTCCCAGGGTGAATAAACACTTTTTGAGACCTCAGAGTGAGTAAATTGACCATTTTCATGCACTTTTAACCATTCCACATATCTTGTGTTTAGGGCCCCTGGAAGCATGAAAATCACTTTAAACATGCTAATTTTAGCTCTAAAACTCATGATCCACCTACAAATGTGAACTGACGTTCAAAAATAAAACATTTGAAAATGGACCATTTTTCACCTTTCTGAAGCATAACGTAATGGGGGGGGTGTTATATCTTTTGTCAAAAATCAGCCGTTTTTGCTTGAACATTAAATGCCTTCAAATGGTATTTAATTCCCTACCCGGGGTGAAGAAACACTTTTTGAGACCTCAGAGTGAGTAAATTGGCCATATTCATGCACTTTTAACCATTCCACAAATCTTGTGTTTAGGGCCTCTGGAAGCATGAAAATCACTTTAAACGTGCTAATTTTAGCTCTAAAACTGATGATCCACCTACAAATGTGAACTGACGTTAAAAAACTGTAAACATTTGAAAATGGACCATTTTTCACCTTTCTGAATCATGACGTAATGGGGAGGTGTTATCTCTTTATCAAAAATCAGCCGTTTTTGCTTGAACATTAAATGCCTTCAAATGGTATTTAATTCCCTTCCCAGGGTGAATAAACACTTTTTGAGACCTCAGACTGAGTAAATTGGCCATTTTCATGCACTTTTAACCATTCCACATATCTTGTGTTTAGGGCCCCTGGAAGCATGAAAATCACTTTAAACATGCTAATTTTAGCTCTAAAACTGATGATCCACCTACAAATGTGAACTGACGTTAAAAAACTTTAAACATTTGAAAATGGACCATTTTTCACCTTTCTGAATCATGACGTAATGGGGAGGTGTTATCTCTTTATCAAAAATCAGCCGTTTTTGCTTGAACATTAAACGCCTTCAAATGGTATTTAATTCCCTTCCCAGGGTGAATAAACACTTTTTGAGACCTCAGACTGAGTAAATTGGCCATTTTCATGCACTTTTAACCATTCCACATATCTTGTGTTTAGGGCCCCTGGAAGCATGAAAATCACTTTAAACATGCTAATTTTAGCTCTAAAACTGATGATCCACCTACAAATGTGAACTGACGTTCAAAAATAAAACATTTGAAAATGGACCATTTTTCACCTTTCTGAAGCATAACGTAATGGGGGGGTGTTATATCTTTTGTCAAAAATCAGCCGTTTTTGCTTGAACATTAAATGCCTTCAAACGGTATTTAATTCCCTTCCCGGGGTGAAGAAACACTTTTTGAGACCTCAGAGTGAGTAAATTGGCCATATTCATGCACTTTTAACCATTCCACAAATCTTGTGTTTAGGGCCTCTGGAAGCATGAAAATCACTTTAAACGTGCTAATTTTAGCTCTAAAACTGATGATCCACCTACAAATGTGAACTGACGTTCATAAATAAAACATTTCAAAATGGACCATTTTTCACCTTTCAGAAGCATGACGTAATGGGGGGGTGTTATCTCTTTGTCAAAAATCAGCCGTTTTTGCTTGAACATTAAATGCCTTCAAATGGTATTTAATTCCCTTCCCAGGGTGAATAAACACTTTTTGAGACCTCAGAGTGAGTAAATTGACCATTTTCATGCACTTTTAACCATTCCACATATCTTGTGTTTAGGGCCCCTGGAAGCATGAAAATCACTTTAAACATGCTAATTTTAGCTCTAAAACTGATGATCCACCTACAAATGTGAACTGACGTTAAAAAACTGTAAACATTTGAAAATGGACCATTTTTCACCTTTCTGAATCATGACGTAATGGGGAGGTGTTATCTCTTTATCAAAAATCAGCCGTTTTTGCTTGAACATTAAATGCCTTCAAATGGTATTTAATTCCCTTCCCAGGGTGAATAAACACTTTTTGAGACCTCAGACTGAGTAAATTGGCCATTTTCATGCACTTTTAACAATTCCACATATCTTGTGTTTAGGGCCCCTGGAAGCATGAAAATCACTTTAAACATGCTAATTTTAGCTCTAAAACTGATGATCCACCTACAAATGTGAACTGACGTTAAAAAACTTTAAACATTTGAAAATGGACCATTTTTCACCTTTCTGAATCATGACGTAATTGGGAGGTGTTATCTCTTTATCAAAAATCAGCCGTTTTTGCTTGAACATTAAATGCCTTCAAATGGTATTTAATTCCCTTCCCAGGGTGAATAAACACTTTTTGAGACCTCAGACTGAGTAAATTGGCCATTTTCATGCACTTTTAACCATTCCACATATCTTGTGTTTAGGGCCCCTGGAAGCATGAAAATCACTTTAAACATGCTAATTTTAGCTCTAAAACTGATGATCCACCTACAAATGTGAACTGACGTTCAAAAATAAAACATTTGAAACTGGACCATTTTTCACCTTTCTGAAGCATAACGTAATGGGGGGGTGTTATATCTTTTGTCAAAAATCAGCCGTTTTTGCTTGAACATTAAATGCCTTCAAACGGTATTTAATTCCCTTCCCGGGGTGAAGAAACACTTTTTGAGACCTCAGAGTGAGTAAATTGGCCATATTCATGCACTTTTAACCATTCCACAAATCTTGTGTTTAGGGCCTCTGGAAGCATGAAAATCACTTTAAACGTGCTAATTTTAGCTCTAAAACTGATGATCCACCTACAAATGTGAACTGACGTTCATAAATAAAACATTTCAAAATGGACCATTTTTCACCTTTCAGAAGCATGACGTAATGGGGGGGTGTTATCTCTTTGTCAAAAATCAGCCGTTTTTGCTTGAACATTAAATGCCTTCAAATGGTATTTAATTCCCTTCCCAGGGTGAATAAACACTTTTTGAGACCTCAGAGTGAGTAAATTGACCATTTTCATGCACTTTTAACCATTCCACATATCTTGTGTTTAGGGCCCCTGGAAGCATGAAAATCACTTTAAACGTGCTAATTTTAGCTCTAAAACTGATGATCCACCTACAAATGTGAACTGACGTTCATAAATAAAACATTTCAAAATGGACCATTTTTCACCTTTCAGAAGCATGACGTAAATGGGGGTGTTATCTCTTTGTCAAAAATCAGCCGTTTTTGCTTGAACATTAAATGCCTTCAAATGGTATTTAATTCCCTTCCCAGGGTGAATAAACACTTTTTGAGACCTCAGAGTGAGTAAATTGACCATTTTCATGCACTTTTAACCATTCCACATATCTTGTGTTTAGGGCCCCTGGAAGCATGAAAATCACTTTAAACATGCTAATTTTAGCTCTAAAACTCATGATCCACCTACAAATGTGAACTGACGTTCAAAAATAAAACATTTGAAAATGGACCATTTTTCACCTTTCTGAAGCATAACGTAATGGGGGGGGTGTTATATCTTTTGTCAAAAATCAGCCGTTTTTGCTTGAACATTAAATGCCTTCAAATGGTATTTAATTCCCTACCCGGGGTGAAGAAACACTTTTTGAGACCTCAGAGTGAGTAAATTGGCCATATTCATGCACTTTTAACCATTCCACAAATCTTGTGTTTAGGGCCTCTGGAAGCATGAAAATCACTTTAAACGTGCTAATTTTAGCTCTAAAACTGATGATCCACCTACAAATGTGAACTGACGTTAAAAAACTGTAAACATTTGAAAATGGACCATTTTTCACCTTTCTGAATCATGACGTAATGGGGAGGTGTTATCTCTTCATCAAAAATCAGCCGTTTTTGCTTGAACATTAAATGCCTTCAAATGGTATTTAATTCCCTTCCCAGGGTGAATAAACACTTTTTGAGACCTCAGACTGAGTAAATTGGCCATTTTCATGCACTTTTAACCATTCCACATATCTTGTGTTTAGGGCCCCTGGAAGCATGAAAATCACTTTAAACATGCTAATTTTAGCTCTAAAACTGATGATCCACCTACAAATGTGAACTGACGTTAAAAAACTTTAAACATTTGAAAATGGACCATTTTTCACCTTTCTGAATCATGACGTAATGGGGAGGTGTTATCTCTTTATCAAAAATCAGCCGTTTTTGCTTGAACATTAAACGCCTTCAAATGGTATTTAATTCCCTTCCCAGGGTGAATAAACACTTTTTGAGACCTCAGACTGAGTAAATTGGCCATTTTCATGCACTTTTAACCATTCCACATATCTTGTGTTTAGGGCCCCTGGAAGCATGAAAATCACTTTAAACATGCTAATTTTAGCTCTAAAACTGATGATCCACCTACAAATGTGAACTGACGTTCAAAAATAAAACATTTGAAAATGGACCATTTTTCACCTTTCTGAAGCATAACGTAATGGGGGGGGTGTTATATCTTTTGTCAAAAATCAGCCGTTTTTGCTTGAACATTAAATGCCTTCAAACGGTATTTAATTCCCTTCCCGGGGTGAAGAAACACTTTTTGAGACCTCAGAGTGAGTAAATTGGCCATATTCATGCACTTTTAACCATTCCACAAATCTTGTGTTTAGGGCCTCTGGAAGCATGAAAATCACTTTAAACGTGCTAATTTTAGCTCTAAAACTGATGATCCACCTACAAATGTGAACTGACGTTCATAAATAAAACATTTCAAAATGGACCATTTTTCACCTTTCAGAAGCATGACGTAATGGGGGGGTGTTATCTCTTTGTCAAAAATCAGCCGTTTTTGCTTGAACATTAAATGCCTTCAAATGGTATTTAATTCCCTTCCCAGGGTGAATAAACACTTTTTGAGACCTCAGAGTGAGTAAATTGACCATTTTCATGCACTTTTAACCATTCCACATATCTTGTGTTTAGGGCCCCTGGAAGCATGAAAATCACTTTAAACATGCTAATTTTAGCTCTAAAACTGATGATCCACCTACAAATGTGAACTGACGTTAAAAAACTGTAAACATTTGAAAATGGACCATTTTTCACCTTTCTGAATCATGACGTAATGGGGAGGTGTTATCTCTTTATCAAAAATCAGCCGTTTTTGCTTGAACATTAAATGCCTTCAAATGGTATTTAATTCCCTTCCCAGTGTGAATAAACACTTTTTGAGACCTCAGACTGAGTAAATTGGCCATTTTCATGCACTTTTAACAATTCCACATATCTTGTGTTTAGGGCCCCTGGAAGCATGAAAATCACTTTAAACATGCTAATTTTAGCTCTAAAACTGATGATCCACCTACAAATGTGAACTGACGTTAAAAAACTTTAAACATTTGAAAATGGACCATTTTTCACCTTTCTGAATCATGACGTAATTGGGAGGTGTTATCTCTTTATCAAAAATCAGCCGTTTTTGCTTGAACATTAAATGCCTTCAAATGGTATTTAATTCCCTTCCCAGGGTGAATAAACACTTTTTGAGACCTCAGACTGAGTAAATTGGCCATTTTCATGCACTTTTAACCATTCCACATATCTTGTGTTTAGGGCCCCTGGAAGCATGAAAATCACTTTAAACATGCTAATTTTAGCTCTAAAACTGATGATCCACCTACAAATGTGAACTGACGTTCAAAAATAAAACATTTGAAACTGGACCATTTTTCACCTTTCTGAAGCATAACGTAATGGGGGGGTGTTATATCTTTTGTCAAAAATCAGCCGTTTTTGCTTGAACATTAAATGCCTTCAAACGGTATTTAATTCCCTTCCCGGGGTGAAGAAACACTTTTTGAGACCTCAGAGTGAGTAAATTGGCCATATTCATGCACTTTTAACCATTCCACAAATCTTGTGTTTAGGGCCTCTGGAAGCATGAAAATCACTTTAAACGTGCTAATTTTAGCTCTAAAACTGATGATCCACCTACAAATGTGAACTGACGTTCATAAATAAAACATTTCAAAATGGACCATTTTTCACCTTTCAGAAGCATGACGTAATGGGGGGGTGTTATCTCTTTGTCAAAAATCAGCCGTTTTTGCTTGAACATTAAATGCCTTCAAATGGTATTTAATTCCCTTCCCAGGGTGAATAAACACTTTTTGAGACCTCAGAGTGAGTAAATTGACCATTTTCATGCACTTTTAACCATTCCACATATCTTGTGTTTAGGGCCCCTGGAAGCATGAAAATCACTTTAAACATGCTAATTTTAGCTCTAAAACTGATGATCCACCTACAAATGTGAACTGACGTTCAAAAATAAAACATTTGAAATTGACCATTTTTCACCTTTCTGAAGCATAACGTAATGGGGGGTGTTATCTCTTTTGTCAAAAATCTGCCGTTTTTGCTTTAACATTAAATGCCTCCAAATAGTATTTAATTCCCTTCCCGGGGTGAAGAAACACTTTTTGAGACCTCAGAGTGAGTAAATTGGCCATTTTCATGCACGTTTAACCATTCCACATATCTTGTGTTTAGGGCCCCTGGAAGCATGAAAATCACTTTAAACATGCTAATTTTAGCTCTAAAACTGATGATCCACCTACAAATGTGAACTGACGTTAAAAAATTAAAACATTTGAAAATGGACCATTTTTCACCTTTCAGAAGCATGACGTAATGGGGGGGGGTGTTATCTCTTTTGTCAAAAATCTGCCGTTTTTGCTTTAACATTAAATGCCTCCAAATAGTATTTAATTCCCTTCCTGGGGTGAAGAAACACTTTTTGAGACCTCAGAGTGAGTAAATTGGCCATTTTCATGAACTTTTAACCATTCCACAAATCTTGTGTTTAGGGCCTCTGGAAGCATGAAAATCACTTTAAACGTGCTAAGTTTAGCTCTAAAACTGATGATCCACCTACAAATGTGAACTGACGTTAAAAAATTAAAACATTTGAAAATGGACCATTTTTCACCTTTCTGAAGCATGACGTAATGGGGGGTGTTATCTCTTTGTCAAAAATCAGCCGTTTTTGCTTGAACATTAAATGCCTTCAAATGATATTTAATTCCCTTCCCAGGGTGAATAAACACTTTTTGAGACCTCAGAGTGAGTAAATTGACCATTTTCATGCACTTTTAACCATTCCACATATCTTGTGTTTAGGGCCCCTGGAAGCATGAAAATCACTTTAAACATGCTAATTTTAGCTCTAAAACTGATGATCCACCTACAAATGTGAACTGACGTTCAAAAATAAAACATTTGAAAATGGACCATTTTTCACCTTTCTGAAGCATAACGTAATGGGGGGGTGTTATATCTTTTGTCAAAAATCAGCCGTTTTTGCTTGAACATTAAATGCATTCAAACGGTATTTAATTCCCTTCCCGGGGTGAAGAAACACTTTTTGCGACCTCAGAGTGAGTAAATTGGCCAATTTCATACACTTTTAACCATTCCACAAATCTTGTGTTCAGGGCCTCTGGAAGCATGAAAATCACTCCACACATGCTAATTTTAGCTCTAAAACTAATGATCCACCTACAAATGTGAACTGACGTTCAAAAATAAAACATTTGAAACTGGACCATTTTTCACCTTCCTGAAGCATGACGTAATGGGGGGGTTGTTATCTCTTTTGTCAAAAATCAGCCATTTTTGCTTTAACATTAAATGCCTCCAAATAGTATTTAATACCCTTCCCGGGGTGAAGAAACACTTTTTGAGACCTCAGAGTGAGTAAATTGGCCATTTTCATGCACGTTTAACCATTCCACATATCTTGTGTTTAGGGCCCCTGGAAGCATGAAAATCACTTTAAACATGCTAATTTTAGCTCTAAAACTGATGATCCACCTACAAATGTGAACTGACGTTAAAAAATTAAAACATTTGAAAATGGACCATTTTTCACCTTTCAGAAGCATGACGTAATGGGGGGGGTGTTATCTCTTTTGTCAAAAATCTGCCGTTTTTGCTTTAACATTAAATGCCTCCAAATAGTATTTAATTCCCTTCCTGGGGTGAAGAAACACTTTTTGAGACCTCAGAGTGAGTAAATTGGCCATTTTCATGCACTTTTAACCATTCCACAAATCTTGTGTTTAGGGCCTCTGGAAGCATGAAAATCACTTTAAACGTGCTAAGTTTAGCTCTAAAACTGATGATCCACCTACAAATGTGAACTGACGTTAAAAAATTAAAACATTTGAAAATGGACCATTTTTCACCTTTCTGAAGCATGACGTAATGGGGGGTGTTATCTCTTTGTCAAAAATCAGCCGTTTTTGCTTGAACATTAAATGCCTTCAAATGGTATTTAATTCCCTTCCCAGGGTGAATAAACACTTTTTGAGACCTCAGAGTGAGTAAATTGACCATTTTCATGCACTTTTAACCATTCCACCTATCTTGTGTTTAGGGCCCCTGGAAGCATGAAAATCACTTTAAACATGCTAATTTTAGCTCTAAAACTGATGATCCACCTACAAATGTGAACTGACGTTCAAAAATAAAACATTTGAAAATGGACCATTTTTCACCTTTCTGAAGCATAACGTAATGGGGGGGTGTTATATCTTTTGTCAAAAATCAGCCGTTTTTGCTTGAACATTAAATGCCTTCAAACGGTATTTAATTCCCTTCCCGGGGTGAAGAAACACTTTTTGAGACCTCAGAGTGAGTAAATTGGCCATATTCATGCACTTTTAACCATTCCACAAATCTTGTGTTTAGGGCCTCTGGAAGCATGAAAATCACTTTAAACGTGCTAATTTTAGCTCTAAAACTGATGATCCACATACAAATGTGAACTGACGTTCATAAATAAAACATTTCAAAATGGACCATTTTTCACCTTTCAGAAGCATGACGTAATGGGGGGGTGTTATCTCTTTGTCAAAAATCAGCCGTTTTTGCTTGAACATTAAATGCCTCCAAATGGTATTTAATACCCTTCCCGGGGTGAAGAAACACTTTT
The DNA here is from genome assembly GCF_964261635.1 of Lissotriton helveticus. NCBI lineage: Eukaryota > Metazoa > Chordata > Amphibia > Caudata > Salamandridae > Lissotriton > Lissotriton helveticus. Next base: position 1,516,148 of record NC_136067.1, on the reverse strand, counting down.
TGAGACCTCAGAGTGAGTAAATTGGCCATTTTCATGCACGTTTAACCATTCCACATATCTTGTGTTTAGGGCCCCTGGAAGCATGAAAATCACTTTAAACATGCTAATTTTAGCTCTAAAACTGATGATCCACCTACAAATGTGAACTGACGTTAAAAAATTAAAACATTTGAAAATGGACCATTTTTCACCTTTCTGAAGCATGACGTAATGGGGGGGTGTTATCTCTTTTGTCAAAAATCTGCCGTTTTTGCTTTAACATTAAATGCCTCCAAATAGTATTTAATTCCCTTCCTGGGGTGAAGAAACACTTTTTGAGACCTCAGAGTGAGTAAATTGGCCATTTTCATGCACTTTTAACCATTCCACATATCTTGTGTTTAGGGCCCCTGGAAGCATGAAAATCACTTTAAACGTGCTAATTTTAGCTCTAAAACTGATGATCCACCTACAAATGTGAACTGACGTTCATAAATAAAACATTTCAAAATGGACCATTTTTCACCTTTCAGAAGCATGACGTAAATGGGGGTGTTATCTCTTTGTCAAAAATCAGCCGTTTTTGCTTGAACATTAAATGCCTTCAAATGGTATTTAATTCCCTTCCCAGGGTGAATAAACACTTTTTGAGACCTCAGAGTGAGTAAATTGACCATTTTCATGCACTTTTAACCATTCCACATATCTTGTGTTTAGGGCCCCTGGAAGCATGAAAATCACTTTAAACATGCTAATTTTAGCTCTAAAACTCATGATCCACCTACAAATGTGAACTGACGTTCAAAAATAAAACATTTGAAAATGGACCATTTTTCACCTTTCTGAAGCATAACGTAATGGGGGGGGTGTTATATCTTTTGTCAAAAATCAGCCGTTTTTGCTTGAACATTAAATGCCTTCAAATGGTATTTAATTCCCTACCCGGGGTGAAGAAACACTTTTTGAGACCTCAGAGTGAGTAAATTGGCCATATTCATGCACTTTTAACCATTCCACAAATCTTGTGTTTAGGGCCTCTGGAAGCATGAAAATCACTTTAAACGTGCTAATTTTAGCTCTAAAACTGATGATCCACCTACAAATGTGAACTGACGTTAAAAAACTGTAAACATTTGAAAATGGACCATTTTTCACCTTTCTGAATCATGACGTAATGGGGAGGTGTTATCTCTTTATCAAAAATCAGCCGTTTTTGCTTGAACATTAAATGCCTTCAAATGGTATTTAATTCCCTTCCCAGGGTGAATAAACACTTTTTGAGACCTCAGACTGAGTAAATTGGCCATTTTCATGCACTTTTAACCATTCCACATATCTTGTGTTTAGGGCCCCTGGAAGCATGAAAATCACTTTAAACATGCTAATTTTAGCTCTAAAACTGATGATCCACCTACAAATGTGAACTGACGTTAAAAAACTTTAAACATTTGAAAATGGACCATTTTTCACCTTTCTGAATCATGACGTAATGGGGAGGTGTTATCTCTTTATCAAAAATCAGCCGTTTTTGCTTGAACATTAAACGCCTTCAAATGGTATTTAATTCCCTTCCCAGGGTGAATAAACACTTTTTGAGACCTCAGACTGAGTAAATTGGCCATTTTCATGCACTTTTAACCATTCCACATATCTTGTGTTTAGGGCCCCTGGAAGCATGAAAATCACTTTAAACATGCTAATTTTAGCTCTAAAACTGATGATCCACCTACAAATGTGAACTGACGTTCAAAAATAAAACATTTGAAAATGGACCATTTTTCACCTTTCTGAAGCATAACGTAATGGGGGGGTGTTATATCTTTTGTCAAAAATCAGCCGTTTTTGCTTGAACATTAAATGCCTTCAAACGGTATTTAATTCCCTTCCCGGGGTGAAGAAACACTTTTTGAGACCTCAGAGTGAGTAAATTGGCCATATTCATGCACTTTTAACCATTCCACAAATCTTGTGTTTAGGGCCTCTGGAAGCATGAAAATCACTTTAAACGTGCTAATTTTAGCTCTAAAACTGATGATCCACCTACAAATGTGAACTGACGTTCATAAATAAAACATTTCAAAATGGACCATTTTTCACCTTTCAGAAGCATGACGTAATGGGGGGGTGTTATCTCTTTGTCAAAAATCAGCCGTTTTTGCTTGAACATTAAATGCCTTCAAATGGTATTTAATTCCCTTCCCAGGGTGAATAAACACTTTTTGAGACCTCAGAGTGAGTAAATTGACCATTTTCATGCACTTTTAACCATTCCACATATCTTGTGTTTAGGGCCCCTGGAAGCATGAAAATCACTTTAAACATGCTAATTTTAGCTCTAAAACTGATGATCCACCTACAAATGTGAACTGACGTTAAAAAACTGTAAACATTTGAAAATGGACCATTTTTCACCTTTCTGAATCATGACGTAATGGGGAGGTGTTATCTCTTTATCAAAAATCAGCCGTTTTTGCTTGAACATTAAATGCCTTCAAATGGTATTTAATTCCCTTCCCAGGGTGAATAAACACTTTTTGAGACCTCAGACTGAGTAAATTGGCCATTTTCATGCACTTTTAACAATTCCACATATCTTGTGTTTAGGGCCCCTGGAAGCATGAAAATCACTTTAAACATGCTAATTTTAGCTCTAAAACTGATGATCCACCTACAAATGTGAACTGACGTTAAAAAACTTTAAACATTTGAAAATGGACCATTTTTCACCTTTCTGAATCATGACGTAATTGGGAGGTGTTATCTCTTTATCAAAAATCAGCCGTTTTTGCTTGAACATTAAATGCCTTCAAATGGTATTTAATTCCCTTCCCAGGGTGAATAAACACTTTTTGAGACCTCAGACTGAGTAAATTGGCCATTTTCATGCACTTTTAACCATTCCACATATCTTGTGTTTAGGGCCCCTGGAAGCATGAAAATCACTTTAAACATGCTAATTTTAGCTCTAAAACTGATGATCCACCTACAAATGTGAACTGACGTTCAAAAATAAAACATTTGAAACTGGACCATTTTTCACCTTTCTGAAGCATAACGTAATGGGGGGGGTGTTATATCTTTTGTCAAAAATCAGCCGTTTTTGCTTGAACATTAAATGCCTTCAAACGGTATTTAATTCCCTTCCCGGGGTGAAGAAACACTTTTTGAGACCTCAGAGTGAGTAAATTGGCCATATTCATGCACTTTTAACCATTCCACAAATCTTGTGTTTAGGGCCTCTGGAAGCATGAAAATCACTTTAAACGTGCTAATTTTAGCTCTAAAACTGATGATCCACCTACAAATGTGAACTGACGTTCATAAATAAAACATTTCAAAATGGACCATTTTTCACCTTTCAGAAGCATGACGTAATGGGGGGGTGTTATCTCTTTGTCAAAAATCAGCCGTTTTTGCTTGAACATTAAATGCCTTCAAATGGTATTTAATTCCCTTCCCAGGGTGAATAAACACTTTTTGAGACCTCAGAGTGAGTAAATTGACCATTTTCATGCACTTTTAACCATTCCACATATCTTGTGTTTAGGGCCCCTGGAAGCATGAAAATCACTTTAAACATGCTAATTTTAGCTCTAAAACTGATGATCCACCTACAAATGTGAACTGACGTTCAAAAATAAAACATTTGAAAATGGACCATTTTTCACCTTTCTGAAGCATAACGTAATGGGGGGTGTTATCTCTTTTGTCAAAAATCTGCCGTTTTTGCTTTAACATTAAATGCCTCCAAATAGTATTTAATTCCCTTCCCGGGGTGAAGAAACACTTTTTGAGACCTCAGAGTGAGTAAATTGGCCATTTTCATGCACGTTTAACCATTCCACATATCTTGTGTTTAGGGCCCCTGGAAGCATGAAAATCACTTTAAACATGCTAATTTTAGCTCTAAAACTGATGATCCACCTACAAATGTGAACTGACGTTAAAAAATTAAAACATTTGAAAATGGACCATTTTTCACCTTTCAGAAGCATGACGTAATGGGGGGGGTGTTATCTCTTTTGTCAAAAATCTGCCGTTTTTGCTTTAACATTAAATGCCTCCAAATAGTATTTAATTCCCTTCCTGGGGTGAAGAAACACTTTTTGAGACCTCAGAGTGAGTAAATTGGCCATTTTCATGAACTTTTAACCATTCCACAAATCTTGTGTTTAGGGCCTCTGGAAGCATGAAAATCACTTTAAACGTGCTAAGTTTAGCTCTAAAACTGATGATCCACCTACAAATGTGAACTGACGTTAAAAAATTAAAACATTTGAAAATGGACCATTTTTCACCTTTCTGAAGCATGACGTAATGGGGGGTGTTATCTCTTTGTCAAAAATCAGCCGTTTTTGCTTGAACATTAAATGCCTTCAAATGATATTTAATTCCCTTCCCAGGGTGAATAAACACTTTTTGAGACCTCAGAGTGAGTAAATTGACCATTTTCATGCACTTTTAACCATTCCACATATCTTGTGTTTAGGGCCCCTGGAAGCATGAAAATCACTTTAAACATGCTAATTTTAGCTCTAAAACTGATGATCCACCTACAAATGTGAACTGACGTTCAAAAATAAAACATTTGAAAATGGACCATTTTTCACCTTTCTGAAGCATAACGTAATGGGGGGGTGTTATATCTTTTGTCAAAAATCAGCCGTTTTTGCTTGAACATTAAATGCATTCAAACGGTATTTAATTCCCTTCCCGGGGTGAAGAAACACTTTTTGCGACCTCAGAGTGAGTAAATTGGCCAATTTCATACACTTTTAACCATTCCACAAATCTTGTGTTCAGGGCCTCTGGAAGCATGAAAATCACTCCACACATGCTAATTTTAGCTCTAAAACTAATGATCCACCTACAAATGTGAACTGACGTTCAAAAATAAAACATTTGAAACTGGACCATTTTTCACCTTCCTGAAGCATGACGTAATGGGGGGGTGTTATCTCTTTTGTCAAAAATCAGCCATTTTTGCTTTAACATTAAATGCCTCCAAATAGTATTTAATACCCTTCCCGGGGTGAAGAAACACTTTTTGAGACCTCAGAGTGAGTAAATTGGCCATTTTCATGCACGTTTAACCATTCCACATATCTTGTGTTTAGGGCCCCTGGAAGCATGAAAATCACTTTAAACATGCTAATTTTAGCTCTAAAACTGATGATCCACCTACAAATGTGAACTGACGTTAAAAAATTAAAACATTTGAAAATGGACCATTTTTCACCTTTCAGAAGCATGACGTAATGGGGGGGGTGTTATCTCTTTTGTCAAAAATCTGCCGTTTTTGCTTTAACATTAAATGCCTCCAAATAGTATTTAATTCCCTTCCTGGGGTGAAGAAACACTTTTTGAGACCTCAGAGTGAGTAAATTGGCCATTTTCATGCACTTTTAACCATTCCACAAATCTTGTGTTTAGGGCCTCTGGAAGCATGAAAATCACTTTAAACGTGCTAAGTTTAGCTCTAAAACTGATGATCCACCTACAAATGTGAACTGACGTTAAAAAATTAAAACATTTGAAAATGGACCATTTTTCACCTTTCTGAAGCATGACGTAATGGGGGGTGTTATCTCTTTGTCAAAAATCAGCCGTTTTTGCTTGAACATTAAATGCCTTCAAATGGTATTTAATTCCCTTCCCAGGGTGAATAAACACTTTTTGAGACCTCAGAGTGAGTAAATTGACCATTTTCATGCACTTTTAACCATTCCACCTATCTTGTGTTTAGGGCCCCTGGAAGCATGAAAATCACTTTAAACATGCTAATTTTAGCTCTAAAACTGATGATCCACCTACAAATGTGAACTGACGTTCAAAAATAAAACATTTGAAAATGGACCATTTTTCACCTTTCTGAAGCATAACGTAATGGGGGGGTGTTATATCTTTTGTCAAAAATCAGCCGTTTTTGCTTGAACATTAAATGCCTTCAAACGGTATTTAATTCCCTTCCCGGGGTGAAGAAACACTTTTTGAGACCTCAGAGTGAGTAAATTGGCCATATTCATGCACTTTTAACCATTCCACAAATCTTGTGTTTAGGGCCTCTGGAAGCATGAAAATCACTTTAAACGTGCTAATTTTAGCTCTAAAACTGATGATCCACATACAAATGTGAACTGACGTTCATAAATAAAACATTTCAAAATGGACCATTTTTCACCTTTCAGAAGCATGACGTAATGGGGGGGTGTTATCTCTTTGTCAAAAATCAGCCGTTTTTGCTTGAACATTAAATGCCTCCAAATGGTATTTAATACCCTTCCCGGGGTGAAGAAACACTTTTTGAGACCTCAGAGTGAGTAAATTGGCCATTTTCATGCACGTTTAACCATTCCACATATCTTGTGTTTAGGGCCCCTGGAAGCATGAAAATCACTTTAAACATGCTAATTTTAGCTCTAAAACTGATGATCCACCTACAAATGTGAACTGACGTTAAAAAATTAAAACATTTGAAAATGGACCATTTTTCACCTTTCTGAAGCATGACGTAATGGGGGGGTGTTATCTCTTTTGTCAAAAATCTGCCGTTTTTGCTTTAACATTAAATGCCTCCAAATAGTATTTAATTCCCTTCCTGGGGTGAAGAAACACTTTTTGAGACCTCAGAGTGAGTAAATTGGCCATTTTCATGCACTTTTAACCATTCCACAAATCTTGTGTTTAGGGCCTCTGCAAGCATGAAAATCACTTTAAACGTGCTAATTTTAGCTCTAAAACTGATGATCCACCTACAAATGTGAACTGACGTTAAAAAATTAAAACATTTGAAAATGGACCATTTTTCACCTTTCTCAATCATGACGTAATGGGGGGGGGTGTTATCTCTTTATCAAAAATCAGCCGTTTTTGCTTGAACATTAAATGCCTTCAAATGGTATTTAATTCCCTTCCCAGGGTGAATAAACACTTTTTGAGACCTCAGAGTGAGTAAATGGACCATTTTCATGCACTTTTAACCATTCCACATATCTTGTGTTTAGGGCCCCTGGAAGCATGAAAATCACTTTAAACATGCTAATTTTAGCTCTAAAACTGATGATCCACCTACAAATGTGAACTGACGTTCAAAAATACAATATTTGAAAATGGACCATTTTTCACCTTTCTGAAGCATAACGTAATGGGGGGGTGTTATATCTTTTGTCAAAAATCAGCCGTTTTTGCTTGAACATTAAATGCCTTCAAATGGTATTTAATTCCCTTCCCGGGGTGAAGAAACACTTTTTGAGACCTCAGAGTGAGTAAATTGGCCATATTCATGCACTTTTAACCATTCCACAAATCTTGTGTTTAGGGCCTCTGGAAGCATGAAAATCACTTTAAACGTGCTAATTTTAGCTCTAAAACTGATGATCCACCTACAAATGTGAACTGACGTTCATAAATAAAACATTTCAAAATGGACCATTTTTCACCTTTCAGAAGCATGACGTAATGGGGGGGTGTTATCTCTTTATCAAAAATCAGCCGTTTTTGCTTGAACATTAAATGCCTTCAAATGGTATTTAATTCCCTTCCCAGGGTGAATAAACACTTTTTGAGACCTCAGAGTGAGTAAATTGACCATTTTCATGCACGTTTAACCATTCCACATATCTTGTGTTTAGGGCCCCTGGAAGCATGAAAATCACTTTAAACATGCTAATTTTAGCTCTAAAACTGATGATCCACCTACAAATGTGAACTGACGTTTTAAAAATTAAAACATTTGAAAATGGACCATTTTTCACCTTTCTGAAGCATGACGTAATGGGGGGGTGTTATCTCTTTTGTCAAAAATCTGCCGTTTTTGCTTTAACATTAAATGCCTCCAAATAGTATTTAATTCCCTTCCTGGGGTGAAGAAACACTTTTTGAGACCTCAGAGTGAGTAAATTGGCCATTTTCATGCACTTTTAACCATTTCACAAATCTTGTGTTTAGGGCCTCTGGAAGCATGAAAATCACTTTAAACGTGCTAATTTTAGCTCTAAAACTGATGATCCACCTACAAATGTGAACTGACGTTAAAAAATTAAAACATTTGAAAATGGACCATTTTTCACCTTTCTCAATCATGACGTAATGGGGGGGGTGTTATCTCTTTATCAAAAATCAGCCGTTTTTGCTTGAACATTAAATGCCTTCAAATGGTATTTAATTCCCTTCCCAGGGTGAATAAACACTTTTTGAGACCTCAGAGTGAGTAAATGGACCATTTTCATGCACTTTTAACCATTCCACATATCTTGTGTTTAGGGCCCCTGGAAGCATGAAATCACTTTAAACATGCTAATTTTAGCTCTAAAACTGATGATCCACCTACAAATGTGAACTGACGTTCATAAATAAAACATTTCAAAATGGACCATTTTTCACCTTTCAGAAGCATGACGTAATGGGGGGGTGTTATCTCTTTGTCAAAAATCAGCCGTTTTTGCTTGAACATTAAATGCCTTCAAATGGTATTTAATTCCCTTCCCAGGGTGAATAAACACTTTTTGAGACCTCAGAGTGAGTAAATTGACCATTTTCATGCACTTTTAACCATTCCACATATCTTGTGTTTAGGGCCCCTGGAAGCATGAAAATCACTTTAAACATGCTAATTTTAGCTCTAAAACTGATGATCCACCTACAAATGTGAACTGACGTTCAAAAATAAAACATTTGAAAATGGACCATTTTTCACCTTTCTGAAGCATAACGTAATGGGGGGGTGTTATCTCTTTTGTCAAAAATCTGCCGTTTTTGCTTTAACATTAAATGCCTCCAAATAATATTTAATTCCCTTCCCGGGGTGAAGAAACACTTTTTTAGACCTCAGAGTGAGTAAATTGGCCATTTTCATGCACGTTTAACCATTTCACATATCTTGTGTTTAGGGCCCCTGGAAGCATGAAAATCACTTTAAACATGCTAATTTTAGCTCTAAAACTGATGATCCACCTACAAATGTGAACTGACGTTAAAAAATTAAAACATTTGAAAATGGACCATTTTTCACCTCTCAGAAGCATGACGTAATGGGGGGGGTGTTATCTCTTTTGTCAAAAATCTGCCGTTTTTGCTTTAACATTAAATGCCTCCAAATAGTATTTAATTCCCTTCCTGGGGTGAAGAAACACTTTTTGAGACCTCAGAGTGAGTAAATTGGCCATTTTCATGAACTTTTAACCATTCCACAAATCTTGTGTTTAGGGCCTCTGGAAGCATGAAAATCACTTTAAACGTGCTAAGTTTAGCTCTAAAACTGATGATCCACCTACAAATGTGAACTGACGTTAAAAAATTAAAACATTTGAAAATGGACCATTTTTCACCTTTCTGAAGCATGACGTAATGGGGGGTGTTATCTCTTTGTCAAAAATCAGCCGTTTTTGCTTGAACATTAAATGCCTTCAAATGGTATTTAATTCCCTTCCCAGGGTGAATAAACACTTTTTGAGACCTCAGAGTGAGTAAATTGACCATTTTCATGCACTTTTAACCATTCCACATATCTTGTGTTTAGGGCCCCTGGAAGCATGAAAATCACTTTAAACATGCTAATTTTAGCTCTAAAACTGATGATCCACCTACAAATGTGAACTGACGTTCAAAAATAAAACATTTGAAAATGGACCATTTTTCACCTTTCTGAAGCATAACGTAATGGGGGGGTGTTATATCTTTTGTCAAAAATCAGCCGTTTTTGCTTGAACATTAAATGCCTTCAAATGGTATTTAATTCCCTTCCCGGGATGAAGAAACCCTTTTTGAGACCTCAGAGTGAGTAAATTGGCCATATTCATGCACTTTTAACCATTCCACAAATCTTGTGTTTAGGGCCTCTGGAAGCATGAAAATCACTTTAAACGTGCTAATTTTAGCTCTAAAACTGATGATCCACCTACAAATGTGAATTGACGTTCATAAATAAAACATTTCAAAATGGACCATTTTTCACCTTTCAGAAGCATGACGTAATGGGGGGGTGTTATCTCTTTTGTCAAAAATCAGCCGTTTTTGCTTGAACATTAAATGCCTCCAAATGGTATTTAATTCACTTCCCGGGGTGAAGAAACACTTTTTGCGACCTCAGAGTGAGTAAATTGGCCAATTTCATACACTTTTAACCATTCCACAAATCTTGTGTTCAGGGCCTCTGGAAGCATGAAAATCACTCCACACATGCTAATTTTAGCTCTAAAACTAATGATCCACCTACAAATGTGAACTGACGTTCAAAAATAAAACATTTGAAACTGGACCATTTTTCACCTTTCTGAATCATGACGTAATGGGGGGGGGGTGTTATCTCTTTATCAAAAATCAGCCGTTTTTGCTTGAACATTAAATGCCTTCAAATGGTATTTAATTCACTTCCCGGGGTGAAGAAACACTTTTTGCGACCTCAGAGTGAGTAAATTGGCCAATTTCATACACTTTTAACCATTCCACAAATCTTGTGTTTAGGGCCTCTGGAAGCATGAAAATCACTTTAAACGTGCTAATTTTAGCTCTAAAACTGATGATTCACCTACAAATGTGAACTGACGTTCAAAAATAAAACATTTGAAACTGGACCATTTTTCACCTTCCTGAAGCATGACGTAATGGGGGGGTGTTATCTCTTTTGTCAAAAATCAGCCATTTTTGCTTTAACATTAAATGCCTCCAAATAGTATTTAATACCCTTCCCGGGGTGAAGAAACACTTTTTGAGACCTCAGAGTGAGTAAATTGGCCATTTTCATGCACGTTTAACCATTCCACATATCTTGTGTTTAGGGCCCCTGGAAGCATGAAAATCACTTAAAACATGCTAATTTTAGCTCTAAAACTGATGATCCACCTACAAATGTGAACTGACGTTAAAAAATTAAAACATTTGAAAATGGACCATTTTTCACCTTTCTGAAGCATGACGTAATGGGGGGGTGTTATCTCTTTTGTCAAAAATCTGCCGTTTTTGCTTTAACATTAAATGCCTCCAAATAGTATTTAATTCCCTTCCTGGGGTGAAGAAACCCTTTTTGAGACCTCAGAGTGAGTAAATTGGCCATTTTCATGCACTTTTAACCATTCCACAAATCTTGTGTTTAGGGCCTCTGGAAGCATGAAAATCACTTTAAACGTGCTAATTTTAGCTCTAAAACTGATGATCCACCTACAAATGTGAACTGACGTTAAAAAATTAAAACATTTGAAAATGGACCATTTTTCACCTTTCTGAATCATGACGTAATGGGGGGGGGTGTTATCTCTTTATCAAAAATCAGCCGTTTTTGCTTGAACATTAAATGCCTTCAAATGGTATTTAATTCCCTTCCCAGGGTGAATAAACACTTTTTGAGACCTCAGAGTGAGTAAATGGACCATTTTCATGCACTTTTAACCATTCCACATATCTTGTGTTTAGGGCCCCTGGAAGCATGAAAATCACTTTAAACATGCTAATTTTAGCTCTAAAACTGATGATCCACCTACAAATGTGAACTGACGTTCAAAAATAAAACATTTGAAAATTGACCATTTTTCACCTTTCTGAAGCATAACGTAATGGGGGGGTGTTATATCTTTTGTCAAAAATCAGCCGTTTTTGCTTGAACATTAAATGCCTTCAAATGGTATTTAATTCCCTTCCCGGGGTGAAGAAACACTTTTTGAGACCTCAGAGTGAGTAAATTGGCCATATTCATGCACTTTTAACCATTCCACAAATCTTGTGTTTAGGGCCTCTGGAAGCATGAAAATCACTTTAAACGTGCTAATTTTAGCTCTAAAACTGATGATCCACCTACAAATGTGAACTGACGTTCATAAATAAAACATTTCAAAATGGACCATTTTTCACCTTTCAGAAGCATGACGTAATGGGGGGGTGTTATCTCTTTGTCAAAAATCAGCCGTTTTTGCTTGAACATTAAATGCCTTCAAATGGTATTTAATTCCCTTCCCGGGGTGAAGAAACACTTTTTGAGACCTCAGAGTGAGTAAATTGGCCATATTCATGCACTTTTAACCATTCCACAAATCTTGTGTTTAGGGCCTCTGGAAGCATGAAAATCACTTTAAACGTGCTAATTTTAGCTCTAAAACTGATGATCCACCTACAAATGTGAACTGACGTTCATAAATAAAACATTTCAAAATGGACCATTTTTCACCTTTCAGAAGCATGACGTAATGGGGGGGTGTTATCTCTTTGTCAAAAATCAGCCGTTTTTGCTTGAACATTAAATGCCTTCAAATGGTATTTAATTCCCTTCCCAGGGTGAATAAACACTTTTTGGGACCTCAGAGTGAGTAAATTGACCATTTTCATGCACTTTTAACCATTCCACATATCTTGTGTTTAGGGCCCCTGGAAGCATGAAAATCACTTCACACATGCTAATTTTAGCTCTAAAACTAATGATCCACCTACAAATGTGAACTGACGTTCAAAAATAAAACATTTGAAACTGGACCACTTTTCACCTTTCTGAAGCATGACGTAATGGGGGGGTGTTATCTCTTTTGTCAAAAATCAGCCGTTTTTGCTTCAACATTAAATGCCTCCAAATAGTATTTAATTCCCTTCCCGGGGTGAAGAAACACTTTTTGAGACCTCAGAGTGAGTAAATTGGCCATTTTCATGCACTTTTAACCATTCCACAAATCTTGTGTTTAGGGCCTCTGGAAGCATGAAAATCACTTTAAACGTGCTAATTTTAGCTCTAAAACTGATGATCCACCTACAAATGTGAACTGACGTTAAAAAACTGTAAACATTTGAAAATGGACCATTTTTCACCTTTCTGAATCATGACGTAATGGGGAGGTGTTATCTCTTTATCAAAAATCAGCCGTTTTTGCTTGAACATTAAATGCCTTCAAATGGTATTTAATTCCCTTCCCAGGGTGAATAAACACTTTTTGAGACCTCAGACTGAGTAAATTGGCCATTTTCATGCACTTTTAACCATTCCACATATCTTGTGTTTAGGGCCCCTGGAAGCATGAAAATCACTTTAAACATGCTAATTTTAGCTCTAAAACTGATGATCCACCTACAAATGTGAACTGACGTTAAAAAACTTTAAACATTTGAAAATGGACCATTTTTCACCTTTCTGAATCATGACGTAATGGGGAGGTGTTATCTCTTTATCAAAAATCAGCCGTTTTTGCTTGAACATTAAATGCCTTCAAATGGTATTTAATTCCCTTCCCAGGGTGAATAAACACTTTTTGAGACCTCAGACTGAGTAAATTGGCCATTTTCATGCACTTTTAACCATTCCACATATCTTGTGTTTAGGGCCCCTGGAAGCATGAAAATCACTTTAAACATGCTAATTTTAGCTCTAAAACTGATGATCCACCTACAAATGTGAACTGACGTTCAAAAATAAAACATTTGAAAATGGACCATTTTTCACCTTTCTGAAGCATAACGTAATGGGGGGGTGTTATCTCTTTTGTCAAAAATCAGCCGTTTTTGCTTGAACATTAAATGCCTTCAAATGGTATTTAATTCCCTTCCCGGGGTGAAGAAACACTTTTTGAGACCTCAGAGTGAGTAAATTGGCCATATTCATGCACTTTTAACCATTCCACAAATCTTGTGTTTAGGGCCTCTGGAAGCATGAAAATCACTTTAAACGTGCTAATTTTAGCTCTAAAACTGATGATCCGCCTACAAATGTGAACTGACGTTAAAAAATGAAAACATTTGAAAATAGACCATTTTTCACCTTTCTGAAGCATGACGTAATGGGGTGGTTTTATCTCTTTTGGCAAAAATCAGCCGTTTTTGCTTGAACATTAAATGCCTCCAAATGGTATTTAATTCCTTTCCCGGGGTGAATAAACACTTTTTGAGACCTCAGAGTGAGTAAATTGGCCATTTTCATGCACTTTTCACCATACCACATATCTTGTGTTTAGGGCCTCTGGAAGCATGAAAATCACGTTAAACGTGCTAATTTTAGCTCTAAAACTAATGATCCACCTACAAATGTGAACTGACGTTAAAAAATTTAAACATTTGAAAATAGACAATTTTTCACCTTTCTGAAGCATGACGTAATGGGGGGGGGGTGTTATCTCTTTGTCAAAAATCAGCCGTTTTTGCTTGAACATTAAATGCCTCCAAATGGTATTTAAATCACTTCCCGGGATGAAGAAACACTTTTTGAGACCTCAGAGTGAGTAAATTGGCCATTTTTTCGCACTTTTAACCATTTCACAAATCTTGGGTTTAGGGCCTCTGGAAGCATGAAAATCACTTTACACAAGCCAATTTTAGCTCTAAAACTGATGATCCACCTACAAATGTGAACTGACGTTCAAAAATAAAACATTTGACTATAGACCATTTTTCACCTTTCTGAAGCATGACGTAATGGGGGGGTGGTATCTCTTTTGTCAAAAATCAGCTGTTTTTGCTTGAACATTAAATGCCTCCAAATGGTATTTAAATCACTTCCCGGGGTGAAGAAACACTTTTTGAGACCTCAGAGTGAGTAAATTGGCCAATTTCATACACTTTTAACCATTCCACAAATCTTGTGTTTAGGGCCTCTGGAAGCATGAAAATCACTTTACACAAGCTAATTTTAGCTCTAAAACTGATGATCCACCTACAAATGTGAACTGACGTTCAAAAATAAAACATTTGAAACTGGACCATTTTTCACCTTTCTGAAGCATGACGTAATGGGGGGGTGTTCTCTCTTTTGTCAAAAATCAGCCGTTTTTGCATTAACATTAAATGCCTCCAAATAGTATTTAATTCCCTTCCCGGGGTGAAGAAACACTTTTTGAGACCTCAGAGTGAGTAAATTGGCCATTTTCATGCACGTTTACCCATTCCACATATCTTGTGTTTAGGGCCCCTGGAAGCATGAAAATCACTTTAAACATGCTAATATGGGCGGGATACCCGTCACCCCCTCCCAACACAATCCCCAAGAATGGGAAGACGGAAACGGTTCTTGAGCTTTTGGAAGGCGGTGAGGGAGTTACCCTCACCGGCCGTATTTATTAAAATATGAAACAAAAATTAAAACATTAAATTAACAGTTTCATATCATGTACAATTTCATTTACACATTACGATGCATTTTCTCAAAATCAAATTGTACATCCTAGCATTACGGGCCAACGGCAAGGTCGTAACCGGTGTCAGATCCCTAATACCATAACTCCCCCCTCACTTGTGAGGGGCGGGTGCACAGAGGACTGTACCTCTGTGCCAACTTCCAATTTCCCTTGTCTTAACGGGGGCCCCATATTTACTCGGCGCCATCTTGGTGGTCGTCCGAGGACTCGTGTGAGGTGTCTAGAAGGTAGCGTAGACCCCCCTCCCACCCCACACTGCTTACCACATCCGCCGTCGCGGATGTCCTGGCCCGGGAAATTCCCAGGAGGGGCCCGTAGCCCCTCCTCCCCAGGGAGGGGCCGATGACCGCCTTCCCTTTCGGCGTCCCCATCCTTAGAGGGTACCGCCTCCCCGTGTGAGGGGCCAATGGCCGCCTCACCCCGGGCGCTCCCATCCATATTGGGTGGCGCCCCACCTCTAGGGATCTTCCAATTACTGCTCACCGATCATGACCTTACCGCCCGACCAGAAAATAAATACGACTAACAGTTATACTGGGCATTTTAAAACATCAACCTCCAATTATGCCATAACAGTTTTTTCCCTTAGCTGTGATACCTCACCAGAAAAGAACAACCATTTTATTGTCATATCACAACCATCCCAACTTTTTTGAAACAACCTGAGAAGAGATAATATCCATGTCAAATGACTTTATTGCAATACAAATCGCTGTCATCAGGGGCTGGTGGGTGGGTCAAAATTGGCTCCTTGTTCCGTCTCGGGCTCACGAGCAACGAGGAGGTGCAGCTTCCAAGCACAGGAACAAGAGGATGCTTCCTTGGCAAGATGCTCCTTTTATCCTTCTTCGGGAGGGCGTGGACCTTCCCCAACACGCCTACGGGGCGGTTCGAACGGTGTAGGTGTCTAGGACAACCCTTCCTGGGTGGGAAAAGGCGCGCCCGGCTACGCCACTACGGGCATACCAGCCAAGCCACGCCTCCCGCCCAAAACGGTTTCCCGGGGGGATCGGGGTACTCCACCATACGTTCGGGGGGACCGAGTGGTCGCCCCTTTCCATTTTAGCTCTAAAACGATGATCCACCTACAAATGTGAACTAACGTTAAAAAATTAAAACATTTGAAAATGGACCATTTTTCACCTTTCTGAAGCATGACGTAATGGGGGGGGTGTTATCTCTTTTGTCAAAAATCTGCCGTTTTTGCTTTAACATTAAATGCCTCCAAATAGTATTTAATTCCCTTCCTGGGGTGAAGAAACACTTTTTGAGACCTCAGAGTGAGTAAATTGGCCATTTTCATGCACTTTTAACCATTCCACAAATCTTGTGTTTAGGGCCTCTGGAAGCATGAAAATCACTTTAAACGTGCTAATTTTAGCTCTAAAACTGATGATCCACCTACAAATGCGAACTGACGTTCATAAATAAAACATTTCAAAATGGACCATTTTTCACCTTTCAGAAGCATGACGTAATGGGGGGGGGGTGTTATCTCTTTGTCAAAAATCAGCCGTTTTTGCTTGAACATTAAATGCCTCCAAATGGTATTTAATTCACTTCCCGGGGTGAAGAAACACTTTTTGCGACCTCAGAGTGAGTAAATTGGCCAATTTCATACACTTTTAACCATTCCACAAATCTTGTGTTCAGGGCCTCTGGAAGCATGAAAATCACTTCACACATGCTAATTTTAGCTCTAAAACTAATGATCCACCTACAAATGTGAACTGACGTTCAAAAATAAAACATTTGAAACTGGACCATTTTTCACCTTTCTGAAGCATGACGTAATGTGGGGGTGTTATCTCTTTTGTCAAAAATCAGCCGTTTTTGCTTTAACATTAAATGCCTCCAAATAGTATTTAATTCCCTTCCCGGGGTGAAGAAACACTTTTTGAGACCTCAGAGTGAGTAAATTGGCCATTTTCATGCACGTTTAACCATTCCACATATCTTGTGTTTAGGGCCCCTGGAAGCATGAAAATCACTTTAAACATGCTAATTTTAGCTCTAAAACTGATGATCCACCTACAAATGTGAACTGACGTTAAAAAATTAAAACATTTGAAAATGGACCATTTTTTACCTTTCTGAAGCATGACGTAATGGGGGGGTGTTATCTCTTTTGTCAAAAATCTGCCGTTTTTGCTTTAACATTAAATGCCTCCAAATAGTATTTAATTCCCTTCCTGGGGTGAAGAAACACTTTTTGAGACCTCAGAGTGAGTAAATTGGCCATTTTCATGCACTTTTAACCATTCCACAAATCTTGTGTTTAGGGCCTCTGGAAGCATGAAAATCACTTTAAACGTGCTAATTTTAGCTCTAAAACTGATGATCCACCTACAAATGTGAACTGACGTTAAAAAATTAAAACATTTGAAAATGGACCATTTTTCACCTTTCTGAATCATGACGTAATGGGGGGGGTGTTATCTCTTTATCAAAAATCAGCCGTATTTGTTTGAACATTAAATGCCTTCAAATGGTATTTAAATCCCTTCCCAGGGTGAATAAACACTTTTTGAGACCTCAGAGTGAGTAAATTGGCCATTTTCATGCACTTTTAACCATTCCACATATCTTGTGTTTAGGGCCCCTGGAAGCATGAAAATCACTTTAAACATGCTAATTTTAGCTCTAAAACTGATGATCCACCTACAAATGTGAACTGACGTTCAAAAATAAAACATTTGAAAATGGACCATTTTTCACCTTTCTGAAGCATAACGTAATGGGGGGGTGTTATCTTTTTTGTCAAAAATCAGCCGTTTTTGCTTGAACATTAAATGCCTTCAAATGGTATTTAATTCCCTTCCCGGGGTGAAGAAACACTTTTTGAGACCTCAGAGTGAGTAAATTGGCCATATTCATGCACTTTTAACCATTCCACAAATCTTGTGTTTAGGGCCTCTGGAAGCATGAAAATCACTTTAAACGTGCTAATTTTAGCTCTAAAACTGATGATCCACCTACAAATGTGAACTGACGTTAAAAAATTAAAACATTTGAAAATAGACAATTTTTCACCTTTCTGAAGCATGACGTAATGGGGTGGTTTTATCTCTTTTGGCAAAAATCAGCCGTTTTTGCTTGAACATTAAATGCCTCCAAATGGTATTTAATTCCCTTCCCGGGGTGAAGAAACACTTTTTGAGACCTCAGAGTGAGTAAATTGGCCATTTTCATGCACGTTTAACCATTCCACATATCTTGTGTTTAGGGCCCCTGGAAGCATGAAAATCACTTTAAACATGCTAATTTTAGCTCTAAAACTGATGATCCACCTACAAATGTGAACTGACGTTAAAAAATTAAAACATTTGAAAATGGACCATTTTTCACCTCTCAGAAGCATGACGTAATGGGGGGTGTTATCTCTTTTGTCAAAAATCTGCAGTTTTTGCTTTAACATTAAATGCCTCCAAATAGTATTTAATTCCCTTCCTGGGTTGAAGAAACACTTTTTGAGACCTCAGAGTGAGTAAATTGGCCATTTTCATGCACTTTTAATCATTCCACAAATCTTGTGTTTAGGGCCTCTGGAAGCATGAAAATCACTTTAAACGTGCTAATTTTAGCTCTAAAACTGATGATCCACCTACAAATGTGAACTGACGTTAAAAAATTAAAACATTTGAAAATTGACCATTTTTCACCTTTCTGAATCATGACGTAATGGGGGGGTGTTATCTCTTTATCAAAAATCAGCCGTTTTTGCTTGAACATTAAATGCCTTCAAATGGTATTTAATTCCCTTCCCAGGGTGAATAAACACTTTTTGAGACCTCAGAAAGAGTAAATTGGCCATTTTCATGCACTTTTAACCATTCCACATATCTTGTGTTTAGGGCCCCTGGAAGCATGAAAATCACTTTAAACATGCTAATTTTAGCTCTAAAACTGATGATCCACCTACAAATGTGAACTGACGTTCAAAAATAAAACATTTGAAAATGGACCATTTTTCACCTTTCTGAAGCATAACGTAATGGGGGGGTGTTATATCTTTTGTCAAAAATCAGCCGTTTTTGCTTGAACATTAAATGCATTCAAACGGTATTTAATTCCCTTCCCGGGGTGAAGAAACACTTTTTGCGACCTCAGAGTGAGTAAATTGGCCAATTTCATACACTTTTAACCATTCCACAAATCTTGTGTTCAGGGCCTCTGGAAGCATGAAAATCACTCCACACATGCTAATTTTAGCTCTAAAACTAATGATCCACCTACAAATGTGAACTGACGTTCAAAAATAAAACATTTGAAACTGGACCATTTTTCACCTTCCTGAAGCATGACGTAATGGGGGGGTGTTATCTCTTTTGTCAAAAATCAGCCATTTTTGCTTTAACATTAAATGCCTCCAAATAGTATTTAATACCCTTCCCGGGGTGAAGAAACACTTTTTGAGACCTCAGAGTGAGTAAATTGGCCATATTCATGCACTTTTAACCATTCCACAAATCTTGTGTTTAGGGCCTCTGGAAGCATGAAAATCACTTTAAACGGGCTAATTTTAGCTCTAAAACTGATGATCCACCTACAAATGTGAACTGACGTTCATAAATAAAACATTTCAAAATGGACCATTTTTCACCTTTCAGAAGCATGACGTAATGGGGGGGTGTTATCTCTTTGTCAAAAATCAGCCGTTTTTGCTTGAACATTAAATGCCTTCAAATGGTATTTAATTCCCTTCCCAGGGTGAATAAACACTTTTTGAGACCTCAGAGTGAGTAAATTGACCATTTTCATGCACTTTTAACCATTCCACATATCTTGTGTTTAGGGCCCCTGGAAGCATGAAAATCACTTTAAACATGCTAATTTTAGCTCTAAAACTGATGATCCACCTACAAATGTGAACTGACGTTCAAAAATAAAACATTTGAAAATGGACCATTTTTCACCTTTCTGAAGCATAACGTAATGGGGGGGTGTTATCTCTTTTGTCAAAAATCTGCCGTTTTTGCTTTAACATTAAATGCCTCCAAATAGTATTTAATTCCCTTCCCGGGGTGAAGAAACACTTTTTGAGACCTCAGAGTGAGTAAATTGGCCATTTTCATGCACGTTTAACCATTCCACATATCTTGTGTTTAGGGCCCCTGGAAGCATGAAAATCACTTTAAACATGCTAATTTTAGCTCTAAAACTGATGATCCACCTACAAATGTGAACTGACGTTAAAAAATTAAAACATTTGAAAATGGACCATTTTTCACCTTTCAGAAGCATGACGTAATGGGGGGGGTGTTATCTCTTTTGTCAAAAATCTGCCGTTTTTGCTTTAACATTAAATGCCTCCAAATAGTATTTAATTCCCTTCCTGGGGTGAAGAAACACTTTTTGAGACCTCAGAGTGAGTAAATTGGCCATTTTCATGAACTTTTAACCATTCCACAAATCTTGTGTTTAGGGCCTCTGGAAGCATGAAAATCACTTTAAACGTGCTAAGTTTAGCTCTAAAACTGATGATCCACCTACAAATGTGAACTGACGTTAAAAAATTAAAACATTTGAAAATGGACCATTTTTCACCTTTCTGAAGCATGACGTAATGGGGGGTGTTATCTCTTTGTCAAAAATCAGCCGTTTTTGCTTGAACATTAAATGCCTTCAAATGATATTTAATTCCCTTCCCGGGGTGAATAAACACTTTTTGAGACCTCAGAGTGAGTAAATTGACCATTTTCATGCACTTTTAACCATTCCACATATCTTGTGTTTAGGGCCCCTGGAAGCATGAAAATCACTTTAAACATGCTAATTTTAGCTCTAAAACTGATGATCCACCTACAAATGTGAACTGACGTTCAAAAATAAAACATTTGAAAATGGACCATTTTTCACCTTTCTGAAGCATAACGTAATGGGGGGGTGTTATATCTTTTGTCAAAAATCAGCCGTTTTTGCTTGAACATTAAATGCATTCAAACGGTATTTAATTCCCTTCCCGGGGTGAAGAAACACTTTTTGCGACCTCAGAGTGAGTAAATTGGCCAATTTCATACACTTTTAACCATTCCACAAATCTTGTGTTCAGGGCCTCTGGAAGCATGAAAATCACTCCACACATGCTAATTTTAGCTCTAAAACTAATGATCCACCTACAAATGTGAACTGACGTTCAAAAATAAAACATTTGAAACTGGACCATTTTTCACCTTCCTGAAGCATGACGTAATGGGGGGGTGTTATCTCTTTTGTCAAAAATCAGCCATTTTTGCTTTAACATTAAATGCCTCCAAATAGTATTTAATACCCTTCCCGGGGTGAAGAAACACTTTTTGAGACCTCAGAGTGAGTAAATTGGCCATTTTCATGCACGTTTAACCATTCCACATATCTTGTGTTTAGGGCCCCTGGAAGCATGAAAATCACTTTAAACATGCTAATTTTAGCTCTAAAACTGATGATCCACCTACAAATGTGAACTGACGTTAAAAAATTAAAACATTTGAAAATGGACCATTTTTCACCTTTCAGAAGCATGACGTAATGGGGGGGGGTGTTATCTCTTTTGTCAAAAATCTGCCGTTTTTGCTTTAACATTAAATGCCTCCAAATAGTATTTAATTCCCTTCCTGGGGTGAAGAAACACTTTTTGAGACCTCAGAGTGAGTAAATTGGCCATTTTCATGCACTTTTAACCATTCCACAAATCTTGTGTTTAGGGCCTCTGGAAGCATGAAAATCACTTTAAACGTGCTAAGTTTAGCTCTAAAACTGATGATCCACCTACAAATGTGAACTGACGTTAAAAAATTAAAACATTTGAAAATGGACCATTTTTCACCTTTCTGAAGCATGACGTAATGGGGGGTGTTATCTCTTTGTCAAAAATCAGCCGTTTTTGCTTGAACATTAAATGCCTTCAAATGGTATTTAATTCCCTTCCCAGGGTGAATAAACACTTTTTGAGACCTCAGAGTGAGTAAATTGACCATTTTCATGCACTTTTAACCATTCCACCTATCTTGTGTTTAGGGCCCCTGGAAGCATGAAAATCACTTTAAACATGCTAATTTTAGCTCTAAAACTGATGATCCACCTACAAATGTGAACTGACGTTCAAAAATAAAACATTTGAAAATGGACCATTTTTCACCTTTCTGAAGCATAACGTAATGGGGGGGTGTTATATCTTTTGTCAAAAATCAGCCGTTTTTGCTTGAACATTAAATGCCTTCAAACGGTATTTAATTCCCTTCCCGGGGTGAAGAAACACTTTTTGAGACCTCAGAGTGAGTAAATTGGCCATATTCATGCACTTTTAACCATTCCACAAATCTTGTGTTTAGGGCCTCTGGAAGCATGAAAATCACTTTAAACGTGCTAATTTTAGCTCTAAAACTGATGATCCACATACAAATGTGAACTGACGTTCATAAATAAAACATTTCAAAATGGACCATTTTTCACCTTTCAGAAGCATGACGTAATGGGGGGGGTGTTATCTCTTTGTCAAAAATCAGCCGTTTTTGCTTGAACATTAAATGCCTCCAAATGGTATTAAATTCACTTCCCGGGGTGAAGAAACACTTTTTGCGACCTCAGAGTGAGTAAATTGGCCAATTTCATACACTTTTAACCATTCCACAAATCTTGTGTTCAGGGCCTCTGGAAGCATGAAAATCACTCCACACATGCTAATTTTAGCTCTAAAACTAATGATCCACCTACAAATGTGAACTGACGTTCAAAAATAAAACATTTGAAACTGGACCATTTTTCACCTTCCTGAAGCATGACGTAATGGGGGGGTGTTATCTCTTTTGTCAAAAATCAGCCATTTTTGCTTTAACATTAAATGCCTCCAAATAGTATTTAATACCCTTCCCGGGGTGAAGAAACACTTTTTGAGACCTCAGAGTGAGTAAATTGGCCATTTTCATGCACGTTTAACCATTCCACATATCTTGTGTTTAGGGCCCCTGGAAGCATGAAAATCACTTTAAACATGCTAATTTTAGCTCTAAAACTGATGATCCACCTACAAATGTGAACTGACGTTAAAAAATTAAAACATTTGAAAATGGACCATTTTTCACCTTTCTGAAGCATGACGTAATGGGGGGGTGTTATCTCTTTTGTCAAAAATCTGCCGTTTTTGCTTTAACATTAAATGCCTCCAAATAGTATTTAATTCCCTTCCTGGGGTGAAGAAACACTTTTTGAGACCTCAGAGTGAGTAAATTGGCCATTTTCATGCACTTTTAACCATTCCACAAATCTTGTGTTTAGGGCCTCCGCAAGCATGAAAATCACTTTAAACGTGCTAATTTTAGCTCTAAAACTGATGATCCACCTACAAATGTGAACTGACGTTAAAAAATTAAAACATTTGAAAATGGACCATTTTTCACCTTTCTCAATCATGACGTAATGGGGGGGGTGTTATCTCTTTATCAAAAATCAGCCGTTTTTGCTTGAACATTAAATGCCTTCAAATGGTATTTAATTCCCTTCCCAGGGTGAATAAACACTTTTTGAGACCTCAGAGTGAGTAAATTGACCATTTTCATGCACTTTTAACCATTCCACAAATCTTGTGTTTAGGGCCTCTGGAAGCATGAAAATCACTTTAAACGTGCTAATTTTAGCTCTAAAACTGATGATCCACCTACAAATGTGAACTGACGTTCATAAATAAAACATTTCAAAATGGACCATTTTTCACCTTTCAGAAGCATGACGTAATGGGGGGGTGTTATCTCTTTATCAAAAATCAGCCGTTTTTGCTTGAACATTAAATGCCTTCAAATGGTATTTAATTCCCTTCCCAGGGTGAATAAACACTTTTTGAGACCTCAGAGTGAGTAAATTGACCATTTTCATGCACGTTTAACCATTCCACATATCTTGTGTTTAGGGCCCCTGGAAGCATGAAAATCACTTTAAACATGCTAATTTTAGCTCTAAAACTGATGATCCACCTACAAATGTGAACTGACGTTTTAAAAATTAAAACATTTGAAAATGGACCATTTTTCACCTTTCTGAAGCATGACGTAATGGGGGGGTGTTATCTCTTTTGTCAAAAATCTGCCGTTTTTGCTTTAACATTAAATGCCTCCAAATAGTATTTAATTCCCTTCCTGGGGTGAAGAAACACTTTTTGAGACCTCAGAGTGAGTAAATTGGCCATTTTCATGCACTTTTAACCATTCCACAAATCTTGTGTTTAGGGCCTCTGGAAGCATGAAAATCACTTTAAACGTGCTAATTTTAGCTCTAAAACTGATGATCCACCTACAAATGTGAACTGACGTTAAAAAATTAAAACATTTGAAAATAGACCATTTTTCACCTTTCTCAATCATGACGTAATGGGGGGGGTGTTATCTCTTTATCAAAAATCAGCCGTTTTTGCTTGAACATTAAATGCCTTCAAATGGTATTTAATTCCCTTCCCAGGGTGAATAAACACTTTTTGAGACCTCAGAGTGAGTAAATGGACCATTTTCATGCACTTTTAACCATTCCACATATCTTGTGTTTAGGGCCCCTGGAAGCATGAAATCACTTTAAACATGCTAATTTTAGCTCTAAAACTGATGATCCACCTACAAATGTGAACTGACGTTCATAAATAAAACATTTCAAAATGGACCATTTTTCACCTTTCAGAAGCATGACGTAATGGGGGGGTGTTATCTCTTTGTCAAAAATCAGCCGTTTTTGCTTGAACATTAAATGCCTTCAAATGGTATTTAATTCCCTTCCCAGGGTGAATAAACACTTTTTGAGACCTCAGAGTGAGTAAATTGACCATTTTCATGCACTTTTAACCATTCCACATATCTTGTGTTTAGGGCCCCTGGAAGCATGAAAATCACTTTAAACATGCTAATTTTAGCTCTAAAACTGATGATCCACCTACAAATGTGAACTGACGTTCAAAAATAAAACATTTGAAAATGGACCATTTTTCACCTTTCTGAAGCATAACGTAATGGGGGGGTGTTATCTCTTTTGTC
This sequence comes from Lissotriton helveticus, assembly GCF_964261635.1. Lineage (NCBI taxonomy): Eukaryota > Metazoa > Chordata > Amphibia > Caudata > Salamandridae > Lissotriton > Lissotriton helveticus. The sequence goes on along the minus strand of NC_136067.1, from coordinate 1,491,085 downwards.
AAAAATCTGCCGTTTTTGCTTTAACATTAAATGCCTCCAAATAATATTTAATTCCCTTCCCGGGGTGAAGAAACACTTTTTTAGACCTCAGAGTGAGTAAATTGGCCATTTTCATGCACGTTTAACCATTTCACATATCTTGTGTTTAGGGCCCCTGGAAGCATGAAAATCACTTTAAACATGCTAATTTTAGCTCTAAAACTGATGATCCACCTACAAATGTGAACTGACGTTAAAAAATTAAAACATTTGAAAATGGACCATTTTTCACCTCTCAGAAGCATGACGTAATGGGGGGGGTGTTATCTCTTTTGTCAAAAATCTGCCGTTTTTGCTTTAACATTAAATGCCTCCAAATAGTATTTAATTCCCTTCCTGGGGTGAAGAAACACTTTTTGAGACCTCAGAGTGAGTAAATTGGCCATTTTCATGAACTTTTAACCATTCCACAAATCTTGTGTTTAGGGCCTCTGGAAGCATGAAAATCACTTTAAACGTGCTAAGTTTAGCTCTAAAACTGATGATCCACCTACAAATGTGAACTGACGTTAAAAAATTAAAACATTTGAAAATGGACCATTTTTCACCTTTCTGAAGCATGACGTAATGGGGGGTGTTATCTCTTTGTCAAAAATCAGCCGTTTTTGCTTGAACATTAAATGCCTTCAAATGGTATTTAATTCCCTTCCCAGGGTGAATAAACACTTTTTGAGACCTCAGAGTGAGTAAATTGACCATTTTCATGCACTTTTAACCATTCCACATATCTTGTGTTTAGGGCCCCTGGAAGCATGAAAATCACTTTAAACATGCTAATTTTAGCTCTAAAACTGATGATCCACCTACAAATGTGAACTGACGTTCAAAAATAAAACATTTGAAAATGGACCATTTTTCACCTTTCTGAAGCATAACGTAATGGGGGGGTGTTATATCTTTTGTCAAAAATCAGCCGTTTTTGCTTGAACATTAAATGCCTTCAAACGGTATTTAATTCCCTTCCCGGGGTGAAGAAACCCTTTTTGAGACCTCAGAGTGAGTAAATTGGCCATATTCATGCACTTTTAACCATTCCACAAATCTTGTGTTTAGGGCCTCTGGAAGCATGAAAATCACTTTAAACGTGCTAATTTTAGCTCTAAAACTGATGATCCACCTACAAATGTGAATTGACGTTCATAAATAAAACATTTCAAAATGGACCATTTTTCACCTTTCAGAAGCATGACGTAATGGGGGGGTGTTATCTCTTTATCAAAAATCAGCCGTTTTTGCTTGAACATTAAATGCCTTCAAATGGTATTTAATTCACTTCCCGGGGTGAAGAAACACTTTTTGCGACCTCAGAGTGAGTAAATTGGCCAATTTCATACACTTTTAACCATTCCACAAATCTTGTGTTTAGGGCCTCTGGAAGCATGAAAATCACTTTAAACGTGCTAATTTTAGCTCTAAAACTGATGATTCACCTACAAATGTGAACTGACGTTCAAAAATAAAACATTTGAAACTGGACCATTTTTCACCTTCCTGAAGCATGACGTAATGGGGGGGTGTTATCTCTTTTGTCAAAAATCAGCCATTTTTGCTTTAACATTAAATGCCTCCAAATAGTATTTAATACCCTTCCCGGGGTGAAGAAACACTTTTTGAGACCTCAGAGTGAGTAAATTGGCCATTTTCATGCACGTTTAACCATTCCACATATCTTGTGTTTAGGGCCCCTGGAAGCATGAAAATCACTTAAAACATGCTAATTTTAGCTCTAAAACTGATGATCCACCTACAAATGTGAACTGACGTTAAAAAATTAAAACATTTGAAAATGGACCATTTTTCACCTTTCTGAAGCATGACGTAATGGGGGGGTGTTATCTCTTTTGTCAAAAATCTGCCGTTTTTGCTTTAACATTAAATGCCTCCAAATAGTATTTAATTCCCTTCCTGGGGTGAAGAAACCCTTTTTGAGACCTCAGAGTGAGTAAATTGGCCATTTTCATGCACTTTTAACCATTCCACAAATCTTGTGTTTAGGGCCTCTGGAAGCATGAAAATCACTTTAAACGTGCTAATTTTAGCTCTAAAACTGATGATCCACCTACAAATGTGAACTGACGTTAAAAAATTAAAACATTTGAAAATGGACCATTTTTCACCTTTCTGAATCATGACGTAATGGGGGGGGTGTTATCTCTTTATCAAAAATCAGCCGTTTTTGCTTGAACATTAAATGCCTTCAAATGGTATTTAATCCCCTTCCCAGGGTGAATAAACACTTTTTGAGACCTCAGAGTGAGTAAATGGACCATTTTCATGCACTTTTAACCATTCCACATATCTTGTGTTTAGGGCCCCTGGAAGCATGAAAATCACTTTAAACATGCTAATTTTAGCTCTAAAACTGATGATCCACCTACAAATGTGAACTGACGTTCAAAAATAAAACATTTGAAAATTGACCATTTTTCACCTTTCTGAAGCATAACGTAATGGGGGGGTGTTATATCTTTTGTCAAAAATCAGCCGTTTTTGCTTGAACATTAAATGCCTTCAAATGGTATTTAATTCCCTTCCCGGGGTGAAGAAACACTTTTTGAGACCTCAGAGTGAGTAAATTGGCCATATTCATGCACTTTTAACCATTCCACATATCTTGTGTTTAGGGCCCCTGGAAGCATGAAAATCACTTTAAACATGCTAATTTTAGCTCTAAAACTGATGATCCACCTACAAATGTGAACTGACGTTCAAAAATAAAACATTTGAAAATGGACCATTTTTCACCTTTCTGAAGCATAACGTAATGGGGGGGTGTTATCTCTTTTGTCAAAAATCTGCCGTTTTTGCTTTAACATTAAATGCCTCCAAATAATATTTAATTCCCTTCCCGGGGTGAAGAAACACTTTTTTAGACCTCAGAGTGAGTAAATTGGCCATTTTCATGCACGTTTAACCATTTCACATATCTTGTGTTTAGGGCCCCTGGAAGCATGAAAATCACTTTAAACATGCTAATTTTAGCTCTAAAACTGATGATCCACCTACAAATGTGAACTGACGTTAAAAAATTAAAACATTTGAAAATGGACCATTTTTCACCTCTCAGAAGCATGACGTAATGGGGGGGGTGTTATCTCTTTTGTCAAAAATCTGCCGTTTTTGCTTTAACATTAAATGCCTCCAAATAGTATTTAATTCCCTTCCTGGGGTGAAGAAACACTTTTTGAGACCTCAGAGTGAGTAAATTGGCCATTTTCATGAACTTTTAACCATTCCACAAATCTTGTGTTTAGGGCCTCTGGAAGCATGAAAATCACTTTAAACGTGCTAAGTTTAGCTCTAAAACTGATGATCCACCTACAAATGTGAACTGACGTTAAAAAATTAAAACATTTGAAAATGGACCATTTTTCACCTTTCTGAAGCATGACGTAATGGGGGGTGTTATCTCTTTGTCAAAAATCAGCCGTTTTTGCTTGAACATTAAATGCCTTCAAATGGTATTTAATTCCCTTCCCAGGGTGAATAAACACTTTTTGAGACCTCAGAGTGAGTAAATTGACCATTTTCATGCACTTTTAACCATTCCACATATCTTGTGTTTAGGGCCCCTGGAAGCATGAAAATCACTTTAAACATGCTAATTTTAGCTCTAAAACTGATGATCCACCTACAAATGTGAACTGACGTTCAAAAATAAAACATTTGAAAATGGACCATTTTTCACCTTTCTGAAGCATAACGTAATGGGGGGGTGTTATATCTTTTGTCAAAAATCAGCCGTTTTTGCTTGAACATTAAATGCCTTCAAACGGTATTTAATTCCCTTCCCGGGGTGAAGAAACCCTTTTTGAGACCTCAGAGTGAGTAAATTGGCCATATTCATGCACTTTTAACCATTCCACAAATCTTGTGTTTAGGGCCTCTGGAAGCATGAAAATCACTTTAAACGTGCTAATTTTAGCTCTAAAACTGATGATCCACCTACAAATGTGAATTGACGTTCATAAATAAAACATTTCAAAATGGACCATTTTTCACCTTTCAGAAGCATGACGTAATGGGGGGGTGTTATCTCTTTATCAAAAATCAGCCGTTTTTGCTTGAACATTAAATGCCTTCAAATGGTATTTAATTCACTTCCCGGGGTGAAGAAACACTTTTTGCGACCTCAGAGTGAGTAAATTGGCCAATTTCATACACTTTTAACCATTCCACAAATCTTGTGTTTAGGGCCTCTGGAAGCATGAAAATCACTTTAAACGTGCTAATTTTAGCTCTAAAACTGATGATTCACCTACAAATGTGAACTGACGTTCAAAAATAAAACATTTGAAACTGGACCATTTTTCACCTTCCTGAAGCATGACGTAATGGGGGGGTGTTATCTCTTTTGTCAAAAATCAGCCATTTTTGCTTTAACATTAAATGCCTCCAAATAGTATTTAATACCCTTCCCGGGGTGAAGAAACACTTTTTGAGACCTCAGAGTGAGTAAATTGGCCATTTTCATGCACGTTTAACCATTCCACATATCTTGTGTTTAGGGCCCCTGGAAGCATGAAAATCACTTAAAACATGCTAATTTTAGCTCTAAAACTGATGATCCACCTACAAATGTGAACTGACGTTAAAAAATTAAAACATTTGAAAATGGACCATTTTTCACCTTTCTGAAGCATGACGTAATGGGGGGGTGTTATCTCTTTTGTCAAAAATCTGCCGTTTTTGCTTTAACATTAAATGCCTCCAAATAGTATTTAATTCCCTTCCCTGGGGTGAAGAAACCCTTTTTGAGACCTCAGAGTGAGTAAATTGGCCATTTTCATGCACTTTTAACCATTCCACAAATCTTGTGTTTAGGGCCTCTGGAAGCATGAAAATCACTTTAAACGTGCTAATTTTAGCTCTAAAACTGATGATCCACCTACAAATGTGAACTGACGTTAAAAAATTAAAACATTTGAAAATGGACCATTTTTCACCTTTCTGAATCATGACGTAATGGGGGGGGTGTTATCTCTTTATCAAAAATCAGCCGTTTTTGCTTGAACATTAAATGCCTTCAAATGGTATTTAATTCCCTTCCCAGGGTGAATAAACACTTTTTGAGACCTCAGAGTGAGTAAATGGACCATTTTCATGCACTTTTAACCATTCCACATATCTTGTGTTTAGGGCCCCTGGAAGCATGAAAATCACTTTAAACATGCTAATTTTAGCTCTAAAACTGATGATCCACCTACAAATGTGAACTGACGTTCAAAAATAAAACATTTGAAAATTGACCATTTTTCACCTTTCTGAAGCATAACGTAATGGGGGGGTGTTATATCTTTTGTCAAAAATCAGCCGTTTTTGCTTGAACATTAAATGCCTTCAAATGGTATTTAATTCCCTTCCCGGGGTGAAGAAACACTTTTTGAGACCTCAGAGTGAGTAAATTGGCCATATTCATGCACTTTTAACCATTCCACAAATCTTGTGTTTAGGGCCTCTGGAAGCATGAAAATCACTTTAAACGTGCTAATTTTAGCTCTAAAACTGATGATCCACCTACAAATGTGAACTGACGTTCATAAATAAAACATTTCAAAATGGACCATTTTTCACCTTTCAGAAGCATGACGTAATGGGGGGGTGTTATCTCTTTGTCAAAAATCAGCCGTTTTTGCTTGAACATTAAATGCCTTCAAATGGTATTTAATTCCCTTCCCGGGGTGAAGAAACACTTTTTGAGACCTCAGAGTGAGTAAATTGGCCATATTCATGCACTTTTAACCATTCCACAAATCTTGTGTTTAGGGCCTCTGGAAGCATGAAAATCACTTTAAACGTGCTAATTTTAGCTCTAAAACTGATGATCCACCTACAAATGTGAACTGACGTTCATAAATAAAACATTTCAAAATGGACAATTTTTCACCTTTCAGAAGCATGACGTAATGGGGGGGTGTTATCTCTTTGTCAAAAATCAGCCGTTTTTGCTTGAACATTAAATGCCTTCAAATGGTATTTAATTCCCTTCCCAGGGTGAATAAACACTTTTTGGGACCTCAGAGTGAGTAAATTGACCATTTTCATGCACTTTTAACCATTCCACATATCTTGTGTTTAGGGCCCCTGGAAGCATGAAAATCACTTCACACATGCTAATTTTAGCTCTAAAACTAATGATCCACCTACAAATGTGAACTGACGTTCAAAAATAAAACATTTGAAACTGGACCACTTTTCACCTTTCTGAAGCATGACGTAATGGGGGGGTGTTATCTCTTTTGTCAAAAATCAGCCGTTTTTGCTTCAACATTAAATGCCTCCAAATAGTATTTAATTCCCTTCCCGGGGTGAAGAAACACTTTTTGAGACCTCAGAGTGAGTAAATTGGCCATTTTCATGCACTTTTAACCATTCCACAAATCTTGTGTTTAGGGCCTCTGGAAGCATGAAAATCACTTTAAACGTGCTAATTTTAGCTCTAAAACTGATGATCCACCTACAAATGTGAACTGACGTTAAAAAACTGTAAACATTTGAAAATGGACCATTTTTCACCTTTCTGAATCATGACGTAATGGGGAGGTGTTATCTCTTTATCAAAAATCAGCCGTTTTTGCTTGAACATTAAATGCCTTCAAATGGTATTTAATTCCCTTCCCAGGGTGAATAAACACTTTTTGAGACCTCAGACTGAGTAAATTGGCCATTTTCATGCACTTTTAACCATTCCACATATCTTGTGTTTAGGGCCCCTGGAAGCATGAAAATCACTTTAAACATGCTAATTTTAGCTCTAAAACTGATGATCCACCTACAAATGTGAACTGACGTTAAAAAACTTTAAACATTTGAAAATGGACCATTTTTCACCTTTCTGAATCATGACGTAATGGGGAGGTGTTATCTCTTTATCAAAAATCAGCCGTTTTTGCTTGAACATTAAATGCCTTCAAATGGTATTTAATTCCCTTCCCAGGGTGAATAAACACTTTTTGAGACCTCAGACTGAGTAAATTGGCCATTTTCATGCACTTTTAACCATTCCACATATCTTGTGTTTAGGGCCCCTGGAAGCATGAAAATCACTTTAAACATGCTAATTTTAGCTCTAAAACTGATGATCCACCTACAAATGTGAACTGACGTTCAAAAATAAAACATTTGAAAATGGACCATTTTTCACCTTTCTGAAGCATAACGTAATGGGGGGGTGTTATCTCTTTTGTCAAAAATCAGCCGTTTTTGCTTGAACATTAAATGCCTTCAAATGGTATTTAATTCCCTTCCCGGGGTGAAGAAACACTTTTTGAGACCTCAGAGTGAGTAAATTGGCCATATTCATGCACTTTTAACCATTCCACAAATCTTGTGTTTAGGGCCTCTGGAAGCATGAAAATCACTTTAAACGTGCTAATTTTAGCTCTAAAACTGATGATCCGCCTACAAATGTGAACTGACGTTAAAAAATGAAAACATTTGAAAATAGACCATTTTTCACCTTTCTGAAGCATGACGTAATGGGGTGGTTTTATCTCTTTTGGCAAAAATCAGCCGTTTTTGCTTGAACATTAAATGCCTCCAAATGGTATTTAATTCCTTTCCCGGGGTGAATAAACACTTTTTGAGACCTCAGAGTGAGTAAATTGGCCATTTTCATGCACTTTTCACCATACCACATATCTTGTGTTTAGGGCCTCTGGAAGCATGAAAATCACGTTAAACGTGCTAATTTTAGCTCTAAAACTAATGATCCACCTACAAATGTGAACTGACGTTAAAAAATTTAAACATTTGAAAATAGACAATTTTTCACCTTTCTGAAGCATGACGTAATGGGGGGGGGGTGTTATCTCTTTGTCAAAAATCAGCCGTTTTTGCTTGAACATTAAATGCCTCCAAATGGTATTTAAATCACTTCCCGGGATGAAGAAACACTTTTTGAGACCTCAGAGTGAGTAAATTGGCCATTTTTTCGCACTTTTAACCATTTCACAAATCTTGGGTTTAGGGCCTCTGGAAGCATGAAAATCACTTTACACAAGCCAATTTTAGCTCTAAAACTGATGATCCACCTACAAATGTGAACTGACGTTCAAAAATAAAACATTTGACTATAGACCATTTTTCACCTTTCTGAAGCATGACGTAATGGGGGGTGGTATCTCTTTTGTCAAAAATCAGCTGTTTTTGCTTGAACATTAAATGCCTCCAAATGGTATTTAAATCACTTCCCGGGGTGAAGAAACACTTTTTGAGACCTCAGAGTGAGTAAATTGGCCAATTTCATACACTTTTAACCATTCCACAAATCTTGTGTTTAGGGCCTCTGGAAGCATGAAAATCACTTTACACAAGCTAATTTTAGCTCTAAAACTGATGATCCACCTACAAATGTGAACTGACGTTCAAAAATAAAACATTTGAAACTGGACCATTTTTCACCTTTCTGAAGCATGACGTAATGGGGGGGTGTTCTCTCTTTTGTCAAAAATCAGCCGTTTTTGCATTAACATTAAATGCCTCCAAATAGTATTTAATTCCCTTCCCGGGGTGAAGAAACACTTTTTGAGACCTCAGAGTGAGTAAATTGGCCATTTTCATGCACGTTTACCCATTCCACATATCTTGTGTTTAGGGCCCCTGGAAGCATGACAATCACTTTAGACATGCTAATATGGGCGGGATACCCGTCACCCCCTCCCAACACAATCCCCAAGAATGGGAAGACGGAAACGGTTCTTGAGCTTTTGGAAGGCGGTGAGGGAGTTACCCTCACCGGCCGTATTTATTAAAATATGAAACAAAAATTAAAACATTAAATTAACAGTTTCATATCATGTACAATTTCATTTACACATTACGATGCATTTTCTCAAAATCAAATTGTACATCCTAGCATTACGGGCCAACGGCAAGGTCGTAACCGGTGTCAGATCCCTAATACCATAACTCCCCCCTCACTTGTGAGGGGCGGGTGCACAGAGGACTGTACCTCTGTGCCAACTTCCAATTTCCCTTGTCTTAACGGGGGCCCCATATTTACTCGGCGCCATCTTGGTGGTCGTCCGAGGACTCGTGTGAGGTGTCTAGAAGGTAGCGTAGACCCCCCTCCCACCCCACACTGCTTACCACATCCGCCGTCGCGGATGTCCTGGCCCGGGAAATTCCCAGGAGGGGCCCGTAGCCCCTCCTCCCCAGGGAGGGGCCGATGACCGCCTTCCCTTTCGGCGTCCCCATCCTTAGAGGGTACCGCCTCCCCGTGTGAGGGGCCAATGGCCGCCTCACCCCGGGCGCTCCCATCCATATTGGGTGGCGCCCCACCTCTAGGGATCTTCCAATTACTGCTCACCGATCATGACCTTACCGCCCGACCAGAAAATAAATACGACAGTTTTTAAACTAAAGAGAATAACAGTTATACTGGGCATTTTAAAACATCAACCTCCAATTATGCCATAACAGTTTTTTCCCTTAGCTGTGATACCTCACCAGAAAAGAACAACCATTTTATTGTCATATCACAACCATCCCAACTTTTTTGAAACAACCTGAGAAGAGATAATATCCATGTCAAATGACTTTATTGCAATACAAATCGCTGTCATCAGGGGCTGGTGGGTGGGTCAAAATTGGCTCCTTGTTCCGTCTCGGGCTCACGAGCAACGAGGAGGTGCAGCTTCCAAGCACAGGAACAAGAGGATGCTTCCTTGGCAAGATGCTCCTTTTATCCTTCTTCGGGAGGGCGTGGACCTTCCCCAACACGCCTACGGGGCGGTTCGAACGGTGTAGGTGTCTAGGACAACCCTTCCTGGGTGGGAAAAGGCGCGCCCGGCTACGCCACTACGGGCATACCAGCCAAGCCACGCCTCCCGCCCAAAACGGTTTCCCGGGGGGATCGGGGTACTCCACCATACGTTCGGGGGGACCGAGTGGTCGCCCCTTTCCATTTTAGCTCTAAAACGATGATCCACCTACAAATGTGAACTAACGTTAAAAAATTAAAACATTTGAAAATGGACCATTTTTCACCTTTCTGAAGCATGACGTAATGGGGGGGGTGTTATCTCTTTTGTCAAAAATCTGCCGTTTTTGCTTTAACATTAAATGCCTCCAAATAGTATTTAATTCCCTTCCTGGGGTGAAGAAACACTTTTTGAGACCTCAGAGTGAGTAAATTGGCCATTTTCATGCACTTTTAACCATTCCACAAATCTTGTGTTTAGGGCCTCTGGAAGCATGAAAATCACTTTAAACGTGCTAATTTTAGCTCTAAAACTGATGATCCACCTACAAATGCGAACTGACGTTCATAAATAAAACATTTCAAAATGGACCATTTTTCACCTTTCAGAAGCATGACGTAATGGGGGGGGGGTGTTATCTCTTTGTCAAAAATCAGCCGTTTTTGCTTGAACATTAAATGCCTCCAAATGGTATTTAATTCACTTCCCGGGGTGAAGAAACACTTTTTGCGACCTCAGAGTGAGTAAATTGGCCAATTTCATACACTTTTAACCATTCCACAAATCTTGTGTTCAGGGCCTCTGGAAGCATGAAAATCACTTCACACATGCTAATTTTAGCTCTAAAACTAATGATCCACCTACAAATGTGAACTGACGTTCAAAAATAAAACATTTGAAACTGGACCATTTTTCACCTTTCTGAAGCATGACGTAATGTGGGGGTGTTATCTCTTTTGTCAAAAATCAGCCGTTTTTGCTTTAACATTAAATGCCTCCAAATAGTATTTAATTCCCTTCCCGGGGTGAAGAAACACTTTTTGAGACCTCAGAGTGAGTAAATTGGCCATTTTCATGCACGTTTAACCATTCCACATATCTTGTGTTTAGGGCCCCTGGAAGCATGAAAATCACTTTAAACATGCTAATTTTAGCTCTAAAACTGATGATCCACCTACAAATGTGAACTGACGTTAAAAAATTAAAACATTTGAAAATGGACCATTTTTTACCTTTCTGAAGCATGACGTAATGGGGGGGTGTTATCTCTTTTGTCAAAAATCTGCCGTTTTTGCTTTAACATTAAATGCCTCCAAATAGTATTTAATTCCCTTCCTGGGGTGAAGAAACACTTTTTGAGACCTCAGAGTGAGTAAATTGGCCATTTTCATGCACTTTTAACCATTCCACAAATCTTGTGTTTAGGGCCTCTGGAAGCATGAAAATCACTTTAAACGTGCTAATTTTAGCTCTAAAACTGATGATCCACCTACAAATGTGAACTGACGTTAAAAAATTAAAACATTTGAAAATGGACCATTTTTCACCTTTCTGAATCATGACGTAATGGGGGGGTGTTATCTCTTTATCAAAAATCAGCCGTATTTGTTTGAACATTAAATGCCTTCAAATGGTATTTAAATCCCTTCCCAGGGTGAATAAACACTTTTTGAGACCTCAGAGTGAGTAAATTGGCCATTTTCATGCACTTTTAACCATTCCACATATCTTGTGTTTAGGGCCCCTGGAAGCATGAAAATCACTTTAAACATGCTAATTTTAGCTCTAAAACTGATGATCCACCTACAAATGTGAACTGACGTTCAAAAATAAAACATTTGAAAATGGACCATTTTTCACCTTTCTGAAGCATAACGTAATGGGGGGGTGTTATCTTTTTTGTCAAAAATCAGCCGTTTTTGCTTGAACATTAAATGCCTTCAAATGGTATTTAATTCCCTTCCCGGGGTGAAGAAACACTTTTTGAGACCTCAGAGTGAGTAAATTGGCCATATTCATGCACTTTTAACCATTCCACAAATCTTGTGTTTAGGGCCTCTGGAAGCATGAAAATCACTTTAAACGTGCTAATTTTAGCTCTAAAACTGATGATCCACCTACAAATGTGAACTGACGTTAAAAAATTAAAACATTTGAAAATAGACAATTTTTCACCTTTCTGAAGCATGACGTAATGGGGTGGTTTTATCTCTTTTGGCAAAAATCAGCCGTTTTTGCTTGAACATTAAATGCCTCCAAATGGTATTTAATTCCCTTCCCGGGGTGAAGAAACACTTTTTGAGACCTCAGAGTGAGTAAATTGGCCATTTTCATGCACGTTTAACCATTCCACATATCTTGTGTTTAGGGCCCCTGGAAGCATGAAAATCACTTTAAACATGCTAATTTTAGCTCTAAAACTGATGATCCACCTACAAATGTGAACTGACGTTCAAAAATAAAACATTTGAAAATGGACCATTTTTCACCTTTCTGAAGCATAACGTAATGGGGGGGTGTTATATCTTTTGTCAAAAATCAGCCGTTTTTGCTTGAACATTAAATGCCTTCAAACGGTATTTAATTCCCTTCCCGGGGTGAAGAAACACTTTTTGAGACCTCAGAGTGAGTAAATTGGCCATATTCATGCACTTTTAACCATTCCACAAATCTTGTGTTTAGGGCCTCTGGAAGCATGAAAATCACTTTAAACGTGCTAATTTTAGCTCTAAAACTGATGATCCACATACAAATGTGAACTGACGTTCATAAATAAAACATTTCAAAATGGACCATTTTTCACCTTTCAGAAGCATGACGTAATGGGGGGGTGTTATCTCTTTGTCAAAAATCAGCCGTTTTTGCTTGAACATTAAATGCCTCCAAATGGTATTAAATTCACTTCCCGGGGTGAAGAAACACTTTTTGCGACCTCAGAGTGAGTAAATTGGCCAATTTCATACACTTTTAACCATTCCACAAATCTTGTGTTCAGGGCCTCTGGAAGCATGAAAATCACTCCACACATGCTAATTTTAGCTCTAAAACTAATGATCCACCTACAAATGTGAACTGACGTTCAAAAATAAAACATTTGAAACTGGACCATTTTTCACCTTCCTGAAGCATGACGTAATGGGGGGGTGTTATCTCTTTTGTCAAAAATCAGCCATTTTTGCTTTAACATTAAATGCCTCCAAATAGTATTTAATACCCTTCCCGGGGTGAAGAAACACTTTTTGAGACCTCAGAGTGAGTAAATTGGCCATTTTCATGCACGTTTAACCATTCCACATATCTTGTGTTTAGGGCCCCTGGAAGCATGAAAATCACTTTAAACATGCTAATTTTAGCTCTAAAACTGATGATCCACCTACAAATGTGAACTGACGTTAAAAAATTAAAACATTTGAAAATGGACCATTTTTCACCTTTCTGAAGCATGACGTAATGGGGGGGTGTTATCTCTTTTGTCAAAAATCTGCCGTTTTTGCTTTAACATTAAATGCCTCCAAATAGTATTTAATTCCCTTCCTGGGGTGAAGAAACACTTTTTGAGACCTCAGAGTGAGTAAATTGGCCATTTTCATGCACTTTTAACCATTCCACAAATCTTGTGTTTAGGGCCTCTGCAAGCATGAAAATCACTTTAAACGTGCTAATTTTAGCTCTAAAACTGATGATCCACCTACAAATGTGAACTGACGTTAAAAAATTAAAACATTTGAAAATGGACCATTTTTCACCTTTCTCAATCATGACGTAATGGGGGGGGGTGTTATCTCTTTATCAAAAATCAGCCGTTTTTGCTTGAACATTAAATGCCTTCAAATGGTATTTAATTCCCTTCCCAGGGTGAATAAACACTTTTTGAGACCTCAGAGTGAGTAAATGGACCATTTTCATGCACTTTTAACCATTCCACATATCTTGTGTTTAGGGCCCCTGGAAGCATGAAAATCACTTTAAACATGCTAATTTTAGCTCTAAAACTGATGATCCACCTACAAATGTGAACTGACGTTCAAAAATACAACATTTGAAAATGGACCATTTTTCACCTTTCTGAAGCATAACGTAATGGGGGGGTGTTATATCTTTTGTCAAAAATCAGCCGTTTTTGCTTGAACATTAAATGCCTTCAAATGGTATTTAATTCCCTTCCCGGGGTGAAGAAACACTTTTTGAGACCTCAGAGTGAGTAAATTGGCCATATTCATGCACTTTTAACCATTCCACAAATCTTGTGTTTAGGGCCTCTGGAAGCATGAAAATCACTTTAAACGTGCTAATTTTAGCTCTAAAACTGATGATCCACCTACAAATGTGAACTGACGTTCATAAATAAAACATTTCAAAATGGACCATTTTTCACCTTTCAGAAGCATGACGTAATGGGGGGGTGTTATCTCTTTATCAAAAATCAGCCGTTTTTGCTTGAACATTAAATGCCTTCAAATGGTATTTAATTCCCTTCCCAGGGTGAATAAACACTTTTTGAGACCTCAGAGTGAGTAAATTGACCATTTTCATGCACGTTTAACCATTCCACATATCTTGTGTTTAGGGCCCCTGGAAGCATGAAAATCACTTTAAACATGCTAATTTTAGCTCTAAAACTGATGATCCACCTACAAATGTGAACTGACGTTTTAAAAATTAAAACATTTGAAAATGGACCATTTTTCACCTTTCTGAAGCATGACGTAATGGGGGGGTGTTATCTCTTTTGTCAAAAATCTGCCGTTTTTGCTTTAACATTAAATGCCTCCAAATAGTATTTAATTCCCTTCCTGGGGTGAAGAAACACTTTTTGAGACCTCAGAGTGAGTAAATTGGCCATTTTCATGCACTTTTAACCATTTCACAAATCTTGTGTTTAGGGCCTCTGGAAGCATGAAAATCACTTTAAACGTGCTAATTTTAGCTCTAAAACTGATGATCCACCTACAAATGTGAACTGACGTTAAAAAATTAAAACATTTGAAAATGGACCATTTTTCACCTTTCTCAATCATGACGTAATGGGGGGGGTGTTATCTCTTTATCAAAAATCAGCCGTTTTTGCTTGAACATTAAATGCCTTCAAATGGTATTTAATTCCCTTCCCAGGGTGAATAAACACTTTTTGAGACCTCAGAGTGAGTAAATGGACCATTTTCATGCACTTTTAACCATTCCACATATCTTGTGTTTAGGGCCCCTGGAAGCATGAAATCACTTTAAACATGCTAATTTTAGCTCTAAAACTGATGATCCACCTACAAATGTGAACTGACGTTCATAAATAAAACATTTCAAAATGGACCATTTTTCACCTTTCAGAAGCATGACGTAATGGGGGGGTGTTATCTCTTTGTCAAAAATCAGCCGTTTTTGCTTGAACATTAAATGCCTTCAAATGGTATTTAATTCCCTTCCCAGGGTGAATAAACACTTTTTGAGACCTCAGAGTGAGTAAATTGACCATTTTCATGCACTTTTAACCATTCCACATATCTTGTGTTTAGGGCCCCTGGAAGCATGAAAATCACTTTAAACATGCTAATTTTAGCTCTAAAACTGATGATCCACCTACAACTGTGAACTGACGTTCAAAAATAAAACATTTGAAAATGGACCATTTTTCACCTTTCTGAAGCATAACGTAATGGGGGGGTGTTATCTCTTTTGTCAAAAATCTGCCGTTTTTGCTTTAACATTAAATGCCTCCAAATAATATTTAATTCCCTTCCCGGGGTGAAGAAACACTTTTTTAGACCTCAGAGTGAGTAAATTGGCCATTTTCATGCACGTTTAACCATTTCACATATCTTGTGTTTAGGGCCCCTGGAAGCATGAAAATCACTTTAAACATGCTAATTTTAGCTCTAAAACTGATGATCCACCTACAAATGTGAACTGACGTTAAAAAATTAAAACATTTGAAAATGGACCATTTTTCACCTCTCAGAAGCATGACGTAATGGGGGGGGTGTTATCTCTTTTGTCAAAAATCTGCCGTTTTTGCTTTAACATTAAATGCCTCCAAATAGTATTTAATTCCCTTCCTGGGGTGAAGAAACACTTTTTGAGACCTCAGAGTGAGTAAATTGGCCATTTTCATGAACTTTTAACCATTCCACAAATCTTGTGTTTAGGGCCTCTGGAAGCATGAAAATCACTTTAAACGTGCTAAGTTTAGCTCTAAAACTGATGATCCACCTACAAATGTGAACTGACGTTAAAAAATTAAAACATTTGAAAATGGACCATTTTTCACCTTTCTGAAGCATGACGTAATGGGGGGTGTTATCTCTTTGTCAAAAATCAGCCGTTTTTGCTTGAACATTAAATGCCTTCAAATGGTATTTAATTCCCTTCCCAGGGTGAATAAACACTTTTTGAGACCTCAGAGTGAGTAAATTGACCATTTTCATGCACTTTTAACCATTCCACATATCTTGTGTTTAGGGCCCCTGGAAGCATGAAAATCACTTTAAACATGCTAATTTTAGCTCTAAAACTGATGATCCACCTACAAATGTGAACTGACGTTCAAAAATAAAACATTTGAAAATGGACCATTTTTCACCTTTCTGAAGCATAACGTAATGGGGGGGGTGTTATATCTTTTGTCAAAAATCAGCCGTTTTTGCTTGAACATTAAATGCCTTCAAACGGTATTTAATTCCCTTCCCGGGGTGAAGAAACCCTTTTTGAGACCTCAGAGTGAGTAAATTGGCCATATTCATGCACTTTTAACCATTCCACAAATCTTGTGTTTAGGGCCTCTGGAAGCATGAAAATCACTTTAAACGTGCTAATTTTAGCTCTAAAACTGATGATCCACCTACAAATGTGAATTGACGTTCATAAATAAAACATTTCAAAATGGACCATTTTTCACCTTTCAGAAGCATGACGTAATGGGGGGGTGTTATCTCTTTTGTCAAAAATCAGCCGTTTTTGCTTGAACATTAAATGCCTCCAAATGGTATTTAATTCACTTCCCGGGGTGAAGAAACACTTTTTGCGACCTCAGAGTGAGTAAATTGGCCAATTTCATACACTTTTAACCATTCCACAAATCTTGTGTTCAGGGCCTCTGGAAGCATGAAAATCACTCCACACATGCTAATTTTAGCTCTAAAACTAATGATCCACCTACAAATGTGAACTGACGTTCAAAAATAAAACATTTGAAACTGGACCATTTTTCACCTTTCTGAATCATGACGTAATGGGGGGGGGTGTTATCTCTTTATCAAAAATCAGCCGTTTTTGCTTGAACATTAAATGCCTTCAAATGGTATTTAATTCACTTCCCGGGGTGAAGAAACACTTTTTGCGACCTCAGAGTGAGTAAATTGGCCAATTTCATACACTTTTAACCATTCCACAAATCTTGTGTTTAGGGCCTCTGGAAGCATGAAAATCACTTTAAACGTGCTAATTTTAGCTCTAAAACTGATGATTCACCTACAAATGTGAACTGACGTTCAAAAATAAAACATTTGAAACTGGACCATTTTTCACCTTCCTGAAGCATGACGTAATGGGGGGGTGTTATCTCTTTTGTCAAAAATCAGCCATTTTTGCTTTAACATTAAATGCCTCCAAATAGTATTTAATACCCTTCCCGGGGTGAAGAAACACTTTTTGAGACCTCAGAGTGAGTAAATTGGCCATTTTCATGCACGTTTAACCATTCCACATATCTTGTGTTTAGGGCCCCTGGAAGCATGAAAATCACTTAAAACATGCTAATTTTAGCTCTAAAACTGATGATCCACCTACAAATGTGAACTGACGTTAAAAAATTAAAACATTTGAAAATGGACCATTTTTCACCTTTCTGAAGCATGACGTAATGGGGGGGTGTTATCTCTTTTGTCAAAAATCTGCCGTTTTTGCTTTAACATTAAATGCCTCCAAATAGTATTTAATTCCCTTCCTGGGGTGAAGAAACCCTTTTTGAGACCTCAGAGTGAGTAAATTGGCCATTTTCATGCACTTTTAACCATTCCACAAATCTTGTGTTTAGGGCCTCTGGAAGCATGAAAATCACTTTAAACGTGCTAATTTTAGCTCTAAAACTGATGATCCACCTACAAATGTGAACTGACGTTAAAAAATTAAAACATTTGAAAATGGACCATTTTTCACCTTTCTGAATCATGACGTAATGGGGGGGGGGTGTTATCTCTTTATCAAAAATCAGCCGTTTTTGCTTGAACATTAAATGCCTTCAAATGGTATTTAATTCCCTTCCCAGGGTGAATAAACACTTTTTGAGACCTCAGAGTGAGTAAATGGACCATTTTCATGCACTTTTAACCATTCCACATATCTTGTGTTTAGGGCCCCTGGAAGCATGAAAATCACTTTAAACATGCTAATTTTAGCTCTAAAACTGATGATCCACCTACAAATGTGAACTGACGTTCAAAAATAAAACATTTGAAAATTGACCATTTTTCACCTTTCTGAAGCATAACGTAATGGGGGGGTGTTATATCTTTTGTCAAAAATCAGCCGTTTTTGCTTGAACATTAAATGCCTTCAAATGGTATTTAATTCCCTTCCCGGGGTGAAGAAACACTTTTTGAGACCTCAGAGTGAGTAAATTGGCCATATTCATGCACTTTTAACCATTCCACAAATCTTGTGTTTAGGGCCTCTGGAAGCATGAAAATCACTTTAAACGTGCTAATTTTAGCTCTAAAACTGATGATCCACCTACAAATGTGAACTGACGTTCATAAATAAAACATTTCAAAATGGACCATTTTTCACCTTTCAGAAGCATGACGTAATGGGGGGGTGTTATCTCTTTGTCAAAAATCAGCCGTTTTTGCTTGAACATTAAATGCCTTCAAATGGTATTTAATTCCCTTCCCGGGGTGAAGAAACACTTTTTGAGACCTCAGAGTGAGTAAATTGGCCATATTCATGCACTTTTAACCATTCCACAAATCTTGTGTTTAGGGCCTCTGGAAGCATGAAAATCACTTTAAACGTGCTAATTTTAGCTCTAAAACTGATGATCCACCTACAAATGTGAACTGACGTTCATAAATAAAACATTTCAAAATGGACCATTTTTCACCTTTCAGAAGCATGACGTAATGGGGGGGTGTTATCTCTTTGTCAAAAATCAGCCGTTTTTGCTTGAACATTAAATGCCTTCAAATGGTATTTAATTCCCTTCCCAGGGTGAATAAACACTTTTTGGGACCTCAGAGTGAGTAAATTGACCATTTTCATGCACTTTTAACCATTCCACATATCTTGTGTTTAGGGCCCCTGGAAGCATGAAAATCACTTCACACATGCTAATTTTAGCTCTAAAACTAATGATCCACCTACAAATGTGAACTGACGTTCAAAAATAAAACATTTGAAACTGGACCACTTTTCACCTTTCTGAAGCATGACGTAATGGGGGGGTGTTATCTCTTTTGTCAAAAATCAGCCGTTTTTGCTTCAACATTAAATGCCTCCAAATAGTATTTAATTCCCTTCCCGGGGTGAAGAAACACTTTTTGAGACCTCAGAGTGAGTAAATTGGCCATTTTCATGCACTTTTAACCATTCCACAAATCTTGTGTTTAGGGCCTCTGGAAGCATGAAAATCACTTTAAACGTGCTAATTTTAGCTCTAAAACTGATGATCCACCTACAAATGTGAACTGACGTTAAAAAACTGTAAACATTTGAAAATGGACCATTTTTCACCTTTCTGAATCATGACGTAATGGGGAGGTGTTATCTCTTTATCAAAAATCAGCCGTTTTTGCTTGAACATTAAATGCCTTCAAATGGTATTTAATTCCCTTCCCAGGGTGAATAAACACTTTTTGAGACCTCAGACTGAGTAAATTGGCCATTTTCATGCACTTTTAACCATTCCACATATCTTGTGTTTAGGGCCCCTGGAAGCATGAAAATCACTTTAAACATGCTAATTTTAGCTCTAAAACTGATGATCCACCTACAAATGTGAACTGACGTTAAAAAACTTTAAACATTTGAAAATGGACCATTTTTCACCTTTCTGAATCATGACGTAATGGGGAGGTGTTATCTCTTTATCAAAAATCAGCCGTTTTTGCTTGAACATTAAATGCCTTCAAATGGTATTTAATTCCCTTCCCAGGGTGAATAAACACTTTTTGAGACCTCAGACTGAGTAAATTGGCCATTTTCATGCACTTTTAACCATTCCACATATCTTGTGTTTAGGGCCCCTGGAAGCATGAAAATCACTTTAAACATGCTAATTTTAGCTCTAAAACTGATGATCCACCTACAAATGTGAACTGACGTTCAAAAATAAAACATTTGAAAATGGACCATTTTTCACCTTTCTGAAGCATAACGTAATGGGGGGGTGTTATCTCTTTTGTCAAAAATCAGCCGTTTTTGCTTGAACATTAAATGCCTTCAAATGGTATTTAATTCCCTTCCCGGGGTGAAGAAACACTTTTTGAGACCTCAGAGTGAGTAAATTGGCCATATTCATGCACTTTTAACCATTCCACAAATCTTGTGTTTAGGGCCTCTGGAAGCATGAAAATCACTTTAAACGTGCTAATTTTAGCTCTAAAACTGATGATCCGCCTACAAATGTGAACTGACGTTAAAAAATGAAAACATTTGAAAATAGACCATTTTTCACCTTTCTGAAGCATGACGTAATGGGGTGGTTTTATCTCTTTTGGCAAAAATCAGCCGTTTTTGCTTGAACATTAAATGCCTCCAAATGGTATTTAATTCCTTTCCCGGGGTGAATAAACACTTTTTGAGACCTCAGAGTGAGTAAATTGGCCATTTTCATGCACTTTTCACCATACCACATATCTTGTGTTTAGGGCCTCTGGAAGCATGAAAATCACGTTAAACGTGCTAATTTTAGCTCTAAAACTAATGATCCACCTACAAATGTGAACTGACGTTAAAAAATTTAAACATTTGAAAATAGACAATTTTTCACCTTTCTGAAGCATGACGTAATGGGGGGGGGGTGTTATCTCTTTGTCAAAAATCAGCCGTTTTTGCTTGAACATTAAATGCCTCCAAATGGTATTTAAATCACTTCCCGGGATGAAGAAACACTTTTTGAGACCTCAGAGTGAGTAAATTGGCCATTTTTTCGCACTTTTAACCATTTCACAAATCTTGGGTTTAGGGCCTCTGGAAGCATGAAAATCACTTTACACAAGCCAATTTTAGCTCTAAAACTGATGATCCACCTACAAATGTGAACTGACGTTCAAAAATAAAACATTTGACTATAGACCATTTTTCACCTTTCTGAAGCATGACGTAATGGGGGGGTGGTATCTCTTTTGTCAAAAATCAGCTGTTTTTGCTTGAACATTAAATGCCTCCAAATGGTATTTAAATCACTTCCCGGGGTGAAGAAACACTTTTTGAGACCTCAGAGTGAGTAAATTGGCCAATTTCATACACTTTTAACCATTCCACAAATCTTGTGTTTAGGGCCTCTGGAAGCATGAAAATCACTTTACACAAGCTAATTTTAGCTCTAAAACTGATGATCCACCTACAAATGTGAACTGACGTTCAAAAATAAAACATTTGAAACTGGACCATTTTTCACCTTTCTGAAGCATGACGTAATGGGGGGGTGTTCTCTCTTTTGTCAAAAATCAGCCGTTTTTGCATTAACATTAAATGCCTCCAAATAGTATTTAATTCCCTTCCCGGGGTGAAGAAACACTTTTTGAGACCTCAGAGTGAGTAAATTGGCCATTTTCATGCACGTTTACCCATTCCACATATCTTGTGTTTAGGGCCCCTGGAAGCATGAAAATCACTTTAAACATGCTAATATGGGCGGGATACCCGTCACCCCCTCCCAACACAATCCCCAAGAATGGGAAGACGGAAACGGTTCTTGAGCTTTTGGAAGGCGGTGAGGGAGTTACCCTCACCGGCCGTATTTATTAAAATATGAAACAAAAATTAAAACATTAAATTAACAGTTTCATATCATGTACAATTTCATTTACACATTACGATGCATTTTCTCAAAATCAAATTGTACATCCTAGCATTACGGGCCAACGGCAAGGTCGTAACCGGTGTCAGATCCCTAATACCATAACTCCCCCCTCACTTGTGAGGGGCGGGTGCACAGAGGACTGTACCTCTGTGCCAACTTCCAATTTCCCTTGTCTTAACGGGGGCCCCATATTTACTCGGCGCCATCTTGGTGGTCGTCCGAGGACTCGTGTGAGGTGTCTAGAAGGTAGCGTAGACCCCCCTCCCACCCCACACTGCTTACCACATCCGCCGTCGCGGATGTCCTGGCCCGGGAAATTCCCAGGAGGGGCCCGTAGCCCCTCCTCCCCAGGGAGGGGCCGATGACCGCCTTCCCTTTCGGCGTCCCCATCCTTAGAGGGTACCGCCTCCCCGTGTGAGGGGCCAATGGCCGCCTCACCCCGGGCGCTCCCATCCATATTGGGTGGCGCCC
Source organism: Lissotriton helveticus (assembly GCF_964261635.1). Taxonomy (NCBI): domain Eukaryota; kingdom Metazoa; phylum Chordata; class Amphibia; order Caudata; family Salamandridae; genus Lissotriton; species Lissotriton helveticus. The sequence goes on along the minus strand of NC_136067.1, from coordinate 1,468,858 downwards.
CACCTCTAGGGATCTTCCAATTACTGCTCACCGATCATGACCTTACCGCCCGACCAGAAAATAAATACGACAGTTTTTAAACTAAAGAGAATAACAGTTATACTGGGCATTTTAAAACATCAACCTCCAATTATGCCATAACAGTTTTTCCCTTAGCTGTGATACCTCACCAGAAAAGAACAACCATTTTATTGTCATATCACAACCATCCCAACTTTTTTGAAACAACCTGAGAAGAGATAATATCCATGTCAAATGACTTTATTGCAATACAAATCGCTGTCATCAGGGGCTGGTGGGTGGGTCAAAATTGGCTCCTTGTTCCGTCTCGGGCTCACGAGCAACGAGGAGGTGCAGCTTCCAAGCACAGGAACAAGAGGATGCTTCCTTGGCAAGATGCTCCTTTTATCCTTCTTCGGGAGGGCGTGGACCTTCCCCAACACGCCTACGGGGCGGTTCGAACGGTGTAGGTGTCTAGGACAACCCTTCCTGGGTGGGAAAAGGCGCGCCCGGCTACGCCACTACGGGCATACCAGCCAAGCCACGCCTCCCGCCCAAAACGGTTTCCCGGGGGGATCGGGGTACTCCACCATACGTTCGGGGGGACCGAGTGGTCGCCCCTTTCCATTTTAGCTCTAAAACGATGATCCACCTACAAATGTGAACTAACGTTAAAAAATTAAAACATTTGAAAATGGACCATTTTTCACCTTTCTGAAGCATGACGTAATGGGGGGGGTGTTATCTCTTTTGTCAAAAATCTGCCGTTTTTGCTTTAACATTAAATGCCTCCAAATAGTATTTAATTCCCTTCCTGGGGTGAAGAAACACTTTTTGAGACCTCAGAGTGAGTAAATTGGCCATTTTCATGCACTTTTAACCATTCCACAAATCTTGTGTTTAGGGCCTCTGGAAGCATGAAAATCACTTTAAACGTGCTAATTTTAGCTCTAAAACTGATGATCCACCTACAAATGCGAACTGACGTTCATAAATAAAACATTTCAAAATGGACCATTTTTCACCTTTCAGAAGCATGACGTAATGGGGGGGGGGGTGTTATCTCTTTGTCAAAAATCAGCCGTTTTTGCTTGAACATTAAATGCCTCCAAATGGTATTTAATTCACTTCCCGGGGTGAAGAAACACTTTTTGCGACCTCAGAGTGAGTAAATTGGCCAATTTCATACACTTTTAACCATTCCACAAATCTTGTGTTCAGGGCCTCTGGAAGCATGAAAATCACTTCACACATGCTAATTTTAGCTCTAAAACTAATGATCCACCTACAAATGTGAACTGACGTTCAAAAATAAAACATTTGAAACTGGACCATTTTTCACCTTTCTGAAGCATGACGTAATGTGGGGGTGTTATCTCTTTTGTCAAAAATCAGCCGTTTTTGCTTTAACATTAAATGCCTCCAAATAGTATTTAATTCCCTTCCCGGGGTGAAGAAACACTTTTTGAGACCTCAGAGTGAGTAAATTGGCCATTTTCATGCACGTTTAACCATTCCACATATCTTGTGTTTAGGGCCCCTGGAAGCATGAAAATCACTTTAAACATGCTAATTTTAGCTCTAAAACTGATGATCCACCTACAAATGTGAACTGACGTTAAAAAATTAAAACATTTGAAAATGGACCATTTTTTACCTTTCTGAAGCATGACGTAATGGGGGGGTGTTATCTCTTTTGTCAAAAATCTGCCGTTTTTGCTTTAACATTAAATGCCTCCAAATAGTATTTAATTCCCTTCCTGGGGTGAAGAAACACTTTTTGAGACCTCAGAGTGAGTAAATTGGCCATTTTCATGCACTTTTAACCATTCCACAAATCTTGTGTTTAGGGCCTATGGAAGCATGAAAATCACTTTAAACGTGCTAATTTTAGCTCTAAAACTGATGATCCACCTACAAATGTGAACTGACGTTAAAAAATTAAAACATTTGAAAATGGACCATTTTTCACCTTTCTGAATCATGACGTAATGGGGGGGTGTTATCTCTTTATCAAAAATCAGCCGTATTTGTTTGAACATTAAATGCCTTCAAATGGTATTTAAATCCCTTCCCAGGGTGAATAAACACTTTTTGAGACCTCAGAGTGAGTAAATTGGCCATTTTCATGCACTTTTAACCATTCCACATATCTTGTGTTTAGGGCCCCTGGAAGCATGAAAATCACTTTAAACATGCTAATTTTAGCTCTAAAACTGATGATCCACCTACAAATGTGAACTGACGTTCAAAAATAAAACATTTGAAAATGGACCATTTTTCACCTTTCTGAAGCATAACGTAATGGGGGGGTGTTATCTTTTTTGTCAAAAATCAGCCGTTTTTGCTTGAACATTAAATGCCTTCAAATGGTATTTAATTCCCTTCCCGGGGTGAAGAAACACTTTTTGAGACCTCAGAGTGAGTAAATTGGCCATATTCATGCACTTTTAACCATTCCACAAATCTTGTGTTTAGGGCCTCTGGAAGCATGAAAATCACTTTAAACGTGCTAATTTTAGCTCTAAAACTGATGATCCACCTACAAATGTGAACTGACGTTAAAAAATTAAAACATTTGAAAATAGACAATTTTTCACCTTTCTGAAGCATGACGTAATGGGGTGGTTTTATCTCTTTTGGCAAAAATCAGCCGTTTTTGCTTGAACATTAAATGCCTCCAAATGGTATTTAATTCCCTTCCCGGGGTGAAGAAACACTTTTTGAGACCTCAGAGTGAGTAAATTGGCCATTTTCATGCACGTTTAACCATTCCACATATCTTGTGTTTAGGGCCCCTGGAAGCATGAAAATCACTTTAAACATGCTAATTTTAGCTCTAAAACTGATGATCCACCTACAAATGTGAACTGACGTTAAAAAATTAAAACATTTGAAAATGGACCATTTTTCACCTCTCAGAAGCATGACGTAATGGGGGGTGTTATCTCTTTTGTCAAAAATCTGCCGTTTTTGCTTTAACATTAAATGCCTCCAAATAGTATTTAATTCCCTTCCTGGGTTGAAGAAACACTTTTTGAGACCTCAGAGTGAGTAAATTGGCCATTTTCATGCACTTTTAATCATTCCACAAATCTTGTGTTTAGGGCCTCTGGAAGCATGAAAATCACTTTAAACGTGCTAATTTTAGCTCTAAAACTGATGATCCACCTACAAATGTGAACTGACGTTAAAAAATTAAAACATTTGAAAATTGACCATTTTTCACCTTTCTGAATCATGACGTAATGGGGGGGTGTTATCTCTTTATCAAAAATCAGCCGTTTTTGCTTGAACATTAAATGCCTTCAAATGGTATTTAATTCCCTTCCCAGGGTGAATAAACACTTTTTGAGACCTCAGAAAGAGTAAATTGGCCATTTTCATGCACTTTTAACCATTCCACATATCTTGTGTTTAGGGCCCCTGGAAGCATGAAAATCACTTTAAACATGCTAATTTTAGCTCTAAAACTGATGATCCACCTACAAATGTGAACTGACGTTCAAAAATAAAACATTTGAAAATGGACCATTTTTCACCTTTCTGAAGCATAACGTAATGGGGGGGTGTTATATCTTTTGTCAAAAATCAGCCGTTTTTGCTTGAACATTAAATGCATTCAAACGGTATTTAATTCCCTTCCCGGGGTGAAGAAACACTTTTTGCGACCTCAGAGTGAGTAAATTGGCCAATTTCATACACTTTTAACCATTCCACAAATCTTGTGTTCAGGGCCTCTGGAAGCATGAAAATCACTCCACACATGCTAATTTTAGCTCTAAAACTAATGATCCACCTACAAATGTGAACTGACGTTCAAAAATAAAACATTTGAAACTGGACCATTTTTCACCTTCCTGAAGCATGACGTAATGGGGGGGTGTTATCTCTTTTGTCAAAAATCAGCCATTTTTGCTTTAACATTAAATGCCTCCAAATAGTATTTAATACCCTTCCCGGGGTGAAGAAACACTTTTTGAGACCTCAGAGTGAGTAAATTGGCCATATTCATGCACTTTTAACCATTCCACAAATCTTGTGTTTAGGGCCTCTGGAAGCATGAAAATCACTTTAAACGGGCTAATTTTAGCTCTAAAACTGATGATCCACCTACAAATGTGAACTGACGTTCATAAATAAAACATTTCAAAATGGACCATTTTTCACCTTTCAGAAGCATGACGTAATGGGGGGGTGTTATCTCTTTGTCAAAAATCAGCCGTTTTTGCTTGAACATTAAATGCCTTCAAATGGTATTTAATTCCCTTCCCAGGGTGAATAAACACTTTTTGAGACCTCAGAGTGAGTAAATTGACCATTTTCATGCACTTTTAACCATTCCACATATCTTGTGTTTAGGGCCCCTGGAAGCATGAAAATCACTTTAAACATGCTAATTTTAGCTCTAAAACTGATGATCCACCTACAAATGTGAACTGACGTTCAAAAATAAAACATTTGAAAATGGACCATTTTTCACCTTTCTGAAGCATAACGTAATGGGGGGGTGTTATCTCTTTTGTCAAAAATCTGCCGTTTTTGCTTTAACATTAAATGCCTCCAAATAGTATTTAATTCCCTTCCCGGGGTGAAGAAACACTTTTTGAGACCTCAGAGTGAGTAAATTGGCCATTTTCATGCACGTTTAACCATTCCACATATCTTGTGTTTAGGGCCCCTGGAAGCATGAAAATCACTTTAAACATGCTAATTTTAGCTCTAAAACTGATGATCCACCTACAAATGTGAACTGACGTTAAAAAATTAAAACATTTGAAAATGGACCATTTTTCACCTTTCAGAAGCATGACGTAATGGGGGGGGTGTTATCTCTTTTGTCAAAAATCTGCCGTTTTTGCTTTAACATTAAATGCCTCCAAATAGTATTTAATTCCCTTCCTGGGGTGAAGAAACACTTTTTGAGACCTCAGAGTGAGTAAATTGGCCATTTTCATGAACTTTTAACCATTCCACAAATCTTGTGTTTAGGGCCTCTGGAAGCATGAAAATCACTTTAAACGTGCTAAGTTTAGCTCTAAAACTGATGATCCACCTACAAATGTGAACTGACGTTAAAAAATTAAAACATTTGAAAATGGACCATTTTTCACCTTTCTCAAGCATGACGTAATGGGGGGTGTTATCTCTTTGTCAAAAATCAGCCGTTTTTGCTTGAACATTAAATGCCTTCAAATGATATTTAATTCCCTTCCCGGGGTGAATAAACACTTTTTGAGACCTCAGAGTGAGTAAATTGACCATTTTCATGCACTTTTAACCATTCCACATATCTTGTGTTTAGGGCCCCTGGAAGCATGAAAATCACTTTAAACATGCTAATTTTAGCTCTAAAACTGATGATCCACCTACAAATGTGAACTGACGTTCAAAAATAAAACATTTGAAAATGGACCATTTTTCACCTTTCTGAAGCATAACGTAATGGGGGGGTGTTATATCTTTTGTCAAAAATCAGCCGTTTTTGCTTGAACATTAAATGCATTCAAACGGTATTTAATTCCCTTCCCGGGGTGAAGAAACACTTTTTGCGACCTCAGAGTGAGTAAATTGGCCAATTTCATACACTTTTAACCATTCCACAAATCTTGTGTTCAGGGCCTCTGGAAGCATGAAAATCACTCCACACATGCTAATTTTAGCTCTAAAACTAATGATCCACCTACAAATGTGAACTGACGTTCAAAAATAAAACATTTGAAACTGGACCATTTTTCACCTTCCTGAAGCATGACGTAATGGGGGGGTGTTATCTCTTTTGTCAAAAATCAGCCATTTTTGCTTTAACATTAAATGCCTCCAAATAGTATTTAATACCCTTCCCGGGGTGAAGAAACACTTTTTGAGACCTCAGAGTGAGTAAATTGGCCATTTTCATGCACGTTTAACCATTCCACATATCTTGTGTTTAGGGCCCCTGGAAGCATGAAAATCACTTTAAACATGCTAATTTTAGCTCTAAAACTGATGATCCACCTACAAATGTGAACTGACGTTAAAAAATTAAAACATTTGAAAATGGACCATTTTTCACCTTTCAGAAGCATGACGTAATGGGGGGGGTGTTATCTCTTTTGTCAAAAATCTGCCGTTTTTGCTTTAACATTAAATGCCTCCAAATAGTATTTAATTCCCTTCCTGGGGTGAAGAAACACTTTTTGAGACCTCAGAGTGAGTAAATTGGCCATTTTCATGCACTTTTAACCATTCCACAAATCTTGTGTTTAGGGCCTCTGGAAGCATGAAAATCACTTTAAACGTGCTAAGTTTAGCTCTAAAACTGATGATCCACCTACAAATGTGAACTGACGTTAAAAAATTAAAACATTTGAAAATGGACCATTTTTCACCTTTCTGAAGCATGACGTAATGGGGGGTGTTATCTCTTTGTCAAAAATCAGCCGTTTTTGCTTGAACATTAAATGCCTTCAAATGGTATTTAATTCCCTTCCCAGGGTGAATAAACACTTTTTGAGACCTCAGAGTGAGTAAATTGACCATTTTCATGCACTTTTAACCATTCCACCTATCTTGTGTTTAGGGCCCCTGGAAGCATGAAAATCACTTTAAACATGCTAATTTTAGCTCTAAAACTGATGATCCACCTACAAATGTGAACTGACGTTCAAAAATAAAACATTTGAAAATGGACCATTTTTCACCTTTCTGAAGCATAACGTAATGGGGGGGTGTTATATCTTTTGTAAAAATCAGCCGTTTTTGCTTGAACATTAAATGCCTTCAAACGGTATTTAATTCCCTTCCCGGGGTGAAGAAACACTTTTTGAGACCTCAGAGTGAGTAAATTGGCCATATTCATGCACTTTTAACCATTCCACAAATCTTGTGTTTAGGGCCTCTGGAAGCATGAAAATCACTTTAAACGTGCTAATTTTAGCTCTAAAACTGATGATCCACATACAAATGTGAACTGACGTTCATAAATAAAACATTTCAAAATGGACCATTTTTCACCTTTCAGAAGCATGACGTAATGGGGGGGTGTTATCTCTTTGTCAAAAATCAGCCGTTTTTGCTTGAACATTAAATGGCTCCAAATGGTATTAAATTCACTTCCCGGGGTGAAGAAACACTTTTTGCGACCTCAGAGTGAGTAAATTGGCCAATTTCATACACTTTTAACCATTCCACAAATCTTGTGTTCAGGGCCTCTGGAAGCATGAAAATCACTCCACACATGCTAATTTTAGCTCTAAAACTAATGATCCACCTACAAATGTGAACTGACGTTCAAAAATAAAACATTTGAAACTGGACCATTTTTCACCTTCCTGAAGCATGACGTAATGGGGGGGTGTTATCTCTTTTGTCAAAAATCAGCCATTTTTGCTTTAACATTAAATGCCTCCAAATAGTATTTAATACCCTTCCCGGGGTGAAGAAACACTTTTTGAGACCTCAGAGTGAGTAAATTGGCCATTTTCATGCACGTTTAACCATTCCACATATCTTGTGTTTAGGGCCCCTGGAAGCATGAAAATCACTTTAAACATGCTAATTTTAGCTCTAAAACTGATGATCCACCTACAAATGTGAACTGACGTTAAAAAATTAAAACATTTGAAAATGGACCATTTTTCACCTTTCTGAAGCATGACGTAATGGGGGGGTGTTATCTCTTTTGTCAAAAATCTGCCGTTTTTGCTTTAACATTAAATGCCTCCAAATAGTATTTAATTCCCTTCCTGGGGTGAAGAAACACTTTTTGAGACCTCAGAGTGAGTAAATTGGCCATTTTCATGCACTTTTAACCATTCCACAAATCTTGTGTTTAGGGCCTCTGCAAGCATGAAAATCACTTTAAACGTGCTAATTTTAGCTCTAAAACTGATGATCCACCTACAAATGTGAACTGACGTTAAAAAATTAAAACATTTGAAAATGGACCATTTTTCACCTTTCTCAATCATGACGTAATGGGGGGGGTGTTATCTCTTTATCAAAAATCAGCCGTTTTTGCTTGAACATTAAATGCCTTCAAATGGTATTTAATTCCCTTCCCAGGGTGAATAAACACTTTTTGAGACCTCAGAGTGAGTAAATGGACCATTTTCATGCACTTTTAACCATTCCACATATCTTGTGTTTAGGGCCCCTGGAAGCATGAAAATCACTTTAAACATGCTAATTTTAGCTCTAAAACTGATGATCCACCTACAAATGTGAACTGACGTTCAAAAATACAACATTTGAAAATGGACCATTTTTCACCTTTCTGAAGCATAACGTAATGGGGGGGTGTTATATCTTTTGTCAAAAATCAGCCGTTTTTGCTTGAACATTAAATGCCTTCAAATGGTATTTAATTCCCTTCCCGGGGTGAAGAAACACTTTTTGAGACCTCAGAGTGAGTAAATTGGCCATATTCATGCACTTTTAACCATTCCACAAATCTTGTGTTTAGGGCCTCTGGAAGCATGAAAATCACTTTAAACGTGCTAATTTTAGCTCTAAAACTGATGATCCACCTACAAATGTGAACTGACGTTCATAAATAAAACATTTCAAAATGGACCATTTTTCACCTTTCAGAAGCATGACGTAATGGGGGGGTGTTATCTCTTTATCAAAAATCAGCCGTTTTTGCTTGAACATTAAATGCCTTCAAATGGTATTTAATTCCCTTCCCAGGGTGAATAAACACTTTTTGAGACCTCAGAGTGAGTAAATTGACCATTTTCATGCACGTTTAACCATTCCACATATCTTGTGTTTAGGGCCCCTGGAAGCATGAAAATCACTTTAAACATGCTAATTTTAGCTCTAAAACTGATGATCCACCTACAAATGTGAACTGACGTTTTAAAAATTAAAACATTTGAAAATGGACCATTTTTCACCTTTCTGAAGCATGACGTAATGGGGGGGTGTTATCTCTTTTGTCAAAAATCTGCCGTTTTTGCTTTAACATTAAATGCCTCCAAATAGTATTTAATTCCCTTCCTGGGGTGAAGAAACACTTTTTGAGACCTCAGAGTGAGTAAATTGGCCATTTTCATGCACTTTTAACCATTCCACAAATCTTGTGTTTAGGGCCTCTGGAAGCATGAAAATCACTTTAAACGTGCTAATTTTAGCTCTAAAACTGATGATCCACCTACAAATGTGAACTGACGTTAAAAAATTAAAACATTTGAAAATGGACCATTTTTCACCTTTCTCAATCATGACGTAATGGGGGGGGTGTTATCTCTTTATCAAAAATCAGCCGTTTTTGCTTGAACATTAAATGCCTTCAAATGGTATTTAATTCCCTTCCCAGGGTGAATAAACACTTTTTGAGACCTCAGAGTGAGTAAATGGACCATTTTCATGCACTTTTAACCATTCCACATATCTTGTGTTTAGGGCCCCTGGAAGCATGAAATCACTTTAAACATGCTAATTTTAGCTCTAAAACTGATGATCCACCTACAAATGTGAACTGACGTTCATAAATAAAACATTTCAAAATGGACCATTTTTCACCTTTCAGAAGCATGACGTAATGGGGGGGTGTTATCTCTTTGTCAAAAATCAGCCGTTTTTGCTTGAACATTAAATGCCTTCAAATGGTATTTAATTCCCTTCCCAGGGTGAATAAACACTTTTTGAGACCTCAGAGTGAGTAAATTGACCATTTTCATGCACTTTTAACCATTCCACATATCTTGTGTTTAGGGCCCCTGGAAGCATGAAAATCACTTTAAACATGCTAATTTTAGCTCTAAAACTGATGATCCACCTACAAATGTGAACTGACGTTCAAAAATAAAACATTTGAAAATGGACCATTTTTCACCTTTCTGAAGCATAACGTAATGGGGGGGTGTTATCTCTTTTGTCAAAAATCTGCCGTTTTTGCTTTAACATTAAATGCCTCCAAATAATATTTAATTCCCTTCCCGGGGTGAAGAAACACTTTTTTAGACCTCAGAGTGAGTAAATTGGCCATTTTCATGCACGTTTAACCATTTCACATATCTTGTGTTTAGGGCCCCTGGAAGCATGAAAATCACTTTAAACATGCTAATTTTAGCTCTAAAACTGATGATCCACCTACAAATGTGAACTGACGTTAAAAAATTAAAACATTTGAAAATGGACCATTTTTCACCTCTCAGAAGCATGACGTAATGGGGGGGGTGTTATCTCTTTTGTCAAAAATCTGCCGTTTTTGCTTTAACATTAAATGCCTCCAAATAGTATTTAATTCCCTTCCTGGGGTGAAGAAACACTTTTTGAGACCTCAGAGTGAGTAAATTGGCCATTTTCATGAACTTTTAACCATTCCACAAATCTTGTGTTTAGGGCCTCTGGAAGCATGAAAATCACTTTAAACGTGCTAAGTTTAGCTCTAAAACTGATGATCCACCTACAAATGTGAACTGACGTTAAAAAATTAAAACATTTGAAAATGGACCATTTTTCACCTTTCTGAAGCATGACGTAATGGGGGGTGTTATCTCTTTGTCAAAAATCAGCCGTTTTTGCTTGAACATTAAATGCCTTCAAATGGTATTTAATTCCCTTCCCAGGGTGAATAAACACTTTTTGAGACCTCAGAGTGAGTAAATTGACCATTTTCATGCACTTTTAACCATTCCACATATCTTGTGTTTAGGGCCCCTGGAAGCATGAAAATCACTTTAAACATGCTAATTTTAGCTCTAAAACTGATGATCCACCTACAAATGTGAACTGACGTTCAAAAATAAAACATTTGAAAATGGACCATTTTTTACCTTTCTGAAGCATAACGTAATGGGGGGGTGTTATATCTTTTGTCAAAAATCAGCCGTTTTTGCTTGAACATTAAATGCCTTCAAACGGTATTTAATTCCCTTCCCGGGGTGAAGAAACCCTTTTTGAGACCTCAGAGTGAGTAAATTGGCCATATTCATGCACTTTTAACCATTCCACAAATCTTGTGTTTAGGGCCTCTGGAAGCATGAAAATCACTTTAAACGTGCTAATTTTAGCTCTAAAACTGATGATCCACCTACAAATGTGAATTGACGTTCATAAATAAAACATTTCAAAATGGACCATTTTTCACCTTTCAGAAGCATGACGTAATGGGGGGGTGTTATCTCTTTATCAAAAATCAGCCGTTTTTGCTTGAACATTAAATGCCTTCAAATGGTATTTAATTCACTTCCCGGGGTGAAGAAACACTTTTTGCGACCTCAGAGTGAGTAAATTGGCCAATTTCATACACTTTTAACCATTCCACAAATCTTGTGTTTAGGGCCTCTGGAAGCATGAAAATCACTTTAAACGTGCTAATTTTAGCTCTAAAACTGATGATTCACCTACAAATGTGAACTGACGTTCAAAAATAAAACATTTGAAACTGGACCATTTTTCACCTTCCTGAAGCATGACGTAATGGGGGGGTGTTATCTCTTTTGTCAAAAATCAGCCATTTTTGCTTTAACATTAAATGCCTCCAAATAGTATTTAATACCCTTCCCGGGGTGAAGAAACACTTTTTGAGACCTCAGAGTGAGTAAATTGGCCATTTTCATGCACGTTTAACCATTCCACATATCTTGTGTTTAGGGCCCCTGGAAGCATGAAAATCACTTAAAACATGCTAATTTTAGCTCTAAAACTGATGATCCACCTACAAATGTGAACTGACGTTAAAAAATTAAAACATTTGAAAATGGACCATTTTTCACCTTTCTGAAGCATGACGTAATGGGGGGGTGTTATCTCTTTTGTCAAAAATCTGCCGTTTTTGCTTTAACATTAAATGCCTCCAAATAGTATTTAATTCCCTTCCTGGGGTGAAGAAACCCTTTTTGAGACCTCAGAGTGAGTAAATTGGCCATTTTCATGCACTTTTAACCATTCCACAAATCTTGTGTTTAGGGCCTCTGGAAGCATGAAAATCACTTTAAACGTGCTAATTTTAGCTCTAAAACTGATGATCCACCTACAAATGTGAACTGACGTTAAAAAATTAAAACATTTGAAAATGGACCATTTTTCACCTTTCTGAATCATGACGTAATGGGGGGGGTGTTATCTCTTTATCAAAAATCAGCCGTTTTTGCTTGAACATTAAATGCCTTCAAATGGTATTTAATTCCCTTCCCAGGGTGAATAAACACTTTTTGAGACCTCAGAGTGAGTAAATGGACCATTTTCATGCACTTTTAACCATTCCACATATCTTGTGTTTAGGGCCCCTGGAAGCATGAAAATCACTTTAAACATGCTAATTTTAGCTCTAAAACTGATGATCCACCTACAAATGTGAACTGACGTTCAAAAATAAAACATTTGAAAATTGACCATTTTTCACCTTTCTGAAGCATAACGTAATGGGGGGGTGTTATATCTTTTGTCAAAAATCAGCCGTTTTTGCTTGAACATTAAATGCCTTCAAATGGTATTTAATTCCCTTCCCGGGGTGAAGAAACACTTTTTGAGACCTCAGAGTGAGTAAATTGGCCATATTCATGCACTTTTAACCATTCCACAAATCTTGTGTTTAGGGCCTCTGGAAGCATGAAAATCACTTTAAACGTGCTAATTTTAGCTCTAAAACTGATGATCCACCTACAAATGTGAACTGACGTTCATAAATAAAACATTTCAAAATGGACCATTTTTCACCTTTCAGAAGCATGACGTAATGGGGGGGTGTTATCTCTTTGTCAAAAATCAGCCGTTTTTGCTTGAACATTAAATGCCTTCAAATGGTATTTAATTCCCTTCCCGGGGTGAAGAAACACTTTTTGAGACCTCAGAGTGAGTAAATTGGCCATATTCATGCACTTTTAACCATTCCACAAATCTTGTGTTTAGGGCCTCTGGAAGCATGAAAATCACTTTAAACGTGCTAATTTTAGCTCTAAAACTGATGATCCACCTACAAATGTGAACTGACGTTCATAAATAAAACATTTCAAAATGGACCATTTTTCACCTTTCAGAAGCATGACGTAATGGGGGGGTGTTATCTCTTTGTCAAAAATCAGCCGTTTTTGCTTGAACATTAAATGCCTTCAAATGGTATTTAATTCCCTTCCCAGGGTGAATAAACACTTTTTGGGACCTCAGAGTGAGTAAATTGACCATTTTCATGCACTTTTAACCATTCCACATATCTTGTGTTTAGGGCCCCTGGAAGCATGAAAATCACTTCACACATGCTAATTTTAGCTCTAAAACTAATGATCCACCTACAAATGTGAACTGACGTTCAAAAATAAAACATTTGAAACTGGACCACTTTTCACCTTTCTGAAGCATGACGTAATGGGGGGGTGTTATCTCTTTTGTCAAAAATCAGCCGTTTTTGCTTCAACATTAAATGCCTCCAAATAGTATTTAATTCCCTTCCCGGGGTGAAGAAACACTTTTTGAGACCTCAGAGTGAGTAAATTGGCCATTTTCATGCACTTTTAACCATTCCACAAATCTTGTGTTTAGGGCCTCTGGAAGCATGAAAATCACTTTAAACGTGCTAATTTTAGCTCTAAAACTGATGATCCACCTACAAATGTGAACTGACGTTAAAAAACTGTAAACATTTGAAAATGGACCATTTTTCACCTTTCTGAATCATGACGTAATGGGGAGGTGTTATCTCTTTATCAAAAATCAGCCGTTTTTGCTTGAACATTAAATGCCTTCAAATGGTATTTAATTCCCTTCCCAGGGTGAATAAACACTTTTTGAGACCTCAGACTGAGTAAATTGGCCATTTTCATGCACTTTTAACCATTCCACATATCTTGTGTTTAGGGCCCCTGGAAGCATGAAAATCACTTTAAACATGCTAATTTTAGCTCTAAAACTGATGATCCACCTACAAATGTGAACTGACGTTAAAAAACTTTAAACATTTGAAAATGGACCATTTTTCACCTTTCTGAATCATGACGTAATGGGGAGGTGTTATCTCTTTATCAAAAATCAGCCGTTTTTGCTTGAACATTAAATGCCTTCAAATGGTATTTAATTCCCTTCCCAGGGTGAATAAACACTTTTTGAGACCTCAGACTGAGTAAATTGGCCATTTTCATGCACTTTTAACCATTCCACATATCTTGTGTTTAGGGCCCCTGGAAGCATGAAAATCACTTTAAACATGCTAATTTTAGCTCTAAAACTGATGATCCACCTACAAATGTGAACTGACGTTCAAAAATAAAACATTTGAAAATGGACCATTTTTCACCTTTCTGAAGCATAACGTAATGGGGGGGTGTTATCTCTTTTGTCAAAAATCAGCCGTTTTTGCTTGAACATTAAATGCCTTCAAATGGTATTTAATTCCCTTCCCGGGGTGAAGAAACACTTTTTGAGACCTCAGAGTGAGTAAATTGGCCATATTCATGCACTTTTAACCATTCCACAAATCTTGTGTTTAGGGCCTCTGGAAGCATGAAAATCACTTTAAACGTGCTAATTTTAGCTCTAAAACTGATGATCCGCCTACAAATGTGAACTGACGTTAAAAAATGAAAACATTTGAAAATAGACCATTTTTCACCTTTCTGAAGCATGACGTAATGGGGTGGTTTTATCTCTTTTGGCAAAAATCAGCCGTTTTTGCTTGAACATTAAATGCCTCCAAATGGTATTTAATTCCTTTCCCGGGGTGAATAAACACTTTTTGAGACCTCAGAGTGAGTAAATTGGCCATTTTCATGCACTTTTCACCATACCACATATCTTGTGTTTAGGGCCTCTGGAAGCATGAAAATCACGTTAAACGTGCTAATTTTAGCTCTAAAACTAATGATCCACCTACAAATGTGAACTGACGTTAAAAAATTTAAACATTTGAAAATAGACAATTTTTCACCTTTCTGAAGCATGACGTAATGGGGGGGGGGTGTTATCTCTTTGTCAAAAATCAGCCGTTTTTGCTTGAACATTAAATGCCTCCAAATGGTATTTAAATCACTTCCCGGGATGAAGAAACACTTTTTGAGACCTCAGAGTGAGTAAATTGGCCATTTTTTCGCACTTTTAACCATTTCACAAATCTTGGGTTTAGGGCCTCTGGAAGCATGAAAATCACTTTACACAAGCCAATTTTAGCTCTAAAACTGATGATCCACCTACAAATGTGAACTGACGTTCAAAAATAAAACATTTGACTATAGACCATTTTTCACCTTTCTGAAGCATGACGTAATGGGGGGGTGGTATCTCTTTTGTCAAAAATCAGCTGTTTTTGCTTGAACATTAAATGCCTCCAAATGGTATTTAAATCACTTCCCGGGGTGAAGAAACACTTTTTGAGACCTCAGAGTGAGTAAATTGGCCAATTTCATACACTTTTAACCATTCCACAAATCTTGTGTTTAGGGCCTCTGGAAGCATGAAAATCACTTTACACAAGCTAATTTTAGCTCTAAAACTGATGATCCACCTACAAATGTGAACTGACGTTCAAAAATAAAACATTTGAAACTGGACCATTTTTCACCTTTCTGAAGCATGACGTAATGGGGGGGTGTTCTCTCTTTTGTCAAAAATCAGCCGTTTTTGCATTAACATTAAATGCCTCCAAATAGTATTTAATTCCCTTCCCGGGGTGAAGAAACACTTTTTGAGACCTCAGAGTGAGTAAATTGGCCATTTTCATGCACGTTTACCCATTCCACATATCTTGTGTTTAGGGCCCCTGGAAGCATGAAAATCACTTTAAACATGCTAATATGGGCGGGATACCCGTCACCCCCTCCCAACACAATCCCCAAGAATGGGAAGACGGAAACGGTTCTTGAGCTTTTGGAAGGCGGTGAGGGAGTTACCCTCACCGGCCGTATTTATTAAAATATGAAACAAAAATTAAAACATTAAATTAACAGTTTCATATCATGTACAATTTCATTTACACATTACGATGCATTTTCTCAAAATCAAATTGTACATCCTAGCATTACGGGCCAACGGCAAGGTCGTAACCGGTGTCAGATCCCTAATACCATAACTCCCCCCTCACTTGTGAGGGGCGGGTGCACAGAGGACTGTACCTCTGTGCCAACTTCCAATTTCCCTTGTCTTAACGGGGGCCCCATATTTACTCGGCGCCATCTTGGTGGTCGTCCGAGGACTCGTGTGAGGTGTCTAGAAGGTAGCGTAGACCCCCCTCCCACCCCACACTGCTTACCATATCCGCCGTCGCGGATGTCCTGGCCCGGGAAATTCCCAGGAGGGGCCCGTAGCCCCTCCTCCCCAGGGAGGGGCCGATGACCGCCTTCCCTTTCGGCGTCCCCATCCTTAGAGGGTACCGCCTCCCCGTGTGAGGGGCCAATGGCCGCCTCACCCCGGGCGCTCCCATCCATATTGGGTGGCGCCCCACCTCTAGGGATCTTCCAATTACTGCTCACCGATCATGACCTTACCGCCCGACCAGAAAATAAATACGACAGTTTTTAAACTAAAGAGATTAACAGTTATACTGGGCATTTTAAAACATCAACCTCCAATTATGCCATAACAGTTTTTTCCCTTAGCTGTGATACCTCACCAGAAAAGAACAACCATTTTATTGTCATATCAAAACCATCCCAACTTTTTTGAAACAACCTGAGAAGAGATAATATCCATGTCAAATGACTTTATTGCAATACAAATCGCTGTCATCAGGGGCTGGTGGGTGGGTCAAAATTGGCTCCTTGTTCCGTCTCGGGCTCACGAGCAACGAGGAGGTGCAGCTTCCAAGCACAGGAACAAGAGGATGCTTCCTTGGCAAGATGCTCCTTTTATCCTTCTTCGGGAGGGCGTGGACCTTCCCCAACACGCCTACGGGGCGGTTCGAACGGTGTAGGTGTCTAGGACAACCCTTCCTGGGTGGGAAAAGGCGCGCCCGGCTACGCCACTACGGGCATACCAGCCAAGCCACGCCTCCCGCCCAAAACGGTTTCCCGGGGGGATCGGGGTACTCCACCATACGTTCGGGGGGACCGAGTGGTCGCCCCTTTCCATTTTAGCTCTAAAACGATGATCCACCTACAAATGTGAACTAACGTTAAAAAATTAAAACATTTGAAAATGGACCATTTTTCACCTTTCTGAAGCATGACGTAATGGGGGGGGTGTTATCTCTTTTGTCAAAAATCTGCCGTTTTTGCTTTAACATTAAATGCCTCCAAATAGTATTTAATTCCCTTCCTGGGGTGAAGAAACACTTTTTGAGACCTCAGAGTGAGTAAATTGGCCATTTTCATGCACTTTTAACCATTCCACAAATCTTGTGTTTAGGGCCTCTGGAAGCATGAAAATCACTTTAAACGTGCTAATTTTAGCTCTAAAACTGATGATCCACCTACAAATGCGAACTGACGTTCATAAATAAAACATTTCAAAATGGACCATTTTTCACCTTTCAGAAGCATGACGTAATGGGGGGGGGTGTTATCTCTTTATCAAAAATCAGCCGTTTTTGCTTGAACATTAAATGCCTCCAAATGGTATTTAATTCACTTCCCGGGGTGAAGAAACACTTTTTGCGACCTCAGAGTGAGTAAATTGGCCAATTTCATACACTTTTAACCATTCCACAAATCTTGTGTTCAGGGCCTCTGGAAGCATGAAAATCACTTCACACATGCTAATTTTAGCTCTAAAACTAATGATCCACCTACAAATGTGAACTGACGTTCAAAAATAAAACATTTGAAACTGGACCATTTTTCACCTTTCTGAAGCATGACGTAATGTGGGGGTGTTATCTCTTTTGTCAAAAATCAGCCGTTTTTGCTTTAACATTAAATGCCTCCAAATAGTATTTAATTCCCTTCCCGGGGTGAAGAAACACTTTTTGAGACCTCAGAGTGAGTAAATTGGCCATTTTCATGCACGTTTAACCATTCCACATATCTTGTGTTTAGGGCCCCTGGAAGCATGAAAATCACTTTAAACATGCTAATTTTAGCTCTAAAACTGATGATCCACCTACAAATGTGAACTGACGTTAAAAAATTAAAACATTTGAAAATGGACCATTTTTTACCTTTCTGAAGCATGACGTAATGGGGGGGTGTTATCTCTTTTGTCAAAAATCTGCCGTTTTTGCTTTAACATTAAATGCCTCCAAATAGTATTTAATTCCCTTCCTGGGGTGAAGAAACACTTTTTGAGACCTCAGAGTGAGTAAATTGGCCATTTTCATGCACTTTTAACCATTCCACAAATCTTGTGTTTAGGGCCTCTGGAAGCATGAAAATCACTTTAAACGTGCTAATTTTAGCTCTAAAACTGATGATCCACCTACAAATGTGAACTGACGTTAAAAAATTAAAACATTTGAAAATGGACCATTTTTCACCTTTCTGAATCATGACGTAATGGGGGGGTGTTATCTCTTTATCAAAAATCAGCCGTATTTGTTTGAACATTAAATGCCTTCAAATGGTATTTAAATCCCTTCCCAGGGTGAATAAACACTTTTTGAGACCTCAGAGTGAGTAAATTGGCCATTTTCATGCACTTTTAACCATTCCACATATCTTGTGTTTAGGGCCCCTGGAAGCATGAAAATCACTTTAAACATGCTAATTTTAGCTCTAAAACTGATGATCCACCTACAAATGTGAACTGACGTTCAAAAATAAAACATTTGAAAATGGACCATTTTTCACCTTTCTGAAGCATAACGTAATGGGGGGGTGTTATCTTTTTTGTCAAAAATCAGCCGTTTTTGCTTGAACATTAAATGCCTTCAAATGGTATTTAATTCCCTTCCCGGGGTGAAGAAACACTTTTTGAGACCTCAGAGTGAGTAAATTGGCCATATTCATGCACTTTTAACCATTCCACAAATCTTGTGTTTAGGGCCTCTGGAAGCATGAAAATCACTTTAAACGTGCTAATTTTAGCTCTAAAACTGATGATCCACCTACAAATGTGAACTGACGTTAAAAAATTAAAACATTTGAAAATAGACAATTTTTCACCTTTCTGAAGCATGACGTAATGGGGTGGTTTTATCTCTTTTGGCAAAAATCAGCCGTTTTTGCTTGAACATTAAATGCCTCCAAATGGTATTTAATTCCCTTCCCGGGGTGAAGAAACACTTTTTGAGACCTCAGAGTGAGTAAATTGGCCATTTTCATGCACGTTTAACCATTCCACATATCTTGTGTTTAGGGCCCCTGGAAGCATGAAAATCACTTTAAACATGCTAATTTTAGCTCTAAAACTGATGATCCACCTACAAATGTGAACTGACGTTAAAAAATTAAAACATTTGAAAATGGACCATTTTTCACCTCTCAGAAGCATGACGTAATGGGGGGTGTTATCTCTTTTGTCAAAAATCTGCCGTTTTTGCTTTAACATTAAATGCCTCCAAATAGTATTTAATTCCCTTCCTGGGTTGAAGAAACACTTTTTGAGACCTCAGAGTGAGTAAATTGGCCATTTTCATGCACTTTTAATCATTCCACAAATCTTGTGTTTAGGGCCTCTGGAAGCATGAAAATCACTTTAAACGTGCTAATTTTAGCTCTAAAACTGATGATCCACCTACAAATGTGAACTGACGTTAAAAAATTAAAACATTTGAAAATTGACCATTTTTCACCTTTCTGAATCATGACGTAATGGGGGGGTGTTATCTCTTTATCAAAAATCAGCCGTTTTTGCTTGAACATTAAATGCCTTCAAATGGTATTTAATTCCCTTCCCAGGGTGAATAAACACTTTTTGAGACCTCAGAAAGAGTAAATTGGCCATTTTCATGCACTTTTAACCATTCCACATATCTTGTGTTTAGGGCCCCTGGAAGCATGAAAATCACTTTAAACATGCTAATTTTAGCTCTAAAACTGATGATCCACCTACAAATGTGAACTGACGTTCAAAAATAAAACATTTGAAAATGGACCATTTTTCACCTTTCTGAAGCATAACGTAATGGGGGGGGTGTTATCTCTTTTGTCAAAAATCAGCCGTTTTTGCTTGAACATTAAATGCCTCCAAATAGTATTTAATTCCCTTCCCGGGGTGAAGAAACACTTTTTGAGACCTCAGAGTGAGTAAATTGGCCATTTTCATGCACGTTTACCCATTCCACATATCTTGTGTTTAGGGCCCCTGGAAGCATGAAAATCACTTTAAACATGCTAATATGGGCGGGATACCCGTCACCCCCTCCCAACACAATCCCCAAGAATGGGAAGACGGAAACGGTTCTTGAGCTTTTGGAAGGCGGTGAGGGAGTTACCCTCACCGGCCGTATTTATTAAAATATGAAACAAAAATTAAAACATTAAATTAACAGTTTCATATCATGTACAATTTCATTTACACATTACGATGCATTTTCTCAAAATCAAATTGTACATCCTAGCATTACGGGCCAACGGCAAGGTCGTAACCGGTGTCAGATCCCTAATACCATAACTCCCCCCTCACTTGTGAGGGGCGGGTGCACAGAGGACTGTACCTCTGTGCCAACTTCCAATTTCCCTTGTCTTAACGGGGGCCCCATATTTACTCGGCGCCATCTTGGTGGTCGTCCGAGGACTCGTGTGAGGTGTCTAGAAGGTAGCGTAGACCCCCCTCCCACCCCACACTGCTTACCACATCCGCCGTCGCGGATGTCCTGGCCCGGGAAATTCCCAGGAGGGGCCCGTAGCCCCTCCTCCCCAGGGAGGGGCCGATGACCGCCTTCCCTTTCGGCGTCCCCATCCTTAGAGGGTACCGCCTCCCCGTGTGAGGGGCCAATGGCCGCCTCACCCCGGGCGCTCCCATCCATATTGGGTGGCGCCCCACCTCTAGGGATCTTCCAATTACTGCTCACCGATCATGACCTTACCGCCCGACCAGAAAATAAATACGACAGTTTTTAAACTAAAGAGAATAACAGTTATACTGGGCATTTTAAAACATCAACCTCCAATTATGCCATAACAGTTTTTTCCCTTAGCTGTGATACCTCACCAGAAAAGAACAACCATTTTATTGTCATATCACAACCATCCCAACTTTTTTGAAACAACCTGAGAAGAGATAATATCCATGTCAAATGACTTTATTGCAATACAAATCGCTGTCATCAGGGGCTGGTGGGTGGGTCAAAATTGGCTCCTTGTTCCGTCTCGGGCTCACGAGCAACGAGGAGGTGCAGCTTCCAAGCACAGGAACAAGAGGATGCTTCCTTGGCAAGATGCTCCTTTTATCCTTCTTCGGGAGGGCGTGGACCTTCCCCAACACGCCTACGGGGCGGTTCGAACGGTGTAGGTGTCTAGGACAACCCTTCCTGGGTGGGAAAAGGCGCGCCCGGCTACGCCACTACGGGCATACCAGCCAAGCCACGCCTCCCGCCCAAAACGGTTTCCCGGGGGGATCGGGGTACTCCACCATACGTTCGGGGGGACCGAGTGGTCGCCCCTTTCCATTTTAGCTCTAAAACGATGATCCACCTACAAATGTGAACTAACGTTAAAAAATTAAAACATTTGAAAATGGACCATTTTTCACCTTTCTGAAGCATGACGTAATGGGGGGGGTGTTATCTCTTTTGTCAAAAATCTGCCGTTTTTGCTTTAACATTAAATGCCTCCAAATAGTATTTAATTCCCTTCCTGGGGTGAAGAAACACTTTTTGAGACCTCAGAGTGAGTAAATTGGCCATTTTCATGCACTTTTAACCATTCCACAAATCTTGTGTTTAGGGCCTCTGGAAGCATGAAAATCACTTTAAACGTGCTAATTTTAGCTCTAAAACTGATGATCCACCTACAAATGCGAACTGACGTTCATAAATAAAACATTTCAAAATGGACCATTTTTCACCTTTCAGAAGCATGACGTAATGGGGGGGGGTGTTATCTCTTTGTCAAAAATCAGCCGTTTTTGCTTGAACATTAAATGCCTCCAAATGGTATTTAATTCACTTCCCGGGGTGAAGAAACACTTTTTGCGACCTCAGAGTGAGTAAATTGGCCAATTTCATACACTTTTAACCATTCCACAAATCTTGTGTTCAGGGCCTCTGGAAGCATGAAAATCACTTCACACATGCTAATTTTAGCTCTAAAACTAATGATCCACCTACAAATGTGAACTGACGTTCAAAAATAAAACATTTGAAACTGGACCATTTTTCACCTTTCTGAAGCATGACGTAATGTGGGGGTGTTATCTCTTTTGTCAAAAATCAGCCGTTTTTGCTTTAACATTAAATGCCTCCAAATAGTATTTAATTCCCTTCCCGGGGTGAAGAAACACTTTTTGAGACCTCAGAGTGAGTAAATTGGCCATTTTCATGCACGTTTAACCATTCCACATATCTTGTGTTTAGGGCCCCTGGAAGCATGAAAATCACTTTAAACATGCTAATTTTAGCTCTAAAACTGATGATCCACCTACAAATGTGAACTGACGTTAAAAAATTAAAACATTTGAAAATGGACCATTTTTTACCTTTCTGAAGCATGACGTAATGGGGGGGTGTTATCTCTTTTGTCAAAAATCTGCCGTTTTTGCTTTAACATTAAATGCCTCCAAATAGTATTTAATTCCCTTCCTGGGGTGAAGCAACACTTTTTGAGACCTCAGAGTGAGTAAATTGGCCATTTTCATGCACTTTTAACCATTCCACAAATCTTGTGTTTAGGGCCTCTGGAAGCATGAAAATCACTTTAAACGTGCTAATTTTAGCTCTAAAACTGATGATCCACCTACAAATGTGAACTGACGTTAAAAAATTAAAACATTTGAAAATGGACCATTTTTCACCTTTCTGAATCATGACGTAATGGGGGGGTGTTATCTCTTTATCAAAAATCAGCCGTATTTGTTTGAACATTAAATGCCTTCAAATGGTATTTAAATCCCTTCCCAGGGTGAATAAACACTTTTTGAGACCTCAGAGTGAGTAAATTGGCCATTTTCATGCACTTTTAACCATTCCACATATCTTGTGTTTAGGGCCCCTGGAAGCATGAAAATCACTTTAAACATGCTAATTTTAGCTCTAAAACTGATGATCCACCTACAAATGTGAACTGACGTTCAAAAATAAAACATTTGAAAATGGACCATTTTTCACCTTTCTGAAGCATAACGTAATGGGGGGGTGTTATCTTTTTTGTCAAAAATCAGCCGTTTTTGCTTGAACATTAAATGCCTTCAAATGGTATTTAATTCCCTTCCCGGGGTGAAGAAACACTTTTTGAGACCTCAGAGTGAGTAAATTGGCCATATTCATGCACTTTTAACCATTCCACAAATCTTGTGTTTAGGGCCTCTGGAAGCATGAAAATCACTTTAAACGTGCTAATTTTAGCTCTAAAACTGATGATCCACCTACAAATGTGAACTGACGTTAAAAAATTAAAACATTTGAAAATAGACAATTTTTCACCTTTCTGAAGCATGACGTAATGGGGTGGTTTTATCTCTTTTGGCAAAAATCAGCCGTTTTTGCTTGAACATTAAATGCCTCCAAATGGTATTTAATTCCCTTCCCGGGGTGAAGAAACACTTTTTGAGACCTCAGAGTGAGTAAATTGGCCATTTTCATGCACGTTTAACCATTCCACATATCTTGTGTTTAGGGCCCCTGGAAGCATGAAAATCACTTTAAACATGCTAATTTTAGCTCTAAAACTGATGATCCACCTACAAATGTGAACTGACGTTAAAAAATTAAAACATTTGAAAATGGACCATTTTTCACCTCTCAGAAGCATGACGTAATGGGGGGTGTTATCTCTTTTGTCAAAAATCTGCCGTTTTTGCTTTAACATTAAATGCCTCCAAATAGTATTTAATTCCCTTCCTGGGTTGAAGAAACACTTTTTGAGACCTCAGAGTGAGTAAATTGGCCATTTTCATGCACTTTTAATCATTCCACAAATCTTGTGTTTAGGGCCTCTGGAAGCATGAAAATCACTTTAAACGTGCTAATTTTAGCTCTAAAACTGATGATCCACCTACAAATGTGAACTGACGTTAAAAAATTAAAACATTTGAAAATTGACCATTTTTCACCTTTCTGAATCATGACGTAATGGGGGGGTGTTATCTCTTTATCAAAAATCAGCCGTTTTTGCTTGAACATTAAATGCCTTCAAATGGTATTTAATTCCCTTCCCAGGGTGAATAAACACTTTTGAGACCTCAGAAAGAGTAAATTGGCCATTTTCATGCACTTTTAACCATTCCACATATCTTGTGTTTAGGGCCCCTGGAAGCATGAAAATCACTTTAAACATGCTAATTTTAGCTCTAAAACTGATGATCCACCTACAAATGTGAACTGACGTTCAAAAATAAAACATTTGAAAATGGACCATTTTTCACCTTTCTGAAGCATAACGTAATGGGGGGGGTGTTATCTCTTTTGTCAAAAATCAGCCGTTTTTGCTTGAACATTAAATGCCTTCAAATGGTATTTAATTCCCTTCCCGGGGTGAAGAAACACTTTTTGAGACCTCAGAGTGAGTAAATTGGCCATATTCATGCACTTTTAACCATTCCACAAATCTTGTGTTTAAGGCCTCTGGAAGCATGAAAATCACTTTAAACGTGCAAATTTTAGCTCTAAAACTGATGATCCACCTACAAATGTGAACTGACGTTAAAAAATAAAAACATTTGAAAATAGACCATTTTTCACCTTTCTGAAGCATGACGTAATGGGGTGGTTTTATCTCTTTTGGCAAAAATCAGCCGTTTTTGCTTGAACATTAAATGCCTCCAAATGGTATTTAATTCCCTTCCCGGGGTGAATAAGCACTTTTTGAGACCTCAGAGTGAGTAAATTGGCCATTTTCATGCACTTTTAACCATTCCACATATCTTGTGTTTAGGGCCTCTGGAAGCATGAAAATCACTTTAAACGTGCTAATTTTAGCTCTAAAACTAATGATCCACCTACAAATGTGAACTGACGTTAAAAAATTTAAACATTTGAAAATAGACCATTTTTCACCTTTCTGAAGCATGACGTAATGGGGGGGGTGTTATCTCTTTGTCAAAAATCAGCCGTTTTTGCTTGAACATTAAATGCCTCCAAATGGTATTTAATTCACTTCCCGGGGTGAAGAAACACTTTTTGAGACCTCAGAGTGAGTAAATTGGCCATTTTCATGCACGTTTAACCATTCCACATATCCTGTGTTTAGGGCCCCTGGAAGCATGAAAATGACTTTAAACATGCTAATTTTAGCTCTAAAACTGATGATCCACCTACAAATGTGAACTGGGGTTCAAAAATAAAACATTTGAAAATAGACAATTTTTCACCTTTCTGAAGTATGACGTAATGGGGTGGTGTTATCTCTTTTGGCAAAAATCAGCCGTTTTTGCTTGAACATTAAATGCCTCAAATGGTATTTAATTCCCTTCCCGGGGTGAAGAAACACTTTTTGAGACCTCAGAGTGAGTAAATTGGCCATTTTCATGCACGTTTAACCATTCCACAAATCTTGTGTTTAGGGCCTCTGGAAGCATGAAAATCACTTTACACAAGCTAATTTTAGCTCTAAAACTGATGATCCACCTACAAATGTGAACTGACGTTCAAAAATAAAACATTTGAAACTGGACCATTTTTCACCTTTCTGAAGCATGACGTAATGGGGGGGGGTTATCTCTTTTGTCAAAAATCTGCCGTTTTTGCTTTAACATTAAATGCCTCCAAAAAGTATTTAATTCCCTTCCTGGGGTGAAGAAACACTTTTTGAGACCTCAGAGTGAGTAAATTGGCCATTTTCATGCACTTTTAACCATTCCACAAATCTTGTGTTTAGGGCCTCTGGAAGCATGAAAATCACTTTAAACGTGTTAATTTTAGCTCTAAAACTGATGATCCACCTACAAATGTGAACTGACGTTCAAAAATAAAACATTTGAAAATAGACCATTTTTCACCTTTCTGAAGTATGACGTAATGGGGTGGTGTTATCTCTTTTGGCAAAAATCAGCCGTTTATGCTTGAACATTAAATGCCTCAAATGGTATTTAATTCCCTTCCCGGGGTGAAGAAAAACTTTTTGAGACCTCAGAGTGAGTAAATTGGCCATTTTCATGCACTTTTAACCATTCCACATATCTTGTGTTTAGGGCCTCTGGAAGCATGAAAATCACTTTAAACGTGCTAATTTTAGCTCTAAAACTGATGATCCACCTACAAATGTGAACTGACGTTCAAAAATAAAACATTTTAAAATGGACCATTTTTCACCGTTCTGAAGCATAACGTAATGGGGGGGTGTTATCTCTTTTGGCAAAAATCAGCCGTTTTTGCTTGAACATTAAATGCCTCCAAATGGTATTTAATTCCCTTCCCGGGGTGAATAAACACTTTTTGAGACCTCAGAGAGAGTAAATTGGCCATTTTCATGCACTTTTAACCATTCCACATATCTTGTGTTTAGGGCCTCTGGAAGCATGAAAATCACTTTAAACGTGCTAATTTTAGCTCTAAAACTAATGATCCACCTACAAATGTGAACTGACGTTAAAAAATTAAAACATTTGAAAATAGACAATATTTCACCTTTCTGAAGCATGACGTAATGGGGGGGGGTGTTATCTCTTTGTCAAAAATCAGCCGTTTTTGCTTGAACATTAAATGCCTCAAATGGTATTTAATTCCCTTCCCGGGGTGAAGAAACACTTTTTGAGACCTCAGAGTGAGTAAATTGGCCATTTTCTCGCACTTTTAACCATTCCACAAATCTTGTGTTTAGGGCCTCTGGAAGCATGAAAATCACTTTACACGAGCTAATTTTAGCTCTAAAACTGATGATCCACCTACAAATGTGATCTGACGTTCAAAAATAAAACATTTGAAAATAGACCATTTTTCACCTTTCTGAAGCATGACGTAATGGGGGGGGGGGGGGTGGTATCTCTTTTGTCAAAAATCTGCTGTTTTTGCTTGAACATTAAATGCCCCCAAATGGTATTTAAATCACTTCCCGGCGTGAAGAAACACTTTTTGAGACCTCAGAGTGAGTAAATTGGCCATTTTCTCACACTTTTAACCATTCCACAAATCTTGTGTTTAGGGCCTCTGGAAGCATGAAAATCACTTTACGCAAGCTAATTTTAGCTCTAAAACTGATGATCCACCTACAAATGTGAACTGACGTTCAAAAATAAAACATTTGAAACTGGACCATTTTTCCCCTTTCTGAAGCATGACGTAATGGGGTGGTGTTATCTCTTTTGGCAAAAATGAGCCGTTTTTGCTTGAACATGAAATGCCTCCAAATGGAAATTTAATTCCCTTCCCGGGGTGAAGAAACACTTTTTGAGACCTCAGAGTGAGTAAATTGGCCATATTCATGCACTTTTAACCATTCCACAAATCTTGTGTTTAGGGCCCCTGGAAGCATGAAAATCACTTTAAACTTGCTAATTTTAGCTCTAAAACTGATGATCCACCTAAAAATGTTAACCTGACGTTCATAAATAAAACATTTAAAAATGGACCATTTTTCACCTTTCAGAAGCATGACGTAATTGGGGGGGTGTTATCTCTTTGTCAAAAATCAGCCGTTTTTGCTTGAACATTAAATGCCTCCAAATGGTATTTAATTCACTTCCCGGGGTGAAGAAACACTTTTTGCGACCTCAGAGTGAGTAAATTGGCCATTTTCATGCACTTTTAACCATTCCACAAATCTTGTGTTTAGGGCCTCTGGAAGCATGAAAATCATTTTAAACGTGCTAATTTTAGCTCTAAAACTGATGATCCACCTACAAATGTGAACTGACGTTCAAAAATAAAACATTTGAAAATGGACCATTTTTCACCTTTCTGAATCATGACGTAATGGGGGGAGGTGTTATCTCTTCATCAAAAATCAGCCGTTTTTGCTTTAACATTAAATGCCTCCAAATAGTATTTAATTCCCTTCCCGGGGTGAAGAAACACTTTTTGAGACCTCAGAGTGAGTAAATTGGCCATTTTCATGCACGTTTAACCATTCCACATATCTTGCGTTTAGGGCCCCTGGAAGCATGAAAATCACTTTAAACATGCTAACTTTAGCTCTAAAACTGATGATCCACCTACAAATGTGAACTGAGGTTAAAAAATTAAAACATTTGAAAATGGACCATTTTTCACCTTTCTGAAGCATGACGTAATGGGGGGGTGTTATCTCTTTGTCAAAAATCAGCCGTTTTTGCTTGAACATTAAATGCCTTCAAATGGTATTTAATTCCCTTCCCGGGGTGAAGAAACACTTTTTGAGACCTCAGAGTGAGTAAATTGGCCATTTTCATGCACTTTTAACCATTCCACATATCTTGTGTTTAGGGCCTCTGGAAGCATGAAAATCACTTTAAACGTGCTAATTTTAGCTCTAAAACTAATGATCCACCTACAAATGTGAACTGACGTTAAAAAATTAAAACATTTGAAAATAGACCATTTTTCACCTTTCTGAAGCATGACGTAATGGGGGGGTGTTATCTCTTTGTCAAAAATCAGCAGTTTTTGCTTGAACATTAAATGCCTCCAAGTGGTATTTAATTTACTTCCCGCGGTGAAGAAACACTTTTTGAGACCTCAGAGTGAGTAAATTGGCCATTTTCATGCACGTTTAACCATTCCACATATACTGTGTTTAGGGCCCTGGAAGCATGAAAATCACTTTAAACAGGCTAATTTTAGCTCTAAAACTGATGATCCACCTACAAATGTGAACTGACGTTCAAAAATAAAACATTTGAAAATAGACCATTTTTCACCTTTCAGAAGCATGACGTAATGGGGGGTGTTATCTCTTTTGTCAAAAATCAGTCGTTTTTGCTTGAACATTAAATGCCTCCAAATGGTATTTAAATCACTTCCCGGGGTGAAGAAACACTTTTTGAGACCTCAGAGTGAGTAAATTGGCCATTTTCTCGCACTTTTAACCATTCCACAAATCTTGTGTTTAGGGCCTCTGGAAGCATGAAAATCACTTTACACAAGCTAATTTTAGCTCTAAAACTGATGATCCACCTACAAATGTGATCTGACGTTCAAAAATAAAACATTTGAAAATAGACCATTTTTCACCTTTCTGAAGCATGACGTAATGGGGGGGGTGGTATCTCTTTTGTCAAAAATCAGCTGTTTTTGCTTGAACATTAAATGCCTCCAAATGGTATTTAAATCACTTCCCGGGGTGAAAAAACACTTTTTGAGACCTCAGAGTGAGTAAATTGGCCATTTTCTCACACTTTTAACCATTCCACAAATCTTATGTTTAGGGCCTCTGGAAGCATGAAAATCACTTTACGCAAGCTAATTTTAGCTCTAAAACTGATGATCCACCTACAAATGTGAACTGACGTTCAAAAATAAAACATTTGAAACTGGACCATTTTTCCCCTTTCTGAAGCATGATGTAATGGGGTGGTGTTATCTCTTTTGGCAAAAATCAGCCGTTTTTGCTTGAACATTAAATGCCTCCAAATGGAAATTTAATTCCCTTCCCGGGGTGAAGAAACACTTTTTGAGACCTCAGAGTGAGTAAATTGGCCATATTCATGCACTTTTAACCATTCCACAAATCTTGTGTTAGGGCCTCTGGAAGCATGAAAATCACTTTAAACGTGCTAATTTTAGCTCTAAAACTGATGATCCATCTACAAATGTGAACTGACGTTCATAAATAAAACATTTCAAAATGGACCATTTTTCACCTTTCAGAAGTATGACGTAATGGGGGGTGTTATCTCTTTGTCAAAAATCAGCCGTTTTTGCTTGAACATTAAATGCCTCCAAATGGTATTTAATTCACTTCCCGGGGTGAAGAAACACTTTTTGCGACCTCAGAGTGAGTAAATTGGCCAATTTCATACACTTTTAACCATTCCACAGATCTTGTGTTCAGGGCCTCTGGAAACATGAAAATCACTTCACACATGCTAATTTTGGCTCTAAAACTAATGATCCAACTACAAATGTGAACTGACGTTCAAAAATAAAACATTTGAAACTGGACCATTTTTCACCTTTCTGAAGCATGACGTAATGGGGGGGGGGGGTTATCTCTTTTGTCAAAAATCTGCCGTTTTTGCTTTAACATTAAATGCCTCCACATAGTATTTAATTCCCTTCCTGGGGTGAAGAAACACTTTTTGAGACCTCAGAGTGAGTAAATTGGCCATTTTCATGCACTTTTAACCATTCCACAAATCTTGTGTTTAGGGCCTCTGGAAGCATGAAAATCACTTTAAACGTGCTAATTTTAGCTCTAAAACTGATGATCCACCTACAAATGTGAACTGACGTTCAAAAATAAAACATTTGAAAATAGACCATTTTTCACCTTTCTGAAGTATGACGTAATGGGGTGGTGTTATCTCTTTTGGCAAAAATCAGCCGTTTTTGCTTGAACATTAAATGCCTCAAATGGTATTTAATTCCCTTCCCGGGGTGAATAAACACTTTTTGAGACCTCAGAGAGAGTAAATTGGCCATTTTCATGCACTTTTAACCATTCCACATATCTTGTGTTTAGGGCCTCTGGAAGCATGAAAATCACTTTAAACGTGCTAATTTTAGCTCTAAAACTAATGATCCACCTACAAATGTGAACTGACGTTAAAAAATTAAAACATTTGAAAATAGACCATTTTTCACCTTTCTGAAGCATGACGTAATGGGGGGGGGGTGTTATCTCTTTGTCAAAAATCAGCCGTTTTTGCTTGAACATTAAATGCCTCAAATGGTATTTAATTCCCTTCCCGGGGTGAAGAAACACTTTTTGAGACCTCAGAGTGAGTAAATTGGCCATTTTCTCGCACTTTTAACCATTCCACAAATCTTGTGTTTAGGGCCTCTGGAAGCATGAAAATCACTTTACACGAGCTAATTTTAGCTCTAAAACTGATGATCCACCTACAAATGGGATCTGACGTTCAAAAATAAAACATTTGAAAATAGACCATTTTTCACCTTTCTGAAGCATGACGTAATGGGGGGGGGGGGGGGTGGTATCTCTTTTGTCAAAAATCTGCGGTTTTTGCTTGAACATTAAATGCCCCCAAATGGTATTTAAATCACTTCCCGGCGTGAAGAAACACTTTTTGAGACCTCAGAGTGAGTAAATTGGCAATTTTCTCACACTTTTAACCATTCCACAAATCTTGTGTTTAGGGCCTCTGGAAGCATGAAAATCACTTTACGCAAGCTAATTTTAGCTCTAAAACTGATGATCCACCTACAAATGTGAACTGACGTTCAAAAATAAAACATTTGAAACTGGACCATTTTTCCCCTTTCTGAAGCATGACGTAATGGGGTGGTGTTATCTCTTTTGTCAAAAATCTGCTGTTTTTGCTTGAACATTAAATGCCCCCAAATGGTATTTAAATCACTTCCCGGCGTGAAGAAACACTTTTTGAGACCTCAGAGTGAGTAAATTGGCCATTTTCTCACACTTTTAACCATTCCACAAATCTTGTGTTTAGGGCCTCTGGAAGCATGAAAATCACTTTACGCAAGCTAATTTTAGCTCTAAAACTGATGATCCACCTACAAATGTGAACTGACGTTCAAAAATAAAACATTTAAAAATGGACCATTTTTCACCTTTCAGAAGCATGACGTAATTGGGGGGGTGTTATCTCTTTGTCAAAAATCAGCCGTTTTTGCTTGAACATTAAATGCCTCCAAATGGTATTTAAATCACTTCCCGGGGTGAAGAAACACTTTTTGAGACCTCAGAGTGAGTAAATTGGCCATTTTCTCGCACTTTTAACCATTCCACAAATCTTGTGTTTAGGGCCTCTGGAAGCATGAAAATCACTTTACACAAGCTAATTTTAGCTCTAAAACTGATGATCCACCTACAAATGTGATCTGACGTTCAAAAATAAAACATTTGAAAATAGACAATTTTTCACCTTTCTGAAGCATGACGTAATGAGGGGGGTGGTATCTCTTTTGTCAAAAATCAGCTGTTTTTGCTTGAACATTAAATGTCTCCAAATGGTATTTAAATCACTTCCCGGGGTGAAAAAACACTTTTTGAGACCTCAGAGTGAGTAAATTGGCCATTTTCTCACACTTTTAACCATTCCACAAATCTTGTGTTTAGGGCCTCTGGAAGCATGAAAATCACTTTACACGAGCTAATTTTAGCTCTAAAACTGATGATCCACCTACAAATGTGATCTGACGTTCAAAAATAAAACATTTAAAAATGGACCATTTTTCACCTTTCAGAAGCATGACGTAATTGGGGGGTGTTATCTCTTTGTCAAAAATCAGCCGTTTTTGCTTGAACATTAAATGCCTCCAAATGGTATTTAATTCACTTCCCGGGGTGAAGAAACACTTTTTGTGACCTCAGAGTGAGTAAATTGGCCAATTTCATACACTTTTAACCATTCCACAAATCTTGTGTTCAGGGCCTCTGGAAGCATGAAAATCACTTCACACATGCTAATTTTGGCTCTAAAACTAATGATCCACCTACAAATGTGAACTGACGTTCAAAAATAAAACATTTGAAACTGGACCATTTTTCACCTTTCTGAAGCATGACGTAATGGGGGGTTGTTATCTCTTTTGTCAAAAATCAGCCGTTTTTGCTTTAACATTAAATGCCTCCAAATAGTATTTAATTCCCTTCCTGGGGTGAAGAAACACTTTTTGAGACCTCAGAGTGAGTAAATTGGCCATTTTCATGCACTTTTAACCATTCCACATATCTTGTGTTTAGGGCCTCTGGAAGCATGAAAATCACTTTAAACGTGCTAATTTTAGCTCTAAAACTAATGATCCACCTACAAATGTGAACTGACGTTAAAAAATTAAAACATTTGAAAATAGACCATTTTTCACCTTTCTGAAGCATGACGTAATGGGGGGGTGTTATCTCTTTGTCAAAAATCAGCAGTTTTTGCTTGAACATTAAATGCCTCCAAGTGGTATTTAATTCACTTCCCGCGGTGAAGAAACACTTTTTGAGACCTCAGAGTGAGTAAATTGGCCATTTTCATGCACGTTTAACCATTCTACATATCCTGTGTTTAGGGCCCTGGAAGCATGAAAATCACTTTAAACAGGCTAATTTTAGCTCTAAAACTGATGATCCACCTACAAATGTGAACTGACGTTCAAAAATAAAACATTTGAAAATAGACCATTTTTCACCTTTCAGAAGCATGACGTAATGGGGGGTGTTATCTCTTTTGTCAAAAATCAGTCGTTTTTGCTTGAACATTAAATGCCTCCAAATGGTATTTAAATCACTTCCCGGGGTGAAGAAACACTTTTTGAGACCTCAGAGTGAGTAAATTGGCCATTTTCTCGCACTTTTAACCATTCCACAAATCTTGTGTTTAGGGCCTCTGGAAGCATGAAAATCACTTTACACAAGCTAATTTTAGCTCTAAAACTGATGATCCACCTACAAATGTGATCTGACGTTCAAAAATAAAACATTTGAAAATAGACCATTTTTCACCTTTCTGAAGCATGACGTAATGGGGGGGGGTGGTATCTCTTTTGTCAAAAATCAGCTGTTTTTGCTTGAACATTAAATGCCTCCAAATGGTATTTAAATCACTTCCCGGTGTGAAGAAACACTTTTTGAGACCTCAGAGTGAGTAAATTGGCCATTTTCTCACACTTTTAACCATTCCACAAATCTTGTGTTTAGGGCCTCTGGAAGCATGAAAATCACTTTACGCAAGCTAATTTTAGCTCTAAAACTGATGATCCACCTACAAATGTGAACTGACGTTCAAAAATAAAACATTTGAAACTGGACCATTTTTCCCCTTTCTGAAGCATGACGTAATGGGGTGGAGTTATCTCTTTTGGCAAAAATCAGCTGTTTTTGCTTGAACATTAAATGCCTCCAAATGGAAATTTAATTCCCTTCCCGGGGTGAAGAAACACTTTTTGAGACCTCAGAGTGAGTAAATTGGCCATATTCATGCACTTTTGACCATTCCACAAATCTTGTGTTTAGGGCCCCTGGAAGCATGAAAATCACTTTAAACGTGCTAATTTTAGCTCAAAAACTGATGATCCACCTACAAATGTGAACTGACGTTCATAAATAAAACATTTCAAAATGGACCATTTTTCACCTTTCAGAAGCATGACGTAATGGGGGGGGGGTGTTATCTCTTTGTCAAAAATCAGCCGTTTTTGCTTGAACATTAAATGCCTCCAAATGGTATTTAATTCACTTCCCAGGGTGAAGAAACACTTTTTGCGACCTCAGAGTGAGTAAATTGGCCAATTTCATACACTTTTAACCATTCCACAAATCTTGTGTTCAGGGCCTCTGGAAGCATGAAAATCACTTCACACATGCTAATTTTGGCTCTAAAACTAATGATCCACCTACAAATGTGAACTGACGTTCAAAAATAAAACATTTGAAACTGGACCATTTTTCACCTTTCTGAAGCATGACGTAATGGGGGGGGTGTTATCTCTTTTGTAAAAAATCAGCCGTTTTTGCTTTAACATTAAATGCCTCCAAATAGTATTTAATTCCCTTCCCGGGGTGAAGAAACACTTTTTGAGACCTCGGAGTGAGCAAATTGGCCATTTTCATGCACGTTTAACCATTCCACATATCTTGTGTTTAGGGCCCCTGGAAGCATGAAAATCACTTTAAACATGCTAATTTTAGCTCTAAAACTGATGATCCACCTACAAATGTGAACTGACGTTAAAAAATTAAAACATTTGAAAATGGACCATTTTTCACCTTTCTGAAGCATGACGTAATGGGGGGGGGTTATCTCTTTTGTCAAAAATCTGCCGTTTTTGCTTTAACATTAAATGCCTCCAAATAGTATTTAATTCCCTTCCTGGGGTGAAGAAACACTTTTTGAGACCTCAGAGTGAGTAAATTGGCCATTTTCATGCACTTTTAACCATTCCACAAATCTTGTGTTTAGGGCCTCTGGAAGCATGAAAATCACTTTAAACGTGCTAATTTTAGCTCTAAAACTGATGATCCACCTACAAATGTGAACTGACGTTCAAAAATAAAACATTTGAAACTGGACATATTTTTCCCCTTTCTTAAGCATGACGTAATGGGGTGGAGTTATCTCTTTTGGCAAAAATCAGCCGTTTTTGCTTGAACATTAAATGCCTCCAAATGGAAATTTAATTCCCTTCCCGGGGTGAAGAAACACTTTTTGAAACCTCAGAGTGAGTAAATTGGCCATATTCATGCACTTTTGACCATTCCACAAATCTTGTGTTTAGGGCCCCTGGAAGCATGAAAATCACTTTAAACGTGCTAATTTTAGCTCTAAAACTGATGATCCACCTACAAATGTGAACTGACGTTCATAAATAAAACATTTCAAAATGGACCATTTTTCACCTTTCAGAAGCATGACGTAATGGGGGGGGGGTGTTATCTCTTTGTCAAAAATCAGCCGTTTTTGCTTGAACATTAAATGCCTCCAAATGGTATTTAATTCACTTCCCGGGGTGAAGAAACACTTTTTGCGACCTCAGAGTGAGTAAATTGGCCAATTTCATACACTTTTAACCATTTCACAAATCTTGTGTTCAGGGCCTCTGGAAGCATGAAAATCACTTCACACATGCTAATTTTGGCTCTAAAACTAATGATCCACCTACAAATGTGAACTGACGTTCAAAAATAAAACATTTGAAATTGGACCATTTTTCACCTTTCTGAAGCATGACGTAATGAGGGGGTGTTATCTCTTTTGTAAAAAATCCGCCGTTTTTGCTTTAACATTAAATGCCTCCAAATAGTATTTAATTCCCTTCCTGGGGTGAAGAAACACTTTTTGAGACCTCAGAGTGAGTAAATTGGCCATTTTCATGCACTTTTAACCATTCCACAAATCTTGTGTTTAGGGCCTCTGGAAGCATGAAAATCACTTTAAACGTGCTAATTTTAGCTCTAAAACTGATGATCCACCTACAAATGTGAACTGACGTTCAAAAATAAAACATTTGAAAATAGACCATTTTTCACCTTTCTGAAGTATGACGTAATGGGGTGGTGTTATCTCTTTTGGCAAAAATCAGCCGTTTTTGCTTGAACATTAAATGCCTCAAATGGTATTTAATTCCCTTCCCGGGGTGAAGAAACACTTTTTGAGACATCAGAGTGAGTAAATTGGCCATATTCATCCATTTTTAACCATTTCACAAATCTTGTGTTTAGGGCCTCTGGAAGCATGAAAATCACTTTAAACGTGCTAATTTTAGCTCTAAAACTGATGATCCACCTACAAATGTGAACTGACGTTACAAAATTAAAACATTTGAAAATAGACCATTTTTCACCTTTCTGAAGCATGACGTAATGGGGTGGTTTTATCTCTTTTGTCAAAAACCAGCCGTTTTTGCTTGAACATTAAATGCCTCCAAATGGTATTTAATTCCCTTCCCGGGGTGAATAAACACTTTTTGAGACCTCAGAGTGAGTAAATTGGCCATTTTCATGCACTTTTAACCATTCCACATATCTTGTGTTTAGGGCCTCTGGAAGCATGAAAATCACTTTAAACGTGCTAATTTTAGCTCTAAAACTAATGATCCACCTACAAATGTGAACTGACGTTAAAAAATTAAAACATTTGAAAATAGACCATTTTTCACCTTTCTGAAGCATGACGTAATGGGGGGGTGTTATCTCTTTGTCAAAAATCAGCAGTTTTTGCTTGAACATTAAATGCCTCCAAGTGGTATTTAATTTACTTCCCGCGGTGAAGAAACACTTTTTGAGACCTCAGAGTGAGTAAATTGGCCATTTTCATGCACGTTTAACCATTCCACATATACTGTGTTTAGGGCCCTGGAAGCATGAAAATCACTTTAAACAGGCTAATTTTAGCTCTAAAACTGATGATCCACCTACAAATGTGAACTGACGTTCAAAAATAAAACATTTGAAAATAGACCATTTTTCACCTTTCAGAAGCATGACGTAATGGGGGGTGTTATCTCTTTTGTCAAAAATCAGTCGTTTTTGCTTGAACATTAAATGCCTCCAAATGGTATTTAAATCACTTCCCGGGGTGAAGAAACACTTTTTGAGACCTCAGAGTGAGTAAATTGGCCATTTTCTCGCACTTTTAACCATTCCACAAATCTTGTGTTTAGGGCCTCTGGAAGCATGAAAATCACTTTACACAAGCTAATTTTAGCTCTAAAACTGATGATCCACCTACAAATGTGATCTGACGTTCAAAAATAAAACATTTGAAAATAGACCATTTTTCACCTTTCTGAAGCATGACGTAATGGGGGGGGTGGTATCTCTTTTGTCAAAAATCAGCTGTTTTTGCTTGAACATTAAATGCCTCCAAATGGTATTTAAATCACTTCCCGGGGTGAAAAAACACTTTTTGAGACCTCAGAGTGAGTAAATTGGCCATTTTCTCACACTTTTAACCATTCCACAAATCTTATGTTTAGGGCCTCTGGAAGCATGAAAATCACTTTACGCAAGCTAATTTTAGCTCTAAAACTGATGATCCACCTACAAATGTGAACTGACGTTCAAAAATAAAACATTTGAAACTGGACCATTTTTCCCCTTTCTGAAGCATGATGTAATGGGGTGGTGTTATCTCTTTTGGCAAAAATCAGCCGTTTTTGCTTGAACATTAAATGCCTCCAAATGGAAATTTAATTCCCTTCCCGGGGTGAAGAAACACTTTTTGAGACCTCAGAGTGAGTAAATTGGCCATATTCATGCACTTTTAACCATTCCACAAATCTTGTGTTAGGGCCTCTGGAAGCATGAAAATCACTTTAAACGTGCTAATTTTAGCTCTAAAACTGATGATCCATCTACAAATGTGAACTGACGTTCATAAATAAAACATTTCAAAATGGACCATTTTTCACCTTTCAGAAGTATGACGTAATGGGGGGGTATTATCTCTTTGTCAAAAATCAGCCGTTTTTGCTTGAACATTAAATGCCTCCAAATGGTATTTAATTCACTTCCCGGGGTGAAGAAACACTTTTTGCGACCTCAGAGTGAGTAAATTGGCCAATTTCATACACTTTTAACCATTCCACAGATCTTGTGTTCAGGGCCTCTGGAAACATGAAAATCACTTCACACATGCTAATTTTGGCTCTAAAACTAATGATCCAACTACAAATGTGAACTGACGTTCAAAAATAAAACATTTGAAACTGGACCATTTTTCACCTTTCTGAAGCATGACGTAATGGGGGGGGGGGGTTATCTCTTTTGTCAAAAATCTGCCGTTTTTGCTTTAACATTAAATGCCTCCACATAGTATTTAATTCCCTTCCTGGGGTGAAGAAACACTTTTTGAGACCTCAGAGTGAGTAAATTGGCCATTTTCATGCACTTTTAACCATTCCACAAATCTTGTGTTTAGGGCCTCTGGAAGCATGAAAATCACTTTAAACGTGCTAATTTTAGCTCTAAAACTGATGATCCACCTACAAATGTGAACTGACGTTCAAAAATAAAACATTTGAAAATAGACCATTTTTCACCTTTCTGAAGTATGACGTAATGGGGTGGTGTTATCTCTTTTGGCAAAAATCAGCCGTTTTTGCTTGAACATTAAATGC
Organism: Lissotriton helveticus; assembly: GCF_964261635.1. Lineage (NCBI taxonomy): Eukaryota > Metazoa > Chordata > Amphibia > Caudata > Salamandridae > Lissotriton > Lissotriton helveticus. The sequence continues at coordinate 1,430,304 of NC_136067.1, read as the reverse complement.
CTCAAATGGTATTTAATTCCCTTCCCGGGGTGAATAAACACTTTTTGAGACCTCAGAGAGAGTAAATTGGCCATTTTCATGCACTTTTAACCATTCCACATATCTTGTGTTTAGGGCCTCTGGAAGCATGAAAATCACTTTAAACGTGCTAATTTTAGCTCTAAAACTAATGATCCACCTACAAATGTGAACTGACGTTAAAAAATTAAAACATTTGAAAATAGACCATTTTTCACCTTTCTGAAGCATGACGTAATGGGGGGGGGGTGTTATCTCTTTGTCAAAAATCAGCCGTTTTTGCTTGAACATTAAATGCCTCAAATGGTATTTAATTCCCTTCCCGGGGTGAAGAAACACTTTTTGAGACCTCAGAGTGAGTAAATTGGCCATTTTCTCGCACTTTTAACCATTCCACAAATCTTGTGTTTAGGGCCTCTGGAAGCATGAAAATCACTTTACACGAGCTAATTTTAGCTCTAAAACTGATGATCCACCTACAAATGGGATCTGACGTTCAAAAATAAAACATTTGAAAATAGACCATTTTTCACCTTTCTGAAGCATGACGTAATGGGGGGGGGGGGGGTGGTATCTCTTTTGTCAAAAATCTGCGGTTTTTGCTTGAACATTAAATGCCCCCAAATGGTATTTAAATCACTTCCCGGCGTGAAGAAACACTTTTTGAGACCTCAGAGTGAGTAAATTGGCAATTTTCTCACACTTTTAACCATTCCACAAATCTTGTGTTTAGGGCCTCTGGAAGCATGAAAATCACTTTACGCAAGCTAATTTTAGCTCTAAAACTGATGATCCACCTACAAATGTGAACTGACGTTCAAAAATAAAACATTTGAAACTGGACCATTTTTCCCCTTTCTGAAGCATGACGTAATGGGGTGGTGTTATCTCTTTTGTCAAAAATCTGCTGTTTTTGCTTGAACATTAAATGCCCCCAAATGGTATTTAAATCACTTCCCGGCATGAAGAAACACTTTTTGAGACCTCAGAGTGAGTAAATTGGCCATTTTCTCACACTTTTAACCATTCCACAAATCTTGTGTTTAGGGCCTCTGGAAGCATGAAAATCACTTTACGCAAGCTAATTTTAGCTCTAAAACTGATGATCCACCTACAAATGTGATCTGACGTTCAAAAATAAAACATTTGAAAATAGACAATTTTTCACCTTTCTGAAGCATGACGTAATGAGGGGGGTGGTATCTCTTTTGTCAAAAATCAGCTGTTTTTGCTTGAACATTAAATGTCTCCAAATGGTATTTAAATCACTTCCCGGGGTGAAAAAACACTTTTTGAGACCTCAGAGTGAGTAAATTGGCCATTTTCTCACACTTTTAACCATTCCACAAATCTTGTGTTTAGGGCCTCTGGAAGCATGAAAATCACTTTACACGAGCTAATTTTAGCTCTAAAACTGATGATCCACCTACAAATGTGATCTGACGTTCAAAAATAAAACATTTAAAAATGGACCATTTTTCACCTTTCAGAAGCATGACGTAATTGGGGGGGTGTTATCTCTTTGTCAAAAATCAGCCGTTTTTGCTTGAACATTAAATGCCTCCAAATGGTATTTAATTCACTTCCCGGGGTGAAGAAACACTTTTTGTGACCTCAGAGTGAGTAAATTGGCCAATTTCATACACTTTTAACCATTCCACAAATCTTGTGTTCAGGGCCTCTGGAAGCATGAAAATCACTTCACACATGCTAATTTTGGCTCTAAAACTAATGATCCACCTACAAATGTGAACTGACGTTCAAAAATAAAACATTTGAAACTGGACCATTTTTCACCTTTCTGAAGCATGACGTAATGGGGGGTTGTTATCTCTTTTGTCAAAAATCAGCCGTTTTTGCTTTAACATTAAATGCCTCCAAATAGTATTTAATTCCCTTCCTGGGGTGAAGAAACACTTTTTGAGACCTCAGAGTGAGTAAATTGGCCATTTTCATGCACTTTTAACCATTCCACATATCTTGTGTTTAGGGCCTCTGGAAGCATGAAAATCACTTTAAACGTGCTAATTTTAGCTCTAAAACTAATGATCCACCTACAAATGTGAACTGACGTTAAAAAATTAAAACATTTGAAAATAGACCATTTTTCACCTTTCTGAAGCATGACGTAATGGGGGGGTGTTATCTCTTTGTCAAAAATCAGCAGTTTTTGCTTGAACATTAAATGCCTCCAAGTGGTATTTAATTCACTTCCCGCGGTGAAGAAACACTTTTTGAGACCTCAGAGTGAGTAAATTGGCCATTTTCATGCACGTTTAACCATTCTACATATCCTGTGTTTAGGGCCCTGGAAGCATGAAAATCACTTTAAACAGGCTAATTTTAGCTCTAAAACTGATGATCCACCTACAAATGTGAACTGACGTTCAAAAATAAAACATTTGAAAATAGACCATTTTTCACCTTTCAGAAGCATGACGTAATGGGGGGTGTTATCTCTTTTGTAAAAAATCAGTCGTTTTTGCTTGAACATTAAATGCCTCCAAATGGTATTTAAATCACTTCCCGGGGTGAAGAAACACTTTTTGAGACCTCAGAGTGAGTAAATTGGCCATTTTCTCGCACTTTTAACCATTCCACAAATCTTGTGTTTAGGGCCTCTGGAAGCATGAAAATCACTTTACACAAGCTAATTTTAGCTCTAAAACTGATGATCCACCTACAAACGTGATCTGACGTTCAAAAATAAAACATTTGAAAATAGACCATTTTTCACCTTTCTGAAGCATGACGTAATGGGGGGGTGGTATCTCTTTTGTCAAAAATCAGCTGTTTTTGCTTGAACATTAAATGCCTCCAAATGGTATTTAAATCACTTCCCGGTGTGAAGAAACACTTTTTGAGACCTCAGAGTGAGTAAATTGGCCATTTTCTCACACTTTTAACCATTCCACAAATCTTGTGTTTAGGGCCTCTGGAAGCATGAAAATCACTTTACGCAAGCTAATTTTAGCTCTAAAACTGATGATCCACCTACAAATGTGAACTGACGTTCAAAAATAAAACATTTGAAACTGGACCATTTTTCCCCTTCCTGAAGCATGACGTAATGGGGTGGAGTTATCTCTTTTGGCAAAAATCAGCTGTTTTTGCTTGAACATTAAATGCCTCCAAATGGAAATTTAATTCCCTTCCCGGGGTGAAGAAACACTTTTTGAGACCTCAGAGTGAGTAAATTGGCCATATTCATGCACTTTTGACCATTCCACAAATCTTGTGTTTAGGGCCCCTGGAAGCATGAAAATCACTTTAAACGTGCTAATTTTAGCTCAAAAACTGATGATCCACCTACAAATGTGAACTGACGTTCATAAATAAAACATTTCAAAATGGACCATTTTTCACCTTTCAGAAGCATGACGTAATGGGGGGGGGGTGTTATCTCTTTGTCAAAAATCAGCCGTTTTTGCTTGAACATTAAATGCCTCCAAATGGTATTTAATTCACTTCCCAGGGTGAAGAAACACTTTTTGCGACCTCAGAGTGAGTAAATTGGCCAATTTCATACACTTTTAACCATTCCACAAATCTTGTGTTCAGGGCCTCTGGAAGCATGAAAATCACTTCACACATGCTAATTTTGGCTCTAAAACTAATGATCCACCTACAAATGTGAACTGACGTTCAAAAATAAAACATTTGAAACTGGACCATTTTTCACCTTTCTGAAGCATGACGTAATGGGGGGGGTGTTATCTCTTTTGTAAAAAATCAGCCGTTTTTGCTTTAACATTAAATGCCTCCAAATAGTATTTAATTCCCTTCCCGGGGTGAAGAAACACTTTTTGAGACCTCAGAGTGAGTAAATTGGCCATTTTCATGCACTTTTAACCATTCCACAAATCTTGTGTTTAGGGCCTCTGGAAGCATGAAAATCACTTTAAACGTGCTAATTTTAGCTCTAAAACTGATGATCCACCTACAAATGTGAACTGACGTTCAAAAATAAAACATTTGAAACTGGACATATTTTTCCCCTTTCTGAAGCATGACGTAATGGGGTGGAGTTATCTCTTTTGGCAAAAATCAGCCGTTTTTGCTTGAACATTAAATGCCTCCAAATGGAAATTTAATTCCCTTCCCGGGGTGAAGAAACACTTTTTGAAACCTCAGAGTGAGTAAATTGGCCATATTCATGCACTTTTGACCATTCCACAAATCTTGTGTTTAGGGCCCCTGGAAGCATGAAAATCACTTTAAACGTGCTAATTTTAGCTCTAAAACTGATGATCCACCTACAAATGTGAACTGACGTTCATAAATAAAACATTTCAAAATGGACCATTTTTCACCTTTCAGAAGCATGACGTAATGGGGGGGGGGTGTTATCTCTTTGTCAAAAATCAGCCGTTTTTGCTTGAACATTAAATGCCTCCAAATGGTATTTAATTCACTTCCCGGGGTGAAGAAACACTTTTTGCGACCTCAGAGTGAGTAAATTGGCCAATTTCATACACTTTTAACCATTTCACAAATCTTGTGTTCAGGGCCTCTGGAAGCATGAAAATCACTTCACACATGCTAATTTTGGCTCTAAAACTAATGATCCACCTACAAATGTGAACTGACGTTCAAAAATAAAACATTTGAAACTGGACCATTTTTCACCTTTCTGAAGCATGACGTAATGGGGGGGTGTTATCTCTTTTGTAAAAAATCCGCCGTTTTTGCTTTAACATTAAATGCCTCCAAATAGTATTTAATTCCCTTCCTGGGGTGAAGAAACACTTTTTGAGACCTCAGAGTGAGTAAATTGGCCATTTTCATGCACTTTTAACCATTCCACAAATCTTGTGTTTAGGGCCTCTGGAAGCATGAAAATCACTTTAAACGTGCTAATTTTAGCTCTAAAACTGATGATCCACCTACAAATGTGAACTGACGTTCAAAAATAAAACATTTGAAAATAGACCATTTTTCACCTTTCTGAAGTATGACGTAATGGGGTGGTGTTATCTCTTTTGGCAAAAATCAGCCGTTTTTGCTTGAACATTAAATGCCTCAAATGGTATTTAATTCCCTTCCCGGGGTGAAGAAACACTTTTTGAGACATCAGAGTGAGTAAATTGGCCATATTCATCCATTTTTAACCATTTCACAAATCTTGTGTTTAGGGCCTCTGGAAGCATGAAAATCACTTTAAACGTGCTAATTTTAGCTCTAAAACTGATGATCCACCTACAAATGTGAACTGACGTTACAAAATTAAAACATTTGAAAATAGACCATTTTTCACCTTTCTGAAGCATGACGTAATGGGGTGGTTTTATCTCTTTTGGCAAAAATCAGCCGTTTTTGCTTGAACATTAAATGCCTCCAAATGGTATTTAATTCCCTTCCCGGGGTGAATAAACACTTTTTGAGACCTCAGAGTGAGTAAATTGGCCATTTTCATGCACTTTTAACCATTCCACATATCTTGTGTGTAGGGCCTCTGGAAGCATGAAAATCACTTTAAACGTGCTAATTTTAGCTCTAAAACTAATGATCCACCTACAAATGTGAACTGACGTTAAAAAACTTAAAACATTTGAAAATAGACCATTTTTCTACCTTTCTGAAGCATGACGTAATGGGGGGGGGTGTTATCTCTTTTGTCAAAAATCAGCCGTTTTTGCTTGAACATTAAATGCCTCCAAATGGTATTTAAATCACTTCCCGGGGTGAAGAAACACTTTTTGAGACCTCAGAGTGAGTAAATTGGCCATTTTCTCGCACTTTTAACCATTCCACAAATCTTGTGTTTAGGGCCTCTGGAAGCATGAAAATCACTTCACACATGCTAATTTTAGCTCTAAAACTAATGATCCACCTACAAATGTGAACTAACGTTTAAAAATAAAACATTTGAAACTGGACCATTTTTCACCTTTCTGAAGCATGACGTAATGGGGGGGGTGTTATCTCTTTTGTAAAAAATCAGCCGTTTTTGCTTTAACATTAAATGCCTCCAAATACTATTTAATTCCCTTCTCGGGGTGAAGAAACACTTTTGAGACCTCAGAGTGAGTAAATTGGCCATTTTCATGCACGTTTAACCATTCCACATATCTTGTGTTTAGGGCCCCTGGAAGCATGAAAATCACTTAAAACATGCTAATTTTAGCTCTAAAACTGATGATCCACCTACAAATGTGATCTGACGTTCAAAAATAAAACATTTGAAAATAGACCATTTTTCACCTTTCTGAAGCATGACGTAATGGGGGGGTGGTATCTCTTTTGTAAAAAATCAGCTGTTTTTGCTTGAACATTAAATGCCTCCAAATGGTATTTAAATCACTTCCCGGGGTGAAAAAACACTTTTTGAGACCTCAGAGTGAGTAAATTGGCCATTTTCTCACACTTTTAACCATTCCACAAATCTTGTGTTTAGGGCCTCTGGAAGCATGAAAATCACTTAACGCAAGCTAATTTTAGCTCTAAAACTGATGATCCACCTACAAATGTGAACTGACGTTCAAAAATAAAACATTTGAAACTGGACCATTTTTCCCCTTTCTGAAGCATGATGTAATGGGGTGGTGTTATCTCTTTTGGCAAAAATCAGCCGTTTTTGCTTGAACATTAAATGCCTCCAAATGGAAATTTAATTCCCTTCCCGGGGTGAAGAAACACTTTTTGACACCTCAGAGTGACATTCATGCACTTTTAACCATTCCACAAATCTTGTGTTAGGGCCCCTGGAAGCATGAAAATCACTTTAAACGTGCTAATTTTAGCTCTAAAACTGATGATCCACCTACAAATGTGAACTGACGTTCATAAATAAAACATTTCAAAATGGACCATTTTTCACCTTTCAGAAGTATGACGTAATGGGGGGGTGTTATCTCTTTGTCAAAAATCAGCCGTTTTTGCTTGAACATTAAATGCCTCCAAATGGTATTTAATTCACTTCCCGGGGTGAAGAAACACTTTTTGAGACCTCAGAGTGAGTAAATTGACCATTTTCATGCACTTTTAACCATTCCACATATCTTGTGTTTAGGGCCTCTGGAAGCATGAAAATCACTTTAAACGTGCTAATTTTAGCTCTAAAACTGATGATCCACCTACAAATGTGAACTGACGTTCAAAAATAAAACATTTGAAACTGGACCATTTTTCACCTTTCTGAAGCATGACGTAATGGGGGGGGGTTATCTCTTTTGTCAAAAATCTGCCGTTTTTGCTTTAACATTAAATGCCTCCAAAAAGTATTTAATTCCCTTCCTGGGGTGAAGAAACACTTTTTGAGACCTCAGAGTGAGTAAATTGGCCATTTTCATGCACTTTTAACCATTCCACAAATCTTGTGTTTAGGGCCTCTGGAAGCATGAAAATCACTTTAAACGTGCTAATTTTAGCTCTAAAACTGATGATCCACCTACAAATGTGAACTGACGTTCAAAAATAAAACATTTGAAAATAGACCATTTTTCACCTTTCTGAAGTATGACGTAATGGGGTGGTGTTATCTCTTTTTGCAAAAATCAGCCGTTTTTGCTTGAACATTAAATGCCTCAAATGGTATTTAATTCCCTTCCCGGGGTGAAGAAAAACTTTTTGAGACCTCAGAGTGAGTAAATTGGCCATTTTCATGCACTTTTAACCATTCCACATATCTTCTGTATAGGGCCCCTGGAAGCATGAAAATCACTTTAAACATGCTAATTTTAGCTCTAAAACTGATGATCCACCTACAAATGTGAACTGACGTTCAAAAATAAAACATTTTAAAATGGACCATTTTTCACCGTTCTGAAGCATAACGTAATGGGGGGGTGTTATCTCTTTTGGCAAAAATCAGCCGTTTTTGCTTGAACATTAAATGCCTCCAAATGGTATTTAATTCCCTTCCCGGGGTGAATAAACACTTTTTGAGACCTCAGAGAGAGTAAATTGGCCATTTTCATGCACTTTTAACCATTCCACATATCTTGTGTTTAGGGCCTCTGGAAGCATGAAAATCACTTTAAACGTGCTAATTTTAGCTCTAAAACTAATGATCCACCTACAAATGTGAACTGACGTTAAAAAATTAAAACATTTGAAAATAGACCATTTTTCACCTTTCTGAAGCATGACGTAATGGGGGGGGGGTGTTATCTCTTTGTCAAAAATCAGCCGTTTTTGCTTGAACATTAAATGCCTCAAATGGTATTTAATTCCCTTCCCGGGGTGAAGAAACACTTTTTGAGACCTCAGAGTGAGTAAATTGGCCATTTTCTCGCACTTTTAACCATTCCACAAATCTTGTGTTTAGGGCCTCTGGAAGCATGAAAATCACTTTACACGAGCTAATTTTAGCTCTAAAACTGATGATCCACCTACAAATGTGATCTGACGTTCAAAAATAAAACATTTGAAAATAGACCATTTTTCACCTTTCTGAAGCATGACGTAATGGGGGGGGGGGGGGGTGGTATCTCTTTTGTCAAAAATCTGCTGTTTTTGCTTGAACATTAAATGCCCCCAAATGGTATTTAAATCACTTCCCGGCGTGAAGAAACACTTTTTGAGACCTCAGAGTGAGTAAATTGGCCATTTTCTCACACTTTTAACCATTCCACAAATCTTGTGTTTAGGGCCTCTGGAAGCATGAAAATCACTTTACGCAAGCTAATTTTAGCTCTAAAACTGATGATCCACCTACAAATGTGAACTGACGTTCAAAAATAAAACATTTGAAACTGGACCATTTTTCCCCTTTCTGAAGCATGACGTAATGGGGTGGTGTTATCTCTTTTGGCAAAAATGAGCCGTTTTTGCTTGAACATTAAATGCCTCCAAATGGAAATTTAATTCCCTTCCCGGGGTGAAGAAACACTTTTTGAGACCTCAGAGTGAGTAAATTGGCCATATTCATGCACTTTTAACCATTCCACAAATCTTGTGTTTAGGGCCCCTGGAAGCATGAAAATCACTTTAAACTTGCTAATTTTAGCTCTAAAACTGATGATCCACCTAAAAATGTGAACTGACGTTCATAAATAAAACATTTAAAAATGGACCATTTTTCACCTTTCAGAAGCATGACGTAATTGGGGGGGTGTTATCTCTTTGTCAAAAATCAGCCGTTTTTGCTTGAACATTAAATGCCTCCAAATGGTATTTAATTCACTTCCCGGGGTGAAGAAACACTTTTTGCGACCTCAGAGTGAGTAAATTGGCCATTTTCATGCACTTTTAACCATTCCACAAATCTTGTGTTTAGGGCCTCTGGAAGCATGAAAATCATTTTAAACGTGCTAATTTTAGCTCTAAAACTGATGATCCACCTACAAATGTGAACTGACGTTCAAAAATAAAACATTTGAAAATGGACCATTTTTCACCTTTCTGAATCATGACGTAATGGGGGGAGGTGTTATCTCTTCATCAAAAATCAGCCGTTTTTGCTTTAACATTAAATGCCTCCAAATAGTATTTAATTCCCTTCCCGGGGTGAAGAAACACTTTTTGAGACCTCAGAGTGAGTAAATTGGCCATTTTCATGCACGTTTAACCATTCCACATATCTTGCGTTTAGGGCCCCTGGAAGCATGAAAATCACTTTAAACATGCTAACTTTAGCTCTAAAACTGATGATCCACCTACAAATGTGAACTGAGGTTAAAAAATTAAAACATTTGAAAATGGACCATTTTTCACCTTTCTGAAGCATGACGTAATGGGGGGGTGTTATCTCTTTGTCAAAAATCAGCCGTTTTTGCTTGAACATTAAATGCCTTCAAATGGTATTTAATTCCCTTCCCGGGGTGAAGAAACACTTTTTGAGACGTCAGAGTGAGTAAATTGGCCATTTTCATGCACTTTTAACCATTCCACATATCTTGTGTTTAGGGCCTCTGGAAGCATGAAAATCACTTTAAACGTGCTAATTTTAGCTCTAAAACTAATGATCCACCTACAAATGTGAACTGACGTTAAAAAATTAAAACATTTGAAAATAGACCATTTTTCACCTTTCTGAAGCATGACGTAATGGGGGGGTGTTATCTCTTTGTCAAAAATCAGCAGTTTTTGCTTGAACATTAAATGCCTCCAAGTGGTATTTAATTTACTTCCCGCGGTGAAGAAACACTTTTTGAGACCTCAGAGTGAGTAAATTGGCCATTTTCATGCACGTTTAACCATTCCACATATCCTGTGTTTAGGGCCCTGGAAGCATGAAAATCACTTTAAACAGGCTAATTTTAGCTCTAAAACTGATGATCCACCTACAAATGTGAACTGACGTTCAAAAATAAAACATTTGAAAATAGACAATTTTTCACCTTTCAGAAGCATGACGTAATGGGGGGTGTTATCTCTTTTGTCAAAAATCAGTCGTTTTTGCTTGAACATTAAATGCCTCCAAATGGTATTTAAATCACTTCCCGGGGTGAAGAAACACTTTTTGAGACCTCAGAGTGAGTAAATTGGCCATTTTCTCGCACTTTTAACCATTCCACAAATCTTGTGTTTAGGGCCTCTGGAAGCATGAAAATCACTTTACACAAGCTAATTTTAGCTCTAAAACTGATGATCCACCTACAAATGTGATCTGACGTTCAAAAATAAAACATTTGAAAATAGACCATTTTTCACCTTTCTGAAGCATGACGTAATGGGGGGGGTGGTATCTCTTTTGTCAAAAATCAGCTGTTTTTGCTTGAACATTAAATGCCTCCAAATGGTATTTAAATCACTTCCCGGGGTGAAAAAACACTTTTTGAGACCTCAGAGTGAGTAAATTGGCCATTTTCTCACACTTTTAACCATTCCACAAATCTTGTGTTTAGGGCCTCTGGAAGCATGAAAATCACTTTACGCAAGCTAATTTTAGCTCTAAAACTGATGATCCACCTACAAATGTGAACTGACGTTCAAAAATAAAACATTTGAAACTGGACCATTTTTCCCCTTTCTGAAGCATGATGTAATGGGGTGGTGTTATCTCTTTTGGCAAAAATCAGCCGTTTTTGCTTGAACATTAAATGCCTCCAAATGGAAATTTAATTCCCTTCCCGGGGTGAAGAAACACTTTTTGAGACCTCAGAGTGAGTAAATTGGCCATATTCATGCACTTTTAACCATTCCACAAATCTTGTGTTAGGGGCCCTGGAAGCATGAAAATCACTTTAAACGTGCTAATTTTAGCTCTAAAACTGATGATCCACCTACAAATGTGAACTGACGTTCATAAATAAAACATTTCAAAATGGACCATTTTTCACCTTTCAGAAGTATGACGTGATGGGGGGGTGTTATCTCTTTGTCAAAAATCAGCCGTTTTTGCTTGAACATTAAATGCCTCCAAATGGTATTTAATTCACTTCCCCGGGTGAAGAAACACTTTTTGCGACCTCAGAGTGAGTAAATTGGCCAATTTCATACACTTTTAACCATTCCACAGATCTTGTGTTCAGGGCCTCTGGAAACATGAAAATCACTTCACACATGCTAATTTTGGCTCTAAAACTAATGATGCAACTACAAATGTGAACTGACGTTCAAAAATAAAACATTTGAAACTGGACCATTTTTCACCTTTCTGAAGCATGACGTAATGGGGGGGTGTTATCTCTTTTGTAAAAAATCAGCCGTTTTTGCTTTAACATTAAATGCCTCCAAATAGTATTTAATTCCCTTCCTGGGGTGAAGAAACACTTTTTGAGACCTCAGAGTGAGTAAATTGGCCATTTTCATGCACTTTTAACCATTCCACAAATCTTGTGTTTAGGGCCTCTGGAAGCATGAAAATCACTTTAAACGTGCTAATTTTAGCTCTAAAACTGATGATCCACCTACAAATGTGAACTGACGTTCAAAAATAAAACATTTGAAAATAGACCATTTTTCACCTTTCTGAAGCATGACGTAATGGGGTGGTTTTATCTCTTTTGGCAAAAATCAGCCGTTTTTGCTTGAACATTAAATGCCTCCAAATGGTATTTAATTCCCTTCCCGGGGTGAATAAACACTTTTTGAGACCTCAGAGTGAGTAAATTGGCCATTTTCATGCACTTTTAACCATTCCACATATCTTGTGTGTAGGGCCTCTGGAAGCATGAAAATCACTTTAAACGTGCTAATTTTAGCTCTAAAACTAATGATCCACCTACAAATGTGAACTGACGTTAAAAAACTTAAAACATTTGAAAATAGACCATTTTTCTACCTTTCTGAAGCATGACGTAATGGGGGGGGGGTGTTATCTCTTTTGTCAAAAATCAGCCGTTTTTGCTTGAACATTAAATGCCTCCAAATGGTATTTAAATCACTTCCCGGGGTGAAAAAACACTTTTTGAGACCTCAGAGTGAGTAAATTGGCCATTTTCTCACACTTTTAACCATTCCACAAATCTTGTGTTTAGGGCCTCTGGAAGCATGAAAATCACTTTACGCAAGCTAATTTTAGCTCTAAAACTGATGATCCACCTACAAATGTGAACTGACGTTCAAAAATAAAACATTTGAAACTGGACCATTTTTCCCCTTTCTGAAGCATGATGTAATGGGGTGGTGTTATCTCTTTTGGCAAAAATCAGCCGTTTTTGCTTGAACATTAAATGCCTCCAAATGGAAATTTAATTCCCTTCCCGGGGTGAAGAAACACTTTTTGACACCTCAGAGTGAGTAAATTGGCCATATTCATGCACTTTTAACCATTCCACAAATCTTGTGTTAGGGCCCCTGGAAGCATGAAAATCACTTTAAACGTGCTAATTTTAGCTCTAAAACTGATGATCCACCTACAAATGTGAACTGACGTTCATAAATAAAACATTTCAAAATGGACCATTTTTCACCTTTCAGAAGTATGACGTAATGGGGGGGTGTTATCTCTTTGTCAAAAATCAGCCGTTTTTGCTTGAACATTAAATGCCTCCAAATGGTATTTAATTCACTTCCCGGGGTGAAGAAACACTTTTTGCGACCTCAGAGTGAGTAAATTGGCCAATTTCATACACTTTTAACCATTCCACAGATCTTGTGTTCAGGGCCTCTGGAAACATGAAAATCACTTCACACATGCTAATTTTGGCTCTAAAACTAATGATCCAACTACAAATGTGAACTGACGTTCAAAAATAAAACATTTGAAACTGGACAATTTTTCACCTTTCTGAAGCATGACGTAATGGGGGGGGGTTATCTCTTTTGTCAAAAATCTGCCGTTTTTGCTTTAACATTAAATGCCTCCAAAAAGTATTTAATTCCCTTCCTGGGGTGAAAAAACACTTTTTGAGACCTCAGAGTGAGTAAATTGGCCATTTTCATGCACTTTTAACCATTCCACAAATCTTGTGTTTAGGGCCTCTGGAAGCATGAAAATCACTTTAAACGTGCTAATTTTAGCTCTAAAACTGATGATCCACCTACAAATGTGAACTGACGTTCAAAAATAAAACATTTGAAAATAGACCATTTTTCACCTTTCTGAAGTATGACGTAATGGGGTGGTGTTATCTCTTTTGGCAAAAATCTGCCGTTTTTGCTTGAACATTAAATGCCTCAAATGGTATTTAATTCCCTTCCCGGGGTGAAGAAAAACTTTTTGAGACCTCAGAGTGAGTAAATTGGCCATTTTCATGCACTTTTAACCATTCCACATATCTTCTGTTTAGGGCCCCTGGAAGCATGAAAATCACTTTAAACATGCTAATTTTAGCTCTAAAACTGATGATCCACCTACAAATGTGAACTGACGTTCAAAAATAAAACATTTTAAAATGGACCATTTTTCACCGTTCTGAAGCATAACGTAATGGGGGGGTGTTATCTCTTTTGGCAAAAATCAGCCGTTTTTGCTTGAACATTAAATGCCTCCAAATGGTATTTAATTCCCTTCCCGGGGTGAATAAACACTTTTTGAGACCTCAGAGAGAGTAAATTGGCCATTTTCATGCACTTTTAACCATTCCACATATCTTGTGTTTAGGGCCTCTGGAAGCATGAAAATCACTTTAAACGTGCTAATTTTAGCTCTAAAACTAATGATCCACCTACAAATGTGAACTGACGTTAAAAAATTAAAACATTTGAAAATAGACCAATTTTCACCTTTCTGAAGCATGACGTAATGGGGGGGGGGTGTTATCTCTTTGTCAAAAATCAGCCGTTTTTGCTTGAACATTAAATGCCTCAAATGGTATTTAATTCCCTTCCCGGGGTGAAGAAACACTTTTTGAGACCTCAGAGTGAGTAAATTGGCCATTTTCTCGCACTTTTAACCATTCCACAAATCTTGTGTTTAGGGCCTCTGGAAGCATGAAAATCACTTTACACGAGCTAATTTTAGCTCTAAAACTGATGATCCACCTACAAATGTGATCTGACGTTCAAAAATAAAACATTTGAAAATAGACCATTTTTCACCTTTCTGAAGCATGACGTAATGGGGGGAGGGGGGTGGTATCTCTTTTGTCAAAAATCTGCTGTTTTTGCTTGAACATTAAATGCCCCCAAATGGTATTTAAATCACTTCCCGGCGTGAAGAAACACTTTTTGAGACCTCAGAGTGAGTAAATTGGCCATTTTCTCACACTTTTAACCATTCCACAAATCTTGTGTTTAGGGCCTCTGGAAGCATGAAAATCACTTTACGCAAGCTAATTTTAGCTCTAAAACTGATGATCCACCTACAAATGTGAACTGACGTTCAAAAATAAAACATTTGAAACTGGACCATTTTTCCCCTTTCTGAAGCATGACGTAATGGGGTGGTGTTATCTCTTTTGGCAAAAATGAGCCGTTTTTGCTTGAACATTAAATGCCTCCAAATGGAAATTTAATTCCCTTCCCGGGGTGAAGAAACACTTTTTGAGACCTCAGAGTGAGTAAATTGGCCATATTCATGCACTTTTAACCATTCCACAAATCTTGTGTTTAGGGCCCCTGGAAGCATGAAAATCACTTTAAACTTGCTAATTTTAGCTCTAAAACTGATGATCCACCTAAAAATGTGAACTGACGTTCATAAATAAAACATTTAAAAATGGACCATTTTTCACCTTTCAGAAGCATGACGTAATTGGGGGGGTGTTATCTCTTTGTCAAAAATCAGCCGTTTTTGCTTGAACATTAAATGCCTCCAAATGGTATTTAATTCACTTCCCGGGGTGAAGAAACACTTTTTGCGACCTCAGAGTGAGTAAATTGGCCATTTTCATGCACTTTTAACCATTCCACAAATCTTGTGTTTAGGGCCTCTGGAAGCATGAAAATCATTTTAAACGTGCTAATTTTAGCTCTAAAACTGATGATCCACCTACAAATGTGAACTGACGTTCAAAAATAAAACATTTGAAAATGGACCATTTTTCACCTTTCTGAATCATGACGTAATGGGGGGAGGTGTTATCTCTTCATCAAAAATCAGCCGTTTTTGCTTTAACATTAAATGCCTCCAAATAGTATTTAATTCCCTTCCCGGGGTGAAGAAACACTTTTTGAGACCTCAGAGTGAGTAAATTGGCCATTTTCATGCACGTTTAACCATTCCACATATCTTGCGTTTAGGGCCCCTGGAAGCATGAAAATCACTTTAAACATGCTAACTTTAGCTCTAAAACTGATGATCCACCTACAAATGTGAACTGAGGTTAAAAAATTAAAACATTTGAAAATGGACCATTTTTCACCTTTCTGAAGCATGACGTAATGGGGGGGGCGTTATCTCTTTGTCAAAAATCAGCCGTTTTTGCTTGAACATTAAATGCCTTCAAATGGTATTTAATTCCCTTCCTGGGGTGAAGAAACACTTTTTGAGACCTCAGAGTGAGTAAATTGGCCATTTTCATGCACTTTTAACCATTCCACAAATCTTGTGTTTAGGGCCTCTGGAAGCATGAAAATCACTTTAAACGTGCTAATTTTAGCTCTAAAACTGATGATCCACCTACAAATGTGAACTGACGTTCAAAAATAAAACATTTGAAAATAGACCATTTTTCACCTTTCTGAAGCATGACGTAATGGGGTGGTTTTATCTCTTTTGGCAAAAATCAGCCGTTTTTGCTTGAACATTAAATGCCTCCAAATGGTATTTAATTCCCTTCCCGGGGTGAATAAACACTTTTTGAGACCTCAGAGTGAGTAAATTGGCCATTTTCATGCACTTTTAACCATTCCACATATCTTGTGTGTAGGGCCTCTGGAAGCATGAAAATCACTTTAAACGTGCTAATTTTAGCTCTAAAACTAATGATCCACCTACAAATGTGAACTGACGTTAAAAAACTTAAAACATTTGAAAATAGACCATTTTTCTACCTTTCTGAAGCATGACGTAATGGGGGGGGGTGTTATCTCTTTTGTCAAAAATCAGCCGTTTTTGCTTGAACATTAAATGCCTCCAAATGGTATTTAAATCACTTCCCGGGGTGAAAAAACACTTTTTGAGACCTCAGAGTGAGTAAATTGGCCATTTTCTCACACTTTTAACCATTCCACAAATCTTGTGTTTAGGGCCTCTGGAAGCATGAAAATCACTTTACGCAAGCTAATTTTAGCTCTAAAACTGATGATCCACCTACAAATGTGAACTGACGTTCAAAAATAAAACATTTGAAACTGGACCATTTTTCCCCTTTCTGAAGCATGATGTAATGGGGTGGTGTTATCTCTTTTGGCAAAAATCAGCCGTTTTTGCTTGAACATTAAATGCCTCCAAATGGAAATTTAATTCCCTTCCCGGGGTGAAGAAACACTTTTTGACACCTCAGAGTGAGTAAATTGGCCATATTCATGCACTTTTAACCATTCCACAAATCTTGTGTTAGGGCCCCTGGAAGCATGAAAATCACTTTAAACGTGCTAATTTTAGCTCTAAAACTGATGATCCACCTACAAATGTGAACTGACGTTCATAAATAAAACATTTCAAAATGGACCATTTTTCACCTTTCAGAAGTATGACGTAATGGGGGGGTGTTATCTCTTTGTCAAAAATCAGCCGTTTTTGCTTGAACATTAAATGCCTCCAAATGGTATTTAATTCACTTCCCGGGGTGAAGAAACACTTTTTGCGACCTCAGAGTGAGTAAATTGGCCAATTTCATACACTTTTAACCATTCCACAGATCTTGTGTTCAGGGCCTCTGGAAACATGAAAATCACTTCACACATGCTAATTTTGGCTCTAAAACTAATGATCCAACTACAAATGTGAACTGACGTTCAAAAATAAAACATTTGAAACTGGACCATTTTTCACCTTTCTGAAGCATGACGTAATGGGGGGGGGGGTTATCTCTTTTGTCAAAAATCTGCCGTTTTTGCTTTAACATTAAATGCCTCCAAAAAGTATTTAATTCCCTTCCTGGGGTGAAGAAACACTTTTTGAGACCTCAGAGTGAGTAAATTGGCCATTTTCATGCACTTTTAACCATTCCACAAATCTTGTGTTTAGGGCCTCTGGAAGCATGAAAATCACTTTAAACGTGCTAATTTTAGCTCTAAAACTGATGATCCACCTACAAATGTGAACTGACGTTCAAAAATAAAACATTTGAAAATAGACCATTTTTCACCTTTCTGAAGTATGACGTAATGGGGTGGTGTTATCTCTTTTGGCAAAAATCAGCCGTTTTTGCTTGAACATTAAATGCCTCAAATGGTATTTAATTCCCTTCCCGGGGTGAAGAAAAACTTTTTGAGACCTCAGAGTGAGTAAATTGGCCATTTTCATGCACTTTTAACCATTCCACATATCTTCTGTTTAGGGCCCCTGGAAGCATGAAAATCACTTTAAACATGCTAATTTTAGCTCTAAAACTGATGATCCACCTACAAATGTGAACTGACGTTCAAAAATAAAACATTTTAAAATGGACCATTTTTCACCGTTCTGAAGCATAACGTAATGGGGGGGTGTTATCTCTTTTGGCAAAAATCAGCCGTTTTTGCTTGAACATTAAATGCCTCCAAATGGTATTTAATTCCCTTCCCGGGGTGAATAAACACTTTTTGAGACCTCAGAGAGAGTAAATTGGCCATTTTCATGCACTTTTAACCATTCCACATATCTTGTGTTTAGGGCCTCTGGAAGCATGAAAATCACTTTAAACGTGCTAATTTTAGCTCTAAAACTAATGATCCACCTACAAATGTGAACTGACGTTAAAAAATTAAAACATTTGAAAATAGACCATTTTTCACCTTTCTGAAGCATGACGTAATGGGGGGGGGGGTGGTATCTCTTTTGTCAAAAATCTGCTGTTTTTGCTTGAACATTAAATGCCCCCAAATGGTATTTAAATCACTTCCCGGCGTGAAGAAACACTTTTTGAGACCTCAGAGTGAGTAAATTGGCCATTTTCTCACACTTTTAACCATTCCACAAATCTTGTGTTTAGGGCCTCTGGAAGCATGAAAATCACTTTACGCAAGCTAATTTTAGCTCTAAAACTGATGATCCACCTACAAATGTGAACTGACGTTCAAAAATAAAACATTTGAAACTGGACCATTTTTCCCCTTTCTGAAGCATGACGTAATGGGGTGGTGTTATCTCTTTTGGCAAAAATGAGCCGTTTTTGCTTGAACATTAAATGCCTCCAAATGGAAATTTAATTCCCTTCCCGGGGTGAAGAAACACTTTTTGAGACCTCAGAGTGAGTAAATTGGCCATATTCATGCACTTTTAACCATTCCACAAATCTTGTGTTTAGGGCCCCTGGAAGCATGAAAATCACTTTAAACTTGCTAATTTTAGCTCTAAAACTGATGATCCACCTAAAAATGTGAACTGACGTTCATAAATAAAACATTTAAAAATGGACCATTTTTCACCTTTCAGAAGCATGACGTAATTGGGGGGGTGTTATCTCTTTGTCAAAAATCAGCCGTTTTTGCTTGAACATTAAATGCCTCCAAATGGTATTTAATTCACTTCCCGGGGTGAAGAAACACTTTTTGCGACCTCAGAGTGAGTAAATTGGCCATTTTCATGCACTTTTAACCATTCCACAAATCTTGTGTTTAGGGCCTCTGGAAGCATGAAAATCATTTTAAACGTGCTAATTTTAGCTCTAAAACTGATGATCCACCTACAAATGTGAACTGACGTTCAAAAATAAAACATTTGAAAATGGACCATTTTTCACCTTTCTGAATCATGACGTAATGGGGGGAGGTGTTATCTCTTCATCAAAAATCAGCCGTTTTTGCTTTAACATTAAATGCCTCCAAATAGTATTTAATTCCCTTCCCGGGGTGAAGAAACACTTTTTGAGACCTCAGAGTGAGTAAATTGGCCATTTTCATGCACGTTTAACCATTCCACATATCTTGCGTTTAGGGCCCCTGGAAGCATGAAAATCACTTTAAACATGCTAACTTTAGCTCTAAAACTGATGATCCACCTACAAATGTGAACTGAGGTTAAAAAATTAAAACATTTGAAAATGGACCATTTTTCACCTTTCTGAAGCATGACGTAATGGGGGGGCGTTATCTCTTTGTCAAAAATCAGCCGTTTTTGCTTGAACATTAAATGCCTTCAAATGGTATTTAATTCCCTTCCCGGGGTGAAGAAACACTTTTTGAGACCTCAGAGTGAGTAAATTGGCCATTTTCATGCACTTTTAACCATTCCACATATCTTGTGTTTAGGGCCTCTGGAAGCATGAAAATCACTTTAAACGTGCTAATTTTAGCTCTAAAACTAATGATCCACCTACAAATGTGAACTGACGTTAAAAAATTAAAACATTTGAAAATAGACCATTTTTCACCTTTCTGAAGCATGACGTAATGGGGGGGTGTTATCTCTTTGTCAAAAATCTGCAGTTTTTGCTTGAACATTAAATGCCTCCAAGTGGTATTTAATTTACTTCCCGCGGTGAAGAAACACTTTTTGAGACCTCAGAGTGAGTAAATTGGCCATTTTCATGCACGTTTAACCATTCCACATATCCTGTGTTTAGGGCCCTGGAAGCATGAAAATCACTTTCAACAGGCTAATTTTAGCTCTAAAACTGATGATCCACCTACAAATGTGAACTGACGTTCAAAAATAAAACATTTGAAAATAGACCATTTTTCACCTTTCAGAAGCATGACGTAATGGGGGGTGTTATCTCTTTTGTCAAAAATCAGTCGTTTTTGCTTGAACATTAAATGACTCCAAATGGTATTTAAATCACTTCCCGGGGTGAAGAAACACTTTTTGAGACCTCAGAGTGAGTAAATTGGCCATTTTCTCGCACTTTTAACCATTCCACAAATCTTGTGTTTAGGGCCTCTGGAAGCATGAAAATCACTTTACACAAGCTAATTTTAGCTCTAAAACTGATGATCCACCTACAAATGTGATCTGACGTTCAAAAATAAAACATTTGAAAATAGACCATTTTTCACCTTTCTGAAGCATGACGTAATGGGGGGGGTGGTATCTCTTTTGTCAAAAATCAGCTGTTTTTGCTTGAACATTAAATGCCTCCAAATGGTATTTAAATCACTTCCCGGGGTGAAAAAACACTTTTTGAGACCTCAGAGTGAGTAAATTGGCCATTTTCTCACACTTTTAACCATTCCACAAATCTTGTGTTTAGGGCCTCTGGAAGCATGAAAATCACTTTACGCAAGCTAATTTTAGCTCTGAAACTGATGATCCACCTACAAATGTGAACTGACGTTCAAAAATAAAACATTTGAAACTGGACCATTTTTCCCCTTTCTGAAGCATGATGTAATGGGGTGGTGTTATCTCTTTTGGCAAAAATCAGCCGTTTTTGCTTGAACATTAAATGCCTCCAAATGGAAATTTAATTCCCTTCCCGGGGTGAAGAAACACTTTTTGAGACCTCAGAGTGAGTAAATTGGCCATATTCATGCACTTTTAACCATTCCACAAATCTTGTGTTAGGGCCCCTGGAAGCATGAAAATCACTTTAAACGTGCTAATTTTAGCTCTAAAACTGATGATCCACCTACAAATGTGAACTGACGTTCATAAATAAAACATTTCAAAATGGACCATTTTTCACCTTTCAGAAGTATGACGTAATGGGGGGGTGTTATCTCTTTGTCAAAAATCAGCCGTTTTTGCTTGAACATTAAATGCCTCCAAATGGTATTTAATTCACTTCCCGGGGTGAAGAAACACTTTTTGCGACCTCAGAGTGAGTAAATTGGCCAATTTCATACACTTTTAACCATTCCACAGATCTTGTGTTCAGGGCCTCTGGAAACATGAAAATCACTTCACACATGCTAATTTTGGCTCTAAAACTAATGATCCAACTACAAATGTGAACTGACGTTCAAAAATAAAACATTTGAAACTGGACCATTTTTCACCTTTCTGAAGCATGACGTAATGGGGGGGGGTTATCTCTTTTGTCAAAAATCTGCCGTTTTTGCTTTAACATTAAATGCCTCCACATAGTATTTAATTCCCTTCCTGGGGTGAAGAAACACTTTTTGAGACCTCAGAGTGAGTAAATTGGCCATTTTCATGCACTTTTAACCATTCCACAAATCTTGTGTTTAGGGCCTCTGGAAGCATGAAAATCACTTTAAACGTGCTAATTTTAGCTCTAAAACTGATGATCCACCTACAAATGTGAACTGACGTTCAAAAATAAAACATTTGAAAATAGACCATTTTTCACCTTTCTGAAGTATGACGTAATGGGGTGGTGTTATCTCTTTTGGCAAAAATCAGCCGTTTTTGCTTGAACATTAAATGCCTCAAATGGTATTTAATTCCCTTCCCGGGGTGAAGAAAAACTTTTTGAGACCTCAGAGTGAGTAAATTGGTCATTTTCATGCACTTTTAACCATTCCACATATCTTCTGTTTAGGGCCCCTGGAAGCATGAAAATCACTTTAAACATGCTAATTTTAGCTCTAAAACTGATGATCCACCTACAAATGTGAACTGACGTTCAAAAATAAAACATTTTAAAATGGACCATTTTTCACCGTTCTGAAGCATAACGTAATGGGGGGGTGTTATCTCTTTTGGCAAAAATCAGCCGTTTTTGCTTGAACATTAAATGCCTCCAAATGGTATTTAATTCCCTTCCCGGGGTGAATAAACACTTTTTGAGACCTCAGAGAGAGTAAATTGGCCATTTTCATGCACTTTTAACCATTCCACATATCTTGTGTTTAGGGCCTCTGGAAGCATGAAAATCACTTTAAACGTGCTAATTTTAGCTCTAAAACTAATGATCCACCTACAAATGTGAACTGACGTTAAAAAATTAAAACATTTGAAAATAGACCATTTTTCACCTTTCTGAAGCATGACGTAATGGGGGGGGGGTGTTATCTCTTTGTCAAAAATCAGCCGTTTTTGCTTGAACATTAAATGCCTCAAATGGTATTTAATTCCCTTCCCGGGGTGAAGAAACACTTTTTGAGACCTCAGAGTGAGTAAATTGGCCATTTTCTCGCACTTTTAACCATTCCACAAATCTTGTGTTTAGGGCCTCTGGAAGCATGAAAATCACTTTACACGAGCTAATTTTAGCTCTAAAACTGCTGATCCACCTACAAATGGGATCTGACGTTCAAAAATAAAACATTTGAAAATAGACCATTTTTCACCTTTCTGAAGCATGACGTAATGGGGGGGGGGGGTGGTATCTCTTTTGTCAAAAATCTGCGGTTTTTGCTTGAACATTAAATGCCCCCAAATGGTATTTAAATCACTTCCCGGCGTGAAGAAACACTTTTTGAGACCTCAGAGTGAGTAAATTGGCAATTTTCTCACACTTTTAACCATTCCACAAATCTTGTGTTTTGGGCCTCTGGAAGCATGAAAATCACTTTACGCAAGCTAATTTTAGCTCTAAAACTGATGATCCACCTACAAATGTGAACTGACGTTCAAAAATAAAACATTTGAAACTGGACCATTTTTCCCCTTTCTGAAGCATGACGTAATGGGGTGGTGTTATCTCTTTTGGCAAAAATGAGCCGTTTTTGCTTGAACATTAAATGCCTCCAAATAGAAATTTAATTCCCTTCCCGGGGTGAAGAAACACTTTTTGAGACCTCAGAGTGAGTAAATTGGCCATATTCATGCACTTTTAACCATTCCACAAATCTTGTGTTTAGGGCCCCCAGAAGCATGAAAATCACTTTAAACTTGCTAATTTTAGCTCTAAAACTGATGATCCACCTAAAAATGTGAACTGACGTTCATAAATAAAACATTTAAAAATGGACCATTTTTCACCTTTCAGAAGCATGACGTAATTGGGGGGGTGTTATCTCTTTGTCAAAAATCAGCCGTTTTTGCTTGAACATTAAATGCCTCCAAATGGTATTTAAATCACTTCCCGGGGTGAAGAAACACTTTTTGAGACCTCAGAGTGAGTAAATTGGCCATTTTCTCGCACTTTTAACCATTCCACAAATCTTGTGTTTAGGGCCTCTGGAAGCATGAAAATCACTTTACACAAGCTAATTTTAGCTCTAAAACTGATGATCCACCTACAAATGTGATCTGACGTTCAAAAATAAAACATTTGAAAATAGACAATTTTTCACCTTTCTGAAGCATGACGTAATGGGGGGGGTGGTATCTCTTTTGTCAAAAATCAGCTGTTTTTGCTTGAACATTAAATGTCTCCAAATGGTATTTAAATCACTTCCCGGGGTGAAAAAACACTTTTTGAGACCTCAGAGTGAGTAAATTGGCCATTTTCTCACACTTTTAACCATTCCACAAATCTTGTGTTTAGGGCCTCTGGAAGCATGAAAATCACTTTACACGAGCTAATTTTAGCTCTAAAACTGATGATCCACCTACAAATGTGATCTGACGTTCAAAAATAAAACATTTAAAAATGGACCATTTTTCACCTTTCAGAAGCATGACGTAATTGGGGGGGTGTTATCTCTTTGTCAAAAATCAGCCGTTTTTGCTTGAACATTAAATGCCTCCAAATGGTATTTAATTCACTTCCCGGGGTGAAGAAACACTTTTTGCGACCTCAGAGTGAGTAAATTGGCAAATTTCATACACTTTTAACCATTCCACAAATCTTGTGTTCAGGGCCTCTGGAAGCATGAAAATCCCTTCACACATGCTAATTTTGGCTCTAAAACTAATGATCCACCTACAAATGTGAACTGACGTTCAAAAATAAAACATTTGAAACTGGACCATTTTTCACCTTTCTGAAGCATGACGTAATGGGGGGTTGATATCTCTTTTGTCAAAAATCAGCCGTTTTTGCTTTAACATTAAATGCCTCCAAATAGTATTTAATTCCCTTCCTGGGGTGAAGAAACACTTTTTGAGACCTCAGAGTGAGTAAATTGGCCATTTTCATGCACTTTTAACCATTCCACATATCTTGTGTTTAGGGCCTCTGGAAGCATGAAAATCACTTTAAACGTGCTAATTTTAGCTCTAAAACTAATGATCCACCTACAAATGTGAACTGACGTTAAAAAATTAAAACATTTGAAAATAGACCATTTTTCACCTTTCTGAAGCATGACGTAATGGGGGGGTGTTATCTCTTTGTCAAAAATCAGCAGTTTTTGCTTGAACATTAAATGCCTCCAAATGGTATTTAATTCACTTCCCGCGGTGAAGAAACACTTTTTGAGACCTCAGAGTGAGTAAATTGGCCATTTTCATGCACGTTTAACCATTCCACATATCCTGTGTTTAGGGCCCTGGAAGCATGAAAATCACTTTAAACAGGCTAATTTTAGCTCTAAAACTGATGATCCACCTACAAATGTGAACTGACGTTCAAAAATAAAACATTTGAAAATAGACCATTTTTCACCTTTCAGAAGCATGACGTAATGGGGGGTGTTATCTCTTTTGTCAAAAATCAGTCGTTTTTGCTTGAACATTAAATGCCTCCAAATGGTATTTAAATCACTTCCCGGGGTGAAGAAACACTTTTTGAGACCTCAGAGTGAGTAAATTGGCCATTTTCTCGCACTTTTAACCATTCCACAAATCTTGTGTTTAGGGCCTCTGGAAGCATGAAAATCACTTTACACAAGCTAATTTTAGCTCTAAAACCGATGATCCACCTACAAATGTGATCTGACGTTCAAAAATAAAACATTTGAAAATAGACCATTTTTCACCTTTCTGAAGCATGACGTAATGGGGGGGGGGTGGTATCTCTTTTGTCAAAAATCAGCTGTTTTTGCTTGAACATTAAATGCCTCCAAATGGTATTTAAATCACTTCCCGGTGTGAAGAAACACTTTTTGAGACCTCAGAGTGAGTAAATTGGCCATTTTCTCACACTTTTAACCATTCCACAAATCTTGTGTTTAGGGCCTCTGGAAGCATGAAAATCACTTTACGCAAGCTAATTTTAGCTCTAAAACTGATGATCCACCTACAAATGTGAACTGACGTTCAAAAATAAAACATTTGAAACTGGACCATTTTTCCCCTTTCTGAAGCATGACGTAATGGGGTGGAGTTATCTCTTTTGGCAAAAATCAGCTGTTTTTGCTTGAACATTAAATGCCTCCAAATGGAAATTTAATTCCCTTCCCGGGGTGAAGAAACACTTTTTGAGACCTCAGAGTGAGTAAATTGGCCAATTTCATGCACGTTTAACCATTCCACATATCTTGTGTTTAGGGCCCCTGGAAGCATGAAAATCACTTTAAACATGCTAATTTTAGCTCTAAAACTGATGATCCACCTACAAATGTGAACTGACGTTAAAAAATTAAAACATTTGAAAATGGACCATTTTTCACCTTTCTGAAGCATGACGTAATGGGGGGGGGGTTATCTCTTTTGTCAAAAATCTGCCGTTTTTGCTTTAACATTAAATGCCTCCAAATAGTATTTAATTCCCTTCCTGGGGTGAAGAAACACTTTTTGAGACCTCAGAGTGAGTAAATTGGCCATTTTCATGCACTTTTAACCATTCCACAAATCTTGTGTTTAGGGCCTCTGGAAGCATGAAAATCACTTTAAACGTGCTAATTTTAGCTCTAAAACTGATGATCCACCTACAAATGTGAACTGACGTTCAAAAATAAAACATTTGAAACTGGACATATTTTTCCCCTTTCTGAAGCATGACGTAATGGGGTGGAGTTATCTCTTTTGGCAAAAATCAGCCGTTTTTGCTTGAACATTAAATGCCTCCAAATGGAAATTTAATTCCCTTCCCGGGGTGAAGAAACACTTTTTGAAATCTCAGAGTGAGTAAATTGGCCATATTCATGCACTTTTGACCATTCCACAAATCTTGTGTTTAGGGCCCCTGGAAGCATGAAAATCACTTTAAACGTGCTAATTTTAGCTCTAAAACTGATGATCCACCTACAAATGTGAACTGACGTTCATAAATAAAACATTTCAAAATGGACCATTTTTCACCTTTCAGAAGCATGACGTAATGGGAGGGGGGTGTTATCTCTTTGTCAAAAATCAGCCGTTTTTGCTTGAACATTAAATGCCTCCAAATGGTATTTAATTCACTTCCCGGGGTGAAGAAACACTTTTTGCGACCTCAGAGTGAGTAAATTGGCCAATTTCATACACTTTTAACCATTTCACAAATCTTGTGTTCAGGGCCTCTGGAAGCATGAAAATCACTTCACACATGCTAATTTTGGCTCTAAAACTAATGATCCACCTACAAATGTGAACTGACGTTCAAAAATAAAACATTTGAAACTGGACCATTTTTCACCTTTCTGAAGCATGACGTAATGGGGGGGTGTTATCTCTTTTGTAAAAAATCAGCCGTTTTTGCTTTAACATTAAATGCCTCCAAATAGTATTTAATTCCCTTCCTGGGGTGAAGAAACACTTTTTGAGACCTCAGAGTGAGTAAATTGGCCATTTTCATGCACTTTTAACCATTCCACAAATCTTGTGTTTAGGGCCTCTGGAAGCATGAAAATCACTTTAAACGTGCTAATTTTAGCTCTAAAACTGATGATCCACCTACAAATGTGAACTGACGTTCAAAAATAAAACATTTGAAAATAGACCATTTTTCACCTTTCTGAAGTATGACGTAATGGGGTGGTGTTATCTCTTTTGGCAAAAATCAGCCGTTTTTGCTTGAACATTAAATGCCTCAAATGGTATTTAATTCCCTTCCCGGGGTGAAGAAACACTTTTTGAGACCTCAGAGTGAGTAAATTGGCCATATTCATCCACTTTTAACCATTCCACAAATCTTGTGTTTAGGGCCTCTGGAAGCATGAAAATCACTTTAAACGTGCTAATTTTAGCTCTAAAACTGATGATCCACCTACAAATGTGAACTGACGTTAAAAAATTAAAACATTTGAAAATAGACCATTTTTCACCTTTCTGAAGCATGACGTAATGGGGTGGTTTTATCTCTTTTGGCAAAAATCAGCCGTTTTTGCTTGAACATTAAATGCCTCCAAATGGTATTTAATTCCCTTCCCGGGGTGAATAAACACTTTTTGAGACCTCAGAGTGAGTAAATTGGCCATTTTCATGCACTTTTAACCATTCCACATATCTTGTGTGTAGGGCCTCTGGAAGCATGAAAATCACTTTAAACGTGCTCATTTTAGCTCTAAAACTAATGATCCACCTACAAATGTGAACTGACGTTAAAAAACTTAAAACATTTGAAAATAGACCATTTTTCTACCTTTCTGAAGCATGACGTAATGGGGGGGGGTGTTATCTCTTTTGTCAAAAATCAGCCGTTTTTGCTTGAACATTAAATGCCTCCAAATGGTATTTAAATCACTTCCCGGGGTGAAAAAACACTTTTTGAGACCTCAGAGTTAGCAAATTGGCCAATTTCATACACTTTTAACCATTCCACAAATCTTGTGTTTAGGGCCTCTGGAAGCATGAAAATCACTTTACACAAGCTAATTTTAGCTCTAAAACTGATGATCCACCTACAAATGTGAACTGACGTTCAAAAATAAAACATTTGAAAATGGACCATTTTTCACCTTTCTGAAGCATAACGTAATGGGGGGGTGTTATCTTTTTTGTCAAAAATCAGCCGTTTTTGCTTGAACATTAAATGCCTTCAAATGGTATTTAATTCCCTTCCCGGGGTGAAGAAACACTTTTTGAGACCTCAGAGTGAGTAAATTGGCCATATTCATGCACTTTTAACCATTCCACAAATCTTGTGTTTAGGGCCTCTGGAAGCATGAAAATCACTTTAAATGTGCTAATTTTAGCTCTAAAACTGATGATCCACCTACAAATGTGAACTGAAGTTAAAAAATTCAAACATTTTAAAATAGACCATTTTCACCTTTCTGAAGCATGACGTAATGGGGTGGTTTTATCTCTTTTGGCAAAAATCAGCCGTTTTTGCTTCAACATTAAATGCCTCCAAATGGTATTTAATTCCCTTCCCGGGGTGAATAAACACTTTTTGAGACCTCAGAGTGAGTAAATTGGCCATTTTCATGCACTTTTAACCATTCCACATATCTTGCGTTTAGGGCCTCTGGAAGCATGAAAATCACTTTAAACGTGCTAATTTTAGCTCTAAAACTAATGATCCACCTACAAATGTGAACTGACGTTAAAAAATTAAAACATTTGAAAATAGACCATTTTTCACCTTTCTGAAGCATGACGTAATGGGGGGGTGTTATCTCTTTGTCAAAAATCAGCAGTTTTTGCTTGAACATTAAATGCCTCCAAGTGGTATTTAATTCACTTCCCGCGGTGAAGAAACACTTTTTGAGACCTCAGAGTGAGTAAATTGGCCATTTTCATGCACGTTTAACCATTCCACATATCCTGTGTTTAGGGCCCTGGAAGCATGAAAATCACTTTAAACAGGCTAATTTTAGCTCTAAAACTGACGATCCACCTACAAATGTGAACTGACGTTCAAAAATAAAACATGTGAAAATAGACCATTTTTCACCTTTCAGAAGCATGACGTAATGGGGGGTGTTATCTCTTTTGTCAAAAATCAGTCGTTTTTGCTTGAACATTAAATGCCTCCAAATGGTATTTAAATCACTTCCCGGGGTGAAAAAACACTTTTTGAGACCTCAGAGTGAGTCAATTGGCCATTTTCTCACACTTTTAACCATTCCACAAATCTTGTGTTTAGGGCCTCTGGAAGCATGAAAATCACTTTACGCAAGCTAATTTTAGCTCTAAAACTGATGATCCACCTACAAATGTGAACTGACGTTCAAAAATAAAACATTTCAAAATGGACCATTTTTCACCTTTCTGAAGCATGATGTAATGGGGTGGTGTTATCTCTTTTGGCAAAAATCAGCCGTTTTTGCTTGAACATTAAATGCCTCCAAATGGAAATTTAATTCCCTTCCCGGGGTGAAGAAACACTTTTTGAGACCTCAGAGTGAGTAAATTGGCCATATTCATGCACTTTTAACCATTCCACAAATCTTGTGTTAGGGCCCCTGGAAGCATGAAAATCACTTTAAACGTGCTAATTTTAGCTCTAAAACTGATGATCCACCTACAAATGTGAACTGACGTTCATAAATAAAACATTTCAAAATGGACCATTTTTCACCTTTCTGAAGCATGACGTAATGGGGGTGTGTTATCTCTTTGTCAAAAATCAGCCGTTTTTGCTTGAACATTAAATGCCTCCAAATGGTATTTAATTCACTTCCCGGGGTGAAGAAACACTTTTTGCGACCTCAGAGTGAGTAAATTGGCCAATTTCATACACTTTTAACCATTCCACAGATCTTGTGTTCAGGGCCTCTGGAAACATGAAAATCACTTCACACATGCTAATTTTGGCTCTAAAACTAATGATCCAACTACAAATGTGAACTGACGTTCAAAAATAAAACATTTGAAACTGGACCATTTTTCACCTTTCTGAAGCATGACGTAATGGGGGGGGTTATCTCTTTTGTCAAAAATCTGCCGTTTTTGCTTTAACATTAAATGCCTCCAAATAGTATTTAATTCCCTTCCTGGGGTGAAGAAACACTTATTGAGACCTCAGAGTGAGTAAATTGGCCATTTTCATGCACTTTTAACCATTCCACAAATCTTGTGTTTAGGGCCTCTGGAAGCATGAAAATCACTTTAAACGTGCTAATTTTAGCTCTAAAACTGATGATCCACCTACAAATGTGAACTGACGTTCAAAAATAAAACATTTGAAAATAGACCATTTTTCACCTTTCTGAAGTATGACGTAATGGGGTGGTGTTATCTCTTTTGGCAAAAATCAGCCGTTTTTGCTTGAACATTAAATGCCTCAAATGGTATTTAATTCCCTTCCCGGGGTGAAGAAAAACTTTTGAGACCTGAGAGTGAGTAAATTGGCCATTTTCATGCACTTTTAACCATTCCACATATCTTCTGTTTAGGGCCCCTGGAAGCATGAAAATCACTTTAAACATGCTAATTTTAGCTCTAAAACTGATGATCCACCTACAAATGTGAACTGACGTTCAAAAATAAAACATTTTAAAATGGACCATTTTTCACCGTTCTGAAGCATAACGTAATGGGGGGGTGTTATCTCTTTTGGCAAAAATCAGCCGTTTTTGCTTGAACATTAAATGCCTCCAAATGGTATTTAATTCCCTTCCCGGGGTGAATAAACACTTTTTGAGACCTGAGAGTGAGTAAATTGGCCATTTTCATGCACTTTTAACCATTCCACATATCTTCTGTTTAGGGCCCCTGGAAGCATGAAAATCACTTTAAACATGCTAATTTTAGCTCTAAAACTGATGATCCACCTACAAATGTGAACTGACGTTCAAAAATAAAACATTTTAAAATGGACCATTTTTCACCGTTCTGAAGCATAACGTAATGGGGGGGTGTTATCTCTTTTGGCAAAAATCAGCCGTTTTTGCTTGAACATTAAATGCCTCCAAATGGTATTTAATTCCCTTCCCGGGGTGAATAAACACTTTTTGAGACCTCAGAGTGAGTAAATTGGCCATTTTCATGCACTTTTAACCATTCCAGATATCTTGTGTTTAGGGCCTCTGGAAGCATGAAAATCACTTTAAACGTGCTAATTTTAGCTCTAAAACTAATGATCCACCTACAAATGTGAACTGACGTTAAAAAATTAAAACATTTGAAAATAGACAATTTTTCACCTTTCTGAAGCATGACGTAATGGGGGGGGGGTGTTATCTCTTTGTCAAAAATCAGCCGTTTTTGCTTGAACATTAAATGCCTCAAATGGTATTTAATTCCCTTCCCGGGGTGAAGAAACACTTTTTGAGACCTCAGAGTGAGTAAATTGGCCATTTTCATGCACGTTTAACCATTCCACAAATCTTGTTGTGTAGGGCCTCTGGAAGCATGAAAATCACTTTACACAAGCTAATTTTAGCTCTAAAACTGATGATCCACCTACAAATGTGAACTGACGTTCAAAAATAAAACATTTGAAAATAGACAATTTTTCACCTTTCAGAAGCATGACGTAATGGGGGGTGTTATCTCTTTTGTCAAAAATCAGCCGTTTTTGCTTGAACATTAAATGCCTCCAAATGGTATTTAAATCACTTCCCGGGGTGAAAAAACACTTTTTGAGACCTCAGAGTGAGTAAATTGGCCATTTTCTTGCACTTTTAACCATTCCACAAATCTTGGGTTTAGGGCCTCTGGAAGCATGAAAATCACTTTACACAAGCTAATTTTTGCTCTAAAACTGATGATCCACCTACAAATGTGAACTGACGTTCAAAAATAAAACATTTGAAAATGGACCATTTTTCACCTTCCTGAAGCATAACGTAATGGGGGGGTGTTATCTTTTTTGTCAAAAATCAGTCGTTTTTGCTTGAACATTAAATGCCTTCAAATGGTATTTAATTCCCTTCCCGGGGTGAAGAAACATTTTTTGAGACCTCAGAGTGAGTAAATTGGCCATATTCATGCACTTTTAACCATTCCACAAATCTTGTGTTTAGGGCCTCTGGAAGCATGAAAATCACTTTAAACGTGCTAATTTTAGCTCTAAAACTGATGATCCACCTACAAATGTGAAGTGACGTTAAAAAATTAAAACATTTGAAAAGGGGCGACCGCTCGGTCCCCCCGAACGTATGGATGGGTGCCCCGAACCTCCCGGGAAACCAGTTTGGGCGGGGTGGGCGTAGCCCGGCTGGTATGCCCGAAGCGGCGTAGCCGGGGCGCGCCTTCCCCCGCCAGAGAGGGGTTGTCCTAGACACCTCGACGAAAGACCACGCCCCGTGGGCGTATCGGGGACGGGTACACGCCCTCCCGCAGAAGAATAAAGGAGCGGGAATACAGAAGATCGTCCTCTTGTTCCTCGGATCGGAAGGCTGCACCCACTCGTTGCTCGTGAGCCCTCGACGGAACAAGCAGCCATTTTGAACGTGGTAATCCTGTTTTTTCTCTTTCAGTTTCGACACAGATTTCAGGACCTCGTGGATCGACCAAAGGCGGAGGACTCGAAACCATGCCTAGCAAGAAAGCAGGAAAGGGTTCCGAGACTGAGAGGGTGTTACGCCTGTTGTCGAACCGGATGGCTTGTATGGACCGAAAGCTCGGTCAAGTCCAATCGCTCGGTAGAGGTTTGGCGGAGGTGAAGAAGCAATTGGCCGCATTGAACGACCCAGGTCAGCCGAAAAAGGTAATAGGCCCGGCATTGCCGGGAGTTGTCCCCGGTGTTAGAGGGAAGCAGGTCAAAGAGAGGGCGGTTTCGGGGGGGGTCCCGGTCCCAGAGGTACCCCTCATCACCCCCCTCGTACCGGCTGAGAACCCAGTTTTAGGCCAGCCGATCCCGGTGGTGATCACCCCGCCCGAGGATTGTGAGATGCCCCCAGAATTGGCCGCACAGTTGACGGCATGGCTCAAGACTAAGGTGGGGGGCACAGTGGCCCCGGGAGATCCGGCCAAAGAAGCCAGAGTATTAATAAAGCAGTTGCGGCAATCGAGAAATGTCGCAAAGGCGAGTGTTCCTCTTGTTCCCCCACAGGTGGCACCTGGAGTACCAGCAGCTGGTCAGGAAAAGTCGGCGGCAGCAACGGCCGATCAGGGTAAGCTCGCATTACCAGTGGCGGGGGAGGGCTCAATACCCTCAAGGCGGGAAAAGGTTGCACAGCACATTCTCATGGCCACGAAAGAGTTAATATGGGGAGACAAGTATGTCAACATGTTTTCATTGTTAACTGACCATCGCGAGATGGAGTATGCTAAAACGCAGAAAGATTTGTGGCACCCGAGTGTCTGGCGTGCCAAGATGGCCGAGTTCAGGGTGGACGTGACAGTGACGAACTGGGTTAAGGCCTTCTCTATATTTACCGCAGTTATGGGGGAACGTAAACCTGAGGTTATGACTGAGTTGGTTTGCTATCAGAATCGCATTATGGATTTTTATTCAATGTATGAGGGAGAAGAATGGAAAGGCTATGACATGAAGTTCCGTAAAGCAAAAGAATATGATTTTTCTTTGTCTTGGGATTGTTTGGACTCGGTGTCATGGCACAAGCAACTCCTGCCAGGGGCGACAGGTATGTCCTCGCCAGGCGGGAGCGGGTCCGGAGTGGTCCGCCAAAAGCCCGGGGTGCCCTTTCGAGCGGGCACAGGTGGGGGCTACCAGCCTAGAGTTGGCGGGAATGGCGGAAAAGGGGGGGTCTGTTGGGGCTTCAATCGAGGCAACTGTAACAGACCGCAGGGGACATGCAAGTTTAAGCATGTGTGTGCCGGCTGTGGGAATTCCTCACACCCGGAAAGTACATGTAGATCAAAAAATGGCGGGACGGGGGGAAAAGGTGGGTCTAAGCAGGAGTGAGGTAGACCTTTGTGACCGGTTGCCTACACCCGTTGATCTCATGGTTATGATTCCGTGGTTAAACAAATACCCTGATCATGTATCCGCTGGGGTCTTGAGGAAGGGATTCTTACATGGCTTCCACATCCCGGCGGGGGATTTTCGGGGGAACTCCTTTTGTAGAAACCAGTTATCGATACAGCACAACCCAGGCGTGGCAGAAAAGAAAATAGCAAAAGAAGTCAGTTTAGGGCGAGTGGCTGGCCCCTTTCATCGCCCGCCGGTGGCCGAGTTCATCTGTTCCCCGTTAGGGGTTGTCCCGAAGAAAGATCCAGGGGAGTTTAGACTCATACTTAACCTTTCTGCTCCTAGGGGTTCCTCGGTGAATGATGCCATTGACCCAGAAGTTTGTTCAGTACGATACGCATCGTTCGACGATGCCGTGGCCATGTTGAACCACCTAGGCCCTGGGGCGCTGATGGCGAAATGTGATATCGAATCAGCGTTCCGGTTGCTTCCGGTGCGCCCGCAGGATCAGCGCCTGCTAGGTTTTGTATTTCAGGGGAGTTATTACATGGATAAATGCATGCCCATGGGTTGCTCCATTTCTTGTGCATATTTTGAAATGTTTAGCTGTTTTTTGGAATGGGCATTCACCGAGGCTACAGGGCATAGACATGTTATGCATTATCTGGATGACTTCCTGTTCTTGGGGGCAGCCGGTGATACGAACTGCGCACAGGCGCTGTATGATTTCTGCATCCTCATGAGTGCATTTGGGGTCCCATTGGCACCAGGTAAGACGGTTGGACCATCTACTTCACTGGAGTTTCTGGGAATTGAACTCGATTCTGTGGAGGGGTGTTTCCGATTACCAATGGAAAAAGTGGTCAAGTTCCGGGCTTCCTTGATGCAATGCCTGAGTGGGGAGAAAGTGACCCTGCACCAGTTACAACAAACAGTGGGTCAGCTTAATTTTGCCTTGAGGGTGATGCCTATGGCCCGCCCCTTTTCGCGCTCTATCGCGCCAGCTATGGTAGGTCTCAAAGAGGGTCACCACCGTACGAGATTGTCAGGGGAGGTTCGCCAGGATATGCGTATTTGGTTGGCATTTCTGGCGGACTTCAACGGTCGAGTCGTGTGGAACTCCCCGCCAGAGTCTTCGGGTGAACTGGGTCTATGGACCGACTCGGCAGGGAGCATGGGTTTTGGCGCAATCTTGGGTAATCGATGGTCGGCACAAACATGGCCAACATGGTGGCACTCCAACGGTCTCACAGGTAACATTGGGTTCCTGGAGTTATTCCCCATCTGGGTTGCTCTGATGACATGGACTGACGACTTCAGGGACCGCTCAGTGGTTTTTTGGTCTGATAATATGACTGTTGTCGAGTGCATTAACCAACAGGCAGCACGCTGCAAATTGATCTTGAGATTGTTGAAAGAAATTGTGCTGCTTTGCATGAGATGGAATGTACAGTTCAGGGCAAAACATGTGCCAGGTGTACTGAATCATGCGGCTGATGCACTCTCTCGTTCACATATGCAGGCTTTCAGGGGTTATCTGCCCACAGCGGACCTAGAGGCAGCACCATTCCCCGAAGCAATGTGGCTAAGCGGTGCCCCGGATTACAAGACCTCGTGGCAGCGAGTCTAGCCCCCAGGACAAGGAAAGCATACGAAGGAGCGTTTCGTTCCTATTGCACATATTTGGGTCCCACAGAAAGTCAGAATTGGGGTCAGGAGGAATCCTTCCTGGGGTACCTGGTAGCACTGCACAGAGAGGGCCGATCAGTGGCGACGGCCAGTAGGCATAGGGCGGCCATTTCCTTCATGGCCCAGGTACAGGGCATGAAAGACCCTACAGGTTCCTTTTTGGTGAAGAAAGCCCTTCGCGGCTGGCAGCGCCTTGAGGGTTGCAAGCAAGATACGAGGCACCCGATTGGCTTAGACAGACTGTCTCTGCTTTTAGCCAAGCTGGATGAGACGTGTTCCTCCCATTTCGAAGCAGTTCTGTTCCGGGCAGCGTTCACATTGGCATTCCATGGGGCCATGAGGGTGAGCGAACTTGTCGCAAGGAACAAGAGAGATATGGAGGGAGGCTTGTACAGGGATCACATCCAAATAAGGGGTGATTCGATGGTAATCATGATAGCCAAGTCCAAGACTGACCAGGGGGCTATGGGAAATAGTGTTGTCGTGCAGCGCAAACGTGGGTCCCCCATCTGCCCGTTGAAGTGTGTGGAAGACTATTTGGCGCTAAGAGCGGCCGCATGGGGGGGGAGTTTGCTCCGACACAAGGATGGCACCCCACTGACGAGATTTTAGTTTCAGATGGTGCTAGCACTGGCAATCGCTGACACAGGCATGAACCCGTGCGATTTTGGGACCCACTCCTTTAGGATAGGGGCTGCTACTGAGGCTACAGCCAGGGGTCAGAGTGCTGAGGAAGTGAAACGATTGGGCCGTTGGTCCTCGAATTGCTTCAAGAGGTATGTGCGATTGCACATGTTGTGAGTGATCAATTGACATGCACTCACGTTTTCTGTCTTTTGTTTACTTTACAGTTTCGCGAGCCTGCCACGCGGGGCGGAATTTGAGGTCGACCCAGCATCAGGAGACCAGCGGTCAGAGGCCACCGACTGGAGAGAGGATGGTATGGGTCGTGGGCCACTCATACGTGAGGCGCGCCGGCGACGTATTCAAGGAAGGTGACGCGATTCACGCACCTGGGGAATACGGGTTCAGAGTGACCTTCCATGGGAAGGGTGGGCTCGTTTTTGACAACTTTGAGTCATTTTTCGAGGGACTTCTAGGGCGGCATAGGTCACCGCCATCTGTAGTCATAGTACACCTGGGAGGCAACGACTTGGTGACACTGGGTAGACGAGTGTTACTTGAACGAATATTGTCGGCTGTCAGCTGGTTGGCTAAAAGAGTCCCGGGGTGCACGATTGCCTGGTCCCACATGATTCCTAGAAGGAGGTGGCAGGGGGGCCATTCGGTGTCAGCACTGAACCATTCAGTTAAATGGGTCAATAATAAAATTGGTAGATTGTTCCGTTCTGCACAGTTGCATAACATTCCTCATGGGTGTATTCGGGGTGATCATATGTATCTGAACGATGGGGTTCACCTGTCCAGGGAGGGGAAAGACTTACTCATAGGAGACTTTGTTGCATGGCTAAGGGGTTTGAGGTAGCATGACCTATAGGAGGAGTTGGGGGGACCGGATAGTCGGTCAACTATCCGGTCTGTGGCGGTAAGGTCATGATCGGTGAGCAGTAATTTCAAGGTCCCTAGAGGGTGGCGCCACCCACAATGGATGGGAGCGCCCGGGGGAAGACGGCCATTGGCCCCTTCCACGGGGAGGCGGCACCCACTAAGGATGGGGCGCCTATGGGGGAGATGGCCATGGGCCCCTCCCAGGGGGGGAGGCGGTTAGATGCCCCTCCTACTAATTTACCGGGGCCGGATATCCGCGACGGCGGATAGAGAGTGTGGGGATGGGGGGAGAGTCCACGCTGTCCTTCCTACAGAGACCTCATACGGGAACTCGGACGACCCTTAAGATGGCGTCGAGTAGAAAGGGGGCCCCCACCACGACAAGGGAAGTTACAGTTGGCAACGAGGGTAGAGCCCTCTGCGCATGCGCCGCTCACACAGTGAGGGCGGGAGTCTGGTAGTAGGGATCTGACACCGGTTAAGACCTTGCCGTTGGCCCTTAATGCTAGGATGTACAATTTGAGTTAGAGTGTATGCATTTTCAGCGAAATGTAGTAAATGACAAATTGTACATAATGCATAATGATGAAACTTTTATTTAATGTTTTAAATTTTGTTTCATATTTTTAATAAATACGGCCGGGAGGGTGACTCCCTCCCGCCTTCCAAAAATTCAACTATTGTCCGACTTCCCATCCTTGGGGATATGTGTTGGGAGGGGGTGGCGGGCATCCCGGCCATATGGAAAGGGGCGACCGCTCGGTCCCCCCGAACGTATGGATGGGTGCCCCGAACCTCCCGGGAAACCAGTTTGGGCTGGGTGGGCGTAGCCCGGCTGGTATGCCCGAAGCGGCGTAGCCGGGGCGCGCCTTCCCCCGCCCGAGAGGGGTTGTCCTAGACACCTCGACGAAAGACCACGCCCCGTGGGCGTATCGGGGACGGGTACACGCCCTCCCGCAGAAGAATAAAGGAGCGGGAATCCAGAAGATCGTCCTCTTGTTCCTCGGATCGGAAGGCTGCACCCACTCGTTGCTCGTGAGCCCTCGACGGAACAAGCAGCAATTTTGACCCACCCACCAGCCCCTTATAGCAAATGTTTGGAGGAAATAAAGTTTTGCTGAGTGATGAAAGTATAGGCCTTTTTTCCTTGGTAGAGAGAATGAAGGAACGTTGAGAATAAAGATTTGATTTTTGCATTGCAGAAATGTCTTCTTGCAGGAAAGAGCAATTGATGACACAGTAAGATGATGTGGAATTTTTTCTTTTCTTAATAGGTAAACAACTGTCGTATTTATTTGTCGGGCGGTAAGGTCATGATCGGTGAGCAGTAATTTCAAGGTCCCTAGAGGGTGGCGCCACCCACAATGGATGGGAGCGCCCGGGGGAAGACGGCCATTGGCCCCTTCCACGGGGAGGCGGCACCCACTAAGGATGGGGCGCCTATGGGGGAGATGGCCATGGGCCCCTCCCAGGGGGGGAGGCGGTTAGATGCCCCTCCTACTAATTTCCCGTGGGCCGGATATCCGCGACGGCGGATAGAGAGTGTGGGGATGGGGGGAGAGTCCACGCTGTCCTTCCTACAGAGACCTCATACGGGAACTCGGACGACCCTTAAGATGGCGTCGAGTAGAAAGGGGGCCCCCACCACGACAAGGGAAGTTACAGTTGGCAACGAGGGTAGAGCCCTCTGCGCATGCGCCGCTCACACAGTGAGGGCGGGAGTTTGGTAGTAGGGATCTGACACCGGTTAAGACCTTGCCGTTGGCCCTTAATGCTAGGATGTACAATTTGAGTTAGAGTGTATGCATTTTCAGCGAAATGTAGTAAATGACAAATTGTACATAATGCATAATGATGAAACTTTTATTTAATGTTTTAAATTGTGTTTCATATTTTTAATAAATACGGCCGGGAGGGTGACTCCCTCCCGCCTTCCAAAAGTTCAACTATTGTCCGACTTCCCATCCTTGGGGATATGTGTTGGGAGGGGGTGGCGGGCATCCCGGCCATATGAAAATAGACCATTTTTCACCTTTCTGAAGCATGACGTAATGGGGTGGTTTTATCTCTTTTGGCAAAAATCTGCCGTTTTTGCTTGAACATTAAATGCCTCCAAATGGTATTTAATTCCCTTCCCGGGGTGAATAAACACTTTTTGAGACCTCAGAGTGAGTAAATTGGCCATTTTCATGCACTTTTAACCATTCCACATATCTTGTGTTTAGGGCCTCTGGAAGCATGAAAATCACTGTAAACGTGCTAATTTTAGCTCTAAAACTAATGATCCACCTACAAATGTGAACTGACGTTAAAAAATTAAAACATTTGAAAATAGACAATTTTTCACCTTTCTGAAGCATGATGTGGAAAAGTAATTTTTGCCATGTTATATGTGCCTACGTGTTCCCCATCCTATGCTATATGTGCATGTATATGCATATGTATCCCCCTATGATCAATTAAAGACGCAATTATAGTTGTGTCCAACTCTAGTATGCCAGTTTCCAGTTCTCGTGAAAGCAACGAGTATTAGGCCTATGTTGCCACGTTTTACAGTGTGCACGTTAATTCATTGAATTATCCCCGTTCCTAGGCCTCAAAAGGGCCTGGACACCAGATTCAAGCTCCAGTCTCCTGAACCCTCTCTGAGGAGCGATGCAGCCCCCACCTGCATCCCTGACCCTTCACTTACTTCCTTTCGCGCAGCGCAGTGCCCGGCCTGGCTCTGCCTGCCTGTCTGCCAAGAGTATGTTATGCTTCTAGTTATCAGTCCAGCCCTCCTTTGCATTCCTAAGCTACTGAACCGCATCAACAGTTTCAGCTATGGTCTAGCCTTTCTGTCTCCATGTAAGAGAAATACTGTATTAATATTCATAGAATATTCCTCACACACGCAATACATGTAGAATAATGCATGCACCAGTCTTAGTGTCAAGTAGCTTTTGCCCCGATAACTTTTGGATTCTATCAACATGTACTCCAAACACCAGATACCAGATGTGATATAGGTACATGTCGTCCTGACACCGCAGACTTTAGTCTCCTCTTCTAGCGCAGAAGTCATAGCCCCCAGTTCTCCCTGGTAACACGTCATTGCCCGTTTGCGCGCACCACTAGGTTAAAGGTCCCAGCTGCTCGAGTAGCCCCCTCCATGTTTCCGCCCCATTCATGACACTACTGTGACGTTCATATCACATGTCTCAATGCACGCCCTGTACACGCCTTCTTTCTCCACCCATGCACTCTTATCTTACGTTTGTCATAAGTTACGCCTACTGTATGCAATGTAATGTAATGTATTACTATATATATGCTGCACTGTCGATGAAATGGTGCAGCTGCCTTCCTTCTTATTTTATTTCAGGCTGTCCCGTTCCAGTCCCTCCCTTTTTGCCTGAATAAATCCTTTTGACTCGGACACATCGGATCCTGCCTCTTATTTTATTGAGCTATCTGTTATTGTTAATATAGTCAAAAACAGTCCCGGTATTATTTATTTATATACCACATAATGGCGCCCGAATAGGGACGAGCCCCTTCCTCACGCGCTGGCGATGCCACGCAGGCCCCCTGACCCTCTACAGCCGTGACGGAACTCTACTGCGCACCGGCAGATATTTCTGTTTCAAGTCT
Organism: Lissotriton helveticus; assembly: GCF_964261635.1. Taxonomy (NCBI): domain Eukaryota; kingdom Metazoa; phylum Chordata; class Amphibia; order Caudata; family Salamandridae; genus Lissotriton; species Lissotriton helveticus. Next base: position 1,389,733 of record NC_136067.1, on the reverse strand, counting down.
CCCTCAGGCCCACGGAGGAGACGGAAACTGCGGTCCGACATCCAGACGAAGCGGTGTGGAATGCGGTTCGTCCCGACCAGAGCCCAAGCCGAGAGTGCAAGGTCCGAGGTATCCGGAGGCCCACCTGTAACCGAAGTTTCCGAAGTTTCCGAAGCTCGTAGTCCGACGTCGTAGCAGTCCAGTCCAGTCCGAGGCCTTCTAGTTTCTGCTTCCCGGTGAGTACCGTCGCAGGGGAAGTAGCTATACAGGAGCATTAGTTTGTTCCTGGTCCGATGGGTTTGGGTACGCAGATCCAGCACGAAGTATCCACCTAGGTGGGTACGGGTCCTGACGTGTCTCTTTATGGGACCGGTATGTTCTGTACTGTTTTAGCAGTGCATCCAGTAATTCTAGTAAGTTTCGTTCTCGAGAAATTCATGTGTTCTGTTTTCAGTGTATCAGGTAGTATTCTGTTCGGATTGTTATTCATGTAATTTTATGTCGTGGTATGAGAGTTTTGTTCGCTATATTATTACTGTGATTATTGTGTATTGTGTTTCAAGTGTATCAGTGAAATGCCTCTGTTCTCGAAGTTACGTCAGTTAAAGACCAGAAAAGGGTTACTCGAAAAAGCAGTTCCTGTCCCTCCTAGGGACAGTCCAGGACATTTTATGTATCACAAGCATGGCTTAGATGCCATTATATATCTAGACTTATGGGCGGACTATACAAAGGAACTAGAAGAGAAATATAGATGGCCCGTATCAGGTACATGGGATGCCGAGTGCATCATGCGAGTAGAAGAAGCATTATGGAAAAAGAAAGCCAGACAGTCCCAGAAAGATGCCATCGAGTTATGGCACAAAGAATCTCATAAAAGAACCGAAAAAGAATTCAGAAAAACAGAATTAAGTAGAGAATCCTCAGAAAGAGCCCAAGAAAGGGAATTAATCGAAGAAGGTGAACGAGTTAGAGCAGAACAGTCAGACAGACAGAGAAATGCCCTTATTAAGGGTATGTATCCTCTTCTTGCCGAGGGCCTGCCAAAAGCAACCCCGGAAGCACCCTGTAATTTTCCGCCGCCATTGGTCCCGATTAAGCTACGTCATAAACCGACCGCAGCTGATATTTTTCTTTCGTCCTATTTGGACGATACAGTCCCTGGATATGCAAATCCTATTCCGCCTGCTCCCGTTAATAATGTAATTCCTGCTCCTCCAGCCACTGGTCCCGTGGATCCCGTTAATGTTACAGCACCTGTCACAGCACCCCCGGCCCAGCCCACAGTACATGTACCCGCTTTACCAGTCACTTTACCAGCACGTACAGTATACACCGACGATTCTAGTTTAGGAGCCGCGGGGGGAGATTCTCCTCGTACCCCGCCTCAACCCAGACGTCTGACGCTACATGAACTAGCGTTAAAGCGTACGCCAAAAACGACTACATACGTAGATATCAAGCGAGCACTTACTGAATGTCGTTATGATCCAGTTCCAGGCGATGGCCACATGGTCATATATTCATTACGTTTAAGAAGGGTTGTCGGCTTTTTGGACACCCTGCCCGATATGAGAGAACATCTAGACAGAATATATCGTTTTATCCGTACAGGAGTGAATCCAGAAAGTATTCACGAAGCCATGGTTCAAAGAAAAGTCGAGACTCAGCTCATGATTTTAAAGTTTTTGATTAACTGTTTAATAAGAGAGCAAGATTGTCCAGAAAAAGATCAAAAAGAAATGAAGGTCCTGACTAGGTGGAGTGACAATATAGCCGAGGGAAGACACAAGACACAAAATTGTATAGAGAGTATGTACAAGAAAATTCGTAGGGAAATCATAAAGATACACGAGAAACGAGAAGCAAAACAAGCAACCGAGAAAGAAGATGACTCTTCTACTGAAGAGGTAGACGACGAGAATCCCTCCAGAATAGCGTATGTAGGTAGAACTAGACTTTCCGACCGACACTCATGCCTAGATTACAAGAAAGCAGTTCCTCCTCCAGCACCAGAATAGTGTTCTCTTGAGCAATTATTCCAAGCTACCGATCATATTCTGAAATTACGAATAGGTTATAGCGAGCTTAGTACCATGCATGAACAAGAACTAGCCCGATCAGCAGTCCGGTGGACTACTGATTCTACCACTTTTCCAGACGAAATAGTGGCCCAAATGTTTCTGAAACTGCCCCCAGCCGAGCAACGACTGGCGGGTATGTATATGATCCAGCACCTCATTACACTGTATGAGGATCAACATTCTGATCCAGGTCCTCTACATGATGTATTGAACGAGTTACTCCAGTACAGATGGAAAGGTCTAGGTACCGATTTAATTAGTGTCATTCTAGAACAGCGCCACAAATACCGAACATTTCTGAATCCACATTTTGTTCACGTCTCACCCCCAGAAAGTAAATCATTCTACATAGACAGACAGAATCCGTTACGAGAAGTACATCCAGTCAAGAAAGAGGGTGGTGGTCTAGAACGAGTATTTGTTTACACCCCTATCACAAAGATGGAACTCTTAGAAATGAAGAAGTTAATTCCCTGTCACGATAAAGATCCAGCAGGGTTCCACCGAGAATTAAAGGACATGCTCCGTATGGGAGAATACACGTACCCTGATATCATCAAAATGTTAAAGGTCCTGTTGCCCGCGGGCATATATGAAAAACTCAAAGAAAAAGAATGGGAGGTGGGAGAGAAAAAGATAGATTGGACAGCTCTAGAAGCTGAAGATAATTCACGAGTACCAGGTACCGGTCTTGGGGATAAAGCTAAAGAATTGCCCGAGTTATTAATACAAGTTTTGCTAAGATTACTAGCCACGAAAAAGGAAGATTGGGATGCCATCTCAGCCTGTAAACAGAAACAAGACGAAGATACTAGTGATTTCTATTCTAGATTTGAAAAATGTTTTATTATTAATAGTGGTCTGAAAACAAGTAGCGAATCATACCCTCATCTTTTTGTTACTAAACTAGTCGAGAATTCAAGTCCACAAGTTAAAAATCGAGTTCTGAAAGTCGAAAGTACCTGGCAAGCTAATTCCCCGTCACAGATGCTTCAAATGCTCCAGTATCACCAGAACAGAATCAGGGAGGAGCAGGAACACGAAAGGAGACGTATGAAAGACACGAAAATGAAAGTATTAGTTGCACAATCTGTTCCACAAGACAGTCAGAAGAGGGGTCCAAATCAAGCCAGTCATCCTGCAGTTCCCGTTAAAGGGACATGCAATTACTGTAAACAGCCAGGTCATTTTATAAACGAATGTGCAGTTCTGAAACACAACATAGCTACTGGTAAAACTAAAGAAAGACCACGTCCGCCTAGACAAGAACAAGTTTCACAGACTTCCCAGCCACCACAGAATGCACAACAGACAGTTACAGCACCGCAGCCTATCGCTGCAACACAGCATGTTACACAGCAGATGTACCAGTACGCACAGTCGGAGTATCCAGATTATCAGCCCTATTCATGAAACAGCCTAGAGAGGGAGGTTGGCTTGCCTCTCATCGAGCTTCCTGTAGATCAAGAGGGTCCCTATGTACACAGTCAAGTATTGGGGAAAGACAGAAAGTTTCTGATTGATACAGGGGCAAGTAGGACTACCATCAGTCATGACGAGGTTCCAGGGGCTCCACTCTCAGGCTCTAGAAATGTTTCCCTTGGATTTTCAGGAAAGCCTATTGTTAATGAAATATCGAAACCAGTTACTCTAGAAGTTGGTCCATTGTCCCGAACTACGGATTTGTTACTCACGAAATCTTGTCCAGAAAATTTGTTAGGCATTAAGACTTTAAAAGAATTAGGAGCAGTCATATGCTGCTCCCCAGAAGGGGTCCGCCTGTTCCTACGAGATTTTAAAGGTCATTATGTATTACGTGATTTTGATCCAAGATTATTGAATGTACCACAGCATTTATGGGCGCAAGGTCCAACTGATGTAGGTTGTATGCATATCACACCCCATCGTGTGACTCTGAAGCAAGGTGTTGTTTTACCACGAATCAGACAGTACAAATTGCCACCTGAGGCTGTAGCAGCCTTATCCAAAATTATTGACGAGCTTATTGTTCAAGGAGTGGTTGTAGAAACTGACTCCAATGTATGTAATTCTCCTATCATTCCAGTCCTGAAACGTACTGATCCAAATGCACCTCCAGTTTATCGATTAGTGATTGACCTTCGAGAACTAATAAATGTATTATACCCCAGTACCCAGTAGTCCCAGATATTTCTTCCCTATTGACAGCCATTGATTCTGAAGCTACGTTCTTCACAGTTATCGATCTCAAGAACGCATTTTTCAGTGTCCCCATTCATCCAGACAGCCAGTTTCTTTTCGGATTCTGTTTAAATGGAAGAAGCTATAAATTTACACGAGCACCTCAAGGTTTCACAGAAAGTCCTAGCATTTACAGTCAAGCACTTAAGAGACAACTAGACAATATTCACATGCCAACTGACACTGCCCTGCTCCAGTATGTCGATGATCTATTGATCACAGCCCGTTCTGAACGTGACTGCGAACGTGCGTCACTTACAGTCCTGTATTTTCTGGCCGAGATGGGGCGCAAGGTGTCCCCTTCCAAATTACAATTCTGTGTCCAGCAAGTGGTCTACTTGGGACACTTACTGTCCAAGAGGGGTAGGCAGTTGACACCAGACCGTATCCAGTTAATAGCACGTCTTCCACAGCCCAAGACACAGAAGGAGGTACGAGCTTTTATCGGCCTCACTTCTTACTGCAGACAATGGATTCCTCAGTATGCATTTCTAGCCAAGCCACTGATACAGTTAACGACACAGGAGGCAGCCGTATCGACTGTCCTCCCTTGGACCCAGGAACATACACTTGTTTTTAATGAGTTAAAGAAAGCTTTATGCCAAGCACCTGTTCTAGCAACACCGAACTACAGTAAGCCTTTTACACTCTTTGTTACAGAACGTGATGGTACTGCATTATCTGTTCTCACACAAGATCAAGCAGGACAATACAAGCCCTGTGCTTATTTTTCTAGCACATTAGATCCGGTGGCCCAGGCGCTGCCTGCGTGCCTCAAGTCAGTTGCAGCCACAGCTCTAGCTATCAGACAAAGTGATTCCATAGTGTTAGGACACTCCCTGACAGTACAAGTTCCACACTCCGTGGAAGTTCTTTTAAATCGAACACAGACTCAGCACTTGACAATTGCACGTTTAACAGGTTATGAACTGACACTGTTTCAGCCACACATAGAAATCAGACGCTGCAACATTTTAAATCCAGCTACACTGTTACCGTCAGTTACTTCAAATCCTGCCACACATGACTGTGTGGAAGTTGTTAACACCATGACAAAGCCAAGACAAGATCTGACAGACATTGCATTACCTGATCCCGACCTGACACTCTATGTGGATGGTTCATGTATGAGAACAAGTACAGGAGAACTAGTAGCCGCGTATGCAGTGACTACTGACGCCGAAGTTATAGAAACACATCGTATTGACACCCTGTCTGCTCAAGCAGCAGAGCTAGTCGCTCTGACCCAAGCCTGCATACGTGCCAAGAACCTGAAAGTAAACATATACACAGATTCACGTTATGCATTCGGAGTCGTACACGACTTTGGAGTGCTCTGGCAGGAGAGAGGTTTCATGACTTCTCATGGAACCAAGATTCAGCATGGTCTCCTCATTCAAGCTCTGTTAGATGCAATACATTTACCGACAGCTATCGCTATCATGAAGTGCAAGGCACATACGAAAGTCACTGACATCATTTCCCAAGGTAACGATCTAGCAGATCGAACAGCCAAGCTCACAGCTCAGACTCCAGACATTCCAGTTAACACGACACTGACACACATTCCAGAACAGACTACTTGTATGACAGTTAAGGACCCTACACAAGATGTCATAGACGATCTAGCAGATCGAACAGCCAAGTTTACAGCTCAGACTCCAGACCCTCCAGTTAACACGACAAAGACAGATATTCTAGATCAGACTACTTGTATGACAGTTAAGGACCCTACACAAGATGTACTAGACATACAGACACATGCTACCCCAGACGAAATCAAGAAATGGTCTGAACAAGGAGGGGTCCAGACAGATCAAGGATGGTTGACGAAGGGAAAAGCCACATGGTTTCTCCCCGACTCTATGGTTCAAATCATTATTAACACCGCACATAGTCCAGCACATCTAGGAGAGAAAGCCATGTTAGACAGTATTCAGAACCTGTGGTTCAACAAGCATTTACGAGCAGCAGCCAAGCAGAAAGTCCGTACCTGTATGATATGTTGTCAGTTCAATCCAGGTAAAAGTGTCCCGGTGGAACAAGGTGGATTCCAACCTCCTGACCACCCTTTTGTAGTCCTCCAGATGGATTATATTCAGATGGAGCGATGTCGAGGTTTCAAATATGTCCTCGTAGTTGTATGCGCTTTGTCCAGGTGGACAGAAGCATATCCAGTCCCAGATTACACAGCTGCGACCACTGCCAGGCAGTTGGTTCGTGAGTTCTTTCCCTGCTATGGATTACCTAGGGTCGTGTATTCAGATAACGGCCAGCCATTCTCATCCGAGCTCATGAAACAAGTTTCCCTTCTGTTAGGGTACCAGTGGAAGTTCCATTGTGTACGACATCCCGAAGCAGCCGGTCTCGTAGAGAGACATAACCAGACCCTGAAAATCCGCATTGCGAAAGTGTGTGCAGAGAAAGGTGTAGATTGGATAGTAGCACTGCCAGTTGCCCTTTTTTACATGAGAATGGTCGCTCACTCCCGTTCAGGTCTATCTCCCTACGAGATAGTATTTGGCCGCCCCCTAACATGTGGGGTACACCTAGACCCCGTAGTATTACCGATATTGACAGTAATATGCTGACAGATTACCTTGCCTCCTTGATGTCTGCACTACAATCTTGTCGTTCACAGGTTGCCGCTGCATTTCCAGACAACACCGAGGTGAAACCGCATGAAATCGTCCCGGGTGATATGGTCCTTATAAGGAACTTTGATCGCTCAAGTCCGCTGGAGCCCCGTTGGAAGGAACCCCGTCTGGTCCTCCTCACCACCCGGACAGCAGTGAAGGTCGAGAACCGCAAGGGGTGGCTACATATGAGCCACGTTAAGAAATTTCATGGACTCAGAACTAAATCTTTTCTCAAGGACTGCCCCGCTCTTAAGAACTGTCAAGACTATGAATCTAAAATTCCCCTGTTAGAGAAAACTCCGCAGCAGGAGTATAAATCAAAATTGCGGTCTAGTAAAGTAAGTCAGCCAGTTTAATTGTCTAAGTCCCTCTCGGGTGAAACGGTTAGACAGGTTCCTGACATGTATGAGATAGACCCACACAGTGAGAGAGTTAGTCAAAACTCTAAGAAATGTATTATAGTTCTATTCTTTTTATTGTTCCTAAGTCTTATGGTTACATGCATAAGTTATGCTTTACATTTATGTTTTCCTATTTCACATGTACATATGTTTTCTAATGTTACAGTAGAGCACACGTTTAGTGATCTGCCTCCTCACGAGTTATCTTATCGTCTTGCTATGCGCAACAACACTTTTATCCGAATGTTGCACTATTCACACCAGACCAGCAATGCCACTAATTGTTGGGTGTGTGGTCGACTCCCCCCTTTCCAGACACCGAAGGGAGTTCTGCCACTCTTTCCTTATCCGTTTTCACATAATGGTTCGTGTGGAGCATGGTCCACGTTAACGTCATCCTCAACTGATATGTCCCTTTTGAATCGAACATGTTTCCCAGACAAGCAAGGTCTTTTCCCATAGAACAGGGTTAGATCTAGAAAATGAAGTATATGATTTAGGTAATTATTCCTCGAATTTCATGGTTCCGAATGTTCAGTCCGATACTACTCCAGATTTGCCTGCTATTTCAGTATTACCAGTCAAAGGCGAATTATGTGTCAGAAAGAATGGTTCCGCACATGTAGGACATAGTGATTGTACTACTGTGGTCGAGTATAGTGACAGTGGGAAATCTATTTTCAAAGCCTCACGTCATTCTTATTTTGTTTGTGGTCAGACCGCATATGTTCGTCTGCCCCTTGATTGGGATGGAACATGTTATATTGCCTTCCTACTGCCACCAGTTTTTCTGGCCCCATCCGATTATCACAGAAACCCACATCTAGTACACGTTAGACATAGAAGAGAGACTGAGTCCCCAATTGTCGATCAAACTGAAACTGCACTAGAACAATATCAAGACTTCAATAAAGGTTTCTTTTTCTTCATAGGTCCTGTCCAGAATAGTAAGTTAATACGTAGGTTAACAAGAACCCTTGAAGCAGTAGTGAATGAGACTACTTCCGCTCTAGGTAACTTAACTGAAGAGCAATCTGCTATGCGTTTTGTTGTGCTCCAAAATCGTCTCGTTCTTGACGTCATACTGGCCGATAGAGGTGGAGCTTGTAGAGTCATCGGATCTAGTTGCTGCATTTTCATTCCTAATAACGCGCCGTCTGTTTATTCAGCTATAACCAGACTTCATAAAATTGCCCATCAGTTACACCAGAATCCAGGCACCTGGACATGGTCCGGTTGGCTCTGGAGTATCATATCTGCCTGGGGATGGAAAGTAGTGTCATTCCTAGGTATAGCAGTAATGATCATATTCAGTTGCTGCCTCTGTATACAATGTGGCCCTGCGATTTGCGGCATTTGTGCTACCTCTTGTATTCCTAGTCCTAAATCCCGTTCTAAGACAATTCGAGACGAGCAAATGATGCTATATGAACAGATAGATGGTATCATGAATATTGATGTTTCCTGATGGAAACGTAGGGCACAAGGAGGGAATGTGGAAAAGTAATTTTTGCCATGTTATATGTGCCTACGTGTTCCCCATCCTATGCTATATGTGCATGATCGATATGCATATGTATCCCCCTATGATCGATTAAAGACGCAATTATAGTTGTGTCCAACTCTAGTATGCCAGTTTCCAGTTCTCGTGAAAGCAACGAGTATTAGGCCTATGTTGCCATGTTTTACAGTGTGCACGTTAATTCATTGAATTATCCCCGTTCCTAGGCCTCAAAAGGGCCTGGACACCAGATTCAAGCTCCAGTCTCCTGAACCCTCCCTGAGGAGCGATGCAGCCCCCACCTGCATCCCTGACCCTTCACTTACTTCCTTTCGCGCAGCGCAGTGCCCGGCCTGGCTCTGCCTGCCTGTCTGCCAAGAGTATGTTATGCTTCTAGTTATCAGTCCAGCCCTCCTTTGCATTCCTAAGCTACTGAACCGCATCAACAGTTTCAGCTATGGTCTAGCCTTTCTGTCTCCATGTAAGAGAAATACTGTATTAATATTCATAGAATATTCCTCACACACGCAATACATGTAGAATAATGCATGCACCAGTCTTAGTGTCAAGTAGCTTTTGCCCCGATAACTTTTGGATTCTATCAACATGTACTCCAAACACCAGATACCAGATGTGATATAGGTACATGTCGTCCTGACACCGCAGACTTTAGTCTCCTCTTCTAGCGCAGAAGTCATAGCCCCCAGTTCTCCCTGGTAACACGTCATTGCCCGTTTGCGCGCACCACTAGGTTAAAGGTCCCAGCTGCTCGAGTAGCCCCCTCCATGTTTCCGCCCCATTCATGACACTACTGTGACGTTCATATCACATGTCTCAATGCACGCCCTGTACACGCCTTCTTTCTCCACCCATGCACTCTTATCTTACGTTTGTCATAAGTTACGCCTACTGTATGCAATGTAATGTAATGTATTACTATATATATGCTGCACTGTCGATGAAATGGTGCAGCTGCCTTCCTTCTTATTTTATTTCAGGCTGTCCCGTTCCAGTCCCTTCCTTTTTGCCTGAATAAATCCTTTTGACTCGGACACATCGGATCCTGCCTCTTATTTTATTGAGCTATCTGTTATTGTTAATATAGTCAAAAATAGTCCCGGTATTATTTATTTATATACCACAATGACGTAATGGGGGGGGGGTGTTATCTCTTTGTCAAAAATCAGCCGTTTTTGCTTGAACATTAAATGCCTCCAAATGGTATTTAATTCACTTCCCGGGGTGAAGAAACACTTTTTGAGACCTCAGAGTGAGTAAATTGGCCATTTTCATGCACGTTTAACCATTCCACATATCCTGTGTTTAGGGCCCCTGGAAGCATGAATATCACTTTAAACATGCTTATTTTAGCTTTAAAACTGATTATCCACCTACAAATGTGAACTGACGTTCAAAAATAAAACATTTGAAAATAGACCATTTTTCACCTTTCTGAAGTATGACGTAATGGGGTGGTGTTATCTCTTTTGGCAAAAATCAGCCGTTTTTGCTTGAACATTAAATGCCTCAAATGGTATTTAATTCCCTTCCCGGGGTGAAGAAACACTTTTTGAGACCTCAGAGTGAGTAAATTGGCCATTTTCATGCATGTTTAACCGTTCCACAAATCTTGTGTTTAGGGCCTCCGGAAGCATGAAAATCACTTTACACAAGCTAATTTTAGCTCTAAAACTGATGATCCACCTACAAATGTGAACTGACGTTCAAAAATAAAACATCTGAAAATAGACCATTTTTCACCTTTCAGAAGCATGACGTAATGGGGGGTGTTATCTCTTTTGTCAAAAATCAGCCGTTTTTGCTTGAACATTAAATGCCTCCAAATGGTATTTAAATCACTTCCCGGGGTGAAGAAATACTTTTTGAGACCTCAGAGTGAGTAAATTGGCCATTTTCTCGCACTTTTAACCATCCCACAAATCTTGGGTTTAGGGCCTCTGGAAGCATGAAAATCACTTTACACAAGCTAATTTTAGCTCTAAAACTGATGATCCACCTACAAATGTGAACTGACGTTCAAAAATAAAACATTTGACTATAGACCATTTTTCACCTTTCTGAAGCATGACGTAATGGGGGGGTGGTATCTCTTTTGTAAAAAATCAGCTGTTTTTGCTTGAACATTAAATGCCTCCAAATGGTATTGAAATCACTTCCCGGGGTGAAGAAACACTTTTTGAGACCTCAGAGTGAGTAAATTGGCCAATTTCATACACTTTTAACCATTCCACAAATCTTGTGTTTAGGGCCTCTGGAAGCATGAAAATCACTTCACACATGCTAATTTTAGCTCTAAAACTAATGATCCACCTACAAATGTGAACTCACGTTCAAAAATAAAACATTTGAAACTGGACCATTTTTCACCTTTCTAAAGCATGACGTAATGGGGGGGTGTTATCTCTTTTGTAAAAAATCTGCCGTTTTTGCTTTAACATTAAATGCCTCCAAATAGTATTTAATTCCCTTCCCGGGGTGAAGAAACACTTTTTGAGACCTCAGAGTGAGTAAATTGGCCATTTTCATGCACGTTTAACCATTCCACATATCTTGTGTTTAGGGCCCCTGGAAGCATGAAAATCACTTTAAACATGCTAATTTTAGCTCTAAAACTGATGATCCACCTACAAATATGAACTGACGTTAAAAAATTAAAACAAAAAAAAACAAAAAAAAGCTTGTTTCCTTCCCAGTGTAAGAATTGGCTTTTGTAGTCTGGTCTGCCCTGTTCCCATGATGCATTGGGCCAGGGACAGACTAATTTGCATACAGCCAGGTTCTGAAACTGGGATGGTGCAATGAGCTAAAAAACGGTGTTGGATCTAGCCCTGATCTCTTGACTGGGTGAGAGTACTCTGCTTAATTCAGAGACTCTGTCCATCACCACCCCTTGTTGTAAATAATTTTGTCCACCCTAAGCGTGGAAGGGTATACTCAGATGTGAGTCCCTTGCTCATTGCACCATCAGGATTCAAGCAAACCGGGCCGAAGACGCCTGAAATGGCAGAAACCGGTCCCCGGAAGCTTGTTTCCTTCCCAGTGTAAGAATTGGCTTTTGTAGTCTGGTCTGCCCTGTTCCCATGATGCATTGGGCCAGGGACAGACTAATTTGCATACAGCCAGGTTCTGAAACTGGGATGGTGCAATGAGCTAAAAAACGGTGTTGGATCTAGCCCTGATCTCTTGACTGGGTGAGAGTACTCTGCTTAATTCAGAGACTCTGTCCATCACCACCCCTTGTTGTAAATAATTTTGTCCACCCTAAGCGTGGAAGGGTATACTCAGATGTGAGTCCCTTGCTCATTGCACCATCAGGATTCAAGCAAGCCGGGCCGAAGACGCCTGAAATGGCAGAAACCGGTCCCCGGAAGCTTGTTTCCTTCTCAGTGTAAGAATTGGCTTTTGTAGTCTGGTCTGCCCTGTTCCCATGATGCATTGAGCCAGGGACAGACTAATTTGCATACAGCCAGGTTCTGAAACTGGGATGGTGCAATGAGCTAAAAAACGGTGTTGGATCTAGCCCTGATCTCTTGACTGGGTGAGAGTACTCTGCTTAATTCAGAGACTCTGTCCATCACCACCCCTTGTTGTAAATAATTTTGTCCACCCTAAGCGTGGAAGGGTATACTCAGATGTGAGTCCCTTGCTCATTGCACCATCAAGATTCAAGCAAGCCGGGCCGAAGACGCCTGAAATGGCAGAAACCGGTCCCCGGAAGCTTGTTTCCTTCCCAGAGTAAGAATTGGCTTTTGTAGTCCGGTCTGCCCTGTTCCCATGATGCATTGGGCCAGGGACAGACTAATTTGCATACAGCCAGGTTCTGAAACTGGGATGGTGCAATGAGCTAAAAAACGGTGTTGGATCTAGCCCTGATCTCTTGACTGGGTGAGAGTACTCTGCTTAATTCAGAGACTCTGTCCATCACCACCCCTTGTTGTAAATAATTTTGTCCACCCTAAGCGTGGAAGGGTATACTCAGATGTGAGTCCCTTGCTCATTGCACCATCAGGATTCAAGCAAGCCGGGCCGAAGACGCCTGAAATGGCAGAAACCGGTCCCCGGAAGCTTGTTTCCTTCCCAGTGTAAGAATTGGCTTTTGTAGTCTGGTCTGCCCTGTTCCCATGATGCATTGGGCCAGGGACAGACTAATTTGCATACAGCCAGGTTCTGAAACTGGGATGGTGCAATGAGCTAAAAAACGGTGTTGGATCTAGCCCTGATCTCTTGACTGGGTGAGAGTACTCTGCTTAATTCAGAGACTCTGTCCATCACCACCCCTTGTTGTAAATAATTTTGTCCACCCTAAGCGTGGAAGGGTATACTCAGATGTGAGTCCCTTGCTCATTGCACCATCAGGATTCAAGCAAGCCGGGCCGAAGACGCCTGAAATGGCAGAAACCGGTCCCCGGAAGCTTGTTTCCGTCCCAGTGTAAGAATTGGCTTTTGTAGTCTGGTCTGCCCTGTTCCCATGATGCATTGGGCCAGGGACAGACTAATTTGCATACAGCCAGGTTCTGAAACTGGGATGGTGCAATGAGCTAAAAAACGGTGTTGGATCTAGCCCTGATCTCTTGACTGGGTGAGAGTACTCTGCTTAATTCAGAGACTCTGTCCATCACCACCCCTTGTTGTAAATAATTTTGTCCACCCTAAGCGTGGAAGGGTATACTCAGATGTGAGTCCCTTGCTCATTGCACCATCAGGATTCAAGCAAGCCGGGCCAAAGACGCCTGAAATGGCAGAAACCGGTCCCCGGAAGCTTGTTTCCTTCACAGTGTAAGAATTGGCTTTTGTAGTCTGGTCTGCCCTGTTCCCATGATGCATTGGGCCAGGGACAGACTAATTTGCATACAGCCAGGTTCTGAAACTGGGATGGTGCAATGAGCTAAAAAACGGTGTTGGATCTAGCCCTGATCTCTTGACTGGGTGAGAGTACTCTGCTTAATTCAGAGACTCTGTCCATCACCACCCCTTGTTGTAAATAATTTTGTCCACCCTAAGCGTGGAAGGGTATACTCAGATGTGAGTCCCTTGCTCATTGCACCATCAGGATTCAAGCAAGCCGGGCCAAAGACGCCTGAAATGGCAGAAACCGGTCCCCGGAAGCTTGTTTCCTTCCCAGTGTAAGAATTGGCTTTTGTAGTCTGGTCTGCCCTGTTCCCATGATGCATTGGGCCAGGGACAGACTAATTTGCATACAGCCAGGTTCTGAAACTGGGATGGTGCAATGAGCTAAAAAACGGTGTTGGATCTAGCCCTGATCTCTTGACTGGGTGAGAGTACTCTGCTTAATTCAGAGACTCTGTCCATCACCACCCCTTGTTGTAAATAGTTTTCGAAACTACGTCAGATAAAAACCAGAAAAGGGTTACTCGAAGAATCAGTTCCTGTCCCTCCCAGGGACAGTCCTGGACATTTCATGTATCATAAGCATGGCTTAGATGCCATACTGTATCTAGATTTATGGGTGGACTACACCAAACATCTTGAAGAGAAATATAGATGGCCTGTTTCAGGAACATGGGATGCCGAGTGCATCATGAGAGTAGAAGAAGCATTATGGAAAAAGAAAGCCAGACAGTCCCAGAAAGATGCCATAGAGTTATGGCGTAAAGAATCCCATAAAAGAACAGAGAAAGAATTCAGAAAAGCAGAATTAAGTAGGGAATCCTCAGAAAAAGCCGAAGAAAGGGAATTAATAGAAGAAGGTGAACGAGTTAGAGCAGAACAGTCAGATAGACAGAGAAATGCCCTTATTAAAGGTATGTATCCTCTTCTCGCCGAGGGTTTGCCGAAAGCGACCCCGGAAGCACTCTGTAATTTACCGCCACCATTCGTCCCGTCTAAGCTACGTCATAAACCAACTGCAGCCGACATTTTTCTTTCTTCCTATTTAGACGACACTGTCCCCGAATATGCTAATACAGATCCTACTCCGCCAGTCCAAGTTCAAGTCCAGCCCCCTGTTAATAATGTAATTCCTGTGCCTCCAGTCGTTGGTCCTGTCCATGCGCCAGTTCCCCAGGACCAACTCACATTACGTATCCCTACCTTGCCAGTCACGTTACCAGCAGCCGCACATTCAGTATTAATTGACGATTCCAGTTCAGGAGGAGCAGGGGGAGGTATTCCTATCACCCCGCCTCAAACAAGGCGACGGACGCTGAGAGATGTAGCGTTACAGCATACGCCAAAACTGGCTACGTATGACGCCCTCAGAAAGTATCTTACAGAGTGCGGACCTGATTGTAGATATGATCCAGTACCAGGCAAAGATAGCATGTTAATATACTCCATACGTTTACATCGAGTTGCAAGCTTCTTGGTTACCATATCAAATATGGAACAACATCTAGACAGAATATATCATTTTATTCAAACAGGGGAGAATCCAGAAAGTATTCACGAAGCTATGGCACACAGGAAAGTTGAGATTCAAGGCATGATTCTGCAATTTCTGATAAATTGTTTAATAAGAGAACAAGATTATCCTGATAAAAACAAGGAAGATATGAAAGTCCTGACAAGATTGAGTGACAATATAACAGAAGAAAAACACAGAACACAAAATTGTATAGAATCCATGTACAAAAAGATTCGTAAAGAAATTATAAGTATACACCAAAAGGAGGAAGAAAAGAGAGTAGCTGAGAAAGAGAATGACTCTGCAGACGAAGAGGTAGGCAACGAGAATCCCTCCAGAATAGCGTATGTAGGCAGAACGAGACCCTCCGATAGACACACACGCCTAGATTACAAGAAAGCTTTTCCTCCTCCCGTACCAGAACAGTGTTCTCTTGAACAAGTATTCCAGGCTACCGATAAAATTCTGAAACTACGAATAGGTTACAGTGAGCTTAGTACCATGCATGAACAAGAACTAGCCCGATCAGCAGTCCGATGGGTTAGTGATTCTACCACGTTTCCAGACGAAGTAGTGGCCCAAATGTTTCTGAAACTGCCCCCAGCCGAGCAGCGACTGGTGGGTATGTACATGATCCAGCACCTCATCACACTGTATGAGAGTCAGCATTCTGATCCAGGTCCCTTATATAATGTATTGAACGAGTTACTCCTAAACAGATGGAAAGGTCTAGGTACCGATTTAATTAGTGTCATTTTAGAACAGCGCCACAAATACAGAACGTTCCTGACTCCGCATTTTGTTCCTGTTTCACCCCCTTTCTACATAGACAGACAGAATCCGTTGCGAGAAGTGCATCCAGTTAAGGGAGCGGGGGGTAATCTCGAACGAGTATTTGTTTACACCCCTATCACAAAAATAGAACTACTAGAAATGAAAAAGTTAATACCCTGTCACGATAAAGATCCAGCAGGGTTCCATCGAGAGTTAAAGGACATGCTCCGTATGGGAGAATACACGTATCCTGATATCATCAAAATGTTAAAGGTTCTGTTGCCGGCGGGCATATATGAAAAACTGAAAGAAAAAGAATGGGAGGTGGGAGAGAAAAAGATAGACTGGACCGCGTTAGAGAACGAAGATAATGCACAAGTCCCAGGTACTGGTCTTGGAGATAGAGCCAAAGAGTTGCCCGAACTGTTAATACAAGTCTTGCCAAGATTACTAGCCACGAAGAAGGAGGATTGGGATGCCATCTCAGCCTGTAAACAGAAACAAGACGAAGACACTAGTGATTTTTATTCCAGATTTGAGAAATGTTTCATTATTAATAGCGGTCTGAAAACAAGTAGTGAGTCGTATCCACATCTTTTCGTTACTAAACTAGTTGAAAATTCTTTACCACAAGTTAAAAATCGAGTATTGAAAGTCGAGAGTACTTGGCAAGCTAATACTCCGTCCCAAATGCTCCAGATGTTACAGTATCACCAGAACAGAATCAGGGAAGAGCAAGCACACGAAAGGAGACATATGAAAGACACGAAAATGAAAGTACTAGTTGCACAGTCTGTTCCACAAGATAGTCAGAAGAGGGGTCCGAATCAGACTAGTCATTCTGCAGCTCCTGTTAAAGGGACATGCAATTACTGTAAACAGCCAGGTCATTATATAAACGAATGTGCAGTTCTGAAACACAACATAGCTACAGGTAAGACGAAAGAGAGACCACGTCCTCCTAGACAAGAACATGTTCCGCAGAATTCCCAGCCACCGCAGAACGCACAGCAGACAGTTACAGTACCGCAGCCTATAGCTGCCACACAACACGTTACACAACAGATGTACCAGTATGCACAGTCAGATTATCCAGAATATCAGCAGTATTCATGAAACAGCCTAGAGAGGGAGGTTGGCTTGCCTCTCATCGAGATTCCTGTAGATCAAGAGGGTCCCTATGTACACAGTCAAGTGTTAGGGAAAGACAGAAAGTTTCTGATTGATACAGGGGCAAGTAGGACTACCATCAGTCATGACGAGGTTCCAGGGGCTCCACTCTCAGGCTCAAGAAACGTTTCCCTGGGATTTTCAGGACAGCCTATTGTTAATGAAATATCGAAACCAGTTTCCCTAGAAGTTGGTCCATTGTCCCGAACTACGGACTTGTTACTTACGAAATCCTGTCCTGAAAATTTACTAGGTATTAAAACATTGAAAGAATTAGGAGCAGTTATATGCTGTTCCCCAGAAGGAGTGAGATTGTTTTTACGTGATTTTAAAGGTCATTATGTGTTACGAGATTTTGATCCAAGATTACTGAATATACCACAGCATTTATGGGCGCAAGGTCCCACTGATGTAGGTTGTATGCACATTACACCATATCGTGTTACTCTGAAACAAGGTGTTGTATTACCACGAATCCGACAGTACAAATTGCCACCTGAGGCTGTAGCAGCCTTATCGAAAATTATTGACGAGCTCATTGCTCAAGGAGTAGTTGTAGAAACTGACTCCAATGTATGTAATTCTCCTATCATTCCGATTCTTAAACGTACTGATCCAAATGCACCTCCAGTATATCGATTAGTGATTGACCTTCGAGAACTCAATAAATGTATCATACCCCAGTACCCTGTGGTTCCAGATATCTCCTCCCTATTGACTGCCATTGATTCTGAAGCTACGTTCTTTACTGTTATTGATCTCAAGAACGCATTCTTTAGTGTTCCCATCCATCCAGACAGCCAGTTTCTTTTCGGATTCTGTTTAAATGGAAGAAGCTATAAATTCACACGAGCTCCTCAAGGTTTCACAGAAAGTCCTAGGGGTACATTACCAACAACTAGCGATAATTTTTGTCTCTAACTTGTTTAGAGACAAAAATTATCGCCGCACATCGGCGATTTTTATCGCAGATAAACCTTGCTATTAGCAAGGTTTATCGCAAATGCGATAAAAAACGGCCGCAATGCATGAATATCGCTGAAAAGTCAGCGATATCCATGCATTATCGAGCAAATGCTCTTAGCCATGTTATCCACCTCCCATTGGATAACATGGTGAAGAACTGCTCAGGGCAGGTGTTAGCTTTTGGAGATATTCGCGCTTAGCGCGAATATCTCCAAAAGTTGGTAATAGGAGATAGCGATGTTAGCGACTGTTTCCAGTCGCTAACATCTTGGCACGCCCACTTTGCATGTCATTAGTGATAAATATCACTGACATGCAAAGCGGGGCCCAAGATGGTCGCTATCTCCTATTAGCTGTCACTAACTGGTGTTAGCGACAGCTTGGTAATAGGGAGATAATTTTATCTCCGCTTTCTTGGCTTTTAAAGCCAAAAAAGCGGAGATAAACCCCTTGATAATATACCCCCTAGTATTTACAGTCAAGCACTTAAGAGACAACTAGACAGTATTCACATGCCAACTGACACTGCCCTGCTCCAGTATGTCGATGATCTATTAATCACAGCCCGTACAGAACGTGACTGCGAACGTGCGTCACTGACAGTCCTGTATTTTCTGGCAGACATGGGGCACAAGGTGTCCCCTTCCAAACTGCAATTCTGTGTCCAGCAAGGGGTATACCTTGGACACTTACTGTCCAAGAGGGGTAGACAGTTGACACCTGACCGTATCCAGTTAATAGCACATCTTCCACAGCCCAAGACACAGAAGGAGGTACGAGCTTTTATCGGCCTCACTTCTTACTGCAGACAATGGATTCCTCAGTATGCATATCTAGCTAAACCACTGATACAGTTAACGACACAGGAGGCAGCCACATCGACTGTCCTCCCTTGGACCCAGGAACATACACTTGTTTTTAATGAGTTAAAGAAAGCTTTATGTAATGCAATTACGGGGCGATTGACGGCCGCCATCTTGAGGTAGGCAGGTCAGCGCTCTAGCCGCTGGCTGCCTCCTGCCCTCCCGGAAGCTATTTAAACACCGGGCAGTCGACCTCACCGATCTAAGGGTAGCGGTCACGCTGAAGGGCTCTACATAGACCTGCCTTGATACAAATTTACTTTGCGTATTTGCACATTACAATTTTAGCTACTGGCACGATCTGCATCGTGGGTTTTAAAAATTTGTATTTGGATGTTTAACCCCCTTTTTGTAATGCAGGTGTAGTCTTACTGTTGCTTTACTGGATTAGCGCTCTTAGCGCTTACCTGGGCACTGCTATCGCCGTCTTCGCTCGCCAGCCGATCTATGTGCTGGGGCAATTGACGGCCGCCATCTTGAGGCAGGCAGGTCAGCGCTCTAGTCGCTGGCTGCCTCCTGCCCTCCTCACTACCTATAAATGTGTATCCCTTACAGACGGCGCAGCGGGCGCGCCGGAAGCGCGCCGAAGTCAAGCCAAAGTCCAGCCCGTCTGCGCCCGTCCGCGCCGGGCCCGTGCCGAGTGCTAAAACCCCTGGTACTGCGACGAGACTGGTATACTCATCCTCATCTCTTTCTGCACTTCGGTCCCCAGGCACCGATTGCTGTGTTACTTATGACCCACTTTCATTTACCGATGTACCCTACCGATTATCCTGTTCACACTGCTCATTTCAGACACACATTGTCAACTACAAAATTAAGGCCCGGACTACTCCGCCTCCTCCTATCACCACTTTCCACATAGCACTTATCAATGCCCGATCCATGTGTAAACATAGGCAAGAAATTGCAGACCTAATAACAGATGCCCACCTGGACCTCCTGTTTATCACGGAAACATGGACGGATGGTGCCTCGGACCCTGACTTGGTTATAGCAGTCCCTAGTGGTTTCACCATTCACAGACAGGATAGAGTAGGCCAGCGGGGAGGTGGGGTAGCAATTATAGTTAGAGACCATCTCCCAATCAGGACCACACCGATACCATCTACATGTTGCGAAGCCCTACTATTCAGTATTAAGCTCACACCCCTTTTCAATTTTAAAGGCGTATTGGTATATCGCCCACCTGGAGCACGTACCCCCTTTTTACTCAGCCTTGGGTCTATATTGGAATCCATAGCGCTGGAAGACCACTTTGCAGTTTTAGGCGATTTTAATTTCCATCTTGAATCAAGTAATGACACAGACACTGCATGTCTCTTAGCGGACATGGAAATACTAGGTCTTTATCAACGCATCTCTGTCCCTACCCATGATGCTGGTCACACTCTCGACGGCATTTTCACCAATATTGAGACGCTACATATCGCAGATGTCCTCCCTCTGGCATGGACCGATCATCACGCCATTGTAAGTCATTTAGCCATTCCCGACGCCTCTAAAAGGAAGGCTGTTAACAATAGCCCCAAACAGGTGAGAGCATGGAAGGACATAAAGGTGGGGACGCTGAACACATTTCTGGCTAGAACATCGCCACTGCTGTCAGATGACCCTACTGTCGCCACAAACCAGTTCAATAACTGGCTTAATCAGGCCACACTTGAGCTAGCGCCCGTCAAATCTATCTCCCAGAATCGAGCCTCCCCTAGTGCTCCTTGGTTCTCGGATGAACTCAAAAAACAGAAACAATTAAATAAACAAAGAGAAAGACTCTGGCGGAAGCGCTACGACCCAGAAAGCAAATCATTATATAAAGATTCACTTGCCCGGTACAAACAGATGATCGCAGAGGCGAAAAAAGCCTACTATGCAGCACAAATTGAGATTGCCAAAAACTCATGTAAAGAGTTATTCGATATTACTAAACGATTGTCGGGTGGCACGCACGACCTTACACCACCTCCCTCACAACATCTTTGCGACGCCTTATCTGATTTTTTCTTTACAAAAGTTAACGACATCTATCAGGCTTTTTCTTCAAACACGGATACTACGCCGCTATCCTTGTCCTCCACCTCACGGGATAACACACTGACCCGCTTTGTCGATCTTACTATGGATCAGACAAGGAGCATTATCTTAAGGATTAAATCAGGTTCAGCCCTGGACCCGTGTCCGCTTAAAGTTCTTATGCCAGTTATGGACACGCTGATACCGGTTATAACCCATGTTTGCAACACCATGTTTAGCTCCGGAATTTTTCCGGCGTCTTTGAAACATACGTTGGTCAAACCCCTTCTAAAGAAAATCAACTTGAATAAAGATGACCTGAAAAACTATCGTCCGATAGCCAGTCTTCCTTTTCTGGCTAAGGTAACAGAAAAAGCCATAAATCAGCAACTGTCGGAATTTGTGGAGCAGCACCAGTTGCTCGACAACACCCAGTTCGGATTCCGCAAATGTCATGGCACGGAAACGGCTCTCCTAAAGGCTGCGGACGATATTAGAGCCATACGAGACCAGGGGGGGACAGCAGTCTTGGTACTGCTGGATCTTTCGGCGGCCTTCGACACGGTCGACCATAAGATCTTAGTCGACCGTGTCGAACGACTGGGGGTCCAGAAAACTGCTCTGGACCTGCTCGTATCGTTCCTGGCTAACAGATCACAGGCAGTATCTCTAGGACCCTACCAATCATCTAAGGTGTCTCTGACGTGTGGGGTCCCTCAAGGCTCATCCCTGAGTCCGACACTATTCAATATCTACGTGTCGGACCTTGCTAGTGTCATCAAAGCATTTGGGATGAGCCTGACCTCCTACGCTGATGACACCCAACTGGTACTGGCTATCAAAGGGGACGGTGAGGAAGTGGCCAATCGATTCACGACAGGAATGATGGCAATAGGTGACTGGATGGCCACGAACTGTCTGAAACTCAATTCAGAAAAAACTGAAGTGGTCATCTTCGGTCACCTCTCCCCGGGCTGGTCACCTGTCTGGTGGCCACCTTCCTTCGGTCTTCCGCCTAGTCCAGCCAGCAAAGTGAGAAATTTAGGCGTCACTTTTGATGTTGGCCTCAACTTCATGGCACATGCCAACAAAACTGCGGCCACAGCTCATATGAAATTGAGAATGATTAGGAAAATATTACCTTTCCTACCGAACACTGCCGGGAAAACACTGGTCAGCTCACTAGTCCTGTCCTCCATGGACTATTGCAACGCTCTATTACTAAAGGCCCAAGTCCGAGTGATAAATAGGATGCAGTCAATCCAAAATGCCGCCGCACGAATGTTGGCTGGGATCCCCAAGTTTGCACCAGTTGCAAATATCATTCGGGATCTCCATTGGCTCCCGATGCGCAGCCGTATTATATTTAAATCGCTGTGTATTGTCTATAATCACTCAATAATCAGGGTCCCCATTTTCTTAAACAGAATCTTCTTCACTATGTTCCAACCCGATCCCTTTGTTCCTCCTATCAGAACTTTCTGACTGTGCCTCGCACTAGAACAGTCACATGGGGCGACAGGCGTTTCCTTGTCGCCGCCCCAAAACTCTGGAACACCCTTCCTGCACATATCCGGGCAAGTCCCTCCTTGTTCAGATTTCGTAAACAGCTAAAGACGTGGTTATTTGACCAATAGCCTTTTATATCTTCATTACCCCAGTTGCTGATCTATGCCCTTAATTAGCGCCGAGACGCCCACGGGTATTCGCCGCGCTGTATAAATGTCAAAAAATAAATAAATAAATAAATAAATAAATGCACCTGTATTAGCGACACCAAACTACAGTAAGCCTTTTACACTTTTTGTCACTGAACGTGATGGTACAGCATTGTCTGTTCTCACGCAAGATCAAGCAGGACAACACAAGCCTTGTGCTTATTTTTCTAGCACATTAGATCCAGTAGCCCAGGCTCTGCTGCGTGCCTCAAGTCAGTTGCAGCCACAGCTCTAGCTATCAGACAAAGTGATTCCATAGTATTAGGACACTCCCTGACAGTACAAGTTCCACACTCTGTGGAAGTTCTTTTAAACCGAACACAGACTCAGCACTTGACAATTGCACGTTTAACAGGATATGAACTGACACTGTTTCAGCCACACATAGAAATCAGACGCTGCAACGTTTTAAATCCTGCTACACTGTTACCCTCGATTACATCAAGCCCTGCCACACATGACTGTGTGGAAGTTATTAACATCATGACAAAGCCAAGACAAGACTTGACTGACATTGCATTACCTGATCCCGACCTGACACTTTATGTGGATGGTTCATGTATGAGAACAAGTACAGGAGAACTAGTAGCCGCGTATGCAGTGACTACTGAAACTGAAGTTATAGAAACACATCGTATTGACACCTTGTCTGCTCAAGCAGCAGAGCTCATCGCTCTGACCCAAGCCTGCATACGAGCTAAGAACGTGAAAGTAAACATATATACAGATTCACGTTATGCATTCGGAGTCGTTCACGACTTTGGAGTACTCTGGCAAGAAAGAGGTTTCATGACCTCTCATGGAGCCAAGATTCAACATGGTCCCCTCATTCAAGCTCTGTTAGAAGCAATACATTTGCCGAAAGCCATTGCCATTATGAAGTGCAAAGCACATACGAAAGCCACTGATACAATTTCCCAAGGTAACGATCTAGCAGATCGAACAGCCAAGCTTACAGCCCAGACTCCAGACATTCCAGTTAACATGACAAAGACAGATGTTCCAGATCAGACTACTTGTATGACAGTTAAGGACCCTACACGAGATGTACTAGATATACAGTCACATGCTACCCCAGGCAAAATCAAGAAATGGTCTGAACAAGGAGGGGTCCAGACAGATCAGGGATGGTTGACGAAGGGAAAAGCCACATGGTTTCTCAGCGACTCTATGGTTCAAGTCATTATTAACACCGCACATAGTCCAGCACATTTAGGAGAAAAAGCCATGTTAGACAGCATCCAGAACATTTGGTTTAACAAGCATTTACGAGCAGCAGCCAAACAGAAAGTACGTACCTGCATGATCTGTTGTCAGTTCAATCCAGGTAAAGGTGTTCCGGTGGAACAAGGTGGATTCCATCCTCCTGACCACCCTTTTGAGGTCCTCCAGATGGATTATATTCAGATGGATCGATGCCGAGGTTTCAAGTATGTCCTCGTAGTTGTATGCGCTTTGTCCAGATGGACAGAAGCCTATCCAGTCCCAGATTACACTGCCGCGACCACTGCCAGGCAGTTGGTTCGTGAGTATTTCCCTCGCTATGGTTTATCTAGGGTCGTGTATTCAGACAACAGCCAGCCATTCTCATCCGAACTCATGAAACAAGTATCCCTTCTATTAGGGTACCAGTGGAAGTTCCACTGTGTGCGACATCCCGAGGCAGCTGGCCTCGTCGAGAGACATAATCAGACTCTGAAAATCCGCATTGCAAAGGTTTGTGCCGAGAAAGGCGTAGATTGGATGGTAGCTCTGCCAGTCGCCCTTTTCTATATGAGAATGGTCGCTCACTCCCGTTCAGGTCTCTCACCTTATGAAGTTGTTTTCGGTCGTCCTCCGAACATGTGGGGTACACGGATGCCACGTAAAATTACCGATGTAGACAGTAATATGCTGACAGATTACCTAGCTTCCTTGATGTCTGCACTACTCTCTTGTCGTTCACAGGTTGCGGCTGCCTTTCCAGACAACTCTCAAGTGAAACCGCACGAGGTCATTCCAGGCGACTTCGTTCTCATAAGGAACTTTGATCGTTCAAGTCCGCTGGAGCCCCGCTGGAAGGAGCCGAAACTCGTTCTGATGACCACAAGGACAGCTGTAAAAGTGGAGGGCCGCAAGGGATGGCTCCACTCCAGTCACGTCAAGCGTTTTCATGGACTCCGTCCAAAGACTTTTTTCAAGG
Organism: Lissotriton helveticus; assembly: GCF_964261635.1. Taxonomy (NCBI): domain Eukaryota; kingdom Metazoa; phylum Chordata; class Amphibia; order Caudata; family Salamandridae; genus Lissotriton; species Lissotriton helveticus. The sequence goes on along the minus strand of NC_136067.1, from coordinate 1,364,838 downwards.
ACTGCCCAGATACTGACTCTAAACTCCCCCTGTTAGAGAAAACTCCGCAGCAGGAGTATAAACTTAAGCTCCGGTCTAGCAAGTCAGACAGTTTAATTGTCTAAGTCCCTCTCGGGTGAAGCGGTTAGACAGGTTCCTGACATGTATGAGATAGACCCCCATAGTGAGAGAGTTAGTCGAAACTCCAAGAAAATACGTTATTGTAAAAATCTGCGCAGCAGATGTATAATCACGTTATTGTTTATGTTATTTCTGAGTCTTATGGTTATATGCATAAGTTATGTTTTACATGTAAATTTTCCTCCTATTGATTCGCATGTACATCTTTCCTCTAATGATACAGTAGAGCACACTTTTAGTGAACTACCTCCACATGAGTTATCCTATCGACTTGCTATGCGCAACAATACTTTTATCCAAATGTTACACTATTCACACCAGACTAGTAATGCCACTAATTGTTGGGTGTGTGGTCGACTCCCCCCTTTCCAGACACCGAAGGGAGTTCTGCCACTCTTTCCCTATCCGTTTTCACACAATGGTTCGTGTGGAGCATGGTTTACGATAACGTCATCCTCAGACGATAAGTCCCTTCTGAATAGAACATGTTTCCCAGACAAGGAAGGTCTTTCCCATAGAACAGGGTTAGATCTAGAAAATGAAGTATATGATCTAGGTAATTATTCCTCGAATTTCATGGTTTTGAATGTTCAGTCCGAGACTACTCCAGACTTGCCTGCTATTACAGTCCTACCAGTAAAAGGCGAATTATGTGTCAGAAAGAATGGTTCAGTACATCTAGGACACAGTGATTGTACTACTGTGGTCGAGTATAGTGACAGTGGGAAATCTAATTTCAAAGCCTCACGTCATTCGTATTTTGTGTGTGGTCAGACCGCATATGTACGTCTGCCCCTAGATTGGGATGGAACATGTTACATTGCCTTCCTACTGCCACCAGTTTTCCTAGCCCCATCCGATTATCACAGAAACACACATCTAGTACACGTCAGACATAGAAGGGAGATCGAGTCCCCAATTGTCGATCAAACTGAAACTGCCTTAGAACAGTATACAGACTTCAATAAAGGTTTCTTTTTCTTCATAGGTCCTGTCCAGAATAGTAAGCTAATACGTAGGCTAACCAGAACCCTTGAAGCAGTAGTGAATGAGACTACTTCCGCTCTAGGTAACTTAACAGAGGAACAATCTGCTATGAGATTTGTTGTCCTTCAAAACCGCCTTGTTCTTGACGTCATACTGGCCGATAGGGGCGGAGCTTGTAGAGTCATCGGATCTAGTTGTTGCATTTTCATTCCTAATAACGCACCGTCTGTTTATTCGGCTATAACCAGACTTCACAAAATAGCCCATCAGTTACACCAGAATCCAGGCACCTGGACATTGTCCGGTTGGCTCTGGAGTATAATATCTGCCTGGGGATGGAAAGTATTGTCATTCCTAGGAATAGTAGTAATGATCATATTCAGTTGTTGTCTCTGTTTACAATGTGGCCCTGCGATTTGCGGCTTGTGTGCTACCTCTTGTATTCCAAGTCCTAAGTCCCGTTCCAAGAAGATTCAAGACGAGCAGATGATGCTCTATGAACAGATAGATGGTATCATGAATATTGATGTTTCCTGAAGGAAACGTAGGGAACAAGGAGGGAATGAGGAAAATTGAATTTTGCCTTGTCATGTGTCCCTACGTGTTCCCCTTTATATGTTATATGTGCATGATCGATATGCATATGTTTCCCCTTGACCGAATAAAGATGCAATTACAGTTGTGTCCAACGTTAATATGCCAGTTATCCAGTACTCGTGAAAGCAACGAGTATTAGGCCTATGTTGCCAACGTTTTATATTGTGCACGTTAATTCAGCGAATTGTCCCCGTTTCTAGGCCTCATAGGGCCCGGACACCAGATTCAAGCTCCAGTCTCCTGAAATCCGCCGAGGAGCGATGCAGCCCCTCCCGCATCCCTGACCTTTCGCTTATTTTCTGCCAAGCAGCGCGGTGCCCGGCCTGGCCTGCCTGGCTGTCTGCCAAGAATATGTTATGCCTCTAGTTATCAGTTCAGCTCCCCGGCTTCACATTCCTAAGCTAACGAACCGCATAAACATCTTTAGCTATAGTCTAGTTTTCCTGTCTCCATGCAAGAGAATTACTGAATTAGTATTCATAGAAGATTCATAGCACACGCAATACATGTAGAATATATGCATGCACCAGCCTTAGTGTCAAGTAGCCTTTGCCTTGATGACATTTAGATTCTATCAACATGTACTCCAAACACCAGATACCAGATATGCTATAGGTACATGTCGTCCTGACATCCCAGACTTTAGTCTCCTCTTCTAGTGCCAGAAGTCAGAGCCCCAGCTCTCCCTAGTTACACGTCATGGCCCGTTTGCGCGCACCAGTAGGTTAAAGGTTCCAGCTGCCCAGGTAGCCCCCTCCATGTATCCACCCATTTATGACACTTCTGTGACGTTTACATCACATGTTTCTGTGCACGCCTTCTTTCTACGCCCATATGTTCTTATCTTTCGTTTGTCACTTGTTACGCCTACTGTATGCAATGCAATTATGCTGTTTTACTATATATACTGTATGATGTTAATGAGACGTTGCAGCTGCCATTCCATTCCATTGCATGCCATTCCATGGTCTTTTGGCTCGAGCCATCTGATTAAAGCCCATTCTGACTCAGATATCACGGATCCTGCCTCTTATTTATTGAGCTATCTGTTTCAGTTAATGCATAGAAAAATAGTACCGGTAATTAATTATTTATTTACCACAACTCTATGACAGTACAGGTACCACATTTGACTATAGCGAGACTGACAGAATATGAACTGACATTATTTCAACCACACATAGAGATCAGACGTTGTAACATTCTGAATCCTGCAACACTTTTGCCCTCAAGTACAGTAAATGCACCACAACATGACTGTGTGGAAATAGACACACTGTCTGCTCAAGCAGCAGAGCTCATTGCTCTGACACAAGCCTGCATAAGAGCAAAGCACTTGAAAGTAAACATTTATACAGACTCACAATATGCCTATGGCGTAGTTCATGATTTTAGGGTCCTGTGGCAAGAGAGAGGTTTCTTGACCTCTCATGGTGCCAAGATACAGCATGACCAGCTTATTCAGGCCCTGTTAGAAGCCATACATTTACCTACAGCCATTTCTATCCTGAAATGCAAAGCTCATACCAAAGTTACAGACACCATTTCCCAGGGTAATGACCTGGCAGACCGAACAGCTAAACTTACAGCACAGACACCAACAGACACGACAAGGACAGAGGTACCATTACTGACATAAAGTATGACAGTCAGGGACCCTACACAAGATGTACTCGACATACAGACATATGCCACCACAGATGAGATAAAGAAATGGACTTTACAAGGAGGGGTCCAGACTAACCAAGGTTAGATGACTAAGGGAAAAGGTACATTGTTTTCTTCTCAGCACATAGTCCAACACACTTAGGAGAGAAGGCAATGATAGACTGCTTACAGAATATTTGGTTTAACAAGCACCTACGTGCAGCAGTGAAACAGAAAGTGCGAACATGTATGATCTATTGCCAGTTCAATCCAGGAAAAGGCATTCCGGTGGAACAAGGCGGATTTCATCCTCCTGACCGCCCTTTTGAGGTTCTCCAGATGGATTATATCCAAATGGACAGATGTAGAGGTTACAAGTATGTCTTAGTAGTTGTATGTGCACTATCTAGATGGACAGAAGCTTATCCAGTTCCAGATTATACTGCTGTTACAACAGCCAGACAATTAGTGCGCAGTACTTCCCCAGATATGAATTACCTCATGTGATCTATTCAGATAACGATCAGCCATTCTCCTCTGAACTAATGAAACAAGTGTCCCTTCTGTTAGGTTATACATGGAAATTCCATTGTGTCAGACACCCAGAAGCAGCAGGCCTTGTAGAAAGACATAATCAGACAATTAAGACATAGTTGCTGAGATCTGTACAGACAAAGGCGTGGATTGGATGGTGGCCTTGCCGGTTGCCCTCTTTTACATGCGTACGGTAGCTCATTCCAGAACAGGCCTATCTCCTTATGAAGTAGTTTTTGTTGGATGTATGACGTTACAACGCATACTTTTACCACGCATACCATTACAACGCGGTTTTTACCACGCATACCATTACAACGCATAGCGCTTTGGGGTGCTGGATAGTGAATAGTTTAATTTACTATTCCAACTCCAGTCCCCGTGGACACTAGGGAAGGTTATTGGATAGTAAATTAACCTATTCCCTATCCTAGAGCGCCCCCCAGCGCAATGCGTTGTAATGGTATGCGTGGTAAAAACCGCGTTGTAATGGTAGTGCGTGGTAAAAAATGCGTGGTAAAGGTTGTATACCGTTTTTGTTAGACCGCCAAATATGTGGGGTACGCCTATGCCAAAGAAAATAACTGATGTTGACAGTAACATGCTGACAGATTACCTGGCTTCCTTGATGTCTGCACTACTCTCTTTTCGTTCACAGGTTGCTGCCGCCTTCCCTGACAACACCCAGGTCAAGGAACATGCCATAGCACCAGGAGAATTTGGACTCCTCAGGATCTTTGATCGTTCAAGCCCCCTCGAGCCTCGTTGGAAGACGCCGAAGAAGGTGGAAGGACGTAAGGGGTGGATCCACGCCCATCACTGGAACTTTTTGTGGAACTTTGGAACTTTGGAACTTTTATAAATAACATTGACACTAAAAGACAATACAGACTTTGCGCCGCCTTTGCTAGAAAAGACTCCACAGAAGGAGTATAGGTCCTAGTTAAGATCTAGTAAGTCAGACGTAGTTTAATTGTTTAAGCCCACCCGGTGGTGAATCGGTTAGACTAGATTTCTGACATGTATAAGATCACATATGAGAATAGCAAGAAGAGAGATAAGAAGGAAAAATACTGCAAGATATTGTGCAGTAGATGTATAGTTACCTTGATCATTCTTTTTATTCTGTGCATTGTTATAATCTGTGTCAGTTTAATGCTACATGTTTTCTTTCCCATTTCCTCACATATACATTCTTCCAGTAACAGTACCATAGAGCATACATTTAGTGAACTGCCACCCCATGAATTGTTATATCGACTTGCACTACGTAACAATACTTTTATTCAAATGTTACACCATTCTCATCAGACCAGCCAAATGCCTCCTTATCAAGAAACAAAGGGAGTCTTGCCCTTCTACCCTTTACCGTTCTCACACAATGGTTCGTGTGGAGCATGGTTTGCTCTAATGACCTCAATAGATAGAAGGTACATAGCTTATCCAGGTGGCTGGATATATGGAAACCTGAATAAAGTAATGAATGAAGCATGCTTTCCAGACAAAGACGGATTCCCCCAAAGGAAAGGAACTGATCTAGAGAATGAAGAGTACGAGCAGGGAAATGCATCTGTTAACTTCATAATGTTAAATGTTCAGCCCAAGCAAAATACAGGTCCACCGTTTATTTCAGTCCTGCCAGCAAAAGGTGATTTATGTGTTAGTAATAAAAAGGCTCTGTACATATGGGACACAGCGAGTGTAACACTGTAGTAGAGTTTAATGATAAAGGACTTTCTTCTTTCAAAACATCACGCCATACCTATTTCATTTGCGGTCAGACAGCCTATGTACATCTGCCCATAGACTGGGGTGGGACTTGTTATATAGCATTCCTATTGCCACCTGTTTTCTTGGCCCCATCCCATTATCACAGAGATTCACAACTAGAACATGTTAGACAAAAGAGAGAGACAGATTCTGCAGGGATTGATCAGACTGAAACAGCTTGGGAGCAATATACAGATTTCAACAAAGGTTTCTTTTCTTCGTTGGCCCCGTCCAAAATAGTAAACTGATACGCAAATTAACAAGAACTCTTGAAGCAGTAGTGAATGTGACTGCATCTGCCCTGGCGAACTTGACCCAGGAGCAATCTGCTATGAGACTTGTCGTTTTACAAAATCGCCTTGTTCTTGACGTCATCCTGGCGGATAGAGGCGGAGCTTGTAGAGTGATCCGATCTAGTTGTTGCGTTTTCATCCCAAATAACGCGCCATCCGTGTACGCAGCGATAACAAGACTCCACAAAATTGCTAATGTCATACATCAAGACCCAGGCACATGGACTTGGTCCAGTTGGTTCTGGGGTGTAATATCGGCATGGGGATGGAAAGTTATGTCCTTCCTAGGAATGGCCCTACTTATGGTATTTGGTTGCTGTCTCTGTCTGCAGTGTGGCCCGGCCATTTGCGGCCTGTGTGCTACTGCCTGTATTCCATATCCACGTAAACAAAGGATAAAATATGAACAAATATTTCTGTATGATCAACTATACGGTCTCATGAATATAGATGTATCCTAAAGGGTTATGTAGGGGACAAGGAGGGAATGAGGAAAATGATATTTTGCCTGACCAAAAATGTCCGCGACATATACCCTATGTTACATATATGTGCATGTCACCCATGCATATTTCCCGTAGTGGCCTGAATCACTAGGCCTCTGCAAACATGTCCTGCAAGTCAAGTCATCAAGTCTCCCAAACGTTAAGCTAACATGAAGGCCCATGTTTTTGCATTATGCATTGTGCACATTTAAATAAATGTCGTACTGAACCCTTTATTTGTGGTTGAGCCTGAAACCACTTTCTGAAATATTGTTTTCATGACTCCTGACACTGAAAACTGCAGTCACGTCAGCAAGAAGCCTGCCAAGACAGTATTATGAATAACAGTTATCTGTTTGCTGTACAGAGTGGCATCCCTGCCCGGTGAGGAAAAGTACACAGAACCCGTCCGAGGGAGATAGGGCCTAGCCATTCTGTCTCCATTTAAGTAAATCACAGTGCTTGCATCCATAGAAGAGCTCACAGCCCTCATGCAATGAACGAATAAATATGCCCTCTCTGTCTTTTAGTGATGAACAACTATTGTTTCAGATAATACATCCCCTGACTCTAGATATCAGTTGTACTAGATGTGCTGGTCGCCTTGACACAAGAGATCTCTCTACTAGGTTGAAAGTCAGCTTCCTCCCAGTTGCACGTCAATTGCACGTCATGCTCAAAGTTGCACAATTAGGGCATAGTTCCAGCTAGCTATCCAAACTCCTCCTCTAAGTACCCACCCACCTATGACACCTACCTATCACCTACCTATGACTCATCAAAGTGTACACCCACATGTTCTTATCTCTTTCTTTCTCTGCTCTGCCTCGAGCGTTCCTTCCTACGTCCTATGTACAAGATAAAATGTATATAACCCATGTTCAGTAAATAATTGTTAGAAGACCCTTCCTGAACCTCAGAGGTGATGGAACTGATTCTCCCTTTGACTCGAGTTATTGGAATAAAGCCCATTCTAACTCAGATACCACGGACTCTGCCTCTCACTTGATGCATGCTAATTGTTAATGACTAGAAATTATGCCAGGGTAATATTTTATTTACCACACCAGGGTGAATAAACACTTTTTGAGACCTCAGAGTGAGTAAATTGGCCATTTTCATGCACGTTTAACCATTCCACATATCTTGTGTTTAGGGCCCCTGGAAGCATGAAAATCACTTTAAACGTGCTAATTTTAGCTCTAAAACTGATGATCCACCTACAAATGTGAACTGACGTTAAAAAATTAAAACATTTGAAAATAGACCATTTTTCACCTTTCTGAAGCATGACGTAATGGGGGGTGTTGTCTCTTTTGTCAAAAATCTGCCGTTTTTGCTTTAACATTAAATGCCTCCAAATAGTATTTAATTCCCCTCCTGGGGTGAAGAAACACTTTTTGAGACCTCAGAGTGAGTAAATTGGCCATTTTCATGCACTTTTAACCATTCCACAAATCTTGTGTTTAGGGCCTCTGGAAGCATGAAAATCACTTTAAACGTGCTAATTTTAGCTCTAAAACTGATGATCCACCTACAAATGTGAACTGACGTTAAAAAATTAAAACATTTGAAAATAGACCATTTTTCACCTTTCTGAAGCATGACGTAATGGGGTGGTTTTATCTCTTTTGGCAAAAATCAGCCGTTTTTGCTTGAACATTAAATGCCTCCAAATGGTATTTAATTCCCTTCCCGGGGTGAATAAACACTTTTTGAGACCTCAGAGTGAGTAAATTGGCCAATTTCATGCACTTTTAACCATTCCACAAATCTTGTGTTTAGGGCCTCTGGAAGCATGAAAATCACTTTAAACATGCTAATTTTAGCTCTAAAACTGATGATCCACCTACAAATGTGAACTGACGTTCAAAAATAAAACATTTGAAAATGGACCATTTTTCACCTTTCTGAAGCATAACGTAATGGGGGGGTGTGATATCTTTTGTCAAAAATCAGCCGTTTTTGCTTGAACATTAAATGCCTTCAAATGGTATTTAATTCCCTTCCCGGGGTGAAGAAACACTTTTTGAGACCTCAGAGTGACTAAATTGGCCATATTCATGCACTTTTAACCATTCCACAAATCTTGTGTTTAGGGCCTCTGGAAGCATGAAAATCACTTTAAACGTGCTAATTTTAGCTCTAAAACTGATGATCCACCTACAAATGTGAACTGACGTTAAAAAAGTAAAACATTTGAAAATAGACAATTTTTCACCTTTCTGAAGCATGACGTAATGGGGTGGTTTTATCTCTTTTAGCAAAAATCAGCCGTTTTTGCTTGAACATTAAATGCCTCCAAATGGTATTTAATTCCCTTCCCGGGGTGAAGAAACACTTTTTGAGACCTCAGAGTGAGTAAATTGGCCAATTTCATGCACTTTTAACCATTCCACAAATCTTGTGTTTAGGGCCTCTGGAAGCATGAAAATCACTTTAAACATGCTAATTTTAGCTCTAAAACTGATGATCCACCTACAAATGTGAACTGACGTTAAAAAATTAAAACATTTGAAAATGGACCATTTTTCACCTTTCTGAAGCATAACGTGATGGGGGGTGTTATCTCTTTTGTAAAAAATCTGCCGTTTTTGCTTTATCATTAAATGCCTCCAAATAGTATTTAATTCCCTTCCTGGGGTGAAGAAACACTTTTTGAGACCTCAGAGTGAGTAAATTGGCCATTTTCATGCACTTTTAACCATTCCACAAATCTTGTGTTTAGGGCCTCTGGAAGCATGAAAATCACTTTAAACGTACTAATTTTAGCTCTAAAACTGATCATCCACCTACAAATGTGAACTGACGTTAAAAAATTAAAACATTTGAAAATGGACCATTTTTCACCTTTCTGAAGCATGACGTGATGGGGGGGTGTTATCTCTTTGTCAAAAATCAGCCGTTTTTGCTTGAACATTAAATGCCTTCAAATGGTATTTAATTCCCTTCCCAGGGTGAATAAACACTTTTTGAGACCTCAGAGTGAGTAAATTGGCCATATTCATGCACTTTTAACCATTCCACAAATCTTGTGTTTAGGGCCCCTGGAAGCATGAAAATCACTTTAAACATTCTAATTTTAGCTCTAAAACTGATGATCCACCTACAAATGTGAACTGACGTTCAAAAATAAAACATTTGAAAATGGACCATTTTTCACCTTTCACAAGCATGACGTAATGGGGGGGTGTTATCTCTTTTGTCAAAAATCAGCCGTTTTTGATTGAACATTAAATGCCTCCAAATGGTATCTAATTCACGTCCCGGGGTGAAGAAAAACTTTTTGAGACCTCAGAGTGAGTAAATTGGCCATTTTCATGCACTTTTAACCATTCCACAAATCTTGTGTTTAGGGCCTCTGGAAGCATGAAAATCACTTCACACATGCTAATTTTAGCTCTAAAACTAATGATCCACCTACAAATGTGAACTGACGTTCAAAAATAAAACATTTGAAACTGGACCATTTTTCACCTTTCTGAAGCATGACGTAATGGGGGGGTGTTATCTCTTTTGTCAAAAATCAGCCGTTTTTGCTTGAACATTAAATGCCTCCAAATGGTATTTAATTCCCTTCCCAGGGTGAATAAACACTTTTTGAGACCTCAGAGTGAGTAAATTGGCCATATTCATGCACTTTTAACCATTCCACAAATCTTGTGTTTAGGGCCCCTGGAAGCATGAAAATCACTTTAAACATTCTAATTTTAGCTCTAAAACTGATGATCCACCTACAAATGTGAACTGACGTTCAAAAATAAAACATTTGAAAATGGACCATTTTTCACCTTTCACAAGCATGACGTAATGGGGGGGTGTTATCTCTTTTGTCAAAAATCAGCCATTTTTGATTGAACATTAAATGCCTCCAAATGGTATCTAATTCACGTCCCGGGGTGAAGAAACACTTTTTGAGACCTCAGAGTGAGTAAATTGGCCATTTTCATGCACTTTTAACCATTCCACAAATCTTGTGTTTAGGGCCCCTGGAAGCATGAAAATCACTTTAAACATTCTAATTTTAGCTCTAAAACTGATGATCCACCTACAAATGTGAACTGACGTTAAAAAATTAAAACATTTGAAAATAGACCATTTTTCAACTTTCTGAAGCATGACGTAATGGGGGGTGTTATCTCTTTGTCAAAAATCAGCCGTTTTTGCTTGAACATTAAATGCCTCCAAATAGTATTTAATTCCCTTCCTGGGGTGAAGAAACACTTTTTGAGACCTCAGAGTGAGTAAATTGGCCATTTTCATGCACTTTTAACCATTCCACAAATCTTGTGTTTAGGGCCTCTGGAAGCATGAAAATCACTTTAAACATTCTAATTTTAGCTCTAAAACTGATGATCCACCTACAAATGTGAACTGACGTTCAAAAATAAAACATTTGAAAATGGACCATTTTTCACCTTTCACAAGCATGACGTAATGGGGGGGTGTTATCTCTTTTGTCAAAAATCAGCCGTTTTTGCTTGAACATTAAATGCCTCCAAATGGTATTTAATTCACTTCCCGGGGTGAAGAAACACTTTTTGAGACCTCAGAGTGAGTAAATTGGCCAATTTCATGCACTTTTAACCATTCCACAAATCTTGTGTTTAGGGCCTCTGGAAGCATGAAAATCACTTTAAACGTGCTAATTTTAGCTCTACAACTGATGATTCACCTACAAATGTGAACTGACGTTAAAAAATTAAAACATTTGAAAATAGACCATTTTCCACCTTTCTGAAGCATGACGTAATGGGGGGGTGTTATCTCTTTGTCAAAAATCAGCCGTTTTTGCTTGAACATTAAATGCCTCCAAATGGTATTTAATTCACTTCCCGGGGTGAAGAAACACTTTTTGAGACCTCAGAGTGAGTAAATTGGCCAATTTCATGCACTTTTAACCATTCCACAAATCTTGTGTTTAGGGCCTCTGGAAGCATGAAAATCACTTCACACATGCTAATTTTAGCTCTAAAACTAATGATCCACCTACAAATGTGAACTAACGTTTAAAAATAAAACATTTGAAACTGGACCATTTTTCACCTTTCTGAAGCATGACGTAATGGGGGGGGGTGTTATCTCTTTTGTAAAAAATCAGCCGTTTTTGCTTTAACATTAAATGCCTCCAAATACTATTTAATTCCCTTCTCGGGGTGAAGAAACACTTTTGAGACCTCAGAGTGAGTAAATTGGCCATTTTCATGCACGTTTAACCATTCCACATATCTTGTGTTTAGGGCCTCTCGAAGCATGAAAATCACTTTAAACGTGCTAATTTTAGCTCTAAAACTGATGATCCACCTACAAATGTGAACTGACGTTAAAAAATTAAAACATTTGAAAATGGACCATTTTTCACCTTTCTGAAGCATGACGTAATGGGGGGGGGGTGTTATCTCTTTGTCAAAAATCAGCCGTTTTTGCTTGAACATTAAATGCCTTCAAATGGTATTTAATTCCCTTTCCAGGGAGAATAAACACTTTTTGAGACCTCAGAGTGAGAAAATTGGCCATATTCATGCACTTTTAACCATTCCACAAATCTTGTGTTTAGGGCCCCTGGAAGCATGAAAATCACTTTAAACATTCTAATTTTAGCTCTAAAACTGATGATCCACCTACAAATGTGAACTGACGTTCAAAAATAAAACATTTGAAAATGGACAATTTTCACCTTTCTGAAGCATGACGTAATGGGGGGGGGGTGTTATCTCTTTGTCAAAAATCAGCCGTTTTTGCTTGAACATTAAATGCCTTCAAATGGTATTTAGGGGCATATTATCAAGGGGGTTTATCTCCGCTTTTTTGGCTTTAAAAGCCAAGAAAGCGGAGATAAAATTATCTCCCTATTACCTAGCTGTCGCTAACACCAGTTAGCAACAGCTAGTAGGAGATAGCGACCATCTTGGGCCCCACTTTGCATGTCAGTGATATTTATCACTAATGATATGCAAAGTGGGCGTGCCAAGATGTTAGCGACTGGAAACAGTCGCTAACATCGCTATCTCCTATTACCAACTTTTGGAGATATTCGCGCTAAGCGCGAATATCTCCAAAAGCTAACACCTGCCCTGAGCAGTTCTTAGCCATGTTATCCAATGGGAGGTGGATAACATGGCTAAGAGCATTAGCTCGGTAATGCATGAATATCGCAGACTTTTCAGCGATATTCATGCATTGCGGCCGTTTTTTATCGCATTTGCGATATCTGCGATAAAAATTGCCGCAGCTTAGCTGTAAAATTTTATCTCTAACCAAGCAATAGCGATAATTATCGCTATTGCTTGGTAATATGCCCCTTAATTCCCTTCCCAGGGTGAATAAACACTTTTTGAGACCTCAGAGTGAGTAAATTGGCCATTTTCATGCACTTTTAACCATTCCACAAATCTTGTGTTTAGGGCCCCTGGAAGCATGAAAATCACTTTAAACATTCTAATTGTAGCTCTAAAACTGATGATCCACCTACAAATGTGAACTGACGTTCAAAAATAAAACATTTGAAAATGGACAATTTTTCACCTTTCACAAGCATGACGTAATGGGGGGGTGTTATCTCTTTTGTCAAAAATCAGCCGTTTTTGCTTGAACATTAAATGCCTCCAAATGGTATTTAATTCACTTCCCGGGGTGAAGAAACACTTTTTGAGACCTCAGAGTGAGTAAATTGGCCATTTTCATGCACTTTTAACCATTCCATAAATCTTGTGTTTAGGGCCTCTGGAAGCATGAAAATCACTTCACACATGCTAATTTTAGCTCTAAAACTAATGATCCACCTACAAATGTGAACTGACGTTCAAAAATAAAACATTTGAAACTGGACCATTTTTCACCTTTCTGAAGCATGACGTAATGGGGGGGTGTTATCTCTTTGTCAAAAATCAGCAGTTTTTGCTTTAACATTAAATGCCTCCAAATACTATTTAATTCCCTTCTCGGGGTGAAGAAACACTTTTGAGACCTCAGAGTGAGTAAATTGGCCATTTTCATGCACGTTTAACCATTCCACAAATCTTGTGTTTAGGGCCTCTGGAAGCATGAAAATCACTTCACACATGCTCATTTTAGCTCTAAAACTGATGATCCACCTACAAATGTGAATGGACGTTCAAAAATAAAACATTTGAAAATGGACAATTTTTCACCCCTTCACAAGCATGACGTAATGGGGGGGGGGTGTTATCTCTTTTGTAAAAAATCAGCCGTTTTTGCTTTAAGATTAAATGCCTCCAAATACTATTTAATTCCCTTCTCGGGGTGAAGAAACACTTTTGAGACCTCAGAGTGAGTAAATTGGCCATTTTCATGCACGTTTAACCATTCCACATATCTTGTGTTTAGGGCCTCTCGAAGCATGAAAATCACTTTAAACGTGCTAATTTTAGCTCTAAAACTGATGATCCACCTACAAATGTGAACTGACGTTAAAAAATTAAAACATTTGAAAATGGACCATTTTTCACCTTTCTGAAGCATGACCTAATGGGGGGGGGGTGTTATCTCTTTGTCAAAAATCAGCCGTTTTTCTTTGTGTCCTGGATGGTTGCTTCTATGCCCGCATTCTCCACCACTTGTGGCGCTTCGCCTGGGGAATCGAGTAAGCTCACGGACACCGGAGTACTTGGGAATGCGGGTTTTATTATTTTATACAATCGCCGCTTTTGCGCTGGTAGGCGGTAGAAAGGGAGGGGGTCTTCTTTCTCTGTAGTCACACTCCTTGTTGTTCCCAGTCTCCGCTCCCGGTGTCTCCTGGGAGTCGTAGGCTGATCCTCCGCCGTTGTCCTCGCCGGTTAAACAGGTGCCAGAAAGAAAAGGACACCAGCGTTAGTGCGGCACTCTCTTGCCGGTGTGAAAGGGGGGTGGGTAGTGAGGACACACACGTGCTGTTAATAACCCTGTCTCAGTGCCGATATGTGAGGGGGGGGTTTACAGACTATGGGTGCCGAATACAGCCTCAGGGAGGTTTGCTCCACCTCCGTCCCGCCCAGCCCGTAAAGCAAGCCCGTACCTGTTCTAGCCACACTTCTCGGGAAGTGTGGCTGGGCGCTGCGCCGTCCCGTTGGCCTCCCGGCTTGTCGTTGGAGTCTCTGTCTCCGTCTCCGTCTCCTTCCAGGCTTCGCTCTTCCGGGGTCGCCTCGTCCGTCCTCGACTCTCCTCGCGCCTCTTCCAAACTCTCCTCCGCCGTCCTCCAGTCTCCCGTTTTCCTCGACCTCCAGTCCGCTCCTTCCGCTTCGTCTCCTCCCCGCCAACTCTCTCCTCCTCGGGTGTATCACACACCTGAGCAGAGTCCGGGCTGGGCTTTACCTGCAGCGGGTGGGCGGTGTCAGGTTCTAGCTCCGCCCAATTAAAGAAACATGGGTCTGCAGATTGTGTCACTGGGTTCAGGGTCGTGACCACTGGCGTCTTCCAGGCATCTGTATGCTGGGCAAAAAGAGGGGAGAGATTAACAGGCAGGCCAGGAGGGCCCGAGTCCGGGTCCTCCTCATCACACCTTTCAAACCTTAATATCGGTTTTAGAGATAATCTTCAGGAATTGAAGGCAGGTCCCGGCTTTCCGCCTCAGGACAGTGAGATTTAAAAAACAAACAGTTTTTAAAAGTACCCTGGAAGTCTGTGCAAATAACAATTTTAGGCAGTGCAATAACAGAGTTTAAAAACAATTTAGAATACCATGAACGTCTTCACGAGCTCCAAAACACCATCCACTCACACTCGCAATCAGTGGGGAATGGAAATGGATTGTTTTTATTCTCTCGAGGGCGGGAGGGCGGGCGGGGCTGAGCGCTCGAATGCTAGCCCACCAACCTTCTCCTCATCCAAGATGGCGGCCCGAGTAGCCCTTACTCGGCTACAGACGGGTGAGTGACCAATGCCTATGCCTTTCAAACCTTAATATCGGTTTTAGAGATAATCTTCAGGAATTGAGGGCAGGTCCCAGCTTTCCGCCTCAGGACAGTGAGATTTAAAAAACGAACAGTTTTTAAAAGTACCCTGGAAGTCTGTGCAAATAACAATTTTAGGCAGTGCAATAACAGAGTTTAAAAACAATTTAGAATACCATGAACGCCTTCACGCGCTCAAAAACACCATCCACTCACACTCGCAATCAGTGAGGAATGGAAATGGATTGTTTTTATTCTCTCGAGGGCGGGACGGCGGGCGGGGCTGAGCGCTCGAATGCTAGCCCACCAACCTTCTCCTCATCCAAGATGGCGGCCCCGAGTAGCCCTTACTCGGCTACAGACGGGTGAGTGACCAATGCCTATGCCTTTCAAACCTTAATATCGGTTTTAGAGATAATCTTCAGGAATTGAGGGCAGGTCCCGGCTTTCCGCCTCAGGAAAGTGAGATTTAAAAAACGAACAGTTTTTAAAAGTACCCTGGAAGTCTGTGCAAATAACAATTTTAGGCAGTGCAATAATAGAGTTTAAAAACAATTTAGAATACCATGAACGTCTTCACGCGCTCAAAAACACCATCCACTCACACTCGCAATCAGTGGGGAATGGAAAGGGATTGTTTTTATTCTCTCGAGGGCGGGAGGGCGGGCGGGGCTGAGCGCTTGAATGCTAGCCCACCAACCTTCTCCTCGTCCAAGATGGCGGCCCCGAGTAGCCCTTCTTTGGCTACAGACGGGTGAGTGACCAATGCCTATGCCTTTCAAACCTTAATATCGGTTTTAGAGATAATCTTCAGGAATTGAGGGCAGGTCCCGGCTTTCCGCCTCAGGACAGTGAGATTTTAAAAACGAACAGTTTTTAAAAGTACCCTGGAAGTCTGTGCAAATAACAATTTTAGGCAGTGCAATAACAGAATTTAAAAACAATTTAGAATACCATGAACGTCTTCACGCGCTCAAAAACACCATCCACTCACACTCGCAATCAGTGGGGAATGGAAATGGATTGTTTTTATTCTCTCGAGGGCGGTAGGGCGGGCGGGGCTGAGCGCTCGAATGCTAGCCCACCAACCTTCTCTTCATCCAAGATGGCGGCCCGAGTAGCCCTTTTTCGGCTACAGACGGGTGAGTGACCAATGCCAATGCCTTTCAAACCTTAATATCGGTTTTAGAGATAATCTTCAGGAATTGAGGGCAGGTCCCGGCTTTCCGCCTCAGGACAGTGAGATTTAAAAAACGAACAGTTTTTAAAAGTACCCTGGAAGTCTGTGCAAATAACAATTTTAGGCAGTGCAATAACAGAGTTTAAAAACAATTTAGAATACCATGAACGCCTTCACGCGCTCAAAAACACCATCCACTCACACTCGCAAAATCGTCTAGTTAAGGTGTTTTTTTTATTCGGAATTAATGTGTTTAATGTTGGGCTTACTTCTGGAATGTGCTTTCCTTTTTGTGTATCTATTTCTAAATTCTTGACAAGATTGTGCTCTGTAGTGCTTGTAACTGATTCACTTTGGTGGGATACTGGTCCGATTTTGTTAGAGCCAGTATTTGTTCTCTTAGGTTGGGAAGAAGGTTCAATTTGTCTATGATTGGGCCGCACGAGCAGGGACTTTGTTCCAGCGTGTACTTTGATTGAGCTGTTATTATCAAGTTGTTTAATTTGTCAAGTTTGTTGTCAATCCCCGCAATGTAATGAGCTATAGTATTCATTAAGTCAATTTGGGTGTCCATTTTGTCGGATTGCCAATTTAAAGCCATTGCTGATGACTCAAGGGTTTCTATTACTGAGAGAAGCAGCCCTGAGTGGATTGCACTTGTGCTCTGTTCGAGATTTTCATTGAATAGAAGATCAGCGCACTCTTGACGAAGCGAAGTGTCGCCTTGTTCTCTGGTTTTGTTCGGTGTTTTTTCTTGGCTTCGCAACTAAGTAGATTGCCCTTCTTCATTTTTATAGCGCTGTTTTTCCTCTGGGTTTACTCCCTCTTTGAGATTGGTTATACTTGTGTCTTGCCGCTTTTCGTTATTGGGCTTGATATGAGACTTAGTGACTTTAATTCCTCCGGGTTTTCTTCCCTTTTGTGATTGCTTTTACTTGTATCCTACAGCAATTCTTTGTTTGTAGTAGGGCTTAATATTGGGCTTGATGTGAAGTTTATTAGCTTCAGCCATGATGTTTCTTAGGAGTTTTGATGAACGGATTCCATTTGGCTTGTGTTTTGTTCCCTTTGTGTCTGGGCTTTAGATATCTCGTGCTCTTTGTCAAATAATTTCTGTGTTCGCATTTTTTGGGAGGACTCTGTGATTTAGTTTTTAAAAATGTTGTGAAGAAAGTTAATGCTGTTATGGGTGTTATTGATGTTACGTTGGTTGCTGATTTTTCTACACCCGTCTGTTCTTCCTTCGTCCTCTTGCTGTCTGGGGTGGCCTCTATTGTAGCTCCAGTCGCCTATATTTTACTCTGGCACAGGATAGGGATTTCTCCTATGCTGCACTTGTGTGATAAAGTGGTTTCCCGGTCGAGGCGCTCCCCTGAATCTTCATGCTGATGGACCATTACTGTGGTCCTGTGGAGGTGCTGACTTCGGTGAGATGAGGTAATTAGGCTTATCCCCGGTGCCTGAGGAGTTGGTCTTCCAAATATAGATGATGAGCCTTTGTTGCTGGCGACCTTCTCGGAGGTTAGTGGCGTGAGGAGACCTGGGAGAGATTGTTGAGTCGTAAGGAGGGTAGCTCCTGGGTTTTTCAGAAAAAAGAAAGCTTTGTTTATCTCTGATTTCTCTAGTTTCTCTCTCTGGTCCTGCTTTTTATTTTTGAACATTGTTGCGATTGGAGAGATAAGTTGGGTGGGTAGCACTGTTGTTAGGCCTTTTTTTATTGTCTGTGTTGTTGAGTGGCATTTTTACCTGGTTTGCGTTGCACTGATCGGCTAGTGGGGATTTCTTTTCCTTTGAAGTTCTTTTTTTTTGCTTTGGTGACCTCCTGACCCTGCCTGATCTCATCCTTTTAAAGGCAGGGTGGTTGGCTTGGGTAATTTGTTTGTTTATTGCTTGGGGACTCCCACGAAGAGTTTGCTCTATTTGCTCTGTTTTTCTGTGCTCCCTGCACTATTCTACTTGGCTTTGCTTAGTTGTGGTTGGGCTCGGCAGTGATCAAACTTCACGCCGAGGTCCGAGGGTCCTGGGTTCAAGGTCCGGGGTCCTTAGCCCCAAGAGTGTATGAAGGAATCCTCCGACTGCTTCGCGTCTGCTTGTTGAATCTTGCGATAAGGCCCCCTTGGGCCCCCCTGAGCCCTGAGCCCTAACTCCGAGCCCCTAGCCCTTTGCCCCTTGCCTCTAAGAACCAGACCCAGACCCAGAGAACAGCAGGTTTATCAGTTTTTTCCAGATTCTGTCAGGGTTGAACAGGAGGCTTGGCTTTCTTCTGAGTTTCTCACTCTTTGGTTTTCTGGGGACTCTGCAAGTGCAGCGGCAAGGCTGGGCGATGATGGGGCGATGATGGGGCATAATGGGGACGTAATGATTCAAATTAGGAGTTTTTCCTCTAGGACTGAGGCTGAGGATGAGGCTGATTAGAAGGCAGCTTGCACGCTTTGCAAGAGTCTGCGCGAGTCTGGTCAGCGAGCGGAGCTCACGGGGGACCGCAGGTGAAACAGACCTGGTCGGATTCCCTCTTCCGGTCGCACCCCCGGCTCTTACTTCGCGGCTGCCTCTACCGTCAGCCGCGCTCGAGTCTCGGCTCGTGGCTCGCGGCTCGGCTTGCTCCCGCTCCTTATGCAGACGTGTATGTAACCTTGCCTCACCTCTTTTTGGCAAACTGAAGAGAGTGGTGGTATACGGTGGTATTCGCGGAAACCGCGACTATCGGCTATCGGCTATCAGCTGTGTCGGGTCCGCCGCCTTCACCTTCTTTCACCGCAGCTTCCTCCGCCCCCTTCGCTCAGCGCTCTTGCTCCTCCTCTGTCACATGGGGCAGGAATTTCTGACCCCTCGGCTCCTTGAGGAGGTGGTCCAGGGATTTCCGCATATTTTGTTGCCTCAATTTTAACATTGGAAAAGTGACGCAAAAGTGGCGCCAGGGGCTTGTAAATCCGCCCCTAAGTGTCTTGTGCAGGATACAGATAGATTTGAATTGGATCCTTGCCTGAACTGGAAGCCAGCGCAGTTCTTGAATGCCTTGGCTTATAGGGCTGAATTTGGAAATCTTAAGCAAAAGGCGAACAGCTGCAATCTGTTGCATCTGCAGCTTGCGTATAGTATTCTTTTTTGCTCCTAGGTAGAGCGCTTTACAGTAATCAATTTTAGATATCACCAGGGCAATGATAACTGTTTATCAGAGGACCATAGGAACAAAAGGTAACATCTTTCGAAGGGTTTTTAGGATCAAGAAACACGATGAAGTTATGCTGTTGACCTGGCCAGATAATGATAGATGGTTATCTAGCATGATCCTGAGGTTTATGACCATTTTTATTGGCCGCGGGCAGAGCCCAGCTGCTTCCGGCCACCAGGAGGAATTCCAAAGGGAAGAATCCCTGTCAAACATAAACACTTCAGTTTTGCCAGTATTTAACTTCAGTTTAAGTTGGCAGGGTATGCTCAGACGTTGAGTCCCTTGCTCACTTGAACACTGGATTCAAGCAAGCCTGGCTGAAGACGACTGCAATGCCAGAAATCAGTCCTAAGAAGCTTGATTCTGGTCCAGGGAAGGCATGGCTTGGCAGTTCGGGCTGGACTATTCCCATGAAGCACAGGGTCAGACTGATTTGCATATGGCCATGTCTGAACTGGGGTGGCAGAGTGGGCTAAAGAACGGTGATGGATTAAACCCAGATCTGTTGACTGGGTGTGAGTGTTTGATTGGTTCAGATGCTCCGTCCATCACCACCCCCTTTTGAACCTCTATGTTCGCCATAAGTAGGCAGAGCATGCTCAGACGTTGAGTCCCTTGCTCACTTTGCCACTAGATTCAAGCAAGCCTGGCTGAAGACGGTTGCAATGCCACAAACAGGTCCTAGGAAGCTTGATTCCGGTCCAGGGAAGGCATGGCTTGGCAGTTCGGGCTGGACTGTTCCCATAAGGCTCAGGGTTAGACTGATTTGCATATGGCTGTGTCTGAACTGGGGTGGCAGAGTGGGCTAAAGAACGGTGATGGGTTAAGCCCAGATCTGCTGACTGGGTGTTAGTGTTTGATTGGTTCAGATGCTCTGTCCATCACCACCCCCTTTTGAACCGCAGTATTTAACTTCAAGCAGTTTTCCAGCATCCTCCTAATTTTATTTTTATTCTTATTTTTTTATTTTACAGAGTTCTATATAGCGCGAACTTGACCCAAATTGGGTATCAGAGCGCTTTACGTAGCACCAGTTGCATTACATGAGGAGAAATTCATTTTTGTTAGGCACAAGTAGATTAAGAGATTTGCCCAGAATCACAGAATTTACAGCATCATTGCCGAAACCCGAACCCAGTTCCCTATATTCGAGGTTGACCGCCCTAGCCGTTACGCCAACTCCTCAATGACTGATGCAATCATTCAAATTTGTTGTCACATCCTCCGGCTTAGATGATAAAGACACAACTATTTGCGTGTCATCGGCATAAAAAATAGCAGGGAAGCTGTGACAGCGTATGAGTTTGGCCAATGGGCTGACATTAACATTAAACAGAGTTGGAGAAAGTGAGATCCCTTGGGCACACCGCACAGCAAAACGTAGGGGTGCGAGTTGTGTTCTTCCATCACTATAGTTTGTTCTCTGTTGGTTAGATAGGATCGAAGAATATCTGAAGCTTTGCCTACAATCCCAATTTCAGCCCAACCATGTCAAATGCGGCCGAGAAGTCAAGCAAAATCATCCTAACTCCTAAAACAATGGCTGATTCTACCTAACAAGCTCCGTGGCCTTGCACCTGCAAATCGAAATATGTGAGAAGCAACCCTGCACACATTCGAAGTTACATTTCAATATTTGCTGAGAACAGGTTTCCCAGGGAAATTATTTTACTACCAACTAATGCTAACCCAAGAAGTTACAGTTAGGCCTCTACTGTCTGCTTCGTGTTCAGGCCTTTACAAGTTTAAATGCATTTCTATCATGGCACAACACTACATTTCAACATTTCAAAGCATTAGTTCTCAAATCATTATAAAGCAACACATTTCTTCACGTTAAATCTTATACTAATTCACTTGTTAATAAAATGACTCTCATAAGGCACATTATTTCTAATTCAACATTTCACTTATAGCTTCATTTCTATGTTATACAAGCATCATTTCTTTATTTAGTCACTACATTAGTCTGCAATTATTATGAACACATCATTGCACATGGCACTACTCTCTGGCCTAATGTCACAATGTTATAGTTTTCACATTAGCATGATCCTCTAAATATGCGGGTGCTGACTACGGGTGATTATCACGCACCCCTACAAAACACCAGGTAATATGGCGCTCTATCAGGCTAGAGCGGCACCCCTATTGTAAGGTGGCTGACGTGCGTTGTTGTTTAAACTGTGTGAATCTGTGTGGAAAGACTCTGCTACACTCCTATGCTTTGCAGTGATATAAAACTGTATAGTGTAACGTTAATCTGGGGCTTTCGTTCTTAATTACACTTCGTGCTTTAATGTGACATTACGTCTGTTTATTTTAAAATGCACCTTTTATTCGTAAATTGCAGTGAATACTACCGCAATTAACTTTTACTCACGTGTACCGCCTGCTGGTCCCCGGTCCGCCACGGCTTGTGCCGGTTGTTGCGGAGGGACACTTAGCAAGGGAACACATAGCAGTGTCATCAGAGCTGCCCCGCCCCTTCCTCCTACATACTCCACTCCACAGCGCGGACGCGAGCAGCAAGAGCGGCACCCCTATTGTAAGGTGGCTGACGTGCGTTGTTGTTTAAACTGTGTGTATCTGTGTGGAAAGACTCTGCTACACTCCTATGCTTTGCAGTGATTTCAAATTGTGTGCATTTGTGATTTGAAATTGACGAGCACTAGGCACTGTATTAAAAAGTGGAACGTCTATGATCATACCGTTCAAGCATATATATTTGCTTTTTTACAAAAGATCGATTAATTTTAATAAATAGTTCTATGCCAAATTATAGTTGCCTTTGTGGTTCTACTATTATAGGGGATGCAATATACTAATTCTATATACAAGGGCAAGTAAGAGTGAATGTGAGGGTGACAAACCCGCCTTTTATCTGAACGAGGGGCCACAGTGTCTCTCCAAATAACGATCAAAAAACCAGGGAATACTTTCAATTTTCTGTCTTACTCTACCCAGTTCCCTTGGGTCCAGAGGGTACTCTCTTTCCTTCATATGATCTGCCCATTTTGGACACCACACCGAAGTCCACAATATCTTGACTGGTCTAGAGCTACAAAATTACAAAAGAGCAGACCGTTGTCATGCAGCCTAACTCTGACCCTTTGCCTCTAGGAGGTCGCAACTAGAGGGTCCATTATCTTTTTTGATTGTGACTCTGTCCTGTGCCAGGAGCAGGGTGCACCCCAGGATGTTGAGTGAAGGGAATGACTTGCTCCACCATCGTATCAATGCTGTATACCTTGATATAAAGAATGACTAAGCGCTCTATACCTCTCCTGAAACAACTTGTTTAACTGACTGACTGAGGGTACTTGTATAGCGCACCTCTGCTAAGGCGTCTTGGCGCTGGGTGGAGGGATCCGAGGAGCCCACAGTCATTAGCATTGTGTAAAGAGCCTGGTTTTGACCTCTTTCCTAAAGATGGTACGTGAGGGCTATAGTAGGAGAGACAGGGAGAGCGTTCCATAATTTGGCTGCCAAGAATGAGAAACGGCAGGGAAACTGGGAGCACAGGTAAGATTTTTATCAATGAGAAAACCGAGATTTCTGGCCTTAACCACCGGTGATGGGCAGATGCCGGCTTCAGGGGACCACCAGCAGTGGCTCCAAAATGAAGGTTTTTTACCAAATTCCAGAATCTCGTTTTTTTCGGTGTTTAGTCTTAAAAAATTAACATGCATCCAGGTCATCACAGAGGAAAGACAATCACAAAACCGTTCAGCTGACAAAGTGTAATTTTGAGTGACTGACACTACCAATTGCGTGTCGTCAGCGTAAGACACAAGCGCTAGGCCGTGACCTTTAATTAGTCTTGCCAATGGTGTTGCATAGATGTTGAACAGGGTGGGTGAAAGTGCCGAGCCCTGAGGGAGTATGAACTGTTCTGACCCGGAGGGTCTCAAGGCGCTGGGGGGAGGGGGTCCGCTACTGCTCGAACAGCCAGGTCTTGAGCTGCTTCCTGAAGGCGAGGTGGTCTTGGGTCAGGCGGAGGTGGGTCGGAAGGGAGTTCCAAGTCTTGGCTGCCAGGTAGGAGAAGGACCTTCCTCCTGTGGTGGCTCTTCGGATGCGGGGGACGGCGGCGAGGGCGTGGCTGGTCGATCGAAGCTGGCGTTTGGGAGCGTAGAAGTTGAGGCGGCTGTTGAGGTATCCTGGGCCTTGGTTGTGTAGGGCTTTGTGTGCGTGGGTGAGGAGCCGGAAGGTGATTCTCTTGGTGACCGGGAGCCAGTGCAGGTCCCTCAGGAGATGTGGCTGCGGCGGGGGATGTCCAGGATGAGTCGTGCTGAGGTGTTCTGGATCCGCTGGAGTCTCTTCTGGAGTTTGGCGGTGGGTCCGGCATAGAGGGAGTTGCCGTAGTCCAGACGGCTGGTGACGAGGGCCTGGGTGACCGTCTTCCTGGTCTCGGTGGGGATCCATCGTGAGATCTTACGTAGCATGCGCAGGATGTTGAAGCACGACGAGGAGACGGCGTTGACTTGTCTGGTCATGGAGAGGGAGGAGTCCAGGATGAAGCCCAGGTTGCGTGCATGGTCTGTGGGTTTGGGTGTGCTGCCCAGGGCGGGGGGCCACCAGGAGTTGTCCCAGGCGGAGGGTGATGATCCCCGGATGAGGACTTCCGTCTTGTCCGAGTTCAGTTTCAGGCTGCTGTTCGTCATCCACTTGGCTACGTCTGTCATCCCTTCGTGCAGGTTGGCTCTGGTGGTGGCGAGGTCGTTGGTGAGGGAGAGGATCAGCTGGGTGTCGTCGGCGTAGGAGATGATGTTGAGGTTGTGCTGGCGTGCGATGGCTGCGAGGGGGCTCATGTAGACGTTGAAGAGTGTTGGGCTGAGCGAGGAGCCTTGAGGGACGCCGCAGATGACTTCGGTGGCCTCCGATCTGAACAGGGGGAGGCGGACTCTCTGTGTCCTTCCGGCGAGGAAGGAGATGATCCACTCCAGTGCCTTCTCCTGGATTCCGACGTTGCTCAGGCGCTGTACTAGGGTACGGTGGCAGACAGTGTCGAAGGCCGCGGAGAGGTCCAGGAGGATGAGGGCCGCTGTTTCTCCGTTGTCGAGCAGGGCTCGGATGTCATCGGTGGCTGCGATCAGGGCGGTCTCGGTGCTGTGGTTGGCCCGGAAGCCAGACTGCGAGAGGTCGAGGGAACCGTTCGTCTCGAGGAAGGCGGCAAGTTGCTTGTTGATGGTCTTCTCGATGACTTTTGCCGGAAACGGGAGCAGCGAGATGGGGCGGTAGTTCTTGAGGTCGGTGGGGTCGGCTGATGGTTTCTTAAGTAGAGCGCTGAGTTCGGCATGCTTCCAGCTCTCCGGGAAGGTAGCGGTGTTGAAGGAGGTGTTGATGATGTGTGGTAAATAAATAAATAATACCCTATTTTTGAATGTATAAATGAATAACAGATAGCTCAATAAATAAGAGTCAAAATTCGAGGTAGTAGGAGTTTCGCAGGTTTATTACAGCATAAAGGACAGGAACAGGACAACCTGCATAGGAATAGGATGGCAGGGCCCAGCAGCGCTGCCGGGGTCAGGATCGGGACAAGGGGAAAGGGATCACTTTTTAATAACAGTGCATGAGCATATATACATAACGCAAACACATAGCATTACATTGCAATAGGCGTAGCAGTGGGTGGAGCAATAGGCGTGACGTGTAGCAGTCGCGAAAGATAAGGGTGAAAAGAGGTGTAACGGAGCGTACACATAGACATGTGATGCAAACGTAACAGAATATGTCATGAATGGGGCGGAAACCATGGAGGGGGCTACCTGAGGAGCCGGGACCTCTAACCTGATGGTGCGCGCAAACTAGCAATGACGTGTTACTAGGAGAAGCTGGGGGCTATGAACTCTGTGCTAGGAGCAGAGACTGAAGTCTGGAGAGTCAGGGCGACATGTACCTAAACAGTATCTAGTATCTGATGTTTAGAGAACATGTTGATATAAACTATAAGTCAGGAGGGGAAAGGCTAACTTGATTCTAAGACTGGACCATGCATTATTCTACATGTAGTGCGTGATGAAGAATATTAAATGACCATTAAATGCAGTATTTCTCTAACGTGGAGACGTGAAGGCTAGACAATGACGGAAACTATCGATGCGATTCAGTAGCTTTAGGAATGCAGAGAAGGAGGACTGAACTGATAACTGGAATCATAACATATTCTTGGCAGACTCAGAGGCTGAGCCAGGGTGAGCCGGGCACTGCGAGGCAGGAAGTAAGTGAAGGGTCGAGGATACAGGTGGGGGCTGTATCGCTCCTCAGCGAAGTTTCAGGAGACAGGAGCTGAATCTGGTGTCCAGGCCCTTTTGAGGCCTAGAAAAGGGGACTTTATAATGGAATAACGTACACACTGAGAAACGTGGCAACGTAGCTTTACATAGGCCTGATATTCGTAGTATTCACGAGAACTGGAAACTGGCATACTAGAGGTGGACACAACTGTAATTGCGTCATTAATCGAACATGGGGAATGCATATGCATATTTAATCATGCACACATAACATATGATGGATGACACGTAGGGACACAGAACGTGGCAGAATTTACTTTTCCACATTCCCTCCTTGTCACTACGTTTCCATCAGGAAACATCAATTTTCATGATACCGTCTATCATTTCATACAGTATCATTTGCTCGTCTCGAATTTTCTTGGAACGGGATTTAGAACGGGGCTTGGGACTAGGAATACAAGAGGTAGCACAAATGCCGCAAATCGCAGGGCCACATTGTATACAGAGGCAGCAGCTGAATATGATCGCTACTGCAATACCTAGGAAGGACAATATTTTCCATCCCCATGCGGAAATTATATTCCAGAACCAACCGGACCATGTCCAGGTGCCTGGATCTTGGTGTATCAGATGGGCAATTTTATGGAGTCTGGTTATAGCTGAATAAACAGACGGCGCGTTATTTGGAATGAAAATGCAGCAACTAGATCCGATGACTCTACAGGCCCCGCCCCTATCGGCCAGTATGACGTCAAGGACGAGACGATTCTGTAAAACGACAAATCTCATAGCAGATTGCTCTTCGGTTAAGTTACCTAGAGCAGAGGCAGTCTCATTTACCACAGCTTCAAGAGTTCTTGTTAACCTACGGATTAGCTTACTATTCTGGATAGGTCCTATAAAGAAGAAGAAACCTCTATTGAAATCTGTATACTGTTCTAGAGCAGTTTCAGTATAATCGACAATTGGGGACTCCCTTCTATGTCTAATGTGTACTAGATGTGTATTTCTATGATAATCAGGTGGGGCTAGGAAAACTGGTGGCAGTAGGAAGGCAATGTAACAGGTTCCCTCCCAATCGAGGGGCAGACGAACATATGCAGTTTGACCACAAATAAAATAAGAATGACGTGAAGCTTTAAAAATAGATTTCCCACTGTCACTATACTTGACAATAGTAGTACAATCACTGTGTCCTACATGTACGGAACCATTATTTCGGACACATAATTCGCCTTTGACTGGTAGTACTGAAATAGCAGGTAAGTCTGGAGTAGTATCAGACTGAACATTCAGGACCATGAAATTCGACGAATAATTACCTAAATTATACACTTCATTTTCTAGATCTAAACCTGTTCTGTGGGGGAGACCTTGCTTGTCTGGGAAACATGTACTGTTAAGAAAAGACATATCTGTTGAGGATGACGTTAACGTGGACCATGCTCCACACGAACCATTATGTGAGAATGGATAAGGAAAAAGTGGCAGAACTCCCTTCGGTGTCTGGAAAGGGTGGAGTCGACCACACACCCAACAATTAGTGGCATTGCTGGACTGGTGTGAGTAATGTAACATGCGGATGAATGAGTTATTTCGCATAGCGAGGCGGTAAGAGAGTTCATGGGGAGGTAGATCACTAAACGTGTGCTCTACTGTAGCATTAGCAGACTTATTTACATGAAGAACTGGAAAATACAAGAAAAATGCATAACTGGTGCAGGAAATCATAATGCTGAGAAACAATATGAAACATAGAAAAACGATACATCGGATTGAGTTTTGACTAATTCTCTCACTATGGGGGTCTATTTTATACATGTCAGAAACAGTCTAACCGTTTCACCTAGGGGAGGACTTAGACAATCAAACTGACTGACTTATTTTACTAGACCTTAACTTGAGTTTATACTCCTGTTGCGGAGTTTTCTCTAACAGGGGAGGGTTTGTAGCAATGTCTTTTGCGGGACAGTCCTTGAGAACAATGCTTTGGCAATCCTTCAAATCCTGGGAAATGTTCTTTAAGACGGGTTTCAGTCCATTAAACTGTTTTACATGAGAAAGGTGCACCCAGCCTTTGCGACCTTCCAACTTCACGGCTGTACGGGTGGTGAGGAGGACCTGTCGGGGCTCTTTCCAGCGAGGCTCCAGCGGACTTGATCTGTCAAAATTCCTCACCATCACCATGGATCCTGGAACGATTTCATGCGGTGCCACCTCGGTATTGTCTGGAAATGCGGCGGCAACCTGTGAACGACATGAGTTGAGGGCAGACATCAAGGAAGCTAGGTAATCTGTCAGCATATTACTTGAAACATCGGTAATACTTCGGGGTCTAGGAGTACCCCACATGTTAGGGGGGCGGCCGAAAACGACCTCATACGGGGACAGACCTGATCTGGAATGTGCGACCATGCGCATATAAAATAAAGCGACTGGTAGAGCTATCAGCCAGTCCACACCTTTCTCATAACACACTTTTGCAATTCGGATTTTCAGAGTCTGGTTATGTCTCTCTACGAGACCGGCTGCTTCAGGGTGGCGTACACAATGAAACTTCCACTGGTACCCTAACAACAGGGAAACATGCTTCATGAGTTCAGATGAGAATGGCTGACCGTTGTCAGAATATACGACTCTAGGGAGTCCATAACGGGGGAAGAACTCACGAACCAACTGCTTGGCAGTGGTCGCGGCTGTGTAATCTGGGACTGGATATGCTTCTGTCCACCTGGACAAAGCGCATACAACTACAAGGACATACTTGAAACCTCGACATCGCTCCATCTGAATATAATCCATCTGGAGGACTTCAAAAGGGTGGTCAGGGGGCTGGAATCCACCTTGTTCCACCGGGACACTTTTACCTGGATTAAACTGACAACATATCATACAGGTACGGACTTTCTGCTTGGCTGCAGCTCGTAAATGCTTGTTGAACCAGATGTTCTGGATACTGTCTAACATAGCTTTTTCTCCTAAATGTGCTGGACTATGTGCGGTATTAATAATGACTTGAACCATAGAGTCGGGGAGAAACCATGTGGCTCTACCCTTCGTTAACCATCCTTGATCTGTCTGGAACCCTCCTTGTTCGGACCATTTCTTGATTTCTTCGGGAGTAGCGTGTAACTGTATGTCTATGACATCTTGTGTAGGGTCTTTAACTGTCATACATGTAATCGGATCTGGAGTGTGTGTCATGTTAACTGGAATGTCTAGAGTCTGTGCTGTAAGCTTGGCTGTGCGATCTGCTAGATCGTTACCTTGAGAAATGGTGTCCGTAACTTTCGTATGTGCTTTGCACTTCATGATAGCGATAGATGTCGGTAAATGTATGGCATCTAACAGAGCTTGAATAAGGAGACCATGCTGAATCTTGGTTCCATGAGAAGTCATGAAACCTCTCTCCTGCCAGAGCACTCCGAAGTCGTGTACAACTCCAAATGCGTAGCGTGAATCTGTGTAAACATTAACTTTCAAGTTCTTGGCGTGTATGCAGGCTTGTGTCAGAGCAACTAGCTCTGCTGCTTGAGCGGACAGGGTGTCAAGACGGTGTGTTTCAATAACTTCGGTATCAGTAGTCACTGCATACGCGGCGACTAGTTCTCCTGTACTTGTTCTCATACATGAACCATCCACATAAAGTGTCAGGTCGGGGTCTGGTAACGGAGTGTCTGTCAGATCTTGTCTTGGCTTTGTCGTAATGTTAACTACTTCCACACAGTCATGTGTGGCAGAATTCGAAGTAACTGATGGTAATAATGTAGCAGGATTTAAAATGTTGCAGCGTCTGATTTCTATGTGTGGCTGGAACAGTGTCAATTCATAACCTGTTAAACGTGCAATTGTCAAGTGCTGAGTTTGTGTTCGGTTTAAAAGAACTTCCACAGAGTGTGGAACTTGTACTGTCAAGGTATGTCCTAAGACTATGGAATCACTTTGTCTGATAGCTAGGGCTGCGGCTGCAACTGACTTGAGGCACGCAGGCAGAGCCTGGGCTACAGGATCTAATGTGCTCGAAAAATAAGCACAGGGCTTGTATTGTCCTGCTTGATCTTGTGTGAGAACAGATAATGCTGTACCTTCACGTTCAGTGACGAAAAGTGTAAAAGGCTTACTGTAGTTCGGTGTCGCTAGAACTGGAGCTTGGCATAGGGCTTTCTTTAACTCATTGAAACTAAGTGTATGTTCAGATGTCCAAGGGAGGACAGTCGATACGGCTGCCTCCTGTGTCGTTAACTGTATCAGTGGCTTGGCTAGAAATGCATACTGAGGAATCCATTGTCTGCAGTAAGAAGTGAGGCCGATAAAAGCACGTACCTCCTTCTGGGTCTTGGGCTGAGGAAGACTCGCTATTAACTGGATACGGTCTGGTGTCAACTGCCTACCCCTCTTGGACAGCAAGTGTCCTAAGTAGACCACTTGCTGGACACAGAATTGAAGCTTAGAAGGGGACACCTTGTGCCCCATCTCGGCTAGGAAATACAAGACTGTAAGGGATGCTTGCTCGCAAGCACGTTCAGAACGGGCTGTGATCAGTAGATCATCGACATACTGGAGCAGGGCAGTGTCAGTTGGCATGTGAATGTTGTCTAGTTGTCTCTTGAGTGCTTGACTGTAAATACTAGGACTTTCTGTGAAACCTTGAGGAGCTCGTGTAAACATATAGCTCCTTCCATTTAAGCAAAATCCGAAAAGGAACTGGCTGTCTGGATGAATAGGGACACTGAAAAATGCGTTCTTGAGGTCTATGACAGTGAAGAACGTGGCTTCGGAATCAATGGCTGTTAATAGGGAAGAGATGTCTGGGACAACTGGGTACTGAGGAATAATACACTTATTAAGTTCTCGTAGGTCAATCACTAATCGATATACTGGGGGTGCATTTGGATCAGTACGTTTCATGACTGGAATGATCGGGGAATTACATACATTGGAGTCAGTTTCTACAACCACTCCTTGAGCCATGAGCTCGTCAATAATTTTGGATAAGGCTGCTACAGCCTCTGGTGGCAATCTGTACTGTCTGATCCGTGGTAACACTACACCTGGCTTGAGAGTCACACGATGGGGTGTGATTTGCATGTAACCTACATCAGTTGGACCTTGCGCCCATAAGTGCTGCGGAACATTAGACAGTCTTGAATCAAAATCTCGTAATACGTAGTGACCCTTAAAGTCACGTAGGAACAATCGTATTCCCTCTGGGGAACAGCATATAACTGCACCTAACTCTTTCAGTGTCTTAATGCCTAATAGGTTTTCTGGACATGACTTAGTAAGTAACAGATCAGTAGTGCGGGACAATGGACCTACTTCTAGAGTAACTGGCTTTGAAATCTCATTTACGATAGGTTTTCCTGAAAATCCAAGGGAAACATTTCTTGAGCCTGAGAGCGGAGCCCCTGGAACTTCGGCGTGACTGATTGTGGTCCTACTTGCCCCTGTATCAATCAAAAACTTTCTGTCTTTCCCTAATACTTGACTATGAACATAGGGACCTTCTTGATCTACAGGTATCTCGATGAGAGGCAAGCCTACCTCCCTCTCTAGGCTGTTTCATGAATACTGCTGGTACTCTGGATACTCAGACTGTGCATACTGGTACATCTGCTGTGTGACGTGCTGTGTTGCAGCAATAGGCTGCGGTGCTGTAACTGTCTGTGGTGCATTCTGTGGCTGAGGAATCTGTGAAACTTGTTCTTGTCTAGGCGGACGTGGTCTTTCTTTAGTCTTACCAGTAGCTATGTTGTGTTTCAGAACTGCACACTCATTTATAAAATGACCTGGCTGTTTACAATAATTGCAGTTCCCTTTAACGGGAGCTGCAGGATGACTGGCTTGATTTGGACCCCTCTTCTGACTGTCTTGAGGAACAGATTGTGCAACTAGTACTTTCATTTTCGTGTCTTTCATACGTTTTCTCTCGTGTTCTTGCTCTTCTCTGATTCTGTTCTGGTGGTATTGGAGCATCTGCAACATCTGGGACGGGGTATTAGCTTGCCAGGTACTTTCGACTTTCAAAACTCGATTTTTAATTTGTGGACTTGAATTCTCGACTAATTTAGTAACAAAAAGGTGAGGGTATGACTCACTACTTGTCTTGAGGCCACTGTTGATGCTAAAACATTTCTCAAATCTAGAATAAAAATCACTAATATCCTCATCTTGCTTCTGTTTACAGGCTGAGATTGCATCCCAGTCTTCTTTTCTAGTTGTCAATAATCTGGGTAAAACTTGTATTAATAATTCTGGTAATTCTTTACATTTCGCTCCAAGACCGGTACCTGGTACTCGTGCCTTGTCTTCAGCTTCTAGAACTGCCCAATCGATCTTCTTCTCTCCCACCTCCCATTCTTTTTCCTTGAGCTTTTCATACACCCCTGCGGGCAGCAGAACTTTTAACATTTTAATTATATCTGGATACGTGTATTCTCCCATACGGAGCATGTCTTTTAATTCTCTATGGAACCCTGCTGGATCTTTGTCATGACAGGGAATTAATTTCTTCATCTCGAGGAGTTCCATCTTTGTAATCGGAGTGTAAACAAACACTCGTTCTAGTTCGCCACCCGTTCCTCTAACTGGGTGGACTTCTCGTAACGGATTCTGTCTCTCCATGTAAAATGGTTTACTTTCTGGGGGTGAGACATGAACAAAATGCGGGTTCAAAAACGTTCTATATTTGTGACGCTGTTCTAGAATGACACTAATTAAATCGGTACCTAGACCTTTCCATCTATACTGGAGTAACTCGTTCAGGATATCATGTAACGGGCCTGGATCAGAGTGTTGACCTTCATACAATGTAATGAGGTGCTGGATCATATACATACCCACCAGTCGTTGCTCGGCTGGGGGCAGTTTCAGAAACATTTGTGCCACTATTTCGTCTGGAAAAGTGGTAGAATCAGTAATCCATCGGACTGCTGATCGGGCTAGTTCTTGTTCATGCATGGTACTTAACTCACTGTAACCGATTCGTGATTTCAGAATGTGATCGGTAGCTTGAAACACTTGTTCTAGTGAACCTTGTTCTGGTGCTGGAGAATGAAAAATAGACTTGTGTTCTAGGCGTAAATGGCGATCTGGAAATCTAGATTTTCCTACATACGCTATTCTGTCGGAATTCTCGTCGTCTAACTCTTCAGGATCAGAGTTACTTTCTTTCTCGCTTACTTGTGCTGCTTTACGCTGTTCGTGTAATTTTATTATTTCTTTACGGATTTTCTTGTACATACTCTCCATAGCACCGACGGTCTTGTGCTTACCCTCGGCTATATTATCACTCCACCTTGTCAGGGTTCTCATTTCGGCTTGATCTTTAGACGGGTAATCTTGTTCTCTTATTAGACAGTTAATCAGAAACTTTAATATCATGAGCTGGATCTCGGCTTTCCTTTGAGACATGGCCTCGCTAATGCTTTCTGGATCATCCCCTGTACGGATGAAACGATATATTCTGTCTAGATCTTCTTTCATATTCGGTAAGGTGACTAGATACTCGGCCACCTTTATTACGCGGAATGAATATAAAACCATATTATCCTCGCCTGGGACTGGATCATAGCCGCATTCGGCAAGGGATTTTCTTATTTCTGCTACAGTCTGATGTCTGGGCGTACGCTGTGACGCTTGTGCATGTAATTCGGCTGTCGTTAAACGCTTGTGTGGCGGCGGGGTTTGAGGAGTACCTCCCCCTGCGGCCCCTAAACTAGAGTCGTCTACTGAGGCTCTTCGTCCTGGCAGAGTGGGAAATGGAAATGTAGGCTGGACTTGTATGGCGGGCTGGACCGGGGGTACCGTAACAGGTACTCCGGTGTCTGGAGGAGCGGGAAGTGCCTGATTTACAGGGACTGGCGGAGCGCGAACAGGATTTGCATATTCTGGGACTGTGTCATCCAAATAGGACGAAATAAAAATATCAGCTGCGGTCTGTTTGTGACGTAGCTTGGTCGGAACTAATGGTGGCGGGAAATTACTGGATGCCTCTGGGGTCGCTTTTGGCAAGCCCTCGGCAAAGAGAGGATACATACCCCTAATAAGGGCATGCCTCTGTCTGTCTGACTGTTCGGCTTTGACTTGTTCACCTATCTCGATTAATTCTTTTTCATGGGCTCGTTCCAAGGATTCTTTACTTAATTCTGACTTTCTGATTTCTTTTTCGGTTCTTTTATGAGCTTCTGTGCGCCATAACTCGATGGCATCTTTCTGTGACTGTCTGGCTTTCTTTTTCCATAATGCTTCTTCTACTCGCATGATGCATTCGGCATCCCATGTACCCGATACGGGCCATCTATACTTTTCTTCTAACTGTTTGGTATACTCTACCCATAAATCTAGATACAGTACGGCGCTTATGCCATGCTTCTGATACATAAAATGACCTGGACTGTCCCTAGGCGGAACTGGAACTGCTGCTTCCAGCAGACCCTTTCTGGTTTTTAACTGACGTAATTTCGAAAAGAGCGGCATGACTGAACTATAATCTAGACACAATACAATACACAATAAACACGATACTTATTCCCCATTCATACCACGACATTAAAATACATGAAGAACATTTAAAAATAACAGTTCGAACAG
The DNA here is from genome assembly GCF_964261635.1 of Lissotriton helveticus. Lineage (NCBI taxonomy): Eukaryota > Metazoa > Chordata > Amphibia > Caudata > Salamandridae > Lissotriton > Lissotriton helveticus. Next base: position 1,330,331 of record NC_136067.1, on the reverse strand, counting down.
AATACTACCTGGAATACGGAACACAGAATACATGAATTTTCTCGAGAACAGAACTGACTAGAACAGGAACTAGATGCACTGCTGAAACAGTACGAAGCTTACCGGTCTCATAAAGAGACACGTCAGGACCCGCATCCACCGAAGTGGACACTTCGTTTGTGGGTCTGTGTACCACCAACCCACGGACCAGAGTCAATTAGATTGACCCTGTCTAGATACCACCCCAGTAACGGTACTCACCGGGCAGCAAGAACGGAAGGCCTCGGACTGGACTGGACTGCTTGGACGCCGGACGGGCGAACTTCGGACTTCAGTTACGGGTGGACCTCCGGATACCTCGGACCTTGGACTCTCGGCTTGGGCTCTGGTCGGGACTCGCCGCGTTCCTCCACCGTCTCGTTTGGATGCTGGACCGTCTCCTCCGTCTCCTCCGTGGGCCTGAGGGATACTTGAAGCAGAAATATCTGCCGGTGCGCAGAAGAGTTCCGTCACGACTGCAGAGGGTCAGGGGGTCGGCGTGGCTTCACCGACGCGTGGGGAAAGGGCAAGTTCCTGTTCGGGCGCCATTATGTGGTAAATAAATAAATAATACCCTATTTTTTAATGTATAAATGAATAACAGATAGCTCAATAAATAAGAGTCAAAATTCGAGGTAGTAGGAGTTTCGCAGGTTTATTACAGCATAAAGGACAGGAACAGGACAACCTGCATAGGAATAGGATGGCAGGGCCCAGCAGCGCTGCCGGGGTCAGGATCGGGACAAGGGGAAAGGGATCACTTTTTAATAACAGTGCATGAGCATATATACATAACGCAAACACATAGCATTACATTGCAATAGGCGTAGCAGTGGGTGGAGCAATAGGCGTGACGTGTAGCAGTCGCGAAAGATAAGGGTGAAAAGAGGTGTAACGGGGCGTATACATAGACATGTGATGCAAACGTAACAGAATATGTCATGAATGGGGCGGAAACCATGGAGGGGGCTACCTGAGGAGCCGGGACCTCTAACCTGATGGTGCGCGCAAACTAGCAATGACGTGTTACTAGGAGAAGCTGGGGGCTATGAACTCTGTGCTAGGAGCAGAGACTGAAGTCTGGAGAGTCAGGGCGACATGTACCTAAACAGTATCTAGTATCTGATGTTTAGAGAACATGTTGATATAAACTATAAGTCAGGAGGGGAAAGGCTAACTTGATTCTAAGACTGGACCATGCATTATTCTACATGTAGTGCGTGATGAAGAATATTAAATGACCATTAAATGCAGTATTTCTCTAACGTGGAGACGTGAAGGCTAGACAATGACGGAAACTATCGATGCGATTCAGTAGCTTTAGGAATGCAGAGAAGGAGGACTGAACTGATAACTGGAATCATAACATATTCTTGGCAGACTCAGAGGCTGAGCCAGGGTGAGCCGGGCACTGCGAGGCAGGAAGTAAGTGAAGGGTCGAGGATACAGGTGGGGGCTGTATCGCTCCTCAGCGAAGTTTCAGGAGACAGGAGCTGAATCTGGTGTCCAGGCCCTTTTGAGGCCTAGAAACGGGGACTTTATAATGGAATAACGTACACACTGAGAAACGTGGCAACGTAGCTTTACATAGGCCTGATATTCGTAGTATTCACGAGAACTGGAAACTGGCATACTAGAGGTGGACACAACTGTAATTGCGTCATTAATCGAACATGGGGAATGCATATGCATATTTAATCATGCACACATAACATATGATGGATGACACGTAGGGACACAGAACGTGGCAGAATTTACTTTTCCACAGATGTCCCGCAGGTGGGGTGCGATGACAGCGTCGGCCTTGTTGAAGACGTGGTGAGGGCAGGGGTCTGTCGGCGATCCGGATTGGATGGAGTTCATCGTGCGGACGGTGTCTTCGGTGCTGATCGGGGTCCAAGCGCGGAGGGTGGTTGTGGGGGGCGGTGTTTCGGTCGTGGCGTGCGTCGGTTGAGTGCTGAAGCTGTTGTGTATGTCCGCGATCTTGTTGTGGAAGTAGGAGGCGAGGGAGTTGCAGAGTCTTGCGAGGGGGTGATGTCGTTGTTTCCGGCGTTGGGGTTGGAGAGCTCTTTCTCGATGTTGAAGAGTTCCTTGCTGTTGTGTGCGTTGTTGTCCAGTCGTTCCTTGAATGTGGTTTTCTTGGTGGCATGGATCAGTTGGTGGTGTTTCCGGGTGGCGAGCTTGAGGCCCGTCATGTTGTCCGGTGTTGGGTCTCTGCGCCAGGTTTTCTCGAGTGCTCTGCAGTTCTTCTTGGAGCTCTTGAGTTCGTCGTTAAACCATGGGGCTTTCTTGCTGCCGGGTCTGCTCGGCGGGGTCTTCAGAGGGGCGAGGTCGTCTGCGCAGTCGCTGATCCATTTCGTGAGGTTGGTGGCCGCTTGGCTGGGGGTCGTTGTGCTGGTGGGAGGGTTCTTGCTCAGGGAAGTAGCGAGCTGGTCTGCAGTGATCTTGTTCCAGCTTCTTCGGGGAACCTGTTGCTGGTGGTGGTGGATCGTGTTCTTTCTGTAGCTGAAGTGGACGCAGCTGTGGTCCGTCCAGTGAATTCCTGTGGCGTGGCTGAAGGCGATGTTCTTGCTGGAGGAGAAGACCGGGTCGAGTGTGTGTCCGGCGCAGTGGGTGGGGGTGGTCACCAGTTGCGTGAGTCCGAGGTTGGCGAGGTTGTCCAGCAGGGTGGTGGTGTTGCGGTCGTTGTTGTTCTCCAGGTGGAAGTTGAGGTCCCCGAGGAGGATGTAGTCGGCGGAGGGGAGGGCATGTGGGCTGATGAAGTCGGCGATGTCTTCGATGAATTGTGTGCGTGGTCCCGGGGGTCTGTAGATAAGGGTGCCTCTGAGGGTGGTCTTGGGGTTGACGTGGATCTGGAAGTGCAGGTGTTCGGCGGGTGCGAGGGTATCGTCGGTGTTGGTCGTGATGCGGATGGTGTCCCTGTGGATGATGGCGATGCCTCCTCCGGTCTAGTTGACGCGGTCCCTCCGGATGATCTTGTAGCCGTCCGGGATGGCGATGGCGATGTCAGGCGCTGAGGAGTCGTTCATCCAGGTTTCCGTGAGGAAGGCGACGTCTGGGGCTGTGGTGTCGAGCACGTTCCAGAGCTCGATGGCGTGTCTGTGGACGGAGCGGGTGTTGAGCAGGATGCACTTCAGGTGGGTGCTGCTGGAGTTCGGCTTGGTGGGTGCAGGTGTAGCGTGGGTCCGGTTGCAGGTGAACTTGCAGGAGTGGCAGCTGAAGGGTCCGTGGGCGCGTCTCGGTGTGGCTCGGTAGCAGCCCGGGGTTCGGCCGGTGTTGAGTGCGTTGAGTTCGGTTGCGTCGTAGGTCCGTCGGGTCGGCTTCCATCGGTGGGGGACAGGGGTCCTGGCGCTGGGCGCGGGCCAGGCGCGGACGGGCGCAGACGGGCTTACCTTTGGCGCACCTTCGGCGCGCCCGCTGCGCGTCAACGCTGCGCGTTTGCCACTCTGCCATATGAGGAGAGTGGGGGAGGTGGAGCGAGGGAGGGGCAGCTGGGAGGCGGGAGCGGAGCGGCGAATGGGAAGGGTCCAGGTGGAAGGGGGCGGGGCCGCAGGGGATCAGTGGCGGGGAGCGGGGAGGTGGCGGGAAACGCGGCGGGGGCACAGCGGGTAGAACGGCGGACAAAGAGACTTAAACAAAAAAGAGAAAAAGGCTGGGCACAGGAGGGCAGCAGGGGAAGCAGCACCAAACACAGGGGAAACACAGACGAAAATACACGAGGTGGCAGGAAACGCGGCGGGGGCACAGCGGGTAGAAACGGCGGACAAACAAACATAAACAGAAAAGAGAAAAAGGCTGGGCACAGGAGGGCAGCAGGGGAAGCAGCACCAAACACAGGGGAAACAAAAACGAAAATACACTGGCAGGATACAAACGTGCAACAGGGGAGAAAGTCGAGCAGGCAGCAGGAAGCGGCGCTGCGCTACAGAGGCTGAGACCACGCCTAGTGGTCAGGAGCACGGCTGCAGGCAGCGGCGGAAACGGGGCAGCCTGGGCACACCCACGGGGAGTGTGCGTGGTGCGTGGCGGTGTGACCGGCCCAGAGGGACTGAGGTCCTTGAATCCTCTGACTTGGAGCAGGACCTATGCTTACGTTGAGACTTTTGTTCAACAACATACAACTTCAGTTCGTGGCTTGAATCACCTTTGGGTGCATGAGGACACATTTATCATACTACTTTGAGTTGTGTCCCAAGCCCAGACACCAAAGTTGTCTTTTGCGGTGGGTCCGTAGTTGACATCTACTTACTGGTGTCTGTGTGCCACAAAACTGTCTTTCAGTGGGAACGTCGCTCCCCAGCACACTGAACCGTTGTGGGTGGGGCCTGGGGGGTGTTCAGAAAACTAAGTCCAGAGAAAGCATCAGAATGCTGCAGAAAGAAGGCAACTGATATCAGTGGGCATGGGTGGCGTTTATACATAGCTCTGCTCCGTCACTACCAGAGCGGTGTGGAGCCAACACAGAGCTGCACGACACCACATAGTCCCAAGAACAACACTGCTATAGAGAAAAAATAAAATAATTGCTGCTTCCAGTCTGGCACCTGAGGGATATTCTAAAGTGAAGAATATACGTTAGAAGTATCCATCAGAAGTCATGGACTCTGCTGTGGTGGGAACACCTTCATGGCAACCATATTCAGAAAGTCCCAGATACATGGACACCGCTGAGCAGACCATAACGATTTGTCTGAAAGTGATATGATACTACCCAAAATGAGCACGCCTTCAGCAGTCGAGGTATAGGAATAAGTGAATCCAAAACCTCTACAAATATGCCTCTAGTGACATGACCTTCGCAAATGGGCTGCCAGGCCAAAGGCTAGTACAGTGAATTCAAAGTGGTCCAACCAGACTATAAAATAAAAATACTTTTAATAAGCCTACAGGCTTAGCCAAAGAAAGTACATGTCCTATCTCTAGGAACTACATCGAATCCTTTGGCTCAAAGACCATCAGAGTGTTGTTGTAAACTTTTCCTCCCTGACAAACAAGTTCAAGAATGAGGTCTGAAAATTGGTCTCAATAAGCACCCTTCTTGGGTACGAAGAATAACATGGAATACAACCCAGCCCCTGCTCCACCTCTAACAAGAGCAACAGCTGTCCTCAAACATTTGTGCCCCATCAAAAGACATGTCCATAACTGAAGATTGGACATCCCCATAAAATGTGGTGGCACATATGAAAGCATGGGGTCTTATAATACCTACGCTCATAGTTCGCACAATACAATCCGTGATGCACAAGTTACTACTTGTGTAACGATATATCTGTAAGAGACATTAGTTAGTGATAGATTCCTTGTAATACAAAGTAGGGAACTTCAAGTGGACTATATTTAACGGGGTCCAGTGTATATGTCCAGTCAACCATATACTACAAGAATACAAAGTTCCCCGGGAAAGAGAATGGCATAAGGTGTGTGGATGGGAGAAGAGCAAAGACAGGGGACGAGTGTTCCCTTATTGGAACTAGGAAACCTCACACATCCAGTTGGTTTAGATGTCATGCTTCATCATTGGTCTCCTGCTCCTCGTCAGACTGGCGCTGCAATGTCCGACGGGCGCCAAAAAGGCGCACTTTTGTGGAGATCTTTTGTTCCAGCCAATGGTTGAGTGCATGTGAGGGGTCTGGTGAAAGTGTAGTCGTGAAGGTGAAGTGGTTTAAAAATAGGTGTGACAGTCCACTAAAACTTTTATTCGCGTGGCTGGCTCCCTAAGTTAAAAGGGGTGGGAGGGGAGATAGGGAGTGCACAAGGCACAGTGGGCTACCTCAACTCTCTAAGTTGGTCGACATGTTTCTTGCCTAAATGGCAATTCCTCAGGACCTAAAAGTGCTCAGGACTACACAGTGAGAAAATAAAAAAGGATAAGAAATACAACCTCTCTGGGTCGGTGGGGTGGCAGGCCGATTGGTCCTGCTCATTTGGGGTAACCTAGAAAAGGGTATATTATAGAAATCAGCTCTAAGAAATAGTGGCAGTGTTTCTATAAATCAAGGTCACCACAGCTCTTCAATATCTACACACCACGTTGATTAAAACACAGTAAAATATAGTAAAATATAGGCATCAATGTAATGCATGCACAAAGTCATATCAAACTGGTATCGTAAAAACTACTCATGGAAAAATGGTGATGATAGGTACATCAAGGCATGGATGTCTCTCCTTCTCAATATTTACATGCATATATATGTAAGCCAGTGCAAGGTTGTGCTGGATAATGCTTACCCTAGGAGAATCCCTAATGGGCCCCGCAGACTGTTCCCGTGGGGCTGCCTGGTGAGGAATAGTGTCTGAAAGAAAGGTAATTGCACAGGAGTGTGCTTGAGTGTCAGAATGGTGGATCTGACACGATGCACTGGCATCACCATCTACCAATATTCATCTCCACAACTACTAGTGGAGTTGGAAGGTAAAGGCAGCTGAGGAAGCTTGTCACGCCCCCCAAGGAGACCCAGGTGGTATCACGAGCCCAGGCGGTCTCCCACAGTCAACCGACCAGCAAACCTTCGCCGGCGGCATTGGTGGGCGAGTCAGCAGGATTAGCCTCGAAAGGTCCGATACGTGCAGAGGACCGGGGCATAGCACTAAATATTGCCTCACGATTCTCCGCAAAGCGTCCGGTGCCCCCGAAGCCCCCTGTCACCCAGGACACCATGCCACCAAAGAACCGACATAGTCAGATTAATTTGGAAACCCCCCGACGGCAAGGAAACACCTCGGGTAGACCTGACGGGGTCGTGGCACAACCCGTCAGCACGAGACCAACCCGGAGAGGTTCGTGGCTTGCCAAGACTGCCACTGCGGCACAGACTAGACACTTACCTCGATCAAGGGCAGACCGGGTCCGGAGACCTACCCGCACGTCTAGCGCCTCGGCGGAGGCGTGGAACAGCTGGTGCCGGTTCCTCGTTGCCACCGGGTTTAAGAAGCCGCTCGTACTTCCGCCGCCGGGATCCAGCCGGTGGGCGTATTCCCCGGAAGCCAGTCACTGCGCATGCGTGGTGTGACTGACTGTGCTCGCCTACAGTTGCTGATAGTAGTCGTGTAAACGAGGCGGCCATTACTAAGGGGAGTGAAAATGGCCAGCGCTTCTATTAGTTGGGTGGTGACCAATACAAGCACATCAGAGCCTGGTATTTTTAATGTGCTAGCCCACTCATTTAACACATAGGACGAGGGGCGTTGTTGTTTAATATCCTGGATGCCCCGCAGTTGATAGATTCCTTACCTTAGAACAGTGTTTCCCAAACTGGGGTCCGCGGACCCCCAGGGGTCCGTGACACATTCCCAGGGGGTCCGTAGGAAACAGTTGTAAAAGCACAGAAAAGTTTCTAGTTTAATTAGCAGCTTTCCAGCAACAATAAAAGTGTCAAGATAATACCAGTGATTAATGTACCTGCTGGAGCCGAGGAGAGTTTTGTTCAGTGGCAGCTTTGATTAAACTAATGTAGCACAGAGGGTTAATGTGCCTACTGCAAAGAACATGTAACATGCATTTTAAAAAGCAGTATTTTATGTGCATAGGTTTGTGGTTACTGCTTTTGTCACAGAGATTCTTTCGTTGCTGTGCACTTCATAAGTGACAATCGTAATGTAGCAGAGGGACCTATAAACTGTCATCAAAGAGCTGCTTAAAAACTGCATGGTACCAGTTAGTAACTTATGTTTTTTCCCAGTTATTCATTATACTGATGCTGCTAGAAAGATTTATTTGGGTGGAAATACATTTTTAATGTTTAAGTCAGTGCTAGCCACTGTGTTATGTTCTGAATCCTGAGTTTGTGCTTTTCCAGCACTCTTGAAACATTTTATATACACACTGATTAACATGTATGATTCAATGTCTCTATATGTGTGTGATGTAAAGTGTTCTGACATCCTTCAATGGTATGAGAGATGCTATAAAATAAAATTAAATACATGTGACAGAGGGGCTATTACTTCAATATAAAATACTAAGGGCCAGATGTACGATCCATTTTTATATGCGCGAAGGGGTTTGCGAACCCGTTTGTGCATGCAAAAACCTATTGGGCCATGTACATAGCCTATTTTGCGAGTCGCAATTTGTTTGCGACTCGCTAAATAGGTTTTGCAACTTGCTATTTGGAAGGGGCATGCTCTTCCAAATAGCGTGTCGCAAAACCATGTACAAATGTTTTGCGGTCGCAAAACACTCGCACTTACCAATTACTTCAAGTAGATGGTAATGCATTTGCAAATGGGAAGGGGTCCTCAGGGGACCCCTTCCCCTTTGCAAATGCATGCAAAATAATTTTTTAAGGGCAGGCAGTGGTCCCAGGGACCTCTGCCTGCCCTTATAAAATTAAACGAAAACGTTTCATTTTCTTTTTTTTTTCAAATGCATGGAAAACAGGCTGCATTTTTTTTTAAACTGCTTAATTTAAAAGCAGTCCCAGACATGGTGGCCTGCAGAGCCCAGCAGGCCACTATACCTGGGAGGGCTGGCAAATTGCAAACGGCTCATTAATATTAATGAACCTCGCAATTTGCGACCCCATTGGGAACCCCAAACAGTGTTAAACACACTGTTGTACATTTCATTTAGCGACTCACAATTTGCCACTCGCAATGTGTTGCCAATTGCGAGGCGCTAAATGAAATGGACGTACCTCTGGCCCCAAAATCCTTAGTACTTTGAGTATTTTACTGTTTTAATATTTGAAATGTAACTCATACAAATTGCTTGGGGGTCCCCGGCTTCCAGTGGTGACTCAATGGGGGTCCTCGGGAGTCAAAAGTTTTGGAACCACTGCCTTAGAACATCTCCAGGCGTCAGACTGGAACCGGAAATTTTGCGTAGCAGTACCCTTGCGCGTCGGTAGGCGTCGTCTGCGGCTCCGCGTCCGTCGTCGGTGTCGTGGACGCCGTGATGACGTCGTCGGAGTACTTAGACGCCACCTCCGCGTGCTGACGTCAGTTCTTAGACACAGCTTTTCCGCGCCAGAAGCGCTGACCCATCTTAAAAACCAACACTGGTGCCATTGAAACTAGGGCCCTGAAAGGGGATGACCTTAACCCTAGATATCGCTTCGCAGAACAGGGAGGATGGGTGGGTCGGTAAGGAATCTATCACTAACTAATGTCTCGTACAGATATATCGTTACACAAGTAGTAACTTGTGCATCTGAAAGAGACACATTAGTGATAGATTCCTTACCTTAGAATAGATACCCCAGCAATAGCAACCCCGGTGGTGGATATGCGAACCAATAATCAAACCAGAAAGTCCTGGAGGAGTGTCTTGCAAACGTGTGCAGCGAGGCCCACGTAGCCGCCTGGCAAATGTCCTGCAAGGGCACTCCCCGGCCCATGGCAGTTGTAGTCGCCGTGGCCCACGTGGAATGAGCCCGCAATCCAACAGGGGGCTCCATTTTAGCCAAGGAGTAACATGCCTGGATACACAAGATGATCCACCGAGAGATGGTCCGCTTGTGCAGCGCTTTCCCCTTCTTAGCGCCCACGTAACCAACAAAGAGTTGGTCATCAACCCGGAACTGGCGTGTGCGATCCAAGTAGAATGAAAGCGCTCGTTTTGGATCCAGACGGGGGAGCCGCTCTTCCTCTTTAGTGGGGTGCGGTGGCGGAAAGAAGGTGGGCAAGGTGATAGACTGCCAGATATGGAAGGAAGTGACAACCTTGGGCAGGAAAGATGGCTTAGTACGCAACACAACCTTGTCCGGATGGACAGAAAGGAAAGGGGGTTTACATGAAAGAGCCTGGAGCTCACTCACTCTCCTGGCAGAGGTGATGGCAACCAGGAAAGCAGTTTTCAGAGTAAGAAGGCGGAGAGGGCAGTTGTGAAGTGGCTCAAAGGGAGCGCACATCAGAAATGTAAGAACAAGGTTCAAGTCCCACTGAGGCATCACAAACGGAACAGGAGGGAACGTGTGTGTGATGCCCTTCAAAAACCTATTTACAATTGGGGACTTGAACAAAGAAGGTTGATCACGCAGCCTTAGAAAGGCTGAAGGGGCAGAAATGTAGCCTTGATAGTGCCCAGAGCAGAGCCCTGCTGGGCAAGAGAAAGAAAGAAGAGAAGAACCTCAGAAAGAGGGGCAGAAAGTGGATCCACAGCCTTTGCTGTGCACCATGCCACAAATGTATTCCACCTGCAGGCGTATACCGATTTTGTGGAGGGACGCCTGGCTGCCAGAATGACATTACAGACTTCAGGAGGCAAGTCAAATGGCCTCAACTGTCGCCGCTCAATCTCCAAGCATGGAGGTGGAGACTGGACAGGTTCGGGTGGAGGACCGTCCCCTGCTGCTGCGACAGAAGGTCCTTGTTAGAAATGGGATCCCTGGCTGGCCAGGGCTTTCGCCAAAGTCAGTCAGAGACCACCACTCCCAAGTCAGGGCAAGGGAGTTACACGCCAAGATAACCCCTGCTCACCCTCTAGGTAACGTGGCGCGAGCAGCAAGGCTAAACTTGGAGGCGATGTGAGTTAAGTATTTGCGCATGCACCCCAGCAACAACACCCAAAGGCCCACCACAAAGGAAACTCCACACAAGGTTATATAAAAATAGCCTTTGTATTACACCAAAACACATTAGATAAAACACACACTTTACAATGTGCCAGAGGCACGGGCAGAATTTACAGGGGATATGTACAAGACAGGGCCACCTGGACCACTGTCAGGAATCAGCACTTTTAGAACTAGCAATACAATACTGGTAGGCCTAGAACTTAGAACATAGAGCCTATCGGACAGTACCTTCCATCTTGGTTGCGCAGGATAATGCGAGTGATCTCCTTAGTAGGCTTGAGCGGGCGACCGGCTAGCTACAAGCGTTTGTCTGGGGCGACCAATGTGTGCGGCTCAGAGGAGGAGGGGGAGGCAGGATGCGGGCGGCCCAGCGAAGCAGCACGGCTCAGGGGAGAGCGGAGCGGCTCGAGGCTTGGACGGGCGGCCGGGCACGAGCTGCCGAGGGGAGTGAGCGAGGCACACTTCAGCGAGGCCCCAGTGGCCCAGGGAGATCAGACAAGTCCCAGCAATTTGTCAGGGAAGGCACAATAGAGTCCACTGGTCCTGGGACTCTGGTCAGGGGGCGAGCTCAGTATCAAGCCCTTGGAATATCATTTAGACCATAACAGAAAATCACTGTAGCACAATATAGCACACCACCAGTAGCTACTGGTGATCGGGTAAATACCACCTACGCAATCCTAACCACCTTAGGAACAGGTCACGTAGGGAACCAGGACCTCACTAGCACCACCTGTACTAGCAAGAACAACCACCTAAGTACCACAATACAAGTAGGGGCATAGACCTGGGGACAAAACACATGATGCATAAACATACATTCAGCGGTGTAAGAGCATGGCACATGACGCATTAAAACACATTCAGAGGTGCAGGGGAGAAAAACACATGATGCCTAAAAACACTCAGAGGTGTATCAAAGGAAAACACATGATGCATCAACAATACATTCAGAGGTGTAGCAAAGAGCACTTTGCAGAAATCACATTAACACAGAACTTACATCAAACGTCCAGGGTCCAGGTTGCGCCACTGCGCCAAAAACTAAACGTAGCAGCTGCCCACTACTTGCTGGGCAGCTGAGGGACAGAACAGGGGGCCTAAACGCTGCAGCTGGCACTAAGTGCTGCGCAGCTGGGGAAAGGCCAGGGATGAAGGAGTGCGCCTCACTCCTTAAGTCCAGAGTACATGTCCCTAGGAAGCAAAATACCTAAACGGTGCAGCTGCCCACTAATTGCTGGGCAGCTGGAAACAGAACTGCGACAGGGCTCTTATTAGCTCTCTGGAACCCAAAGCTGCGCAAACTGGGAGCCCTCTGGCTCTGCAAACAAATATGCAAAAGGTGGAGCCTCTCAGGGCTCGAGAAACAACTGGGCCCATTGGAGCACTCTGGCTCCTAAAATACAATAATGCCCCCGCACTGGTGGAGCCTCTCAGGCTCAAAGTACACATGCCCAAGGAACCTCGTGGGCTCTAAATAAATGGTGCCAGGCGTTTGGAGTCATCTGGGCTCTGGGAACGTGGGAGCGGCCTGCTGCCATTCGGGGCCGCTCAGGAAGGTGACACTACTGTGGTGCCGGGTGACGGCCCCTGGAGACAGGTATGGCCACATCGTTGGAGCGGCCCGCTATCATGTGGGGCCGCTCGAAGAACAACCGGGGACAGCCCCGAGGCCTCCCTCCTTACCGGGCTCCGGGCGTCCATTCTCTCTGTGTCCCCTCTCCGGGGACAGCGCAGGACTTCGCCTCCGGGGCTCCCCTCACTCCTGGGAGCCCCGCCACGCAACATCCGGCTCCAAGAGGGGGGGCATCTTCACCCAGTCCCCCATCTCTTGGCAAGTGGAGCCCTCAAGGCTCCGGGCTCCTCTTCTCCGGCCGGGCGCCCTGGCCAATCAGAGCAACCTGGAAGTCCCGCCTACAGTCAGGCGCGATGCCGCCTGACTTCCGGTTTTGCCCGCGGCTGCGGCGGTGATTTCTCGGGGCAATAGCGAGGGGTGAGCACCCTCGAAGTGAAAAATAAACGTAGAAGCGAGGTGGGCACTCGCTTAGGACCCTGATAAGCGGGGTGAGCACCCGCAGTACAAATACCGAAAAAGGAGCATAAGGCAGGGTAGCACCTGCGAGGAGCAGGACAGAGAGCAGCTCCACGCTGCCAAGCTCAATGAAAGCGCTCCCAGAGGGGGACAAGGCGCAGGGACAGCTAGGGGCATGGACAATGAAAAGTCAGCACATGCAAGGTGCAGGGGCAGCCCCCCAAAGTCTCCTCAAGGTCCTGGGAATACTCCTGCAAGGCAAAAGGGGTCCATCAGCAAGCCAGGGGCTGGGCAGAGCCCAGGGGGGAGCAAGCCTTCCCCTGGGCCCAAGCAGCAGCACGCCCCTGGCAGAATCAAGCAGGCACACAAGAACATTTTCCAAGAGGTCACAGCCTCTTTTTATACAGACAAATCCTTTGTCTTTGGGCAGGGTGGGGGCAGAACCAGTCGCAGCTGGCCTGGGAGCACTGTTGATGGGCTCAACCACCCTCTCTATTCACTGGCAGGGCTAGGGTCGTTAGACGCACCACAGGGGGGCGGAGCCAGCATTGTCAGGGGAAAACCCAGCCTCATTCAGGACACAGGTACACTCCTCCCCAGCCATCAGCATGCTAATCTCCCACTCACCACCGGGCAGACCCAGCCAGACTTCCTGGAGCCTGGCATGCCAGCCAGCTCCAGCCAATCACGCTCCAGCACCCTCACTGCACACACACAGCCATGTCTAGAAGTAGCACTTCCCCACTAGACACATACAAGCCACACATACCATTGCGCAGCATTCACTCTCACGAGTTCACACATACCAAACTCGAGCCTGCACTCCCCACGCATCAGGAACTACCAGGGACACATACATTCCCCATGCATTCCTATGGGAGGGCAGGCCTATCTCACACACGCCCTCAGGGAGCGCACACATTTTACACTGAGCCACAGTGTCAAAGTGCGCAAAGACCAGAAATCACTATACTTCAAGGCAAAAAGTTCAGGGGTGAACCTGCCAGAAGGCCCAAGTCCAACAGTCCTTCTGAAGAGGCAGACAAACCAGGGGATCGACTGACATACTGAGTAGCTCGGGATACCAGTACCTTCGTGCCCAGTCCGGAGCCACAAGGATGACTTGTGCCCGGTCGCGCTTGATCTGCTTCAGCACTCTGGGCAGAAGTGGTATAGGCGGAAAGGCGTACAACAGACCGCAACTCCACTCTCGACGAAAAGCGTCGCCGAGTGTGTGCCGCCTTGGAAATTCCAAAGCACAGAACTGATGACTTTGCGCGTTCTCTTCGGTGGCGAATAGATCTAACCAAGGCTCTCCCCACTGCTGAAAGAGGCCTTGCGCCACGTCCGAGTTCAGACGCCATTCGTGATCCATCATGCACCGACGGCTGAGTTCATCCGCCCTGGCGTTCAGGGAACCTGCCAGGTGTTGAACCACCAGGGTCACGCCCTGACGTTCCAGCCATTGCCAGAGGCGCAGAGCCTCCTGACAAAGGGTCCACGACCCCACCCCGCCCTGTTTGTTGCAGCACCACATGGCGGTGGTGTTGTCCGTGAACACTTGCACTACACTCCCCCGGACAGAGGGGAGGAATGCCTTCAGTGCTAGACGAATCGCCCGCAGCTCCAAAAGGTTGATATGGAGCCGGGACTCCGCCGGAGACCAGAGGCCTCTGATCTCTGCCTCTCCCATGTGGCCTCCCCAGCCCTGGAGGGACACGTCTGTCACAATTATGTGCTCCAGTTGGGGAAGGGAGAGGGATCTGCCGCTGACCCAATCGCGGTCCGTGAGCCACCACTGCAGCGGTCTTACAATGCCCTCCGAGATAAGGACATGGTCTGAGAGGTTGCCCTGATGCTGGGCCCACTGAAACTTCAGGTCCCACTGTAGAGCCCGCATCCGCCACCGGGCGCGATGCACCAGAAGGATGCAGGAGGCCATCAGCCCCAGAAGCCGCAGCGTCAACCTGACCAAGACCCGGGATAAAGGCCGAAAGAGTGGAATCAGAGCCTGAATATCCCGGACCCGCTGTTCGGGAGGATAAACCCGAAACTACGCCGAGTCGAGAACCGCTCCGATGAAGAGGAGCTTCTGAGAGGGGCACAGATGTGACTTCGGCACATTGATGGAGAAACCCAGCTGATGCAGGAGGTCTGCCGTCGTCTGGAGGTGGCTGACGACTGTCTGGGGCGAGCCTGCCTTCAACAACCAGTCGTCAAGGTAGGGGAAGACTGAAACCCCTAACCTGCGCAGATGAGCTGCGACCACCGCCATCACCTTTGTGCACATCCGTGGGGCGCTGGTAAGGCCGAAGGGGAGCACGGTAAACTGAAAGTGCTCGTGGCCAACCGTGAACCGCAGGTAGCGCCAGTGGGCCGGCAAGACGGGGATGTGGAAATAAGCGTCCTGCAAGTCCAACGCTACCATCCAGTCTTCTGGGTCCAGGGCAGCTAGGACCAGAGCCAGTTTCAGCATTTTGAACTTCTCCTTCCGGAGGAAGCCGTTGACGATCCGTAGTTCCAGGATAGGGCGTAGGCTCCCTTTGCCCTTCTTGGGTACCAGAAAGTAGTGTAAGTAACAACCACACCCTACTTCTGGCCCAGGAACGCGCTCGATGGCCCCCTTGGCCAAGAGGGCCGAAACTTCCTCCTGTAGAAGTCGCACATGATCCCCCGATACGCGGCGGTATTGCGGTGGCATGGCTGGAGGGGTCGTCTCGAAGGGGAGGGAGTAGCCCCTTTGGAAGATTTGCAGCACCCACCTGTCCGAAGTGACAGTGTGCCAGTGGAGGAGGTGATGGCGAACCCTGCCCCCCAATGGCAACACATGGGCCTGAAAGCACGGAATAGGAGGGTTTGGAGGCGGATGCTGCGGGGGAAGGTGTGGACTGACCTCGCCATTGTCCCTGACCGCCGCCACGGCGGTTTCCACGGCCGCCACCGCGTTGGGTATTACCCTGCGGCACGTGGCTGGCAGCACGTGTGGGTACACCCCATCCGTGGCCACGAAAGGAGTGAAAGGCAGCCGATTGCTGGCGCGGGGCCGAGAGGCCCAAGGACTTTGTCGCAGCCCTGGAGTCCTTAAAGCGCTCAAACGCATGGTCTGCCTTGTCGCCAAAAAGGCGACGGCCATCAAACGGCATGTCCATGAGTGTGTTCTGGACATCAGCTGAGAAGTTGGCGGACCTCAACCAGGCGTGGCGATGAATCGCCACCGTCGTTGCCATCGCTCTGCCCAGTGAGTCGGTGGTATCCAGTCCACACCGGATAGAATAACGTGCCGCATCTCGGCCTTCCACAAGGGCATGGCCGAGTTTAGCCCGTACCTCCAACGGGCATTCTGGCAGCACGTCAGAGACCGTATCCCACAGAGAGTGGGTGTAGTGGCCCAAGAGGCATGCGGTGTTGGACCCCGGTGTCGTATGCCGACGACACCCAACTCCTTTTTCCTTTCAAAATCCTTACACCTGCAATAAAAAGATCTTTTGCAGATGGCATGAGAGCCATTGCAGAATGGATGTCAACAAACTGTCTGCAGTGTAATGTGGGGAAGACGGAGGTCATGTGTTTTGGACAAGCGGCAACACACTGGGCATCCGACTGGTGGCCCTTAGAGCTTGGCCCTGTTCCCATACTTAAGAGTACAGTTAGGAACTTGGGAGTGCTTTTTGATCAGCAACTTACCTTCAAGGGACATGTAAATCAAGTTGCTGGCACCTGCTTTCGGGCTATTGGAATGTTAAGACGAGTCTTCCCCTACATACCGGACCATCACAGAAAAACGCTTGTGCAGGCTCTGGTCATCAGCAGGGTGGATTACTGCAACGGTTTGCTCCTCGGAGCTAACGAGGAACAACTTAGTAAATTGCAGGTAATCCAAAATACTGCAGCAAGGATTGTCCTGAATGCTCCATCAAGGACTCCCTCCTGTCCCCTGCTGATGAGACTCCACTGGCTCCCAGTGAGGAAGCGAGTCCAGTTTAAAACTCTATGTACAATCCACAAGAGTATGATAGGGGAGGGCCCAAAATATATGACCGAAATCTTCCAGCCTTACACTCCCGGGCGCCTTCTGCGCTCCAGCCATCAGCAGCTTCTGCAAACACCCAGAGTAAAAAAGGCCAGACAAGGCGGCCGTGCATTAGCCTATGCCGGACCAGCACTCTGGAACTCTCTTCCCCCAGAGCTAAGATCTCTCTCCAGCCACCTGACCTTTCGGAAAAACTTAAAAACTTACCTGTATCCTGGTAAATAATGCTTTTCTAGCTTACATCCCCACTCCCTCTGGGCACACATTCAGAATTAGTACACTCTAGTGTTGCAGCAATAGCGCGGAGATACCCCTTCGGGGGTCTAGTCTGGCGCTTTATAAGAATATAAAATAAATAAACAAAAATAAATAAGACCGCAGTCCCAGACTCAGGGAGGAGAATACCTTTTTGCCGTATTTCTCATACCTCTTGGATTCCCTGTCAGGCAGAGCCGACGGGAATGAGATCTGGGAATTGGAGGGCTGGATCACCAGGCTCTCAGGGGTGGGGTGGGTGGACAGGAAACAAGGGTCGCCCGGGGCCGGGCGGTGGCCTCTGGCCACGTTCCTATCTACAGGCGAACCTGTAGCAGGCCTGGACCAAGTGCCCACAAGAACGTCAGTCAAGGCCTCATTAAACGGCAGCAGAGACTCAGCCGAGCTGGACTGCGGTTTAAGGACCTCAGTGAGGAGGTTAGTCCTCACGGCCGCAACGGGGAGTTCAAGGCCCAAGGCCTTGGCCGCCTGCGTCAGTACCACACTGTAGGTAGCCCCCTCCTCCGTAGCCACGGTAGGAGGGGAGACAAAACCAGTGATTGGCGAAGTGTGCAGATCACTGGCATCCCCAAATCCACCTGTCCAGTCCTCCTGGGACTGACACTCCCGTGTCAGAGGGTCCTCAGACCCCTCCCAATTCTCCTCATCACCCATCTCCTGGTACTCCGGGGGATCAAATGATGGGTCCGGTTCATGGAAAGAGAACTCTCCGAACGGCGTCGAAAGCGGCGCCGAAACGGGGGAGGCATCGGGGACGGCACCACCCTAAGACGGCGCCGGGGGTGACACCTGAGGGACCGGCGCCGGGGAGGTTGTCAAGTCCACCGGCAACGACCCGGAACCGGATCCAGTGGGGGCCTGCGGCGCCAGGCCCAAAGGCGCCGGGGCCGAAGCACCCGGCGGTGTCGGGGCCGAAGCCCCCGCCCGGGCCCCCAGACGGGTCTGCTAGGCCCGAAGGCGCCGCGGAGCCCATCGGGGGAGTGAGGGACCTCATGACCATGAGGTACCTCATGGCCATGAGGAACCGCTCGATCTCCGGCGTCGCGCGCGCGGCCCAGGGACCGGAGGGTATGGGGCCGGACACGACGCCTGCGACGGAGCCGCGTGGGCGGTGTCACCTGAACGCCCGGCCGCGTCGGGGGGGGAGTCGGAATAGCGATGACGTCTCTTCGACTTCTTGTGCTTACCTGACTACTTCGACCCTGAGGAGTGATGTCGACTCCCAGAGCTCCGATGGCTCCTCTCCCGCGACCGGTCCCTCGACCTCCGTCCGGACTGGGACCGTTTCTGGCGCGGGGTCAACTGCCGGAGTTCGAGTCGCTTGCGGGACCGCTCCCGTCTAGCTTTCGAAGTCAGGGCCTGGCAGTCGGAACAGGTCTTGTTGTCGTGGTCGACGCCGAGACAGTGGAGACACTGACGGTGAGGGTCGGTGACCGACAGTCGGTCGCAATCCTCACAGGGCTTAAAACCTGGCATCCCTACCGGCATCGTTCGGAGTCGAAGACTCGAAAAAGAATGACCAAAGGAATGACAAAAAAGTTTAGTCAAAAAAGACTAAGGTACTGTGAGAAGTTGGCCTGATATATGATGCTCATTAGTTCTAGTGATCACCTTGTATCAGTCCAAACAACCCTTATGGTGATTGGTTGTAAGTCAACCTTATAGACCAGCTATCCTAATGGCAGCATGGACAAAGCAGTCTTAGGCTAAACTCTTTTGGCATGTGAAGCCAGCTGTTTTACCACATATAACCCCTTGAATACCAGATGAAAGGACACCACACAGGTTGTTATGAAAATAAACAGTATATTTATTAATAACAACACCTCTGAACTCTTTATGAGGTCAGAGGGCTAAGCACATGACAATCTCTTAAGAAAAATACGTTAAGTTGCACGAAATCACAATGGTGCCCTAGGGGCACGACAAACTATATACTAAGTAAGTGGAATGTGAAAGTCAATAGAAGGAATGGAGCTGTCCAGAGGCTGTCGGATCGGTGGGACCACACTACACTAACTTCAGGTAAGTAATAGGAGGCCCACGGAACACGTGTGCAGAGTGTGAACTCACACGCGAGATGCGTAACAACGTCTATGGACAGTACAGTTCAAGTTAAAAGGTGAGTACGGACAATCCTGACTAGGTATGACTAAAACGACTGTGGAACTGGACACTAGGACAGTTAAACTACCCTTGAGCACCGAAGTGCTCTTGTTACCTCACCCACGGGCCGCGGGTGCATAGGGTTCAAAGTGCGTCGGGTTCTCGCGTTGAAGTCACTGGAGCCTGAAAGAAAAGAGGCTGCAGGCGACCAGGAGGAAGATGTCCGGTGCAATCCAAGGGTGGATTGTTGAAGAAGGAGACCTGAAAGCAGAGGGGACAATGTTCACAGTCACTAGCCAGTGACTGGGGTGGAACTAGGAAGGAACCAGATGTCGTCGTCGTGTTCAGGTGAAGAGTGGACGCTTGACTCTGCAGCCACGTGGACCAGGAGGTGTCTTTGACGACCAGGATGGAGGCACGAGCTGTCCCACGCAGGCTCTCGCTGTCGGCGGTGTTGGATCCGGAATCGGCATCAACAGGCCTTGGCAACCCACGCGGTGAGTGAAGAAAGCGTCTGGTGCGGACTAGGAGAGTCCGGGGTGCCCCTCTTTTGGAAGGGAGTAAGGGCCAGTCTGGAGCAACCAGACCAGCAGTGAAAATTCAAAGGTTCGTCGTCTAGGAGGTCACTAGCCAGCCGGCAAGTGACCAGACAACGCGTCGAGCAGGAACCAAGCAGAAGGGCCCCACGCAGATCTCGTGGATGCTGGAGGGCTGATCTTCGGTGCAGGGGCTGCTCGAGGCTGGGGCTTCTCAGTCCCCAAAGCACTTGGTCGAGTTTACCTCGGGAGTCGTGCTGGAAGCGAAGTGCAGTTTCTTCCAAGATGGCCGGTCTCACGTGTCTCGTCGCACCCACGGGTCGCAGCTTTGCTGCAGATGTGGGTTGAGGTCGGAGAGGTCTGGGAATCCGGGTCTCGTCGGGCTCTGAAGTCTGGATCATCGAAGGAAGACGACAAAGGGAAGCCGCTGGACGCTTGGTGGTGCCTGCTTGTGCAGGGTGGACACTCCTTGTCCACAAAGGAGATTCTTCAGTCTTCTGTGGAGCAGAACGTCAAAGGCCAGAGTTTCTTCTTCTTGAATAGTTCAGGATAATCTAATTTGGAATGGGACCAGCTCCTACCTTTATTCTCCTAAAGGGGGCTGCACTACTGACTAGGTCCCTCCCCTGGGTGGGACCAGGAAAGGGGGTGGCTACACCCCCAATCCTTTGTCCTGCTTCCGGCCAGAGCTGGGGCTGGAGTGCCCCAGCAACTGGTTTGAACCGGTGTATGCACAGGGCACCTTGTGTGCCCCAGGCATGTCTCATTCCTTTCAAGCCTACCCTACCCAATACACAAAATCCTGTCTGGGGTGGTGCTAGCACCTCCCAATGCAGGAAACCCTTTGTCCAAGCCGCCCTCGCTGGAAGGACTCCCAGCAGCAGGAGGTCAGACTGGTGTCTGTGGTGGCAGCATCCATTTTGTGATGCCAAGGCTCGAGTTAACTTTAACCGGGGTTCTCAGTTACATACATGTTGTGTCCCTCTAGAAGGGTGGAATGTTACCCCCGTCGCCAGAATTGGCGAGGGGGTAGTATTCCAAATTGTATGACACCTTACTCGACATGTTTTGATAATGTTATACCAGAGTTGGCATTTAACCACGAGGATTATAATGCACTTAAGAGTATATGGTATAGCGTTATCATGGAACAGCTATTAGGACTTGTTTCCGCAAGCTGCAAACGGGCTCAGCTCATGCCAGAGCACCATCTCACATAATTCCAAGCACTCTGCCTTCAGGATTGATAAGGCCTTCCATAGGAGTGACTGATAGGAATATATGTGTCCATTTTAGGGTTAGATATAGGTATACTATATCTATAGCAAAGGGTGTTTACACCACCTTGCCCCAGCTGTCGTGCAGCCAGTTGTGTCAGTTTTAGGTGGCCAGCCAGGGGTGGCATAATACATGCTTCAGCCCCTGGTAGGCCCTGGGTACACCTATGCCCTGGATACCTAAGGTATACTGTACAGGGACTGATAAGGTGACTCAGTATCCAATTAGATATGTACCTAGGGTACATGGAGTCCATTTTAACAGAGAGAGCAGGAAGCCTGGGGTCCTGAATAGCAGGATCCCAGGCCAACTAAGTCAAAAACCAGCAAAACACCAGGCAAAAAGTTGGGGGTAACCATAGTCAGATATGCACCCTCCTACAGGTACCACTTTTTCCGGATCTGCGCTGCTGGTGCGGAAAAAAGAAGAACTGACGTCAGCACGTGGAGGCGGCATCTAAGTACTCCGACGACGTCATCACGGCGCCCACGGCGCCGACGGACGCGGAGCCGCAGACGACGCCTACCGACGCGCAAGGGTACTGCTACGCAAAAATTTTCGGATCCAGTCTGACGCCTGGGGATATTCTAAGGTAAGGAATCTATCACTAACCTGTCTCTATCAGATATGCAGCCCAGACCTCAAAAACCTGCTACATCCTGGACGTTCTGCATCTAGTAATGCTGGCAAAACATAATTTGCCAGGTTTGAGGGGGCGTGGATTTTGACAGGAAGAAACAAACAGCAAAAGAAGATTAAAGCAGCAGGCTAGCAAATGAAAAAAATATGCCAGCAGTGTCCATTTTCTTTGATTATGTTTAATAAAACAATGGGGAAAAATTGTATTGGCTTAAGGCTCTCTGACGTGAGAAGCTGCTTCGGGAAAGCTGGATGACCTAGGTCTGAATTGTGTCATCTAGCAATTAGGTGACTCACTAGCACTATCTTGAAAGCGTTGAGCCAGGCCTCCATGAGGGTGTCAGTCTAGGTTTTACTGAATGACAACAAGCGCTCCATAGTAGGGGAGCGAGTCTGCAGTATGTATCAGAAGACTGGCTTTTGTCTTTAATCTAGGCAGCTGCAAGTGTAGCACCTTCTCAGCTCAACATACAACCAAAGCCCCATAGGGTATATTCAGTTCCAAGTCAGATGAAGTGTCCGAACCATAGGCATTTTTTGGGTCAAGATAGGAGACAGCACTAAGGGGGAGCAAATTGTCCACTTCCTCTGCTTTCATTGTGGGAAATATTCTCAAGACCCTGAACAGCATGGAGTTAGAGCCATAGAAGGCCTTTATATTATTCAAACTCTCTCTCTGGGGCAAAGGGAACATGGACGTTTTCCTCATACCAAGGTGAGCTTTGTTTATGGTAAGCACCACATGGGCAACTTCAGCCCTAGCTAAAGTCTGCTCTGGACCCAGAAGAATCTGGAACAAAAGCCACTGGAACCAGGGCTGTCATTGACAGAGGAGCAACCAGTACATGTGTATATTGCACAAATGCACAGCCCAGCAGTGGAAGTGGAGGAGTCGGAGGCCGAGCCTGAGGAAAATTGAATTTTGCCTTGTCATATGTGCCTACGTGTTCCCCATCCTATGTTGTATGTGCATGACTAAAATGCATATATCCCCCTATGATCGATTGAAGACGCAATTCTAGTTGTGTCCAACGTTAGTATGCTAGTTTCCAGTCCTCGTGAAAGCAACGAGTATTAGGCCTATGTTGCCAACGTTTTACATTATGCACGTTAATTCATCGTATTGTCCCCGTTACTAGGCCTCAAAGGGCCCGAACACCAGATTCAAGCTCCAGTCTCCTAAAACCACTCCGAGGAGCGAGACAGCCCCCACCTGCATCCCTGACCCTTCGCTTACTCCCTGCCGCGCAGCGCGGTGCCCGGCCTGGCTCTGCCTGCCTGTCTGCCAAGAATATGTTATGCCTCTAGTTATCAGTTCAGTTCTCCGTCTTCACATTCCTAAGCTAGCGAACCGTATAAACATCTCCAGCTATAGTCTAGTCTTTCTGTCTCCATGCAAGAGAATTACTGTATTAATATCCATAGAAGATTCATAGCACACGCAATACATGTAGAATATATGCATGCACCAGCCTTAGTGTCAAGTAGCCTTTGCCCTGATAACTTTTAGATTCTATCAACATGTACTCCAAACACCAGATACCAGATATGCTATAGGTACATGTCGTCCTGACATCGCAGACTTTACTCTCCTCTTCTAGCACAGAAGTCAGAGCCCCCAGTCCTCCCAGTCACACGTCATGGTCCGTTTGCGCGCACCACTAGGTTAAAGGTTCCAGCTGCCCAGGTAGCCCCCTCCATGTATCCACCCATTTATGACACTTCTGTGACGTTCTCATCACATGTCTACCGTGCACACCCTGTGCACGCCTTCTTTTCACGCCCATGTGTCCTTATCTTACGTTTGTCACTTGTTACGCCTACTGTATGCAATGCAATTGTAATGTTTTACTATATATACCTTGTACTGTCAATGAGACGTTGCAGCTGCCAGTCCATGCCATTCTATTTCAGGCTGTTCCGATCCTGTCTCTTCCCTTGTGCCTGATTAAAGCCTGTTAGACTCAGATTCCCCGGATCCTGCCTCTTATTTATTGAGCTATCTGTTTTCATTAATGTATTCAAAAATAGTACCGGTAATTAATTATTTATTTACCACATAATGGCGCCCGAACAGGGACGAGCCCCTTCCCCACGCGCCGGCGATGTAACGCAGGCCCCCTGACCCTTCTACAGCCGTGACGGAACCTCTACTGCGCACCGGCAGATATTTCTGCTCAAGTCTCCCTCAGGCCCACGGAGGAGACGGAGACTGCGGTCCGGCATCCAGACGAGGCGGTGAGGAATGCGGTTCGTCCCGACCAGAGCCCAAGCCGAGAGAGCAAGGTCCGAGGTATCCGGAGGCCCACCTGTTTCTGAAGTCCGAAGTTCGTAGTTCGACGTCGTAGCAGTCCAGTAGCAGTCCAGTCCAGTCCGAGGCCTTCAAGTTCTGCTTCCCGGTGAGTACCGTTGCTGGGGGAGTATCTAGACGGGGTCATTAGTTTGTCTCCGGTCCGATGGGTTTGGGTACGCAGATCCAGTCCGACGTGTCCATCTAGGTGGATACGGTATGACGTGTCTCTTTATGAGACCGGTATGTTCTGTACTGTTTTAGCAGTGCATCCAGTAATTCTAGTAAGTCCGTTCTCGAGAAATTCAAGTATGTTTTCAGTGTATCAGGTAGTATTCTGTTCGAACTGTTATTAATGTATTTTTTATGTCGTGGTATGAGTGATTTGTTTGCCATTTCATTACTGTGATTATTGTGTATTGTGCTTAGTTCAAGTACGATTCAGACATGCCTCTGTTTTCGAAATTACGTCAGATAAAAACCAGAAAAGGGTTACTCGAAGAATCAGTTCCTGTCCCTCCTAGGGACAGTCCTGGACACTTTATGTATCACAAGCATGGCTTAAATGCCATATTATATCTAGACTTATGGGTGGATTATACAAAGGATCTTGAAGAGAAATATAGATGGCCTGTAACAGGTACATGGGATGCCGAGTGCATCATGCGAGTAGAAGAAGCATTATGGAAAAAGAAAGCTAGACAGTCTCAGAAAGATGCCATCGAGTTATGGCGCAAAGAATCTCATAGAAGAACCGAAAAAGAATTCAGAAAAGCAGAATTAAGTAGGGAATCCTCAGAAAAAGCCCAAGAAAGGGAATTAATCAAAGAAGGTGAACGAGTTAGAGCAGAACAGTCAGACAGACAGAGAAATGCCCTTATTAAAGGTATGTATCCTCTTCTTGCCGAGGGCTTGCCGAAGGCAACCCCGGAAGCACCCTGTAATTTACCGCCACCATTGGTCCCGATTAAGCTACGTCATAAACCGACTGCAGCTGAAATTTTTCTTTCGTCCTACTTGGACGATACAGTCCCAGCATATGCAAATCCTATTCCGCCTGTTCACCCTCAGCACCCTGTTAATAATGTAATTCCTGTTCCTCCAGTCACTGGTCCCGGGGACCACGTTAATGTGCCAGTACCCCCGGACCAGCCCACAGTAAGTGTGCCCGTTCTGCCGGTCATTTTACCAGCACATTCAGTATTAACTGACGATTCTAGTTCAGGAGGAGCGGGGGGAGGTGCTCCTACCACCACGCCTCAAGTAAAACGAATGACGCTGAGAGACGCAGCGTTACAGCACACGCCAAAAGTGACTACCTACACAGACCTCAAGCGACACCTTACTGACTGCATATATGATTCAGTACCCGGCGAAGGTCACATGATATTATATTCAGTACGTTTAAGACGGGTTGCCAACTTTTTGGCCACCCTGCCTGACATGAAAGAACATCTAGACAGAATATATCATTTTATCCGTACAGGAGAGAATCCAGGAAGTATTCACGAAGCTATGGCACACAGGAAATCCGAGATTCAAAATATGATTTTACAGTTCTTGATTAACTGTTTAATAAGAGAACAAGATTATCCTGATAAAGACAAAGACGAGATGAAAGGTCTGACTAGGTGGAGTGACAATATAGCCGAGGGAAAACACAAGTCACAAGGTAGTATAGAAAGTATGTACAGGAAAATTCGTAAGGAAATTATAAGTATACACCAGAAGGAGGAAGCAAAAAGAGCAACCAAGAAAGAGAATGACTCTTCAAGTGAAGAGGTACACAGCGAGAATCCCACCAGAATAGCGTATGTAGGTAGAACTAGATTTTCCGACAGACATTCATGCCTAGATTACAAGAAAGCTTTTCCTCCTCCCGTACCAGAACAGTGTTCTCTTGAACAAGTATTCCAGGCCACCGATAAAATTCTGAAACTACGAATAGGTTATAGTGAGCTTAGTACCATGCATGAACAAGAACTAGCCCGATCAGCAGTCCGATGGACTAGTGATTCTACCACGTTTCCAGATGAAATAGTGGCCAAAACGTTTCTGAAGCTGCCCCCAGCCGAGCAGCGTCTGGTGGGTACGTATATGATCCAGCACCTCATTACACTGTATGAGGATCAGCATTCTGATCCAGGTCCTTTACATGATGTACTAAACGAGTTACTCCTAAACAGATGGAAAGGTCTAGGTACCGATTTAATTAGTGTCATATTAGAACAGCGCCACAAATACAGAACGTTCCTGAATCCACATTTTGTTCCTGTCCCACCCCCAGAAAGAAAATCATTCTACATAGACAGACAGAATCCGTTGCGAGAAGTACATCCAGTTAGGGGAGAGGGGGGTGATCTAGAACGAGTATTTGTTTACACCCCTATCACGAAAATAGAACTTCTAGAAATGAAAAAGTTAATACCCTGTCACGATAAAGATCCAGCAGGGTTCCATCGTGAATTAAAGGACATGCTCCGTATGGGAGAATACACGTATCCTGATATCATTAAAATGTTAAAGGTCCTGTTGCCTGCGGGCATATATGAAAAACTCAAAGAAAAAGAATGGGAGGTGGGAGAGAAAAAGATAGATTGGACCGCATTAGAGACTGAAGATAACACACGAGTTCCAGGTACCGGTCTTGGGGATAAAGCTAAAGCATTGCCTGAATTGTTAATACAAGTCTTGCCAAGGTTACTAGCCACGAAAAAGGAAGATTGGGATGCCATCTCAGCCTGCAAACAGAAACAGGACGAAGACACTAGTGATTTTTATTCTAGATTTGAGAAATGTTTCATTATTAATAGTGGTCTGAAAACAAGTAGTGAATCGTATCCACATCTTTTTGTTACCAAACTAGTTGAGAATTCTTTACCACAAGTTAAAAATCGAGTACTGAAAGTCGAAAGTACCTGGCAAGCTAATACTCCGTCGCAAATGCTCCAGATGCTACAATACCACCAGAACAGAATCAGGGAGGAGCAGGAAAACGAAAGGAGACGTATGAAAGACACGAAAATGAAAGTACTGGTTGCACAGTCTGTTCCACAAGACAGTCAGAAGAGGGGTACGAATCAAGCTAGTCATCCTGCAGCTCCCGTTAAAGGGACATGCAATTACTGTAAACAGCCAGGTCATTATATAAATGAATGTGCAGTTCTGAAACACAACATAGCTACTGGTAAAACGAAAGAGAGACCACGTCCGCCTAGACAAGAACAAGTTTCGCAGAATTCCCAGTCACCGCAGAATGCACAACAGACAGTTACAGTACCGCAGCCTATAGCTGCCACACAACACGTTACACAGCAGATGTACCAGTATGCACAGTCGGAATATCCAGATTACCAGCAGTATTCATGAAACAGCCTAGAGAGGGAGGTTGGCTTGCCTCTCATCGAGATTCCTGTAGATCAAGAAGGTCCCTATGTACACAGTCAAGTATTAGGGAAAGACAGAAAGTTTCTGATTGATACAGGGGCAAGTAGGACTACCATCAGTCATGACGAGGTTCCAGGGGCTCCACTCTCAGGCTCTAGAAATGTTTCCCTTGGATTTACAGGAAAGCCTATTGTTAATGAAATATCGAAACCAGTTTCCCTAGAGGTTGGTCCATTGTCCCGAACTACAGACTTTTTACTTACAAAATCATGTCCAGAAAATTTACTAGGTATCAAGACATTGAAAGAATTAGGAGCAGTTATATGCTGCTCCCCAGAAGGAGTGAGATTGTTTTTGCGAGATTTTAAAGGTCATTATGTATTACGTGATTTTGATCCAAGATTATTGAATGTACCACAGCATTTATGGGTGCAAGGTCCAACTGATGTAGGCTGGATGCACATTACACCATATCGTGTCACTCTGAAGCAAGGTGTTGTATTACCACGAATCTGACAGTACAAATTGCCACCTGAGGCTGTAGCAGCCTTATCCAAAATTATTGACGAGCTCATTGCTCAAGGAGTAGTTGTAGAAACTGACTCCAATGTATGTAATTCTCCTATCATTCCGATTCTAAAACGTACAGATCCAAATGCACCCCCAGTTTATCGATTAGTGATTGACCTTCGAGAACTTAATAAATGTATCATACCCCAGTACCCTGTGGTTCCAGATATCTCTTCCCTATTGACAGCTATTGATTCCGAAGCTACGTTCTTTACTGTTATTGATCTCAAGAACGCATTCTTTAGTGTCCCCATTCATCCAGACAGCCAGTTCCTTTTCGGATTCTGTTTAAATGGAAGAAGCTATAAATTTACACGAGCTCCTCAAGGTTTCACAGAAAGTCCTAGTATTTACAGTCAAGCACTTAAGAGACAACTAGACAATATCCACATGCCAACTGACACTGCCCTGCTCCAGTATGTCGATGATCTATTGATCACAGCCCGTTCTGAACGTGACTGCGAACGTGCGTCACTTACAGTCTTGTATTTCCTGGCCGAGATGGGGCACAAGGTGTCCCCTTCGAAACTGCAATTCTGTGTCCAGCAAGTGGTCTACCTTGGTCACTTACTGTCCAAGTGGGGTAGGCAGTTGACACCAGACCGTATCCAGTTAATAGCACATCTTCCACAGCCCAAGACTCAAAAGGAGGTACGAGCTTTTATCGGCCTCACTTCTTACTGCAGACAATGGATTCCCCAGTACGCATATCTAGCCAAGCCACTGATACAGTTAACGACACAGGAGGCAGCCACATCGACTGTCCTCCCTTGGACCCAGGAACATACACTTGTTTTCAATGAATTAAAGAAAGCTTTATGCCAAGCACCTGTTCTAGCAACACCAAACTACAGTAAGCCTTTTACACTTTTTGTCACTGAACGTGATGGTACTGCATTATCTGTTCTCACACAAGATCAAGCAGGACAATACAAGCCCTGTGCTTATTTTTCTAGCACGTTAGATCCGGTGGCCCAGGCTCTGCCTGCGTGCCTCAAGTCAGTTGCAGCCACAGCTCTAGCTATCAGACAGAGTGATTCCATAGTGTTAGGACACTCCCTGACAGTACAAGTTCCACACTCCGTGGAAGTTCTCTTGAACCGAACACAGACTCAGCACTTGACTATTGCACGTTTAACAGGATATGAACTGACATTGTTTCAGCCACACATAGAAATCAGACGCTGCAACATTTTAAATCCCGCTACACTGTTACCCTCAGTTACTTCAAATCCTGCCACACATGACTGTGTGGAAATTGTTAACACCATGACAAAGCCAAGACAAGACTTGACAGACATTGCATTACCTGATCCCGACCTGACACTTTATGTGGATGGTTCATGTATGAGGACAAGTACAGGAGAACTAGTAGCCGCGTATGCAGTGACTACTGAAACTGAAGTTATAGAAACACATCGTATTGACACCCTGTCTGCTCAAGCAGCAGAGCTTGTCGCTCTGACCCAAGCCTGCATACGAGCCAAGAACCTGAAAGTAAACATATACACAGATTCACGTTATGCATTCGGAGTCGTACACGACTTTGGAGTGCTCTGGCAAGAAAGAGGTTTTATGACTTCTCATGGAACCAAGATTCAGCATGGCCCCCTCATTCAAGCTCTGTTAGATGCAATACATTTACCGACAGCTATCGCTATCATGAAGTGCAAGGCACATACGAAAGTCACTGACATCATTTCCCAGGGTAACGACCTGGCAGATCGAACAGCCAAGCTTACAGCTCAGACTCCAGACATTCCAGTTAACAAGACACAGACAGACGTTCCAGTTCAGACGACTTGTATGACAGTTAAGGACCCTACACAAGACGTACTAGATATACAGTCACATGCTACCCCAGAAGAAATCAAGAGATGGTCTGAACAAGGAGGGGTCCAGACAGATCAAGGATGGTTGACGAAGGGAAAAGCCACATGGTTTCTCCCCGACTCTATGGTTCAAGTTATTATTAACACCGCACATAGTCCAGCACACTTAGGAGAAAAAGCCATGTTAGACAGTATTCAGAACCTCTGGTTTAACAAGCATTTACGAGCAGCAGCCAAGCAGAAAGTGCGTACCTGCATGATCTGTTGTCAGTTCAATCCAGGTAAAGGTGTCCCGGTGGAACAAGGTGGATTCCATCCTCCTGACCACCCTTTTGAAGTCCTCCAGATGGATTATATTCAGATGGATCGATGTCGAGGTTTCAAGTATGTCCTCGTAGTTGTATGCGCTTTGTCCAGATGGACAGAAGCCTATCCAGTTCCAGATTACACTGCCGCGACCACTGCCAGGCAGTTGGTTCGTGAGTTTTTCCCCCGCTATGGTTTACCAAGGGTCGTGTATTCAGATAACGGCCAGCCATTCTCATCCGAACTCATGAAACAAGTATCCCTTCTGTTAGGGTACCAGTGGAAGTTCCACTGTGTACGACATCCTGAAGCAGCTGGTCTCGTAGAGAGACATAACCAGACCCTGAAAATCCGTATTGCCAAGGTATGCGCAGAGAAAGGCGTAGATTGGATGGTAGCACTGCCAGTCGCCCTTTTTTACATGAGAATGGTCGCTCACTCCCGTTCAGGTCTCTCACCTTTCGAGGTAGTTTTCGGTCATCCCCCAAACATGTGGGGTACACCTAGACCACGTACCATTACTGATGTTGATAGTAATATGCTGACAGATTACCTGGCTTCCTTGATGTCTGCACTACTCTCTTGTCGTTCACAGGTTGCCGCTGCTTTTCCAGACAACACCCAAGTGAAACCGCACGAGGTCATACCAGGCGACCTCGTTCTGATTCGTAATTTTGATCGTTCAAGTCCGCTGGAGCCCCGATGGAAAGAACCAAAACTCGTACTGATGACAACAAGGACTGCAATCAAGGTCGAGGGTCGTAAAGGCTGGTTGCATTCCAGTCATGTGAAGCGATTTCATGGACTCCGTCCAAAGACTTTTTTCAAAGACTGTCCCGTTCTCAAGGACTGCCCAGATACTGACTCTAAACTTCCCCTGTTAGAGAAAACTCTGCAGCAGGAGTATAAAGAAAAATTACGGTCTAGTAAGTCAGCCAGTTTAATTGTCTAAGTCCCTCTCGGGTGAAACGGTTAGACAGGTTCCTGACATGTATGAGATAGACCCACACAGTGAGAGAGTTAGTCGAAACTCTAAGAGAATACGTTATCGAAAGAATCTTCGAAGTCGATGCATTGTTACTTTATTTGTTATGTTATTTCTGAGTCTTACGATTACAGGTATAAGTTATGTTCTACACATATATTTTCCTCCTATTGATTCACATGTACATATGTTTTCTAATGTTACAGTAGAGCACACTTTTAGTGAACTGCCTCCTCACAAGTTATCCTATCGTCTTGCTATGCGCAATAATACTTTTATTCGAATGTTATACTATTCACACCAGACTAGCAATGCCACAAATTGTTGGGTGTGTGGTCGACTCCCCCCTTTCCAGACACCGAAGGGAGTTCTGCCACTCTTTCCCTATCCATTTTCACACAATGGTTCGTGTGGAGCATGGTCCACGTTAACGTCATCCTCAAATGATATGTCCCTTCTGAATAGAACATGTTTCCCAGACAAGGAAGGTCTTTCCCATAGGACAGGGTTAGATCTAGAAAATGAAGTATATGATTTAGGTAATTATTCCTCGAATTTCATGGTTTTGAATGTTCAGTCCGAGACTACTCCAGATTTGCCTGCTATTTCAGTTCTACCAGTGAAAGGCGAATTATGTGTCAGAAAGAATGGTTTAGCACATGTAGGTCACAGTGATTGTACTACTGTGGTCGAGTATAGTGACAGTGGGAAATCTACTTTCAATGCCTCACGTCATTCTTATTTTGTATGTGGTCAGACCGCATATGTACGTCTGCCCCAAGATTGGGATGGAACATGTTACATTGCCTTCCTACTGCCACCAGTTTTCCTAGCCCCATCCGATTATCACAGAAACACACATCTAGTACACGTTAGACATAGAAGGGAGGTCGAGTCCCCAATTGTCGATCAAACTGAAACTGCCTTAGAACAGTATCAAGACTTCAATAAAGGTTTCTTTTTCTTCATAGGTCCAGTCCAGAATAGTAAGCTAATACGTAGGTTAACCAGAACCCTTGAAGCAGTAGTGAATGAGACTACTTCCGCTCTAGGTAACTTAACTGAAGAACAATCTGCTATGAGATTTGTCGTGCTCCAAAATCGTCTCGTCCTTGACGTCATACTGGCCGATAGGGGCGGAGCTTGTAGAGTCATCGGATCTAGTTGCTGCATTTTCATTCCTAATAACGCACAGTCTGTTTATTCAGCTATAACCAGACTTCATAAAATAGCCCATCAGTTACACCAGAATCCAGGCACCTGGACATGGTCCGGTTGGCTCTGGAGTATAATATCTGCCTGGGGATGGAAAGTATTGTCATTCCTGTGAGGTTCCGTGACGATTTTACTCGTGTTTGTAACATTGTCGTAAATACATAATTTTGGTATCAGTGAACCGCAAATGATCCATTTAGTATATCCTGGTGTTTTCGCTATGCTACGAGCAAGAGCACTCCAGTTACAAACACATTTCTGTTCTACCCGTGGCATCCATCTTAGAACACGGAAGCCATTTTGTATTCCTTGCCCTCACATAGTCAATGGACACGCAATGACCTCTTTTTCATTAAAGGACACGTAGGCTTTAACCGGCGATTCACCTTGCTAGTAACACGTGCACCTTAGGCCAGCAACGCTGTAGCAGCATGACTCGGCAAGAACTGCCTCCCCAGCCTAAGGCCAGTCCTGCTATACTGGTTCTTGTGTTCGTTGGCCTGATCATGATTAGGCGGCCGAAGCTGGTAACCGTGCCCATTTACGACCCACAAACATTTCTTATCCTGTCTTTCTATCTTCTGCACCTGGCTCTGCTCCTTTCCTTCTGGGCCTTTATTAGGGGGAGGTAACGAAATTTACGATGAGGCGGTCCGGGTCTTGAATGAAGAATTGACATGGGATTATGATGGACTAGTGGGAACCCCTCATTTGTAATGTTTTGACATCAGATACTGTTGACGATCCCTGTGCAACGCCAAATATTTATTGTTTAAGACACGAATGTTTAGAACTGTGGTAACATGTAAAGAATTTGCCTGAAGCCCAATATTTAGTATATAAGGAGCAACCCTCTTTGTACAAATCGAACAGGCTCCTAGATACTGCCCATGTGTAGTTTCTGTGACTTCTGTGTCCCTGCAGTAATAAACCTTTGGTCTTTGACGCCACCATCGAGAAGCCCGTGTTTCTGTTTGTTTGTGCACCAAGACAGGTGGAACTCCGGGGTCTTCGGGTGTTAACCCTGACACCTCTGGACGGAACCAAAAAGTCCAGAACTCCAGTTGGCGCCCAACGTGGGGCGACGTCATTCGGTACCGGTCCAAAAGCCTGAAGAGTTCGAGGAGCTTCGTGTGAAGATTTCAGAGGGAGGCGCCCCACTTCATCGATCCCGGCATATCGCAAAAGTGGCCCCGACGTTCTCTTCCACGAGGGTTCCCGTTCAGACGGCTGCAGTGGTCCGTTGCCTTGACCGTCGCCCTGTCTTGGACCCGAGGTGCAGTCCTCAGTACGGCGAAACGTGACGGGTTTCTCCTTGGTGACGTCTTCAGTGCCTCAGTTAAGTATTCAGTGGTTGCTAGTTGTTTATTTTGTAAGGGTTGCTCTTATTTGGATAATCCTTTTAGTTCTCAGTTCAGTTCAGTTCTGTAAGGTTATCACTGGTTATTCTGGTTACGATAATCATTCTGTTCAGTTCAGGTATCGATACATTTGTCAGTTCTGGTAGGCCTAAGTTCTTGGTTCGAGTGCGCATCTTTTCTGTTTGTGTCTTGTTTGTTTTGTGTTCCGGATTATAAAATGGTAAGTCGGAAAAATTGTATGTTGTCTTGTTTTAGTTGCAACAGTGATTCCCAGTTGGAGGACTCGTGTTTGGTTCCTCCGATTGGAACTCCCCTTTATGATCTATATTGCAAATTTGGTGTGGGCCCTATCTCTTATAACGAGGTATGGATCCGCTACACAGAGAAAGATGGTGTCCTTAGTTGGCCACTACATGGTAGTTTTGAACCTGAAGTTCTCGATAATCTAGAAAGAAGGTTGTTTAAGAAGAAAGCCCGGCCGGCAATGTTTGATTCTTTCCGTTATTGGCGAAAAGAATCTAAACAGAGAGAAATTAAAAAGTTGAAGAAAGAACAGAAAGAGCAAGAGTTGACTTTAGAACAGTCTGCTAGGCAGCTGCAACTCAACGAGTCTGAGAAAGCGATGGAGGTGGCCGATAGAGAGCGTAATTTAGCGATAGACAAGTGCTATCCTGCTTTGCCATCGAGTACGGCTAAGATAGTAGAGGACCCTGAAAAGGATCCCCTGTTGTCTTACTTGTTACGATCACCCCCACCGTATGCACAGGGTGCTACGGCTCCACCTATACCGAATGTTCAATTACCGGTTGCTGGACAACCTGGTGTCCCTGTTCCCGCTCCCCTGAATCAAGTTCCTGTACCTCCTGTGGTCAATATTAATGTTCCTTCGACAACCCCTCTTCTAGGGTTGCCGGCTTCTTTACCTATGCCTGTGTCGCTCACACCTGCTACTTCACAAGCTATTTTTCCTGCTACTCCTACTGTTCCTGATCTATCTGTTCCAACTGCTACTCTATTCACTGCCTCTGTTAATATTATGACTCCGCTTTCTGTTCGTCGAAGAATCACTGATTCTGTCTCTAATATTCTATCTCCCTTCTATAAAACTCTGATTAAGACTCCTACCTCTGACTCTGTACAGAGACGTAGTCAGCTTCCCAGTACTGAAGAAAAAGGAATATTAGACTCCACTGCCCTTAGATGGGTTTCGAAAGTTGGAAGATATAATGTACAAAATGTATTAGATACATTTATGCAATGGAACGAACCGACACAACGATATGTGTTCGATGAAATGTGTTTCCTTCTACGTGAGGAATTAGAAGAGGATGACCCTGAATCAAATCTAGGAGAATTAATTAATGTTCAGAAAGAGTTTGCTGCAGGTATGATAGTTGGACAAAATATAAAAGAAGCAATGGAACTGATTTTAAGTTATAGGAATGACTCATCCCTTCGTTCACCGAGAGAATTAGAGAAACGTAGTACGAAACGAAATCGTCAATATCCAATGAGAGAGGTCCCACCAATTTGGCGTGAAGCTGTGCAAGCTAATGCAAACCTTGGTATTGCAGCCGCTCCGGCCCAATTCCAGAGAGTCTGGATACATATTCCATGGAAGCGAGCTGAAGTATTAGCAGTGAAACAGGCCTTGCCAGATCCGCGTAAAAATCCTGCAGGGTACTACAAAGAGTTGGCTCAAACAGTTGACGCTTGTGTATTGAATCTTGCTGACATAGATCTGCTATTTGGTAATGTAGTACCGCAACCAATTTGGGCTAAAATTCGTAAAGAGAATCATCCAGTTGCCCTAGGTGGTGACTGGGCAGCTATAATTGCAGCGGATGGTCAACAAATAGGTGGTTCCAAACCTGAACCTTTAATTGCTAATTTGCCTGGTAGAATAATCGATTTAATGAAAACCTTGATGCCAGCATTGCACGTTAACTGGGACAAATTGTCCGCGTGCAAACAAAAGAAAGACGAAAGCGTCTCCGACTTTTTCACAAGATTCGAGGAGACTTTCGTGGATCATAGCGGTCAGGATATGAGCACAGAAGGAGGCCAGAGATTATTTGTTGATAAATTTGTGCACAATCTGTTGCCAGAACTTAGTGGTAAATTAAAGAATTCTGAAAGTGCGTGGGCTGTCTCTACGACTGCGCAAATACTTGCGACTGCTCAGTACTATGAAAATAGGGATAAAGAAGAGAAGGAAAAATCAGATAAAAAGACGAAAGATTTAAAAACTAAAGTACTTTTACAGCAAGCTTATCCGCCTCGCATGAATCAGACGAATATGCAGCAAGGGTCATATCAAAGAACGGATTATAATTTTCAAAGGCCACAATACCAATGGAATCAATGTGCTTATTGCAAAAGGGAAGGTCATTACAAAAGTGAATGTCCAGTTCGAACGCAAAATAATGCTGCGGCAGCTCAGAGAGGTCATGGTAGTTCTATGCAAAACTCTAGAGGTCGAGGACGAGGTGCTATGCCTCCGCAGACGAGTGATCGCCCCTCTAATTATTTCGATCAGCGAAATGGACAATCTGCCCAACAGAATAGGTCTCCACAGTATCATGTCGAAGACTATTATGAAGCTAGTGAGGAAGTTCAGCAAAATGAATACTAGGACAGCCATGGACAAAGAGAGGGAGTAGTATCAGTTCCAGTAGATCAGAGTGGGCCTTATGTCGCAGTAGCAACATCAGGTATAGTCGAACCGTTTCTGTTGGATACTGGTGCAGCAAAAAGTTCTATCATACATGCGAAACTCCCTGGCGCACCTTTGTCTGGCTCAACAAACGTTTCAGTAGGTTTTTCGGGCGCCCCTGTTCACAACCCTGTTTCTGGTCCTTTGTCTATTTCTGTTGGACCCCGTCAATTGAAAGCACCCCTGATTTTGACGACAGGTTGTAACGAAAATCTGCTTGGTTTAGACTTGTTAAAACGCCTGTACGCGACATTGTACTGTTCTCCAGCAGGAGTACAGCTTACGTTGGGTAAAAGAATAATATCCCCGATGTACTTGTCGATGGATGCGCTCCCACCAGAGCTGCGTTCACTCCCTGATACTCTTTGGGCGACTGGTCCTAATGATGTAGGTCTATTGGAAATTCCACCCTATATAGTAACTTTGAAAGCAAATGTCAAACTTCCACGAATTCCACAATACAGAATCTCTAGTGAAGGTGAGCGTGCGCTCCTACTGATAGTACAAGACCTGATCAAGAAAGACGTTATAGAAGAGACTAGAGGTAATGTCTGTAATAGTCCTGTACTGCCTATTTTGAAACGAACTGACCCTACAAAGCCTCCAGTATATAGGTTCGTAATTGATCTCAGAGAGGTTAATAAAATTGTGATCCCACAGTTTCCTGTGGTTCCAGACATTACTGCATTGTTAACGTTGATTCCTGCTACAGCAGCATGGTTTTCAGTTGTCGACTTGAAAAATGCCTTTTTCAGCATTCCGATAGCCGAGGAAAGCAGAGATATCTTCGGTTTCTCTCTAGGAGGACGAAGTTTTAGATTTAAACGCGCTCCACAAGGTTATTGTGAAAGCCCATCCATTTACAGTCAAGCATTAAAAAGCCAGTTAGATTCCTTCGTACTTCCTAGTGGTTCTGCTTTAGTACAGTATGTCGATGATCTTCTAGTGGCTGCCGATGACAAGGAAACTTGCAAAACAGCTACGATTTCTTTATTGCATCACTTGTCAGATTTGAATCACAAGGTGTCACCTTCAAAAATGCAATACTGCTGCCAAGAAGTGACCTACCTAGGTCATCTCTTGTCAAAGGAGGGAAGGAAGTTGACCCCAGAGAGAATAAAAGCAATTACACAGATGAACGTTCCTAGCACGCAGAGAGAAGTACGTGCCTTTTTGGGTATTACCTCATATTGTAGGCAATGGATCCCAAATTTTTCTCTTCTAGCAAAACCATTGGTAGCCTTGACTGGGAAAGGTGTTCCGAGTCCGGTACCATGGTCTGCTGAATGTCAGCACAGTTTTTCTGAGTTACGGAATGCACTGTGTTCAGCACCTGTATTGGGTACACCCGACTACAGTAAGCCATTCACGCTCTATGTCCACGAGAGAGAAGGTTGTGCATTGAGTGTTTTGACGCAGAAATTTGGTGATAAACAACGCCCTTGTGCGTATTTTTCATCAACATTAGATCCAGTAGCTAGAGCATTGCCTAGTTGCTTGAGAGCTACAGCCGCAGCTGCAGCTTCCATTCGACAATCTGCTGGTTTAGTAATGAACAACATGCTAGTAGTTATGGTTCCTCATGCTGTGGATACACTCATGAACCGAACCAAGACGCAACACCTTACCAGTGCTAGATTATCAGGTTATGAACTGACACTGTTAGCTAGTCATATTCAGATCAAAAGATGCAATGTATTGAATCCAGCAACATTGTTGCCGACTAGCGAAGAGTCGAGTGATTCCGAACCACACGACTGTTGTTTCAAAACTGAGGAAGAAACAAAAGGACGAATCGATCTAAAAGACACTCCGTTGTCAGATCCAGATGGCACGTTGTATGTTGACGGGTCTTGTTTCAAATTGGAGAATGGTGATGTGACTGCTGCTTATGCAGTAACAACTTTGAGTACGATTGTGGAGACTGCAAGAGTGAGTCAGAATTCTGCCCAGGCTGCAGAATTGATCGCGCTAACAAGAGCGTGCGTTTTAGCTAAGGGAAAGAGAGTGAATGTGTTCACAGATAGTCAGTACGCGTTCGGCGTGGCCCATAGTTTTGATCGTTTGTGGAAAGAAAGAGGTTTCATTACGTCCCATGGGACTAAGATTCAACATGGTCAGCTAGTTAATGACTTGTTGGAATCTCTAACCTTGCCGACTGAAGTTGCGATTGTGAAATGCAGTGCTCATAAAGCAATCACGGATGATGTTGGTCGTGGGAATGCTTTTGCTGATGAGATCGCAAAACAGACAGCTAGAAATATGATGAGTAGAATGTATGTTGCAACGTCTGCAAGATGGATTTCTGAGTCTGGAATGTGTGAGAACACAGTGGAAAGCGTGAAGGAAATTCAGAAAGAGGCGACTGAGGAGGAAAAACTTGCATGGAGAGAGAGCACGGGTAAATTGGACTCGAGTGGGTGTTGGATTGACTTGTCGGAACAACAGCGTTGGATGTTGCCTGATGCGTATGTGCTTGCAGTAGTAACGATGGCACATGGAACAGCGCACATCAGTTCAAAAGGGATTTGTAAGATGTTGGCCCCGGTCTGGAAGAATGACGGGATTAGTAAGTGTGCAGAGAGAGTGGTGAGAAATTGTATGGTATGCTTGATGCATAATCCTGGCAAGGGAATCCCCACACCTGCAGGTCATTTCGCTCCTCCTTCCTGCCCCTTTGAGGTGATCCAGCTAGACTTCATTCACATGGATCGTTGCAATAATCTGAAATACGTCCTAGTGGTAGTTTGTGCTTTCTCCAGATGGATCGAAGCATACCCACTGAAGGACAATACTGCCTTATCCACTGCCAAAATTCTTCTTAAAGAATACTTCCCCAGATACGGAATGCCACGGATTGTATGGTCAGACAACGGAAGTGAGTTCGTAGGGAAAGTTATGCAGAGTGTGTGTGCCGGCCTAGGGATTAGACAGAAATTTCATAGTGCGAATCATCCCCAGTCCGCGGGTTTAGTCGAGGGTTACAATGGCACCCTTAAACTGAAACTCGCTAAGATACAAGCATCCACGGGTTTGTCCTGGCCAGACGCATTGCCTCTGGCTTTGCTATCAACAAGAGCAACTGTACATTCTAGAGTAGGGCTTAGTCCTTACGAAATAGTTTTTGGCCGTCCTGCAAATGTTTGGGGGGTACCTAGACCGAAAGAATTTAAGCAGCTGGAATACCCAATGTTAATTGATTACCTTTTCGACTTGACTGCTAAATTGAGTCTTATTCACCAACAGGTTTTCGATGCATTGCCAAAGCCACCGGAGAGTCCAGGCCATCAGCTGAAACCGGGTGATCAGGTGGTCATCAGAAATTTTGCAAGAACAAAAAATCTTCAGCCCAGATTCATTGGCCCATTCCAAGTCCTGCTAGCAACGAGAACTGCTATTCGTGTGGCCGGAAGGAAAAATTGGATCCATACGACACATGCTAAACGTGTGCCTCTGCCACTTCCTTACGACAACTGGGTAAAGAAAGGAATCGGTGCCTCTGAAACGGAACAAGTCCCCAGGTTCATACCTTTCAGCGATGCAGAACTAATCACGGATTCCCCAAATTCTGACTCTCCTCCTGAAACTGCTCTTTTGAACCCTGAACATTTGCCATCCACACCCAATGAACATTTGCCCTCTGCACCAAAAGAACATTTGCCCTCTGCACCAAAAGAACATTTGCCATCTGCGAACGTGAACATTGCAACGTTAGCTGAAAATACATTGTTTCCAGATCAGACAGCTCCTGCAAAACTGAGATACAACTTACGTTCTCGCAATATGGACAAATAAAGCAGGAAACTGCCTATTTTCAGATTTGAATTTGCTATACATTGCCTCCAGCCAGGAAGTTTGCTAATACTTTGTATT
Organism: Lissotriton helveticus; assembly: GCF_964261635.1. Lineage (NCBI taxonomy): Eukaryota > Metazoa > Chordata > Amphibia > Caudata > Salamandridae > Lissotriton > Lissotriton helveticus. Next base: position 1,290,358 of record NC_136067.1, on the reverse strand, counting down.
GTTTCTTTTTGTTTTAAAATTGCCTTGCCGTCTGGGTAGCCGTAGGGTCGTGGCTGTGTGCCTAGTTGAATCTGCGGGGGTCCGACACAAGGTCGATCTTTCTGTTAGTTCTGGGAACTCCCAGGGCTGATAGAGGCATTTTCATCTACGTACACATCATCAGTGGTCGCGAACGGTCGTAGAAGATGGAGCTTCCTGAGCTACAACGAGAAAATGTAATTTATGTTCGCAGAAATAGACTGTACAGAATACTACACAGCAAATGCTTTCTAATGCAATGTGCAGTTACATTTTTAATTGTTTTAATAACGTTGGTGGGTGGAATCGTCTTTGGTGTACATTTGATTTTTATGCCAGTAACTACAGTACCTTCCCTTGATCCTACTACTTCTACGGTTTCTTCTATGCATTCTTTTCACTCATTTCCTGAACACGAACAAGCTCGACGCTCAGAATTTATTAACAATACATTTGTACAGCTCTTGCATCAACACCAACTGATAGTTAATACTACAGACTGCTGGGTGTGTGGCTTGATACCTCACACTATGGATAAAGGCATTCCCTATCTAGTCTTGCCTTTCAGCTATAATGGATCATTTCAGGCTTTTCAGACCATTTTTTCATATGCCCTTGAGACTTATCCTCCGCGTCCACCACGGTCCACTAAATACAACTCAGCCAACAAAGCTTTAGTCCAGGGAATTATTGATATGATTAAAGACGTCAATAATACTCCATCTTATCCTAGAGATGAATTACTGGTGTATTTGAGTTGGAACTCTACAGAGTATCGCCTTAGTTTGGGAGAAAGCAAGCGTAAAAGCTCCACTTCAGTTTGGGTCGTGCCTCACCGAGGTCAGGTCTGTTTGCAAGGAAATGGGAGAAATCCGAGAGCTCAGCTAGGGAGGAGTGAGTGCGTTGAGACTTACGTATTTCCGTCTAACTCCTCCCCTGCCTTTCTGACTGCTAGGGGTACCTACTTCATTTGTCAGGACAGAGCATATACATGGCTGCCTGCTGACTTTTCAGGTTCATGTTATATTGCTCGATTGTTACCCCCGACATACACTGCTTCTTCAGATTATCACAAAACCAGAGTAGCAAGAGGTGTCTTCAGCAAGGAAGATACCGCTGGTCAAGAAGCTGGAGACTTCTTCAAAGGTTTTCTTCCGTTTTGGGGGCCTATGGCCAATAGTAGAAATCTTCGTCAACTAACACGGGTAGTTGAATCTACTATTACAGAAACCGCAGGTGCCCTTAGTAACTTAACAGCTGAGCTTCAGGCGGATCGTCTCATGACGTTGCAGAACCGTATGGTTCTAGACGTAATACTTGCAGATCGAGGTGGGGTATGCAGAATGATCCAATCGAGCTGCTGTGTCTTTATTCCAAATAATGCTCCAACAGTCTATGAAGCAATCTCTAAGCTACATAAGATTTCAGACTCTATACACGTAGATAAGGGAAACTGGTCCTTCATGGAGTGGTTTTGGACTCTGGTATCAGCGTGGGGATGGAAGGTTCTGATGGTCATTGGTGTCATCCTAGTATTTCTGTTCTCGTGCTGTCTTATTATCCAATGTGGTCCCGCCCTGTGTAGCCTCTGTGCAGCAACCTGTTTCAGAAAACCACCTGCATTAGGAGAAAAGGCACGAGACAGGATGATGATACAACAACATGTCACTAACTTAATGAGCATAGAATTAGACTCTGACTCTGATATAGACTGAGTAATTGCCTATGTAAGGGCAAAAGGAGGGTCTGAGGTTCCGTGACGATTTTACTCGTGTTTGTAACATTGTCGTAAATACATAATTTTGGTATCAGTGAACCGCAAATGATCCATTTAGTATATCCTGGTGTTTTCGCTATGCTACGAGCAAGAGCACTCCAGTTACAAACACATTTCTGTTCTACCCGTGGCATCCATCTTAGAACACGGAAGCCATTTTGTATTCCTTGCCCTCACATAGTCAATGGACACGCAATGACCTCTTTTTCATTAAAGGACACGTAGGCTTTAACCGGCGATTCACCTTGCTAGTAACACGTGCACCTTAAGCCAGCAACGCTGTAGCAGCATGACTCGGCAAGAACTGCCTCCCCAGCCTAAGGCCAGTCCTGCTATACTGGTTCTTGTGTTCGTTGGCCTGATCATGATTAGGCGGCCGAAGCTGGTAACCGTGCCCATTTACGACCCACAAACATTTCTTATCCTGTCTTTCTATCTTCTGCACCTGGCTCTGCTCCTTTCCTTCTGGGCCTTTATTAGGGGGAGGTAACGAAATTTACGATGAGGCGGTCCGGGTCTTGAATGAAGAATTGACATGGGATTATGATGGACTAGTGGGAACCCCTCATTTGTAATGTTTTGACATCAGATACTGTTGACGATCCCTGTGCAACGCCAAATATTTATTGTTTAAGACACGAATGTTTAGAACTGTGGTAACATGTAAAGAATTTGCCTGAAGCCCAATATTTAGTATATAAGGAGCAACCCTCTTTGTACAAATCGAACAGGCTCCTAGATACTGCCCATGTGTAGTTTCTGTGACTTCTGTGTCCCTGCAGTAATAAACCTTTGGTCTTTGACGCCACCATCGAGAAGCCCGTGTTTCTGTTTGTTTGTGCACCAAGACAGGTGGAACTCCGGGGTCTTCGGGTGTTAACCCTGACACCTCTGGACGGAACCAAAAAGTCCAGAACTCCACCTGGGTATAGCAGTAATGATCATATTCAGTTGCTGTCTCTGTTTACAATGTGGCCCTGCGATTTGCGGCTTGTGCGCTACATTTTGTATTCCTAGTCCTAAGTCCCGTTCCAAGACAATTCGAGACGAGCAAATGATGCTATATGAACAGATAGATGGTATCATGAATATTGATGTTTCCTGATGGAAACGTAGGGCACAAGGAGGGAATGAGGAAAATTGAATTTTGCCTTATCATATGTGCCTACGTGTTCCCCATCCTATGTTGTATGTGCATGACTAAAATGCATATATCCCCCTATGATCGATTGAAGACGCAATTCTAGTTGTGTCCAACGTTAGTATGCTAGTTTCCAGTCCTCGTGAAAGCAACGAGTATTAGGCCTATGTTGCCAACGTTTTACATTATGCACGTTAATTCATCGTATTGTCCCCGTTACTAGGCCTCAAAGGGCCCGAACACCAGATTCAAGCTCCAGTCTCCTGAAACCACTCCGAGGAGCGAGGCAGCCCCCACCTGCATCCCCGACCCTTCGCTTACTTCCTGCCGCGCAGCGCGGTGCCCGGCCTGGCTCTGCCTGCCTGTCTGCCAAGAATATGTTATGCCTCTAGTTATCAGTTCAGTTCTCCGTCTTCACATTCCTAAGCTAGCGAACCGTATAAACATCTCCAGCTATAGTCTAGTCTTTCTGTCTCCATGCAAGAGAATTACTGTATTAATATCCATAGAAGATTCATAGCACACGCAATACATGTAGAATATATGCATGCACCAGCCTTAGTGTCAAGTAGCCTTTGCCCTGATAACTTTTAGATTCTATCAACATGTACTCCAAACACCAGATACCAGATATGCTATAGGTACATGTCGTCCTGACATCGCAGACTTTAGTCTCCTCTTCTAGCACAGAAGTCAGAGCCCCCAGTCCTCCCAGTCACACGTCATGGTCCGTTTGCGCGCACCACTAGGTTAAAGGTTCCAGCTGCCCAGGTAGCCCCCTCCATGTATCCACCCATTTATGACACTTCTGTGACGTTCTCATCACATGTCTACCGTGCACACCCTGTGCACGCCTACTTTTCACGCCCATGTGTCCTTATCTTACGTTTGTCACTTGTTACGCCTACTGTATGCAATGCAATTGTAATGTTTTACTATATATACCTTGTACTGTCAATGAGACGTTGCAGCTGCCAGTCCATGCCATTCTATTTTAGGCTGTTCCGATCCTGTCCCTTCCCTTGTGCCTGATTAAAGCCTGTTAGACTCAGATTCCCCGGATCCTGCCTCTTATTTATTGAGCTATCTGTTTTCATTAATGTATTCAAAAATAGTACCGGTAATTAATTATTTATTTACCACAAGCCCACAAGTGAAAGCCCAATTGGAGGTCTTACAGTAGGGGGGCTTGAAAGCACACCGTATGGATACAGTGGAATCATCTTTCCGCAACTCTTCAGCGATGACCCAATGAACTATGGGTGCACTGGCTGCAGGATTGGAATCTGATCAAAGTTGGGCCGACTATGGGACTTCTGTCTGAAATGGGAGAGTGGACAGCACGAAGAATCCAGTTTGGACTTTATTTTTTACTGGTCTCTCTCTATCGTCTTGGACAGATCTAAAGATCATGAGCGGGCCCAGAATTCCCTTGCAACCTGAAACAAGACGTACCTGGTTTCTTAGCTTTGGCAACGTCAAGTTTGGAGCCCTTCTCCCAGATGGCTTTCAGCTCTATCAGGGAGAACTTGTCTCAGGACTGGTTATATTTTGTGACTTAGAAAAAAAAGCCAGTCATGCACATTCATGACATCTGCTTTTGAAACTTGTGGAGCGGTTTAAAAGCTGTTCAGAGGGGAGACATGTGTGAACACTGTCCAGTTCAGGTGAGAATATTCTAAAGGGTTTGAAATTCAAGGGAGCTAGATTCTGGATCTGTGGGGAAGGGGCACAGAAAGAGGGAACCGACATCAGCATCCAGGGCGACACCTAGATGCAACACTGGGCCATTGTTCTAGACAGGACGGCGTCATGGAGGAGGCAGATAATGCAACCAGCTGGAATGCAGGAGCAATCACAATAGCTTAAAGATCCAGCAGGTGTCTGGGTATTTCACAAGGTGAGGAATCTGTAGTTAGAAATATCCATTAGAAACAGGCTGTAGATCTGGAAATGATTTAAAGATTAAGCATGCATCTTTGAAAATCTATTGTAGTTTTGGCAAGTTTTGGTAACTGATCTCAAGAAGCTCCCATTCCACAAAAAGTGATGTGTAGGACACATTTCTTATTCCCAAACCTTGCTATATAGTTTAAGGATGGCACGCAGGAAGATTCAACTCACCATCCGGCCATGAGGTATTTAAGGATAATACCAGCTCCTTCCAACTTTTCACGCACAGCCAGAGCAGCACTGCTGCAGCCAAACAGCAAGGACACAGCACTACAATCCAGCCGTACGAGGGATTGACCATCAAGGAAGTAGGCACCAGCACCATGCCCGGCATAGCTGGAAAGATCAGAAAAATCTATTAACGAAGGATCTTGGACTAATGGATGGAAAGTCTCAAATGCTAAAATCCTATATAAGCATACTAGCTTCTCAATATTTTATTAGATGTTACATTAGTGTAAATAATAGTGTTGTACAGCCTGTGCTTTATAGACTATCAACCCTTCAGTACTCCAGTACTACAGGCTTTCAAACCTCATAACCAACACCACATGCGCCATCCTAACCAATTGAAAGAGGAGTAGGTTCTCCAACATTGCAACCTTGACAGCCCTTCAAATCTAGATACTACATTTAACTCACATCAGCACTGCAGTCTTGTGGTAACACAATTCCAGTCATTCTCAGTATTGTATGCCAATTGAGGTTGTATAAGTTGAGTACTCACCAAGTCTGGAGCCTTGAAGCCCCTATGACCAACACAAACCTAAACTTCTTACATTTATTATTTAATTATTTTAGTGTTTTATAGAGCGCGAACTTGACCCGTGAGGGTATCAGAGCGCTTTATAGGAAATATAACAGTGTACAAACAAAGTCAATGTGCAGAAGTATACAGAAACTGTACAAAGGGATGTGAAGGGGCAGGGGTGTGGGGAACATAGTGATATTGGGGATACCAAGGTAAGAATGCAATCAAAATTAGATTCAGTAAAGAAATTAAAGGCCCCGTAAACTCTCTGTGGGGAGGGTTGGTGATCTGAGAAGAACGATAGACTTAGAAACATCAGATTTGTGGTCAGGCATAGCGGGCATTAGGCAAGGAATTTACCCATGAGGAAGGTGTTGGCCTCCTTCTTGAGGCATGCTAGAGAAGGAGTATTTTCTTACCTGTAACTCCAGTTCTGTAGTAGGGGTATCTCTGTTATAGTCATAATCTAGTGAATAGTCCCGCCCATGAGCGTGGACCCCGGAGCAATCAAAAATAATCTCTTAAGCGGTCTTCTTTGCAGTCCTGCATAGACACTTAAGAGAAAATCAAGACAAATAATGCAGCCTAACACTTCTAAGGCTACAATGGCCACCACTTCATCTAAACAGTGAAAAGGATAGCCAACGATGTCAGATTTTACACATTTTACCAAGTTTCCCTCATAGAGAAAACTCCCCTTCACCAAAATCCTTGAAATGATAGAGATCAATCAATCAATCAAGCATTTATATAGCGCACTACTCACCCGGAGGGTCTCAAGGCGCTTGGGGAGGGGGGTCCGCTAATGCTCGAACAGCCAGGTCTTGAGTTGCTTCCTGAAGGCGAGGTGGTCTTGGGTCAGGTGGAGGTGGGTCGGGAGGGAGTTCCAAGTCTTGGCGGCCAGGTAGGAGAAGGCCCTTCCTCCTGTGTTGACTCTTCGGATGCGGGGACGGCGGCGAGGGCAAGGCTGGTCGATCGAAGCTGACGTGTGGGAGTGTAGAAGTTGAGGCGGCTGTTGAGGTATCTTGGGCCTTGGTTGTGAAGGGCTTTGTGTGCGTGGGTGAGGAAACGGAAGGTGATTCTCTTGTTGACCGGGAGCCAGTGCAGGTCTCTCAGGTGTCCGGAGATGTGGCTGTGCCGGGGGATGTTGAGGATGAGTCTTGCCGAGGTGTTCTGGATACGCTGGAGTCTTTTCTGGAGTTTGGCAGTGGTTCCGGCATAGAGGGAGTTGCCGTAGTCCAGTCGGCTGGTGACGAGGGCCTGGGTGACCGTCTTTCTGGTCTCGGTGGGGATCCACCGGAAGATCTTACGTAGCATGCGCAGGATGTTGAAGCACGACGAGGAGACGGCGTTGACTTGTCTGGTCATGGAGAGGGAGGAGTCCAGGATGAAGCCCAGGTTGCGTGCGTGGTCTGTAGGTTTGGGTGCGCTGCCCAAGGCAGGGGGCCACCAGGAGTCGTCCCAGGCGGAGGGCGAGGAGCCCAGGATGAGGACCTCCGTCTTGTCCGAGTTCAGCTTCAGGCGGCTGTTCATCATCCACTTGGCAACGTCTGTCATCCCTTCGTGTAAGTTGGTTCTGGCGGTGGCGGGGTCGTTGGTGAGGGAGAGGATCAGCTGGGTGTCGTCGGCGTAAGAGATGATGTTGAGGTTGTGTTGGCATGCGATGGCCGCAAGGGGGCTCATGTAGACATTGAAGAGGGTGGGGCTGAGCGAGGAGCCTTGAGGAACGCCGCAGATGACTTCGGTGGCTTCTGATATGAACGGGGGGAGGTGGACTCTCTGTGTTCTTCCGGCGAGGAAGGAGATGATCCATTCTAGTGCCTTCTCCTGGATTCCGACGTTGCAGAGGCGCTGCACTAGGGTGCGGTGGCAGACAGTGTCGAATGCCACGGAGAGGTCCAGGAGGATGAGGGCCGCTGTTTCCCCGTTGTCGAGCAGGGTTCAGATGTCATCAGTGGCGGTGATGAGGGCGGTCTCGGTGCTGTGGTTGGCCCGGAAGCCAGACTGCGAGTGGTCGAGGGATCCGTTCGTCTCAAGGAAGGCGGCCAGCTGCTTGTTGACGGTCTTCTCGATGACTTTGGCCGGGAATGGGAGGAGCGAGATGGGGCGGTAGTTTTTGAGTTCGGTGGGGTCCGCTGAAGGTTTCTTCAGTAGAGCGCTGAGTTCAGCGTGCTTCCAACTCTCCGGGAAGGTGGCGGTGTCGAAGGAGGTGTTGATGATGTCTCGCAGGTGGGGTGCGATGACAGCGTCGGCCTTGTTGAAGACGTGGTGCGGGCAGGGGTCGGTTGGAGATCCGGAGTGGATGGAGTTCATCGTGCGATGGGTGTCTTCGGTGATAGCTTGACTCCAGTGGTGTGGAGAGCATGGGTCTCACGTCTGAGCATACCCATCCCACTCGGGGTGACAAAGGCAAAAACAACAGTTGATGGACAGAATGCAGAACAATGTCATACATTCATCCCAGTACAGAGATCTGGGCCTAAATCCATCGTTTTTTTGCACTCCACACCACCCCAGTTCAGACATGGCAATATGCAAATCAGCCTTGACCCTGTGCCTCATGGGAAGAAGAGAGCACCTGCACCTTAGCATTGATTAGCAATGGGAAGGCTCTTGGAGACCTAAGGCCAACGAAAAAAAGGGTGGAAAAAATAAGGCAAGGGCGAAAAAAACAGGAAAAGACCACCCTAGGGCTGACAGGTCTAACATGCGTCCCCCCCAGCCAAAAGCGGGGAGAGCTACCCAACCTCTAGGGATTTCTCGTCACTAAGGCGTAAAAACGAGGAGAGACCGTCAGCATTGGCGTGGTCAACTCCCGGCCGATGTTCTACCCGAAACTTGGGATTCTCTCCTCTCATTTGCATGAGCCAGCGAAGGGGTCGATGATCTGTCTGAATCAGGAAGTGAGAGCCAAACAGGTATGGCCTCAACTTCTTCAGGGCCCAGACCACAGCGAAGGCTTCTCGCTCGATTGTACTCCACCGTTGTTCCCTGGGGAGGAGTCTTCTAGAGACACTCCCACGCGCGCACTCCGCTCAGCGGACCTTTCACTTGCCTGTACTGTTAGAATTCGGAGGAGTAGAGCCGGCGGCCGCTCCTTCAGGTATTTGGCCCCTAAGCTCTGGAATTCTATCCCCCCTAAAGCTAGGGCCACTTCAAATCACCTGCAATTCCGAAAACTCATAAAATCCTGGTTGTTTGCATCCATCTAGCACCTCCTTTACCATACTAGTATCTGGCATGTCCGCAAGCGCTGGGACGCCCCGTCGCTGGGGTAGCCATGCGCTATACAAGATCACATAACATAACATAACATAAAGGCCACAGGTTGGTCTTGGCCGTCGTTGTTCAGTTGCGAAAGCACAGCGCCTATGCCGTGCTCAGAGGCGTACGTCTGCACAATGAATTATTTCGTTAAGTCAGGTGTTGCAAGCACCGGAGCGGTGCACATCGCTTGCTTCAGTGTCTCAAATGCCTCTTGGCAAGCAGCCGTCCGGAACATTTTTCGTGACTGCTTCTTGGACGTCAACTCAGTCAAGGGGGCCACGATGGTACCATACTCCTTGACAAACAGGCGGTAATATCCAGTGAGGCCGAGGAAACCTCGGACCTCCGTTTGGGTTTTGGGGTCTCCCAGGCCATGAAGGTCTCAATTTTTGTCTGGAGGGGTTGCACCTTACCCCTGCCCATCCAGGTGTCCCAGGTAGACAACAGATCCCTGTCCAATCTGGCACTTACTGGCCTTGATGGTGAGGCCAGTGCGTTCCAGGGCCTGCAGCACCTCCTGGAGATGCTGCAGATGGTCCTCCCAGGTGCTACTGAAGACAGCTATGTCGTCCAGGTACACCGATGAGAAGGACTCCAGGCCAGACAGCACCTGCTTCACCAACCGCTGGAAAGTGGCCGGAGCATTCTTGAGCCGGAAAGGCATCACCCTAAATTGAAAGTGGCCCTCAGGTGTGGAGAACGCTGTTTTCTCCTTTGGTCCCCCCAGGTTGAGGAAAATTGAATTTTGCCTTGTCATGTGTGCCTACGTGTTCCCCATCCTATGTTATATGTGCATGATTAATATGCATATATCCCCCTATGATCGATTAAAGACGCAATTATAGTTGTGTCCAACGTTAGTATGCCAGTTTCCAGTCCTCGTGAAAGCAACGAGTATTAGGCCTATGTTGCCCACGTTTTCCATTATGCACGTTAATTCATCGAATTGTCCCCGTTTCTAGGCCTCAAAGGGCCTGAACACCAGATTCAAGCTCCAGTCTCCTGAAACCACTCCGAGGAGCGATGCAGCCCCCACCTGCATCCCTGACCCTTCGCTTACTTCCTGCCGCGCAGTGCGGTGCCCAGCCTGGCTCTGCCTGCCTGTCTGCCAAGAATATGTTATGCCTCTAGTTATCAGTTCAGTTCTCCGTCTTCACATTCCTAAGCTAACGAACCACATAAACATCTTCAGCTATAGTCTAGTCTTCCTGTCTCCTTGCAAGAGAATTACGGTATTAATATCCATAGAAGATTCATAGCACACGCAATATATGAAGAATATATGCATGCACCAGCCTTAGTGTCAAGTAGCCTTTGCTCTGGTGACTTTTAGATTCTATCAACATGTACTCCAAACACAAGATACCAGATATGCTATAGGTACATGTCGTCCTGACATCGCAGACTTTAGTCTCCTCTTCTAGAGCAGAAGTCAGAGCCCCCAACTCTCCCCAGTTACACGTCATGGTCCGTTTGCGCGCACCACTAGGTTAAAGGTTCCAGCTGCCCAGGTAGCCCCCTCCATGTATCCACCCATTTATGACACTTCTGTGACGTTCTCATCACATGTCTTCGTGCACGCCCTGTGCACGCCTTCTTTTAACGCCCATGTGTTCTTATCTTACGTTTGTCACTTGTTACGTCTACTGTATGCAATGTAATTGTACTGTTTTACTATATATATCATGTACTGTTAATGAGACGTTGCAGCTGCCATTCCATGCCATTCTATTTCAGGCTGTTCCGATCCTGTCCCTTCCCTTGTGCCTGATTAAAGCCTGTTCGACTCAGATACCCCGGATCCTGCCTCTTATTTATTGAGCTATCTGTTTTATTTAATGCATAGAAAAATAGTACCGGTAATTAATTATTTATTTACCACATAATGGCGCCCGAATAGGGACGAGCCCCTTCCCCACGCGCCGGAGATGTAACGCAGGCCCCCTGACCCTTCTACAGCCGTGACGGAACTCTACCGTGCACGTGCAGATATTTCTGCTTCATCAAGTCTCCCTCAGGCCCACGGAGGAGACGGAGACTGCGGTCCGGCATCCAGACGAGGCGGTGAGGAATGCGGTTCGTCCCGACCAGAGCCCAAGCCGAGAGAGCAAGGTCCGAGGTATCCGGAGGCCCACCTGTTTCCGAAGCCCGAAGTTCGAAGCGCATGCGTAGTAACCAGACGTCGTAGCAGTCCAGTCCAGTCCGAGGCCTTCAGTTCTGCTTCCCGGTGAGTACCGTTGCTGGGGGAGTATCTAGACGGGGTCATTAGTTTGTCTCCGGTCCGATGGGTTTGGGTACGCAGATCCAGTCCGACGTATCCATCTAGGTGGATACGGTATGACGTGTCTCTTTATGAGACCGGTATGTTCTGTACTGTTTTAGCAGTGCATCCAGTAATTCTAGTAAGTCTGTTCTCGAGAAATTCAAGCGTTATGTTTTCAGTGTATCAGGTAGTATTCTGTTCGAACTGTTATTAATGTATTTTTATGTCGTGGTATGAGTGATTTGTTTGCCATTTCATTACTGTGATTATTGTGTATTGTGTTTAATTCAAGTACGACTCAAATATGCCTCTGTTTTCAAAGTTACGTCAGATAAAAACCAGAAAAGGGTTACTCGAAGAATCAGTTCCTGTCCCTCCCAGGGACAGTCCTGGACATTTTATGTATCACAAGCATGGCTTAGATGCCATATTATATCTAGACTTATGGGTGAATTATACAAAGAATCTTGAAGAGAAATATAGATGGCCTGTATCAGGTACATGGGATGCCGAGTGCATCATGCGAGTAGAAGAGGCATTATGGAAAAAGAAAGCCAGACAATCCCAGAAAGATGCCATAGAATTATGGCGCAAAGAATCTCATAGAAGAACCGAAAAAGAATTCAGAAAAGCAGAATTAAGTAGGGAATCCTCAGAAAAAGCCCAAGAAAGGGAACTTCTAGAAGAAGGTGAACGAGTTAGAGCAGAACAATCAGACAGACAGAGAAATGCCCTAATTAAAGGTATGTGTCCTCTTCTCGCCGAGGGTTTGCCGAAGGCGACCCCGGAAGCACCCCATAATTTACCGCCGCCATTAGTCCCGACTAAGCTACGTCATAAACCGACTGCAGCTGAAATTTTTCTTTCTTCCTATTTAGACGACACTGTCCCAGAATATGCTAATACAGGTCCTACTCCGCCAGTCCAAGTTCAAGTCCAGCCTCCTGTTAATGTAATTCCTGTGCCTCCATCCGTTGGTCCTGTCCATGCGCCAGTCCCCCAGGATCAACCCACATTACGTACTCCTACTGTACCAGTCACGTTACCAGCACCAGCACATTCAGTATTAGTTGACGATTCCAGTTCAGGAGGAGCGGGGGGAGGTACTCCTATCACCCCGCCTCAAACAAGGCGACGGACGCTCAGAGATGTAGCGTTACAGCGTACGCCAAAACTGGCTACGTATGACGCCCTCCGAAAGTATCTTACACAGTGCGGACCTGATTGTAGATATGATCCAGTGCCAGGAGAAGATAGCATGCTAATATATTCCATACGTTTACGTCGAGTTGCAAGCTTCTTGGTTACCATATCGAATATGGAAGAACATCTAGACAGAATATATCATTTTATCCGTACAGGGGAGAATCCAGGAAGTATTCACGAAGCTATGGCACACAGGAAAGCCGAGATTCAAAGTATGATTTTACAGTTCTTGATTAACTGTTTAATAAGAGAGCAGGACTATCCTGATAAAGACAAAGACGAGATGAAAGCTCTGACAAGGTGGAGTGACAATATAGCCGAGGGAAAACATAAGACACAAGGTAGTATAGAAAGTATGTACAGGAAAATTCGTAAGGAAATTATAAGTATACACCAGAAGGAGGAAGCAAAAAGAGCAACCGAGAAAGAGAATGACTCTTCAAGTGAAGAGATAGACAGCGAGAATCCCGCCAGAATAGCGTATGTAGGTAGAACTAGATTTTCCGACAGACATTCACGCCTAGATTACAAGAAAGTTTTTCCTCCTCCCATACCAGAACAGTGTTCTCTTGAACAAGTATTTCAGGCCACCGATAAAATTCTGAAACTTCGAATAGGTTATAGTGAACTTAGTACCATGCATGAACAAGAACTTGCCCGATCAGCAGTTCGATGGACTAGTGATTCTACCACGTTTTCAGATGAAATAGTGGCCCAAACGTTTCTGAAGCTGCCCCCAGCCGAGCAGCGTTTGGTGGGTATGTATATGATCCAGCACCTCATTACACTGTATGAGGATCAGCATTCTGATCCAGGTCCTTTGTATGATGTACTGAACGAGTTACTCCTAAACAGATGGAAAGGTCTAGGTACCGATTTAATTAGTGTCATTTTAGAACAGCGCCACAAATACAGAACGTTCCTGAATCCACATTTTGTTCCTGTTCCACCCCCAGTAAGAAAATCATTCTACATAGACAGACAGAATCCGTTGCGAGAAGTACATCCAGTTAAGGGAGAGGGGGGTGAGCTCGAACGAGTATTTGTTTACACCCCTATTAAAAGACATGCTCCGTATGGGAGAATACACGTATCCTGATATCATTAAAATGTTAAAGGTCCTGTTGCCTGCGGGCATATATGAAAAACTCAAAGAAAAAGAATGGGAGGTGGGAGAGAAAAAGATAGATTGGACCGCATTAGAGACTGAAGATAATACACGAGTTCCAGGTACCGGTCTTGGGGAAAAAGCTAAAGCATTGCCCGAGTTGTTAATACAAGTCTTGCCAAGATTACTAGCCACGAAAAAGGAAGACTGGGATGCCATCTCAGCCTGTAAACAGAAACAAGACGAAGACACTAGTGATTTTTATTCTAGATTTGAGAAATGTTTCATTATTAATAGTGGCCTGAAAACAAGTAGTGAATCGTATCCACATCTTTTTGTTACCAAACTAGTTGAGAATTCTTTACCACAAGTTAAAAATCGAGTACTGAAAGTCGAAAGTACCTGGCAAGCTAATACTCCGTCACAAATGCTCCAGATGCTACAGTACCACCAGAACAGAATCAGGGAGGAGCAGGAACATGAAAGGAGACGTATGAAAGACACGAAAATGAAAGTACTAGTTGCACAGTCTGTTCCACAAGACAGTCAGAAGAGGGGTACGAATCAAACTAGTCATCCTGCAGCTCCCGTTAAGGGGACATGCAATTACTGTAAACAGCCAGGTCATTATATAAACGAATGTGCAGTTCTGAAACACAACATAGCTACTGGTAAAACGAAAGAGAGACCACGTCCGCCAAGACAAGAACAAGTTTCGCAGAATACGCAACCACCGCAGAATGCACAACAGACAGTTACAGTACCGCAGCCTATAGCTGCCACACAACACGTTACACAGCAGATGTACCAGTATGCACAGTCGGAATATCCAGAATATCAGCAGTATTCATGAAACAGCCTAGAGAGGGAGGTTGGCTTGCCTCTCATCGAGATTCCTGTAGATCAAGAGGGTCCCTATGTACACAGTCAAGTATTAGGGAAAGACAGAAAGTTTCTGATTGATACAGGGGCAAGTAGGACTACCATCAGTCATGACGAGGTTCCAGGGGCTCCGCTCTCAGGCTCTAGAAATGTTTCCCTTGGATTTTCAGGAAAGCCTATTGTTAATGAAATATCGAAACCAGTTTCCCTAGAAGTTGGTCCATTGTCCCGAACTACAGACTTGTTACTCACGAAATCATGTCCAGAAAATTTACTAGGTATTAAGACACTGAAAGAATTAGGAGCAGTCATATGCTGTTCCCCAGAAGGAGTGAGATTGTTTTTACGTGATTTTAAAGGTCATTATGTATTACGTGATTTTGATCCAAGATTATTGAATGTACCTCAGCATTTATGGGCGCAAGGTCCAACAGATGTAGGTTGTATGCACATTACACCATATCGTGTCACTCTAAAGCAAGGTGTTGTATTACCACGAATCCGACAGTACAAATTGCCACCTGAGGCTGTAGCAGCCTTATCAAAAATTATTGACGAGCTCATTGCTCAAGGAGTAGTTGTAGAAACTGACTCCAATGTATGTAATTCTCCTATCATTCCGATTCTAAAACGTACAGATCCAAATGCACCCCCAGTTTATCGATTAGTGATTGACCTTCGAGAACTTAATAAATGTATCATACCCCAGTACCCAGTGGTTCCAGATATTTCTTCCCTATTGACTGCCATTGATTCCGAAGCTACGTTCTTTACTGTTATTGATCTCAAGAACGCATTCTTTAGTGTCCCCATTCATCCAGACAGCCAATTCCTTTTCGGATTCTGTTTAAATGGAAGAAGCTATAAATTTACACGAGCTCCTCAAGGTTTCACAGAAAGTCCTAGCATCTACAGTCAAGCACTTAAAAGACAACTAGACAATATTCACATGCCAACTGACACTGCCCTGCTCCAGTATGTCGATGATCTATTGATCACAGCCCGTTCTGAACGTGATTGCGAACGTGCGTCACTTACAGTCTTGTATTTCCTGGCCGAGATGGGGCACAAGGTGTCCCCTTCGAAACTGCAATTCTGTGTCCAGCAAGTGGTCTACCTTGGACACTTACTGTCCAAGAGGGGTAGGCAGTTGACACCAGACCGTATCCAGTTAATAGCACATCTTCCACAGCCCAAGACTCAGAAGGAGGTACAAGCTTTTATCGGCCTCACTTCTTACTGCAGACAATGGATTCCCCAGTACGCATATCTAGCTAAGCCACTGATACAGTTAACGACACAGGAGGCAGCCACATCGACTGTCCTCCCTTGGACCCAAGAACATACACTTGTTTTCAATGAGTTAAAGAAAGCTTTATGCCAAGCACCTGTGTTAGCGACACCAAACTACAGTAAGCCTTTTACACTTTTTGTCACTGAACGTGATGGTACTGCATTATCTGTTCTGACACAAGATCAAGCGGGACAATACAAGCCCTGTGCTTATTTCTCTAGCACATTAGATCCGGTGGCCCAGGCTCTGCCTGCGTGCCTCAAGTCAGTTGCAGCCACAGCACTAGCTATCAGACAAAGCGATTCCATAGTGTTAGGACACTCCCTGACAGTACAAGTTCCACACTCCGTGGAAGTTCTCTTGAACCGAACACAGACTCAGCATTTGACTATTGCACGTTTAACAGGATATGAACTGACATTGTTTCAGCCACACATAGAAATCAGACGCTGCAACATTTTAAATCCTGCTACACTGTGATGTATTCCTATAGGTTCTGAATCGATCCCCCTATTCCTGACCCTATTCTGGTTAGCAAACTAACAAGTTAACTAGTAATCAGCCCATGAGGCAGAAAATCCCCATGATGCAGATACCGTTATCTGACGCAGTCACACTACGGCACAGGAACGTGTTATCTGATTAGGTCATAACGCTTGCGATCTAATTAGACAAGCGATATTCCTCCAGCCCCTGATAAGGCATACGGAGTTCTCATAACAAATCAAACCTATGACAACCTGGGCAAAACCCTGCGGCCATTGTTTTGATTTCACCGAGAACTTCAGCAAAAGAATGTACTAACGAGCAAGTCGTATGACATCCTTATTGACGTATCTATGTCCATCCTTACGTCAATCTCGGCACCTTAAAGGTATAAATATTACCGATCTTGCCCTATGCAAACACACGCGTGGTGACGAGACGGAGCAGCCATACTTGCCGAAGCCCAGAAGCAGAGCAGACCCCGCTGGCAGCAGCCCCGCCTTTCTGACGCGCTGAGAACGAGAAGCTGCTTTCTCCTGCCGAGAAACCAAGCACCGGCGCTTCCGGGTAGCCCTCGCAGGCAGCCTGGAATATCTAGACCAGAGAAAGAGATACCATTCCTCATTCATCCTAACTTCCAGGTACAGAACTGAATAACCCCTCGCAGAGAATTCTTTAGTTATTCACTTGGCAAAAACAAACTTAACTTAAACTGTAACTTTCTATTCCCGCCCACGTATTAGACTTAGGTCAGGTACACGGGGTAGGCGTATTTAGAAACACCAGTTGAGTACGTTTAGTCAAATGTATATGTGTATGTAATATATTTTATTCATTTTAAACATCTTATGGCTTAGAAACCATATCAATGTTTTTACAGTATTATTTTATACTTCTGCTTCTAATGTATGCACTTTACTTAACTATAAGTATTGCAATAATATTGATCCATTTCTCTTGTATGAGAAAAGAGACTGATCAATAAATAACACCTTTTTATTGAACACGCCCGTCTCTTCCTTTTCTCTACAATCTGATGAGACTAAGAATGCACGTACTGACTGAGTAAAATAAATTGCCTTTTGTTCACACGACTCTCGAGATTTACTCTTGATTAGGGGAGAGCAAAGTTGTCATGTTCTATGGTTGTCAGAAACTAAATCCCTTCTTGTCTAATCAGGGAAGTTAAGTCCTCCTTGAACATTCGAGAAAGTTTCTAGTGAACTCTGAGCTAAGCTGGCAAACCCAAAACTTTAAGTCTAGTATCGACAGTAGTAGACCTAGTTAACGTCTGGTCTAGGCCTTTACTGCTGTAGGTATTATTCCAATGCGCAGAGCCTATTGGGATGATAGGAACTACACTACATGGCGCCCAATGTGTTTGGAAAGGGCGATAAAACTAACGTAAGACATTTAGAGTAACTCAGTCGTGCTTTCTCACTCAGACCCCTTTTCCCACAATACTCCAAAGACGTCTGGAGTGGGTGAAAGGTTATATCCGCCAGACCTCGCAGGAGGGAACTCCTATGTATGGTTCTTGGTATAGTCAACGTTGAAGGATACACAGTTCCAAAATATTGTGCATCTAATCTTTGTTTCCATAAGAAACCTGCTCTGCAAACAAACAAAATAACCTTTTGGACAGTAAAATGTCAGACAATGAGGATGAAAGAGAGGCAGTTAGATTAGCAACTGAACTCGCAGCAGCTGATGCTACCATGCAGGCAGCAGACGAGGATATAATACTCATCCCGGTCATCAAAAGTAGATCTATAACTCTAAAACTTAAAGAAAATGGACTGACACCTAGAGGTGGCACAGTCATATTCGTAATTGAGGCACACGAATATCGGCAGACAGAGGTATACTATTCATGGATACATTTTCCAGCAGCAAATGCTGTAACAAAGTACTTCCACTATTACAAAATAGAGGAACCTCCTAATGAGTACACTCCTTTCGAGGAGGTGGAAGTACCACTCAAATTTCAAGAGCACCTGCTCTTATTTGATGGCGCCCTAAAACATAACAATCACATCACCAGGCTCGGTCCTTTAGGTAGACCAGGAGCAACGTGGCCGGTCCTAGCCGGATACACACCACATCCAGACATCAATGGGATGTCTGCAGCACAGCTGTTAACACAGCTAAAACAATTGATAAAAATACATAGACAATTAGTCCAGTATGTGATGCGGACTTCAACAATTCAGCCAGCGATTAAACTTCCACAGCTGACCCCTCACCAGGGGAACACAAATAAAATTACACCACAGAACATCCAATCCTGCCTAGGTAAAGTACCGGCTAAACGGGAATAAATACCATTCTGGCTAGCGCAGAAAATCACCCAAATAGAGGTGGTGTTTCCAGACACCACCCCGCTAGAAAAGCACAGGATTCTGACTATCTGTCTTCCAATGGGAATCGCTCCATACATTGAGGACTGTGACACTTGGGGTACAGTCTTTGCTTCCATCTACACAAAAACGCACGGTGTTTCATCCATTTCGGTAATACCAGATGTGCTAAAACAAATTCAAGACGAATATGGTCCAGAACCCGCTTTAACTCTTGGTATGAAATTACTGAAAGACTTCAAGCAGGTCTCGGCTATACTATTAGCCAACATAAAGGGTGAAGCAGCAAATGTGGCAATCCGCCAGAGGTTAAAAGAGACAGATATAGCAGACCAACCAGCTGAAATTGCCAGAATCATAGAAAAATCCTATGAGGAACTAGGTAGAGACAGTTTAGGTGGAATACCAGTAAAACCACAACTGATTGAAAGTCCAGAAAAATTATTTTTTAATAATAATTCAACATCACCAAAAAAGAACTGGGATGGAAACAAACAATCCAATCCTAAAGAAAAGAAATTCCAGCCCAGAGGAAGGTCTCCTAGGTGAAGAGAAAAATCTCCGAACCAAAGACACAGGTCACCCCAGAGTGACCCCTCTGGGAAAAGATATAACCTTAGAAATAGGGATAATATAAAAAAGCCTGATAGATATCAAGACATTGATACACGTCCCTCTCAATCTTTTCAGACTTCCTCGCAGAAATCGGAAAGAAGAGGACGATCAGAACAAAGAGAAGAGCACGCCAAGTCCAAAGACAAGGAACCTGCTCAGCTAAAAAAGAAATTACAATTTCCAAAAAAGAAGGTAGCCAGTATCAAGGTAGTTAACAATGCCGAGAATACTGAGGACACAACTGAAAAACGGAGAATGGGCTCAGACAATGCTAGACAGCGCAGCAGAAGTGAGCATAGCTCGCAAAGTCCTTATGAATCATCTGGAGACAGTGGACACGAATGAATATCTTCAAGTGGAAACTGCGGACACCAGAGTTAGCAAACCTCACAAAATATACGAAATAACATTGCGTATAGAGGGGGATAAGACTAGAAAAATAAGGGGACTATTTTGGGATAATCTCTCCAAGGGCTATGATATCCTTCTAGCTGAAAAAGACTGGCCACCAGAGTTTGTCAGGGAGTGCCCTCATGGCGAAGAAGTAATTATGCCTGCCTTCTCAAATCATATCCCAATTCATAAAAAATGCACACTTGCCAGAAAGTGGGCAGTAGCTCTAGCTCCTGCTTTATATAAAAATCACGTGGGATGGGATGAGGACTCTCCTCTTCACAAAATCCAGTTAAAATCACAACCAACTGCACAAAGGCAGTACCCAATTAAGCAAGAAGCTAAAAAACAGGTAAATGAAATACTAGATCAGCTAGAATACCAGGGGGTGATTGAAACTTGCACCTCACAAATGAACAACCCTTTGTTTCCGGTCTCCAAACCAGACAATTCATATTGTCTAGTTTTGGATTACCGACACCTTAACACATGTTGCAAAACATTTGCAGTGCAAAACTCACACAGTGCTGCACTAATGAATAACATAGTGCGCAAAAAATACAAAACAACCTTAGACATCTCTAATGGATTCTTTTGTCAAAACATAGCACCAGAGAGCAGATATTTAACTGCGTTCTCAATAAATGGCACTCAAAAACAATTCTGTCGGTTAGCCCAGGGGTACAAAAACAGCCCGGGAGTATTCTCAGCGAGAGTAACAGAATTACTACAAATATATGATGATGAAGCATTATCTTATGTCGATGACATTTACTTAACAGACGATGACTTGGAGACTCACTTGAAGAGAGTGAACACCATAATACTTGGGTTCGCAGCAGAGGGTTACAAATTCAACTTTAAAAAATCCAGAATTGCCCATCTGACAGTCCTGTTCTTAGGATATGAATTATCAAGTGAAGGCAAAAGCCTGGCTGACAATTTCCTAGAGAAATGCGCCGTAATCCAAGCACCTAGAACACTAAAAAACCTACAGCCAATTCTAGGCTTCCTAAATTTCGGAAGAACATACATTGCAAATTACGCAGAAAGGGTCAAACCCCTTTATGATCTGATAAAACCAGATTTTAAAAGATCCAATTGGACTCAAATACACACAGAAATTTTGAGATCCTTACAAACAGGCATGCTAATTAAAACAAAATTAGAAACACGTGATAACACACGCAATCTAGTGATTCGAGTCATCCCAGGAAGATGCGGATTCACATATCTGACCTCTAATGAGGGAGAAAAGGTACCAATTGCATTCAAATCACACTTGTACACTAAGGCTGAAATGAAATTTAGCCCTACGGAAAAAATTCTAACTGCAACACAGACAGCTATAGCAAAAGAACGAGCCCTGGCACAAGGTAAACGAATAATAATCGTGACACCGATACCAGCCTTAGAGGCTGTAACAAAAGCAAGCATTCCGAATGCTAAAGCGCTCCATCCAAGATGGATACAATGGGCTAACTCTCTTGCTGCAACAGACATAGCATACGAATTTGATCCCAACTTAAAAACACAAGAATTTCTCCAATATGAATTTGAATGTCCTCTGCCGACCGAAATTCTGCCTCTAGAACATTACGGCTGTATAATATATACAGACGGATCAGCACAACCCGCAGTAGGGGGTAAACAAGCTTACAGTGCTGCGTGCGCGATTGTCAAAGGTCGCTGGCACGAAGGAAAATTTAAACCAACCCTCACTAAAACACAATCTCTAGGAGATTGTACAGCTCAGCGAGCTGAACTACTGGCTTTCAAGATGGCGCTTGAAAATACCGATCGAGAATTCCCCACACTTATAGTGTGCGATTCGTATTATTGCGTTCAGTCTTATAATGAATACTTGCAGATCTGGCTTCAAAATGGTTTTAAGGATGCAAAAGGAGGCACAATCAAGCATAAAATGCTCTGGGAACAAGTAGTTCTTTTACAAAAAGAACTACCAAAGACTCACGTGATACACACACTGAGTCATCAACGTGATGGCGTTCACGTTGCAGGGAATTCATTGGCTGATGAGGCCGCGAAGGCAGCTGTACAAACGGCTTCCGTAGCTGCCATCACCCGGTCAAAAACAAAAATAGACAGCGAAATATTACAAGCTGTCAGCGCTTCAGAAAAGGATTCAATAGAACCACTCCCGAAAGGCTTTCCAGTAAAATACTCATACATAACTGATGCAAACAATGTTCCTTTTGCTCGAATCCCTGGAGTGGGGGATAGGGCAATTCCAAACATGGAACATAGGTTAGGACTAATAATAGCGGCACATGAAGGGCTTGCTTCTATACATGCTGGCGTCTAAGCCACAGTATCATTATTAA
Organism: Lissotriton helveticus; assembly: GCF_964261635.1. Taxonomy (NCBI): domain Eukaryota; kingdom Metazoa; phylum Chordata; class Amphibia; order Caudata; family Salamandridae; genus Lissotriton; species Lissotriton helveticus. The sequence goes on along the minus strand of NC_136067.1, from coordinate 1,268,499 downwards.
AACAGAGATACTGGTGGCCACAAATGAGAAGACAAACTAGGAACTATGTTCTAGAATGTGAAATATGTCAAAGAATGAAAGTATCAACGGTGAGACGTCCAGCTCAGACGCCCCTTCTTATCTCGGATAAACCATTAGCCTGTGTTTATCTAGACCACTGCGGTCCCTTACAAAGGGATGGTAACTATAAATATATCTTGGTCGCAGTGGATTCATGCACGAGATTCATATGGATGTGGCCCCAGCGAACGGCTGACGCCAGAACTGTTATAAAAGATTTGCGAGTCTTTATCGGCACATACGCAATTGGCATGCTGCATTCGGACAATGGTCCTGCTTTTAGCTCTAGAGCTTATAAGGAGGCCATGGTCGGCATGGGCGTGAATTTGTGGTTCTCTTGTCCATTTCACCCTGAGGGGAACGGAATTGTTGAAAGAAAAAACCGTGACATAAAGCAATCTATAACGGCAAAGGTATTAGGTTCGGGAGATGGGTGGGTCAAACATCTAATAAGTGTCCAACGTAGTCTAAATAACTTGCCAAGAAATTCTCTGAAGGGATTCAGTCCGTACGAATTATTATTCGGAACTAGGATGTTAATCTCTGACCTTGACAGTCAGACTTCAGTGGTGAAAGAAAAAAGCTTTGATATCAAAGACCGTTTGGCTATTTTGCAGGACTTAAACAAAACAAGAAAAGACCTGAGCAACATAAAGTTGAAACAACAGCCAACAACCACTGAAGAACCACCACCTGTCCCAGCAAGACCTGTCTGGATTCCAAAAGTCGGGGATCTAGTCAGGGAGAAGATCGCGGTAAAGAAGGAATTTGGGCCTTCTTACAGAAAAGCAGTTCCTGTCTTGTCTGTCAACGGGACAAGATCAGTTGTACTACCGCCACTTGCTGGTAAAAAGGAGAACCGAGTTGTATCCATCGACCTGGTAAAACCACAATCATGTGGCCGATAACAAACAGTAGGCCAAGTGGACTCCCAATAAGTAGCAGAACACCAAGGTTTGCTACCAGTACAGAGGTCCTAACGAAGAGGCTCATCACATTTGAAACGCCTACAGAAGAACAACAAGGACTATGCATCAATGCAATAGAACTCAGACCTCTGAAAACCCAAATAAAAACATTTAGCAGAGACACACCAATCTATAATGAAGTACCAAGTGAAAATGCAAGAAACAGAAATCCTGAAGCAATTGGAACAATTGACAGAACTGCATCCGGCTACTTCATAAACTTCGATGATTCCTCTGAAGGCTTCAGTGAATCAAAGACACAGCCATCATCAAAAACCTTTAAAGATAAAGCTAAAGAACTTTTGAAACAACTGAAAGAAACATATCTGATTTCTCCATGGATTGAATTTTGGGTGGGTTTTGGTGCATTTATCTTCATACTTTGGCTCATCATGGTACTTACTTTGGGACGCTTCATTGAGGGAAAATATGCTAAAATGGACACAGCAAGTCAGAAAATCAACTTGATCCTCAAACCACACACATCTTCACACGTCGAGAAAAGAGAACTTTCTTCAGCCAACTTCACAGCCAATCCTATACCGGGTGGGGTAGCATGGGACAACACTGACTATGAAATTTATGGTCCGGTCGAAATCCTGAAATATCCACACCAAATTAAGATCTCCTTGAGTGACTTTGTAAAACCAAGCTCATTTGCTGATGATTGGGACTTCGAAAGCATTAATAATATGATGTCTGACTTAGTAATGTCTGCTAAATTTACCAAACATGGGGGTATATTATCAAGGAGGTTTATCTCCGCTTTTTTGGCTTTAAAAGCCAAGAAAGCGGAGATAAAATTATCTCCCTATTACCAAGCTGTCGCTAACACCAGTTAGCGACAGCTAATAGGAGATAGCGACCATCTTGGGCCCCGCTTTGCATGTCAGTGATATTTATCACTAATGACATGCAAAGTGGGCGTGCCAAGATGTTAGCGACTGGAAACAGTCGCTAACATCGCTATCTCCTATTACCAACTTTTGGAGATATTCGCGCTAAGCGCGAATATCTCCAAAAGCTAACACCTGCCCTGAGCAGTTCTTAGCCATGTTAACCAATGGGAGGTGGATAACATGGCTAAGAGCATTTGCTCGATAATGCATGAATATCGCTGACTTTTCAGCGATATTCATGCATTGCGGCCGTTTTTTATCGCATTTGCGATAAACCTTGCTAATAGCAAGGTTTATCTGCGATAAAAATCGCCGATGTGTGGCGATAATTTTTGTCTCTAAACAAGTTAGAGACAAAAATTATCTCTATTGGTTGGTAATATGCCCCATGATTATTTGCAGGGTTCTACAAATTATGATAGTATGTACTGTTATAACCACTATGGTAACCATTTTTTACATAAATCTGCACAACCTAGAAATGTTTTAAATTATAATCAATGGGAACATTGTGCAACACCCCCAAAAGGGAGCTCAAGAACCGTTTACGACAAATATTCATATTTTTCAGGGTTTAACACAAGTAATGCTGAAACATTTTATTTTACATTGTCAAACAAGACAGGGACAAAAACCATGATAACCAACACAAAATTGATATATTCAGACTCATTTTTTGAAAAAATGAATACTTTTGGTTTTGATTATTGGGACAAAAATGTTGAATTGAAAAGTGTTTGGGGTACAAAAGATTGGCAAGTACAGGGTATAGAAGCTTTGTTTAGAGCCTGCATGATCCCAGAACAAATGATATTTTTAAATGACACTGTTCAACAAACCACCTGTCTTGGCCTAGCCAAAATCAAAGATTTAAATAAACCGTCTATTCCAAAGCCAACAATGTTTAGCAACACTTCTACAGATGAAGAGATAGACGTAAACCATATATTAAACCAAAACAGAACACATCCTGATTGGAAACAATGGTTGATCTGGCCCACAGATACTAATAACTGTCAAGACAGATTCCTGAACAAAACACAGGGGTTCAAAATGACCAGGCCAGACCCTAGATATCCCCAAAGACATCACCCAGGGATAATAACAACCTACAGTGTGGGCAAATTATGCCTTCAATGGCTACAAACTTCCACACTGGCAGAAATTAAGCAACACCTAACTTTACTTACTGATGGTGCTGACTTGCGTGATTTCATAATGGGACCACGCAAACAGCGTCAAAAACGTTTCATAGCAGCCTCTGTATATGCAGCATACAATGAGGCCTGGAAGGTTACTCAAATTGAGACAGCAGAGAATACGGGAAATTGACCGTATTAATTTGGAAAAATCACTTTCTGTAGTGGACAATGGGTTAATGACTCTGGGGTATATTATCAACAACTAGCGATAATTTTTGTCTCTAACTTGTTTAGAGACAAAAATTATCGCCGCACATCGGCGATTTTTATCGCAGATAAACCTTGCTATTAGCAAGGTTTATCGCAAATGCGATAAAAAACGCCCGCAATGCATGAATATCGCTGAAAAGTCAGCGATATTCATGCATTATCGAGCAAATGCTCTTAGCCATGTTATCCACCTCCCATTGGATAACATGGCTAAGAACTGCTCAGGGCAGGTGTTAGCTTTTGGAGATATTCGCCCTTAGCGCAAATATCTCCAAAAGTTGGTAATAGGAGATAGCGATGTTAGCGACTGTTTCCAGTCGCTAACATCTTGGCACACCCACTTTGCATATCATTAGTGATAAATATCACTGACATGCAAAGTGGGGCCCATGATGGTCGCTATCTCCTATTAGCTGTCGCTAACTGGTGTTAGCGACAGCTTGGTAATAGGGAGATAATTTTATCTCCGCTTTCTTGGCTTTTAAAGCCAAAAAAGCGGAGATAAAACCCCTTGATAATATACCCCTCTGTCCTCCAGAATTTTTTCTTTGGACAGCATTGTGTCTTCAGCAATCGACATATTATCGCAGGACTTACTGTTGCTACAACACGGTCAGTCCCAATTGCGTTCTATTGTACAGCTTGGCTGGACGTTACAAAACCTGCGTTCAGGCTATGTGCCTTGGCGTTTAATCAACACAACGTCACTATTCCAAATCTTTAACCTTACTGATAGACAAATCAGTATGGCGCAAAAGGGTGCTGATTATACAATCTTGAGCATTGAAAAACTAGAAAGATTACCAGTGACAATGTCAGAACGACCTGTCAGTGAATGGATAATACATGGGATAATTAATATTCCAATCTCAACCTTCAGGTTTCAATACTGCCAAATATATATACAGGCTGGCATGTACGAGAAATTGGGAAAGGGGTACATTAAAACAACATGGAACCTGCCCTATTCACATGCATGTGTCAGTAATAAAGGACAGAAAGTGTTTCATAGTGGCAACAATTGTGCGATGTCACTAAGTGGCACACTTCTGTGTAACGGAATTAGTTTGCATGGAGCCTGTGAAGGGAATTCATACAACCTTTCATGTCACCAGCAAGGCGCACCTGCAACAGAAATAGAACCATTCTTTCAAAGACTCTATAATGGGAGTTACATTCTAATTGTAGACCGCAGATGTTGTAGTCTTATGCCCGGGACTCCTTATCTCGTAACTACGACTGCGAAGGTCAAGTGCTGTGGACGCTTATTGTTCCCCAGCTCCTTTCCAGACAGGGAGGCAAGGGCATGGCCCAATTTGAAAATTACTTCTATTCGAATAGATACTTTAAGCAGAATGAAAACAGTGCTTCTTCAGATGCCTACAAGGCTCACGTCATCAAAAGAAACGTATGATCTACAAGTCGCAAGGACGACTGCAGAGATACATTCATTGTTATCAACTAATTCCCCCATACATTTCACGGAAATCCTGAATGAAATCTTAAATATTTCTGATACCAATGGGATCTCAAAGGTATTTAAGACAGTATTTTCGATGGCATTAACACCATTCAAAGCCATACTGGGTATTTTTCCAGATTTCGTCCATTCAATTTTTGGCGGTCTTCCCCTGATCTTGGGACTAATTGCAGGAATCCTATTCTTGGTCCTTATTTTTCGTTATGGCAACCCATGTCACAGACAAAACTCTTGCGACAAGGGAAGAAACAATCCTAGCCATTGGATACCGGGACCGGATATCAAAAATCCTGGGACTCTCCCGGCTTAGAGACCTGAACATGACTTGGTTTCTATCATTTCGACCAATGTGGCAAAGATGTGTTTTACCTGTTTTAAGGTGTCTGCTATGCGGAGAAGAATGCGTGTTAGACACCTGTCTGACGCTACAATCGGATGCGCCAATGGATGCAGAAACATTGTTGAGCCCGATCAAGGTTCATGCTTTGTGCTGCCCTCAAAGGCTACCAATCCTGATGACGGCATTCGTGGAAGCTTCACCACTACGATTGATGGGTAGTGAAGTTCAAGATGAAAGCAGCATCGATCAGGTACGACCTTCTGTCAGCAATGCGAATCAGAATGTCAATGGAGACAATCATGCGCACGAATGCATGATTACACCTATTTCCGAGTTAGTGGAACTTTCCCAGGAAGCTGTTGACAGCTTTTTCGAAAGCCTAAATGATATGATGTTCTCGCCGGAACAGAAATAGAGACTTTTGAGCAAGCTCGCACACGGCGTTCCCTGAATTCGGCCTTCAACTTTAAAAATAAAGTCACATGAACAATTTTCCCTCCAGTTCACGGACAGCAATTTTTTCAGCAGCCCCAAAATATTTTTGCATATTTTTCGGGACACTATCTTCTGCTTAAAGTAAGAACTATTCTTAGAGAACTAAGGTTTCTAAATTTTAGATAGCTTATAGACATTAGCTGCCCGCTGGTATGTTCATAAATATTTTATTCTGTGATGGAATGGTCTCGAACTTTTTTTCTGTATTAAGAGCCATTTCATGTGTAATTTCTCATATACCAAATAAGCAATAATGTATACAAATGCGTGATTACTTTAGCATTATTCCATAGCTTGAGTGCATACAATACATATGACTGCAATTTTTCCGTATATTTGAAAATTTCAAAATTCATTTATGTATTTTGGGGTGGTAAGGTATACACTATACTCTATAGTATGTTGTACTATGTTATACTATGCATAGATTAGTAAATATGACCATAGTTAGCGTGGAGTGGGTGTGATGTATTCCTATAGGTTCTGAATCGATCCCCCTATTCCTGACCCTATTCTGGTTAGCAAACTAACAAGTTAACTAGTAATCAGCCCATGAGGCAGAAAATCTCCATGATGCAGATACCGTTATCTGACGCAGTCACACTACGGCACAGGAACGTGTTATCTGATTAGGTCATAACGCTTGCGATCTAATTAGACAAGCGATATTCCTCCAGCCCCTGATAAGGCATACGGAGTTCTCATAACAAATCAAACCTATGACAACCTGGGCAAAACCCTGTGGCCATTGTTTTGATTTCACCGAGAACTTCAGCAAAAGAATGTACTAACGAGCAAGTCGTATGACATCCTTATTGACGTATCTATGTCCATCCTTACGTCAATCTCGGCACCTTAAAGGTATAAATATTACCGATCTTGCCCTATGCAAACACACGCGTGGTGACGAGACGGAGCAGCCATACTTGCCGAAGCCCAGAAGCAGAGCAGACCCCGCTGGCAGCAGCCCCGCCTTTCTGACGCGCTGAGAACGAGAAGCTGCTTTCTCCTGCCGAGAAACCAAGCACCGGCGCTTCCGGGTAGCCCTCGCAGGCAGCCTGGAATATCGAGACCAGAGAAAGAGATACCATTCCTCATTCATCCTGACTTCCAGGTACAGAACTGAATAACCCCTCGCAGAGAATTCTTTAGTTATTCACTTGGCAAAAACAAACTTAACTTAAACTGTAACTTTCTATTCCCGCCCACGTATTAGACTTAGGTCAGGTACACGGGGTAGGCGTATTTAGAAACACCAGTTGAGTACGTTTAGTCAAATGTATATGTGTATGTAATATATTTTATTCATTTTAAACATCTTATGGCTTAGAAACCATATCAATGTTTTTACAGTATTATTTTATACTTCTGCTTCTAATGTATGCACTTTACTTAACTATAAGTATTGCAATAATATCGATCCATTTCTCTTGTATGAGAAAAGAGACTGATCAATAAATAACACCTTTTTATTGAACACGCCCGTCTCTTCCTTTTCTCTACAATCTGATGAGACTAAGAATGCACGTACTGACTGAGTAAAATAAATTGCCTTTTGTTCACACGACTCTCGAGATTTACTCTTGATTAGGGGAGAGCAAAGTTGTCATGTTCTATGGTTGTCAGAAACTAAATCCCTTCTTGTCTAATCAGGGAAGTTAAGTCCTCCTTGAACATTCGAGAAAGTTTCTAGTGAACTCTGAGCTAAGCTGGCAAACCCAAAACTTTAAGTCTAGTATCGACAGTAGTAGACCTAGTTAACGTCTGGTCTAGGCCTTTACTGCTGTAGGTATTATTCCAATGCGCAGAGCCTATTGGGATGATAGGAACTACACTACAACACCGTTACCCTCAGTCACTTCAAATCCTGCCACACATGACTGTGTGGAAGTTGTTAACACCATGACAAAGCCAAGACAAGACTTGACAGACATTGCATTACCTGACCCCGACCTGACACTTTATGTGGATTGTTCATGTATGAGGACAAGTACAGGAGAGTTAGTAGCCGCGTATGCAGTGACTACTGAAACTGAAGTTATAGAAACACATCGTATTGACACCCTGTCTGCTCAAGCAGCAGAGCTCGTCGCTCTGACCCGAGCCTGCATACGAGCCAAGAACCTGAAAGTAAACATATACACAGATTCACGTTATGCATTTGGAGTCGTACACGACTTTGGAGTGCTCTGGCAAGAGAGAGGTTTCATGACTTCTCATGGAACCAAGATTCAGCATGGCCCCCTCATTCAAGCTCTGTTAGATGCAATACATTTACCGACAGCTATCGCTATCATGAAGTGCAAGGCACATACGAAAGTCACTGACATCATTTCCCAGGGTAACGACCTGGCAGATCGAACAGCCAAGCTTACAGCTCAGACTCCAGACATTCCAGTTAACACGACACAGACAGACGTTCCAGTTCAGACGACTTGTATGACAGTTAAGGACCCTACACAAGACGTACTAGATATACAGTCACATGCTACCCCAGAGGAAATCAAGAAATGGTCTGAACAAGGAGGGGTCCAGACAGATCAGGGATGGTTGACGAAGGGTAAAGCCACATGGTTTCTCCCCGACTCTATGGTTCAAGTCATTATTAACACCGCACATAGTCCAGCACACTTAGGAGAAAAAGCCATGTTAGACAGTATTCAGAACCTCTGGTTTAACAAGCATTTACGAGCAGCAGCCAAGCAGAAAGTGCGTACCTGCATGATCTGTTGTCAGTTCAATCCAGGTAAAGGTGTCCCGGTGGAACAAGGTGGATTCCATCCTCCTGACCACCCTTTTGAAGTCCTCCAGATGGATTATATTCAGATGGATCGATGTCGAGGTTTCAAGTATGTCCTCGTAGTTGTAAGCGCTTTGTCCAGATGGACAGAAGCATATCCAGTCCCAGATTACACTGCCGCGACCACTGCCAGGCAGTTGGTTCGTGAGTATTTCCCCCGCTATGGATTACCGAGGGTCGTGTATTCAGACAACGGCCAGCCATTCTCCTCCGAACTCATGAAACAAGTATCCCTTCTGTTAGGGTACCAGTGGAAGTTCCACTGTGTACGACATCCCGAAGCAGCAGGTCTCGTCGAGAGACATAATCAGACCCTGAAAATCCGCATTGCAAAGGTATGCGCAGAGAAAGGCGTAGATTGGATGGTAGCACTGCCAGTCGCCCTTTTTTACATGAGAATGGTCGCTCACTCCCGTTCAGGTCTGTCCCCTTACGAGGTAGTTTTCGGTCGTCCCCCAAACATGTGGGGTACACCTAGGCCACGTACAATTACCGATGTTGACAGTAATATGCTGACAGATTACCTGGCTTCCTTGATGTCTGCACTACTCTCTTGTCGTTCACAGGTCGCCGCTGCTTTTCCAGACAACACCCAAGTGAAACCGCATGAGGTCATTCCAGGCGACCTCGTTTTGATTAGAAATTTTGATCGTTCAAGTCCGCTGGAGCCCCGCTGGAAAGAACCAAAGCTCGTTCTGATGACTACAAGGACTGCAATCAAGGTGGAGGGTCGTAAGGGGTGGTTGCACTCCAGTCACGTTAAACGATTCCATGGACTCCGTCCAAAGACTTTTTTCAAGGACTGCCCCGTTCTCAAGGACTGCCCAGATACTGACTCTAAACTTCCCCTGTTAGAGAAAACTCCACAGCAGGAGTATAAAGAAAAATTAAGGTCTAGTAAGTCAGCCAGTTTAATTGTCTAAGTCCCTCTCGGGTGAAACGGTTAGACAGGTTCCTGACATGTATGAGATAGACCCACATAGTGAGAGAGTTAGTCGAAACTCTAAGAGAATACGTTATCGAAAGAATCTTCGAAGTCGATGCATTGTTACTCTATTAATTATGTTATTTCTGAGTCTTACGATTACAGGCATAAGTTATGTTTTACATGTATATTTTCCTCCTATCGTTTCACATGTACATTTTTCCTCTAATATTACAGTAGAGCACACATTTAGTGAACTGCCTCCTCACGAGTTATCCTATCGTCTTGCCATGCGCAATAATACTTTTATCCGAATGTTACACTATTCACACCAGAACAGTAATGCCACAAATTGTTGGGTGTGTGGTCGACTCCCCCCTTTCCAGACACCGAAGGGAGTTCTGCCACTCTTTCCCTATCCGTTTTCACACAATGGTTCGTGTGGAGCATGGTCCACGTTAACGTCATCCTCAAATGATATGTCCCTTCTGAATAGAACATGTTTCCCAGACAAGGAAGGTCTTTCCCATAGAACAGGGTTAGATCTAGAAAATGAAGTATATGATCTAGGTAATTATTCCTCGAATTTCATGGTTTTGAATGTTCAGTCCGAGACTACTCCAGATTTGCCTGCTATTACAGTTCTACCAGTGAAAGGCGAATTATGTGTCAGAAAGAATGGTTCAGTACATCTAGGACACAGTGATTGTACTACTGTGGTCGAGTATAGTGACAGTGGGAAATCTACTTTCAAAGCCTCACGTCATTCGTATTTCGTATGTGGTCAGACCGCATATGTTCGTCTGCCCCTCGATTGGGATGGAACATGTTACATTGCCTTCCTACTGCCACCAGTTTTCCTAGCCCCATCCGATTATCACAGAAATACACATCTAGTACACGTCAGACATAAAAGGGAGATCGAGTCCCCAATTGTCGATCAAACTGAAACTGCCTTAGAACAGTATACAGATTTCAATAAAGGTTTCTTTTTCTTCATAGGACCTATCCAGAATAGTAAGCTAATACGTAGGCTAACCAGAACCCTTGAAGCAGTAGTGAATGAGACTACTTCCGCTCTAGGTAACTTAACTGAGGAACAATCTGCTATGAGATTTGTCGTGCTTCAAAATCGTCTCGTCCTTGACGTCATACTGGCCGATAGGGGCGGAGCTTGTAGAGTCATCGGATCTAGTTGCTGCATTTTCATTCCTAATAACGCACCGTCTGTTTATTCAGCTATAACCAGACTTCATAAAATAGCCCATCAGTTGCACCAGAATCCAGGCACCTGGACATGGTCCGGTTGGCTCTGGAGTATAATATCTGCCTGGGGATGGAAAGTATTGTCATTCCTGGGTATAATAGTAATGATCATATTCAGTTGCTGTCTCTGTTTGCAATGTGGCCCTGCGATTTGCGGCTTGTGCGCTACATCTTGTATTCCAAGTCCAAAGTCCCGTTCCAAGAAGATTCGAGACGAGCAAATGATGCTCTATGAACAGATAGATGGTATCATGAATATTGATGTTTCCTGATGGAAACGTAGGGCACAAGGAGGGAATGAGGAAAATTGAATTTTGCCTTGTCATGTGTGCCTACGTGTTCCCCATCCTATGTTATGTGTGCATGATTAATATGCATATATCCCCCTATGATCGATTATAGACGCAATTATAGTTGTGTCCAACGTTAGTATGCCAGTTTCCAGTCCTCGTGAAAGCAATGAGTATTAGGCCTATGTTGCCCACGTTTTCCATTATGCACGTTAATTCATCGAATTGTCCCCGTTTCTAGGCCTCAAAGGGCCTGAACACCAGATTCAAGCTCCAGTCTCCTGAAACCACTCCGAGGAGCGATGCAGCCCCCACCTGCATCCCTGACCCTTCGCTTACTTCCTGCCGCGCAGTGCGGTGCCCAGCCTGGCTCTGCCTGCCTGTCTGCCAAGAATATGTTATGCCTCTAGTTATCAGTTCAGTTCTCCGTCTTCACATTCCTAAGCTAACGAACCGCATAAACATCTTCAGCTATAGTCTAGTCTTCCTGTCTCCTTGCAAGAGAATTACGGTATTAATATCCATAGAAGATTCATAGCACACGCAATACATGAAGAATATATGCATGCACCAGCCTTAGTGTCAAGTAGCCTTTGCTCTGGTGACTTTTAGATTCTATCAACATGTACTCCAAACACAAGATACCAGATATGCTATAGGTACATGTCGTCCTGACATCGCAGACTTTAGTCTCCTCTTCTAGAGCAGAAGTCAGAGCCCCCAGCTCTCCCCAGTTACACGTCATGGTCCGTTTGCGCGCACCACTAGGTTAAAGGTTCCAGCTGCCCAGGTAGCCCCCTCCATGTATCCACCCATTTATGACACTTCTGTGACGTTCTCATCACATGTCTTTGTGCACGCCCTGTGCACGCCTTCTTTTTGCGCCCATGTGTTCTTATCTTACGTTTGTCACTTGTTACGCCTACTGTATGCAATGTAATTGTACTGTTTTACTATATATATCATGTACTGTTAATGAGACGTTGCAGCTGCCATTCCATGCCATTCTATTTCAGGCTGTTCCGATCCTGTCCCTTCCCTTGTGCCTGATTAAAGCCTGTTCGACTCAGATACCCCGGATCCTGCCTCTTATTTATTGAGCTATCTGTTTTATTTAATGCATAGAAAAATAGTACCGGTAATTAATTATTTATTTACCACATGGTCAGTGATGCCCCAACTGACTAAAAACTTTCGCTCCTTCCCTTATATATGCCCAGGTCAGGTGACCACTCTCTAAGGCGGCAAAAAGCAGACCCCTGCCCTGTTCTGGAAGGTTCCAGGAGGTTTCCTAGGCTAGCTATGGGGGAAAAAGGCGGGCTGGTGTTGTAACAATGTTTAGGGTCCCAGCCAGCTCCTGGCAACTAGGGTGCTACTAAAAAGACCACTCTGCAGTAGCAGGGGCCTGTTACAGCCATGTTGGAAGAAGAGAGCACCTGCACCTTATCATTGATTAGCAATGGGAAGGCGCTCGGAGACCTAAGGCCAACAAAAAAGATGGTGGAAAAAACTAAGGCAAGGGCGAAAAAACAGGGAAAGACCACCCTAGGTCTGACAGGTCTAAAATGGACCATTTCCCGATGCCCTCATGAGAGGATTTTTATGCAAATGCTGCTGGCGTTTCCTCAGGTTCCCCTAGGGACCCACTCCCTCACTAGTTTTGTATATTGTTTGGAGGCGAACTCTTCCCGCTCTTATATCATATCTGCGGTCAATCCCTAGCCACAGCTGTAGTTCCGGATTGTTGGAAAAGGTCCGTGGTCTCCCATTAATAAAAAAGCCCACACTGGACCCCTAGTGCCCCTCCAACTACAGACCCATCTCCTTGTTACCCTAACCTATTAAGATTCTAGAAAGAGTAGTAACCAAGGGGCATATTACCAACAACTAGCGATAATTTTTGTCTCTAACTTGATTTTTATCGCAGATAAACCTTGCTATTAGCAAGGTTTATCCCAAATGCGATAAAAAACGGCCGCAATGCATGAATATCGCTGAAAAGTCAGCGATATTCATGCATTATCGAGCAAATGCTCTTAGCCATGTTATACACCTCCCATTGGATAACATGGTGAAGAACTGCTCAGGGCAGGTGTTAGCTTTTGGAGATATTCGCGCTTAGCGCGAATATCTCCAAAAGTTGGTAATAGGAGATAGCGATGTTAGCGACTGTTTCCAGTCGCTAACATCTTGGCACGCCCACTTTGCATGTCATTAGTGATAAATATCACTGACATGCAAAGCGGGGCCCAAGATGGTCGCTATCTCCTATTAGCTGTCAGTAACTGGTGTTAGCGACAGCTTGGTAATAGGGAGATAATTTTATCTCCGCTTTCTTGGCTTTTAAAGCCAAAAAAGCAGAGATAAACCCCCTTGATAATATGCCCCCAAATCCCTCTCAAAGTATATTGAGGACAATGAGCTGCTGGATGAAGTCCAATTTGGGTTTCGCCGTGCACATGGGACCGAGACGGCCTTGGTGGCAGTCCTGGATGAATAAGAATGCGTGCCGACAGTGGTCAGACAGCCTTTTTAGTGCTGCTTGACATGACGGCCGCATTCGATACGGTTAACCATCGGATACTGATGAAAAGGCTGGAGGAACTGGGTGTTGTGGGTAGGGCGAGAGACTGGTTACACTCCTATCTCTCTAATAGGCAGCAGGTGGTGACTCTGCCTCCTTTTTTCTCTCAGTACATAGAAGTTAAACAGGGGGTACCTCAGGGCTCGGCTATCAGCCCTATCCTGTTTAATTTATATCTTCGTCCTCCCATTGTCTTAATAAAATCATTTGGCATCAATGTCATCAACTATGCAGCTGACACTCAGCTTGTCTTCACTTTTGGGGGCAACAACGCAGTGTCTCTGGAAGAGTCTCACAACTGTTTGCATCATATGGCCGACTGGCTGAAAGAGAATTCCTTGCAATTTAATGAGGACAAAACTGAAGTCCTGTGCTGCACAGCAGGTAGAATTCAACGTCCCCTTCCAGCAGACTTTTGGCCTGGTCCGTCTAATAACTCTTTAATGCCCACTAACACAGTACGCAACCTGGAAGTACTGCTGGATAGCAATCTACAGCTGGACTCCCAGGTGAACAAAATGGTGAGCACATGTCTATCCCTACTCCAAGCCTTGCGTAAGATACTTCAGTTTTTGCCCAATACTACTAGATCTCAGGTGGTTTGGAGCATTGTCTTAAGTAGAATAGACTACTGTAATGCACTGCTTTTGGGTGCCCCAGCCTCTCTGACCAAGAAATTAGAGAGTACAGACAATGGCGGCTAAGCTGGCACTAAACCGGCAACGGGGAGCCTCTGCCTCTTTGACCCTTAAGGATATCCATTGGCTGCCTATTGTACAAAGAGTACAATTTAAGGCACTTTGTATTGTCTATAGGGCAGAACATAAAATCAGACCTCGGGTACTTCAAAGGAAATTTGTATGATACTCGCCTGCTAGATCCTTGCACTCCTCTTCTGCATATCTGGTCTGAGTTCCCCATGTTAAGAAGGTGCGTATGGGGGGGCAGATCTTTTAGTTTTACAGTATCTAGACTTTGTAACGCTTAGACAGCTGAACACCTCAGAAGTGTGCCTAGGCTAGATAAGAGATAGAAAACACTTGTGGAAAAGTACATTTTGCCATGTTATATGTGCCTACGTGTTCCCCATCTTATGTTATATGTGCATGATCGATATGCATGTATTCCCCTCTGATCGATTAAAGACGCAATTACAGTTGTGTCCATCTCTAGTATGCCAGTTTCCAGTTTTCGTGAATACAACGAATATCAGGCCTATGTAAACCTACGTTGCCACGTTTTACAGTGTGCACGTTAATTCATTGAATTGTCCCCGTTTCTAGGCCTCAAAAGGGCCCGGACTCAGATTCAGCTCCTGTTTCCTGAACCCTCTCTGAGGGGCGATACAGCCCCCACCTGTATCCCTGACCCTTCACTTACTTCATGCCTCGCAGTGCCCGGCTCGGCCTGGCTCTGCCTCCAGTCTGCCAAGAGTATGTTATGATTCTAGTTATCAGTCCAGCCCTCCTTCTCTGCATTCCTAAGCTACTGAATCGCATCAATAGTTTCCGTCATGGTCTAGCCTTTATGTCTCCATGTAAGAGAAATACTGTATTAATATTCATAGAATATTCCTCGCACACACACTACATGTAGAATAATGCATGCCCTAGTCTTAGAGTCTATTAGCCTTTGCCCTGATAACTTTTGGATTCTATCAACATGTTCTCTAAACACCAGATACTAGATATGCCCGGGTACATGTCGCTCTGACACTCCAGACTTTAGTCTCCTCTTCTAGCGCAGAAGTCATAGCCCCCCAGTTCTCCCTAGTGACACGTCATTGTCAGTTTGCGCGCACCACTAGGTTAGAGGTCCCAGCTGCTCAGGTAGCCCCCTCCATGTTTCCGCCCCGTTTATGACATATTCTGTTACGTTTGTATCACATGTCTATGTATACGCCCTGTACACGCCTTCTTGTTACATCATTCTGCCCTTATCTTTCGCGACTGATACAAACCACTCCTACTGCTACGCCTACTATATTGAATGCAATGTATTCTGTTTAACTATAAATATTGTGGACTGTTATTAAAAGTTACCCCTTATGCTCCCAGATCCTGCCCCGGCAGCTGCCGGGCCCTGCCATCCCATTTACCGTACAGGCTGTCCTGTTCCAGTCCTTTATGCTTGATTAAAGCCTGTCAACTCCAGCTACCTCGTATCTTGACTCTTATTTATTGAGCTACCCGTTTATTGATTATAGTCAAAAATAGAACCGGTAATTAATTATTTATTTACCACATAATGGCGCCCGAATAGGGATTTGCCCTTTCCCCACGCGCCGGAGAAGCCACGCAGGCCCCCTGATCCTCTGCAGCCGTGACGGAGCCATACCGTGCACGTGCAGATATTTCTGCTTCAAGTATCCCTCAGGCCCACGGAGGAGACAGAGGTTGCGGTCCAGCGTCCAGACGAGGCGGTGGAGGAACGCGGCGAGTCCCGACCAGAGCCCAAGCCGAGAGTCCAAGGTCCGAGGTATCCGGAGGCCCACCTGTAACTGAAGTCCGAAGTTCGTCCGTCTGTCGTCGTAGCAGTCCAGTCCAGTCCGAGGCCTTCCGTTCTTGCTGCCCGGTGAGTACCGTTGCTGGGGTAGTATCTAGACAGGGTCAATTAATTTGTCTCTGGTCCGTGGGTTTGGGTACACAGATCCAACACGAAGTGTCCACCTAGGTGGATGCGGGTCCTGACGTGTCTCTTTATGAGACCGGTAAGTTTCGTACTGTTTTAGCAGTGCATCTAGTCTGTTCTAGTAAGTTCTGTTCTCGAGAAATTCATGTGTTCTGTTTTCAGTATTCCAGGTAATATTCTGTCCGAACTGTTATTTTAAATGTTATTTCATGTGTTTTCAATGTCGTGGTATGAATGATTTGTTTCCAAGTTATTATTGTGTTTATCGTGTATTGTATTGTGTCCAGCCTTAGTTATGCCTCTGTTCAAGAAGTTACGTCAGTTAAAAACTAGAAAAGGTCTGCTCGAAGAAGCAGTTCCTGTCCCGCCTAGGGACAGTCCAGGTCATTTTATGTATCATAAACATGGCATAAGTGCCATATTATATCTAGACTTATGGGTCGAGTATACTAAAGATCTAGAAGAGAAATATAGATGGCCCGTATCAGGTACGTGGGATGCCGAGTGCATCATGCGAGTAGAAGAAGCATTATGGAAAAAGAAAGCCAGACAGTCCCAGAAAGATGCCATCGAGTTATGGCGCAAAGAATCTCACAAAAGAACAGAGAAAGAAATCAGAAAGTCAGAATTAAGTAGAGAATCCTCTGAAAGAGCCCAAGAAAGGGAATTAATCGAAATAGGTGAACGAGTTAAAGCCGAACAGTCAGACAGACAGAGAAATGCCCTTATTAAGGGTATGTATCCTCTTCTTGCCGAGGGCTTGCCGAAAGCAACCCCGGAAGCACCATGTAATTTTCCGCCGCCATTAGTTCCGATTAAGCTACGTCACAAACCGACCGCAGCTGATATTTTTCTCTCGTCCTATTTGGACGACACAGTCCCAGAATATGCAAATCCTGTTCCACCAGCTCCTGTAAATAATGTAATTCCTGTTCCTCCAGCCACCGGGGCACCTGTTACAGCACCTGTTACGGTACCCCCGGTCCAGCCCATGGTACAAGTTCCCGCTACATCGGTCACTCTGCCAGCACGAAGAGTATCAGTCGACGATTCCAGTTTAGGGGCCGCGGGGGGAGGTCCTCCTGGTACCCCGTCGCCACACAAACGTGTAACATTAGTCGAGTTACATGAACGTGCGTTACAGCGTACGCCCAAATATCAGTCCGTTGCAGATATCAGACGAGCTCTTACCGAATGCCGCTATGATCCAGTCCCAGGCGATGATAATATGGTTATATATTCATTGCGTATAAGACGGGTGACCGAGTATTTGGACACCCTACGGAATATGAAAGAAGATCTAGACAGAATATATCGTTTCATCCGTACAGGAGAAGATTCAGAAAGTATTGGCGAAATCATGTCTCTAAGGAAAGCTGAGACCCAGCTCATGCTATTAAAATTTCTAATCAATTGTTTAGTAAGGGAACAAGATTGTCCGACTAAAGATCCGACCGAAATGAAAGTCCTGACAAGGTGGAGTGATAATATAGCCGAGGGAAGACACAAGACACTCAGTAGTATAGAGAGTATGTACAAGAAAATACGTAAGGAAATAATAAGGTTACACGAAAATCGTAAAGCAGCACAAGTAAGCGAGAAAGAAAACGACTCTTCTACTGAAGAGGTAGACGACGAGAATCCCACCAGAATAGCGTATGTAGGTAGATCTAGACTTCCAGACCGACATTCACGCCTAGAACACAAGAAAGTCTTTCATCTTCCAGCACCAGAACAAGGTTCTCTTGAACAAGTATTTCAAGCTACCGATCACATTCTGAAAACACGAATCGGTTATAGTGAACTCAGTACCATGCATGAACAAGAACTAGCCCGATCAGCAGTCCGATGGACTACTGATTCTACCACTTTTCCAGATGAAATAGTGGCACAAATGTTTCTGAAACTGCCCCCAGCCGAGCAGCGACTGGTGGGTATGTATATGATCCAGCACCTCATTACACTGTATGAGGGTCAGCACTCTGATCCAGGTCCGTTACATGATGTTCTGAACGAGTTACTCCAGTATAAATGGAAAGGTTTAGGTACCGATTTAATTAGTGTTATTCTAGAACAGCGCCACAAATATAGAACGTTTCTGAATCCGCATTTTGTTCACGTCTCACCCCCAGAAAGTAAACCATTCTACATAGATAGACAGAATACGTTACGAGAAGTACATCCAGTTAGGACACCGGATGGTGAAATGCAACGAGTATTTGTTTACACCCCTATTACAAAGATGGAACTCTTAGAGATGAAGAAATTAATTCCCTGTCACGACAAAGATCCAGCAGGGTTCCATCGAGAATTAAAAGACATGCTCCGTATGGGAGAATACACGTATCCAGATATTATTAAAATGTTAAAGGTCCTGTTGCCCGCAGGGGTATATGAAAAACTCAAGGAAAAAGAATGGGAGGTGGGAGAGAAAAAGATTGATTGGACAGCTCTAGAAGCTGAAGATAAAATACGAGTACCAGGTACCGGTCTTGGGGAGAAATGTAAAGAATTGCCAGAGTTATTGATTCAGGTTTTGCCAAGATTATTAGCCACGAAAAAGGAAGATTGGGATGCAATTTCAGCATGCAAACAGAAACAGGATGAAGATACTAGTGATTTTTATTCTAGATTCGAAAAATGTTTCATTATCAACAGTGGTTTAAAGACAGGTAGCGAGTCATACCCTCATCTTTTTGTTACTAAACTAGTCGAGAATTCAAGCCCACAAGTTAAAAATCGAGTTTTGAAAGTCGAAAGTACTTGGCAAGCTAGTACCCCGTCACAAATGTTACAGATGCTCCAGTATCACCAGAATAGAATCAGGGAAGAGCAAGAACACGAAAGGAGACGTATGAAAGACACGAAAATGAAAGTACTAGTTGCACAATCTGTTCCACAAGACAGTCAGAAGAGGGGTCCGAATCAAGCCAGTCATCCTGCAGCTCCCGTTAAAGGGACATGCAATTACTGTAAACAGCCAGGTCATTTTATAAACGAGTGTGCAGTTCTGAAACACAACATAGCAACTGGTAAAACTAAAGAAAGACCACGTCCGCCTAGACAAGAGCAAGTTTCACAGACTTCTCAGTCACCACAGAATGCACAACAGACAGTTCCAGCACCGCAGCCTATTGCTGCAACACAGCACGTTACACAACAGATGTACCAGTATGCCCAGACAGAGTATCCAGAGTATCAACCGTATTCATGAAACAGCCTAGAGAGGGAGGTAGGCTTGCCTCTCATCGAGATACCTGTAGATCAAGAGGGTCCCTATGTACACAGTCAAGTATTGGGGAAAGACAGAAAGTTTTTGATTGATACAGGGGCAAGTAGGACTACTATCAGTCATGACGAGGTTCCAGGGGCTCCGCTCTCAGGCTCTAGAAATGTTTCCCTTGGATTTTCAGGAAAGCCTATAGTAAACGAGATATCAAAGCCAGTTACTCTAGAAGTTGGTCCATTGTCCCGAACTACTGATTTGTTACTTACGAAATCATGTCCAGAAAATTTGTTAGGCATTAAAACATTAAAAGAATTAGGTGCAGTTATTTGCTGTTCCCCAGAAGGAATACGTTTGTTCTTAAGAGATTTTAAAGGTCACTATGTATTACGTGATTTTGATCCAAGATTGTCCAATGTACCGCAGCATTTATGGGCGCAAGGTCCAACTGATGTAGGTTTTATGCAAATCACACCCCTTCGTGTGACCCTCAAGCAAGGTATAGTCTTGCCACGAATCAGACAGTACAGATTGCCACCTGAGGCTGTAGCAGCCTTATCCAAAATTATTGACGAGCTCATTGCTCAAGGAGTGGTTGTAGAAACTGACTCCAATGTATGTAATTCTCCTATCATTCCAGTCATGAAACGTACTGATCCAAATGCACCTCCAGTATATCGATTAGTGATTGACCTTCGAGAACTTAATAAATGTATCATACCCCAGTATCCAGTAGTCCCAGATATTTCATCCTTATTGACAGCTATTGATTCTGAAGCTACATTTTTTACTGTCATAGACATCAAAAACGCATTTTTCAGTGTTCCCATTCATCCAGACAGCCAGTACCTTTTCGGTTTTTGTTTAAATGGAAGGAGCTATAAATTCACACGAGCTCCTCAAGGTTTCACAGAAAGTCCTAGTATTTACAGTCAAGCACTTAAGAGACAACTAGACAACATTCACATGCCAGCTGACACTGCCCTGCTCCAGTATGTCGATGATCTACTGATCACAGCCCGTTCTGAAAGTGACTGCGAGCGTGCGTCACTTACAGTTCTGTATTTTCTGGCCGAGCAGGGGCACAAGGTGTCCCCTTGGAAGCTTCAGTTCTGTGTCCAGCAAGTGATCTACTTAGGCCACTTACTGTCCAAGTGGGGTAGGCAGTTGACACCAGACCGTATCCAGTTAATAGCGAGTCTTCCACAGCCCAAGACACAGAAGGAGGTACGTGCTTTTATCGGCCTCACTTCTTATTGCAGACAATGGATTCCTCAGTATGCATTTCTAGCCAAGCCACTGATACAGTTAACGACACAGGAGGCAGCCGTATTGACTGTCCTCCCTTGGACATCCGAACATACACTTAGTTTTAATGAATTAAAGAAAGCTTTATGCCAAGCACCTGTTCTAGCTACACCGAACTACAGTAAGCCTTTTACACTTTTTGTCACAGAACGTAATGGTACTGCATTATCTGTTCTCACACAAGATCAAGCAGGACAATACAAGCCTTGTGCTTATTTTTCGAGCACATTAGATCCAGTAGCCCAGGCTCTGCCTGCGTGCCTCAAGTCAGTTGCAGCCACAGCTCTAGCAATCAGACAAAGTGATTCCATAGTATTAGGACACTCCCTGACAGTACAAGTTCCACATTCCGTGGAAGTTCTCTTAAACCGAACACAGACTCAGCACTTGACCATTGCACGTTTAACAGGTTATGAACTGACACTGTTCCAGCCACACATAGAAATCAGACGCTGCAACATTTTAAATCCTGCTACACTGTTACCGTCAGTTACTTCACATCCTGCCACACATGACTGTGTGGAAGTTATTAACACTATGACAAAGCCAAGACAAGACCTGACAGACATTCCATTACCTGATCCCGACCTGACACTTTATGTGGATGGTTCATGTATGAGAACCAGTACAGGAGAACTAGTAGCCGCGTATGCAGTGACTACTGACACTGAAGTTATTGAAACACATCATATTGACACCCTGTCTGCTCAAGCAGCAGAGCTAGTTGCTCTGACCCAAGCCTGCATACGTGCCAAGAACCTGAAAGTAAACATATATACAGATTCACGTTATGCATTCGGAGTTGTACACGACTTCGGAGTGCTCTGGCAGGAGAGAGGTTTCATGACTTCTCATGGAACCAAGATTCAGCATGGTCTCCTCATCCAAGCTCTGTTAGATGCAATACATTTACCGACAGCTATTGCTATCATGAAGTGCAAAGCACATACGAAAGTTACTGACATCATTTCTCAAGGTAACGATCTAGCCGATCGAACAGCCAAGCTCACAGCTAAGACACCAGACATTCCAGTTAACAAGACACAGACATGCATTCCAGAACAGACTACTTGTATGACAGTTAAGGACCCTACACAAGATGTCATAGACATACAGTTACATGCTACTCCCGAAGAAATCAAGAAATGGTCCGAACAAGGAGGGGTCCAGACAGATCAGGGATGGTTGACGAAGGGAAAAGCCACATGGTTTCTCCCCGACTCTATGGTTCAAGTCATTATCAATACCGCACATAGTCCAGCACATCTAGGAGAAAAAGCCATGTTAGATAGTATTCAGAACCTTTGGTTCAACAAGCATTTACGAGCTGCAGCCAAGCAGAAAGTCCGTACCTGTATGATATGTTGTCAATTCAATCCAGGTAAAAGTGTCCCGGTGGAACAAGGTGGATTCCAACCTCCTGACCACCCTTTCGAAGTCCTCCAGATGGATTATATTCAGATGGAGCGATGTCGAGGTTTCAAGTATGTCCTCGTAGTTGTATGCGCTTTGTCCAGGTGGACAGAAGCATATCCAGTTCCAGATTACACCCCAGCGACCACTGCCAAGCAGTTGGTTCGTGAATTCTTCCCCCGTTATGGACTCCCTAGGGTCGTGTATTCTGATAACGGCCAGCCATTCTCATCTGAGTTAATGAAGCATGTTTCCCTTCTGTTAGGGTACCAATGGAAGTTCCATTGTGTGCGCCATCCTGAAGCAGCCGGTCTCGTAGAGAGACATAATCAAACTCTGAAAGTCCGTATTGCTAAGACATGTAAAGAGAAAGGTGTAGACTGGCTAGTTGCCCTGCCAGTTGCTTTATTCTTCATGAGGATGGTTGCACATTCCAGATCAGGTCTGTCCCCTTATGAGGTCGTATTCGGCCGCCCCCCAAATATGTGGGGTACACCTAGACCCCGCAGTATTACAGATGTTTCCAGTAATATGTTGACAGATTACCTAGCTTCCTTGATGTCTGCCCTACACTCTTGTCGTTCACAGGTTGCCGCTGCATTTCCAGACAATACTGAAGTGAAACCGCACGAGGTCATTCCAGGAGACCTTGTTCTCGTAAGGAACTTTGATCGTTCAAGTCCGCTGGAGCCTCGTTGGAAGGAGCCACGACTAGTCCTTCTGACCACCCGCACGGCCGTGAAGTTGGAAGGCAGCAAGGGTTGGGTCCATCTGTCGCATATCAAGAAATTTCATGGAGTCCGGAAAAAGACTTTTAATGACAATTCCAAAGACTGTTCCATTTTTAAAGACTGCCTGAAACCAGACTCTAAATCAGACATTAATCTCAATCCCGAATTGAAAGTTCCTCTGTTTGAGATAACTCCGCAGCAGGAGTATAAGTTGAAACTCCGGTCTAGTAAAATAAGTCAGCGAGTTTAATTGTCTAAGTCCCCCTCGGGTGAAACGGTTAGACAGGTATCTGACATGTATGAGATAGACCCCCATAGTGAGAGAGTTAGTCAAAACTCTATCAGATGTATCGTTTTTCTAAGTTTTATATTGTTTCTAAGTTTGATGGTTACCTGCACAAGTTATGCATTGCATTTATGTTTTCCAATTTCTCATGTAAATAAGTTTTCTAATGCCACAGTAGAGCACACATTTAGTGATCTGCCTCCTCACGAGTTATCCTATCGTCTTGCTATGAGAAATAATACATTCATTAGAATGTTACACTATTCACACCAGACCAGCAATGCCACTAATTGTTGGGTGTGTGGTCGACTCCCCCCTTTCCAGACACCGAAGGGAGTTCTGCCACTCTTTCCTTATCCGTTTTCACATAATGGTTTGTGTGGAGCATGGTCCACGTTAACGTCATCCTCCAATGACATTTCCCTTCTGAATAGAACATGTTTTCCAGACAAGCAAGGTCTCCCCCATAGAACAGGGTTAGATCTAGAAAATGAAGTTTATAATTTAGGTAATTATTCTTCGAATTTTATGGTCCTGAATGTTCAGTCTGATACTACTCCAGATTTGCCTGCTATTTCAGTACTACCAGTCAAAGGCGAATTATGTGTCAGAAAGAATGGTTCCGCACATGTAGGACATAGTGATTGTACTACTACTGTCGAGTATAGTGACAGTGGGAAATCTATTTTCAAAGCTTCACGTCATTCTTATTTTGTTTGTGGTCAGACCGCATATGTTCGTCTGCCCCTCGATTGGGATGCAACATGTTACATTGCCTTCCTACTGCCACCAGTTTTTCTAGCCCCATCTGATTATCATAGAAACACACATCTAGTACACGTCAGACCTAGAAGGGAGATCGAGTCCCCAATTGTCGATCAAACTGAAACTACTCTAGAACAGTATCAAGACTTTAATAAAGGTTTCTTCTTCTTTATAGGACCTATCCAGAATAGTAAGCTAATACGTAGGTTAACCAGAACCCTTGAAGCAGTAGTGAATGAGACTACTTCTGCTCTAGGTAACTTAACTGAAGAGCAATCTGCTATGAGATTTGTCGTGCTCCAAAATCGTCTCGTTCTTGACGTCATACTGGCCGATAGAGGAGGAGCATGTAGAGTCATCGGATCTAGTTGCTGCATTTTCATTCCTAATAACGCGCCGTCTGTTTATTCAGCCATAACCAGACTTCATAAAATTGCCCATCAGTTACACCAGAATCCAGGCACCTGGACATGGTCCGGTTGGCTCTGGAGTATCATATCCGCCTGGGGATGGAAAGTATTGTCATTTCTAGGTATTGCAGTAATGATCATTTTCAGTTGCTGCCTCTGTATACAATGTGGCCCTGCGATTTGCGTCATTTGTGCTACCTCTTGTATTCCTAGTCCTAAATCCCGTTCCAAGACAATTCGAGACGAGCAAATGATGCTATATGAAATGATAGATGGTATCATGAATATAGATGTTTCCTGATGGAAACGTAGGGCACAAGGAGGGAATGTGGAAAAGTAAATTTTGCCATGTTATATGTGCCTACGTGTTCCCCATCTTATGTTATATGTGCATGATCGATATGCATGTATTCCCCTCTGATCGATTAAAGACGCAATTACAGTTGTGCCCATCTCTAGTATGCCAGTTTCCAGTTTTCGTGAATACAACGAATATCAGGCCTATGTAAACCTACGTTGCCACGTTTTACAGTGTGCACGTTAATTCATTGAATTGTCCCCGTTTCTAGGCCTCAAAAGGGCCCGGACTCAGATTCAGCTCCTGTTTCCTGAACCCTCTCTGAGGAGCGATACAGCCCCCACCTGTATCCCTGACCCTTCACTTACTTCATGCCTTGCAGTGCCCGGCTCGGCCTGGCTCTGCCTCCAGTCTGCCAAGAGTATGTTATGATTCTAGTTATCAGTCCAGCCCTCCTTCTCTGCATTCCTAAGCTACTGAATCGCATCAATAGTTTCCGTCATGGTCTAGCCTTTATGTCTCCATGTAAGAGAAATACTGTATTAATATTCATAGAATATTCCTCGCACACACACTACATGTAGAATAATGCATGCCCTAGTCTTAGAGTCTATTAGCCTTTGCCCTGATAACTTTTGGATTCTATCAACATGTTCTCTAAACACGAGATACTAGATATGCCCGGGTACATGTCGCTCTGACACTCCAGACTTTAGTCTCCTCTTCTAGCGCAGAAGTCATAGCCCCCCAGTTCTCCCTAGTAACACGTCATTGTCAGTTTGCGCGCACCACTAGGTTAGAGGTCCCAGCTGCTTAGGTAGCCCCCTCCATGTTTCCGCCCCGTTTATGACATATTCTGTTACGTTTGTATCACATGTCTATGTATACGCCCTGTACACGCCTTCTTGTTACATCATTCTGCCCTTATCTTTCGCGACTGATACAAACCACTCCTACTGCTACGCCTACTATATGGAATGCAATGTATTCTGTTTAACTATAAATATTGTGGACTGTTATTAAAAGTTACCCCTTATGCTCCCAGATCCTGCCCCGGCAGCTGCCGGGCCCTGCCATCCCATTCCCGTACAGGCTGTCCTGTTCCAGTCCTTTATGCTTGATTAAAGCCTGTCAACTCCAGCTACCTCGTATCTTGACTCTTATTTATTGAGCTACCCGTTTATTGATTATAGTCAAAAATAGAACCGGTAATTAATTATTTATTTACCACACACTCATCACGTAACATTTAAGTGATAGTTTTGGGTTTTATATGAATACTTACCAGAGTTGAAATGACTGAAGTACTACTGATATTCCAGTCACCAGTAAAGATTCCTGTAGAAGAAAAGAAAATCACTATATAAGAAGTTACCGCGAGAATCATTTTTCTTAAATACATAGAAAAAAGGCATTAGCTACAGCTAAAATTGGGTAAGTGCTCAAAAGAAAAAAACAGTAACATATAATATTATGCTGTGAGAAGTTGGCTTGGTATATGCTGACCACTAGTTATAGTGCACACCTTGCACCAGCCCCAACCACCCTTATTGATGATTAGGTTAAAGACAACCGTTATTGAAAGCTATCCTAGTGGTAGATTTGGAGAGCAGCCTTCAGGGTAAGTTTCGAAGGAATGTAAAGCAGCTTATTTTACCAGTCTATAACCTCCTGAATGACCAAATGAAAGGATAACCACACAAGGTATACATAAAATATATGTATTTATTTATTACTAAATACTCTCTACTAACCTCTTTATGAGATTAGAGAACAAGGCACACACTATCACAGTACTAGACCGACAGTAAATAGCACAATACACAGCGGGCTCCGGCGGGAGAACGAACCATATACTAAGAAAGTGGTATAACAACCACAACTTGATTAGACACAGTGCCTAGAGCACATAGAATCGCTGGGACCCCAAGGAACCACCCAAGGTAGTGACACAGGGGACCCACGGGGGGCACGGCAGTGTGAGAACACAGGCGCAAGCGCCGTTCAATCCTATATGAAAGTCGCGGTTGGCATTTTACAGAATAAGGACACTTAGGAGAGGACTTTGAGCTAACCCTTTCAGACTTAGAAGGTTCTAATGCCAGCACCCAAGTGAGCACCAGAGTACTCGTGTTACCTAACCCAGGGAAGCCAGGTGCATAGGTGTCAAATGGTGTCGGGAATCTTCGTCGTTTTGAATGGGGAGTTGCTGCAAAGTGCTGCTGCTGTGAAGAGGAAAAGTGTCCGGTGTGATCCAAGCCTGGATCGGAGCTGAGAAGAACCTGAAAGCAGAGTGGACATAGTCTGGGTCACTTGCCAGTGACCAGGGGCAAGATAGATGTATGCCCACCCATGTCGGGTGTTTCAGGTGAGAAGAGGTGAAGCTTGACTCTGCAGCCACGGGGACCGGGAGACGTCGACGATGACCAAAATCTGCTGGCAAGCTGTCCCATAAAGAATGTAGAGCGCTGGGGGGGGGGGCAGTGTCCGGATTGTACACCAAGAAGCCTTGGCAACTGCAACCCACGCAGTCAGAGAAAAGATGCTTCGGTGAGGACCAACAAGGTCCTGGGGACTCCCCAAGCGATGGAGAGTCAGAGAACGTCTGGAGCAACCAGGAAAGCCTGTTGAAAGTTAAAGTTCCCTTCTCAGGGACCCACAGGTCGACGGACCAGGGATTGCAAAGGGACCCCGAGAGCAATCACAGAACACCAGCCTACGGATCACTCGTGGAGTGTAGGCCGGTAATCTTTGGTGGAATCACTGCTCGGGGTCTGGACTATGAGTAGCCAAAGCACAGCTTCAGGGGTCACTGGAAAGCAGATGCTTCTGCAAATATACACAGTGCCCAGGGGTTCGGGTTGCAGGGTCCCCAAGAGAGATACGGGTCTCAGGTGTGCTGAGCACACTAGTCGACTTTGGGTATGCTTGGAAACCCACCTCCTGTGTTGCAAAACTCTGCGGAGTCCTCATGAGCTTTGGAGTTGCAAACCAGTTAGATGCGTCTTTGGTGCCTGCTTAGCACTCCTTTACTCCAAGGGAGATTCTTCAGTCATCTAGCGTAGTGTAGATCGTCGAAGTACTTGGTTTATGTAGCAGCGTTTCGGCCAGGTAAATCTAAAGTCCTGTAGTCAGGCGTTCCTACTTTATACCCACGAAAGGGGTGGGACAAACTCTGAGTACCCACCTATGGGAGGGTCAGGACAGTGGGGTGGCTACACCCATGTCCTTTTTCCAGGGGATGATAGCCCCTGCAACCAGTTTGAGCCAGACTATGCACAGGGACACCAAATGTGACCCCAGAACAGACATCAAAGCACTCCTGGAGTGCACCCACCCAGCCCCAATACACCAAAAGCCTGTCTGGGAGGTGGTTACACCTCCCTGTGACAAGAAAGCTATTGTCCAGCCTCCACTGCCGTAGTTTCGTCCAGCAGCAGGAGGGCAGACTCGTGTCTGTGGCTGGCAGCATCCATCTTGTGATGCCAGGGTCGGAAAAGCTGGTGCCGGGTGTACCGGTTCTGTCATATTTCTCCCTCTAGGAGGGTGGAATCTTACCTTCCACACCAGTTACTGGTGTGTAGGTATGATTCCAAGGTGTTTGACACCAAACACAACCGGTTTCTGTGCAGCCGTTTTGAAGTTAGCATTTACCGCAAGGTTATAATGCACTTAAGACTATATGGTATGACTGCATCACAGAACAAATTCACACCAAGAGGGGTAGAGAGGAAAACCGAATCTGAAAAAGCTTGCAGGGGCATAAAGTATGTTGTTAAAACTTCCCTCACTCACACACAAATCTGCGTGTGACATGCTTCATCATCGGGTCTGCTTACAAAACACCCTGGCGTTGCCACGCACAGGAAGGAGCATGGGGGAGGGGTAAACAAACAACATAAATAGTACTCATAAATGAGTGAGTAAAGTGCTACCAACAGCTGAAATAACTAAAGAAATCATCTCCCTGGCTGAGGATGCTCGATCCAATGACTGCATCTCTGATCATGAAGCTGAGTTTCTGGTGAATAAACAGCAGAGAACTCCTTATTTTTATATTCTCCCCAAAATTCATAAGCTGTTTAGACCGCCCCTCGGGAGGCCGATTGTGTCAGGGATGGGTCCCCTTCTGGAACCTTTATCTCAATTTTGTGACTTTTACCTGAAACCGCTGGTTCAGAAACTACTGGCTTATCTGAGGGACACCCTAGATATTTTACAACATCTGAATGACCTACCTTTTGACCCTGGGACTGAGTTTCTCATAGGCCTCGATATCGAGGCCTTATATACGAATATTCCACAAAGAGAAACTCTCAGAGTCCTGGAGGACATTCTGTTTGCAGAGGACTGGCCCTACTAAACACCGAGGGCTTTCATTTTGAATTTGGCTGAAATAGCCCTGACTAAGACTTTATTTTGAATATGATGGGACCTTGTACCTTCAGACCCATGGTACCTCCATGGGGAGTGTCTTTGCCCCGAGCTTGGCAGGGCTTTATGTTGGAGCCTTTGAGACAGCTATGATTTATGATACCGCTTGCCCGTGGTCTTCCCACATAAGACTCTGGTGTCGTTATATTGACGATGTTTTGGATATTTGGAAGGGGATGAGAGTTCTGTTCACCTGTTTTTGGAGTGGCTGAATATGAGAAATCCTTTATTCCACTTTACGTCCACTGTCACGAAAACGGGGTTACCTTTCCTGGATCTTTTGTTTGAACCTAGAGAGGGGGTACTTCATACAAGAGTTTTTCATAAGCCCACAGACAAAATCTCTTTGCTAACCTTTGACAGCTTTCACCCGAAATGCCTCAGGGAAAATCTACCGGTAGGACAGTTTTTTCGAGTACGTCGGAACTGTTCTGCCAAGTCTGACTTTACGGAGGAGGCTTCCTTACTATCTGTAAAACTGGCTAGGAAGGGGTATACTACTCGGGTGATCAGGAGGGCAAGAACGAGAGCGACTAATATCAACCGTGACGTACTTCTGTTCAAGACTATTAGACCAGTGTCCAAGAAACTTTCAGAACCAGCACTCCTCAGGATCTGGATGATGCTATATGGGGTCCACCTCCAGACACCCCCGAACACTGAATATAAATATGACAGAGTTGCAGGGTTATCAGGTGAGGGAAAAAAGGGCCGGAACAGCGAGGGAGAGAACCTAAAAGAAGAAGAGCAGAAGATCAGAACACAAACACTACGAAAATCTACTCTCATTAAGTCTCGCTAAAGAACCCTTGCATACCTTGGATATCAACTGGAACAGCATACTCTACGTGGACCATCCATCTCAATAGAGCACTCCAAACGATACCATCTAATGCACACAAGAGCAAAGAGTAATGTAGAACCTATAGGCAATATACCTTGCTTAACCAAAAAGGACATATATAGATTAGCACACCGGTTCTAGGGGAAAAGGAATGCAGCATAGAATATCTAGGCAGAATATAAGTCCTATAAGCTTTGAAGTTAAACAGCACTCCTGCTTAGAAGGGTGTTTTCCTTTTAATCAATGATTTAAGTGGATGGGCTTCCACGGTGTAGCATACCGCCGCCCTATCCACAGGAATGACCAGCCACCAAGTGTCAGAAAACAACCTAATTCTGTGGTTACGTCACCGCTGATTATGCTTTCATATAAATCAAACAGAATAACCCCGGAGAACAAGGCTTCCACGGTGTTAGTATAACTGCCGCCCTTTCTTTGTATTCTCCGTGGACCTTTCAAGCTTCCTAAACAACAGGGCACGCATATGTGTTGAGACCAAAAGTAATTGCTGCCCGGTTCAAATGTACCGTTAGGAAAACAAACCCCTGAGCCCAGGGTTGAAGCGGTTAACCTCCACCGCCTTATCAAATCAATGTTTCAACAAAAGCGACACCAAGCGCATCCGCGCTGATATCGCTCCAAGGAAGCGAAGCTTCAAGGCAAACAATGGTGTACGGGGAATTTTCCCACCCGTGTCAAGTTTTCCGATTCCTCACCAAGCCTTGGTGAAAGGCGGAACGTTCTCTACTGGAGTCCTCCAGCGCGGGATCCCCCGGGCCGGACTGCAGGAAACGGAAAAGAATTACGCACACGAGCATGCGCGATGGACGCCGTAATAACCCCTGAATGCCTCCCACAGCCTTCTGGGATTTGTAGGTCTTTAGGCAGGCGCGTTATCAAAGTGGATGCAGGAACGATTCCTGACAGAAACCTGTTTTCGTTTCTACATTTAACACTGCTTCTCAACAGATTTAACGTTTGGTTCTCAAAAACTGGATGTAAGAACTGGGACCGCCAGTTCTCCGGGGGGTAGCTTGGCTCGAGCAGGAAGGCAACCAGGGGCTTACGTGTAAAGTAGCTACTCAACACACTCATCCACTGAGACAGGAAGTGGGCGCAATAATGGAGACCACACCAGTACTTGCGATTGAAAATCAAGGTCTTTTATATAGGCTTTAGATCAAAGCAATTCGGGCATTAGCATTTCATTAGCATCTCATTATGGGGTTTCATTAAAGCGGTACATTAGGCATTCTCATCAGGTGAGCAAAACATCAAATCACACAGCCTGTCGCATTATACTCTTCAGCAGGCTAAGGGGGGTACTTTCATAAACCATGGACTAACATTTCAAGAAGCAGTTATGAACATTTCCTCTTGTAAATATCAACAGTTCAATACCTGAAATCAGGTCATCAAAATAGTAATGGAGTGAATCAATCAGTATCATAACACAACCCCATCAGGATTCGTAGAAGCCCGCACCTGCAAGAAATTCAGAACAGGGAAATATTACCACTTCATCAGCAGGCTTAAAGGTAATCAGGCGTGAACAGTTAATGCAGCATGAGACTGTCACCATGCACCAACAGTCAATGAGGCGAACGATCCTGTTATCAATTTGGCCTGAAACAGTTAATTCAGTATAAGCCTTCTCTCCAGGCATGCACAGTTATTTGGCCCCAGGTACCCCTGATGCTTAAACCAGGCCTCACAGTTACTCGAGGCTCAATGAGGCCAACGGGCCCAGTCTCCGCTTACCCCGGTGGAGGGGCGAACTCGGGGCCTTGGCCGGCCTTCTGCCCACCTCCCCTGGGGTTACCTGTGGTCTTTGGCCCTCTGGGGCCCTTGCGTGGATGCTGGGAGCAGGGGGGAGGGGCTCCGACCCCCCGTGGACCTCACTGGGCCAGCCGCAGTACTGGGGGCAGTTGCGGCGCTCCGGTGCCCGCAGAGGATCAGGTGCGGCGTGTGGGGCAAAGCGGAGGGGGGCTCTGGGGCTCCTCCATCCCCTCTGCGGTGAATCCTGGCTTTTCCTCGGGTGCCGGCTCCGATGCGGGCTCGATCTCAGCCGCCAATGGCTGCGTGGCCCTGGTGGGGGCGTGGCCGATGACGCGGCCGCGCTCCCTGTCACGTGAGGAGGGACAGCTTGCCTTCAGGCCTACGCGGCCTGGTCCACTCGATGCGGCGGCCCTCTCCTGACACACGGGGGCCGCCTCAGGGGACACAATGACGTCGCTGGCTCCGCTGGGGCCGCAGGACACGGCGCGAGGGCAGGCAGCGCCTCGGGGGTGTCGAAAGAGCGGCGCTGGTACCGCGCTCGTTAAGGGATCTCCTCAGGCGCCTCAGGGGACACAGCACAGCGCTTGACGCCGAACCAGGTGAGCGCTTGAAGGGGCGATACGGCGCTCCTCGGAGGGGCCTAGCGCCGAGGGAATTTCACAGCGCTACGGCGCAGTGTCAGTCAGCGCTCACACGGGGCAATCCAGCGCTCGTTGCAGGCAGGGCAAAGAAGGCACCCTCATCAGCTCATGACAGGGCAGGCAGTCTCAGATACAGCGCTGGACAGGGGAGCAGGACATAGCGCTTTTCACACAATTCAGCAGGGACTGCAGGCAGGTTGGGGTGCAAAGCAAGTCAGTCAGGGGGAGACAGGTAGGGCAAGATGGGCCCAGATGAAGGCAGGGGGTGCGCAGGGCAGCACAGTCCAGTACCTGGTCGATCCCCCAGCAGTCTCTGGCTAAAGGCAAGTAGTCTTCTCGGCGCTTGGATAATTCTGCCCCCTTAAGTGATGGTTTCTTGAAGATAAGGGGTGGGGCTGAGTTGGAGGCTGGCTGAGTTTCCTCAGGTCACTGTAGATGGACCCTGGGGTTCCCTACCGCTGGGCCAGATCAGGGGGCTTGTCTAGGATACCTCACTCAGCTTAAGAGGCAGCACCTAAATCCTGTCACTCCCAGTGGCATAAGTTCCTGACTAGGCCCTCCCGCCTAAATCTCCTGCGTGGGTACCCCAGGTCAGTGATGCCCCAACTGACTAGAAAAAGTTCCCTACCTTGCTTAAGTATGCCCAGGTCAGGTGACCACTCTCTAAGGCGGCAGAAATCAGCTCCGCCTTTCTTCTGGAAGGTTCCAGGAGCTTCCCCACTCTACCTATGGACAGGGGATGGCAGGCCGGCATTGCAACAATGTATGGGGACCCAGCCAGCTCCTGGCAACTAGGGTGCTAAACCAAAAGACCACGCTGCAGTAGCAGGGGCCAGTGGCAGCCATGTTTGTAGTAGAGAGCGTCTAGTGAAATAGTGAGTCAAGCGTGCAAGTTACCAAGAAGCATATCAACCTACTGACTGACTACCTGCAATGGTACGCCCGGACGCCCTAACAGATGGTCCAAGGTACCCATCAGTCACCACTCGGAACCGCCCTTCATCATCTGGGATTCCTTAAGTAGACCATCAATGTATACATATACTATTCTCATAAGCAAAGATAACCGAGATGGTATAATGGTTCCTTCGATTGGAATAGAATTTAGTATGGTCATAGACCTCCTTCGGGAGTTAAGTGGTAAGTCATCAGGTGACTGATAGTGTGCAGTGCAAAAAAGATTAAACGTAAAAGAAAAAGAAAATGTGCAATTAAAATTGGATTGGGGAGTACAGAACAACTTTATTCGGATGATAATCGCCCTACCAAATTTTAAAAATTTGCCAAGGCAGGTTAAGAAATGACTGCCTAGAGGTGGTACCAGGTCGACATGTTTCAGCAATAATGGATACAGTTATCCTTGCTTTCCTCAGGACCTAACAACAAATGAATTGCTACTGCAAAAACTAAAAACAGTGAATACAGTGAAAACACAAAGGTAAAGACAAGTATAGAGATCACCTGAAAATCCTAGGTGTGACTTGTTGCCCTGCTCTCACAAAACGTGTGTTAGTCACTAAAAAAGGAAGGGAGTCAGAAAGAGAGGGATGAATGCCCGTAGTACCTTGAGTACATGTTGATACACACACATTACTAGGTTGAAATCATAAACCTTAGTTTAGCCAATATTATAAGTGCTATGAGTACCCATGGTGGTATACTCCTGTTTTCACATTCAGGGGAAAACATCTTTATCTCACATGAACATTAATTCAGTGGATCTTACCAGGTTTGTAAGAAGTGAAGACCTCACCCCACCTGGCAGCAGCTCAGGAATGATAAGAAGCACCGCTCTGTATCAGGGCAAGTAAACAAACACTTGTTGGAAACAAGCCCCTCTTTCCAGTAGACACGACACAAAACGTTAATGCCCCACACGCCCGTTACACTCATACAAAAACCTCAAATGTCAACTCAAAACGTTCTATTGTTCAATGATAGCGAGATGTGAAATGGACATCTCACCCGAAATTACTTAAAACCTTCAATGTAAAGCTCAAGCGCCTCTCTCATTCAATTATCGTCAGATGTGTGCTGGCTGTCTCCCATTCAGGGAACAGCGAGTGACTGAGATCAAAAAAGTCAAGTAGCTAGATCCGGTACTACCTCCTGATTAGAGAGGACACAACGGATCGAGGTTACAAATCTATCAACTATCACAGAGACTACAAATGACGCGAACAGCACAGTAGTAACGAGAACCGACCTGTTTCTAGCAAGGCTTTCAAGGCAATTTTTCTGGCCAGCCTTTTTTAGGGTATGGCCGAGGAAGGTCCCGAGGCAGGAGGAGAGGGCAACCTCAACCTCAGGTCCATTACAGCCCACCAACTACATCAACCGCAGCGAGGAACCTGAGGAGCACGACTGCCAAGAACAAGGAGCAGATACAGAACAGCGTGGAGCCGGCCTCCTGATCAACCTCAGTCAACATGTTCTAACTCCGATAGAGGAGAAGGCGTTAAACAAAGGCCTTGGCTTTGTCCCGACACATCGGAATGACCATTTTGAGACTTGCCTTGAACTTGCGAGGTTTCTACGCAAGATTAGATTGCATTTTTTCTTCTCTGACAAAAGTGGATCAACTCAGAAAGTGAGTGATACCAACACCGGACTTAAATGTAAGTCGACCTTTAACCCTCCTACCCACTTGATGCCACCACAGGTTCTTGCCTTTGAACAGGCTATTGAGAAGGAGGTGGAGAGTCTCTTTGGAGAAAACAACAGAGTGTATTGCAATCTACCGAAAGCAGAAGATCTGGCATTGAAATCCCTGGCAGCCGACAGTGAATTAACAATCAAACCTGCGGACAAAGGGGGAGCCATTGTCCTCCTTGATACGTGTGCATACCGAGCTGAGTGCCTGCGACAACTCAATGATAGAATATCATACCAACCCCTTGAAGGCGATCCAACAAGTGATCTTCAGAAAACCATCCAGATGATGATTGAAGAAGCATCCGCGGAGGGGTGGATAACCCAAGCTGAGGCTGCCTTTCTCTACACCAAGCATCCTGTGATGCCCTATTTTTATACCTTACCTAAGGTACATAAAAGACAGAGGCCACCACCGGGTCGCCCTATCATTTCTGGTATTGGTTCTGTTCTAGAACCCTTATCAACCTTTGTCGACCAATTTTTGCGACCTATGGTTTCAGAGATGCCAACCTATCTGAAGGACACTACCGACGTCTTACGCCTTCTACCAGAGATTGAATTTGACACTGCCACAGATCTCCTCGTGTCATTTGATGTTGAGGCTTTGTACAACTCTAAATAATGTAGCTTTCCATGATTTTGTTTTGTCCAGAAAGCCTGTATGGGTCTTTATTACAGAAACCTGGGCCTCGGAGACCTCAGGACACGATCTTTTAATGGCCATCCCAGAGGGCTATGCTCTGCACAGATTTGACAGAGTCAAGCGAAGGGGCGGAGGCCTAGCGATTCTCTATCAGTCGCATCTTACCTGTCGTATTAACACTCTGTCAGTACCTTCCGACCCCTTCCAGGCCCTGCACTTCTGTATTTCTTCATCTCCATCAGCTTCCTTTGTGGGCCTCCTTGTGTATAGGCCCCCAGGTTCCAGATCCAATTTTAGCAGTGACCTGTTTAGAATCCTGGAGCCATATGTCGGCAAGCCCCATTTTACTATACTAGGGGACCTAAACTTTCATTTAGATGATCCCACCTCTAAAGATACCTCTTCCCTGGTCGATCCCCTTGAAGCATGTGGCTTTTTGTAATTGGTAAAAGAACCGACTCATCGTGCAGGCCACACGCTTGATGGAGTCTTCTCTAACGATCCTAGAGTTAAGACGGGGATCCCTGAACCCCTGGTATGGACAGACCATCTGGCAGTACCGTTAGTACTGACCTTTTCTCTTTCAGATCCCCCTAGAAAGAGACAGGCTCAGAGATTGGGCAAAAGGAATTATAAAAATGTTACCAATGACTCTCTGGTCCCTCTTATTAGCTCTGTCTCTCTGCCATCAGACCCAGAGAAGGCAGCACAAAATCTTGCCAACTCCATCGCTGGGGCCATAGATGCTCTAGCGCCAGTAACACATCGATACTCAGCTAGGCGTAGACCCTCCGCCCCCTGGTTCACTGAGCCTCTTAGGCTGATGAGACAGGGATGCAGGAGGCAGGAGAGAAAATGGAGGAAAACTGGGTATACGGTAGACAGAGAGTCTCACAAACGACTGCTAGGCGAATATAAGACCTTGGTCATTAAGACAAAACAAGAATATTTTTCCAATTTGACAACTTCTCTCACTTCATCGAAGGAGCTGTTCAAAATAGTGGATTCTCTCTGTACATTACAAATCCCAGACCCAGTGAAGGGATCTCAGGAGCTCTGCGACAAGATCTCAACTTTTTTCTATACTAAAATCGTTGAGATTGCTGCCAATCTAGAAACGCAGAAAAAATCCCTAGGGAACCACACTACCCAGGCGCTTACAAACCTAGAAGCATGGCCTAAAGATCCCAACAAGACTCTTTCTAATTTTCCAGTGATCACACTTGACAATCTCAACTCATTGCTGAACAAGATCAAATCTTCCTCCCTTCTGGACCCGTGTCCTCTTAAAGTGATGAAGGATTGTAGGGATACATTACTGCCCCCTTTATTGGAAGTAATGAATAATGCCTTGCTGTACGGGGTTTTTCCTTCAATCTGGAAGAAAGCGATTGTCAGGCCACTACTTAAAAAACCCTCTCTTGACCCCACAATATTAAAAAACTTTAGACCCATATCTTTACTTCCTGCCCCCGCCAAAATGCTCGAGATCCACCTGAATCAGCACCGGTCTGCCTTCCTGGACTCCTCTGGGTTCTTAGATCAGACCCAGCATGGGTTCAGGAAACTCCATAGTACGGAGTCTGCACTCACAATGGTGTCAAATAACATCAGAATGAAAGTGGATCAGGGACAGACAACGCTGCTGGTCTTACTCGATCTGACCGCAGCATTTGACACCCTATATCCCTCGATTCTAACATCTCGGTTGAGGGAGATGGGAGTGGAGGGGCCAGCTCGGAACCTTCTGTCCTCTTTTCTAGATCTCAGAGAACAGAGGATCAAACTAGGAGAATACCTCTCCCCTGTTACATCTCTGCAATGTGGGGTACCACAAGGGTCGGCTTTAAGCCCGACCCTATTTAACATATATGTGGCCCCCCTAGCGAGATTAGTAAGAGCGCAGGGAATGGAAGTAGTGTCATACGCAGACAACACTCAGATTATGGTGTCACTGGCCCAACCGGTTAGCACCTCCGCGTCCAGCTTCAGGAGCTGTATGCAATCAGTTTCTGACTGGATGATTGCTAACTCCTTGAGGCTGAATGGCGACAAGACCGAGGTGCTGATTTTCGGAAGGGACCAGGATGTGTGGTCAAACGACTGGTGGCCGCAATCCCTGGGAACTTGCCCGGTCCCCTCACATTCAGCAAGGAATTTGGGGGTTATTTTTGATACCTCTCTGGCAATGACCCTCCAGGTCAATAGAACTGTGGCTACCTGCTGGGGAATTATCAAAATTCTCCGACGAATAGTGCACTACCTTTCCCCACAAGCTAGGAAACAGACAGTAGTTGCATTGGTTGGTTCAAGATTGGACTATTGCAACTCACTGTATGCTGAGATTAACAAGGGCCTAATCCAGCACCTCCAGATAGTACAGAACGCGGCAGCAAGATTTGTCCTAGATATCCCCCGCTCCTCATCTGCAACACTAGCCAGAAAGAGCCTTCACTGGCTACCTATAGAGCACCGTATTTCCTTTAAAATCATTTGCCTAGTGCATAGTGCTCTGAAAGCGGGAACATCTGTTGGACTGGGATCGCTTTTACTTGGCTATGTCCCCAGCAGATGCTTACGCTCATCACAACAGAACCTTTTGGTGATCCCTCGTTCTAAGAAGACCAGATGGGGAGGAAGAGCCTTCTCCACAGTTGCCCCTCGCCTCTGGAATGCACTTCCAGTGGAACTCAAGTCTCTATCCTCACTACCCCTTTTTAAAAAAGCCCTTAAAACATGGTGCTTCAAGAAAGCTTACCAGTAATTAGCTCTTAGGACATGCTGATAATTTTGGCTAGGCGCCTTGATGCCCATTGGGCTAAGTCTGCGCGTTTATAAATCTGCTTTCATTTCATTTCATTTCCCCCAAGACCAAACTTTGGAAGTCATCCAGTCATTACTGGAGACCAGGGAACTTGACAGCATTACACCTGTGCAATTCATTATGGCTTGTGCAACCTTAGCCATGAAACGTAATTTCTTCAGATTTGAAGAAACCGTATATTTGCAAGTATCTGGGACGAGCATGGGGAGCGTTTATGCCCCCAGCTTAGCTAATTTGTACATGCATTCTTTCGAAAAAGAACACATCCTCACCAACAGCAACCCATACAAGAAACACCTAATAATATGGAAGAGATACATCGACGATGTGCTGGTGTTATGGCGGGGCCCGAGAGATGCTAGTGAAGCTTTTCTTCAGTGGTTGAACAACAGGAATGCTTTTCTGCGGTTCACCATTGAAATAGGAGTCCACAGTTTGGCTTTTCTTGATTTGAAGATCCAGGCAACTGCCAACGGCTTACAGTCCGAGCTCTACAGAAAACCGATGTCAAGAAACTCCCTTCTCTTGTTCGATAGTTATCATCCCGGAGCTCTTAGGGAGAATTTACCGTTTGGACAGTTTCTTCGAGTGCAAAGAAACTGTTCCACTACTCAAACTTTCAAACAACATTCTACTGACCTCGGTGAACAACTGATTTCACGCAAATATCCACCCAGACTGGTACGTCGCTCTATGAAATGGGCTAGTAACAATAATCGCCTGGCGCTGCTTGAACCATCACCAGCCAAACCACCATTAGAACGACTCACCTTTGTGCACACATTTGGGACCCTGTCAAACAGAATCCAGAAACAGGTGAAGAGACATTGGCCCATCCTAAACTCAGGAGTTATCTCCATCCAGACCCCCCTCTTCTCTTTTAAGAGAGGTCCTAATTTGAGGGATAGGATGGTCCACACGAGACCCCGAGGAGAGCCGTCTAGGGCTGTGGGTTCCCTTTGGGACCTCCCGCCTGTGACTGGACATCATCCATGTGGGTCTTGTCAAGCTTGCCCACAGACCAAGAAAACGACTGAGATTGACATAGGCTCATCGAGACCATGGCAGCAGACCAAATTCACGAATTGCAACAGTGAAAGACTGGTTTATCTAATAACGTGTCCCTGCGGGTTGAGATACGTAGGAATGACCACCCGTAAGATCCGAGTGAGGATATCCGAACATAAGAGCACCATCAGGTGCAAGAGACAGGCCACTAAGTTGACTACACATTTCCTAGAGGCACGTCAACCCTCCACTGCTTTTCAATGGGCTGTGTTGGAGCAGCCTTTCATTCCAACACACATTACAGATGTGACAAGGTTTCTTTTGTTGAAAGAGCAGAAATGGGTCTTGAAGCTTGATACCCATCATAGAGGCCTTAATGATGACATTCCGTGGTCCTGTTTAAAAACCTGGCCTGACCATCTATTGAAGGGGTTGTTTTCCTTTTCTTTTGGATAGTTTTCACTGCCCTTAATATAGTCCTGATAAAATCTTAGCCTGGACCATCTTAGTTTGTAGGGGTTATATAGATGAGTCTGTACTGTAGGTCAGGTTACAACTCACTTCCTATGCATATTTGTGTATGATTGGAGGTGGACACCCGAGTGGCAGGTTCATAAACTATCGATGTGGGTATTCCCCTTGGGACAATGTGTGGTCTTGCTGTGTATATGGTAACAGACTTCTGCATCTGACACATCAACACACATTAATTACTAGGCGGCACTTACACTGTGTCTATAGTTGGGGCGCAGTACACTCCTCTTGGGACTATGTCATTCATAACGATCAGGCAGGAATACTTAAAACAGACGAAGGTCCCCGCACTGTTTATTATTGTATACACTTTCTGTTTCCAACGCATCGTGTCTTTTCTATTTGTCAGTTGTATGACACTGGTGGCCTCTTACACCAATAGAGTACCTCGGACTAAGAAATTGACCGGCCAATCAGCTAACACACCGAGGGGTCACATGATTCTGTAGATGAATCCCGGCACGTCTTTTAAACTAATGCGTCCGGGCACGCCGGCACCTCCCCAGTCGGTTCGGAAGCCGGCGCTGGAGTACCGACGGTTAGGTGAGCGCCCGTGGTTCAGGTGGGTTCTCGAGACTACTGTGCTGTTCGCGTCATTTGTAGTCTCTGTGATAGTTGATAGATTTGTAACCTCGATCCATCGTGTCCTCTCTAATCAGGAGGTAGTGCCGGATCTAGCTACTTGACTTTTTTGATCTCAGTCACTCGCTGTTCCCTGAATGGGAGACAGC
This sequence comes from Lissotriton helveticus, assembly GCF_964261635.1. Lineage (NCBI taxonomy): Eukaryota > Metazoa > Chordata > Amphibia > Caudata > Salamandridae > Lissotriton > Lissotriton helveticus. The sequence continues at coordinate 1,227,819 of NC_136067.1, read as the reverse complement.
GAGCACACATCTGACGATAATTGAATGAGAGAGGCGCTTGAGCTTTACATTGAAGGTTTAAAGTAATTTCGGGTGAGATGTCCGTTTCACATCTCGCTATCATTGAACAATAGAACGTTTTGAGTTGACATTTGAGGTTTTTGCTTCTCATCATTCCTGAGCTGCTGCCAGGTGGGGTGAGGTCTTCACTTCTTACAAACCTGGTAAGATCCACTGAATTAATGTTCATGTGAGATAAAGATGTTTTCCCCTGAATGTGAAAACAGGAGTATACCACCATGGGTACTCATAGCACTTATAATATTGGCTAAACTAAGGTTTATGATTTCAACCTAGTAATGTGTGTGTATCAACATGTGCTCAAGGTACTACGGGCATTCATCCCTCTCTTTCTGACTCCCTTCCTTTTTTAGTGACTAACACACGTTTTGTGAGAGCAAGACAACAAGTGACACCTAGGATTTTCAGGTGATCTCTATACTTGTCTTTACCTTTGTGTTTTCACTTTATTCACTGTTTTTAGTTTTTGCAGTAGCAATTCATTTGTTGTTAGGTCCTGAGGAAAGCAAGGATAACTGTATCCATTATTGCTGAAACATGTCGACCTGGTACCACCTCTAGGCAGTCATTTCTTAACCTGCCTTGGCAATTTTTTTAAATTTGGTAGGGCGAGTATCATCCGAATAAAGTTGTTCTGTACTCCCCAATCCAATTTTAATTGCACATTTTCCCCATTTTCTTTTTCTTTTACGTTTAATCTTTTTTGCACTGCACACTATCAGTCACCTGATGACTTACCACTTAACTCCCGAAGGAGGTGTATGACCATACTAAATTCTATTCCAATCGAAGGAACCATAATACCATCTCGGTTACCTTTGCTTATGAGAATAGTATAGGTATACATTGATGGTCTACTTAAGGAATCTCAGATGATGAAGGGCGGTTCCGAGTGGTGACTGATGGGTACCTTGGACCATCTGTTAGGGCGTCCGGGCGTACCATTGCAGGTAGTCAGTCAGTAGGTTGATATGCTTCTTGGTAACTTGCACGCTTGACTCACTATTTCACTAGACCCTCTGGAACCCTTTTGTTGTTTAGTATAGTTTGGGAATGTTCCCAGAGCTGTGGTCTTTAAATATTCCCATGGGTCCCCAACCTGATCGGTATTTTGTTGTTGTTTCTTGAGCAGTTGTTCGACTACGGACCCGTCTTGTGAATGACATAGATCTTTAGACTGTGTCTTTGTGCCACCACTACATGTGGTGAGCGTCGTGCTCCTGTTCTCTTTTTAGTTCATCTCTTCACAGTTGCTTCCCCCGTGCACTTACTCTCACTCTTTCTCTCTTTTCAACAAGATGGCCGAGAATCCTGGTCTTTCTTTTAGTGAGGATGATTTACAATTAGTTCTATCGGAACATCCTGACCTTGTCGACATTACACCAACTGTAACGAACATGAGTGGGGTAAACTACTTGGTCTGAAGAAATCCCAGACACGTACAGCTTTACACGGTACAATTATGGCACAGTATTTACGTAACAATTGTTCACCTACTGGTCTCATAGTTACGAACACACCTAGACTGTTCCTCAAAGACAAGGAGTTTTTGCGGAACTGGTCATTGATAGCGTGGAGATGCACCAGGGACTGGCTAATTCTCATTATCCAGACTTCCAAACGGATAGCAGACACGCTATTGATTGAGATTCAAGTGATGGAGTCCAAGATCAGGGCCACCCTTTCTGCTAAAGCTTTCCAGAAAAACCTTGATGATAACAACAAGAATAATAGGGAATACAAGGAATACATGTTGTCAGTCAAGATTGAGAAGTTCAGGAAGGATCTTGACAAATTTAAATTTGATAAGATATATCCCTATACAAGTGAATTCTATGTCCCCCCAGATTTCACTTCTAACGGTCGCAAAACAGGCTCATCATATGGCAAATCGAGCTCGGACGACAATACGTCTGGAAGTGATACAAGCAATACCAGTCAAAATACACGCGGCAGGGGTCGGGGTAAGAAGAATAATTGGAGAGGAAATCACCAAACCCAACAACAACAGTGGTGGCCACTGAATCCATGGCAATTCGGCGGAGTCCCACCTTTCTTCCCCCCACAACCCCAAGGCCCTTACCATCAACCAATGGGCCCTGGTGCGCCTAATTTTCCCACCAATTTCCAGCAAGGCTTTCAAGGCAATTTTTCTGGCCAGCCTTTTTTAGGGTATGGCCGAGGAAGGTCCCGAGGCAGGAGGAGAGGGCAACCTCAACCTCAGGTCCATTACAGCCCACCAACTACATCAATCGCAGCGAGGAACCTGAGGAGCACGACTGCCAAGAACAAGGAGCAGATACAGAACAGCGTGGAGCCGGCCTCGTGATCAACCTCAGTCAACATGTTCTAACTCCGATGGAGGAGAAGGCGTTAAACAAAGGGCTGGGCTTTGTCCCGACACATCGGAATGACCATTTTGAGACTCGCCTTGAACTTGCGAGGTTTCTACGCAAGATTAGATTGCATTTTTTCTTCTCTGACAAAAGTGGATCAACTCAGGAAGAGAGTGATACCAACACCGGACTTAAATGTAAGTCGACCTTTAACCCTCCTACCCACTTGATGCCACCACAGGTTCTTGCCTTTGAACAGGCTATTGAGAAGGAGGTGGAGAGTCTCTTTAGAGAAAACAACAGAGTGTATTGCAATCTACCGAAAGCAGAAGATTTGGCATTGAAACCCCTGGCAGCCGACAGTGAATTAACAATCAAACCTGCGGAGAAAGGGGGAGCCATTGTCCTCCTTGATACGTGTGCATACCGAGCTGAGTGCCTGCGACAACTCAATGATAGAAGATCATACCAACCCCTTGAAGGCGATCCAACAAGTGATCTTCAGAAAACCATCCAGATGATGATTGAAGAAGCATCCGCGGAGGGGTGGATAACCCAAGCTGAGGCTGCCTTTCTCCACACCAAGCATCCTGTGATGCCCTATTTTTATACCTTACCTAAGGTACATAAAAGACAGAGGCCACCACCGGGTCGCCCTATCATTTCTGGTATTGGTTCTGTTCTAGAACCCTTATCAACCTTTGTCGACCACTTTTTGCGACCTATGGTTTCAGAGATGCCAACCTATCTGAAGGACACTACCGACGTCTTAAGCCTTCTACCAGAGTTTGAATTTGACACCGCCACAGATCTCCTCGTGTCATTTGATGTTGAGGCTTTGTACACCTCTATCCCCCAAGACCAAACTTTGGAAGTCATCCAGTCATTACTGGAGACCAGGGAACTTGACAGCATTACACCTGTGCAATTCATTATGGCTTGTGCAACCTTAGCCATGCAACGTAATTTCTTCAGATTTGAAGAAACCGTATATTTGCAAGTATCTGGGACGAGCATGGGGAGCGTTTATGCCCCCAGCTTAGCTAATTTGTACATGCATTCTTTCGAACAAGAACACATCCTCACCAACAGCAACCCATACAAGAAACACCTAATAATATGGAAGAGATACATCGACGATGTGCTGGTGGTATGGCGGGGCCCGAGAGATGCTTGTGAAGCTTTTCTTCAGTGGTTGAACAACAGGAATGCTTTTCTGCGGTTCACCATTGAAATAGGAGTCCACAGTTTGGCTTTTCTTGATTTGAAGATCCAGGCAACTGCCAACGGCTTACAGTCCGAGCTCTACAGAAAACCGATGTCAAGAAACTCCCTTCTCTTGTTCGATAGTTATCATCCCAGAGCTCTGATGGAGAATTTACCGTTTGGACAGTTTCTTCGAGTGCAAAGAAACTGTTCCACTACTCAAACTTTCAAACAACATTCTACTGACCTCGGTGTACAACTGATTTCACGCAAATATCCACCCAGACTGGTACGTCGCTCTATGAAACGGGCTAGTAACAATAATCGCCTGGCGCTGCTTGAACCATCACCAGCCAAACCACCATTAGAACGACTCACCTTTGTGCACACATTTGGGACCCTGTCAACCAGAATCCAGAAACAGGTGAAGAGACATTGGCCCATCCTAAACTCAGGAGTTATCTCCATCCAGACCCCCCTCTTCTTTTTTAAGAGAGGTCCAAATTTGAGGGATAGGATGGTCCACACGAGACCCCGAGGAGAGCCGTCTAGGGCTGTGGGTTCCCTTTGGGACCTCCCGCCTGTGACTGGACATCATCCATGTGGGTCTTGTCAAGCTTGCCCACAGACCAAGAAAACGACTGAGATTGACATAGGCTCATCGAGACCATGGCAGCAGACCAAATTCACGAATTGCAACAGTGAAAGAATGGTGTATCTACTAAACTTGTCCCTGCGAGTTGAGATATGTAGGAATGACCACCCATAAGATCCGAGTGAGGATATCCGAACATAAGAGCACCATTAGGTGCAAGAGACAGGCCACTAAGTTGACTACACATTTCCTAGAGGCACGTCATCCCTCCACTGCTTTTTAATGGACTGTGTTGGAGCAGCCTTTCATTCCAACACACATTACAGATGTGACAAGGTTTATTTTGTTGAAAGAGCAGAAATGGGTCTTGAAGCTTGATACCCATCATAGAGGCCCTAATGATGACATTCCGTGGTCCTCTTTATAAACCTGGCCTGACCATCTATTGAAGGGGTTGTTTTCCTTTTCTTTTGGATAGTTTTCACTGCCCTTAATATAGTCCTGATAAAATCTTAGCCTGGACCATCTTAGTTTGTAGGGGTTATATAGATGAGTCTGTACTGTAGGTCAGGTTACAAATCACTTCCTATGCATATTTGTGTATGATTGGAGGTGGACACCCGAGTGGCAGGTTCATAAACTATCGATGTGGGTATTCCCCTTGGGACAATGTGTGGTCTTGCTATTTATATGGGAACAGACTTCTGCATCTGACACATCAACACACATTATTACTAGGCGGCACTTACACTGTGTCTGTAGTTGGGGCGCAGTACACTCCTCTTGGGACTATGTCATTCATAACGATCAGGCAGGAATACTTAAAACAGACGAAGGTCCCCGCACTGTTTAATATTGTATACACTTTCTGTTTCCAACGCATCGTGTCTTTTCTATTTGTCAGTTGTATGACACGAGTGGCCTCTTACACCAATAGAGTACCTCGGACTAAGAAATTGACCGGCCAATCAGCTAACACACCGAGGGGTCACATGATTCTGTAGACGAATCCCGGCACGTCTTTTAAACTAACGCGTCCGGGCACGCCGGCACCTCCCCAGTCGGTTCGGAAGCTGGCGCTGGAGTACCGACGGTTAGGTGAGTGCGAGCCCGCCCGTGGTTCAGGTGGGTTCTCGAGACTACTGTGCTGTTCGCGTCATTTGTAGTCTCTGTGATAGTTGATAGATTTGTAACCTCGATCCGTCGTGTCCTCTCTAATCAGGAGGTAGTGCCGGATCTAGCTACTTGACTTTTTTGATCTCAGTCACTCGCTGTTCCCTGAATGGGAGACAGCGAGCACACATCTTACGATAATTGAATGAGAGAGGCGCTTGAGCTTTACATTGAAGGTTTTAAGTAATTTCGGGTGAGATGTCCGTTTCACATCTCGCTATCATTGAACAATAGAACGTTTTGAGTTGACATTTGAGGTTTTTGTCTGAGTGTAACGTGCGTGTGGGGCATTAACGTTTTGTGTCGTGTCTACTGGAAAGAGGGGCTTGTGTCCAACAAGTGTTTGTTTACTTGCCCTGATACAGAGCGGTGCTTCTCATCATTCCTGAGCTGCTGCCAGGTGGGGTGAGGTCTTCACTTCTTACAAACCTGGTAAGATCCACTGAATTAATGTTCATGTGAGATAAAGATGTTTTCCCCTGAATGTGAAAACAGGAGTATACCACCATGGGTACTCATAGCACTTATAATATTGGCTAAACTAAGGTTTATGATTTCAACCTAGTAATGTGTGTGTATCAACATGTGCTCAAGGTACTACGGGCATTCATCCCTCTCTTTCTGACTCCCTTCCTTTTTTAGTGACTAACACACGTTTTGTGAGAGCAAGACAACAAGTGACACCTAGGATTTTCAGGTGATCTCTATACTTGTCTTTACCTTTGTGTTTTCACTGTATTCACTGTTTTTAGTATTTGCAGTAGCAATTCATTTGTTGTTAGGTCCTGAGGAAAGCAAGGATAACTGTATCCATTATTGCTGAAACATGTCGACCTGGTACCACCTCTAGGCAGTCATTTCTTAACCTGCCTTGGCAAATTTTTTAAATTTGGTAGGGCGAGTATCATCCGAATAAAGTTGTTCTGTACTCCCCAATCCAATTTTAATTGCACATTTTCCCCATTTTCTTTTACGTTTAATCTTTTTTGCACTGCACACTATCAGTCACCTGATGACTTACCACTTAACTCCCGAAGGAGGTGTATGACCATACTAAATTCTATTCCAATCGAAGGAACCATTATACCATCTCGGTTACCTTTGCTTATGAGAATAGTATAGGTATACATTGATGGTCTACTTAAGGAATCTCAGATGATGAAGGGCGGTTCCGAGTGGTGACTGATGGGTACCTTGGACCATCTGTTAGGGCGTCCGGGCGTATCATTGCAGGTAGTCAGTCAGTAGGTTGATATGCTTCTTGGTAACTTGCACGCTTGACTCACTATTTCACTAGACCCTCTGGAACCCTTTTGTTGTTTAGTATAGTTTGGGAATGTTCGCAGAGCTGTGGTCTTTAAATATTCCCATGGGTCCCCAACCTGATCTGTATTTTGTTGTTGTTTCTTGAGCAGTTGTTCGACTGCGGACCTGTCTTGTGAATGACATAGATCTTTAGACTGTGTCTTTGTGCCACCACTACATGTGGTGAGCGTCGTGCTCCTGTTCTCTTTTTAGTTAATCTCTTCACAGTTGCTTCCCCCGCGCACTTACTCTCACTCTTTCTCTCTTTGTCAACAAGATGGCCGAGAATCCTGGTCTTTCTTTTAGTGAGGATGATTTACAATTAGTTCTATCGGAACATCCTGACCTTGTCGACATTACACCAACTGTAACGAACATGAGTGGGGTAAACTACTCGGTCTGAAGAAATCCCAGACACGTACAGCTGTACACGGTACAATTATGGCACAGTATTTACGTAACAATTGTTCACCTACTGGTCTCATAGTTACGAACACACCTAGACTGTTCCTCAAAGACAAGGAGTTTTTGCGGAACTGGTCATTGATAGCGTGGAGATGCACCAGGGACTGGCTAATTCTCATTATCCAGACTTCCAAACGGATAGCAGACACGCTATTGATTGAGATTCAAGTGATGGAGTCCAAGATCAGGGCCACCCTTTCTGCTAAAGCTTTCCAGAAAAACCTTGATGATAACAACAAGAATAATAGGGAATACAAGGAATACATGTTGTCAGTCAAGATTGAGAAGTTCAGGAAGGATCTTGACAAATTTAAATTTGATAAGATATATCCCTATACAAGTGAATTCTATGTCCCCCCAGATTTCACTTCTAACGGTCGCAAAACAGGCTCATCATATGGCACATCGAGCTCGGACGACAATACGTCTGGCAGTGATACAAGCAATACCAGTCAAAATACACGCGGCAGGGGTCGGGGTAAGAAGAATAATTGGAGAGGAAATCACCAAGCCCAACAACAACAGTGGTGGCCACTGAATCCATGGCAATTCGGCGGAGTCCCACCTTTCTTCCCCCTACAACCCCCAGGCCCTTAACATCAACCAATGGGCCCTGGTGCGCCTAATTTTCCCACCAATTTCCAGCAAGGCTTTCAAGGCAATTTTTCTGGCCAGCCTTTTTTAGGGTATGGCCGAGGAAGGTCCCGAGGCAGGAGGAGAGGGCAACCTCAACCTCAGGTCCATTACAGCCCACCAACTACATCAACCGCAGCGAGGAACCTGAGGAGCACGACTGCCAAGAACAAGGAGCAGATACAGAACAGCGTGGAGCCGGCCTCGTTATCAACCTCAGTCAACTTGTTCTAACTCCGATAGAGGAGAAGGCGTTAAACAAAGGGCTGGGCTTTGTCCCGACACATCGGAATGACCATTTTGAGACTCGCCTTGAACTTGCGAGGTTTCTACGCAAGATTAGATTGCATTTTTTCTTCTCTGACAAAAGTGGATCAACTCAGGAAGAGAGTGATACCAACACCGGACTTAAATGTAAGTCAACCTTTAACCCTCCTACCCACTTGATGCCACCACAGGTTCTTGCCTTTGAACAGGCTATTGAGAAGGAGGTGGGGAGTCTCTTTGGAGAAAACAACAGAGTGTATTGCAATCTACCGAAAGCAGAAGATCTGGCATTGAAATCCCTGGCAGCCGACAGTGAATAAACAATCAAACCTGCGGACAAAGGGGGAGCCATTGTCCTCCTTGATACGTGTGCATACCGAGCTGAGTGCCTGCGACAACTCAATGATAGAAGATCATACCAACCCCTTGAAGGCGATCCAACAAGTGATCTTCAGAAAACCATCCAGATGATGATTGAAGAAGCATCCGCGGAGGGGTGGATAACCCAAGCTGAGGCTGCCTTTCTCTACACCAAGCATCCTGTGATGCCCTATTTTTATACCTTACCTAAGGTACATAAAAGACAGAGGCCACCACCGGGTCGCCCTATCATTTCTGGTATTGGTTCTGTTCTAGAACCCTTATCAACCTTTGTCGACCACTTTTTGCGACCTATGGTTTCAGAGATGCCAACCTATCTGAAGGACACTACCGACGTCTTAAGCCTTCTACCAGAGTTTGAATTTGACACCGCCACAGATCTCCTCGTGTCATTTGATGTTGAGGCTTTGTAAACCTCTATCCCCCAAGACCAAACTATGGAAGTCATCCAGTCATTACTGGAGACCAGGGAACTTGACAGCATTACACCTGTGCAATTCATTATGGCTTGTGCAACCTTAGCCATGCAACGTAATTTCTTCAGATTTGAAGAAACCGTATATTTGCAAGTATCTGGGACGAGCATGGGGAGCGTTTATGCCCCCAGCTTAGCTAATTTGTACATGCATTCTTTCGAACAAGAACACATCCTCACCAACAGCAACCCATACAAGAAACACCTAATAATATGGAAGAGATACATCGACGATGTGCTGGTGGTATGGCGGGGCCCGAGAGATGCTTGTGAAGCTTTTCTTCAGTGGTTGAACAACAGGAATGCTTTTCTGCGGTTCACCATTGAAATAGGAGTCCACAGTTTGGCTTTTCTTGATTTGAAGATCCAGGCAACTGCCAACGGCTTACAGTCCGAGCTCTACAGAAAACCGATGTCAAGAAACTCCCTTCTCTTGTTCGATAGTTATCATCCCAGAGCTCTGATGGAGAATTTACCGTTTGGACAGTTTCTTCGAGTGCAAAGAAACTGTTCCACTACTCAAACTTTCAAACAACATTTCACTGACCTCGGCGAACAACTGATTTCACGCAAATATCCACCCAGACTGGTACGTCGCTCTATGAAACGGGCTAGTAACAATAATTGCCTGGCGCTGCTTGAACCATCACCAGCCAAACCACCATTAGAACGACTCACCTTTGTGCACACATTTGGGACCCTGTCAAACAGAATCCAGAAACAGGTGAAGAGACATTGGCCCATCCTAAACTCAGGAGTTATCTCCATCCAGACCCCCTCTTCTCTTTTAAGAGAGGTCCAAATTTGAGGGATAGGATGGTCCACACGAGACCCCGAGGAGAGCCGTCTAGGGCTGTGGGTTCCCTTTGGGACCTCCCGCCTGTGACTGGACATCATCCATGTGGGTCTTGTCAAGCTTGCCCACAGACCAAGAAAACGACTGAGATTGACATAGGCTCATCGAGACCATGGCAGCAGACCAAATTCACGAATTGCAACAGTGAAAGACTGGTGTATCTAATAACGTGTCCCTGCGAGTTGAGATATGTAGGAATGACCACCCATAAGATCCGAGTGAGGATATCCGAACATAAGAGCACCATCAGGTGCAAGAGACAGGCCACTAAGTTGACTACACATTTCCTAGAGGCACGGCATCCCTCCACTGCTTTTCAATGGACTGTGTTGGAGCAGCCTTTCATTCCAACACACATTACAGATGTGACAAGGTTTATTTTGTTGAAAGAGCAGAAATGGGTCTTGAAGCTTGATACCCATCATAGAGGCCCTAATGATGACATTCCGTGGTCCTCTTTATAAACCTGGCCTGACCATCTATTGAAGGGGTTGTTTTCCTTTTCTTTTGGATAGTTTTCACTGCCCTTAATATAGTCCTGATAAAATCTTAGCCTGGACCATCTTAGTTTGTAGGGGTTATATAGATGAGTCTGTACTGTAGGTCAGGTTACAACTCACTTCCTATGCATATTTGTGTATGATTGGAGGTGGACACCCGAGTGGCAGGTTCATAAACTATCGATGTGGGTATTCCCCTTAGGACAATGTGTGGTCTTGCTATTTATATGGGAACAGACTTCTGCATCTGACACATCAACACACATTATTACTAGGCGGCACTTACACTGTGTCTGTAGTTGGGGCGCAGTACACTCCTCTTGGGACTATGTCATTCATAACGATCAGGCAGGAATACTTAAAACAGACGACGGTCCCCGCACTGTTCATTATTGTATACACTTTCTGTTTCCAACGCATCGTGTCTTTTCTATTTGTCAGTTGTATGACACGAGTGGCCTCTTACACCAATAGAGTACCTCGGACTAAGAAATTGACCGGCCAATCAGCTAACACACCGAGGGGTCACATGATTCTGTAGACGAATCCCGGCACGTCTTTTAAACTAACGCGTCCGGGCACGCCGGCACCTCCCCAGTCGGTTCGGAAGCCGGCGCTGGAGTACCGACGGTTAGGTGAGTGCGAGCCCGCCCGTGGTTCAGGTGGGTTCTCGAGACTACTGTGCTGTTCGCGTCATTTGTAGTCTCTGTGATAGTTGATAGATTTGTAACCTCGATCCGTCGTGTCCTCTCTAATCAGGAGGTAGTACCGGATCTAGCTACTTGACTTTTTTGATCTCAGTCACTCGCTGTTCCCTGAATGGGAGACAGCGAGCACACATCTGACGATAATTGAATGAGAGAGGCGCTTGAGCTTTACATTGAAGGTCATAAGTAAATTCGGGTGAGATGTCCGTTTCACATCTCGCTATCATTGAACAATAGAACGTTTTGAGTTGACATTTGAGGTTTTTGTCTGAGTGTAACGTGCGTGTGGGGCATTAACGTTTTGTGTCGTGTCTACTGGAAAGAGGGGCTTGTTTCCAACAAGTGTTTGTTTACTTGCCCTGATACAGAGCGGTGATTCTCGTCATTCCTGAGCTGCTGCCAGGTGGGGTGAGGTCTTCACTTCTTACAAACCTGGTAAGATCCACTGAATTAATGTTCATGTGAGATAAAGATGTTTTCCCCTGAATGTGAAAACAGGGGTATACCACCATGGGTACTCATAGCACTTATAATATTGGCTAAATTAAGGTTTATGATTTCAACCTAGTAATGTGTGTGTATCAACATGTGCTCAAGGTACTACGGGCATTCATCCCTCTCTTTCTGACTCCCTTCCTTTTTTAGTGACTAACACACGTTTTGTGAGAGCAAGACAACAAGTGACACCTAGGATTTTCAGGTGATCTCTATACTTGTCTTTACCTTTGTGTTTTCACTGTATTCACTGTTTTTAGTTTTTGCAGTAGCAATTCATTTGTTGTTAGGTCCTGAGGAAAGCAAGGATAACTGTATCCATTATTGCTGAAACATGTCGACCTGGTACCACCTCTAGGCAGTCATTTCTTAACCTGCCTTGGCAAATTTTTAAAATTTGGTAGGGCGAGTATCATCCGAATAAAGTTGTTCTGTACTCCCCAATCCAATTTTAATTGCACATTTTCCCCATTTTCTTTTTCTTTTACGTTTAATCTTTTTTGCACTGCACACTATCAGTCACCTGATGACTTACCACTTAACTCCCGAAGGAGGTGTATGACCATACTAAATTCTATTCCAATCGAAGGAACCATTATATCATCTCGGTTATCTTTGCTTATGAGAATAGTATATGTATACATTGATGGTCTACTTAAGGAATCCCAGATGATGAAGGGCGGTTCCGAGTGGTGACTGATGGGTACCTTGGACCATCTGTTAGGGCGTCCGGGCGTTGATATGCTTCTTGGTAACTTGCACGCTTGACTCACTATTTCACTAGACCCTCTGGAACCCTTGTGTTGTTTAGTATAGTTTGGGAATGTTCCCAGAGCTGTGGTCTTTAAATATTCCCATGGGTCCCCAACCTGATCGGTATTTTGTTGTTGTAGTAGAGAGCACCTGCACCCTAACATGGATTAGCCATGAAAAGGTGCCCGAAGACCTAAGGGCCAACAAAAAGAAGGTGGGAAAAATGAGGCAAGGGCGAAAAAAAATAGGGAAAGACCACCCTAGGGCTGACAGGTCTAACACTGGAGGATTCTGAACTCGAATGGGCTGAGTGTGGAAAAGCCTCTATTCTCATTTAAACGAAGCCAAAACCTGAAGGACTTATTAATCCATACGAGACCCAGGGTCAATCGAGGGGATGGAAGGATGACACCTACTCTTCTACCTCCGGTAATTGGACACACACGCTGTGGATCTTGCAGTGTATGTCATTTGACAATTAACACAAAAAGCATTGACATTGGCTTAACGTACCTTTGGGAACAGAGAACCCACACAAATTGTAATTCAGAGTGGGTCATCTACCTGATTACATGTCCATGCATGAGGCAATATGTTGGGATGACCAGCCGAAAAGTTAAAACTCGGATAATGGAGCACCGGAGCACCATCAGATGTGGGAGATCTAATACTGCCCTCTTCCTTGAAATGGGACATACTACGGAAGACCTGAGATGGTCCATTATTGAAAAACTACAGTATAACATGGCTGTTGGGTATAAAAACAGAGCCCTAATATTGCGGGAACAGAAGTGGGTATAACGTCTTAAAAGCCACACAGTAGGATTGAATGACAATATTCCCTGGCATGCTCTTATGAGGTGATTTTCCACCCGTACACCGAATCTGTTGATGTTTGAATATGATTACCTCTCTCTCAACCATTCCTTTTTGGTGCTATGCCTTAATGATAACTGTAGTAAGAAATCACACTCTCCCTCCCTCTTTTGGTTAACCCCTTCAGCGCTAATGACAAGGGTAACTCGTCATGGACTTTCCATTGATTTCAATGGAAAGTCAATGGGAAGAAGAGGGAGTACCTTAGCAGCCAAGTGGTTAAGAAGAATGATGAACGGTGGGGTGTTTCTGTCTGCCCGCCCCTGTGTCAATACATATGATTTCGTTCATAAGGGGCATCATCTTGCTGTCCCCTTTTTGACCGAGTATTTCTAGCACCTCGCAGTGTTTTGTTATACTTTTCCATGATTATGGTTAAGGGATCTGGTTCCCCAGTGGGCAGACGTTTAATCAAGAGGTCTGCACTATGCTTTGGCACATTTTCGCTCGGGCATTAGTATTTACCTCGTTACCTTGACAACACTTGAGCCCGCACTGCAGCGTTTCCATTGACGATAGTCAAGGGCGAGACTATTATGACGTGTGGTGCTGCCATCCCCATGACGCATACGCACCCTCACGTGATCTGCGGACGTATGCGGAAGGAGGAAGAAGGAGATTTAACGCTGAGCGTGGCGGGCTTATGTTATACTACACGGCGGGACTGTGGCGAGCCAACTGGGCGTGAACCACCTGTGGGACAGTAAACAGATTCTATAGATTACACAGACTTCCTGGTTGTTTTTGTGGGGCTGACATGCTTGTCGTTTCCTGATTATCGCCTGACTATATTGTTGAATGTTTTTTGTGGACAAGAGGCCCCAAGCGCTGTGAAGGCTGCTGCTGCATGTACTACCGATACACGTAGCAAGGACTCAGAGAAAACAGTGAAAGCGGCTGTTCGAGGTAAAGAAAGTTCGGAATTAAATGTTGTAAAACATGCAAAGGGGATTCCGGAATTATTCTCATCTATGAAGAATAAGGAAAAACAGGGTGTACTAATCTCTGATAAACCTGTGGAGAGTGCTGCTGAAATGACTTTGTCATTGAATGGGGGGACTGATGCTAGGCAGACAAATGAGAGTGGAGAATTGGCAGGAGATGGAGCCCAGGGAGCCGAGACAGTGAGTGGTTTGGAGAGTGGCTTGGAGAATGTGAATGACTCTGTTACTGCTCAGAGTAACAGAGTCAGAAGTAATAAATGATATAACTCTACATGAGAGTGAACTAGAACTGTTGCCAGACCCTGAGCTAATTATCAACCCGGTTACCCAGGCTATTCGGACTTCGCCTAACATGGGGAGCCCCTTGACTGAGGGGGCCTACAAGGGGGGACCTCACACGATCTACTGGCCCCTAATCTTACTGAATCTGACTCTGCTGATTTCTTTTCTCTTTCGGAGCAATCTATGTCTTCCTCCGAAGACCTTGCACAGCAATATGCTACCTACATGAGTATGGAGGACGGCAGCATTCATAGTAGTTTTGACTTGGAAGGCTTCGGCCTTCCTACTGTTCGTAGGCTCCAATTAAATCAGACTGGAGATACAAAAATAGGAGAAACAGAAAAGGAAGCAGTCATCATAGCAGCCCCATCTGGGGCGGAGGAGCCAACAGAAGAGATATAATTAGGGCTGATTTATAAGACTATGATGCAGCATAGGCACGAAACTTGTGAAGATAGTCTGAGAGTGCAGAATTCATGCAAGAAGCTCTAGAATTCAGTCAGGCACCTCGTCAAGTCACACTCAGAGTTTGTTGAGAGAGCTAATGAAGCCGAGGCACGCATATCTACCCTTGAGGATGAACTTGTCCAACAAAAGAAAGTAATGGAACTATAACTTGCTCACAAGGAGGATATTAACTGGAAACTGATTGACCTAGAAAATCGGTCACGTAGAAATAACTTAAGGTTTTTGCAGATTCCGGAGGGCAAGGAGGGGTCAGATCCTAGAGGATTTATAATTGAATTGTTAAAAAAAGCCTTTTGAGAAACTACTAGGTGGGACTGGGACAGGGAGGTGGAGCGGGCACACCTGTTTCCATTTAACATCAGAGCTAATCAACGGGACCAGAAACCTAGAGCTATATTAGTAGCATTTAATAGCGTCTTGGCCCGTGAGGAAATCTTTATGAAAGCACGTCCAGATAAAAAGAGAAGTGGGCTTGGATGTGATTTTTTTGTCCGCCCCGATCTTTGTAAGCAGTCAGTTGATTCACGATGGCAGCTCCGACGAATTATACCAGACTTCCAAGCTAAGGGTGCACAGGCGTTCTTGCTGTTTCCAGATAAAATGAAAGTTATTTTTAAGGAGCGCACCCATTACTTTATGACTGCTTTAGCCGCTAAAGAATGTTTGGGTAAAATGTAACTAATATAGCTTCTTAAATCTGTAGGTCATTTGTTTATGTTCAGGTACTCTCTTGCCTGTGCTCTGCTTCTCCTTGAGTAGCAGTGGATACTTTTTTTTGTTTTTTTAATTTTTGAAGTAAAATGCCCCGTGGGGAAAAGCAGGAGGTTGGGGGTAGGCTCACATCTAAAGGACCATAAGTCCTAAAGCCTCTATTCAGGGTTGGGGGGTGCTAGCTGGGCAGGGGGAGGGGTGCACGGGGGTTAGGTACAGGAAGGGTAGGGGTTTGGGGGGAAGCACGAGGGGGGGTGGGAAAAAGGGGAAAAAATGTTCACAGCAAATTGCGCAAAAACTGTTTATTAACTGTTATCAACAGATCGAACTGGGACCCACTTGAACCCTTTTCTGAATTTAGTAAAAAGATGATATCAGAAGAAGTTTCTGTATTTCTATGTCTGCTTTTTTCATTGTTGGTTATAAGTAAAAAATTGCAACAAAAGGGTTAAGGATTTGTTCCCTAATGTTTCTGGTTTGAATAATGTTACAAAGAGACAGAAGGTTGCAGCGGAGCTTAGATATATATCACCACATTTATTTTGTGTACAGGAAACTCATATCCCATGGTCGAAACGGGAGGTGTTAAAGGAACTTGGATTTTCGCTAGCGGTTGCAACAGGGCAATCTAGTATGATAAGGGGAGTGGCCAATCTTACTAAAGGAAATCATGTTAAAACTGGGCGCAAATTAATGGATAAAGTTTGATGGGCAATAGTAGAATGCAGCTTTGAGGGGAAAACGCTGATGCTATGTACGGTCTATGGAGCTAATTTAGACGATCCTGAACCTCTAATTGAGGTAAATTTGGAATTGGCAACTTGGCCCCAGCCGGTGGTAGTTTGTGGAGATATAAATATCAACCTGACTAATAGTGCATTACAGGAAGGGGTGGCTACATACAGGGGACGCAAGCCAAAAGTATATAAAGCTTTGCATAATTTGGTTCAGGATCATGGGCTGGTGGATGTGTGGGGTAATTTGAGGGCACAAGACAGTGGGTATATGTTGGACAGGCCACGTGGTCGGGCTGTCCCCCCTCCCCACAACGGGGCCCGGACCCTGGCTCTCCCGGAATCCCCAGCCAGAGCCCCCGGCGACCCTCGAAGTAATCCGCAATCCATCCACAACAAGACTCCAGCTCCGGAACCGGCTGGCCCTGGTCACCATCCACACCATGACCCCGGCCCAGCCGCCATCTTTGGGTACTACAGCACGAGGCCGCGTGGCCTCAACTCGACCCTAACCCTGGGCCTGGGCCGGCCCCGACATCGAGGCACCAACATCCCCCCAGGAGGTAGAACAACCACTTGGCGGGTCAATGGGAGAAGGAATCGTCAACGGCTCTCCTCCGCCAGGTGTCGATCACCCCCGGCCGCCCTGGGCGCTGGCTCCACCCCCCTGCTGGGTGTCTGGACTCCCTCATCCCGGACCTCCCGGCCCCCCAGGCGCGAGGGTCCGGACATCAAAGGGGACCAGACCTATAACTGGGGCAGTGCCAGACCAGGAAGGCAGTTGTATCCTGGAGTCGAGAGGCCCCGAGAGAACTCATCCTTGACAGACGGCTGGCGCTGCCGTAGCTCTGCCTCGTGAAACCATCGTCTTGGCCTGCTGGCGCTGCCGCGGCCCTCTGCCTCGTGAAACCATCGTCTTGGCCTGCTGGCGCTGCCGCGGCCCTCTGCCTCGTGAAACCCTCGTCGTGGCCTGCTGGCGCTGCCGCGGCCCCACCTTGCCGACCCTTCAGCTCGAGGATTGTGAGCTCCCCTCCTACCACCTCCTGTGCCGACCCGGCACCAAGACTGTTCCGCTACCCCCTTTCCCTACAGAGACTAAAACCGAGAGGACCCTCGAGTCCGATATCTCCTGTATCATTGATAACCTTGCCGCACGAACCCTATATAAAGTGTTGAACTCATCCTTGTGTGGTGTCTATCTGTTGGGAGGGACGGGCCCTGTCTGTACGATCGCCGGAGACGGTCCTCATCGGAGACCTCTCCCTCAGTATTCGGCCGACCCTCTGGGTCCCCGTCTAACATTGGTGGCCAGCGGCACGATCCGAACCGACGCATAATCGTACAGAGGGTCACTCGCCCCACAACACACGACCACCATGACAACAGAGAGCGGAACAACGGAAAAATTCCAGATGGAAAAATTGGAAGACTACAACCACAGGGAACTGAAGCAATATTGCATAGAACTTGGCCTTCCAACCACAGGTCTGAGCACAAAAGAGGACTTCAAACGAGCCCTAGAGTCTTGGGCAGAGACGGGTACAGCCGTACCCCGAACACGAAACACCGAAACGAGCCCCGCGCCAATAGAAGAAAGAAGAGCGGGTCTCTCCCCAGTAGAGATCCAAGAACGAGAAAAAAGCAGACTCCATGAATTGGAACTGGCACGACTTCGCTTGGATGGAGAACTCAAATTGGCGGAACAAAAAATAACGCTAGAACACTTACGGCTCCGAGAGGAGTGAGAAGAGAAGCAAAAACAGAGAGAACTAGAGGAAAAGAAGCTAGCCTACGAACATGAGCGCAACCTCAAGGAACTGGAAATTCAGAAACAGAATAAAGAGCTCGGGGTCCCCGAACGCCCGACCCTGCCTGCCTCTACCGAGCCCAAGGTTCACATCCCCAAAGATGTCATCAGGGAGTACTACAAGAACGATGATATTCAGCAGTGGTTTAAAGCCTATGAGGTAGCCATGACCTCCCACCGGATTCCCCGGAGCGACTGGGGAGCCGGGTTATGGGGGAGCTTTGTCAACGAAGGACGAGGCGCCCTGCTGCAACTCCCGGACCATCTGATGACATCCTACGACCACATGAAGGCCGCCCTCCTCACTCGATACGGACTCACCCCCGAGATGTACCGCCAGCAGTTCCGCGACTGCAAACGGATCCCGGGTACGACTTGGGTGGAGTACGTGAACTTCTTTAGCCGAGCCTTCGAGGGGTGGATCAAGGGCAGCAAAGTGACCACCTACGAACAACTTTTCGACCTCATCGTATGGGAACACCTTTCTAACAACTGCTTCGTGGAACTCCGGCAACACCTCTTGGACAGTAAACTAACGGAACCTCGACAACTCGCCGCCGAAGCCGACCGATGGGAAAGCACACGAGTTGGCCGGAACGGGCCCAGCGAATCGCACAGACCTTACCAAGGGCCCCATCGCCCCCGGGGAGGAGGAGGAGGCCAGGGTCGGGGGAGAGACCCCGGCCCCATGACTCCCGCAAGCAACCCCCTCAGCCCCGGCCGGCAGGGGGAGCCCGCCCATCCGGCCCGGCTTCCGGGCCAACATTATGTGCCACCGATGCCAACGATCCGGCCACTATGCCAATGATCCCAACTGCCCAAAGAACCAGAACGCTACCCCCCGCCAGGTCGCAGCGGCCGCCCTAGGGGAAGAACCAGTCCCGGAAGACCAAGAAGAGTACGAGACCGACCAGCCTGAGTGGGCACCGGCCGCCATGTCCCTGATCTGCTTGGGGTAGAGAGATATGATTCTGCGGGCCCCCCTTCCCGCCAACACGCAGAAGTACAGCCAGTGGGTCAACATTAATGGCCGCCGGGCAGAAGCTCTCCGCGACACCGGGGCCAGTGTAACCGCGGTCCGATGCCACCTGGTTACTCCAGACCAAATCTTACCGAACATTCTTTGCCCTGTCCGATCAGCAGACAACTCAGAAAGTCTGTGTCGCATGGCCTGTGTCCCCTTCGAATGGGGAGGAGTATCCGGGATGCTAAAAGTGACTGTCCGTGATGATGCCCCCGTGGATTGCCTCCTAGGAAACGACCTCAAAAGTTCTCCCTGGGCAGCCGTCGAACGGAGAGAACACCTGGGGATGCTGGGCCTTCCCGAATGGGTCTGCGTCACGACCCGGTCCATGACCGCCCGCGCGGTCCCCAGTCCAGAAGAGCCCGAGTGGCCGGAACCTCCTCCCGCGCTCACCCAAGAGGAGGCCGCCCCAGAAGCCAGTCCCTCGACCCAAACAGAAGAAGGACCCGACCAGCTTCGGGACGTCCCTGACCTGGCACAGTGGCGTCAGGAGGGGGGTCCCACCCAGGAACAATTCCGGGATGAGCAGAGAACATGTCCGTCCCTCGAGGGACTCCGGCAGCAAGCCCTTGCCCAGAGCACAGGGGATACCTCGGGGGCCCACTGGGTTTACTGGGACCAGGACCTGCTCTACAGCGAGCAGAGAATTGCAGAACTAGGAGCCAGTCGGGTGCTGGTGGTGCCCCTTCGCTTCAGAGATTTTCTCCTGAACTTAGCCCACGATGTCCCCCTTGCCGGACACCTGGGGCAAGACAAAACCTACGACCGCCTGGTGACCCACTTTTACTGGCCCCAAATGCGAAAGGACGTCAACAACCACTGCAGGGCCTGCCCCACCTGCCAGGCCAGCGGAAAAAGTGGCCGAAAGATCAAAGCACCCCTACAACCCTTTCCTGTCGTCACCACCCCGTTCGAATGAGTGGGAATAGACATTGTGGGGCCCCTGGACCCCCGAACCGCCCAAGGACACCGGTTCATCCTGGTCCTAGTGGACCACGCCACCCGCTATCCCGAGGCCATCCCTCTTCGAACTGTGACGGCCCCCGTGGTAGGCCGAGCCCTGATGGGGATCTTCTCCCGGGTGGGGTTTCCCCGAGAGGTCGTCAGCGACAGGGGCACGAACTTTATCTCCAAATATATGAAGTCTCTCTGGCAACAATGCGGGGTCACCTACAAATTCACGACCCCCTATCACCCGCAAGGAAATGGACTGGTCGAGAGGTTCAACCGCACCCTCAAAGGGATGATCATGGGCCTAGAAGAACCCCTCCGTCGCCAGTGGGACGTGCTACTCCCGTGCCTTCTGTTTGCCTATCGGGAAGTCCCTCAGAAATCCCTCGGCTTCAGCCCATTTGAACTCCTGTACGGACACCCCGTCCGGGGCCCCCTTAGCCTAGTCAAGGAAGGTTGGGAGCAGCCCCCCCAGAAAACTCCCCCGGACATCTACAAGTACCTCCTGGCCCTTCGCAACCAGACCCGGCGATTCCGAGAGACCGCAAAAGCCAACCTAGAAGCCAGTCAGGAGGACATGAAGAGATGGTACGATCAGCACGCTTCCTCCATTGAGTTCGAGCCGGGACAACAGGTCTGGGTGATGTCCCCGTTTGAACCCTGTGCGCTACAAGACAAATGGTCCGGGCCCTTCAAGGTGATCGAACGCAAGGGGCCCGTCACCTATTTAATCGACATGGAAACCGCCCGGAACCCTCTACGGGTCCTCCACGCCAACAGACTCAAACCCCATTTTGTGCGATCGGAACTCAGCCCCCTGATGGCTACAGATAATGGGACGGAAGAAGACTCCGAGCCCCTTCCGGACCTACTGAGGACCCTCGAGCGAGATGGCTCAGTGGAAGGGGTCCAACTCTCCGAGGCATTGTCCCCGGAGCAACCCCAAGACTGTCAAACCCTCCTGAGGCGGTTCGCCTCCCTATTCTCCCTCACACCCGGGGTCACCCCCTGGTGCCTTCACGATGTGGACACCGGGGGCAGCCCTCCTTGTAAAAAGTTCAATCGGGTCGGGGACAATCGATATTTGCCCGGCGGTATTGCCTCTGTGACCCTCTAGTTATTTAAATCAATGAAGAGGCAGGCGCTGGAGACTGGAAAGCAGGAAACAAGGGTTTTTTTATTCTCTCCGGAGGAGAACACAACGAAACGGACAGAAGGTATCGTTCTGAGGTGCTCTAACTGTATTCCTGAGGCCTGGCCTCTTATACACACATTTATGACTTTATTGTAGATTACACATACATGTTAAAGCTTTGATGTACGGAAAAGACATTCTCGGAACTCCCCTTGGGGCCCGTTCCCATACACATTTACAGTTGAAGTCCCCACCCTAGTCACAACAGGTGATGAGCATCGCGCAGCTGGATAATCCGCCGATTCACGGAATGTGGGGGGTGTGATCGGGTCTCATGGGGTGGGGGCTTTGATCAACCCGGGGATTCTTTGATGGGGGAAGCTTTCTATTGTACGGGGAGGGGCAAGGATGGTATCGGCAGAGCTGGGTGTCGGCTTGGGAACGGGGAGGACAAAACGGGCACACGGGGAAAAAGGGGGTTTGCATCTAAGGGCCGGAGATCATGAAAGGAAAGCAGGGAGGTGTCGCGCTGGGAACAGGATGAGGGCCTGGGGCAGAGCAGCGCCGAAGAGGGGTTTATGACTCAAGGCAGGTGCAAGCAGGGGGTGGTCAGCGTGCAGGCTTAGCGAAGGCAAAGGGCTATGTCAGGGGCCAGCGGCATGCAAAAGGGTTTGTTCTGATCGGGGCATCTTAAAATGGCGGGCGCGCACGACAAAAGTGTGGCATCAGGGGAAGAGGCAAGATGGCGCAGATAATGTTCACCAAAACGTACTAATTTTCAACAGTCCTCCCTTTAACATATTCAAGACATCTTGCTGGTTCTTTTTCTACTCGGGTCTATTGTGGTGGGCATGAGAAGGAAAACGGTAGGAACCCTAGATGAAAAAATTGTAAACAATACATTTTGAGATTTCTAGTTTTTAGGAGGTGGGCCTATTTGATAAACTTTGATAAACTTGTTCAGCAGGAAAGTCATAGGAATGTAATACAAAAAACGGTTCTGTGGTGAGCAGCAAGTACATATCATAACGTGAACTGGCAGGTTATTACATATTTCAGATTCGGATTGGAGCAGGATCAATACAATGGCGGCTGGGAGAGGAATGAGGCATAGCAAAAACGGTGCTCGTGGATGTCAAATGTTCGAAGTTTTATGAGTTCTCATTGTTCTTTGTGGTCTTTCGTTGGCGCTGTTGAGCACCGGCGGTGGAGCTACGAGTCCAGCTCTGTTCTAAGTTCTGCGTTGCAGGGCACGACCCTTTCCTCGCGTTTCTGGTCGGTAAGGTCCTTTTCGCCCTGTGTCCTTTGAGGTGATTGTCAGAAAGTTCCGATGGAAGAAGAGCGTTCAAAACAGTCCATAGGGTAGGTCAGAGGAAAAAGGGGGATGGAGCAAGGCCAAATTGGGAACAAACTAGGGGAACGAGAGACTTCAAATAGGCGGGCGTGTGACGGAATTCAGAGAGCGGGGACTTGTCGACAGGCACTGGACGTCGAGCAGGGGCATCAGGTCGACCCTTTCTTTTCATGCTGTCGAAAACAGTGCCTCGTCCTGCAGCTCTTTTCTGTCGTGGTCTCGCCTTGGCTAATGTCGCAGGTGTTCCTTAGTCTGCAGTCAGGCCTCGTGCTCCCACATCCGGTCCTTCTCTCCTCCAACAGCAGTACCCTTAAACAAGTTTGAAAAGACAGTCTTTAGAAAATTTGCAGATGGAGACAATCAAAAAAGTCTATTTCTCTCCCAGCTCCAGGCAAAGAATGAAAATGCTCGTTCTCACAACTGGCATATGAAATGACCGGTGACGGGCCTGTTGGATTTACTTATGACTTTCCTTCATAATTAGTTCACGACAGTTCATCTGATGGTGACCCACCTTCGTGAGACGAACCTGGCGAAGATATGCTGTTCTCTAGAGTTTTACATTTACAAAGGGTACTGTGAGTCATCAACATGGTACTACACAGGTATTTTGCTGAGAGGCGAACATGGCTAAAACATCTCCTTTCTATAGATGCATCCTGCTTTTAAACTACTACGGGGTTCATTTCGGTGATTTCTTTACCTTGGGCTAATCTGTTAACCTTGTAAAACATCATTCTGGATCCTACGTAACCTTTTACAGCCCGATTACTTAATCAGGAAGGACAGGGGTTTTATGGGAAACAACCAGGGACATATACAGGGGAGGTAACGGGGGTGATCATTTTTTTTTTTTTTTTTTTGGCTTGGGTATTGCGACAATTCGGGGAGGGGAGGGTCGCGTATTCTGAGGTCCTTGTTTTATACCATAGGAGCCGTTGACATGTAGTTCCCTTATTTCGGGTCAGATTAGGGAACCTCTGTCGTCTTACCTGTCCTTTCCCTTACAGCCCAACCTGGGTTCATTGACTTCTAGCGGAAAAAGAGAGGTAATGACGCGGCCTCAGGGTGATTGTATTAAAGACAAGTGTTTGTGCAAATACTGACGGTATTTGAAGCCAATTAGGTGGTGTGCTAGGGGTGGCAATCTGCCAATTTCGGGGCTAACCACTCGGAAGAGTGGGAGTGCAGAAATAGAGAGAGAGAGAGAGAGAGAGAGAGAGAGAGAGAGAGAGAGAGAGAGAGAGAGAGAGAGAGAGAGAGAGAGAGAGAGAGAGAGAGTGCAACGGCAGGCTAAATAGTACACGTGCAACAGAGAGGGTGGCAGTGTATTCAAGAAAGGCTATTTAGTGCATTACACAGTAAAGGGCATTCACGGGTCTGCGTTAGGATCTTGTAATCATGCAGTTTGAGCATTAGACAGGGTAGAGGGGACATGCTTTGAGAAAAAAGGAAAGAAGAAAGGAGGTACCATTTTGTCGCACTTTCTCGCATTCTCGGTCCTTTGACCAGTTGGGTCAACGCCTCAGTCACACACACACACATTCCCTCACAGTTTCGCATCATACGTGACATGGGTTCATTCGTCCGGTCTGGTTTAAGGGTGATCACTTTTTATCAGGTTGTGCTAATTTTTCGGGTTTGTTCGATACGTGAGTAGTTTGCAGGCGTGCTTAGACACCACCCTGCGGCGCTAGTCCGTTTCGTGTATTTAGACATGGCAAGGTCTCAGATCTTCGCCACACCTTGGCTGTAATCTCTGATGTAACCTGCAGAGGGAGGAAAAAAGGGGGGGGTGGGGGAGACAGCATTCGCGCGCATTCAAATACATGGATTCATAAGTCCTTTACTTACCTCTTACTCGTCTTTCCTCCTTGGGGCAGGGTCCCCGGGGATATGGTTTCTGGAGCCGAGGGGGGGTAGTGTGTCCATATAGGTCGTGTGTGGGGAAACGTAAAAAGGAAACCAGAGGTGCCTAGTGCGAGGTATCTAGTCAGAGGATGTAATTTACTATCGGGATCCTTAAACCTCTTTCAACGCTGTGGCGTTCTAAGGTTCTTCGGTTCTTGGGTCAGCTCCGTTCCCTGATACTCTGGAACGTTGTACTTTATAATATTTACATTATTTTATTTCACCCTCCTTTTACATTCCCTCATTTACGCCGTTCGTTTTACCCATCCTTGGAAGTCAAGGTCTTCTTCTACGCGAGAGTTCATGGGTCAGTCGCGTACTTTGAAGGCGGAGTGTCGTGTTGTCGATCCGGTCCGTCCTCCAGGGCTGGGCAACCATCTTCTTTTAACCTTAAAGAGAGAGCAGAGCAGGGTGCACAGAAAAGAACTTTCCCACCGATCCCACATTCTTAAAATAAAGCATGCAATATCCGTCCATAGTTTCAAAAAACTTTATTTTTCAAAATCATTTCAGCATGTGGATTATGAGGGTGCGGTCGTATTTGGCCGGTCGTGGCAATGGCTAAAGTGCGTACAGTGAGGGGTGTCGTTTGCAGCAATAAAAACATCGGAAAGTTTTACTCATTCATTTGTAAGAAACTAAAACATCTATTAATTGGCTGGGGGTTCGGGGGCATTTATTTTCATAATTTAGAAGCATAATCATAATAGCTGTAATCAGATTTCCTATATGCATACCGTACGTGTGCGTCGTAAATGAGGTTTACATCAGTTATAAAAATATAATACATTGTACGTTTGTAATCAACATTTGTAATGGGGATTCTTTCATACTGTTCGTCGAGTGAGTTCTCCTTGTCTTTTCTAGCCAAGTGTACAAAGGATCATATAAAATCTCAGAACATCAAGTTTATATTAGTGCGAAGGAACACCACGAGGTGTTCGTAAGTTCCGATTGATACCAGCGCCATTTTGGGCGGGGCCGGCACAGTCCGGAAGCAGCATCAGGGGGAAATGTTTCCATTACTGGCAGTTTGGACCAGAGTCCTTTTCGGCAGTTCTAGAATTCACGCTAACAGAAGGTGTGGCAATGTCATGTTTGTTTCGTTGGCGATCAAGGCAGCCGTCCCTTACCGGAAACCTGCAAAGGCCGAAGGTTCCGCCGGGGACCTTTGTATGATCTTCAAGGCTGCGGAGATGCTGTCGGAGATGGGGGCTCGTGCTCCAGGGGGCAAATGTTCGAGTTATATTGCTGGTCAAAGTTACTCTAGTGGCCGGGGCCCGCCTTCCAGCGGACCCGGACGCCATTTTGAGGCCCTACAGGGGCCACTCTCGTCGAGTTTGCAAGAGTGGAAGAGACCCTTCGGAGTGAAAGGAAGAGGTCCCTGTTTTGTGAGAGCGGGACGTTCAGCTGGGGTGCAGCTGTGATGCCCCCACCTGGGGGGGCGAGGGAGACTCGTTCACATCGTCTCCTTCTCCCGGTGCACTCCATGCCGCTCCTTTTCATCGCCCCGCATGAAGGTCTCTCTACATCCGGTGTTCCCCAAGTGCCACCATTGTACGTTCGGTGCTGCGCAAGTACTGGGGTGCCACCATTGTACGTTCGGTGCTGCGCAAGTACTGGGGTGCCACCATTGTACGTTCGGTGCTGTGGAAGTATTGGCACCATCGCCTGACTGGGGGTGTTCGGCGTCGGGCCGGGGGCTGGGAAACCTCCTATCGGTGGAGGTGGGAGAGGCTCGTCCGCGTCGCCTCTCCCTCCCAGCCCAACTTGGACAAATTGTTGTGGAGGTACGTGCAGGACATCCCGCCGTCCAGGACTGCTGCGGCTGTGACGGAAGAGAAAAGGAAGAGGTGCCTCGTTCTCCTCTGGACACGTGGCGGGACTACCTTAGTCTTTCCAGGCCCGTTGCGGCCGGCCAAGGAGACATGTGGCGGGACTACCTGCAAATGCCCAGGCTGCGGGCTCCTGCCTCTCCTCCGGCTCCCCCATACGTTAAGATTTCCTGACCAAGAGTTGGCGGCCGGGCTCGCCTTATATGGGTTGCCGTTGGTTGGGCGTAGCCGTAACCCTGCCCTACTTTGGAAGGTTCCAGAATGGGGGGGGGGGCGAATGTTCTGTTTGACTTTCATTTTCTACAGTTTATCGTTATTATTCCTTGTTTGTTGTGTTAAATTAAAAGTTCAAGTTCATTAATGGTCTACGGATTTTGTTTTACCATTTCTTTCTTTCCAGGTTGCTTTTATGCTAAGTTTCTGCTAACAGAGGTCGAGTAACACGGAAACACGTGTAGAGGGATGACGCAGATTTGTACATTACATACACACAAACTCAGACGGGGGACAGTACAAGTACGACATACAAAGACCCAAGACAAATATAAAAACAGTTATTGGTCATAATTATCTCTTTCCGTCTGTGAATTTTAAACGAGGCTGGGTTCCCGTCTTGACATTGCCCGACCTAGGAGAACTTGAGCATGCCGCTGAGATTTTCCTGGCGAAATCTGTGCCATCGGGCATAATCAAACGTGGTAGTTCTGTCTGGTCTGTCTATGTAAGTCGGGTTCTTCTTTGTCTCGCGCCTTTTCTCGTACTGTCGGTCTGTCGTTCTTGTCGGCCCTTTGCCTTTACTCACGCTCAGTAGAGTCGGGCATTGGGCTTTCCAGTGTCCGACATACCTACAAAAAGCGCATTGGTCTGACCCTAAGTCTGGTCGTCCTTTGCATAGTGTCGGGGGATAAGTTGTGGGTAGCGGTGTCCTGGGGTTGTCCTGTCGGTATATTTCTCTACTTGGTTTGTCCTCGTCTTTTCTCTGTCGTTTCGTAGCCTCTCTGCGCCACATACCGAGACTGTCGAGCATAATTGGCGTTGTCTTGTTATTTCGAAGGGCTATTTCTAACGTTTCTATTTTATCAAGGTCAAAGGATCCTGCCAGTGGCCACTGTTTGTCTTGACTCTCTTCGGTATACCTGTGCCATAATTTATTATAAGCTATGGTGACTAACCCATAGTTTATGAACATGTCCTTATTAGGGGTGCCTTCTAGTGGAGCTATATGGTCCACCTCTAACACCCGGTCCGGGCTAAACAGGCTATTTATCAGTGGGGAGAAGACAGACATGACGGCTCGTAACGAGGGACTAAAAAAGTCAGCACTGCCTATCTTATCACTAGGTGCAAAGACTAGACAGAATATTTCTATTCTACGTTGTTTGCAGGCAGTGAATACCTCATGGACCAAAAAACCAAAAGACCAATAAATAACAATGGGGAGAATGAGTAGGTCCGCAAAGATCTGCGTTACCTACCCTTTTCACTATCTGCAAAAAGGGTGGTCACTTCCCTGTTTGCAGACAGGGAATCTCCAGGAAACAATATTTTGCGAACAACAGTTCAGTTTCAAGCAATTATTAAGTGGGGGAGAAAGAAAACAAGCACGGCTGCTACCCTACCTATCCTCCACTGCTTGCAAAGAGAGAGAGCCTGTTGTTTCTCCGTTTGCAGACAGTGAATCTCCAAAATAAAAAAAATAAAAATAAAACGAGCAATACTAGTATTTTTGAACAATCAAGCAATCAAACAAATTTTTTCGCAACTTGTCGTGGCAACACGACCTTACCCGGACCATGTGGACAGTTTCTTGTCTTCCGAATCCAGCGCCCGATCGTCCTCTTTTTCTCGTATTTCTCACGGCACTCCTGATGGTTCCCAGTCAGGACCGTAGATCACTCGAGAGAGGTCTGTTCGGAACTAGTGAAGTTCGGATGATCGGCTGCCAGACGAGGGTCTATTGGGCAAGAGCTCTCCCGATCGTTGCAGTCGTTCACTCTGTCGTCGGGACCTCTCCCACTGGATCCACGAGTCGCTGATGGGCCCCACGCTTGGGACGCCAATTGTAAAAAGTTCAATCGGGTCGGGGACAATCGATATTTGCCCGGCGGTATTGCCTCTGTGACCCTCTAGTTATTTAAATCAATGAAGAGGCAGGCGCTGGAGACTGGAAAGCAGGAAACAAGGGTTTTTTTATTCTCTCCGGAGGAGAACACAACGAAACGGACAGAAGGTATCGTTCTGAGGTGCTCTAACTGTATTCCTGAGGCCTGGCCTCTTATACACACATTTATGACTTTATTGTAGATTACACATACATGTTAAAGCTTTGATGTACGGAACAGACATTCTCGGAACTCCCCTTGGGGCCCGTTCCCATACACATTTACAGTTGAAGTCCCCACCCTAGTCACAACAGGTGATGAGCATCGCGCAGCTGGATAATCCGCCGATTCACGGAATGTGGGGGGTGTGATCGGGTCTCATGGGGTGGGGGCTTTGATCAACCCGGGGATTCTTTGATGGGGGAAGCTTTCTATTGTACGGGGAGGGGCAAGGATGGTATCGGCAGAGCTGGGTGTCGGCTTGGGAACGGGGAGGACAAAACGGGCACACGGGGAAAAAGGGGGTTTGCATCTAAGGGCCGGAGATCACGAAAGGAAAGCAGGGAGGTGTCGCGCTGGGAACAGGATGAGGGCCTGGGGCAGAGCAGCGCCGAAGAGGGGTTTATGACTCAAGGCAGGTGCAAGCAGGGGGTGGTCAGCGTGCAGGCTTAGCGAAGGCAAAGGGCTATGTCAGGGGCCAGCGGCATGCAAAAGGGTTTGTTCTGATCGGGGCATCTTAAAATGGCGGGCGCGCACGACAAAAGTGTGGCATCAGGGGAAGAGGCAAGATGGCGCAGATAATGTTCACCAAAACGTACTAATTTTCAACATCCTATTCGACACCGGGCGTACCGCGTACCAGACCGGGTGCGCGCCTCCATCCAGACCGAGGTATCCAAGATGCTGGCCCTAGGAGTGATCGAACCTTCTGACAGCCCCTGGGCCAGCCCCGTCGTCCTGGTCCCCAAGGCGGCCGCCCCGGGCGTTGCCCCTGAGCTCTGGTTTTGCGTGGACTATCGGGGGCTGAATGCCGTTACCAGGACCGACGCTCACCCCATCCCCCGGGCAGATGAGCTAATTGACCGGATGGGGGCCGCCCGCTACCTGAGCATCTTCAACCTAACAGCGGGCTACTGGCAGATCGGCCTCACCCCTAGGGCCCAAGAACGATCCGCCTTCTCTACCCCGGACGGTCACTACCACTTTAAAGTGATGCCCTTCGGCATGAAAAACGCTCCGGCAACGTTTCAACGGCTTGTGAACCAGGTGCTGGCGGGCCTCGAAGAATTCAGCGCCGCCTACCTGGACGACATTGCTGTGTACAGCCACCATTGGACCGACCACCTCCGTCACCTGCGGGAAGTTCTACACGCGCTCCAGCAGGCCGGGCTCACCATCAAAGCCAGCAAATGCCAGGTTGGCCAAGGGTCCGTGACATACCTGGGACACCAAGTGGGAAGCGTGCTGGTGGCCCCCCTCCAGCTCAAGATTGCTGCCATCCAGGCCTGGCAACCCCCTACGACCCAAACGGAGGTCCGGGCCTTCCTGGGGCTCACCGGATACTACCGGCGGTTCGTGAAGGACTATGGCAGCATCGTGGGGCCCCTCACAGAGCTCACCTCCAAGAAGAGCCCCAAAACAGTCAACTGGACCCCGGACTGCCAATCAGCCTTCGAGAGATTGAAGACCGCCATGTGCACGGCCCCCGTGCTCCAGGCTCCCGACTACAGCCGGGAATTCATTGTACAGACGGATGCCTCCGATCATGGCGTGGGGGCCGTCCTCTCCCAACTCAACACCGAGGGGGTCGATCAACCAGTGGCCTTCATCAGCCGGCGGCTACTGGCCAGAGAACAGCGATGGAGCACCATCGAGAGGGAGGCCTTCGCCGTAGTCTGGGCCCTCAAAAAGCTCCGACCCTACCTCTTCGGCACCCACTTCCGGGTGCAAACAGACCACCGACCCCTGCAATGGCTGATGCAAATGCGGGGGGAGAACCCGAAGCTGTTGCGCTGGTCCATCTCCCTGCAGGGGATGGACTTCACGGTGGAACATCATCCAGGCCAGGACCACGCCAACGCAGACAGCCTGTCACGCTTTTTCCGCCTCAGCGAGGAGAGTCCCCAGGAGGATGGCTGACTCTCCCCGCCTTCAGCTGGGGGGGACGCATGTTGGACAGGCCGCGTGGTCGGGCTGTCCCCCCTCCCCACAACGGGGCCCGGACCCTGGCTCTCCCGGAATCCCCAGCCAGAGCCCCCGGCGACCCTCGAAGTAATCCGCAATCCATCCACAACAAGACTCCAGCTCCGGAACCGGCTGGCCCTGGTCACCATCCACACCATGACCCCGGCCCAGCCGCCATCTTTGGGTACTACAGCACGAGGCCGCGTGGCCTCAACTCGACCCTAACCCTGGGCCTGGGCCGGCCCCGACATCGAGGCACCAACATCCCCCCAGGAGGTAGAACAACCACTTGGCGGGTCAATGGGAGAAGGAATCGTCAACGGCTCTCCTCCGCCAGGTGTCGATCACCCCCGGCCGCCCTGGGCGCTGGCTCCACCCCCCCTGCTGGGTGTCTGGACTCCCTCATCCCGGACCTCCCGGCCCCCCAGGCGCGAGGGTCCGGACATCAAAGGGGACCAGACCTATAACTGGGGCAGTGCCAGACCAGGAAGGCAGTTGTATCCTGGAGTCGAGAGGCCCCGAGAGAACTCATCCTTGACAGACGGCTGGCGCTGCCGTAGCTCTGCCTCGTGAAACCATCGTCTTGGCCTGCTGGCGCTGCCGCGGCCCTCTGCCTCGTGAAACCATCGTCTTGGCCTGCTGGCGCTGCCGCGGCCCCCTGCCTCGTGAAACCATCGTCTTGGCCTGCTGGCGCTGCCGCGGCCCTCTGCCTCGTGAAACCATCGTCTTGGCCTGCTGGCGCTGCCGCGGCCCTCTGCCTCGTGAAACCATCGTCTTGGCCTGCTGGCGCTGCCGCGGCCCTCTGCCTCGTGAAACCCTCGTCGTGGCCTGCTGGCGCTGCCGCGGCCCCACCTTGCCGACCCTTCAGCTCGAGGATTGTGAGCTCCCCTCCTTGTGGTAAATAAATAATTAATTACCGGTACTATTTTTGAATACATTAATGAAAACAGATAGCTCAATAAATAAGAGGCAGGATCCGTGGAATCTGAGTCTAACAGGCTTTAATCAGGCACAAGGGAAGGGACAGGATCGGAACAGCCTGAAATAGAATGGCATAGAAGGCAGCTGCAACGTCTCATTAACAGTACAAGGTATATATAGTAAAACATTACAATTACATTACATACAGTAGGCGTAACAAGTGACAAACGTAAGATAAGAACACATGGGCGTGAAAAGAAGGCGTGCACAGGGCGTGCACGAAGACATGTGATGAGAACGTCACAGAAGTGTCATGAAAGTGGGTGGATACATGGAGGGGGCTACCTGGGCAGCTGGAACCTTTAACCTAGTGGTGCGCGCAAACGGGCCATGACGTGTTACCGGGGAGAACTGGGGCTATGACTTCTGCACTAGAAGAGGAGACTAAAGTCTGCGATGTCAGGACGACATGTACCTATAGCATATCTGGTATCTGGTGTTTAGAGTACATGTTGATAGAATCTAAAAGTTATCAGAGCAAAGGCTACTTGACACTAAGACTGGTGCATGCATATATTCTTCATGTATTGCGTGTGCTATGAATCTTCTATGGATATTAATTCAGTAATTCTCTTACATGGAGACATGAAGACTAGACTATAGCTGGAAATGTTTATGCGGTTCGCTAGCTTAGGAATGTGAAGACGGAGAGCTGAACTGATAACTAGAGGCATAACATATTCTTGGCAGACAGGCAGGCAGAGCCAGGCCGGGCACCGCGCTGCGCGGCAAGAAGTAAGTGAAGGGTCAGGGATGCAGGTGGGGGCTGCATCGCTCCTCGGAGTGGTTTCAGGAGGCTGGAGCTTGAATCTGGTGTTCGGGCCCTTTGATGCCTAGAAACGGGGACAATTCGATAAATTAACGTGCACAATGTAAAACGTTGGCAACATAGGCCTAATACTCGTTGCTTTCACGAGAACTGGAAACTGGCATACTAACGTTGGACACAACTATAATTGCGTCTTTAATCGATCATAGGGGGATATATGCATATCGATCATGCACATATAACATAGGATGGGGGACACGTAGGCACATATAACAAGGCAAAATTCAATTTTCCTCATTCCCTCCTTGTGCCCTACGTTTCCATCAGGAAACATCAATATTCATGATACCATCTATCTGTTCATAGAGCATCATTTGCTCGTCTCGAATTGGACTTTGGACTAGGAATACAAGATGTAGCGCACAAGCCGCAAATCGCAGGGCCACATTGTAGACATAGGCAGCAACTGAATATGATCATTACTGCTATACCTAGGAATGACAATACTTTCCATCCCTAGGCAGATATTATATTCCAGAGCCAACCGGACCATGTCTAGGTGCCTGGATTCTGGTGTAACTGATGGGCAATTTTATGAAGTCTGGTTATAGCTGAATAAACAGACGGTGCGTTATTAGGAATGAAAATGCAGCAACTGGATCCGATGACTCTACAAGCTCCTCCCCTATCGGCCAGTATGACGTCAAGGACGAGACGATTTTGGAGCACAACAAATCTCATAGCAGACTGTTCTTCAGTTAAGTTACCTAGAGCGGAAGTAGTCTCATTCACTACTGCTTCAAGGGTTCTGGTTAGCCTACGTATTAGCTTACTATTCTGGACAGGACCTATGAAGAAGAAGAAACCTTTATTGAAGTCTTGATACTGTTCTAAGGCAGTTTCAGTTTGATCGACAATTGGGGACTCGACCTCCCTTCTATGTCTACTGTGTACTAGATGTGTGTTTCTGTGATAATCGGATGGGGCTAGGAAAACTGGTGGCAGTAGGAAGGCAATGTAACATGTTCCATCCCAATCTAGGGGCAGACGTACATATGCGGTCTGACCACACACAAAATAAGAATGACGTGAGGCTTTGAAAGTAGATTTCCCACTGTCACTATACTCGACCATAGTAGTACAATCACTATTGATGAAGCAAAGCTTCGCATATTTTGCGACCTTGCTGTATTCAAGAACCTCATTTATGTGTAACAAGGTAATAAGTGTACGTTTTACTAACGTTTATATTAAGTTTGAATAAGGATTAAGAAGCTTGCCTATGTGTTTTACTAAAATAATTTACTCGAGTCATTTAAAATGGCCGCCGCTTGTATTTTAGTTACTGCGCATGCGTCAGCCACACTCACGTGTCCTGACGCGTCTGCAGAAGTGGAGGGAAATTTATGCGCATGCGTAATACATAGTTTTGCCCATCATGTGGTACTGCTCGTGCCACTGCTCTTGTGCCTGTATCCATGTAGCTAACATTTAGACTGCATAAGTATATGTTATGATGATAAGTTGAAAGTACAACCCTGTGATGTGATTTCATAATGTTATTTCTATGTATTAATTTGTTCTCGCTTACTTTTCATGTACCGCGGGGAATGGGGGTCTATCTGTACCGAGAGCCATCTTGGAGGTCCCTTCTACGCATGCGCGACTTTCTGGGGCACCGACAACCTTGGCTGATGGAACTCCGCCAGTTGGCAGTGATGGGCAAGATGCTCCTGAGAACTGACCTGCAAAACTCGGCTGGACGAAATCATGTGTCCCCATTCTGTTACTTTGTACAATTGTCATTGTATTTCTGTGCAGTTTCTCATGGGAACCCCAATCTCGCTAGGCGGTACCCAGAGATGTAAATTAGGCCTCTAAATAGTCTATTCTGATTGGTGTGTTACCCAAATCCTATCTTAGGACCAATCCAAATTGAGGGATTCTGACACTTTGCAACATTGGGGGGTGGTACACCGTCCCAAAAGAGTATATCTACCCTGGGTTCACCTAGGGAATTGTCCGACTTGTCTGGTTTAGCTGACCTGTCACTGACCCATCGCACTCAATAGGTGACTGAAGATACAGAGAGCTGCGGAGCACTCTGTCCGAAATTGACCATAGACTAAGGTTCTACTGAACCTTAAAGTGCTGGCTAAGCACTTTGCTGGGAGTTCGCTGACCCAATCGGGGTCTTGATCGATAGCTGCAGAGAGGGTGGAGCGCAGGCGTTGCTACCAAACTGCGGGTGCGGTCCTGTCCTGAGCGGTCCTGTCCTGAGGGTTTGCTGTCCTGTCCTGAGGTCCTGTCCTGATTCCTAATCTGAGGGTATCCTGTCCTATCCGGGGTGTCCATTCTGCACCTGCTGTCCTGTGAGGGGTATCCTTCCTTGAGGGTTTCCTGTCCTTAACTGACCCGTGGCCAGGGTTTGGTTTCCACACCAGTCTAGGTAAATACTGCTCTAAGTTCTTTAAACTTGCACCTTTCTATATTTCTACCTTTTGCTACAATAAAGTGACACCTTTGCATATGTTGATTTTTCCATGCTTTTTGCCGCAAACTATTGAAACATAAAGTCATTTGCATATTTTCATGATATGTTCCCATGTTACCCTACCTTTTAGAAATCATATTTTGCATTGCATTTTGCCATTTTCTGATATGGTCTAGAACTGCCTTACTTAAATACTCTAAAGATTTCTTGCCTTGAATGCATAGCATATTTCCGATTGTCTCCATATTGCATTTGAATGGTTACCCTGTCGTTATTTCTCTATAGCTATATAATTTACATTATCTTGGTTATTGATTGCCTCATTCTAGTGTATCTCATGCTTGATGATAACGAACTTTAGATAAACATTTTAAAACTTCCAGTTGTCCGTGGTCATTTAAACAATATTGAATGTCATTTGAAATTGCATTTGCTGCCTTTCCTTTTACAGCTAGGCCCCTGATCCATTGAAGTCATAGGTACCCGTGTCGGTGGATGGTAAGTCGGGTACACTGAGTCATAACAATAGGGAACACACACACAATTGGTAGCAGCCCGTGAAGTCGCCTGGTCAATGAATAGCGTGAATTGAAAGTATATGGGCCCTGAAGCCGGAAACGGCGGAATCATTGGCTGGGTAACTTCGCGCGCTCTATCAGTTTTCTGGTAGATCAGAGGATGGTTAGGGACTAGCTAAAGGTTAGGCAGGATTAGTTAGACTAGTTGAGTCGGAAGCTGCTAGTATATTGATGCTGCTAGAAGAGCGGCTGTTCTGAGGGAACTGATCATTCTCTTGTGAATACGCTGCTGAAATTCATTAATTGCTGTATTGTTATTATTCTTGTTCTTATATTGCTATATGTATTAATCCATGCATTTGTAAACCGTCTCGTATTGTGTTGTCCGAACTCCCCGGGGAATTGAAAGGGCAAGTGGTGAATAGAATCCATTGTCCTGAGGTCACAGGCTTAAAGGAAAGTTAGGTGCAGGTTAGGATAACCGGGAAGCACTAACTAGGGTTTTCTGAATACATGTGTGAATAAATGTCAGTAACGAGGTTCATTGGCAAAATTCCCATAGTGGCGTAACCTAGTAAGGGTCACATCGGAAAAGTAGCAGGTTCCTCGGAGCTAGGGTGAAAGCAGAGGGGTCCGCTGAGAAACCTTAGACTCAGATATATCCCGGAGAAGTGGATGAGTTTAGGGGAATAACAGGTTCACCGATGCTAGAGTGAAGGGTAGGCGGAAGAGATCTGCCCGGAGCGCGTGAAAAGTAAATGGAAGTAGTTTACTTGCAGTAAAACAAAGCTATCCTGTCTAGACACTTGAGCACTGTGGCGAATGTGTATTCGTTGTTAAATAACCAAGCACTGAGCACTTTAGAAAGAAAGAAAGAAAGTTTCCGTTACCTTGTGAAGGGAGGGAGTCAGCCGCGAAGCGTCTCTGACGTCACTCCGTGCCGCGCTGGGATTGGTAGAAACAGCGGGCGGGTAGCGGGGCTGAAATTGTAAAGGAGGGGTGAAGCGCCGAGGAGTGAGAACTGTCTCACGAAGGGGCCGCGCACCCGTTGGCCGAAATTATTTGAACGCGCGCACCTCATTGGTTGCACGAAATTGCAAGACGCGTTCTGATTGGAGGTAGCTTTGTAAACAAAGTTAAGCGTAGAAATCGTATGTGGCACTCGTATTGTCCAGAGACTAGACCCGATCCGAGAAACCAAGGGTTTGAAAGGGATCAGTGGAAAGCCAATAGATACGATTTTATGTACGGAGGAAAGAGAAAGATGTCCCTTGTAAGTAGGGTAAAGAATTATTTCAAAACGGACAAACCGATTAAATCTAGGGAAGGCGTTATTGTCCCGCCACCGAATACTCCTGCCTCATTCATGATGTTTGACCGAGGGTACAATACCTGTGTGTGGTTGGAGAATTGGGTAAAATACACAAAAGATGACGGAGTATTGGCTTTTCCGTTAGACGGCACTTTTAATGGCAGAATTTTATTTAATTTTAGAACCCGCATGAATGAATTGCATCCCAGACCGAGACTAACGCAGTATGAGGCATTAGAGGAATGGGAGATTGAGGCTTTTGAAAGAGAGAAACCCCGAATGGACAAAGGTCTGACCAAGTGGTACCCCAGGCTGAAACAAGAGACCAGGGATAAGAGGATGAAACAGTGGAGGCAGAGCATGATTGTTGAGGGTCTGTTTCCCATGATGCCAGCAGGTAACCCTTCTGGGGGAGAGAAAAGGACAGAAAAGAGTAAGCATT
This sequence comes from Lissotriton helveticus, assembly GCF_964261635.1. Lineage (NCBI taxonomy): Eukaryota > Metazoa > Chordata > Amphibia > Caudata > Salamandridae > Lissotriton > Lissotriton helveticus. The sequence continues at coordinate 1,190,778 of NC_136067.1, read as the reverse complement.
GGGGAGCTCCTGGGGAGTCAGACGATGAATTTTTAGATGACATTTTTACGAGAAGTCCGCCCCCTTATAATGAGGGAGCCCGAACTTCCAGTGCAGGAGAGAACCACCAGCGTCCATCTATTAAGGAGGAGGACAGATCCCTATGTAGGGGGGGAGGGGGCCAGGTATTGCCCTATTTTGAGAAGCCCGAGCCCCCGGAGGTACGAAATATATATCCCAGTATGCCCGTGAACCCGGAGGAAAAATATTCCCGTGAAAAGCTCTTTTACCCCAGACCCCTTTATGAAAACGAAGAGAAGCCATTAAGTTCAGGAGTGCCCTTTTTGCAGCCTCCATATGGGGAGGAGCGCAGGTCATTTGGGACCGGAACTTTGTTCCCGAAACCAAATTATGGTGGGGGACCAAGTGAAACGCATCCTACTGCCCCGAGTTTTACGCCTCAACTGACCCCACAGATGATACCTGACCGAACTTTAGGAAGGGTGTTAGATGAAAGGGAGCAAGAGGCCATAGCTAGACAGAGGTCAGAAATAATTCAGAAAATTTCCCAGTTAAATACCAGTCCTGAAGCTTTGACTATTCCGGTAACAATCGGACCCGTGGTTCCGTTGTACGGGAATAGTCAAGGAAGTCTAAACCCTCCGGTTATGAACCCAGTGATGGCCCCGCCGAGGCAAGAGCCCCTATTGATAGACGATCAGTCCAGTGAGTGCGAGTCCGAAGTTGTGTTCTTGGACCTGCAAAACAAACAAACCGGGAAGGGAGTGCAGAAGAGGCATAATCCTTTTGATACAAAAGAAATTAAATTAGAGTCAGCAACGGGTACCAGGAGTGTCTCTTTGGTAACGCCGGAAGAAATTGAAAATTGGAGTCGTGAATTAGAAAAACAGGCTCCGCAAACGAAACCTTTAGACCTCTACAAACTGAGAGTAGAAATAGAGGAATGAATGGCAGGAAATGTGGGGCTAGACAGACTGAACACCTATTCTGAAGAAGAGTTGCTGTTTATGTGTAAAAGTCTTACCAGGAGTACTAGGGTGCTCCACGAGAAACTGATCGACACCGCAGCTAGTATGGGGATAGATATATCAAGATCGAAGCCCTTGCAGAAACCATACCGAGCTGAGTTCTCAGACAAAGATTTAGAGAATTTGAATGTGTCAGGAAGAAAGTTGCAGATTAAAGAGTTGCTTGCAGTTTTGCAAAAATGGGGAGACGTGGAAAAATGGAAAACGAGGTGGGCACATAAGAAAGAGGAGGCCCGATCCAGACAAGCAACCCCTGAGTTCCCTTTGAGAGAGGTAGACAAGCCCGAAACTTTATGCCCCATGCGCGAGGTACCCGGTGGGAGGTATATGCACGTTCCATGGTCCAGACAGGATATTGTGTCCTTTACTAACGATTTCCCGAAACTACGCGAGAAGCCAGTTGAATGGTACCGGCAAGTGGAAAGGTTTGTAAAGGTGCAGAAATGCCTGTGGAAAGACCTGGATGGGTTTTTCGACATTGTGGTCCCGGTCGATCTATGGACCGAGTGTAAAATAGCCATAGCCTGGCCTAGTGAGGAATACCCGAGAGATGAGAAAACCGGGGAACCATCGAAAGAAGTAATGAGAAAATATGAGCAAGTAATTCAGCATCTGAAACTAAAAGTCCCAGCAAAGGAAACTGATTGGACCAGGATAGATAGAACAACGCAGGAAAGAGAGGAGACAGTGCACTCCTATTATGAAAGGCTGTTGCAGGTGTTTAAAACATACAGTGGTATAGATAACATCGAGATGAAGGACATGACGCACTTCATTTACAGGTTTGTAAATGGTTTAAGACCTGAAATTTGTCAGTGGATAAAAGATAACAAAATATGTTGGCACTCCAAAAAGGTAGATGAGGTCCTGCGGTACGCAAAGTACTGCGAGGACGAGATGGCAGAAAAGAAAAAGGCTCTCAAGGAAAAGGTGATGTGGGCTCAGGTGAAGCTCGCAGAGCAGCAGGAAAAGCAGTTGAGTAACATGGTCAAAAATGCTAAGAATGAAGGCCCTGGGGGAGGGGGAGGAGGCAAGCCCCGGCCCAAAATGAGCAGGGAAGAAGCTATGAAGAAGTTTCCCTGCCATCAGTGCGGCGAAATTGGACACTGGCGTAACGAGTGTCCTTACTTGCCCGAAGATAACCCTAAAACTCCTGATTTAACTCCACAGACGCAGAAAGAGAGACCGAGAAAGACTCAACCACAGGTAAAAACAGTTCAGGTGCCCCGAGCACCAAAGCAAGTGTACAGGGGAAAACAGGCAGAGGGAGATGAGATAGAAGTATGGGAAAGCAATGAGAACAGAAATGCAGCAACTTCGCAGTATCTTTTAAATGATACCTTCCTTTGTGATGACCAGTACTGACGGGGCCTGAGAGGGGAGGACGAGGAGTGCCTACTTGGCGCCTCCTTGCCGGTAGACCAGTCCGGACCATACATTGAAGGAAAGGTTGACGGAAATGATGTCACCTTTCTTTTGGACACTGGCGCTACCCGTTCTACTGTGAGAACAGTGGACGTTCCAAACCTACCCCTCTCGGGAGAAGCCATCCAAGTAGTGGGTGTATCTAATCAATTGATTAGTACACCTGTTACCAAGCCCATGGAGATCTCAATTGGAAACTTTAAGGAAATGCATAGATTTGTCGTTTGCGACACCAGTCCAGTAAACTTACTGGGACGTGACTTGCTGTGCAAAATGAACTGTCCAATCTTTTGCACACCAAAGGGTGTTGAAATTCAGACCCCAGATGAAGACGGCATTTATAAATTAATGTTAGTCCGCCCTGACTCGGAAATTAAACGAATGACCATGCAGGATTTACCTAAGGAACTCCAGGAAGCAGTGAAGCCAGAGGTGTGGGACTTTACTGGGAAAGATATGGGGTTAATGAAAAATGTGGACCCCATACAGATAGCAATAAAGGACAATGCAGTATACCCCAATACTAAACCCTACAGAATGAATGCAGAAGTGAAAGCTGGTGTTGCTGTGGAAATACAGAAATTGCTAGAAGGAAACATCATACAGGAGGTAATGAGTAGCCCATGTAATTCTCCGATTATGGGCATCAAAAAGCCTAGTGGCAAGTACAGAGTAGTACAGGATCTACGAAAAGTCAACAAAATAGTAGTTCCCTGCTGCCCTATTGTCCCGAACCCAGCAGTGATTCTGTATCAGATTCCCTGGGATGCTGAGTGGTTCACTGTGATAGACTTGTGTCATGCATTCTTTTCCATTCCTTTGCATCCAGATAGCAAATTTCTTTTCTCATTTGCCTTCGAAGGTCACGTGTATTGCTGGAATCGGGTCCCTCAAGGGTATACAGAGAGCCCCTCTATCTTTAATCAGATCTTGAAAAAATGTTTGGAAACTTTGGTCTTACCTGGGAACTCTGTCTTAGTGCAATACATAGACGACCTCTTGGTGGCGTCTAAAAGTCATAAGGATTGTGTGATTGACACCATTGCCCTACTGAATCACCTGTGTGAAAAGGGACATAAAGTGTCCCCTGACAAGTTACAGTTTTGTGCAAAATCGGTGAAATATCTGGGGCACCAGATAGAAAAAGGTGTCAGAAAAGTGACCTCGGAAAGAGTGAGGATAATTCAAAAGATGCAGTTACCCCGTACTCAAAAAGAGATCAGAATGTTCCTGGGTGTGATAGGATACTGCAGGCAGTGGATTCTGGGATTTGCAGTCCTAGCCAGGCCCTTGATAAAAATGACCAAGAGGGGAACACCCGAGATTGTAGAATGGGATGATGAAAGCTTAACAGCCTTCACCAAACTGCGAAATTGTCTGTGTACAGCCCCTGCATTGGGAATGCCAGACTATTCCAAAGAATTTGCCCTATTCTGTGACACTCGCGATAATTGCGCGTTGTCTGTCCTAACTCAAGAACATGGCACAACCAGAAGGCCTGTGGCATATTTCTCTGCCACCTTGGATCCAGTGGCTGCTGGATTACCCGGTTGTCTGAAAGCAGTAGCTGCTACCTGTGCCAGTTTAGAACAGAGTGAGTCAATTGTCATGGGACATCCGGTAACTGTGTATGTCCCACATGGAGTGGTAATTTTGTTGACCAGAACAAAAACTCAGTATATCACCCCTAGTCGGCTGACTAAATATGAGAGGATTCTTGTGGGTGCTGCAAATGTAAACATTGTTAGGTGCAGTATTCTGAACCCAGCCACCTTACTGCCCGACCCAAAGGATATGGAAGGGGGGGTGGATGATGAACATGATTGTATTGATCTAACAGAATTCAATACCAAGCCACGCCCAGACATAAAAGAAACGCCATTGCCTGAGCATGATAAAGAACTATTTGTAGATGGTTCATGTCTAAGGCATGAACAAGGAGGCCTGAGTGCTGCCTATGCAGTAGTGTCCCTAGAGAAAATCGAGGAAGCAGGTTATCTATATCACATCAAGTCTGCACAAGTAGCCGAATTGATTGCTATGATAAAAGCTTGCCAAATTGGGAAGAACCTACGCATAACAGTGTATACTGACAGTCAGTACTGTTATGGGGTCGTGCATGACTTTGGCCAATTGTGGCTGCAGAGGGAGTTCCTGACTTCATCAGGTACCCCTATTCGAAATGGAAAAGTTGTCCAGGACCTTTTAGAGGCAATCCAGTTACCAAAGGAACTGGCAGTGGTAAAATGTGCTGCTCATAAGAAGAGCATGGACAAGGTATCACTGGGAAACGATTATGCTGATCGAGTGGCCCAATGGTGCGCAAGAGATCGGTATATCGTAAATCCAAAACGTGGGGGGCCAGGAACCAGCTGCCAACTTCAGGTGTTTGAAGAAGTGCCTACATGGGATGAAGTGAAAGAGTGGCAGCAGGAGGCACCGTGGCGAGAAAGAGAGAAGTGGAAGGAAGATGGATGTAGACCCAGACGTGTGGATGGTGTCATTATAGGTCCAACTGGTATGCCTGTGTTACCTAGACACCTACTTAGCACCATGGCGAGGTTGATACATGAAGGATCACACATTGGTAGGGACGCCATGATTCTAGTGTTCCAACAGACTTGGTACAGTAAAAAGTTCAGGAAAGTAGCGGAGTCCCTCTGCCAGAGGTGCCTGTCATGTCAAAAGATGAACCCAGGGAAGAAGACTGTAGTGGAACTGGGGAAAATTGGGAGGTCCGGGGGTCCCTTTGTAAGGATACAGGTTGATTTCATCACCATGCCCCATTGTGAAGGGAAACGATATGTCCTTGTCATGGTCTGTTTATTTTCAAAATGGGTGGAAGCTTTCCCTAGTCCCAAAAACGACGCAAAAACAGTAGCTAAGTGTTTATTGAAAGAACTGATACCTAGATTCGGGGTGCCAGTCACTATTGAATCAGATCAAGGCTCACATTTTCATAATGATGTGATCGATGAACTCTGTAAGGCCTTTGGAATTTCACAAAAGCTTCACTGTGCCTACCGTCCAGAGGCTTCTGGAGTAGTGGAACAAATAAATGGAACTATCAAAAACAGACTAGCGAAACTGTGTGATGCAACTAAATTGAACTGGGTGAAGGCCCTGCCCTTGGTCCTGATGGGACTCAGAAGTATTCCTGATCGCAAAACAGGCCTAAGTCCCCATGAAATCATTATGGGAAGAGTGATGAGACAAGCATGGGTACCAGGAACCAAACTGTTGAGTATTACTGATGATTTGGTGCTTGAATACTGCAAAAGATTGGGTGACCAAGTGCGTTCTATCTCTCGCCAGATCGGAGAAGACGCCATCCTCAATCCAACGACTCCTCTCCACAAACTGGTCCCAGGGGACTGGGTGAAGATAAAGAAACACACCAGGAAAAGCTGCCTGGAGCCAAGGTGGGGAGAAAAACGTCAGGTGATCCTGGTAACTACCACAGCAGTAAAGTGTGCTGGAGTTCCACGCTGGGTGCACGCCAGCCACACCCAGAAGGTACCACCAGACGAGGAGCCTGAAGCAGAAGTACGTCCAGCAGAGGACTCTGCAGGAGCCAGACCGGAAGTAGCTGACGACGTACAGCCCAGTACCAGTCGAGCTGCAGAATCAGCAGACGTTGGCCCAAGGATAGTTGATGACGAACTACCAAGAGTCCAGCCTGCTGAAGGGGTCCAAGACGCTGAGCCAGGAGTAGCTGAAGACGAGCTGCCAAGCATATGGCCAGAAGAGTGGATTCCATTGATTGATCTCACTGAAGACCCAATTCGAACAAGTGAACGACTACAGGAAGGTAGAGAGTGGACTAGTGAGGAAAAGCAAGGCACAGGCGAAGAACCTCAGAATCTTGAGATTCACATCAAAACTGAGGAAGGAGAAGGTCAGACAGGGACAGAACACGTGGTTGATACAGAACAAGTGAATAAGACTGAACAAGTGCCCGATACTGAACAAGTGCAGGATACAGAGCAAGTGTTTGATACTCCTCCACTGACTCCTGATATTGTGGAAAAGTAAATTTTGCCATGTTATATGTGCCTACGTGTTCCCCATGTTATGTCATATGTGCATGATCGATATGCATGTATTCCCCTTCTGATCGATTAAAGACGCAATTACAGTTGTGTCCATCTCTAGTATGCCAGTTTCCAGTCCTCGTGAATACAACGAATATTAGGCCTATGTAAAGCTACGTTGCCACGTTTTACAGTGTGCACGTTAATTCATTGAATTGTCCCCGTTTCTAGGCCTCAAAAGGGCCCGGACTCAGATTCAGCTCCTGTTTCCTCAACCCTCTCCGAGGAGCGATACAGCCCCCACCTGTATCCCTGACCCTTAGCTTACTTCATGCCTCGCAGTGCCCGGCTCGGCCTGGCTCTGCCTCCAGTCTGCCAAGAGTATGTTATGTTTCTAGTTATCAGTCCAGCCCTCCTTCTCTGCATTCCTAAGCTACTGAATCGCATCAATAGTTTCCGTCATGGTCTAGCCTTTATGTCTCCATGTAAGAGAAATACTGTATTAATATTCATAGAATATTCCTCGCACACACACTACATATAGAATTATGCATGCCCAGTCTTAGTGTCTGTTAGCCTTTACTCTGATAACTTTTGGATTCTATCAACATGTTCTCTAAACACCAGATACTAGATATGCTTTAGGTACATGTCGCTCTGACACTCCAGACTTTTAGTCTCCTCTTCTAGCGCAGAAGTCATAGCCCCCCAGTTCTCCCTAGTAACACGTCATTGTCAGTTTGCGCGCACCACTAGGTTAGAGGTCCCAGCTGCTCAGATAGCCCCCTCCATGTTTCCGCCCCGTTTATGACATATTCTGTTACGTTTGCATCACATGTCTATGTATCCGCCCTGTACACACCTCTTGTTACACCCATTTTGCCCTTATCTTTCGCGACTGCTACAAACTCCGCCTACTGCTACGCCTACTGTATTGAATACAATGTATTTGTTTAACTATAAATATTGTGCACTGTTATTAAAAGTTTGCTAGCCATTCCCAGATCCTGCCCCGGCAGCTGTCGGGCCCTGCCATCTCATTCCCATGCAGGCTGTCCTGTTCCAGTTCTTTTATGCTTGATTAAAGCCTGTATACTCTAGCTACCTCGTATCTTGACTCTTATTTATTGAGCTAACCGTTTATCGATTATAGTCAAAAATAGATCAGGTAATTAATTATTTATTTACCACAATATCGGGAAGGGACAGACTAGACATAGTGTAATAGTTCGAGCAGAAGAAAGTCCAGAGATCGAAGTGCTTGAACAGGATCAGATAGGATTAGGAGAACGTGTTCAGGAAACAGAATCAGAGACACTTGAAAAGCCTGTATACTCTAGCTACCTCGTATCTTGACTCTTATTTATTGAGCTAACCGTTTATCGATTATAGTCAAAAATAGATCAGGTAATTAATTATTTATTTACCACATAATGGCGCCCGAACAGGAACTTGCCCTTTCCCCACGCGCCGGAGAAGCCACGCATGCCCCCTGATCCTCTGCAGCCGTGACGGAACCATACCGTGCACGTGCAGATATTTCTGCTTCAAGTATCCCTCAGGCCCACGGAGGAGACGGAGGTTGCGGTCCAGCGTCCAGACGAGGCGGTGGAGGAACGCGGCGAGTCCCGACCAGAGCCCAAGCCGAGAGTCCAAGGTCCGAGGTATCCGGAGGCCCACCTGTAACTGAAGTCCGAAGTTTGTCAGTCCGTCGTCGTAGCAGTCCAGTCCAGTCCGAGGCCTTCCGTTCTTGCTGCCCGGTGAGTACCGTTGCTGGGGTAGTATCTAGACAGGGTCAATTGATTTGTCTCTGGTCCGTGGGTTTGGGTACACAGATCCAACACGAATCAATCAATCAATCAATCAGGTCATTTGTAGAGCGCACTACTCACCCGTAGGGTCTCAAGGCGCTGGGAGGGGGGGGGGTGCCGCTACTGCTCGAACAGCCAGGTCTTGAGCTTCTTCCTGAAGGAGAGGTGGTCTTGGGTCAGGCGCAGATTGGTGGGAAGTGAGTTCCAGGTCTTGGCGGCCAGGTAGGAGAAGGACCTTCCTCCTGTTGTCGCTCTTCGGATGCGGGGGACGGCGGCGAGGGCGTGGTTGGTTGATCTGAGGAGGCGCTTGGGAGTGTAGAAGTTGATCCGGTTGTTGAGGTAGCTCGGGCCTTGGTCGTGTAGGGCTTTGTGTGCGTGGGTGAGGAGACGGAAGGTGATTCTCTTGTTGACCGGGAGCCAGTGCAGATCTCTCAGGTGTCCGGAGATGTGGCTGCGTCGGGGGATGTCGAGGATGAGTCTCGCCGAGGCGTTCTGGATCCGCTGGAGTCTCTTCTGGAGTTTGGCAGTGGTTCCGGCGTAGAGGGCGTTGCCGTAGTCCAGTCGGCTGGTGACGAGGGCTTGGGTGACCGTCTTCCTCGTCTCGGTGGGGATCCACCGGAAGATCTTACGTAGCATGCGCAGGATGTTGAAGCATGACGAGGAGACGGCGTTGACTTGTCTGGTCATGGAGAGGGAGGAGTCCAGGATGAAGCCCAGGTTGCGTGCGTGGTCCGTCGGTTTGGGCGCGGTGCCCAGGGCGGGGGGCCACCAGGAGTCGTCCCAGGCGGAGGGCGTGGAGCCCAGGATGAGGACCTCCGTCTTGTCTGAGTTCAGTTTCAGGCGGCTGGTCGTCATCCATTCGGCTACGTCTCTCATCCCTTCGTGCAGGTTGGCTCTGGCGGTGGCGGGGTCGTTGGTCAGGGAGAGGATCAGCTGGGTGTCGTCAGCGTAGGAGATTATGTTGAGGTTGTGTTGGCGTGCGATGGCCGCGAGGGGGCTCATGTAGACGTTGAAGAGGGTGGGGCTCAGTGAGGATCCTTGAGGGACGCCGCAGATGACTTTGGTGGCCTCTGACTTGTACGGTGGTAGGCGGACTCTTTGTGTTCTTCCGTCGAGGAAGGAGGTGATCCATTCCAGTGCCTTCTCCTGGATTCCGATGTTGCTGAGGCGCTGTACTAGGGTGCGGTGGCAGACAGTGTCGAAAGCCGCGGAGAGGTCCAGGAGGATGAGGGCCGCTGTTTCTCCGTTGTCCATCAGAGTTCGAAGGTCGTCGGTGGCGGCGATGAGGGCGGTCTCGGTGCTGTGGTTCGCTCGGAAGCCGGACTGTGAGGGGTCGAGGGATCCATTCGTCTCGAGGAAGGCGGCCAGCTGTTTGTTGACGGTTTTCTCGATGACTTTGGCCGGGAACGGGAGGAGCGAGATGGGACGGTAGTTCTTGAGGTCGGTGGGGTCTGCTGTGGGTTTCTTGAGGAGAGCGCTGAGTTCGGCGTGCTTCCAGCTCTCAGGGAAGGTGGCGGAGTCGAAGGAGGTGTTGATGATGTCCCGTAGGTGGGGTGCGAGGACAGCGTCGGCTTTGTTGAAGACGTGGTGAGGGCAGGGGTCAGTCGGAGATCCACTTAGGTGGATGCGGGTCCTGACGTGTCTCTTTATGAGACCGGTAAGTTTCGTACTGTTCTAGCAGTGCATCTAGTCTGTTCTAGTAAGTTCTGTTCTCGAGAAATTCATGTGTTCTGTTCTCAGTATTCCAGGTAGTATTTTGTCCGAACTGTTATTTTAAATGTTATTCCATGTGTTTTCAATGTTGTGGTATGAATGACCTGTTTTCAAGTTATTATTGTGTTCATTGTGTATTGTATTGTGTCCAGACTCTAGCCTAGTCATGCCTCTGTTCTCAAAGTTACGTCAGTTAAAAACTAGAAAAGGTCTGCTCGAAGAAGCAGTTCCTGTCCCGCCTAGGGACAGTCCAGGTCATTTTATGTATCATAAGCATGGCATAAGTGCCATATTATATCTAGACTTATGGGTGGAGTACACCAAGGAATTAGAGGAAAAGTATAGATGGCCCGTATCAGGTTCGTGGGATGCCGAGTGCATCATGCGAGTAGAAGAAGTATTATGGAAGAAGAAAGCCAGACAGTCCCAGAAAGATGCCATCGAGTTATGGCGCAAAGAATCTCACAAAAGAACAGAAAAAGAAATCAGAAAGTCAGAATTAAGTAGAGAATACTCTGAAAGAGCCCAAGAAAAGGAATTAATCGAAATAGGTGAACGAGTTAAAGCCGAACAGTCAGACAGACAGAGAAATGCCCTCATTAAGGGTATGTATCCTCTTCTTGCCGAGGGCTTGCCGAAAGCAACCCCGGAAGCACCATGTAATTTTCCGCCGCCATTAGTTCCGATTAAGCTACGTCACAAACCGACCGCAGCTGATATTTTTCTCTCGTCCTATTTGGACGACACAGTCCCAGAATATGCAAATCCTGTTCCGCCAGCTCCTGTAAATAATGTAATTCCTGTTCTTCCAGCCACCGGGGCACCTGTTACAGCACCTGTTACGGTACCCCCGGTCCAGCCCATAGTACAAGTTCCCGCTACATCGGTCACTCTGCCAGCACGAAGAGTATCAGTCGACGATTCCAGTTTAGGGGCCGCGGGAGGAGGTCCTCCTGGTACCCCGCCGCCAAACAAACGTGTAACGTTAGTCGAGTTACATGAACGTGCGTTACAACGTACGCCCAAATATCAGTCTGTTGCAGATATCAGACGAGCTCTTACCGAATGCCGTTATGATCCAGTCCCAGGCGATGATAATATGGTTATATATTCATTGCGTGTAAGACGGGTGATCGAGTATTTGGACACCCTACCGAATATGAAAGAAGATCTAGACAGAATATATCGTTTCATCCGTACAGGAGACGATTCAGAAAGTATTGGTGAAATCATGTCTCTAAGGAAAGCTGAGACCCAGCTCATGCTAATAAAGTTTCTAATCAATTGTTTAGTAAGGAAACAAGATTGTCCGACTAAAGATCCGACCGAAATGAAAGTCCTGACAAGGTGGAGTGATAATATAGCCGAGGGAAGACACAAGACACTCAGTAGTATAGAAAGTATGTACAAGAAAATTCGTAAGGAAATAATAAGGTTACACGAGAAACGTAAAGCAGCACAAGTAAGCAAGAAAGAAAACGACTCTTCTACTGAAGAGGTAGACGACGAGAATACCGCCAGAATAGCGTATGTAGGTAAATCTAGATTTCCAGACCGACATTTACGCCTAGAACACAAGAAAGTCTTTCACCTTCCAGCACCAGAACAAGGTTCTCTAGAACAAGTATTTCAAGCTACCGATCACATTCTGAAATCACGTATTGGTTATAGTGAACTCAGTACTATGCATGAACAAGAACTAGCCCGATCAGCAGTCCGATGGATTACTGATTCTACCACTTTTCCAGATGAAATAGTGGCACAAATGTTTCTGAAACTGCCCCCAGCCGAGCAGCGACTGGTGGGTATGTATATGATCCAGCACCTCATTACATTATATGAGGATCAACATTCTGATCCAGGTCCGTTACATGATGTTCTGAACGAGTTACTCCAGTATAGATGGAAAGGTTTAGGTACCGATTTAATTAGTGTTATTCTAGAACAGCGCCACAAATATCGAACGTTTCTGAATCCGCATTTTGTTCACGTCTCACCTCCAGAAAGTAAACCATTTTACATAGATAGACAGAATCCGTTACGAGAAGTACATCCAGTTAGGACACCGGATGGTGAAATGCAACGAGTATTTGTTTACACCCCTATTACCAAGATGGAACTCTTAGAGATGAAGAAATTAATTCCCTGTCACGACAAAGATCCAGCAGGGTTCCATCGAGAATTAAAAGACATGCTCCGTATGGGAGAATACACGTATCCAGATATCATTAAAATGTTAAAGGTCCTGTTGCCCGCAGGGGTATATGAAAAACTCAAGGAAAAAGAATGGGAGGTGGGAGAGAAAAAGATCGATTGGACAGCTCTAGAAGCTGAAGATAAAATACGAGTACCAGGTACCGGTCTTGGGGAGAAATGTAAAGAATTGCCAGAGTTATTGATTCAAGTTTTGCCAAGATTATTAGCCACGGAAAAGGAAGATTGGGATGCAATCTCAGCATGCAAACAGAAACAGGATGAAGACATTAGTGATTTTTATTCTAGATTCGAGAAATGTTTCATTATCAACAGTGGTCTGAAGACAGGTAGCGAGTCATACCCTCATCTTTTTGTTACTAAACTAGTCGAGAATTCAAGTCCACAAGTTAAAAATCGAGTATTGAAAGTCGAGAGTACTTGGCAAGCTAGTACCCCGTCACAAATGCTTCAAATGCTCCAGTATCACCAGAATAGAATCAGGGAAGAGCAAGAACACGAAAGGAGACGTATGAAAGACACGAAAATGAAAGTACTAGTTGCACAATCTGTTCCACAAGACAGTCAGAAGAGGGGTCCGAATCAAGCCAGTCATCCTGCAGCTCCCGTTAAAGGGACATGCAATTATTGTAAACAGCCAGGTCATTTTATAAACGAGTGTGCAGTTCTGAAACACAACATAGCAACTGGTAAAACTAAAGAAAGACCACGTCCGCCTAGACAAGAACAAGTTTCACAGACTTCTCAGTCGCCACAGAATGCACAACAGACAGTTCCAGCACCGCAGCCTATTGCTGCAACACAGCATGTTACACAACAGATGTACCAGTATGCCCAGACAGAGTATCCAGAGTATCAACCGTATTCATGAAACAGCCTAGAGAGGGAGGTAGGCTTGCCTCTCATCGAGATACCTGTAGATCAAGAGGGTCCCTATGTACACAGTCAAGTATTAGGGAAAGACAGAAAGTTTTTGATTGATACAGGGGCAAGTAGGACTACTATCAGTCATGACGAGGTTCCAGGGGCTCCGCTCTCAGGCTCTAGAAATGTTTCCCTTGGATTTTCAGGAAAGCCTATTGTAAACGAGATATCAAAGCCAGTTACTCTAGAAGTTGGTCCATTGTCCCGAACTACTGATTTGTTACTTACGAAATCATGTCCAGAAAATTTGTTAGGTATTAAAACATTAAAAGAATTAGGTGCAGTTATTTGTTGCTCCCCAGAAGGAATACGTATGTTTTTAAGGGATTTTAAAGGTCACTATGTATTACGTGATTTTGATCCAAGATTGTCCAATGTACCGCAGCATTTATGGGCGCAAGGTCCAACTGATGTAGGTTTTATGCAAATCACACCCCATCGTGTGACCCTCAAGCAAGGTATAGTCTTGCCACGAATCAGACAGTACAGATTGCCACCTGAGGCTGTAGCAGCCTTATCCAAAATTATTGACGAACTCATTGCTCAAGGAGTGGTTGTAGAAACTGACTCCAATGTATGTAATTCTCCTATTATTCCAGTCATGAAACGTACTGATCCAAATGCACCTCCAGTATATCGATTAGTGATTGACCTTCGAGAACTTAATAAATGTATCATACCCCAGTATCCAGTAGTCCCAGATATTTCATCCTTATTGACAGCTATTGATCCTGAAGCTACATTTTTCACTGTCATAGACCTCAAAAACGCATTTTTCAGTGTTCCGATTCATCCAGACAGCCAGTACCTTTTCGGTTTTTGTTTAAATGGAAGGAGCTATAAATTCACACAAGCTCCTCAAGGTTTCACAGAAAGTCCTAGCATTTACAGTCAAGCACTTAAAAGACAACTAGACAATATTCACATGCCAACTGACACTGCCCTGCTCCAGTATGTAGATGATCTACTGATCACAGCCCGTTCTGAACGTGATTGCGAGCGAGCGTCACTTACAGTTCTGTATTTCCTAGCCGAGATGGGGCACAAGGTGTCCCCTTCGAAGCTCCAGTTCTGTGTCCAGCAAGTGATCTACTTAGGCCACTTACTGTCCAAGTGGGGTAGGCAGTTGACACCAGACCGTATCCAGTTAATAGCGAGTCTTCCACAGCCCAAGACACAGAAGGAGGTACGTGCTTTTATTGGCCTTACTTCTTACTGCAGACAATGGATTCCTCAGTATGCATTTCTAGCCAAGCCACTGATACAGTTAACGACACAGGAGGCAGCCGTATCGACTGTCCTCCCTTGGACATCTGAACATACACTTAGTTTTAATGAATTAAAGAAAGCCTTATGCCAAGCACCTGTTCTAGCTACACCGAACTATAGTAAGCCTTTTACACTTTTTGTCACAGAACGTAATGGTACTGCATTATCTGTTCTCACACAAGATCAAGCAGGACAATACAAGCCTTGTGCTTATTTTTCGAGCACATTAGATCCAGTAGCCCAGGCTCTGCCTGCGTGCCTCAAGTCAGTTGCAGCCACAGCTCTAGCTATTAGACAAAGTGATTCCATAGTATTAGGACACTCCCTGACAGTACAAGTTCCACACTCCGTGGAAGTTCTTTTAAACCGAACACAGACTCAGCACTTGACAATTGCACGTTTAACAGGTTATGAACTGACACTGTTCCAGCCACACATAGAAATCAGACGCTGCAACGTTCTAAATCCTGCTACTCTGTTACCGTCAGTTACTTCAAATCCTGCCACACATGACTGTGTGGAAGTTGTTAACACTATGACTAAGCCAAGACAAGACCTGACAGACATTGCATTACCTAATCCCGACCTGACACTTTATGTGGACGGTTCATGTATGAGAACCAGTACAGGAGAACTAGTAGCCGCGTATGCAGTGACTACTGAAACTGAAGTTATTGAAACACACCGTATTGACACCCTGTCTGCTCAAGCAGCAGAGCTAGTTGCTCTGACCCAAGCCTGCATACGTGCCAAGAACTTGAAAGTAAACATATATACAGATTCACGTTACGCATTCGGAGTTGTACACGACTTCGGAGTGCTCTGGCAGGAGAGAGGTTTCATGACTTCTCATGGAACCAAGATTCAGCATGGTCTCCTCATTCAAGCTCTGTTAGATGCAATACATTTACCGACAGCTATCGCAATCATGAAGTGCAAAGCACATACGAAAGTCACTGACATCATTTCCCAAGGTAACGATCTAGTAGATCGAACAGCCAAGCTTACAGCTCAGACTCCAGACATTCCAGTTAACACGACACAGACACTCACTCCAGATCCGACTACATGTATGACAGTTAAGGACCCTACACAAGATGTCATAGACATACAGTTACATGCTACTCCCGAAGAAATCAAGAAATGGTCCGAACAAGGAGGGGTCCAGACAGACCAGGGATGGTTGACGAAGGGAAAAGCCACATGGTTTCTCCCCGACTCTATGGTTCAAGTCATTATCAATACCGCACATAGTCCAGCACATCTAGGAGAAAAAGCCATGTTAGACAGTATCCAGAACCTATGGTTCAACAAGCACTTACGAGCTGCAGCCAAGCAGAAAGTCCGTACTTGTATGATATGTTGTCAATTCAATCCAGGTAAAAGTGTCCCGGTGGAACAAGGTGGATTCCAACCCCCTGACCACCCTTTTGAAGTCCTCCAGATGGATTATATTCAGATGGAGCGATGTCGAGGTTTCATATATGTTCTTGTAGTTGTATGCGCTTTGTCCAGGTGGACAGAAGCATATCCAGTTCCAGATTACACAGCAGCGACCACTGCCAAGCAGTTGGTTCGTGAATTCTTCCCCCGTTATGGACTCCCTAGGGTCGTGTATTCTGATAACGGCCAGCCATTCTCATCTGAACTCATGAAACATGTTTCCCTTCTGTTAGGGTACCAGTGGAAGTTCCATTGTGTGCGCCATCCTGAAGCAGCCGGTCTCGTAGAGAGACATAATCAGACCCTGAAAATCCGTATTGCCAAAGTATGCAAAGAGAAAGGTGTAGACTGGCTAGTTGCCCTGCCAGTTGCTTTATTCTTTATGCGCATGGTCGCACACTCCAGGTCAGGTCTGTCCCCTTATGAGGTCGTATTCGGCCGCCCCCCAAATATGTGGGGTACACCTAGACCCCGCAGTATTACAGATGTTTCCAGTAATATGTTGACAGATTACCTAGCTTCCTTGATGTCTGCCCTACACTCTTGTCGTTCACAGGTTGCCGCGGCATTTCCAGACAACACCGAGGTGAAACCGCATGAAGTCATTCCAGGCAGCCTCGTGTTGGTCCGGAACTTTGATCGTTCAAGTCCGCTGGAGCCTTGTTGGAAGGAGCCGAGACTAGTCCTTCTGACCACCCGTACGGCTGTGAAGTTGGAAGGCCGCAAGGGTTGGGTCCATCTGTCGCATGTCAAGAAATTTCATGGACTCCGTGATAAAACTTTTTCCAAGAACATTTCCAAGGACTGTTCCTTTTCTAAAGACTGCCTGAAACCAGACTCTAAATCAGACATTAACACAAATCCAGAACTGAAAGTTCCTCTGTTAGAGAAAACTCCGCAGCAGGAGTATAAATTAAAACTCCGGTCTAGTAAAATAAGTCAGCCAGTTTAATTGTCTAAGTCCCCCTCGGGTGAAACGGTTAGACAGGTCCCTGACATGTATGAGATAGACCCCCATAGTGAGAGAGTTAGTCAAAACTCTATCCGATGTATCGTTTTTCTAAGTTTTCTATTGTTTCTAAGTTTGATGGTTACCTGCACAAGTTATGCATTGCATTTATGTTTTCCAATTTCGCATGTAAATAAGTTTTCTAATGCTACAGTAGAGCACACATTTAGTGATCTGCCTCCTCACGAGTTATCCTATCGTCTTGCTATGCGTAATAATACATTCATCAGAATGTTACACTATTCACACCAGACCAGCAATGCCACTAATTGTTGGGTGTGTGGTCGACTCCCCCCTTTCCAGACACCGAAGGGAGTTCTACCACTCTTTCCTTATCCGTTCTCACATAATGGTTCGTGTGGAGCATGGTCCATGTTAACGTCATCTTCAAATGATATGTCCCTTCTGAATAGAACATGTTTTCCAGACAAGCAAGGTCTCCCCCATAGAACAGGGTTAGATCTAGAAAATGAAGTATATGATTTAGGTAATTATTCTTCGAATTTTATGGTCCTGAATGTTCAGTCTGATACTACTCCAGACTTACCTGCTATTTCAGTACTACCAGTCAAAGGCGAATTATGTGTCAGAAATAATGGTTCCGCACATGTAGGCATAGTGATTGTACTACTACTGTCGAGTATAGTGACAGTGGGAAATCTATTTTCAAAGCCTCACGTCATTCTTATTTTGTTTGTGGTCAGACCGCATATGTTCGTCTGCCCCTCGATTGGGATGGAACATGTTACATTGCCTTCCTACTACCACCAGTTTTCCTAGCCCCATCTGATTATCATAGAAACACACATCTAGTACACGTCAGACATAGAAGGGAGATCGAGTCCCCAATTGTCGATCAAACTGAAACTACTCTAGAACAATATCAAGATTTCAATAAAGGTTTCTTCTTCTTTATAGGACCTGTCCAGAATAGTAAGTTAATACGTAGATTAACCAGAACCCTTGAAGCAGTAGTGAATGAGACTACTTCTGCTCTAGGTAACTTAACCGAAGAGCAATCTGCTATGAGATTTGTCGTGCTCCAAAATCGTCTCGTTCTTGACGTCATACTGGCCGATAGAGGAGGAGCATGTAGAGTCATCGGATCTAGTTGCTGCATTTTCATTCCTAATAACGCGCCGTCTGTTTATTCAGCTATAACCAGACTTCATAAAATTGCCCATCAGTTACACCAGAATCCAGGCACCTGGGCATGGTCCGGTTGGCTCTGGAGTATCATATCTGCTTGGGGATGGAAAGTATTGTCATTTCTAGGTATTGCAGTAATGATCATATTCAGTTGCTGCCTCTGTATACAATGTGGCCCTGTGATTTGCGGCATTTGTGCTACCTCTTGTATTCCTAGTCCTAAGTCCCGTTCCAAGACAATTCGAGACGAGCAAATGATGCTATATGAAATGATAGATGGTATCATGAATATAGATGTTTCCTGATGGAAACGTAGGGCACAAGGAGGGAATGTGGAAAAGTAAATTTTGCCATGTTATATGTGCCTACGTGTTCCCCATGTTATGTCATATGTGCATGATCGATATGCATGTATTCCCCTTCTGATCGATTAAAGACGCAATTACAGTTGTGTCCATCTCTAGTATGCCAGTTTCCAGTCCTCGTGAATACAACGAATATTAGGCCTATGTAAAGCTACGTTGCCACGTTTTACAGTGTGCACGTTAATTAATTGAATTGTCCCCGTTTCTAGGCCTCAAAAGGGCCCGGACTCAGATTCAGCTCCGGTTTCCTGAACCCTCTCCGAGGAGCGATACAGCCCCCACCTGTATCCCTGACCCTTAGCTTACTTCATGCCTCGCAGTGCCCGGCTCGGCCTGGCTCTGCCTCCAGTCTGCCAAGAGTATGTTATGTTTCTAGTTATCAGTCCAGCCCTCCTTCTCTGCATTCCTAAGCTACTGAATCGCATCAATAGTTTCCGTCATGGTCTAGCCTTTATGTCTCCATGTAAGAGAAATACTGTATTAATATTCATAGAATATTCCTCGCACACACACTACATATAGAATTATGCATGCCCCAGTCTTAGTGTCTGTTAGCCTTTACTCTGATAACTTTTGGATTCTATCAACATGTTCTCTAAACACCAGATACTAGATAGGCTTTAGGTACATGTCGCTCTGACACTCCAGACTTTTAGTCTCCTCTTCTAGCGCATAAGTCATAGCCCCCCAGTTCTCCCTAGTAACACGTCATTGTCAGTTTGCGCGCACCACTAGGTTAGAGGTCCCAGCTGCTCAGATAGCCCCCTCCATGTTTCCGCCCCGTTTATGACATATTCTGTTACGTTTGCATCACATGTCTATGTATCCGCCCTGTACACACCTCTTGTTACACCCATTTTGCCCTTATCTTTCGCGACTGCTACAAACTCCGCCTACTGCTACGCCTACTGTATTGAATACAATGTATTTGTTTAACTATAAATATTGTGCACTGTTATTAAAAGTTTGCTAGCCATTCCCAGATCCTGCCCCGGCAGCTGTCGGGCCCTGCCATCTCATTCCCATGCAGGCTGTCCTGTTCCAGTTCTTTTATGCTTGATTAAAGCCTGTATACTCTAGCTACCTCGTATCTTGACTCTTATTTATTGAGCTAACCGTTTATCGATTATAGTCAAAAATAGATCAGGTAATTAATTATTTATTTACCACAATATCGGGAAGGGACAGACTAGACATAGTGTAATAGTTCGAGCAGAAGAAAGTCCAGAGATCGAAGTGCTTGAACAGGATCAGATAGGATTAGGAGAACGTGTTCAGGAAACAGAATCAGAGACACTTGAAGAGCAAACACCTAATTTACCTGAACAAGGCCAGATTAGTAACCAGGCAGAAGAAATAGATGCGAGTCCTGGTATTAGTCAGATAGAAGAAGAAGAAACTGAAACAGAATTACCAACAGTAAATGAAAACAAAAGGGCAAGAGAAGAAAACGAAGTCCAGGTACCAACTAAAAGACTTAAGAAAAGAAAGCATCTTGAGCCCAGATTCGTAAAGAAGTTAAGACTAAGGATAAAGACGGTAGAAGAAAAACGTGCAGAAGAAAGGAGAAGTGCACGCATAGCTAAACAACAAGAGGATACTTCCAACAGAAGAAGTGATCGAATAAAAAGACAAAACAAAAAGTACAAGTCACCTGAATGGACTCTGGTGTTGGAAGAACTTGAAGATCTTGATATAACTGACGTAAGCGAGGGAGAGCCCGTCCCTGAGTACTCTGACGAAGAAGAAGACGAGCCACCGTGAATTTGCACAAAGTAAGCTACTCGTGTAAAGTCACAAAGAGGGGTTGAAAAACTTCTTCTGAGCCAAAATGTCTGATTCAAACGTGAATGGTAGACCTAGTCGCAGCTGTTGGAGAAGTGGAGAAGCGTGGCTCAGTGGTTAGAGGCGGCAGACCTGGAAGCTAAGATCGACCGTGGACCAGGGTTCGATTCCCCGCCTCGGCGGGTCTCAGGCCCAAAAATTCCACGGCCTCGACAATTCTTGCTCTGGTGCCTACTCAACTCATGGGGTCACACTCTGCGACTCTGGGCAATAGCTTGCTTAATCTCCACTACGGCCCCTCGTGGCGGGATGCCTGGCTTTCACCTTGTGGACACCCACCTTGTGGACACCCTGCCGGGGTTTCTCACAGGGGAATACCAGGACGGGTTCCCTAAGCAAGCGCCGGGACGCTTACGGGCAGCTGTGCGCTTTACAAGTCCAACACATTTACATTTACATTTACATGTTGCAAAACATGCTGCAAGGTATGTGTTTGTAGTGTAGTTGTCCTGATATTACTTTGGATAGGACTAACAATCTTTATACCCTTTGCTGTAAGTAAAGATACTAACATTGTCCCTACTGAAATTGTACATACTGACAGTGAGGAGCTGACAACACAGAGTGTAGCAAGACATGAGAGAGCACTGAGACAAACAAAGCAAGACTTAGAAGCATCAGATGAGGGAGGACTACATTTTCATGGAGTTAAGAATAAGACACACTTAAATGTTTTCGCAAACTTGTTAATACACTATGTAGAGACTATGGAAATTGAAGATTGCTATGTCTGCATGAAGCTACCTACCTCTGTAGCTGAAGGCGTGACATACCATCACTTGCCATTGACATATGGAATCTCCTGTAGTATTTTAGCTAGTTTATTCTACAAAAGAGGACCGTTACAGTACTATTACTCTAACAATGACGTGATCTTTTCTGAGCTTCCTATACGTGGGAACTTGAATCCTGTACATACTAAAAGTGACGTAATACGATACATGGGAGACTACTTCCTGACTATAGGTAACATTGACATAGCGGACGCACACAGAGATAACTTGACTTGTTCTTTGCGTGAACAGGAAAAGATGTTCCTGAACATGGCAGAGAAAAGAAGAATTAAAATACAAAAGAAGGCTAATGACGAAAGTCAGAAAAAGCCAAGATGGGCAGAGAACATGGAAGGCACCTCAACTGGTGAGGCGGGTCCTGCTCTGTTGCTGGATTTTGAAAAGAAAGGCAAGCTATGTCTTCACCGCGAGAAGACTAGCTATTATAATAACATTTTCATTGGTTCCAGTGAATGCGAACATAATTACAAGGTAATTGGAGGTTGGGGTTTCAAAAATGGGTCAGAGCCTGTGTTTCCTGGAATTTATTATATTTGTGGGGACAAGGCTTATTTCAAATTGCCGGATCACTGGTATGGAAGTTGCTATTTTGGCATTGTCTTCCCGAAAATATACCATGTGAATGGAAATGCTGGAAGCAGTGAAAATACTAATGGCTTAGTGCGTAGTAAAAGAGAAAGTATAGGTGAAATTATGGGTAGTATTTTCAGTGCACTGATACCTGGAGTGGGAGTGGTTCTGAACACTCACAGAATTTGCAAATTGTCTACTATAGTGGATGTATTGTCTACTGAGACAGCTCATGGATTTCTGTTGGTCAACACCGAAATGGTTGCGATCAGATCAATGGTTTTGCAGAATCGACTTGCTCTTGACACCTTATTAGCGAAAGAGGGCGGAGTCTGCCGGATGTTGAAGGCGCAACATTGTTGCACTTATATTCCGGATAAAAGTGTACAGATCAAAAGATATGTGAAAAATATTACTAATTTGGCAAAGGAACTCAAACCACTCGAGGTTGATAGTGCCTGGAAGAGACTGGTAGATGGTCTCTCAAATGTAGGTCATTGGCTTGCTAGCGTAGGTAAAGGCTTATTGTTTAAAGTACTGATGCCAATTGGAATTATAGGTCTCATTCTATTTTTCATATTTGTTTGTTGTAAATGCCGCAAGCGCACCAAAAAGCACGAGGTAAATGCAAGAGGGTTGAAACGGAGTGTGGATGAGATCGAATTGGAGGAAGTGAATGATCAGATATACAAAAAGGTGAAGACTTCTCACCCTACCAGAACTGAAAGAGAGAAGTTGGAGCGATTGCTGGAAGAGATAGAGCTGTATAAAGTGTGAAAGAAAGTTGGCATCTGGTTCCATTATATTTTGTGATGATAGTAAATATCATCAAAGAGGGGATTGATGAAGCAAAGCTTCGCATATTTTGCGACCTTGCTGTATTCAAGAACCTCATTTATGTGTAACAAGGTAATAAGTGTACGTTTTACTAACGTTTATATTAAGTTTGAATAAGGATTAAGAAGCTTGCCTATGTTTTTTACTAAAATAATTTACTCGAGTCATTTAAAATGGCCGCCGCTTGTATTTTAGTTACTGCGCATGCGTCAGCCACACTCACGTGTCCTGACGCGTCTGCAGAAGTGGAGGGAAATTTATGCGCATGCGTAATACATAGTTTTGCCCATCATGTGGTACTGCTCGTGACACTGCTCTTGTGCCTGTATCCATGTAGCTAACATTTAGACTGCATAAGTATATGTTATGATGATAAGTTGAAAGTACAACCCTGTGATGTGATTTCATAATGTTATTTCTATGTATTAATTTGTTCTCGCTTACTTTTCATGTACCGCGGGGAATGGGGGTCTATCTGTACCGAGAGCCATCTTGGAGGTCCCTTCTACGCATGTGCGACTTTCTGGGGCACCGACAACCTTGGCTGATGGAACTCCGCCAGTTGGCAGTGATGGGCAAGATGCTCCTGAGAACTGACCTGCAAAACTCGGCTGGACGAAATCATGTGTCCCCATTCTGTTACTTTGTACAATTGTCATTGTATTTCTGTGCAGTTTCTCATGGGAACCCCAATCTCGCTAGGCGGTACCCAGAGATGTAAATTAGGCCTCTAAATAGTCTATTCTGATTGGTGTGTTACCCAAATCCTATCTTAGGACCAATCCAAATTGAGGGATTCTGACACTTTGCAACATTGGGGGGTGGTACACCGTCCCAAAAGAGTATATCTACCCTGGGTTCACCTAGGGAATTGTCCGACTTGTCTGGTTTAGCTGACCTGTCACTGACCCATCGCACTCAATAGGTGACTGAAGATACAGAGAGCTGCGGAGCACTCTGTCCGAAATTGACCATAGACTAAGGTTCTACTGAACCTTAAAGTGCTGGCGAAGCACTTTGCTGGGAGTTCGCTGACCCAATCGGGGTCTTGATCGATAGCTGCAGAGAGGGTGGAGCGCAGGCGTTGCTACCAAACTGCGGGTGCGGTCCTGTCCTGAGCGGTCCTGTCCTGAGGGTTTGCTGTCCTGTCCTGAGGTCCTGTCCTGATTCCTAATCTGAGGGTATCCTGTCCTGTCCGGGGTGTCCATTCTGCACCTGCTGTCCTGTGAGGGGTATCCTTCCTTGAGGGTTTCCTGTCCTTAACTGACCCGTGGCCAGGGTTTGGTTTCCACACCAGTCTAGGTAAATACTGCTCTAAGTTCTTTAAACTTGCACCTTTCTATATTTCTACCTTTTGCTACAATAAAGTGACACCTTTGCATATGTTGATTTTTCCATGCTTTTTGCCGCAAACTATTGAAACATAAAGTCATTTGCATATTTTCATGATATGTTCCCATGTTACCCTACCTTTTAGAAATCATATTTTGCATTGCATTTTGCCATTTTCTGATATGGTCTAGAACTGCCTTACTTAAATACTCTAAAGATTTCTTGCCTTGAATGCATAGCATATTTCCGATTGTCTCCATATTTCATTTGAATGGTTACCCTGTCGTTATTTCTCTATAGCTATATAATTTACATTATCTTGGTTATTGATTGCCTCATTCTAGTGTATCTCATGCTTGATGATAACGAACTTTAGATAAACATTTTAAAACTTCCAGTTGTCCGTGGTCATTTAAACAATATTGAATGTCATTTGCTGCCTTTCCTTTTACAGCTAGGCCCCTGATCCATTGAAGTCATAGGTACCCGTGTCGGTGGATGGTAAGTCGGGTACACTGAGTCATAACAATAGGGAACACACACACAATTGGTAGCAGCCCGTGAAGTCGCCTGGTCAATGAATAGCGTGAATTGAAAGTATATGGGCCCTGAAGCCGGAAACGGTGGAATCATTGGCTGGGTGACCTCGCGCGCTCTATCACTATGTCCTACATGTACTGAACCATTCTTTCTGACACATAATTCACCTTTCACTGGTAGAACTGAAATAGCAGGCAAATCTGGAGTAGTGTCGGACTGAACATTCAAAACCATGAAATTCGAGGAATAATTACCTAGATCATATACTTCATTTTCTAGATCTAACCCTGTTCTATGGGAAAGACCTTCCTTGTCTGGGAAACATGTTCTATTCAGAAGGGACATATCATTTGAGGATGACGTTAACGTGGACCATGCTCCACACGAACCATTGTGTGAAAACGGATAGGGAAAGAGTGGCAGAACTCCCTTCGGTGTCTGGAAAGGGGGGAGTCGACCACACACCCAACAATTAGTGGCATTGCTGGTCTGGTGTGAATAGTGTAACATTCGGATAAAAGTATTGTTGCGCATGGCAAGACGATAGGATAACTCGTGAGGAGGCAGGTCACTAAAGGTGTGCTCTACTGTAACATTAGAAGAAAAATGTACATGTGAATTAATTGGAAAACATAAATGTAAGGCATAACTTATGCAGGTAACCATAAGACTCAGAAATAACAAAAGTAATAGAGTAATAATGCATCGACTTCGAAGATTCTTACAATAGCGTATTCTCTTAGAGTTTCGACTAACTCTCTCACTGTGTGGGTCTATCTCATACATGTCAGGAACCTGTCTAACCGTTTCACCCGAGAGGGACTTAGACAATTAAACTGGCTGACTTACTAGACCTTAACTTTTCTTTATACTCCTGCTGCGGAGTTTTCTCTAACAGAGGAAGTTTAGAGTCAGTATCTGGGCAGTCCTTGAGAACGGGGCAGTCTTTGAAAAAAGTTTTTGGCCGAAGTCCATGAAATCGCTTCACGTGACAACCACCCCTTGCGACCTTCGACCTTGATTGCCGTCCTCGTTGTTAGCAGGACGAGTCTTGGTTCTTTCCAGCGGGGCTCCAGCGGACTTGAACGATCAAAATTACGAATCAAAACTAGGTCGCCTGGTATGACCTCGTGCGGTTTCACTTGAGTGTTGTCTGGAAAAGCAGCGGCAACCTGTGAACGACAAGAGAGTAGTGCAGACATCAAGGAAGCCAGGTAATCTGTCAGCATATTACTTTCAACATCTGTAATGGTACGTGGTCTAGGTGTACCCCACATGTTTGGGGGACGACCGAACACTACCTCATAAGGAGACAGACCTGAACGGGAGTGAGCGACCATTCTCATATAAAAAAGAGCGACTGGCAGTGCTACCATCCAATCTACGCCTTTCTCTGTGCATACCTTGGCAATGCGGATTTTCAGGGTCTGATTATGTCTCTCTACGAGACCAGCTGCTTTAGGATGTCGTACACAGTGGAACTTCCACTGGTACCCTAACAGAAGGGATACTTGTTTCATAAGTTCGGATGAGAATGGCTGGCCGTTATCTGAATACACGACCCTTGGTAAACCATAGCGTGGGAAAAACTCACGAACCAACTGCCTGGCAGTGGTCGCGGCAGTGTAATCTGGGACTGGATATGCTTCTGTCCACCTGGACAAAGCGCATACAACTACGAGGACATACTTGAAACCTCGACATCGATCCATCTGAATATAATCCATCTGGAGGACTTCAAAAGGGTGGTCAGGAGGATGGAATCCACCTTGTTCCACCGGGACACCTTTACCTGGATTGAACTGACAACATATCATACAGGTACGCACTTTCTGCTTGGCTGCTGCTCGTAAATGCTTGGTAAACCAGAGGTTCTGAATACTGTCTAACATGGCCTTTTCTCCTAAGTGTGCTGGACTATGTGCGGTGTTAATAATGACTTGAACCATAGAGTCGGGGAGAAACCATGTGGCTTTTCCCTTCGTCATCCATCCTTGATCTGTCTGGACCCCTCCTTGTTCGGACCATTTCTTGATTTCATCGGGAGTAGCATGTGTCTGTATATCTAGTACGTCTTGTGTAGGGTCCTTGACTGTCATACAAGTCGTCTGAACTGGAATGTCTGTCTGTGTCTTGTTAACTGGAATGTCTGGAGTCTGAGCGGTAAGCTTGGCTGTTCGATCTGCCAGGTCGTTACCCTGGGAAATGATGTCAGTGACTTTCGTATGTGCCTTGCACTTCATGATAGCGATAGCTGTCGGTAAATGTATTGCATCTAACAGAGCTTGAATGAGGGGGCCATGCTGAATCTTGGTTCCATGAGAAGTCATAAAACCTCTTTCTTGCCAGAGCACTCCAAAGTCGTGTACGACTCCGAATGCATAACGTGAATCTGTGTATATGTTTACTTTCAGGTTCTTCGCTCGTATGCAGGCTTGGGTCAAAGCGACGAGCTCTGCTGCTTGAGCAGACAGGGTGTCAATACGATGTGTTTCTATAACTTCAGTTTCAGTAGTCACTGTATACGCGGCTACTAGTTCTCCTGTACTTGTTCTCATACATGAACCATCCACATAAAGTGTCAGGTCGGGATCAGGTAATGCAATGTCTGTCAAGTCCTGTCTTGGCTTAGTCATGGTGTTAACAACTTCCACACAGTCATGTGTGGCAGGATTTGAAGTAACTGAGGGTAACAGTGTAGCGGGATTTAAAATGTTGCAGCGTCTGATTTCTATGTGTGGCTGAAACAATGTCAGTTCATATCCTGTTAAACGTGCAATTGTCAAGTGCTGAGTCTGTGTTCGGTTTAAAAGAACTTCCACGGAGTGTGGAACTTGTACTGTCAGGGAATGTCCTAACACTATGGAATCACTTTGTCTGATAGCTAGAGCTGTGGCTGCAACTGACTTGAGGCACGCAGGCAGAGCCTGGGCCACCGGATCTAATGTGCTAGAGAAATAAGCACAGGGCTTGTATTGTCCTGCTTGATCTTGTGTGAGAACAGATAATGCAGTACCATCACGTTCAGTGGCTTGGCTAGATATGCGTACTGAGGAATCCATTGTCTGCAATAAGAAGTGAGGCCGATAAAAGCTCGTACCTCCTTCTGAGTCTTGGGCTGTGGAAGATGTGCTATTAACTGGATACGGTCAGGTGTCAACTGCCTACCCCTCTTGGACAGTAAGTGTCCAAGGTAGACCACTTGCTGGACACAGAATTGCAATTCGGAAGGGGACACCTTGTGCCCCATCTCGGCCAGGAAATACAAGACTGTAAGTGACGCACGTTCGCAGTCACGTTCAGAACGGGCTGTGATCAATAGATCATCGACATACTGAAGCAGGGCAGTGTCAGTTTGCATGTGAATATTGTCTAGTTGTCTTTTCAGTGCTTGACTGTAAATGCTAGGACTTTCTGTGAAACCTTGAGGAGCTCGTGTAAATTTATAGCTCCTTCCATTTAAACAGAATCCGAAAAGAAACTGGCTGTCTGGATGAATGGGGACACTAAAGAATGCGTTCTTGAGATCAATAACAGTAAAGAACGTAGCTTCAGAATCAATGGCAGTCAATAGGGAAGAAATATCTGGAACCACTGGGTACTGGGGTATGATACATTTATTAAGTTCTCGAAGGTCAATCACTAATCGATAAACTGGAGGTGCATTGGGATCAGTACGTTTCAGAATCGGAATGATAGGAGAATTACATACATTGGAGTCAGTTTCTACAACTACTCCTTGAGCAATGAGCTCGTCAATACTTTCTTCAGAGTAACACGATGGGGTGTAATGTGCATACAACCTACATCAGTTGGACCTTGCGCCCATAAATGCTGTGGTACATTCAATAATCTTGGATCAAAATCACGTAATACATAATGACCTTTAAAATCTCGCAAAAACAGTCGCACCCCTTCTGGGGAGCAGCATATAACTGCTCCTAATTCTTTTAGGGTCTTAATGCCCAGTAAATTCTCTGGACATGATTTCGTGAGTAACAAGTCTGTAGTTCGGGACAATGGACCAACTTCTAGGGTAACTGGTTTCGATATTTCATTAACAATGGGCTTTCCTGAAAATCCAAGGGAAACATTTCTAGAGCCTGAGAGTGGAGCCCCTGGAACCTCGTCATGACTGATGGTAGTCCTACTTGCCCCTGTATCAATCAGAAACTTTCTGTCTCTCCCTAATACTTGACTGTGTACATAGGGACCCTCTTGATCTACAGGTATCTCGATGAGAGGCAAGCCAACCTCCCTCTCTAGGCTGTTTCATGAATACGGCTGGTAATCCGGATATTCCGACTGTGCATACTGGTACATCTGCTGTGTAACGTGTTGTGTGGCAGCTATAGGCTGCGGTACTGTAACTGTCTGTTGTGCGTTCTGCGGTGGCTGAGCATTCTGCGAAACTTGTTCTTGTCTAGGCAGGCGTGGTCTCTCTTTCGTTTTACCAGTAGCTATGTCCCCCTGCATCCGAAGAGCGACTACAGGAGGAAGGTCCTTCTCCTACCTGGCCGCCAAGACCTGGAACTCCCTCCCGGCCGACCTGCGCCTGACCCAAGACCATCTCTCCTTCAGGAAGAAGCTGAAGACCTGGCTGTTTGAGCAGTAGCGGCACCCCCCCCCATCCCCCAGCGCCTTGAGACCCTACGGGTATGTAGTGCGCTCTATAAATGTCATTGATTGATTGATTGATTGTGTTTCAGAACTGTACACTCGTTTATATAATGACCTGGCTGTTTACAGTAATTGCATGTCCCTTTAACGGGAGCTGCAGGATGACTAGCTTGATTCGTACCCCTCTTCTGACTGTCTTGTGGAACAGACTGTGCAACTAGTACTTTCATTTTCGTGTCTTTCATACGTCTCCTTTCATGTTCCTGCTCCTCCCTGATTCTGTTCTGGTGATACTGGAGCATATGGAGCATTTGTGACGGAGTATTAGCTTGCCAGGTACTTTCGACTTTCAGTACTCGATTTTTAACTTGTGGTAAAGAATTCTCAACTAGTTTGGTAACAAAAAGATGTGGATACGATTCACTACTTGTTTTCAGACCACTATTAATAATGAAACATTTCTCAAATCTCGAATAAAAATCACTAGTGTCTTCATCTTGTTTCTGTTTACAGGCTGAGATGGCATCCCAGTCTTCCTTTTTCGTGGCTAGTAATCTTGGCAAGACTTGTATTAACAACTCGGGCAATGCTTTAGCTTTATCCCCAAGACCAGTACCTGGAACTCGTGTATTATCTTCAGTCTCTAATGCGGTCCAATCTATCTTTTTCTCTCCCACCTCCCATTCTTTTTCCTTAAGTTTTTCATATATGCCCGCAGGCAACAGGACCTTTAACATTTTAATGATATCAGGATACGTGTATTCTCCCATACGGAGCATGTCCTTTAATTCACGATGGAACCCTGCTGGGTCTTTATCGTGACAGGGTATTAACTTTTTCATTTCCAGAAGTTCTATTTTCGTGATAGGGGTGTAAACAAATACTCGTTCTAGAACACCCCCCTCTCCCTTAACTGGATGTACTTCTCGCAACGGATTCTGTCTGTCTATGTAGAATGATTTTCTTACTGGAGGTGGGACAGGAACAAAATGTGGATTCAGGAACGTTCTGTATTTGTGACGCTGTTCTAGTATGACACTAATTAAATCGGTACCTAGACCTTTCCATCTGTTTAGGAGTAACTCGTTCAGTACATCATGTAAAGGACCTGGATCAGAATGCTGATCCTCATACAATGTAATGAGGTGCTGGATCATATACGTACCCACCAGACGTTGCTCGGCTGGGGGCAGTTTCAGAAACGTTTGGGCCACTATTTCATCTGGAAACGTGGTAGAATCACTAGTCCATCGGACGGCTGATCGGGCTAGTTCTTGTTCATGCATTGTACTAAGCTCGCTATAACCTATTCGTGATTTCAGAATTTGATCGGTGGCCTGGAATACTTGTTCAAGAGAACACTGTTCTGGTACTGGAGGAGGAAAAACTTTCTTGTAATCTAGACGTGAATGTCGGTCGGAAAGTCTAGTTCTACCTACATACGCTATTCTGGAGGGATTCTCGCTGTCTACCTCTTCAATGGAAGAGTCATTCTCTTTCTCGGTTGCTCTTTTTGCCTCCTCCTTCTGGTGTATACTTATAATTTCCTTACGAATTTTCCTGTACATAATTTCTCTTCTACCTTGTGACTTGTGTTTTCCCTCGGCTATATTGTCACTCCACCTAGTCAGGCCTTTCATCTCGTCTTGGTCTTTATCAGGATGATCTTGCTCTCTTATTAAACAGTTAATCAAGAACTGTAAAATCATATTTTGAATCTCGGCTTTCCTGTGTGCCATAGCTTCGTGAATACTTCCTGGATTCTCCCCTGTACGGACAAAATGATATATTCTGTCTAGATGTTCCTTCATGTCAGGCAGGGTGGCCAAAAAGTTGGCAACCCGTCTTAAACGTACTGAATATAATACCATGTGATCTTCGCCTGGAACTGGATCATATATACAGTCAGTAAGAAGTCGCTTGAGGTCTGCGTATGTAGCCACTTTTGGCGTACGCTGTAACGCTGCTTCTCGCGGCGTCAGTCGTCTTACTTGAGGCGGGGTGATAGGAGCACCTCCCCCCGCTGCTCCTGAACTAGAATCGTCAGTTAATACTGTACGTGCTGGTAGAGTGACTGGCAAAACGGGCACACTTAATGTGGGCTGGTCCGGGGGCACTGGTACATTAACGTGGTCCCCGGGACCAGTGATTGGAGGAGCAGGAATTACATTATTCACAGGATGCTGAGAGTGAGCAGGCGGAATATGATTTGCATATGCTGGGACTGTATCGTCCAAGTAGGACGAAAGAAAAATTTCAGCTGCGGTCGGTTTATGACGTAGCTTAATCGGGACCAATGGTGGCGGTAAATTACAGGGTGCTTCCGGGGTTGCCTTCGGCAAGCCCTCGGCAAGAAGAGGATACATACCTTTAATAAGGGCATTTCTCTGTCTGTCTGACTGTTCTGCTCTAACTCGTTCACCTTCTTCGATTAATTCCCTTTCTTGGGCTTTTTCTGAGGATTCCCTACTTAATTCTGTTTTTCTGAATTCTTTTTCGGTTCTTTTATGAGATTCTTTGCGCCATAACTCGATGGCATCTTTCTGGGACTGTCTGGCTTTCTTTTTCCATAATGCTTCTTCTACTCGCATGATGCACTCGGCATCCCATGTACCTGATACAGGCCATCTATATTTCTCTTCAAGATCCTTGGTATAATCCACCCATAAGTCTAGATATAATATGGCATCTAAGCCATGCTTGTGATACATAAAATGTCCAGGACTGTCCCTAGGAGGGACAGGAACTGATTCTTCGAGTAACCCTTTTCTGGTTTTTATCTGACGTAATTTCGAAAACAGAGGCATAATCGGGTCGTACTTGAACTAAACACAATACACAATAAATCACAGTAATGAAATGGCAAACAAATCACTCATACCACGACATAGAAATACATAAATAACAGTTCGAACAGAATACTACCTGATACACTGAAAACATAATACTTGAATTTCTCGAGAACGGACTTACTAGAATTACTGGATGCACTGCTAAAACAGTACAGAACATACCGGTCTCGTAAAGAGACACGTCATACCGTATCCACCTAGGTGAATACTTCGGACTGGATCTGTGTACCCAAACCCATCGGACCAGGGACAAACTAATGAACCTGTCTAGATACTTCCCCCGCAACGGTACTCACCGGGAAGCAGAACTTGAAGGCCTCGGACTGGACTGGACTACTACGACGTCTGGTTACTACGCATGCGCTTTGAACTTCGGGCTTCGGTTACAGGTGGGCCTCCGGATACCTCGGACCTTGCTCTCTCGGCTTGGGCTCTGGTCGGGACGAACCGCATTCCTCACCGCCTCGTCTGGATGCCGGACCGCAGTCTCCGTCTCCTCCGTGGGCCTGAGGGAGACTTGATGAAGCAGAAATATCTGCACCTGCACGGTAGAGTTCCGTCACGGCTGTAGAAGGGTCAGGGGGCCTGCGTTACATCGCCGGCGCGAAGGGAAGGGGCTCCTCCCTATTCGGGCGCCATTATGTGGTAAATACATAATTAATTACCGGTACTATTTTTGAATACATTAATGAAAACAGATAGCTCAATAAATAAGAGGCAGGATCCGTGGAATCTGAGTCTAACAGGCTTTAATCAGGCACAAGGGAAGGGACAGGATCGGAACAGCCTGAAATAGAATGGCATAGAAGGCAGCTGCAACGTCTCATTAACAGTACAAGGTATATATAGTAAAACATTACAATTACATTACATACAGTAGGCGTAACAAGTGACAAACGTAAGATAAGAACACATGGGCGTGAAAAGAAGGCGTGCACAGGGCGTGCACGAAGACATGTGATGAGAACGTCACAGAAGTGTCATGAAAGTGGGTGGATAAATGGAGGGGGCTACCTGGGCAGCTGGAACCTTTAACCTAGTGGTGCGCGCAAACGGGCCATGACGTGTTACCGGGGAGAACTGGGGCTATGACTTCTGCACTAGAAGAGGAGACTAAAGTCTGCGATGTCAGGACGACATGTACCTATAGCATATCTGGTATCTGGTGTTTAGAGTACATGTTGATAGAATCTAGAAGGGTCAGGGATGCAGGTGGGGGCTGCATCGCTCCTCGGAGTGGTTTCAGGAGACTGGAGCTTGAATCTGGTGTTCGGGCCCTTTGAGGCCTAGAAACGGGGACAATTCGATAAATTAACGTGCACAATGTAAAACGTTGGCAACATAGGCCTAATACTCGTTGCTTTCACGAGAACTGGAAACTGGCATACTAACGTTGGACACAACTATAATTGCGTCTTTAATCGATCATAGGGGGATATATGCATATCGATCATGCACATATAACATAGGATGGGGGACACGTAGGCACATATAACAAGGCAAAATTCAATTTTCCTCATCCTACCACCTCCTGTGCCGACCCGGCACCAAGACTGTCCCGCTACCCCCTTTCCCTACAGAGACTAAAACCGAGAGGACCCTCGAGTCCGATATCTCCTGTATCATTGATAACCTTGCCGCACGAACCCTATATAAAGTGTTGAACTCATCCTTGTGTGGTGTCTATCTGTGGGGAGGGACGGGCCCTGTCTGTACGATCGCCGGAGACGGTCCTCATCGGAGACCTCTCCCTCAGTATTCGGCCGACCCTCTGGGTCCCCGTCTAACAGTATACATTTTATTCTTACCCTCACAAGAAATTGGTCAGATTGGACTATTTTTTTACCCCAGCCTCATTATTGGAAGGTGCAACAGTCAGTGTTTATCCTAGAATCACTTCAGACCATGCACCCATCGTATTAGAGATACAGGGGGTTTAATTAAACCAAAAGGCTTACATTTTACATTTGATAGGAAGTTGGGATTAAATAATGATTTTGACGCCCATATAGGAAAGTGGATTCAACTCTTTTTTCAGGAAAATAAGGGGACGGCTATCCCAGGCATCGTCTGGGATACTTTTAAAGCCGGCTTTCGTGGCGAATGTATGAGTTTCACGTTTCGGCAGCAAAAGAAAGCTAGACAAGAGCTAGGTATCTTATATCAGCGCTCAGTACAGGCTGAAACTTTACTAATGAATGGGGTAGTTAACGGTTTGAATGATTTAAGCAACCTTGAGTACAATGTAGCAAAATATAGAGCTAAAGTTGTGGGCTACTGGAGTGTAGAGAATGCAAGGAAGTTTTTAACATCAAGGATGGAAAAACATGAGTATTCTGAAACAATTGGCAAAAGGTTGGCGGTACAGCTTCGGATGAAGGAGTCGGCCAGAAATATTGTGGCAATGAGGGACGATATGGGTGTGTCTCACTTGGACCCACATGAAATCCTTCGGATTTTTCAGCAGTTTTATATTGATCTATATGCAGGGACTGACTTTGATGGGTTGGACTGGCTAGAAATGTTTGAAGGGGGTTTAAAAAAAGCTGGATACTATAGTGGCGCAGAGTCTGAAGCTCTAAATACAGAGGAGAAGCTGGAGAGGGCTGTAAAGGGCCTTCGTATTGGTAAGGCTGCTAGCCCTGATAGAATACCTTGTGAGGTTTATAGGCAATTTTACAATATTATTAAAAATGAGCTGTTATTGGTAATACAGAAGGCCCAGCAGGGAGATCCTCCTAGATCTTGGTCAGACGCTACCATAGCGTTTTTTTGTAAGAAGGGGAAACAGCCGGATCTAGTAGGATCCTATAGACCAATATCGTTATTAAATGCTGACAATAAAATGTATTCGAAAATACTAGCCAACCGACTGTCTGACTGTATGGTCTCCTTAGTCTCACATCAACAGCATGGTTTTATACCAAAAAGAGGGACCGTAGAGCACATTAACAAAGTCATTACACTATTTGACATTGTTGCTGTGAAAAGAAATGATCTTGCGCTTATCTTACTAGACGCAGAAAAAGCGTTCGACCGGGTGCAATGGGGGTATATGTGGAAACTAATGCAGAAAATGGGGTTTGGACCTAAATACATTGCTGCAATTCAGTATTTATATCAAACACCTACGGCCAGGATCTCTGCTATGGGCCTACTTTCAGACTCTGTCAATATTACACGTGGTACACGTCAGGGGTGCCCGTGCTCCCCTCTTTTGTTTGCTTTATACATTAATCCTTTTTTGGAACAATTAACTGGCAATATCCTGATTCCTCCATATCAAGTGTCTGAGTATTATTTTTCTGTGTTTGCCTACGCAGACGATATTGCGGTGACAACGGTTAACCCTGAGACAGCCATCAAAGAAATTGAGAGGTTGGCGAAGGAGTTTGGACGAGTAGCAGGATATAAATTAAATGTGTTAAAAACACAGATCTTGTGCTCAGAGTCCGTAGTATGGCAAGATAGTAGAGTGGTGAAGGAGGCTACATATCTAGGTATTCAACTGCGGTCTAATATGACAGAATTAGTTGAGGTCAATTGGATCACTTTGATGACTAACATCAGGAACTCCTTGGATAGATGGGAACGACTATATTTAACTATTATCGGACGGTCGAATGTTATAAAAATGAATGTGCTACCAAAAGTTTTATATTTATTTAGGTCAATACCTTTAGAAATTGCAAAAGAAAAGATACAGGCTCTACAGTCAAGATGTGGTAAATGTATTTGGAGTTCAGGGAGGCCTAGACGGGCAATGAAGTTTATGACTTTACCAATTACTAGGGGAGGGATGGGGGTGCCAGATTTTTTTTTGTATTATGTAACTTATTTGTTATTGAAGATGAGGTTTCTGATAACTGGGGAGACTGAGCAGGACAAGGCTTCTGCCCCAACTATTTTTGAAATGCAGTTAGGGTCTGTAGCAGAACAATCATTATTTAAGTAGATCGATGGGAGTTATTACAAGCGGACTCGTTTTAAGGTAGTGCTGGGCGCGTTCAAGGTACGGAAGTGGGTGGCTAAGACAATTGCGATAGGGAAAATATCTTATTATACGCCCTTGAACACTTATAGACTTTTACCTGGTATATTTTTTGATGATATGGCAATAAGATGGCAGCGGAAAGGGGTTAGATGGCTCGGAGACATGTATAAGGATGAAGGGATTTGTAAATCTTTTGATGAGTTAAAAGACCAGTTTTTTTTTCCTAGAAATTCTTTCTTTAAATTTTTGCAAATACGAGATTACTTATCTCATCGAAAAGCTGTGCTTCAGCCAAATAAAGTTGTGGAGGGAATTAGGAGGCTAGTAAAAATTGGAACGCTTTACCAATTGCTACTTAGTGATCGGAGTGACGATTTAGAAAAAGTGAGGATAAAATGGGTGGGCGCATTGGAAGATCAAGAATTAGATATAGATGACCTACTATTAGTATCTAAGGAGGCACTAATGTCGGCAAATTTAAAAGCCCAATTTTTTAAGACTTTGTTTGATTTATACTACACCCCGATTCGAATGGCAAAATGGGGTGGAGGGAATGACGGCAAGTGTTTTCGGTGTAGTGCGGATGATGCGGATAGTGTTTATATCTTTTATAGCTGTGCCAAACTCCAATGTTTTATTACTGATCTTGAAAAGTTCTTATCTCTTGTAATTGGAATGCCTTTAGTTATCACTCCGGCTATGTTATTACTGGGGAAAATGCCAAAGGACAGAGTAGCTGAGCCTTTATATCAACATCTGTATTTTATTTTCTTTGCAATGACTGTAGCACGTTTATGCATAGCCACTGAGTGGCTTCAGGAACAACCACCTGTTTTTCATCAATGGCGTGCTCAAATGCTTAGTATGTATAATTTGGAGTGGGGACTCTTTTCTATCAAGGGTGTTAGGAAAAAAAGATTGGGCATAAAAATATGGAGTGCGTTCCGAGATAACTATGAGGATTAAGAATGGAAGATGAAATGTTTATGGATTTTGATGGAAAAACAGAAATTGGTCTGCTTTTAGTTTTTTTAGTTTTTTGGTTATATAATTGTTGTAATGTATTGCTAATGTATTTGTTCTTTGAACTTGTCAATTTTGACTTGCAATTTTGCTGTGAACGCTTAAATAAATACATTTAAAAAAAGAATGTCTATTGTTGGACTTGGCCCTCTTGGCAGGGTCATCCCTGAACTTTTTGCCTTCCTCCAATATTCTCTATGACCTGTTTTTGTTGGTTTAATGACTCTGGGCACTTTACCACTGCTGACCAGTGCTAAAGTGCATATGCTCTCCCTATGTAAAGTGTAAATGTGATTGATGTCCATGATTAGTCCTGTGAGCTTCAGAAGCGGTCGCTCCCCTCCCAGCTGCCTGAACAAAAAGCGGTATCGTTATAATTGCATTGACTGTCCGCATTAGCCCTGCCTGAGACGCCGCAATACAGCGTAGCGCTTAATTGTGAAATCGCGCATTTGTGCCTGCCTGCTGCTCGTTGTACTAAGTTTGGTCGCATACTTATAGCGCGCTCCCTTTTGCATTGTTTTTTACTATTGATCTTAACTTGCTGAATTTACTCTCCTTTTGAGCATTACATTGTCTGTATTTTGGACTGAGATCTGTTATTTCATTGTGCCTCGCGTACACTTTCGCTGCTGCCCCAATCCAATTTCGATTTGGCCTGAAGCCAGCCATTTTGTTGTTGTTTACCCTCCCTGCCCGGACCTCCCCCCACGCTACCGCCTTCCTGCCGCTCCTCCCTCCCGCTGATACTTCTGGCTTTCCCCGGCACCACTGATGCTGTGACCGTCCTGTGAGCTTCAGAAGCGGTCGCTCCCCTCCCAGCTGCCTGAACAAAAAGCGGTATCGTTATAATTGCATTGACTGTCCGCATTAGCCCTGCCTGAGACGCCGCAATACAGCGTAGCGCTTAATTGTGAAATCGCGCATTTGTGCCTGCCTGCTGCTCGTTGTACTAAGTTTGGTCGCATACTTATAGCGCGCTCCCTTTTGCATTGTTTTTTACTATTGATCTTAACTTGCTGAATTTACTCTCCTTTTGAGCATTACATTGTCTGTATTTTGGACTGAGATCTGTTATTTCATTGTGCCTCGCGTACACTTTCGCTGCTGCCCCAATCCAATTTCGATTTGGCCGGAAGCCAGCCATTTTGTTGTTGTTAACCCTCCCTGCCCGGACCTCCCCCCACGCTACCGCCTCCCTGCCGCTCCTCCCTCGCCCCTCCCCCTTCCACTACACATATATGTCAGATGCACCTACGCGCAGTGTCCACGTGCTACGGCCGCGCCAAAGGTGCGCCAAAGGTAAGCCCGTCTATGCCCGTCCGCGCCTGGACCGCACCCAGCGCCAGACCCCCTGGTCCCCGCCGCTCCCAACCCTCTAGAGTCACATACGATGCCGCTACTCTCCTCTCCCTCAACCCCGGACGCACCCCACTATGCTGCGAAGCTACCCCAGGACGTACCCACGGCCCATTCTCCTGCCTCTCCTGCAAGTTCAACTGCTTCAGGACCCTCACCAAACCCACTTCCTCCACACACAGCTCCGAACCCAACCACCTCAAATGCATCCTACTGAACACCCGCTCGGTCCACAGACATGCAACAGAACTCTGGGACCTAATCGACACTGCGTCACCCGACATCGCCTTCCTTACTGAAACATGGATGAACGCATCTTCTGCCCCCGACATCGCCATAGCCATACCGAACACTTACAAGATCATTCGAAAAGACCGCACCAATCAAACTGGAGGAGGCATCGCCATCGTCCATAGAAACACCATCAAAATCACAACCAGCTCCGACGACAATCTTGCAACCGCCGAACATCTCCACTTTCAGATCCACACCGACCCCAGGACCACCCTTAGAGGCACCCTCATTTACAGGCCCCCAGGCACCCGATCTCAATTCAGCGAAGACATCACAGACTTCGTCAGCCCGCACGCCCTCACCTCCGAGAACTACATTCTTCTAGGAGACCTCAACTACCACCTTGAAAACATATTCGACAACAACACCACCACCCTTTTGGACAACCTGTCCAATCTCGGACTTAAACAACTTGTTGACACCCCCACTCACACAGCCGGACACACGCTCGACCCTATCTTCACCTCCAGCAAGCACATCTCCTTCGATCAAACTACAGCTCTCCACTGGACGGATCACAGCTGTGTTCACTTCAGCTACAAAACCACCATGACCCACAACCGTCCACAACCCATTCCCCGGAGAAAATGGAACAAAATCACCACCGACCAACTCCTCACATCACTCAACCAAAACCCTCCCACCCTAGCAATGGACCCAGACCAAGCGGCCACCAACCTCAGGCAATGGATTACCCACAGTGCGGACGAACTAGCACCCCTGAAAAAACACCAGTTGAATTCATCCAGCAAAAAGGCTCCCTGGTTCAATGATGACCTTAAAAAATCCAAGAAGACATGCCGCACCCTGGAGAAGAATTGGAGAAAAGAACCAACCTCAGACAACATGGCCTCCCTCAAGACAGCCACCCGCAAACACCACCAACTGATTCGATCCGCCAAGAAATCAGCATTCAAGGACCGTCTCGACAACAATTCTCATAACAGCAAGGAACTCTTCAATATCGTCAAAGAATTCACCAACCCTTCCGCAGCATCCAACGACATCACTAACTCCCAAGACCTCTGCGATGCGCTATCCTCCTTCTTCTACAACAAAATTGCCGACATCCACAACAGCTTCAAGAATACTCCCAGTGACCAACCCGCCCCACCCCCTTCAGATCCCACCCCTCGAACTAACAACCTCAGCTCCTGGAACCCAATCACCATTGAAGACACCATTCGCCTCATGAACTCAATCCACTCTGGCTCGCCTTCTGACCCCTGTCCCCACTACATCTTCAACAAAGCTGACTCCATCATCGCTCCCCAACTCCGCGATGTCATCAACTGCTCTTTCAACTCTGCCACCTTTCCAGAAATCTGGAAACACGCCGAACTCAGCGCCCTTCTGAAAAAACCCACAGCAGACCCCTCAGAACTGAAAAATTACCGACCCATATCCCTCCTCCCTTTCCCGGCCAAAGTCATCGAGAAAGCCGTCAACAGCCAACTCGCCGCCTTCCTTGAATCCAACAACTCCCTGGATCCATCACAGAACGGCTTTCGAGCCAAACACAGCACCGAAACGGCCCTCATTGCGCCGACCGACGACATCCGAGCACTCCTGGACAACGGAGAAACAGTGGCCCTCATTCTACTCGACCTCTCCGCCGCCTTCGACACTGTCTGTCACAGCACCCTCATACAACGCCTCAACAACATCGGCATACAAGAAAAAGCCTTGGACTGGATCATCTCGTTCCTAGCTGGGAGAACCCAGAGAGTCCGACTCCCCCCATTCTACTCAGAGCCCACCGAAGTCATCTGCGGCGTACCTCAAGGTTCCTCACTCAGTCCCACCCTCTTCAACGTCTACATGAGTCCTCTCGCCTCCAACGCACGTCAACACAACCTCAACATCATCTCCTACGCCGACGACACCCAGCTAATCCTTTCCCTCACCAAAGACCCCAACACCGCCAAAACCAATCTTCACGAAGGTATGAAAGAAGTAGCCGAATGGATGAAACAGAGCCGCCTAAAACTCAACTCAGACAAAACGGAGGTGCTCATCCTAGGATCCTCCCCCTCAGCTTGGGACGACTCTTGGTGGCCTTCCGCTTTGGGATCAGCACCCACACCCACAGACCATGCACGTAACCTTGGCTTCATTCTAGACTCCTCTCTCTCAATGTCCAGACAAGTCAACGCCGTATCGTCCTCCTGCTTCAACGTCCTTCGCATTCTCAAAAAGATCTTCCGCTGGATCCCCCTCGAGACAAGAAAGACCGTCACCCATGCACTGGTCACGAGTCGACTGGACTATGGCAACACACTCTACGCCGGAATCACAACAAAATTGCAGAAAAAGCTCCAGCGCATCCAAAACGCGTCAGCGAGACTCATATTAGACATCCCGCGCCAAGAGCACATCACCGGACACCTAAAAAACCTCCACTGGCTTCCCGTCAACAAAAGAATTACTTTCCGCCTCCTTACTCACGCACACAAGGCCCTTTATAATCTAGGACCCGAATGCCTCAACACCCGACTGTCCCTCTACAATCCCACCCGCCAACTAAGATCATCCAATCAAGCCCTCGCCGCAGTCCCGCGCATCCGAAAAACCACCATGGGTGGCAGATCCTTCTCCTTCCTGGCTGCCAAGACCTGGAACTCACTCCCCACCCACCTCCGCCTTACTCAGAACCACACCTCCTTCAGAAAAGAACTGAAAACCTGGCTATTCGACAAACAGTGAACCCCTCCCTCTAGCGCCTTGAGACCCTCTGGGTGAGTAGTGCGCTATATAAATGCCCGAACTTGATTAGTTCATTGGATTTACAGCCAGTCCCCAGTAGAGTGCACCAGGAGTGCCAAGGCTTGTGAATGCCAATGCTGCTAGTGGGCCTGCCGCGCTGGTTGCGCCACCCACAGAAGCAGCCTTTTTAAAATGTGTCTAGGGTCTGCCATTGTAGAACCTGCGTGCAGTCTGGTACTGTCATGCTGGCTGGGCAAGTGCACACACTTGCCAGCCTCTAAACCTTCCCTTTACTTCATATTAGTCACCCCTATGGTAGGCCCAAGGACAGGGTGCATTGTAAGTGTAAGGTAGGACATGCTCTGATGTGTGTGGCATGTCCTAATAGTGAATTACTGCCAAATTCGTTTTTCACTCTTGTAAGGCTACCTGTTCTCTTAGGCCAAGATGGGCTGCTGGAATTATTACACTCTATAATCCCAGCAGGCTCAGGGAACATAGTAGAAAGTCAAGTTTAGTATGCCTGAACTCAGAATAATAAAATACTTCTTTTAGTAAAGGTCATTTT
This sequence comes from Lissotriton helveticus, assembly GCF_964261635.1. Taxonomy (NCBI): domain Eukaryota; kingdom Metazoa; phylum Chordata; class Amphibia; order Caudata; family Salamandridae; genus Lissotriton; species Lissotriton helveticus. The sequence continues at coordinate 1,149,060 of NC_136067.1, read as the reverse complement.
AATATCCTGTGTTTGCAAATGCTACTTTTAGAAAGCTAGCATTTGCTTGCCTAACCATTTCAGCCCGCCTCTGCTAGAACGTGTATCTGACTGTCTGGGATATGTGAGTGACAGGGCTGGGGGATGACAGGTGGTGAATGCAAGGATTACACCTTAGTGCAGCGGTTCCCAAACTTTTTCGACCCATGGCTCCCTTTATCTTTTGGCAGTTGTCCGCGGTTCCCCATTATGTCTTTTATTTTGCGGGTGGTGGGGATGTAAACCCGGCCTCTGGAGTACTTCCATTTTTCTCCTCTTTTGTCCGGTGGTTGGTCACTTGCTTACCAGACATACAATGGTTGTTCAAAAAACACAGGGGGTTCTGCATCACAGACAGACTGTGCTAAAGTGGCATGTACACTAAAACCCCAACAGTAAATAAACGAGCCAGTTACGTTTGCCACCTGACCAGTTATCTACCAGCATCACAGGTATTTTTAAGCATTTGGCTAAGGAAGGCTAGGAAGTGTTTGTGTGCCACCTAGGGCCCCGTCACGGTGTCTACTTGTGTTTTCTTTCCTGTTCCTGCATCCCATCTACTTGGGATGACACCTCGGGCATTTTCATCCAAATGGCAGCCTCCTCTCACTGTGGGAATGGCTCAGCAAGCTGTGATCTTGGGCGCTATTAGCATCACCCTAAGAACCTTTCCCTGGATTATAAAGGTGCCAATGCAAGAAGGAAGCAGTAAGTGGTCAACTCTTTAAAACACATATACCCAGCAAATGTTATTCTGTAAAGCTAGTGTGGAATGTAATTCCAGAGTGCCACACGTTCGTTTAAATATGTTTTTGCTTTCAGCTATTTCTAAACTCAGATATATATTTCAATATAGAAATCATTTATATATGACTTATAAAAAAGTAGTTTGTATGTGTCTGCATTATTTGTTTATGTAAGGCGCATATGTTCTGTGGTTCAGGAGGCAAGTTCAGAGCACAAGCCTCATGTACCATGTCACATTTTTAAACGTGTCCCAAATGATTTGTTTTAATGTCATGTCAACCTCTTTACCAACCTCATTAGCTCTAAATATATGCAACAACAATAGGAGTGTGTAGCTTCACACTCAATATCTGACATTAGCTAAGCTGGTAAATATACAAAACGTTATAATTAAACAAGACGCCTTGAAAGTGAAGTTGAACGGCCCTCTTATGGCCCAGGGCAACCACTGCAGGCCTGATCACACAGAGCAGTGTTGAATTCAGATTTCATACTATTTATTACTGATTCCCAAACTTTGTGCTCATCTGTTCGTGGCGCCCCTGGCAGAGTTTCACGGCGCACAAGGGAGCCGCGGCGCACAGTTTGGGAACCGCTGCCTTAGTGGGAGGTGGGAGTGCCCCTGGACTCTGAAAAGGGCTTTGCTCTGCCACCACAATGCTGGCTCCACCTCCTGGAGAGCGACTGATGACTCAGCCCGACACCTGGCCCAGGAAGGGAGAAGCACTGTCAACAAAGTCATCCTGGCTGCCCCTGTCCACACAATGCTGGCTCCACCTCCTGTGGAGCATCTGATATGCCTTCCCTGCTCCCTGAAAGGAGAGACCAGAGTACACCCAACAAAGTGCTCAGAGACTGAAAGAAGTTATGCAAAGGCCTCCCTGGCTTGTAAGAACAAAGAAAATGCTGTATAAAAGTAGGAGGCCTGCTCCTTGCAAATCAGATCTTGTTTCCCGCAAAGAACCTCTGCCCAACTAGAAGGAGAAGAAGACGCTGGAAGGACTGGCCTGCTGATTGCCTTGCTGAGGAAGGAGAGGAAAAGACTTGCTGAAAACACTTTGTAAACTTGTGCTAGAAACTTTCTCAAAGGGCGTGACTGAGCTTGCCCCCTGAACTGAACCCCAGGACCAGTGGGTTCAAGGTGTCTTCGCCCGTTTATCTTCAAGCCGGGTGTGCCTCTTGCTGGAGCTGAGTCTGCGCCCCCATCGCCCCCTCCTAGGGCTGTGGCACTCGGGAGCTCGCCTGCCCTTCACCCATGAGAGCCTCGCTCCTTGGAGTCGCTCTCTGCCCCCGGGTCAGGCTGCCTGCTCCTCTGCCCCCGCCTGCCACTGGAGCGCGCTGAAGCGCTCACTCGCCCCCTCCCGCCGGAATTCCTCCGTGGCCGGTGATCCTGCCGAGACAGCCGCCCGCACTTCGGATGTGTCCTGCTGTCCCCGCTTGCCGACCCTGAGACATTGCAAGCCGCGCCGCCCCCCTGTGGGGAGACCCCAGTACAGCCGGTACTGAGGTCGTGGGCCACGCCTGCTTGTGTGTACACCCCCCGCTGCAAGTGGAAACCCGAAGTCACCGCCAAGAACCGAGTCGCACTGCCGTGCACGACTCAGCCTAAGAAGAGAACTAAGATTCTAAGGTACGTCGCTAGCACAACGGGCTCGGGGACGGCAAAGTTTTATTTCCCCGTGATCTAACTGTGCGCGCCGGATTGACTTGAAAGAAACCATACGCTATTACTAGTACGCCCCGTATTGCCTAAGTGACTGAGAAGTTGTACGCTGTGCCCCTCGCACTAGGGAACGTGCCCAGTACGCTGAAGCCCCCCCGCAGTACGAGCCGCACCAGCTGGGTACGACTTGCACCCGGGTTTTGCCTGGCTACGCCTCGTGCCTCTAGAGGGTGGCCCGTACGCAATGTACGCTTGTTCACGCTAGATGCGTGAGATTTGTTAAGGCCTTTTCTCGTAAATGTACGGAGCGCACCGGGGCGTTCCCGAGGGCAAGGGCTGTTGAACGCACGGTGCCTGGCCCCCAAAGAGAACATCTGATCCTGAGAGATGGGGTATTGGAAGTGTTTAACCCTAAAAAAACTGAACATTGATAGTACAACCCAGGGCGTCACTATTGTATAAGAGTAACTGGAACTGTAACAAAGAGAACATTGCCATTCCACTAAATCTGGTGGCCCAAAGTAAAGCACGTGTTTAAAGGTCTTGTATTAACTGCCTGCTCAGAAATAATATATTTGTACATAAAGAAACCGTATTTTGATAACCACAGCCTGGTGTCCATTTGTGGGGGGGATTGGTATATTTACTGTGTGTGTGATTACAAATGCTTAACCCAGAAACGCCTGAAGAATAGCCTTGGCTGCTCACGCCACGCACCTAGAGGGTGAGCAAGGGTAATTCTAAGGGGCCATCCTTCGCCCTGACTTAGAGGAGAGGGTCCCTGCTTGTAACAAGTGAATACTTGCGCCAACCAGAGACCCCCAATTCTAACACTGGACAGAGCGGTGAGGATTTGCGAATTTGCATTTGTAGTTAACATACAGTGAATTATTGATCGCCACATAGTGAGAGCAGACCTATAACGCAGCCACAGATTTCCATTTTTTATAATTTTGCTGGGAGATCTCCATGTGTTTTTGAAAACGTCATGCCTGGTTCAGTGAGGATGGAAAAGGTAGCAACCAGATGCCTGTCGCCAGAGGAGTTGGCAGACAGGGCAGCAACCAGGGCACATGCAATAGAGATGGCAAGGTTAACTGGACAAATGGAAATGGAGAAGCGAAAATTGGAAATGGAGGCGCAAAAACGCCAAAGAGATCACTACTTGAAAATGAGCGAACTTGATTTGGAGCTCAAGGAGCTTGAAGCCAGGAGGGCTTCAGCCCAACATCCGGAGATTTGTGTAGCTCAGAGATTGAGCTTTGCTGAGTTAGAGGTGGAGTCCAGCTCAGCTGGTGGGTAGCAACATTCAGGTACCTAGTGCTGACAGCATAGTGCGCACACCTAGAGGTATGGCACCTGACTTGGAGGGGAGGGGGTTAACTTACACCAGGAGGTTCAAGGGCATGAGAGAGCTCCAGTAGTGCACAGCGTCCCTGAAGGGAATAGGGTGGCTGGCGTAGGAGTTCATGGTCCTAGTGGTGGGAGGGATTTCCCCATGGTTGAGGTCCTGGTGGGTGAGTGTAAAGATCGCCCAGAAGAGTGTGGGTTGTGTGACAGAGACAGTCCGCTACTGTCTGGCCAGTCTCCGAAGAATGGTGTGGAGTATGTGTGTGAGGCGCTGGATGGAGAGTTGAAGGATAGTTTGGTTAACCCTGCTAGGGGGCTGTGTAATCCAATTGTGGGAAAGCATACTTTAAGTCCCAGTTTTCCAGAGCTATGCCAACACCTGTTTGAGAGTGAGTTCTCTGATCCCCGGGAGCTCACATTGGAGGCAGACCTTGTGGTGGATTCCAGAGGGTCTGAAGCAGCATTGGGGTGTGATCCTGTGGGGAGTGGCTCAGGTATCTTCCAGCCCAGAGTGGTCGAAGTGGCGCAGAGTAGCCAAGCTAGGTCCTTTAGTAGTGAGAGGGGTGTAGGGCCTCATGTCCTGTCCTTAAGAAGAAGGAGTGAGAATGGGTTTTGTCCCGGTAGTGCCCAACCTCAGTCAAAGAGCCTGGATGGTTCTTTAAGGGAACACCAGGTGGGGAGCCTAGGCTGTCTGGATGAGTCACCCACTGAAGGGGATCCCCCAGTGGCTAGAGAACGGGGAGGCTCTGTAAACAGAACTCCAGTAGTTCTGGTGTCTGGCAGTACCACTCCAGTTGGGAGGGTGCAGAAGTCCAGAAGGAGGGGCGAGAGGGGGAAAGAGTCCCCAGTGGAAGAACCAGTGGGTCAGGGGCCAGCCAGCAGGGCTGTGTCCCCAGTGAATGACCAGGGGGACACCACTTCTGTCTTGGGGGATCTTCCCACACTGTCAGAGGGACAGGGGTTGGGAGGTCTGTGCCAGGCAGACTGTCGCAGGACACATGAGCTATGTGCCACCCTCAGGGGGGCATGTGTGCTCCCCGGGAAGTCCTGGTGTGCCAGGCAATTATTCAACTGCAGGGCTGGGTCCCTGAGTTGGAGAACCAGGTTCAGGTGTTGTCTGACCTGGAGGGTGGGACCACTGTAATCAGTGTCCTGACCCATGTCACTTCTAGGGTTATCACTCCAGTGGGGAGTGGGCAGTACTCTGGAAGGGGGTGCAGAGGGAGAGAGTGCTCGCCTCTGACCCCGGTTCAACTAGAGGGTTTAGACCCTAGAATAGAGGGCCAGGTGCAGGGTGTCCCCCTGACCTGATACCCCAGTTGCAGGATAGCACCCCTGAACTGGTGGGCGAATGGTGCAGGTCACCTGCCACAGGTGCCCTGACAATTCTGGAAGGGGATACCACTCCAGGTGGGAGGGTACAGAGCCCCAAGGAGGAGGACCGGGTGTGGGAGAGCCCACCCCAGTCTTTGGTCCAGCTGCCAGGTACAGGCCTGGGGCTGGTGGGTCAGTGCCAGGATGCCATACCTGGACTGACAGAAGAGAGAATGGACAAAAGGTGCCAAGCACCTGGGGCTACTGCCCCCCACTCTCTGAGGCCACCGAGGTTTGATAGCCCTGAGAGGCATGAGGCCTGGGTCTCAGCCCTGACTACTGTCAGTGGCCACTGTGATTTGATGACTGTCTGTTAGGACACACCTGTGCGCAGGTTAAGGTTAGATGCTGCACAGGTGGTGTCCACAGAGGAAGAGAAGGGTGCCCCATGGATTAGTTGGGTGAACCCTGAGAGTATGGACAGAGGATTTGAAATAGGCTCAGATTGGCGTAGAACTGGAATGTGCCCCTGCTGTTGCGGGCCAGGTCCATGTTCTATCGCCCAAAGCCGGAAGTCCATCACAGTGGTGATTGGTCTACCCTGCATTTTGGCTGGAAGGGGGTTGTGTTGGACTTGGCCCTCTTGGCAGGGTCATCCTTCCTCCAATATTCTCTCTGACCTGTTTTTGTTGGTTTAATGACTCTGGGCACTTTACCACTGCTGACCAGTGCTAAAGTGCATATGCTCTCCCTATGTAAAGTGTAAATGTGATTGATGTCCATGATTGGTTCATTGGATTTACTGTCAGTCCCCAGTAGAGTGCACCAGGAGGGCCAGGGCTTGTGAATGCCAATGCTGCTAGTGGGCCTGCAGCGCTGGTTGCGCCACCCACAGAAGCAGCCTTTTTAAAATGTGTCTAGGGTCTGCCATTGCAGAACCTGCGTGCAGTCTGGTACTGTCATGCTGGCTGGGCAAGTGCACACACTTGCCAGCCTGTAAACCTTCCGTTTACTTCATATTAGTCACCCCTATGGTAGGCCCAAGAGCAGGGTGCATTGTAAGTGTAAGGTAGGACATGCCCTGATGTGTGTGGCTTGTCCTAATAGTGAATTACAGTCAAATTTGTTTTTCACTATTGTAAGGCTACCCGTTCTCTTAGGCCAAGATGGGCTGCTGGAATTATTGCACTCTATAATCCCAGCAGGCTCAGGGAACATGGTAGAAAGTCAAGTTTAGTATGCCTGAGGTTATTTTAATATCCTGTGTTTGCAAATGCTACTTTTAGAAAGCTAGCATTTGCTTGCCTAACCATTTCAGCCCGCCTCTGCTAGGATGTGTATCTGACTGTCTGGGATATGTGGGTGACAGGGCTGGGGGATGACAGGTGGTGAATGCAAGGATTACACCTTAGTGGGAGGTGGGAGTGCCCCTGGACTCTTAATAAGGCTGTGCTCTGCCACCACAATGCTGGCTCCACCTCCTGGAGAGCGACTGATGACTCAGCCCGACACCTGGCCCAGGAAGGGAGAAGCACTGTCAACAAAGTCATCCTGGCTGCCCCTGTCCACACAATGCTGGCTCCACCTCCTGTGGAGCGTCTGATATGCCATCCCTGCTCCCTGAAAAGAGAGACCAGAGTACACCCAACAAAGTGCTCAGAGACTGAAAGAAGTTATGCAAAGGCCCCCCCTGGCCTGTAAGAACAAAGAAAATGCTGTATAAAAGTAGGAGCCCTGCTCCTTGCAAAGCAGATCTTGTTTCCCACAAAGAACCTCTGCCCAACTAGAAGGAGAAGAAGATGCTGGAAGGACTGGCCTGCTGATTGTCTTGCTGAGGAAGGAGAGGAAAAGACTTGCTGAAAAGACTTTGTAAACTTGTGCTAGAAACTTTCTCCAAGGGCTTGACTGAGCTTGCCCCCTGAACTGAACCCCAGGACCAGTGGGTTCAAGGTGTCTTCACCCGTTTATCTTCAAGGTGATTGTGCCTCTTGCTGGAGCTGAGTCTGCGCCCCCATCGCCCCCTCCTAGGGCTGTGGCACTCGGGAGCTCGCCTGCCCTTCACCCGTGAGAGCCTCGCTCCTTGGAGTCGCTCTCTGCCCCCGGGTCAGGCTGCCTGCTCCTCTGCCCCCGCCTGCCACTGGAGCGCGCTGAAACGCTCACTCGCCCCCTCCTGCCGGAATTCCTCCGTGGCCGGTGATCCTGGCGAGACAGCTGCCCGCACTTAGGACGTGTCCTGCTGTTCCTGCTCGCCAGCCCTGAGACATTGCAAGCTGCACCGCCCCACTGTGGGGAGACCCCAGAACAGCCGGTACTGAGGTCGTGGGCCGCACCTGCTTGTGTGTACACCCCCCGCTGCAAGTGGAAACCCGAAGTCACCGCCAAGAACCAAGTCGCACTGTCGTGCACGACTCGGCCTTAGAAGAGAACTAAGATTCTAAGGTACGTCGCTAGAACAACGGGCTCTGGGCCCGCAACATTTTATTTCCCCGTGATCTAACTGTGCGCGCCGGATTGACTTGAAAGAAACCATACGCTATTACAAGTACGCCCCGTATTGCCTAAGTGACTGAGAAGTTGTACGCTGTGCCCCTCGCACTCGGAAACGTGCCCAGTACGCTGAAGCCCCCTCGCAGTACGAGCCGCACCAGCTGGGTACGACTCGCACTCGGGTTTTGCCTGGCTACGCCTCAAGCCTCTAGAGGGTGGCGCGAACGCAACGTATGCTTGTTCACGCTAGGTGCGTGAGATTTGGTAAGGCCTTTCCTCGTAATTGTACGGAGCGCACCGGGGCGTTCTCGAGGGCAAGGGCTGTTGAACGCACAGTGCCTGGCCCCAAAGAGAACATCTGAACCTGAGAGAAGGGGTATTGGAAGTGTTTAACCCTCTAAAGACTGAACAGTGATAGTACAACCCAGGGCGTCACTATTGTATAAGAGTAACTGTAACTGTAACAAAGAGAACATTGCCATTCCACTAAATCTGGTGACCCGAAGTAAAGCACGTGTTTAAAGGTCTTGTATTTACTGCCTGCTCAGAAATAGTATATTTTTACATAGAGAAACCGTATTTTGATAACCACAGCCTGGTGTCCATTTGTGGGGGGGGATTGGTATATTTACTGTGTGTGTGATTACAAATGCTTAACCCAGAAACGCCTGAAGAATAGCCTTGGCTGCTCACGCCACGTACCTAGAGGATGAGCAAGGGTAATTGTAAGGGGTCATCCTTCGCCCTGACTTAGAGGAGAGAGTCCCTGCTTGTCACAAGTGAATACTTGCGCCAACCAGAGACCCCCAATTCTAACATTTATGTTTGTTATAACCGGAGCATGCGGTATTTCCGGATGGCATGCATTACGTTTTCTTCCCCTTACCCTCACTACAGGTTGTGTCCTTAGGGGTTCTCCGCGCACGCCGGCAGTTCAAGCTTCACATATCAGTAAACTTGGTGAGTTTGGCAGCGGCCATGGAGTTATCCATGAATGTTGATATTAGTAATCAGATACATGTGTTTGTGGAGTATATCTTGTGTGTGCGACAAGGGCTATTATGAATAATTGGTATGAACAGTATGTTCAAGATTGGAGCGTGGAGACCTAAAGAGTAATATTGATGTCTTCAATTTCGCCCCACTAACATGGGAGAGAGGTTTGGACATACGCATTATTGCTCAGGAGATGTTTGTATGTTCTTGTGGCTTGGGATGTTAATTGTAATGAGATTTGATGTGACTAACTTGAATCCTTCTAACGCCCGAGGATATATGTTTTATTTTGCAGTACTTGTATCCCGTGTCAGGGTAATTGCCGCCACATGCCAGGATTTCTGTATTTGTGTACCCTGGTAATTAACCAGAATAAGGTAACAGGGTTCGCTTGACTGGGACTGTTAAAAGTTCTGAGGAAGACCGGAATGACACGTTAGTGTGGGCACACCAATCACGGTTGAAACATGTTGACTTTGGCAGTCTAAGGAGGGTTGTTGTGAGCTCCTAATATTCTCTCGAACAAGCCCATCCTTCTTGAACTTTTAATCCTGTCCGTGGGACCGTGGAATACAATGGATTAATATGTTATCCTTTGAGCCAGTTTTAGACTTTTCTTTCACTGCACTTATTTCTATCACTCTTCCCAGTCTGGGTTGGTAGCACTTTACTCAGCCATTTATGAGTACTGTTTATGTTGTTTGTTTACCCCTCCCCTATACTCCATCCTGTGCGTGGCTACGCCAGGGTGTTTTATAAGCAGACCCGATGATGAAGCATGTCACACGCAGATTTGTATGTGAGTGAGGTCAGTTTTACTAAGATACTTTATGCCCCTGCATGCTTTTTCAGTTTCGGTTTTCCTCTCTACCCCTCTTGGTGTGAATATGTTGTAGAGGGGGGTCGGGGTAGATGAGTTTTTGACCCTCTCCCCTTCCTGTTTGTGTGAAGTTGCATCACAGAACAACCCCGGAGAATAGATTCCAAAAGCTGCAGAGGGGTCCTGCTCATGCATTGGCACCCTCTCACATAAAACCCAGCACCCTATCTCCTGGATTGATAAGGCCTGTCATAGAGGTGACTGATAGATTTATATGTGCAGTGATAAGGTAGATATAGTGAACCTATGTCTAAGAAAGGGGTGCATGCACCACCTTACACAGGTTGTAGTAGCAGGCAAATGGTGTCAATTTGAGTGGCCTCTCAGGGGTGGCATAATACATGCTGCAGCCCCTGGGAGGCCTCTGGGGTACCTATGCCATAGGTACATAGTATACCATATACTAGGGACTTATAAGGGTACCCCAGAATACAATCTGGAGTGTACCTAAAGTACATGCAATCACTTTAGGGAGAAAGCAGCTAGGCTGGAATCCGAAATAGTAGGATCCCAGCCAGACCAAGTCGAAAACAGTGAAACATCAGCAAAAAGTGGAGGTAACTAAAGTAAGCAGATCCTACTCTCCTACACAACCCCCCCTCCCCCACCAGGTCAGGACATTAAACTAACCTTGACCACTTGAGTCTTCATGTTCTAAGTGGAAATATCTGGAGAGTCCATCTGCATTGGCATGGTTACTCCTAGGTCTATGTTCCACTGTATAGTCCATCACCCTTCATCTGTTTTAGCCATAAGACGAACATATGGCTGTCTGAACAATGAAGTGAGTGCCAAACAAATATGGCCTCAGCTTCTTCAGAGCTCAAACCACAGCAAAGGCCTCCCTCTCACTGGCTGACCAACGTTTCACTCTGGGGGTCAGCCTTCTGCTAATAAAAACTACTGGCTGATCCTGACCTTCATCATTCAATAGTGATAACACCACCCCTACCCCCAACTCAGATGCATCTGTTTGGACAAGGAATTATTTGGAGTAGTTAGGACTTTGCAGAATGGGAGTAGTGCACATGGCCTGCTTCAGGTCATCAAATACCTTTTGACAGCTAACTGTCCACTGAACTTTCTTTGGCATTTTCTTGGAAGTTAAGTCATTCAAAGGGGTCACTATGGATCCATATCCTTTGACAAACCTCCTATAGTATCCAGTCAGGCCCAAGAAATCTCTGACCCGAGTCTGAGTGGTTGGAGCAACCCAGTCTCAGTGGCCCAGGTATACAACTTGACTCTGCCCTATCTGGCACTTGATGGCCTTGATAGTGAGGCCTGCTTTCTGCAGGGCCTCCAAAACAATTCTCAGGTGGACCAGGTGATCCTCCCAGGTGGAGCTAAGGACAGCAATAACATCTAGATGTGCTGCGCTATAGGCTTCCAGGCCCTTTGTTCACCAACCTTTGAAAAGTGGCAGGTGCATTCTTCAGATCAAAGGGCATCACCACAAATTGGTAGTGCCCACTAGGGTTTGAAAATGCTGTTTTGGCTTTGCATCCTCAGCTAATTTGATTTGCCAGTAGCCAGTGGTCAGGCCAAATGTGCTCAGAAACGTGGCTGAGGCCAAAGTATCTATAAGCTCATCTGCCCTAGGAATTGGATGTGCATCAGTCCAAGTGACTGCATTGAGACCCCTGTAGTCAACACGAATCCTCATCCCTCTCTTACCATTCTGGGTGTGAGGTTTAGGTACTAAGACTACTGGACTAGCCCAATGGCTTTCAGTAATTCAGTTACTCCCAAATCCAACATCGTTTGGACTTCAGTGTTGATGTGGTCCTTGACATGGTCAGGTTGCCTGTAAATCTTATTTTTAACAGGCAGACTGTCCCCCGTGTCCACTTCATGAGTGCACCAGGTAGTCTGACTTGGAGTCAGTGAAAACATATATCTAAACTGTTGTAGAACTTTACTGCAATCAGTTTGCTGCTGGTCTGTGAGGCTGCCTGCCAAGCCTACACCATCTACTGAACTATCATCAGGGTTCTGTGAGAGCAGGTCAGGGAGTGGATCATTCTCTTCATCCTGTCCCTCGTCAGTAGCCATGAGCAAGCCCATGCTGCCCCGACAACATATGGTTTGAGCCTGTTGACATGGAGCACCCTATGTCGCTCCTGGGAGTTCCTAGGTACACCAGATAGGTAAACTCTCCCTTCTGCTCAATTATTGTTTGAGGGCCATTCCACTTGTCTTGGAGGGCTGCTGGGGCCACAGGCTCCAACACCCATACTTTCTGTCCTGGCTGATACAGTCAACACAGCCTTTTGGTCATGCCAGGCCTTTTGCAATTCCTGGCTAGCCTCAAGGTTTTTAGTTGCATTCTTCATGTACTCAGCCATCCTGGAGACCAAGTACATAGTCCGCAATATACTGTATAGGGGGTTTGAGAGGTAACTCCCATCCCTCCTTCACTAGCCACAATGGACCCCTAACAGGATGTCCAAACAGAAGTAGTTCAAATGGGCTGTAACCAACCCCTTTCTGTTGAACCTCTCTGTAGGCAAAGAGAAGGCAGGGAAAAACTATGTCCCATCTGTGCCTAAGCTTTTCTGGGAGACCTTTAATCATGCCCTTTAGGGTTTTGTTGAACCTTTCAACTAACCCATTGCATTGTGGGTGATAAGGGGCGGTACATTTGTGTAATTTACTTCACACTCCTTCCACATTCCAGTCAAGTAACTAGACATGAAGTTTGCAACTCTGTCTGATACTACCTCCTTAGGAAAAGCCACCCTGGAAAAGTTTCCCAAGAGGGCCCTTGCCACCGTATGAGCTGTGGTAGTTCAAAGGGGAACTGCCTCTGGATACCTAGAGGCATGGTCCACCACCACAAGTGTAAATCTGTGCCCAGATGATGTTTGAGGATTCATGGGACCAACTATATCAATCCCAACTCTCTCAAAGGGAACCCCCACCACGGGTAGTGGTATCAGGGGGGCCTTTGTTGTACCACCTGCCTTACCATTGGCTTGATAGGTGACACAAGAGCGACAAAACTCCTTGGTGTCTTCAGACATGTGAGGCCAATGAAAGTGAGGGACTATTTTCCCAAGTCTTGTTTTGGCCCAGGTGACCTGCTAAAGGGATGTGCTAGTGTCAATAGGAAACCCCTAAACTTCAGAGATATAACCAACCTCCTGGCTGCACCAGGCTTGGGGTCTCTACTCTCTAGGTAAAGGAGTTCATCATCCCAGTAGATCCTATGGGACCCACTAGCACCCCCAGCAGCCTTAGCAACAGATTGTTGTCTGATGGGTTCAAGAGAAGGGCAGCTCAGCTGCTCCTGGCTCAGATCTTCCCTGGAAGGGCCCCCTTCCCCCAGGAACTCAACCTGATCAGGCTCAATCTCTGAAGAGACAGTTCCTTCTTCAGGACTGAGATCATATCTCTGAAGAGACTGATCTGGACTCTGAGTCAGGGGGGAAGACACTGCCTTACCCCAACTGCTCCTTGTCTCGGAAGGTGCTTGGTCCATGTTTCCATGATCCAGGACCTTTTCAGTGGATGACATTTTTGCCTGTGACCTGGTCATAGCAAACACATCTGCAGGGATGCCCAACATTTATGCATGAGTCCTGAGCTCCACTTCAGCCCAAGCTGATGTTTCTAAGTCATTGCCCTACAAGCATTCAACAGGAGGTCTGCACTTACCATAACCTTCTTAGGGCCAGTTACCCCTTCCCAGGAGAAATTAACAACTGTCAAGGAATGGTCTGTCCTGACATTGCTAGCATTGGTCACTTTGTACACCTCACCAAGTATGATTTGCTCAGGAGCCACAATATCTTTTGTCACCATTGTGACACTTGCCTCTGTGTCCCTGAATGCCAAGGCCTCTTTCCATTTATCAAAGGCTGCTGTCTTTATTTGCCCAGATTACTGGGCATGACAAATAAGGAGCCCACATCCAGGCCTCCATCACAGACCAGCACAGCCTGAGTTGGAACTCTGACTAGGCCAGAGTCCATCTCAGATCCCAGGGTTAACCCTAGTACACCCTTATTCTGAGTACATAAATACGCCTACAGTACCACCACTTGGAGCTGAACTAGGTTCAGTGGTGGTTGGAGTTGAGTCCTTGGACGTGTTACAGACACTTGTCCAATGGGTCTGCTGTTTACAGATTTGACACCATGGTTTCTTCTTGCCTTTACCTTGTTGGATTGTGACTCCACCAGTAAAAGATTTTTGGGGCCTTTGAGAAGACTTCTGGTCGTTACCCTTTTCCCCAAGCTTGCCTGAGGGTTTTGAATCTTGCTTCTTGGAGTCATCACCTTGGTTCTGAACCTTCTGCCTCACCCTGGTTCTGACCCATTTGTCTGCCTTATGACCCAATTCTTGGGGAGAGGTCAGATCAGAGTCCACCAGATACTGATACAACAACTGATCTTGACAATTAGTAAGGATTTGCTCCCTCATAATTAAATTGTATAATTCTTTAAAATCACACACTTTATGTCAACCCAGTCTTGAGTCTGTGTCTTTTGGGTGTCTCTGAACTCAATTCTGTATTGCTCAGTGGTTAAGCCAAACCCATCAATCGGAGCAGTCTTCAAGACTTTGTACTTATCAGCATCCTCATCTTTAACAGTGAGGAGCTTGTCTCTACCTTTGTCTGCAAAGGAGAGCCACAATATTGCTGCTCACTGCTCCTGATGGACCCTCTGTACTTTACAGGCCCTCTCAAGTAAAGTTATCCATTTGTGGATGTCATCCCCACTCTGATAGGGAGGGACAATCTTGTTCATGTTCCTATGATCATGAGCATGTTCTCTACCTCTTGGGACCCAACTTTTTAGAAGCTTTCTGAAGCTCCAGAGATTCCCTGTCTACGGCTAATTGCTCTCTCTTGATTCTGAGCTTAGCTCTCTCAAAGCCAAGCAGTTGGCACTTTCTATCATAAGAGGACTCCCTCCTTTGAGAAGCAGAGATCCTATGAGAAACAGAGGTCCCTACAGATATGCTTTACGCTATGCTTTATGAGCTTAATAATAAGATAGTAGATATATCCGCTGGTAATAACCTCTTCTGACATTTAACCCTCAAATGAATTCATCGTTTTGATTACTATTAATGCATTTATTATTGTTAAGCACGCTGAGTGTTCTAAGAATGTTTTACAATTGATTATTATGAACTGAATAGTATCAATGATGCTTTATTTGTATAATTTTAGATTTCCCTGATGAAGGTGCAACTGGCACCGAAATGCATTGGACATGATCGTTGAATCTGGTGAAAATGTTTCAATATGAACTCATGAAAATACTATGAGAAACCATTTCTTGAAATACTTTTTGAAATAACGCAATAAAACTCAATTTGGAACTAAAGAAAGCGGACATACAGAAATTTATAATTTACCTTATGTGTTTGAACATGTGCTGATTTTTCAGCCCCTTCTTGTGCCCGGGGTGATAGGATTATGGTTCAATAGTCCTACTACATTTGGAATAGTCCCTACAGATACACCAGAATGATTAGACTCCTGGGAAGGAGATCTAGATCTTCTTGGCACACTGCTAACTATTCCTGATGGAGTGAAGAGAGGACCCCTCGTGCCGGCTCATGCATCCCCAGGAAGACTTGGATTGTCCGGATTAGTATCATCATGATCCTCCTGGTCAGCTTCAGAGTCTAGGTCCTGGATGTTTTCACTTCCCAGCCTGTCCTCTTCTACTGGCCCACCCAACCTGCCTCCCTCATCGTCTTTCTGAGGTCATCTAAAAGCAAAGCCTCTACGAGGCATTGGGTATTTGGGTTTTTCACTGTCTTTACCCTTCTAGATGCACACATATTTCTCAATTCCTGAAATGAGAGATGGTCATACTTAGCAAGCAAGGAGCCACTGGCTTCTGCCTTAGAAGACATACTAGTGTTATGTGATGTAGGCACCTACCTAACCTAGTGGGAACTACTAAACTCTTGAGTTGTAGAAAGGGTGTGCTAGACCCTTGACTTACCCAACTCTTAGTTCAGTAGAACTTACTTTATTCTAGCCCTGCACTGTTTAACATCTATGTTCAACCCCTAGCAATGGTTGCTAAAAGTAGAGGGTTGTCATTGGTATCTTATACCGATGACACCCAGCTAGTCATTGCCTTTTCAAAGAACTGTAAAAACGACCTTTTTAAATTTAAAGAGGATCTGTTAGTGATTTCAGACTGGATGACAGCCAACTGCTTGCAGCTTAATGCTACCAAGTCGGAAATTCTTGTCCTGGGGAATGATAGTGCTCTCAGGTCAAAACAGTGGTGGCCGGATAAACTCAAACCAGCACCACTGCCTAAAGAGGTGGTTAAGAATGCAAAATTTCCTAGCTAACGTGCAGGAAAGTTTCAATTCTATTAAGGAGGCGGAGGCGAGGATTAGGCTGTCACTTTCTCCATCTATTGTACTCCAGCAGCCTTTCAAACTGTTATAGTTTACATCAAAAACTACATTTCTTGTGAACAGAGGGAAAATGGAAACAGAAAATGTCCTAACAGTATTGGCCAATCCCAAGCCAGGATGCCTCATATCCTCCTTTGCGGGCACTCTATCTTCCTCTTTCTTCCTGCGACCCTTCTACGGTAGTCTGCTAATTATTCTTGTTTGCCAGTATCAGAACCTAAGGTATAAGGAAAATTAATTAGGCGTAAAGGGAGTCATTTCTGTGAAACCACTTAACACTACTTAACTAGTCAACTACTAATAAGTAACAACATTGTCTTCAACAGTGTACAATGCAGGACTTTATCATAAAGAGTGTACTCACCTCACCAACGCAGAATTCTTTGAGGGTTCGAATGAAGACCGTGTGCGCTAATATTCGCCTCTACCTCCTTAATAGAATTGAAACTTTCCTGCACGTTAGCTAGGAAATTTTGTATTCTATGTCAGGAGCGGAGGCTTCTGATTAGCCTATTTTAAAGCTTATCCACTGCCAAAGAAGCCTGTGATACTACTGGCTTAAAATTAAAATCTCTTGGAGGTTGAGTCCGAGGACCAGTCTGGGGTATTTAGAATGTCCTCGAGTCGAGCTCCCAGGGTAAAAGCCTTGCATGCCATCGCACCTCTTACAGAGTGAGCTCCAAAACGGGAGATATCTATACCAGCCTCCTGCATAACCCAGCAGACCCATCTCGCAATAGTAGGGGACAAAACCGCCAGGTGTGGATTCGTAAGAGCAATGAACAACTGCTTGACGCCCTGTTGGTGTATATCTATTGTTACCACTTCATAGGCTTTGAGTGCTCCAACCACACATAACTTAGGGACATCCGGATATGATACAGAGTGTGGATTGCACTTGGTATGCCTAGAAATGTGAAAGGTGACACCATCCGGAGTAAAGACATGGCCTGTGAGGTCTAAGGCCCTCACGTCCGAGACAAGAAATTAAACACAGCACCATCGCGAGTTTAGCTGACATCTGCTTCCTCGATAAATATTTATTAGATGGCCACTCTCGGAACAAGTTCAGAACTTTGTTCACGTCCACAAAACTGAGTAATGGGGCTCCGGAGGGACTGATAACCCGATACCCCTCAATAGTTTACAGACCAAAGGATGTTCCCCTATCGGGTGATTATCCAGAGAATTGTGGCCCACCGAGATTGTTGATTGAAAGGTATTTATTAACCTGTAGGCCAATCCTTCTTTTGCCACTGAGGCTAAGAAGTTAAGGACATGGACAATGTCCACCCCATCGGATCCACTTGTTGTCGCAGACACCAACTACTCCATCGAGCCTAGGCTGATCGATATCTCTTGTTGGTGCTGTCAGCCCAGGATTTGGCAAGCAGCCTGGCAGCATCCTCCGAAAGTCCCGGGACTTTCCAACATTGCCAGTAACCCGCCAGGCCATCAGACGCAGGCTGCCCGTGGTCAGAAGGCGGTGAGGATTCCCTTGAGGATCCTTTAGGAGACCGGGGCCGAGGGGTAGAGGGATTGGAAAATTCCAGGAAAGTTCCATCAGAACCGGAAACCAGGCTTGCGAACTCCATATCGGGGTAATCACCACCAGATACGCCTGTTTTCTCCTCACCTGGGTTGATAATCACATGATCATCGCAAAGGGGGGAAACCCGTAACACCCTTCCTTGCTCCAATCTTGAAGAAAAGCAATCACTGCTGATGCCTCCGGATCCGGGTGCCAACTGTAGTAACGCTTCAGTTGGGTGTCCAGCCGAGAGGCAAAGAGGTCCACTGAGAACGGACTCCATCGGGCCTGGATTTCCCTGAAAACATTGGGATGAAGTTGCCATAGGCTGGTGTCCTTCCAGTGGCGAGAGCACCAGTCTGCCACCTGGTTGGACGACCAGAGAAGGTGCTCCGCTGATAGGGATATCTGGTTGGACAGACAGTATTCCCACAGGTCGCGGGCTAGATTGGATAATGCTCTGGACTGGGTCCCGCCGAGGTGGTTGATGTAGCGTACTGCTGCTACATTGTCCATCTTTAGAAGGACTCAGCTTTGAATCTTGTCCTTAGTCCAACATTTCACGGCAAATGACCCCGCCATCAACTCCAAGCAGTTGAGGTGAAGCATCCTTTCTGCAGATGACAATCTTCCGCCTGTAGATACTGCACCACAACGAGCGCCCCAGCCCGCGCCACTGGCATCCGACTCTATTACCAGATCTGGCCTGGAGTCAAAAATCGCCTGACCGTTCCAAGCCTCCATATGTTCGATCCACCATTGCAACTCTGTTCTTGCCTCCTCTGTGAGGGGAACGACCCGAGAGTAGGTGAGACCTTTGCGCAGGTGAAAGGCTTTGAGGCGTTGAAGGGCCCTGTAGTGAAGAGACCCCGGGAATATCGCTTGAATTGATGATGACAGAAGTCCTACCACCATGGCTAGTTTTTTCTTTAATTGTGGTATATCTGCAATAAATGGTAAACATAAAAGAAAATGATAAGTTTATTGTTTAATTTATAATTTGTACTTTGTAGTGCTAAGTCTAGTAGTTAATGTCAGGTACTTACTTTGGTTTTCTTTATCCTTTTTTTGAAGGTAGCAGTTTTCTCTTCTGTAGAAAATTTGGCAGAGTTTCCCCTTCTTGAAGTTTTGTAGCACCAAGTGGTATCTAATTGTGTGTTTTCTTTCTTTATATAGTGTTTGAATTATGTGTTGGTTGATTTGATTGGTCGATTTAATTGTTTGGTGTTTTTTATTGGTTGTTTGAGATTTTTTGAATTTATTTGGTAGTTCAGTGATTGTTTTTGTAGATGGTAGGTAATGGTTTTATATTGTGGTGCGTTTATTTTTCATTTTATTTTTTAAATATTGTTTTGTAATGTGAGCTGTATAATGTTTTATATGATTATATTATGTGAACTTATTGTATTATAAAAATGTTTTATATGTTATAAATGTTGCTGTTTATTTATTGTTTAATTGTAGTATGTTATATTTTATATAAGTATGCTGATATATGTTACGATTAATGTTTTATTTTAAAGATTTGTGTACTTTTATGTTTAAGTATTGGTAGTCAATATTTTTGTACTCGATATAATTATGTCGATATTTTTTGTAGTCGATATTCGGTCCCTCGATATTGTTTCAGTGATCCCTGCTGAACTTGGAACAAGAAATTAGATTTTTTTTATTTTTGGCATGCCCGTTTACTGCTTTGTATGGAAAAAAACCCAGCATGCAAGTGCAGCCAATGTAAGAGCAATACATGGGGCTGGAAGGGGCTGGGAGGCTGTGGGATGGCGCAAAGGGCAGTGAGGGTGGGAGGCAGGGGGCCACGTACTTATTCTTAGGTGTTGGCTAGCGTAGGCTGCGCTTGCGCAGTCTCGCTGGTGAGATTTTACATTTTCTAGTAGTGGGGCTTGAACCCGCCACTCTTCTCCATTGGCTGGCCTCCTAAATGATGGCCAGTCATTGGAGAAGAGGTTTGTCTTTCCAATTAAGCCCCGTATTTTTCGGATTTGGGGGTGTGTTTTTTAGGTTCTTTCACTCTGTGATGTCTCAAGTATTTAAAAAAACAGGCCCCCCCAGTTTGAAAAGGACGGGGCTTACAGACTCCTGCTGCTGTGTTGAGTCCTCTCCTGGTGCGCTGCGAACACTACACGCTGCTGTGTGCGCATTGAGTAGTTCAGTTCACTTGGTACCAATAAACAGCTCTTTGTGGGGGCATGTCCAAGACCAATCCGCACTCTGCACACCCAGAAGCTTTCACAGCAGCAGCATTCGGAGGCACAGAGCAGAGAAAAAAAATCGCAAGTGGATAAAGGGCCTACACGAAGGCAGGGAGTCACAGAGCCATACCCGTGCCCAGGGAACCACTCACAGCAGCGGCGGCACAGTATAGGGCAGGACGCAGAGCGGAAGAGACCATAGGACCGGAGTGTGGTAAATAAATAATTAATTACCGGTACTATTTTTCTATACATTAACTAAAACAGATAGCTCAATAAATAAGAGGCAGGATCCGTGATATCTGAGTCAGAATGGCTTTAATCGGATGGCTCGAGCCTAAAGACCATGAAGTGGCATGCAATGGAATGGAATGGCAGCTGCAAGGTCTCATTAACATTACACAGTATATATAGTAAAACAGTACAATTGCATTGCATACAGTAGGCGTAACAAGTGACAAACGTAAGATAAGAACATATGGGCGTACAAAGAAGGCGTGCACAGGGCGTGCACGTAGACATGTGATGAAAAACGTCACAGAAGTGTCATAAATGGGTGGATACATGGAGGGGGCTACCTGGGCAGCTGGAACCTTTAACCTACTGGTGCGCGCAAATGGGCCATGACGTGTAACTAGGGAGAGCTGGGGCTCCGACTTCTGCACTAGAAGAGGAGACTAAAGTCTGGGATGTCAGGACGACATGTACCTATAGCATATCTGGTATCTCGTGTTTGGAGTACATGTTGATAGAATCTAAATGTCATCAGGGCAAAGGCTACTTGACACTAAGGCTGGTGCATGCATATATTCTACATGTATTGCGTGTGCTATGAATCTTCTATGGATATTAATTCAGTAATTCTCTTGCATGGAGACAGGAAGACTAGACTATAGCTGAAGATGTTTATGCGGTTCGTTAGCTTAGGAATGTGAAGCCGGGGAGCTGAACTGATAACTAGAAGCATAACATATTCTTGGCAGACAGGCAGGCAGGCCAGGCCGGGCACCGCGCTGCTTGGCAGAAAGTAAGCGAAGGGTCAGGGATGCGGGAGGGGCTGCATCGCTCCTCGGAGTGGTTTCAGGAGACTGGAGCTTGAATCTGGTGTCCGGGCCCCATGAGGCCTAGAAACGGGGACAACTCGATAAATTAACGTGCACAATGTAAAACGTTGGCAACATAGGCCTAATACTCGTTGCTTTCACGAGGACGGGGTAACTGGCATACTAACGTTGGCCACAACTATAATTGCGTCTTTATTCGGTCAAGGGAGAACATATGCATATTGATCATGCACATATGACATATAATGGGGAACACGTAGGGACACATGACAAGGCAAAATTAAATTTTCCTCATTCCCTCCTTGTGCCCTACGTTTCCTTCAGGAAACATCAATATTCATGATACCATCTATCTGTTCATATAGCACCATTTGCTCGACTCGAATCTTCTTGGAACAGGACTTAGGACTAGGAATACAAGAGGTAGCGCACAAGCCGCAAATCGCAGGGCCACATTGTAAACATAGACAACAACTGAATAGGATCATTACTACTATTTCTAGGAATGACAATACTTTCCATCCCCAGGCAGATATTATACTCCAGAGCCAACCGGACCATGTCCAGGTGCCTGTATTCTGGTGCAACTGATGGGCTATTTTATGAAGTGTGGTTATAGCTGAATAAACAGATGGTGCGTTATTAGGAATGAAAATGCAGCAACTAGATCCGATGACTCTACAAGCTCCGCCCCTATCGGCCAGTATGACGTCAAGGACAAGGCGATTTTGAAGGACAACAAATCTCATAGCAGATTGTTCTTCAGTTAAGTTACCTAGAGCGGAAGTAGTCTCATTCACTACGGCTTCAAGGGTTCTGGTTAGCCTACGTATTAGCTTACTATTTTGGACAGGACCTATGAAGAAAAAGAAACCTTTATTGAAGTCTTGATATTGTTCTAAGGCAGTTTCAGTTTGATCGACAATTGGGGACTCAGTCTCCCTTCTATGTCTAACGTGTACTAGATGTGTATTTCTGTGATAATCGGATGGGGCTAGGAAAACTGGTGGCAGTAGGAAGGCAATGTAACATGTTCCATCCCAATCGAGGGGCAGACGAACATATGCGGTCTGACCACACACAAAATACGAATGACGTGAGGCTCTGAAAGAAGATTTCCCACTGTCACTATACTCGACCACAGTAGTACAATCACTATGTCCTAGATGTACTGAACCATTCTTTCGGACACATAATTCGCCTTTCACTGGTAGGACTGTAATAGCAGGCAAATCTGGAGTAGTCTCGGACTGAACATTCAAAACCATGAAATTCGAGGAATAATTACCTAGATCATATACTTCATTTTCTAGATCTAACCCTGTTCTATGGGAAAGTCCTTCTTTGTCTGGGAAACATGTCCTATTCAAAAGGGACTTATCGTCTGAGGATGACGTTATCGTAAACCATGCTCCACACGAACCATTGTGTGAAAACGGATAGGGAAAGAGTGGCAGAACTCCCTTCGGTGTCTGGAAAGGGGGGAGTCGACCACACACCCAACAGTTAGTGGCATTGCTAGTCTGGTGTGAATAGTGTAACATTCGGATAAAAGTATTGTTGCGCATGGCAAGTCTGTAGGATAACTCGTGAGGAGGTAGTTCACTAAAAGTGTGCTCTACTGTATCATTAGAAGAAAGATGTACATGTGAATCAATAGGAGGAAAATATACATGTAAAACATAACTTATGCATGTAACCATAAGACTCAGAAATAACATAAACATTAATGTTATTACACATCTGCTACGCAGATTTTTACAATAACGTATTTTCTTGGAGTTTCGTCTAACTCTCTCACTATGTGGGTCTATCTCATACATGTCAGGAACCTGTCTAACCGCTTCACCCGAGAGGGACTTAGACAATTAAACTGTCTGACTTGCTAGACCTTAGTTTCATTTTATACTCCTGCTGCGGAGTTTTCTCTAACAGGGGGAGTTTAGAGTCAGTATCTGGGCAGTCCTTGAAAAAAGTCTTTGGACGGAGTCCATGAAAACGTTTAACGTGACTGGAGTGGAGCCATCCTTTGCGGCCCTCCACTTTGACGGCGGTCCTTGTGGTCATCAGAACAAGCTTCGGCTCTTTCCAGCGGGGCTCCAGCGGACTTAAACGATCAAAATTCCGGATCAAAACCAGATCACCTGGAACGACCTCGTGCGGTTTCACCTGGGTGTTGTCTGGAAAGGCAGCCGCAACCTGTGAACGACAAGAGAGTAGTGCAGACATCAAGGAAGCTAGGTAATCTGTCAGCATATTACTGTCAACATCAGTTATTTTACGTGGCATTGGTGTACCCCACATGTTCGGGGGACGACCGAAAACAACTTCATAAGGTGACAGACCTGAACGGGAGTGAGCGACCATTCTCATGTAAAAAAGGGCGACTGGCAGAGCTACCATCCAATCTACGCCTTTTTCTGCGCAAACCTTTGCAATGCAGATTTTCAGAGTCTGATTATGTCTCTCGACGAGGCCAGCTGCCTCGGGGTGTCGCACACAGTGGAACTTCCACTGGTACCCTAACAGAAGAGATACTTGTTTCATGAGTTCGGATGAGAATGGCTGGCCGTTATCTGAATATACGACCCTGGGCAAACCATAGCGGGGAAAATACTCACGAACCAGCTGCCTGGCAGTGGTCGCGGCAGTGTAATCTGGGACTGGATATGCTTCCGTCCATCTGGACAAAGCGCATACAACTACGAGGACATACTTGAAACCTCGGCATCGATCCATCTGAATATAATCCATCTGGAGGACTTCAAAAGGGTGGTCAGGAGGATGGAATCCACCTTGTTCCACCGGAACGCCTTTACCTGGATTGAACTGACAACATATCATGCAGGTACGTACTTTCTGTTTAGCTGCTGCTCGTAAATGCTTGTTAAACCAAATATTCTGGATGCTGTCTAACATGGCTTTCTCTCCTAAATGTGCTGGACTATGTGCGGTATTAATAATAAATTGAATCATAGAGTCGGGGAGTAACCAGGTGGCTTTTCCCTTCGTCAACCATCCCTGATCTGTCTGGACCCCTCCTTGTTCAGACCATTTCTTGATTTCATCGGGAGTAGCATGTGTCTGTATGTCTAGTACATCTCGTGTAGGGTCTTTCACTGTCATACAAGTAGTCTGATCTGGAATATGTATCTTGATCGTGTTAACTGGAATGTCTGGAGTCTGAGCTGTAAGCTTGGCTGTTCGATCTGCTAAATCGTTACCTTGAGAAATGGTGTCAGTAGCTTTCGTATGTGCTTTGCACTTCATAATGGCTATGGCTTTCGGTAAATGTATTGCTTCTAACAGAACTTGAATGAGGGGGCCATGCTGAATCTTGGCTCCATGAGAGGTCATGAAACCTCTTTCTGGCCAGAGTACTCCAAAGTCGTGTACGACTCCGAATGCATAACGTGAATCTGTATATATGTTTACTTTCAGGTTCTTGGCTCGTATGCAGGCTTGGGTCAGAGCGATGAGTTCTGCTGCTTGAGCAGACAGGGTGTCAATACGATGTGTTTCTATGACTTCAGTTTCAGTAGTCACTGCATACGCGGCGACTAGTTCTCCTGTACTTGTTCTCATACATGAACCATCCACATAAAGTGTCAGGTCAGGATCAGGTAATGCAATGTCTGTCAAGTCTTGTCTTGGTTTTGTCATAATGTTAATAACTTCCACACAGTCATGTGTGGCAGGATCTGATGTAATCGAGGGTAACAGTGTAGCAGGATTTAAAACGTTGCAGCGTCTGATTTCTATGTGTGGCTGAAACAGTGTCAGTTCATATCCTGTTAATCGTGCAATTGTCAAATGCTGAGTCTGTGTTCGGTTTAAAAGAACTTCCACGGAGTGTGGAACTTGTACTGTCAGGGAGTGTCCTAACACTATGGAATCACTTTGTCTGATAGCTAGAGCTGTGGTTGCAACTGACTTGAGGCACGCAGGCAGAGCCTGGGCTACTGGATCTAATGTGCTAGAAAAATAAGCACAAGGCTTGTGTTGTCCTGGTTGATCTTGCGTGAGAACAGACAATGCTGTACCATCACGTTCAGTAACAAAAAGTGTAAAAGGCTTACTGTAATTTGGTGTCGCTAACACAGGTGCATTACATAAAGCTTTCTTTAGTTCATTAAAAACAAGTGTATGTTCCTGGGTCCAAGGGAGGACAGTCGGTGTCGCTGCCTCCTGTGTCGTTAACTGTATCAGTGGTTTAGCTAGATATGCATACTGAGGGATCCATTGTCTGCAGTAAGAAGTGAGGCAGATAAAAGCTCGTACCTCCTTCTGTGTCTTGGGCTGTGGAAGATGTGCTATTAACTGGATACGGTCTGGTGTCAACTGTCTACCCCTCTTGGACAGTAAGTGTCCAAGGTATACCACTTGCTGGACACAGAATTGCAGTTTCGAAGGAGACACCTTGTGCCCCATCTCCGCCAGAAAATACAGGACTGTAAGTGACGCACGTTCGCAGTCACGTTCTGTACGGGCTGTGATCAATAGATCATCGACATACTGGAGCAGGGCAGTGTCAGTTGGCATGTGAATACTGTCTAGTTGTCTTTTAAGTGCTTGACTATAAATACTAGGACTTTCTGTGAAACCTTGAGGTGCTCGTGTGAATTTATAGCTTCTTCCATTTAAACAGAATCCGAAAAGAAACTGGCTGTCTGGATGAATGGGGACACTAAAGAATGCGTTCTTGAGATCAATAACAGTAAAGAACGTAGCTTCAGAATCAATGGCTGTCAGTAGGGAAGAGATATCTGGAACCACGGGGTACTGGGGTATGATACATTTATTAAGTTCTCGAAGGTCAATCACTAATCGATATACTGGAGGTGCATTTGGATCAGTACGTTTAAGAATCGGAATGATAGGGGAATTACATACATTGGAGTCAGTTTCTACAACCACTCCTTGAGCAATGAGCTCGTCAATAATTTTCGATAAGGCTGCTACAGCCTCAGGTGGCAATTTGTACTGTCGGATTCGTGGTAATACAACACCTTGTTTCAGGGTGACACGATAGGGTGTAATGTGCATACAACCTTCATCAGTTGGACCTTGCGCCCATAAATGCTGTGGTACATTCAGTAATCTTGGATCAAAATCTCGTAACACATAATGACCTTTAAAATCACGTAAAAACAATCTCACTCCTTCTGGGGAACAGCATATTACCGCCCCTAATTCTTTCAATGTTTTAATACCAAGTACATTTTCGGGACAGGATTTCGTAAGTAACAAGTCTGTAGTTCGGGACAATGGACCAACTTCTAGGGAAACTGGTTTCGATATTTCATTAACAATAGGCTTTCCTGAAAATCCCAGGGAAACGTTTCTTGAGCCTGAGAGTGGGGCCCCTGGAACCTCGTCATGACTGATGGTAGTCCTACTTGCCCCTGTATCAATCAGAAACTTTCTGTCTTTCCCTAATACTTGACTGTGTACATAGGGACCCTCTTGATCTACAGGAACCTCGATGAGAGGCAAGCCAACCTCCCTCTCTAGGCTGTTTCATGAATACTGCTGATATTCTGGATAATCTGACTGTGCGTACTGGTACATCTGTTGTGTAACGTGTTGTGTGGCAGTTATAGGCTGCGGTACTGTAACTGTCTGTTGTGCGTTCTGCGGTGGCTGGGAATTCTGCGGAACTTGTTCTTGTCTAGGAGGACGTGGTCTCTCTTTCGTCTTACCTGTAGCTATGTTGTGTTTCAGAACTGCACATTCGTTTATATAATGACCTGGCTGTTTACAGTAATTGCAGGTCCCTTTAACAGGAGCTGCAGAATGACTAGTCTGATTCGGACCCCTCTTCTGACTATCTGGTTGAACAGACTGTGCAACTAGTACTTTCATTTTCGTGTCTTTCATACGTCTCCTTTCGTGTTCTTGCTCTTCCCTGATTCTGTTCTGGTGGTACTGTAGCATCTGGAGCATTTGAGATGGGGTATTAGCTTGCCAAGTACTCTTGACTTTCAATACTCTATTCTTAACTTGCGGTAAAGAATTCTCGACTAGTTTGGTAACAAAAAGATGTGGATACGACTCACTACTTGTTTTCAGACCGCTATTTATAATGAAACATTTCTCAAATCTGGAATAAAAATAACTAGTGTCTTCGTCTTGTTTTTGTTTACAGGCTGAGATGGCATCCCGATCTTCCTTTTTCGTGACTAATAATCTTGGCAAGACCTATATTAACAGTTCGGGTAACTCTTTGGCTTTATCCCCAAGACCAGTACCTGGGACTCGTGCATTATCTTCGGTCTCTAATGCGGTCCAATCTATCTTTTTCTCTCCCACCTCCCATTCTTTTTCTTTAAGTTTTTCATATATGCCCGCAGGCAACAGGACCTTTAACATTTTTATGATATCGGGATACGTGTATTCTCCCATACGGAGCATGTCTTTTAATTCTCGATGGAACCCTGCTGGATCTTTATCGTGACACGGTATTAACTTTTTCATTTCTAGTAGTTCTATTTTCGTGATAGGGGTGTAAACAAATACTCGTTCGAGATTACCCCCCGCTCCCTTAACTGGATGCACTTCTCGTAACGGATTCTGTCTGTCTATGTAGAACGGAGGTGAAACAGGAACAAAATGCGGAGTCAAGAACGTTCTGTATTTGTGGCGCTGTTCTAAAATGACACTAATCAAATCGGTACCTAGACCTTTCCATCTGTTTGGTAGTAACTCGTTCAATACAGTATATAAGGGACCTGGATCAGAATGCTGACTCTCGTACAGTGTGATGAGGTGCTGGATCATGTACATACCCACCAGTCGCTGCTCGCCTGGGGGCAGTTTCAGAAACATTTGGGCCACTACTTCGTCTGGAAACGTGGCAGAGTCACTAACCCATCGGACTGCTGATCGGGCTAGTTCTTGTTCATGCATGGTACTAAGTTCACTGTAACCTATTCGTAATTTCAGAACTTTATCGGTAGCCTGGAATACTTGTTCAAGAGAACACTGTTCTGGTACGGGAGGAGGAAAAGCTTTCTTGTGATCTAGGCGTGAATATCTATCAGAAAGTCTCGTTCTACCTACATACGCTATTCTAGTGGGAATCTCGCTGTCTACCTCTTCGTTTGAAGAGTCATTCTCTTTCTCGGCTACTCTCATTTCTTCCTCCTTTTGGTGTATACTTATAATTTCTTTACGAATCCTTTTGTACATGGATTCTACACAATTTTGTGTTCTGTGTTTTCCTTCTGCTATATTGTCACTCCATCTTGTCAGGACTTTCATATCTTCCTTGTTTTTGTCAGGATAATCCTGTTCTCTTATTAAACAATTTATCAGAAATTGCAAAATCATGCCTTAAATCTCGACTTTCCTGTGTGCCATAGCTTCGTGAATACTTTCTGGATTCTCCCCTGTTTGAATAAAGTGGTATATTCTGTCTAGATGTGGTTCCATATTTGATATGGTATCCAAGAAGCTTGCAACTCGTCGTAAACGTATGGAATATATTAACATGCTATCTTCGCCTGGTACTGGATCATATCTACAATCGGGTCCGCACTCTGTAAGATATTTTCTGAGGGCGTCATACGTAGCCAGCTTGGGCGTACGCTGTAACGCTACATCTCTTAGCGTCCGTCGCCTGGTTTGAGGCGGGGTAGTAGGAGCACCTCCCCCTGCCCCTCCTGAACTGGAATCGTCAATTAATACTGGATGTGCGGCTGCTGGTAACGTGACTGGTACAGTAGGGATACGTAATGTGGGTTGATCCTGGGGGACTGGCGCATGGACAGGACCAACGACTGGAGGCACAGGAATTACATTATTAACAGGGGGCTGGACTTGAACTGGGACTGGCGGGGTAGGATCTGTATTAGCATATTCTGGGACAGTGTCGTCTAAATAGGAAGAAAGAAAAATTTCAGCTGCAGTCGGTTTATGACGCAGCTTAGTCGGAACCAATGGTGGCGGTAAATTATGGAGTGCTTCCGGGGTCGCCTTCGGCAAACCCTCGGCGAGAAGAGGATACATACCTCTAATAAGGGCATTTCTCTGTCTGTCTGACTGTTCTGCTCTAACTCGTTCACCTTCTTCGATTAATTCCCTTTCTTGGGCTTTTTCTGAGGATTCCCTACTTAATTCTGCTTTTCTGAATTCTTTCTCGGTTCTTTTATGGGATTCTTTACGCCATAACTCTATGGCATCTTTCTGGGACTGTCTGGCTTTCTTTTTCCATAATGCTTCTTCTACTCTCATGATGCACTCGGCATCCCATGTTCCTGAAACAGGCCATCTATATTTCTCTTCAAGATGCTTGGTATAATCAACCCATAAATCTAGATACAATATGGCATCTAAGCCATGCTTATGATACATGAAATGTCCAGGACTGTCCCTGGGAGGGACAGGAACTGATTCTTCGAGTAACCCTTTTCTGGTTTTTATCTGACGTAATTTCGAAAACAGCGGCATATTTGAACCGTACTTAACTTGAACACAATACACAATGAACACAGTAATGAATAGCAAAACAATCATTCATACCACGACATCAAGAACACATTAATAACAGTTCGAACAGAATACTACCTGATACATTGAAAACACAATACTTGAATTTCTCGAGAACGGACTTACTAGAATTTCTGGATGCACTGCTAAAACAGTACAGAACATACCGGTCTCCTAAAGAGACACGTCATACCGTATCCACCTGGTGAACACGTCGGACCGGATCTGTGTACCCAAACCCGTCGGACCGGGCACAAATTAATGAACACCCGTCTAGATACCCCCAGCAACGGTACTCACCGGGAAGCAAACTGAAGGCCTCGGACTGGACTGGACTGCTACGACGTCTGGTTACTGCTACGCACTACGCATGCGCTTCGGGCTTCGGTTACAGGTGGGCCTCCGGATACCTCGGACCTTGCTCTCTCGGCTTGGGCTCTGGTCGGAACGACCCGCCTTCCTCACCGCCTCGTCTGGATGCCGGACCGCAGTCTCCGTCTCCTCCGTGGGCCTGAGGGAGACTTGAAGCAGAAATATCTGCACGTGCACGGTAGAGGTTCCGTCACGGCTGTAGAAGGGTCAGGGGGCCTGCGTTACATCGCCGGCACGTGGGGAAGGGGCTCGTCCCTATTCGGGCGCCATTTTATGTGGTAAATAAATAATTAATTACCGGTACTATTTTTCTATACATTAACTAAAACAGATAGCTCAATAAATAAGAGGCAGGATCCGTGATATCTGAGTCAGAATGGCTTTAATCGGATGGCTCGAGCCTAAAGACCATGAAGTGGCATGCAATGGAATGGAATGGCAGCTGCAACGTCTCATTAACATTACACAGTATATATAGTAAAACAGTACAATTGCATTGCATACAGTAGGCGTAACAAGTGACAAACATAAGATAAGAACATATGGGCGTACAAAGAAGGCGTGCACAGGGCGTGCACGTAGACATGTGATGAAAAACGTCACAGAAGTGTCATAAATGGGTGGATACATGGAGGGGGCTACCTGGGCAGCTGGAACCTTTAACCTACTGGTGCGCGCAAACGGGCCATGACGTGTAACTAGGGAGAGCTGGGGCTCTGACTTCTGCACTAGAAGAGGAGACTAAAGTCTGGGATGTCAGGACGACATGTACCTATACCATATCTGGTATCTCGTGTTTGGAGTACATGTTGATAGAATCTAAATGTCATCAGGGCAAAGGCTACTTGACACTAAGGCTGGTGCATGCATATATTCTACATGTATTGCGTGTGCTATGAATCTTCTATGGATATTAATTCAGTAATTCTCTTGCATGGAGACAGGAAGACTAGACTATAGCTGAAGATGTTTATGCGGTTCGTTAGCTTAGGAATGTGAAGCCGGGGAGCTGAACTGATAACTAGAAGCATAACATATTCTTGGCAGACAGGCAGGCAGGCCAGGCCGAGCACCGCGCTGCTTGGCAGAAAGTAAGCGAAGGGTCAGGGATGCGGGAGGGGCTGCATCGCTCCTCGGAGTGGTTTCAGGAGACTGGAGCTTGAATCTGGTGTCCGGGCCCCATGAGGCCTAGAAACGGGGACAACTCGATAAATTAACGTGCACAATGTAAAACGTTGGCAACATAGGCCTAATACTCGTTGCTTTCACGAGGACTGGGTAACTGGCATACTAACGTTGGACACAACTATAATTGCGTCTTTATTCGGTCAAGGGAGAACATATGCATATTGATCATGCACATATGACATATAATGGGGAACACGTAGGGACACATGACAAGGCAAAATTCAATTTTCCTCAGGAGGTCGGTAGCAGCGGGAGGGAAACTGGAGGTGACGCGTTAGTTACAAACGTGCTGTCCGGCCGGCTCTCCGGTGGCGGAGCGCGCCACAGACGCTTCTGCGTGGCTCAGCTAGAGTCCAGTAAGACTAAGCCTGTTGTGGTGACGAGCCTAGTTACCTGCACTGTTCACATTTGCACGAGGGGAAGGTGTCTCTCAGATGGTCTCACATACGGGTGCTGGCTGTTTCACACCGGTAGGCTCAGTGGGCCTGAGACGTAGGTTTTCTCACACAACAGTAAGTCACTCAGTAAAAGGCCAGGATCTCAGCCCTCGCAACGGTGAAGCCCACCCACTGACGAATGGTGGGACGTGCAGCAGCTTTCTCCGGGGTCCCACAGCCAATGGAAAACTGACAGACGGTCCACTAGCCAATGTGAGGGACGATGCAGTCTTCGTGGCCCCATAGCCAATAAATAAACGATAGCAGCTGTGCTAACCAATCGTTGACTGCTGTGTACTTTCTGGAACCCTATAGCCAGTAACCAACTAACAGAAGTTCAAACAGCCAGTACGGTCACCCGCATTCTTGCAAGCAATCTCCTTTCACTACACTGTTCGTAGTGCTAACAGAGTAGGTTTCCTCTTAACTCATTGCCTTGGAGCACTTGTCCCAGCTCTGGCGCTGCGGTTCGCTTAATTACCGTAAAGGACAATAGCCGTCAGTAAGGGTGCCCTGGTGACCCAACTGGTTTAAATCTCAGCTGAGGACTGCGAAGGGAAACTGGACACAAGTGATCATGTTCTTTAATATGGGAAACCAGACTCAGCTTAAACTTTCAAGATAGATGAATGGAAGTAGATGAATATTTTGGAGGGGTGGACTCATAATTGTTTGCCCAATTATAGAAATAATCTGGGATTTTACCCATTACTGGGAGTCTTGTGTCTAAACACTTACATAGACAGTCAATGACTTGACTGATTAATTGGCAGCGCTGCACATGACTGTGAGGAATTCACTGACCCAGTATGTTTTGGGCTGTCCCTACAGCATCATGGCTTGTCAAAAACATTTGTGGGGGGCAAATATCATATGTGAGAGGGCCTCTCATGTTTTCTCGTAGCACAAGCACCTCAAAACAGAAGCAATATTTAACGAAACATTTGGAGCACACGGCGCAACCTAGTGGCAGTTGCCTTTACTTCTCTCATGAATATATCACAGAAATTGGCAGCTGTCTTAACTTGTCTAATAATATACCCCAAAAACACGTGAAGCCCACATTTAGAATAAATACCTAGATTGGACAGTAGCAGTGTGTGGCTGTGTAAAGTGCTGTGCCTGGGGCAAACAGCCCTGGCAGTCCCCTACCTCTCTTTGTAACAGCCCTGATATATATGGTAGAGATTAACAAAAACGTGGCCCACCTACAATTACTACAACATTTAACAGCAAGCCTTCTCTCAGGGTTGGATCATGTTTGAAACACTCTTAGTACACTACACTTGTTGGCAAAAAGCACAAACATTAGTAAAGTCAATAAGTCTGGTATTGTTGGCTGCTAACTTTTGGCTTTGCCAATTTTTGTGATTTTGTTTGTTGTAAATTTGTTTAAATGAAATACTACCTCTCACCCCCTCACAACCCCTCACCCTCACACCCTCACCCTCACACACCCTCACCTTCACCCCCTCACCCCCCTCACACCCTCACCCTCACACACCCTCACCTCACCCCCTCACCCTCTCACCCTCACACCCCCTCACCCACCCTCACTAACCCTCACACCCTCACTAAATCTCACACCCCCTCACCCTCTCACCATCACCCCCGGCGCTTCTGTGTGTGTGTCGCTGTGTGTGTGTGTGGCACTGTGTGTGTGTGTGATGCTCTGTGTGTGTGGCTCTGTGTGTGTGTGGCTCTCTGTGTGTGTGGCTATGTGTGTGTGTTGGGGGCTCTGTGTGTGTGTGGGGCTCTGTGTGTGTGTGGGGCTGTGTGTGTGTGTGGGGCTGAGTGTGTGTGTGTGCGTGTGGGGCTCTGTGTGTGCGTGTGGGGCTCTGTGTGTGTGTGGGGCTCAGTGTGTGTGTGTGGCTCAGTGTGTGTGTGCGGATCTGTGTGAATGTGGCTCTGTGTGTGTGGAGCTCTGTGTGTGTGTGGCTCTGTGTGTGGCTCTGTGTGTGGTTCTGTGTGTGTGTGTGTGTGGCTCTGTGTGTGTGTGGCTCTATTAATCAACTAGTCACTCTCTACTAACTATTAATCACTGCTAATACTCTCTACTACTCTCTAATGCTTACCTAGTGCCATTGTAAATGACAATACCATATATTTATCGGTTTAAAAAAACAATAAATGAAAAAAATGACATTTGTAATGCCAATAGCTCTAACTTTAACAAAGACGAGACCATTGCATTGTAAATGCTTGTTTAGTTTGGGCCGTGAGGATTTGCAAGAGAATGGTGGGTGGCTGCGGGGCGACTCATTTTATTCCACTGTAAGTGGGCATGGAGGGTTTCATGCAGAGGGTGGTGCAGATGGGTGGCACGATTCGAGATTGGCGGTTCGAGTTTTTTCAAAGGGTGGTGGGTGGCAAGAGGCCAGGTATTCATTTTTTCAATTTTGGTTGAGGATATATGTTGAAGGTGTTGGGAATGGGTGGCACAAAGGCAGGTTTAAAAAAATGTATGTTATATGTGGCTCCTCCATCACTCACTCCTCTGCCTCTGAATAAGTGGACTTAAAACCGACAGCCCGGGTTTCTACAACTCATTTCTAAAGTTGTGTCACAATTTACTTGAGACATAGGCCAATGGTAGTGTTTTTAATATGGTTTGGGGTATTCATTTGCCTAGGGCAATACGAGAGTTAAACAAATGGCTAGGGCAGCTGTTCAGGTGTGTTATACAAAAAGAACTTTTGATGGACAGAATGCAGAACAATGTCATACATTCACTCCAGTACTGAAATCTGGGCATAAATCCATCGTTTTTTTGCTCACCATGCCATTCCAGTTTGAACCCACCCATATCCAAATGAGTCTTGACCCTGTGCCTCATGGGAACAGTCCATCCCGAACTGCCAAGCCAGGTCTTCCCTGGACTGGAAACAAGCATCCTAGGACCGGTTTTGGGGTTTCACCCCTCTTCAGCCAGGATAGCTGGGGGTGAGTGCTTGCTATGTTCAACACTCCACCCATTATCCCTTTGGTTTTGCTTTGTTCGCCCTAAGTTGGCAGGGTATGCCCAGACGTGGGCCCCTTGCTCACTTTGCCACTGGATTCAAGCTAGCCTGGCTGATGACGGCTGATTTGCCAGAAACAGGTCCCAGGATGCTTCTTTCCGGTCCAGACTGATTTGCATATGGCCATGTCTGAACTGGGGTGGTAGAGTGAGCTAAAGAATGATAATGGATTAAACCCAGATCAGTTGACTGGGGGTGAGTCTTTGCTATGTTCAACACTCTGTCCATCATCCCTTTGGTTTTGCTTCGTTCAGGTGTGGAAGACATTAAGTTTTCACACTGTGGCTAATACTTTCAGACATGCTCATTCTAGTGTCCATGAGTACACATATTATTCCACTTTTTGAACATCTGTGTCCTGGAGCAACTATTTTTTGTAGTTGCGTAGTGTGGACAGAAATGTAAAGGTTTGTTATTTCCTATTTTGCAAACTTTCAGACTCTAGACCAACGCTCTCTAAATATGAGCATATATAGGGCTTTAAAAACCTGAAAAGCCTAGAAATTCATGCTAGATGCATCGTTCGACTTGATATCTCATTTAAATTACCGGATGAAATTATAAGGCTTTATAAAAATGTACACTGTATCCTTAGACATGTCATTGTGTGGGGAAAATTTAAGGTGTACATTAGAGATCTATCTGAACCCTTGAAAATGGCATTCTTAGGGTGATAGGGAAGGACAGAGTGCAACTTGGATTAGTTTAAGATGCCCCTGGGGACCACACAATTATTGTCAGAACAAGAGATCATCGAACAGAATGTCTTAGCCAGAAGAACAGGATAGATAGATGGGACAAGGCAATAATGTGATTCAAGAGCAGTTTTAAATATGCGAAGGGCAAATAGCACACCAGAGTAGAATAGCAGATGGGCAATGAATGAGTTGTTATTCTATGTCTATTAGGTGTTTTACAGTCAGACACTCTGTATCTCAGGCGTGTTGAGACACAACCTCAATGAGGCTGATCATGTAAGTGGATCAGGTGGAAGCTACAGCTTTGGCCTTCCAATAGTTCTTCAGGAGGTTGTTGCGGTTAGTGACACTCTTAACCCTGATAAGGCTCCTGGCCCAGATTGCCTGTTTTTTAAAGTTATTTATGTAATGGTTTCTTAATGTGCTCAGGCAATAAGAGGGTGTGACAAAGTGACAGGAGTTTCAAGGAAAACAGTAGTCTCAGGATGAATATGTGATGTTACATTGCGGTCTTCACACCGCGATACATTTACAACGCAGGCATTACAACGCAAGTCGTTACAACGACTTGCGCTGGATGGCGTTGGACTTAAAAATAGTATGATTTACTATTCAAACTCCAGCCCACGTAACAGTAGGGAAGGTGTTGGAATAGTATATCATACCATTGCTCAGTGTATAGCGCTATCCAGTGCAAGTCGTTGTAATGCCTGCGTTGTAAACGTAGTGCGGTGTGAAGAACGCAATGTAACGGATGTCTCCCCTTAGGATGCTGGGAGGAAGAGGTGGGTTTTTGGATATTTTTGAAAAGATGTGGTTGGTGGGTCATTGTGTAGACGCAATGGGAGAGAATTCTTGGGGATAAACTTCAATGGTGCCAAGTTCCCTAAGCGGTTTCAGTTTAGACTGGAACAGTGCAAGATAAAGGAACAAGGCTGATATTTGGCCTCTGGATGGATGATATGGAGCGAATACCTTGGGGAGTTAGGCGGGGGTTGTATTGGGTGGCTAATGGTGAAATTACGTCATGGTTGGACTTGTACACCGGGCCAAGCGCTAAAATTGATTGAGAAAGCAACAGGGTTGCAAGTTCCCATGCCCTTAATACACAAATCATGGTTGTCAGGCAGCCAAAAAAGACTTCAGATACTGAGAACCATATTTTATTCTTTCACTGCGAAAACCGGAGATTAAAGTACTAGAGATTGTGCTTTTACTTGGGCCAAGCCCTATCTGATGAAAGACATTCACAGTGGTCAGCCAGGGTTGTCCCATGGAGGTACACTGAAAGGAAAGTAATAATATAATCCTTGCACTCTACTTTGTATTTCTTTTGTAAGAACATGAAGAAAGGGTCATATCAGGTGCGTTATGGAATGGGTTTTATGTGGAATTAGACTTGAAATGATGGCTAGTTCGCCTTGAGGTTTTTCTAGGATAGAAGTTACATAACATCCTGGCGTGGGTACAATTTAGGCATCCATTAGAAAAATACAACATATGTACATTGTTAGATCTGGTATCATTGACACAGTTTTCCCTGACTTTTTGCCTTCTAACCTCCTGTTTTTTACTGTTTCTGCTGTCTTTGTTTTTGCTGTCTTTAGGAACCTGGACACTTTACCACTGCGGACCAGTGCTAAAGTGCATGTGGTCTTTACTTAAATAATTGTAACATTGATTTATCCACAACTGGCATATTCCATTTACTTATACATTGTTAGTAAAGTGCACTACATTTGCACAGGGCCTGTAAATCACATAATACTAAAGGGCTTGCAGCACTGATTGTGCCACACACTTAAGTACCCCTTTACTCAGGCCTGCCAATGCTTTACAGCGATGTGTTTTAAACTGTCATGTCAACCTTGCAAGTTAACCGACTTGCCAGGCCCAAACCATTCTTCCTAAAACATATAGGTCACCCCTAAGATAGGCCCTGGACAGCCCATGGGCAGGGTGCAGTATATTTAAATAGTAGGACATGCACTTTTAGGTTTTAGATGTCCTTGTAGTCAGTGCTTTAAATGGGCCGGTACTCACCGGTACTGAGTACCGGCACTTCCGATTTCTTTTGCCGTCAGTACCAGCACTTTTCTGTAGCCAGGGAGAGTACCGGTACCCTGATCCTCGGCATGGCAGGCTCAGGTTGGGTTTCTGCTCCAGTGCAGGGCAGAGGCCACTCTGCTCCCATGAGCTTGTAATTTACTCGGCTGAAGTATCCTTTTCTAGAGTAGCTGGTGAAGATTCCAACAGCGCGCATTTGAATGTCCCCAACTGCAGGGGGGTGAGAGGGCTTGGGTCTCGCTGTGAATAACAGGACAGGGTCCTTAGACAGACCCTGCATTGTCAATCAGATGCGCAGCGACCATTATGGTGAAAGTGCCATAATGACTTTCACTTTGTGTTATGAGTTAATGTGTGTTTTTTGGACATGAACACATTTCTCGTGTTTTGCACTCTGTGCTGCAACTGGTACAGAAGTCTCTATGTATGATGAGATGTTGACCTTAGCCCCACCCCTAGCCCCGCCCACTTGCCACACCTCTATTTTAATGAGTACCTGCACTTATTTTTCTCCATTTAAAGCACTGCTTGTAGTGAAATACTCTTACATTTGTGTTTCACTGCGGCAAGGCCTATCTAATCCATAGGGTAACATTGGGATTGCCTTATTACAGCTTATAGGGGTCATTTCCAATTGGGAAGAGATGGGACCCCCAAATTTGGTGTATATGAAATGGCAAATTAAAAAAAACAACCTAAACACAAAGTAAGGGTAGGTGTGACTGAGTGGCCATATGCATGCTGATGGTTCATCCTAGACAGGGTGGGAGGTAGGAGCTGACACCGACACCTGAAATGGCTGTGTCTTGTCCCAACACATAGGGTTGCATACCCCCCTGTAGTGAGTCTGGAGCCAGGGCAGGAAAGACAGGGACTCTGTGCACGTCAAACCATCTCTTTAAAGCCTCCCCCACTTTGAAGGCCCATCTTTGTATAAGTACTGGACCTCTGACACCACCAAATCAGAACACTTCTTGCACTGTGGACATTCTACCACGAAGAAGGACTGCTGAGCTTCTGGAGGCACTGCATCTTGACTGAATTGCTTTGCTGGTTGGCCAGCAACCTCTTGCCTGTGAGTAAGAGGGACTAGACCTGCATCTCTACATCCCAGAACCAAAGTATGTCCAAGGGCTTGTTGGCTTGTCTCCTGTTTTTGAGGTCTCAGTGATACAACCAGCACCTGGACTCTCTGCTGTGAGTACTGCTCTGCCAAGTGGTGCCAATGAAGTCCTGGGCCTTTGGAAGTGTGTATCAAATGCTGCCACAAGAAAATGCATGCATTGACAACGTTGCACTGATCGGAATCGGTGCATTTACCTTGCCACTGACGCATCGCCGCTACTGCACCAACCGCGGGCACTGCATCGCCGATTGTGCAACGCATCGTCCCCTGTTTATGATGCATCTCCAAAAAAGTGTGCGGCTCGCCATCAACTCATATGCTTTGTGCTACACACATGGCCTACAGCCCTGCAGTTCGACGGTGATGCATCGCCCCGATGTTCATCACACATTGAGTCTCAACGCACCTTCGATTTTGCGCAGCTTGGAACCCGACGCATCGCCTACATCTGCAGGCTTGACAGCGACGCATTGCCTCCTTTGCCCACACGCATTGCCCACGACATAGACACATCGGGGCCGATTCACAGAACTAGCTTAAGACAAAATCCTAAACTTACTACTTTTGGTATTCACAGAAGTTAGGATTTTGTCTTAAGTTTGTCTTAAGACAGACTTAAGACAGACTTACGACAAAATCCTAACTTAAGTCTGTCTTAAGTCTGTCTTAAGACAAACTTAAGACAAAATCCTAACTTCTGTGAATACCAAAAGTAGTAAGTTTAGGATTTTGTCTTAAGTTAGTTCTGTGAATCGGCCCCATCCAAAGTATTGTTCAGCAGGCCAAGGCTGGTCCCTTTATCCGGCCTGCACTCCACCGCAGTCATCCTGAACTTTTGGATCTGCCCCGGTCAAGCGCAACCAGATAGCCCCAGTTGGGCTATCTGTTTCTAAGCACAAAAACCCATTTATTCTTTAAAAATTCATATCTTGACTTCTACTTATTGAATTTTTGTTGTTTTGCTCGTGTTTTGTTGATATAAATAGAAACTATTGTTCTAAACTGGTGTTGAGTCTTTTTGTGTTGTTTTCACTGTGTTACTGTTTAAAGTGTAGTGCAAATATTTTACACATTGCCTCTTAAGTTAAGACTGACTTCTCTGTGCCAAGCTACCAGAAGGTGAGCACGGATTAATTTAAAGTGTTTTACTGACGTTCCCTGACTAGGATTGTGGTTCCTGCTTGGACAGGGTGCATACGTCTGCCAAACAAAAACTAAATTTCTAACATTTATTGGTTTGGTCACTATTGTGTTGAGTCTTTTGAAGTGCACATGTTTGATGTTTCCAAGGAGTAGTAGTCCCATGCCCGCATTATGCAAAGTCATGGGTATCTCTTACACACCATGTCTTTCTGGATGCATGAATGTCCTTCTGTTCGAAAGTGGCAGGCTGGGCTGCAAAATCCTCCTTATCAAGTGTGTCTCATCTCACTGAGGTGTTTGCCAGGCAGGCCTTAAATCACCTGGGCCTTCCTCTTAGTTTTCATTGCCAGGGATCATGGTCACCTCGCCTGACAGCCTAGCGATGGAAGGCAGTTACCTACTGTGGCCTAAGTGCCAATGGCTTTAATTACAAGGGTTGTATGACGCGATATCGCGGACATAGATATCGCGGGCATTTACATTGCGGCTTTTAAATCACAACGGCGATTACATCGGCAATTTAAACATCACGCGTTGTTGCGCCGCTGATGCGGCCTTTTAATTGGATCGCGTGTTACATCGCCGACATTACATCGCGCGAAATAACAACGCGATGTTTAATGCCTTCCTATTACATTTCAGCCATGATAGCCTGCAGAAAGTACGGGAATCTGCTGGAATTATTTAATAACCAGGTGTTGCGTGGGACAAGTAGATCACGAGGAGATCTGCATATAACTACTTACAATCAAAGTGTGAGATTTATGACACGGATGTGTTTGATAAGATTGTACAAATGAAGAGGAATTTTTGTTGCAAGGACCGAGATCGATTGAATTGAAATATTGGTCAATCATTATAAAGTAAGTTATGTTTTCTTTTCTTGGGTTCCAAAAGTACAGCTGGGACTATAATTAGAGGCATGAATTTAGTAAGACAGTGTTGGAATTTCACTGAGGTTTTATCTCTTTTAGGTAATCTAATATGTTCAGAATTTAACTTGTTTTGTCTGTCTGAGCCACCCCGACCTTTTAATCCACCGGGCATTTCCCCAGTGTCATCGGGCTGCATGCTTTGGAGGCTGATTTGAAGGCCCATGGTCGCCCCTGAGATGTTTAGGACTTTCCGCGGCTCTTCGAGGTTAACCGTCGCTGGCACAGGGAGGCTTCAAGTGAGAGAGTGAAAGGGAGGGTGGGTGGTCGGAAGAAGGCAGAAAGAAAGCGATAAGAGTTTGAGGAGTGAGTGAGAGAAGTGAAGGAGAGTGAGAGAGAGTGGATGATAGGATAGAGAGAGATACCACGAGGAGGGGTGTTTAAGGTGAGTATTTTTGGCAGAGGTGCATTTGGTTTCCCAGTCCAGCCTTGTTGGCCGGTTTCTTTGATTAATGAAGTGCTGAGTGCATATGAAACACAGCCAGGCCCACTAAGTATGAACTGATAAGGTATGAGTTGATTTCCATTCTGGGAGAATGGGTTTGACAACAAAACTACAAAATGGCCCAAGAATGCAATATAGTTTTTCTCAAGTTTATGCAAATGAGTGAATGTGTGGACTCGTAAGCATATAGCAGTGGGATAGCTCAAGCCTTATAGAGTGAGCAAGTTGACAGTCATAAAGCATGTGTAAGAGATCACCACCCTGCTTTTGTTTTGTCCAACGCAAAAATGTTGCTAAATGCCAAGTTTGTTGCCCCTATAGGGTGCCTGCTTTGTGGATAATGAAAAAGATTGTTTGTCTTAGCGACGGTATTCTTTCCTTTTCGTTTTTTTAACGCTCCAATGTATCCCTAAGTTACACCAAACTTAACTAAGTTTCAGAGGGTGTTAAGTCCTATTAGCATTGCTGTAGGCATCGTAGCATTAGCAGGTACACTGCTACTATACTACAAAGTGTAGTATGCAGCATGAATTGACAAACTGCTTCACAATTCCTCCATAGGTCAAAGAGCATGTCAGTCTGCAGTTCAGGTTGGTGTAATCCATGTGGCAGCCTATGTAAAGTATTCACTGAAGAAGTATATCTTCCTAAGCGCATGCCTCTTTGTATTTGTGGACATTAAATTCTGTTTCCCAGCTTTGCATCAAAGAGTCAGCTGAGACTTGTGATACCATAAAAGGGCTAGTGCAAAAATACAATACTAGCTCACACCTCTTGAGAATGCTGACTAATAGAAAAATCTATGCGTGGTGACGAGCCTCACACACAATAGCCCTTGAGGCTAGAAACAGGGTCCAGTAAGGAAGCGCAGCAAGCAGTAATGGTTCTTGATGCTAGTTATCTTGTATTTCTCACAATGCATGTTGTATGGCCATGCGCGCACGCTCACACCCCATTTGCCTGCTCCCCCTCCCCGTCCCCGTCTGCGGGGCTGAGCATTCATTCATCCATCCATCCATTCATCCATCCAGCCATCCATCCATCCATCCATCCAGACAGCCATCCATTAATCCATCCGTCCATGCACCGCCCACCCACCCACTCACCACACACACATCCGCCCACCCAGCACCCATACATGCATCCATGCATCCATCCACCCATACACCGACCCATCATCCGCCATCCATTCATCCATGCATCCACCCACCCACTCACCACACACACATCCGTCCACCCAGCACCCATACATGCATCCATCCATACATGAATCCATCCATCCAGACAGCCATCCATTTATCCATCCGCCATCCATTCATCCATGCATCCACCCACCCACTCACCAGACACACATCCGTCCACCCAACACCCATAAATACATCCATGCATCCATCTACCCATACACCGACCCATCATCCGCCATCCATCCATCCATGCATCCACCCACCCACTCACCACACACACATCCGTCCACCCAGCACCCATACATGCATCCATGCATCCATCCACCCATACACCGACCCATCATCCACCATCCATCCATCCACGCAAGCACCCATCCATCCATCCATCCAGACAGCCATCCATTAATCCATTCGCCATCCATTCATCCATGCATCCACCCACCCACCCACCCACTCACCACACACACATCCGCCCACCCAGCACCCATACTTGCATCCATGCATCCATCCACCCATACACCGACCCATCATCCGCCATCCATTCATTCATCCATGCACCCATCCATCCATCCATCCAGACAGCCATCCATTAATCCATTCGCCATCCATTCATCCATGCATCCACCCACCCACCCACTCACCACACACACATCCGCCCATCCAGCACCCATACTTGCATCCATCCACCCATACACCGACCCATCATCCGCCATCCATTCATTCATCCATGCACCCATCCATCCATCCATCCAGACAGCCATCCATTTAT
This sequence comes from Lissotriton helveticus, assembly GCF_964261635.1. Lineage (NCBI taxonomy): Eukaryota > Metazoa > Chordata > Amphibia > Caudata > Salamandridae > Lissotriton > Lissotriton helveticus. The sequence goes on along the minus strand of NC_136067.1, from coordinate 1,106,527 downwards.
CCATCCGCCATCCATTCATCCATGCATCCACCCACCCACTCACCACACACACATCCGCCCACCCAGCACCCATACATGCATCCATGCATCCATCCACCCATACACCGACCCATCATCCGCCATCCATTCATTCATCCATGCACCCACCCACCCACTCACCACACACACATCCGCCCACCCAACACCCATACATGCATCCATCCACCCATACACCGACCCATCATCCACCATCCATCCACGCAAGCACCCATCCATCCATCCATCCAGACAGCCATCCATTAATCCATTCGCCATCCATTCATCCATGCATCCACCCACCCACCCACCCACTCACCACAGACACATCCGCCCACCCAGCACCCATACATGCATCCGTGCATCCATACACCGACCCATCATCCGCCATCCATTCATTCATCCATGCACCCACCCACCCACTCACCACACACACATCCGCCCACCCAGCACCCATACATGCATCCATGCATCCATCCACCCATACACCGACCCATCATCCGCCATCCATTCATTCATCCATGCACCCACCCACCCACTCACCACACACACATCCATCCACCCAACACCCATAAATACATCCATGCATCCATCCACCCATACACCGACCCATCATCCGCCATCCATTCATTCATCCATGCACCCACCCACCCACTCACCACACACACATCCATCCACCCAACCACCCATAAATATTGACACCTGAGCCATTAGTGATAGGCTTTGAATATTTGCAGTCTTACAAGGGACCAACTGTTGCATTTTGGAAAAAGCCCGTTTCCGTGACGTGATTATGTGCAGTCTTCAGTTTTTAGAAGTTGCATTTTGGAAAAAGCCCGTTTCCGTGACGTGATTATTTGCAGTCTTCAGTTTTTAGAAGGGAACAACTGTTCGTTGTATTGGCATGTGACAGTCAGCATTTTGCCATTAACATCGCATGCGTTGTAATTATCCACTTGTTTCTGAAGAGGTTCAAAGAAGCACACCGTTATTTAAGAAGTGGGTCAAACTCGCATACAGGTTTTTTGTTTGCAATGTTACCGATGCTACGGGGAGATCATACAGACAGGCAAAAGTAGTCTTGCAGCATATGCGCGTGCGTGGTGCAATACCCGCGCGCCTCGGTGCGTCACCGCGCGGAGCCGCTCCCGCCTCCCGTTGGCTGGATCCGCCGCGGGCGGGACGGCGGCATTCTTCGAGCGCAGGAGCTGAGGAGGGGGCGCGGCGAGCACCGAAGAGCCCCCAAAGAGTGAGCACCTCAGAGCCACCGACGCGAGAGGCACCCCGAGACACCCTGGACATGTGAGAGCCCCCGCCTCCCCCCGAGAGGCACCCCAGAAATGTGAGAGCACCCCAAAACACCCTGGACAAGTGAGAGCACCCCTGAGGCACCCCAGAAATGTGAGAGCCCCCCAGAGGCACCCCAGAAATGTGAGAGCACCCCTGAGGTGTGAACAGTCCAACGCACCCTAGGGGGCCCCAGAAATATGAGAGACCCCAAGGGGCACCCCTGAGGTGTTCACACCCCAAGCTCAGCCGTCGTCTTCTGAGCACCCGAGAGGCCCCCAGACACACCCTAAAGACGCCCCAGGAACCAAGAGGCCCCCAGAAGTGCGAGCACCCCAGGCCCAGCCGCCTGCCTGTGAGAGCGCCAGCAGGACCCCCCCCCCCCCCCCTCCCGAGACGTGAACGCTCCTGGGCCCAGGGTGGGGCTCAGAGACACCCTCAGGCCCAGGGTGCAGAGACGTGTGAGCGCCTTCGAGCCCCCTCGGCTGCTGAGCCCGCAGATTGGGGAGCACCAGACATGGTGAGTGATTTATTGAAAAATGATGACCCGGGGTGAGGAGGGGGTGCATGAGAAGAGCGGGGGGGTGGGGTGGGAGGATGCATGGGAAGAGGGTGGAGGGGCATGGGAAGAGGGTGGAGGGGCATGGGAAGAGGGTGGAGGGGCATGTGAAGAGGGTGGAGGGGCACGTGAAGAGGGTGTAGGGGCACGTGAAGAGGGTGGAGGGGCATGTGAAGAGGGTGGGGGCACGTGAAGAGGGTGGAGGGGCACGTGAAGAGGGTGGAGGGGCATGGGAAGAGGGTGGAGGGGCATGTGAAGAGGGTGGAGGGGCACGTGAAGAGGGTGGAGGGGCACGTGAAGAGGGTGGAGGGGCACGTGAAGAGGGTGGAGGGGCACGTGAAGAGGGTGGGGGCACGTGAAGAGGGTGGAGGGGCATGTGAAGAGGGTGGGGGCACGTGAAGAGGGTGGAGGGGCACGTGAAGAGGGTGGAGGGGCATGGGAAGAGGGTGGAGGGGCATGTGAAGAGGGTGGAGGGGCATGTGAAGAGAGGGTGGAGGGGCATGTGAAGAGGGTGGAGGGTGCATGAGAAGAGCGGGGGGTGGGGTGGGGGGATGCATGGGAAGAGGGTGGAGGGGCATGGGAAGAGGGTGGAGGGGTGTTGGACAGGCCCCACGAAGGGCTCGCTCCCTCCCCGCATGACAGGGCCCAGACACCGGCTCTCCGGGCGCTACCCGCAGAAGCAACCCGCAACCCGTCCCCTCCGGGACGCCTGCTCCCGGATATCTCTGTGTCACGGGCCCGGGCCCCCGTCAGCCCCATTGCCCGGCCCAGCCGCCATCTTGGACACTGCACCACGCGGCCGCGTGGCCTCAGCTCGACCCCAACAGTGGGCCCGGCCAGGCCCCGCCATCCCGGCACCACCATCCATCCAGGAGGTGAACGGACCACTTGGCAGGCTAATGGGAGAAAGGAGTGTCGATGGCTCTCCCCCGCCAGGTGCCAATCGCCCCCAGCCTCCCCGGGTGCTGGCTCCACCCCCCTGCTGGGTGTCTGGACTCCCTCATCCCGGACCTCCCGACCTCCCGGTGCGAGGGTCCGGAAATCAAAGGGCGCCAGACCTATAACTGAGGCAGCCCCAGAGCAGGAAGGCAGTTGTATCCTGGAGTCAAGAGACACCGAGAAGAACTCATCCTTGACGGACTGTTGGCGCTGCCGCAGCCCTGCCTTGTGAACTATCGTCCTGCCTGCTGGCGCTGCCGCGGCCTTCTGCAACCTTCATCCTCGTGGGACCTGCTGGCGCTGCCGCGGCCCGTTGTAACTTCCATCCTCGTGGGACCTGCTGGCGCTGCCGCGGCCCGGTGCAACCGTCATCCTCGTTGGGACCTGCTGGCGCTGCCGCGGCCCGTTGCCACCTACGATCTCTTCGGGACCTGCTGGCGCTGCCGCGGTCCGACCCGTCCTACCGCCGAGCTCGAGGATTGTGAGCTACCGCTGTTTCACCTCAGTACCCGTAGGTACCAAGACTGTCCCGCTACCCCCTTTCCCTACTAGAGACTAGAATTGAGAGGATCATCGTGTCCTGATCTCCTTGTATCGTACTACCTTACTTCAAGAACTGCCTATAAAAGGTGTTAATCTGATCTTCGTGTGGTGTCCATCTGTGGGGGGGAAGTTACTTGTCTGTACGATCGCTGGAGACGGCCCTCACCGGAGGCCTCTCCCCTTGTGCTCGGCCGACCCTCCAGGTCCCCGTCTAACATTGGTGGCCAGCGGCGCGATCGGAACCAACGCGTAACCGTACAGAGAGTAACTCACCCTACGACTAATCCACAATGACGACCAGAGAGAGCGGATCTGCAGAGAAATTCCAGATGGAAAAACTGGAAGAGTACAACCACCGAGAGCTAAAACAATTTTGCATAGAACTAGGCATTGCCACCACCGGTCTGAGCACGAAAGAGGACTTCAAACACGCCCTACAATCCTGGGCAGAGACAAATATCGCCGATGCCCCGGAGACAAACACCACTCTGACGGAAGAAAGGAGAACGGATCTCTCCCGGGAAGAGATCCGAGAACGAGAGAAAAATAGACTACACGAGTTAGAGTTGGCACGGCTCAAATTAGACGGAGAATTGAAACTGGCAGAACAAAAGATGAACTTAGAACACTTACGGCTCCAAGAAGAGCGAGAGGAAAAGCAGAGACAGAGAGAACTCGAAGAAAAAAGACTGGCATACGAACACGAGTGCAAGCTAGCGGAGATAGAAATGCACAAACAGAACAAAGACCTAGGGGTGCCCGAGCAACCGCGCCCCCCAGGTACTACCGAACAGAAGGTCCACATCCCCAAGGATGTGGTCCGTGAATACTATCGGAACGACGACATACAGCAGTGGTTCAAGGCCTACGAGATCGCCATGACTGCCCACCGGATCGCTCGAAGTGACTGGGGAGCCGGTCTATGGGGGAGATTCGTCAATGAAGGCCGGGATGCCCTGCTGCAGCTTCCGGACCATCAAATGACGTCCTATGACCACATGAAGGCCGCCCTCCTCAGTCGATATGGGCTGACGCCCGAGATGTACCGCCAGAGGTTCCGCAACTGCACCCGGATCCCGGGTACAACCTGGATAGAATATGTGAACTATTTCAGCCGAGCCTTCGAGGGATGGATCAAGGGTAGCAACGTAACAACCTACGAACAGCTCTTCAACCTCATTGTGTGGGAGCACCTCTCCAACAACTGCTTCATCGAGCTCAGGCAGCACCTCCTCGACAGTAAAATGACTGACCCACGGCAGCTCGCCGCCGAGGCTGACCGATGGGAGAGCACCCGAGTGACCCGGAGTGGGCCAAACGAGCAGAACAGAACCAACCAAGGTCATCATCGTCCCCGTGGAGGAGGAGGAGGACAGGGCCGGGGCAGAGACGCCGTCCCGCCCCGCTCCCGCCAACAACACCCCGCCCCCGGCCGGCCGGGGCAACCCCCCGATGCACCCGGGGTTCCGAGCCAACGTTACGTGTCATCGATGCCAGCGAGTCGGCCACTATGCCAGAGACCCGACCTGCCCAAAGAACCAGACCCCCGGACCCCGCCAGGTGGCTGCCGCCGCCCTAGGAGAAGAGCAAGTCTCCGAAGAGCCTGAAGAGTATGAGCAGGAGCAGCCCGAGTGGGAACCTGCCGCCATGACCCTGGCCTGCCTAGGGGGAAGAGACCTGATCCCGCGGGCTCCCCTACCAGCCAACACCAGGAAATACAGCCAGTGGGTGAACATAAATGGGCTTAAGGCCGAAGCCCTGCGTGACACCGGGGCCAGTGTGACGGCCGTCCGTTGTCACCTGGTGACCCCAGAACAAATTCTGCCAAACGTTCTTTGCCCCGTCCGATCGGCCGACAATTCGGAGAGCCTGTGTCGGATGGCCTGCGTCCCCTTCGAATGGGGAGGAGTCTCCGGGATGTTAAAAGTGACTGTCCGCGACGATGCCCCCGTGGACTGCCTCCTGGGGAACGATCTCGAGAGTTCCCCGTGGGCAGCCGTTGAAAGAAGAGAGCACCTAGGGATGTTAGGCCTCCCGGGCTGGGCGTGCGTAACAACCCGGTCCATGGCCGCCGACACCATCCCTAGATCTGAAGAACCCGAATGGCCAGCACCTCCTCCCCCGATCGCTCCAGAGGGAGACTCCCTCCCTACCGACACCCCGGAACAAACCCACGAAGAGCCCGCTCAGCCCCAAGACCTTCCGGACCTGGCTCAGTGGCGTCAGGAAGGGGGGCCCACCCAAGAACAATTCCGGCAAGAGCAAAAGACATGTCCCTCCCTCGAGGGACTGCGACAGCAAGCGCTCGCCCAGGGCGCAGGAGACACCGCAGGGGCCCACTGGATCTATTGGGACAATGACCTACTGTACAGCGAACAAAGAATAGCGGAGCTGGGGGCCAGTCGAGTGCTGGTGGTGCCCCTCCGTTTCAGAGACTTCCTTCTGAACTTGGCCCATGATGTCCCCCTGGCTGGACACTTGGGGCAAGACAAAACCTACAACCGCCTGGTGACTCACTTTTACTGGCCGAAAATGAGAAATGAAGTCTCCACCCACTGCCGGTCCTGCCCGACCTGCCAGGCCAGCGGGAAGAGCGGCCGCAAACTCAAGGCACCTCTGCAACCATTCCCCGTTGTGACCACCCCGTTCGAAAGGGTATGAATAGACATTGTGGGGCCCCTGGACCCCCGAACAGCACAAGGGCATCGATTCATCCTGGTCCTGGTGGACCACGCCACCCGCTATCCTGAGGCGGTTCCCCTTCGAACTGTAACAGCACCAGTGGTAGGTCGAGCCTTAATGGGGATCTTCTCTCGAGTGGGCTTCCCCAGGGAAGTCGTCAGCGACAGGGGCACGAACTTTATTTCAAAATATATGAAATCCCTATGGCAACAGTGCGGAGTCACCTACCAATTCACAACCCCCTATCACCCGCAAGGAAACGGACTGGTCGAGCGATTCAACCGCACTCTCAAGGGGATGATCATGGGGCTAGAAGAACCCCTACGCCGCCAGTGGGACGTGCTACTACCGTGCCTCCTCTTCGCCTACCGAGAAGTCCCTCGGCTTCAGCCCTTTCGAACTCCTGTACGGACACCCTGTTCGCGGGCCTCTCAGCCTGGTTAAAGAAGAGTGGGAAATGGCCCCCCTGAAGACCCCTCCAGACGTCTACAAGTACCTCCTGACCCTCCGTAATCAGACCCGGCGATTCAGAGAGCTCGCCAAAGCCAATCTTGAAGCCAGTCAGGAGGACATGAAGAAGTGGTACGATCAACATGCCTCCTCCATCGAATTCGAGCCTGGCCAGCAGGTATGGGTGATGTCCCCCATCGAACGTTGTGCCTTACAGGACAAATGGACGGGGCCCTTCAAGGTGATCGAGCGTAAGAGCCCCGTCACCTACCTCATCGACATGGAATCCCCCCAGAACCCCCTCCGGGTCCTCCACACCAACAGACTCAAACCCCACTTCGTGCGCTCGGAGCTCAGCCTGCTGATGGCTACAGACAGTGGGGCGGAAGAGGACTCCGAGCCCCTCCCTGACCTACTGGGGGCCGGGGAAAAAGATGGTTCGGTGGACGGGGTCCAACTCTCCGAGGCTCTGACCCCGGAGCAGCGCCAAGACTGTAGGGCCCTCCTGCTGCAATTTGCAAACCTATTCTCCCTCACACCCGGGGTCACCCCCTGGTGTCTGCACGACGTGGACACTGGCGACAGTCCTCCTATCCGACACCGGCCGTACCGAGTACCAGATCGGGTACGCACCTGCATCCAAGAAGAAGTCTCCAAGATGCTCGCACTCGGAGTCATCGAACCCTCGGACAGCCCCTGGGCCAGCCCGGTTGTACTGGTCCCCAAAGCTGCGGCCCCGGGAACCACACCCGAGCTCCGGTTCTGCGTCGACTATCGGGGTCAGTACGCTGTCACCCGAACCGACGCTCACCCCATCCCCCGAGCCGACTAACTAGTTGACCGCATGGGGGCGGCCCGCTACCTAAGCATCTTCGACCTGACGGCGGGCTACTGGCAGATCGGCCTCACCCCCAGGGCACAAGAACGATCCGCTTTCTCCACCCCGGATGGACACTACCATTTCAGAGTGATGCCATTCGGCATGAAAAACGCTCCAGCCACGTTTCAACGACTTGTGAACCAGGTATTGGCGGGCCTCGAGGAGTTCAGCGCCGCATACCTGGACGACATCGCGGTGTATAGCCGCCACTGGTCAGACCACCTCCGCCACATCCGAGGGGTCCTGCAGGCCCTCCAACGGGCCGGCCTCACAATCAAGGCCAGCAAGTGCCAAATCGGCCAGGGGTCCGTGACCTACCTCGGACACCAAGTAGGGAGCGGTCTGGTGGCCCCCCTCCAGCTCAAGATCGCTGCCATCCAGTCCTGGCACCCCCCCGTGACCCAAACCGAGGTCCGAGCCTTCTTGGGGCTCACCGGATACTATCGGCGGTTCGTAAAGGACTATGGCAGCATTGTGGGGCCCCTCACGGAACTCACATCCAAGACCAACCCAAAAACAGTCAACTGGACTCCCGACTGTCAAGCGGCCTTCGAGAGGCTGAAGGCCGCCATGTGCACCGCTCCTGTGCTCCAGGCCCCCGACTACAGCCGTGAGTTCATCGTCCAGACTGATGCCTCAGACCATGGCATCGGGCCGTCCTCTCCCAACTGAACCCCGAGGGAGTCGACCAACCAGTGGCCTTCATCAGCAGACGCCTCCTGCCCCGAGAACAGCGCTGGAGCACCATTGAGCGTGAGGCCTTCGCAGTAGTATGGGCCCTCAAGAAGCTCCGGCCTTACCTCTTCGGAACCCACTTCCGGGTACAAACAGATCATCGGCCCCTGCAATGGCTAATGCAAATGCGGGGGGAGAACCCCAAACTATTGCGATGGTCCATCTCCCTGCAGGGGATGGACTTCACTGTGGAGCATCGCCCTGGCCAAGACCACGCCAACGCGGATGGCCTGTCCCGCTTTTTCCGCCTCGACGAGGAGAGTCCCCAAGAGGATGGGTGACTCTCCCCGCCTTCAGCTGGGGGGGACGCATGTTGGACAGGCCCCACGAAGGGCTCGCTCCCTCCCCGCATGACAGGGCCCAGACACCGGCTCTCCAGGGGCTACCCGCAGAAGCAACCCGCAACCCGTCCCCTCCGGGACGCCTGCTCCCGGATATCTCTGTGTCACGGGCCCGGGCCCCCGTCAGCCCCATTGCCCGGCCCAGCCGCCATCTTGGACACTGCACCACGCGGCCGCGTGGCCTCAGCTCGACCCCAACCCTGGGCCCGGCCAGGCCCCGCCATCCCGGCACCACCATCCATCCAGGAGGTGAACGGACCACTTGGCAGGCTAATGGGAGAAAGGAGTGTCGATGGCTCTCCCCCGCCAGGTGCCGATGGCCCCCAGCCTCCCCGGGTGCTGGCTCCACCCCCCTGCTGGGTGTCTGGACTCCCTCATCCCGGGCCTTCCGACCTCCCAGTGCGAGGGTCCGGACATCAAAGGGCGCCAGACCTGTCGTGTTTTGGCAGCTCCTGAGTTAGCGTTTAGCACAGCTACACGGTCTTTTCTGTTAACTTGACCAAAACGAACGGGGGCCATTTTGAATCCCTCTGACTTCCGTTTCCTATGAACACGCTGCCTCGTGGTCAGTGTGCCCTTTCGTCCTTTCTCGATACCCATGGTCACTATTCTGCTCGGCAACAGGCTATTTTTAGTACTGGTCAAGCGCACATGCGCACTATGCATCAACTGGTCACTCTTTAGGAATGTTCACACTAACTGACCAGTGCCGTTGAACTCCTCCCACGTGCTGGCTGTGTTCCAAAAATGACCTTATATGTACCTAAAATGTGTAACTTGTAACCGCCTATCTTTTTATTGCTATTAAACTATATAAAAGAGGTCGCGCACCGATGTTCGGTGTGCTACTTCTTACATTGCCGAAGGGTGCTGTAGGAATGTATCACCACCCCATGGGGTCTTAATAAACTTGTCTTTTACCTTTTCCAGTGTCCGTGCCAACTTCTATACTAAGGCGTTCGAGAGTTTAGCAGAGTATGTAGGCCTGATTTGAACCCAACACCACAATTGGCGACCACGAAGGGACTCATCGGCGACTCGGATGCCCGAAGGAGAGGTCGTGACGAAGGTCAGGAAACTCGCCATGGACGCGTACGCTGCCACTGAGTGACCCGAGTCTTGGCACCCACGGTGTGTTTTCCCTTCCTTCCGATCTGACCTTCCAGGTGGCGCCGGTCCTCGACTGAGATTCTGATCTTGGATTGTCGTGATGTGCCGTTTTGGCTGATTTGACCACAGAACTTGGCAGTTGGACTTTGGACGTTTGAAAATATTTGGTAAACTTTTGAGCGGTGAGGTAGTCTACTGACACTTACTGTGGCTTTTTGAAACTTTGAATTTGAATTTGAAATTTGTTAGCTGACGTTTTGAATCTTTGAATTTGAATTTGAATATGTGAAGTGCACCTCACATAGGCAGGCATGTAGGGATATTTCTCTGATTTATTTGATTTGAACGGTACACCGCGTTAGGTGACATTTTTGTAGTATCACATTTTCGTGGTACTTTTTGGAACATGCCTGTTTTTAGCACACTCCGTAGGATGTGCTGTTCTGAAAATGGTACCAATTATCGATTAAGTGAAAAGCAGCCGGCTCCCCCAGAGGGGACTCCAAATCATGAAATGTATGTCAAATTCGGTATTCCACCTATAATGTATAGTACATTATGGCATAAGTATACTAAGACTGATCGTGAGTTACAGTGGCCGCTATATGGGTCGTTTGACCTTCGAAAGGTACAGTATGTAGAGCAGTGTTTTTTTCAGCGAAGGTCTAGACAAGATATGTTTGATTGTGTGCGTATGTGGGAGAAAGAGGTGCGTGAACGAGCGAAGCGTGAGGAAGCCTTGGCGGAGAAAGTGCAGCGGAAGGCTGCACATGACAAAGCTTTACAGCTACAGGAGAAGGAATTACAGGAAAAGAAAGTGAGGGAGAGACGAGAACGCAATTTACAGGTTAATGGTCAATTCCCTATCAGGCGTCCTCTTTATCCAGTCCTTACTAATGAGACAGATGATTTTTCATTACTAGATCATTGTCCGCCTCCGTACGTCGTACCTACGGCTCCGAACGAGGACTCGGACGAGGATAGTGATCGAACACAGCGTACCAGGTTACATGCGGAACGAGCTGCGGAATTACGTTCATTTGCACGAAAACTAAATATTAATACTGTTACTGTTTCTGACGTTACTGAACAAATGGAACAGTGGCCTGATAAGGAACGACTGTATTTTTTAGATCATTTTGGAGATGAAGTTGTTGAGCGGTATAGAAAATATTCTCTCGAGTTAGAACCAAAGGAGATATCCAAGGGTCGTGAGAATTTTCGTAAAGGTCTTTTTGTTCTTTCAGATGCGGACGACTTCTTCAAGCGTTTGATTGAACTGCGTAATGAGGCGACACGACTACGGGAGTTGGAAAAGTCGAAGAATTCGTCTACGTCCGGAGCGACGGGGATATCCAAAGAATGCCCTATCTTTGAAACAGATAAGATCGCTGCGATTAATGTTAGACCTATGCGAGAAGCTGCGCCTTTATATGTCCCTCATAAAGGGGATGGCACAGATGATGATAAAAGATCCAAAGACGCGAAAGGGTATTTTGTATATAATTGGGTTTATACGCCTTGGAATAGAGCAGATGTCATGGCGCTTAAGAATGCTTTACCTGATCCCCGTAAAAACCCTGCGGCTTTTTATGAAAATGTTGAAAGTGCAATTTCTTCATGTATCATGACGTTAGTTGATATTGATCTATTTTTCGGGTTGATATTGCCCCCTGATATGTGGAGAGCGATTCGTAGGTTTGATGACCTCACGACTCTCGGGGCCACTTGGAAAGATCTTGTTCAGGCTGATTTAGATAGAGAACCAGCATGTAAGCCGTGTCAATTAATATTAGACCTTCCAGGGGCCATACTAACAAAACTAAAGACTCTTGCTCCCGCTAAAAAGATTGATTGGACTATATTAGCCTCTTGTAAGCAGAAAGCGGATGAATCAGTTTCCGATTTTTTCTCTCGCTTCGAGGAAGCGTTCCATGATTACAGTGGTCAATTATTGACAGAAGATACTGGCAGGCATTTATTCGTTGATAAGTATGTGGCTAATCTCCTACCGGAGATTGCGAAACGATTGAAAGCGAGTGAAAGTTCATGGACCACAGCAACCCCTGCTTCTTTATTGACTATGGCTCAATATTATGAAAGACAGGAATTAGAGGCAAAAGAAAGTAGTGAAAAGAAAGCAAAGGATTTGAAGACGAAGGTAATGTTAGCCCAGGTTCAGGCTACGAGAGGAAATAACAGAGGAGGGCGAGGATCATACAGTAATGCTCCTCCCCCTCGTTCTGACATTTCTGTGAATCAATGTGCATACTGCAAACAGTTTGGGCATTGGATTGCAGACTGTCCGGTGTTTCGAGAGCAGCGTAATTTGAGGGGACGAGGAAGTGGAAGGTCTAGGAATTATTATGGAGGGTCAAGAGGAGGTTATGGCACGAATGATCGAGGAGGCTATGGTACGAATGATCGTGGAGGATATGGAGCAAGGGGTCGTGGTCAGTCTGATTATAATACGTTTGATAACCGCAATCAATATCAGATAAATGAGGGTGGTCCGGCTGAACCACGGGATGAGCATTATGCATAGGATTGCGTAGGATGGGGTGTGGAATCGGTTGAGGTACCAGTTGATCAAAGGGGTCCATACATAGAAGCACATGTTCTGGGTTCCACTGATCAATTTCTGGTCGATACAGGAGCTACTCGTAGCGCTTTGTCCAAATACTTGGTTCCAAGGGCTCCCCTGTCTGGCGAGGTAATTACAGCAATAGGGTTCGATGGAACACCTACTTCTAGCCCATTGTCTCAACCAGTTGCATTTCATGTTGATAAATTTGCTGCCCCATGTCCCTTTTTGTTGTCTCCAAATACACCAGATAATATTATTGGACTCGATATGTTAAAACACTTTCGAGCTACTATTCGCTGTGCCCCAGAAGGAGTGCGAGTTGTGTTGAATGAGAATTACCCAGACTTTGAGCGAGTGTGTTTTCTCCATGAATCTGAAGTATTGGCCTCCTTACCAAACACGTTGTGGGCCACTTCTGACGCGGATGTGGGGCAGATGTTAATCCCTCCAGTACGTATTACTGTAAAGGAGGGAGTATCTCTACCACGTGTCCCACAATATAAGATTTCCAGAGAAGGAGAACTTGCTTTGATGCACATTGTGAACGATTTGATTTTGGCAGGAGTAGTTGAGGAAGTCCCCTACAATGTTTGCAATAGCCCAATTTTACCGATTCTTAAAAGAGATACAGATGCTAAGGTTTACCGTTTCATTATTGATTTGAGGGAAATAAACAAGATAGTAGTGCCTCAGTACCCGGTGGTGTCTGACATCACCACGTTGCTTACGTTGGTTCCATAGACGGCAACTACTTTTACAGTCATCGATTTGAAGAATGCCTTCTTTTCGATCCCTGTACATCCTGACAGTCGATATCTATTCGGCTTTACATTAAATAATAAATCGTCCAGATTCTGTCGAATTCCTCAAGGCTATACTGAAAGTCCTAGCATTTATAGTCAGGCATTAAAAAGACAGCTTGATTCCTTTGACTTACAAGAGGGAGTGGTTCTCATTCAATATGTAGACGATATCTTACTTGCTGCAGACACGCCAGAACAATGTGAGAAGAGTACCTTTTCTTTGCTTTCCTTCCTGGCCAAACATAATCATAAAGTTTCGAAGAAAAAGCTACAATATTGTAGACCAAAGGTGACCTACCTCGGTCATCTTTTGTCTAAGGAGGGCCGTGCATTGACACCAGATCGAATTCAAGCAATCCTAGATACTCCAGTCCCTCGCACTCAGAAGGATGTTCGCGCCTTTATAGGTTTGACGTCTTTTTGTAGGCAATGGATATTGGGTTTTTCACATATCGTTAAACCATTGTTGGCATTGTTGTCTAAAGATACACCGATTCCCATTGAATGGACGGATGAATGTCAGAATGCTTTTGAGCAATTGAGACAAGCTCTTTGTTCTGCACCAGTGTTGGGTACACCTGATTACACGAAGATCTTTACATTATATGTACACGAGAAGGATGGGTGCGCATTGTCAATGTTAGTGCAGACACACGGAGACAAACAGAGGCCTTGTGCATACTTCTCGGCGGTACTCGACCCTGTGGCTCGAGGATTGCCTGGATGTTTTCGAGCAGTTGCAGCAACAGCAGTTGCGATACGACAAAGTGAGGGAATAGTTTTGTCACACAAATTGTTGGTGCTAGTTCCCCATGCGGTAGATGCGTTACTGAATCAAACAAAAACGCAGCATCTAACCAGTGCCCGTTTGACAGGATATGAGCTAACATTGTTGGCGCCGCACATCACACTAAAGCGATGTGCGACACTAAATCCTGCTACTTTACTGCCGGATCCTGTTGCTGAGACCCAGAAGGAAGAACAACATGATTGTGTTTTTCTGACTGAGGAACAGACAAAGGGTCGTATCGATTTACAGGATACGCCATTTCCAGATGTAGATGGGGAACTGTGGGTTGATGGATCGTGTGTGAGGTTACCAGATGGTACGACTTCCGCAGCTTATGCGATCACAACACTTAAGACCGTGGTAGAAGCAGCACGAATACCCCAGAAATCGGCTCAAGCAGCTGAATTGATAGCCTTAACGAAAGCATGTGAGTTAAGTGCTGAGCTATGTGTGAACATTTACACGGATAGTCGTTACGCTTTTGGAGTAGTGCATGATTTTGGCCTACTTTGGAAGGAACGAGGATTCCTGACTTCACACGGAGTACACATCATGCATGGAGAGTTGGTACGCGATCTCCTGAATGCACTGTTATGCCCAAAGAAAGTTGCAATAGTCAAGTGTAGTGCACACAAAAAGGTGACGGACAAAATAGGGCAAGGCAATGCTTTCGCAGACCGCATTGCGAGAGAGACCGCTATGGTGCAAAATAATTTCCCCATGTATGTGGTGAAGTCACAAGCTGAGCGGTGGCATGATGCTAGAGAAGAAATACTAGATATACAGAAGTCAGCATCTGAGGCAGAACGTATGAAATGGGCCACTGAAGGAGTATTGGATGATGAGGGTTGCTGGCGTAGTAAAGATATGGAGAGATGGAAACTACCCATGGCCTATTTACAAACAATGGTGCAAATGACACACGGGCTGGCACACATTGGAGCTCTCGCAATTAGTAAATTGCTTACGCGAGTTTGGGAAAATGCTGACATTGCTAGCACGGCTAAGAGAGTAGTGCAGACCTGTCTGATATGTTTGCAGCACAATCCTGGACAAGGGACTCATACTCCTAAAGGAGGGTTTGTTCCACCTACTGCACCATTCGAAGTACTACAAATGGATTACATCCAGCTGGAACGCTGTAATAATCTCAAGTATGTCCTAGTAGTGGTGTGTGCCTTCAGCAAATGGATTGAGGCTTACCCTACGAAAGACAATACAGCATTGACAACAGCTAAGGTGTTACTCAAGGAGTACTTCCCGCGCTACGGTGTTTGTAAACTTATGTGGAGTGATAATGGCCCTCATTTCATTGGAAAAGTAGTGGAATACGTCCTGAAAGGATTGGGAATCAAGCAAAGATTCCATGCTGTCTTTCATCCGCAATCAGCAGGTTTAGTAGAGAGATATAATGCAACTCTGAAGCTGAAGCTAGCAAAGATAGTGGCATCGACATCTCTGAAATGGCCGGACGCTTTGCCTCTGGCATTGCTGTCCATTCGGTCAGTGCCACATTCTCGATCTGGCCTCACACCCTACGAAGTGGTGTTTGGAAGGCCTATGAATATTTGGGGAGTTCCAAAACCTCGTTTGATACATGATATGCCTTGTATAATGATGAACGATTATCTGGCACGATTAACAAATGATTTGCTTTCTATCCATCAACAGGTTCGAGAGGCGCTCCCTGATAACTCCACTGGTGAGGCTCACGATCTCCGCCCTGGGGACCACGTGATGGTCAAAGTATTTGAACGATCCAGCAGTTTGGAACCGAGATGGCATGGCCCTGAGCAAGTGCTGCTGGCTATGCGAACTGCTGTGAGAGTCACTAACAAGAAGCGGTGGATACATTCAACGCACTGCCGACGTGTCTCTCCGGATCTGGTGAACCCTGTGGTGCTATCCGACTACAGAAAGATTTTGGATACAGAAAAGAGCCCAGCTGTCACGCCTGCTGAATTGGAGGGAGCCTTCCCGGACCACGTTGTTTCTGATAAAGTGAAGTACAATCTACGCCCCAGGAAATAAGATTCCTTTTGTGTTTTTGAAACTGGTTGGTAACCGCTCTGAGGTTTGTGAAACGGAAGCCGGGAATATCAAGGGGAGGGGGATCAGTTCTGCCCAGTGTAGCGACACCCGTCTTGAATCCTGGAGAACAAATCAACGGCAGCCTCGGTTCAGAACCATCGTTTTTATTTTTCCCGCTTAGTGTTGTTTTCTTGAAGAGTATTGTTTTGTGAACTATGGCATCTCCTTCGACACGAAGAGGGAGAATTCTTGGTGTTGTTTTGTTTGTCTTGACCGTAGTGGTGATCGCAGTATTAGCTTGGACTATAGAACTGTTGTTTCCTGTACGAGAACATTTGCTGCCCACCACTCCAAGTCCATCTGAACATTTTCATTTCACTCTGCCTTTTCACGAAGAAAGACATAGGCAGACTTATTTGAATAACAGCTTTATTAAGATTTTGCATCATACTCATAACATGACCAACACGTCCAATTGTTGGGTATGTGGAATGTTGCCCGGACATCAGAAGAAGGGAGGAACACCACTCATTCCTCTCCCGTTTTCTCATAATGGTTCTTGTCATGCTTGGTACACCCTTCTTTTTACTCTGCGATGGCCAACGAAAGGTGGACTACTTTTTCGGTTGAATAAAATATGTTATAACGACAAAGACGGCTATCCACACGCTGAAGGAACTAAGTTTGAATGGGAAGAGTACCGTCCGGACAATGTTTCTACACCTCGTGTATATACGAATCAAAGACTTATAAATGTGACGAGCTCGCATATGATAACAGTCATTGATACAAAAGCAGATTTGTGTATTAAAAATAAAGGTACAATCCCTGTAGGCCGCAGTGAATGTAATATTACACTTACCTTTGATACACCAATTGGAATTGCATTTGTAGCTTCACATAACACATATTTCATTTGTGGAAATAAGGGATACCATCGTCTACCATTGGGATGGTTGGGAACGTGTTATATAGCTTTTGTATTACCACCTGTATTTATTGCTCCTCCCATGTACCACAATGATTACGTTCTGTACCATGATTTCATACTAAACAGGGTCAAACGAACAGTAGATCTTGATGAAATAGACCAGACTGATACCACTTTACAACAATATGTAGATTTCAATTTGGGGTTATTCTCATTCGTAGGAGCTGCACTGAATAGCAGGAAGATAAGGCGGCTTACGCGTGTGGTGGAAGCAGTCGCTAACGAAACTGCCTCCGCTTTAGGGAATATTACTGAGGAATTGCAAATTACCAGAATTGTGGCGCTCCAGAATCGAATGGTTCTAGATGTGATACTAGCTGATAGAGGTGGAGCATGCCGCGTCATCGGAAGTAGTTGTTGCGTGTACGTACCAGATAACTCACCTTCTGTATATGATTCGATTACAAAATTACATAAGATAGCTGCTGAGATCCACCCAGAAAATGGAACATGGACCTTTTCTGGTTGGTTCTGGACCCTGCTTAGTACTTGGGGTTGGAAATTATTAACGATTCTCTGTGTTTTTATTGGAGTACTATTTTTCCTTTGTCTATGTATTCAATGTGGCCCTACATTATGTTCTGTATGTATCACAGCCTGTATTCCGTCCAAACGAGCTATTGATAAGCAAGAGAAACTGATCAATGATGAAGTATTGAAAATAATGGCTATTAACATTGAGGATGAACATTCTGACTACGTCCACTATGAGGTAGCTTTTGCTAAACGCTAAAAGGGCCGTCTGTCGTGTTTTGGCAGCTCCTGAGTTAGCGTTTAGCACAGCTACACGGTCTTTTCTGTTAACTTGACCAAAACGAACGGGGGCCATTTTGAATCCCTCTGACTTCCGTTTCCTATGAACACGCTGCCTCGTGGTCAGTGTGCCCTTTCGTCCTTTCTCGATACCCATGGTCACTATTCTGCTCGGCAACAGGCTATTTTTATTACTGGTCAAGCGCACATGCGCACTATGCATCAACTGGTCACTCTTAAGGAATGTTCACACTAACTGACCAGTGCCGTTGAACTCCTCCCACGTGCTGGCTGTGTTCCAAAAATGACCTTATATGTACCTAAAATGTGTAACTTGTAACCGCCTATCTTTTTATTGCTATTAAACTATATAAAAGAGGTCGCGCACCGATGTTCGGTGTGCTACTTCTTACATTGCCGAAGGGTGCTGTAGGAATGTATCACCACCCCATGGGGTCTTAATAAACTTGTCTTTTACCTTTTCCAGTGTCCGTGCCAACTTCTATACTAAGGCGTTCGAGAGTTTAGCAGAGTATGTAGGCCTGATTTGAACCCAACACCACAGACCTATAACCGAGGCAGCCCCAGAGCAGGAAGGCAGTTGTGTCCTGGAGTCAAGAGACACCGAGAAGAACTCATCCTTGACGGACTGTTGGCGCTGCCGCAGCCCTGCCTTGTGAACTATCGTCCTGCCTGCTGGCGCTGCCGCGGCCTTCTGCAACCTTCATCCTCGTGGGACCTGCTGGCGCTGCCGCGGCCCGTTGTAACTTCCATCCTCGTGGGACCTGCTGGCGCTGCCGCGGCCCGGTGCAACCGTCATCCTCATTGGTACCTGCTGGCGCTGCCGCGGTACGACCCGTCCTACCGCCGAGCTCGAGGATTGTGAGCTACCGCTGTTTCACCTCAGTACCCGTAGGTACCAAGACTGTCCCGCTACCCCCTTTCCCTACTAGAGACTAGAATTGAGAGGATCATCGTGTCCTGATCTCCTTGTATCGTACTACCTTACTTCAAGAACTGCCTATAAAAGGTGTTAATCTGATCTTCGTGTGGTGTCCATCTGTGGGGGGGAAGTTACTTGTCTGTACGATCGATGGAGACGGCCCTCACCGGAGGCCTCTCCCCTTGTGCTCGGCCGACCCTCCAGGTCCCCGTCTAACAAGGGGCATGTGAAGAGGGTGGAGGGGCACGTGAAGAGGGTGGAGGGGCACGTGAAGAGGGTGGAGGGGCAGGGGAAGAGGGTGGAGGGGCATGGGAAGAGGGTGGAGGGGCACGTGAAGAGGGTGGGGGCACGTGAAGAGGGTGGAGGGGCACGTGAAGAGGGTGGAGGGGCATGGGAAGAGGGTGCAGGGGCATGTGAAGAGGGTGGAGGGGCATGTGAAGAGAGGGTGGAGGGGCATGTGAAGAGGGTGGAGGGTGCATGAGAAGAGCGGGGGGTGGGGTGGGGGGATGCATGGGAAGAGGGTGGAGGGGCATGTGAAGAGGGTGGAGGGGCATGTGAAGAGGGTGGAGGGGCACGTGAAGAGGGTGGAGGGGCATGTGAAGAGGGTGGAGGGGCATGTGAAGAGGGTGGAGGGGCATGTGAAGAGGGTGGAGGGGCATGTGAAGAGGGTGGAGGGTGCATGAGAAGAGCGGGGGTGGGGTGGGGGGATGCATGGGAAGAGGGTGGAGGGGCATGTGAAGAGGGTGGAGGGGCATGTGAAGAGGGTGGAGGGGCATGTGAAGAGATGGTGGCGGGGCATGTGAAGAGGGTGGAGGGGCATGTGAAGAGGGTGGGGGGGCATGTGAAGAGAGGGTGGAGGGGCACGTGAAGAGGGTGGGGGGGCACGGGAAGAGGGTGGGGGGGCATGTGAAGAGAGGGTGGAGGGGCACGTGAAGAGGGTGGAGGGGCATGTGAAGAGGGTGGAGGGGCATGTGAAGAGGGTGGAGGGGCACGTGAAAAGGGTGAAGGGGCACGTGAAGAGGGTGGAGGGGCATGTGAAGAGGGTGGAGAGGCACGTGAAGAGGGTGGAGGGGCACGTGAAGAGGGTGGAGGGGCACGTGAAGAGGGTGGAGGGGCACATGAAGAGGGTGGAGGGGCACGTGAAGAGGGTGGGGGCACGTGAAGAGGGTGGGGGGCATGGGAAGAGGGTGGGGGCACGTGAAGAGGGTGGGGGCCCGTGAAGAGGGTGGAGGGGCACGTGAAGAGGGTGGAGGGGCATGTGAAGAGGGTGGAGGGTGCATGAGAAGAGGGTGGAGGGGCATGGAAAGAGGGTGGGGGCACGTGAAGAGGGTGGAGGGGCACGTGAAGAGGGTGGAGGGGCATGGGAAGAGGGTGGAGGGGCACGTGAAGAGGGTAGAGGGGCACGTGAAGAGGGTGGAGGGGCACATGAAGAGGGTGGAGGGGCACGTGAAGATGGTGGAGGGGCACGTGAAGAGGGTGGAGGGGCATGTGAAGAGGGTGGAGGGTGCATGAGAAGAGGGTGGAGGGGCACGTGAAGAGGGTGGAGGGGCACGTGAAGAGGGTGGAGGGGCACGTGAAGAGGGTGGAGGGGCACGTGAAGAGGGTGGAGGGGCACGTGAAGAGGGTGGAGGGGCACGTGAAGAGGGTGGATTGGCACGTGAAGAGGGTGGAGGGGCACGTGAAGAGGGTGGAGGGGCACGTGAAGAGGGTGGAGGGGCACGTGAAGAGGGTGGAGGGGCACGTGAAGAGGGTGGAGGGTCATGTGAAGAGGGTGGAGGGGCATGTGAAGAGGGTGGAGGGTGCATGAGAAGAGGGTGGAGGGGCATGGAAAGAGGGTGGGGGCACGTGAAGAGGGTGGAGGGGCACTGGAAGAGGGTGGAGGGGCATGGGAAGAGGGTGGAGGGGCACATGAAGAGGGTAGAGGGGCACGTGAAGAGGGTGGAGGGGCACGTGAAGAGAGTGGAGGGGCACGTGAAGAGGGTGGAGGGGCACGTGAAGAGGGTGGAGGGGCATGTGAAGAGGGTGGAGGGTGCATGAGAAGAGGGTGGAGGGGCACGTGAAGAGGGTGGAGGGGCACGTGAAGAGGGTGGAGGAGCACGTGAAGAGGGTGGAGGGGCACGTGAAGAGGGTGGAGGGGCACGTGAAGAGGGTGGAGGGGCACATGAAGAGGGTGGAGGGGCACGTGAAGAGGGTGGAAGGGCACGTGAAGAGGGTGGAGGGGCATGTGAAGAGGGTGGGGGCACGTGAAGAGGGTGGAGGGGCACGTGAAGAGGGTGGAGGGGCACGTGAAGAGGGTGGGCACGTGAAGAGGGTGGAGGGGCATGTGAAGAGGGTGGGGGCACGTGAAGAGGGTGGAGGGGCATGTGAAGAGGGTGGAGGGGCACGTGAAGAGGGTGGGCACGTGAAGAGGGTGGCGGGGCATGTGAAGAGGGTGGGCACGTGAAGAGGGTGGAGGGGCATGTGAAGAGGGTGGGGGCATGTGAAGAGGGTGGAGGGGCACGTGAAGAGGGTGGAGGTGTGGTAAATAAATAATTTATTACCGGATCTATTTTTCAGAATAATCAATAAACAGGTAGCTCAATAAATAAGAGTCAAGATTCGAGGTAGCTGAAGTTTACAGGCTTTAATCAAGCATAAAGGACAGGAACAGGACAGCCTGTACGGGAATAGGATGGCAGCTGCCGGGGGCAGGATCTGGGAGCATAAGGGATAACTTTTAATAACAGTGCACAATATATATAGTTAAACAGAATACATTACATTCAATACAGTAGGCGTAGCAGTAGGCGTGGTTCGTAACAGTGGCGAAAGATAAGGGCAAAATGATGTAACAAGAAGGCGTGTACAGGGCGTATACATAGACATGTGATGTAAACGTAACAGAATATGTCATAAAAGGGGCGGAAACATGGAGGGGGCTACCTGAGCAGCTGGGACCTCTAACCTAGTGGTGCGCGCAAACTGGCAATGACGTGTTACCAGGGAGAATTGGGGGGCTATGACTTCTGCGCTAGAAGAGGAGACTAAAGTCTGGAGTGTCAGAGCGACATGTACCCAGGCATATCTAGTATCTGGTGTTTAGAGTACATGTTGATAGAATCCAAAAGTTATCAGGGTAAAGGCTAACAGACATTAAGACTGGTGCAGGCATTATTCTACATGTAGTGCGTGTGCGAGGAATATTCTATGAATATAATACAGTATTTCTCTTACATGGAGACATAAAGGCTAGACCATGACGGAAACTATTGATGCGATTCAGTAGCTTAGGAATGCAGAGAAGGAGGGCTGAACTGATAACTAGAAACATAACATACTCTTGGCAGACTGGGAGGCAGAGCCAGGCCGGGCCGGGCACTGCGTGGCAAGAAGTAAACTAAGGGTCAGGGATACAGGTGGGGGCTGTATCGCTCCTCGGAGTGGGTTCAGGAAACAGGAGCTGAATCTGAGTCCGGGCCCTTTTGAGGCCTAGAAACGGGGACAATTCAATGAATTAACGTGCACACTGTAAAACATGGCAACGTAGGTTTACATAGACCTGATATTCGTTGTATTCACGAGGACTGGAAACTGGCATACTAGAGATGGACACAACTGTAATTGCGTCTTTAATCGATCAGAAGGGAATACATGCATATCGATCATGCACATATAACATAAGATGGGGAACACGTAGGCACATACAACATGGCAAAATTTACTTTTCCACATTCCCTCCTTGTGCCCTACGTTTCCATCAGGAAACATCTATATTCATGATACCATCTATCATTTCATATAGCATCATTTGCTCGTCTCGAATTGTCTTGGAACGGGATTTAGGACTAGGAATACAAGAGGTAGCGCACATGCCGCAAATCGCAGGGCCACATTGTATACAGAGGCAGCAACTGAATATGATCATTACTGCAATACCTAGGAATGACAATACTTTCCATCCCCAGGCAGATATAATACTCCAGAGCCAACCGGACCATGTCCAGGTGCCTGGATTCTGGTGTAACTGATGGGCAATTTTATGAAGTCTGGTTATAGCTGAATAAACAGACGGCGCGTTATTAGGAATGAAAATGCAACAACTAGATCCAATGACTCTACATGCTCCTCCTCTATCGGCCAGTATGACGTCAAGAACGAGACGATTTTGGAGCACGACAAATCTCATAGCAGATTACTCTTCGGTTAAGTTACCTAGAGCAGAAGTAGTCTCATTCACTACTGCTTCAAGGGTTCTGGTTAGTCTACGTATTAACTTACTATTCTGGACAGGGCCTATAAAGAAGAAGAAACCTTTATTGAAGTCTTGATACTGTTCTAGGGTAGTTTCAGTTTGATCGACAATTGAGGACTCGATCTCCCTTCTATGTCTGACGTGTACTAGATGTGTGTTTCTGTGATAATCAGATGGGGCTAGAAAAACTGGTGGCAGTAGGAAGGCAATGTAACATGTTCCATCCCAATCAAGGGGCAGACGAACATATGCGGTCTGACCACAAACAAAATAAGAATGACGTGAAGCTTTGAAAATAGATTTCCCACTGTCACTATACTCGACAATAGTAGTACAATCACTATGTCCTACATGTGCGGAACCATTCTTTCTGACACATAATTCGCCTTTGACTGGTAGTACTGAAATAGCAGGTAAGTCTGGAGTAGTTTCAGACTGAACATTCAGGACCATAAAATTCGAAGAATAATTACCTAAATCATATACTTCATTTTCTAGATCTAACCCTGTTCTATGGGGGAGACCTTGCTTGTCTGGAAAACATGTTCTGTTTAGAAGTGACATATCATTGGAGGATGACGTTAACGTGGACCATGCTCCACACGAACCATTATGTGAAAACGGATAAGGAAAGAGTGGCAGAACTCCCTTCGGTGTCTGGAAAGGGGGGAGTCGACCACACACCCAACAATTAGTAGCATTGCTGGTCTGGTGTGAATAGTGTAACATTCTTATAAATGTATTGTTTCGCATAGCAAGACGATAGGATAACTCGTGAGGAGGCAGATCACTAAATGTGTGCTCTACTGTAGTATTAGAAAACTTATTTACATGAGAAATTGGAAAACATAAATGTAATGCATAACTTGTGCAGGTAACCATTAAACTTAGAAACAATAAGAAACTTAGAAAAACGATACATCTTATAGAGTTCTGACTAACTCTCTCACTATGGGGGTCTATCTCATACATGTCAGAAACCTGTCTAACCGTTTCACCCGAGAGGGACTTAGACAATTAAACTGGCTGACTCATTTTACTAGACCGAAGCTTCTCTTTATACTCCTGCTGCGGAGTTTTCTCTAACTGGGGAACTTTAAGTTCAGAATTAAGCTCAGAGTCTGTTTTTAGGCAGTCTTTAGTAATGTCCTTTGTAAATGTCTTTTCACGAATTCCATGGAACTTCTTTATATGGGACAGATGGACCCACCCCTTACGGCCCTCCAACTTCACGGCCGTGCGGGTGGTCAGGAGAACAAGTCGCGGCTCCTTCCAACGGGGCTCCAGTGGACTTGAACGATCAAAGTTCCTTACTAGCACGAGGTTGCCTGGAATGACTTCATGCGGTTTCACCTCAGTATTGTCTGGAAATGCAGCGGCAACCTGTGAACGACAAGAGTGTAGGGCAGACATCAAGGAAGCTAGGTAATCTGTCAACATATTACTGGAAACATCTGTAATACTGCGGGGTCTAGGTGTACCCCACATATTTGGGGGGCGGCCGAATACGACCTCATAAGGGGACAGACCTGATCTGGAATGTGCAACCATCCGCATATAAAATAGAGCAACTGGCAGGGCAACTAGCCAGTCTACACCTTTCTCTTTACATGTCTTGGCAATACGGATTTTCAAGGTTTGATTATGTCTCTCTACGAGACCGGCTGCTTCAGGATGGCGCACACAATGGAACTTCCACTGGTACCCTAACAAAAGGGAAACATGTTTCATTAGGTCAGATGAGAATGGCTGGCCGTTATCAGAATACACGACCCTAGGGAGTCCATAGCGGGGAAAGAATTCACGAACCAACTGCCTAGCAGTGGTCGCTGCTGTATAATCTGGAACTGGATATGCTTCTGTCCACCTGGACAAAGCGCATACAACTACGAGGACATACTTGAAACCTCGACATCGCTCCATCTGAATATAATCCATCTGGAGGACTTCAAAAGGGTGGTCAGGAGGTTGGAATCCACCTTGTTCCACCGGGACACTTTTACCTGGATTGAATTGACAACATATCATACAAGTACGGACTTTCTGCTTGGCTGCAGCTCGTAAGTGCTTGTTGAACCAAAGGTTCTGTATACTGTCTAACATAGCTTTTTCTCCTAGATGTGCTGGACTATGTGCGGTATTGATAATGACTTGAACCATAGAGTCGGGGAGAAACCATGTGGCTTTTCCCTTCGTCACCCATCCCTGATCTGTCTGGACCCCTCCTTGTTCGGACCATTTCTTGATTTCTTCGGGAGTGGCATGTAACTGTATGTCTATGACATCTTGTGTAGGGTCCTTAACTGTCATACAAGTAGTCTGTTCTGGAATGGATGTCTGTGTCTTGTTAACTGGAATGTCTGTTGTCTGAGCTGTAAGCTTGGCTGTTCGATCTGCTAGATCGTTACCTTGGGAAATGATATCTGTAACTTTCGTATGTGCCTTGCACTTCATGATAGCGATAGCTGTCGGTAAATGTATTGCTTCTAACAGAGCTTGAATGAGGAGACCATGCTGAATCTTGGTTCCATGAGAAGTCATGAAACCTCTCTCCTGCCAGAGTACTCCGAAGTCGTGTACAACTCCGAATGCGTAACGTGAATCTGTATATATGTTTACTTTCAGGTTCTTGGCACGTATGCAGGCTTGGGTCAGAGCAACTAGCTCTGCTGCTTGAGCAGACAGGGTGTCAATACGGTGTGTTTCAATAACTTCAGTGTCAGTAGTCACTGCATACGCGGCTACTAGTTCTCCTGTACTAGTTCTCATACATGAACCGTCCACATAAAGTGTCAGGTCGGGATTAGGTAATGCAATGTCTGTCAGGTCTTGTCTTGGCTTGGTCATAGTGTTAACAACTTCCACACAGTCATGTGTGGCAGGATTTGAAGTAACTGACGGTAACAGTGTAGCAGGATTTAGAAAGTTGCAGCGTCTGATTTCTATGTGTGGCTGAAACAGTGTCAGTTCATAACCTGTTAAACGTGCAATTGTCAAGTGCTGAGTCTGTGTTCGGTTTAAAAGAACTTCCACGGAATGTGGAACTTGTACTGTCAGGGAGTGTCCTAATACTATGGAATCACTTTGTCTGATTGCTAGAGCTGTGGCTGCAACTGACTTGAGGCACGCAGGCAGAGCCTGGGCTACTGGATCTAATGTGCTCGAAAAATAAGCACAAGGCTTGTACTGTCCTGCTTGATCTTGTGTGAGAACAGATAATGCAGTACTATCACGTTCTGTGACAAAAAGTGTAAAAGGCTTACTATAGTTCGGTGTAGCTAGAACAGGTGCTTGGCATAAGGCTTTCTTTAATTCATTAAAAACAAGTGTATGTTCAGATGTCCAAGGGAGGACAGTCGATACGGCTGCCTCCTGTGTCGTTAACTGTATCAGTGGCTTGGCTAGAAATGCATACTGAGGAATCCATTGTCTGCAATAAGAAGTGAGGCCAATAAAAGCACGTACCTCCTTCTGTGTCTTGGGCTGTGGAAGACTCGCTATTAACTGGATACGATCTGGTGTCAACTGCCTACCCCACTTGGACAGTAAGTGGCCTAAGTAGATCACTTGCTGGACACAGAACTGAAGCTTCGAAGGGGACACCTTGTGCCCCATCTCGGCCAGGAAATACAGAACTGTAAGTGATGCTTGTTCGCAGTCACGCTCAGAACGGGCTGTGATCAGTAGATCATCGACATACTGGAGCAGGGCAGTGTCAGTTGGCATGTGAATATTGTCTAGTTGTCTTTTAAGTGCTTGACTGTAAATACTAGGACTTTCTGTGAAACCTTGAGGAGCTCGTGTGAATTTATAGCTCCTTCCATTTAAACAAAAACCGAAAAGGTACTGGCTGTCTGGATGAATGGGGACACTGAAAAATGCATTCTTGAGGTCAATAACAGTAAAAAATGTAGCTTCAGAATCAATGGCTGTTAATAGTGAGGAAATATCTGGGACTACTGGATACTGGGGTATGATACATTTATTAAGTTTTCGAAGGTCAATCACTAATCGATATACTGGAGGTGCATTTGGATCAGTACGTTTCATGACTGGAATGATAGGAGAATTACATATATTGGAGTCAGTTTCTACAACCACTCCTTGAGTAATGAGCTCGTCAATAATTTTGGATAAGGCTGCTACAGCCTCAGGTGACAATCTGTACTGTCTGATTCGTGGCAAAACTATACCTTGTTTGAGAGTCACACGATGGGGTGTGATTTGCATAAAACCTACATCAGTTGGACCTTGCGCCCATAAATGCTGCGGTACATTCAGTAATCTTGGATCAAAATCACGTAATACATAGTGACCTTTAAAGTCACGCAAAAACAATCGGATTCCTTCTGGAGAGCAGCAAATAACTGCACCTAATTCTTTCAGTGTTTTAATGCCTAACAAATTTTCTGGACATGATTTCGTAAGTAGCAAATCAGTAGTTCGGGACAATGGACCAACTTCTAGAGTAACTGGTTTTGAAATCTCATTAACAATAGGCTTTCCTGAAAATCCAAGGGAAACATTTTTAGAGCCTGAGAGCGGAGCCCCTGGAACCTCGTCATGACTGATAGTAGTCCTACTTGCCCCTGTATCAATCAGAAACTTTCTGTCTTTCCCTAATACTTGACTGTGTACATAGGGACCCTCTTGATCTACAGGTATCTCGATGAGAGGCAAGCCTACCTCCCTCTCTAGGCTGTTTCATGAATACTGTTGATACTCTGGATACTCTGACTGGGCATACTGGTACATTTGCTGTGTAACGTGCTGTGTTGCAGTGATAGGCTGCGGTGCTGGAACTGTCTGTTGTGCATTCTGTGGTGGCTGAGAAGTCTGTGAAACTTGTTCTTGTCTAGGCGGACGTGGTCTCTCTTTAGTCTTACCAGTAGCTATGTTATGTTTCAGAACTGCACACTCGTTTATAAAATGACCTGGCTGTTTACAATAATTGCATGTCCCTTTAACGGGAGCTGCAGGATGACTGGCTTGATTCGGACCCCTCTTCTGACTGTCTTGTGGAACAGATTGTGCAACTAATACTTTCATTTTCGTGTCTTTCATACGTCTCCTTTCGTGTTCTTGCTCTTCCCTGATTCTGTTCTGGTGATACTGGAGCATCTGGAGCATTTGCGACGGAGTATTAGCTTGCCAACTACTTTCGACTTTCAAAACTCGATTTTTAACTTGTGGACTTGAATTCTCGACTAGTTTAGAAACAAAAAGATGAGGGTATGACTCGCTATTTGTCTTCAGACCACTATTAATAATAAAACACTTCTCAAATCTAGAATAAAAATCACTAGTGTCTTCATCCTGTTTCTGTTTACATGCTGAGATTGCATCCCAATCTTCCTTTTTCGTGGCTAGTAACCTTGGCAAAACTTGTATCAATAACTCGGGCAATTCTTTACATTTGTCCCCAAGACCGGTACCTGGTACTCGTATATTATCTTCAGCTTCTAGAGCTGTCCAATCAATCTTTTTCTCTCCCACCTCCCATTCTTTTTCCTTGAGTTTTTCATATACCCCTGCGGGCAACAGGACCTTTAGCATTTTAATGATATCTGGATACGTGTATTCTCCCATACGGAGCATGTCTTTTAATTCTCGATGGAACCCTGCTGGATCTTTGTCGTGACAGGGAATTAATTTCTTCATCTCTAAGAGTTCCATCTTTGTAATAGGGGTGTAAACAAATACTCGTTGCATTTCACCACCCGCTGTCCTAACTGGGTGTACTTCTCGTAACGGATGCTGTCTATCTATGTAAAATGGTTTATTTTCTGGAGGTGAGACGTGAACAAAATGCGGATTCAGAAACGTTCGATATTTCTGGCGCTGTTCTAGAATGACACTAATTAAGTCGGTACCTAGACCTCTCCATTTATACTGGAGTAACTCGTTCAGAACATCATGTAACGGACCTGGATCAGAATGTTGTCCCTCATACAGTGTAATGAGGTGCTGGATCATATACATACCCACCAGTCGCTGCTCGGCTGGGGGCAGTTTCAGAAACATTTGTGCCACTATTTCGTCTGGAAAAGTGGTAGAATCAGTAGTCCATCGGACTGCTGATCGGGCTAGTTCTTGTTCATGCATGGTACTAAGTTCACTATAACCGATTCGTGATTTCAGAAAGTGATCGGTAGCTTGAAATACTTGCTCAAGAGAACCTTGTTCTGGTGCTGGAAGATGAAAACCTTTCTTGTGTTCTGGACGTGAATGTCGGTCAGGAAGTCTAGTTTTACCTACATACGCTATCTGGCGGTATTCTCGTCTTCTACCTCTTCGGTAGGAGAGTCGTCTTCTTTCTCGCTTACTTGTGCTGCTTTGCGTTTCTCGTGTAACCTTATTATTTCCTTACGAATTTTCCTGTACATACTCTCTATACAACTGAGTGTCTTGTGTCTTCCCTCGGCTATATGATCACTCCACCTTGTCAGAACTCTCATTTCGGTTGGATCTTTAGTCGGATAATCTTGTTCTCTTATTAAACAATTGATTAGAAACTTTAATAGCATGAGCTGGGTCTCGGCTTTCCTTTGAGACATGATTTCGCCAATACTTTCTGGGTCTTCTCCTGTACGGATGAAACGATATATTCTGTCTAGATCTTCTTTCATATTCGGTAGGGTGTCCAAATACTCGGTCACCCGTCTTACACGCAATGAATATATGACCATATTATCATCGCCTGGGACTGAATCATAACGGTATTCAGTAAGAGCTCGTTTGATATCTGCAACGGACTGCTGTTTGGGCGTACGCTGTAACGCACGTTCATGTAACTCGACTAACGTTACACGTTTGTGTTGGGGCGGGGTACGAGGAGGACCTCCCCCCGCGGCTCCTAAACTGGAATCATCGACGGGTACTGTACGGGCGGGCAGAGTGACTGATGTAGCGGGAACTTGTACTATGGGCTGGACCGGGGGTACTGTAACAGGTACTGTAACAGGTGCCCCGGTGGCTGGAGGAACAGGAATTACATTATTTACAGGAGCTGGCGGAACAGGATTTGCATATTCTGGGACTGTGTCGTCCAAATAGGACGAGAGAAAAATATCAGCTGCGGTCGGTTTGTGACGTAGCTTAATCGGAACTAATGGCGGCGGAAAATTACATGGTGCTTCCGGGGTTGCTTTCGGCAAGCCCTCGGTAAGAAGAGGATACATACCCTTAATAAGGGCATTTCTCTGTCTGTCTGACTGTTCGGCTTTAACTCGTTCACCTACTTCGATTAATTCCCTTTCTTGGGCTCTTTCTGAGGATTCTCTACTTAATTCTGACTTTCTGATTTCTTTTTCGGTTCTTTTATGAGATTCTTTGCGCCATAACTCGATGGCATCTTTCTGGGACTGTCTGGCTTTCTTTTTCCATAATACTTCTTCTACTCGCATGATGCACTCGGCATCCCACGTACCTGATACGGGCCATCTATATTTCTCGTCTAATTCCTTGGTGTACTCCACCCATAAGTCTAGATATAATATGGCACTTATGCCATGCTTATGATACATAAAATGACCTGGACTGTCCCTTGGCGGGACAGGAACTGCTTCCTCGAGCAGACCTTTTCTAGTTTTTAACTGACGTAATTTCGAGAACAGAGGCATAATTTAGGCTGGAGTCTGGACACAATACAATACACGATAAACACAGTAATAAATGAAAAACGAATCACTCATACCACGACATTGAAAACACATGAAATAACATTTATAATAACAATTCGGACAGAATACATGAATTTTCTCGAGAACAGAACTTACTGGAACAGAAACTTACTAGAATGACTAGATGCACTGCTAAAACAGTACGAAACTTACCGGTCCCATAAAGAGACACGTCAGGACCCGCGCCCACCTAAGTGAACACTTCGTGTTGGATCTGTGTACCCAAACCCACGGACCAGAGACAAATTGATTGACCCTGTCTAGATACTACCCCAGCAACGGTACTCACCGGGCAGCAAGAACGGAAGGCCTCGGACTGGACTGGACTGCTACGACGACGGACGGACGAACTTCGGACTTCAGTTACAGGTGGGCCTCCGGATACCTCGGACCTTGGACTCTCGGCTTGGGCTCTGGTCGGGACTCGCCGCGTTCCTCACCGCCTCGTCTGGACGCTGGACCGCATCCTCCGTCTCCTCCGTGGGCCTGAGGGATACTTGAAGCAGAAATATCTGCACGTGCACGGTATGGTTCCGTCACGGCTGCAGAGGATCAGGGGGCCTGCGTGGCTTCTCCGGCGCGTGGGGAAAGGGCAAGTACCTATTCGGGCGCCATTATGTGGTAAATAAATAATTTATTACCGGATCTATTTTTCAGAATAATCAATAAACAGGTAGCTCAATAAATAAGAGTCAAGATTCGAGGTAGCTGAAGTTTACAGGCTTTAATCAAGCATAAAGGACAGGAACAGGACAGCCTGTACGGGAATAGGATGGCAGCTGCCGGGGGCAGGATCTGGGAGCATAAGGGATAACTTTTAATAACAGTGCACAATATATATAGTTAAACAGAATACATTACATTCAATACAGTAGGCGTAGCAGTAGGCGTGGTTCGTAACAGTTGCGTAAGATAAGGGCAAAATGATGTAACAAGAAGGCGTGTACAGGGCGTATACATAGACATGTGATGTAAACGTAACAGAATATGTCATAAAAGGGGCGGAAACATGGAGGGGGCTACCTGAGCAGCTGGGACCTCTAACCTAGTGGTGCGCGCAAACTGGCAATGTCGTGTTACCAGGGAGAACTGGGGGGCTATGACTTCTGCGCTAGAAGAGGAGACTAAAGTCTGGAGTGTCAGAGCGACATGTACCCAGGCATATCTAGTATCTGGTGTTTAGAGTACATGTTGATAGAATCCAAAAGTTATCAGGGTAAAGGCTAACAGACATTAAGACTGGTGCAGGCATTATTCTACATGTAGTGCGTGTGCGAGGAATATTCTATGAATATAATACAGTATTTCTCTTACATGGAGACATAAAGGCTAGACCATGACGGAAACTATTGATGCGATTCAGTAGCTTAGGAATGCAGAGAAGGAGGGCTGAACTGATAACTAGAAACATAACATACTCTTGGCAGACTGGGAGGCAGAGCCAGGCCGGGCCGGGCACTGCGTGGCAAGAAGTAAACTAAGGGTCAGGGATACAGGTGGGGGCTGTATCGCTCCTCGGAGAGGGTTCAGGAAACAGGAGCTGAATCTGAGTCCGGGCCCTTTTGAGGCCTAGAAACGGGGACAATTCAATGAATTAACGTGCACACTGTAAAACATGGCAACGTAGGTTTACATAGACCTGATATTCGTTGTATTCACGAGGACTGGAAACTGGCATACTAGAGATGGACACAACTGTAATTGCGTCTTTAATCGATCAGAAGGGAATACATGCATATCGATCATGCACATATAACATAAGATGGGGAACACGTAGGCACATACAACATGGCAAAATTTACTTTTCCACAGAGGGGCATGTGAAGAGCGGGGGGGGTGCATGAGAAGAGGGTGGAGGGGCACGTGAAGAGGGTGGAGGGGCACATGAAGAGGGTGTAGGGGCACGTGAAGAGGGTGTAGGGGCACGTGAAGAGGGTGGAGGGGCACGTGAAGAGGGTAGAGGGGCACGTGAAGAGGGTGGAGGGGCACATGAAGAGGGTGGAGGGGCACGTGAAGAGGGTGGAGGGGCACGTGAAGAGGGTGGAGGGGCACGTGAAGAGGGTGGAGGGGCATGTGAAGAGCGGGGGGTGCATGAGAAGAGGGTGGAGGGGCACGTGAAGAGGGTGGAGGGGCACGTGAAGAGGGTGGAGGGGCACGTGAAGAGGGTGGAGGGGCACGTGAAGAGGGTGGAGGGGCACGTGAAGAGGGTGGAGGGGCATGTGAAGAGAGGGTGGAGGGGCATGGGAAGAGGGTGGGGGCACGTGAAGAGGGTGGAGGGGCATGGGAAGAGATCGGGGGCACGTGAAGAGGGTGGAGGGGCACGTGAAGAGGGTGGAGGGGCACATGAAGAGGGTGGAGGGGCACGTGAAGAGGGTGGAGGGGCACGTGAAGAGGGTGGAGGGGCATGGGAAGAGGGTGGGGGCGCGTGAAGAGGGTGGAGGTGCATGTGAAGAGGGTGGAGGGGCATGTGAAGAGAGGGTGGAGGGGCATGTGAAGAGGGTGGAGGGGCATGTGAAGAGGGTGGAGGGGCATGTGAAGAGGGTGGAGGGGCATGTGAAGAGCGGGGGGGGTGCATGAGAAGAGGGTGGAGGGGCACGTGAAGAAGGTGTAGGGGCACGTGAAGAGGGTGTAGGGGCACGTGAAGAGGGTGGAGGGGCACGTGAAGAGGGTGGTGGGGCACGTGAAGAGGGTAGAGGGGCACGTGAAGAGGGTGGAGGGGCACGTGAAGAGGGTGGAGGGGCACGTGAAGAGGGTGGAGGGGCACGTGAAGAGGGTGGAGGGGCACGTGAAGAGGGTGGAGGGGCATGGGAAGAGGGTGGGGGCACGTGAAGAGGGTGGAGGGGCATGGGAAGAGGGTGGAGGGGCACGTGAAGAGGGTGGAGGGGCATGTGAAGAGGGTGGAGGGGCACGTGAAGAGGGTGGAGGGGCACGTGAAGAGGGTGGAGGGGCACGTGAAGAGTGTGGAGGGGCACGTGAAGAGGGTGGAGGGGCACGTGAAGAGGGTGGAGGGGCACGTGAAGAGGGTGGAGGGTCATGTGAAGAGCGGGGGGGTGCATGAGAAGAGGGTGGAGGGGCACGTGAAGAGGGTGGAGGGGCACGTGAAGAGGGTGGAGGGGCACGTGAAGAGGGTGGAGGGGCACGTGAAGAGGGTGGAGGGGCACGTGAAGAGGGTAGAGGGGCACGTGAAGGGGTGGAGGGGCACGTGAAGAGGGTGGAGGGGCATGTGAAGAGCGGGGGGGGTGCATGAGAAGAGCGGGGGGGTGGGGTGGGGGGATGCATGGGAAGAGGGTGGAGGGCATGTGAAGAGGGTGGAGGGGCACGTGAAGAGGGTGGAGGGGCATGTGAAGAGGGTGGAGGGGCACGTGAAGAGGGTGGAGGGGCACGTGAAGAGGGTGGAGGGGCACGTGAAGAGGGTGGAGGGGCAGGTGAAGAGGGTGGAGGGGCATGTGAAGAGGGTGGAGGGGCATGGGAAGAGGGTGGGGGCACGTGAAGAGGGTGGAGGGGCATGGGAAGAGGGTGGGGGCACGTGAAGAGGGTGGAGGGGCACGTGAAGAGGGTGGAGGGGCACGTGAAGAGGGTGGAGGGGCACGTGAAGAGGGTGGAGGGGCACGTGAAGAGGGTGGAGGGGCACGTGAAGAGGGTGGAGGCACGTGAAAAGGGTAGAGGGGCATGGGAAGAGGGTGGAGGGGCACGTGAAGAGGGTGGAGGGGCACGTGAAGAGGGTGGAGGGGCACGTGAAGAGGGTGGAGGGGCACGTGAAGAGGGTGGAGGGGCATGTGAAGAGGGTGGAGGGGCATGTGAAGAGCGGGGGGTGCATGAGAAGAGGGTGGAGGGGCATGTGAAGAGGGTGGAGGGGCACGTGAAGAGGGTGGAGGGGCACGTAATGAGGGTGGAGGGGCACGTGAAGAGGGTGGAGGGGCACGTGAAGAGGGTGGAGGGGCACGTGAAGAGGGTGGAGGGGCACGTGAAGAGGGTGGAGGGGCACGTGAAGAGGGTGGAGGGGCACGTGAAGAGGGTGGAGGGGCACGTGAAGAGGGTGGAGAGGCATGTGAAGAGAGGGTGGAGGGGCATGGGAAGAGGGTGGGGGCACGTGAAGAGGTTGGAGGGGCATGGGAAGAGGGTGGGGGCACGTGAAGAGGGAGGAGGGGCACGTGAAGAGGGTGGAGGGGCACGTGAAGAGGGTGGAGGGGCACGGGAAGAGGGTGGAGGGGCACGTGAAGAGGGTGGAGGGGCATGGGAAGAGGGTGGGGGCACGTGAAGAGGGTGGAGGGGCATGTGAAGAGGGTGGAGGGGCATGTGAAGAGAGGGTGGAGGGGCATGTGAAGAGGGTGGAGGGGCATGTGAAGAGGGTGGAGGGGCATGTGAAGAGGGTGGAGGGGCATGTGAAGAGCGGGGGGGTGCATGAGAAGAGGGTGGAGGGGTGCGTGAAGAGGGTGGAGGGGCACGTGAAGAGGGTGTAGGGGCACGTGAAGAGTGTGGAGGGGCACGTGAAGAGGGTGGAGGGGCACGTGAAGAGGGTGGAGGGGCACGTGAAGAGGGTAGAGGGGCACGTGAAGAGGGTGGAGGGGCACGTGAAGAGGGTGGAGGGGCACGTGAAGAGGGTGGAGGGGCACGTGAAGAGGGTGGAGGGGCATGGGAAGAGGGTGGGGCACGTGAAGAGGGTGGAGGGTCATGGGAAGAGGGTGGAGGGGCATGGGAAGAGGGTGGAAGGGCATGTGAAGAGGGTGGAGGGGCACATGAAGAGGGTGGAGGGGCACGTGAAGAGGGTGGAGGGGCATGGGAAGAGGGTGGAGGGGCACGTTAAGAGGGTGGGGGCACGTGAAGAGGGTGGAAGGGCACGTGAAGAGGGTGGAGGGGCATGGGAAGAGGGTGGAGGGGCATGTGAAGAGGGTGGAGGGGCATGTGAAGAGAGGGTGGAGGGGCATGTGAAGAGGGTGGAGGGTGCATGAGAAGAGCGGGGGTGGGGTGGGGGATGCAGGGGAAGAGGGTGGAGGGGCATGTGAAGAGGGTGGAGGGGCATGTGAAGAGGGTGGAGGGGCACGTGAAGAGGGTGGAGGGGCACGTGAAGAGGGTGGAGGGGCATGTGAAGAGGGTGGAGGGGCATGTGAAGAGGGTGGAGGGGCATGTGAAGAGGGTGGAGGGTGCATGAGAAGAGCGGGGGGTGGGGTGGGGGGATGCATGGGAAGAGGGTGGAGGGGCATGTGAAGAGGGTGGAGGGGCATGTGAAGAGGGTGGAGGGGCATGTGAAGAGAGGGTGGAGGGGCATGTGAAGAGGGTGGAGGGGCATGTGAAGAGGGTGGGGGGTCATGTGAAGAGAGGGTGGAGGGGCACGTGAAGAGGGTGGGGAGGCATGGGAAGAGGGTGGGGGGGCACGGGAAGAGGGTGGGGGGGCATGTGAAGAGAGGGTGGAGGGGCACGTGAAGAGGGTGGAGGGGCATGTGAAGAGGGTGGAGGGGCATGTGAAGAGGGTGGAGGGGCACGTGAAGAGGGTGAAGGGGCACGTGAAGAGGGTGGAGGGGCATGTGAAGAGGGTGGAGAGGCACGTGAAGAGGGTGGAGGGGCACGTGAAGAGGGTGGAGGGGCACGTGAAGAGGGTGTAGGGGCACGTGAAGATGGTGTAGGGGCACGTGAAGAGGGTGGGGGCACGTGAAGAGGGTGGGGGGCATGGGAAGAGGGTGGGGGCACGTGAAGAGGGTGGGGGCACGTGAAGAGGGTGGAGGGGCACGTGAAGAGGGTGGAGGGGCATGTGAAGAGGGTGGAGGGTGCATGAGAAGAGGGTGGAGGGACATGGAAAGAGGGTGGGGGCACGTGAAGAGGGTGGAGGGGCACTGGAAGAGGGTGGAGGGGCATGGGAAGAGGGTGGAGGGGCACGTGAAGAGGGTAGAGGGGCACGTGAAGAGGGTGGAGGGGCACGTGAAGAGGGTGGAGGGGCACGTGAAGAGGGTGGAGGGGCACGTGAAGAGGGTGGAGGGGCATGTGAAGAGGGTGGAGGGTGCATGAGAAGAGGGTGGAGGGTCACGTGAAGAGGGTGGAGGGGCACGTGAAGAGGGTGGAGGGGCACGTGAAGAGGGTGGAGGGGCACCTGAAGAGGGTGGAGGGGCACGTGAAGAGGGTGGAGGGGCACGTGAAGAGGGTGGAGGGGCACGTGAAGAGGGTGGAGGGGCACGTGAAGAGGGTGGAGGGGCACGTGAAGAGGGTGGAGGGGCACGTGAAGAGGGTGGAGGGGCATGTGAAGAGGGGGGAGGGGCATGTGAAGAGGGTGGGGGCACGTGAAGAGGGTGGAGGGTCACGTGAAGAGGGTGGGCACGTGAAGAGGGTGGGCACGTGAAGAGGGTGGAGGGGCACGTGAAGAGGGTGGAGGGGCACGTGAAGAGGGTGGAGGGGCATGGGAAGAGGGTGGGGGCACGTGAAGAGGGTGGAGGGGCATGTGAAGAGGGTGGAGGGGCATGTGAAGAGGGTGGAGGGGCATGTGAAGAGGGTGGAGGGGCATGTGAAGAGGGTGGAGGGGCATGTGAAGAGCGGGGGGGTGCATGAGAAGAGGGTGTAGGGGCACGTGAAGAGGGTGTAGGGGCACGTGAAGAGGGTGTAGGGGCACGTGAAGAGGGTGGAGGGGCACGTGAAGAGGGTGGAGGGGCACGTGAAGAGGGTAGAGGGGCACGTGAAGAGGGTGGAGGGGCACGTGAAGAGGGTGGAGGGGCATGGGAAGAGGGTGGGGGCACGTGAAGAGGGTGGAGGGGCACGTGAAGAGGGTGGAGGGGCACGTGAAGAGGGTGGAGGGGCATGTGAAGAGGGTGGAGGGGCACGTGAAGAGGGTGGAGGGGCACGTGAAGAGGGTGGAGGGGCATGTGAAGAGGGTGGAGGGGCACGTGAAGAGGGTGGAGGGGCACGTGAAGAGGGTGGGGAGGCATGGGAAGAGGGTGGGGGGGCACGGGAAGAGGGTGGGGGGCATGTGAAGAGAGGGTGGAGGGGCACATGAAGAGGGTGGAGGGGCATGTGAAGAGGGTGGAGGGGCATGTGAAGAGGGTGGGGGGGCATGTGAAGAGAGGGTGGAGGGGCACGTGAAGAGTGTGGGGAGGCATGGGAAGAGGGTGGGGGGCATGGGAAGAGGGTGGGGGGCATGTGAAGAGAGGGTGGAGGGGCACGTGAAGAGGGTGGAGGGGCATGTGAAGAGGGTGGAGGGGCATGTGAAGAGGGTGGAGGGGCACGTGAAAAGGGTGAAGGGGCACGTGAAGAGGGTGGAGGGGCATGTGAAGAGGGTGGAGAGGCACGTGAAGAGGGTGGAGGGGCACGTGAAGAGGGTGGAGGGGCACGTGAAGAGGGTGGAGGGGCACGTGAAGAGGGTGGAGGGGCACGTGAAGAGGGTGGGGGCACGTGAAGAGGGTGGGGGGCATGGGAAGAGGGTGGGGGCACGTGAAGAGGGTGGGGGCACGTGAAGAGGGTGGAGGGGCACGTGAAGAGGGTGGAGGGGCATGTGAAGAGGGTGGAGGGTGCATGAGAAGAGGGTGGAGGGGCATGGAAAGAGGGTGGGGGCACGTGAAGAGGGTGGAGGGGCACTGGAAGAGGGTGGAGGGGCATGGTAAGAGGGTGGAGGGGCACGTGAAGAGGGTAGAGGGGCACGTGAAGAGGGTGGAGGGGCACGTGAAGAGGGTGGAGGGGCACGTGAAGAGGGTGGAGGGGCACGTGAAGAGGGTGGAGGGGCATGTGAAGAGGGTGGAGGGTGCATGAGAAGAGGGTGGAGGGTCACGTGAAGAGGGTGGAGGGGCACGTGAAGAGGGTGGAGGAGCACGTGAAGAGGGTGGAGGGGCACGTGAAGAGGGTGGAGGGGCACGTGAAGAGGGTGGAGGGGCACGTGAAGAGGGTGGAGGGGCACGTGAATAGGGTGGAGGGGCACGTGAAGAGGGTGGAGGGGCACGTGAAGAGGGTGGAGAGGCATGTGAAGAGGGTGGGGGCACGTGAAGAGGGTGGAGGGGCACGTGAAGAGGGTGGAGGGGCACGTGAAGAGGGTGGGCACGTGAAGAGGGTGGAGGGGCATGTGAAGAGGGTGGGGGCACGTGAAGAGGGTGGAGGGGCACGTGAAGAGGGTGGAGGGGCACGTGAAGAGGGTGGGCACGTGAAGAGGGTGGAGGGGCATGTGAAGAGGGTGGGCATGTGAAGAGGGTGGAGGGGCATGTGAAGAGGGTGGGGGCACGTGAAGAGGGTGGAGGGGCACGTGAAGAGGGTAGAGGGGCATGTGAAGAGCGGGGGAGGGTGCATGAGAAGAGGGTGGAGGGGCACGTGAAGAGGGTGGAGGGGCACGTGAAGAGGGTGGAGGGGCACGTGAAGAGGGTGGAGGGGCACGTGAAGAGGGTGGAGGGGCACGTGAAGAGGGTAGAGGGGCACGTGAAGAGGGTGGAGGGGCACGTGAAGAGGGTGGAGGGGCACGTGAAGAGGGTGGAGGGGCACGTGAAGAGGGTGGAGGGGCACGTGAAGAGGGTGGAGGGGTATGTGAAGAGCGGGGGGGTGCATGAGAAGAGGGTGGAGGGGCACGTGAAGAGGGTGGAGGGGCACGTGAAGAGGGTGGAGGGGCACGTGAAGAGGGTGGAGGGGTACGTGAAGAGGGTGGAGGGGCACGTGAAGAGGGTGGAGGGGCACGTGAAGAGGGTGGAGGGGCACGTGAAGAGGGTGGAGGGGCACGTGAAGAGGGTGGAGGGGCACGTGAAGAGGGTGGAGGGGCATGTGAAGAGAGGGTGGAGGGGCATGGGAAGAGGGTGGGGCACGTGAAGAGGGTGGAGTGGCATGGGAAGAGATCGGGGGCACGTGAAGAGGGTGGAGGGGCACGTGAAGAGGGTGGAGGGGCACGTGAAGAGGGTGGAGGGGCACGTGAAGAGGGTGGAGGGGCATGGGAAGAGGGTGGGGGCACGTGAAGAGGGTGGAGGGGCATGTGAAGAGGGTGGAGGGGCATGTGAAGAGAGGGTGGAGGGGCATGTGAAGAGGGTGGAGGGGCATGTGAAGAAGGTGGAGGGGCATGTGAAGAGGGTGGAGGGGCATGTGAAGAGCGGGGGGGTGCATGAGAAGAGGGTGGAGGGGCACGTGAAGAGGGTGTAGGGGCACGTGAAGAGGGTGTAGGGGCACGTGAAGAGGGTGGAGGGGCACGTGAAGAGGGTGGAGGGGCACGTGAAGAGGGTAGAGGGGCACGTGAAGAGGGTGGAGGGGCACGTGAAGAGGGTGGAGGGGCACGTGAAGAGGGTGGAGGGGCACGTGAAGAGGGTGGAGGGGTATGTGAAGAGCGGGGGGGTGCATGAGAAGAGGGTGGAGGGGCACGTGAAGGGGGTGGAGGGGCACGTGAAGAGGGTGGAGGGGCACGTGAAGAGGGTGGAGGGGCACGTGAAGAGGGTGGAGGGGCACGTGAAGAGGGTGGAGGGGCACGTGAAGAGGGTGGAGGGGCACGTGAAGAGGGTGGAGGGGCACGTGAAGAGGGTGGAGGGGCACATGAAGAGGGTGGAGGGGCATGTGAAGAGAGGGTGGAGGGGCATGGGAAGAGGGTGGGGCACGTGAAGAGGGTGGAGTGGCATGGGAAGAGATCGGGGGCACGTGAAGAGGGTGGAGGGGCACGTGAAGAGGGTGGAGGGGCACGTGAAGAGGGTGGAGGGGCACGTGAAGAGGGTGGAGGGGCACGTGAAGAGGGTGGAGGGGCATGGGAAGAGGGTGGGGGCACGTGAAGAGGGTGGAGGGGCATGTGAAGAGGGTGGAGGGGCATGTGAAGAGAGGGTGGAGGGGCATGTGAAGAGGGTGGAGGGGCATGTGAAGAAGGTGGAGGGGCATGTGAAGAGGGTGGAGGGGCATGTGAAGAGCGGGGGGGTGCATGAGAAGAGGGTGGAGGGGCACGTGAAGAGGGTGTAGGGGCACGTGAAGAGGGTGTAGGGGCACGTGAAGAGGGTGGAGGGGCACGTGAAGAGGGTGGAGGGGCACGTGAAGAGGGTAGAGGGGCACGTGAAGAGGGTGGAGGGGCACGTGAAGAGGGTGGAGGGGCACGTGAAGAGGGTGGAGGGGCACGTGAAGAGGGTGGGGGGGCATGGGAAGAGGGTGGGGGCACGTGAAGAGGGTGGAGGGGCACGTGAAGAGGGTGGAGGGGCACGTGAAGAGGGTGGAGGGGCATGTGAAGAGGGTGGAGGGGCACGTAAAGAGGGTGGAGGGGCACGTGAAGAGGGTGGAGGGGCACGTGAAGAGGGTGGAGGGGCACGTGAAGAGGGTGGAGGGGCACGTGAAGAGGGTGGGGAGGCATGGGAAGAGGGTGGGGGGGCACGGGAAGATGGTGGGGGGGCATGTGAAGAGAGGGTGGAGGGGCACGTGAAGAGGGTGGAGGGGCATGTGAAGAGAGGGTGGAGGGGCATGTGAAGAGGGTGGAGGGGCATGTGAAGAGGGTGGGGGGGCATGTGAAGAGAGGGTGGAGGGGCACGTGAAGAGGGTGGGGAGGCATGGGAAGAGGGTGGGGGGGCACGGGAAGAGGGTGGGGGGGCATGTGAAGAGAGGGTGGAGGGGCACGTGAAGAGGGTGGAGGGGCATGTGAAGAGGGTGGAGGGGCATGTGAAGAGGGTGGAGGGGCACGTTAAAAGGGTGAAGGGGTGTGGTAAATAAATAATTAATTACCGGTACTATTTTTCAATACAATCAATAAAACAGGTAGCTCAATAAATAAGAGTCAGGATTCGAGGTATCTTGAGTCTACAGGCTTTAATCAGGCATAAGGGACAGGAACAGGACAGCCTGCAC
Organism: Lissotriton helveticus; assembly: GCF_964261635.1. Classification (NCBI taxonomy): domain Eukaryota; kingdom Metazoa; phylum Chordata; class Amphibia; order Caudata; family Salamandridae; genus Lissotriton; species Lissotriton helveticus. The sequence continues at coordinate 1,065,426 of NC_136067.1, read as the reverse complement.
GGGAATGAAATGAAGGCAGCTGCCGGGGGCAGGATCTGGGAACGGACAAGGGAAAAGGATAACTTTTTGTAACAGTTCACAGTATATATATCAAAACAATTGCATTACATTCAATACAGTAGGCGTAGCAGTAGGCGTGACTCGTAGCAGTCGCGAAAGATAAGGGGAAAATGATGTAACAAGAAGGCGTGTACAGGGCGTATACATAGACATGTGATGTAAACGTAACAGAAGTGTCATGAATGGGGCGGAAACATGGAGGGGGCTACCTGAGCAGCTGGGACCTCTAACCTAATGGTGCGCGCAAACGGGCAATGACGTGTTACCAGGGAGAACTGGGGGCTATGACTTCTACGCTAGAAGAGGAGACTAAAGTCTGGAGTGTCAGAGCGACATGTACCTAAGGCATATCTGGTATCTGGTGTTTAGAGTACATATTGATAGAATCCAAAAGTTATCAGGGCAAAGGCTACTAGACACTAAGACTGGTGCATGCATAATTCTACATGTATTGCGTGTGCGAGGAATATTCTATGAATATTAATACAGTATTTCTCTTACATGGAGACAGAAAGGCTAGACCATGACGGAAACTATTGATGCGATTCAGTAGCTTAGGAATGCAGAGAAGGAGGGCTGGACTGATAACTAGAAACATAACATACTCTTGGCAGACTGGGAGGCAGAGCCAGGCCGGGCCGGACACTGCGAGGCATAAAGTAAGTGAAGGGTCAGGGATACAGGTGGGGGCTGTATCGCTCCTCGGAGAGGGTTCAGGAGACAGGAGCTGAATCTGGTGTCCGGGCCCTTTTGAGGCCCAGAAACGGGGACAATTCAATGAATTAACGTGCACACTGTAAAATGTGGCAACGTAGGTTTACATAGGCCTAATATTCGTTGTTTTCACGAGGTCTGGAAACTGGCATACTAGAGATGGACACAACTATAATTGCGTCTTTAATCGATCAGAGGGGAATACATGCATATCGATCATGCACATATAGCATAAGATGGGGAACACGTAGGCACATACGACATGGCAAAATTTACTTTTCCACATTCCCTCCTTGTGCCCTGCGTTTCCATCAGGAAACATCAATATTCATGATACCATCTATCATTTCATATAGCATCATTTGCTCGTCTCGAATTGTCTTAGAACGGGATTTAGGACTAGGAATACAAGAGGTAGCACACATGCCGCAAATCGCAGGGCCACATTGTATACAGAGGCAGCAACTGAATATGATCATTACTGCAATACCTAGGAATGACAATACTTTCCATCCCCAGGCAGATATAATACTCCAGAGCCAACCGGACCATGTCCAGGTGCCTGGATTCTGGTGTAACTGATGGGCAATTTTATGAAGTCTGGTTATAGCTGAATAAACAGACGGCGCGTTATTAGGAATGAAAATGCAGCAACTAGATCCGATGACTCTACATGCTCCTCCTCTATCGGCCAGTATGACGTCAAGAACGAGACGATTTTGGAGCACGACAAATCTCATAGCAGATTGCTCTTCAGTTAAGTTACCTAGAGCAGAAGTAGTCTCATTCACTACTGCTTCAAGGGTTCTGGTTAACCTACGTATTAACTTACTATTCTGGATAGGTCCTATAAAGAAGAAGAAACCTTTATTGAAGTCTTGATACTGTTCTAGAGTAGTTTCAGTTTGATCGACAATTGGGGACTCGATCTCCCTTCTATGTCTGACGTGTACTAGATGTGTGTTTCTGTGATAATCAGATGGGGCTAGAAAAACTGGTGGCAGTAGGAAGGCAATATAACATGTTCCATCCCAATCGAGGGGCAGACGAACATATGCGGTCTGACCACAGACAAAATAAGAATGACGTGAGGCTTTGAAAATAGATTTCCCACTGTCACTATACTCGACAGTAGTAATACAATCACTATGTCCTACATGTGCGGAACCATTCTTTCTGACACATAATTCGCCTTTGACTGGTAGTACTGAAATAGCAGGCAAATCTGGAGTAGTATCAGACTGAACATTCAGGACCATGAAATTCGAAGAATAATTACCTAAATCATATACTTCATTTTCTAGATCTAACCCTGTTCTATGGGAGAGACCTTGCTTGTCTGGAAAACATGTTCTATTCAGAAGGGACATATCATTGGAGGATGACGTTAACGTGGACCATGCTCCACACGAACCATTATGTGAAAACGGATAAGGAAAGAGTGGCAGAACTCCCTTCGGTGTCTGGAAAGGGGGGAGTCGACCACACACCCAACAATTAGTGGCATTGCTGGTCTGGTGTGAATAATGCAACATTCGAATGAATGTGTTATTGCGCATAGCAAGACGATAGGATAGCTCGTGAGGAGGCAGATCACTAAATGTGTGCTCTACTGTAGCATTAGAAAACATATGTACATGTGAAATTGGAAAACATAAATGTAAAGCATAACTTGTGCAGGTAACCATAAGACTCAAAAATAACAAGAAACTTAGAACAATAATACATCTTTTAGAGTTTTGACTAACTCTCTCACTATGGGGGTCTATCTCATACATGTCAGGAACCTGTCTAACCGTTTCACCCGAGAGGGACTTAGACAATTAAACTGGCTGACTTATTTTACTAGACCGAAGCTTCTCTTTATACTCCTGTTGCGGAGTTTTCTCTAACAGGGGAACTTTGAGTTCAGAGTCTGTTTTTAGGCAGTCTTTAGGAATAAGGCAGTCCTTCACAAAAGTCTTTTCTCGTAATCCATGGAACTTCTTTATATGGCTCAGGTGGACCCACCCCTTCCTGCCCTCGAGTTTTACGGCGGTCCTTGTTGTTAGCAAGATCATGCGAGGCTCCTTCCAACGGGGCTCCAGCGGACTTGAACGATCAAAATTGCGGACGAACACGAGATCACCGGGAATGACTTCATGCGGTTTCACCTCGGTGTTGTCTGGAAATGCGGCGGCAACCTGTGAACGACAAGAGTGTAGGGCAGACATCAAGGAAGCTAGGTAATCTGTCAGCATATTACTGGAAACATCTGTAATACTGCGGGGTCTAGGTGTACCCCACATGTTTGGGGGGCGGCCGAATACGACCTCATACGGGGACAGACCTGATCTGGAATGTGCAACCATCCTCATATAAAATAAAGCAACTGGCAGGGCAACTAGCCAGTCTACACCTTTTTCTTTACATACTTTTGCAATGCGAATTTTCAACGTCTGATTATGTCTCTCTACGAGACCGGCTGCTTCAGGATGGCGCACACAATGGAACTTCCACTGGTACCCTAACAGAAGGGAAACATGTTTCATAAGCTCAGATGAGAATGGCTGGCCGTTATCTGAATACACGACCCTAGGGAGTCCATAGCGGGGAAAGAATTCACGAACCAACTGCCTGGCAGTGGTCGCGGCTGTGTAATCTGGAACAGGATATGCTTCTGTCCACCTGGACAAAGCGCATACAACTACGAGGACATACTTGAAACCTCGACATCGCTCCATCTGAATATAATCCATCTGGAGGACTTCAAAAGGGTGGTCAGGAGGTTGGAATCCACCTTGTTCCACCGGGACACTTTTACCTGGATTGAACTGACAACATATCATACAGGTACGGACTTTCTGCTTGGCTGCAGCTCGTAAGTGCTTGTTGAACCAAAGGTTCTGAATACTGTCTAACATAGCTTATTCTCCTAGATGTGCTGGACTATGTGCGGTATTAATAATGATTTGAACCATAGAGTCGGGGAGAAACCATGTGGCTTTTCCCTTCGTCAACCATCCTTGATCTGTCTGGACCCCTCCTTGTTCGGACCATTTCTTGATTTCTTCGGGAGTAGCATGTAACTGTATGTCTATGACATCTTGTGTAGGGTCCTTGACTGTCATACAAGTAGTCTGATCTGGAGTGAGTGTCTGTGTCGTGTTAACTGGAATGTCTGGGGTCTGAGCTGTAAGCTTGGCTGTTCGATCTGCTAGATCGTTACCTTGGGAAATGATGTCAGTAACTTTCGTATGTGCCTTGCACTTCATGATAGCGATAGCTGTCGGTAAATGTATTGCATCTAACAGAGCTTGAATGAGGAGACCATGCTGAATCTTGGTTCCATGAGAAGTCATGAAACCTCTCTCCTGCCAGAGCACTCCAAAGTCGTGTACGACTCCGAATGCGTAACGTGAATCTGTATATATGTTTACTTTCAGGTTCTTGGCACGTACAGGCTTGGGTCAGAGCAACTAGCTCTGCTGCTTGAGCAGACAGGGTGTCAATACGATGTGTTTCTATAACTTCGGTTTCAGTAGTCACTGCATACGCGGCTACTAGTTCTCCTGTACTTGTTCTCATACATGAACCATCCACATAAAGTGTCAGGTCGGGATTAGGTAATGCAATATCTGTCAGGTCTTGTCTTGGCTTTGTCATAGTGGTAACAACTTCCACACAGTCATGTGTGGCAGGATTTGAAGTAACTGACGGTAACAGTGTAGCAGGATTTAGAATGTTGCAGCGTCTGATTTCTATGTGTGGCTGGAACAGTGTCAGTTCATAACCTGTTAAACGTGCAATGGTCAAGTGCTGAGTCTGTGTTCGGTTTAAAAGAACTTTCACGGAGTGTGGAACTTGTACTGTCAGGGAGTGTCCTAACACTATGGAATCACTTTGTCTGATAGCTAGAGCTGTGGCTGCAACTGACTTGAGGCACGCAGGCGGAGCCTGGGCTACTGGATCTAATGTGCTCGAAAAATAAGCACAGGGCTTGTATTGTCCTGCTTGGTCTTGTGTGAGAACAGATAATGCAGTACCATCACGTTCTGTGACAAAAAGTGTAAAAGGCTTACTGTAGTTCGGTGTTGCTAGAACAGGTGCTTGACATAAGGCTTTCTTTAACTCATTAAAAACAAGTGTATGTTCCTGGGTCCAAGGGAGGACAGTCGATACGGCTGCCTCCTGTGTCGTTAACTGTATTAGTGGCTTGGCTAGAAATGCATACTGAGGAATCCATTGTCTGCAATAAGAAGTAAGGCCGATAAAAGCTTGTACCTCCTTCTGTGTCTTGGGCTGTGGAAGACTCGCTATTAACTGGATACGGTCTGGTGTCAACTGCCTACCCCACTTGGACAGTAAGGGGCAGATTTATGTTTACTGGCGCATCCCCAGGGATGCGCCAGTTAATGTGCGCCACAGTGCGCCACAGCTCCGCCACCCATGGTGCGCCGCATTTACAATGCGGCGCACCATGGGGCAAAAACGGCACAGATGCGTGACGCATCTGTGCCGTAAAGGCGGCGCATTGCTGGAGTTGCGTCGCAAGCGCGACGCAGCTCCAGCAAGGCTCGGGGGTGCCCTATCTGACCAATGCTGCATCAAGACCTACGCCTGCTTCAAGCAGGCGCAGGCTTTTGACGCAGCATTGGCCTGAAAGTGACTGAGTGAAATCTTATAGATTTCACTCAGCCACTTTTGCGAGGCGCAGCTGCCACGGAACGCCCACCCTGCGCCGGAACGCCCACAAGCGGCGCAGGGCTTTACAACGTGACGCATCTGCCTAGATGCGTCACGTTGTAAATCGTTCGTAGGGATGCGCCACGTTTACGCCGCCTTGCGTGACGCAACAGCGGCGTAAACGTGGCGCAAGGCCTTCATAAATCTGCCCCTAAGTGTCCTAAGTAGACCACTTGCTGGACACAGAATTGTAATTTGGAAGGGGACACCTTGTGCCCCTGCTCGGCCAGAAAATACAGAACCGTAAGTGACGCTCGCTCGCAGTCACGTTCAGAACGGGCTGTGATCAGTAGATCATCGACATACTGGAGCAGGGCAGTTTCAGTTGGCATGTGAATATTGTCTAGTTGTCTCTTAAGTGCTTGACTGTAAATGCTAGGGCTTTCTGTGAAACCTTGAGGAGCTCGTGTGAATTTATAGCTTCTTCCATTTAAACAAAAACCAAAAAGGTACGGGCTGTCTGGATGTATGGGGACACTGAAAAATGCGTTCTTGAGATCGATAACTGTGAAAAACGTGGCTTCAGAATCAATGGCTGTCAATAGAGAAGAAATATCTGGGACTACTGGGTACTGAGGTATGATACATTTATTAAGCTCTCGAAGGTCAATCACTAATCGATATACTGGAGGTGCATTTGGATCAGTACGTTTCAGGACTGGAATGATAGGAGAATTACATACATTGGAGTCAGTTTCTACAACCACTCCTTGAGCAATAAGCTTGTCAATAATTTTGGATAAGGCTGCTACAGCCTCAGGTGGCAATCTGTACTGTCTGATTCGTGGCAAAACTACACCTTGCTTTAGAGTCACACGATGGGGTGTGATATGCATACAACCTACATCAGTTGGACCTTGCGCCCATAAATGCTGTGGTACATTCAATAATCTTGGATCAAAATCACGTAATACATAATGACCTTTAAAGTCTCTCAGAAACAAACGGACCCCTTCTGGGGAGCAGCAAATTACTGCACCTAATTCTTTTAGTGTCTTGATGCCTAACAAATTTTCTGGACATGATTTCGTGAGTAACAAATCAGTAGTTCGGGACAATGGACCAACTTCTAGAGTAACTGGTTTCGAAATTTCATTAACAATCGGCTTTCCTGAAAATCCAAGGGAAACATTTTTAGAGCCTGAGAGTAGAGCCCCTGGAACCTCGTCATGACTGATAGTAGTCCTACTTGCCCCTGTATCAATCAAAAACTTTCTGTCTTTCCTTAATACTTGACTGTGTACATAGGGACCCTCTTGATCTACAGGTATCTCGGTGAGAGGCAAGCCTACCTCCCTCTCTAGGCTGTTTCATGAATACTGCTGATACTCTGGATACTCTGACTGGGCATACTGGTACATTTGCTGTGTAACATGCTGTGTTGCAGCGATAGGCTGCAGTGCTGGAACTGTCTGTTGTGCATTCTGGGGTGGCTGAGAAGTCTGTGAAACTTGTTCTTGTCTAGGCAGACGTGGTCTTTCTTTAGTCTTACCAGTAGCTATGTTGTGTTTCAGAACTGCACACTCGTTTATAAAATGACCTGGCTGTTTACAGTAATTGCAAGTTGTTGGACAGGCCGCATGGTCGGGCTGTCCCCCCTCCCCGCAATGGGACCTGGACCCTGGCTCTCCCTGCATCCCCAGCCAGAGTCCCCGACGACCACCCGAAGTACACTGCAATCCCTCCACCACAAGACACCAGCTCCGGACCCAGCTGGCCCGGGTCACCATCCACACCACGGCCTCGGCCCAGCCGCCATCTTGGGGCACTGCAGCACGAGGCCGCGTGGCCTCAACTCGACCCTAACCCTGGGCCCGGCCGGCCCCGACATCGAGGCACCAACCTCCCCCCAGGAGGCAGAGTGACCACTTGGCGAGTCAATGGGAGAAGGAATCGTCAACGGCTCTCCTCCGCCAGGTGTCGATCACCCCCGGCCGCCCTGGGCGCTGGCTCCACCCCCCTGCTGGGTGTCTGGACTCCCTCATCCCGGACCTCCCGGCCCCCAGGCGCGAGGGTCCGGACATCAAAGGGGACCAGACCTATAACTGGGGCAGGGCCAGACCAGGAAGGCAGTTGTATCCTGGAGTCGAGAGACCCGAGAAGAACTCATCCGTGACTGGCCTGCTGGCGCTGCCGCGGCCCTCTGCCTCGTGAAACCATCGTCTTGGCCTGCTGGCGCTGCCGCGGCCCTCTGCCTCGTGAAACCATCGTCTTGGCCTGCTGGCGCTGCCGCAGCCCTCTGCCTCGTGAAACCATCGTCTTGGCCTGCTGGCGCTGCCACGGCCCTCTGCCTCGTGAAACCATCGTCTTGGCCTGCTGGCGCTGCCGCGGCCCTCTGCCTCGTGAAACCATCGTCTTGGCCTGCTGGCGCTGCCGCGGCCCTCTGCCTCGTGAAACCATCATCTTGGCCTGCTGGCGCTGCCGCGGCCCAACTCGCAGACTATCCAGCTCGAGGATTGTGAGCTCGCCTCTTACCACCACCTGTACCGACCCGGTACCAAGACTGTCCCGCTACCCCCTTTCCCTACAGAGACTAGAAGTGAGAGGACCCCCGGGTCCGAGATATCCTGTATCGCTGATATCCTTGCCTTACAAACCTTATATAAAGTATTGAACTCGAACTGGTGTGGTGCCTATTTGTGGGGAGGGAGGTAACTTGTCTGTACGATCGCCGGAGACGGTCCCCCTCGGGGATCTCTCCCTCAGTATCCGGCCGACCCTCAGGGTCCCCGTCTAACATTGGTAGCAGCGGTGGGATCCGAACCTACGCATAATCGTACAGAAAGTCACTCGACCCACGGCACACGACCACCATGACAACAGAGAGCGGAACAACGGAGAAATTCCAGATGGAAAAATTGGAAGACTACAACCACCGAGAACTGAAGCAATATTGCATAGAACTTGGTCTCCCAACCACAGGTCTGAGCACGAAGGAAGACTTCAAACGAGCTCTAGAAGCTTGGGCGGAAACGGGTACGGCCGTACCCTGAACACGAACAACCGAGACGAGCCCCGCACCAACTGAAGAAAGAAGAGCGGGTCTCTCCCTGGAAGAGATCCGAGAAAGAGAAAAAAGCAGACTCCACGAGTTAGAACTAGCCCGACTTCGCTTGGATGGGGAACTCAAGCTGGCGGAACAAAAAATAACTCTGGAACACTTACGGCTCCGAGAGGAGCGAGAAGAGAAGCAAAGACAGAGAGAGCTAGAGGAAAAGAAACTAGCGTACGAACATGAGCGCAATCTCAAAGAACTGGAGATCCAGAAACAGAATAAAGACCTCGGGCTCCCCGAACGACCGACCCTGTCTGCCTCTACCGAGCCCAAGGTTCACATCCCCAAAGATGTCATCCGGGAATACCACAAGAACGATGATATACAGCAGTGGTTTAAAGCCTATGAGGTGGCCATGACCTCCCACCGGATTCCCCGAAGCGACTGGGGAGCCGGATTATGGGGGAGGTTTGTCAACGAAGGGCGGGACGCCCTGCTGCAACTCCCGGACCATCTGATGACATCCTACGACCACATGAAGGCCGCCCTCCTCACTCGATACGGGCTCACACCTGAGATGTACCGCCAACGGTTCCGCGACTGCAAACGGATTCCGGGTACAACCTGGGTGGAGTACGTGAACTTCTTTAGCCGAGCCTTCGAGGGGTGGATCAAGGGCAACAAAGTGACCACCTACGAACAACTCTTTGACCTTATCGTATGGGAGCACCTGTCGAACAACTGCTTCGTGGAGCTCCGGCAACACCTCTTGGACAGTAAGCTAACCGAACCTCGACAACTCGCCGCCGAAGCCGACCGGTGGGAAAGCACCCGAGTTGGCCGGAACTGACCCAGCGAAACATCCAGACCGTACCCAGGGCCCCATCGCCCCCGAGGAGGAGGAGGAGGCCAGGGTCGGGGGAGAGACCCCGGCCCCTCGTCACCCCCCAGCAGCCCCTCGACCCCGGTCGGCCGAGGAAGCCCTGACATCCGGGCCGGTTTCCGGGCCAACGTTATGTGCCACAGATGCCAGCGACCCGGCCACTACGCCAGTGATCCCAACTGCCCAAAGAATCCGAACACTACCCCCCGCCAGGTCGCAGCGGCCGCCCTAGGGGAAGAACTAATCCCGGAAGACCAAGAAGAGTACGAGACCGACCCCTCTGAATGGGCACCCGCCGCCATGGCACTGGTCTGCTTAGGGGAGAGAGAGATGATTCCGCGGGCCCCCCTTCCCGCCAACACGCAGAAGTACAGTCAATGGGTCAACATTAATGGCCGCCGGGCGGAAGCCCTCCGCGACACCGGGGCCAGTGTAACGGCGGTCCGACGCCACCTCGTCACTCCAGACCAAATCCTGCAGAACATTCTTTGCCCTGTCCGCTCAGCAGACAATTCCGAAAGCCTATGCCACATGGCCCGCGTCCCCTTCGAGTGGGGAGGAGTAACGGGGATGTTAAAGGTAACTGTCCGCGATGATGCCCCCGTGGATTGCCTCCTAGGAAACAACCTCGAAAGCTCTCCCTGGGCAGCTGTCGAACGGAGGGAACACCTGGGGATGCTCGGCCTCCCCGAATGGGTCTGCGTCACGACCCGGTCCATGACCGCCCGCGCGGTCCCCAGTCTAGAAGAGCCCGAGTGGCCGGAACCTCCTCCCGCGCTCATCCCAGAGGAGGCCGCCCCAGAAGCCAGTCCCTCGACCCAAACAGAAGAAGGATCCGACCAGCTTCGGGACGTCCCTGACCTGGCACAATGGCGGCAGGAGGGAGGCCCCACTCAGGAACAATTCCGGGCCGAACAGAAAACATGTCCCTCTCTCGAAGGACTCCGGCAGCAAGCCCTGGCCCAGAGCACCGGGGATACCTCGGGGGCCCACTGGATCTACTGGGACCAAGACCTGCTCTACAGCGAGCAGAAAATTGCAGAACTAGGAGCCAGTCGGGTGCTGGTGGTGCCCCTTCGCTTCCGAGACTTCCTCCTGAACTTAGCCCACGATGTCCCCCTTGCCGGACACCTGGGACAGGATAAAACCTACGACCGCCTGGTGACCCATTTTTTCTGGCCCCAAATGCGAAAGGATGTCACCAACCACTGCAAGGCCTGCCCCACCTGCCAGGCCAGCGGAAAAAGTGGCCGAAAAATCAAAGCACCTTTACAACCCTTTCCTGTCGTCACCACCCCGTTTGAACGAGTGGGAATAGACATTGTGGGGCCCCTCGACCCTCGAACAGCCCAAGGACACCGGTTCATCCTGGTCCTAGTAGACCACGCCACCCGCTATCCCGAGGCCATCCCTCTTCGGACTGTGACGGCCCCCGTGGTGGGCCGAGCTCTGATGGGGATCTTCTCCCGGGTGGGGTTCCCCCGGGAGGTCGTCAGTGACAGGGGCACGAACTTTATCTCCAGATATATGAAGTCTCTCTGGCAACAATGCGGGGTCACCTACAAATTCACGACCCCCTATCACCCGCAAGGAAACGGACTGGTCGAGAGGTTCAACCGCACCCTCAAGGGAATGATTATGGGCCTAGAAGAACCCCTTCGACGCCAGTGGGACGTGCTACTTCCATGCCTCCTGTTTGCCTATCGGGAGGTCCCGCAGAAATCCCTCGGCTTCAGCCCATTTGAACTCCTGTACGGGCACCCTGTCCGGGGCCCCCTCAGCCTAGTCAAGGAAGGTTGGGAGCAGCCTCCCCAGAAAACTCCCCCGGACATCTACAGGTATCTCCTGGCTCTCCGCAACCAGACCCGGCGGTTCCGAGACACCGCCAAAGCCAATCTCGAGGCCAGTCAGGAGGACATGAAGAGGTGGTACGATCAGCCCGCGTCCTCCATTGAGTTCGAACCGGGACAACAGGTCTGGGTGATGTCCCCGGTTGAACCCTGTGCACTCCAAGACAGATGGTCCGGGCCCTTCAAGGTGATCGAACGCAAGGGGCCCGTCACCTATTTAATCGACATGGAGACTGCCCGGAACCCCCTACGGGTCCTCCATGCCAACAGGCTCAAACCCCATTTTGTGCGATCCGAACTCAGCCTCCTGATGGCTACCGATAATGGGACAGAAGAAGACTCCGAACCCCTTCCGGACTTACTGAGGACCCTCGAGCAGGATGGCTCAGTGGAAGGGGTCCAGCTCTCCGAGGCCCTGTCCCCGGAGCAACACCAAGACTGCCAAACGCTCCTGAGGCGGTTCGCCTCCCTGTTCTCCCTCACCCCCGGAGTCACCCCCTGGTGCCTTCACGATGTGGACACCGGGGACAGCCCTCCTATTCGACACCGGGCGTACCGCGTACCCGACCGGGTGCGTGCCTGCATCCAGACCGAGGTGTCCAAAATGCTGACCCTGGGAGTGATCGAACCCTCAGACAGCCCCTGGGCGAGCCCAGTCGTCCTGGTTCCCAAGGCGGCCGCCCCGGGCGTTGCCCCTGAGCTCCGGATCTGCGTGGACTATCGGGGGCTGAATGCAGTTACCAGGACCGACGCTCATCCCATCCCCCGGGCAGATGAGCTAATTGACCGGATGGGGGCCGCCCGCTACCTGAGCATCTTCGACCTAACAGCGGGCTACTGGCAGATCGCCCTCACCCCTAGGGCCCAAGAACGTTCCGCCTTCTCTACCCCGGACGGGCACTACCACTTTAAAGTAATGCCCTTCGGCATGAAAAACGCCCCGGCAACGTTCCAACGGCTGGTAAACCAGGTACTGGCGGGCCTGGAAGACTTCAGCGCCGCCTACCTGGACGACATTGCTGTGTACAGCCACCAGTGGACCGACCACCTCCGCCACCTGCGGGAGGTTCTACACGCCCTCCAGCAAGCCGGGCTCACCATCAAGGCCAGCAAGTGCCAGGTTGGCCAAGGGTCCGTGACCTACCTGGGACACCAAGTGGGAAGCGGGCTGGTGGCCCCTCTCCAACTCAAGATTGCTGCCATCCAGGCCTGGCAACCCCCTACGACCCAAACGGAGGTCCGGGCCTTCCTGGGGCTCACCGGATACTACCGGCGGTTCGTGAAGGACTATGGCAGCATCGTGGGGCCCCTCACAGAGCTCACCTCCAAGAAGGGCCCCAAAACCGTCAACTGGACCCCGGACTGCCAATCGGCCTTCGAGAAACTAAAGGCCGCCATGTGCACGGCCCCCGTGCTCCAGGCTCCCGACTACAGCCGGGAATTCATTGTGCAGACGGACGCCTCCGATCATGGTGTGGGGGCCGTCCTCTCCCAACTCAACGCCGAAGGGGTCGACCAACCAGTGGCCTTCATCAGCAGACGCCTACTGCCCCGAGAACAGCGCTGGAGCACCATTGAGAGGGAGGCCTTCGCCGTAGTCTGGGCACTCAAGAAGCTCCGGCCATACCTCTTCGGCACCCACTTCCGGGTGCAAACAGACCACCGACCCCTGCAATGGCTGATGCAAATGCGGGGGGGAGAACCCGAAGCTGTTGCGCTGGTCCATCTCCCTGCAGGGGATGGACTTCACGGTGGAACATCGTCCAGGCCAGGACCACGCCAACGCCGACGGCCTGTCACGCTTTTTCCGCCTCAGCGAGGAGAGTCCCCAGGAAGATGGCTGACTCTCCCCGCCTTCAGCTGGGGGGGACGCATGTTGGACAGGCCGCATGGTCGGGCTGTCCCCCCTCCCCGCAATGGGACCTGGACCCTGGCTCTCCCTGCATCCCCAGCCAGAGTCCCCGACGACCACCCGAAGTACACTGCAATCCCTCCACCACAAGACACCAGCTCCGGACCCAGCTGGCCCGGGTCACCATCCACACCACGGCCTCGGCCCAGCCGCCATCTTGGGGCACTGCAGCACGAGGCCGCGTGGCCTCAACTCGACCCTAACCCTGGGCCCGGCCGGCCCCGACATCGAGGCACCAACCTCCCCCCAGGAGGCAGAGTGACCACTTGGCGAGTCAATGGGAGAAGGAATCGTCAACGGCTCTCCTCCGCCAGGTGTCGCTCACCCCCGGCCGCCCTGGGCGCTGGCTCCACCCCCCTGCTGGGTGTCTGGACTCCCTCATCCCGGACCTCCCGGCCCCCAGGCGCGAGGGTCCGGACATCAAAGGGGACCAGACCTATAACTGGGGCAGGGCCAGACCAGGAAGGCAGTTGTATCCTGGAGTCGAGAGACCCGAGAAGAACTCATCCGTGACTGGCCTGCTGGCGCTGCCGCGGCCCTCTGCCTCGTGAAACCATCGTCTTGGCCTGCTGGCGCTGCCGCGGCCCTCTGCCTCGTGAAACCATCGTCTTGGCCTGCTGGTGCTGCCGCGGCCCTCTGCCTCGTGAAACCATCGTCTTGGCCTGCTGGCGCTGCCGCGGCCCTCTGCCTCGTGAAATCATCGTCTTGGCCTGCTGGCGCTGCCGCGGCCCTCTGCCTCGTGAAACCATCGTCTTGGCCTGCTGGCGCTGCCGCGGCCCTCTGCCTCGTGAAACCATCATCTTGGCCTGCTGGCGCTGCCGCGGCCCAACTCGCAGACTCTCCAGCTCGAGGATTGTGAGCTCGCCTCTTACCACCACCTGTACCGACCCGGTACCAAGACTGTCCCGCTACCCCCTTTCCCTACAGAGACTAGAAGTGAGAGGACCCCCGGGTCCGAGATATCCTGTATCGCTGATATCCTTGCCTTACGAACCTTATATAAAGTATTGAACTCGACCTGGTGTGGTGCCTATTTGTGGGGAGGGAGGTAACTTGTCTGTACGATCGCCGGAGACGGTCCCCCTCGGGGATCTCTCCCTCAGTATCCGGCCGACCCTCAGGGTCCCCGTCTAACACAAGTCCCTTTAACGGGAGCTGCAGGATGACTGGCTTGATTCGGACCCCTCTTCTGACTGTCTTGTGGAACAGATTGTGCAACTAATACTTTCATTTTCGTGTCTTTCATACATCTCCTTTCGTGTTCTTGCTCTTCCCTGATTCTGTTCTGGTGATACTGGAGCATTTGTAACATTTGTGACGGAGTATTAGCTTGCCAACTACTTTCGACTTTCAATACTCGATTTTTAACTTGTGGACTTGAATTCTCGACTAGTTTGGTAACAAAAAGATGAGGGTACGATTCACTACTCGTTTTCAGACCACTGTTAATAATAAAACATTTTTCAAATCTAGAATAAAAATCACTAGTGTCTTCATCCTGTTTCTGTTTACAAGCTGAGATTGCATCCCAATCTTCCTTTTTCGTGGCTAGTAACCTTGGCAAAACCTGTATCAATAACTCAGGCAATTCTTTAACTTTACCCCCAAGACCGGTACCTGGTACTCGTGAAGTATCTTCAGCTTCTATGGCTGTCCAATCTATCTTTTTCTCTCCCACCTCCCATTCTTTTTCCTTGAGTTTTTCATATACCCCTGCGGGCAACAGGACCTTTAACATTTTAATGATATCAGGATACGTGTATTCTCCCATACGGAGCATGTCTTTTAATTCTCGATGGAACCCTGCTGGATCTTTGTCGTGACAGGGAATTAACTTTTTCATCTCTAAGAGTTCCATCTTTGTGATAGGGGTGTAAACAAATACCCGTTGTCCTAACTGGGTGTACTTCTCGTAACGGATGCTGTCTATCTATGTAAAATGATTTACTTTCTGGAGGTGGGACACGAACAAAATGCGGATTCAGAAACGTTCGATATTTGTGGCGCTGTTCCAGAATGATACTTATTAAATCAGTACCTAGACCTCTCCATCTATACTGGAGTAACTCGTTCAATACATCATGTAACGGACCTGGATCACAATGCTGTCCCTCATACAGTGTAATGAGGTGCTGGATCATATACATACCCACCAGTCGCTGCTCGGCTGGGGGCAGTTTCAGAAACATTTGTGCCACTATTTTGTCTGGAAAAGTGGTAGAATCAGTAGTCCATCGGACTGCTGATCGGGCTAGTTCTTGTTCATGCATTGTACTAAGTTCACTATAACCGATTTGTGATTTCAGAATGTGATCGGTACCTTGAAATACTTGCTCAAGAGAACCTTGTTCTGGTGCTGGAGAAGGAAAAACATTCTTGTGTTCTAGGCGTGAATGTCGGTCGGGAAGTCTAGTTCTACCTACATACGCTATTCTGGAGGGATTCTCGTCGTCTACCTCTTCAGTAGAAGAGTTGTCTTCTTTCTCGGTTACTTGTGCTGCTTCTCGTTTCTCGTGTAACTTTATTATTTCCCTACGGATTTTCTTGTACATACTCTCTATACAGTTCTGTGTCTTGTGTCTTCCCTCGGCTATATGGTCACTCCACCTAGTCAGGACTTTCATTTCTTCCGGATCTTTATCCGGATAATCTTGTTCCCTTATTAAACAATTAATTAAAAACTTTAAAAGCATGAGCTGAGTCTCGACTTTTCTTTGAGCCATGGCCTCGCCAATACTTTCTGGATCTACTCCTGTACGGATGAAATGATATATTCTGTCTAGATAACCTTTCATATTCGGTAGGGTGTCCAAATATTCGGTCACCCGTCTTACACGTAATGAATACAGGACCATATCATCATCGCCTGGGACTGGATCATAACGGCATTCGGTAAGGGCTCGCTTGATATCTGCAACTGACTGAAGTTTGGGCGAACGCTGTAACGCTCGTGCATGTAGCTCGAGTAGCGTGATACGTCTGGGTTGAGGCGGGGTTCCAGGAGGACTTCCCCCCGTGGCCCCTAGACTAGAATCGTCAACGGGTATTGTACGTGCTGGGAGAGTGACTGATGTAGCGGGTACATGTACTGTAGGCTGGACCGGGGGTACCGTAACAGGTGCTGTAACGGATGCCCCGGTGGCTGGAGGAACAGGAATTACATTATTTACGGGAGCTGGCGGAACAGGATTTGCATATGCTGGGACTGTGTCGTCCAAATAGGACGAGAGAAAAATATCAGCTGCGGTCGGTTTGTGACGTAACTTAATCGGAACTAATGGCGGCGGAAAATTACATGGTGCTTCCGGGGTTGCTTTCGGCAAGCCCTCGGCAAGAAGAGGATACATACCCTTAATAAGGGCATTTCTCTGTCTGTCTGACTGTTCTGCTCTAACTCGTTCACCTACTTCGATTAATTCCCTTTCTTGGGCTCTTTCTGAGGATTCCCTACTTTATTCTGTTTTTCTGATTTCTTTTTCGGTTCTTCTATGAGATTCTTTGCGCCATAACTCGATGGCATCTTTCTGGGACTGTCTAGCTTTCTTTTTCCATAATGCTTCTTCTACTCGCATGATGCACTCGGCATCCCACGTACCTGATACGGGCCATCTATATTTCTCTTCTAATTCCTTGGTGTAATCCACCCATAAGTCTAGATATAATATGGCACTTAAGCCATGCTTGTGATACATAAAATGACCTGGACTGTCCCTAGGCGGGACAGGAACTGCTTCCTCGAGCAATCCTTTTCTGGTTTTTAACTGACGTAACTTCGAGAATAGAGGCATAATTTAGGCTGGAATCTGGACACAATACAATACACGATGAACACAATAATAACTGGAAAAACAAATCACTCATACCACAACAGTGAAAACACATGAAATAACATTTAAAATAACAGTTCGGACAGAACACATGAATTTTTCCAGAACAGAACTTACTAGAATGACTAGATGCACTGCTAAACAGCACGAAACTTACCGGTCCCATAAAGAGACACGTCAGGACCCGCGTCCACCTAAGTGAACACTTCGTGTTGGATCTGCGTACCCAAACCCACGGACCAGGGACAAATTAATTGACCCTGTCTAGATACTACCCCAGCAACGGTACTCACCGGGCAGCAAGAACGGAAGGCCTCGGACTGGACTGGACTGCTACGACGACGGACTACGAACTTCGGACTTCAGTTACAGGTGGGCCTCCGGATACCTCGGACCTTGGACTCTCGGCTTGGGCTCTGGTCGGGACTCGCCGCGTTCCTCACCGCCTCGTCTGGATGCTGGACCGCAACCTCCGTCTCCTCCGTGGGCCTGAGGGATACTTGAAGCAGAAATATCTGCACGTGCACGGTATGGTTCCGTCACGGCTGCAGAGGATCAGGGGGCCTGCGTGGCTTCGCCGGCGCGTGGGGAAAGGGCAAGTCCCTATTCGGGCGCCATTATGTGGTAAATAAATAATTAATTACCGGTACTATTTTTCAATACAATCAATAAAACAGGTAGCTCAATAAATAAGAGTCAGGATTCGAGGTATCTTGAGTCTACAGGCTTTAATCAGGCATAAGGGACAGGAACAGGACAGCCTGCACGGGAATGAAATGAAGGCAGCTGCCGGGGGCAGGATCTGGGAACGGACAAGGGAAAAGGATAACTTTTTGTAACAGTTCACGGTATATATATCAAAACAATTGCATTACATTCAATACAGTAGGCGTAGCAGTAGGCGTGACTCGTAGCAGTCGCGAAAGATAAGGGCAAAATGATGTAACAAGAAGGCGTGTACAGGGCGTATACATAGACATGTGATGTAAACGTAACAGAAGTGTCATGAATGGGGCGAAAACATGGAGGGGGCTACCTGAGCAGCTGGGACCTCTAACCTAATGGTGCGCGCAAACGGGCAATGACGTGTTACCAGGGAGAACTGGGGGCTGTGACTTCTACGCTAGAAGAGGAGACTAAAGTCTGGAGTGTCAGAGCGACATGTACCTAAGGCATATCTGGTATCTGGTGTTTAGAGTACATATTGATAGAATCCAAAAGTTATCAGGGCAAAGGCTACTAGACACTAAGACTGGTGCATGCATAATTCTACATGTATTGCGTGTGCGAGGAATATTCTATGAATATTAATACAGTATTTCTCTTACATGGAGACAGAAAGGCTAGACCATGACGGAAACTATTGATGCGATTCAGTAGCTTAGGAATGCAGAGAAGGAGGGCTGGACTGATAACTAGAAACATAACATACTCTTGGCAGACTGGGAGGCAGAGCCAGGCCGGGCCGGGCACTGCGAGGCATAAAGTAAGTGAAGGGTCAGGGATACAGGTGGGGGCTGTATCGCTCCTCGGAGAGGGTTCAGGAGACAGGAGCTGAATCTGGTGTCCGGGCCCTTTTGAGGCCCAGAAACGGGGACAATTCAATGAATTAACGTGCACACTGTAAAATGTGGCAACGTAGGTTTACATATGCCTAATATTCGTTGTTTTCACGAGGTCTGGAAACTGGCATACTAGAGATGGACACAACTATAATTGCGTCTTTAATCGATCAGAGGGGAATACATGCATATCGATCATGCACATATAGCATAAGATGGGGAACACGTAGGCACATACAACATGGCAAAATTTACTTTTCCACAGGGGCACGTGAAGAGGGTGGAGGGGCATGTGAAGAGGGTGGAGAGGCACGTGAAGAGGGTGGAGGGGCACGTGAAGAGGGTGGAGGGGCACGTGAAGAGGGTAGAGGGGCACGTGAAGAGGGTGGAGGGGCACGTGAAGAGGGTGGGGGCACGTGAAGAGGGTGGGGGGGCATGGGAAGAGGGTGGGGGCACGTGAAGAGGGTGGGGGCACGTGAAGAGGGTGGAGGGGCACGTGAAGAGGGTGGAGGGGCATGTGAAGAGGGTGGAGGGTGCATGAGAAGAGGGTGGAGGGGCATGGAAAGAGGGTGGGGGCACGTGAAGAGGGTGGAGGGGCACTGGAAGAGGGTGGAGGGGCATGGGAAGAGGGTAGAGGGGCACGTGAAGAGGGTAGAGGGGCACGTGAAGAGGGTGGAGGGGCACGTGAAGAGGGTGGAGGGGCACGTGAAGAGGGTGGAGGGGCATGTGAAGAGGGTGGAGGGTGCATGAGAAGAGGGTGGAGGGGCACGTGAAGAGGGTGGAGGAGCACGTGAAGAGGGTGGAGGGGCACGTGAAGAGGGTGAAGGGGCACGTGAAGAGGGTGGAGGGGCACGTGAAGAGGGTGGAGGGGCACGTGAAGAGGGTGGAGGGGCACGTGAAGAGGGTGGAGGGGCACGTGAAGAGGGTGGAGGGGCACGTGAAGAGGGTGGAGGGGCACGTGAAGAGGGTGGAGGGGCATGTGAAGAGGGTGGGGGCACGTGAAGAGGGTGGAGGGGCACGTGAAGAGGGTGGAGGGGCACGTGAAGAGGGTGGGCACGTGAAGAGGGTGGAGGGGCATGTGAAGAGGGTGGGGGCACGTGAAGAGGGTGGAGGGGCACGTGAAGAGGGTGGAGGGGCACGTGAAGAGGGTGGGCACGTGAAGAGGGTGGAGGGGCATGTGAAGAGGGTGGGCACGTGAAGAGGGTGGAGGGGCATGTGAAGAGGGTGGGGGCACGTGAAGAGGGTGGAGGGGCACGTGAAGAGGGTGGAGGGGCATGTGAAGAGCGGGGGGGGTGCATGAGAAGAGGGTGGAGGGGCACGTGAAGAGGGTGGAGGGGCACGTGAAGAGGGTGGAGGGGCACGTGAAAAGGGTGTAGGGGCACGTGAAGAGGGTGGAGGGGCACGTGAAGATGGTGGAGGGGCACGTGAAGAGGGTAGAGGGGCACGTGAAGAGGGTGGAGGGGCACGTGAAGAGGGTGGAGGGGCACGTGAAGAGGGTGGAGGGGCACGTGAAGAGGGTGGAGGGGCACGTGAAGAGGGTGGAGGGGCACGTGAAGAGGGTGGAGGGGCACGTGAAGAGGGTGGAGGGGCACGTGAAGAGGGTGGAGGGGCATGTGAAGAGCGGGGGGGTGCATGAGAAGAGGGTGGAGGGGCACGTGAAGAGGGTGGAGGGGCACGTGAAGAGGGTGGAGGGGCACGTGAAGAGGGTGGAGGGGCATGTGAAGAGAGGGTGGAGGGGCATGGGAAGAGGGTGGGGGCACGTGAAGAGGGTGGAGTGGCATGGGAAGAGATCGGGGGCACGTGAAGAGGGTGGAGGGGCACGTGAAGAGGGTGGAGGGGCACGTGAAGAGGGTGGAGGGGCACGTGAAGAGGGTGGAGGGGCACGTGAAGAGGGTGGAGGGGCACGTGAAGAGGGTGGAGGGGCATGGGAAGAGGGTGGGGGCACGTGAAGAGGGTGGAGGGGCATGTGAAGAGGGTGGAGGGGCATGTGAAGAGAGGGTGGAGGAGCATGTGAAGAGGGTGGAGGGGCATGTGAAGAGGGTGGAGGGGCATGTGAAGAGGGTGGAGGGGCATGTGAAGAGCGGGGGGGGTGCATGAGAAGAGGGTGGAGGGGCACGTGAAGAGGGTGGAGCGGCACGTGAAGAGGGTGTAGGGGTGTTGGACAGGCCACGTGGTCGGGCTGTCCCCCCCTCCCCACGACGGGGCCCGGACCCTGGCTCTCCCGGAATCCCCAGCCAGAGCCCCCGGAGACCCTCGAAGTAACCCGCAATCCATCCCCGACAGGACTCCCGCTCCGGAACCAGCTGGCCCTGGTCACCATCCACACCATGACCCTGGCCCAGCCGCCATCTTTGGGTACTACAGCACGAGGCCGCGTGGCCTCAACTCGACCCTAACCCGAGGCCTGGGCCGGCCCCGACATCGAGGCACCAACCTCCCCCCAGGAGGTAGAACGACCACTTGGCGGGTCAATGGGAGAAGGGATCGTCAACGGCTCTCCTCCGCCAGGTGTCGATCACCCCCGGCCGCCCTGGGCGATGGCTCCACCCCCCTGCTGGGTGTCTGGACTCCCTCATCCCGGACCTCCCGGCCCCCAGGCGCGAGGGTCCGGACATCAAAGGGGACCAGACCTATAACTGGGGCAGTGCCAGACCAGGAAGGCAGTTGTATCCTGGAGTCGAGAGACACCGAGAAGAACTCATCCTTGACGGACTACCGGCGCTGCCGTACCTCTGCCTCGTGAAACCATCGTCTTGGCCTGCTGGCGCCGCCGCGGCCCTCTGCCTCGTGAAACCATCGTCTTGGCCTGCTGGCGCTGCCGCGGCCCTCTGCCTCGTGGAACCATCGTCTTGGCCTGCTGGCGCCGCCGCGGCCCTCTGCCTCGTGAAACCATCGTCTTGGCCTGCTGGCGCTGCCGCGGCCCTCTGCCTCGTGGAACCATCGTCTTGGCCTGCTGGCGCCGCCGCGGCCCTCTGCCTCGTGAAACCCTCGTCTTGGCCTGCTGGCGCTGCCGCGGCCCTCTGCCTCGTGAAACCATTATCTTGGCCTGCTGGCGCTGCTGCGGCCCCCTTCGTGGAGATTTCATCCTAGCCAGCTGGCGCTGCCGCGGCCCGACCTTGCAGACTCTCCAGCTCGAGGATTGTGAGCTCACCGCCTACCACCTCCTGTACCGACCCGGTACCAAGACTGTCCCGCTACCCCCTTTTTCCTACAGAGACTAGAATTGAGAGGACCCTCGAGTCCAATATCTCCTGTATCGCTGATAACCTTGCCGTACGAACCTTACATAAAGTGTTGAACTCATCCTTGTGTGGTGTCTATCTGTGGGGAGGGAAGTGACCTGTCTGTACGATCGCAGGAGACGGCCCTCATCGGAGGCCTCTTCCGCCATATTCGGCCGACCCTCTGGGTTCCCGTCTAACATTGGTGGCCAGCGGCGCGATCCGAACCGACGCATAATCGTACAGAGGGTCACTCGCCTCACAACACACGACCACCATGACAACAGAGAGCGGAACAACGGAAAAATTCCAGATGGAAAAATTGGAAGACTACAACCACAGGAAACTGAAGCAATATTGCATAGAACTTGGCCTTCCAACCACAGGTCTGAGCACGAAAGAGGACTTCAAACGAGCCCTAGAGTCTTGGGCAGAGATGGGTACAGCCGTACCCCGGACACGAAACACCGAAACGAGCCCCGCGCCAATAGAAGAAAGAAGAGCGGGTCTCTCCCCAGTAGAGATCCAAGAACGAGAAAAAAGCAGACTCCATGAATTAGAACTGGCACGGCTTCGCTTGGATGGAGAACTCAAATTGGCGGAACAAAAAATAACGCTAGAACACTTACGGCTCCGAGAGGAGCAAGAAGAGAAGCAAAAGCAGAGAGAGCTAGAGGAAAAGAAGCTAGCCTACGAACATGAGCGCAACCTCAAGGAACTGGAAATTCAGAAACAGAATAAAGAGCTCGGGGTCCCCGAACGCCTGAACCTGCCTGCCTCTACCGAGCCCAAGGTTCACATCCCCAAAGATGTCATCAGGGAGTACTACAAGAACGATGATATTCAGCAGTGGTTTAAAGCCTATGAGGTAGCCATGACCTCCCACCGGATTCCCCGGAGTGACTGGGGAGCCGGGTTATGGGGGAGGTTTGTCAACGAAGGGCGAGACGCCCTGCTGCAACTCCCGGACCATCTGATGACATCCTACGACCACATGAAGGCCGCCCTCCTCACTCGATACGGACTCACACCCGAGATGTACCGCCAGCGGTTCCGCGACTGCAAACGGATCCCGGGTACGACTTGGGTGGAGTACGTGAACTTCTTTAGCCGAGCTTTCGAGGGGTGGATCAAGGGCAGCAAAGTGACCACCTACGAACAACTTTTCGACCTTATCGTATGGGAGCACCTTTCTAACAACTGCTTCGTTGAACTCCGGCAACACCTCTTGGACAGTAAACTAACCGAACCTCGACAACTCGCCGCCGAAGCCGACCGGTGGGAAAGCACACGAGTTGGCCGGAACGGGCCCAGCGAAGCGCACAGACCTTACCAAGGGCCCCATCGCCCCCGGGGAGGAGGAGGAGGCCAGGGTCGGGGGAGAGACCCCGGCCCCATGACTCCCGCAAGCAACCCTTCAGCCCTGGCCGGCAGGGGGAGCCCGCCCATCCGGCCCGGCTTCCGGGCCAACATCATGTGCCACCGATGCCAACGATCCGGCCACTACGCCAATGATCCCAACTGCCCAAGGAACCAGAACGCTACCCCCCGCCAGGTCGCAGCGGCCGCCCTAGGGGAAGAACCAGTCCCGGAAGACCAAGATGAGTACGAGATCGACCAGCCTGAGTGGGCACCGGCCGCCATGTCCCTGGTCTGCTTGGGGGAGAGAGATATGATTCCACGGGCCCCCCTTCCCGCCAACACGCAGAAGTACAGCCAGTGGGTCAACATTAATGGACGCCGGGCCGAAGCCCTCCGCGACACCGGGGCCAGTGTAACCGCGGTCCGATGCCACCTGGTTACTCCAGAACAACTCTTACCGAACATTCTGTGCCATGTCCGATCAGCAGACAACTCAGAAAGTCTGTGTCGTATGGCCTGTGTCCCCTTCGAATGGGGAGGAGTATCCGGGATGCTAAAAGTGACTGTCCGCGATGATGCCCCCGTGGATTGCCTCCTAGGAAACGACCTCGAAAGTTCTCCCTGGGCAGCCGTCGAACGGAGAGAACACCTGGGGATGCTGGGCCTTCCCGAGTGGGTCTGCGTCACGACACGGTCCATGACCGCCCGCGTGGTCCCCAGTCCCGAAGAGCCCGAGTGGCCGGAACCTCCTCCCGCGCTCACCCAAGAGGAGACCGCCCCGGAAGCCAGTCCCTCGACCCACACAGAAGAAGGATCCGACCAGCTTCGGGACGTCCCTGACCTGGCACAGTGGCGTCAGGAGGGGGGTCCCACCCAGGAACAATTCCGGGGTGAGCAGAGAACATGTCCGTCCCTCGAGGGACTCCGGCAGCAAGCCCTTGCCCAAAGCATAGGGGATACCTCGGGGACCCACTGCGTTTACTGGGACCAGGACCTGCTCTACAGCGAGCAGAGAATTGCAGAACTAGGAGCCAGTCGGGTGCTGGTGGTGCCCCTTCGCTTCAGAGATTTTCTCCTTAACTTAGCCCACGATGTCCCCCTTGCCGGACACCTGGGGCAAGACAAAACCTACGACCGCCTGGTGACCCACTTTTACTGGCCCCAAATGCGAAAGGACGTCAGCAACCACTGCAAGGCCTGCCCCACCTGCCAGGCCAGCGGAAAAAGTGGCCGAAAGATCAAAGCACCCCTACAACCCTTTCCTGTTGTCACCACCCCGTTCGAACGCGTGGGAATAGACATTGTGGGGCCCCTGGACCCCCGAACCGCCCAAGGACACCGGTTCATCCTGGTCCTAGTGGACCACGCCACCCGCTATCCCGAGGCCATCCCTCTTCGAACTGTGACGGCCCCGTGGTAGGCCAAGCCCTGATGGGGATCTTCTCCCGGGTGGGGTTTCCCCGTGAGGTCGTCAGCGACAGGGGCACGAACTTTATCTCCAAATATATGAAGTCTCTCTGGCAACAATGCGGGGTCACCTACAAATTCACGACCCCCTATCACCCGCAAGGAAATGGACTGGTCAAGAGGTTCAACCGCACCCTCAAAGGGATGATCATGGGCCTAGAAGAACCCCTCCGTCGCCAGTGGGATGTG
Source organism: Lissotriton helveticus (assembly GCF_964261635.1). Lineage (NCBI taxonomy): Eukaryota > Metazoa > Chordata > Amphibia > Caudata > Salamandridae > Lissotriton > Lissotriton helveticus. Next base: position 1,040,659 of record NC_136067.1, on the reverse strand, counting down.
CTACTCCCGTGCCTTCTGTTTGCCTATCGAGAGGGCCCTCAGAAATCCCTCAGCTTCAGCCCATTTGAACTCCTGTACGGACACCCCGTCCGGGGCCCCCTCAGCCTAGTGAAGGAAGGTTGGGAGCAGCCCCCCCAGAAAACTCCCCCGGACGTCTACAAGTACCTCCTGGCCCTTCGCAACCAGACCCGGCGATTCCGAGAGACTGCAAAAGCCAACCTAGAAGCCAGTCAGGAGGACATGAAGAGAGTGTACGATCAGCACGCTTCCTCCATTGAGTTCGAGCCGGGACAACAGGTCTGGGTGATGTCCCCGGTTGAACCCTGTGCGCTACAAGACAAATGGTCCGGGCCCTTCAAGGTGATCGAACGCAAAGGGCCCGTCACCTATTTAATCGACATGGAAACCGCCCGGAACCCTCTACGGGTCCTCCACGCCAACAGACTCAAGCCCCATTTTGTGCGATCGGAACTCAGCCTCCTGATGGCTACAGATAACGGGACGGAAGAAGACTCCGAGCCCCTTCCGGACCTACTGAGGACCCTCGAGCAAGATGGCTCAGTGGAAGGGGTCCAACTCTCCGAGGCCTTGTCCCCGGAGCAACGCCAAGACTGTCAAGCCCTCCTGAGGCGGTTCGCCTCCCTATTCTCCCTCACACCCGGGGTCACCCCCTGGTGCCTTCACGATGTGGACACCGGGGCCAGCCCCCCTATTCGACACCGGGCGTACCGCGTACCAGACCGGGTGCGCGCCTGCATCCAGACCGAGGTATCCAAGATGCTGGCCCTAGGAGTGATCGAACCTTCTGACAGCCCCTGGGCCAGCCCTGTCGTCCTGGTCCCCAAAGCGGCCGCCCCGGGCGTTGCCCCTGAGCTCCGGTTTTGCGTGGACTATCGGGGGCTGAATGCAGTTACCAGGACCGACGCTCACCCCATCCCCCGGGCAGATGAGCTAATTGACCGGATGGGGGCCGCCCGCTACCTGAGCATCTTCGACCTAACAGTGGGCTACTGGCAGATCGGCCTCACCCCTAGGGCCCAAGAACGATCCGCCTTCTCTACCCCGGACGGTCACTACCACTTTAAAGTGATGCCCTTCGGCATGAAAAACGCTCCGGCAACGTTTCAAAGGCTGGTGAACCAGGTGCTGGTGGGCCTCGAAGGATTCAGCGCCGCCTACCTGGACGACATTGCTGTGTACAGCCACCATTGGACCGATCACCTCCGTCACCTGCGGGAAGTTCTACACGCCCTCCAGCAGGCCGGGCTCACCATCAAAGCCAGCAAATGCCAGGTTGTCCAAGGGTCCGTGACATACCTGGGACACCAAGTGGGAAGCGGGCTGGTGGCCCCCCTCCAGCTCAAGATTGCTGCCATCCAGGCCTGGCAACCCCCACGACCCAAACGGAGGTCCGGGCCTTCCTGGGGCTCACCGGATACTACCGGCGGTTCGTGAAGGACTATGGCAGCATCGTGGGGCCTCTCACAGAGCTCACCTCCAAGAAGAGCCCCAAAACAGTCAACTGGACCCCGGACTGCCAATCGGCCTTCGAGAGATTGAAGACCGCCATGTGCACGGCCCCCGTGCTCCAGGCTCCCGACTACAGCCGGGAATTCATTGTACAGACGGACGCCTCCGATCATGGCGTGGGGGCCGTCCTCTCTCAACTCAACACCGAGGGGATCGATCAACCAGTGGCCTTCATCAGCCGGCGGCTACTAGCCAGAGAACAGCGATGGAGCACCATCGAGAGGGAGGCCTTCGCCGTAGTCTGGGCCCTCAAAAAGCTCCGACCCTACCTCTTCGGCACCCACTTCCGGGTGCAGACAGACCACCGACCCCTGCAATGGCTGATGCAAATGCGGGGGGAGAACCCGAAGCTGTTGCGCTGGTCCATCTCTCTGCAGGGGATGGACTTCACGGTGGAACATCGTCCAGGCCAGGACCACGCCAACGCAGACGGCCTGTCACGCTTTTTCGGCCTCCGCGAGGAGAGTCCCCAGGAGGATGGCTGACTCTCCCCGCCTTCAGATGGGGGGGACGCATGTTGGACAGGCCACGTGGTCGGGCTGTCCCCTCCTCCCCACGACGGGGCCCGGACCCTGGCTCTCCCGGAATCCCCAGCCAGAGCCCCCGGAGACCCTCGAAGTAACCCGCAATCCATCCCCGACAGGACTCCCGCTCCGGAACCAGCTGGCCCTGGTCACCATCCACACCATGACCCCGGCCCAGCCGCCATCTTTGGGTACTACAGCACGAGGCCGCGTGGCCTCAACTCGACCCTAACCCGGGGCCTGGGCCGGCCCCAACATCGAGGCACCAACCTCCCCCCAGGAGGTAGAACGACCACTTGGCGGGTCAATGGGAGAAGGGATCGTCAACGGCTCTCCTCCGCCAGGTGTCGATCACCCCCGGCCGCCCTGGGCGATGGCTCCACCCCCCTGCTGGGTGTCTGGACTCCCTCATCCCGGACCTCCCGGCCCCCAGGCGCGAGGGTCCGGACATCAAAGGGGACCAGACCTATAACTGGGGCAGTGCCAGACCAGGAAGGCAGTTGTATCCTGGAGTCGAGAGACACCGAGAAGAACTCATCCTTGACGGACTACCGGCGCTGCCGTACCTCTGCCTCGTGAAACCATCGTCTTGGCCTGCTGGCGCCGCCGCGGCCCTCTGCCTCGTGAAACCATCGTCTTGGCCTGCTGGCTCTGCCGCGGCCCTCTGCCTCGTGGAACCATCGTCTTGGCCTGCTGGCGCCGCCCCGGCCCTCTGCCTCGTGAAACCATCGTCTTGGCCTGCTGGCGCTGCCGCGGCCATCTGCCTCGTGAAACCCTCGTCTTGGCCTGCTGGCGCTGCCGCGGCCCTCTGCCTCGTGAAACCATCATCTTGGCCTGCTGGCGCTGCCGCGGCCCCCTTCGTGGAGATTTCATCCTAGCCAGCTGGCGCTGCCGCGGCCCGACCTTGCAGACTCTCCAGCTCGAGGATTGTGAGCTCACCGCCTACCACCTCCTGTACCGACCCGGTACCAAGACTGTCCCGCTACCCCCTTTTTCCTACAGAGACTAGAATTGAGAGGACCCTCGAGTCCGATATCTCCTGTATCGCTGATAACCTTGCTGTACGAACCTTATATAAAGTGTTGAACTCATCCTTGTGTGGTGTCTATCTGTGGGGAGGGAAGTGACCTGTCTGTACGATCGCAGGAGACGGCCCTCATCGGAGGCCTCTCCCGCCATATTCGGCCGACCCTCTGGGTTCCCGTCTAACAAGGGGCACGTGAAGAGGGTGGAGGGGCACGTGAAGAGGGTGGAGGGGCACGTGAAGAGGGTAGAGGGGCATGTGAAGAGGGTGGAGGGGCACGTGAAGAGGGTGGAGGGGCACGTGAAGAGGGTGGAGGGGCACGTGAAGAGGGTGGGGGGGCATGGGAAGAGGGTGGGGGCACGTGAAGAGGGTGGAGGGGCATGGGAAGAGGGTGGAGGGGCACGTGAAGAGGGTGGAGGGGCATGTGAAGAGGGTGGAGGGGCACGTGAAGAGGGTGGAGGGGCACGTGAAGAGGGTGGAGGGGCATGTGAAGAGGGTGGAGGGGCACGTGAAGAAGGTGGAGGGGCACGTGAAGAGGGTGGAGGGGCACGTGAAGAGGGTGGAGGGGCACGTGAAGAGGGTGGAGGGTCATGTGAAGAGCGGGGGGGTGCATGAGAAGAGGGTGGAGGGGCACGTGAAGAGGGTGGAGGGGCACGTGAAGAGGGTGGAGGGGCACGTGAAGAGGGTGGAGGGGCACGTGAAGGGGGTGGAGGGGCACGTGAAGAGGGTGGAGGGGCATGTGAAGAGCGGGGGGGTGCATGAGAAGAGCGGGGGGGTGGGGTGGGGGATGCATGGGAAGAGGGTGGAGGGGCATGTGAAAAGGGTGGAGGGGCACGTGAAGAGGGTGGAGGGGCACGTGAAGAGGGTGGAGGGGCACATGAAGAGGGTGGAGGGGCACGTGAAGAGGGTGGAGGGGCTCGTGAAGAGGGTGGAGGGGCACGTGAAGAGGGTGGAGGGGCATGTGAAGAGCGGGAGGGTGCATGAGAAGAGCGGCGGGGTGGGGTGGGGGGATGCATGGGAAGAGGGTGGAGGGGCATGTGAAGAGGGTGGAGGGGCATGTGAAGAGGGTGGAGGGGCACGTGAAGAGGGTGGAGGGGCATGTGAAGAGGGTGGAGGGGCACGTGAAGAGGGTGGGGGCAGGTGAAGAGGGTGGAGGGGCATGTGAAGAGCGGGGGGGTGCAGGAGAAGAGGGTGGAGGGGCACGTGAAGAGGGTGGAGGGGCACGTGAAGAGGGTGGAGGGGCACGTGAAGAGGGTGGAGGGGCACATGAAGAGGGTGGAGGGGCACGTGAAGAGGGTGTAGGGGCACGTGAAGAGGGTGGAGGGGCACGTGAAGAGGGTGGAGGGGCACGTGAAGAGGGTGGAGGGGCACGTGAAGAGGGTGGAGGGGCATGTGAAGAGCGGGGGGGTGCATGAGAAGAGGGTGGAGGGGCACGTGAAGAGGGTGGAGGGGCATGTGAAGAGCGGGGGGGTGCATGAGAAGAGGGTGGAGGAGCACGTGAAGAGGGTGGAGGGGCACGTGAAGAGGGTGGAGGGGCACGTGAAGAGGGTGGAGGGGCACATGAAGAGGGTGGAGGGGCACGTGAAGAGGGTGGAGGGGCACGTGAAGAGGGTGGAGGGGCACGTGAAGAGGGTGGAGGGGCATGTGAAGAGAGGGTGGAGGGGCATGGGAAGAGGGTGGGGGCACGTGAAGAGGGTGGAGTGGCATGGGAAGAGATCGGGGGCATGTGAAGAGGGTGGAGGGGCACGTGAAGAGGGTGGAGGGGCACGTGAAGAGGGTGGAGGGGCACGTGAAGAGGGTGGAGGGGTACGTGAAGAGGGTGGAGGGGCATGTGAAGAGGGTGGAGGGGCATGTGAAGAGAGGGTGGAGGGGCATGTGAAGAGGGTGGAGGGGCATGTGAAGAGGGTGGAGGGGCATGTGAAGAGGGTGGAGGGGCATGTGAAGAGCGGGGGGGTGCATGAGAAGAGGGTGGAGGGGCACGTGAAGAGGGTGTAGGGGCACGTGAAGAGGGTGGAGGGGCACGTGAAGAGGGTGGAGGGGCACGTGAAGAGGGTGGAGGGGCACGTGAAGAGGGTAGAGGGGCACGTGAAGAGGGTGGAGGGGCACGTGAAGAGGGTGGAGGGGCACGTGAAGAGGGTGGAGGGGCACGTGAAAAGGGTGGAGGGGCATGGGAAGAGGGTGGGGGCACGTGAAGAGGGTGGAGGGGCATGGGAAGAGGGTGGAGGGGCACGTGAAGAGGGTGGAGGGGCATGTGAAGAGGGTGGAGGGGCACGTGAAGAGGGTGGAGGGGCACGTGAAGAGGGTGGAGGGGCACGTGAAGAGGGTGGAGGGGCACGTGAAGAGGGTGGAGGGGCACGTGAAGAGGGTGGAGGGGCACGTGAAGAGGGTGGAGGGGCACGTGAAGAGCAGGGGGGTGCATGAGAAGAGGGTGGAGGGGCACGTGAAGAGGGTGGAGGGGCACTTGAAGAGGGTGGAGGGGCAGGTGAAGAGGGTGGAGGGGCACGTGAAGAGGGTGGAGAGGCACGTGAAGAGGGTGGAGGGGCACGTGAAGAGGGTGGATGGGCACGTGAAGGGGGTGGAGGGGCACGTGAAGAGGGTGGAGGGGCATGTGAAGAGCGGGGGGGTGCATGAGAAGAGCGGGGGGGTGGGGTGGGGGGATGCATGGGAAGAGGGTGGAGGGGCATGTGAAGAGGGTGGAGGGGCACGTGAAGAGGGTGGAGGGGCACGTGAAGAGGGTGGAGGGGCACGAGAGGAGAGGGTGGAGGGGCACGTGAAGAGGGTGGAGGGGCACGTGAAGAGGGTGGAGGGGCACGTGAAGAGGGTGAGGGGCATGGGAAGAGGGTGGGGGCACGTGAAGCGGGTGGAGGGGCATGGGAAGAGGGTGGGGGCACGTGAAGAGGGTGGAGGGGCACGTGAAGAGGGTGGAGGGGCACGTGAAGAGGGTGGAGGGGCACGTGAAGAGGGTGGAGGGGCACGTGAAGAGGGTGGAGGGGCACGTGAAGAGGGTGGAGGCACGTGAAGAGGGTGGAGGGGCATGGGAAGAGGGTGGAGGGGCACGTGAAGAGGGTGGAGGGGCACGTGAAGAGGGTGGAGGGGCACGTGAAGAGGGTGGAGGGGCACGTGAAGAGGGTGGAGGGGCATGTGAAGAGGGTGGAGGGGCATGTGAAGAGCGGGGGTGCATGAGAAGAGGGTGGAGGGGCACGTGAAGAGGGTGGAGGGGCACGTGAAGAGGGTGGAGGGGCACGTGAAGAGGGTGGAGGGGCACGTGAAGAGGGTGGAGGGGTGTTAGACAGGGACCCTGAGGGTCGGCCGGATACTGAGGGAGAGATCCCCGAGGGGGACCGTCTCCGGCGATCGTACAGACAAGTTACCTCCCTCCCCACAAATAGGCACCACACCAGGTCGAGTTCAATACTTTATATAAGGTTCGTAAGGCAAGGATATCAGCGATTGTTAGACGGGGACCTGGAGGGTCGGCCGAGCACAGTGATCGCACAGACAGGTAACTTCCCCCCCACAGATGGACACCACACAAAGCTTATGGTAACACCTTTTATAGGCACTTCGGGTAGTAGAGTGGTACGATACAGGGCGATCAGGACACGATGATCCTCTCAATTCTAGTCTCTAGTAAGGGAAGGGGGTAGCGGGACAGTCTTGGTACCCACGGGTACGGGTGTGTAACGGTGATAGCTCACAATCCTCGAGCTCGGTGTTCGGAGGGGTCAGACCGCGGCAGCGCCGGCAGGTCCCGAAGAGGTCGTAGGTGGCACGGGCCGCGGCAGCGCCAGCAGGTCCCAACGAGGATGAAGGTTACGACGGGCCGCGGCAGCGCCAGCAGGTCCCACGAGAATGCAGGTTGCAAAGGGCCGCGGCAGCGCCAGCAGGTCCCACGAGGATGAAGGTTGCAGAGGGCCGCGGCAGCGCCAGCAGGTCCCACGAGGATGAAGGTTGCAGAGGGCCGCGGCAGCGCCAGCAGGTCCCACGAGGATGAAGGTTGCAGAGGGCCGCGGCAGCGCCAGCAGGCAGGACGATAGTTCACAAGTCAGGGCTGTGGCAGCGCCAACAGTCCGTCAAGGATGAGTTCGTCGCGGTGTCTCTCGACTCCAGGATACAACTCCCTTCCTGTCCTGGGGCTGCCTCAGTTATAGGTCTGGCGCCCTTTGATGTCCGGACCCTCGCTCTTGGAGGTCGGGAGGTCCGGGATGAGGGAGTCCAGACACCCAGCAGGGGGGTGGAGCCAGCGCCCGAGGAGGCTGGGGGTGCTCGGCACCTGGCGGGGGAGAGCCATCGACACTTCGTACTCCCATTGACCTGCCAAGTGGGCCGTTCACCTCCTGGGTGGAGGGTGGTGCCGGGATGTCGGGGCCTGGCCAGGCCCAGGGTTGGGGTCGGGCTGGGGCCGCACGGCCGCGTGGTGCCGTGTCCAAGATGGCGGCTGGGCCGGGCAATGGTGCTGACGGTGGCCCGGCCCCTGTCCTGCGGGGAGGGAGCGAGCCCTTCATGTGGCCTGTCCAACATGCGTCCCCCCCAGCTGAAGGCGGGGAGAGTCACCCATCTTCTTGGGGACTTTCCTCGTCGAGGCGGAAAAAGCGGGACAGGCCATCCGCGTTGGCGTGGTCTTGGCCGGGTCGATGTTCCACCGTGAAGTCCATCCCCTGCAGGGAGATGGACCAACGTAGTAGTTTCGGGTTTTCCCCCCGCATCTGCATGAGCCATTGCAGGGGTCGATGATCGGTCTGGACCCGGAAGTGGGTGCCGAAGAGATAAGGCCGGAGCTTTTTGAGGGCCCACACCACGGCGAAGGCCTCCCTCTCGATGGTGCTCCAGCGTCGTTCTCGGGCCAGGAGCCGTCTGCTGATGAAAGCCACTGGCTGGTCAAGTCCTTCGGGGTTCAGCTGGGAAAGGACTGCCCCAACGCCGTGGTCGGAGGCATCTGTTTGGACGATAAATTCCCGGCTGTAGTCGGGGGCCTGGAGCACCGGGGCGGAGCACATGGCGGCCTTCAGCTTCTCGAAGGCCGCTTGACAGTCTGGGGTCCAGTTGACCTCCTTGGGTTGGTTTTTAGAGGTGAGTTCCGTGAGGGGCCCTACGATGCTGCCATAGTCCCTCACGAACCGTCGGTAGTAGCCTGTGAGTCCCAGGAAGGCGCGGACCTCGGTCTGGGTGATGGGGGACTGCCACGACTGGATGGCAGCGATCTTGAGTTGCAGCGGAGCCACCAGACCGCTTCCCACCTGGTGCCCGAGATAGGTCACGGACCCCTGGCCAATTTGGCATTTGCTGGCCTTGATCGTGAGGCCAGCTCGTTGGAGGGCCTGTAGCACCTCTCGGAGGTGGTGGAGGTGGTCGGACCAGTGGTGGCTGTACACAGCGATATCGTCCAGGTAGGCGGCGCTGAATCCTTCGAGTCCTGCCAGGACCTGGTTTACTAGCCGCTGAAATGTTGCTGGCGCATTCTTCATGCCGAATGGCATGACCTTGAAGTTATAGTGGCCATCAGGGGTAGAGAATGCCGATCGTTCTTGGGCCCGGGGTGTGAGACCGATCTGCCAGTAGCCCGCTGTCAGGTCGAAGATGCTGAGGTAGCGGGCAGCTCCCATGCGGTCGATTAGTTCATCTGCTCGGGGGATGGGGTGTGCGTCTGTTCTGGTGACCGCATTCAAGCCCCGGTAGTCGACGCAGAACCGGAGCTCCGGCGTGGCGCCGGGGGCGGCCGCTTTGGGGACCAGTACCACTGGGCTGGCCCAGGGGCTGTCTGAGGGCTCGATGATCCCGAGTGTGAGCATCTTGGCCACCTCCTCTTGGATGCAGGCCCGTACCCGATCTGGTACGCGGTAGGCCCGATGGCGGATAGGGGGACTGTCTCCAGTGTCCACGTCGTGTAAGCACCAGGGGGAGACCCCTGGGGTGAGGGAGAACAGGGTGGAGAACTGGAGCAGGAGGACTCGGCAGTCTTGGCGCTGTTCCAGGGTGAGGGCCTCCGAGAGTCGGACCCCGTCCACGGAGCCGTCCTTCTCCCGTGACCGTAGGAGGTCAGGAAGGGGTTCGGAGTCCTCCTCGGTTCCATTGTCGGTTGCCATCAGGAGACTGAGTTCGGAGCCTACAAAGTGGGGTTTCAGTCTATTAGCGTGGAGGACCCGGAGAGGGTTTCGGGAAGATTCCATATCGATGAGATAGGTGACAGGGCTCTTGCGCTCGATTACTTTGAAGGGCCCCGTCCATTTGTCTTGCAGGGCGCATGGTTCGGTAGGAGACATTACCCACACTTGTTGGCCGGGTTCAAATTCGATGGAGGATGCATTTTGATCGTACCACCTTTTCATGTCCTCCTGACTGGCCTCCAGGTTTGCTTTTGCCATCTCTCTGAACCTTCTGGTCTGGTTGCGGAGGGTTAGGAGGTACTTGAAAACATCTGGAGTGTTCTTTAGAGGGGGCATTTCCCAGCCTTCTTTGACTAGGCTGAGCGGGCCTCGCACCGGGTGTCCATACAAGAGTTCGAAAGGGCTGAAGCCGAGGGACTTCTGGGGGACTTCTCGGTAGGCAAAGAGAAGGCACGGTAGTAGCACATCCCACTGGCGACGGAGGGGCTCTTCCAACCCCCCAATCATCCCTTTGAGCGTGCGGTTGAATCGCTCAACCAGTCCGTTCCCTTGAGGGTGATAGGGGGTCGTGAATCGGTAGGTGACCCCACACTGTTGCCAGAGGGACTTCATGTATTTTGAGATAAAGTTCGTACCCCTGTCGCTGACGACTTCCCGGGGGAAGCCCACTCGAGAGAAGATCCCCATCAAGGCTCGACCCACTACTGGGGCTGTTATCGTACGAAGGGGGACCGCTTCAGGATAGCGGGTAGCGTGATCCACCAGGACCAGGATGAAGCGATGTCCCTGTGCTGTTCGGGGGTCCAGGGGCCCCACAATATCTATTCCCACCCTTTCGAACGGGGTGGTCACCACGGGGAATGGTTGTAGGGGTGCCTTGAGTTTGCGGCCGCTCTTCCCACTGGCCTGGCAGGTCGGGCAGGGCCGGCAATGGTTGGATACGTCATTTCTCATTTTGGGCCAAAAAAAGTGAGTCACCAGGCGGTGGTAGGTCTTGTCTTGGCCCAGGTGCCCGGCCAGGGGGACATCATGGGCTAGGTTCAACAGGAAGTCTCTGAAGTGGAGGGGCACCACCAGCACTCGCCCGGCCCCCAGTTCTGCGATTTTCTGTTCGCTGTACAAGAGATCATTGTCCCAATAAACCCAGTGGGCCCCGGTGGTGTCTCCTTGGCTCTGGGCGAGCGCTTGCTGTCGCAATCCCTCGAGAGAGGGGCAGGTCTTTTGCTCCTGCCGGAATTGTTCCTGGGTGGGCCCCCCTTCTTGACGCCACTGAGCCAGGTCGGGAAGCTCGGGGGGCTGTGTGGACCCCTCTGGGGTGGGGTCCGGGTGGTCGGTCTGGAGGAAGTCTTCTTCTGGAATGATCGAGGGCGGAGGTGCTGCCCATTCTGGTTCTTCTGGTCTAGGGATGGTGCGGGTGGCCATGGACCGGGTGGTTACGCACGCCCAGTCCGGGAGACCCAACATCCCCAGATGCTCTCTTCTTTCCACAGCGGCCCCGGGGAGCTCTCGAGATCGTTCCCCAGGAGGCAGTCTACGGGGGCATCGTCACGGACAGTTACTTTCAGCATGCCGGACACTCCTCCCCATTCGAAGGGGACGCAGGCCATCCGACACAGGCTCTCCGAGTTATCTGCCGATCGGACGGGGCAAAGTACGTTTGGTAGGATTTGTTCTGGGGTCACCAGGTGACAGCGGACGGCCGTCACACTGGCCCCGGTGTCACGCAGGGCCTCGGCCTTGCGCCCATTGATGCTCACCCATTGGCTGTACTTCCGAGTGTTGGCGGGCAGCGGAGTCCGCGGGACCATGTCTCTTCCTCCTAGGCATGCCAGGGTCATGGCGGCGGGTTCCCACTCGAACTGCTCCGATTCATAGGTCTCCGTGTCTTCGGAGACTTGTTCTTCTCCCAGGGCGGCGGCCGCCATCTGGCGGGGCCCGGGGGCCTGGTTCTTCGGGCAGGTCGGGTCACTGGCATAGTGGCCGACTCGCTGGCATCGATGACACGTCACGTTAGCTCGGAACCCCAGGCGCATCGGGGGGTTTCCCCGGCCTGCTGGGGCCGGGGTGGCGTTAGTGGGTGCGGCCGGGGCGGCGTCTCTGCCCCGGCCCGGGCCTCCTCCTCCTCCTCGGGGACGATGGTGACCTTGGTTGGTTCTGTTCTGCTCATTCGGCCCACTCCGGGCCACTCGGGTGCTCTCCCACCGGTCAGCCTCGGTGGCGAGCTGCCGGGGTTCAGTCAATTTACTGTCGAGGAGGTGCTGCCTGAGCTCGACAAAGCAGTTGTTGGAGAGGTGCTCCCACACAATGAGATTGAAGAGTTGTTCGTAAGTGGTTACGTTGTTACCCTTGATCCACCCCTCGAAGGCTCGGCTGAAATAGTTCACGTATTCCAACCACGTCGTACCTGGGATCCTGGTGCAGTTGCGGAACCTCTGGCGGTACATTTCGGGTGTAAGTCCATATCGATTTAGGAGGGCGGCCTTCATGTGGTCATAGGACGTAATTTGATGGTCCGGAAGCTGCAGCAGGGCATCACGACCCTCGTTGACGAATCTCCCCCATAGACCGGCTCCCCAGTCACTTCGAGCGACCCGGTGGGCGGTCATGGCAATCTCATAGGCCTTGAACCACTGCTGTATGTCGTCGTTCCGGTGATATTCTCGGACCACATCCTTGGGGATGTGGACCTTCTGCTCGGTAGGACCCGGGGAGTGCGGTTGCTCGGGCACCCCTAGGTTTTTGTTCAGTTTGCGCATTTCGATCTCCGCTAGTTTGCACTCGTGCTCGTATGCCAGTCTTTTTTCTTCGAGGTCTCTCTGTCTCTGTTTTTCCTCTCGCTCTTCTCTGAGCCGTAAGTGTTCTAAGTTTATTTTTTGTTCCGCCAGTTTCAATTCTCCGTCTAATCTGAGTCGTGCCAAGTCTAACTCGTGTAATCTATTTTTTTCCCGCTCTTGGATCTCTTCATGGGAGGGGCCTGTTCTCCGTTCCTCCGTCCGGGTGGTGTTGACTTCCGGGGCTGCGGGGTCCCGGGGGGTTGCGGTATTTGTCTCTGTCCAGGCCTCTAGGGCGTTTTTGAAGTCTTCTTTTGTGCTTAGCCCGGTGGTAGCAATGCCTAAGTCCATGCAAAATTGCTTGAGCTCTCGGTGGTTGTATTCTTCCAGCTTTTCCATCTGGAACTTCTCCGCCGATCCGCTCTCTTTGGTCGTCATTGTGGTTTTAGTTGTAGGGTGAGTTACTGTCTGTACGGTACGCGTTGGTTCGGATCGCGCCGCTAGCCACCAATGTTAGACGGGGACCTGGAGGGTCGGCCGAGCACAGTGATCGCACAGACAGGTAACTTCCCCCCCACAGATGGACACCACACAAAGCTTATGGTAACACCTTTTATAGGCACTTCGGGTAGTAGAGTGGTACGATACAGGGCGATCAGGACACGATGATCCTCTCAATTCTAGTCTCTAGTAAGGGAAGGGGGTAGCGGGACAGTCTTGGTACCCACGGGTACGGGTGTGTAACGGTGATAGCTCACAATCCTCGAGCTCGGTGTTCGGAGGGGTCAGACCGCGGCAGCGCCGGCAGGTCCCGAAGAGGTCGTAGGTGGCACGGGCCGCGGCAGCGCCAGCAGGTCCCAACGAGGATGAAGGTTACGACGGGCCGCGGCAGCGCCAGCAGGTCCCACGAGAATGCAGGTTGCAAAGGGCCGCGGCAGCGCCAGCAGGTCCCACGAGGATGAAGGTTACGACGGGCCGCGGCAGCGCCAGCAGGTCCCACGAGAATGCAGGTTGCAAAGGGCCGCGGCAGCGCCAGCAGGTCCCACGAGGATGAAGGTTGCAGAGGGCCGCGGCAGCGCCAGCAGGTCCCACGAGGATGAAGGTTGCAGAGGGCCGCGGCAGCGCCAGCAGGTCCCACGAGGATGAAGGTTGCAGAGGGCCGCGGCAGCGCCAGCAGGCAGGACGATAGTTCACAAGTCAGGGCTGTGGCAGCGCCAACAGTCCGTCAAGGATGAGTTCGTCGCGGTGTCTCTCGACTCCAGGATACAACTCCCTTCCTGTCCTGGGGCTGCCTCAGTTATAGGTCTGGCGCCCTTTGATGTCCGGACCCTCGCTCTTGTAGGTCGGGAGGTCCGGGATGAGGGAGTCCAGACACCCAGCAGGGGGGTGGAGCCAGCGCCCGAGGAGGCTGGGGGTGCTCGGCACCTGGCGGGGGAGAGCCATCGACACTTCGTACTCCCATTGACCTGCCAAGTGGGCCGTTCACCTCCTGGGTGGAGGGTGGTGCCGGGATGTCGGGGCCTGGCCAGGCCCAGGGTTGGGGTCGGGCTGAGGCCGCACGGCCGCGTGGTGCCGTGTCCAAGATGGCGGCTGGGCCGGGCAATGGTGCTGACGGTGGCCCGGCCCCTGTCCTGCGGGGAGGGAGCGAGCCCTTCATGTGGCCTGTCCAACAGCGATACAGGATATCTCGGACCCGGGGGTCCTCTCACTTCTAGTCTCTGTAGGGAAAGGGGGTAGCGGGACAGTCTTGGTACCGGGTCGGTACAGGTGGTGGTAAGAGGCGAGCTCACAATCCTCGAGCTGGAGAGTCTGCGAGTTGGGACGCGGCAGCGCCAGCAGGCCAAGATGATGGTTTCACGAGTCAGAGGGCCGCGGCAGCGCCAGCAGGCCAAGACGATGGTTTCACGAGGCAGAGGGCCGCGGCAGCGCCAGCAGGCCAAGACGATGGTTTCACGAGGCAGAGGGCCGCGGCAGCGCCAGCAGGCCAAGACGATGGTTTCACGAGGCAGAGGGCCGCGGCAGCGCCAGCAGGCCAAGACGATGGTTTCACGAGGCAGAGGGCCGCGGCAGCGCCAGCAGGCCAAGACGATGGTTTCACGAGGCAGAGGGCCGCGGCAGCGCCAGCAGGCCAAGACGATGGTTTCACGAGGCAGAGGGCCGCGGCAGCGCCAGCAGGCCAGTCACGGATGAGTTCTTCTCGGGTCTCTCGACTCCAGGATACAACTGCCTTCCTGGTCTGGCCCTGCCCCAGTTATAGGTCTGGTCCCCTTTGATGTCCGGACCCTCGCGCCTGGGGGCCGGGAGGTCCGGGATGAGGGAGTCCAGACACCCAGCAGGGGGGTGGAGCCAGCGCCCAGGGCGGCCGGGGGTGATCGACACCTGGCGGAGGAGAGCCGTTGACGATTCCTTCTCCCATTGACTCGCCAAGTGGTCACTCTGCCTCCTGGGGGGAGGTTGGTGCCTCGATGTCGGGGCCGGCCGGGCCCAGGGTTAGGGTCGAGTTGAGGCCACGCGGCCTCGTGCTGCAGTGCCCCAAGATGGCGGCTGGGCCGAGGCCGTGGTGTGGATGGTGACCCGGGCCAGCTGGGTCCGGAGCTGGTGTCTTGTGGTGGAGGGATTGCAGTGTACTTCGGGTGGTCGTCGGGGACTCTGGCTGGGGATGCAGGGAGAGCCAGGGTCCAGGTCCCATTGCGGGGAGGGGGGACAGCCCGACCATGCGGCCTGTCCAACATGCGTCCCCCCCAGCTGAAGGCGGGGAGAGTCAGCCATCTTCCTGGGACTCTCCTCGCTGAGGCGGAAAAAGCGTGACAGGCCGTCGGCGTTGGCGTGGTCCTGGCCTGGACGATGTTCCACCGTGAAGTCCATCCCCTGCAGGGAGATGGACCAGCGCAACAGCTTCGGGTTCTCCCCCCGCATTTGCATCAGCCATTGCAGGGGTCGGTGGTCTGTTTGCACCCGGAAGTGGGTGCCGAAGAGGTATGGCCGGAGCTTCTTGAGTGCCCAGACTACGGCGAAGGCCTCCCTCTCAATGGTGCTCCAGCACTGTTCTCGGGGCAGTAGGTGTCTGCTGATGAAGGCCACTGGTTGGTCGACCCCTTCGGCGTTGAGTTGGGAGAGGACGGCCCCCACACCATGATCGGAGGCGTCCGTCTGCACAATGAATTCCCGGCTGTAGTCGGGAGCCTGGAGCACGAGGGCCGTGCACATGGCGCCCTTTAGTTTCTCGAAGGCCGATTGGCAGTCCGGGGTCCAGTTGACGGTTTTGGGGCCCTTCTTGGAGGTGAGCTCTGTGAGTTGCCCCACGATGCTGCCATAGTCCTTCACGAACCGCCGGTAGTATCCGGTGAGCCCCAGGAAGGCCCGGACCTCCGTTTGGGTCGTAGGGGGTTGCCAGGCCTGGATGGCAGCAATCTTGAGTTGGAGAGGGGCCACCAGCCCGCTTCCCACTTGGTGTCCCAGGTAGGTCACGGACCCTTGGCCAACCTGGCACTTGCTGGCCTTGATGGTGAGCCCGGCTTGCTGGAGGGCGTGTAGAACCTCCCGCAGGTGGCGGAGGTGGTCGGTCCACTGGTGGCTGTACACAGCAATGTCGTCCAGGTAGGCGGCGCTGAAGTCTTCCAGGCCCGCCAGTACCTGGTTTACCAGCCGTTGGAACGTTGCCGGGGCGTTTTTCATGCCGAAGGGCATTACTTTAAAGTGGTAGTGCCCGTCCGGGGTAGAGAAGGCGGAACGTTCTTGGGCCCTAGGGGTGAGGGCGATCTGCCAGTAGCCCGCTGTTAGGTCGAAGATGCTCAGGTAGCGGGCGGCCCCCATCCGGTCAATTAGCTCATCTGCCCGGGGGATGGGATGAGCGTCGGTCCTGGTAACTGCATTCAGCCCCCGATAGTCCACGCAGAACCGGAGCTCAGGGGCAACGCCCGGGGCGGCCGCCTTGGGAACCAGGACGACTGGGCTCGCCCAGGGGCTGTCTGAGGGTTCGATCACTCCCAGGGTCAGCATTTTGGACACCTCGGTCTGGATGCAGGCGCGCACCCGGTCGGGTACGTGGTACGCCCGGTGTCGAATAGGAGGGCTGTCCCCGGTGTCCACATCGTGAAGGCACCAGGGGGTGACTCCGGGGGTGAGGGAGAACAGGGAGGCGAACCGCCTCAGGAGCGTTTGGCAGTCTTGGCGTTGCTCCGGGGACAGGGCCTCGGAGAGCTGGACCCCTTCCACTGAGCCAGCCTGCTCGAGGGTCCTCAGTAAGTCCGGAAGGGGTTCGGAGTCTTCTTCTGTCCCATTATCGGTAGCCATCAGGAGGCTGAGTTCGGATCGCACAAAATGGGGTTTGAGCCTGTTGGCATGGAGGACCCGTAGGGGGTTCCGGGCAGTCTCCATGTCGATTAAATAGGTGACGGGCCCCTTGCGTTCGATCACCTTGAAGGGCCCGGACCATCTGTCTTGGAGTGCACAGGGTTCAACCGGGGACATCACCCAGACCTGTTGTCCCGGTTCGAACTCAATGGAGGACGCGTGCTGATCGTACCACCTCTTCATGTCCTCCTGACTGGCCTCGAGATTGGCTTTGGCGGTGTCTCGGAACCGCCGGGTCTGGTTGCGGAGAGCCAGGAGATACCTGTAGATGTCCGGGGGAGTTTTCTGGGGAGGCTGCTCCCAACCTTCCTTGACTAGGCTGAGGGGGCCCCGGACGGGGTGCCCGTACAGGAGTTCAAATGGGCTGAAGCCGAGGGATTTCTGCGGGACCTCCCGATAGGCAAACAGGAGGCATGGAAGTAGCACGTCCCACTGGCGTCGAAGGGGTTCTTCTAGGCCCATAATCATTCCCTTGAGGGTGCGGTTGAACCTCTCGACCAGTCCGTTTCCTTGCGGGTGATAGGGGGTCGTGAATTTGTAGGTGACCCCGCATTGTTGCCAGAGAGACTTCATATATCTGGAGATAAAGTTCGTGCCCCTGTCACTGACGACCTCCCGGGGGAACCCCACCCGGGAGAAGATCCCCATCAGAGCTCGGCCCACCACGGGGGCCGTCACAGTCCGAAGAGGGATGGCCTCGGGATAGCGGGTGGCGTGGTCTACTAGGACCAGGATGAACCGGTGTCCTTGGGCTGTTCGAGGGTCGAGGGGCCCCACAATGTCTATTCCCACTCGTTCAAACGGGGTGGTGACGACAGGAAAGGGTTGTAAAGGTGCTTTGATTTTTCGGCCACTTTTCCGCTGGCCTGGCAGGTGGGGCAGGCCTTGCAGTGGTTGGTGACATCCTTTCGCATTTGGGGCCAGAAAAAATGGGTCACCAGGCGGTCGTAGGTTTTATCCTGTCCCAGGTGTCCGGCAAGGGGGACATCGTGGGCTAAGTTCAGGAGGAAGTCTCGGAAGCGAAGGGGCACCACCAGCACCCGACTGGCTCCTAGTTCTGCAATTTTTTGCTCGCTGTAGAGCAGGTCTTGGTCCCAGTAGATCCAGTGGGCCCCCGAGGTACCCCCGGTGCTCTGGGCCAGGGCTTGCTGCCGGAGTCCTTCGAGACAGGGACATGTTTTCTGTTCGGCCCGGAATTGTTCCTGAGTGGGGCCTCCCTCCTGCCACCATTGTGCCAGGTCAGGGACGTCCCGAAGCTGGTCGGATCCTTCTTCTGTTTAGGTCGAGGGACTGGCTTCTGGGGCGGCCTCCTCTGGGATGAGCGCGGGAGGAGGTTCCGGCCACTCGGGCTCTTCTAGACTGGGGACCGCGCGGGCGGTCATGGACCGGGTCGTGACGCAGACGCATTCGGGGAGGCCGAGCATCCCCAGGTGTTCCCTCCGTTCGACAGCTGCCCAGGGAGAGCTTTCGAGGTCGTTTCCTAGGAGGCAATCCACGGGGGCATCATCGCGGACAGTTACCTTTAACATCCCCGTTACTCCTCCCCACTCGAAGGGGACGCAGGCCATGTGGCATAGGCTTTCGGAATTGTCTGCTGAGCGGACAGGGCAAAGAATGTTCGGCAGGATTTGGTCTGGAGTGACGAGGTGGCGTCGGACCGCCGTTACACTGGCCCCGGTGTCGCGGAGGGCTTCCGCCCGGCGGCCATTAATGTTGACCCATTGACTGTACTTCTGCGTGTTGGCGGGAAGGGGGGCCCGCGGAATCATCTCTCTCTCCCCTAAGCAGACCAGTGCCATGGCGGCGGGTGCCCATTCAGAGGGGTCGGTCTCGTACTCTACTTGGTCTTCCGGGATTAGTTCTTCCCCTAGGGCGCCCGCTGCGACCTGGCGGGGGGTAGTGTTCGGATTCTTTGGGCAGTTGGGATCACTGGCTTAGTGGCCGGGTCGCTGGCATCTGTGGCACATAACGTTGGCCCGGAAACCGGCCCGGATGGCAGGGCTTCCTCGGCCGACCGGGGTCGAGGGGCTGCTGGGGGGTGACGAGGGGCCGGGGTCTCTCCCACGACCCTGGCCTCCTCCTCCTCCTCGGGGGCGATGGGGCCCTGGGTACGGTCTGGATGATTCGCTGGGTCCGTTCCGGCCAACTCGGGTGCTTTCCCACCGGTCGGCTTCGGCGGCGAGTTGTCGAGGTTCGGTTAGCTTACTGTCCAAGAGGTGTTGCCGTAGCTCCACGAAGCAGTTGTTCGACAGGTGCTCCCATACGATAAGGTCAAAGAGTTGTTCGTAGGTGGTCACTTTGTTGCCCTTGATCCACCCCTCGAAGGCTCGGCTAAAGAAGTTCACGTACTCCACCCAGGTTGTACCCGGAATCCGTTTGCAGTCGCGGAACCGTTGGCGGTACATCTCAGGTGTGAGCCCGTATCGAGTGAGGAGGGCGGCCTTCATGTGGTCGTAGGATGTCATCAGATGGTCCGGGAGTTGCAGCAGGGCGTCCCGCCCTTCGTTGACAAACCTCCCCCATAATCCGGCTCCCCAGTCGCTTCGGGGAATCCGGTGGGAGGTCATGGCCACCTCATAGGCTTTAAACCACTGCTGTATATCATCGTTCTTGTGGTATTCCCGGATGACATCTTTGGGGATGTGAACCTTGGGCTCGGTAGAGGCAGACAGGGTCGGTCGTTCGGGGAGCCCGAGGTCTTTATTCTGTTTCTGGATCTCCAGTTCTTTGAGATTGCGCTCATGTTCGTACGCTAGTTTCTTTTCCTCTAGCTCTCTCTGTCTTTGCTTCTCTTCTCGCTCCTCTCGGAGCCGTAAGTGTTCCAGAGTTATTTTTTGTTCCGCCAGCTTGAGTTCCCCATCCAAGCGAAGTCGGGCTAGTTCTAACTCGTGGAGTCTGCTTTTTTCTCTTTCTCGGATCTCTTCCAGGGAGAGACCCGCTCTTCTTTCTTCAGTTGGTGCGGGGCTCGTCTCGGTTGTTCGTGTTCGGGGTACGGCCGTACCCGTTTCCGCCCAAGCTTCTAGGGCTCGTTTGAAGTCTTCCTTCGTGCTCAGACCTGTGGTTGGGAGACCAAGTTCTATGCAATATTGCTTCAGTTCTCGGTGGTTGTAGTCTTCCAATTTTTCCATCTGGAATTTCTCCGTTGTTCCGCTCTCTGTTGTCATGGTGGTCGTGTGCCGTGGGTCGAGTGACTTTCTGTACGATTATGCCTAGGTTCGGATCCCGTCGCTGGCCACCAATGTTAGACGGGGACCCTGAGGGTCGGCCGGATACTGAGGGAGAGATCCCCGAGGGGGACCGTCTCCGGCGATCGTACAGACAAGTTACCTCCCTCCCCACAAATAGGCACCACACCAGGTCGAGTTCAATACTTTATATAAGGTTCGTAAGGCAAGGATATCAGCGATACAGGATATCTCGGACCCGGGGGTCCTCTCACTTCTAGTCTCTGTAGGGAAAGGGGGTAGCGGGACAGTCTTGGTACCGGGTCTGTACAGGTGGTGGTAAGAGGCGATGTTAGACGGACCGGGAGGGTCGGCCGAGGATAAGGGGAGAGGTCTCCGGGGAGATCCGTCTCCAGTAATCGTACAGACAAATAACTTCCCCCTCACTGACGTACACCACACAAGGATAAGGTTCAACGTTACTTTATAAGCAATTCTTTAAGTACGGTGAGGTGGTACAAGGAGGTCTGGACTCCGGGGTCCCCTCTATTCTAGTCTCTTGGTTGGGTAAGGGGGTAGCGGGACAGTCTCGTTACCACTCTGGGGGATGTGGTGGTAGATGAATTAGCTCACAATCCTCGAGCTCGGCGTTCTAGATGATCGGGCCGCGGCGGAGCCAGCAGGTCCCGGGATGGTTGAAGGTAGTGACGGTCCGCGGCGGAGCCAGCAGGTCCCGATGAAGATGGGTGCAGAGAGCCGCGGCAGCGCCAGCAGGCAGATCGGTAGTTCGCAAGGCAGGGCTACGGCAGCGCCAGCAGTCCGTCAAGGATGAGTTCTTCACTGCGTCTCTCGACTCCAGGATACAACTACCTTCCTGCTCTGGAGCTGCGCCAGTTATAGGTCTGGCGCCCTTTGATGTCCGGACCCTCGCACTGGGAGGTCGGGAGGTCCGGGATGAGGGAGTCCAGACACCCAGCAGGGGGGTGGAGCCAGCGCCTGGGGGAGCTGGGGGCGATCGGCACCTGGCGGGGGAGAGCCATCGACACCTCTTTCTCCCATTGACCTGCCAAGTAGTCCGCTCACCTCCTGGGTGGATGGTGGCGCCGGGATGTCGGGGCCTGGCCAGGCCCAGGGTTAGGGTTGATCGGAGGCCACGCGGCCTCGTGGTGCCGTGTCCAAGATGGCGCCCAGGCCGGGCGAGAGGGCCGGTAGGGAATCGGGCCCACGATGTGGAGATGTTCAGGGGCAGGGGCCCTATAGGAGACGGGAAACGGGTTGCTGTTGCGTGTAACGCCTGAGGAGCGGGGCTCGGGCCTGGTCGTGCGGGGAGGGAGCAAGCCTTACACGTGGCCTGTCCAACATGCGTCCCCCCCAGCTGAAGGCGGGGAGAGTCACCCATCCTCTTGGGGACTCTCCTCGTCGAGGCGGAAAAAGCGTGACAGGCCATCTGCGTTGGCGTGGTCTTGCCCGGGTCGATGTTCCACAGTGAAGTCCATCCCCTGCAGGGAGATGGACCAACGTAGTAGTTTCGGGTTTTCCCCCCGCATCTGCATTAGCCATTGCAGGGGTCGATGATCGGTCTGGACCCGGAAGTGGGTGCCGAAGAGATAAGGCCGGAGCTTTTTGAGGGCCCACACCACGGCGAAGGCCTCCCTCTCAATGGTGCTCCAGCGTTGTTCTCGGGCCAGGAGTTGTCTGCTGATGAAAGCCACTGGCTGGTCAAGTCCTTCGGGGTTCAGCTGGGAAAGGACTGCCCCAACGCCATGGTCGGAGGCATCTGTTTGGACGATAAATTCCCGACTGTAGTCGGGGGCCTGGAGCACCGGGGCGGAGCACATGGCGGCCTTCAGCTTCTCGAAGGCCGCTTGACAGTCTGGGGTCCAGTTGACCTTCTTGGGTTGGTTTTTGGATGTGAGTTCCGTGAGGGGCCCTACAATGCTGCCATAGTCCCTCACGAACCGCCGGTAGTAGCCTGTGAGTCCCAAGAAGGCGCGGACCTCGGTCTGGGTAATGGGGGGCTGCCACGACTGGATGGCAGCGATCTTGAGTTGCAAAGGGGCCACCAGACCGCTTCCCACCTGGTGCCCGAGATAGGTCACGGACCCCTGGCCAATTTGGCATTTGCTGGCCTTGATCGTGAGGCCAGCTCGTTGGAGGGCCTGTAGCACCTCTCGGAGGTGGTGGAGGTGGTCGGACCAGTGGCGGCTGTACACAGCGATATCGTCCAGGTAGGCGGCGCTGAATTCTTCGAGTCCTGCCAGGACCTGGTTCACTAGCCGCTGAAATGTTGCTGGGGCATTCTTCATGCCGAATGGCATGACCTTGAAGTGATAGTGGCCATCAGGGGTGGAGAATGCAGATCGTTCTTGGGCCCGGGGTGTGAGACCGATCTGCCAGTAGCCCGCTGTCAGGTCGAAGATGCTGAGGTAGCGGGCAGCCCCCATGCGGTCGATTAGTTCATCTGCTCGGGGGATGGGGTGTGCGTCTGTTCTGGTGACCGCATTCAAGCCCCGGTAGTCGACGCAGAACCGAAGCTCCGGCGTGGCGCCGGGGGCGGCCGCTTTGGGGACCAGTACCACTGGGCTGGCCCAGGGGCTGTCTGAGGGCTCGATGACCCCGAGCGTGAGCATCTTGGCCACCTCCTCTTGGATGCAGGCCCGTACCCGATCTGGTACGCGGTAGGCCCGATGGCGGACAGGGGGACTGTCTCCAGTGTCCACGTCGTGTAAGCACCAGGGGGTGACCCCTGGGGTGAGGGAGAACAGGGTGGCGAACTGCAGCAGGAGGTCTCGGCAGCCTTGGCGCTGTTCCAGGGTGAGGGCCTCCGAGAGTCGGACCCCGTCCACGGAGCCGTCCTTCTCCCGAGACCGTAGGAGGTCAGGGAGGGGTTCGGAGTCCTCCTCGGTTCCATTGTCGGTTGCCATCAAGAGGCTGAGCTCTGAGCGTACAAAGTGGGGTTTAAGTCTATTAGCGTGGAGGACCCGGAGAGGGTTTCGTGAAGATTCCATATCGATGAGATAGGTGACAGGGCTCTTGCGCTCGATTACTTTGAAGGGCCCCGTCCATTTGTCTTGCAGGGCGCATGGTTCGGTGGGAGACATTACCCACACTTGTTGGCCGGGTTCAAATTCGATGGAGGATGCATTCTGATCGTACCACCTTTTCATGTCCTCCTGACTGGCCTCCAGGTTTGCTTTTGCCATCTCTCTGAACCGTCTGGTCTGGTTGCGGAGGGTTAGGAGGTACTTGAAAACATCTGGAGGGTTCTTTAGAGGGGGCATTTCCCAGCCCTCTTTGACTAGGCTGAGCGGCCCCCGCACCGGGTGCCCATACAAGAGTTCGAACGGGCTGAAGCCGAGGGACTTTTGGGGGACTTCTCGGTAGGCAAAGAGAAGGCACGGTAGTAGCACATCCCACTGGCGACGGAGGGGCTCTTCCAACCCCCCAATCATCCCTTTGAGCGTGCGGTTGAACCGCTCAACCAGTCCGTTTCCTTGAGGGTGATAGGGGGTCGTGAATCGGTAGGTGACCCCACACTGTTGCCAGAGGGACTTCATGTATTTTGAAATAAAGTTTGTGCCCCGGTCGCTGACGACTTCTCGGGGGAAGCCCACCCGGGAGAAGATCCCCATCAAGGCCCGGCCGACTACCGGGGCTGTCACAGTTCGCAGGGGAACAGCCTCGGGGTAGCGGGTGGCGTGGTCCACCAGTACTAGGATGAACCGATGTCCTTGTGCTGTACGGGGGTCCAGGGGTCCCACAATGTCTATCCCCACCCTCTCGAACGGAGTGGTGACCACTGGAAAAGGTTGCAGAGGTGCTTTAAGCTTGCGGCCGCTCTTCCCGCTGGCCTGGCACGTGGGGCAAGATCGGCAGTGTTGGAGTACATCGTTCCTCATCTTGGGCCAGAAAAAGTGGGTCACCAGGCGACTGTAGGTTTTATCCTGACCCAGGTGGCCAGCCAGGGGGACATCGTGGGCCAGGTTTAGCAAGAAGTCTCTAAAGCGGAGGGGCACCACTAGTACTCGACTGGCCCCTAACTCTGCGATTCTCTGTTCGCTGTACAACAGGTCATTGTCCCAATAGACCCAATGGGTTCCGGAGGTATCCCCTGCACTCTGGGCGAGGGCTTGTTGGCGGAGTCCCTCGAGGGAGGGACAGGTCTTCTGCTCGTGGCGAAACTGTTCTTGGGTGGGCCCCCCCTCCTGACGCCACTGATCCAGGCCGGGAAGGTCCTGAGGCTGAACGAGCCCCTCGGGAGTTTGTTCTGGGGTGACGGCACGGTCGGTGTCTGGAGCGACCGGGGGAGGAGGTGACGGCCATTCAGGTTCTTCGGGTCGGGGGATGGCACGGGCAGCCATGGACCGGGTGGTTACGCACGCCCAATCCGGGATGCCCAACATCCCTAGGTGCTCTCTCCTCTCTACGGCGGCCCACGGGGAACTCTCAAGATCATTTCCCAGGAGACAGTCTACGGGGGCATCATCTCGGACCGTCACTTCCAACATGCCGGAGACTCCTCCCCACTCGAAGGGGACGCAAGCCATCCGACATAGACTCTCCGAATTGTCGGCTGAACGGACAGGGCAGAGGACGTTCGGCAGAATCTGTTCTGGGGTCACCAGGTGACATCGGACGGCCGTTACACTGGCCCCGGTGTCACGTAGGGCTTCGGCCCGGCGTCCATTAATGTTCACCCATTGACTGTACTTCCGGGTGTTGGCGGGTAGGGGGACCCGCGGGACCATGTCTCTTCCCCCTAGGCACGCTAGAACCATGGCGGCTGGTTCCCATTCCTGGCGTTCTTGCTCACATTCCTCATGTTCTTCGTAGATTTGTTCTTCCCCCAGGGCGGCGGCAGCCATCTGGCGGGGTCTCGGAGTCTGGCTCTGTGGACAATTCGGGTCGTTGGCGTAGTGGCCGACTCGCTGGCATCGGTGACACGTGACATTGGCTCTGTATCCCGGCCGCGCCGGGGTGTTGCCCCGGTTGGCCGGGGGTGGGGTGCTGGTAGCGGGAGCGGCCGGGGCGTTGTCTCTCTCTCGTCCCTGGCCCCCTCCTCCTCCTCGGGGACGGTGCTGACCGTGGTTGTTCCGGTTCTGTTCATGGGGCCCAGTTCGGCCCACTCGGGTAATTTCCCACCGGTCAGCCTCGGCGGCAAGCTGTCGTGGATCAGTTAATTTACTGTCGAGGAGGTGCTGCCTGAGCTCGACGAAGCAGTTGTTCGATAGATGCTCCCATACCATGAGATTGAAGAGTTGCTCGTAAGTCGTTACGTTGCTTCCCTTGATCCACCCCTCGAAGGCCCGGCTGAAATAGTTCACGTATTCCACCCAAGTTGTGCCCGGGATCCGAGTGCAGTTTCGGAACCTCTGGCGGTACATTTCGGGTGTGAGCCCATAGCGGGTGAGGAGGGTAGCTTTCATGTGGTCATAGGAGGTCATCAGATGGTCTGGGAGCTGTAGCAGGGCATCGCGGCCCTCATTGACGAACCTCCCCCATAGACCGGCTCCCCAGTCGCTTCGATCGATCCGGTGGGAGGTCATAGCGATCTCGTAGGCCTTGAACCATTGCTGTATGTCGTCCTCTCGGAAATATTCTCGAACGACATCCTTGGGGATGTGTACCTTCCTTTCTGTCACCCCCGGGGGGCGCGGTTGCTCGGGCACTCCTAATTCTTTGTTCTGCTTGCGTAAGTCTATCTCAGCTAGTTTGCGTTCGTGTTCGTACGCCAGTCTCTTCTCTTCAAGCTCTCTTTGTCTCTGTTTCTCTTCCCGTTCTTCTCGGAGCCGCAGATGTTCCAGATTTAGTTTTTGTTCGGCTAATTTGAGTTCGCCATCCATTTGGAGCCGGGCCATCTCTAGCTCATGTAGTCGGTTTCTTTCTCGTTCTTGGATCTCCTCTTGCGAGAGACCCGTTCTTCGCTCCTCGGGAGCCGTGGTGTCTTTCTCTGCTGTTGCGAGATTTTGGTCCGGGGGTCTGACGGCCCCGGTTTCTGCCCATGACTCAATGGCGTGCTTGAAATCGTCTTTAGTATTCAGACCGGTGGTAGTGATACCTAGTTCAATGCAGAATTGTTTCAACTCACGATGGCTGTATTCTTCCAATTTCTCCATCTGGAATTTTTCGGTGGATCCGCTTTCTTTGGTTGACATTGTGGTTTTGTCGTGGGGTGAGCTACTCTCTGTACGATTACGCGTTGATTCGGATCCCGTCGCTGGCCACCAATGTTAGACGGACCGGGAGGGTCGGCCGAGGATAAGGGGAGAGGTCTCCGGGGAGATCCGTCTCCAGTAATCGTACAGACAAATAACTTCCCCCCCACTGACTTACACCACACAAGGATAAGGTTCAACTTTACTTTATAAGCAATTCTTTAAGTACGGTGAGGTGGTACAAGGAGGTCTGGACTCCGGGGTCCCCTCTATTCTAGTCTCTTGGTTGGGTAAGGGGGTAGCGGGACAGTCTCGTTACCACTCTGGGGGATGTGGTGGTAGATGAATTAGCTCACAATCCTCGAGCTCGGCGTTCTAGATGATCGGGCCGCGGCGGAGCCAGCAGGTCCCGGGATGGTTGAAGGTAGTGACGGTCCGCGGCGGAGCCAGCAGGTCCCGATGAAGATGGGTGCAGAGAGCCGCGGCAGCGCCAGCAGGCAGATCGGTAGTTCGCAAGGCAGGGCTACGGCAGCGCCAGCAGTCCGTCAAGGATGAGTTCTTCACTGCGTCTCTCGACTCCAGGATACAACTACCTTCCTGCTCTGGAGCTGCGCCAGTTATAGGTCTGGCGCCCTTTGATGTCCGGACCCTCGCACTGGGAGGTCGGGAGGTCCGGGATGAGGGAGTCCAGACACCCAGCAGGGGGGTGGAGCCAGCGCCTGGGGGAGCTGGGGGCGATCGGCACCTGGCGGGGGAGAGCCATCGACACCTCTTTCTCCCATTGACCTGCCAAGTAGTCCGCTCACCTCCTGGGTGGATGGTGGCGCCGGGATGTCGGGGCCTGGCCAGGCCCAGGGTTAGGGTTGATCGGAGGCCACGCGGCCTCGTGGTGCCGTGTCCAAGATGGCGCCCAGGCCGGGCGAGAGGGCCGGTAGGGAATCGGGCCCACGATGTGGAGATGTTCAGGGGCAGGGGCCCTATAGGAGACGGGAAACGGGTTGTTGTTGCGTGTAACGCCTGAGGAGCGGGGCTCGGGCCTGGTCGTGCGGGGAGGGAGCAAGCCTTACGCGTGGCCTGTCCAACAGGCGAGCTCACAATCCTCGAGCTGGAGAGTCTGCGAGTTGGGCCGCGGCAGCGCCAGCAGGCCAAGATGATGGTTTCACGAGGCAGAGGGCCGCGGCAGCGCCAGCAGGCCAAGACGATGGTTTCACGAGGCAGAGGGCCGCGGCAGCGCCAGCAGGCCAAGACGATGGTTTCACGAGGCAGAGGGCCGCGGCAGCGCCAGCAGGCCAAGACGATGGTTTCACGAGGCAGAGGGCCGCGGCAGCGCCAGCAGGCCAAGACGATGGTTTCACGAGGCAGAGGGCCGCGGCAGCGCCAGCAGGCCAAGACGATGGTTTCACGAGGCAGAGGGCCGCGGCAGCGCCAGCAGGCCAGTCACGGATGAGTTCTTCTCGGGTCTCTCGACTCCAGGATACAGCTGCCTTCCTGGTCTGGCCCTGCCCCAGTTATAGGTCTGGTCCCCTTTGATGTCCGGACCCTCGCGCCTGGGGGCCGGGAGGTCCGGGATGAGGGAGTCCAGACACCCAGCAGGGGGGTGGAGCCAGCGCCCAGGGCGGCCGGGGGTGATCGACACCTGGCGGAGGAGAGCCGTTGACGATTCCTTCTCCCATTGACTCGCCAAGTGGTCACTCTGCCTCCTGGGGGGAGGTTGGTGCCTCGATGTCGGGGCCGGCCGGGCCCAGGGTTAGGGTCGAGTTGAGGCCACGCGGCCTCGTGCTGCAGTGCCCCAGATGGCGGCTGGGCCGAGGCCATGGTGTGGATGGTGACCCGGGCCAGCTGGGTCCGGAGCTGGTGTCTTGTGGTGGAGGGATTGCAGTGTACTTCGGGTGGTCGTCGGGGACTCTGGCTGGGGATGCAGGGAGAGCCAGGGTCCAGGTCCCATTGCGGGGAGGGGGGACAGCCCGACCATGCGGCCTGTCCAACAAGGGGCACGTGAAGAGGGTGGAGGGGCACGTGAAGAGGGTGGAGGGGCACGTGAAGAGAGTGGAGGGGCATGGGAAGAGGGTGGGGGCACGTGAAGAGGGTGGAGGGACATGTGAAGAGGGTAGAGGGGCACGTGAAGAGGGTGGAGGGGCACGTGAAGAGGGTGGAGGGGCACGTGAAGAGGGTGGAGGGGCACGTGAAGAGGGTGAAGGGGCATGGGAATAGGGTGGGGGCACGTGAAGAGGGTGGAGGGGCATGGGAAGAGGGTGGAGGGGCACGTGAAGAGGGTGGGGGTGCATGAGAAGAGGGTGGAGGGGCACGTGAAGAGGGTGGAGGGGCACGTGAAGAGGGTGGAGGGGCACGTGAAGAGGGTGGAGGGGCACGTGAAGAGGGTGGAGGGGCACGTGAAGAGGGTGGAGGGGCATGTGAAGAGCGGTGGGGTGCATGAGAAGAGGGTGGAGGGGCACGTGAAGAGGGTGGAGGGGCACGTGAAGAGGGTGGAGGGGCACATGAAGAGGGTGGAGGGGCACGTGAAGAGGGTGGAGGGGCACGTGAAGAGGGTGGAGGGGCACGTGAAGAGGGTGGAGGGGCATGTGAAGAGAGGGTGGAGGGGCATGGGAAGAGGGTGGGGGCACGTGAAGAGGGTGGAGTGGCATGGGAAGAGATCGGGGGCACGTGAAGAGGGTGGAGGGGCACGTGAAGAGGGTGGAGGGGCACGTGAAGAGGGTGGAGGGGCACGTGAAGAGGGTGGAGGGGCATGGGAAGAGGGTGGGGGCACGTGAAGAGGGTGGAGGGGCATGTGAAGAGGGTGGAGGGGCATGTGAAGAGAGGGTTGAGGGGCATGTGAAGAGGGTGGAGGGGCATGTGAAGAGGGTGGAGGGGCATGTGAAGAGGGTGGAGGGGCATGTGAAGAGCGGGGGGGTGCATGAGAAGAGGGTGGAGGGGCACGTGAAGAGGGTGTAGGGGCACGTGAAGAGGGTGTAGGGGCACGTGAAGAGGGTGGAGGGGCACGTGAAGAGGGTGGAGGGGCACGTGAAGAGGGTAGAGGGGCACGTGAAGAGGGTGGAGGGGCACGTGAAGAGGGTGGAGGGGCACATGAAGAGGGTGGAGGGGCACGTGAAGAGGGTGGAGGGGCATGGGAAGAGGGTGGGGGCACGTGAAGAGGGTGGAGGGGCATGGGAAGAGGGTGGAGGGGCACGTGAAGAGGGTGGAGGGGCATGTGAAGAGGGTGGAGGGGCACGTGAAGAGGGTGGAGGGGCACGTGAAGAGGGTGGAGGGGCACGTGAAGAGGGTGGAGGGGCACATGAAGAGGGTGGAGGGGCACGTGAAGAGGGTGGAGGGGCACGTGAAGAGGGTGGAGGGGCACGTGAAGAGGGTGGATGGTCATGTGAAGAGCGGGGGGGTGCATGAGAAGAGGGTGGAGGGGCACGTGAAGAGGGTGGAGGGGCACGTGAAGAGGGTGGAGGGGCACGTGAAGAGGGTGGAGGGGCATGTGAAGAGGGTGGAGGGGCACGTGAAGAGGGTGGAGGGGCACGTGAAGAGGGTGGAGGGGCATGTGAAGAGCGGGGGGTGTGCATGAGAAGAGCGGGGGGTGGGGGGATGCATGGGAAGAGGGTGGAGGGGCACGTGAAGAGGGTGGAGGGGCACGTGAAGAGGGTGGAGGGGCACGTGAAGAGGGTGGAGGGGCACGTGAAGAGGGTGGAGGGGCATGGGAAGAGGGTGGGGGCACGTGAAGAGGGTGGAGGGGCATGGGAAGAGGGTGGGGGCACGTGAAGAGGGTGGAGGGGCACGTGAAGAGGGTGGAGGGGCACGTGAAGAGGGTGGAGGGGCACGTGAAGAGGGTGGAGGGGCACGTGAAGAGGGTGGAGGCACGTGAAGAGGGTGGAGGGGCATGGGAAGAGGGTGGAGGGGCACGTGAAGAGGGTGGAGGGGCACGTGAAGAGGGTGGAGGGGCACGTGAAGAGGGTGGAGGGGCACGTGAAGAGGGTGGAGGGGCACGTGAAGAGGGTGGAGGGGCATGTGAAGAGGGTGGAGGGGCATGTGAAGAGCGGGGGGGTGCATGAGAAGAGGGTGGAGGGGCACGTGAAGAGGGTGGAGGGGCACGTGAAGAGGGTGGAGGGGCACGTGAGGAGGGTGGAGGGGCACGTGAAGAGGGTGGAGGGGCACGTGAAGATGAGGAAAATTGAATTTTGCCTTGTCATGTGTCCCTACGTGTTCCCCATTATATGTTATATATGCATGATCGATATGCATATGTTCCCCCTTGACCGAATAAAGACGCAATTATAGTTGTGTCCAACGTTAGTATGCCAGTTATCCAGTCCTCGTGAAAGCAACGAGTATTAGGCCTATGTTGCCAATGTTTTATATTGTGCACGTTAATTCATCGAGTTGTGGTAAATAAATAATTAATTACCGGTACTATTTTTGAATACATTAATGAAAACAGATAGCTCAATAAATAAGAGGCAGGATCCGTGGAATCTGAGTCTAACAGGCTTTAATCAGGCACAAGGGAAGGGACAGGATCGGAACAGCCTGAAATAGAATGACATGGACTGGCAGCTGCAACGTCTCATTAACAGTACAAGGTATATATAGTAAAACATTACAATTGCATTGCATACAGTAGGCGTAACAAGTGACAAACGTAAGATAAGAACACATGGGCGTGAAAAGAAGGCGTGCACATGAGGAAAATTGAATTTTGCCTTGTCATATGTGCCTACGTGTTCCCCATCCTATGTTATATGTGCATGATCGATATGCATATATCCCCCTATGATCGATTAAAGACGCAATTATAGTTGTGTCCAACTCTAGTATGCCAGTTTCCAGTTCTCGTGAAAGCAACGAGTATTAGGCCTATGTTGCCACGTTTTACAGTGTGCACGTTAAGTCATTGAATTGTCCCCGTTTCTAGGCCTCAAAGGGCCCGGACACCAGATTCAAGCTCCAGTCTCCTGAACCCACTCCGAGGAGCGATGCAGCCCCCACCTGCATCCCTGACCCTTCACTTACTTCCTGCCGCGCACCGCGGTGCCCGGCCTGGCTCTGCCTGCTTGTCTGCCAAGAATATGTTATGCTCCTAGTAGCTCTCCTTCTTCGCATTCCTAAGCTACTGAACCGCATAAACAGTTTCAGCTATAGTCTAGTCTTTCTGTCTCCATGCAAGAGCATTACTGTATTAACATTCATAGAAGATTCATAGCACACGCAATACATGTAGAATATATGCATGCGCCAGCCTTAGTGTCAAGTAGCCTTTGCCCTGATAACTTTTAGATTCTATCAACATGTACTCCAAACACCAGATACCAGATATGCTATAGGTACATGTCGTCCTGACACCGCAGACTTTAGTCTCCTCTTCTAGTGAAGAAGTCATAGCCCCCAGTTCTCCCCGGTAACACGTCACTGCCCGTTTGCGCGCACCACTAGGTTAAAGGTCCCAGCTGCTCAGGTAGCCCCCTCCATGTTTCCGCCCATTCATGACACTTCTGTGACGTTCTCATCACATGTCTACGTGCACGTCCTGTGCACGCCTTCTTTTCACAGCCATGTCTTCTTATCTTACGCTTGTCACTAGTTACGCCTACTGTATGTAATGTAATTGTGATATTTTACTATATATACCTTGTAATGTTGATGAAACGTTGCAGCTGCCTCTCTATTTTATTTCAGGCTGTCCCGATCCTGTCCCCTCCCTTTTTGCCTGAATAAAGCCCGTTCGACTCAGATTCCTCGGATCCTGCCTCTTATTTATTGAGCTATCTGTTATTATTAATGTATTCAAAAATAGTACCGGTATTTAATTATTTATTTACCACATAAATGGCGCCCGAATAGGGACGAGCCCCTTCCCCACGCGCTGGCGATGTAACGCAGGCCCCCTGACCCTCTGCAGCCGTGACGGAACTCTACCGTGCACGTGCAGATATTTCTGCTTCAAGTCTCCCTCAGGCCCACGGAGGAGACGGAAACTGCGGTCCGGCATCCAGACGAGGCGGTG
The DNA here is from genome assembly GCF_964261635.1 of Lissotriton helveticus. Classification (NCBI taxonomy): domain Eukaryota; kingdom Metazoa; phylum Chordata; class Amphibia; order Caudata; family Salamandridae; genus Lissotriton; species Lissotriton helveticus. The sequence goes on along the minus strand of NC_136067.1, from coordinate 1,009,036 downwards.
TGGAATGCGGTTCGTCCCGACCAGAGCCCAAGCCGAGAGTGCAAGGTCCGAGGTATCCGGAGGCCCACCTGTTTCTGAAATCCGAAGTTCGTAGTCCGACGTCGTAGCAGTCCAGTCCAGTCCGAGGCCTTCCAGTTTCTGCTTCCCGGTGAGTACCGTTGCGGGGGAAGTATCTAGACAGGATCATTAGTTTGTTCCTGGTCCAATGGGTTTGGGTACACAGATCCAGTCCGAAGTATTCACCTAGGTGGATACGGTATGACGTGTCTCTTTATGGGACCGGTATGTTCTGTACTGTTCTAGCAGTGCATCCAGTAATTCTAGTAAGTCCGTTCTCGAGAAATTCAAGTGTTGTGTTTTCAGTGTATCAGGTAGTATTCTGTTCGAACTGTTATTACTGTATTTCTATGTCGTGGTATGAGTGATTTGTTTGCCATTTCATTACTGTGATTATTGTGTATTGTGTTCGCAAGTAAAATTCCGAAAATGCCTCTGTTCTCGAAATTACGTCAGATAAAAACCAGAAAAGGGTTACTCGAAGAAGCAGTTCCTGTCCCCCCTAGGGACAGTCCTGGACATTTTATGTATCACAAGCATGGCTTAGATGCCATATTATATCTAGACTTATGGGCGGATTATACTAAAGATCTTGAAGAGAAATATAGATGGCCTGTATCAGGTACATGGGATGCCGAGTGCATCATGCGAGTAGAAGAAGCATTATGGAAAAAGAAAGCCAGACAGTCCCAGAAAGATGCCATCGAGTTATGGCGCAAAGAATCTCATAAAAGAACCGAAAAAGAATTCAGAAAAACAGAATTAAGTAGGGAATCCTCAGAGAAAGCCCAAGAAAGGGAATTAATCGAAGAAGGTGAACGAGTTAGAGCAGAACAGTCGGATAGACAGAGAAATGCCCCTATTAAAGGCATGTATCCTCTTCTTGCCGAGGGCTTGCCGAAGGCAACCCCGGAAGCACCCTGTAATTTACCGCCACCATTGGTCCCGATTAAGCTACGTCATAAACCGACCGCAGCTGAAATCTTTCTTTCGTCCTACTTGGACGATACAGTCCCAGCATATGCAAATCCTATTCCGCCTGCTCACCCACAGCCTCCCGTTAATAATGTAATTCCTGTTCCTCCAGCCACTGGTCCCGGGGGCCAAGTTAATGTGACAGTACCCCCGGACCAGCCCACAGTAAATGTACCCGCTTTGCCAGTCACTTTACCAGCACGTACAGTATTCACCGACGATTCTAGTTCAGGAGCAGCGGGGGGAGGCGCTCCTATCACCCCGCCTCAAGCAAGACGACTGACGCCGCGAGAAGCAGCGTTACAGCATACGCCAAAAGTGGCTACATACACAGATCTCAAGCGACTTCTTACTGACTGTATATATGATCCAGTTCCCGGCGAAGATCACATGGTATTATATTCAGTACGTTTAAGACGGGTTGCCAGCTTTTTGGTCACCCTGCCTGACATGAAGGAACATCTAGACAGAATATATCATTTCGTCCGTACAGGGGAGAATCCAGGAAGTATTCACGAAGCTATGGCACACAGGAAAGCCGAGATTCAACATATGATTTTAAAGTTCTTGATTAACTGTTTAATAAGAGAGCAAGATTATCCAGATAAAGACCAAGACGAGAGGAAAGTCCTGACCAGGTGGAGTGACAATATAGCCGAGGGAAAACACAAGACACAAGGTAGTGTAGAGAGTATGTACAAGAAAATTTGTAGGGAAATCATAGGTATACACCAGAAGGAGGAAGCAAAAAGAGCAACCGAGAAAGAGAGTGACTCTTCAAGTGAAGAGGTAGACAGCGAGAATCCCTCCAGAATAGCGTATGTAGGTAGAACTAGACTTTCCGACCGACATTCACGCCTAGATTACAAGAACGTTTTTCCTCCTCCAGTACCAGAACAGTGTTCTCTTGAGCAAGTATTCCAGGTCACCGATCAAATTCTGAAATCACGAATAGGTTATAGCGAGCTTAGTACAATGCATGAACAAGAACTAGCCCGATCAGCAGTCCGATGGACTAGTGATTCTACCACATTTCCAGATGAAATAGTGGCCCAAACGTTTCTGAAACTGCCCCCAGCCGAGCAACGTCTGGTGGGTACGTATATGATCCAGCACCTCATTACACTGTATGAGGATCAGCATTCTGATCCAGGTCCTCTACATGATGTATTAAACGAGTTACTCCTAAACAGATGGAAAGGTCTAGGTAACGATTTAATTAGTGTCGTATTAGAACAGCGCCACAAATACAGAACGTTTCTGAATCCACATTTTGTTCCCGTTCCACCCCCAGAAAGAAAATCATTCTACATAGACAGACAGAATCCGTTACTAGAAGTACATCCAGTTAAGGGAGAGGGGGGTGGTCTAGAACGAGTATTTGTCTACACCCCTATCACAAAAATAGAACTCTTGGAAATGAAAAAGTTAATTCCCTGTCACGATAAAGATCCAGCAGGGTTCCACCGTGAATTAAAGGACATGCTCCGTATGGGAGAATACACATATCCTGATATCATTAAAATGTTAAAGGTCCTGTTGCCTGCGGGCATATATGAAAAACTAAAAGAAAAAGAATGGGAGGTGGGAGAGAAAAAGATAGATTGGACAGCATTAGAAACTGAAGATAATACACGAGTACCAGGTACCGGTCTGGGGGATAAAGCTAAAGCATTGCCCGAATTATTAATACAAGTTTTGCCGAGATTACTAGCCACGAAAAAGGAAGATTGGGATGCCATCTCAGCCTGTAAACAGGAACAAGACGAAGACACTAGTGATTTTTATTCTAGATTTGAGAAATGTTTCATTATTAATAGTAGTCTGAAAACAAGTAGTGAATCGTATCCCCATCTTTTTGTCACCAAACTAGTCGAGAATTCAAGTCCACAAGTTAAGAATCGAGTACTGAAAGTCGAAAGTACCTGGCAAGCTAATACTCCGTCACAGATGCTCCAGATGCTACAGTACCACCAGAACAGAATTAGGGAAGAGCAGGAACACGAAAGGAGACGTATGAAAGACACGAAAATGAAAGTACTAGTTGCACAGTCTGTTCCGCAAGACAGTCAGAAGAGGGGTCCGAATCAAGCCAGCCATCCTGCAGCTCCCGTTAAAGGGACATGCAATTACTGTAAACAGCCAGGTCATTATATAAACGAATGTGCAGTTCTGAAACACAACATAGCTACTGGTAAAACAAAAGAGAGACCACGTCTGCCTAGACAAGAACAAGTTTCACAGAATTATCAACCACCACAGAATGCACAACAGACAGTTACAGTACCGCAGCCTATAGCTGCAACACAGCACGTTACACAGCAGATGTACCAGTACGCACAGTCAGAGTATCCAGACTATCAGCCATATTCATGAAACAGCCTAGAGAGGGAGGTAGGCTTGCCTCTCATCGAGATTCCTGTAGATCAAGAGGGTCCCTATGTACACAGTCAAGTATTAGGGAAAGACAGAAAGTTTCTGATTGATACAGGGGCAAGTAGGACTACCATCAGTCATGACGAGGTTCCAGGGGCTCCACTCTCAGGCTCTAGAAATGTTTCCCTTGGATTTTCAGGAAAGCCTATTGTTAATGAAATATCGAAACCAGTTACTCTAGAAGTTGGTCCATTGTCCCGAACTACAGATTTGTTACTCACGAAATCATGTCCAGAAAATTTACTAGGCATTAAGACCCTGAAAGAATTAGGAGCAGTTATATGCTGTTCCCCAGAAGGGGTGCGATTGTTTTTGAGAGATTTTAAAGGTCATTATGTATTACGTGATTTTGATCCAAGATTATTGAATGTACCACAGCATTTATGGGCGCAAGGTCCAACTGATGTAGGTTGTATGCACATCACACCCCATCGTGTCACTCTGAAGAAAGGTGTTGTATTACCACGAATCCGACAGTACAAATTGCCACCTGAGGCTGTAGCAGCCTTATCCAAAATTATTGACGAGCTCATTGCTCAAGGAGTGGTTGTAGAAACTGACTCCAATGTATGTAATTCTCCTATCATTCCGATTCTAAAACGTACTGATCCAAATGCACCTCCAGTTTATCGATTAGTGATTGACCTTCGAGAACTTAATAAATGTATCATACCCCAGTACCCAGTGGTTCCAGATATTTCTTCCCTATTGACAGCCATTGATTCTGAAGCCACGTTCTTTACTGTTATCGATCTCAAGAACGCTTTCTTTAGTGTCCCCATTCATCCAGACAGCCAATTCCTTTTCGGATTCTGTTTAAATGGAAGAAGCTATAAATTCACACGAGCTCCTCAAGGCTTCACAGAAAGTCCTAGCATATACAGTCAAGCACTTAAAAGACAACTAGACAATATTCATATGCCAACTGACACTGCTCTGCTCCAGTATGTCGATGATCTATTGATCACAGCCCGTTCTGAACATGACTGCGAAAGTGCGTCACTTACAGTCTTGTATTTCCTGGCCGAGATGGGGCACAAGGTGTCCCCTTCTAAATTGCAATTCTGTGTCCAGCAAGTGGTCTACCTTGGACACTTACTGTCCAAGAGGGGTAGGCAGTTGACACCGGACCGTATCCAGTTAATAGCACATCTTCCACAGCCCAAGACTCAGAAGGAGGTACGAGCTTTTATAGGCCTCACTTCTTACTGCAGACAATGGATTCCTCAGTACGCATTTCTAGCCAAGCCACTGATACAGTTAACGACACAGGAGGCAGCCACATTGACTGTCCTCCCTTGGACCCAAGAACATACACTTGTTTTCAATGAGTTAAAGAAAGCTTTATGCCAAGCACCTGCTCTAGCAACACCGAACTACAGTAAGCCTTTTACACTTTTTGTCACTGAACGTGATGGTACTGCATTATCTGTTCTCACACAAGATCAAGCAGGACAATACAAGCCCTGTGCTTATTTCTCTAGCACATTAGATCCAGTGGCCCAGGCTCTGCCTGCGTGCCTCAAGTCAGTTGCAGCCACAGCTCTAGCTATCAGACAAAGTGATTCCATAGTGTTAGGACACTCCCTGACAGTACAAGTTCCACATTCCGTGGAAGTTCTTTTAAACCGAACACAGACTCAGCACTTGACAATTGCACGTTTAACAGGTTATGAACTGACACTGTTTCAGCCACACATAGAAATCAGACGCTGCAACATTTTAAATCCTGCTACACTGTTACCCTCAGTTACCTCAAATCCTGCCACACATGACTGTGTGGAAGTTGTTAACACCATGACAAAGCCAAGACAAGACTTGACAGACATTGCATTACCTGACCCCGACCTGACACTTTATGTGGATGGTTCATGTATGAGAACAAGTACAGGAGAACTAGTAGCCGCGTATGCCGTGACTACTGACACCGAAGTTATAGAAACACATCGTATTGACACCCTGTCTGCTCAAGCCTGCATACGAGCTAAGAACCTGAAAGTAAATATATACACAGATTCACGTTATGCATTCGGAGTCGTACACGACTTTGGAGTGCTCTGGCAAGAAAGAGGTTTTATGACTTCTCATGGAACCAAGATTCAGCACGGCCCACTCATTCAAGCTTTGTTAGATGCAATACATTTACCGACAGCTATCGCTATCATGAAGTGCAAGGCGGTAGGGTGTTAAAATATCGATAACAAAAATATAGCTGACATAAATATCGTTGCAAAAATATCGTTTACAAAAATATCGACACCCTATACTTAAACAGGTAAGTACATAAATATCGCCTCCAAAATATCGTTGTAATTAATATAGATGTAAAAAATATCGACTTTTTAAAATAATTAAAATTACATTAAATAATAAATAAATATAAGTACTATTAACAAAATACATTAAATTACTTTTATTTTTTAACTATTTCAAAGAAATGTACTACACTTTTTAATTATAAAATTAATAAATGTGGACATATAAATTAATTTTACACATTACTTTATATAACAACAATAATACATATATATAATTAAAATACCCCTTTACCCAAAAACCCAAAACTGACCCTGAACCCTAAAAATACCCCTTTACCCAAAAACATTTTCACTAAAAAAATCCTGTACACACACCTAAAATTAATTAAAAAATTAACATAATTAATGACATAATTATTATTCAATTAACTAATTAAAATTAATTAACTATTATTTATTACACTATTTATATTTATTTAAAACACTAATTAATCTATTATTTCATTATATTTAAAAACCCCTTTACCCAAAAACTGAAAACTGACCCTGAACCCAAAAAATACCCCTTTACCCAAAAACTAAAAACTGACCCTGAACCCTAAAAATACCCCTTTACCCAAAAACTGAAAACTGACCCTGAACCCTAAAAATACCCCTTTACCCAAAAACTGAAAACTGACCCTGAACCCTAAAAATACCCCTTTACCCAAAAACTAAAAACTGACCCTGAACCCTAAAAATACCCCTTTACCCAAAAACTGAAAACTGACCCTGAACCCTAAAAATACCCCTTTACCCAAAAACTGAAAACTGACCCTGAACCCTAAAAATACCCCTTTACCCAAAAACTGAAAACTGACCCTGAACCCTAAAAATACCCCTTTACCCAAAAACTAAAAACTGACCCTGAACCCTAAAAATACCCCTTTACCCAAAAACTGAAAACTGACCCTGAACCCTAAAAATACCCCTTTACCCAAAAACTGAAAACTGACCCTGAACCCTAAAAATACCCCTTTACCCAAAAACATTTTCACTAAAAAAATCCTGTACACACACCTAAAAATAATTAAAAAATTAACATAATTAATTACATAATTATTATTCAATTAACTAATTGAAATTAATTAACTATTATTTATTACACTATTTATATTCATTTAAAACATTAATTAATGTATTATTTCATTATATTTAAATTACTTCCCACCCTACTCCCCTATAAACCCACAACCCGCTACGGAACTATTAATACTAAATTCAACTGAAAATACATTATTAAATAATAATATACTACTAAAAATAGTACTTTGACTAAAAATAATCATTAAAAACACTACATTACTTATAATTATTTAAAAAACGATATTATTGTAAACTATGTTTTTGTAAACGATATTTATTACAACTATATTAATGTTAACGATATTACTTACCTGTCTGTCGATATTTTGGTCAGACGATATTTTTGTCATCGATATTTCTTCCTGTAGATATTTTTGCGGCGATATTTATGTTAGGCGATATTTTTGCGGCGATATTCCTGCTCTGTACCGTGCAAGGCACATACGAAAGTCACTGACATCATTTCCCAGGGTAAGGATCTAGCAGATCGAACGGCCAAGCTCACAGCACAGACTCCAGACATTCCAGTCAACACGACACAGACACACATTCCAGATCAGACTACTTGTATGACAGTTAAGGACCCTATACAAGACGTACTAGATATACAGTTACATGCTACTCCCGAGGAAATCAAGAAATGGTCCGAACAAGGAGGGGTCCAGACAGATCAAGGATGGTTGACGAAGGGAAAAGCCACGTGGTTTCTCCCCGACTCTATGGTTCAAGTCATTATTAACACCGCACATAGTCCAGCACACTTAGGAGAAAAGGCCATGTTAGACAGTATTCAGAATCTCTGGTTCAACAAGCATTTACGAGCAGCAGCCAAGCAGAAAGTACGTACCTGCATGATCTGTTGTCAGTTCAATCCAGGTAAAGGTGTCCCGGTGGAACAAGGTGGATTCCATCCTCCTGACCACCCTTTTGAAGTCCTCCAGATGGATTATATTCAGATGGAGCGATGTCGAGGTTTCAAGTATGTCCTCGTAGTTGTATGCGCTTTGTCCAGGTGGACAGAAGCATATCCAGTTCCAGATTACACTGCTGCGACCACTGCCAGGCAGTTGGTTCGTGAGTTTTTCCCCCGCTACGGTTTACCTAGGGTCGTGTATTCAGATAACGGCCAGCCATTCTCATCCGAGCTCATGAAACAAGTATCTCTTCTGTTAGGGTACCAGTGGAAGTTCCATTGTGTACGACATCCTGAAGCAGCCGGTCTCGTAGAGAGACATAATCAGACTCTGAAAATCCGCATTGCCAAAGTATGCGCAGAGAAAGGCGTAGATTGGATAGTAGCACTGCCAGTCGCCCTTTTCTATATGAGAATGGTCGCTCACTCCCGTTCAGGTCTGTCCCCTTATGAGGTAGTGTTCGGTCGTCCCCCAAACATGTGGGGTACACCTAGACCACGTACAATTACAGATGTTGACAGTAATATGCTGACAGATTACCTGGCTTCCTTGATGTCTGCACTACTCTCTTGTCGTTCACAGGTTGCCGCTGCTTTTCCAGACAACACTCAAGTGAAACCGCATGAGGTCATACCAGGCGACCTCGTTTTGATTCGTAATTTTGATCGTTCAAGTCCGCTGGAGCCCCGCTGGAAGGAGCCAAGACTCGTATTGCTAACAACGAGGACTGCCATCAAGGTTGAAGGCAGGAAGGGGTGGTTGCACTCCAGTCATGTAAAGCGATTCCATGGACTCAGACCAAAAACTTTTTTCAAGGACTGCCCCGTTCTCAAGGACTGCCCAGATACTGAATCTAAACTTCCCCTGTTAGAGAAAACTCTGCAGCAGGAGTATAAAGATAAATTAAGGTCTAGTAAGTCAGCCAGTTTAATTGTCTAAGTCCCTCTCGGGTGAAACGGTTAGACAGGTTCCTGACATGTATGAGATAGACACACACAGTGAGAGAGTTAGTCATGATATTTCTGAGTCTTATGGTTACCTGCATAAGTTATGCCTTACATTTATGTTTTCCTATTAATTCACATGTACATATGTTTTCTAATGTTACAGTAGAGCACACTTTTAGTGACCTGCCTCCTCACGAGTTATCCTATCGTCTTGCCATGCGCAATAATACGTTTATTCGAATGTTACACTATTCACATCAGACCAGCAATGCCACTAATTGTTGGGTGTGTGGTCGACTCCCCCCTTTCCAGACACCGAAGGGAGTTCTGCCACTCTTTCCTTATCCGTTTTCACATAATGGTTCGTGTGGAGCATGGTTCACGTTAACGTCATCCTCAAATGATATGTCCCTTCTGAATAGAACATGTTTCCCAGACAAGGAAGGTCTTTCCCATAGAACAGGGTTAGATCTAGAAAATGAAGTATATGATCTAGGTAATTATTCCTCGAATTTCATGGTTTTGAATGTTCAGTTCGAGACTACTCCAGATTTGCCTGCTATTTCAGTTCTACCCGTGAAAGGCGAATTATGTGTCAGAAAGAATGGTTCAGCACATGTAGGTCATAGTGATTGTACTACTGTGGTCGAGTATAGTGACAGTGGGAAATCTATTTTCAAAGCCTCACGTCATTCTTATTTTGTGTGTGGTCAGACCGCATATGTTCGTCTGCCCCTCGATTGGGATGGAACATGTTACATTGCCTTCCTACTGCCACCAGTTTTTCTAGCCCCATCCGATTATCACAGAAACACACATCTAGTACACGTTAGACATAGAAGGGAGACTGAGTCCCCAATTATCGATCAAACTGAAACTGCCCTAGAACAGTATCAAGATTTCAATAAAGGTTTCTTTTTCTTCATAGGTCCTGTCCAGAATAGTAAGTTAATACGTAGGCTAACCAGAACCCTTGAAGCAGTAGTGAATGAGACTACTTCCGCTTTAGGTAACTTAACCGAAGAGCAATCTGCTATGAGATTTGTTGTGCTCCAAAATCGTCTCGTCCTTGACGTCATACTGGCCGATAGGGGAGGAGCTTGTAGAGTCATCGGATCTAGTTGCTGCATTTTCATTCCTAATAACGCACCGTCTGTTTATACAGCTATAACCAGACTTCATAAAATTGCCCATCAGTTACACCAGAATCCAGGCACCTGGACATGGTCCGGTTGGCTCTGGAGTATAATATCTGCCTGGGGATGGAAAGTATTGTCATTCCTAGGTATAGCAGTAATGATTATATTCAGTTGCTGTCTCTGTTCACAATGTGGCCCTGCGTTTTGCGGCTTGTGTGCTACCTCTTGTATTCCTAGTCCTAAGTCCCGTTCCAAGACAATTCGAGACGAGCAAATGATGCTATATGAACAGATAGATGGTATCATGAATATTGATGTTTCCTGATGGAAACGTAGGGCACAAGGAGGGAATGAGGAAAATTGAATTTTGCCTTGTCATATGTGCCTACGTGTTCCCCATCCTATGTTATATGTGCATGATCGATATGCATATATCCCCCTATGATCGATTAAAGACGCAATTATAGTTGTGTCCAACTCTAGTATGCCAGTTTCCAGTTCTCGTGAAAGCAACGAGTATTAGGCCTATGTTGCCACGTTTTACAGTGTGCATGTTAAATTCATTGAATTATCCCCGTTTTCTAGGCCTCAAAGGGCCTGGACAACAGATTCAAGCTCCAGTCTCCTGAACCCACTCCGAGGAGCGATGCAGCCCCCACCTGCATCCCTGACCCTTCACTTACTTCCTTCCCCGCAGCGCGGTGCCCGGCCTGGCTCTGCCTGCCTGTCTGCCAAGAATATGTTATGCCTCTAGTTATCAGTTCAGCTCTCCGTCTTCACATTCCTAAGCTAGCGAACCGCATAAACAGCTTCAGCTATAGTCTAGTCTTTCTGTCTCCATGCAAGAGAATTACTGTATTAATATTCATGAAGATTCATAGCACACGCAATACATGTAGAATATATGCATGCACCAGCCTTAGTGTCAAGTAGCCTTTGCCCTGATAACTTTTAGATTCTATCAACATGTACTCCAAACACCAGATACCAGATATGCTATAGGTACATGTCGTCCTGACACCGCAGACTTTAGTCTCCTCTTCTAGTGCAGAAGTCATCGCCCCCAGTTCTCCCCGGTAACACGTCATGGCCCGTTTGCGCGCACCACTAGGTTAAAGGTTCCAGCTGCTCAGGTAGCCCCCTCCATGTTTCCACCCATTTATGACACTTCTGTGGCGTTCTCATCACATGTCTACGTGCACGCCCTGTGCACGCCTTCTTTTCACGCCCATGTGTTCTTATCTTACGCTTGTCACTTGTTACGCCTACTGTATGTAATGTAATTGTGATGTTTTACTATATATACCTTGTACTGTTAATGAGACGTTGCAGCTGCCTCTTCTATGCCCTTCTATTTCAGGCTGTCCCGATCCTGTCCCTTCCCTTGTGCCTGATTAAAGCCTGTTAGACTCAGATTCCTCGGATCCTGCCTCTTATTTATTGAGCTATCTGTTATTATTAATGTATTCAAAAATAGTACCGGTAATTAATTATTTATTTACCACAGGGGCATGTGAAGAGGGAGAAGGGGCACGTGAAGAGGGTGAAGGGGCACGTGAAGAGGGTGGAGGGGCATGGGAAGAGGGTGGGGGGGCATGTGAAGAGGGAGAAGGGGCATGTGAAGAGGGTGAAGGGGCACGTGAAGAGGGTGGAGGGGCATGGGAAGAGGGTGGAGGGGCATGTGAAGAGGGAGAAGGGGCACGTGAAGAGGGTGAAGGGGCACGTGAAGAGGGTGGAGGGGCATGCGAAGAGGGTGGAGGGGCATGTGAAGAGGGTGGAGGGGCACGTGAAGAGGGTGGAGGGGCATGGGAAGAGGGTGGAGGGGCATGTGAAGAGGGTGGAGGGGCACGTGAAGAGGGTGGAGGGGCATGTGAAGAGGGTGGAGGGTGCATGAGAAGAGCGGGGGGTGGGGTGGGGGGATGCATGGGAAGAGGGTGGAGGGGCATGTGAAGAGGGTGGAGGGGCATGGGAAGAGGGTGGAGGGGCACGTGAAGAGAGGGTGGAGGGGCATGTGAAGAGGGTGGAGGGGCACGTGAAGAGGGTGGAGGGGCACGTGAAGAGGGTGGAGGGGCACGTGAAGAGAGGGTGGAGGGGCATGTGAAGAGGGTGGAGGGGCATGTGAAGAGAGGGTGAAGGGGCATGTGAAGAGGGCGGAGGGGCACGTGAAGAGGGTGGAGGGGCATGTGAAGAGGGTGGAGGGGCATGTGAAGAGAGGGTGGAGGGGCATGTGAAGAGGGTGGAGGGGCATGTGAAGAGGGTGGAGGGGCATGTGAAGAGAGGGTGGAGGGGCATGTGAAGAGGGTGGAGGGGCACGTGAAGAGGGTGGAGGGGCATGTGAAGAGAGGGTGGAGGGGCATGTGAAGAGGGTGGAGGGGCATGTGAAGAGAGGGTGGAGGGGCATGTGAAGAGGGTGGAGGGGCATGTGAAGAGGGTGGAGGGGCACGTGAAGAGGGTGGAGGGGCATGTGAAGAGGGTGGAGGGGCATGTGAAGAGGGTGGAGAGTGCATGAGAAGAGATGAGGGGTGGGGTGGGGGGATGCATGGGAAGAGGGTGGAGGGGCATGTGAAGAGGGTGGAGGGGCACGTGAAGAGGGTGGAGGGGCATGTGAAGAGGGTGGATGGGCATGTGAAGAGGGTGGAGGGGCATGTGAAGAGGGTGGAGGGGCACGTGAAGAGGGTGGGGGGGCATGGGAAGAGGGTGGAGGGGCACGTGAAGAGAGGGTGGAGGGGCATGTGAAGAGGGTGGAGGGGCACGTGAGGAGGGTGGAGGGGCACGTGAAGAGGGTGGAGGGGCACGTGAAGAGGGTGGAGGGGCATGTGAAGAGGGTGGATGGTGCATGAGAAGAGCGGGGGTGGGGTGGGGGGATGCATGGGAAGAGGGTGGAGGGGCACGTGAAGAGAGGGTGGAGGGACATGTGAAGAGGGTGGAGGGGCACGTGAAGAGGGTGGAGGGGCATGTGAAGAGAGGGTGGAGGGGCATGTGAAGAGGGTGGAGGGGCATGTGAAGAGGGTGGAGGGGCATGTGAAGAGGGTGGAGGGGCATGTGAAGAGAGGGTGGAGGGGCATGTGAAGAGGGTGGAGGGGCATGTGAAGAGGGTGGAGGGGCATGTGAAGAGGGTGGAGGGGCATGTGAAGAGGGTGGAGGGTGCATGAGAAGGGCGGGGGGTGGGGTGGGGGGATGCATGGGAAGAGGGTGGAGGGGCATGTAAAGAGGGTGGAGGGGCACGTGAAGAGGGTGGAGGGGCATATGAAGAGGGTGGAGGGGCATGTGAAGAGGGTGGGGGGCATGTGAAGAGGGTGGAGGGGCATGTGAAGAGGGTGGAGGGGCATGTGAAGAGGGTGGAGGGGCACGTGAAGAGGGTGGGGGGCATGGGAAGAGGGTGGAGGGGCACATGAAGAGAGCGGGGGTGGGGTGGGGGGATGCATGGGAAGAGGGTGGAGGGGCACGTGAAGAGAGGGTGGAGGGATGTGTGAAGAGGGTGGAGGGGCACGTGAAGAGGGTGGAGGGGCATGTGAAGAGAGGGTGGAGGGGCATGTGAAGAGGGTGGAGGGGCATGTGAAGAGGGTGGAGGGGCATGTGAAGAGGGTGGAGGGGCATGTGATGAGGGTGGAGGGGCACGTGAAGAGGGTGGGGGGGCACGGGAAGAGGGTGGGGGGGCACGGGAAGAGGGTGGGGGGCACGTGAAGAGAGGGTAGAGGGGCACGTGAAGAGGGTGGAGGGGCATGTGAAGAGGGTGGAGGGTGCATGAGAAGAGCGGGGGTGGGGTGGGGGGATGCATGGGAAGAGGGTGAAGGGGCATGTGAAGAGGGTGGAGGGGCATGGGAAGAGGGTGGAGGGGCACGTGAAGAGAGGGTGGAGGGGCATGTGAAGAGGGTGTAGGGGCACGTGAAGAGGGTGGAGGGGCATGTGAAGAGAGGGTGGAGGGGCATGTGAAGAGGGTGGAGGGGCATGTGAAGAGGGTGGAGGGGCACGTGAAGAGGGTGGAGGGGCACGTGAAGAGGGTGGAGGGGCACGTGAAGAGTGTGGAGGGGCATGTGAAGAGGGTGGAGGGTGCATGAGAAGAGCGGGGGGTGGGGTGGGGGGATGCATGGGAAGAGGGTGGAGGGGCACGTGAAGAGGGTGGATGGGCATGGCAAGAGGGTGGAGGGGCATGTGAAGAGGGTGGAGGGGCACGTGAAGAGGGTGGAGGGGCATGTGAAGAGGGTGGAGGGTGCATGAGAAGAGCGGGGGGTGGGGTGGGGGGATGCATGGGAAGAGGGTGGAGGGGCATGTGAAGAGGGTGGCGGGGCATGTGAAGAGGGTGGGGGCACGTGAAGAGGGTGGAGGGGCATGTGAAGAGGGTGGAGGGGCATGTGAAGAGGGTGGGGGGGCATGTGAAGAGGGTGGTGGGGCATGTGAAGAGGGTGGAGGGGCATGGGAAGAGGGTGGAGGGGCATGTGAAGAGGGAGAAGGGGCATGTGAAGGGGGTGAAGGGGCACGTGAAGAGGGTGGAGGGGCATGGGAAGAGGGTGGAGGGGCATGTGAAGAGGGTGGAGGGTGCATGAGAAGAGCGGGGGGGTGGGGTGGGGGGATGCATGGGAAGAGGGTGGAGGGGCATGTGAAGAGGGTGGATGGGCATGGCAAGAGGGTGGAGGGGCATGTGAAGAGGGTGGAGGGGCACGTGAAGAGGGTGGAGGGGCATGTGAAGAGGGTGGAGGGTGCATGAGAAGAGCGGGGGGGTGGGGTGGGGGGATGCATGTGAAGAGGGTGGAGGGGCATGTGAAGAGGGTGGCGGGGCATGTGAAGAGGGTGGGGGCACGTGAAGAGGGTGGAGGGGCATGTGAAGAGGGTGGAGGGGCATGTGAAGAGGGTGGGGGGGCATGTGAAGAGGGTGGTGGGGCATGTGAAGAGGGTGGAGGGGCACGTGAAGAGGGTGGGGGGCATGTGAAGAGGGTGGAGGGTGCATGAGAAGAGCGGGGGGTGGGGTGGGGGGATGCATGGGAAGAGGGTGGAGGGGCATGTGAAGAGGGTGGAGGGGCATGTGAAGAGGGTGGGGGCACGTGAAGAGGGTGGAAGGGCACGTGAAGAGGGTGGAGGGGCATGTGAAGAGGGTGGGGGGCATGTGAAGAGGGTGGAGGGGCACGTGAAGAGGGTGGGGGGGCATGTGAAGAGGGTGGAGCGTGCATGAGAAGAGCGGGGGTGGGGTGGGGGGATGCATGGGAAGAGGGTGGAGGGGCATGTGAAGAGGGTGGAGGGGCATGTGAAGAGAGGGTGGAGGGGCACGTGAAGAGGGTGGAGGGGCACGTGAAGAGAGGGTGGCGGGGCACGTGAAGAGGGTGGGGGCACGTGAAGAGGGTGAAGGGGCACGTGAATAGTGTGGAGGGGCATGGGAAGAGGGTGGAGGGGCACGTGAAGAGGGTGGAGGGGCACGTGAAGAGGGTGGAGGGGCATGGGAAGAGGGTGGGGGGGCATGTGAAGAGGGTGGAGGGGCACGTGAAGAGGGTGGAGGGGCACGTGAAGAGGGTGGAGGGGCATGGGAAGAGGGTGGAGGGGCATGTGAAGAGGGAGAAGGGGCATGTGAAGGGGGTGAAGGGGCACGTGAAGAGGGTGGAGGGGCATGGGAAGAGGGTGGAGGGGCACGTGAAGAGGGTGGAGGGGCACGTGAAGAGGGTGGGGGGGCACGGGAAGAGGAGGGGGGGGGCATGTGAAGAGAGGGTGGAGGGGCACATGAAGAGGGTGGAGGGGCATGTGAAGAGGGTGGAGGGTGCATGAGAAGAGCGGGGGTGGGGTGGGGGGATGCATGGGAAGAGGGTGGAGGGGCACGTGAAGAGGGTGGAGGGGCCCGTGAAGAGGGTGGAGGGGCATGTGAAGAGAGTGGAGGGGCATGTGAAGAGGGTGGAGGGGCACGTGAAGAGGGTGGAGGGGCACGTGAAGAGGGTGGAGGGGCATGTGAAGAGGGTGGAGGGTGCATGAGAAGAGCGGGGGGTGGGGTGGGGGGATGCATGGGAAGAGGGTGGAGGGGCATGTGAAGAGGGTGGAGGGGCATGGGAAGAGGGTGGAGGGGCACGTGAAGAGAAGGTGGAGGGGCATGTGAAGAGGGTGGAGGGGCACGTGAAGAGGGTGGAGGGGCATGTGAAGAGAGGGTGGAGGGGCATGTGAAGAGGGTGGAGGGGCATGTGGAGAGGGTGGAGGGGCATGTGAAGAGGGTGGAGGGGCACGTGAAGAGGGTGGAGGGGCACGTGAAGAGGGTGGAGGGGCACGTGAAGAGGGTGGAGGGGCATGTGAAGAGGGTGGAGGGTGCATGAGAAGAGCGGGGGGTGGGGTGGGGGGATGCATGGGAAGAGGGTGGAGGGGCATGTGAAGAGGGTGGAGGGGCATGTGAAGAGGGTGGAGGGGCATGTGAAGAGAGGGTGGAGGGGCATGTGAAGAGGGTGGAGGGGCATGTGAAGAGGGTGGAGGGGCATGTGAAGAGGGTGGAGGGGCATGTGAAGAGAGGGTGGAGGGGCACGTGAAGAGGGTGGAGGGGCACGTGAAGAGGGTGGAGGGGCACGTGAAGAGGGTGGGGGGGCATGGGAAGAGGGTGGAGGGGCACGTGAAGAGGGTGGGGGGGCATGTGAAGAGAGGGTGGAGGGGCACGTGAAGAGGGTGGAGGGGCATGTGAAGAGGGTGGAGGGTGCATGAGAAGAGCGGGGGGGGTGGGGTGGGGGGATGCATGGGAAGAGGGTGGAGGGGCACGTGAAGAGGGTGGAGGGGCACGTGAAGAGGGTGGAGGGGCATGTGAAGAGGGTGGAGGGTGCATGAGAAGAGCGGGGGGTGGGGTGGGGGGATGCATGGGAAGAGGGTGGAGGGGCATGTGAAGAGGGTGGAGGGGCATGTGAAGAGGGTGGGGGCACGTGAAGAGGGTGGAGGGGCACGTGAAGAGGGTGGAGGGGCATGTGAAGAGGGTGGGGGGCATGTGAAGAGGGTGGGGGGGCATGTGAAGAGGGTGGAGGGCCACGTGAAGAGGGTGGGGGGGCATGTGAAGAGGGTGGAGGGTGCATGAGAAGAGCGGGGGTGGGGGGATGCATGGGATGAGGGTGGAGGGGCACGTGAAGAGGGTGGATGGGCATGGGAAGAGGGTGGAGGGGCATGTGAAGAGGGTGGAGGGGCACGTGAAGAGGGTGGAGGGGCATGTGAAGAGGGTGGAGGGTGCATGAGAAGAGCGGGGGGTGGGGTGGGGGGATGCATGGGAAGAGGGTGGAGGGGTGTTGGACAGGCCCCATAAAGGGCTCGCTCCCTCCCCGCATGACAGGGCCCTGGTACCGGCCCTCCAGGTGCTACCCGCAGAAGCAACCCGCAACCCGTCCCCCATGGGACGTCTGCTCCCGGGAATCCCTGTGTCCCTGGCCTGGGCCACCGTCAGCACCCTTGCCCGGGCCAGCCGCCATCTTGGACACTGCGCCACGAGGCCGCGTGGCCTCAGCTCGACCCCAGACCCCGGGACTGGCCAGTCCCCGACATCCCGGCACCACCATCCACCCAGGAGGTGAACGGACCCCTTGGCAGGTCAATGGGAGTAAGAAGTGTCGATGGCTCTCTCCCGCCAGGTGCCGATCACCCCCAGCCTCCCCGGGCGCTGGCTCCACCCCCCTGCTGGGTGTCTGGACTCCCTCATCCCGGACCTCCCGACCTCCAAGAGCGAGGGTCCGGACATCAAAGAGCGCCAGACCTATAACTGAGGCAGCCCCAGAACAGGAAGGCAGTTGTATCCTGGAGTCGAGAGACACGGAGAAGAACTCATCCTTGACGGACTGCTGGCGCTGCCGCAGCCCTGCCTTGTGAACTGTCGTCTGGCCTGCTGGCGCTGCCGCGGCCTTCTGCAACCTTCATCCTCGTGGGACCTGCTGGCGCTGCCGCGGCCTTCTGCAACCTTCATCCTCGTGGGACCTGCTGGCGCTGCCGCGGCCCGTTGTACCTTCATCCTCGTGGGACCTGCTGGCGCTGCCGCGGCCCGTTGTACCTCCATCCTCGTGGGACCTGCTGGCGCTGCCGCGGCCCGTTGAACCCTCATCTTCGGGACCTGCTGGCGCTACCGCGGTCTGGCCTCTCCCAACACCAAGCTCGAGGATTGTGAGCTACCACCAACTTACCCCCAGTACCCGTGGGTACCAAGACTGTCCCGCTACCCCCTTCCCCTCCTAGAGACTAGAATTGAGAGGATCATCGCATCCTGATCTACTTGTATCGTACCCCCATTCTTCACGACTTGCCTATAAAGAGTGGTAACCTTACCTTCGTGTGGTGTCCATCTGTGGGGGGGGGAGTTACTTGCCTGTACGATCGCTGGAGACGGCCCTCACCGGAGGCCTCTCCCCTTGTGCTCGGCCGACCCTCCAGGACCCCGTCTAACAAGGGGCATGTGAAGAGGGTGGAGGGGCATGGGAAGAGGGTGGGGGCACGTGAAGAGGGTGGAGGGGCACGTGAAGAGGGTGGAGGGGCACGTGAAGAGGGTGGAGGGGCATGTGAAGAGGGTGGGGGGGCATGTGAAGAGGGTGGAGGGGCACGTGAAGAGGGTGGGGGGCATGTGAAGAGGGTGGAGGGTGCATGAGAAGAGCGGGGGGTGGGGTGGGGGGATGCATGGGAAGAGGGTGGAGGGGCATGTGAAGAGGGTGGAGGGGCATGTGAAGAGAGGGTGGAGGGGCACAGGAAGAGGGTGGAGGGGCATGTGAAGAGAGGGTGGAGGGGCACGTGAAGAGGGTGGGGGCACGTGAAGAGGGTGAAGGGGCACGTGAAGAGGGTGGAGGGGCATGGGAAGAGGGTGGAGGGGCACGTGAAGAGGGTGGAGGGGCACGTGAAGACGGTGGAGGGGCATGGGAAGAGGGTGGGGGGCATGTGAAGAGGGTGGAGGGGCACGTGAAGAGGGTGGAGGGGCACGTGAAGAGGGTGGAGGGGCATGGGAAGAGGGTGGAGGGGCATGTGAAGAGGGAGAAGGGGCATGTGAAGAGGGTGAAGGGGCACGTGAAGAGGGTGGAGGGGCATGGGAAGAGGGTGGAGGGGCACGTGAAGAGGGTGGAGGGGCACGTGAAGAGGGTGGGGGGGCACGGGAAGAGGGTGGGGGGGCATGTGAAGAGAGGGTGGAGGGGCACGTGAAGAGGGTGGAGGGGCATGTGAAGAGGGTGGAGGGTGCATGAGAAGAGCGGGGGGTGGGGTGGGGGGATGCATGGGAAGAGGGTGGAGGGGCACGTGAAGAGGGTGGAGGGGCACGTGAAGAGGGTGGAGGGGCATGTGAAGAGAGTGGAGGGGCACGTGAAGAGGGTGGAGGGGCACGTGAAGAGGGTGGAGGGGTACGTGAAGAGGGTGGAGGGGCATGTGAAGAGGGTGGAGGGTGCATGAGAAGAGCGGGGGGGGGTGGGGTGGTGGATGCATGGGAAGAGGGTGGAGGGGCATGTGAAGAGGGTGGAGGGGCATGGGAAGAGGGTGGAGGGGCACGTGAAGAGAGGGTGGAGGGGCATGTGAAGAGGGTGGAGGGGCACGTGAAGAGGGTGGAGGGGCATGTGAAGAGAGGGTGGAGGGGCATGTGAAGAGGGTGGAGGGGCATGTGAAGAGGGTGGAGGGGCATGTGAAGAGGGGGGAGGGGCACGTGAAGAGGGTGGAGGGGCACGTGAAGAGGGTGGAGGGGCACATGAAGAGGGTGGAGGGGCATGTGAAGAGGGTGGAGGGTGCATGAGAAGAGCTGGGGGTGGGGTGGGGGGATGCATGGGAAGAGGGTGGAGGGGCATGTGAAGAGGGTGGAGGGGCATGTGAAGAGGGTGGAGGGGCATGTGAAGAGGGTGGAGGGGCATGTGAAGAGGGTGGAGGGGCATGTGAAGAGGGTGGAGGGGCATGTGAAGAGAGGGTGGAGGGGCACGTGAAGAGGGTGGAGGGGCACGTGAAGAGGGTGGAGGGGCACGTGAAGAGGGTGGGGGGGCATGGGAAGAGGGTGGAGGGGCACGAGAAGAGGGTGGGGGGGCATGTGAAGAGAGGGTGGAGGGGCACGTGAAGAGGGTGGAGGGGCATGTGAAGAGGGTGGAGGGTGCATGAGAAGAGCGGGGGGGTGGGGTGGGGGGATGCATGGGAAGAGGGTGGAGGGGCACGTGAAGAGGGTGGAGGGGCACGTGAAGAGGGTGGAGGGGCATGTGAAGAGGGTGGAGGGGCATGTGAAGAGGGTGGAGGGGCATGTGAAGATGGTGGAGGGGCATGGGTGGAGGGGCATGTGAAGAGGGTGGAGGGGCATGTGAAGAGGGTGGAGGGGCATGTGAAGAGGGTGGAGGGGCATGTGAAGAGAGGGTGGAGGGGCATGTGAAGAGAGGGTGGAGGGGCATGTGAAGAGGGTGGAGGGGCATGTGAAGAGGGTGGAGGGGCATGTGAAGAGGGTGGAGGGGCATGTGAAGAGAGGGTGGAGGGGCATGTGAAGAGGGTGGAGGGGCACGTGAAGAGGGTGGAGGGGCACGTGAAGAGGGTGGAGGGGCATGTGAAGAGGGTGGAGGGTGCATGAGAAGAGCGGGGGGTGGGGTGGGGGGATGCATGGGAAGAGGGTGGAGGGGCATGTGAAGAGGGGGTGGAGGGGCATGTGAAGAGGGTGGAGGGGCATGTGAAGAGGGTGGAGGGGCATGTGAAGAGAGGGTGGAGGGGCATGTGAAGAGGGTGGAGGGGCATGTGAAGAGGGTGGAGGGGCATGTGAAGAGGGTGGAGGGGCATGTGAAGAGAGGGTGGAGGGGCATGTGAAGAGGGTGGAGGGGCACGTGAAGAGGGTGGAGGGGCATGTGAAGAGGGTGGAGGGGCACGTGAAGAGGTTGGAGGGACACGTGAAGAGGGTGGAGGGGCACGTGAAGAGGGTGGAGGGGCATGTGAAGAGGGTGGAGGGTGCATGAGAAGAGCGGGGGGTGGGGGGATGCATGGGAAGAGGGTGGAGGGGCACGTGAAGAGGGTGGATGGGCATGGGAAGAGGGTGGAGGGGCATGTGAAGAGGGTGGAGGGGCACGTGAAGAGGGTGGAGGGGCATGTGAAGAGGGTGGAGGGGCATGTGAAGAGGGTGGAGGGGCATGTGAAGAGGGTGGAGGGGCATGTGAAGAGGGTGGAGGGGCATGTGAAGAGAGGGTGGAGGGGCATGTGAAGAGGGTGGAGGGGCATGTGAAGAGGGTGGAGGGGCATGTGATGAGGGTGGAGGGGCATGTGAAGAGAGGGTGGAGGGGCATGTGAAGAGGGTGGAGGGGCACGTGAAGAGGGTGGAGGGGCACGTGAAGAGGGTGGAGGGGCATGTGAAGAGGGTGGAGGGTGCATGAGAAGAGCGGGGGTGGGGTGGGGGGATGCATGGGAAGAGGGTGGAGGGGCATGTGAAGAGGGGGTGGAGGGGCATGTGAAGAGGGTGGAGGGGCATGTGAAGAGGGTGGAGGGGCATGTGAAGAGAGGGTGGAGGGGCATGTGAAGAGGGTGGAGGGGCACGTGAAGAGGGTGGAGGGGCATGTGAAGAGGGTGGAGGGACATGTGAAGAGAGGGTGGAGGGGCATGTGAAGAGGGTGGAGGGGCACGTGAAGAGGGTGGAGGGGCATGTGAAGAGGGTGGAGGGGCACGTGAAGAGGGTGGAGGGACACGTGAAGAGGGTGGAGGGGCACATGAAGAGGGTGGAGGGGCATGTGAAGAGGGTGGAGGGTGCATGAGAAGAGCGGGGGGTGGGGTGGGGGATGCATGGGAAGAGGGTGGAGGGGCACGTGAAGAGGGTGGATGGGCATGGGAAGAGGGTGGAGGGGCATGTGAAGAGGGTGGAGGGGCACGTGAAGAGGGTGGAGGGGCATGTGAAGAGGGTGGAGGGTGCATGAGAAGAGAGGGGGGGTGGGGTGGGGGATGCATGGGAAGAGGGTGGAGGGGCATGTGAAGAGGGTGGAGGGGCATGTGAAGAGGGTGGTGTTAGACGGGGACCCTGAGGGTCGGCCGGATACTGAGGGAGAGACCCCCGAGGGGGACCGTCTCCGGCGATCGTACAGACAAGTTACCTCCCTCCCCACAAATAGGCACCACACCAGGTCGAGATCAATACTTTATATAAGGTTCGTAAGGCAAGGATATCAGCGATACAGGATATCTCGGACCCGGGGGTCCTCTCACTTCTAGTCTCTGTAGGGAAAGGGGGTAGCGGGACAGTCTTGGTACCGGGTCGGTACAGGTGGTGGTAAGAGGCGAGCTCACAATCCTCGAGCTGGAGAGTCTGCGAGTTGGGCCGCGGCAGCGCCAGCAGGCCAAGATGATGGTTTCACGAGGCAGAGGGCCGCGGCAGCGCCAGCAGGCCAAGACGATGGTTTCACGAGGCAGAGGGCCGCAGCAGCGCCAGCAGGCCAAGATGATGGTTTCACGAGGCAGAGGGCCGCGGCAGCGCCAGCAGGCCAAGATGATGGTTTCACGAGGCAGAGGGCCGCGGCAGCGCCAGCAGGCCAAGACGATGGTTTCACGAGGCAGAGGGCCGCGGCAGCGCCAGCAGGCCAAGACGATGGTTTCACGAGGCAGAGGGCCGCGGCAGCGCCAGCAGGCCAGTCACGGATGAGTTCTTCTCGGGTCTCTCGACTCCAGGATACAACTCCCTTCCTGGTCTGGCCCTGCCCCAGTTATAGGTCTGGTCCCCTTTGATGTCCGGACCCTCGCGCCTGGGGGCCGGGAGGTCCGGGATGAGGGAGTCCAGACACCCAGCAGGGGGGTGGAGCCAGCGCCCAGGGCGGCCGGGGGTGATCGACACCTGGCGGAGGAGAGCCGTTGACGATTCCTTCTCCCATTGACTCGCCAAGTGGTCACTCTGCCTCCTGGGGGGAGGTTGGTGCCTCGATGTCGGGGCCGGCCGGGCCCAGGGTTAGGGTCGAGTTGAGGCCACGCGGCCTCGTGCTGCAGTGCCCCAAGATGGCGGCTGGGCCGAGGCCGTGGTGTGGATGGTGACCCGGGCCAGCTGGGTCCGGAGCTGATGTCTTGTGGTGGAGGGATTGCAGTGTACTTCGGGTGGTCGTCGGGGACTCTGGCTGGGGATGCAGGGGGAGCCAGAGTCCAGGTCCCATTGCGGGGAGGGGGGACAGCCCGACCATGCGGCCTGTCCAACATGCGTCCCCCCCAGCTGAAGGCGGGGAGAGTCAGCCATCTTCCTGGGGACTCTCCTCGCTGAGGCGGAAAAAGCGTGACAGGCCGTCGGCGTTGGCGTGGTCCTGGCCTGGACGATGGTCCACCGTGAAGTCCATCCCCTGCAGGGAGATGGACCAGCGCAACAGCTTCGGGTTCTCCCCCCGCATTTGCATCAGCCATTGCAGGGGTCGGTGGTCTGTTTGCACCCGGAAGTGGGTGCCGAAGAGGTAGGGCCGGAGCTTCTTGAGTGCCCAGACTACGGCGAAGGCCTCCCCCTCAATGGTGCTCCAGCGCTGTTCTCGGGGCAGTAGGCGTCTGCTGATGAAGGCCACTGGTTGGTCGACCCCTTCGGCGTTGAGTTGGGAGAGGACGGCCCCCACACCATGATCGGAGGCGTCCGTCTGCACAATGAATTCCCGGCTGTAGTCGGGAGCCTGGAGCACGGGGGCCGTGCACATGGCGGCCTTTAGTTTCTCGAAGGCCGATTGGCAGTCCGGGGTCCAGTTGACGGTTTTGGGGCCCTTCTTGGAGGTGAGCTCTGTGAGGGGCCCCACGATGCTGCCATAGTCCTTCACGAACCGCCGGTAGTATCCGGTGAGCCCCAGGAAGGCCCGGACCTCCGTTTGGGTTGTAGGGGGTTGCCAGGCCTGGATGGCAGCAATCTTGAGTTGGAGAGGGGCCACCAGCCCGCTTCCCACTTGGTGTCCCAGGTAGGTCACGGACCCTTGGCCAACCTGGCACTTGCTGGCCTTGATGGTGAGCCCGGCTTGCTGGAGGGCGTGTAGAACCTCCCGCAGGTGGTGGAGGTGGTCGGTCCACTGGTGGCTGTACACAGCGATGTCGTCCAGGTAGGCGGCGCTGAAGTCTTCCAGGCCCGCCAGTACCTGGTTTACCAGCCGTTGGAACGTTGCCGGGGCGTTCTTCATGCCGAAGGGCATTACTTTAAAGTGGTAGTGCCCGTCCGGGGTAGAGAAGGCGGAACGTTCTTGGGCTCTAGGGGTGAGGGCGATCTGCCAGTAGCCCGCTGTTAGGTCGAACATGCTCAGGTAGCGGGCGGCCCCCATCCGGTCAATTAGCTCATCTGCCCGGGGGATGGGATGAGCGTCGGTCCTGGTAACTGCATTCAGCCCCCGATAGTCCACGCAGAACCGGAGCTCAGGGGCAACGCCCGGGGCGGCCGCCTTGGGAACCAGGACGACTGGGCTCGCCCAGGGGCTGTCTGAGGGTTCGATCACTCCCAGGGTCAGCATTTTGGACACCTCGGTCTGGATGCAGGCGCGCACCCGGTCGGGTACGCGGTACGCCCGGTGTCGAATAGGAGGGCTGTCCCTGGTGTCCACATCGTGAAGGCACCAGGGGGTGACTCCGGGGGTGAGGGAGAACAGGGAGGCGAACCGCCTCAGGAGCGTTTGGCAGTCTTGGCGTTGCTCCGGGGACAGGGCCTCGGAGAGCTGGACCCCTTCCAATGAGCCATCCTGCTCGAGGACCCTCAGTAAGTCCGGAAGGGGTTCGGAGTCTTCTTCTGTCCCATTATCGGTAGCCATCAGGAGGCTGAGTTCGGATCGCACAAAATGGGGTTTGAGCCTGTTGGCATGGAGGACCCGTAGGGGGTTCCGGGCAGTCTCCATGTCGATTAAATAGGTGACGGGCCCCTTGCGTTCGATCACCTTGAAGGGCCCGGACCATCTGTCTTGGAGTGCACAGGGTTCAACCGGGGACATCACCCAGACCTGTTGTCCCGGTTCGAACTCAATGGAGGACGCGTGCTGATCGTACCACCTCTTCATGTCCTCCTGACTGGCCTCGAGATTGGCTTTGGCGGTGTCTCGGAACCGCCGGGTCTGGTTGCGGAGAGCCAGGAGATACCTGTAGATGTCCAGGGGAGTTTTCTGGGGGGGCTGCTCCCAACCTTCCTTGACTGGGCTGAGGGGGCCCCGGACGGGGTGCCCGTACAGGAGTTCAAATGGGCTGAAGCCGAGGGATTTCTGCGGGACCTCCCGATAGGCAAACAGGAGGCATGAAAGTAGCACGTCCCACTGGCGTCGAAGGGGTTCTTCTAGGCCCATAATCATTCCTTTGAGGGTGCGGTTGAACCTCTCGACCAGTCCGTTTCCTTGCGGGTGATAGGGGGTCGTGAATTTGTAGGTGACCCCGCATTGTTGCCAGAGAGACTTCATATATTTGGAGATAAAGTTCGTGCCCCTGTCACTGACGACCTCCCGGGGGAACCCCACCCGGGAGAAGATCCCCATCAGAGCTCGGCCCACCACGGGGGCCGTCACAGTCCGAAGAGGGATGGCCTCGGGATAGCGGGTGGCGTGGTCTACTAGGACCAGGATGAACCGGTCTCCTTGGGCTGTTCGAGGGTCGAGGGGCCCCACAATGTCTATTCCCACTCGTTCAAACGGGGTGGTGACGACCGGAAAGGGTTGTAAAGGTGCTTTGATTTTTCGGCCACTTTTTCCGCTGGCCTGGCAGGTGGGGCAGGCCTTGCAGTGGTTGGTGACATCCTTTCGCATTTGGGGCCAGAAAAAATGGGTCACCAGGCGGTCGTAGGTTTTATCCTGTCCCAGGTGTCCGGCAAGGGGGACATCGTGGGCTAAGTTCAGGAGGAAGTCTCGGAAGCGAAGGGGCACCACCAGCACCCGACTGGCTCCTAGTTCTGCAATTTTCTGCTCGCTGTAGAGCAGGTCTTGGTCCCAGTAGATCCAGTGGGCCCCCGAGGTATCCCCGGTGCTCTGGGCCAGGGCTTGCTGCCGGAGTCCTTCGAGAGAGGGACATGTTTTCTGTTCGGCCCGGAATTGTTCCTGAGTGGGGCCTCCCTCCTGCCGCCATTGTGCCAGGTCAGGGACGTCCCGAAGCTGGTCGGATCCTTCTTCTGTTTGGGTCGAGGGACTGGCTTCTGGGGCGGCCTCCTCTGGGATGAGCGCGGGAGGAGGTTCCGGCCACTCGGGCTCTTCTAGACTGGGGACCGCGCGGGCGGTCATGGACCGGGTCGTGACGCAGACCCAATTCGGGGAGGCCGAGCATCCCCAGGTGTTCCCTCCGTTCGACAGCTGCCCAGGGAGAGCTTTCGAGGTCGTTTCCTAGGAGGCAATCCACGGGGGCATCATCGCGGACAGTTACCTTTAACATCCCCGTTACTCCTCCCCACTCGAAGGGGACGCAGGCCATGTGGCATAGGCTTTCGGAATTGTCTGCTGAGCGGACAGGGCAGAGAATGTTCGGCAGGATTTGGTCTGGAGTGACGAGGTGGCGTCGGACCGCCGTTACACTGGCCCCGGTGTCGCGGAGGGCTCCCGCCCGGCGGCCATTAATGTTGACCCATTGACTGTACTTCTGCGTGTTGGCGGGAAGGGGGGCCCGCGGAATCATCTCTCTCTCCCCTAAGCAGACCAGTGCCATGGCGGCGGGAGCCCATTCAGAGGGGTCGGTCTCGTACTCTTCTTGGTCTTCCGGGATTAGTTCTTCCCCTAGGGCGGCCGCTGCGACCTGGCGGGGGGTAGTGTTCGGATTCTTTGGGCAGTTGGGATCACTGGCGTAGTGGCCGGGTCGCTGGCATCTGTGGCACATAACGTTGGCCCGGAAACCGGCCCGGATGGCAGGGCTTCCTCGGCCGACCGGGGTCGAGGGGCTGCTGGGGGGTGACGAGGGGCCGGGGTCTCTCCCCCGACCCTGGCCTCCTCCTCCTCCTCCTCGGGGGCGATGGGGCCCTGGGTACGGTCTGGATGATTCGCTGGGTCCGTTCCGGCCAACTCGGGTGCTTTCCCACCGGTCGGCTTCGGCGGCGAGTTGTCGAGGTTCGTTTAGCTTACTGTCCAAGAGGTGTTGCCGGAGCTCCACGAAGCAGTTGTTCGACAGGTGCTCCCATACGATAAGGTCAAAGAGTTGTTCGTAGGTGGTCACTTTGTTGCCCTTGATCCACCCCTCGAAGGCTCGGCTAAAGAAGTTCACGTACTCCACCCAGGTTGTACCCGGAATCCGTTTGCAGTCGCGGAACCGTTGGCGGTACATCTCAGGTGTGAGCCCGTATCGAGTGAGGAGGGCGGCCTTCATGTGGTCGTAGGATGTCATCAGATGGTCCGGGAGTTGCAGCAGGGCGTCCCGCCCTTCGTTGACAAACCTCCCCCATAATCCGGCTCCCCAGTCGCTTCGGGGAATCCGGTGGGAGGTCATTGCCACCTCATAGGCTTTAAACCACTGCTGTATATCATCGTTCTTGTGGTATTCCCGGATGACATCTTTGGGGATATGAACCTTGGACTCGGTAGAGGCAGGCAGGGTCGGTCGTTCGGGGAGCCCGAGGTCTTTATTCTGTTTCTGGATCTCCAGTTCTTTGAGATTGCGCTCATGTTCGTACGCTAGTTTCTTTTCCTCTAGCTCTCTCTGTCTTTGCTTCTCTTCTCGCTCCTCTCTGAGCCGTAAGTGTTCCAGAGTTATTTTTTGTTCCGCCAGCTTGAGTTCCCCATCCAAGCGAAGTCGGGCTAGTTCTAACTCGTGGAGTCTGCTTTTTTCTCTTTCTCGGATCTCTTCCAGGGAGAGACCCGCTCTTCTTTCTTCAGTTGGTGCGGGGCTCGTCTCGGTTGTTCGTGTTCGGGGTACGGCCGTACCCGTTTCCGCCCAAGCTTCTAGGGCTCGTTTGAAGTCTTCCTTCGTGCTCAGACCTGTGGTTGGGAGACCAAGTTCTATGCAATATTGCTTCAGTTCTCGGTGGTTGTAGTCTTCCAATTTTTCCATCTGGAATTTCTCCGTTGTTCCGCTCTCTGTTGTCATGGTGGTCGTGTGCCGTGGGTCGAGTGACTTTCTGTACGATTATGCGTAGGTTCGGATCCCGTCGCTGGCCACCAATGTTAGACGGGGACCCTGAGGGTCGGCCGGATACTGAGGGAGAGACCCCCGAGGGGGACCGTCTCCGGCGATCGTACAGACAAGTTACCTCCCTCCCCACAAATAGGCACCACACCAGGTCGAGTTCAATACTTTATATAAGGTTCGTAAGGCAAGGATATCAGCGATACAGGATATCTCGGACCCGGGGGTCCTCTCACTTCTAGTCTCTGTAGGGAAAGGGGGTAGCGGGACAGTCTTGGTACCGGGTCGGTACAGGTGGTGGTAAGAGGCGAGCTCACAATCCTCGAGCTGGAGAGTCTGCGAGTTGGGCCGCGGCAGCGCCAGCAGGCCAAGATGATGGCTTCACGAGGCAGAGGGCCGCGGCAGCGCCAGCAGGCCAAGACGATGGTTTCACGAGGCAGAGGGCCGCGGCAGCGCCAGCAGGCCAAGATGATGGTTTCACGAGGCAGAGGGCCGCGGCAGCGCCAGCAGGCCAAGATGATGGTTTCACGAGGCAGAGGGCCGCGGCAGCGCCAGCAGGCCAAGACGATGGTTTCACGAGGCAGAGGGCCGCGGCAGCGCCAGCAGGCCAAGACGATGGTTTCACGAGGCAGAGGGCCGCGGCAGCGCCAGCAGGCCAGTCACGGATGAGTTCTTCTCGGGTCTCTCGACTCCTGGATACAACTCCCTTCCTGGTCTGGCCCTGCCCCAGTTATAGGTCTGGTCCCCTTTGATGTCCGGACCCTCGCGCCTGGGGGCCGGGAGGTCCGGGATGAGGGAGTCCAGACACCCAGCAGGGGGGTGGAGCCAGCGCCCAGGGCGGCCGGGGGTGATCGACACCTGGCGGAGGAGAGCCGTTGACGATTCCTTCTCCCATTGACTCGCCAAGTGGTCACTCTGCCTCCTGGGGGGAGGTTGGTGCCTCGATGTCGGGGCCGGCCGGGCCCAGGGTTAGGGTCGAGTTGAGGCCACGCGGCCTCGTGCTGCAGTGCCCCAAGATGGCGGCTGGGCCGAGGCCGTGGTGTGGATGGTGACCCGGGCCAGCTGGGTCCGGAGCTGATGTCTTGTGGTGGAGGGATTGCAGTGTACTTCGGGTGGTCGTCGGGGACTCTGGCTGGGGATGCAGGGGGAGCCAGGGTCCAGGTCCCATTGCGGGGAGGGGGGACAGCCCGACCATGCGGCCTGTCCAACAGGTGGGGGCACGTGAAGAGGGTGGAGGGGCACGTGAAGAGGGTGGAGAGGCATGTGAAGAGGGTGGGGGGGCATGTGAAGAGGGTGGAGGGGCACGTGAAGAGGGTGGGGGGGCATGTGAAGAGGGTGGAGGGTGCATGAGAAGAGCGGGGGGTGGGGTGGGGGGATGCATGGGAAGAGGGTGGAGGGGCATGTGAAGAGGGTGGAGGGGCATTTGAAGAGGGTGGGGGCACGTGAAGAGGGTGGAGGGGCACGTGAAGAGGGTGGAGGGGCATGTGAAGAGGGTGGGGGGCATGTGAAGAGGGTGGAGGGGCACGTGAAGGGGGTGGAGGGGCACGTGAAGAGGGTGGAGGGGCATGTGAAGAGAGTGGAGGGGCACGTGAAGAGGGTGGAGGGGCACGTGAAGAGGGTGGAGGGGCATGTGAAGAGGGTGGAGGGTGCATGAGAAGAGCGGGGGGGTGGGGTGGGGGGATGCATGGGAAGAGGGTGGAGGGGCATGTGAAGAGGGTGGAGGGGCATGGGAAGAGGGTGGAGGGGCACGTGAAGAGAGGGTGGAGGGGCATGTGAAGAGGGTGGAGGGGCACGTGAAGAGGGTGGAGGGGCATGTGAAGAGAGGGTGGAGGGGCATGTGAAGAGGGTGGAGGGGCATGTGAAGAGGGTGGAGGGGCATGTGAAGATGGTGGAGGGGCACCTGAAGAGGGTGGAGGGGCACGTGAAGAGGGTGGAGGGGCACGTGAAGAGGGTGGAGGGGCATGTGAAGAGGGTGGAGGGTGCATGAGAAGAGCGGGGGTGGGGTGGGGGGATGCATGGGAAGAGGGTGTAGGGGCATGTGAAGAGGGTGGAGGGGCATGTGAAGAGGGTGGAGGGGCATGTGAAGAGAGGGTGGAGGGGCATGTGAAGAGGGTGGAGGGGCATGTGAAGAGGGTGGAGGGGCATGTGAAGAGGGTGGAGGGGCATGTGAAGAGGGTGGAGGGGCATGTGAAGAGAGGGTGGAGGGCACGTGAAGAGGGTGGAGGGGCACGTGAAGAGGGTGGGGGGGCATGGGAAGAGGGTGGAGGGGCACGTGAAGAGGGTGGGGGGCACGTGAAGAGGGTGGAGGGGCACGTGAAGAGGGTGGGGGGGCATGGGAAGAGGGTGGAGGGGCACGTGAAGAGGGTGGGGGGGCATGTGAAGAGAGGGTGGAGGGGCACGTGAAGAGGGTGGAGGGGCACATGAAGAGGGTGGAGGGGCATGTGAAGAGGGTGGAGGGGCATGTGAAGAGGGTGGAGGGGCATGTGAAGAGGGTGGAGGGGCATGTGAAGAGGGTGGAGGGGCATGTGAAGAGGGTGGAGGGGCACGTGAAGAGGGTGAAGGGGCACGTGAAGAGGGTGAAGGGGCACGTGAAGAGGGTGGAGGGGCATGTGAAGAGGGTGGAGAGGCACGTGAAGAGGGTGGAGGGGCACGTGAAGAGGGTGGGGGCACGTGAAGAGGGTGGGGGCATGTGAAGAGGGTGGGGGGCATGGGAAGAGGGTGGGGGCATGTGAAGAGGGTGGGGGCACGTGAAGAGGGTGGAGGGGCACGTGAAGAGGGTGGAGGGGCATGTGAAGAGGGTGAAGGGGCACGTGAAGAGGGTGGAGGGGCACGTGAAGAGGGTGGAGGGGCACGTGAAGAGGGTGGAGGGGCATGGGAAGAGGGTGGGGGCACGTGAAGAGGGTGGAGGGGCATGGGAAGAGGGTGGAGGGGCACGTGAAGAGGGTGGAGGGGCATGTGAAGAGGGTGGAGGGGCATGTGAAGAGGGTGGAGGGGCATGTGAAGAGGGTGGAGGGGCATGTGAAGAGGGTGGAGGGGCATGTGAAGAGAGGGTGGAGGGGCATGTGAAGAGGGTGGAGGGGCATGTGAAGAGGGTGGAGGGGCATGTGCAGAGGGTGGAGGGGCATGTGAAGAGAGGGTGGAGGGGCATGTGAAGAGGGTGGAGGGGCACGTGAAGAGGGTGGAGGGGCACGTGAAGAGGGTGGAGGGGCATGTGAAGAGGGTGGAGGGTGCATGAGAAGAGCGGGGGGTGGGGTGGGGGGATGCATGGGAAGAGGGTGGAGGGGCATGTGAAGAGGGTGGAGGGGCATGTGAAGAGGGTGGAGGGGCATGTGAAGAGAGGTTGGAGGGGCATGTGAAGAGGGTGGAGGGGCACGTGAAGAGGGTGGAGGGGCACGTGAAGAGGGTGGAGGGGCATGTGAAGAGGGTGGAGGGGCATGTGAAGAGAGGGTGGAGGGGCATGTGAAGAGGGTGGAGGGGCATGTGAAGAGGGTGGAGGGGCATGTGAAGAGAGGGTGGAGGGGCATGTGAAGAGAGGGTGGAGGGGCATGTGAAGAGGGTGGAGGGGCACGTGAAGAGGGTGGAGGGGCACGTGAAGAGGGTAGAGGGGCATGTGAAGAGGGTGGAGGGGCATGTGAAGAGGGTGGAGGGTGCATGAGAAGAGCGGGGGGTGGGGTGGGGGGATGCATGGGAAGAGGGTGGAGGGGCATGTGAAGAGGGTGGAGGGGCATGGGAAGAGGGTGGAGGGGCACGTGAAGAGGGTGGAGGGGCACGTGAAGAGGGTGGAGGGGCACGTGAAGAGGGTGGAGGGGCACGTGAAGAGGGTGAAGGGGCACGTGAAGAGGGTGAAGGGGCACGTGAAGAGGGTGGAGGGGCATGTGAAGAGGGTGGAGAGGCATGTGAAGAGGGTGGAGGGGCACGTGAAGAGGGTTGTCGTGTTTTGGCAGCTCCTGAGTTAGCGTTTAGCACAGCTACACGGTCTTTTCTGTTAACTTGACCAAAACGAACGGGGGCCATTTTGAATCCCTCTGACTTCCGTTTTCTATGAACACGCTGCCTCGTGGTCAGTGTGCCCTTTTGTCCTTTTTTGATATTCATGGTCCCTTGTTCTGCTCGGCAACAGGCTATTTTTAGTACTGGTCAAGCGCACATGCGCATCATGCATTCACTGGTCACTCTTTAGGAATGTTGGTACTAACTGCCCAGTACTGTTTAACTCCTCCCACCTGCTGGCTGTGTTCCAAAAATAACCTTATATGTACCTAAAATGTGTAACTTGTGACCGCCTACCTTTTTATTGCTATTAAACTGTATAAAAGAGGTTGCGCACCAATGTTCGGTGTGCTACTTCTTACACTGCCGAAGGGTGCGGTAGGAATGTATCACCACCCCATGGGGTCTTAATAAACTTGTCTTTTACCTTTTCCAGTGTCCGTGCCAACTTCTATACTAAGGTGTTCGAGAGCTTAGCAGAATATGTAGGGCTGATTTGAACCCAACACCACAATTGGCGACCACGAAGGGACTCATCGGCGACTCGGATGCCCGAAGGAGAGGTCGTGACGAAGGTCAGGAAACTCGCCATGGACGCGTACGCTGCCACTTAGTGACCCGAGTCTTGGCACCCACGGTGTGTCTTTCCTTCCTTCCGATCTGACCTTCCAGGTGGCGCCGGTCTCCGACTGAGATTCTGATCTGGGATTGTCGTGATGTGCCGTTTTGGCTGATTTGACCACAGAACTTGGCAGTTGGACTTTGGACGTTTGAAAATATTTGGTAAGCTTTTGATTGGTGAGGTAGTCTACTGACACTTACTGTGGCTTTTTGAATTTTGAATTTGAATTTGAATTTGTTTGAAGTTAGCTAACGTTTGAATCTTTGAATTTGAATTTGAATATGTGAAGTGCACCTCACATAGGCAGGCATGTAGGGATATTTCTCTGATTTATTTGATTTGAACGGTACACCGCGTTAGGTGTCATTTTTGTAGTATCGCGTTCTCGTGGTACTTTTTGAAACATGCCTGTTTTTAGCACACTCCGCAGGATGTGCTGTCCTGAAAATGGTACCAATTATCGATTAAGTAAAAAACAGCCGGCTCCCCCAGAGGGGACTCCAAATCGTGAAATGTATGTCAAATTCGGTATTCCACCAATAATGTATAGTACATTATGGCATAAGTATACTAAGACTGATCGTGAATTACAGTGGCCACTATATGGATCGTTTGACATTCGAAAGGTACAATATGTAGAGCAGTGTTTGTTTCAGCGAAGGTCTAGACAAGATATGTTTGATTGTGTGCGTATGTGGGAGAAAGAGGTGCGTGAACGAGCGAAGCGTGAGGAAGCCTTGGCGGAGAAAGTGCAGCGGAAGGCTGCACATGACAAAGCTTTACAGCTACAGGAGAAGGAATTACAGGAAAAGAAAGAGAGGGAGAGACGAGAACGCAATGTACAGGTTAATGGTCAATTCCCTATCAGGCGTCCTCTTTATCCAGTCCTTACTAATGAAACAGACGATTTATCATTACTAGATCGTTGTCCGCCTCCGTACGTCGCACCTACGGCTCCGAACGAGGAATCAGACGAGGATAGTGATCAAACACAGCGTACCAGGTTACATGCGGAACGAACTGCGGAATTACGTTCGTTTGCACGAAAGCTAAATATTAATACTGTTACTGTTTCTGACATTACTGCGAAAATGGAACAGTGGTCTGACCAGGAGCGACTGTATTTTTTAGATCATTTTGGAGATGAAGTTGTTGAGCGGTACAGAAAATATTCTCTCGAGTTAGAGCCAAAGGAGATATCCGAGGGTCGTGAGAATTTTCGTAAAGGTCTTTTTGTTCTTTCAGATGCGGACGACTTCTTCAAGCGTTTGATTCAACTGCGAAATGAGGCGACACGACTACGGGAGTTGGCAAAGTCGAAGAATTCGTCTGCGTCCGGAGCGACGGGGATATCCAAAGAATGCCCTATCTTTGAAACAGATAAGATCGCTGCGATTAATGTTAGACCTATGCGAGAAGCTGCGCCTTTATATGTCCCTCATAAAGGGGATGGCACAGATGATGATAAAAGATCCAAAGATGCGAAAGGGTATTTTGTAGATAACTGGGTTTATACGCCTTGGAATAGAGCAGATGTTATGGCGCTTAAGAATGCTTTACCTGATCCCCGTAAAAATCCTGCGGCTTTTTATGAAAATGTTGAAAGCGCGATTTCTTCGTGTATTATGACGTTAGTTGATATTGACCTGTTTTTCGGGTTGATATTGCCTCCTGATATGTGGAGAGCGATTCGTAAGTTTGATGACCTCACGACTCTCGGGGCCACTTGGAAAGATCTTGTTCAGGCTGATTTAGATAGAGAACCAGCATGCAAGCCGTGTTAAATAATATTAGACCTTCCACAGGCCATACTAACAAAATTAAAGACTCTTGCTCCCGCTAAAAAGATTGATTGGACTATGTTAGCTTCTTGTACACAAAAAGTGGATGAATCGGTTTCTGATTTTTTCTCTCGCTTCGAGGAAGCGTTCCATGATTACAGTGGTCAATCATTGACAGAAGATACAGGCAGGCACCTATTCGTTGATAAGTATGTGGCTAATCTCCTACCGGAGATTGCGAAACGATTAAAAGCGAGTGAAAGTTCATGGACCACAGCAACCCCTGCTTCTTTATTGACTATGGCTCAATATTATGAACGACAGGAATTGGAGGCAAAAGAAAGTAGTGAAAAGAAGGCGAAGGATTTGAAGACGAAGGTAATGTTAGCTCAGGTCCAGGCTACGAGAGGAAACAATAGAGGAGGGCGAGGATTGTACAGTAATGCTCCTCCCCCTCGTTCTGACATTTCTGTGAATCAATGTGCGTACTGCAAACAGTTTGGGCATTGGATTGCAGACTGTCCGGTGTTTCGAGAGCAGCGTAATTTGAGGGGACGAGGAAGTGGGAGGTCTAGAACTAATTATGGGGGGTCAAGAGGAGGCTATGGAATGACTGATCGAGGAGGTTATGGCACGAATGATCGCGGAGGATATGGAGCAAGGGGTCGTGGTCAGACAGATTATAATACGTTTGATAATCGTAATCAATATCAGATAAATGAGGGTGGTTCTGCTGAGCCACGGGATGAGCACTATGCATAGGATTGCGTAGGATGGGGTGTGGAATCGGTTGAGGTACCAGTTGATCAAAGGGGTCCATATATAGAAGCACATGTTCTGGGTTCTACTGATCAATTTCTGGTCGATACAGGAGCTACTCGTAGCGCCTTGTCCAAATACTTGGTTCCAAGGGCTCCCCTGTCTGGCGAGGTAATTACAGCTATAGGGTTCGATGGAACACCTACTTCTAGCCCACTGTCTCAACCAGTTGCATTTCATGTTGATAAATTTGCTGCCCCTTGTCCTTTTTGTTGTCTCCAAATACACCAGATAATATTATGGGACTCGATATGTTAAAACACTTTCGAGCCACTATTCGCTATGCCCCAGAAGGAGTGCGAGTTGTGTTGAATGAGAATTACCCAGAATTAGAGCGAGTGTGTTTTCTCCATGAATCTGAAGTACTGGCCTCCTTACCGAAAACGTTGTGGGCCACTTCCGATACGGATGTGGGGCGGATGATAATTCCTCCAGTACGTATTACTGTAAAGGAGGGAGTATCTCTACCACGTGTCCCACAATATAAGATTTCCCGAGAGGGTGAACTTGCTTTGATACACATTGTCAATGATTTGATTTCGGCAGGAGTAGTTGAGGAAGTCCCCTACAATGTTTGCAATAGCCCCATTTTACCGATCCTTAAAAGAGATACAGATGCTAGGGTTTACCGTTTCATTATTGATTTGAGGGAAATAAACAAGATAGTAGTGCCTCAATACCCGGTGGTGTCTGACATCACCACGTTGCTTACGTTGGTTCCATCGACGGCAACTACTTTTACAGTCATCGATTTGAAGAATGCTTTCTTTTCGATCCCTGTACATTCTGATAGTCGATATCTATTCGGCTTTACATTGAACAATAAATCGTACAGATTCTGTCGAGTTCCTCAAGGCTATACTGAAAGTCCTAGCATTTATAGTCAGGCATTAAAAAGACAGCTTGATTCCTTTGAATTACAAGATGGAGTGGCTCTTATTCAATATGTAGATGATATCTTACTTGCTGCAGACACGCCAGAACAATGTGAGAAGAGTACCTTTTCCTTGCTTTCCTTCCTGGCCAAACATAATCATAAAGTTTCGAAGAAAAAACTGCAATATTGTAGACCAAAGGTGACCTACCTCGGTCATCTTTTGTCTAAGGAGGGCCGTGCATTGACACCAGATCGAATTCAAGCAATCCTAGACACTCCAGTTCCTCGCACCCAGAAGGATGTTCGTGCCTTTATAGGTTTGACGTCTTTTTGTAGGCAATGGATATTGGGTTTTTCACATATCGTTAAACCATTGTTGGCATTGTTGTCTAAAGATACACCGATCCCCATTGAATGGACGGATGAATGTCAGAATGCTTTTGAACAATTAAGACGAGTTCTTTGTTCTGCACCAGTGTTAGGTACACCTGATTACACGAAGATTTTCACATTGTATGTACACGAGAAGGATGGGTGCGCATTGTCAGTGTTAGTGCAGACACACGGAGACAAACAGAGGCCTTGTGCATACTTCTCGGCGGTACTCGACCCTGTGGCTCGAGGATTGCCTGGATGTTTTCGAGCAGTTGCAGCAACAGCAGTTGCGATACGACAAAGTGAGGGAATAGTTTTGTCACACAAATTGTTGGTGTTAGTTCCCCATGCGGTAGATGCGTTACTGAATCAAACGAAAACACAGCATCTAACCAGCGCCCGTTTGACAGGATATGAGCTAACATTGTTGGCGCCGCACATCACACTAAAACGATGTACGACACTGAATCCTGCTACTTTACTGCCGGATCCTGTTGCTGAGACTTGAAGGACTGGACTTTTAACAGTACCAGCGGTGCCAGGGAACAACACCTGTAACCTTCATGGGATACCTGTTTCGGCGCACAAATTACAGAGACACGGGACACTTCCTTCGGCGTCAAAGATCAGCGTTTATTACTGCAGGGAGGCAAAAGTCACAAGAAGTACAACAGTGTGTAGGTTCTGAGAGTCTGCTTCAAATTGTATTGTAGGTCGCTCTCTTTTATACAGAATGTTGCCATTGCATAACATGTGGACAAAAGATTACAATCCAGTTCCCACAGTAAACTTCAAAGAGGTCGCTTTCATGTGTTCAGAATCCCGGAACATCATCACAAATAGCCATGCCGGTTCCCAACTGTAAAAGTACATCTTCCCACCATTAGGCACACCCATTAGAGTTGTAAATGACAAAGAAGAAGAGACAAGAGCAGCTGCAAGGAAGTCAGACACGTGTAGAGAAAAGAGTGTGGGGGTAATATCGGAAGCATGATCGTAGGATCAAAGAGTTGGATCCCATCGCCTGCAAGGCTGTCACAATAAGCCGGCACGACCAGGTTACCCTCAAGCTGTGCCATCTGCCTTTGCTGTGTCATTCCTCCGGCCATAAAGACGCATGAAAGGAATATGCGTCTTCCGCAAGGCTTGGGAACTAGAGGGTCAAAGGGGCGAACAGTTACCTGCTCGCTGACTACGTGAGGGCAAGAAACAAAATGGATGCCGTATCTAAAATGGAACCCGAGGGTTCAGATGAAGAATACGTAATATTAGACGAACTCTGGCAGGTAGTGTAGCGAAAATTCGCACACTTGCCGAACTCGTCATTTGCGGTTCGTAGATACCAAACTCGTCTATATTCGGTAATGCCCAGAACATCGTAATAATTTTTACGGAACCTCAGACGGTCCTTTTGCCCTCATGTAGGCAAGCACTAGTCGGAATCATAATCGATTT
Organism: Lissotriton helveticus; assembly: GCF_964261635.1. Classification (NCBI taxonomy): domain Eukaryota; kingdom Metazoa; phylum Chordata; class Amphibia; order Caudata; family Salamandridae; genus Lissotriton; species Lissotriton helveticus. The sequence goes on along the minus strand of NC_136067.1, from coordinate 971,362 downwards.
CGATACTCATCAGATCATCCAGATGTTGTTGATACATTATTCTATCCTTCAATGCCTCCTTGGTGACAACGGGCTGTCTTATACACGTCGTAGCACAAAGGCCACATAAGGCAGGACCACATTGCACACAAAGACAACATGAGAACAGAAATGTCACAACAACCCCTATGATCATCAGAATCTTCCAACCCCAAGTTGATATCAGACCCCAAAACCATCCCAGAAGCGTCCAATTTCCCTCGTCCACGTGTATGGACTCCGAAATTTTGTGCAACTTAGAGATGGCTTGATAGACCGTTGGAGCGTTATCAGGTATGAATATGCAGCAGCTCGAATGGATGACTTTACAAACCCCACCTCTATCTGCTAGAACGATATCTAGAACCATACGGTTCTGCAACGTCATCAGTCTATCCGCTTGGAGCTCGGCTGTCAAATTACCAAGGGCATTTGCAGTTATGTTGGCAGTTGATTCTACTACACGAGTTAACTGTCTCAAGTTCCTGCTATTAACCATCGGTCCCCAGAACGGTAGGAAACCCTTAAAGAAGTCTCCCGCTTCTTGTCCGGAAGTATCTTCTTTGCTAACCACACCTCTTACAATTCTATTTCTGTGATAATCAGAGGCCACAGTGAAAGTGGGAGGCAATAGATTCGCAATATAGCAGGTACCCGAAAAGTCATGAGGTAACCACGTATAGGCTCGATCATAACATACAAAGTAGGTACCCTTGGCAGGCAGGAAAACAGGGGAAGAGAGCGTCGGTAAGACATACGTCTCGGTACAAGCACTCTCCCCAAACTGAGCTCTCGGATTTCGACCAAGACCTTTCAAGCAGAAATTACCAAGGTGAGGTACAATCCATATCGGTGGCGAGCTTTTAAGCTGCCTCTCACCTACTGATAAGCTGTACTCAGCTTCACTTAGTTCCTTATATGCTCGCACCTCTTCCTCTGGGATGAGCGATGCGTCAAAAATATCTCTATCTAAGTCTGCAATAGCTCTCGCCAGAGTCTTGTGGTACGGGCCAGGACCAGAGTTTGCTGAGCGTGGTTCTCGATGGGGGTAGGAATTTAGTGCGCTACGGAACATGGTTTGTAATGCTCGAGCTGACCCTTGTGCACTATAAGGTAGAACTAAGTACGGAATACCTTTATCCATGGTATGTGGCATTAACCCACACACCCAACAATTGGTAGTGTTTACCACTAACTGATGCTGATGCAGGAGTTGAATAAAAGAGTTGTTTCTGAATTCCGCACGTCTGATTTGTTCGTGTTGAGGCAGAGGATAAAAGGAATGTGGAGAAACAGTAGAAACGAAATATTGATCATGAGATGGGAGAGTAGGTGTAGCAGAAGACAATAAGAATTGGGACCCATAATACACTCCTCCTACCAGTAACATAGATATAGTCAGGAACAGTATGACCACCTGTAAGAAGAACCATTTCGTGTGAAATATTTTATCCAATGCAGATCTTTGCGCCACAGTTTCCTCTCTTTTCGACAGCTTAGACAATGATGATTCCATCCCCTAACGACCGTCCGCGACGTTCTTGACGCACTTCGTTCTGAGTAGCGGTTATCAATTCCCAGGAGTTCCCAGAAATCGATAATAGAAACCAACCTTGTGTCGATAGCTGCTAAACAGAAGGAAGTACCCGCACGGCCTTACGGTCAACCTGGATGGTAGGTTCTAGCTAAATAATGTTCTTGGCTGTACGAAAAAGAAAAAGATACACAATATATAATGTCCACTGTTTTCAGAGCAATGTAGAACCTAGAAACGAAAAAAAATCTTTTTATTTGTGGCTTATTCGTGGACGAAGAAAATATCGGCTACTTCCAGGGCGAGTCTGATCTTCAAACAATGGATTGGACGGCAAAGGAGTGTTCAATTGTTCAGGCAATTGTTCAACAGTCAAATTTTCCAAGGTTGACGTGGAAGAAATTGTTTGGGGGGAATCAACAACGGTGTCAGATACAAGCCGAGCTTCGCTGAATGGAACGAAACGTGGTGCAGTGTCGGTCTCAGATGAAGAAAGACCTCTTCTCGTCCAGGTGTCCGACGGCAGAGGAAGCGGGACTCTTTTGGTGTGGGTAGCGTGTACCCAGTTCCGGCGTCCGTGTAGTCGAACCGCCGTCCTCGTAGCCAGCTGTACCTGAAACGGGCCCACAAATCTTGGTTCAAGGTTTCGTTTTCGTCCGTAGTTTCTGACGAGGATCCAGTCTCCTGGTTGGAGCCGATGACCAGGACCCTCTGTTTGTGACGGCAGAGCCTCAAAGACCTGTTGGTGAATCAAACTCAATTTAGCAGTCAGATCATAGAGATAATCGATCAACATAGGGTATTCAATTCTATCAAACTCCTTAGGTCTTGGGACTCCCCATACATTAGCAGGACGGCCGAACACAATCTCATATGGGCTGAGCCCTACTCGAGAGTGTACAGTTGCCCTGGTCGACAGGAGAGCTAGAGGCAAAGCGTCGGGCCATGATAAACCAGTTGTTGCCTGAATTTTAGCCAATTTCAGTTTTAGAGTGCCATTATATCCTTCCACCAGTCCTGCTGATTGTGGATGGTTTGCACTATGAAATTTTTGTACTATCACTAAACCGCGACACACACTCTTCATCACACTCCCAACAAACTCACTTCCGTTGTCCGACCATACGACCCGAGGCATTCCGTAGCGGGGAAAATACTCTTTGAGCAAAATTTTTGCCGTGGATAAAGCCGTATTATCCTTAAGGGGGTAGGCCTCAATCCACCTAGAGAATGCACACACCACAACCAACACAAACTTCAAGTTATTACATCGATCCATGTGGATAAAGTCCAACTGAATGACTTCGAAAGGGTATGTAGGAGGGGCAAAATGGCCAGGTGGAGTGGGGGTGCCCTTACCAGGATTATGCATCAAACACACCATACAATTCTTGACCACTCTCTCGGCACACTTAGTAATCCCATCATTCTTCCATACATGAGACAACAACTTGCATATGCCTTTCGTGTTGATGTGTGCCATACCATGAGCCATTGTAACAACAGCGAGCACATACGCATCCGGTAACATCCATCTCTGCTTCTCTGATAAATCAACCCAACATCCATTCTCATCCAATCTTCCCGTGCTCTCTCTCCATTTAGTCCTTTCCGTCTCAGTGGCTTCATTCTGTATTCCTTTCACACTTTCAAATGTGTCTTCACACATACCAGTCTCTGTTGGCCATCTCACTGAGCTCGTAACATACATTCTGTTCGTCAAATCTTTAGCCGTCTCTTTAGCCGTTTCATCTGCAAACGCATTTCCACGACCCACATCATCTGTTACTTTCTGATGTGCGCTACATTTGACTATGGCCACTTGTTTAGGCAATGTGAGTGCATTTAAAAGATCATTTACAAGCTGACCATGTTGAATCTTCGTGCCATGCGACGTAAGGAATCCTCTCTCTCTCCACAATCGTCCAAAACTATGTGCCACACCAAACGCGTACTGGCTATCTGTAAACACATTCACCCGTTTATCTTTAGACAACACACACGCTCTCGTCAAAGCGATTAACTCAGCAGCCTGAGCCGAATTCTGACTTAGTCTTTCGCTTTCCACAATCGTTCTCAATGTAACTACAGCATACGCAGTCGTTACATCACCGTTTGGCAACTTGAAACAAGAACCATCCACATACAAAGTACCATCGGGATCTGTCAATGGAGTATCTTTTAGGTCAATACGACCCTTGGTTTCCTCTTCAGTTCTGAGATAGCAGTCATGTACTGCTTCACCACTTGATTCTGTGTCGATCGGCAGCAATGTTGCTGGATTCAACACATTACATCGTTTTATCCGTATGTGACTGGCCAGCAACGTCAACTCATATCCAGACAATCTTGCGCTCGTCAGATGTTGAGTTTTCGTTCGATTCAATAGAGTGTCAACTGCATGCGGAACCATTACCGTGAGCATATTATTCATGACTAAACCTGCGGACTGTCGAATGGACGCCGCAGCTGCCGCTGTTGCCCTTAAACAACTCGGCAAGGCTCTTGCTACTGGGTCTAAAGTCGAAGAAAAATAGGCACATGGGCGTTGCTTACCACCAAAAGGTTGTGTCAGGACACTCAACGCACAACCATCCCTCTCGTGAACGTGTAGTGTAAATGGCTTACTGTAGTCAGGAGTGCCCAACACAGGAGCCGAACACAACGCATCACGTAATTCAGAAAAACTTTTCTGACACTCTTCAGACCAAGGCAATGGGGATGAAACATCCTTGCACGTAAGGGCTATCAATGGTTTCGCCAACAATGAAAAATTTGGAATCCATTGTCTGCAGTAGGACGTAATACCTAAAAAGGCACGAACATCTCTCTGGGTTTTTGGCACAGTCATTCGGGAAATCGCTGCAATTCTCTCTGGGGTCAACCTTCTCCCTTCTTTTGACAATAAGTGACCTAAATAGGTTACTTCTTGACAACAATACTGTAGCTTTGAAGGCGATACCTTGTGGTGTAGGTCATGTAGATAGTGTAACAAAGATACTGTAGCCGTTTTGCAAATAGCTTCTGTATCAGCTGCCACTAAAAGATCGTCAACGTATTGAATTAAAGCTGCACCCGTTGGTAAAACAAAGGCATCAAGTTGACCTTTAAGTGCTTGACTGTAGATTGATGGACTCTCACAGTAGCCCTGTGGAGCGCGTTTTAGCCTGAAACTACGACCACCTAATGAGAATCCGAATAGGTCTCTGCTTTCCTCTGCAATCGGAATACTAAAGAAAGCATTCTTTAGATCGATCACCGTGAACCAGGAGGCAGATGCCGGAATCATTGTTAGTAAAGCCGTAATGTCAGGAACCACAGGAAATTGTGGAACCACTATTTTGTTCACCTCTCTTAAATCTATTACAAAACGATACACAGGAGGTTTAGTTGGGTCAGTTCGTTTCAGAATTGGCAATACAGGGCTATTACACACATTTCCACGAGTTTCTTCAACAACACCTTTTCCAATGAGATCATGAACGATTGCTAACAGCGCTCGTTCGCCCTCAAGAGAAATACGATATTGAGGTAAACGCGGTAATCGCGCATTTTGTTTCAATTGAATCACATAGGGTGGAATGTCTAACAGGCCCACATCATTGGGACCTGTGGCCCATAGGGACGCAGGGAGGGAACTCAATTCCGGTGGGAATTTATCGACCGACAAATACATGGGAGAGATCACTCTCCGTCCCAATGTAAGCTTCACTCCTTCGGGGGAACAATACAATGTTGCATATAATCGTTTCAACAAATCCAGGCCCAAAAGATTTTCACCACAACCAGTAGATAGAATCAGTGGAGCCGTTAGCTCACGAGGTCCAATCATAAGAGGCAAAGGATTAGAGACTGGGTTACTAACAGGGGCGCCGGAGAATCCAACGGAAACGTTTGTTAAGCCAGACAAAGGTGCGCCAGGGAGTTTCGAATGCATGATGGAACTTTTCGTCGCACCAGTGTCTAACAGAAAAGGCTCAACTATACCCGATGTAGCCACTGCAACGTAAGGCCCACTCTGATCGACCGGAACTGACACTACTCCCTCTCTTTGTCGTTGGCTGTCCTAGTAATGGTCATTTACAACAGTCTCATGCTCTACGTAATAATCGTCAACATTATACTGTGCAGATCGAACTGACCCCATACTTCGCTGGTCAAAACAATTATTCACGTCTGATTGATTTTGATGACGATCAATCTAATTTTGGGATGAACCACGACCTCTACCACGTGGTGCCTGTTGGGGGCCACCACCACGGTTTCCACGTGTCGACACACCATTCAGGCGGTCCCGTAAGGCAAGACAATCATATTTTAGGTGTCCCTCTTTCCTACAATATGCGCACTGATTATACCCAAGTGAAGATCTATAATCAAAGTTGTCAGAGCGCGGCTGCATCCTATCGGGCTGTGCTCGTGGTCGATACTGCTGTTGTGAATCATTTTGGTTTGATCGTGGAGGGTATGCTTGCTGCAACAAAACCTTCGTTTTGAGTTCTTTCGTTTTCTTTTCTACACGATCACTTTCTTCCTTTTCCCTATTCTCATAATACTGGGCCGTTGCCAGTATTTGTGCAGGGGTTGAAACTGCCCACGCACTCTCTGAATTCTTCAATTTGTTGCATAGCTCAGGCAGCAAATTTGACACAAACTTGTCAACAAATAACCGCTGGCCTCCCTCAGCGCCCATGTCCTGGCCGCTGTGGTCGACAAACGCTTCCTCAAACCTTGTAAAGAAATCCGAGACACTCTCGTCTTTCTTTTGCTTACAAGCTGATAACTTATCCCAGTTCACCTTCATCGCTGGCATGAGAGTTTTCATGAGCGTAATTATTTTCTGAGGCAAATCCAAGATCAACTGGTCAGGTTTAGCCCCACCAACTTGTAATGCATCAGCTGCTAGCAGTGCAGCCCAATCACCCCCTAATTCAACTGCGTGATTGGCTTGACGAATTTTAGCCCAAACTGGTTGCGGTACAACATTGCCAAACAACATGTCGATGTCGGCAAGGTTCATAATAGAAGCTTCCACCAGTTGCGATAACTCCTTATAATAACCAGCCGGATTTTTACGCGGATCGGGTAAGGATTGCTTCACTTGCAAAACTTCCGATCGTTTCCATGGAAGATGTATCCATACCCTTCGAAAATGCGGTAGGACTGGAGGGTTAGCACCAGGGTCACCAGGTACCCACAGTGGCGGAACCTCTCTCATAGGATACTGACCAGGAACCGCTTTCCAATTGTCAGTGGTATCATCTGATGACACCCGAGAATGTGCTGTGGATCTGAACGCTAATAAACGTTCCACGGCACGTCGTACATCGTCTCCTATAATCATACCGTTCGAAAAGTGACTCTGAAGTTCAATTATGTCGGACGGTACATTATCTACATCATCATTATACCATTCTTCCCTCAAAAAGTTACACATCTCTTCAAACACGGATCTCTGCGTAGGCTCATTAAACTGAGAAAACGTGTCAAAGACCACACGAGGAGTGTAGTTGGCAGGATGTCTTATCCACCTATGTGCCATGGTTACTAACGTCTCTTTCTCCCTACCACTAGGGATCTGACTCCGTCTCTGAGGAGTTTCAGATGAGTCTGACGAAAATAACGGACCGGAAAGAGGTGAATAAAGGGTAGCAACAGAGTTAGGAACACGCTTACGAACAGAAGGAGAAAGAAAAACAGGGGCAACAACACTGGAGGTGAAGGAAGGCATAGTAGGAACTGACAAGATAGTCGGAGTAGCAGAACCAACAGTCTGCGAAGGTACAGGTACAGGAGCAGTAGGAACAAGGACAGGTGGTGGAACAAACGTAGTGTTAACAACGGGCTGACCCGCAGCCGCTAGAGCAACAAGAGGAACAACAGGGGGAGCTACAGGAGGAGCTAAAGGAGCAGTAGCACCCTGTACGTAAGGAGGTGGTGATTTCATCAAATATGATAACAAGGAATCCTCTTTCAAATCTTCCTCTTTCTTTTCTAGATTATTCGGTAAAACTGGGTAACATTTATCTATTTTCATATGATGCAATCTAGTAGAGATTTCCATTTCCTTTTCTTCTTTGTCCTGTTTACATTCTCGTATAGTTTGCATTATCGGAACGAACCCTTGCTTTTGATCCTTTTTAAGTTGTTTGATTTCTTTCTGTTTGGCCTCTTTACGCCATATCCGAAAGGAATCAAACATAGCTGGCCTAGCTTTCTTTAAAAATAATTTAGCCTCAAGATTGTCTAAAATCGAAAGTTCAAAAGTTCCCATGTGGTGGCCATCTAAGGTCACCGTCTTTCTTTGTATAGCGGACCCAGTAATCATTATATATTATAGGACCCACCCCATGTCGACTATAAAGATCATCGGAGTTCCAACTGGAGGTATCGGACACGAATCCTCCAACCGGGAATCCATTGCGCAACATTGGAAAATACGAAACAAACCACTATGGCTAGGCATCGTGCACACTAACCTAGTATCAAACTTCAAGGATTACCGAAGCAATAAAACCTCGTGTAAGTCAAAACCCTCGGTTTTTGGCAATTGCAACTGTCAAATAATACTAAGAACCAATACTAAGAACCACAAATGCAATGGAACCATGCAATACAACAAAGCCTTAAGGCTATCACAAAGCTCGAAGAGCTAACAACAAAACCTGAGGAGGCTATTACAAAGCTCGGTGAGCTATTACAACAAAGCCTTAAAGACTACAACAAAGCTTTCGAGAAGCTAGAACCACCACTGACTGGGAGCGACCCACAAATACTTAACTCAGAACTTCAATGGCGTCACCAGGAAGGCCCGTCTATCGTCTCGCTTGTACGTAAGGTCTGCGCCGGGCGTCGAAGACAGGTCGACAGTCAGGGCATCGGTCCGTCGCAGCCGTCAGGAGGCGGGAATCTTCGCAGGGAAAAACTTCGGGCCACTTATTTCGACAACAGGATCGATGAAGCGGGGTGCACCTTCCCTCGGAGATTTCACACGAAGTTCCTCACGATCATCAGGCTTTGGACCGGTACCGCTGAAGTCGCCCCACGTTGGGCGCCAACTGAAGGACTGGACTTTTAACAGTACCAGCGGTGCCAGGGAACAACACCTGTAACCTTCATGGGATACCTGTTTCGGCGCACAAATTACAGAGACACGGGACACTTCCTTCGGCGTCAAAGATCAGCGTTTATTACTGCAGGGAGGCAAAAGTCACAAGAAGTACAACAGTGTGTAGGTTCTGAGAGTCTGCTTCAAATTGTATTGTAGGTCGCTCTCTTTTATACAGAATGTTGCCATTGCATAACATGTGGACAAAAGATTACAATCCAGTTCCCACAGTAAACTTCAAAGAGGTCGCTTTCATGTGTTCAGAATCCCGGAACATCATCACAAATAGCCATGCCGGTTCCCAACTGTAAAAGTACATCTTCCCACCATTAGGCACACCCATTAGAGTTGTAAATGACAAAGAAGAAGAGACAAGAGCAGCTGCAAGGAAGTCAGACACGTGTAGAGAAAAGAGTGTGGGGGTAATATCGGAAGCATGATCGTAGGATCAAAGAGTTGGATCCCATCGCCTGCAAGGCTGTCACAATAAGCCGGCACGACCAGGTTACCCTCAAGCTGTGCCATCTGCCTTTGCTGTGTCATTCCTCCGGCCATAAAGACGCATGAAAGGAATATGCGTCTTCCGCAAGGCTTGGGAACTAGAGGGTCAAAGGGGCGAACAGTTACCTGCTCGCTGACTACGTGAGGGCAAGAAACAAAATGGATGCCGTATCTAAAATGGAACCCGAGGGTTCAGATGAAGAATACGTAATATTAGACGAACTCTGGCAGGTAGTGTAGCGAAAATTCGCACACTTGCCGAACTCGTCATTTGCGGTTCGTAGATACCAAACTCGTCTATATTCGGTAATGCCCAGAACATCGTAATAATTTTTACGGAACCTCAGACTCAGAAGGAAGAACAACATGATTGTGTTTTTCTGACCGAGGAACAGACAAAGGGTCGTATCGATTTACAGGATACACCGTTTCCAGATGTAGATGGGGAACTGTGGGTTGATGGATCGTGCGTGAGGTTACCAGATGGTACGACTTCTGCAGCCTACGCGATCACGACACTTAAGACAGTTGTAGAAGCAGCACGAATACCCCAGAAATCAGCTCAAGCAGCTGAACTGATAGCCTTAACGAAAGCATGTGAGTTAAGTGCTGGACTATGTGTGAACATTTACACGGATAGTCGTTACGCTTTTGGAGTAGTGCATGATTTTGGCCTACTCTGGAAGGAACGAGGATTTTTGACTTCACACGGAGTACACATCATGCATGGAGAATTGGTACGCGATCTCCTGAATGCACTGTTATGCCCAAAGAAAGTTGCAATAGTCAAGTGCAGTGCACACAAAAAGGTGACGGACAAAATAGGGCAAGGCAATGCTTTCGCAGATCGCATTGCGAGAGAGACCGCTATGCTGCAAAATAATTTCCCCATGTATGTGGTGAAGTCACAAGCCGAGCGGTGGCATGATGCTAGTGAAGAAATATTAGATATACAGAAGTCAGCATCTGAGGCAGAACTTATGAAATGGGCCACTGAAGGAGTATTGGATGATGAGGGTTGCTGGCGTAGTAAAGATATGGAGAGATGGAAACTACCCATGGCCTATTTACAAACAATGGTGCAAATGACACACGGGCTGGCACACATTGGAGCTCTCGCAATTACTAAATTGCTTACACGAGTTTGGGAAAATGCTGATATTGCAAGCACGGCTAAGAGAGTAGTACAGACTTGTTTGATATGTTTACAGCACAATCCTGGACAAGGGACTCATACTCCCAAAGGAGGGTTTGTTCCACCTACTGCACCATTCGAAGTACTGCAAATGGATTACATCCAGCTGGAGCGCTGTAATAATCTCAGGTATGTCCTAGTGGTGGTGTGTGCCTTCAGCAAATGGATTGAGGCTTACCCTACGAAAGACAATACAGCATTGACAACAGCTAAGGTGTTACTCAAAGAGTACTTCCCGCGCTATGGTGTTTGTAAACTTATGTGGAGTGATAATGGTCCTCATTTCATCGGGAAAGTAACCGAGTACATCCTGAAAGGATTGGGAATCAGACAACGATTCCACGCAGTCTTTCACCCACAATCAGCAGGTTTGGTCGAGAGATACAATGCAACTCTGAAACTGAAGCTAGCAAAGATAGTGGCATCCACATCTCTGAAATGGCCGGATGCTTTGCCTTTGGCATTGCTGTCCATTCGATCAGTCCCACATTCTCGATCTGGCCTCACACCCTATGAAGTGGTGTTTGGAAGGCCGATGAATATTTGGGGAATTCCAAAACCTCGTTTAATACATGATGTGCCTTGTATAATGATGAACGATTATTTGGCACGATTAACAAATGATTTGCTATCTATTCATCAACAGGTTCGAGAGGCGCTCCCTGATAACTCCACTGGTGAGGCTCACGATCTCCGCCCTGGGGACCACGTGATGGTCAAAGTATTTGAGCGATCCAGCAGTTTGGAACCGAGGTGGCATGGCCCTGAACAAGTGCTGCTGGCTACGCGAACTGCTGTGAGAGTCACCAACAAGAAGCGGTGGATACATTCAACGCACTGCCGACGTGTCTCTCCGGATCTGGTGAGCCCTGTGGTGCTATCCGACTACAGAAAGATTTTAGATACAGAAAAGAGCCCAGCTGTCACGCCTGATGAATTGGAGGGAGCCTTCCCGGACCACGTTGTTTCTGATAAAGTGAAGTACAATCTACGTCCCAGGAAATAAGATTCCCTTTTGTATTTTTTTTTAACTGGTTGGTAACCGCTCTGAGGTTTGTGAAACGGAAGCCGGGAATATCAAGGGGGGGGGGATCAGTTCTACCCAGTGTAGCGACACCCGTCTTGAATCCCGGAGAACAAATCAACGGCACCCTCGGTCCAGAACCATCGTTTTTATTTTTCCGCTTAGTGTTGCTTTTGAAGAATATTGTTTTGTGAACTATGGCATCTCCTTCGACACGAAAAGGGAGAATTCTTGGTGCTGTTTTTTTTGTCTTGACCGTAGTGGTGATCGCAGTATTAGCTTGGACTATAGAACTATTGTTTCCTGTACGAGAACATTTGCTGCCCACCACTCCGAGTCCATCTGAACATTTTCATTTTACTTTGCCTTTTCACGAAGAAAGACATAGGCAGACTTATTTGAATAACAGCTTTATTCAGATTTTGCATCATACTCATAACATGACCAACATGTCCAATTGTTGGGTATGTGGAATGTTGCCCGGACATCAGAAGAAGGGAGGAACACCACTCATTCCTCTCCCGTTTTCTCATAATGGTTCTTGTCATGCTTGGTACACTCTTCTCTTCACCTTGCGATGGCCAACGAAAGGTGGACTACTTTTTCGATTGAATAAAATATGCTATAACGATAAAGAAGGCTATCCACATGCTGAAGGAACTAAATTTGAATGGGAAGAGTATCGTCCGGACAATGTTTCTACACCTCGTGTATATACGAATCAAAGATTTATAAATGTGACGAATTTGCATATGATAACAGTCATTGATACAAAAGCAGATTTGTGTATTAGAAATAAAGGTACAATCCCTGTAGGTCGCAGTGAATGTAATATTACACTTACCTTTGATACACCGATTAGAATTGCATTTGTAGCTTCACGTAACACATATTTCATTTGTGGAAATAAGGGATACCATCGTCTACCATTGGGATGGTTGGGAACATGTTATATAGCTTTTGTATTACCACCTGTGTTTATTGCTCCTCCCATGTATCACAATGATTACGTTCTGTACCATGATTTCGTGCTGAACCGAGTTAAACGAACATTAGATCTTGATGAAATTGATCAGACTGATACCACTTTACAACAATATGTAGATTTCAACTTGGGGTTATTTTCAATTGTAGGAGCTGCACTGAATAGCAGGAAGATAAGGCGGCTGACACGTGTGGTGGAAGCTGTCGCCAATGAAACTGCCTCTGCTTTAGGGAATATTACTGAGGAATTGCAAATTACCAGAATTGTAGCGCTTCAGAATCGAATGGTTTTAGATGTGATACTAGCTGATAGGGGTGGAGCATGCCGCGTCATCGGGAGTAGTTGTTGTGTGTATGTGTCAGATAACTCACCTTCTGTGTATGATTCAATTACGAAATTACATAAGATAGCTGCTGAGATCCATCCAGAAAATGGAGCATGGACCTTTTCTGGGTGGTTCTGGACTCTGCTTACTACTTGGGGTTGGAAATTATTAACGATTCTCTGTGTCTTTCTTGGAGTACTATTTACCCTTTGTCTATGTATTCAATGCGGCCCTACGTTATGTTCTGTATGTATCACAGCCTGTATTCCGTCCAAACGAGCTATTGTTAAGCAAGAGAAACTGATCAACGACGAAGTATTGAAACTAATGGCTATTAACATTGATGATGAACATCCTGATTATGTTCAGTATGAGGTAGCTTTTGCTAAACGCTAAAAGGGCCGTCTGTCGTGTTTTGGCAGCTCCTGAGTTAGCGTTTAGCACAGCTACACGGTCTTTTCTGTTAACTTGACCAAAACGAACGGGGGCCATTTTGAATCCCTCTGACTTCCATTTTCTATGAACACGCTGCCTCGTGGTCAGTGTGCCCTTTTGTCCTTTTTTGATATTCATGGTCCCTTGTTCTGCTCGGCAACAGGCTATTTGTAGTACTGGTCAAGCGCACATGCGCATCATGCATTCACTGGTCACTCTTTAAGAATGTTGGTACTAACTGCCCAGTACTGTTTAACTCCTCCCACCTGCTGGCTGTGTTCCAAAAATAACCTTATATGTACCTAAAATGTGTAACTTGTGACCGCCTACCTTTTTATTGCTATTAAACTGTATAAAAGAGGTCGCGCACCAATGTTCGGTGTGCTACTTCTTACACTGCCGAAGGGTGCGGTAGGAATGTATCACCACCCCATGGGGTCTTAATAAACTTGTCTTTTACCTTTTCCAGTGTCCGTGCCAACTTCTATACTAAGGTGTTCGAGAGCTTAGCAGAATATGTAGGCCTGATTTGAACCCAACACCACAGGGTGGGGGCACGTGAAGAGGGTGGGGGCACGTGAAGAGGGTGGGGGGCATGGGAAGAGGGTGGGGGCATGTGAAGAGGGTGGGGGCACGTGAAGAGGGTGGAGGGGCACGTGAAGAGGGTGGAGGGGCATGTGAAGAGGGTGAAGGGGCACGTGAAGAGGGTGGAGGGGCACGTGAAGAGGGTGGAGGGGCACGTGAAGAGGGTGGAGGGGCATGGGAAGAGGGTGGGGGCACGTGAAGAGGGTGGAGGGTCATGGGAAGAGGGTGGGGGCACGTGAAGAGGGTGGAGGGGCATGGGAAGAGGGTGGGGGCATGTGAAGAGGGTGGAGCGCATGGGAAGAAATAGAAATAACTTCGACCCCACGGCGCCCCTGTATCAAGCCTTGCCCACACAACACCCTTGGCCCGAACTTACACCCACACCTCCCTTCCCCACCCTTACCCCACACACCACCCTTACCCCACACACCACCCTTACCCCACACACCACCCTTACCTCACCACCCTTACCCCACACCACCCTTACCCCTCACACCATCCTTACCTTAGACACCACCCTTACCCCACAACACCCTTTCCCATACATGCCTCACACACCATCCTTACCTCAAGACACCACCCTTCCCCACACCACCCTTCCCCCACACCACCCTACCCCACACATGCCTCACACAACATCCTTACCTCAGATACCACCCTTACCACACACCACTCTACCCCACACATGCCTCACACACCATCCTTACCTCAGACACCACCCTTACCCCGCACCACGCTTCCCCGACCGCCCTTACCCCGCACCACCCTTCCCCGTACCACCCTTCTCCGCACCACCCTTCCCCCACACCACACTTACCCCACCCCACACATGCCTCACACCATCCTTACCTCAGACACCGCCCTTCCCCGCACCACCCTTACCCCGCACCACCCTTAACCCACACCGCCCTTCCCCGCACCGCCCTTCCCCGCACCACCCTTCCCCGCACCACCCTTCCCCACACATGCCTCACACACCACCCTTACCTCAGACACCACACTTCCCCCACACCACCCTTCCCCACACACGCCTCACACACCACCCTTACCTCAGACACCACCCTTACCCCACACCACCCTTCCCCACACATGCCTCACACACCATCCTAAAAAAGGAAAGTGAGTTATATTTGGAGAGGTAGGCAGGTAAAGGCAGAGCTATTCAGAAAAAGATGACTTGGCTCAGAGCGATTAACATTCTCAGGATGAAGTCACAAGCAGACTCTAAATGAACCTGCGTGTGATAATAACAAATGTTCTACTATTCTGTATTCCCAAAAATGGTACCCCACTTGTGTGGCTGGGCCTTGCGATACAAAACACCCCAAAACTTGACAGAGGAGACATCGTGTTTTACCCAGTATAATACAAGCTGGCACCTAGGAAAACCTACCAAAACAGCCCATTTTTCAAACCTAAACAGCTGAGGAGTCCAGGGTGGGGTGACTTGCACGGCTCTCAACCGAATCCCCTGCACAGTTAAAAAAAAGTCCTGGAATCTGCAGGCAACCACAAATGTCCTACCACTCAGCATTCCCCCAAGTATCCCGAGCAAAGCTGTGCTTCACTTGTGTGAGTGGGCCAAGTGCCTGTGACAGGGAAGGGCCCAAAATGTGTTGTGGAGACATCAAAATGATCTATCACAAAACGACCTGGTTTTTCAAGGAGGGTACCTGTGTTTTTGTTCCCGGGCTAAGTAGTCATCTAGGGAAACCTACTAAACCCAACCATTTCTGACAAATAGACACCCAAGGGATTCCAGGGAGTTGTGGCGTGCATGGATGCCCAATGTTTCTGAAACCAGAATCCCATGCAAACCTCAAATTTAGCTAAAAAAGTCATATTTTCCTCACATTTCGGTGTGGGGAAGTTTTGGGATCGAATACACTAAATTTTTAATTAGGGTCGGAGGCCTAAATTTTAAAGACTAAACGGGATATGCAGCCCCACGAACTGAAAGCTAAAACACACTATATAGCCCATATTCTCAAGAAAAGGCAACACATGAAACAAGCATTTACAATGCAATAGGTCTCGCAGCATTAAAGTTTGAGCTATTGGCATTGTATATTACAATGTGTTGCATTAATTTGTTATCAAACTCTGAATTGTTTTATAAAGATGATTTGCAAACTGTCAAATGTTGCTGAATAGTAAGCAACGTTGTGAATAATATTGTTTGCTAGTCATCCTTGGGTACCAGAGTACTTCACTTGAGGCAGAGGTATTATCTTTAGACTACAGGTGTTGGTGCCGCTTGAGCTAGAAACAGGGCCAGCCACTCACTACTCTGCACTCACTACTCACTACTCTGCACTCACTACTCACTACTCTGCACTCTCTACTCACTACTCTGCACTCACTACTCTGTACTCACTACTCACTACTCTGTACTCACTACTCACTACTCTGCACTCACTACTCTGCACTCACTACTCTGCACTCACTACTCACTACTCTGCACTCACTACTCACTACTCTGCACTCTCTACTCACTACTCTACTCACTACTCAGCACTCACTACTCACTACTCACCTCACTACTCTACACTCACTACTCACTACTCACTACTCTGCACTCACTACTCACTACTCTACTCACTACTCTACTCACTACTCTGCACTCACTACTCACTACTCTACTCACTACTGACTTCACTACTCAACTCACTACACTACTCACTACTCACTACTCTGCACTCACTACTCACTACTCTGCACTCACTACTCACTACTCTACTCACTACTCAGCACTCACTACTCTACTCACTACTCTACACTCACTACTCACTACACACTACTCTACTCACTACTCTACTCACTACTCTACTCACTACTCTACTCACTACTCTACTCACTACTCTGCACTCACTACTCTGCACTCACTACTCTGCACTCACTACTCACTACTCTACTCACTACTCTACACTCACTACTTTCCACTCACTACTTTCCACTCGCTACTCTGCACTCGCTACTCTGCACTCGCTACTCTGCACTCACTACTCTGCACTCACTACTCTGCACTCACTACTCTGCACTCACTACTCTGCACTCACTACTCTGCACTCACTACTCTACTCACAACGTACTACTCACTACTCTACTCACTACTCTACTCACTACTCTACTCACTACTCTACTCACTACTCTACTCACTACTCACTACTCTACTCACTACTCTGCACTAACTACTCACTACTCTGCACTCACTACTCACTACACTACTCACTACTCTACTCACTATTCTGCACTCACTACTCACTACTCTACTCACCTCACTACTCACTACTCTACTCACTACTTTACTCACTACTCACTACTGACTTCACTACTCACTACTCAACTCACTACACTACTCACTACTCTCTACTCACTATTCTACTCACTACTCTACTCACTACTCTACTCACTACTCACTACTCACTTCTCACTACTCAATACTCTGCACTCACTACTCACTACTCTACTCACTACTCTACTCACTACTGACTTCACTACTCACTACTCAACTCACTACTCTACTCACTACTCTGCACTCACTACTCTGCACTCACTACTCTACTCACTACTCTACTCACTACTCACTACTCTACTCACTACTCTACTCACTACTCTGCACTCACTACTCACTACTCTACTCACTACTCACCTCACTACTCTGCTCACTACTCTACTCACTACTCACTACTCTACTCACTACTCTACTCACTACTCACTACTCTGCACTCACTACTCACTACTCTACTCACTACTCTACTCACTACTCTACTCACTACTCACTACTCTGAACTCACTACTCTACTCACTACTCACTACTCTGCACTCACTACTCACTATTCTACTCACTACTCACTACTCTGCACTCACTACTCTGCACTCACTACTCTACTCACTACTCTACTCACTACTCACTACTCTACTCACTACTCACTACACTACTCACTACTCTACTCACTACTCTGCACTCACTACTCTGCACTCACTACTCACTACTCTACTCACTACTCTACTCACTACTCTGCACTCACTACTCTACTCACCTCACTACTCACTACTCTACTCACTACTCTGCACTCACTACTCACTACTCTACTCACTACTCACTACTCTACTCACTACTGACTTCACTACTCACTACTCAACTCACTACACTACTCACTACTCACTACTCTGCACTCTCTACTCACTACTCTACTCACTACTCTGCACTCACTACTCACTACTCTACTCACTACTGACTTCACTACTCACTACTCACTACACTACTCACTACTCTGCACTCACTACTCTGCACTCACTACTCTGCACTCACTACTCTGCACTCACTACTCTGCACTCACTACTCTGCACTTACTACTCCTCACTACTCACTACACTACTCACTACTCACTACTCTGCACTCACTACTCTGCGCTCACTACTCTGCACTCACTACTCTGCACTCACTACTCTGCACTCACTCTGCACTCACTACTCACTACTCTGCACTCACTACTCTGCACTCACTACTCACTACTCTGTACTCACTACTCACTACTCTGCACTCACTACTCTGCACTCACTACTCTGCACTCACTACTCTGCACTCACTACTCACTACTCTACTCACTAATGACTTCACTACTCACTACTCCCTGCCTCCCTGCACCATGGCCTCTTCCCTACCACTTGGAAAGAGGCCTTGGTGATCCCCATTCTAAAAAAGGCAGATGCTGATCCCTCGGTTTTCTCCAACTACCGCCCCATTTCCCTTCTCCCCAAACCTGCAAAGGTTTTGGAAAAAGCCGTGCAGCTACAGCTCACGGAGTATTTGGAAAGCAACTCACTACTGCACGACTCACAATCCGGATTTCGGGCGGGATACAGCACAGAGACGGCTCTGCTGGAAGTCTCGGAGACTATCCGGGAGTGCGTGGACAGGGGCGAGGAGGCCATGTTAGTCCTCCTCGACCTGTCCGCTGCATTCGATACGGTATCTCATCCCATCCTCCTTGACAGACTAAAACAGACTGGCATTGGCGGCACTGCCTTTAACTGGATCGAGTCCTTCCTATCAGGAAGAAGTCAGAGAGTATTGTTGCGGCCTTTTAAATCGGAGGAAAAACCCCTGTTTTGCGGTGTGCCACAGGGCTCGGCCCTCAGCCCTCTGTTTTTTAACATCTATCTTGCCCCACTGGCCGGCGTGGTGGAGTCTTGCGGAGTCAGGGTGGTCTCCTATGCTGATGATACCCAGCTAGTGTTTTCCTTCAGAGGCCACTCTGACTCCGCATTCTCCAACTTCCGCCTGTGCCTCAACAACATCAGTGGTTGGATGTCTGAAAACCATCTAAGACTCAATGCAGACAAAACAGAGGTGCTGTTTTTTAATCAGAAAAACTCCATCCCTTCCTCCTGGTGGTGGCCCACGGCACTTGATCCCGCTCCCTCTCCCGTCCACTCGGCCCGTAACCTGGGCTTCCAGTTTGACGACTCTCTTTCATGCAAGACTCAGATTAACAAAGTGACCTCTGCCTGCTTCCTGAAGTTGCGCATGATTCGAAAAATCCTCCCCTATCTCCCTCTGGACTCCCGCCGTACAGTTACCCATGCCCTCATTACGTCCCATCTGGATTATGCTAATAGCCTCTATGCTGGAGCCCCCCAATACTTGATTGACCGGCTACAGATTGTTCAGAATGCGGCGGCAAGGCTGATTGGCAATATTCCCTATCGTCAATCAGTCGCCGCATATCGTAAGGAACTGCACTGGCTACCTGTGGCCAGCCGCATCCAGTTTAAGATCCTCACTCTGACTCACCGAGCCATCAACGATCGTGGACCAAACTATTTGAAAAAACGGGTTTCAATATCCCGCTCCATCAGATCTCTGAGATCCAATGACCTATGCCTTCTGATCTCTCCCCGTTTCAGACTATCCAGAATGGGTGGCAGAGGGTTTAGTGTCATTGCGGCAAAACTATGGAACGCGCTGCCAGTCGATCTTAGATTCTGTCCCTCTGAATCCATCTTCCGGGCCAGACTCAAAACTTTGCTCTTCTCTGGACTCTGATTTACTACGCTACTTCCCCTTTTTGCTCCTTTCCTCTCCTCTGAGACTTAGGTTCTAGCGCCGGGACACCCCTTCGGGGGTAGCTGTGCGCTTTATAAACTACATAAAATAAAATAAATACTCAACTCACTACACTACTCACTACTCACTACTCTGCACTCACTACTCTGCACTCACTACTCTGCACTCACTACTCTGCACTCACTACTCTGCACTCACTACTCACTACTCTACTCACTACTCTACTCACTACTCTACTCTCTACTCACTACTGACTTCACTACTCACCTCACTACACTACTCACTACTCTGCACTCACTACTCACTACTCTGCACTCACTACTCTGCACTCACTACTCACTACTCACTACTCTACTCACTACTCTACTCACTACTCTACTCACTACTCACTACTGACTTCACTACTCACTACTCAACTCACTACACTCACTACTCTGCACTCACTACTCTACTCACTACTCTACTCACTACTCTACTCACTACTCTACTCACTACTCTACTCACTACTCACTACTCTACTCACTACTCTGCACTAACTACTCACTACTCTGCACTCACTACTCACTACACTACTCACTACTCTACTCACTATTCTGCACTCACTACTCACTACTCTACTCACCTCACTACTCACTACTCTACTCACTACTTTACTCACTACTCACTACTGACTTCACTACTCACTACTCAACTCACTACACTACTCACTACTCTCTACTCACTATTCTACTCACTACTCTACTCACTACTCTACTCACTACTCACTTCTCACTACTCACTACTCTGCACTCACTACTCACTACTCTACTCGCTACTCTACTCACTACTGACTTCACTACTCACTACTCAACTCACTACTCTACTCACTACTCTGCACTCACTACTCTGCACTCACTACTCTACTCACTACTCTACTCACTACTCTACTCACTACTCACTACTCTACTCACTACTCTACTCACTACTCTGCACTCACTACTCACTACTCTACTCACTACTCACTACTCTGCTCACTACTCTACTCACTACTCACTACTCTGCACTCACTACTCACTACTCTACTCACTACTCTGCACTCACTACTCACTACTCTACTCACTACTCACTACTCTGAACTCACTACTCTACTCACTACTCACTACTCTGCACTCACTACTCACTATTCTACTCACTACTCACTACTCTGCACTCACTACTCTGCACTCACTACTCTACTCACTACTCTACTCACTACTCACTACTCTACTCACTACTCACTACACTACTCACTACTCTACTCACTACTCTGCACTCACTACTCTGCACTCTCTACTCACTACTCTACTCACTACTCTACTCACTACTCTGCACTCACTACTCTACTCACCTCACTACTCACTACTCTACTCACTACTCTGCACTCACTATTCACTACTCTACTCACTACTCACTACTCTACTCACTACTGACTTCACTACTCACTACTCAACTCACTACACTACTCACTACTCACTACTCTGCACTCTCTACTCACTACTCTACTCACTACTCTGCACTCACTACTAACTACTCTACTCACTACTGACTTCACTACTCACTACACTACTCACTACTCTGCACTCACTACTCTGCACTCACTACTCTGCACTCACTACTCTGCACTCACTACTCTGCACTTACTACTCCTCACTACTCACTACACTACTCACTACTCACTACTCTGCACTCACTACTCTGCGCTCACTACTCTGCACTCACTCTGCACTCACTACTCACTACTCTGCACTCACTACTCTGCACTCACTACTCACTACTCTGTACTCACTACTCCCTACTCTGCACTCACTACTCTGCACTCACTACTCTGCACTCACTACTCTGCACTCACTACTCACTACTCTACTCACTAATGACTTCACTACTCACTACTCAACTCACTACACTACTCACTACTCACTACTCTGCACTCACTACTCTGCACTCACTACTCTGCACTCACTACTCACTACTCTACTCACTACTCTACTCACTACTCTACTCTCTACTCACTACTGACTTCACTACTCACCTCACTACACTACTCACTACTCTGCACTCACTACTCACTACTCTGCACTCACTACTCTGCACTCACTACTCTGCACTCACTACTCACTACTCTACTCACTACTCTACTCACTACTCTATTCACTACTCACTACTGACTTCACTACTCACTACTCAACTCACTACACTACTCTGCACTCACTACTCTGCACTCACTACTCTGCACTCACTACTCTGCACTCACTACTCTGCACTCACTACTCTGCACTCACTACTCACTACTCTGCACTCACTACTCAGCACTCACTACTCTGCACTTCTAAAAGGAAACCTAGCGTGGGGGCGGGACTTCCGTCTTGTGCGCGAAGCCCGCGCCCACGGAGTTCCTGGTTCGAAGAGCAGTGCGTGTCGCGGGGCACCCATGCTGAGGGAGAGCCCCGCGGAGGCGACAGAACACCGGATTGGCGGTAAGTGAGCCTTGGGGGGCGCTCGTGTGTGTGAGTGTGTGTGCACGTGTGTGTATGTTTACGACGGCAGGGGTGTCTCTGTATGTGTGCGTGTATGTGCGCTCCTGTGTGTGTGTCCCTGTGTGCGACGGAGGGGGGGAGGGGGGAGTGTCTCTGTCTGCGTGTCTCTGTCTGCGCTCGTGTGTGTGTGTGCGCATGCGTGCAGGGGGAGGTGTGCCTGGGTATGTTTGCGCTTCCCAGGAGACAGCCAGGCCGAGCGCGGCGCGTGCCAGTCGGCGCGTGCCAGTTTCAAATCGCCTCCAAGGCGAAGCGCGCGGCCAGGATTGTCTCCTGGGAAGCACACATGCCAACAAAAGAGTCTCGGCGGAGACGCGCTTCGCGCGGCTAGCCGAGACCTAAAAACCAAACCAAGACTTCTCAAAAAAATACAACAAATTTGTATGGATTCCCATCACTCACCATTCCAGGTGACATGCTTCATCATCTGGGTCTCCTTTAACAGGGCTAACACTCCACCCTAATGATGGAGGATCCCAAGGATGTTTTCAAAATTCGGTAATACAGATGTGAGCAGGTGTTGTTTATGAAGTGTATGGGAAGAGTGATGCAGTGCAAAAAATATATATAAAGTGAATACTAAAATTGAAGCGTTATCAGACACCTAGTTTTGGGATCACCCGGCTGTCTCAAATTTACTACCCACCAGCATTCCCAGTGGTCTCCCGATCAAAATGCTATCTCACTTGTGTGGCGATCCAGGTGACCGCGACAAAACATACTGTGGTGATAATGATAACAATGATAGGTGTACTAATTAGTCGTGGGTTGGAGACCATGTAGAGAAATCGTTCAAACACACACATTTTTGAAAATTAGGCACCAGAGGAAGTCCATGGAGTTGTTGGTTGCATGGATCCCCCAACGTCTTCTTACACGGAATACCCTGCAAAGGTGAAATGTTGAATAAAACCACTAATTTTCCTTTAATTTTTGTGACGTAAAATACAGGAATGTGACTGGATCCACAAACCTCCTAACAGCCAGAGTTCCCCCACTTGTCCCGATACAAACTCTACCCCACTTGTGTGCCTGGGCCTAGTGCCTTCGACAGGAATGGATCACACGGACGGTAGTGTGTTTAGAGGGGTCACAAATGCTTTCATATTTGGGACCATCCAGGAGGCAGAATGGCAGCTTAACTTCTGTCAACAATTCTGTCTCTACAGGTTTTAAGGTTTTAAAGTCTTCATTTCGATATCAAAATCATAAAAGACAACATATAAGACATATTTCATTGTAATGACATTTTTTAAAAAATAAAATTTTCATAATAACATCACCATTATCATAAAAAGAAATATTAAACATTCAAAAAACAAAGACAAACCTGACCATAGCAAATTAAGAATTAAAAGGGGAGAAAAACAGCGATGTTATGCGAGAACATTCCTCATGCTATATACATTTTTCCTAATTTAATTGGGAAAAGGGATGGTTAAGCCTTTAGGGATAAATTAAGAGCCCTATTGAGGGTTTTGTCTACTACTTGCCCTGATGGCCCAAGCCCACCCTAGGAATTTGGCAATGCTCACCACAATCACCTCTGAAGTATTGGTTTTTAGGACCCAGATGGCCTCCGAAGACCTTCTAAAAGGGAGGCGCTGAAACAAGGGTTTTAACCATTTTGTTCGTGGTGCTGAATAGATCGGACAGGCAAACAAAAGGTGACCCTCAGTTTCTTTGTGATTTGGACACCAACTACAAAATTCAGTTACTCCATTAACCCATTTTTTGTAAAGGAATTCAATGGCAGTGCTTCTTGTCCAGCGGTTTGGTGATGATATCCCAATAGGTCTCACGGGATAGATCCAACTTAATGGTCAGAAACCTTCCCGTTAGACCAACGGAGCTGGAGGCCCTTACTAGTGATTGACGGACCGAGGCCCAGTACAGTGCCTTGAATTCCTGTTTGGAGGGAAAAGCATTGGTACTTGGGAGTGTCCATAGATGTTCCAGTCCCATTTCAACCAGAATGGTTTTTACCGTCTTTAGCCAAGGGATTCGCCCAGATCCCCCAATTGATCTAACTTCAGCCAATTCCTTGGCAAAAAGGGCAAGGTCAGGAGATGTCCATATACGCCTCCAGAGGGCCACCAATCTAAATCTTGCCATCTCATGGATTGGATTACAACCCAAATCCAGGCATAAGGGTAAAGAAGGGGATGATTGGGGTAGCCCAATCAGGCTCCTTAAGAACCTACACTGGGTTCTGAAGAGACTGGAGAGATCCATGTGTCCCCAGAGATCAGCACCATATAGAATTGCGGTGTTGATCTTAGTATCATAGATTTTTAACGCTGGGGTAACTCGTTTTGTGATTGATCTCCTTTGCTCATTCAGAAGACAACCTGTGAGTCGGGCAAATTTAAGCTGTTGGGCATCGACCTGATCTTTCCATCCTAGACGGCAATCCAAGGTTACCCCCAAGTATGTCATGGTTTCAACCTGATCCAGGTTGACTCCACTCATAATTACATCACACCGTACAAAATGCCTCTTATTAAGAACCATAAACTTGGTTTTACCCACGTTTACCTTGAGGTCATTGATGGCACAGAACTCCTCGAAGCGGTCCAGCGCCCGCTGCAGACCACTGCGTGTTTTTGAGAGGAGTAGAGTGTCGTCGGCAAAGATGAGCATTGGGAACCTTGTCCCTGCCAGCTAGGGGGCGTCAGTGGGAGTGTCAGCAAAGAATTTGACCACTTGATCAATGAATAGCAAGAAGAGTGTTGGTGCCAGGACGCATCCCTGGCGGACACCACGGGTCACGGGGAAGGGTTTTGTGACTTGTCCCTGGCCTCCCCACCTTACCCTTTGTTGGACTTTGGCCCTTAGGGCAGGTTCACCCCTAGACTTTTTGCTTGAAATGGTGACCTGGTAATGGTGATTTTTGGATTCTGCGCACTTTCACTGTGTCCCAGTGGAAAGTGCGTGCGCACTCTGAGTGCATGTGCTGAGCTAGGCCTGCCCGCCCATAGGAATGCATGGGGAATGTATGTGTCCCTGGTAGTTCCTGATGTGTGGGGTGTACAGGCTTGAGTCTGGTATGTGTGAACTCGTGAGAGTGAATGCTGCGAGATGGTGTATGCAGCATGTATGTGTCTAGTAGCGAAGCGCCATTTCTAGACATGGCTGTACGTGTGCTGTGAGGGTGCTGGCGTGTGATTGGCTGGAGCTGGCTGGCATGCCAGGCTCCAGGAAGTCTGGATGGGTCTGCCCGGTGGTGAGTGGGAGTTTAGCATGAGTGATGTGTGGGAGGAGTGTACCAGTGTCCTGGATGGGCTGGGTTTTCCCCACACAATGCTGGCTCCGCCCCCCTGTGGTGTGTCTAATGACCCAAGCCCTGCCAGTGAATAGAGAGGGTGGTTGAGGTAAACAGAGTACTCAAGAACCAGCTGCGACTGGTTCCGCCCCCACTCTGCACCCTTGAACAAAGGAATGCACTGTATAAAAATGGGGCTGTGTCCCCACTGAAGTTGTTCTCTTCCAGGATCCTGAGGGGGGCTGCTGCTGCTGTCGCTGGGCCAGAGGACCGCCACTTGGACTGTCTCCCTGCCTGGAGACCCAGTGAGCTGGCTCTGGGCCCAGCCTTGCCCCCCCCCTGCCTTGCTGAAGGACCTTTGCTGGACTTTGTTGTCCTATAGCGCCTGGGGGTGCTGAATTGGATTGATAGCGCTGGGAGCGCTTTCCTTTTCCCTCCTAGCGCTAAGAGCGCTTTATTTTGCATTTAGAGCTGAGGGAGCGCTTTGTTGGGCACCTAGCGCAGGAAGCGCTGTATTTGTACGCCCCTAGCGCTTGGAAGCGCTTTATGGTGGGCTAGCGCTTGGGAGCGCGTTATCTTCACAGCCGGTGCCCACCCGGCATTGCCCCCGAGATTGCCGCTGTTGCCCGTGCATTGTTTCCCTCGAGGGAGCCCACTCCTCGGGGAATTCATTCCCCGCCTGCGGTGCCTGAGCCGGGCCGCCGCGCTGCCCGCATCTGAAAGAAACAGGTTAGTATTAGATTCCTTACCTTAGAATATCCCCAGGCGTCAGTCTGGATCCGGAAACTTTTGCGTAGCAGTACCCCTGCGCGTCGGTAGGCGTCGTCTGCAGGCGTCCCCTGCGGCTCCGCGTCGTCGGCGTCGTGCGCCGTGATGACGTCGCTGGAGTATATAGACGCCGCCTCCGCGCGCTGACGTCAGTTCTTCTTTTTTCCGCGCCAGTTAGCGCAGATCCGAAGAGCAGTACTCCGGTCTTTTGACCAAGTGTTTGTAAAATTTAATCTTTCTACGGTGCCGGTAGGATGCCTGGGTTTAAGAGCTGCGACGAGTGCGACCGCATGATGTCGGTCACCGACCACCATCGACTCTGCCTCCGGTGTCTGGGCGCGGACCACGACGTGGAGTCCTGCGTCGACTGTCGGGCCTTGACTGGAAAAGCTAGGCGGGAGCGGTCCCGCAAGCTTCTCGAGCTCCGGGTGTCGGCCCCGCGTCGAGAGCGGTCCCGGTCCGGTCGGAGGTCGAGGGAGCGGTCGAGGGAACGATCGCGGAGCCGCCATGGGCGCTCCGGGAGTCGCCGCCATTCCTCCGGCTCGTCAGGTAAGCACAAGAAGTCGGGGCGTCGCCATCGCACCCCCGACTCCCCCCGACGCCCGCGTAATGCGGCCGGGGGCTCGGGTGACCCCACCCCCGCGGCCCCGCGTGGGTCGCCGACGCCGTCTACCCCATACCCGTCGGTCCCTGGGGAAGGCGCGTCGCGTGAGGAGATCGAGGCCTTCCTCATTGCTATGAGGGCGAGGTCTTCTCCGGCGGGGCCTTCGGCGCCTGCGGGCCCGTCGGTCCCGTCTGGGGGCCCAAGCGGTTCGGGTGCTCCTGCCCCGGCGCCGCCGGCGGCTCCGGCCCCGGCGCCGCTGGTTCCCTCTGGTTCGTCGCCGGCTGTTCTCCCGGCCTCTCCGGCGTCGGTTCCTGTGGGCCAACCCGTGGTACCGCCCCCGCGTGGTGCTGCGACTCCGCCGTCGGCTCCGGCCGGCGTCGGGTCCCCGGCACCGACGCCGCGCGGCGCCACCCCCTTTCCTCCCCGACTCCGGACGCGGAGTCGGACCGGCGTCGGCCGACGCCGGATTCGACGCCGATGGGGCCCGTTGACCCCGACGTCTATATCGTCGACCCAGAATATGGGTATGATGACGATGAGTATGGAGAGGGTTGGGAGGGGTCTGAGGACCCTCTATCCCGTGCCTGCCAGTATGATGTGGACTGGGTAGGTGATCTGGGTGATGCCAGTGGCCTGGACGAGTCGCCCAACCCTGGGTTTGTCTCTCCGTCCCCTGTGGCGTCTGAGGCAGGTGCTGCCTATTCGGTGGTCCTGATGAGGGCTGCCAAGGCCTTGCACCTTGAGCTCCCCGTCGCGAAGGTCAAGCCGAACATTCTGACCGAAGTGTTTAAACCGCAGTCATGCCCCCAGGAGCCTCTGCTGCCATTTAATGAGGCCCTGTCGGATGTCCTTTTGGGCACCTGGTCCAGGCCCGCTTCTGGTGCGCCGGTTGACCGGAATGTCGCGAGGCGTCACCGTCCATGCTCGGACGACCCTGCCTTTTTATCCACCCATCCCTCCCCGGAGAGTCTGGTGATCCAGGCCTCCACTTCGCAGTCCGCATTTCCGTCGGCTCCGCCCGATAGGGAATCAAAGCGGTATGACCAATTTGGTAAAAAGGTCTTTTCCTCTTTGAGCGCTGGACTGCGGTCTTGTAATACCGCGTGCCTCTTGGGCCGCTACACCCACTCCCTGTGGGATACGGTCGAGGAGTGTCTGCCGCAATGTCCCCAGGAGGTGCGGGACAAGCTCACACGGGCCTTAGTTGAAGGCCGGGATGCGGCGCGGTACTCGATCCGTTGTGGTCTCGACACGACCGACTCGTTGGGACGGGCGATGTCCACAACGGTGGCGATTCGTCGCCATGCTTGGCTGAGATCTGCCAACTTCTCGCCAGACGTCCAAAATTCACTCATGGACATGCCATTTGATGGCAGTCGCCTGTTTGGTGACAAAGCGGACCACGCGCTGGAGCGCTTCAAGGACTCCAGGGTCACGGCCAAGTCCTTGGGTCTTTCGACCCAGCGCCAGCA
Organism: Lissotriton helveticus; assembly: GCF_964261635.1. Classification (NCBI taxonomy): domain Eukaryota; kingdom Metazoa; phylum Chordata; class Amphibia; order Caudata; family Salamandridae; genus Lissotriton; species Lissotriton helveticus. The sequence continues at coordinate 942,921 of NC_136067.1, read as the reverse complement.
GACGGGTTCGTTTCGGCCCTTTCGTGGCCAAGGGAGGGGAGGTCCCACACGTGCTGCCAGCCACGCGACGCAGAACGCTCCCCAGCGCGGTGGCGGCCGTGGTTTCCGCAGTGGTGGCGGTAGAGGCCAGCGGCGTGGTCAGTCCACGCCTCCCTCCGCTGCTGCATCCAAGCCTTCCTAGTCCGAGCTTTCGGGCTCACGTGACGCCAGTGGGTGGCAGGGTTCGCCATCACCACTCCCGCTGGCGCGCGATAACATCGGACAGGTGGGTGCTGCAGCTTGTCCGAAGGGGCTATGCCCTCCCCTTCGAGTCCACTCCTCCAGCCATGCCACCGCAGAACCACCGTGTGTCGGGGGACCACTTGACACTTCTGCAGGAGGAAGTTACGGCCCTCGTGGCCAAGGGGGCCATCGAGCGCGTTCCTGGGCCAGAAGTAGGGTGTGGTTGCTACTCCCACTACTTTCTGGTACCCAAGAAGGACAAGGGAGGCCTGCGTCCTATCTTGGATCTACGGAACGTCAACGGCTTCCTCCGGAAGGAGAAGTTCAAGATGTTGACTTTGGCTCAGGTCTTGGCTGCTCTAGACCCACAAGACTGGATGGTAGCGTTGGACTTGCAGGATGCGTATTTTCACATCCCCGTCCTGCCGGCCCACCGGCGTTACCTGCGGTTCACGGTAGGCCACGAGCACTTTCAGTTTATCGTGCTCCCATTCGGCCTTACCAGCGCCCCACGGGTGTTCACGAAAGTGATGGCGGTGGTCGCAGCTCATCTGCGCCGGTTAGGGGTTTCAGTCTTCCCCTACCTCGACGACTGGCTGTTGAAGGCGGGCTCGCCCCAGACAGTCGTCCACCACCTTCAGATGACGGCAGACCTCCTGCACGAGCTGGGGTTTTCCATCAATGTGCCGAAATCACACCTGTGTCCCTCTCAAAAGCTCCTTTTCATCGGAGCGGTTCTCGACTCGGCGCAGTTTCGGGTTTATCCTCCGGAACGGCGGGTCCGGGATATTCAGGCTCTGATTCCCATCTTTCAGCCGTTATCCCGGGTTTCGGTCAGGTTGACGCTGCGGCTTCTGGGGCTGATGGCCTCCTGCATCCTTCTGGTGCATCACGCCAGGTGGCGGATGCGGGCTCTGCAGTGGGACCTGAAGTTTCAGTGGGCCCAGCATCAGGGCAACCTATCCGACCATGTCCTGATCTCGGAGGGCACTGCGAGACAGTTGCAGTGGTGGCTTACGGACCGCGATTGGGTCAGGGGCAGATCCCTCTCCCTTCCCCAACCGGAGCACGTGGTTGTGACGGACGCGTCCCTCCAAGGCTGGGGTGGCCACTTGGGAGAGGCGGAGATCAGAGGCCTCTGGTCTCCGGCGGAATCCCGGCTCCATATCAACATGTTGGAGCTGCGGGCGATTCGCCTAGCACTGAAGGCATTCCTCCCCATTGTCAACGGGAGTGTGGTGCAGGTGTTCACGGACAACACCACCGCCATGTGGTACTGCAACAAACAGGGCGGTGTGGGGTCGTGGACCCTTTGCCAGGAGGCTCTGCGCCTCTGGCAATGGCTGGAACGTCAGGGCGTGACTCTGACGGTTCAACACCTGGCAGGTTCTCTGAACGCCAGGGCGGACGAACTCAGCCGTCGGTGCTCGGTGGATCACGAATGGCGTCTGAACTCGGATGTGGCGAGAGGCCTCTTTCAGCGATGGGGAGAGCCTTGGTTAGATCTATTCGCCACAGAAGAGAACGCGCAATGTCATCAGTTCTGCGCGTTGGAGTTTCCAAGACGGCACTCGCTCGGCGACGCCTTTCGGCGCGAGTGGAGTTGCGGTCTGTTGTACGCCTTTCCGCCTATACCACTTCTGCCCAGAGTGCTGAAGAAGATCAGGCGCGACCGGGCCCAAGTTATCCTTGTGGCTCCGGACTGGGCTCGAAGGTACTGGTATCCCGAGCTACTCAGCATGACAGTCGGTCCCTCGATCCGCCTGCCCCTTCAGGAGGACCTTCTGTCGCAGCAGCAGGGGACGGTCCTCCACCCGAACCTGTCCAGTCTCCACCTCCATGCGTGGAGATTGAGCGGCGACAGTTGAGGCCATTTGACTTGCCTCCTGAAGTCTGTGATGTCATTCTGGCAGCCAGGCGTCCCTCCACAAAGTCGGTATACGCCTGCCGGTGGAACAGATTTGTGGCATGGTGCACAGCAAAGGCTGTGGATCCCCTTTCTGCCCCTCTGTCTGAGGTTCTCCTCTTCCTCCTTTCCCTTGCCCAGCAGGGCTCTGCTCTGGGCACTATCAAGGGCTATCTTTCTGACCTTTCCGCCTTCTTGAGGCTACCTGATCAGCCATCTTTGTTCAAGTCCCCTATTGTGTTACGATTCTTGAAGGGCATCACGCACATGTATCCTCCAACTCCGTTCGTGATGCCTCAGTGGGACTTGAACTTGGTTTTGACTTTCCTGATGTGCGCTCCCTTTGAGCCCCTTCATTCCTGTCCTCTCCGTCTTCTCACCTTAAAGACGGCCTTCCTGGTAGCCATCACCTCTGCCAGGAGAGTGAGTGAGCTCCAGGCTCTTTCTATTCAACCTCCTTTCTTGTCTGTTCATCCTGATAAGGTGGTTCTTCGGACTAGGCCTTCTTTCCTGCCCAAGGTAGTCTCTGCTTTTCACATTGGGCAGTCCATCACCTTGCCCTCCTTCTTCCCGCCTCCGCATCCTTCAAAGGATGAAGAGCGGCTCCATCGTCTGGACCCAAAACGTGCGCTTTCATTCTATATGGATCGCACACGCCAGTTCCGGGTGGATGACCAACTGTTTGTTGGCTACGTGGGTGAGAAGAAGGGAAGGGCGGTACAGAAACGGACCATCTCTCGGTGGGTCGTCCTGTGCATCAAAGCATGCTACTCTTTGGCTCGGAAGGAGCCTCCTGTTGGGCTGAGGGCCCATTCCACTCGGGCCACGGCGGCTACTACTGCCCTGGGCCGGGGAGTCCCTTTGCAGGACATTTGCCAGGCGGCCACGTGGGCCTCGCTGCACACCTTTGCGAGGCACTACTGCCTGGACAGTCAAGTCCGGAGGGATGGCTTCTTTGGCCGTTCGGTCCTCCAGGACTTTCTGGTGTAGGTTGTATTGGTTCGCAGACCCACCACCGGGGTTGGTATTGCTGGGGTATCTATTCTAAGGTAAGGAATCTAATACTAACCTGTTTCTTTCAGATGAACAAGTTACTTACCTTCGGTAACGATATATCTGTAAGAAACAGTAGTTAGTATTAGATTCCTTACCGCCCCTCCCATCCTCCCCGTTCTGCGAACTGATACCTAGGGTTAAGGACATCCCTTTCAGGGCCCTAGTTTTCAAATGGCACCAGTGTTGGTTCTCACATGGCTCTGCGTGTTCTGGCGCGGAAAAGCTGTGTGCAAAGAACTGACGTCAGCGCGCGGAGGCGGCGTCTATATACTCCAGCGACGTCATCACGGCGCACGACGCCGACGACGCGGAGCCGCAGGGGACGCCTGCAGACGACGCCTACCGACGCGCAGGGGTACTGCTACGCAAAAGTTTCCGGATCCAGACTGACGCCTGGGGATATTCTAAGGTAAGGAATCTAATACTAACTACTGTTTCTTACAGATATATCGTTACCGAAGGTAAGTAACTTGTTCGACGACCCGGAAGGAGCTCCCAGGCCGGCCAATCGCTGCGCGGCCCTGGGAGAGGGTGCCGGAAGTCCCGCCCCCGCCGGGCCGCGAGAGGAAGCCGGAAGCAGCCACAGCGTCCTGCCTGGGGCTCCCACGTGTAGGGAGAGCCCTGGACCTTCCGCCAGCCCCAGAGGAGGGAGATAGTCCTGCCGCCACCGAGGAGAGTCCCGAGGAGCAGGAGTTCTCCAGGCGGCCGCCAGAACCGGTGAGTGCGGGACGGTGCCTTCAAAGAGGAGAGGGGGGCGTCGGGACACATTGCCGGTGTCCGCCCCCCCCCTTCTCAGTAGCGCGACCTCGCGCCGGTGATTATTGAGAGCCTGCGAGGCTCTCGGCAGCCAGTTGGGGTTTAAGGCCCTAAGAGGGAAAAGGGGGCATTTCCTTGTGCTTCGAGTCCCCAGGAGGGGGACTCCAACACGCCCGCATTTGTGCTCGAGCCTAAGAGAGGCTTGAGGCACTCCCAGTGTCCCGGGTCCCCCGTGAGGGACCCCCACAGCCCAGTGAGGCTGCATCTGTGTATTCAGAGCCCAGAGAGGCTCAGGGGCCATTGGTTTACGAAGAGCCCAGCGAGGCTCAAGGGGAAACAAGTGCTTTGTGCAGAGCCTGAGAGGCTCCAACGTTGTCCCCCCCCCAGCATCGCTTCCCAGCTGTCCAGCACTTTGTGGGCAGCTGCCACGTTTAGGCCCTGACATTGGGACACAGGGACTGCCACAGGTGGTGGCGAATGTGGATTTTGCGCTATTGTGTTGCTGTTCCTTGCACCTCTGATTGTACGTTATGCTTCATGTGCTTTACCTTTACACCTCTGAATGTATTGTGATGCATCATGTGTTTCCTTCCTTAGACCCCTACAGGTATTGTGATACGTAGGTGGTTGTTTTCTCCCTAGTACAGGTGGTGCTAGTGAGATCCTGGTTACCAGTGATTACTGGTTGTGTGCTATTTTGTGCTATATTCTATGTACTAAGTGCTATTTCTGAAAGTGCTACTTCTGATTCCTGACAGTGGTCCAGGTGGCCCTGTCTTGTACATATCCCCTGTAAATTCTGCCCGTGCCTCTGGCACATTGTAAAGTGTGTGTTTTGTCTAATGTGTTTTGGTGTAATACAAAGGCTATTTTTATATAACCTTGTGTGGAGTTTCCTTTGTCATGGGCCGTTGGTTGTTGTTGCTGGGGTGCGTGCGCAAATACTTAGCCTACATCGCCTCCAAGTTTAGCCTTGCTGCTCGCGCCACGTTACCTAGAGGGTGAGTAGGGGTTATCTTGGCGTGTAACTCCCTTGCCCTGACTTGGGGGTGGTGGTCTCTGACTGACTTTGGCGAAAGCCCTGGCCAGCCGGGGATCCCATTTCCAACATTGGCGGCAAGCGGTGAGGATAAGGATTTGTGTTTGCCTTGTACCTTAGTAGCAGCTGGCTGCACCACAAAACTCTGCATTTTAGATGACCACATTTTAGGGGATTGTTTTTGAAATTCCATTGTTTCTTCTCCTGAAGAGTGTCATTTTATAATTGTGTCCTGTACATTTGTCCCCCGCCCTGCTTCCAGAGTTTGGTACCTGTGTCACTTTTGGTCAGGTTGAGAAGTCAGGGGTGGTAGAAACTGCCTTACCGATCCGAGGGGAGGGTGTGTGTGGATGAATGGTGTGTTTTCCTGGACGCATGAGTGAGTTCTCTTTGATAAGGAGAGTGTGGAAGTTTTGGAATTGTGTACTCTTACTTCAGATTGCTAGGTCCCCTGTGTTGTACGTGTCTGTGAGCATCTTGCCAAGATGGAGTCTGCTTTTAATGTCTGGGGTCTGTTTTTGCATGAACTAAGAGAGTTTTGCGAAGAGAGAGACATTGCAGTGAATGAGTCAGACACCCAGTCCCAACTTAGGGGTAACCTGATCCAATGGCAGAAGGATGACTGGGAGCGTGAGCACAGTGAGGAGAGGGCCCGGGTCTCACACCATGAGGGTGGTGGGTCTGAGGGGAGCCCTGAAGAGTCTGAGGAGGAAGAAGATGATAGCACAGGGACGCCAGCAGATAGTGAGGACCCCATAGATAGGGAGTCCCTTGCTGGGTCCAGTTTAGGAGGCAGCGCCTCATCCCTTTCCCTGTCCCCAGAGGAGCTGGAAGATAGGAGGAGAGAAAGGGAGCACCAGCTGGCTTTAGAGAAGCTCAAGTTGGAGCATGCCCAGGCTATGGCACAGCTGGGCGTTAGAAAGCAACAGCTGGAGGTTAAGAAGCAACAGCTAGAGACCGAGAGGGTCTTAGCGCAGGAAAGGATAGAGGAGGCTGAGAGGGCCGCCACCAGAGGCAAAGTAGCTCTGGAGGGTAGACTATCCCCTGCGTGCAGTGTTGAATGTCTGGATTCCCCAGGGAGGGTTGAGTCCAGTGGTGGCAGCTATTTAGATTTCAGTGTAGGAAATCCCAGTCCCAATTCCCCCAGTCTGGTACCTTTTTCTCCAGAGGAGGAGTTAAGGGTGAAGTTCAGGGACAGTAGGAAACTGTCTCACCAGTCGTGGGAGGAGTTTGAGGGTGAATGTCATGGAGCACTGTGGGCTTGGGTAGAGGTTCACACTGACTATGATTTTGAAGTCTTGTTTGATCTTATTGTCAAAGAGCAGGTGCTCAGTGGTTGTTCGCCAGAGTTGCGCCAACACCTGTTGCAAGTTGGATTTACTGATCCAGAGTTATTGGCAAGGGAAGCCGACCGCTGGGAAAGGGCCAGAGGTTCTCTAGAGTCATTAGGGAGTGAATCCAAAAGTAGTGGTTCAGGGATCTTCCAGCCCAGCGTGGTGGAGGAGGCTCAGTGTAGCCCAGCTAGGTCCCAGGATAGCGAGGAGGGTGTAGGGGCTCACTGCCTGGCTCAGTGGAGCAGGAGTGAGGGGGAGACCGAGGTTCCCCAGACGCCCGAAGCCCTGCCTCAGGACTTGGATGGTTTCTTGAGGGAACACCAGGTTGGGGACCTAGGCTGTCCTGTTAGTCCATTTGAGGAAGATCTCCTAGTGAGTAGAGGACCTGGAGCGTCTGTAACCAGAGCTCCTGTGGTTCTAGAGTCTGGCAGTACCGCTCCGGTAGGGAGGGTACAGGAGTCCAGAGTGAGGAGTGATTGGGGGAGTTCCCCAGTGGCTGGACCAGTGGGTCAGGGACTACCCAGTTGGGCTAGGTTCCCGTGTAGTGACCATGGTGACACCACTTCTGGTCTGGGGGATCTTCGCGCACTGTCAGGTGGACAGGGAGCGGGAGATCTGCGCCAGACAGACAGTCACACGACACATGGGCCATGTGTCAGCCTCAGGGGGATTGTGTGTGAGTCCCCAGAAGTCCTGGAGTGCCAGGCAATTGTTCCACCGAAGGTTTTAGACCAGAGGTTGGAAGGCCAGGTTCAGGATCAGCCTGACCTGAAGGGTAGGACGACTGTAACCAGTGTCCTGACCGGTTCTTCTTCCGGAGGAACTTCTCCAGGTGGGAGAGGGCAGACCTCTGGAAGGGGGTGCAGAGGGTGGGGGAGCCCACCTCTGACCCCGGTGCAACCTGAGTGGATAAGCCCTGGGTTGGAATGGCGTTCTAGGGGTACCCCTCGCAGAGGGAGGAGGAACCCTAGGAGAAGAGGTAGGGGGAGGAGAGCCTTCCCTGAGACTCCTGGTCCGCCTGAGGTTGTAGGCCCTAGGCTGGAGTACCAGTGGCAGTCTAGTCCTGTCTTGCAGACAGGAAGAGTGGAGAATGGCTCCTATGTGCCAGGGGTTACTACCCCCCGCTCTGCGAATTGGCATGGACCAGTGGCCCCTGGGTGGCCCAGGGCCTGGTCCTGGCCGCGGACAACTTGGGAGTACCAGTGGGGTAGCCCAGTTGGTCCAGACAGTGTGTTTAGAAGGAATCCCCTGGGTTCACCATGGCGTAGAACAGGAGGGTGTCCCTGCAGTTGTGGGCCCGCGTCCGTGTTCTATCGCCCCAAGCAGGGAAGTCCATCACGGTGGTGATTGGTCTCCCCTGCGTTTTGGCTGGAAGGGGGTTATGTTGGACTTTGGCCCTTAGGGCAGGTTCACCCCTAGAATTTTTGCTTGAAATGGTGACCTGGTAATGGTGGTTTTTGGATTCTGCGCACTTTCACTGTGTCCCAGTGGAAAGTGCGTGCGCACTCTGAGTGCATGTGCTGAGCTAGGCCTGCCCGCCCATAGGAATGCATGGGGAATGTATGTGTCCCTGGTAGTTCCTGATGCGTGGGGTGTACAGGCTTGAGTCTGGTATGTGTGAACTCGTGAGAGTGAATGCTGCGAGATGGTGTATGCAGCATGTATGTGTCTAGTAGCGAAGCGCCATTTCTAGACATGGCTGTACGTGTGCTGTGAGGGTGCTGGCGTGTGATTGGCTGGAGCTGGCTGGCATGCTAGGCTCCAGGAAGTCTGGATGGGTCTGCCCGGTGGTGAGTGGGAGTTTAGCATGAGTGATGTGTGGGAGGAGTGTACCTGTGTCCTGGATGGGCTGGGTTTTCCCCACACAATGCTGGCTCCGCCCCCCTGTGGTGTGTCTAATGACCCAAGCCCTGCCAGTGAATAGAGAGGGTGGTTGAGGTAAACAGAGTACTCAAGAACCAGCTGCGACTGGTTCCGCCCCCACTCTGCACCCTTGAACAAAGGAATGCACTGTATAAAAATGGGGCTGTGTCCCCACTGAAGTTGTTCTCTTCCAGGATCCTGAGGGGGGCTGCTGCTGCTGTCGCTGGGCCAGAGGACCGCCACTTGGACTGTCTCCCTGCCTGGAGACCCAGTGAGCTGGCTCTGGGCCCAGCCTTGCCCCCCCCCTGCCTTGCTGAAGGACCTTTGCTGGACTTTGTTGTCCTATAGCGCCTGGGGGTGCTGAATTGGATTGATAGCGCTGGGAGCGCTTTCCTTTTCCCTCCTAGTGCTAAGAGCGCTTTATTTTGCATTTAGAGCTGAGGGAGCACTTTGTTGGGCACCTAGCCCAGGAAGCGCTGTATTTGTACGCCCCTAGCGCTTGGAAGCGCTTTATGGTGGGCTAGCGCTTGGGAGCGCGTTATCTTCACAGCCGGTGCCCACCCGGCATTGCCCCCGAGATTGCCGCTGTTGCCCGTGCATTGTTTCCCTCGAGGGAGCCCACTCCTCGGGGAATTCATTCCCCGCCTGCGGTGCCTGAGCCGGGCCGCCGCGCTGCCCGCGACGACCCGGAAGGAGCTGCCAGGCCGGCCAATCGCTGCGCGGCCCTGGGAGAGGGTGCCGGAAGTCCCGCCCCCGCCGGGCCGCGAGAGGAAGCCGGAAGCAGCCACAGCGTCCTGCCTGGGGCTCCCACGTGTAGGGAGAGCCCTGGACCTTCCGCCAGCCCCAGAGGAGGGAGATAGTCCTGCTGCCACCGAGGAGAGTCCCGAGGAGCAGGAGTTCTCCAGGCGGCCGCCAGAACCGGTGAGTGCGGGACGGTGCCTTCAAAGAGGAGAGGGGGGCGTCGGGACACATTGCCGGTGTCCGCCCCCCCCCTTCTCAGTAGCGCGACCTCGCGCCGGTGATTATTGAGAGCCTGCGAGGCTCTCGGCAGCCAGTTGGGGTTTAAGGCCCTAAGAGGGAAAAGGGGGCATTTCCTTGTGCTTCGAGTCCCCAGGAGGGGGACTCCAACACGCCCGCATTTGTGCTCGAGCCTAAGAGAGGCTTGAGGCACTCCCAGTGTCCCGGGTCCCCCGTGAGGGACCCCCACAGCCCAGTGAGGCTGCATCTGTGTATTCAGAGCCCAGAGAGGCTCAGGGGCCATTGGTTTACGAAGAGCCCAGCGAGGCTCAAGGGGAAACAAGTGCTTTGTGCAGAGCCTGAGAGGCTCCAACGTTGTCCCCCCCCCAGCATCGCTTCCCAGCTGCCCAGCACTTTGTGGGCAGCTGCCACGTTTAGGCCCTGACATTGGGACACAGGGACTGCCACAGGTGGTGGCGAATGTGGATTTTGCGCTATTGTGTTGCTGTTCCTTGCACCTCTGATTGTACGTTATGCTTCATGTGCTTTACCTTTACACCTCTGAATGTATTGTGATGCATCATGTGTTTCCTTCCTTAGACCCCTACAGGTATTGTGATACGTAGGTGGTTGTTTTCTCCCTAGTACAGGTGGTGCTAGTGAGATCCTGGTTACCAGTGATTACTGGTTGTGTGCTATTTTGTGCTATATTCTATGTACTAAGTGCTATTTCTGAAAGTGCTACTTCTGATTCCTGACAGTGGTCCAGGTGGCCCTGTCTTGTACATATCCCCTGTAAATTCTGCCCGTGCCTCTGGCACATTGTAAAGTGTGTGTTTTGTCTAATGTGTTTTGGTGTAATACAAAGGCTATTTTTATATAACCTTGTGTGGAGTTTCCTTTGTCATGGGCCGTTGGTTGTTGTTGCTGGGGTGCGTGCGCAAATACTTAGCCTACATCGCCTCCAAGTTTAGCCTTGCTGCTCGCGCCACGTTACCTAGAGGGTGAGTAGGGGTTATCTTGGCGTGTAACTCCCTTGCCCTGACTTGGGGGTGGTGGTCTCTGACTGACTTTGGCGAAAGCCCTGGCCAGCCGGGGATCCCATTTCCAACACCCTTGCGTAATTGTCATCGTGCATTTTAATTATCAGGTCAAGTAACTCACTGGGTAAGCCTAAGTCCCTCAGGACGCGCCACAATTTGTCCCTCGGCACTAGGTCGAAAGCGGACTTCAGATCAATAAATGCGGCAAAGATGGTTCCACCGCCAAGCAAGACCACCTTCCAGTCGATCAGACAAAATCTGAACACCTGGTCGATGGTGCTTGTCCCTGATCTGAAGCCCGCTTGCATGGGAGACAGAATGTCCTCTAGTTCAATCCAGCCTTGAACTCTACTCAGGACCATGCGTGCAATAATTTTTTGGAGGGAGTCGATGAGGCTAATCGGGCGATAGTTGCCCGGATTAGACCTATCGCCTTTTTTGTGGATTGGGAGTATCTCCGCACCCTTCCATGACCTAGGGATTCTTGCCCCTTTACCTAATGCGTTTGCAATCTTTGTTATGTAGGGCACCCATAGAGCGGGTTTTGCTTTAAACAAATCAGCAGGGATTAAATCCATCCCTGGTGCTTTCCCTCGCTGGGTCAGGGCAAGTGCTAACTCTGCCTCGGTTTCTGAGAAGATGAGTTTCTCCCCACAAATAGGTGACAGAGGTGCCTTGTCCAAATTAAATGGGGGTTCAGAGGTTTCAGCACTAAATTGAGCCGAATAGTGGGTTACCCAAGCTTCAGGGGGTACATGGTTTGTGGGGATGCGTGAATCAGGGTCCTTGCCCCATTTCACTAAATCCCAGAACTTGGACGGTTATTCGAATTGGAGGCATCCAAAAGATCGGACCAGTACATGTCCTCCCACTCCCGTTTGGCTTCCCACTGGGCTTTCTTATATTGCACCCTAGCTGCCTTAACCAGACACATGTTCCGGGACTTAGCCGCTTTGACGAGGTGACTATGAGCCTCCCTACACTTTTTATTGTACCATTTCTGGCGGGGGACATTTTGTTTGACAGTTCCCTTCTGACCTGGTAGAGATATAAGGAGTTTAAGCTCATTGAAACAGCACTCATGAAGATCAATGACAGTATTTACAGTATTTACAGAATCAACCCCCATAAAATCTTCATGCATTATTTCATTTAACATATTAGAGACCACAATCTCAACGCTCTCTTGTAAGCTCTCGTCCCCCGCTAGCCTGGACCATTTTAACCTCCTTTGATCATTGGTCAGGATGACATCCCCAGTCCGGGAGGTATCGGGTTCCTTTAATCTCTTCATTCCCGGAGGCCTTAATTTAAGTATCAGGGGGTTGTGGTCACTTTCTGGGCGGGGTACCACTTCCATATCTACCAGCAAAGCCCAATGTTCCAGCTTTAACAAAAAATAATCAATCCTGCTTTTCCTTTGTCCGTTGTCAAAGGTGTAGTTGGCACCCAAATCTGATCTTGACCGGCCATTTATAGCCCTTAGCCCCCGGGTTAGACACAGAGCCATCCAGTTCAACGCGGCCTCAGTACCTTTAACAGTTTTGTTTAGCATCAAATCTGGGACATTCCAGGCTGCATCTTCTGCAGAACCCCAACTGTCCCCGGCTACATAGAGCGGCTCAAAAGTACAGTTTAAATCTCCTGCCAAGAGGATGAAGTTATCTCTGGCCAAACCTGTAAGAAAGTGGTCCAATACATCCAACACAGCAGGGCAACGACCCCCAGGGAGACCTCGTGCATATATATTAATGACAATCAGGTCCCGGTGTCCATCTTTGCACAATTTGATTACCAGGAGGTCCGGGTTGGCTACGTGTATCTCAGATGGGTGATATCCTGATAACTGCTTCACCCAAATCAACAGACCCCCTGAGGCTCTCCCTTTGCCACCCCTAATAGCTGGTTTGAAGAAATTTACAAAACCTACCCTATGTATTGGATCAAGTGCCCAAGTTTCCTGTAGCAGGATGATATCAAATTTGTCCATGAACTCCAACCAATCTTCCAAATTCATGCGTCCCTTAACCCCTGCAACATTCCAGGACACTATGTTGAATGTTTCTGATAAGGGAGCTTCTAGCGGGATCGTTAGTACTGATACAACCGGGGTCAGTGTGGTACATCCTGTTTTTACACTATTCTCGTTGGTGTCAACATTATCCCGGGATCCCCCCACCCGCACAACCTCTGTTGAAACATCAACAGGTGTTGCAGCTTCTTCCTCAATTGCTGGTGCTCTCTGGGTTGCCTCTACTTTATTTGTAAAAGGAGGTGCCCCCCGACTAGGCTTCGCTTCCACGTACCCGCTGTCCATAGCAGACTCGATTTTTCTATTCCCCCTAGAAAGTCAGTCTATGGCCTCAAGATCGGAAAGGGGCCCAAAATGGTTAAAAAGTGGGGGATATTGCTGGGGGTATGGTGTTCTTGCTATGGGGTACCTCCTTGCTAGGGGTCTCCTATGAGTGGGGTCTAATGAGAAATTACTATGTCTTTGGAGGTAGAAATATGTTAGCCCCAGAGTTTGTACATCCCCCTGCCTAGCAAACCTAGCTTCCCGTCGAATGGTGTCCACCACCCAAGGATCTTTAAACGATATTAAGATACAGTCCCCCTCCGAGTCTTTGGTGCCGTATCCCACCCATTCAACTCTCCTTACGAACAGAATTTCAGTAGGAGATGATGGAGGCAAGGGGCGATTTTTATTCAGCCAGAATATCACCTTATTGCGTAGATCCCCGTGGGACTCCTTAGTACCTACTTTTAACGGGGCCACACCTGTTAATACTATGGTATATTCGGTTGCCTCCGAGGGTAAGTCAACGCGGGGATTGGTGTACCTATTTTGATTCCCCCCTGTTGGAATTTTCGTGCTCCAATGATTAGTTGTTTCTCCAGGGGTTGGTTGTGGGCGTCTGCTAGTATTGGGTTTCGCTAGATTAGTGAACCGAGCAGCTTGTGACCTATCTAGTTTTGGAATTTCAGCGACCTTTTTTTTTGGAGCCAGTGGCAGAGTGCCCTCAGCTACCGTGCTAGGGTTATTTGTAGATCTCCCCCCCGCTAATGGTTTCTTAATGGCTGTCCCTATTGGTACAGGGTTGGTAGGTTTACTACTATGAGCATGAAGTGAAGATTTTGTCATAGATACCAACTGTGTTGGGACCCCTCCCGCTGGACTATGAGTGGTTAACTTTTGTAGCAAGCCCAAATTTGAGTTTGCTAGTATCTTCAGAGCATCTATTTTGGAGGTCATCAGCCTGGTGCGCTCCAAGACAGGGAGGAGGAGGGTTTTAATCATAGCCTCCATTTTTACCAATAAAACTTCATCACTATTGAAACACGTAGGGCAGGGATTAGATGACCCCAAGGTGGTTAAGGCAGGGCATAGCACGCTGGGAAAAGCAGATGATGTTTTTGAGTCTGGGGGATACACCAGAACAGGTGCAACATTGCTAAATGAATCATTAAGTTTGGGCATCTTATGATCTCTCCCCCCCTGAGAACTCAAATCCTGTTTTCTTTTCCGAGATATTGTTCCTGGTCCCAAAGGATCATCTTCTACTATGAGATTTAAAGCTGCAATAGTAGATGGATGTGAACTTTCCAAACTAAAATCATTTTCCCCGCTATTCTGGGTTTGGTCCCCACCACATGACTGTGAATCGTCCAAGGTTCGATCAACATTAACCAAAGGGAATGAGGGCCCCCCCCCCTTCACTATCAATGTGAACAATTGCCTCGGTAGTTACAGAATATACACAGTTTGATGCAGCATGGGTGGCTGGACTAGTAACTTTTGCCATCCCGCCCAGCGAGGAGCGCTTACCACTAAAAAGGTCTAAGGAGAGACGTTTTTCCACCATAGCTATTTCTTTTTCCAATATCCCTGAAGCTCGGGTAATAAAAGCGTCCAATGGGCCTGAAACAACTCCCTTCGATGTTTGTATTTGGGCTGTGCGATCTTTGCCTGATCTTAAGGTCATGTTGCCAAATACATATGCCTGTTATAGCTATAGTACGCCTCTAAAATGCAAGTCAGTGGTACCCGCACTATGTAGGTGAGGTAATTTCCGCTAGGTCGTTGTTTACCGGAGAGTCGATCCTTAAAATAGGGGTAAGTGAGAGAGGGCAGAGGTGGGGGGCCCGGCCCGTCCTCTACCGTACTCGAACGGCCTCAAACGGCCCGCTCTTTGCCCGGTCTTCGCCCCGAGCTCCGTCCCGCTGCGCGGAACGACCAGACTGCTTTTAACCTCCCAGGCGGGTGGGCGTTGCCACTGCGGGAAGAGGCTCCAGGTGTTGAAGATCGCCTCGCAGTCCCGCAGCGGTGTGGGCGGTGTGGGCGGGTCCGGTTCTAGCAGCAGCCGTGGAGCGGGAGCCGCGACCAGAGAAGGACAAGGCAGAAGCCGGCAAAGGTTTTCCCCAAGATGCGCCCAGACCGGTCAGATAAGCGTCGGTGCCCCAGCACTGTGTAGCACCCGCGCAGCGAGTGCTGCGAGGTTATATCAGGGAGCCAGGCGGGGGGCGTTGCCGCTGCGGGAAGAGGCTCCAGGTGTTGAAGATCGCCTCGCAGTCCCGCAGCGGTGTGGGCGGGTCCGGTTCTAGCAGCAGCCGTGGAGCGGGAGCCGCGACCAGAGAAGGACAAGGCAGAAGCCGGCAAAGTTTTTCCCCAAGATGCGCCCAGACAGGTCAGATAAGCGTCGGTGCCCCAGCACTGTGTAGCCTACAGATTAATTATCTACAGTGGGATCTCAGAATCTATGATTTCAAGCATTTGCCCCTCAACAATACATCAGATATAGTTTTGTTTACACAGCTTTCTGTAAATACAATGATTACTGTAAGACTAAACCTCTATTATTGCTGTGAAGACCATTGAAGCTGTTGACTACTAGCACTTGAATGTTAAAATATTTTTTTTTCCTCACATAGTGGAAACTTTACCATGGTGGTGGTGGCTGTGCTGGAGGTAAAGTGAGTAAGAACCTGAACAAACACGATGCCCTGCAGGCAAGACGCTGACCTTTGCCGAAGAGGTGTCATTAAGGTAAGTCGATGACTAGAAGGTTTACCAAATCCGTGGACCTCCTGGGGGTCCAAAAAAACATCTTGATTAGCATAGGATCAGGTTATAGGCATACCTTTTTGTTTTTGCAGGTGAACCACTAAACATGGAAACACAGACATAGAATTAGCTTAGCATCATTGAATTAATCTTTGAAATTTGCCTTCCTCCGATGCCCTCACTGTGGGGCATTTGCTGCCACGAGACGCACAGCACCATTTTGTATAGTAGGTTCAAGGCAACCTCACTCTTGTTTTGTGTTTCTTGGTGGTTCCGAAAATGTTGGGTACAGGGACAGGTTGTAGACACACTCTCTTTTTCCCCTTCTAGGTGGACGAGGTGCTTATACAACCAGCAACGACACATGTTTAGCCTAGGGAAAGTTTGTAGGTATGTGACTTGGAGCTTGCCTTGTGCTAATGCCCTCACTGAGGTGCTTTTGCTGCCAGCAGAGCCAAAACACAACTTTGTACAGCTGCACAAGACAACCTCGCTCCTGTTTGGTGTCTCCTGGCTGTGCCAGGAATGCTTTTTATTAAAAAACGTTTTTATCAGCATTTTACAACATGCATTCCAATCATATACTCATAGCACTTCACAAGGATGTAATCAATCAGCTTAACTTATCACCAGTATAAGATATGACCCCACATGCATCACTGGCTAGTGGTACCACAGGGGTTCAATGTGTATATCCACAGGTTACAGGTTCTGCCTGTCTGACTTATTTACCCAGATACCTTAATTCCCCAATTTATGCTCCCTGTGCATAAAATACCTCTATAAGAGTTTCCCGGATACCAGGATACTTTATAAGATCTGATTCCTTTTTGCAGTGCTTCACAGGTGTCTAAGATAGGAACTACTGCAGTGGCCATTCCACAAAGCAAAAAAAAAAAAACGAAGTGTAAACCTATATAAAAAAAAACAACCCTACCAGTGGTAATGCTGGGGTGTATAGTAGGTTGTAAGAGAAATAGGAGTCTAGAGGGAAAAACAAAACTAGGACGCCCTCCACTCAGTAAGTCATCAATCAACAAAGGTCCTAGTTTTCAAGGCAATTCTCATCTACCAATCTATAGACAACACTGGTTAAGAACCAATCACCCCAGGACATCTCTTATTATAGAGATTGTCAAATTGTCTCAGTTTATTGCCTCTATAAAAAACAGCTCAGCTCTGATCTACACATTCAGAACAACACAAAGACTCACAATCACCTTAGAAGACAGCAAAAAAAAAAAAAAAAGGTGTGGAGAGCGAGATGGCACCTCACGGGCGCACCACCAATGGGACCCCTGGTTGGTACTCACCAGGATGGCCCTGTTCTCATCATTGGTGCCATCAAGCTTTAACGGAAACGTGTCTTAAACCCAAAGTAAAAGGACAGTGAGTGGTGCAGTGGACACAACTTATATGTGACAAAAAACTTACAGCATTAAACATTTACCATACAAGCTACTGTGCAACCAGGACAAACAACTTTACTCATGTTCCTTTCTTTGTTGCAAACAGTACATACATAAACATTAAAAGGGAGGATTTGAATACTACCCATCGATTCACACCCTACTTACAGCGACATGTTTTATTGCCTTGGTTTCTATCAGGCAATTTCCTCAGGGCAACTCAATTGAATGCCACTGCAAAAGACACTGAGCTTTTGTGTGCCTTCAGTTAGCCTTGCCTCTCATACCAGCCAAGAGGAATATTAAAACAGGAATGTAGCCCCCATAGGTGAGCGAGATCCAGTGGAGAGTAGTCGTTCGGCGCCTTCTCAACCCTCGACCAAGGTGATTGTGAGTCTTTGTGTTGTTCTTAATGTGTAGATCAGAGCTGGGCTGTTTTTTATAGAGGCAATAAACTGAGACAATTTGACAATCTCTATAATAAGAGATGTCCTGGGGTGATTGGTTCTTAACCAGTGTTGTCTATTGATTGGTAGACGAGAATTGCCTTGAAAACTAGGACCTTTGTTGATTGATGGTGTATAGTAGGTTACCTGCTGTTCTTCGTATAATTCACTTCCAACGCTCCAGTGCCACATACAACAGAACCTTCGGCCATGGGAGAACAGCCTTTCGAGCCGGAAGCTTTGCCAGCAATGCATCTTGAGGAGTAAATCTACCCTTCAGGCACATTTCCTCCTGACCAGTTTCAGCCAGCCACTAAGCCACCCACTGTAGTTGGGCAAATAAGTAATACAATTCGAAGTCTGGCGCTCCGAAGACACAGTCACTGGGTGGACGTAGACGAGTCTCCAATGACAACCTGTGCCGACCACCATCCCACACCAGCTTTCTGAGTAATGTGTCCAATTATTTAAAACAGGTCCCAGAGATTCTGACCGGAAGGTTGGTTCAAGAAATAATGTAACAATCTTGGTAACATAATCATTTTTGATGAGGAGATACATGCTATAATGGGCAGTTTCAGAGACAGCCAGAATGGGATACTCTAGCTAAGGGATCTAAAGGTGCCCCCTAGATTTCCTTCTCTCAAATCATCCAACAAGTGAAACACTCTGATTCCTAGGTACTTAAATGCTGTTGGGGACCACCCCAAACTTGGTGGCATGGGATCCACTGTCGACTGCCTTCTACCACAGGGAACACACAGGTCTTAGTCCTATGTTCTTAGTGGCCTGAATTTAGTGCAAATTCCTCCAGTATGACCATGGCGTGCTGTGAGCCTGCTGATGCATCATCCAGATAAAGTAGGAGATCATCTGTATCCAATAAAATATTATGTTCCCTACTGTCTTTCTCTATGCCATAACCTACGCCCTCTTGTTTAAACAGCTCAGCCAATGGATTTATGGCGGGAGCAAATAGCAGGGGCGACAACGGACATCCCTGTCTCGTGCCTCTATAAACGCTATACCGTGCTGAGATGCTGTCGCCCATCCTAACCCGTGCGCTGGGAGACTTATATATTGGCTAAATCCAATTATACCAGTGCTCCCCAATTGCATCCGAAGCATTGCTTTGTATAGGTAATCCCGTCTATAATTTAGGGCAAGAATGACCAGGTGCTATACGTACTGGAGGGAGTGGAGACGTATGTGGAAGGAGATTGATCGGGCCGTGAACTATTTTCTCGCGAGCCAGTCACTGATAGGAGAAGGGTGATTACTACGGAACTTACATAACCGCAAGGATGGGACAGATTGGGAATTCTCACACCTTAGTTGGTACCTTGTTCCTATCGTCTTTTTTTTCGTTCCCCAATCAAGTTTTAATCTTTCAACACTTATATGCTGACAAATCTCTGAGGGATCACATTTACCCCAGCACATACATCCCTGCCGTATATGGACCTCCGGTTGCAGATCTGCATCCACTCCTACTTCATTGCTCCTACACGAGTTGCCGATTTATTTTGGAAGACACAAATCATCTTGCCCTGAAGAAGTCCCAAGAGGGACGAAACGCGTCGGCTGTTCTTTCTTACGCTGGAATAATAATAAAAAAGATCAAAAACATTGGACGCCATTTCCTGTGATCATTGTAATAAGTGCTTGATACAGCTCTGGATTCTGTCATGTGGTGCACCTGTGCTTTTGTATTGTAATCCCGTCTAATGCCTTCTCCATGTCATTTGCAAATAATAGTAGCGTGAGGTCGTCTGTTAGTCTGGTGGTATAAGACACGGTATACCCTACGGAGGTTCTGGGATGTGCTTCTTGCTGGAATATAAACATTCTGGTCACTACGTACCAGCATCTGCATGTATAGGAGTAGTTGGTTTATCAGTATTTTACTAAGCACCTTAAAATCCATATTCAACATGGAACGCAGTGACAGGGGTGCTGTGGGCCGTAGTCATGGGAGGGGAATCACCATTGCCTCCCTGGTGGATGTAGGTAGTGACCCTCTATGCACCAATGTGGCATACAAGGCCTCCAACTGTGGGTGGGGGGGTCGCAGAGTCAAAGTTAAAGGTCACACAGAATTGCCCTGGGAGGCCATCTGACCCTGAAGACTTCCCACTAGCCATAGCTTTATTGGCAGCTCAAATTTCTTGGACCATGAGGGGGCCTCCTAGTTCTTCCCTAGCTGTTGGGTATTGCCAGGGGTATCCTGTTAAGAAATGTCGCCAGGCCATTCTCGTCCAAGGGGTCCGCTCATCCATATAAGGATTCAGAGTATACCTGGAATGCCATATTAATCTCCGCAGGAGCATAGGCTGGGGTATTGTCATCCAAACTGATTTGGGTGATTGACGTCCCTCGGGTCTCCGGTCTAATGAGCCATGCCGACAACCTACTAGGTCTACTCTCCTCGTCATGCGCCTGTGCTATGTTATTCTTTATAGTCGTGGCACTGTAAGTGCTCCATTTATTCGCTATAGTGTTCCCTGGCCTCCCTGAGTCTGGTTTGTACATGTTCATCTAGCATTCACCATAGTGTCCAGTTCATACAACCTGGTGTTGAGGCAGAGTAGGGTATCACTAAGCTCCTCCTTCATACCAAGTCTGCCCCCATGCAAATAGTTGTTCTTGGTTCTAAAATAAAAGTAGCAAAGTAATATTTTTATACAAACATTGAACTTGGAATTAGTCATTGAGTGTGAGCCTCAGTTTTTTTGACTATGTGTGTACAATACATGCTTAACACTACCCTCTGAAAAGCCTAACTGCTCAACCACACTACCCCAAAAGAGAGTAAGGTATTATCTACTTTAGCCTCTGGAAAGTCTCTGGGGATCCACTGGACGCTGTGCACACTATACCTTACTTTGGTATAGTATATACAAAGTCAACTTCTTACACACTGTACACAGACACCTGAGTCTGACTATATTCCCCATTACATGACATGGTACCAGTGTAGTGTAAGTGTATCTAAGCTATCCTAATGTTCTATACTTAAAAGGAATTACAGAAAGTGTTGTGTTAGACACTCACTTCAAAAAGCTTACAGGTATAGTGCATACCTATGTTAGCAGTCGTTTCCTGTGGAAACCTCAGTTGTGACTAAGTTGTAAAGCAATCCAAGTCTTTATCCCACCGCTGCCACAAATGTAGGAGGCTAGCTCAGTATATTGTGTACACCTATTGGTGATACATGCTGCGCTCCAGTCCAGGCAACCGTTAGCGATAGTGTAAGAGGTCCCTGATAACCAAAGCTCTCAAGTTGTAGCTGCGGAGAGCAGCTAAGGCTTATCCAGGAGAGTTTAAAGCAGGTCCAATTATCGCACAAGTCAGACAGTGATGTAAACACAGGAAAAAAACACACAAGTGTTACAAAAGTAGGTACTATTTATTACAACACCAATTATTAACTACGTTGGTATATCTCCTACCCGGAGATATGGATACACAATAAATACATCAGCAAACCAGTTAAGTAAACACATAAACACATGGGCCCCTATTGGGGACCAAACCATACATGATGTAAGTGGAATCTAAAAGGAGTACCTAAGCAAGACTACCACACAAAGATTTGTAGGCCAGGGAAAGCATGTAACCACCAAAGGTAAGTAACTAGGAGTCCCTAGACGTCCGGGGGCAGAGGTGATACCCAAAGTCCGTGTCCATATGATAACACAGGAAAGGCACATTTAGTCGTTTTAGCATTCAGGACCCTTCCCAGAGGACCCCTAGTTATTCCTTTGGAACCAAGGGGGTTGTAGAGTACCCCCACCCGTGGATACCCAGAGAAGCTGGATACCTACACCAGGGAGCCCTGGTGCTTTGGGTGAAGTGGTGACGGAACCGCCCGTTGAAGTCACCTTAGGATATCCAGCTTCTACCTTGATGGACCAGGTTGTGGAACCCAGGCATGGATTCTGGACAAGGAGTACCTGTGGAGAGAGGAGACATAGTCCAAACCACCCAGAGTCATCCAGGGGGTTCAGGAGCACAGTGCCCTCCCTTTTTTGGGGTACTTCACAGTAGAACGGAGGTCTTGGAGTTGCAGCTGTGAAGACGAGGGGAGGATGTAGGATTACAGGAGCCGTCCACGAGCTGTCCCACGTCGGTCGACAAATTGCAGGAAGATCAGTGGCCAGCAGGTCTAAACTCGCAGTTGAAGAGTGGGTAACCCACCTAAACAAGTCCATCCCTGACTTCGCCACCAATCCTATTGAAGCAAATGATGATTTCAATACTTGGCTGGAAGCCTCCTTAGACATTGTGCTACCAAAGAGGTGCTTTGACCTGCGAACTGGTTCTAATAAGAAACCTTGGTATACGCCTGAACTTAGGAAAATTAAACAAACCTGTAAGCAGGCAGAACGGAAATGGAGAAAAAAAAATTCTACACCGAGTAAGGTCAACTATAGATTAGTACTTAAACAGTACAAAGCTGGTATTAAAGACGCTCAATCTAAGTACTATCAGGGAAAGATTATGTCGGCTGCTAATGCTCCAAAGGAAATATTTAAAATCTTTAAGTCCCTTACCACTCCTCCTGACCCCCTCCCTGATGCCTCGAACGCCCAATTGCGCTGTGATGAATTTGCTAACTTATTTCTCTCAAAAGTCACTAACATCTACCTGCAGTTTCCTCATTCAGTTCTGGATTTGCAATCTCCCTGCGTCCCCTCATATGCCAAGCTTGAGGTGTTCCCTCCTCTTTCTTTATCCGACACACAGTGCCTTTAGGAGAATCTCATATCCGGCTCCCCATCTGATGTGGCGCCTCCCTCTGTACTCAAGTTAGTATCAGGGACTATAGCACCTTTTACACAACTCGTTATTAAGACTTCATTGGCAGTTGGACACGTCTCCTCTTTATGGAAACAGGCATGTGTTAAAGCATTGCTAAAAAAAACTAACTTGGATCCGGGGGATTGGGCAAATTATCGACCTATCTCCCTTCTCCCCGGTATTAGCAAATTAGCCGAAAAACATGTGAACACTACATTGGCAACATATGTCGAAAGTAACGGGGCCCTACATCCCACTCAGACAGGGTTCAGAAGCAAACAGGGCACTGAGACGGCTCTCCTGGCAGTGGTGGAAGATGCCAGGAAGATTGTGGACTCCGGAGGCTGCGCTGCTATTATCTTGTTAGACCTCAGCGCAGCCTTCGATACGGTAAACCACCGTATCCTGCTTCAAAGACTGAAGGCAGTTAGGGTAGCTGGGACTGCCCTGGAGTGGCTTTGATCTTTTTTAGCTTACAGATCGTTTGCGGTCTGTGAGGATGAGGTGCACTCAAAGCAGACAGGGTTGCAGTATGGTGTCCCCCAGGGATCCTCGTTGGGCCCCACCATGTTCAACATCTACATGAGGCCCCTGGCAGACATTGTACTTCCCTGGGGGGTCCACTTGGTAACCTACGCGGACGACATCCAGCTGGTAGTGTCACTCAGCCAGCTGGACCAGACTAATAATAACCTTAAATCCTGTCTGGTCAACGTAGCGGAGTGGATGGATGCCTCTTTTCTAAAGCTTAACGGCTCCAAGACCGAAGCCATGTTATTGGGTCATGCCTCCCCTACTAATCTTGATCCTAGCTGGCCAGCAGTACTAGGCCCTAGCCCGCTGCCGAAGAGCCAGATTAAGAGTCTGGGCGTGTGGATTGACCCCGGTCTCAGTTTTCTGGTACAAGGTCGCAGCCACCTGCTATGGCTTGATCAGAACGCTGAGGAAGATCCTCCCTCTTCTTACTTTTGATGCTAGGCTCACGTTGGTGCAAGCCCTCATATCACGACTCGACTATTCCAACGCGATCTATTTGGGCGCTCCACAGGGGACCATCAAGACCCTTCAGCTGGTTCAGAACTGCGCAGCACACCTACTGCTAAAGGTGGCGAGACGTGACTCTGCTAAGCCAGCACTTCGTCAGCTTCACTGGCTTCCTGTACAACAGAGAATTGTGTTCAAATCTTTGTATACTGTACACAAATCCCTCACTGGTAATGGGCTATCGTTCCTTCTACTGATGTTTCAACGCCTGCCGGTACTGCGAACCCTCAGATCCAACCATAAAATGTTGCTGACAGTCCCAAGGATTCGCTCTGGCGGGCGCAGATTTGCGCTACACGCGTCAAAACTATGGAATCAACTCCCTGAATCGATCCGTTTTGAACCTAACCACCTACAATTCAGGAAACAGCTGAAAACCTTCCTTTTCCCTTGAATGGCTATGACATTTCTGGTTATCCTAATGCGCTGGGATGCCTACGGGTAACCATGCGCAATATAAGTGCATATTCCATTCCATTCCATTCCAATGCAATGGCTACAGCTTCTTTGACTAGTGCACACGTCATGGAGTGAGAAAGGAAAACTACTATTGACTTTCTGCCTGTTGTCCCCACATCTTCCAATGCGGACGTCTAGTATGCTTATCCTACGGAGGAGTCCCATATTGAAGTACCTGACAGTCCTTTACACCATCTGTCTGATGCTGCACAGCCTCCCTAAATGAGCTTGGGAGCAAGTGGTTATTATGTGGACCGAACAAGCTTCTCTTATGATTCTTCTCCTTTGTCCTTATCTGCAGCCACTTTGCCTATGCGTACCAGCCTTTTCGTCTCCTGTTTTAAAAAGACATACCTGGTCCCACCTTGGACATACATCTGGCTGGTGCTCTTACTAATTTTCCTTTTCATGTGGATTGGATTGGTGACCATATTTTTCTTGCTAATCAATGGTCACTATTTGCCAGAACGCTCTGCTGTGAAGTTGGTTGATGAAATTCTGGCTCCCCATATCAAGAAACGTGATCAAGCCCTCATGAACATTTGCACCTTCCCTGTTGTGGGTGGCATCTATTGGGATTTAGTTGCATTCGAGATCCATGGCCCGATGGAGGTCCACAAGATACCATACGTGTTTTGCGTTTCACTAGTAGGTCTGGTAACATAGGACATATACATTGAGATGATTGGGATGTACACGCAGTACATTAATTGTTTTCTGATTTAAAGTATTATGGTGCATTTGATGCTGAAGATTTGTATTTAAATGTAGCCAGTTATGCAGATTTATTCTGTGATGAACATTATGGCCATCATTTCTTGTATAAATCAAACACGTTAAGACCTGTTTTTAATTTTGTCCATTGGGAACATTGTCTAACTCCCTTACAGGGAAGTTCTAAAACACTCCGGGGTAAGTTCACCTACTTTTCTGCTTACAGTACGTTGAATCCAGAGTCCTATTTCTATAAGTTAAAATTGCCAGCTCAATCTAAATTTATGTTGTCTCACACAAAATTAATTTATTTTAATTCATTTAGGTCTGATTTGGTCTTACATGGTTACGAACACTGGAAATATATCATTGATTTAAAATCAATTTGGGGCCCTAAACCTTGGCAGGTCCAGGGAACTGAGGCTTTGCATCAAGCACGTCTCATTCCAACTCAAATATTGTATTTGAATGACACAGTACAACAAACTACTTGTTTTGGGTTGGCTACAGCCAATATTTTTTATTTTCCGTCCGTTCCTTTATTGGCGGAGAATGATAATTGGCGTAAGCACACCAATCATACACCTGCAAGCCCTGTTTGGAAAAGATCGTTTATTTGGTCTGAAGTTGATCCCTCAGGATGGTTGTTGTGGCAACCAATTCCAATGCATGTCAACTGCGTTTTCATAATGCAACAACAGGTTTCACACAGATTAGACCTTATCCCCATTTCCCGCATTCTTATTCAGTCACCAAGTATTTGGTGGGGAAATTGTGTCAACAATGGTTGGGACACTCCACACTGTCGTCAGTAAAACAACACCTATCAATCTTGTCAAGCGATATCAATTTGGCTGATTTTATATTGGGTCCTAAATCACCTAGATCAAAACGTTTCATATATAAGGCTTATATTGAATTATGGAAACTATTGCAGATGGAAGCAGCGTTCCATCTGCACCAAATTTACAAAGGTAAGTTGGAAAAAGTTCTTGCAGTCGTCGACAATAGCATACAAACTTTGTTGTTCTTTATTTATACTCTTGATAATATTGTTTTATCTGTTATTGATATTGTTCAAAGTGATGTATGTGTATTGTACCATGGTCAAAATCAATTGCGGTATGTAATGTAGTTTGCATGGACATTGCAAACTCTCAAAATGGGAAAAGTACCATGGGATTATTTGAATGCTCCTGCTTTGTTTTTGCCGTTTAATTTAAGTAATAAACAAAAGTTCATGTCTATGAAAGACGCAACATACACCCTGTTACACATAGAACAATTAGAACATTTACCTATTTCTGTAGCAGAGACTGATTCAGCTGTGTGGTTAATTCATGGCGTTATTTCTCTGCCATTCTCGTTGTTTCAGTACACATCTTGCATGAAACACTTCCCGATAGGCCGCTTCGAACCCCTGGGAAGTGCGTTTATTCATGAATTGTGGTCCTTGTCTTTCACCTACAGATGTAAGAGGGAGGATAAGAAAGTATTCCTAACAGGGGAGGAGTGCGATTCCATAGTAGGACATTCCCTAGTTTGCAAACAAGTTAAGTTGCACGGCGCTTGTAACATTTCTGCCCCTAATCTGGCTTTTTTTTTAAAACGTACACCCGTCCCAGCAATTATTCCCGCGCTCACATTGCATGGCGGGCATAATCTGTTACAGACCCCCTGGTGCGATTAGCTCACCTCATTTGCAGGGACTGGTAGATTGTCATTTGCAATATGGCCCTTACTCACTCTAATCTGCTTATTTTGGGTGATTTTAATTTATGGCTTAATGGAAACCTGGATTCAGGATTCAGTAATCTAATTCAGTCGTGTGAGAGTTTGAGCCTGTGTCAATGGATCAATGAGGCTACCCACAAGGGGGGCCATACTGGACTTGGTCCTTTCTAAGGAACAGGCCTTGGGAGCAGTAGAAATCTTTCCAGTTGGCTGGTCCGACCATTATGTGGTCAAGTTTCAGATATTCAACCCTAGGAAGGTACGGTCCGCTACCAGCGAGATAAGGACGTTCAGGAGTAGAGAGTGGAAGGGACTTCTAAAAAGAAAGACAACTTCATCTTCAGTCTTTTCTTTTGAAGAGGATTTCAACAATGGGAGGTCAGTGGAAGACAACTATGTAGATTTCTGTGATCAGATTAAATTTAGGCTTGACCAGGTCGCTCCCATTTAAAACTGTAAGAAGACTAGCAGGCCGTCAGCCTGCTGGCATAATGGTCACCTTAAATCCTTAAAAGTGATCTGTCGGCAGGCGGAGAGGAAGTGGAGGAAGGTATACTCTAATGAGGATAAATCTAGGTGGAAGGCTGCAATAGCGGAATATAGGAAAGGAATTGATTTAGCAAAATCAGAATATTTTGCAATATTACCATTAACTCTGACCAGGTTGCTCCCATTTAAAACTGTAAGAAGACTGGCAGGCCTTCAGCCTGCTGGTATAATGATCACCGTAAATCTTTAAAAGTGATCTGCTGGCAGGCGGAGAGGAAGTGGAGGAAGGTATACTCTAATGGTATACTCTAATGAGGATAAATCTAGGTGGAAGGCAGCAATAGCGGAATATAGGAAAGGAATTGATTTAGCAAAATCAGAATATTTTGCAATATTACCTTAAACTCTGACCAGGTTGCTCCCATTTAAAACTGTAAGAAGACTGGCAGGCCTTCAGCCTGCTGGTATAATGATCACCGTAAATCTTTCAAAGTGATCTGCTGGCAGGCGGAGAGGAAGTGGAGGAAGGTATACTCTAATGAGGATAAATCTAGGTGGAAGGCTGCCATAGCGGAATATAGGAAGGGAATTGATTTAGCAAAATCAAAATATTTTGCAAACATTATCTTAAACTCTAAAAATAATCCCATAACTATTTTTTAAACAGTAAAGGATATTGCTGCTCCTGAATGTGCACAATCTAAAATCCTGCCTACTCAAGCTCTGTGTGACAGCTTAGCGACCTTCATTATGTAGAAAATTAGTAATATTATTGATGGATTGAAGGTGAATGATCTCTGCAGGAAAGAGGGTCCTATTACTAAAACGAATGGGTCACGAGATACAGGTGTGGAGAACGGGGCATAGCCAGGTCCACCGTATTCCCTGAACCATTTTGAGCCACCCACAGAGGAGAACTTAAACATAATTGCCTTGGGTGTGTCATCTAGTTCTCCTTCAGACCCTCTCCCACAAAAAATCTCGAAGGAACTGGGCTCTGAGCTCTTTCCCACCCTTCGACAGATCTGCAATAGCTCCCTGATTTCTGGAACAGGACTAGCATGCTGGAAACAGGCTTAAAATCATTGAACGACTGGTCAGCAAAACTTTGTCCCAGTTCCTAGAATCTAACTCTAGGCTAGATGGTGTACAGTTCAGTTTTCGACCTGGCCATGGAACTAAGACTGCTCTGGTGACAGTGTTAGATGATCTTCGATTGAGGGCAGACAAGGGAAAATCTAGCATTCTTATTCTGCTTGACCTGTCTGCCGCTTTCGACACTGTCAACCATGACATCTTGCTGACCAGGCTGGAAGAGATCGGGGTGTCAGGCACGGCTCTAGAATGGTCCCGCTCTTATTTATCAGGCAGGTGTCAGGCGGTTTCTCTCACTCCGTACCAATCTGAGTTTTCCAATATCCATCATGGTGTTCTTAACATCTATGTAAGACCCTTGATCGATATAAAGGCGCATGGTGTGAAATTGGTGAACTACGCTGACAACACTCAGCTCTTTTTTTCCTTAGAGGGAAGTCAGTCAATACCTCTTGCGACATTTCATGCCTGCATGCAGGACACTGCCCTTTTGCAAGGAGCCAACAAAGACTTAAGTTGTACACTGTGCTGTGGGGAAAATTCCCTACCCATTCCTGGATGATTTCTGGCCTTCTCTAACTACCTCCACTCTGGTCCCGGCTAAATCCATACGTAATCTGGGAAGTAAGCTAGATGCTAACTTAAATCTGGAAGTACATGTAAATAAGCTGGTGGGGAACTGAGGAAGATCCTCCCACTGCAGCCTAATACGGCCAGAGCCTTGGTCGTTGGAAGTATCATCCTCAGCAGGTTAGACTATTGTAATGCCCTACTATTTGAGTCCCCAAAATTCCTGATTAAACACCTTCAAAGAGTTCAAACTTTGGCGGCCAAACTGGCATTGATGAAACCTCGCCGCTCGTCAGGATCCTCGGCCCTTGCAGAGCTTCATTGGCTACCAATAATGCAGAGAATTCAGTTTAAATCTCTCTGCTTGGTATTTAAAGCCCTTCATGGCTTCGGACCCAAACCTTTACAGGAGACCTTTGCATGGTCTATCCCGCCAAGGTGCCTTTGTTTTTCCACTGCTTACCTGGTGAGAACGTGCTACTTGTTGCAGCAATGTCCGTTTTCCACCCTTGCATGGGATTGTAGATAATTCACTTTGTCCTTCCATTCTGACTTTGAAAACAGATTTCAATAAACTAAGCAGACTCAAAGCACTATTGTTGCAACAAGAAGTGGCTCTCACATCAGCGTGAAAGACCTTCAAATTACAGGTGGCGAGCACCACAAGTGAGATACACTCACTGCTGAATGCCAATCCCCATTTCATTTTGTTGAATTAATACACCAAATATTTAATGCGTCTGATACTGAAGGCCTTGCACATTGTTTTTTAAACTTGTGGGATCCTGCCTTGTGGCCTCTTTTCAGACGAGATTTGGAGTAATACTGGCCTTTAGCCATTCTATTTTTTCCTGCGCCTTCTGAGGTTTTCCGGGTGTCGTGTTGGTACTTCTGCTCTTTTTATGCAATCGCTGCCCATCTTGTGGTACTGCACAGACCCGGTCAATTGTAACTGTACCGTGACCGAATGCAACAACTTTTTGGATGCTTGCAATTCCCGATGCTTGGCGTAAGTTATGGACTAACTCTTCTCTTCGCCTACTTCACTTGCGTGCAACCTGTTTTCTACTGCTGAAAGTGCCTTTTCTATTGGGCATTAGATTTATGCCTCTCCATGTGTCCGGCGCAGACCCGGATTATGATGTGTTGATGTGTCCATTAGTGGCCCATGGCCAGGCCTGTTCTGGGCATGGCCATTTGGTGCCTACGGCTGCACTTGGATTGTTGGCTGAATGGAATACCTGTGAGGCTGCACAGTGCCTCTTACAATGGAGTTTCTTCGAAAGACACGTAAGTGTCCCAGATATGCTCTTGGAAGCATTGGATTACAAGGAACACGTATTCCTTTGAACTGCTTAACTGGATGGCGTCTCTTTTTGCTACAAAAGATAGGGATGACCTTTTGGAACAATTTGCATTCTTAAATTCACGTAATTTGATGGATTATCCAAATTTGCGTTGAACATATTTTAAACAAAACACTTTTAAAAAAAATTTAAACTTTCTAATTTGTATTTTTGAACGTGTTTTCATACTCTGCTTATCTTTGAACTCTGTTTGGGTCTTTTATCTATATGCTACATCCTGGCCAAGGAGAGTATGTCATATGGCCGATAGGGACATTGTCAACATAGCTAAGTTAGCGTGAGCTCTGCTACCATGACGCCGCTTTTGCACACATTACTACATGACTGTATTTTGCAAGACTCTGTTTATTCCTTTCACATGAGAACCGTCTGCTTTCAATCAAGTAATCAATCATAGCATTTATAAAGCGTACTACATACCCGTGAGGGTCTCAAGGCGCTAAGGGGAGGTGGGGGGGGGGGGGGGTGCTGCTACTGTTCGAAGAGCCAGGTCTTGAGGAGTCTCCTGAAGGTTAGGAGGTCTTCGGTCTGCCGCAGGCGGATGGGGAGGGTGTTCCATTTCTTGACGGCGAGGTGGGAGAATGATCTGCCGCCGGCGGTCACTCTTCGGATGCGGAGGAGGGTGGCGAGGGCACGGTCTGTGGAGCGGAGCTGGGGGGTGTAGAGACTGAGTCGGCTATTGAGGTCCGCAGGTCCGGTGTCGTGGAGTGCCTTGTGTGCGTAGGTGAGGAGCTTGAAGGTTATCCTCTTGTTGATGGGGAGCCAATGCAGGTCTCCCATGTGGGGTGTGATGTGGCTGCGGCAAGGGATGTCGAGGATCAGGCGTGCAGAGGTGTTCTGAATGCGTTGGAGCCGTTTTAGGAGTTTGGCCGGGGCTCCTGCTTAGAGTGCGTCGCCGTAGTCTAGTCTACTGTTGATGAGGGCATGGGTGACCGTTGTTCTGGTTTCTGTGGGGATCCACTTGAAGATCTTGCTAAGCATGTGGAGGTTGTTGAAGCAGGAGGAGGAGGAGACGGCGTTGACCTGCTTCGTCATGGAGAGGATGGAGTCAAGGATGACCCCTAGGTTGCGTGCGTGTTCGGTGGAAGTAGGGGGTGCTCCTAGTGCAGTCGGTCACCAGGAGTCGTCCCAGGCCAAGGATTTGGATCCGAGGATGAGGACCTCCGTTTTGTCCGAGTTCCGCTTTAGTCAGCTGTTTCTCATTCAGTCGGCGACAGCCATCATTCCTTCGCCGAGGTTGGTTTTGGCGGTGCGGGGGTCTTTGGTGAGGGAGAGGATCAGCTGGGTGTCGTTGGCGTAGGAGATGATGTTGAGGTTGTGCCGTCGTGTGATGTGGGCGAGCGGTGCCATGTAGACGTTGAACAGCGTTGGGCTGAGGGATGAGCCTTGGGGAACGCCGCAGATTATCTTGGTGGCTTCGGATCGAAATGGGGGGAGGCAGACGCTCCGAGTTCTGCCGGAGAGGAAGGAGGTGGTCCAGTCCAGGGTCTTCTCTTGGATTCCGGCGTTGTGGAGGCATGTTCTTAGTGTGCGGTGGCAGACCGCGCCGAAGGCGGCTGACAGGTCCAGGAGGATGATGGCCGCTGTTTCTCTGTTGTCAAGCAGGGTCCTGATGTCATCGGTGGTGGCGATGAGGGCAGTTTCGGTGCTGTGGTTGCTGCAGAACCCGGACTGAGATGGGTCCAGGATGCTGTTCTACTTGAGAAAGCTGGTCAGTTGTTTGTTGACGGCCTGAGGAAGCTGGTCAGTTGTTTGTTGACGGCCTGTTCGATGACTTTCGGCGGGAACGGGAGTAGGGAGATGGGTCGGAAGTTCTTGAGGACCTTGGGGTCTGCCTTGGGTTTCTTGAGTAAGGCGTTGATCTCTGCGTGCTTCCAGCACTCCGGAAAGGTCGCTGCCTCAAAGGAGATGTTGATGGTTTTCCGGAGATTAGGTGCAATCGTGCTGCTGGCTTTGTTGAAGATGTGGTG
The DNA here is from genome assembly GCF_964261635.1 of Lissotriton helveticus. Lineage (NCBI taxonomy): Eukaryota > Metazoa > Chordata > Amphibia > Caudata > Salamandridae > Lissotriton > Lissotriton helveticus. The sequence goes on along the minus strand of NC_136067.1, from coordinate 911,583 downwards.
TGCGGAGGGTCTTCCGGGGATCCGGAGTGGATAGTGTTCGTGATTTTGATGGTGTCCTCGTCGTTGATGTTGGTCCAGGCGGCTGGTGGTCATGGGAGCGGGGGTCTCTGTGGTTACCGGGGTGGTGACGGCGTCAAAGGTGTCGTGGATGTCTGCGATCTTGCGATGGAAGAAGGTGGCCAAAGAGTCGCACAGGTCTTGTGGCTAGGGTTGGAGAGTTCCTTCACGATGCTGAAGAGCTCTTTGCTGTTGTGTGCGTTGTTGTCTAGGTGTTCTTTGAAGGAGGTCCTTTTGGCAGATCTGATGAGGTGGTGGTGTTCCTGTGGGCTGTGTAGCTTTCCGGTGTTCGTTCGCAGGTCCAGTTCTTTTCTAGTTTTCGGCAGGTTCGCCAGGAGATCTTCGGTGAACCAGCTGTCTCTCTTGCTGGTGTGGGTGTAGGGGGGGCTCTAGGGCGGGGCGAGGGTGCTGGCACAATCGTCGATCCATTGTCTGGGGCTGCGGTGTTGTGGTCGGTCGGGTCTCCGGGTGGGCTCTGGGCGAGGGCGGTGGTTAGCTGGTCTTCGGTGACCTTGCTCCAGCTGCGGCGAGGCATCTGCTGGATGCGGTGGTGTGTGGTGGGTTTCCGGAAGGTGAAGTGGATGCAGCGGCGGTTGGTCCAGTGGAGTTCGGTGGTGCGGTTGAAAAAGACGTGGGGGCTTGCTGAGAAGATGGGGTCAAGCATGTGGCTGGCAGAGTGGGTGGGTGTTGTGACAAGTTGTCTGAGTCTGAGGTTGTCGACCAGGGTGGAAGAGTTTGAGTCGTTGTTGTTCTCGAGGTGGAAGTTCAGGTCCCCGAGTAGGATGTAGTCTGCGAAGGCGAGGGCGTGTGTGCTGATGAAGTCAGCGATGGAGTCACTGAACTGCGGTCGTGTCCGGGGGGGGGTCTGTAGATGAGGGTGCCTCTCAGGGTGGTATTGGGGTCGGTGTGGATCTGGAAATGCAGGTGTTTGGCGGTGCTGAGGGTGTCGTCGGCGTCTGTCGAGATTTTGAGAGTGTTTCTGTGGACAATGGCAATTCCTCCTCCTACTCCATTGGTGCGGTCCTTGTAGTCTTCCGGGATGGCTATGGCGATGTCAGGTGCTGAGGAGGGGGGTCAGCCATGTCTCCGTCAGGAAGGCGACGTCTGGGAGATTGTTGTCGAGTAGGTCCCAGAGTTTAACGGTGTGTTTACGGGCGGAGTGGGTGTTGACTAAGATACATCTGAGGAAGTGCGTTCTGTCTGTTCCTGGAGTATAGTCTGAACACGGTGAACAAGGTCTATAAACAAGGCCCCTTATTCTGTTCTGGTCAGTCCCTAGCACCTAGACAAAAATGCTAATACAGCTGCGGCTGCTGAAGACTTTTGGTAATGCATGTTTGGTTATCGCACACTTAGAGAGGGAGAAAATATGATGTTACTCCGCAAGCCATTAGTACGCATGGCATTATTACTAAGTTTTTACTTCGCAATGACCATTACTTCGCAAGTTTATACTGCAAAATCATTTACATTGCAAATGCATTGAAATGTACTTAAAATGCATTTTCACTGCATTTAATTAATACGCATACCATTTGAACTCCTTTAGTGCACATAGTAAGTACAAATAATCTGTAATACAAACCTATCCCCTGGGACCGGATGACAGAGAATTGTGATTTTTGGGTGGAGTATAGCAAATGTATTTAAAAACCACTTTAATTTAAAAAGAAAAAAATCACGTAATCATTAATGTATTTTAATAATTTCAACATGCTTTTAATAAATTAAATAGGTCTTTTGGGTGGGTGATTCCTTCCACTTTTTTAACTCATTCACATTTACAAATAGGAACACTGCTCAAATCTTCAAACACTATACTACCCAACACCACTCAAACACCTCTACGCTACCCTCAACCCTATATCATTACCCTCAAAACATCCTTCCGCCAGTCCTGTTCCTACACTCTTACATTACATTGCATGACCCTCCGACACTAGCCAACACTTCTACACTACCCTAAACCCTAAATCACTACCCCCTGCATATCGCTCCCCTGACCCCCTGTCCCTATTCTCAAACACTACCCTTCACGTTCCCCGACACTACTTTAAACCCAAAAACAAAAATAAACACTACACAAACAAAACACTACAACCTAAAGGACTACCCCCTGCACAACACAAAAAATACATAACCCACTTACCTCTCTCTCCTCGTGGTCCCTCTCTTCCCCTTCATCCGTGGGTCCTCTCTTCTCCTGCTTAATGCACGCCGTTGTTTGGAAACGGAAGCACCTCCTTTTCCAAACAACGATGTAGATAGTCTGTAAAGTAAAGTACTTCGCGAAGTAACGGTAAAAGCAAGCTAAGTAAAACATGCGTACAAAAAGATCCTGAGAAGTTATAAATGCATACTAAGGGTAATACATACTAGTGCCCGCTAAGTAAAGGTAGATTACCGAGAGGGACCTTTTCAGGGAGAAGAGCCATGCTGTTCCTATGATGTAGATATACCATCTAGGCACACAGGGCCAGATGTAGATAGCCCAATACCGGTCGGAAACGGCCGAAAATACCGATTTTCGTCCGTTTCCGACCGGTATTGGGCTATGGAGATCTAGGGGCTGAAAAACATACAGATTCGGTAATTTTACCGAATCGGTAAAATTACAGAATCGGTAAAATTTCCAAATCTGTATTTTCCTATGTAGGTAGCACTTTTAACACTGCTACAGGGCTTTCAGGATTCGGTATTTACCATGCAATACAATTGCATAGTAAATAACGAATTCTTGTGTACATTCACATCTGTGCATGTACACCTGTGCCATGTGGCACACAGACATGCCCTAAGGGCATGTCTGTGTGCCACATGGCGCACAAGCCAGTTACAGGGGTGCAACAGGGTGTCTTTTACCGATTCGGTAAATACCGAATCGGTATTTGCTATTGAATCCTAAGGGCTTCAAGGCCCATACGATTCAATAGTAAATACCGATTCGGTATTTACCAAATCGGTAAATACCGAATCTTACTGATTCGGTAAAAAATACCGAATATTTACCTACATCTTATTTACTGATTCATAAAAACCGAATCGGTAAATAAGATTTACCTACATCTGGGCCTAAGTTATTGGGTCTGCTGACAAAGCCCAGAGTTCTTCTGTTATATAATAATAATACTTCTTACCAAGGGGAGGGTGGTTAGGCCTTATAGCCCTTTATCCACTGTCTTTATAAAATGACATCTCCCTTTATGATACATGGACTTGCTACAATGCTTACTGTGTTGAGTATATGCTAAGCATAGGCGTAAAATCTGTTCCGCTCGCGGATTTTGCGGATTTTCGGCAAATTCGCGATCCGCGAATTCTCGCGAATTTGCCGAAAATTCGCACGCAGCGGATTTTGACAAATACAATATTGCGGCGCGCGGCGTTCACTTACCGTCATTCAGCGTTTGAAGAGTTGTTTTTCTCCATATTTGCGTGTGCAGCGCCATTTTGGATCTTGCTGTGTGATCCCGCGGGAGTTTGTCGACCGTGATTACGTCATCGCGCCCGCCACCTTGCACAGCGGGAGTTTGTCTACGCGAGTACGTCATAAAGGCTCGTGATCACGCATCGCGGGAGTAAACAATTGCGTGGATGGCATTGGATTGTGGTGTTTTTTTGTGTTTTTCGTTTTTTTGGGGTGTACTGTTGATGGGGACTGGCCATGTGGGTGGGGGCCATTTTGAGTGCTGGTACAGGCAGGCCCTGGCCATGTCCTTGGGGTGCAAGGGGCCATTTTGAAGGCAGGCAGTGTTCTCAGGCCTGCACCCATTTTGCCTAGCTTCCATCCATTGTGCTAAGGGGTAGTGAGTGGTGCATGGACTGAGTCTTTCTGTGGGGTCTCTTTAATGTAAACATCATGGAGGGCAAGGATGGCATTGGATTGTGCTGATTTTTTGTGTTTTTCGATTTTTTGGGGTGTTGATGGGGACTGGCCATGTGGGTGGGGGCCATTTTGAATGCAGGCAGTGTTCTCAGGCCTGCACCCATTTTGCCTAGCTTTCATCCATTATGCCCAGGGGTAGTGAGTGGTGCATGGGCCTAGTCTTTCTGTGGGGTGTCTTCTTGAATTTAAACATCATTGAGGGCATGGATGGCATGGGATTGTGCTGATTTTTGTGTTTTTTTCGATATTTTGGGCTGCTGTTGGGGACTTTTGCCCAGGGGTAGTGAGTGGTGCATGGACTGAGTCTGTCTGTGGGGTCTCTTTAATGTAAACCTCATGGAAGGCATGGATGGCATTGGATTGTGGTGATTTTTGTGTGGTTTTCGTTTTTTTGGGGTGTACTGTTGATGGGGACTGGCCATGTGGGTGGGGGCCATTTTGAGTGCTGATGCAGGCAGGCCCTGGCCATGTGCTTGGGGTGCAAGGGGCCATTTTGAAGGCAGGCAGTGTTCTCGGGCCTGCACCCATTTTGCCTAGCTTTCATCCATTTATGCCCAGGGGTAGTGAGTGGTGCATGGGCCTAGTCTTTCTGTGGGGTGTCTTCTTGAATTTAAACATCATTGAGGGCATGGATGGCATGGGATTGTGCTGATTTTTGTGTTTTTTTCCGATATTTTGGGCTGCTGTTGGGGCCTTTTGCCCAGGGGTAGTGAGTGGTGCATGGACTGAGTCTGTCTGTGGGGTCTCTTTAATGTAAACATCATGGAAGGTATGGATGGCATTGGATTGTGGTGGTTTTTGTGTGTTTTTCGTTTTTTTGGGGTGTACTGTTGATGGGGACTGGCTATGTGGGTGGGGGCCATTTTGAGTGCTGGTACAGGCAGGCCCTGGCACATTGAGTATAATCTACTTTTTTAGTACATTGTTTATTGGTTACTCGTTTTCTGTATCTTTCCAGCCCTGAAGAGTTATAGTGTCTAGATTTGTATAGACCTATAACGAAACACGTGTCGGCTGGCTGTGAATTCCCATTGGTGTGACTAACCAATAAAAAGAGATATACATCCAAGAACCTACGTTGGACTTTTGTTACTGTGAATCATATATAGTAGCATTCTACTTGTTTGTACCTAATCTGTGTGCGCAGAATTTGTTACTTGTTTGTACCTAATCTGTGTGCGCAGAATTTGTTTCTTAATTCTTAGATGTGAATTCTTCACATTTAAATTGAGGGGTTCTTGGGGTCTCCCCTCCCTGCCAGCACCAGTGATTGTTGTAAATTGCACTTGATATACACGCTAATATTGTTTGAGCGCCAACTTTTTCCCGTATACTTAATACCCTTTTTGCTGTTGTGTATAACCCATTTTGCCTAGCTTTCATCCATTATGCCCAGGGGTAGTGAGTGGTGCATGGGCCTAGTCTTTCTGTGGGGTGTCTTGAATTTAAACATCATTGAGGGCATGGATGGCATGGGATTGTGCTGATTTTTATGTGTTTTTCGACTTTTTGGGGTGTTTAACTGATGTTCCTCTGTCTTACATTGCTTTTAGGTGCACAAGAGAACCACCAGTGCCAGGAAGAAGTCCTGCAGCGGTGTGTGTGCAGAATAACGTCACAGGACGTCACGTGTGGCCACAGACAAGACAACTCTGCAACTCATGCAACTGCGACCTGCTGTTCTGACCTCTGAAGAAGATGGCCCCAAAAAAAGTTCCCCGTAGCTCCTCTAGCAAGAAAGTTGCCAGTAAGGAGCAGAAGAAGCGAGTGGCGCCACTTACCAAGGAGACTGGTGTGCCGACCGCCACATTTTTTGGGGGGAAAATAAGTACGCCTGCAGCAGCAGCGGGGTCTGCTGGGGACCAAGCTGCCGGGAGCAGCACCCCCGCTCCATTGGGCTCAGTGCCACCACCACCACGCCAACTTAAGTCCAAGCCCTTGAGTGCTTTAGAGGCCGCCAGTATAGTTGTTCAATCACCATCGACCAGTGATGTTGGCTCATCGCAAGAAAGTAGCGCAATGTCCCTCAATCAACACAGGTTGTTGTAACTCATCTGACGAGTGTTCAACAAACACAGCCGCAACAACAACCACCTGTGAAAGTAGTACAAGCCCAAGTACATGTGGAAGGAGAGGCAGCCCAAGGAGATGCGCAAGCAGAGATGCATGGAGCGGCACAAGTGCTCACAATAGTTGTTCCTCCCGAAGTAGGGGCACATCAGGAAATCAACATTGAAGCCGAGGTATCATTTGAGGAAGCCACTCCTCCTGATCATTCATTGTCTTCCAGATCCCTAGCAAGGAAAAGATCAAGGATGGTGTCTACATCTTCTTCAAGCCCCCTTCCTTATGATCATTTGGATCCAACTTGGGAACCACCACTGCCGTCTGAGAGTGAGGCACACCATGATCTGACAAAGGTAGTTAAGCGTAAAAGGAAGGTTCCCGAAACTCTCGTACTTATGGAGTGTGGTGCTGAAGAAGAAGTGGCGTATACTACTCCTGCTGATGAAGACTCTCACGACGACGACGCAGTCATCATACACGTCACTCCAGCCTCAGCGGGCATGCAGCAAACAGACATTTTGACCCTAGCCCGAAAAGCTGCTGAGCGTCATGTTGTCGACGAGGAGGCAATGGGAACACCATCATTGTCTTTTCTTTTGTTGTGTTATGTTTCTGCAAATCTTCCAATAGCGCCATGAAGCCTACGGGCGTACGTGCGCTCAATAAATTTTATTTAACATAACATAACATAACATTGGAGTTAACTAGTACACCACCACCTACCACTTCCATATTTTTTTCTCGCCAGAAGGGACCTCCATCCACCTCCACCTCAATTAGTGGTGGTGCAAGCGCACAACGTAGTAAAGTTCGGCAACACACATCCTCCACTTCATATGCCATTAGCAGCATGACCAGCATTATCGCCTCCTCCGCCCCCCACAGATATTTGAAGTCCGCAGTTTGGGACTTCTTTAGTGTTTGCCCAAAAAGGGAAAACATAGCCATTTGTAGCATTTGTAAGCTTGCAGTTAGTCGTGGTAAGCTTGGTACCAACTATGGTACCGGAGGCCAGAGAGGTCATCTTAAGAGGCAGCACACTGTCCAATGGCTTGCGCACCTAAAGGAGATCAAGGAAGCCCGAATTGGACGTCAACAAACTGTATCCGTTGATGTTTCATCTGATGATGACGAGGAGGAAGAAGCGTCAAACATTTCTTCACCTACACCCAGTACCCCTGTCAGCAGCACACCCCCTGTGCGCCACACTAAGAGTGTAGGAGAGAGTGAGACACCAATGCGAAAAAGTTCATCATCACTGAGCATAACTGGGTCGAAGAAGTCATCATCATCATTTCGTAAAATCATGGTCCAGCCCACCATTAGAAGCATGTTGTTTTCAGAAGCGCCATTTGGCCGCAACCACCCAATGACAAGTCTGTATAACACTAAGCTGGCTAAAATGCTAGCTCTGGACCTTCTCCCTTTTTCTTTTGTGGAAGGGGTTGGTTTTCTTGAATTAGTGGCAACGCTCTGCCCTAAATGGAAGGTTCCTAGCCGGTTCTATTTTGCCAGAGTTGCGGTTCCAGCACTACATGCAGATGTGCTGGAGGCGATTGGGGCAGCTTTGAAGAAGAGTGCTGTTCACACTATACATCTGACAACAGACATGTGGACCAGTGGCGCAGGCACTGATTACATGTGCATCACTGCACACTGGGTCTCTTTTTCAGGAGTTACAGCAAAGCTAAGGGCAGGTGTTGAGACGGACAACGTTTTTAAAGCTGCTCGGAAACATGCAACACTAGCCATGTTTGGCATGGAGTCAAGTCATACAGAAGAAAACATTTTGCAGGAGTTTAACACAAAGGTCTTTCAATGGCTGTCCCCCAAAAAGCGCAACATTGGTTATGTTTCCATGGATAATGGCGCCAATCAATGGATAAGGGTAACTATTTCAGAGTGCCGTGTTTGGCGCACTGTATAAACCTGGTTGTTAAAAAATTCTTGAGTGAAGAAAGTCCAGCATGCGAGTTACTGACCACCTGCCGAATAATGTGCACACATTTCAGCCATTTTTTTAAGGCCCGGAAGCATCTGAGGCGCCTGCTACATGAACGTCGACTGCCAGTGAAAGCACTCATCGAGGAGGTGGCAACACGTTGGAACTCAACCTTCTACATGCTTGAGCATCTGTATGAGCAGTTTACGGTACTCGATCAGTATTTCCTTACACTCGGTACAGCTGTGAAGGACCTGAGGTTACATGCGGAGCAATGGGAGCTAGTTAAAAGCCTGACAGACATGCTTCGTCCTTTTGAGGTCTTCACGCATGCAGTCAGCAGGGAGGACTGTAGTTTGGGAAAAGCTATCCCATTGTTGCGCATGCTACAGCACCAACTGAAGGCGGTGTCTTCTACGTTTCAAAAAGATGAAGAAAAGCAAGAAGCTTTTGATTTGGCTGAGAAATTATTACAGCGCCTACTTTGCGATGAACGTCTTCAAAAGATCCACACAGAACAGCATTACATTTGTGCTACTATTCTGTATCCACGCTACAAAAAGGCACTGGCAGGCAGAGCATTGTTTGCTTTTGGTGACGCAGAAGTTTCAAAGTACAAACTTTGGAGAGCTCTGTCAGCCATGAGGTTTGAAAGAGAACGGCAGGAAATTGAAGGAAAAGGCAGTACATCAGCATCAGCAGGCCACCCGGAGTCCAAAGAATCCACTTCTGCACCTGTGGCTGTGGCAGAAGTGACCTCTCAGCCGTTAAAGACACCAGCAACCGGATCATCTGCACCAGACACAACAGTAACATTTTGTGAAGAAGACGATTGGCTAACTGAGCTTGGGTTTGCTTCTGAAAAGGTCCCAGGAAAAAGTAAGCAAAGTGGAGGAACCGTGGAGAACCTTGAGTCGATGGTGCAGGACTATCTGAATGACTCAACAGAGGTCTCTCTTCATGATGACCCATTGGCGTATTGGCATGGGAAAAAAGAATTGTGGCCAGAGATCTACAACCTGGCTATAAATTATTTGTCTTGCCCACTCGCAAGCCTGTCTTCTGAACGTGTTTTCAGTGCTGCTGGTGGCTGTTAGACCTGGCACCTTGGCGTGAGTTTCCCTTCCACTTTTTGCTGATGTGCCTCAGATGTTTTTGCTGGTGTCCGCCGCTCAGGGCACTGCGCCACGGCCAACCCGTGCCGCAGTGCAAGTGCTCCCTATGAAAAGTATAACTGTGATTGGTATACCTGATTGGTTTATTGGATTTACTGTCAGTCCCCAGTAAAGTGCACCAGGAGTGCCAGGGCTTGTGAATGCCAATACTGCTAGTGGGCCGGCAGCGCTGGTTGTGCCACCCACAGAAGCAGCATTAAAATGTGTCTAGGGTCTGCCATTGCAGAACCTGCGTGCAGTCTGGTACTGTCATGCTGGCTGGGCAAGTGCACCCACTTGCCAGCCCCTAAACCTTCCCTTAACTTCATATTAGTCACCCCTATGGTAGGCCCAAGGGCAGGGTGCATTGTAAGTGTAAGGTAGGACATGCTCTGGTGAGTGTGGCATGTCCTAATAGTGAATTACTGCCAAATTCGTTTTTCACTATTGTAAGGCTACCTGTTCCCTTTAGGCCAGATGGGCTGCTGGAATTATTACACTCTATAATCCCAGCAGGCTCAGGGAACATGGTAGAAAATAATGTTTAGTATGCCTGAACTCAGAATAATAAAATACTTCTTTTAGTAAAGTTTATTTTAATATCCTGTGTTTGCAAATGCTACTTTTAGAAAATTAGCATTTGCTTGCCTAACCATTTCAGCCTGCCTCTGCTTGGATGTGTATCTGGCTGTCTGGGATGTGTGAGTGACAGGGCTGGGGGATGACAGGTGGTGAATGGGAGGATTACACCTTAGTGGGAGGTAGGAGTGGCCCTGGACTTTCCCTCAGGCTGTGCTCTGCCACCACAATGCTGGCTCCGCCCCCCTGGGGAGCGACTGATGACTCAGCCTGCCCCTGGCCCAGGAAGGGCAAAGCACTGTCAACAAGGTACTCCTGGCTGCCCCTGTCCCCACAATGCTGGCTCCGCCCCCCTGGGGAGCGTCTGATGTGCCTGCCCTCACACTGAAAGCAACAGCCAGAGTACACCCCACAAGTGCTCGCACCGCGCCGTGTGATCTTCAGCCACCCCGCGAGCCCCGCAGCTGCAGGCTGCCCTGCAGTACGAGCCGCCCCTGTCACTGAGGCTCGCACTGCTGCTGGCCCCCGAGCCCCCCCCTAACACTCCCTGTGGCCAGCGCCCCCTCCGCCTTGAGTCGCGCACAGAAGTGTGACTCATTCCAAGAGCAGACCCGGCCGTGCCTTTCGCCGCTCACGCGAGAAGCGTGAGCTTTGGCAGGCCGGGCCCGATTTAATAATAATAATAATAAAGGGGCTTATAAAGCGCAATGGTGACGCCATCCCGGCGTGTCCCCGCGCTGTGGAGAGAGTGGCGGAAACAGAAAGGCAGTATCCGGTCTACTGGGTGAACAAGTGAGTTTTTAGGAGCTTCCTAAATACCGTTTCGGTCTTGGCCAGCCTAATTTCGATGGGAAGAATGTTCCACTGGTTGGCTGCCAACACTCGGAAGGAGCGACCGCCCATTCTAGCCTTCTTTATACGGGGTACTTTCAGGAGGCCCATGCCCGTGGAGCGGAGTGCTCTGGTGGGCTGGTAGGGGATAGCTAAGTCCTTCAGATATTCAGGGGCTTTTGAAACGGTAATCCTGTAGCAGATTAAGAGTGCCTTAAATAGGATCCTTTTTTTTATAGGAAGCCAATGAAGGGCAGACAGAGTGGGTTTAGATGCCGTTCTTTTGGGGAGTCTGAGAACTAACCGTGCTGCAGTGTTTTGTAGCACCTGAAGCCGTCTTAGGTTTTTCTCAGTAGTCCCCAGTAGCAGTACATTAGCATAATCTATGCGGGAGGTAACTAATGCTTGGGTCATGGTCCGTCTAGCCTCCAGGGGCAGAAGGTCCAAGGTACGGTTTAGGGTCTTCATTATCCCAAAGCATTTCCCTGCTACTTTGTTGACGTGGCTCTCAAAAGAAAGTTTCGGATCCACCCAGACTCCCAGATTTTTTGCCTCCCTGCCCGGGATAGGTGTAGGGCCAAGGCAAGGAGGCCACCAATCCTGAGTCCAACTGGCATCCTTTCCCCCTATCACTAGAACCTCAGTTTTAGAGCCATTGAGCTTCAGGCAGTGTTGGTTCATCCAGCCTGCAAGCGCCTGCATGCAGTTTTTAAAATTGGCCGCTGCTAAGATGGGTGCCTGTGATAGGGAAATGAGCAGTTGAGTATCATCGGCATAGGATACTAATTCTATGCCGTATGATTGGACCACCTCTGCTAATGGAGCCATGTAAAGGTTGAACAGGGTGGGGCTCAGGGCAGAGCCCTGGGGCACCCCCTGTTCTAAGGCTATGCTGTCAGAGAGAAACGTGCCTCTCTGGACCTGAAAACTGCGGTCAGAGAGGAAGGCCTTGAGCCAGCCCAATGCCGCCTTGGTGACCTCAGCACTGCTCAGACACTGTAGCAAGATGGAATGAGCCACAGTGTTGAACGCAGCGCTGAGATACAGCATAATGAGAGCCATTGTGTGCCCTTCATCTGCACCAATCCGCAGAGTTTCGGTCGCTCGCAAGAGGGCCGTCTTGGTCGAGTAATTCTTCCGAAAGCCCGATTGGGAGCTGTGTAGTGCCTTATTAGCCTCTAGATGATCCATGAGCTGTATATTGGCTAGTTTTTCGGTCACTTTAGCAAGGAAGGGCAGGAGGGAAATAGGTCTTAGGTTCTCTAGTGTGTCCTGGCTAACATTTGGTTTCTTTTTTATTGGCAGCACTATAGCCTTCTTCCAGTCTCCCGGGAGAGAGGCCGAAGAAAACGAAAGTTGAATGATGTGTCTAAAATAGGGCTCGAGTACTTCCAAACTAGCAGTCAGAACTTTAGGAGGGGCCGGATCTCGAGGAGAGCCCGATTTGACACTTTGGCAAACATTTACCGGCGGCGTGGAGTCTGACAAATACATCAGGTGGAGGGACCAGGAAGCTGTGTAAACATGAGTCCGTGGGACTAACCTCTCTGTCTTCCATGAGATCATAGGTGGCGGTCAGGTTTCCAGAGAAGCTTGCATAGATATCCGAGATCTTTCCCGAGAAGTATCTCGCAATCCTATTGCAGGTGTCTACTGAGTCACTGGAGGACCTATTATCAGTCGAGAGTACAGAGATCTCCTTAAAGATTTTAAAGAGCTCCTTCGAGGAGTTCTCTGCCTCATCAATCCGATTTTTATAGTGGGCGGCTTTAGAGATGCGAACTTCTCTATAATACTCCCTCTGCATTTTTTTATATTTTGTTTTAATCATTGGGCAAAAGTTAACACGCCATGCACGCTCCAGCTTTTTATAAGCAGATTTGAGCGTTTGGAGTTCAGGAGTGTACCATGAAGTGGTTTTCCTCGTATTTTTAGGATTACTCCCATTACGAATGGGGGCGGTTTTATCAAGGGCGCCTAAAATGCGGGATTGTAGGTGACTGTATGCAGTTTCACAGTCCGTGCCTCCTATCGGACCACCTAATGTGAGATGTTCATTGAAGGTAGCCTGAGAAAAGGAATTCCACTTCCGCCGCGGGTATCGCTGCTCAGAGTCTTTTTTTGAGTCATCCTCGGAAGACTGAATGGAAAAAGGAATGACAAGATGATCGGACCAAGGGACCGGGATCGGTGTAGAGGATTGTACTCTAGAGTGGTTACCGAAGATGGAATCCAGGAGGTGCCCAAGTCTGTGAGTAGGGTCCTGATTTATGAGATCAAGCTGTAGGGAATGGAGTTCGGACCTAATGTCGCTCGCCTCCCTATCTAAGGGGTCATCAAAGTGGGCATTCAAGTCGCCAAGCACAAGGAAGCTCTTTTTCCTGATCGCATGGTGAGCAGTGACCTCCAACAGGTTGGCAATAAAATCATACATCCTGCCAGGAGGTCTGTACACAAGGATGCCTGAAAGGGAGGTTTGCGGTCCCATGTTTATAGTGAAAACACCAGCTTCACAATGATCAATATTCAAAGGCAAAAGGGTGCATTGCATAGCAGCTCTAGTAGCAATGGCAATACCCCCCCCCGCCCTCTTTCCTATCCAGTCTAGCAAGGGAATAGCCAGGGGGCAAAGCCTCTATGATGTCAGGATCAGAGAGTTCTCCCAGCCACGTCTCGGTAAAAAACAGTATATCAAATTTCCTCCCAAGAAGTGAACGGAGACGTGGGGAAGCGCACAGAAGCGCAGGAAAGCACTGTACCTTGCCAAAACTGGGCAGAAGGCCCCAAACATTGCATTTTAAAGAACTGTGGCCACTAGAAAGTCTACAACGTCTATTTACAAGTAACTGGAACCGCTATTGAACAACCAAGACTGTATTTACAAGCCTGCGTGAAGAAACTTATATAAAGATATATTTTTTTACTAAAATACAGTTTGGTGTCATTGTGTGGTGCGTTGGTGGTGATTGTTGTGATACTGCAAATGTTTAACCCTATGTACTCCAGAGTTTAGCCTAGACTGCTTGCGCCACACTACCTAGAGGGTGAGCAGGGGTTATTTCTGGGAGTAATCCTTTGCCCTGACTTAGAGGAGAGGGTCCCTGCTTGTCGCCAGTGCTGCACTGCGCCAACCAGAGACCCCCAATTCTAACATTGGTGGCAGCGGTGGGATCACAAATTTACATTTGCAGTGTCCATACATTTACTATTGACCATTGCACAGTGATTACAGTCCAGTAACCTAGCCACAGACTTTTTTTTAAACTTTTGCTAAAGAAGAAGATCCCTTGTGTTGAAATCATGCCTGGCACAAACAGCGTGGATAGGGCGGAATCTGAAACCTCTGACGTGTTGGAATTAGAATGGGATGAGTCAAAGTTGGATGACTACAAGAAAAAGGAACTGAGGTTCTTTTGCAAGAAATTAAAGGTTCCACACGTGGGGTGCAGAAACAAACCAGAGCTCTACAAGGCACTGAAAGCCTGGATTGAATCTAGGAAGGCACCTGAGGATCAGGATACACCTGTGGATCTTGTGGATCATGAAAGACCAGAGAGCATCCATAGCTTGGGCAGAGGCCTGTCTCCAGAGGAGCTGGCAGACAGACAGGCAACCAGGGATCATGAAATGAAGCTGGCAGAATTGAAATTGAAGGGCCAACTGGAGCTTGAGAGCAAAAGAATGGCTCTAGAAGAGCGAAGAATTAAAATGGATCATGAAGTGAAATTGAGGGAGATGAGTCTAAAGGAGAAAAGTTTGGAGCATCCTCCCTCTGGTGGCAGCACAACGCCGGTGCAGGTAGAGTCCAGGGTGTACATCCCCAAAGATGGGGTAGTAGTTCTTTAGGGGGGATGACATAGGACAGTGGTTCAGGGCTTATGAGGTAGCCATGTCCTCCCACCGGGTCCCTGACAAGGATTGCGGAGTGGGGTTGTGGGGAAGGTTCCTTAGCGAAGGGCGGGACACCCTGCTAGATTTGCCCACTGAAGAACAGAGTTCCTATCCCCGCATGAAAGAAGCCTTAATGACCAGGTATGGGCTTACCCCTGAAATGTATAGACAGAGGTTCAGGGGGTGTGCGAAGCGTCCTGGGACTACATATGTGGAGTATGTGACTTTTTTTTGCAGAGCCCTGGATGGTTGGGTGAAGGGTAATAAGGTGAATGATTTTCAAAGTCTCTGATTTATTTGCATGGGAGCACTTGTCTGAAAACTGTTTTCCTGAGCTACGCCAGCACCTGATTGATAGCAAGCTGTCCAACCCGAGGAAGTTTGCTGAGGAGGCGGACCGCTGGCTCAGCACCAGGGTCCACAAGGGTCCAGTGGGAGACTCCGCCAAGGGTGGGCAGGGTCCCCAGCAGAAGAGTGGGGGGGACAGGGGTAAACAGAAAGGGTTCCCTAAAGGCCCCCAAAGTAATCCCCAAGGGAACCAGCAGCGAGGTTCTCAGCCACCCCCACCCCCAAAGCAGAATGGGGCCCCGACAGGTAGGCCTGTTCCAAAGGGGCCCTTCAATTGTTTCAGATGTGGTGACCCGGGGCACATTGACAGTGACCCCAAGTGTCGCCTGTTTGGAAAACCAGCACCCACTGGTGCTCCACCCCGGCAAGTGACTAGTGTTCACTTAGGAGAAGAAGTGATGGTCCCAGGGGGTGGAGATCCTGTTCAGATGACCCTAGTCTCACTAGGAGACAGTGAGATGGTCCCTACAAACTACCTGCCCTCTAACACTAAGAAATATGGGCAGGTGGTGACCATCAATGGTAGGAAAGCTGAGGCTCTTAGAGATACAGGAGCCAGTGTGACTGCAGTGAGGCAGCACCTGGTGTCTCAAGAGCAGGTTGTACCCCATGCCTACTGTAGGGTTGTCAATGCTGACAACTCAGAGTCAATGTCCGATGGCTCAAGTTCCCTTCGAGTGGGGGGGGGGTCTCTGGTACTCTGCAGGTCTGTGTGAGGGAAGCCATGCCTGTAGACTGTTTGCTAGGGAATGACTTGGAAGACTCCCCTTGGGAAAAGGTGGAGAAGACGACTCACCTGAAGATGGTGGGTCTGCCTGACTGGGCGTGCGTGACCACCCGGTCAATGGCAGCCAGTAGGGGTGCTCAAGAGGTCCTGGGGCCTGAAGGAGAGGCCCAGGAACCGGCCTTAGGGAGAAGGCACAGGGGGCGCGGGAAACCGGGCCCTGGAGTTCCCATGGTCCAGGAGGAAGCAGACCTCGAGGGGGATGCCCTGGAACCTACAGGTGAACAGATTGCTGAACTGGGGAACCTGCCTGAGCTGACCCATTGGCAGCAAGAAGGAGGCCCCTCCAGGGAGGAATTCTGCAGGGAGCAGAAAGAATGCCCTTCTCTCGTGGGTATGCAGCAGCAGGCTGCGGACCAGGCCAATGGTGTTCAGGCCAAAACACATTGTGTACTGGGAGAATGGCCTCCTGTATTCAGAGCCTAAGGTTGCTGAACCTGGGTCAGCCCGTGTGCTGGTGGTACCCCAGAAGTTCAGAGCCTTCCTACTGGGGCTGGCTCATGATGTGCCGTTAGCAGGACATTTGGGGATGGACAAGACCTATGACAGGCTTGTCACCCACTTCTACTGGCCCCAAATGCACAAGAGCTCAGATGCTCATTGTAGAACCTGTCAGACTTGCCAGGCAAGTGGTAAGAGCGGAGGGAAGCACAAGGCTCCTCTGCAGCCCTTCCCAGTGGTCAGTACTCCATTCCAACGAGTGGGTATTGACATTGTTGGGCCTCTGGACCCCAAGACAGCCATGGTCAACAGGTTCATCCTGGTCTTGGTGGACCATGCCACCCGGTACCCTGAAGCCATCCCTCTGAGGACAGTGACGGCCCCCGTGGTGGGACAGGCACTGATGGGAATTTTCTCAAGAGTGGGATTCCCTCTAGAGGTGGTGAGTGACAGGGGGACCAACTTCATATCCAAATATATGAAGTCCCTTTGGCAAGAGTGTGGTGTAACCTTCAAGTTCACCACCCCTTACCATCCCCAAGGAAATGGGTTGGTTGAGAGATTCAACCGAACCCTGAAAGGCATGATCATGGGCCTGGAAGGTCCAATGAGGCGTAAGTGGGACGTCCTCTTGCCATGCCTTCTCTTTGCATACCGTGAGGTGCCACAGAAGTCCCTAGGGTTCAGCCCCTTTGAACTGCTGTATGGTCACCCCGTGAGAGGACCTCTGAGTTTGGTAAAGGAAGGCTGGGAGCAATCTCCCAGGAAACCTCCCCAGAATGTATACAGTTACATGCTGGCCTTCAGAAACCAGACCAGGCGCTTCAGAAAACTTGCTGAGGCAAATCTGGAAGCCAGCCAGGAAGAAATGAAGCGGTGGTACGACCAGAATGCCACTCTGGTAGAGCTTCAGCCTGGAATAGAGGTGTGGGTCTTGGCCCCAGTGGAGCCTTGTGCACTTCAGGATAAGTGGACAGGTCCATTTGAGGTTGTGGAGCGCAAGAGTCCGGTAACCTACTTGGTGGACATGCAGTCTCCCAGGAACCCTTTGAGGGTCCTACATGTTAACCGCCTGAAGCCCCACTTGAAAAGGTCCGAAGTGGGCATGTTGTTGGCAACTGATGATGGAATGGAGGAGGAGCCTGAGCCTCTACCGGACCTCTTAGTGGCCTCCGAGAAAGATGGGTCAGTGGATGGAGTTAACCTCTCACCCACCCTGACGCCTGAGCAACAGGAAGACTGCCGCCAATTGCTGGGGCAGTTTCCAGATCTGTTCTCCCTGGTTCCTGTTGTCACAGATTGGTGCGTCCATGATGTGGACACAGGAGACAGCTTACCTGTAAAGCATAAGGCTTACAGAGTGACTGACAGGGTCAGGGCCTGCATTAAGGAGGAGGTCTCCAAGATGCTTGCTCTTAGGGTGGTTGAGTCCTCCAGCAGTCCTTGGTCCAGCCCCGTGGTCTTGGTCCCAAAGGCTGCTGCGCCGGGAGCCACACCTGAACTCCGGTGCTGTGTGGACTACAGAGGACTCAATTCAGTCACCAAGACTGACGCGCACCCTATCCCCAGAGCTGATGAGCTCATTGATCGGCTAGGGGCTGCCCGGTTCCTCAGCACATTTGATTTAACGTCTGGGTACTGGCAGATCGCCTTGACCAATGGGGCAAAAGAGAGGTCCGCATTCGCTACACCAGATGGGCATTTCCAGTTCCGGGTTATGCCATTTGGAATGAAGAATGCCCCTGCCACCTTTTAGAGGTTGGTCAACCAGGTGTTGGCTGGGCTGGATGAGTTCAGTGCCGCCTACCTGGATGACATCGCAGTGTTCAGTGGTACCTCTGCGACACCTCTGGGAAGTGTTGACGGCCCTGCGCAAGGCAGGCCTCACAATCAAGGCAAGCAAGTGCCAGATTGGGCAGGGTTCAGTGGTGTACTTGGGACACCAAGTGGGGATTTGCAAGGTGGCACCCTTGCAACCCAAAATTGAGACCATCCTGGCTTGGGAACCCCCAAGACCCAGACTGCAGTGAGAGCCTTCCTGGGGCTCACTGGGTATTACAGGAGGTTTGTCAAGGGCTATGGCACTATTGTGACCCCCTTGACAGAGCTGACTTCTAAGAAGCAGCCCAGGAATGTGATTTGGACTGACACCTGTCAGAAGGCTTTTGACACCCTGAAGACTGCCATGTGCACGGCGCCCGTGCTCCTGGCTCCTGATTTCTCCAAGGAATTCATAGTGCAAACAGACGCTTCAGAGCATGGTGTAGGGGCTGTTCTCTCACAGATGACTGAGGAGGGCTGGGACCAACCTGTAGCCTTCATCAGTAGGAGGTTACTTCCACGGGAAAGTAGGTGGAGTGCAATAGAGCGAGAAGCATTTGCTGTGGTCTAGGCGCTGAAGGAGCTAAGACCCTACTTGTTTGGGTCTCACTTCCAGGTTCAGACAGACCACAGGCCCCTCAGATGGTTGATGCAAATGAGGGGTGAGAACCCAAAACTGTTGAGGTGGTCCATCTCCCTACAGGGTATGGACTTCACGGTGGAACATCGCCCTGGCACAGATCACGCCAATGCTGACGGTCTGTCCAGGTTTTTCCGCCTTAGTGATGTGGAACTCCCTGGGGAAGGGTAGTTCCCCCCACATTTCAGCTGGAGGGGACACGTGTTAGACCTGGCACCTTGGCGTGAGTTTCCCTTCCACTTTTTGCTGATGTGCCTCAGATGTTTTTGCTGGTGTCCGCCGCTCAGGGCACTGCGCCACGGCCAACCCGTGCCGCAGTGCAAGTGCTCCCTATGAAAAGTATAACTGTGATTGGTATACCTGATTGGTTTATTGGATTTACTGTCAGTCCCCAGTAAAGTGCACCAGGAGTGCCAGGGCTTGTGAATGCCAATACTGCTAGTGGGCCTGCAGCGCTGGTTGTGACACCCACAGAAGCAGCCTTAAAATGTGTCTAGGGTCTGCCATTGCAGAACCTGCGTGCAGTCTGGTACTGTCATGCTGGCTGGGCAAGTGCACCAACTTGCCAGCCCCTAAACCTTCCCTTAACTTTATATTAGTCACCCCTATGGTAGGCCCAAGGGCAGGGTGCATTGTAAGTGTAAGGTAGGACATGCTCTGGTGAGTGTGGCATGTCCTAATAGTGAATTACTGCCAAATTCGTTTTTCACTATTGTAAGGCTACCTGTTCCCTTTAGGCCAGATGGGCTGCTTGAATTATTACTCTATAATCCCAGCAGGCTCAGGGAACATGGTAGAAAATAATGTTTAGTATGCCTGAACTCAGAATAATAAAATACTTCTTTTAGTAAAGTTTATTTTAATATCCTGTGTTTGCAAATGCTACTTTTAGAAAGTTAGCATTTGCTTGCCTAACCATTTCAGCCCGCCTCTGCTTGGATGTGTATCTGGCTGTCTGGGATGTGTGAGTGACAGGGCTGGGGGATGACAGGTGGTGAATGGGAGGATTACACCTTAGTGGGAGGTAGGAGTGGCCCTGGACTTTCCCTCAGGCTGTGCTCTGCCACCACAATGCTGGCTCCGCCCCCCTGGGGAGCAACTGATGACTCAGCCTGCCCCTGGCCCAGGAAGGGCGAAGCACTGTCAACAAGGTACTCCTGGCTGCCCCTGTCCCCACAATGCTGGCTCCGCCCCCCTGGGGAGTGTCTGATGTGCCTGCCCTCACACTGAAAGCAACAGCCAGAGTACACCCCACAAGTGCTCAGAGACTGAAAGGGATTATGCAGAGGCCCCCCTGGCCTGGAAAGACAAAGGAAATGTGGTATAAATGTAGGAGCCCTGCTCCTTGTAAATTAGATCCTGTTTGCGCTACAGAAGAACCTCTGCCCGAAGAGAAGGACCTGGAAAGATTACAAGGAGGAGTGCTGACTCTGGCCTGTGTGTAGGTGCCTTGCTGCAGAAGGAGAGAAAGAAAAGACTGAAAGAGACTTTTGCTTTAATTGAACTTTGTGCCAAACTTCTACTAAAGATCTCCAAGGGCTTGCTGTGGAACTTGCCCCCTGATCAGCGCCCCAGGAACAGTGGGCGCTAACCCCCCTGACCAAGGAACTGCTGTGTGTGCTGCTTATCGCTGCAGCGCTGATTGAGGAGACCGAGAGCGTTGGGCATCCCTACCACGCTCCTCGTGACCCAGGACATCTGTATCCCCCCGAGCACCGTGACCGTAGACTCAGCAGCTCGCATTAACAAAGTGAAGCCCAGCCGCCGCTGGCCCGAGCACCGTGACTGCGCCTGCACTTGAGCCCAAGAGAACAAAGCGAAGGAGGACCCGTCCGGTCCAAGCCCCAGAATCGACTGAGCCTAGCGCCGTAGATTCCCCCGCAAAGACGGACTACCTCCCTGTGTCACCCCCCTCTGATCAGCGTCCTGCCTGACAGCCCCGCCGAAAGGGCACCACCGCGACCGGCACTTTGGCTGGGTACGTTCCGCACTTGGGGACCGTACTGCCACTGTCGCCGCACTCAGCCGCCTCCTTCAGGGCTGAAGCGAACACTAAAGAGAAGGACCTCTGACCCCACTAAGCACCGCCGCCCCGGGTGACCCGTGACCTGCACAGCCTCGAGCCGCAGCTCGCCTCGCCCTCCAGGGAAGCAACGTGACGTGGGACAGCTCCCCTTGCAGCCGTCCGCTTCAAGAATCAGAAAAGTTACCAAGGTACTGTGTTTTGCCCCCTCGCGGTGCGAGCGTCCTGCCATCTGAGCTCGCACCGCGCCGTGTGATCTTCAGCCACCCCGGGAGCCCCGCAGCTGCAGGCTGCCCTGCAGTACGAGCCGCCCCTGTCACCGAGGCTCGCACTGCTGCTGGCTCCCGAGCCCCCCCCCCCAACACTCCCTGTGGCCAGCGCCCCCTCCGCCTTGAGTCGCGCACAGAAGTGTGACTCATTCCAAGAGCAGACCCGGCCGTGCCTTTCGCCGCTCACGCGAGAAGCGTGAGCTTTGGCAGGCCGGGCCCGATTTCCTCCCAAGAAGTGAACGGAGACGTGGGGAAGTGCACAGAAGCGCAGGAAAGCACTGTACCTTGCCAAAACTGGGCAGAAGGCCCCAAACATTGCATTTTAAAGAACTGTGGCCACTAGAAAGTCTACAAAGTCTATTAACAAGTAACTGGAACCGCTATTGAACAACCAAGACTGTATTTACAAGCCTGCGTGAAGAAACTTATATAAAGATATATTTTTTTACTAAAATACAGTTTGGTGTCATTGTGTGGTGGGTTGGTGGTGATTGTTGTGATACTGCAAATGTTTAACCCTATGTACTCCAGAGTTTAGCCTAGACTGCTTGCGCCACACTACCTAGAGGGTGAGCAGGGGTTATTTCTGGGAGTAATCCTTTGCCCTGACTTAGAGGAGAGGGTCCCTTCTTGTCGCCAGTGCTGCACTGCGCCAACCAGAGACCCCCAATTCTAACAGTGGCATTGTATCTTGCAAAAGGACCCGCCTCTCGCCCAAAAATGTGGAGAGGTTAACAATGATCAAGATGAATCAGCACCTCATACCACCAGATTACAAAGTACGAGAATACACGCCGGAAGAAGACGAGGAGGACACCAACTTAGAGGAGGGATTTTGTTCTCTGTTAGGTGACCTACTCCCGCCTGAATACGCAGAGTATGAGGACGAACTCTGCTTCCCTGACACCGAGCCCTGAAAATGAGCCAATGAATCAATAACTTTCTTTTTCGTCCTTATTCACTTTTATTCCTGTGTGTATGTCTTTCTTTGTTTTGCAAAGTCAATATAAATAAAAACTTTAATCACCTAATCACAAAAACAAGCCCATCGGCAGAACTGTCTTCACTTATTTGCTTATTGATTTGAAGGTGCCGCAGTCTGCATTCCTCCGGTTCACAAGTTCACAAGAACATGCTCCTCTATCCTCCTCCTCCAGACTCCTATTTCCCTCAAAGCAGAGGGCTGGATTACGCCCAATGAAGAAAGACTCTGCACTTGTGGGGGTGTTCTACTTCTTTGCGGGTGAGTTGACGGCTCTGGGGCCATTGCTGGGAAGGTCTAATACCGGATAAAAGTGGTTTGGACAAAATCGGAGGCGAAATTTTCTTTGCGTTTTTGCTGACTTGCTTGTCTTTGAGGTGCTGTTTGGGGGAGTTCTGGGTGTTTGTGGGTGGGTTTTGTGGTCTGGCAGCACTGCTGACACAGTGTAATTTTGATTGCATTTGTTTTTCAGCAAATCCATGGTGGAAAATGGGAGTTATTACCTAGCTGCACAGCGCGTTTGGACAGAAGGACGAAAAATACTGTAAGTATGAGATTTTCCATTTTTGCTTTTTGCCTGTTTGGGGGTGTTGTGCTTTTTTGCGGGTGGGTTGGCGGGTCTTGGGGCATTGCTGGGAAGGTCTAATACCGGATAAAACTGGTTTGGACCAAATCCATGAGGAAAAAGTTTTTGCTTTTTCTGACATTTCGGTCAATTTAGCGTTTTCGGGGGCCTGTTTGGGGGGCTTCCTGGTGTTTGTGGGTGGGTTTCGAGGTCTGGGAGCACTGCTGGGTATGGATAGTTTTGATAGCAAGAGGTTTGAAGAAAATCCATGGTGGCAGAGGGGAGTTAGGGCCTAGCTGCAGAGCGCGCGGTATTTTACAGAATCGGTAAATATACCGATTCTGTAAATCCATATGTAGGTGACACTCTTAAGAGTGCCACAGGCCCTTAAGAGTCGGTATTTTACCACCCAATCCTGTTGGGTGGTAAAATACCGAATTCAGGTGTGCATGCACATCTGTGCATGCACACCTGTGCCATGTGGCACACAGACATGCCCTTAGGGCATGTCTGTGTGCCACATGGCACACATGCCTGTACTTGGGGTGCTAGAGGGTGTCAAAGTGACACCCCCTGCAACCTTGCAGGATTCGGTATTTACCGAATCTGTAAATACCGATTCGGTATTTCACATTGATTCCTATGGGCTTCAAGGCCCATAGAATCAATATGAAATACCGAATCGGTATTTACAGATTCGGTAAATACCGACTCTTACTGATTCGGTAATATTTTACCTACATCTGCCTCCTTCCTATTTACCGACTCTTAAATACCGATTCGGTATGAGTCGGTATTTAACCACTTGGATGCTAAGGGGTGTGCGAGTAGGTCCATTGACTTTCCATTGAAATCAATGGAAACTCCATGACGAGTTACCCTTGTCATTAGCACTGAAGGGGTTAAGAGTCGGTAAATAGGAATTACCTACATCTGGCCCATAGTGCCCATTTTTGTACTTTTGCTTTTTGGCTGTTTGGGGGTCTTCTACTTGTTTTCGCCTGGCTTGACGGCTCTGGGTCCATTGCTGGGAAGGTCTAATACCGGGTAAAACTGGTTTGGACCAAATCCATGAGGAAAAAGTTTTTGCTTTTTCTGACATTTCGGTCAATTTAGCGTTTTCGGGGGCCTGTTTGGGGGGGCTTCCTGGTGTTTGTGGGTGGGTTTCGAGGTCTGGGAGTACTGCTGGGTATGGATAGTTTTGATAGCAAGAGGTTTGAAGAAAATCCATGGTGGCAGAGGGGAGTTAGGGCCTAGCTGCGGAGCGCGCGCGGAGTGATTTTGGAAATTGCCCTGAAAATGACTAAGTGCTAATTTTTGTACTTTTGCTTTATGGCTGTTTGGGGGTCTTCTACTTGTTTCCGCCTGGGTTGACGGCTCAGGGGCCATTGCTGGGAAGGTCTAATACTGGATAAAACTGGTTTGGACCAAATCGGAGGTGAAAACTTTTTTGCGTTTTTGCTGACTTGCTTGTCTTTGAGGTGCTCTTTGGGGGGGTTTTGGGTGCTTGTGGGTGCGTTTTGGGGTCTGGGAGCACTGCTGGCACAGTCTAATTTTGGTTGCATTTGTTTTTCAGGAAATCCATGGTGGAAAACGGGAGTTATGGCCTTGCTGCACAGCGCGTTTGGACAGAATTGAAAGAAGGCCAAAAAATATTGTATGAGATTTTCCATTTTTGCTTTTTGCCTGTTTGAGGGTGTTGTGCTTTTTTGCGGGTGGGTTGGCGGGTCTTGGGGCATTGCTGGGAAGGTCTAATACCGGATAAAAGTGGTTTGGACAAAATCCATGCTGAAAAGCCTTTTGGCATTTTTTTTTACTTAGGGTTCGTTAGGGTTAGCACTAGCAGCAGTATTCCATGTGTTTGGGGGTGTTCTAGATTTTTGCAACTGGGTTCTGGGGTTTTACAGCACTCATGGGAATATGTAATCTTGGTTGCAACTAGTGGTTTGAAGAAAATCCATGGTGGGAAAGGGTGGATTTTGCCTAGTTAAAGAAAGCGTTTGCCACTATTCTTAACTTAGGGCTCGTTAGGGTTAGCAGTATTGTATTGCATGTGTTTGGGCGGGGGTTATAGATTTTTACAACTGGGTGGGGTCTTGGAAAACTTGTTGTAATGTATAATTTGATTGCAAGTCGTTTGAACATAATCCATAGTGGGAAAGGGGGGTTTTGGGCATACTTTCTGAGTGTGTTTTGACATGATTTGAAATTAGGCCTCTGTGAGGTAGCAGCAGTAATTCTGCACGTTTTTGGGAAGGTAATGTGGGGTGTTCTAGATTTTGGGGATTGTCATCTCTGAAAGTGACAGTATAATTTTTGCACTACACAGCGTGCCTTACATATTATTTTCTCCGAGGTGTCTTTAACACTTACTGTTGTATTTTTCCATCATCAATTACAGGCAGGCTTTTACCCTGTGCCATCGATTTACTACTCAGGCGTACAATTAGCGATCCGCAAATCCGCATCAGCCAGGCAGTGGACAGTGTGTCTGGTCACCAAGATTGATCGAAGGAGCATCCGATGGAATGAAGGAGTACCGCGAATAAGAGGAATGGCTGGATGCATCGACTTCACAAATTCAACGGGACAACTACAAAAAACAGTAACAGTATCCAAAATTCTCCTTATCTTTTAAATGATATTGTTGTGAACTTGAACTACGAGTGTGACTCTGACTGTGCATTTGTTTGATCTCTGCTTCAAATTCATCCCTCCCTCCAGCAATTAGATACATCTTTGCTATGTTTAACACTAATTTAATGTTCTAAGTGTTTATTCTCTTTGAGGGCAGAGAGGCAAGTCAAATTGCATAATGACTGCACCCCTGTACTGTCAACTTGTTTCTTCGTAGTTACTAGTAAGTTGCAGTAAGTAGTAGTACTACTTTTCAGTAACCTAACCATCCATTTACTACTTATGGCATGCATTAGTGCACTTCCTTTATGTCCCTTTCAAGATTTATCAATATCTTCTAATCCAAAGATTTGTTTCTCTTCATTTGTTGTTTGACTGTCCATGCTGTTTTTTTTCCTCTCTACCAAACTTTCCCAAAAACCCCCATTCCCATCCAATTTTCAAACCCTAACCCTCTTACCCCGGGCTGTGTGGTATTTCATTGAGGTGTGACTGACAACAACAATAAATTCCACACACTTGCTCGGGAGGATAAGGTCAAAGCAACCAGAAGTTCATGTGCGCCATCGTGGATTGATAAGAGCATCCTCCTCCTACACGACGTTAAAAAGCAACAATGAAATGATTAATGCTTACCTTACGTTGGCACTGCTTAGGCTAGGGCACTGTTCTGTACTGTACTATCTATTGTACTGTTTCTAATGCTACACTCAGGCCACTCAATGTTTAATTTCCTCTTTTTTTCATATGGTGATACTGCCAGTGTGTACCACTACTGCTACCAGCACAACAATGATATTGCATCCGTCGAGGATTCAAGTCAACAACCAACCTTTTTTTTTTTTTTTTTTTGGTCAAAAACTTTTATTGAGCAACAAAATCAGGGTTACAGAGATGGGCCTACAACCTCACGGGCTGGCCGCTAAAATCAAGGCACAATGTGAGAAAAACACTTACGGCCACTCCGGTGGTCAGGCACAAATCGGATACAAAATGTCGCCCAAAGTATAAAACAAGATAGGGCATTTTTCTTTTATATACACACCGAAAAACAACAAACAACAAGAAAGGCGAATGCATAATAAACGGAGTCAGCCCAGGAGGAGGAGGGGAAACCCACTAATCAGGAGTATGAAATCATAATCAGTAGGACAAGGCAGGGTGGGGGGGACAGCGGGGAGGACAGGCAAATCAAAGGACAGTATACGAAATTTCAGGAACGCCAGCCTAGGGAGATAAGGTAACATCGGGGGTTTCAACCAATGGAGGAGCACAAATATCTCCGCGATAGGCGTTCCACTGACCCCAGATCTTCGTCCATGCCCTAGGTCTGCCCCTGGCTGTATAGACCGTCTTTTCGCGGAACATAGACCAGTCCATGTTTTCCTCCCACACAGAGGCAGTGGGGGGCCTGTACGAGCCCCAGAGTTGCGCAATGTCCCGCTTCGCAACCATATATCCCAGGGTCGCCCATCTGGTTTGGGCCACAGAATAGTCGGTAGGTTCCCACACGTTCAACAGGCATCTCCGGGCCTCAGGCACTAGGGCAATTCCAGTCACATCAGCCATCACCGCAAGCACCTCAGTCCAGTAGGCAGCCACCCTCGGGCACTCCCAGATAATGTGAAGAAATGTAGCACTCATCCCGCATCCACGCTTGCATAAACCATCCGGGGAAAAACCCATCACAACCAAACGAGGACCAGTAACATACACCCGGTGGAGGATCTTAAGCTGAACCAGACGGAGACGGGCAGGAATGGCGACCTCTTTCGGAGAAGATAGTGCCGACTGCCAATCCTCGTCATCCAATTCCAGCCCGTCGCCGACCCAAGCCTCCCTAAGTCGGACAAGCAAGTCAGCGCAATTATGAATCAGCTTCTTGTAAATCAAGGAGATAGTGCTATCGGGGAGGTGGCCATCCAGGATACGATCTTCGAGGGGGGAGGACTCGGGGATGGCGGCACCAGGAGTCAGAACAGAAGCAAGGGCATGGCGGACCTGCAAATATCTAAAAAATTCCCTATCACTCAAGTCATAATCGTTCCGAAGGGCCTCGAAGGACTTCACCGCTCCATTCGTACATACGTCACCCACTCTACATATTCCAATCATATCCCAGTGGTCAAAACCCTTCGTCGTCCAAAGACAGCCCAGACGCTCGGAGGCATAAAGCGGAGTCGCCAGTGTCATTCGATCCTCCCATCCCAGGCTTACATTCGCAGCGCGCCACACACTAACCGCAATCCTGGTCGGTCCCGTAAGATGGCGCCCAGCCGACCTGGAGTAAAGCGCTCTATTAAAGTCCCCTCCCGGCAGCTGGAGTCTATCCATTTCAAAGGCCAGGTCCCGACCCGGGGAATACATTGAGTGGTTAATGGCAGACAGTTGGGTAGCCCAATAATATCTCCTGATATCAGGAAGTGCTATGCCCCCATCATACCAAGGGATGGTGAGCTTCGCAAGGGCGATACGTGGACGCCCGTCCCAAATCAGTTGCCTTTGTAGACTCTCGAAAATAGGTAGCGGGGATGTCATCATAGGAATTCTGGAGTGCATAAAGGAATCGCGGCAAGGACATCATCTTGAAAAGGGCGGCTCTGCCCAGCGGAGACAGAGGTAATTTACGCCAGCGAGCCACGTCCAGCCTCAGTCTAAGAAGCGGGGGAAGGAGATTACGTTCAAACCGGAGCGACGAATCCAGTGTAATAAAGACCCCCAGATATTTGAAGCCAGACTGAACAACCTGGATAGGAAATCTATTCGGCAACGGGGGCAGAACACCCGAGAGAACATATACACAGGACTTAGCCCAGTTAATAATCAAACCAGAATTTTTACCAAACGAGGTGAGAACGTCGAATAAAACATTTAAAGATTTACGCGGGGAAGTAAGGTAAAGAAGAATGTCGTCCACGTAAAGCGAAACGCGGTCCTCAAAATCTGGGGACCAACGTATCCCCTTGAGTGAAGGTTCCCATCGAAGCCACGCAGCCAGCGGCTCTAACGCGAGAGCAAAAAGTAGCGGAGACAAGGGGCACCCCTGTCTGGTCCCCCTACCGAGGGAAAAGGGAACAGAAACTCGACCATTAACCACAACCTGCGCCAGGGGATCGGTGTATAGCAGCTTCACCCATCCAATAAACCCCGGGCCAAAACCAAACTTCTCAAGAGCTGCCCAAAGATAGGGCCACTCTATCGTGTCAAAGGCCATCGAGGCGTCCAACGAAGCCAAAATGGCCGGCTCCGTCAGAAGCCCCGCCCTCGCAATGGCTCCGTGGAGGCGACGCAGATTAAGAGCTGTGTTACGGTGCGGGATAAATCCGGATTGGTCCGGATGAATCAAGTCACTAATGACCGTCAGGAGGCGAGTAGCCAAGAGCTTGGCAAGAACCTTGGGCTCAACATTCAACAGGGAGATGGGTCTATATGAAGAACAAAGATCCCGGGGTTTACCCTCTTTAGGAATAACAACGATCGTAGCCAGGCGCTGGTCATAGGGGAGAGTACCCCGCTCACGGGACTCCGAAAACATTGTTCGAAGATAGGGCGCAATCATATCAGGTCGCAGTTAGTACAACTCGATTGGCAATCCATTCGGGCCCAAAGCCTTGCCCGAACGGAGAGAGCGAATGGCAGTCGCTATTTCGTCCGTAGAGAACGGGGCCTCCATAGAGACCCGCTCCAAATCGGAGAGGCAGGGCAAAGCTATATCACGCAGCAAGAGGCGAGAGTCGTCCGCATCCCGTTCAGACACAGGGGAATAAACCGCACGAAAGTAGTCCGCAAAACATTCCACTATTTCAACCGGGTCCGTCACTCTCACACCATTCGAAGTCTGAATCACCGGCACCACTCGATTCGCCCTCTCTTTCTTATCCAACCAAGCAAGCAATTTACCCGCTTAGTCCCCAACATCATACAAACGACCCTGTTGCTCCCGAAACATCATTTTAGCCGCATCTGTGACCAGAGACTTATAGGCAAACTGCTTCAGACCCAGGGCATGGAGTTTGTCAGGAGTAACAGTCGATTCCAGGTCAGCCTCCATCTCAAGAATTTCCATCTCAAGATCCACCACCTCCCGATTCCTTGCCTTTTTGGTTTCAGCAATGAGAGACAGGGCCTGCCCACGAATCACCGTCTTAAAAGCCTCCCATAGGGACACCGCAGAGGAGACGGACCCCTCGTTGTCTAGAAAATAATTGTCCAGGGACTTAATCAATAGACCACGGGTCTCAGGGGAGGTCAGGTACCAAGGGTTGATAGGAGCCACCCGGCCCGCCGCCTCCACCCCCACATCAAAGCAAAGCCAGAGCGGAGAATGGTCCGAGATGCCCCGGGGGAGGTGTCTAACCTCCCGGATAGCCGATGACTGTGCAGCTGGCATTAGGAAGTAATCCAGTCTAGACAGACTCCCATGGGCCCCAGAATGGAAAGTATATTGAAGCTGAGTGGGGTGCATAAGTCTCCAACAGTCCACCAAACCAAAAGTATCCAAAAAACCACCCAGCCATAGTTGGGCCGAAGGAGTGTCCCTAGGGGGGTACCGATCACTCAGACCGGAGAACACAGCGTTAAAGTCACCAGCCATGAAAAGAATACTATCAGGGAGGCCCAACAGCACTCGGCCCAAATCGGAGAAGGTAGAGGTCTGCAGGCCGGGGGGCATGTAGACGGCGAACAGAGAAAGGGTCCGGCCCTCATACCGTCCCACGAGGACGGCATAACGCCCCCGATCATCAAGGATCACATCATCTATTGCAAGGGGAAGGGAAGCCCGGACAAGTATGCCCACCCCCCTGGAACCCGTAGTAAACCCTGAGTGCGCGACAAGGCGATAGCCCCACCTATTCATTGCACGACAAGTATTGCCCACTAGATGGGTCTCCTGCAGAAAAACAATATCGGGAGACAAACGTCGCAGGCATCGCAACACCACCCCCCGTTTTATACGATCCCCCAGACCATTGACATTCCACGAAATAAACCTCAACCCGCTACCCCCCATCCCACAGAGTGATGCAGGAACCATCCCCCAATGAGCATGACATTGAAAATTCCATTAACAAGATAGAGTCGCCTTGAAAAAACAAAACACAAACCTCAAACACCCCACCAACCCACCCCCCAACATCCAAGAAAACACCCCCCACCCTGCACCCCTGCAGTAAGCTAATAAGCCACCCCAACATGCAGTGTGCCTGTCGCCCAAAAACCCCCGTTCTACAAAAAGACCCCGGAGGAGGAAAGGCCCTGTCCCACCCGCCACCCCGACAGAGATAAAGAGAGAAGAGAACACACAGAAAAAAGAGGCACTTAAGTATGGAACCCCGGAAGAATTCACATGGCACGGAAACAGGGGCATAGACAATAAGTTCAGCTCCCTACACCACCCTCGGCACCACCCGGGTGTTCGGTGGGCTCAGTCCAATTAGGCCGGTCCGGCAGAGAGTCCAGCCAGTCATTTACGGAATCAGGCCGATCAAAGAAAAGGGTCCGTTCATTGTACTCAACTCGCAGCCTGGTAGGAAAAAGCATGGCGTATCGCAGTCCCAAGTCCCGGAGACGCTTCTTGACTCCACGGAAGCCCATACGCTGTCTCTGTACAAGCTGTGAGAAGTCCGGGTAAAAGTTCACCGTGGCATTCTCGAAGGCCACCGGGCCCTTAACTCGCGAGGCCTGCAGGATAGCGTCTCGGTCCCTATAATGAAAGAGTTTTGCAACAATGGGCCTCGGCGGGGCGCCCGGCTTGCCCTGGCCACCCGGAACACGATGGGCACGTTCCACCGCAAAGAATTTGCTCAATCCGGATGGAGAAAGGTAGTTCTGTATCAAGTCCTCAACCAGGAGATCAACAGAATGTGGGTCAGGATTTTCCGGAACGCCAACCACACGCACGTTGCAACGCCGTGCTCTGTTTTCAAAATCCTCCAAGCGCCGGGTCATGAAATCATTCACCTTTCTGAGGTTGCCAATCTCCGTCTGTATCTCCGAGACGTCGGCCGTGAGGCTAGATGACTTGAGATCCAATGACTTCACCTTCTCATTGGTTTTAGATAGGTCGGCCCGAATCAAGTTCACATCAATGGCCACAGTATCAATTTTGTGGGCCAGAGCTTCATACTGTTGGCCGATGGTTTCTCTCATGCCAGAAATGGCACCCATGATGTCCTGCAGGGACGGCTCCGCCGAAGCCTCCGAAGGGTGCCCAACTGCACTCGGGCCAGGCAAGGCGGCTCCAGGGGACCCCTTCGATTGTGTGTACCGGTCCATGATGTTAGACTGGACCGGGCCCCCGCGAAGGGGCGTCTTGGTCTTCCGCCTCTCTTGGTCCCCTCTGCCAGCCATGATGGAGACCTCGTCCCCGAGGGACCCACGCGACCTGGTGAAAATGGCCGCAGGGGAACAGGGCGCCGGAGCCAAAAATCAGCAGCGAGGGCACATCGAGGTGTGAACCAGTCTGGAGGGATGCGAAGCAGGCAAAAGGCGCAACAGCAACCTCGCGCCGCTGGACCCAACAACGGCCAGACACCTCTGCCGGAAGACGTAGTCTGAGGCAAAATCGAAACTGAAAGTTATGAGGGGGACCCACAAGTCGAATCCCCCTGCTGCTGTTGTTCAACTCAGACACGGCAACAGAGCCTCACCAAGACCCGGGCGCACCACCAGGGCGGGCCCCGAAAGTTCGAGTCGACGTATCTTCGGTGCCCCTGGCCCAATTCGAGATCCAAAAACGGCATTAAGATCAGCCCAGGTTCCTCTACAAGAGTCCTTGTAATTAATCAGGATATCATGCCGGGAGTGGCGGGGGTCCGGAGAGCGCTGTGCTCACGCGGCCATCACGGATGCCCGCCAAGCTCCTCCTCCAACAACCAACCTTATTCACCAACCGTGATTCGCAAATCACAGGTAAGATAAGCATATTGGGGAGGTAGTAGAATAATGGGCTAGGACTAAGTTTGGAGGAGAGCAGAGACTAACAGTACTACTAGTAAAGTACAGTAGTAGGGCTACTGAATTGACTAACTCGGTTACTTACATTTTGGTACATTTAGGACAAGATGTTTCATTCATGCTGGTAAGTTTGAAAAACCAAACGTCCAGTAACCACCGCCAACCCCCACACAAAATAATATGAGCGCATATACTGTGTTTTTGAATGAAAAATATAATTATTGAGAAATATAAATTATGGATGTTGTTGTCATCACAAAAATAGAATTACCCCAACTCACCCCCCTCCCTAACCAAACCAATGTCCAAAAATCAAAAAGTACCCTTTCCCAAAAACCCAATTCCCACCCCCCAACAGTCTTTAAGAAAAGGGACAAGGGACAGTCACTTCCTCCGGTGGCGTTTAGAGAGCTGGTGCTGCACGTCCCGCAGCTCTTTGCGGAGGTCCCGGACTTGGCGCTCCAGGTAGTCCACTCGCTTTCGGAGGCGGCGCTGGCGTACCATCCAGGCTCGGGGGGGGGGGGGGGGCAGCTGTTGTTTTTGCTGCTGTGCGGCGGCGGCGGGAGGCTGTCGGGCCACGGCTCCGTTTGGCTGGAGGCTTGTGGCTGGTGGACCCGGGGGCAGTGGAGGAGGATGTGGAGGTTGTTGTAGTTTCCTCCTCATGCTCCAGAGCCCACAACCGTCGATCCTCGACACAAATAGCCTCCAGCTTACGGGCCCTGGCCCGGACAGCCATCTCCTTACGGGTGAACTTTTTGGGAGTAGCATCTATGAAAAAAGAAAGAAAAATAATGTAGCCAATAGTCTTTAACATAAAGTCAAAATAATTCAACCGAAAGTTGACACTCAGTAAAACCAGCATCAGTAACACCAGCAAGTAGCAAACGCAGTATAACATTTTTAAGATAAAGGACCAGTTTTTTTTTGATTGTCGTTCCACAACTGGCGCCTCCCGTACGTGACGTTATTTATAATTTCTAACCACTATTTTGATGGTGCCCCAGATAGGAGGAAGAACCTAAACCTCCAATTAGGACCAAGATCCAAACATAATTGATACAGCAGGTATCTGTGCACACGTCGCCTTTTACAGAGTAAATGCTGTTTGTAATCAAACAACACAACCAGACAAACAATGTGGAAGTAGTCTTGATAGAAGTTTTTCTTCAATTCAGATTTTATCCACCACGCCCAGCCAACACGTGTTTCGTCAGGGCTCGTAGCCCGCGACTTCATCAGGGCTCCCGCGGGCAGCGGTTCCAAAGCTATTGCCACAATGGCTAGGTGCTCTCAGCCGGTTCTAATTCCGACCCGGCTACCGGGTACTGTCGAGGTTCTAGCTGATTCGTCTCAGCCGTCCGTGTGATGGTTAATACCAAAGATGCGACACACCATAGGAGTATCCGTGTGAGCGGCAGGTTAAGACGTACTGCTTTCCAGCGTCTCCGCGTGTAAATGCGGAAGTCATTTACAGTTTACACGCGGAGACGCTGTAAAGCTGAGACGGCTGAGACGAATCAGCGAGAACCTCCACAGTACCCGGTAGCCGGGTCGGAATTGGAAGCGGTTGAGAGCACCTAGCCATTGTGGCAATAGCTTTGGAACCGCTGCCCGCGGGAGCCCTGATGAAGTCGTGGGCTACTAGCCCTGACGAAACACGTGTTGGCTGGGCGTGGTGGATAAAATCTGAACTGAAGAAAAACTTCTATCAAGACTACTTCCACATTGTTTGTCTATTGGTTGTGTTGTTTGATTACCTACAGCATTTACTCTGTAAAAGGCGACGTGTGCACAGATACCTGTTGTAACAGTATAACATTTTGGCATGTATCTTTCCGCTGTCTTTGTAAGCCTGTGACATTACTGGGAGTTTCAGTAATTCCACTAGCAGCACTATGGGGGACTCACTACTACATACATAGTCAGAGAGTACTAAAAAAAAGGCAATTTTTTACTTTTTTTTCTCTTGGGTTGCAAAAGAAATCACTGGTACGTGAACTTGTGCTCGCCGCCATAATGGCAGCTCACTCTGCTTTCACCCAAGAAATACAGACACAGGCCATGATGATGCAGACTCGCAGTACTTTAAGCAGTACATGCAAGTGGGGATCTGAATGTCTTACTTTTCTATAGGGGTGGCACTGCCACTGGCCATACTTCTTCCACTCAGCGTCTGCTCTACTACATCATACACCTCTGCTATCGACGAGGAGGATAAAGAAGATAACATCCAGGCTTCGAAAGTAAGTCTGTGATTCTTCTTGATGTCTCAAATGTACCAAAATTTATTTTTGTCAAAAACCAACTAACACCCTTTTCATTATATTTTGGAAAGCGCTGTCTTCTTATGTTGAATTGCATTCAACAAAACCATTCTTTACAGTCATAAATATTAAGACTCGCTCGTCCTACGTTTCACCCTTCTTTAACTTTTCGTTCTTCACATCCCTAAACTTCATCTGATATGACTTGGCTTCACAAATCACAATGAAAATTTGCCAGCTGAGTTGAAGTGAAATAGAGGGGGCCATTTGTTACCAGAGAAGTACCGCAGCTAATGCTATTAAAAGTCAAGGTTGACTGTCTTCTACGTGATAGTCCAAAAAGTAGTTCTAAATTAGTAAATGTTCTTGACAGTACAGTGTACTTATACTAGTGTACTGTGTACTACTGTACAGTACATCATACACTCCTTTGCGAGGCTACTCAAAACAATTTGCTGAGTCTTCCCCCCAGCTCCTCCTGTTGGCGCCGCCCCATCCTGAGTGGACCCCTCCGCACTGCTGGCCCCGGCACTGGTTGTCATCTGTGCCGCGTCAGATGTTGTGACGTCTAGGAAAAACATGTCATATTTTCAGATGCCATACACAACCCCCTATTTTGTTTCGTAACGGAAGAAAATGTTACATAACACATTTTTTTATTACTGGGATTGAAAAAAAGTAACGGTTTTGGGGAGGGTGTTAACCTTTTATATGCTTATTCCATTAAATGCTACACTTGTTCTTATGACAACTGATGAATGCTTGCTTAACGGGCACCATTTTTCCTATTACAGAAAGAAGATTCCATTGCCCTTCTGCCAGACAATTCTCCAACTACTAGTAAGTCATCACCAGCAGTACTGTGTTTTAATTTCTTAATTGAAAATAAAACTTTAAAACTAACAAACACTGTGCGGTTTTTGTTTACGAGTGAGTGAGCGGAAAGGTTTGAACTACTGCACTTGGCAGTCATGTTTCAGTGACTCCGATAGGCCGGGACTGGGAGGTAGTCTTCTTCTGTTCTTCTGGGTCGTAAAAATCATTGGTCAGACATTCTAGATAGTCGGTCAGGGGATTGGGGGTTCAACTTCTGTTCGGACTGAGGTATGTCGAAAGACGAACTGCACATATCATCTTGTCCATACTTCTTTGTGTGCAGAATAGTTCCTGAACCACTAGCGGTATGGGATGTGCTCCTCTCAAATTAAAAAGGACACTGCTACCTTTTACTTGGTGTAAACAATTACATTTTGTTGTTGCAAATTGTCAAAGCACTTACATTAAGAAGACTGGAATAGACAGCAAGGGCAACCCAGAGGACTACACTCAGTGCCTAGAGCTATTGCTGTGTCAGAGTTTTGTTTCACACCGTTTGCCGAATGGGCAAGCTTAGCTACCTACACAGACCGACTCATAATTGTAAATAGTAGTAGCACAGAGAGTGATGGTAGAGGCAGGATAAGAATGTAGAAGGTAGTCTACATTAGAAGAAGATCCAAGGCTATTTTGTAAAACATGGAATTATTAGGAACCAGTTTATAATAAATAGGGGCTGTAAAAGTTAGGGAAGTATAAGTATTAAGATAACAATAAGACAACTTACTGGGGCCAGCAGAGGAGCCTGGAAGGGCTGCTCCTGTCCAACTTCTGCCACCGGAGTCTCTGTCGCCGCCGTCGCCTTGCCCCTGGGAGTTGCTGCTGGTGATCATGAAATAAAGAAACACAACATGGATGATTGTTTTTTGGGAAATATTTGATTTCTTTGTACTCAATCTAAAATTATGTCGGGGAAACAAATTAACATCAATTGCATCTGATCTGGTCAACTAAGAGGATAGTAGTACTGTAGTGTAGTTCCTATTATCCCAAAAGGCTCCGCGCATTGGAATAATACCTTCAATAGTATAGACCTAGGGCAGAGGTTAACTAGGTCTTCTACTGACGATATTAGACTTAAAGTTTTGTGTTTGCCAGCTAGCTCAGAGTTCACTAGAAACTTTCTCGAATAGACAAGGAGGATTTTAACCTCCCTGGATAGACAAGAAGGGATTTAGTTTCTGACAACCATAGAACATGACAACTTTGCTCTCCCCTAATCAAGAGTGTATCTCTAGAGTCGTGTGAAAACAAAAGACAACTTATTTTACTCAGTCAGTTCAGTGCATTCTTAGTTTCACCAGATTGTAGAGAAAAAGAAGAGACGGGCGTGTTCAATAAAAGATGTTATTTATTGATCAGTCTCTTTTCTCGTACAAGAGAAAATGGATCGCTATTATTGCAATACTTATAGTTAAGTAAAGTGCATACAGTAAAAACAGAATTATAAAATAATACTGTAAAAGCATTGATAGGGTTTCTGAGCCATATGATACTTTAAAATGGATAAAATAGATACATACATATATACATTGACTAATCATACTAAACTGGTGCTTCTAACTACGCCTACCCCAGTGTACCTGACCTAAGCCTAATACGTGGGCGGGAGTAGATAAGTAGCAGTTTTAAGTTAAGTTTGCTTTGCCAAGGGTCTGACTCAAGAATTCTCTGCAAGGGTTATTCAGTTTAGTACCTGGGAATTAGACGGCTGGTATCTTTATCTCAGAGTCTTGATATCCCAGCTGCCTGCAAGGGCGGCTGGAAGCGCCGGGCTGGATTTCTCGGCAGGAGAAAAGGCAGCGTCTCTCTCTCAGCGCGTCAGGAAGGAGGGGCAGCGTCTGTGGGCTTCGCTTTCAGCTGGGCTCCTCGGCAAGTCTCGCTGCGCCAATCTTGTCACCACCGCGTGTGTTTGCTTAAGGCAATGTCGGTATTATTTATACCTGAAAGGTGCCGAGATTGACGTAAGGATGGACACTAATACGTCAATAAGGATGTCATACGAACTGGTCGTTCGCACATTCTTTACTGAAGTTCTCGACGAAATCAAAACAATGGCTGCGGGGATTTCCCTAGTCGCTGTAGGTTTGATTTGTTTTGAGAACTCCGTATGCCTATCAGGGGGCTGGAGAAATAGTGCTTGCCTAATGAGATGGCATGCGCTATGACCTAATCAGATAACGCGCTTCTGTGCCGTGGTGTGGCTAATCAGATAACGTTTTTTTGCTCTTGTAGAATGGCTGCTAGTTAACTATTAACCAGACAAGGGTCAGGAATAGGGGGATCGATACAGTACCCATAGGAAATACATCACACCCACTCCACGTAATCTATGTCCATATTTACAAATCTAGGCATAGTAAAAAACTGGTAGTGCATGTGTATACCGTACCACCCCAAAATACAATCATATGTATTTCAAAAACTGGAAATGTGAAATACACGAAAAGATGAGTATAGTTACTATATGCACACAAGCAGTATAATAATGCAAAATATGTTACGCATATTTCTAAATTAGCATGAATAAAAGCGAAAATTACACATGAAATGGCTCCTAGTACAGAAGAAAAAATGCGAGACCATTCCATCACAAAGCATAAATTACTTAAGAACATGCTAGTGGGTAGCTAAAGTCTCTAGAGTATCTAATAATAGAAATTTAGTTCTCTAAGAATAGGTCTACCTTAAGCAGAAGATAAGCGTCCCAAAAAGTAGTAAATATTTTTGGATAGGAAAAGGGTTCCCGCTGTCTGTAAAAACTGGTGAGAAAAAATATTTCATATCGCTTTATTTTCAAAGTTGAAGGCCAAATTCATGGTGTGGGGAACGCCGCGTGCTAGTTTGCTCAAAGTCATTCTTTCTGCTCTGGTGAAAACATCATATCATTGAGACTTTCGAAAAAACTGTCAACTGATTCTTGCGAAAGTTCCATTAACTCGGAAAAAGTTGTTACCTTGCATTCGTGAGCATGATTGCCTTCATTGATGGTTTGATCAGCATAGCTGACAGAAGGTCGTACCTGATCGATGCTGCTTTCATCTTGTACTTCACTACCCCTCAATCGTAGTGGTGAAGTCTCCACGAATGCCGTCATCAGGATTGGTAGCCGCTGGGGACAGCAAAATGCATGAGCCGTTACCGGACCCAACAATGTATCCGCGTCCATTGGCACATCCGATTGTAGTGTCAGACAGGTGTCCAACACGCATTCTTCGCCGCATAGCAAGCACCTTAATACAGGCATAACACAACGTTGCCACAATGGTCTAAAAGATAGAAACCAAGTCATGTTCAGGTCTCTTAGCCGGGCTAGTCCAAGGACTTTAGTTATGCGGTCCCTGTAGCGTATGGCTAGGATCGTTTCTTCCATTGTCGCTGGTGTCTTGTTTGTGACATGGTTTGCCATAGCGAAGTAACAGGATCAAAAATAGTATGCCTGCCACTAGCCCCAAAAGGAGAGGAAGTCCGCCAAAGATGGAATGGACAAAATCAGGAAAAATACCCAGGATGGCTTTGAATGGGGTCAAAGCTCCTGAAAACACTGTCTTAAATACACTTGAGACACCACTGGTATCAGAAATATTTAAGATTTCGTTCAGTATTTCTGCGAAATGTATGGGGGAATTGGTTGATAACAGTGAATGAATCTCTGCCGTTGTCCTTGCAACTTGGAGATCATACGTTTCTTTTGATGACGTTAACCGGGTCGGCGTCTGTAGGAGCACTGTCTTCATTCTGCTTAAAGTATCAATTCGAATAGAACTAATTTTCAAGCTGGGCCATAACCTTGCCACCCTGTCTGGAGTGTCGTTAGGGAACAACACTCGTTCACAGCACATGACCTTCGTAGTCACAGTTATGAGATAAGGTTTTCCGGGCAGCAAACTACAACATCTGCGATCTACTATTAGAATTTAACTCCCGTTAGAGAGTCTCCTAAAGAATGGTTCTATTTGTGTTGCAGGTGTGCCTAGCTGATGACATGAAAGGTTGTTTGAAGTCCCTTCACAGGCTCCATGCAAATTAATACCCTGACACAGGAGTGTACCGCTTAGTGACCTCGCACAGTTATTGCCACTAAGAAACACACTCTGGCCTTTATTACTGACACATGCGTGTGTATAGGGTAAGTTCCATGTTGACTTAATGTACCCTTTACCCAACCTTTCATACTGGCCTGCCTGTATATATTTTTGGCAGTATTGAAACCGGAAAGTTGTTATCGGAATATTAATTATCCCATGTATTATCCATTCAATGACAGGTCGTTCTGACATTGTTAATGGTAATCTCTCAAGTTTCTCAATGCTCAGGATTGTATAATCAGCACCCTTCTGTGCCATACTGATTTGTTTATCAGTAAGGTTAAAGATATTAAATAATGACGTTGTGTTGATTAAACGCCAAGGCACATAGCCTGAACGCAGATTTTGTAACGTCCAGCCAAGCTGTACAATAGAGCCCAATTGGGACTGACCGTGTTGCAACATCAGTAAGTCCTGCGATATTATATCGATTGCTGACGACACAATGCTGTCCAGAGAATATATTCTGGAAGACAGAGTCATTAACCCATTGTCCACAACAGAAAGTGATTTTTCCAAATTAATACGGTCCATTTCCCGTATTTTCTCTGCTGTCTCAATTTGAGTTTCTTTCCAGGCTTCGTTATAAGCTGCATATATAGAGGCCGCTATGAAACGTTTTTGACGCTGTTTGCGTGGTCCCATGATGAAATCACGCAAGTCAGCACCCTCTTTAAGTAAAGTTAGGTGTTGCTTAATTTCTGCCAGTGTGGACGTTTGTAGCCATTGAAGGCAGAGCTTGCCCACACTGTAAGTGGTTATTATCCCTGGATGTTGTCTTTGGGAATATCTAGGGTCTGGCCTGGTCAGTGTGAAACCCTGTATTTTGTTCAGGAATCTGTCTTGACAGTTGTTTGTATCCGTGGGCCAGATCAACCATTGTTTCCATTCAGGATGTGTTCTGTTTTGGTTTAAAATATGGTTTACGTCTATCTCAACATCTGTAGAGCTATTACTGTTTGTTGATGGCTTTGGAATAGACGGTTTGTTTAAATCTTTGATTTTGGCTAGGCCAAGACAGGTAGTTTGTTGAATAGTATCATTCAAAAATATAATTTGTTCTGGGATCATGCAGGCTCTAAACAGTGATTCTATACCCTGTACTTGCCAATCTTTTGTACCCCAAATAGTTTTTGCTTCAATGTTATAGTTCCAGAATTCAAAGCCAAATGTATTCATTTGTTCAAAAAATGAATCTGAATATATCAATTTTGTGTTTGTAAGCATGGTCTTTACTCCTGTCTTATTTGATAATTTGAAATAGAATGTTTCTGCATTACTTGTATTAAACCCTGAAAAATATGAATATTTATCATAAAAATGTTTTCGAACTACCTTTTGGTGGAGTAGCACAATGTTCCCATTGGTTATAACTTAAAACATTTCTAGGTTGTGCAGATTTATGTAGGTAATGGTTACCATAGTGGTTGTAGCAGAACATCAGATCATAATTAGACGAACCCTGCAAATAATCATGTTCTGTAAATTTAGCAGACATCACTAGGTCAGACATCATATCATTAATACTTTCAAAGTCCCAATCATCTGAAAAAGAGCTTGATTTTACAAAGTCACTTAATGAGATCTTGAATTGGTGTGGATACCTCAGGATTTCAACCCGGCCATAGATTTCATAATCAGTATTGTCCCATGCTACACCACCGGATATAGGATTGGCTGTGAAGTTGACTGAAGAAAGTTCTCTTTTCTCGACGTGTGAAGATGTGTGTGGTTTAAGGACCAAGTTGATTTTCTGGCTTGCTGTGTCCATTTTAGCATATTTTCCCTCAATGAAATGTCCCAAGCAAAGTACCATGATGAGCCAAAGTATGAGGACAAATGCACCTAATGCCACCCAAATTTCAATCCATGGAGAAATCAGATAAGTTGCTTTCAGTTGTTGAAAAAGTTCCTTTGCTTTATCTTTAAAAGTTTTTGTTGATGGCTGTTTCTCAGATTCACTCAGATCTTCAGAGAAATCATCGAAGTTGATGAAGTAGCCGGATGCTGTTCTATCAATTGTTCCAATTGCTTCTGGATTACTTTTTGCTTTTGGAGTTTGCTTTATTTCATCAGCATAGTCATCTGTTACTTCATTGTAGGTCGGTGTGTCTTGGCTAAATGTTTTTATTTGGGTTTTAAGAGGTTTAAGTTCTATTGCTTTATTGCATAGTCCTTGTTGATTTTCTGTAGAGTTTTCGAATGTGATTAGTCTCTCAGGGGCATATTATCAAGGGGTTTATCTCCGCTTTTTTGGCTTTAAAAGCCAAGAAAGCGGAGATAAAATTATCTCCCTATTACCAAGCTGTCGCTAACACCAGTTAGTGACAGCTAATAGGAGATAGCGACCATCTTGGGCCCCGCTTTGCATGTCAGTGATATTTATCACTAATGACATGCAAAGTGGGCGTGCCAAGATGTTAGCGACTGGAAACAGTCGCTAACATCGCTATCTCCTATTATCAACTTTTGGAGATATTCGCGCTAAGCGCGAATATCTCCAAAAGCTAACACCTGCCCTGAGCAGTTCTTCACCATGTTATCCAATGGGAGGTGGATAACATGGCTAAGAGCATTTGCTCGATAATGCATGAA
Organism: Lissotriton helveticus; assembly: GCF_964261635.1. Lineage (NCBI taxonomy): Eukaryota > Metazoa > Chordata > Amphibia > Caudata > Salamandridae > Lissotriton > Lissotriton helveticus. The sequence goes on along the minus strand of NC_136067.1, from coordinate 869,886 downwards.
TATCGCTGACTTTTCAGCGATATTCATGCATTGCGGCCGTTTTTTATCGCATTTGCGATAAACCTTGCTAATAGCAAGGTTTATCTGCGATAAAAATCGCCGATGTGCGGCGATAATTTTTGTCTCTAAACAAGTTAGAGACAAAAATTATCGCTAGTTGTTGGTAATATGCCCCTCAGTTTGAACCTCTGTATTTGTAGCAAACTTTGGTGTTCTACTACTTCTTGGGAGTCCACTTGGCCTACTATTTGTTATCGGCCACATGATTGTGGTTTTACCAGGTCGATAGATACAACTCGGTTCTCCTTTTTACCAGCAAGGGGCGGTAGTACTACTGATCTCGTCCCGTTGACAGACAAGACAGGAACTGCTTTTCTGTAAGAAGGCCCAAATTCCTTCTTTACCGCGATCTTCTCTCTGACTAGATCCCCGACTTTTGGAATCCAGACAGGCCTTGCTGGGACAGGCGGTTTCTCTTCAGTGGTCGTTGGCTGCTGTTTCAATTTTATGTTGCTCAGGTCTTTTCTTGTTTCATTTAAGTCCTGTAAAATAGCCAAACGATCTTCGATATCAAAGCATTTATCTTTAACCACTGAAGTCTGACTATCAAGATCTTGGATCAACATTCTAGTCCCGAACAATAGTTCGTACGGACTGAATCCTTTCAGAGAATTTCTTGGCAGGTTGTTTAGACTATGTTGGACACTTATTAAATGTTTGACCCACCCAGCTCCCGAACCTAATACCTTTTCTGTTATAGATTGCTCTAAGCCTTGGTTTTTTCTTTACACCATCCCGTATCCCTCAGGAAGGAAGTGATAAGAGTCCCGCTAAGCAATGCTCATTTGGCCATGCTTCCCCATAGGCTTGATGGCTAATGGAAAAAAATATTGGTCAGAACGTAGTATGCTCATAGCGTATATGCCATTATAGACTCGCAAATCTTTTTATAACAGTCCAGACGTCAGCCGAGCACTGGGGTCTACATTATAAGTGAAAAAATAGTCTTTACATGTTAATACGACGCTTATTCATAATGGGTATTTTATGTCTATTGTTTAATCCAATCTGGAGCGAAACGCCATGGTAGCACGCCGTCTCGGTCGCCACTGCGATCTCTATTGCAGTCTGGGCAGTTTTTTGCAAAAATGTGATGATCCAGGCTCATGCCTGGCCACCAGTACACTGATTGCAATTCTTCCAGAGAATCTTTAATCTTAAGGTGTCTAAGACCCTCACCCATATGTGTGTCTGCTATTAACAAGCTTCTCCTGTCCGTGTTTGGAATCACTCTATCCCCCACTCCAGGGATTCGAGCAAAATGAACGGAGTTTGCATCGATTATGTATGTATAATTTGTGGAAAAGTAAATTCTGCCATGTTCTGTGTCCCTACTCGTCCTCCATCATATGTTATCTGTGCATGATTAATATGCATATGTATTCCCCATGTTCGATTAAAGACGCAATTACAGTTGTGTCCATCTCTAGTATGCCAGTTTCCAGTTCTCGTGAATACTACGAATATCAGGCCTATGTAAAGTTACGTTGCCACGTTTCTCAGTGTGCACGTTATTTCATTGTAAAGTTCCCGTTTCTAGGCCTCAAAAGGGCCTGGACACCAGATTCAGCTTCTGTCTCCTGAGCCTCGCTGAGGAGCGATACAGCCCCCACCTGTATCCCTGACCCTTCACTTACTTCCTGCCTCACAGTGCCCGGTTCAGCCTGGCTCTGCCTCTGAGTCTGCCAAGAGTATGTTATGATTCCAGTTATCAGTCCAGCCCTCCTTCTCTGCATTCCTAAAGCTACTGAACTGCATCAATAGTTTCCGTCATTGTCTAGCCTTTACGTCTCCATGTAAGAGAAATACTGTATTTATGGTCATTTAATATTCTTCATCACGCACTACATGTAGAATAATGCATGCTCCAGTCTTAGAGTCTGTTAGCCTTTACCCCGATAACTTTTGGATTCTATCAACATGTTCTCTAAACATCAGATACTAGATACTGTTTAGGTACATGTCGCCCTGACTCTCCAGACTTCAGTCTCTGCTCCTAGCACAGAGTTCGTAGCCCCCAGCTTCTCCTAGTAACACGTCATTGCCAGCTTGCGCGCACCACCAGGTTAGAGGTCCCGGCTCCTTAGGTAGCCCCCTCCATGTTTCCGCCCCATTCATGACATATTCTGTTACGTTTGCATCACATGTCTATGTATACGCCCTGTTACACCTACTTTCACCCTTATCTTTCGCGACTGCTACGCGTCACACCCTTTGCTCCACCCACTGCTCCGCCTATCGTATGTACTGTAATGCAACTGTTTTACTATATATGCTTGTGTATTGTTATTAAATGTTACGCCAGTCCTTTCCCCAGAGCGCGCTCATCCCAGATCCAGCCCCGGCAGCTGCCGGGCCCTGCCATCCTATTCCTGTGCAGGTTGTCCTGTTCCTGTCCTTTATGCTGTAATAAACCTGCAAACTCCTACTACCTCGAATCTTGACTCTTATTTATTGAGCTATCTGTTATTGCTATGCCTAGACAACAATAGATCCGGTATTATTTATTTATATACCACATAATGGCGCCCGAATAGGGACTTGCCCTTTCCCCACGCGTCGGTGAAGCCACGCCGGCCCCCTGACCCTCTGCAGTCGTGACGGAACTCTTCTGCGCACCGGCAGATATTTCTGCTTCAAGTATCCCTCAGGCCCACGGAGGAGACGGAGGAGGCGGTCCAGCATCCAGACGAGACGGTGGAGGAACGCGGCGAGTCCCGACCAGAGCCCAAGCCGAGAGTCCAAGGTCCGAGGTATCCGGAGGCCCACCCGTAACAGAAGTCCGAAGTTCGTCCGTCCGGCGTTGAAGCAGTCCAGTCCAGTCCGAGGCCTTCCGTTCTTGCTGCCCGGTGAGTACCGTTGCTGGGGTAGTATCTAGACAGGGTCAATCTAAATTGTCTCTGGTCCGATGGGTCTGGGTACGCAGATCTGAAACGAAGTGTTCACCTAGGTGGATACGGGTCTTGATGCGTCCCTTTATGGGACCGGTATGTTCCGTGCTGTTTCAGCAGCGCATCCAGTAATTCTAGCCTGTTCCGTTCTCGAGAAATTCATGTGTTTCTGTTCTCAGTGTTCCAGGTAGTATTCTGTCCGAACTGTTGCTTCATAATGTTATTCAATGTATTTTCAATGTCGTGGTATGCCTGAATTGTTTTCTCAATTGTTATTGTTCCTCGTGTATTGTATTGTGTTCAGATTCAAGTTTGCAATGTCCCTCTTTTCGAGATTACGTCAGTTAAAAACTAGAAAGGGTCTGCTAGAAGAAGCAGTTCCTGTCCCGCCTAGGGACAGTCCAGGTCATTTTATGTATCAGAAGCATGGCATAAGCGCCATATTATATCTAGATTTATGGGTAGAGTATACCAAGGAGTTAGAAGAAAAGTATAGATGGCCCGTATCAGGTACGTGGGATGCCGAGTGCATATTGAGAGTAGAAGAAGCATTATGGAAAAAGAAAGCCAGACAGTCACAGAAAGACGCCATCGAGTTATGGCGCAAAGAATCTCATAAAAGAACCGAAAAAGAAATCAGAAAGTCAGAAATAAGTCGAGAATCCTTAGAACGAGCCCAGGAAAAGGAATTAATCGAGATAGGTGAACGAGTTAAAACCGAACAGTCAGACAGACAGAGGAACGCCCTCATTAAGGGTATGTATCCTCTTCTTGCCGAGGGCTTGCCAAAAGCGACCCCGGAGGCATCCAGTAATTTCCCGCCACCATTAGTTCCGACCAAGCTACGTCACAAACCGACCGCAGCTGATATTTTCATTTCGTCCTATTTGGACGACACAGTCCCGGAATATGCAAATCCCGCTCCGCCAGTCCCTGTAAATCAGGCACTTCCTGCTCCTCCAGACACCGGGGCACCCCTTGCAGTACCTGCTACGGCACCCCCGGTCCAGCCTGTATTTCAAATTCCCGCTCTGCCATCACGAAGAGCATCAGTCGATGGTTCCAGTTTAGGGGCCGCAGGAGGAGGTCCTCCTCAGACCCCGCCGTCAAATAGACGTCCAGGAGCAGTCGAGTTACATGAACGTGCGTTACAGCGTACGCCTAAATATCAGTCCATTGCAGAAATCAGGCGAGCTCTTACTGAATGCTGTTATGATCCAGTTCCAGGCGAGGATAGTATGGTTATATATTCCGTGCGTATAAGACAGGTGTCCGAGTACTTAGTCACTTTACCGAATATGAAGGAAGATCTAGACAGAATATATCGTTTCATCCGTACAGGGGATGATCCAGAAAGTATTAGTGACGTCATGTCTCAAAGGAAAGTTGAGATCCAGCTCATGATATTAAAGTTTCTGATTAATTGTCTAATAAGGGAACAAGATTATCCGACCAAAGATCACGCCGAAATGAGAACCCTGACAAAGTGGAGTGAGAATATAGCCGAGGGTAAGCACAAGACTATCAGTAGTATAGAGAGTATGTACAAGAAAATTCGTAAGGAAATAATAAGGTTACATGATCAACGTAAGGCAGCACAAGTAAGCGAGAAAGAAAATGACTCTGCGGAAGAGGTAGAGGACGAGAATCCCGCCAGAATAGCGTATGTAGGAAAATCTAGATTTCCAGACCGCCATTTACGCCTAGAACACAAGTCAACTTTCCATCGTCCAACACCAGAACAAGGTTCTCTAGAACAAGTATTTCAAGCTACCGACCACATTCTGAAATCACGAATCGGTTATAGCGAGTTAAGTACTATGCATGAACAAGAACTAGTCCGATCAGCAGTCCGATGGATTACTGATCCTACCACTTTTCCAGACGAAATAGTGGCACAAATGTTTCTGAAATTGCCCCCAGCCGAGCAACGACTGGCGGGTATGTATATGATCCAGCACCTCATTACATTGTATGAGGGTCAACATTCTGATCCAGGTCCGTTACACGATGTCCTGAACGAGTTACTCCAGTATAAATGGAAAGGTTTAGGTACCGATTTAATTAGTGTCATTCTAGAACAGCGCCACAAATATAGTATGTTTCTGAACCCGCATTTTGTTCATGTCTCACCCCCAGAAAGTAAACCTTTTTACATAGACAGACAGAATCCGTTACGAGAAGTACATCCAATTAAGACAGAGGGTGGTGAGATGCAACGAGTGTTTGTTTACACCCCGATCACAAAGATGGAACTCTTAGAGATGAAAAAATTAATTCCCTGTCATGATAAAGATCCAGCAGGGTTCCACCGAGAATTGAAAGACATGCTCCGTATGGGAGAATACACGTATCCAGACATAATTAAAATGCTAAAGGTCCTGTTGCCCGCAGGGGTATATGAGAAACTCAAGGAAAAAGAATGGGAGGTGGGGGAGAAAAAGATCGATTGGGCAGTTCTAGAAGCTGAAGATAAGGCACGAGTACCAGGTACCGGTCTTGGAGACAAATGTAAAGAATTACCAGAATTATTAATACAAGTGTTACCCAGATTATTAACCACTAAAAAGGAAGACTGGGATGCAATCTCAGCCTGTAAACAGAAACAAGATGAAGATATTAGTGATTTTTATTCTAGATTTGAGAAAAGTTTTAGCATCAACAGTGGCCTCAAGACAAGTAGTGAATCATACCCTCACCTTTTTGTTACTAAATTAGTCGAGAATTCAAGTCCACCAATTAAAAACCGAGTTTTGAAAGTCGAAAGTACCTGGCAAGCTAATACCCCGTCCCAGATGTTACAGATGCTTCAATATCACCAGAATAGAATCAGAGAAGAGCAAGAACACGAGAGAAAACGTATGAAAGACACGAAAATTAAAGTACTAGTTGCACAATCTGTTCCTCAAGACAGTCAGAAGAGGGGTCCGAATCAAGCCAGTCATCCTGCAGCTCCCGTTAAAGGAAACTGCAATTATTGTAAACAGCCAGGTCATTTTATAAACGAGTGTGCAGTTCTGAAACACAACATAGCTACCGGTAAGACTAAAGAAAGACCACGTCCGCCCAGACAAGAGCAAGTTTCACAGACTCCTCAGCCACAGAATGCACAACAGACAGTTACTGTACCGCAGCCCATCGCTGCAACACAGCATGTTACACAGCAGATGTACCAGTATGCACAGTCTGAGTATCCAGAGTATCAACCGTATTCATGAAACAGCCTAGAGAGGGAGGTAGGCTTGCCTCTCATCGAGATACCTGTAGATCAAGAAGGTCCCTATGTTCACAGTCAAGTACTAGGGAAAGACAGAAAGTTTCTGATTGATACAGGGGCAAGTAGGACCACTATAAGTCACGCCGAAGTTCCAGGGGCTCCGCTCTCAGGCTCTAGAAATGTTTCCCTTGGATTTTCAGGAAAACATATTGTAAATGAAATATCAAAGCCAGTTACTCTAGAAGTAGGTCCATTGTCCCGCACTACTGATCTGTTACTTACCAAGTCATGTCCAGAAAATTTGTTAGGCATTAAAACACTGAAAGAGTTAGGCGCAGTTATATGCTGTTCCCCAGAGGGAATACGATTGTTCCTACGCGACTTCAAGGGTCACTATGTATTACGAGATTTTGATCCGAGATTGTCCAATGTCCCGCAGCATCTATGGGCACAAGGTCCAACTGATGTTGGTTATATGCAAATCACACCCCATCGTGTGACTCTTAAGCCAGGTGTAGTGTTACCACGAATCAGACAGTACAGATTGCCACCTGAGGCTGTAGCAGCCTTATCCAAAATTATTGACGAGCTCAAGGCTCAAGGAGTAGTGGTAGAAACTGAATCCAATGTATGTAATTCTCCGATCATTCCTGTCATGAAACGTACTGATCCAAATGCACCTCCAGTATATCGTTTAGTGATTGACCTTCGAGAACTTAATAAATGTATTATTCCCCAGTACCCAGTTGTCCCAGATATCTCTTCCCTATTGACAGCCATTGATTCCGAAGCTTCATTTTTTACAGTCATAGATCTCAAGAACGCGTTTTTCAGTGTCCCCATTAATCCAGACAGCCAGTTTCTTTTCGGATTTTGTTTAAATGGAAGGAGCTATATGTTCACACAAGCTCCTCAAGGTTTCACAGAAAGTCCTAGTATTTACAGTCAGGCACTCAAGAGACAACTGACAACATTCACATGCCAACTGACACTGCCCTGCTCCAATATGTCGATGATCTACTGATCACAGCCCGTTCTGAACATGCTTGCGAGCGAGCCTCACTTACAGTCTTGTATTTCCTAGCCGAGATGGGGCACAAGGTGTCCCCTTCGAAGCTTCAATTCTGTGTCCAGCAAGTGATCTACTTAGGCCAAGTGGGGTAGGCAGTTGACACCAGATCGTATCCAGTTAATAGCGAGTCTTCCTCAGCCCAAGACCCAGAAGGAGGTACGTGCTTTTATCGGCCTTACTTCTTATTGCAGACAATGGATTCCTCAGTATGCATTTCTAGCCAAGCCACTGATACAGTTAACGACACAGGAGGCAGCCGTATCGACTGTCCTCCCTTGGACATCTGAACATACACTTAGTTTCAATGAGTTAAAGAAAGCCCTATGCCAAGCTCCAGTTCTAGCTACACCGAACTACAGTAAGCCTTTTACACTTTTCGTAACTGAACGCGAAGGTACAGCATTATCTGTCCTCACACAAGACCAAGCAGGACAATACAAGCCCTGTGCTTATTTTTCGAGCACATTAGATCCTGTAGCCCAGGCTCTGCCTGCGTGCCTCAAGTCAGTTGCCGCCACAGCACTAGCTATCAGGCAAAGTGATTCCATAGTATTAGGACACTCCCTGACAGTACAAGTTCCACACTCTGTGGAAGTTCTTTTAAACCGAACACAAACTCAGCACTTGACAATTGCACGTTTAACAGGTTATGAATTGACACTGTTCCAGCCACACATAGAAATCAGACGCTGCAACGTTCTAAATCCTGCTACACTGTTACCGTCAGTTACTTTGAATCCTGCCACACACGACTGTGTGGAAGTAGTTAACATCATGACAAAGCCAAGACAAGATCTGACAGATATTCCATTACCAGATCCCGACCTGACACTTTATGTGGATGGTTCATGCATGAGAACCAGTACAGGAGAACTAGTAGCCGCGTATGCAGTAACTACTGACACTGAAGTTATAGAGACACACCGTATTGACACCCTGTCTGCTCAAGCAGCAGAGCTAGTTGCTCTGACTCAAGCCTGCATACACGCCAAGAACCTGAAAGTTAATATTTACACAGATTCACGCTACGCATTTGGAGTCGTACACGACTTTGGAGTGCTCTGGCAGGAGAGAGGTTTCATGACTTCTCATGGAACCAAGATTCAGCATGGTCTCCTTATTCAAGCTCTGTTAGATGCAATACACTTACCGACATCTATTGCTATCATGAAGTGCAAAGCACATACGAAAGTTACTGACATTATTTCCCAGGGTAATGATCTAGCAGATCGCACAGCCAAGCTTACAGCTCAGACTCCAGACATTTCAGTTAATCCGACACAGACACATACTCCAGATCCGACTACCTGTATGACAGTTAAGGACCCTACTCAAGATGTCATAGATATACAGTTACATGCTACCCCCGATGAAATCAAGAAATGGTCCGAACAAGGAGGGGTCCAGACAGATCAGGGATGGTTAACGAAGGGTAGAGCCACATGGTTTCTCCCCGACTCTATGGTTCAAGTCATTATCAATACCGCACATAGTCCAGCACATTTAGGAGAAAAAGCAATGTTAGACAGTATCCAGAACATTTGGTTCAACAAGCATTTACGAGCTGCAGCCAAGCAGAAAGTCCGTACCTGTATGATATGTTGCCAGTTTAATCCAGGTAAAAGTGTCCCGGTGGAACAAGGTGGATTCCAGCCCCCTGACCACCCTTTTGAAGTCCTCCAGATGGATTACATTCAGATGGAGCGATGTCGAGGTTTCAAGTATGTCCTTGTAGTTGTATGCGCTTTGTCCAGGTGGACAGAAGCATATCCAGTCCCAGATTACACAGCCGCGACCACTGCCAAGCAGTTGGTTCGTGAGTTCTTCCCCCGTTATGGACTCCCTAGAGTCGTATATTCTGATAACGGCCAGCCATTCTCATCTGAGTTGATGAAACACGTGTCCCTTTTGTTAGGGTACCAGTGGAAGTTCCATTGTGTACGCCATCCTGAAGCAGCCGGTCTCGTAGAGAGACATAACCAGACTTTGAAAATCCGCATTGCAAAAGTTTGTCAAGAGAAAGGTGTGGACTGGCTAGTAGCTCTGCCAGTTGCTCTGTTCTATATGCGCATGGTCGCACATTCCAGATCAGGTCTGTCCCCGTATGAGGTCGTTTTCGGCCGCCCCCCTAACATGTGGGGTACTCCTAGACCCCGAAGTATTACCGATGTTTCAAGTAATATGCTGACAGATTACCTAGCTTCCTTGATGTCTGCCCTCAACTCTTGTCGTTCACAGGTTGCCACCGCATTTCCAGACAATACCGAGGTGGCACCGCATGAAATCGTTCCCGGATCCATGGTCCTAGTGCGAAATTTCGATCGTTCAAGTCCGCTGGAGCCTCGCTGGAAGGAGCCCCGACAGGTCCTCCTCGCCACCCGTACAGCCGTGAAGTTGGAGGGACGCAAAGGCTGGGTGCATCTTTCGCATATCAAAAAGTTTTATGGATTGAAACCAGTTTTAAAGAACATTTCCGAGGATTTAAAGGACTGCCAAAGTACTATTCTTAAGGACTGTCCCGCAAAAGACACTGTTACTGAACCCTCCCTGTTAGAGACAACTCCGCAACAGGAGTATAAATTAAAGTTAAGGTCTAGTAAAATAAGTCAGCCAGTTTGATTGTCTAAGTCCTCCCCTAGGTGAAACGGTTAGACCGGTTTCTGACATGTATAAAATAGACCCCCATAGTGAGAGAGTTAGTCAAGACTCAATCCGATGTATCGTTTTTCTAAGTTTCATATTATTTCTCAGCATTATGATTTCCTGCACCAGTTATGCATTTTACTTGTATTTTCCAGTTTCTCATGTAAATAAGTCTTCTAATGTTACAGTAGAGCACACGTTTAGTGATCTGCCTCCTCATGAACTCTCTTACCGCCTCGCTATGCGTAACAATTCTTTTATCCGCATGTTACATTATTCACACCAGACCAGCAATGCCACTAATTGTTGGGTGTGTGGTCGACTCCCCCCTTTCCAGACACCGAAGGGAGTTCTGCCACTCTTTCCTTATCCATTTTCACATAATGGTTCGTGTGGAGCATGGTCCACGTTAACGTCATCCTCAACAGATATGTCTTTCCTTAACAGTACATGTTTTCCAGACAAGCAAGGTCTTCCCCACAGAACAGGGTTAGATCTAGAAAACGAAGTTTACAATTTAGGAAATTATTCTTCGAATTTCATGGTCCTGAATGTTCAGTCTGATTCTACTCCAGACTTACCCGCTATTTCAGTACTACCAGTCAAAGGCGAATTATGTGTTAGAAATAATGGTTCCGTACATGTAGGACATAGTGATTGTACTACTATTGTCAAGTATAGTGACAGTGGGAAATCTATTTTCAAAGCTTCACGTCATTCTTATTTTATTTGTGGTCAGACCGCATATGTTCGTCTGCCCCTCGATTGGGAGGGAACCTGTTATATTGCCTTCCTACTGCCACCAGTTTTCCTAGCCCCATCTGATTATCATAGAAATACACATCTAGTACACATTAGACATAAAAGGGAGATCGAGTCCCCAATTGTCGATTATACTGAAACTGCTCTAGAACAGTATACAGATTTCAATAGAGGTTTCTTCTTCTTTATAGGCCCTATCCAGAATAGTAAGCTAATCCGTAGGTTAACCAGAACCCTTGAAGCTGTAGTAAATGAGACTGCCTCTGCCCTAGGTAACTTAACTGAAGAGCAATCTGCTATGAGATTTGTCGTTTTACAGAATCGTCTCGTCCTTGACGTCATACTGGCCGATAGGGGCGGGGCCTGTAGAGTCATCGGATCTAGTTGCTGCATTTTCATTCCAAATAACGCGCCGTCTGTTTATTCAGCTATAGCCAGACTCCATAAAATTGCCCATCTGTTACACCAAGATCCAGGCACCTGGACATGGTCCGGTTGGTTCTGGAATATAATTTCCGCCTGGGGATGGAAAGTATTGTCCTTTCTAGGTATCGCAGTAGCGATCATATTCAGCTGCTGCCTCTGTATACAATGTGGCCCTGCGATTTGCGGCATTTGTGCTACCTCTTGTATTCCTAGTCCCAAGTCCCGTTCTAAATCCCGTTCCAAGACAATTCGAGACAAACAATTGATACTGTATGAAATGATAGATGGTATCATGAATATTGATGTTTCCTGATGGAAACGTAGTGACAAGGAGGGAATGTGGAAAAGTAAATTCTGCCATGTTCTGTGTCCCTACGCGTCCTCCATCATATGTTATCTGTGCATGATTAATATGCATATGTATTCCCCATGTTCGATTAAAGACGCAATTACAGTTGTGTCCATCTCTAGTATGCCAGTTTCCAGTTCTCGTGAATACTACGAATATCAGGCCTATGTAAAGTTACGTTGCCACGTTTCTCAGTGTGCACGTTATTTCATTGTAAAGTTCCCGTTTCTAGGCCTCAAAAGGGCCTGGACACCAGATTCAGCTTCTGTCTCCTGAGCCTCGCTGAGGAGCGATACAGCCCCCACCTGTATCCCTGACCCTTCACTTACTTCCTGCCTCACAGTGCCCGGTTCAGCCTGGCTCTGCCTCTGAGTCTGCCAAGAGTATGTTATGATTCCAGTTATCAGTCCAGCCCTCCTTCTCTGCATTCCTAAAGCTACTGAACTGCATCAATAGTTTCCGTCATTGTCTAGCCTTTACGTCTCCATGTAAGAGAAATACTGTATTTATGGTCATTTAATATTCTTCATCACGCACTACATGTAGAATAATGCATGCTCCAGTCTTAGAGTCTGTTAGCCTTTACCCCGATAACTTTTGGATTCTATCAACATGTTCTCTAAACATCAGATACTAGATACTGTTTAGGTACATGTCGCCCTGACTCTCCAGACTTCAGTCTCTGCTCCTAGCACAGAGTTCGTAGCCCCCAGCTTCTCCTAGTAACACGTCATTGCCAGCTTGCGCGCACCACCAGGTTAGAGGTCCCGGCTCCTTAGGTAGCCCCCTCCATGTTTCCGCCCCATTCATGACATATTCTGTTACGTTTGCATCACATGTCTATGTATACGCCCTGTTACACCTACTTTCACCCTTATCTTTCGCGACTGCTACGCGTCACACCCTTTGCTCCACCCACTGCTCCGCCTATCGTATGTACTGTAATGCAACTGTTTTACTATATATGCTTGTGTATTGTTATTAAATGTTACGCCAGTCCTTTCCCCAGAGCGCGCTCATCCCAGATCCAGCCCCGGCAGCTGCCGGGCCCTGCCATCCTATTCCTGTGCAGGTTGTCCTGTTCCTGTCCTTTATGCTGTAATAAACCTGCAAACTCCTACTACCTCGAATCTTGACTCTTATTTATTGAGCTATCTGTTATTGCTATGCCTAGACAACAATAGATCCGGTATTATTTATTTATATACCACAAATTGAGTGGATAACTGATCGGTAGCGCTGAGCAGTCGCCTTTTGATGACGTTTTCACCGCCAGCACTGTTTCACCGTCAATGTATTTTACTGAACGCTTTTCTGTAGCTACGGAAGCCGGTTTAGTTGCTACCGCTGTGGCTGTCTCAGCCAATGAATTCCCTGCAACGTGAACGCCATCACGCTGATGACTCAGTGAGTGTATCACGTGAGTTTTTGGTAGTTCTTTCTTTAAAAGAACTATTTGTTCCCAAAGCACTTTTTGCTTTATTGTTGCACCTGTGTCATCTTTGTAACCGTTTTGAATCCATTTCTGTAAATCGTTATTGTATGCTTTGACGCAGGAATACGAATCGCACACTATAAGTGTCGGGAATTCGCGATCGGCATTTTCTAGCGCCATTTTTAACGCTATTATTTCAGTCTGTTGTTCTGAATTAGTCTCCACTGAGTGTGTTTTTGTCAATAGAGGTTTTAGTTTACCTCCGCGCCACACTTCTTTTGTAATTTCACATGTGGGGTTGTATGCTTGTTCTCCCCAATTTGAGGGTTGAGCATATCCGTCTGTATAGATTACACAGGAGTACTGTCGTAAGCGCAGAATGTCGGTTGGCAGAGGGTATTCTCTCTCATATTCTAGATATTTTAATTCCTTCAATCCTGGATCAAAATAGTAGTATACTTTTTCTGTATTAATAGAAATTACCCATTGTATCCAATCTGGATTCAACGCTGTAGTCGGTAAATTGCATGGGGTTGTTAATGCCTCAAAGGCTGATTCTGCTGTTCTGACTTTGATAAATCTACCGTCAGCTTTGTCTTTTTCTCTTGCTACAGCCGTTTGAACCGCTTTAACAATGTTTTCCTTAATACTGAACTTCTTTTCAGCTTCTGTGTACAAGTGTGATTTGTATGCAATTGGTACCTTTTCTCCATCATTAGAGGTCAGGTATGTGAATCCGCATCTTCCTGGGATGACTCGAATCACAAGGTTGCGTGTGTTGTCACGTGTTTGTAATTTTGTTTTAACTAACATGTCTGTTTGTAAGGATCTCAAAATTTCTGTGTGTTTTTGAGTCCAATTGATTCTTTTAAAATCTGGTTTTATTAGATCATAAAGGGGTTTGACCCTTTCTGCGTAATTTATAATGTAAGTTCTTCCGAAATTCAGGAAGCCTAGAATTGATTGTAAGTTTTTTAGTGTTCTAGGTCCTTGGATTACAGCACATTTCTCTAGGAAATTGTCAGCCAGGCTTTTGCCTTCACTTGATAGTTCGTATCCTAAAAACAGGACAGTTAGATGGGCAATTCTTGACTTTTTAAAGTTGAATTTGTAACCCTCTGCTGCAAATCCAAGTATTATGGTGTTCACTCTCTTCAAGTGAGTATCCAAGTCATCATCTGTTAGATAGATGTCGTCGACATAAGATAATGCCTCGTCATCATATGTTTGTAGTAACTCTGTTACTCTCGCTGAGAATATCCCTGGGCTATTCTTGTACCCCTGGGGTAATCGACAGAAGCTTTTTTGCGTGCCATTTACTGAGAACGCCGTCAAATATCTGCTCTCGGTCCTATATTTTGACAAAAGAATCCATTAGAGATGTCTAATGTTGTTTTGTACTTTTTGCGCACTATGTTATTCATTAGTGCAGCACTATGCGAGTTTTGTACCGCAAAGGTTTTGCAACATGAGTTAAGGTGTCTGTAGTCCAAAACAAGACAATATGAATTGTCTGGTTTGGAGACAGGAAACAAAGGATTATTCATTTGTGAGGTGCAAGTTTCAATCACCCCCTGGTATTCAAGTTGATCTAGGATCTCTTTTACCTGTTTTTTAGCTTCTTGCTTAATTGGGTACTGCCTCTGTGCAGTAGGTTGTGATTTTAACTGGATTTTGTGAGGAGGAGAGTCCTCATCCCATCCTGCATGATTTTTATATAAAGCAGGAGCTTGAGCTACTGCCCACTTTCTTGTAAGTGTATATTTTTTATGTATTGGAATATGATTTGAGAAGGCAGGCATAATTATTTCTTCGCCATGAGGGCACTCCCTGACCAACTCTGGTGGCCAGTCTTTTTCAGCTAGAAGGATGTCATAGCCCTTGGAGAGATTATCCCAAAATAGACCCCTTATTTTCCTAGTCTTATCCCCCTCTATACGCAATGTTATTTCATATATTTTATGAGGTTTGCTAACTCTGGTATCTGCAGTTTCCACCTGAATGTATTCATTCGTGTCCACTGTCTCCAGATGATTCATCAGGATCTTGCGAGCTATGCTCACTTCTGCTGCGCTGTCTAGCATTGTCTGAGCCCATTCTCCGTTTTTCAGCTGTGTCCTCAGTATTCTCGGCATGGTTGATTACTTTAATACTGGCTACCTTCTTCTTTGGAAACTGTAACTTTTTATTTTGATGAGCAGGTTCCTTGTCTTTGGACTTGACGTGCTCTTCCCTGTGTTCTGATCGTCCTCTTCTTTCCGATTTCTGCGAGGAAGTCTGAAAAGATTGAGAGGGACGTGTATCAATATCTTGATATCTATCAGGTTTCTTTATATTATCCCTATTTCTAAGGTTGTATTTTTTCCCAGAGGGCTCACTTTGGGGAGACCTGTGTCCTTGGTTCGGAGATTTTTCTCTCCGCCAAGGAGACTTTCCTCTGGACTGGAATCTTTTTTCTTTAGGATTGGATTGTTTATTTCCATCCCAGCTCTTTTTTTGAGTGTTTAGATTATTTTTAATAAATACCTTTTCAGGACTTTCAATTAGTTGGGGTTTCACCGGTATTCCACCCAAACTATCTCTTCCTAGTTCCTCATATGATTTTTCTATGATTCTGGCAATTTCAGATGGTTGGTCTGCTATATTTGTCTCTTTTAACCTCTGGCGGATCGCCACATTTGCTGCTTCTCCCTTTATATTTGCTAGTAATATTGCCGAGACCTGCTTGAAGTCTTTCAGTAATTTCATACCGAGAGTTATAGCCGGTTCTGGACCGTATTCATCTTGAATTTGTTTTAGCACATCTGGTATTACTGACATGG
The DNA here is from genome assembly GCF_964261635.1 of Lissotriton helveticus. NCBI lineage: Eukaryota > Metazoa > Chordata > Amphibia > Caudata > Salamandridae > Lissotriton > Lissotriton helveticus. The sequence continues at coordinate 854,209 of NC_136067.1, read as the reverse complement.
ATGGTACACCATGTGTTTTTGTGTAAATGGAAGCAAAGACTGTTCCCCAAGTGTCACAGTCCTCCACATGTGGTGCGATTCCCATTGGAAGACAGATAGTCAGAATCCTTTGTTTCTCAACAGGGGTGGTATCTGGAAACACCGCCTCTATTTGAGTGATTTTTTGTGCTAACCAGAATGGAATTTGTTCCCTTTTTGTGGGTACTTTACCTAGGCAGGACTGTATGTTCTGTGGTGTAATTTTATTTGTGTTCCCCTGATGATGGGTCAGCTGTGGAATTTTAATAGCTGGTTGGACCGTTGAAGTCCGCATTACATATTGGACTAATTGTCTATGTATTTTAATTAGCTGTTTTAGCTGTGCTAAAAGATCTGGTGCAGGCATTTCTTCAATGTCTGGATGTGGTGTGTATCCGGCTAGGACCGGCCACGTTGCTCCTGGTCTACCTAGTGGACCGAGCCTGGTGATGTGATTATTATGTTTTAGGGCGCCATTAAACAAGAGCAGGTGCTCTTGATATTTGAGTGGTATTTCCACCTCCTCGAAAGGGGTGTACTCATTCGGAGGTTCCTCTATTTTGTAATAGTGGAAGTCCTTTGTTACAGCGTTTGCTGCTGGAAAGTTTATCCATGAATAGAATACCTCTGTCTGCCGATATTCGTGTGCCTCAATTACGAATATGACTGTACCACCTCTTGGTGTCAGCCCATTTTCTATAAGTTTTAAGGTTATAGATTTTCTTTTGTTGACCGGGATGAGTATTATATCTGGGTCATTTTCCTGCAGAGTATTATCAGCTGCTAGGAGTTCAGCTGCTATTCTAACGGTCTCCCTTTCTTCTTCACTTTCTGTCATTTTACTGATAGGAAGGTTGTTCTGTTTGTTTGCAGATCAGGTTTCCACGGAAATAAAGATTAGATGCACAATATTTTGGAACAGTGTATCCTTCAACGTTGAATAAACCAAGAACCATACATAGGAGTCTCCTCCTGCGAGGTTTGGCGGATATTTAACCTTTCACCCACTCCAGACGTCTTTGGAATATTATGGGAAAAAAGGGGCTCTGTGTGAAAAAGCACAACTGAGTTACTCTAATGTCTTGCGTTAGTTTTATCGCCTTTCCAAACGTTTGGGCGCCATGTAGTGTAGTTCCTATTATCCCAATAGGCTCTGCGCATTGGAATAATACCTTCAATAGTATAGACCTAGGGCAGAGGTTAACTAGGTCTTCTACTGACGATATTAGACTTAAAGTTTTGTGTTTGCCAGCTAGCTCAGAGTTCACTAGAAACTTTCTCGAATAGACAAGGAGGATTTTAACCTCCCTGGATAGACAAGAAGGGATTTAGTTTCTGACAACCATAGAACATGACAACATTGCTCTCCCCTAATCAAGAGTGTATCTCTAGAGTCGTGTGAAAACAAGACAACTTATTTTACTCAGTCAGTTCAGTGCATTCTTAGTTTCACCAGATTGTAGAGAAAAGGAAGAGACGGGCGTGTTCAATAAAAGATGTTATTTATTGATCAGTCTCTTTTCTCGTACAAGAGAAAATGGATCGCTATTATTGCAATACTTATAGTTAAGTAAAGTGCATACAGTAAAAACAGAATTATAAAATAATACTGTAAAAGCATTGATATGGTTTCTGAGCCATATGATACTTTAAAATGGATAAAATAGATACATACATATATACATTGACTAATCGTACTCAACTGGTGCTTCTAACTACGCCTACCCCAGTGTACCTGACCTAAGCCTAATACGTGGGCGGGAGTAGATAAGTAGCAGTTTTAAGTTTAAGTTAAGTTTGCTTTGCCAAGGGTCTGACTCAAGAATTCTCTGCAAGGGTTATTCAGTTTAGTACCTGGGAATTAGAAGGCTGGTATCTCTATCTCAGAGTCTTGATATCCCAGCTGCCTGCAAGGGCGGCTGGAAGCGCCGGGCTGGATTTCTCGGCGGGAGAAAAGGCAGCATCTCTCTCTCTCTGCGCGTCAGGAAGGAGGGGCAGCTTCTGTGGGCTTCGCTTTCAGCCGTCCTCGGCAAGTCTTGCTGCGCCAATCTTGTCACCACCGCGTGTGTTTGCTTAAGGCAATGTCGGTATTATTTATACCTGAAAGGTGCAGAGATTGACGTAAGGATGGACATAAGTACGTCAATAAGGATGTCATACAAACTGGTCGTTCGCACATTCTTTACTGAAGTTCTCGGCAAAATCAAAACAATGGCTGCGGGGATTTCCCAGGTCGCTGTAGGTTTGATTTGTTTTGAGAACTCTGTGTGCCTATCAGGGGGCTGGAGAAATAGTGCTTGCCTAATGAGATGGCATGCGCTATGACCTAATCAGATAACGCGCTTCTGTGCCGTGGTGTGGCTAATCAGATAACGTTTTTTTGCGCTTGTAGAATGGCTGCTAGTTAACTATTAACCAGACAAGGGTCAGGAATAGGGGGATCGATACAGTACCCATAGGAAATACATCACAGTACAGTATTGCAGGACTCGCAGACCGTCTAATAGGAAAGTTATGTAATTCACTAACCTCAACAACAAAAAGGTTCTACTACGACTGCCATCACTCAGCAGCACGAGACGTCGCGTGACAGACACAGTCCGTCATCATGATTGCAGACCACTAACAAATGTCCTAGAACAAGTAGTAAATAGTATACTCAAAGTATCAATCCACCACTATCTCTTCAAAGTGGCAGCAGCAGGAGTACAAAGAAGGACTAGACTTGAGTCTACTGTCTCTAGCATTACGTAGTAATGCTCTCAAATGACTAAAAAGTTGCAAACAAGTAAGCATAGTAGCAACGCCAATAACCAGGCGAGCACCTGCAATAACAGAAGCTATTTAAACATTAATTTACCTGCAATGTAATCTAATCAGCAGCATTCGTACTCTTCAGGAAAAAAATAGATTAGCAATATAACAGAGCAGAAGGAAAAAAGTAGTTATTAAATATCTACTTACCAAGCCCAGGGATCTCCACACCAAGCAGGTCGACCATGTCATGCTCCCGGTCCAAGATGTCACTCCACCGGTGCGTCACTTGGTGGTAGGTGCGCGGGACCCCAGACTCCTTATGCATGCGCCGGCACACCGTGTCCCACAGCTGGCGACGCTCCCGGAGGCCGTAACCGGAAGCAATCCGCCCACCTGCTGCCATGGTCTTAGGGAGGTGGACCTGGACAAAAACCAGCAAGGTGGCCACCTCCACCGCAGAAAAGATCTCCCTGGGCTGCACTTCCTCCCCCCTCCAACGCCCGCAAGGGAGCCGGGTACGTGGGGCTGGGCCCTTTCCCTTGCCCTTGTCGCCTCCCTTAGCCATGGTCCTGGGCACAAGAAGAAGGAAAGAAGAATAGGTGTGAAAAAAAATAAGAGAGAGAGCAAAAGAAATAAAGTAGGTAATAAAGTAACAAAAAGTTAAAAAAAAACACAAAATATAGATGTAGGAAATTGAAGAGAGCGATAATAAGCAAAAAAAAAAAAAAAAGTTAAGAAAACATAGGATTGCAAAGATGTAAGGTGGATAGAAAGGTAGCATGCCCAAAACCATAGCAGTGAATGAAAAACAAGATGGCCACGCCCATAGAGGACCGCGTGGGTAAGTTCGCACGATATTTCCCCCGCGAGCACGCAAAAACGCCCACGAATACGTAATCGCGCGCCGCATACGACGCGAACTTGCAACGAGCGACCGGAAACGGAAACACGTCATGCAAACAAGATGGCCGCGCCCGTACATGACCTAATGGGCAACCTCGGGGTCGGTGCGCTGCAAGCGGCCTGCGAATAAGCAAAAAACCGCCCGAACACGCAAAAAAAAGAAAAACCGCCCGAACATGCAAAAAAAAGAGAAATCAGCAAATTCGCACGAATTTGCGGATTGCAAGTTCGATTTCGCGTCACGCAAATCTCGCGAAATGGAATAAAAACAAATTTTGGAAAACTGAAAGCACTTAGCAGGTGCAAAAGTTCAAACTAGTTTGTAACGATTCCCTGTAGTGCTTCCTGAGGGGCCCCTCCAGAGTTCAGTTGCCTACTTTCAACTATTCTCTGACCCTGCTCTGACCCTCAAAGCAGTAGTTACAAGTATGGCACATTGCTCCTGTAAACAAAATAACTGCAACAGGAAGGTCTTACAGCTAAGGAAGCAGGTGCCAGACTTGAAGCACAAATTCAGTGACACATTAACCAGCCCTAAATTAATTCATCTCAGTTGAGGCTGGGAAGGTGTGCTTTGCTTTCCCCCCATAATCTACAGTGGTGAACAAGAGGGTGGTAGTGGTGAACCAGAGGGTGCTGTGATAAACCAGAGGGGGACAGTGAGGATCCAGAGGGTGGCAGTGGTAAACCAGAGGGTGGCAGGGATGAACCAGAGGATGGCAGTGGCAAACCAGAGGGTGGCAGTGATGAACCAGAGGATGGCAGTGATGAACCAGAGGGTGGCAGCCTTGAACCAGAGGGGGACAGTGATGATCCAGAGGGTGGCAGTGGCAAACCAGAGGGTGGCAGTGATGAACCAAAGGGTGGCAGGGAGGAACCAGAGGATGGCAGCGATCAACCAGAGGGTGGAATTGATGAAACAGAGGGTGGCAGTGATCAACCAGAGGGTGGCAGTGATCAACCAGAGGGTGGCAGTGATCAACCAGAGGGTGGCAGGGATGAACCAGAGGGTGCTGTGATAAACCAGAGGGGGACAGTGATGATCCAGAGGGTGGCATTGGAGAACCAGAGGGTGGCAGTGATGAACCGGAGGGTGGCCGCGATGAACCACAGGGTAGCTAACAGGCTGGACACGTAGAAACAACATGGTCGCGACCGTTGCGACCACAAAAACAGCAAATTCGCATGAATTCACGAATTTTGCGGATTGCGAGTTCGCAGATCCGCAAATTCACGAACCGCGAATTCGCAAAATTCGCCCATGCTTAGTATATGCATTTTGCTGCTGGTAGTGGCTCGTATACTGCATTATAGAGCACAATAGTTATTGTTGGACTTGGGCCTTCTGGCAGGTTCACCCCTGAACTTTTTGCCTTGAAGTGTAGTGATTTCTGGTCTTTGCGCACCTTGACACTGTGGCGCAGTGTAAAGTGCGTGCGCTCCCTGAGTGCGTGGAGTGAGACTGGCCTGCCCTCCCATAGGAATGCATGGGGAATGTCTGTGTCCCTGGTAGTTCCTGATGCGTGAGGCGTGCATGCTTAAGTTTGGTATGTGCGAACTCGTGAGAGTGAATGCTGCGCAACGGTATGTGCGGCGTGTATGTGTCTTGTGCGGAAGCGCCACTTCTAGGAGTTGGCATATTAGTGTAAAATATGCCTGGCGTGTGATTGGCTGGAGCTGGCTGGGATGCCAGGCTCCAGGAAGTCTGTGTGGGTCTGCCCCGGTGGTGAGTGGGAGATTAGCATGAGTGATGTGTGGGAGGAGTGTACCTGTGTCCTGGATGGGCTGGGTTTTCCCCACACAATGCTGGCTCCGCCCCCCTGTGGTGTGACTGATGACCCTAGCCCTGCCTGTGAATAGAATGGGTGGTTGGGCCATCAACAGTACTCCCAGACCAGCTGCGACTGGTTCTGCCCCCACCCTGCACCTCAAGACAAAGAGAAAGGTGTATAAAAGAGGGGCTGTGGCCCCATGAAAAGGTTCTTGTTTGCTGCTTGAATCTACCAGGGGCGTGCTGCTGCTTGGGCTCAGGGATGGCTTGCCTCCCTGAGCCCTGCCCAGCCCCTGGACTTCTGCTGTCCTGGACTCTACCAGGACCTGATTGTTGGCTGTTGCCCTAGCGCCTGGAAGCGCTTCCTTCTCTCAGAGAGCGCTGGGAGCGCTGGATTATTGCCCCAGGGCTGTGGCTGCCCTTAGCGCCCCGTGAGCGCTTTACTTTGCATTCCTGGGCAGAGCGCTGTCGTTTTCCCTCGGAGGGAAGCGCTCCTGCCCTTTTTGGTGCCCCAGAGTGCTTCGTTGCACTTTATTCTTAAATTGCGGGTGCCACCCCGTTTATCTGGTCCTGAGCGAGTGCCCACCTCGCTGGTACCTTTTGAATGCTTCTCGAGGGTGCCACCCCTCGTAAATGCCCCCAAGATTCACCGCCGCGGCCCGAGCGCCGCAAAACAGGAAGCCAGGCACTTCGGTGCCTGACGCGGGGCGGGACTTCCGGTTTTGGAGGGAAGTCCCGCCCGCCACCGCACCACGATTGGCTGGCTGCCTGCCGACCAACCGGAAAGAGAATGGGGCTGAGCAATGGCCGCCCGGGGCTCCCATGATGTGGAGAGAGCCCCGGGGCAGCCAGGAAAGTGCAGCGCCGGTGTTGCGGGGCTCCCATGGAATGGAGGGAGCCCCGGCCGAGGTGTCCGCCCGGAGCCACGAGAGCTCCGCCTCCCGAAGTCCCGGTCCCGAGATGGGGGACCGGGAGAAGCGTGGTGCATCACCCCTCGCCCCGAGAAGCAGCCGGTGAGTAGAGCTGCCTGGGAGGAAGGCGGGGGGAGGAGAGAGCACCTACTTAAGGCCCCACGCGCTGGAGGCCCTGTGTTACTATGCAGCCCCCGCTTGACAGTGGGGCTGCTCAACGATGGGGGCATTTGTTGGCTTGAGGAGCAGGATGGCTCCAGAGGCGCCCCCCCCCGTATTTGCAGAGCCTAGATGGCTCAAGGGGGCGCAGTTGTTCTGATGGGCCCATGCTTCCCCGCACAGCTCTTCCTAGGGGCAGAGCTGATTCCCAGAGCCCCGTGGCTCCAACGAGGGGGACATGTATTTCTTTAAGGAGCCAGAGTGCTCCTGTGCACCCATTATGGATTCACAGCCTGTGAAGGGCTCCAACGTTTTGGGCGCAGTGTTCCTGAGGGGCTAGTGAGAGCCCCAGGCGAGAGTTGTTCCCCAGCTGCCCAGCAAGTAGTGGGCAGCTGCACCGTTTAGGTATTTTGCTTCTAGGGACATGTTCTGGACTTTAGGAGTGAGGCGCACTCCTTCATCCCTGGCCTTTCCCCAGCTGCGCAGCACTTAGTGCCAGCTGCAGCGTTTAGGCCCCCCTGTCCTGTCCCTCAGCTGCCCAGCAAGTAGTGGGCAGCTGCTACGTTTAGGTTCTGGCGCAAGTGGCGCAACCTGGACCCTGGACTTTGATGTAAGTTCATGTTACTGTGATTTCTGCAAAGTGCTCTTTGCTGCACCGCTGAATGTGTTGTTGATACATCATGTGCCTTGTTTCTCTTACACCTCTGAATGAATGTTATGCATTGCATCATATGTTTTGTCCCCAGGTCTATGCCCCTATGTGTATTGTGATACTGAGGTGGTGGTTCTTGCTAGTGCAGGTGGTGCTAGTAAGGTCCTGGTTCCCTGCGTGACCTGTTCCTAGGGTGGTTAGGATTGCGTAGGGGGGACTTACCAGTTACCAGTGGGTACTGGTTGTGTGCTTTATGTCCTATTTTGTGTTACAGTGATCTTCTGTTATAAGTGATCCCAAGGGCTTGATACTAAGCTTGCCCCCTGACCAGAGTCCCAGGACCAGTGGACTCTATGGTGCCTTCCCTGCCAAATTGTTGGGACTTGTCTGATCTCCCTGGGCCCCTGGGGCCTCGCTGAAGTGTGCCTCGCTCGTTCCCCTCGGCAGCTCGTGCCGGCAGCCCGTCCAAGCCTCGAGCAGCGCCGCTCTCCCCTGAGCCGCGCCGCTTCGCTGGGTCGCCCGCATCCTGCCTCCCCCTCCTCTTCTGAGCCGCACACATTGGTCGCCCCAGAGAAACGCTTGTACCGTGCCGGCAGCCCGTCCAAGCCTCGAGCAGCGCCGCTCTCCCCTGAGCCGCGCCGCTTCGCTGGGTCGCCCGCTCAAGCTTACTAAGGAGGTCACTCGCATTATCCCGTGCAACCAGGACGGAAGGTACTGTCTGATAGGCTATGTTCTAAGTTCTAGGCCTACAAGTATTGTATTGTTACTTCTAAAAGTGCTGATTCCTGACAGTGGTCCAGGTGGCCCTGTCTTGTACATAATCCCTTGTAAATTCTGCCCGTGCCTCTGGCACATTGTAAAGTGTGTTTTATCTAATGTGTTTTGGTGTAATACAAAGGCTATTTTTATATAACCTTGTGTGGAGTTTCCTTTGTGGTGGGCCTTTGGGTGTTGTTGCTGGGGTGCGTGCGCAAATACTTAACTTACATCGCCTCCAAGTTTAGCCTTGCTGCTCGCGCCACGTTACCTAGAGGGTGAGTAGGGGTTATCTTGGCGTGTAACTCCCTTGCCCTGACTTGGGTGTGGTGGTCTCTGACTGACTTTGGCGAAAGCCTTGGCCAGCCAGAGATCCCATTTCCAACATTGGCGGCAAGCGGTGGGATAAGGATTTGTGTTTGCGTTGTACCTTAGTAGCAGCTGGCTGCACCACAAAACTCTGCATTTTAGATAAAAACATTTTGGGGATTATTGTATGGAGTTTGCTAAAAATGTCATTTCTGTGGAAATGTGTTTCTTGTGCACTTTGAGTTAGGTGTCCCTAGCTCGGGAGGGTAGATCATCCCCCTAAGTGCAGTGTGTTTTCTGGATTCACCAGAAGGGTGGGATCCAGTGGTGGCAGCATAAGTGTGTCCAGTGCATGTGTCCCCCGTCCCTGCCCTGGAGTAATGGTACCTGTGTCAAGTGTGGTCAGGTTGAGAAGTCAGGGGTGGTAGAAACTGCCTTACCAGTCTGGGGAGGGGTGTGTGTGGATGAATGGTGTGTGGCACTGGACGTGTTTGTGAGTTCTCTGGATGGGGAGCTTGCTGAATGCTAGTTTTGCTCAGATATTTAAGTCCTGTGTGTTGAACTTTTCCCAAGAACGTCTGCGGACAGTGGAGCCTGCTTTTTGATTTCTGTGGTCTGTTGAGAGACAGAATTTTGGAGTTGGTAATGTTCTGGGAGGAGAGAGGCATAGGGGATGGAGTGATTCCAAAAGGAGTGTCTGAGGTGTCTTCCAGCCCAGCGTGGTGGAAGAGGTTCAGTGTAGCCCAGCTAGGTCTCGGTGTAGGGGCTCACGTCCTGTCTCAAGAGGAGAAGGAGTGGGTGGGACTGCATGTCTCCAGGTGCCCGAAACCCAGTGTCAGGGCCTGGAGTGTTTCTGAAGGGAACATCAGGTCGGGGGCCTAGGCTGTACCAATAGGTCATTTGAGGAGGATCTTCCAGAGTGTCTGGAGAACGTGGAACCTCTGTAACCAGGGTTCCAGTAGTTCTGGTGTCTGGCAGTACCGCTCCAGTTGGGAGGGTGCAGAAGTCCAGATGGAGGGGTGCGAGGGGGATAGGTTCCCCAGTGGAAGAACCAGTGGGTCAGGGGCCAACCAGAAGGGTTGTGTCGCCAGGGAGTGACCATGGTGATGCCACTTCTGTCCTGAGTGTCAGGCAGACTTGTACACAACACATTAGTTGTGTCACCCTCAAGGAAGTCCTGGTGCGCCAGGCATCTGACCAAAGGGTACGTCCCTCGGTTGGGGAGCCAGTAGCCGGTGTTTCCGGATCTGGACGTCAGGGCAACTGTATGTAGTGTCCTGAAGTTACAAGAGGGAACTCCTGCCTGATGAGAAGGAACCGGGTAAGCTGTATGGGTGATTGACCTGCAGTGGTTGCCTTGCTGCTGAAGGAGGAGAGAAAGTCTTAGATTTTTGTTTTCAACTTGTGGAAGTCCTGGTGCGCCAGGCATCTAACCAAAGGGTAGCGTCCCTAGGTTAGGGAGCCAGGTTCAGGTGTTGCCTGTCCTGGACGGCAGGGCGACTGTAGCCAGTGTCCTGGCCGGTTTGTCTTCTAGGGGTACCCCTGTGAACACAGGTGGGGCTCATCTTAAGTGAAGAGACCCTGTGTTTCCCAGAAGGGGTGGTACAGGCCTAGCAGGGATCTTTAGGGTTCTTGGCTGAGTGTTGTGGTACTACCCTGAGAGCAGGTGGGGCCTACCTTAAGTGGAGGGACCCTGTTCTACAATGGGAGGGTGCAGAACTCTGGAAGGGGGTCAGAGGGAGTTTGACCCCTGTGCATCCGGTGAATGTGAATCCCAGGTGGTAAACCAGTTAAGGGAGCTGTGACTCTGTCATGACCAGCCTGGTGTCCTGTAGGCACCGCACTGAGCCGCGTCTGCCTTCGGCCGCGTAGCCTATGCCGCTCGCCGTCCCCGTCTCGACGCGGTCCGTGAGCCGCCGCCTGCGCCGCATCTGGCAACCCGCAAAGTGCAACGCCTTACTACACCGATCTTGTGCTGGTCTGACTGTGGTCACTGCTGCTGAGGAAGTCAGGTCCTAAACTGGTGGGAGAGTTGTGTTCTGGAGGGTGCTTCAGAAATAGAGGTAGGGTGGGGCATTCCTGCCCGTGACCTCTGGTCAGCCTGAGGGTGCGGACCCTAGGTTGAAGGATCAGTGGTAGTTTGGAACTACACTGAGAGGGAGTGGAGAATGGCTAGTGCAGGCCAGGGGTTACTACCCCCCACTCTGTGTATTGGCAAGGACCAGTGGTATCTAGGTGGCCTAGGGCCTGGTCCTAGCCGTGGACAGCTAAGGAGTACCAGTGGGGTAGCCTAGTTGGGCCTGTGTTTTTTTTAAGGATGTGCTTGTCTTATGGATTAACTTGGCGTAGAACCGGAGGGTGTCCCTGCAGTGCGGGCCCGCGTCCGTGTTCTATCGCCCCAAGCAGGGAAGTCCATCACGGTGGTGATTGGTCTCCCCTGCGTTTTGGCTGGAAGGGGGTCGTGTTGGACTTGGGCCTTCTGGCAGGTTCACCCCTGAACTTTTTGCCTTGAAGTGTAGTGATTTCTGGTCTTTGCGCACCTTGACACTGTGGCGCAGTGTAAAGTGCGTGCGCTCCCTGAGTGCGTGGAGTGAGACTGGCCTGCCCTCCCATAGGAATGCATGGGGAATGTCTGTGTCCCTGGTAGTTCCTGATGCGTGAGGCGTGCATGCTTAAGTTTGGTATGTGCGAACTCGTGAGAGTGAATGCTGCGCAACGGTATGTGCGGCGTGTATGTGTCTTGTGCGGAAGCGCCACTTCTAGGAGTTGGCATATTAGTGTAAAATATGCCTGGCGTGTGATTGGCTGGAGCCGGCTGGGATGCCAGGCTCCAGGAAGTCTGTGTGGGTCTGCCCCGGTGGTGAGTGGGAGATTAGCATGAGTGATGTGTGGGAGGAGTGTACCTGTGTCCTGGATGGGCTGGGTTTTCCCCACACAATGCTGGCTCCGCCCCCCTGTGGTGTGACTGATGACCCTAGCCCTGCCTGTGAATAGAATGGGTGGTTGGGCCATCAACAGTACTCCCAGACCAGCTGCGACTGGTTCTGCCCCCACCCTGCACCTCAAGACAAAGAGAAAGGTGTATAAAAGAGGGGCTATGGCCCCATGAAAAGGTTCTTGTTTGCTGCTTGAATCTACCAGGGGCGTGCTGCTGCTTGGGCTCAGGGATGGCTTGCCTCCCTGAGCCCTGCCCAGCCCTTGGACTTCTGCTGTCCTGGACTCTACCAGGACCTGATTGTTGGCTGTTGCCCTAGCGCCTGGAAGCGCTTCCTTCTCTCAGAGAGCGCTGGGAGCGCTGGATTATTGCCCCAGGGCTGTGGCTGCCCTTAGCGCCCCGTGAGCGCTTTACTTTGCATTCCTGGGCATAGCGCTGTCGTTTTCCCTCGGAGGGAAGCGCTCCTGCCCTTTTTGGTGCCCCAGAGTGCTTCGTTGCACTTTATTCTTAAATTGCGGGTGCCACCCCGTTTATCTGGTCCTGAGCGAGTGCCCACCTCGCTGGTACCTTTTGAATGCTTCTCGAGGGTGCCACCCCTCGTAAATGCCCCCAAGATTCACCGCCGCGGCCCGAGCGCCGCAAAACAGGAAGCCAGGCACTTCGGTGCCTGACGCGGGGCGGGACTTCCGGTTTTGGAGGGAAGTCCCGCCCGCCACCGCACCACGATTGGCTGGCTGCCTGCCGACCAACCGGAAAGAGAATGGGTCTGAGCAATGGCCGCCCGGGGCTCCCATGATGTGGAGAGAGCCCCGGGGCAGCCAGGAAAGTGCAGCGCCGGTGTTGCGGGGCTCCCATGGAATGGAGGGAGCCCCGGCTGAGGTGTCCGCCCGGAGCCACGAGAGCTCCGCCTCCCGAAGTCCCGGTCCCGAGATGGGGGACCGGGAGAAGCGTGGTGCATCACCCCTCGCCCCGAGAAGCAGCCGGTGAGTAGAGCTGCCTGGGAGGAAGGCGGGGGGAGGAGAGAGCACCTACTTAAGGCCCCACGCGCTGGAGGCCCTGTGTTACTATGCAGCCCCCGCTTGACAGTGGGGCTGCTCAACGATGGGGGCATTTGTTGGCTTGAGGAGCAGGATGGCTCCAGAGGCGCCCCCCCCCGTATTTGCAGAGCCTAGATGGCTCAAGGGGGCGCAGTTGTTCTGATGGGCCCATGCTTCCCCGCACAGCTCTTCCTAGGGGCAGAGCTGATTCCCAGAGCCCCGTGGCTCCAACGAGGGGGACATGTATTTCTTTAAGGAGCCAGAGTGCTCCTGTGCACCCATTATGGATTCACAGCCTGTGAAGGGCTCCAACGTTTTGGGCGCAGTGTTCCTGAGGGGCTAGTGAGAGCCCCAGGCGAGAGTTGTTCCCCAGCTGCCCAGCAAGTAGTGGGCAGCTGCACCGTTTAGGTATTTTGCTTCTAGGGACATGTTCTGGACTTTAGGAGTGAGGCGCACTCCTTCATCCCTGGCCTTTCCCCAGCTGCGCAGCACTTAGTGCCAGCTGCAGCGTTTAGGCCCCCCTGTCCTGTCCCTCAGCTGCCCAGCAAGTAGTGGGCAGCTGCTACGTTTAGGTTCTGGCGCAAGTGGCGCAACCTGGACCCTGGACTTTGATGTAAGTTCATGTTACTGTGATTTCTGCAAAGTGCTCTTTGCTGCACCGCTGAATGTGTTGTTGATACATCATGTGCCTTGTTTCTCTTACACCTCTGAATGAATGTTATGCATTGCATCATATGTTTTGTCCCCAGGTCTATGCCCCTATGTGTATTGTGATACTGAGGTGGTGGTTCTTGCTAGTGCAGGTGGTGCTAGTAAGGTCCTGGTTCCCTGCGTGACCTGTTCCTAGGGTGGTTAGGATTGCGTAGGGGGGACTTACCAGTTACCAGTGGGTACTGGTTGTGTGCTTTATGTCCTATTTTGTGTTACAGTGATCTTCTGTTATAAGTGATCCCAAGGGCTTGATACTAAGCTTGCCCCCTGACCAGAGTCCCAGGACCAGTGGACTCTATGGTGCCTTCCCTGCCAAATTGTTGGGACTTGTCTGATCTCCCTGGGCCCCTGGGGCCTCGCTGAAGTGTGCCTCGCTCGTTCCCCTCGGCAGCTCGTGCCGGCAGCCCGTCCAAGCCTCGAGCAGCGCCGCTCTCCCCTGAGCCGCGCCGCTTCGCTGGGTCGCCCGCATCCTGCCTCCCCCTCCTCTTCTGAGCCGCACACATTGGTCGCCCCAGAGAAACGCTTGTACCGTGCCGGCAGCCCGTCCAAGCCTCGAGCAGCGCCGCTCTCCCCTGAGCCGCGCCGCTTCGCTGGGTCGCCCGCTCAAGCTTACTAAGGAGGTCACTCGCATTATCCCGTGCAACCAGGACGGAAGGTACTGTCTGATAGGCTATGTTCTAAGTTCTAGGCCTACAAGTATTGTATTGTTACTTCTAAAAGTGCTGATTCCTGACAGTGGTCCAGGTGGCCCTGTCTTGTACATAATCCCTTGTAAATTCTGCCCGTGCCTCTGGCACATTGTAAAGTGTGTTTTATCTAATGTGTTTTGGTGTAATACAAAGGCTATTTTTATATAACCTTGTGTGGAGTTTCCTTTGTGGTGGGCCTTTGGGTGTTGTTGCTGGGGTGCGTGCGCAAATACTTAACTTACATCGCCTCCAAGTTTAGCCTTGCTGCTCGCGCCACGTTACCTAGAGGGTGAGTAGGGGTTATCTTGGCGTGTAACTCCCTTGCCCTGACTTGGGTGTGGTGGTCTCTGACTGACTTTGGCGAAAGCCTTGGCCAGCCAGAGATCCCATTTCCAACAGTTATAATAAACATTTTAAACTATACTTGTGTCTCAGCCAATTCTTATTGTGGAAAAGTACGAGTGAGTGAGCAAAAGGGTATGTCTTGTTACCGTGATTCCTGAGAGAGTCTGGAATATTGTATTCTTGGGTGTCAAATCATTTGTATCTTCGTGATTGTTTAAGAGAGCGAGTGAGACACTATAGCTAGTTGGTCCTGGGATTGTGGGCACTGAGGTGCTAGGAATGCTTAGCCCCTATACACCAAGGCCCCGTATTCCTGCAAATACAGGCACATGCATCAAAGTATTTTGTGAGCGCAAACAGTGCGATTCGCAAATATCGGCCGTTTGCAACCGCAAAAACGCCGTTTGCGATGCATGAAAATGTTTGGCACTCGCAATTTAAGAAATCACAATTTATTGCGATTTCTTAAAATGCGATTGCATTTAAGGAATCACAATTTGTGATTCCTTAAATACAATGCTAGAAGCACATAGAAATAGGAAATTCGCTATTTGGGGACGCAGAATGCAGATATTACTCTGGTCTGTATTTTGCAAAAATGTGGAAAAATTTACTTATGTGCATTTTTCAAGGTTTCAGGTTACACACACACATGTGTGTGCGCAACATGGGTGCACATCACAATTGCTACTCGCAAATTGGGCATGCAATTTCCCATTCATTTCTATCGGCCTGTAGGCCCATAGGAATGAATGGGAAGCCATTCCTTAATTGCTACTCGGAATTTGCGAGTCACAATTAAGGAATGTCTAAGAATCACTATTTTAATAGCGATTCCTACATGCATAGGCTTTTGAGAGTCCCTACTTGCGATTCCTTAATAATCACAATTAAGGACTCGCAAAAGCATTTCTTGATGCATGTACCCCATGGTTCTGTGTATGTGCAGAATCCCTGCAACACCGCCTTCTGCATGTCTGCTTGTAGACGATGCAATGATTGGATGGCAAGTGTTAGTGTCCTATTGTTTAAGAAAGTGCGCTCTTTTTTGTATGGTTGCCCCCACTTTTTGCTGCACTGCTGATGTACTTTGACTGAGTGTGCCCTGTGCTCCTGCCAAACAGGTACCCAGGGCCTATGTTCTTTCCCTAAAACTGCATTAAAAACAAAACCCAATTGGCACTCTTTGGCCACAGGTCAGCTCCTGGTAAATGGTACGATAGGTACCACCAGGAAACAGTGGCCAGAGGAGGCCTCTAAGGGCTGCAGCACTTATTGTGTCTCCCTTAGATGCCCTGTACCTCTGCACACACACTTCCTTTGCAGGCTGTGTGTTTTGGTGCAGAACAAAGTGAAGAGTCAACATGGCACAAATCCCTGTGTGCCATGCCTACAACCCACTGCCCTGGCATAGATCAGCCACCCCTCTAGCTAGGTGCACTATACCAGTGGTGATGGTACCGGTGCATGAGCCCTGTACCCTTACAGTGTCTAAGCCAATTCTTAGACATTGTAAATGCAGTAATAACATTAAGAGTATATGGTGCTGGGAGTTGGTCATTCCAAACGCCACAGTACCATGACGGCTTTACTGAAAACTGGGACGTTTGGTGTTGGACTTGGCCTTTTCCCCCAAATTCTTTCGCTTTTGACCTCCTTGTCTAGGATGTCTCCCCCATGGTAATAAACCTGTATAGGCCATGTGTGGTAGGAGTTGCCCTGTGTTAAAATGTAATGTCCTGCAATGGTGTGAGCACTTGTCAATTTCCCCCATTGTAAAATGTACCCTGGTGAAATGTTGTGTTTTTAAAATGGCTGCCATGGCTGTGCGTTGTGCCACCTGACTGCAGGAGGTTAGCAGTCTAGTTGTTAGGTACCCAGCCACCCCTGCATTTGGAGGGAAAGCCTGGCACCCAGGGTGTTCTACTCCTCCCTCTGAGCCAGTTAGAACTAGTTTGCCTGTCTGAGGTGGGTTAGCGGTCTAGTTGTCTGGTACGCAGCAATCCCAGCATTTGGAGGGACCTTCTAGAAGCTTCCAGCCTTTCTGGTACAGGGAGAGCATTAGAGATGTGACGAGCAGAGACAGAGCTGGGACAGGAATGTGAGGGGACCTGCTGCCAGGGGATACCGCCACTTGGGCCTGTGTGCTGGACCCTGCACCTATCCAGACCCCCCTACTGTCCCCAGGGCTAGTGGAGCCCCACTGCAGGAGTTCAGGCTGCTGTGTAGGAGGAGGGCCACGCTGCAGTGGGGATGGTGAAAGCCTACCACCCTGTTTTGATGATGCCCCCACTACCTGCTGACCTGGCCCAGTAGTGCCGACTGCTCTGTCCCCGGGCCCCTGAAGAAGGAGGGCCCTCCCAGGTCCCTGAAGCTGCCGGGACCTTGCGCCACGCAAGCGCTGCACCCAGAAGCGCCTGGAAGGGAAGGAGCACCTTGGACCCCCAGGAGGTGAGAAGAGTTACCCTGGGGCTTGCTGCTTGGACTCTCCGCCCCCCTTTCGCTGTGCGCCTGGAAGTGTTGTGCCTAGGGGAAGCGCTGTCTGCTAAAGCGCTGTGCCTAGTAGAAGCGCTGAGGTTACCTGCCAAGTGCTAACATTCACAGCGGGACACTATGGACTTATTTACCGTTTCAGCCTTGTTCCCAATTCCCTTGTAATCCCCCTGGCATAGACTGCCCTGGCGCTTGCTAGCGCCCTGTTGTGATTACGGCCTATGTTATGTTTACCCTTGCAGGTTGGAGACAATAGAGAACTTATTATTTTTCCAACTCAAGCAGTGTCGTGGTTCTTTTGTGGTGTGCCTGGTGTGGCGTCTGTGGGTACTGCGTGAGTGCTTCACATGTCCTCCGAAGTTTGGCCTGCCCGCTTGGTTCCGTGCTACCCCCTGGAGAAGTGGCAACCCCATTTCTTACATTTGGTTTCAAACTTCTCAGCACATTAAACCCACACTGACCAAACACTAGTGTCCAGGCTGAGTGGCTGCTCACCAGCTGCCACCACCAGACATGTTTCTGGACCCCTGGGTCGAAAGCATGCTGCACTCGGGGTCTGAAACAACGCACAGCCTGGGATTATGTGCCAAGCCTCATCCCCCAGGATGGGCAGGGTCCACAAAGGGGGTGTTTCAAAGGCTTGTTGCCTTTGCTAGATTCCCCAGGCCTTTTGCTGCTTCCAGTAACCGGTCCCGACCGGTTCTGACCCTCAGCAGCTCTCAGTCCCCGCCATCTTGCCGATGGGGGTACCCAGCCAACCAGAGTGAGGCATAGGCCCCCCTCCCACTGGAGGGTGGCATAATAAGGGGTGTACCTACCCCAAGGAAGGGGCCCATTGGTCCCAACCTTTTAGTTACCTGTAACTCCCCTAAATCTAATATATAGGGGCACCCCTGAATATTGCCTCCTCAGACGAGAAGTGACCACAAAGAAAAGGAGGACTGGACAGGCGTGCTGAAGCTAAGAAGAGGAGGACACTGTAGTAATTAACTCAACAGGATACAATTTGAAGAGTAGTTTATTTGTAGAAAGAACTACACAGCCGATCATCTGCTAAGCACAGTCATCTTCCAAGTGAGTTGGATAATCAGAGTTGAAACATAACATTCTAAGTTTGACAAATTGCAGTGACATCATAGACACAATGACAGCTGTAAGCAGTTGAATAATGAATGCTACAGAACATTCAATATAGAATATAACATTCCTCCTTTTCTCCAACCTAAAGAAAACATAAAACAACAATATAAAAAAGCTAAAGAAAATACAACACAAAATCTTAATCATGAAACCTTCGAGGAGTAACAAACTCCAGAGCACTTCCTCCGTTGTCCAAAAGAAGGAGTAAAAGTACTCTCTTGTCCATTCGAACTATGAGCTTTGGGACTTAGGCAAGATCTAGTCTTGACCAATTTGGATAAATTCCACCAACAACCACCCTCCACCTGAACAGCATTATTGCAAATTCTAGCAACCTTGACAGGTTCACCAAATTTACATTAGCCTTTCTTGGTGTGCACAGGACTCTTGATACGAACAAAATCACCAACACAAACAGAAACCATCTTCACACCTTTCTTTCTGTCAAACCATGTTCTTTATTTTCCCTGTGCAATATCAGAATTGGTCTTAACCTTTTCCATAAGGGATTCAATATTAGTCTGGTAATCTATCCATTTCCCTATCCAACCAGGTCGAAAACTGGTATTAGCCTTCCTTCCCCTTAGCACCTCTAACGGAGACGTTTTAGTGGATGAATGAGGCATGGTTCTGTAGAACCACAACATACAACTCTGTTCATTCTCTCCACGAGACCATTGGTCTGTGGGTGATATAAAGAACTTCTAAGATGTTTAATACCATACAAATTAAGAAAAGACTGAAATTCTTCACTCAATAATTGAGTACCATTGTCAGAAACCAAAAATTGAGGAAACCCTTCCCTCAAAAATATCTCTTTGAGAAATTTGACAACACTCCAAGAACTGGCCTCTCTGACAACTTAAATTTCTGGCCATTTAGAAGTTTAGTCCATTAAAACAATAATGAATCTCATTCCCAAAGGTAAAATCTCAAATGGTCCCATGATGTCAATTCCTACTTTGACCCATGGACCAGATGGATATTCAATTGGAGATAAAGGTGGGGTGACAACCTTAAGCGTTTTCTCTGACGAACAACACACAGGACAATGTCAGGTCGTGCTGATCTCATTATCCATACTGGGCCACCATAAATCTTGATGGACACTACTTTTAGTAAGAGTGATGCCCAAATGTAAAGTCCGTAAAGTTTTACATCTTCTTCCCATTAAAGCAAGGAAAACGTTGATACACGCCTTAGTCACCTCCCACCTGGACTATGGGAACTCTTTGCCTATAGGTCCCAACAAGAAAGGAATGCACCAACTCCAATGTGTCCAAAATGCTGCCGCAAGACTTGTACTCAACCTGCCTAGGAAGTCATCAGGGAAACAATCCTTAGCTACCCTGCACTGGCTTCCCATAGGGGAACGTATTCGGTTTAAAACTATGCATGGATCACCGGATTGCACAGGGCAAGGGCCCTGCATATCTTCAAAATATGCTGACCGTTTACTGTCCTAAACTAATCCTGAGATCTCATGGAAGTATGCAATTTCATGTCCCTCTTATTCATAAAGCTCGGATGGGAGGTCGCTCCTTTAGATACTTAGCCTGCAAACAGTGGAATGAACTACCCATTGAACTCCGGATGGAGCCTTCGGAATCAAGGTTCTGTCTGAAACTCAAGACTCACCTTTTCCCGAAGAATAAAATTTGAATCTGTGTCTTTTGACCACTACTTTCTGCTGATAGCCTTTACTTCTGCCTCCTTTTGGACTGCATTCACAGCGCGGGTACACACTGATTATAGTGTAACTAGGCGCTTTATAAATGTTTTTATTATTATTATTATTATTAAATGTCCCTCATGAGCTTCTCTTATAATGGTAGATCTAAGAGAATGAGGTGGAATAAGCTTATCACATCTCATGGGTAAACAATCTTCTACTGATATTTCCGACTCAATTTTCCAATATGGTTGAAGTATGCTCGGCAAAGATTTTTCTTTTGGCCAACCATTTTTTACATACATGCGTACTTGTTGGAGAAGACTATCCCCTTAAAGAGCTGTCCTTCAATCTACCTCAGAGCCAACTGCCAGAACCGAAATATCTAGAGATGCCACAAAACAATCTTCAACATCTTCTTCATTTAAATCTTGAAAACTGGTCCCCTCACTAAGCCCACTACTCTGAGGAAACCGTGAGATAAAATCAGCCCTTGTGTTCTTTCCCCCCAGCAATATGTATTACCTCGAATTGATACTGAAGAACCTTGCTGACCATTCTGGTAATCCTTGGTGTACAACATTTGCTGGGACGGGAAGTCGAGATTGAAACAAGTGGCTTATGGTCAGTGATCAAATTAAAACGTCTTCCCCATACATAGGGCCGATATTTATCAGTAGCCCATAAACAAGCAAGTAACTCTGGCTCAATTACGAAGTACTGAACTTCAGCACTCCTGAGTACTCTTTAAGCAAATGCAACCGTGTTTTCTTGATTTCCACACTGCTGTGTAAGAATAGCCCCTCGACCAACCTGACTAGCATCAACAGTTATGCAGCATGGTAAGTCAGGATCAAAAGGAGTAAAGCATCACTTTCTTTTAAGGAACTCTTAACTTCTTTGAAAGCACGATCACACTCTAAACACCACAAAAATTTCGATGATCTCTTAAGAAGATTGCAAAAAGGTCTAACCATCGATGCGTAATTAGGAATAAATCTATCGTAATATTCCAACAAGCCTAATCAGGATTTAACACCGGTCTTGTCTTTGGGCACGGAAGTATTCAAAATGGCATCAACAAGACCGTTTCTGGGCTTGATTCCTTCATGAGACAAAAGATGACCAAGGTATTCTATTTCTTTACAAGAGAACTTACATTTCTCAATTTTGAGCACAACACAATTTTTCTTAAAAATCTCTAGGACATTTCTGATAATAGTATCATGTGAGTCATTGTCTTTTGCATAAATATGAACATCGTCCTGAAAAACAAGAACCCCTTCTACATCTCTCAACATGTTCTGCATGACCCTCTGGAACACTTACGCAGCGGAGGCTAACCCAAAAGGCATCCTCCGATAACGAAACATTCCAAGAGGGGACACGAACGCTGTTAGAGCGCGAGAATCAGGGTGGAGTTTTATCTGATGGTAGGCGCTAGCCAAATCCAGCTTGGAAAATACACGTGCACCCTTTATAGTAGTAAATAAGGCAGTGATTCTAGGCAAAGGGTGAGAATCAACCCAACAAAGAGAAGGACCTGAGATCCACACACACTTACAATTTCCCATCACGTTTTCGAGCGACAACAAGAGGCGACAACCAAAGGGAAGATTTGGTAGGTTCAATAATACCTTAGTCGCATAATGTTAAAAGCTCCTTATTGAGGTCTTCTCTGTTGCTAAAAGGAACACCTCTGAGTTTGTGCTTAACAGGGATATCACCATCCCTGACAATGATTTTATGTCTGAATCCTGTAATTTTTCCCAGATCATCGCCAAAAACTGATGGAAACTCAGTGTTCGAGGCATGTAGGCTGCTGAATTCATATCTTAGCATAGATCGCCGCCTAGTGTTGGGTCCGGATGATTGCACCTTGTTGTCCTGGAAGAGTCTTCGAAGTATCACAATATAGGTGACTCCTCCCCTGGACTACAGTGCGCATGGGCATCTTCTCCATCCTTAAATTGTTTTTTTCCGCCATTGGGTTCGGATGTTATTCCTCTACTCCAACTTCGGAACCGAAACTACTTTCTAAGGCCAAAAGGCCTTCTACTTCGACGGTATTGTTCTCGTTCGGTACTTCTTGACTCGACCAAACTTTCCACCTCGATCCGGTCATCGACGCGGGCCGTTAGGCCTTTCGACGCCACGTGGGCCTGCGGTGATGGAAAGGAGTCCGTTCAAATGGTGCCCACATTGCCACTCCAAATTCCCACATACTGACAAACATACAGTATGCAACAAGTGCTTATCACTGGAGCACAACAAAGAAAATTGCCCTGCTTGTGCCCAATTCCGTTCGAAGAAGACCATCCGGAATCGATGCGCCGCTAGGCAAGAGATGCAGCGGCCGGCACCGGAACCGGAGAACATCTTCGATGATGAACACAACTTCCCAGAAGCGGCGGACTCGGATCTAGAAATCGTCACCGTTGAGGACCAGTCGGACTCCGATGACCAGATCACGCCGGGCCAAAAAGTGAGTACCCAGCCCCCAACACCGCTTATCCTTAAAGACAAGGCTCCGATAGAAGCATCGCCTAAAGGCCTTAGCTGAGATCGACAAGCTCCTTCAGAAGCCCTGCCTTCCGGCTCGGCTCCGAAGCCCAAAACCAGGCCTTCTGATAGCCCAGGACCGAGTACCACTCTCCCCAAGAAGGTTGTCGACCCTAAGAGGGTTGTCGACCCGAAGGTCGTCGAACCGAAGAAGGTCGTCGAACCAAAGGTCGTCGACCCGAGGGAGGTTGTCGAACCAAAGGTCGTCGAACCGAAGAAGTTGGTCAAACCAAAGAAGGTCGTCCAACCCAAAAAGGTTATCGAGCCGAAAGCTATTGAGCCAAAGAAGAGCCTCGAACCAAAACGGGTCGTCGATCCAAAAAGAACACCCAACCCAAAGAAGGCCGTCGATCCTAAAAAGAGTGTCGATCAACAAAAACAGGACCACACTACGAAGCCTGTCGAGCCGAAAAAAGCCATTGACTCGACCAAAAACATTGAGCCGAAAAAGGCCGTCGAGCATAAAAAACGTATCGAACCAAAAGCTCCGGTCGATCCGAAACAGGTCGTCGACCCAAAAAAGGTCGCAGAACCGAAAAAGACTGTTAAACCAACAAAGGACGTCGAACCGAAAAAGGTTACCGAAAGCAACAGCCGAGCCGAAAAAAGCTCCACAACCAAAGGCCCTTGAGCCAAAAAGTCACAAACAAGTCACTAAGCCAAAAACATCGGCACCGAAGCCACGGACAGTTGAGGAAGAACTCTTCCATCCTGATCCAGTAACTGAGGAACAACCTAAACTGTATATAGACCCTGAAACAGGACACGTTACAGTTTTATCACCGGAAAAAGAGACCATTGGACGCGGACACTCCTTCCGCTGTTCCTCCAAAGAAAAAAGACTTCGGTACATCTCCCTCAAGGCCTTTTACTCCTCCTCCTTTTTTTCCTAATATGCCTTTTGTGCCCTACTCTCCTACACATTCAGATTATAATGATGGAGATAACATGGGGGAAGATCCTCAGGATAATTTTAATGAACCAGAGGATCCTGATGCACAGGATGACACATGGAATGACCAGAATGATCCATATGACCCACAACCCATCCCAGACACCTCCCCATACCCTACAGAGCCGTCGCCTACTGACAACACCATTGTTTTTAACCAACTGCTGGATAGGGCAGCAAAATACCACAATGTCGACATGCACACTGACCCAATAGAAGAAGATTTTCTATTTGACACTTTTCCTACAACTGTGGTAAATAAATTATTTACACTATCATAATTTCTATAGATATAAAAAAAAAGGGTCAAGTATAAATGAGGCGCAGAGTCCGTGGTGTTCGAGTCAATGGGCTTTATTGCATTAACTCGAGTTAAGGGAGAGCTCCTTCACCAAGCGGGCTCAGGAGTGGTCTGCTTTTCTTAAAACATGACAGCACTTTTATACATTACTTTCACAATCAAAGGAGGGAGTTCCCCCGCGCATAATTTAATTATCTGTGATACAATCATACAGACGTCATAGCATGCTTAGTTTTGTTTAAAGGATAACTCGAATCTCATTTGTTTAGACATAGACAAACCTATGGTACCAGGGTGATTGGGGCGACAAGTTACAGAGTTACTAGTATCTGGGGACAGAAAACTGAAGCATTGTCACAGGGTCATCTTATCTGAAAGGTAAAGAGAACGAGACATTGCTTGCTCTTTATTTCAACAAAACGGCGGTGATGTTCCACAATGGTATGTGTGTGCAGCTGAAAAGAAGAAGAATAGGCCGTGTGTAACTATATTCTTTGTGTCTGTCTCGTGTATTTGATTAGTTTACTTTTGGGTCGTTGACCCAGCCCGAGGCTGCTCCCGCAAGCTGAGAGATTAGTGACGAGCGAGGGCTGTTCGTCCTTTGATAGCGTTTTAAGGAGTAAAAACGAAATGGCGGGGCAACCATCTCACGGAGTCTGTTTTGTGAGCAATGGACAGGACAAAACCTGCAAGATGCATGATGGCTAGCCATTGTTCTTTGTAAGTGTCAGTACATCGGAAAGACAGGCAAGGGAGGGGGGGTGTAACAACACCAAAGGAGGGCACTCATGTTTTATTAGCCGGTTTGCCTGGTTTGTAATATGGCGGATAGGGTGCACGATGGGACACCAGAAAAGGTTTTTAAGTCAACTTTCCACATTCCCTCCTTGTCCCATAGTAAACCCTATTGCAAACATTTTTTAGTCAATTTCTATGTTCATTAAGTTGTACACTTGTCCTTGTAACATGATTGTTTCCTTTTCTTTTCTTTTGTTTCGAAGTCGAGGAACACATCCAGTGGCACATAGCCCGCAAAGGGCAGGGCCACACTGGTCACAGTGGCAGCATGAGAAAACGATCAGTAATATGAGGCCGGTGATGGTCAACATTTTCCAAGTCCAATTTGTGAACATACCCCATAACCACCCCGTTAGAGACCATTCTCCTTTAGCCAAATCAAGACTGCT
This sequence comes from Lissotriton helveticus, assembly GCF_964261635.1. Classification (NCBI taxonomy): domain Eukaryota; kingdom Metazoa; phylum Chordata; class Amphibia; order Caudata; family Salamandridae; genus Lissotriton; species Lissotriton helveticus. The sequence goes on along the minus strand of NC_136067.1, from coordinate 829,949 downwards.
TGACAATTTGTGCAACTTGGAGATGGCCTGATATACGGAAGGGGCGTTATCCGGAATATATACACAGTAGCTCGAGGCTATTAATTTGCATACTCCACCACAGTCTGCGAGAATTATGTCTAAAGCCATTCTGTTTTGAAGGGTCATGAGTCTGTCCGCAGCCATTTCGGCAGTGACATTGGCCAATGCACCTACTGTTTCGTCAATTGTGGCTTGGACTACTCTTGTCAATTGTCGGATATGACTGCTGTTGACCATGGGGCCCCAAAGAGGTATAAAACCCTTGAAGAAATCACCTGCCTCCTGTCCAGCTGTATCCTCCGGGTCTATGACCCCCCTTCGCCGCCTGTTCGGGACGGTCAGAGGGTCAATTTCATAATTCACTGGAGCAGTGTGGGTAGGAGGGAGGAGAAAAGCAATGTAACATGTGCCGGACCAGCCCTGTGGGAGCCATGTATAACCTTTATCCCCACATATGAAATAGGTGCCCTGTGCGGCTACAATTCGTGTATTGTTTGTTCCATTCAGTTTGACTGTGTGATTGCAGATGCTATCACCCATACGTATCTTTCCTTCACTTTGGACACAAAAGGGGGCTTTTGTTGATGCTACAAAGATAGGTGAAATGGATCTTTTTCTCCTGTCCATATACTGATAATATAACTCATTAGATCTGTTACCGCTGTCAGAATAGGCTTCCTGCTCCAGCGGGGTGCCATATGCCCTGTTTTTTTCACTTGGCCAACACAAAATGTATATGTGATCTCGGAGCTGAGACTGCTCTTTTTTATCTGTACTGGCCATATAGGAAGCTTTGTTTGTTTCCCACCAACCGATACAGGAGCCTTCATAAGTAAAAGGAAGAGTGATGAAAGGCATGCCTTTGGCAACTGTATGGGGAAGAAGGCCGCATACCCAACAGTTGGAGGTATTCATGGCCAGTTGATGTTGTTGTAGAATGGTGATGAACGTATTGTTCTTAAATTCATTTCTTCTGTTCTCTAAGTGTACTGGGAGCTCAACATGGGAGTGTACTATAGTGGTGTTGTGTGATGACTCAGGGGGAAAAACAACATGGAGAGTCCAGCCGACACAGGAAAATATGGCACACAAAAAGAACATTAGGAATAGAAATATTATCCACCTGTTACGCAATGCCTTACAATATTTCTTTTCCATCCTAGCTTGTTTTAGTTTTTCTGCTAGCTATCTGCCGAAAGTCAGTAATCATTTATTTGACCGCTTCACCAGATGGTCTGTACCTCTGGACTTAATTGATCAAACTTGAACTGGCTGTTTTAGACCTTAGTTTTGAAGTATAGTCCTGCTGAGGTGTTGGGTCTAACAGAGAGGGCAGATAGTCCTCATTTGTTTTGTTCCTTTCAAATGTTCCAGTGTCTCCAAAGTACTTTTTACAGTGGCTGGCGTGAAGCCACCCTTTTCTTCCCTCGACTCGGACTGCTTTCCTGGTTGTGAGGAGGACCAACTTCGGCTCTTTCCACCTGGGCTCGAGAGGACTCATTCTGTCAAAGTTTCGGACTAGTACCCAGTCTCCCGGAGCGATGGCGTGGTCCTCGAGCTTGGTGTTGTCTGGCAAAGTGGCGGCAACCTGTGAACGACAAGAGCGTAGTGCAGACATTAAGGAAGCTAGGTAATCGGTAAGCATAGTACTGTCAACATCAGTTATTCTTTTAGGCATTGGCGTACCCCACATATTTGGTGGTCTACCAAAGACCACCTCATATGGGGATAGGTCAGTTCTGGAATGTGCTACCATACACATGTAGAAGAGAGCAACCGGTAAGGCTACCATCCAGTCCACGCCTTTTTCTGTACAGATCTTTGCCAATTTTGTCTTGCAAGTCTGGTTGTGTCTCTCTACCAGACCTGCTGCCTGAGGAGGTCTTACACAGTGAAATTTCCAAGTGTACCCTAACAGAAGAGACATTTGCTTCATGAGTTCAGAGGAGAAGGGCTGACCATTGTCTGAGTAAATGACACGTGGTAACCCGTATCTCGGAAAGAATTCTCTTACCAACTGTTTGGCAGTTGTTACTGCAGTATAATCTGGGACGGGGTAAGCTTCTGTCCATCTGGTTAGGGCACACACCACTACCAGGACGTACTTGTAACCTCTGCATCTGTCAATTTGGATATAATCCATCTGGAGAACCTCGAAAGGGTGATCGGGGGATGAAATCCACCTTGATCCACCGAGGTGCCCTTTCCTGGATTGAACTGACAACATATCATGCATGTCTTTACTTTCTGTTTTGCTGCTGCTCTTAAGTTCTTATTAAACCAGATATTCTGCAGGCTGTCCAACATTCCCTTCTCTCCCAAATGAGCTGGGCTATGTGTTTTATCTATTATCACCGGTACCATAGAATCAGGGAGAAACCATGTGGTTTTGCCTTTAGTCATCCAACCCTGGTCAGTCTGGACCCCTCCTTGTTCAGTCCATTTCTTTATTTCATCTGGAGTTGCATGGGTCTGTATATCATGTACATCCTTGGAGGGATCCCTGACTGCCATAGTTGTAGTCAGTAATGATACCTGCAAGTTGGTTGTATCAATTGGAGTCTGAGCTGTCTGTTTAGCAGTTCGGTCTGCCAGATCAATACCTTGGGAAATGGTATCTGTGGCTTTGGTGTGCGCTTTGCATTTCAGGATAGCTATGGCTGCGGGTAGGTGTATTGCCTCTAAAAGGGCCTGTATGAGAGGGCCATGCTGTATCTTGGCCCCGTGTGAGGTCAAGAAAACGTTTTCTCTCCATAACACTCCGAAATCGTGGACTACACCAAATGCGTACTGTGAATCTGTGTAGATGTTGACCCTTGACTGTTTCGCTCGTTTACAAGCTTGCGTCAAAGCAATGAGTTCTGCTGCTTGCGCTGACAGGATATCTATTCTTTGTGTCTCTATGATCTCACGGTCAGTGGTTACGGCATATGCTGCCACTAATTCTCCTGCCCCTGTTCTCATGCATGATCCATCTACATAAAGCGTTATGTCAGGGTCTGGGAGTGCAACATCTGTCAAGTCTTGTCTTTGCTTCGTCACTACATTTATTACTTCCACACAATCATGGGGTGAGGTGTCATCTGCACTGGAAGGTAAAAGAGTGGCAGGATTGAGTATGTTGCCTCTTCTGATCTCTATGTGGGGTTGGAACAGTGTCAGCTCGTATCCTGTCAATCTTGCTACAGTCAAGTGTTGCGTTTGTGTCCTATTCAGGAGAACTTCTACTGCATGTGGTACTTGTACTGTCAGAGGATGTCCTAGCACTATCGGGTCACTTTGTCTTATGGCCAATGCTGTGGCCGCAACAGATTTCAGGCATGCGGGAAGGGCCTCAGCTACTGGGTCCAGTGTGCTAGAGAAATAAGCACATGGCTTGTGTTTCCCTGCTTGGTCTTCTGTGAGAACAGATAGTGCTGTTCCATCACGCTCTGTCACGAACAGGGTGAAGTGTTTTTCGTAATCAGGAGTGGCTAAAACTGGCGCTTGACATAAGCATAGTTCTTCAAATGCTAGGGTATGTTCTGATATCCAAGGGAGGACAGTAGAAGTGGCCGCCTCCAATGTAGTCAACTGTATGAGTGGCTTGACTATGTGTGCATACTGGGGAATCCATTGTCTGCAATAGGAGGTAAGGCCGATAAACGCTCGTACTTCTTTTTGTGTCTTGGGTTGTGAAAGGTTGGAAATCAATTGAATTCGTTCTTGTGTCAGCTGCCTACCCTCCTTGGACAGCAAGTGCCCTAAGTAAGCCACTTGCTGTTCACAGAACTGTAACTTTGAAGGGGACACCTTGTGCCCCTTGTCTGCCAGAAAGTGTAGGACTGTGAGGGAAGCCTTTTCGCAGTCAGTTTCTGATCTTGCTGTGATGAGAATGTCATCCACGTACTGTATTAATGCTGTGTTGGGAGGCATACTAATACTGTCAAGTTGTCTCTTCAATGCTTGACTGTAAACGCTTGGGCTTTCTGTATAGCCTTGAGGTGCTCTTTAACAGCGAAATGTCCTTTGAAATCACGTAAAAACAGTCTTACTCCTGGTGAGCAACAGATGACTGCTCCCAGTTCCTTTAGGGTCTTTATACCGAGTAAATTTTCTGGACAGGTTTTAGTCAGTAGTAGGTCTGTGGTGCGTGTCAGTGGACCCACCCCAATGGAGACTGGTTCTGATGCTTTGTTAATAATCGGCTTTCCAGAAAATCCCAGGGATATATTCTGTGAGCCCGAGAGAGGTGCCCCTGGGACCTCGTCATGACTGATGAAAGATGGGGGTATGCCTCGCTACTGGGAGTTAGACCACTGTTGATAGCGAAGCATTTCCCCAACGTAGTGTAATAATCGCACGTATCCTCCTCTGGTTTCTGTTTACATGCTGATATTGTATCCCAATCTTCCTTTTTAATTGTCAATAGTCTTGGTAAAATTTGAATGAGGAGGTCGGGAAGCTCCTTAGCGCGTGTACCAAGACCAGCCCCCGGGCCTCTACCTGCCTCTTCCGTTTCCAAATCCGTCCACTTCAATTTTTTATCTCCCACATCCCAATCTTTCTCTTTAAGTTTATCATAAATGCCTGTTGGTAACAGGACCTTCAGTAATTTTATAATGTCTGGGTACGTATAGTCTCCTATGCGGAGAAAATCCTTGCGTTCTCGGTGGGACCCTCCTGGATCTTTATCAAGAGAGGGCAGTAACTTCTTAATTTCTAGTATTTCCTGTTTCGTCAAGGGTGTATAGACATATACCCGCTGAAGAGCGCCCTGTTCGTTTCTTATGGGGTGAACTTCTCGCAGAGGGTACTGTCCTCTGGGGTGAGGGTCGGGAGTTGAGGTGGACAGGAATTGCTCATAATGATGACGCAGGTCCAAAATGATGTTGATCAATTCCGACCCTGTGTCATCCACCTGCCTAGTATTACGTCTTCCAAGAGCCTGTATAAATTACCGGGCGGTGAATGGCTCTCATACATAGTGATCAGGTGTTGGACCATGTAGATACTGGCCAGGCGTTGTTCGGGAGGGGTGAGATTCAGAAACATTTGGGACAGTATGTCGACATTATATACATATGGTTGAGACATCCACTGGGTAGCGGACCAGGCCAACTCCCTCTCATGTGACGTGAGGGGTGGGTCGTCTATCCAATGGTCTAGTGCCTTTTCAGTTGTTTGGGAAAGATCCTCGGGGGAAAGACCATGTTCTTTGACCAATTTCTTTTTCTGAGGACAGTGGCACTTTGCGCCACTACAGTGCCGTGCCCGCCCTGAAAACCTGGTATGCCCCCTGTACTGTTTTCCTCCTCCACCGGCGGGTCCTCCTTGCCCTCATCCTCGGTTTTGCGTATGGCTAGTATTTTCTTTCTTATTTTGGTCGTCATATTATCTGTCTGTCCTACCTTATCATGTCTGCCGGCATCTATGTTGTCACTCCATTCTGTTAAACCAGCTTCTACATCCCCATCGCCCTCATCGAGTTCCCGGATCAAGCAGTTAATAATAAAACTGAGAATGTCGTTCTTAGCTTTTATTTTTCTACCTTCCATAGCCTGAGCTATAGATTCGGGATTTCGACCAGTTCTGATGAAATCGTATATATTATCCAAGAGACCTTTCATGTTAGGTATGTCGTTGTAACCGGGGCGGGACTCGGGGGGACAGAAGAGAAGGGCAGAAGTCGGGTTCTAGTTACAACGGGCTTTAATGAGTTCAACAAATGGTCAGAACAAGTCTTTCTTATCAGGGTGGTACGTCGGGGAGATCGACTTCGGGACCTTCTCCGTCGTCGGCTCTCTACGTACAGAGTCCTCCGATAGCCGGTCTGGCTTCTTCGGGGCTTGGTATCCTCCGGGTCCGTCTTGACTACTCCTCTCCCCCGGACCGAAAGGAAACAAAAGAAAAGGCAGCGAGTGAGGCTGGCGTCCTACTTGGACGGTTAACACCGGGAAAGGGAGTGAGGAAGTAAACCCACACGTGCTCCGAACTTATGTACAAGTGAGGGGGACGCGGGGGGTGCTCAGGATAGGGAAAACCGGGAACCAGGGACTCCGCTATTTTACAACGGGACCGCCCTTCCGTCCCACCCAGCCTTTGATCCGATTACGTACCTGGGCAAGCCACACACCTCCCCCGGGTGAGTGGCTGGGCGGCTCGTGGAATCGGTGGCCTCCAGGCGTCTCCTCCTCAGACAGGAACTCTTCTCCAGTATGCGACTCCTCCTTCCAACTTGCTTCCATCTTCCTCTGACCTCTCTCCTCGTCTCCTCTCCAGGTGTACAAGCACGACTCGTCGCCCTGTGCTTCCGCTTTTGACGGCGTTCCGTCATCCTGAAACTCCGCCCACTCATCCACAGCCTGATAGTTAAAGGGCCAGTCCCCGCCATCTTCTCGGCCGGAGGCAGTCTCGGATCCAGCCCCTCGATAGTCCATCTGCTGAGGGATACAAGAGGGGGTAAGTGAAGTACGTCTCCGAGTCAATGGTGATTGATCAGGTCCTTTTCCCATAACGGGGAGCACAGTCGGGGACACCCTGTTACAAACCTCCCCCCTTGGACGCTCACGTTCGGGGAGCGGATGTCGGGACAGGAAATCTGCACCCACGTTGTCCACACCCTTCCTATGTTTCACAGTGAAGGAATAAGGCTGCAGGGACAAAAACCAGCGCATCACACGCGCATTATTGGACTTATTCCGGGCCATCCAGAGGAGGGGGGCGTGGTCTGTGAACAGGGTAAACGGATGCCCCTCCAGGTAGTAGGAAAGCTTCTCAACTGCCCATTTGACCGCCAAACACTCCTTCTCAATGGTGGCATACCTCAGCTCTCGGGGAAACAGCTTACGGCTCACGTATAGTATGGGATGGTCCCTACCTTCCTGCCCCATCTGAGAAAGCATGGCCCCAATGCCATAATCGGAAGCGTTAGTGTGTAGAGTGAAGGGTTTAGAGAAATCAGGGGAGGTCAAGACGGGGGAGGACGTGATGATATGTTTGAGATGAGTGAACGCAGATTGCATGGCCTCAGTGGGTCGGAGGGGCGTGGTGGATTTCCCGGGTTGTCTTAATGAGTCTAACAGGGGGGCAGCGATGTGTGAAAATTGGGGGATGAAGCGTCTGTAATATCCTACCAAGCCTAGGAATGCTCTTAACTGTTTACGGTTGGAGGGAAAGGGGGTCTCAGCTATGGCCCTTATTTTCTCGATCTGCGGTTCAATGAGCCCATGGCCCAGGACATACCCTAAATATTTCACCTTCTGATAGGCGACTTTCGATTTTTTTGCATTTATTCTCAAGCCAGCCTTTTCTAAGGCTACGAACACTTCATGTAGGTGTCTCAAATGGGACGACCATGTTGGACTATGGATGACAATGTCATCCAGATAAGCTGATGCAAAAGCCGCGACGTATTTCAGGACGGTGTTCATGAGTCGCTGAAAGGTGGCAGGGGCTCCATGGAGGCCGAAGGGGAGGACCGTGAACTCAAAATGCCCTTCATGGGTACTGAAGGCGGTTTTCCGTCGGTCTTCTTCCTTCAATGGCACCTGCCAGTATCCTTTAGTAAGGTCTAGCGTCGTGATGTACTGTGCTTCTCCCAAACGCTCTATCAATTCGTCAACTCTCGGGAGGGGGTATGTGTTGAAGCTGGAGATCTCATTCAGCGCCCTGAAATCCATACAAAACCTCCGTGAGCCGTCCGGTTTGGGAATCATAACTATTGGACTGGACCAATTACTCTTCGACGGCCGAATTACTCCCAGTTGTAGCATGTCCTCCACTTCCTTTTGTATGGCTCTTCTTCTGGACTCTGGCACTCGGGAGGGTTTGATCTTGACCGTCTTCCCCGGGGCCTTATCGATACAGTGTTCGGCCATAGAGGTTCTTCCTGGTATATTAGAGAAGAGTGCGTCATGTCGGAGTAATAGATCCTTTAACTCCTTGGTCTGAGTAGAGGTCAGCTCGTCATTTATCACCAGCTCGTCTCGGGTGGAAGGGGTGGGTACTGTCGCGGATAAGTGGACTCCGGAGGGCATGGGACCCAACCATTTCTTTAAAAGATTGATATGGTATACTTGTGTTTTATGAGGTCCGATCTGCAGGCGGTAACTGGTGTTTCCAATGGTTTCAACTACTTTGTGGGGACCCACCCACTCTGCTCGGAACTTCTGGTTTGAGGAGGGGAGGAGGATTAGGGCCCAGTCATCTACCTTCAGATGTCGCCACCTTTTCCCTTTGTCGTAGGAGGCCTTCTGACGTCTCTGCTGGGTTTCCAGGTGAGTATAGGCAAGGTCCCTCAGTTTCCCCAACCGTGCTTTTAGGCTCTGGGCATATTCCAAGGTGTTGGCTGTCTCCTCCGGTAATTCGTTTTCCCAGGCGTCCTTTGTCATTTCCATTAAGGATCGGGGTTGTCTGCCGTAGAGGAGCTCAAACGATGATATGCCTAGGCTGCTTTGTCGTTGTCCTCTGATAACATAAAGAGCCAGCGGCAATATTTGGTCCCATTCAGCACCACCGACCTCTAACATTTTCCGGAGTGTCGTCTTGAGAGTCCGGTTAACCCTTTCCACAAGTCCATCCGTTTGTGGATGGTACACGGAAGTGCGTATCTGGTGTATGTCAAGATTTTTGCAGACTTCCTTCATTAGCTTTGACACAAACGGGATACCTTGGTCCGTAAGGATTTCTTTAGGAAAACCCACTCTGCTGAACACTTCAATCATTCGCTCAGCCACCTGTTTGGTGGTAGCCGCTGTCAAAGGAAAGTCCTCAGGAAATCGGGTGGCATAGTCTACCATTACCAGGACATGCCGGTACCCTTTTCGTGTTTTTGGGAGGGGACCAATGAGGTCCATGCCAACCCTTTCGAAGGGCTTTCCTATGACAGGAAGGGGCTGTAAGGGGACTGGTGGAGGCTTGGTCATGTTAATTTTCTGGCATATGCTACATTCCTTGCAATACACAGCAGTATCTTTGTATATGCCCGGCCAGTAGAAGTGTCTGAGAATATTCTGGGTAGTCTTTTCTCCCCCTGTATGGCCGGCAAGTAAGTGACTATGTGCAAAGAATAACACCTGGTTACGGAATGACACTGGTACCAGTAGTTGAGCCTCATCGTTGGGGTTCCCTTCACAGTATAAGAGATCGCGTCTAATGACAAATCGCGGAAATCTATCCGGATTAAGCCCTTGAGCCTGATGGGCCTGCTCCCAGGCGTTGAAAAGGGTAGGATCGTTGGACAGGGCGAATCGGAAACTCCTATCTAACATCCAGGGTCCCGGTGATAGCATTGCGGGGCAGAGGGCACGGGGCCTGTCTGCAGGAGGGTGCAGGCTACCTTGTCTTTCAGAGCTAGCTTTAAACATAGATAAAAAACGAGGGTTGTCTGTACCTATAATGAGGTCCTCGGGCAAAGAGGCTAACACCCCTACCCTAACCGTCTGGGAATCCCCCTCTTTGATTTGTATGGGAATGTTCGCTACCGGGTAAGGACGTACATCACCATGTACACACCGAATGCTCACCATTTGTCGGGGTATATATTGAGACAGGGTAACGTGTTTGGTTTGAATTACAGACTGTCTACACCTGGAGTCTAGTAAGGTAGGAATAGAGGCCCCGTTTACCCTGACACTTACTCTGTACGTGCCCCCCATCTCAGCCGAGAAGAGGACAGATTTGGGGAGGTATCCCACCTCCATAGGTTCTTCCGGGGGTCATCGCTTGGGGCAGTGTCTGGCGATATGCCCCCAATTTCCGCAGTCAAAGCACTGTGGACCGGATGCTCCAGGGCTCGCGGGTCTCCAGGGTCGTGGCTTGGGTAATTCTCCATGACGCGGCGGCTTCTTCTCGGGTTTGGGTGCTGGTCTAGGAGTCTTTTCGGATTCCCATACGGGGTTCCGGGGCTGAGCACGGGCAAAAGAGGAGGCCATTTCTATGGCCTGGGTTGCCGTAAGGTTATGGTGCTGCCTAAGCCACCTCTGTGTGGCATAGGGCAGTGCTTCTAAATACTGCTCCAGATAAATCCGGTCCATTATTTCCTCCTTGGTGCTAACGGATGGAGTTAACCATTTGTCGGCCGCCATTCTTAAACGCACGAACAGCGTCTTAGGGTTCTCCCCAGGGGCACCCCGTTCTTTCCGGAAGCGTAGACGGTATGCCTCTGCGTCCAGCCCCAGATGATCTAGAATGATCCGTTTTACCTCTAGGTAGGGGGTATCCCCGGTGGAGTTTGCCACCCGGTACGCGGCTTGCGCTTCACCCACCAGGAGTGGTGCTTAAAAGAACGGCCATTTAACCACAGGCCAACCACAGGCCCTGGCTGCGCGTTCAAAATTCAGGAGGAACGCGTCCCGATCCTCCCCAGGCTGGTATTTCTGAAGAGCTATGGCAGCCGAGCCATGGGGTATTACTCTATCGGCACCGCTTCCTGATGCGACGGGCTCCACCCACGGGGCTGAGGGTGGAGTTGCCAAGGCCTCCTTTAGTAGATCACGGTTGGCTTGGGCGGCGTTGAGTGCTCGGCAACCCATTCAAGCCTCTCCTGTCCTTTGGCGAGCTGTACAATAACGGTTTCCATCTTCCGTGCACAGATGGGGTCTATGCCCGCATTCTCCACCACTGTAACCGGGGCGGGACTCGCGGGGACAGAAGAGAAGGGCAGAAGTCGGGTTCTAGTTACAACGGGCTTTAATGAGTTCAACAAATGGTCAGAACAAGTCTTTCTTATCAGGGTGGTACGTCGGGGAGATCGACTTCGGGACCTTCTCCGTCGTCGGCTCTCTACGTACAGAGTCCTTCGATAGCAGGTCTGGCTTCTTCGGGGCTTGGTATCCTCCGGGTCCGTCTTGACTACTTCTCTCCCCCGGACCGAAAGGAAACAAAAGAAAAGGCAGCGAGTGAGGCTGGCGTCCTACTCGGACGGTTAACACCGGGAAAGGGAGTGAGGAAGTAAACCCACACGTGCTCCGAACTTAGGTACAAATGAGGGGGACGCGGGGGGGTGCTCAGGATAGGGAAAACCGGGAACCAGGGACTCCGCTATTTTACAACGGGACCGCCCTTCCGTCCCACCCAGCCTTTGATCCGATTACGCACCTGGGCAAGCCACACACCTCCCCCGGGTGAGTGGCTGGGCGGCTCGTGGAATCGGTGGCCTCCAGGCGTCTCCTCGGACAGGAACTCTTCTCCAGTATGCGACTCCTCCTTCCAACTTGCTTCCGTCTTCCTCTGACCTCTCTCCTCGTCTCCTCTCCAGGTGTACAAGCACGACTCGTCTCCCTGTGCTTCCGCTTTTGACGGCGTTCCGGTCCTGAACCCACTCCGAGGAGCGATACAGCCCCCACCTGCATCCCTGACCCTTCACTTACTTCCTGCCTCGCAGTGCCCGGCCCGGCCTGGCTCTGCCTGCCAGTCTGCCAAGAGTATGTTATGCTTCTAGTTATCAGTCCAGCCCTCCTTCTTTGCATTCCTAAGCTACTGAATCGCATCAATAGTTTCAGCCATGGTCTAGCCTTTCTGTCTCCATGTAAGAGAAATACTGTATTAATATTCATAGAATATTCCTAGCACATGCAATACATGTAGAATTATGCACGCACCAGTCTTAGTGTCAAGTAGCTTTTGCCCTGATAACTTTTGGATTCTATCAACATGTACTCCAAACACAAGATACCAGATATGATATAGGTACAAGTCGTTCTGACACTGCAGACTTTAGTCTCCTCTTCTAGCACAGAAGTCATAGCCCCCAGTTCTTCCTGGTAACACGTCATTGCCCGTTTGCGCGCACCACTAGGTTAAAGGTCCCAGCCGCTCAGGTAGCCCCCTCCATGTTTCCGCCCCGTTTATGACACTTCTGTGACGTCTTCATCACATGCCTATGTATACGCCCTGTACACGCCTTCTTGTTACACCCCTTTTTGTCTTTATCTTTCGCGACTGCTACGAGTTACGCCTACTGCTACGCCTACCGTATTGAATGTAATGTAATTGTTTTAGTATATATACTGTGTACTGTTACTGAAAGTCACCCCTTACCCCCCTTATCCTTCCCCATGCCATTCCCTGGCAGCTGCCTTCATTCTATTTCCGTGCAGGCTATCCCGTTCCTGTCCCTTCCCTTATGCCTGATTAAAGCCTGTAAGACTTCGATACCTCGAATCCTGTCTCTTATTTATTGAGCTATCTGTTTTATTCACTGTATTCAAAAATAGTACCGGTAATTAATTATTTATTTACCACAGATCAATGAGGCTACCCACAAGGGGGGCCATACTGGACTTGGTCCTTTCTAAGGAACAGGCCTTGGGAGCAGTAGAAATCTTTCCAGTTGGCTGGTCCGACCATTATGTGGTCAAGTTTCAGATATTCAACCCTAGGAAGGTACGGTCCGCTACCAGCGAGATAAGGACGTTCAGGAGTAGAGACTGGAAGGGACTTCTAAAAAGAAAGACAACTTCATCTTCAGTCTTTTCTTTTGAAGAGGATTTCAACAATGGGAGGTCAGTGGAAGACAACTATGTAGATTTCTGTGATCAGATTAAACTTAGGCTTGACCAGGTCGCTCCCATTTAAAACTGTAAGAAGACTAGCAGGCCGTCAGCCTGCTGGCATAATGATCACCTTAAATCCTTAAAAGTGATCTGTTGGCAGGCGGAGAGGAAGTGGAGGAAGGTATACTCTAATGAGGATAAATCTAGGTGGAAGGCTGCAATAGCGGAATATAGGAAAGGAATTGATTTAGCAAAATCAGAATATTTTGCAATATTACCATTAACTCTGACCAGGTCGCTCCCATTTAAAACTGTAAGAAGACTGGCAGGCCTTCAGCCTGCTGGTATAATGATCACCGTAAATCTTTAAAAGTGATCTGCTGGCAGGCGGAGAGGAAGTGGAGGAAGGTATACTCTAATGGTATACTCTAATGAGGATAAATCTAGGTGGAAGGCTGCAATAGCGGAATATAGGAAAGGAATTGATTTAGCAAAATCAGAATATTTTGCAATATTACCTTAAACTCTGACCAGGTTGCTCCCATTTAAAACTGTAAGAAGACTGGCAGGCCTTCAGCCTGCTGGTATAATGATCACCGTAAATCTTTCAAAGTGATCTGCTGGCAGGCGAAGAGGAAGTGGAGGAAGGTATACTCTAATGAGGATAAATCTAGGTGGAAGGCTGCCATAGCGGAATATAGGAAGGGAATTGATTTAGCAAAATCAAAATATTTTGCAAACATTATCTTAAACTCTAAAAATAATCCCATAACTATTTTTTAAACAGTAAAGGATATTGCTGCTCCTGAATGTGCACAATCTAAAATCCTGCCTACTCAAGCTCTGTGTGACAGCTTAGCGACCTTCATTATGTAGTTACTATTGATGGATTGAAGGTGAATGATCTCTGCAGGAAAGAGGGTCCTATTACTAAAACGAATGGGTCACGAGATACAGGTGTGGAGAACGGGGCGTAGCCAGGTCCACCGTATTCCCTGAACCATTTTGAGCCACCCACAGAGGAGAACTTAAACATAATTGCCTTGGGTGTGTCATCTAGTTCTCCTTCAGACCCTCTCCCACAAAAAATCTCGAAGGAACTGGGCTCTGAGCTCTTTCCCACCCTTCGACAGATCTGCAATAGCTCCCTGATTTCTGGAACAGGACTAACATGCTGGAAACAGGCTTAAAATCATTGAACGACTGGTCAGCAAAACTTTGTCCCAGTTCCTAGAATCTAACTCTAGGCTAGATGGTGTACAGTTCAGTTTTCGACCTGGCCATGGAACTAAGACTGCTCTGGTGACAGTGTTAGACGATCTTCGATTGAGGGCAGACAAGGGAAAATCTAGCATTCTTATTCTGCTTGACCTGTCTGCCGCTTTCGACACTGTCAACCATGACATCTTGCTGACCAGGCTGGAAGAGATCGGGGTGTCAGGCACGGCTCTAGAATGGTCCCGCTCTTATTTATCAGGCAGGTGTCAGGCGGTTTCTCTCACTCCGTACCAATCTGAGTTTTCCAATATCCATCATGGTGTTCTTAACATCTATGTAAGACCCTTGATCGATATAAAGGCGCATGGTGTGAAATTGGTGAACTATGCTGACAACACTCAGCTCTTTTTTTCCTTAGAGGGAAGTCAGTCAATACCTCTTGCGACATTTCATGCCTGCATGCAGGACACTGCCCTTTTGCAAAGAGCCAACTCTTTTCAGTTTAATTCTGAAAAGACTTAAGTTGTACACTGTGCTGTGGGGAAAGTTCCCTACCCATTCCTGGATGATTTCTGGCCTTCTCTAACTACCTCCACTCTGGTCCCGGCTAAATCCATACGTAATCTGGGAGTTAAGCTAGATGCTAACTTAAATCTGGAAGTACATGTAAATAAGCTGGTGGGGAACTGAGGAAGATCCTCCCACTGCAGCCTAATACGGCCACAGCCTTGGTCGTTGGAAGTATCATCCTCAGCAGGTTAGACTATTGTAATGCCCTACTATTTGAGTCCCCAAAATTCCTGATTAAACACCTTCAAAGAGTTCAAACTTTGGCGGCCAAACTGGCATTGATGAAACCTCGCCGCTCGTCAGGATCCTCGGCCCTTGCAGAGCTTCATTGGCTACCAATAATGCAGAGAATTCAGTTTAAATCTCTCTGCTTGGTATTTAAAGCCCTTCATGGCTTCGGACCCAAACCTTTACAGGAGACCTTTGCATGGTCTATCTCGCCAAGGTGCCTTTGTTTTTCCACTGCTTACCTGGTGAGAACGTGCTACTTGTTGCAGCAATGTCCGTTTTCCACCCTTGCATGGGATTGTAGATAATTCACTTTGTCCTTCCATTCTGACTTTGAAAACAGATTTCAATAAACTAAGCAGACTCAAAGCACTATTGTTGCAACAAGAAGTGGCTCTCACATCAGCGCGAAAGACCTTCAAATTACAGGTGGCGAGCACCGCAAGTGAGATACACTCACTGCTGAATGCCAATCCCCATTTCATTTTGGTGAATTAATACACCAAATATTTAATGCGTCTGATACTGAAGGCCTTGCACATTGTTTTTTAAACTTGTGGGATCCTGCCTTGTGGCCTCTTTTCAGACGAGATTTGGAGTAATACTGGCCTTTAGCCATTCTATTTTTTCCTGCGCCTTCTGAGGTTTTCCGGGTGTCGTGTTGGTACTTCTGCTCTTTTTATGCAATCGCTGCCCATCTTGTGGTACTGCACAGACCTGGTCAATTGTAACTGTACCGTGACCGAATGCAACAACTTTTTGGATGCTTGCAATTCCCGATGCTTGGCGTAAGTTATGGACTAACTCTTCTCTTCGCCTACTTCACTTGCGTGCAACCTGTTTTCTACTGCTGAAAGTGCCTTTTCTATTGGGCATTAGATCTATGCCTCTCCATGTGTCCGGCGCAGACCCGGATTATGATGTGTTGATGTGTCCATTAGTGGCCCATGGCCAGGCCTGTTCTGGGCATGGCCATTTGGTGCCTACGGCTGCACTTGGATTGTTGGCTGAATGGAATACCTGTGAGGCTGCACAGTGCCTCTTACAATTGAGTTTCTTCGAAAGACACGTAAGTGTCCCAGATATGCCCTTGGAAGCATTGGATTACAAGGAACACGTATTCCTTTGAACTGCTTAACTGGATGGCGTCTCTTTTTGCTACAAAAGATAGGGATGACCTTTTGGAACAATTTGCATTCTTAAATTCACGTAATTTGATGGATTATCCAAATTTGCGTTGAACATATTTTAAACAAAACACTTTTAAAAAAAATTTAAACTTTCTAATTTGTATTTTTGAACGTGTTTTCATACTCTGCTTATCTTTGAACTCCGTTTGGGTCTTTTATCTATATGCTACATCCTGGCCAAGGAGAGTATGTCATATGGCCGATAGGGACATTGTCAACATAGCTAAGTTAGCGTGAGCTCTGCTACCATGTGTGGTTCTCAAAAATCCGGACCCTGTTGTTTTCCCGATATCGAGGTCCAGTACCCGTGTCACAAAACCTCAACGTACCAAGACGATTTTGGTGCCTATGAACCGATAATGACTAGGACATCATTCCTGTGCATTTGCATCATAATCGAAGATTGCCAACACCCCTAAATCGTAAGTTCCGTTCCGACCCCTTAGACTCCATTTTGTGAACGCCATCCATCTTGCATCTTGCCCTCATGATAAGTCAATTAAAGGTCGAGCTTGATCCAAAAGGACACGTCCGCCTTCCCTGACTTCCCCCCGACCTGTCCCAACTGACTCCACTGCCTTCGGCCAGACCTGTTTGGGCAGCTCCCCGCCCAGTGGCCGAATACGATAGCATCACTACATAACATTCCACAAACCATTCACTACATACAGACCATGCTTTCTGCAAACATGCACCTGTCCACATTCCTTGTTTATGGCCAGTTTTATGACTGGGTTGTACCCTTCTTTATTGAGGTTTCATCGATATCTGATGGGAGTTCCAGGCCTAACTGGGTAATCTATCAACAAACTGGACATCTAAAGTATGGGCTTGCTTACATGACTTCACTCTCTGTATTATTGTAGAAATATGTGTATAGCCATATCATAAACTTAGGAATTCTTGCTTGCAGCTATATATTTTGTATATAAGGAGACGGCTGGTTCTGTAAAAACGAACAGTCTCCCTAGAACCTACTCTCCGTGTGGTGTACTTCTGGGACACGTGTTACTTGGTAGCTACCAATAAAACTTGATCTTTGACGGTAACTAGAAGACTCAGTGGTTTCTGTGGTCCGGAACAAGGGAGAACTCAGAGGTCTTCGGGTGCTACCCCCTGGCACCACCGGGTTCTAAAAACCCGGCACCTCAGTTGGCGCCCAACTCGGGGCGATATAAAGCGGTGACGGTCCAAGCCAGATGTTCGTGAGGAGCTTCGTGTGAAAATTCCGGAGGACGGCCAGCCACTTCAGCGACCCCTGTATGTCGACGTGGTTCCGAAGGTCTTTGCTGCGAGGTTCCCCGCGTCCCGACGGCTACGAAGGACTGCTGCCCTGACTATCGCCTTGTTTTGGACCCAGTGATCCTTGGTAGAGCGAAACGATAGACGAGTCTTCTAGCGACATCACAGATCTTCAAATACTTCAGTTAAGTATAAGTGGAGCGTCTCCCAGTCCTTAGTTTGTCCTTAGTTTTTGGTATCCTTGAGATACGACTTGATTTGGTACTTGCAAGCCCCAAAGCCGAAGGACTCGTGTATTCACGAGAAATATCGGCATAGATAATCCTTTGAAGTTTGAAGCTAGACTAGTGAGCGAAGATGCCTGGTTTTAGCAGACTTGGAAACTTGTTTTGTCTTGGTTGTAGTAAGGACTCCCGATTAGAGGATTCCTGTCCGGTTCCTCCAATTGGAACTCCAACGTATGAGCTCTATGTAAAGCACGGCGTAGGTCCTATAACATATAACGAAGTATGGATAAAATACACCCGCAAGGATGGTGTTTTGAAATGGACCCAATATGGTAGTTTCGACTCAGAAGTTTTAGATAACCTAGAGGTCAAACTGTTCAAGAAGAAAGCCCGACCGGCGATGTTTGACTCTTTCCGCCTATGGCGCAAAGAAGCCAAACAGAAAGAAATAAAATTAGCAAAAAGAAATAAAAGAAGTATGTCGATGGTACAAGCTGCCGTTGCATACAGAGATAACGAGGAAGAGCAGGAAAGCGAACAAATGCAAAAATTTCGCCTAGCACACCTTCTAGTCTCTCTGATACTCGTTCTACGAACATTTCTGTTTCTACTTTGCGTGACTCTGTTCTACCACCAGTTATTCCTCCACTTTCACCTTCCGTCTGGCATAAAATGGCCAGCATTGTTACTAACTTTCCTTCACCACTTTTTCGGTCGCCTAAAACGACCCCTAACACGGAACGAAGACAATTACGAAGCCAAATGCCCGATTATCAGGAAAGAGAATCATTGAATACCCTAGCACGGAATTGGGCTATTGACACAGCAAGATATGATTAAGAGTCTGTCTTGAACGTTTTCCGTCAATGGGATGAACCAACGCAAAGATACGTCTTTGAGCAGATGTGTGTTTTTCTGTGTGAGGATTTGGAAGATAATGGTCAGAAGAGCGACCAGCAAGAGTTGTGTAGTGTGCGATTTAAATTTGGGGAGGGTATGATAGTTGGTCCCGACGTTGAAAAAGCAGTTGAGATATTATTATCACATCGAAGTACGGGTGGTAATTCTGGGTCATCCTCTGACAGTGGTACATCTAGCAGGAAAAGGGCGAGACAGTACCCGATGAGAGAGGTTCCTCCGGTCTGGAGGGAAGGTGACGCAACTGCAGTTCCACCGGTTCTGCCTCATTTCCAGCGTGTATGGGTACATGTCCCCTGGAAAAGATCCGAAGTTTTAGCACTCAAACAGACACTACCCGATCCCCGTAAAAACCCGACTGGGTATTATAAGGAGTTGTCCAAACTGCAAGCTCATGTATAATGAATTTAGCGGATATAGACATGTTGTTTGGGAACGTTGTTCCACATCCTTTATGGAGTAAGATACGTCATACAGATCATGACCAAGAATTAGGTGACTCGTGGGCGAACATTGCGACTACAGATGCTAGACAAGTCGGTGGTTTCAAGCCTGAGCCGTTAATAGCTGAACTTCCTGGTAGAATTATTGCGTACATGAAGACCATTATGCCTGAAGTACGCGTGAACTGGGACAAGCTATCCGCGTGCAAGCAAAAGAAAGACGAGAATGTGTCTGACTTTTTCACAAGATTTGAGGAAACTTTCACTGACCATAGTGGTCAGGATATGGCTACCGAGGGTGGCTAGAGATTGTTTGTAGACAAATTTGTACATAATTTGCTTCCTGAACTGTGTGCTAAACTAAAAGATTCAGAGAGTGCTTGGGCTGTCTCTACGTCAGCACAGATTTTAGCAACAGCTCAGTACTACGAAAACAGGCGCAAAGACGAGCTAGACAAGGCAGACAAAAAGACGAAAGATTTAAAAACTAAAGTCCTTCTCCAACAGGCCTATCCGCCCCGTATGGCTAACCAGCCCAATTATCAACAGAATAAGCAGTATTCTAGAGACGCGCAAGGGAACGAGTCTTCCCATCCGCGTGTTCCGTATGGCCTGAATCAATGTGCGTATTGCAAGGAAGAGGGTCATTTTAAAAGTAATTGCCCGGCTCTTGCGCGACGCTTAAACGGTGTTTCAGGTGTAAGAGGGAGAGGTGTTCAACATGCCCCCAGAGGTAGGGGCCGTGGAAATTTCTCCCAGAACACAGTATCTATTCCGCCTCAGAATTCCATGAATAGCTTTGACCAATAGAATAACGCATCGTCTAGGTCAGCTCAGTACTATGCTGACGACTACTACACCGAACACGACAATGAGGGTAATGATTGCTAGGACAGCCATGGACAAAGAGAGGGAGTTGTTTCAGTTCCAGTAGATCAGGATGGACCTTATGTCGAGGTAATTACCTCAGGAGTGTCAGAGCCATTTCTGCTGGATACTGGTGCTACAAAAAGTTCTATTATGCACTCAAAACTTCCTGGCACACCTTTGTCTGGCGAAAGGAATGTCTCAGTAGGCTTCTCTGGCGCCCCTGTTAGAAACCCGATCTCCAGTCCTATATCCCTTTCTGTTGGCCCCTGTGAATTAGAAGCACCCCTCATTCTTACAACAGGTTGCGGTGAAAATTTGTTAGGATTGGATTTGCTAAAAAGGTTGTATGCGACTTTGTACTGTTCTCCCTCGGGAGTACAACTTACCTTAGGGAAAAAAGTCATTTCTCCAATGTACTTGTCAAAAGAAGGTATTCCAACCGAATTGTCATCACTTCCCGATATACTGTGGGCTAATGGTTCCAATGACGTAGGTCGTTTGGAGATAGCACCGTATGTCATAACTTTGAAAGCCAACGTCGGATTGCCACGTATTCCCCAATACAAAATATCTAACGAATGCGAGAAGGCATTGTTAACGATCATTTATGATTTGATCGATAAAGATGTTATCGAAGAAACAACAGGGAACGTTTGTAACAGTCCAGTTTTACCGGTCTTAAAACGTACTGATCCTTCACAGCCCCCTGTGTATAGGTTTGTTATTGACCTCCGAGAAGTAAATAAGGTAGTTATCCCGCAGTTTCCAGTGGTCCCCGACATTACCGCTTTATTGACAATGGTTCCAGCTTCAGCAGACTGGTTCTCGGTGATTGACCTGAAGAACGCTTTCTTCAGCATCCCGATCGCCGAAGAGAGTAGAGACCTTTTCGGCTTCAATTTAGGAGGACGAAGCTTCCCCTTCAAATGCGCTCCTCAAGGCTACTGCGAAAGCCCATCGATATTCAGTCAGGCTCTGAAAACACAACTAGGCACAATTGTGCTGCCAGATGGGTCAACTTTAATCCAGTACGTAGACGATCTACTGATCACTGCAGACACTAAAGAGATTTGCAAGGAAGCTACGTTGTCGCTATTGCGTCGCTTATGTGACATGAAGCACAAAGTCTCCCTTTCAAAACTGCAATTTTGTCGACAAGAAGTAACCTACCTAGGTCACATCTTATCGAAGGAGGGAAGGAGACTGACACCAGAAAGAATACAGGCAATTACAGAACTAAGTGCCCCAAGGACACAGAGAGAGATTCGAGCCTTCTTGGGCATTACATCGTACTGTAGACAGTGGATACCGAATTTCTCACTACTAGCCAAGCCCTTGCTAGCACTACTCCGCAAAGACACGCCTAATCCTATGCCTTGGTCTGAAGATTGTCAGACGAGTTTCCACGAGTTGCGTGATGCATTGTGTTCGGCTCCTGTGTTGGGAAACCCCAACTACAGTAAGCCTTTTACATTGTATGTCCACGAAAAAGAAGGTTGTGCATTATCAGTCTTAACGCAACTCTTTGGGGACAAACAGCGCCCATGCGCGTATTTTTCGGCAACTCTGGATCCTGTGGCTAAGGCACTGCCAAGTTGTCTGAGAGCAACCGCCGCAGCAGCTGTCTGCATTCGACAGTCTGCTGGATTAGTCATGAATAACACTCTGATCGTTATGGTTCCGCATGCAGTAGACATTTTGCTAAATAGAACAAAGACACAACATCTTACTAGCGCTCGACTATCCAGTTACGAACTTACCCTGTTAGCAAGTCACATCCACATAAAGAGGTGTGATACACTCAACCCTGCTACATTATTACCCATCCCGACAGAGACAGACAAGATTGACAGACATGACTGCTGTTTCAGGACAGAAGAAGAGACAAAAGGGAGAGTAGACTTACAGGACACTCCCCTTCCCGAATGCAATGATACTTTATGGGTTGATGGTTCATGTTTCAAGTTGCCGAATGGTGATATGACTACAGCATATGCCGTAACGACATTACACACCATTGTAGAGACTGCACGCGTTTCCAACAATTCTGCGCAAGCTGCAGAGTTGATTGCGCTTACTAGAGCATGTGTGTTGGCGAAAGGAAAGCGAGTGAATGTGTACACTGACACCCAATATGCCTTTGGTGTGGCTCACAGTTTTGGGAGATGGTGGCGTGAACGTGGGTTCCTTACGTCCCATGGTGCAAAGATACAACATGGCCAGCTAGTCAATGAGCTCCTTGAGTCACTCACCTTACCCCTACAAGTCGCCATTATAAAATGCAGTGCACACAAAAAGATTCAGGATGATGTTGGCCGCGGGAACGCATTTGCAGATGAGGTTGCGAAAGAAACTGCAAGGAACACAATGAGTCGGATGTATGTTATGGGTCCCGCCAGATGGATTGCTGATGTAGGAATGTGTGAGGACACCATTGAAAGCGTAAAATCGATACATGCCGAGGCCACTGAGAACGAGGTGAATGAATGGAGAGAAAGCACAGGTAGATTGGATGCGAATGGTTGTTGGGTCGAACTATCAGAACACCAGCGATGGCTATTACCTAATGCATACGTACTTGCAGTAGTAACGATGGCTCACGGAATTGCGCACATCAGTTCGAAAGGAATATGTAAACTATTGGCCCCAGTATGGCAGAATAGCAATATCCCAAAATATGCAAAGAATGTGGTCGAAAAGTGTATGGTGTGTTTGAAGTACAATCCCGGTAGGGGAACCCCAACTCCAGCTGGTCATTTTGCGCCTCCAATGTATCCGTTCGAGGTTTTGCAGCTCGACTTCATCCACATGGAGAGGTGCAACAATCTAAAGTACGTGCTCGTTGTTGTTTGCGCCTTTTCAAGGTGGGTGGAAGCGTACCCCCTTAAGGACAACACCGCCTTATCAACTGCCAAAGCCCTTGTCAAAGAGTTCTTCCCGAGGTTCGGTATGCCTAGAATTGTCTGGAGTGATAACGGAAGTGAATTCGTAGGATGCGTAATGAAGAGAGTGTGTGAGTGTTTAGGCATCCACCAAAAATTTCACGCTGCAAATCACCCCCAATCGGCTGGACTAGTAGAATGCTACAATGGCACTCTAAAACTCAAACTAGCCAAGATCCAAGCCAGTACAGGTCTTAAATGGCCTGACGCCTTGCCTCTAGCACTTTTATCAACCAGGATGACTGTCCACTCCAGATTAAGACTTAGCCCCCATGAGATCGTGTTTGGCCGCCCAGCCAACGTCTGGGGCGTGCCAAGACCCAAGAAACTAAGCGAGATAGAACACCCCGTACTGCTTGACTATTTGTGCGAATTGACAACTAAATTACGTGTTTTACACCAACAGGTTCACAGTTCCTCTCCACCAGCCTCTGACGATCCAGGTCACCTCATCGAACCCGGCTCGTGGGTTTTGGTGCGGAATTTCCAGCGCACCAACAACGGACAGCCGAGGTGGACCGGACCGCACCTAGTGCTGCTTTCGACGAGATCTGCTGTTCGGGTGGATGGCAGGAAAAACTGGGTACATGGGACCCACTGTAAACGGGTCCCTCTACCCCTTCCATACGACCGATGGGTCAACAAAGGACTTGCCGACTCTGAGACAGAATCCGTACCTCGCTTCATCCCTTTCAGCGATGCACGTTTAAAAGAAACTAGTACCGAAAAGGAGAGTGATCGTATTTTACAAGGACTTGTGTCACCATCTATGCAATTGGACACTACCGAACCTGAGACGCTGTTTGAAGACCACACCGTACCTGGGAAACGACGGTTCGACCTGCGGTCTAAACAAAGAGACTAATAAACGATTGACCTAATGTGATTTCCTTTTCCCCCTAAGAACTATTTTTAGATTTTTCAGCTCTCTCATCCCAAGGGAACTAGCTCATTTTTGATTTTTCGAACCGCCATCCGGTTCTGCTGCTAGGGTCGCGGTTGAAGTCTGGGGAGTGCAACTGGGAAGTTCTAGGTCCACGGTTCTGATTGGTCCACGGGAGTTACCCCGGACCGAGCAGAGCGCACCCCCTGGGAGAATCAATCAACCACCGCGGGCAGCAACTAGAGGATGGAGTTTCCAAGGGTAGAGAGACCTATCAGACTTACGAACTTTGAAAAACAGTTATGCACGATACTGTCCAAAAGAAGATTCCTGATACTATGTGTTTTGATGTTATGTAGCATACTTGTGTTTTTTACCGGTTATACTCTATTCGTATTTAAAGTTACCTTCTCGAATGACACCCAGACACCACCTCCTCCCACTATTTCTCCACACTACTTTCACCCTCTACCTGAACACGAGTCTGCCCGAAGACTCGAATTTGCAAACAACTCTTTCATTCAGCTTCTACACCAACACCAGTCCATAATGAACACATCAAACTGTTGGATATGCGGACTCATGCCACACACAACCGATAAGGGGATCCCATACTTCATTTTGCCATTCAGCTACTATGGTTCTCTGTGGGCTTTCCAGACCATGTTCCTATTCGCCCTAGAACCATACCCGACCCGTTCCACTGCGAGCGAGTCCAGTAACAAGGCACTGATTGCAGGGATAAGAAATATGAGTAGGGATATCGACACATACTTAACAATACCCAAAGATGAACTCAGTCCCTACACCCGTTGGAATGTGACTAAACATGGGGTTTACGTGATCAAGAGCCAGGCAGCAAGGAAATCCCGCCCAGTTTGGATAGTGCCCCACCGAGGTCACTTATGCTTACAGGGTATTGGTAGGGACCCCACAGCACAGTTAGGAAAGAGCATTTGCACGGAAACATATGTATTTGCTTCCCGAACTTCCCCTATACTTTTGGCAGCCAAAGGCACGTATTTCGTTTGCCACGACCAAGCCTACACGTGGTTACCCCCTGACTTCTCAGGTACATGTTTTATCTCATTTCTGCTGCTTCCCACCTACATGGCCAGAGCAGAATACCATCGGACAAGGACTGCTAGGGGTGTCGTGAGTAAAGACGACACCGCGGGTCAGGAATTCGCTGACTTCGCAAAGGGTTTTCTGCCATTTTGGGGGCCCATGGTGAACAGCAGAAATATTCGCCAGTTATCGAGGATAGTTGAATCCGCCGTGACTACGACGGCTGGAGCGCTTGGCAATCTGACAACCGAGCTTCAGTCGGATCGACTTATGACCCTTCAGAACCGAATTGCCTTAGACATCATACTCGCCGATCGTGGTGGTGTGTGTAGAGTCATCCAATCCAGTTGTTGCATTTTCATCCCTGATAACGCACCGACAGTATACCAGGCCATCTCCAAACTACACGAAATATCTGGTTCCCTTCACGTTGAGAAAGGGGATTGGTCCCTGCTGGGGTGGTTCTGGGAGCTGATCACTGCCTGGGGATGGAAAACCTTGATCTTCATTGGGATGATCTTGGCACTTCTGTTCATGTTTTGCCTGTGTATACAGTGTGCTCCTGCACTATGTGGCCTCTGTGCTACCTCGTGTGTACGGAAGCCTGTGTCCCAGGACGAGCTGAGTAACAGAATGATGCTACAGCAACATCTCCACGAATTTCTTCATACCAATTTGGACTCAGATTAGCATGAGTTATTGCCTTATATGAGGGCAAAAGGAGGGTCTGTGGTTCTCAAAAATCCGGATCCTGTTGTTTTCCCGATATCGAGGTCCAGTACCCGTGTCACAAAACCTCAACGTACCAAGACGATTTTGGTGCCTATGAACCGATAATGACTAGGACATCATTCCTGTGCATTTGCATCATAATCGAAGATTGCCAACACCCCTAAATCGTAAGTTCCGTTCCGACCCCTTAGACTACATTTTGTGAACAGGATCCATCTTGCATCTTGCCCTCATGATAAGTCAATTAAAGGGCGAGCTTGATCCAAAAGGACACGTCCGCCTTCCCTGACTTCCCCCCGACCTGTCCCAACTGACTCCACTGCCTTCGGCCAGACCTGTTTTGGCAGCTCCCCGCCCAGTGGCCGAATACGATAGCATCACTACATAACATTCCACAAACCATTCACTACATACAGACCATGCTTTCTGCAAACATGCACCTGTCCACATTCCTTGTTTATGGCCAGTTTTATGACTGGGTTGTACCCTTCTTTATTGAGGTTTCATCGATATCTGATGGGAGTTCCAGGCCTAACTGGGTAATCTATCAACAAACTGGACATCTAAAGTATGGGCTTGCTTACATGACTTCGCTCTCTGTATTATTGTAGAAATATGTGTATAGCCATATCATAAACTTAGGAATTCTTGCTTGCAGCTATATATTTTGTATATAAGGAGACGGCTGGTTCTGTAAAAACGAACAGTCTCCCTAGAACCTACTCTCCGTGTGGTGTACTTCTGGGACACGTGTTACTTGGTAGCTACCAATAAAACTTGATCTTTGACGGTAACTAGAAGACTCAGTGGTTTCTGTGGTCCGGAACAAGGGAGAACTCAGAGGTCTTCGGGTGCTACCCCCTGGCACCACCGGGTTCTAAAAACCCGGCACCTCAGCGTAAGTTATGGACTAACTCTTCTCTTCGCCTACTTCACTTGCGTGCAACCTGTTTTCTACTGCTGAAAGTGCCTTTTCTATTGGGCATTAGATCTATGCCTCTCCATGTGTCCGGCGCAGACCCGGATTATGATGTGTTGATGTGTCCATTAGTGGCCCATGGCCAGGCCTGTTCTGGGCATGGCCATTTGGTGCCTATGGCTGCACTTGGATTGTTGGCTGAATGGAATACCTGTGAGGCTGCACAGTGCCTCTTACAACGGAGTTTCTTCGAAAGACACGTAAGTGTCCCAGATATGCTCTTGGAAGCATTGGATTACAAGGAACACGTATTCCTTTGAACTGCTTAACTGGATGGCGTCTCTTTTTGCTACAAAAGATAGGGATGACCTTTTGGAACAATATGCATTCTTAAATTCACGTAATTTGATGGATTATCCAAATTTGCGTTGAACATATTTTAAACAAAACACTTTTTAAAAAAATTTAAACTTTCTAATTTGTATTTTTGAACGTGTTTTCATACTCTGCTTATCTTTGAACTCCGTTTGGGTCTTTTATCTATATGCTACATCCTGGCCAAGGAGAGTATGTCATATGGCCGATAGGGACATTGTCAACATAGCTAAGTTAGCGTGAGCTCTGCTACCATGACGCCGCTTTTGCACACATTACTACATGACTGTATTTTGCAAGACTCTGTTTATTCCTTTCACATGAGAACCGTCTGCTTTCAATCAAGTAATCAATCATAGTATTTATAAAGCGTACTACATACCCGTGAGGGTCTCAAGGCGCTAAGGGGAGGTGGGGGGGGGGCGCTGCTACTGTTCGAAGAGCCAGGTCTTGAGGAGTCTCCTGAAGGTTAGGAGGTCTTCGGTCTGCCGCAGGCGGATGGGGAGGGTGTTCCATTTCTTGACGGCGAGGTGGGAGAATGATCTGCCGCCGGCGGTCACTCTTCGGATGCGGGGGAGGGTGGCGAGGGCACGGTCTGTGGAGCGGAGCTGGGGGGTGTAGAGGCTGAGTCGGCTATTGAGGTACGCAGGTCCGGTGTTGTGGAGTGCCTTGTGTGCGTAGGTGAGGAGCTTGAAGGTTATCCTCTTGTTGATGGGGAGCCAATGCAGGTCTCCCATGTGGGGTGTGATGTGGCTGCGGCAAGGGATGTCGAGGATCAGGCGTGCAGAGGTGTTCTGAATGCGTTGGAGCCGTTTTAGGAGTTTGGCCGGGGCTCCTGCTTAGAGTGCGTCGCCGTAGTCTAGTCTACTGTTGATGAGGGCATGGGTGACCGTTGTTCTGGTTTCTGTGGGGATCCACTTGAAGATCTTGCTAAGCATGTGGAGGTTGTTGAAGCAGGAGGAGGAGGAGACGGCGTTGACCTGCTTCGTCATGGAGAGGATGGAGTCAAGGATGACCCTAGGTTGCGTGCGTGTTCGGTGGAAGTAGGGGGTGCTCCTAGTGCAGTCGGTCACCAGGAGTCGTCCCAGGCCAAGGATTTGGATCCGAGGATGAGGACCTCCGTTTTGTCCGAGTTCCGCTTTAGTCAGCTGTTTCTCATTCAGTCGGCGACAGCCATCATTCCTTCGCCGAGGTTGGTTTTGGCGGTGCGGGGGTCTTTGGTGAGGGAGAGGATCAGCTGGGTGTCGTTGGCTTAGGAGATGATGTTGAGGTTGTGCCGTCGTGTGATGTGGGCGAGCGGAGCCATGTAGACGTTGAACAGCGTTGGGCTGAGGGATGAGCCTTGGGGAACGCCGCAGATTATCATGGTGGCTTCGGATCAAAATGGGGGGAGGCAGACGCTCCGAGTTCTGCCGGAGAGGAAGGAGGTGGTCCAGTCCAGGGTCTTCTCTTGGATTCCGGCGTTGTGGAGGCATGTTCTTAGTGTGCGGTGGCAGACCGCGCCGAAGGCGGCTGACAGGTCCAGGAGGATGATGGCCGCTGTTTCTCTGTTGTCAAGCAGGGTCCTGATGTCATCGGTGGTGGCGATGAGGGCAGTTTCGGTGCTGTGGTTGCTGCAGAACCCGGACTGAGATGGGTCCAGGATGCTGTTCTACTTGAGAAAGCTGGTCAGTTGTTTGTTGACGGCCTGAGGAAGCTGGTCAGTTGTTTGTTGACGGCCTGTTCGATGACTTTCGGCGGGAACGGGAGTAGGGAGATGGGTCGGAAGTT
Source organism: Lissotriton helveticus (assembly GCF_964261635.1). Taxonomy (NCBI): domain Eukaryota; kingdom Metazoa; phylum Chordata; class Amphibia; order Caudata; family Salamandridae; genus Lissotriton; species Lissotriton helveticus. Next base: position 801,857 of record NC_136067.1, on the reverse strand, counting down.
CTTGAGGACCTTGGGGTCTGCCTTGGGTTTCTTGAGTAAGGCGTTGATCTCTGCGTGCTTCCAGCACTCCGGAAAGGTCGCTGCCTCAAAGGAGATGTTGATGGTTTTCCGGAGATTAGGTGCAATCGTGCTGCTGGCTTTGTTGAAGATGTGGTGTGCAGAGGGTCTTCCGGGGATCCGGAGTGGATAGTGTTCGTGATTTTGATGGTGTCCTCGTCGTTGATGTTGGTCCAGGCGGCTGGTGGTCATGGGAGCGGGGGTCTCTGTGGTTACCGGGGTGGTGACGGCGTCAAAGGTGTCGTGGATGTCTGCGATCTTGCGATGGAAGAAGGTGGCCAAAGAGTCGCACAGGTCTTGTGGCTACGGTTGGAGAGTTCCTTCACGATGCTGAAGAGCTTTTTGCTGTTGTGTGCGTTGTTGTCTAGGCGTTCTTTGAAGGAGGTCCTTTTGGCAGATCTGATGAGGTGGTGGTGTTCCTGTGGGCTGTGTAGCTTTCCGGTGTTCGTTCGCAGGTCCAGTTCTTTTCTAGTTTTCGGCAGGTTCGCCAGGAGATCTTCGGTGAACCAGCTGTCTCTCTTGCTGGTGTGGGTGTAGGGGGGGCTCTAGGGCGGGGCGAGGGTGCTGGCACAATCGTCGATCCATTGTCTGGGGCTGCGGTGTTGTGGTCGGTCGGGTCTCCGGGTGGGCTCTGGGCGAGGGCGGTGGTTAGCTGGTCTTCGGTGACCTTGCTCCAGCTGCGGCGAGGCATCTGCTGGATGCGGTGGTGTGTGGTGGGTTTCCGGAAGGTGAAGTGGATGCAGCGGCGGTCGGTCCAGTGGAGTTCGGTGGTGCGGTTGAAAAAGACGTGGGGGCTTGCTGAGAAGATGGGGTCAAGCATGTGGCTGGCAGAGTGGGTGGGTGTTGTGACAAGTTGTCTGAGTCTGAGGTTGTCGACCAGGGTGGAAGAGTTTGAGTCGTTGTTGTTCTCGAGGTGGAAGTTCAGGTCCCCGAGTAGGATGTAGTCTGCGAAGGCGAGGGCGTGTGTGCTGATGAAGTCAGCGATGGAGTCACTGAACTGCGGTCGTGTCCGGGGGGGGGTCTGTAGATGAGGGTGCCTCTCAGGGTGGTATTGGGGTCGGTGTGGATCTGGAAATGCAGGTGTTTGGCGGTGCTGAGGGTGTCGTCGGCGTCTGTCGAGATTTTGAGAGTGTTTCTGTGGACAATGGCAATTCCTCCTCCTACTCCGTTGGTGCGGTCCTTGTAGTCTTCCGGGATGGCTATGGCGATGTCAGGTGCTGAGGAGGGGGGTCAGCCATGTCTCCGTCAGGAAGGCGACGTCTGGGAGATTGTTGTCGAGTAGGTCCCAGAGTTTAACGGTGTGTTTACGGGCGGAGTGGGTGTTGACTAAGATACATCTGAGGAAGTGCGTTCTGTCTGTTCCTGGAGTATAGTCTGAACACGGTGAACAAGGTCTATAAACAAGGCCCCTTATTCTGTTCTGGTCAGTCCCTAGCACCTAGACAAAAATGCTAACACAGCTGCGGCTGCTGAAGACTTTTGGTAATGCATGTTGGTTATCGCACACTTAGAGAGGGAGAAAATATGATGTTACTCCGCAAGCCATTAGTACGCATGGCATTATTACGAAGTTTTTACTTCGCAATGACCATTACTTCGCAAGTTTATACTGCAAAATCATTTACATTGCAAATGCATTGAAATGTACTTAAAATGCATTTTCACTGCATTTAATTAATACGCATACCATTTGAACTCCTTTAGTGCACATAGTAAGTATAAATAATCTGTAATACAAACCTATCCCCTGGGACCGGATGACAGAGAATTGTGATTTTTGGGTGGAGTATAGCAAATGTATTTAAAAACCACTTTAATTTAAAAAGAAAAAAATAACGTAATCATTAATGTATTTTAATAATTTCAACATGCTTTTAATAAATTAAATAGGTCTTTTGGGTGGGTGATTCCTTCCACTTTTTTAACTCATTCACATTTACAAATAGGAACACTGCTCAAATCTTCAAACACTATACTACCCAACACCACTCAAACACCTCTACGCTACCCTCAACCCTATATCATTACCCTCAAAACATCCTTCCGCCAGTCCTGTTCCTACACTCTTACATTACATTGCATGACCCTCCGACACTAGCCAACACTTCTACACTACCCTAAACCCTAAATCACTACCCCCTGCATATCGCTCCCCTGACCCCCTGTCCCTATTCTCAAACACTACCCTTCACGTTCCCCGACACTACTTTAAACCCAAAAACAAAAATAAACACTACACAAACAAAACACTACAACCTAAAGGACTACCCCCCTGCACAACACAAAAAATACATAACCCACTTACCTCTCTCTCCTCGTGGTCCCTCTCTTCCCCTTCATCCGTGGGTCCTCTCTTTTCCTGCTTAATGCACGCCGTTGTTTGGAAACGGAAGTACCTCCTTTTCCAAACAACGATGTAGATAGTCTGTAAAGTAAAGTACTTCGCGAAGTAACGGTAAATGCTAAGTAAAAGCAAGCTAAGTAAAACATGCGTACAAAAAGATCCTGAGAAGTTATAAATGCATACTAAGGGTAATACATACTAGTGCCCGCTAAGTAAAGGTAGATTACCGAGAGGGACCTTTTCAGGGAGAAGAGCCATGCTGTTCCTATGATGTAGATATACCATCTAGGCACACAGGGCCAGATGTAGGTAGCCCAATACCGGTCGGAAACGGCCGAAAATACCGATTTTCGTCCGTTTCCGACCGGTATTGGGCTATGGAGATGTAGGGGCCGAAAAACATACAGATTCGGTAATTTTACCGAATCGGTAAAATTACAGAATCGGTAAAATTTCCAAATCTGTATTTCCCTATGTAGGTAGCACTTTTAACACTGCTACAGGGCTTTCAGGATTCGGTATTTACCATGCAATACAATTGCATAGTAAATAACGAATTCTTGTGTACATGCACATCTGTGCATGTACACCTGTGCCAGGTGGCACACAGACATGCCCTAAGGGCATGTCTGTGTGCCACATGGCGCACAAGCCAGTTACAGGGGTGCAACAGGGTGTTTTTTACCGATTCGGTAAATACCGAATCGGTATTTGCTATTGAATCCTAAGGGGAGAGGGGTTGGCCTAACGGCTAAGGCGCTCGACCTCGGACCTGGGGAACTCGGTCCGAGTCTCGGTAACGACGCCACAAACCCCCTGTGATTCTGGGCAAATCACTTAATCTCCCCGTGCCTAAAAAAAAAATGAAAGTGTGTCCTCATGTAACGTAACTGGTGCTATGTAAAGCGCTCTGATAACTGATTCGGTTCGGTTCTAGTTCGCGCTATATAAAACTCTGCAAAAAAAAAAAAAAAAAAAAAAAGGGCTTCAAGGCCCATACGATTCAATAGTAAATACCGATTCGGTATTTACCGAATCGGTAAATACCGAATCTTACTGATTCGGTAAAAAATACCGAATATTAGCTAATCTTATTTACCGATTCATAAATACCGAATCGGTAAAAAAGATTTACCTACATCTGGGCCTAAGTTATTGGGTCTGCTGACAAAGCCCAGAGTTCTTCTGTTATATAATAATAATACTTCTTACCAAGGGGAGGGTGGTTAGGCCTTATAGCTATCCACTGTCTTTATAAAATGACATCTCCCTTTATGATACATGGACTTGCTACAATGCTTACTGTGTTGAGTATATGCTAAGCATGGGCGTAAAATCCGGTCCGCTCGCGGATTTTGCGGATTTTCGGCAAATTTGCGATCCGCGAAGTCTCGCGAATTTGCCGAAAATTCGCACGCAGCGGATTTTGACAAATACAATATTGCGGCGCGCGGCGTTCACTTACCGTCATTCAGCGTTTGAAGAGTTGTTTTTCTCCATATTTGCGTGTGCAGCGCCATTTTGGATCTTGCTGCGTGATCCCGCGGGAGTTTGTCGACCGTGATTACGTCATCGCGCCCGCCACCTTGCACAGCGGGAGTTTGTCTCCGCGAGTACGTCATAAAGGCTCGTGATCACGCATCGCGGGAGTAAACAATTGAGTGGATGGCATTGGATTGTGGTGTTTTTTTGTGTTTTTCGTTTTTTTGGGGTGTACTGTTGATGGGGACTGGCCATGTGGGTGGGGGCCATTTTGAGTGCTGGTACAGGCAGGCCCTGGCCATGTCCTTGGGGTGCTGTGGAAAAGTAAATTTTGCCATGTTATATGTGCCTACGTGTTCCCCATCCTATGCTATATGTGCATGATCGATATGCATGTATCCCCTTATGATCGATTAAAAACGCAATCATAGTTGTGTCCAACTCTAGTATGCCAGTTTCCAGTCCTCATGAAAGCAACGAGTATTAGGCCTGTGTTGCCACGTTTTACACTGTGCACGTTAATTCATTGAATTGTCCCGGTTCTTAGGCCTCAAAAGGGCCCGGACACCAGATTCAAGCTCCAGTCTCCTGAACCCTCTCCGAGGAGCGATGCTGCCCCCACCTGCATCCCTGACCCTTCACTTACTTCCTGCCGCACAGTGCCCGGCCCGGCCTGGCTCTGCCTGCCTGTCTGCCAAGAGTATGTTATGCTTCTAGTTATCAGTCCAGCCCTCCTTCTCTGCATTCCTAAGCTACTGAATCGCATCAATAGTTTCAGCTATGGTCTAGCCTTTCTGTCTCCATGCAAGAGAGTTACTGTATTAATATTCATAGAATATTCCTAGCACACGCAATACATGTAGAATAATGCATGCACCAGTCTTAGTGTCAAGTAGCCTTTGCTCTGATAACTTTTAGATTCTATCAACATGTACTCCAAACACGAGATACCAGATATGCTATAGGTACATGTCATCCTGACACCGCAGACTTTAGTCTCCTCTTCTAGTGCAGAAGTCATAGCCCCCAGTTCTCCCTGGTAACACGTCATTGCCCGTTTGCGCGCACCACTAGGTTAAAGGTCCCAGCTGCTCGAGTAGCCCCCTCCATGTTTCCGCTCCATTCATGACACTTTTGTGACGTTCACATCACATGTCTCAGTGTACGCCCTGTACACGCCTTTCTTTCTCCACCCATGCACTCATATCTTACGTTTGTCATAAGTTACGCCTACTGTATGCAATGTAATGTAATGTATTACTATATATATGCTGCACTGTCGATGAAGCAGGGCAGCTGCCTTCCTTCCTTCCTTCTTATTTTATTTCAGGCTGTCCCGTTCCAGTCCCTTCCTTTTTGCCTGAATAAATCCTTTTGACTCGGACACATCGGATCCTGCCTCTTATTTATTGAGCTATCTGTTATTGTTAATATTGTCAAAAAATAGTCCCGGTATTATTTATTTAAATACCACATAATGGCGCCCGAATAGGGACGAGCCCCTTCCTCACGCGCTGGCGATGCCACGCAGGCCCCCTGACCCTTTACAGCCGTGACGGAACTCTACTGCGCACCGGCAGATATTTCTGCTTCAAGTCTCCCTCAGGCCCACGGAGGAAACGGAGGCTGCGGTCCGACATCCAGACGAAGCGGTGTGGAATGCGGTTCGTCCCGACCAGAGCCCAAGCCGAGAGTGCAAGGTCCGAAGTATCTGGAGGCCCACCTGTAACCGAAGTTCCCGAAGTTCGTAGTCCGACGTCGTAGTAGTCCAGTCCAGTCCGAGGCCTTCCAGTTTCTGCTTCCCGGTGAGTACCTGCAAAAACAACAAGTGATGGACTGAATGTGGATCAATGTCACACACTCCCCCAGTCAAAAGATCTGGGCCCAAATCCATCGTTTTTTTGCACTCCACACCACCCTGGGTTAGACAATGGCGATATGCAAATCAGCTCTGACCCTGTTGCCCCATGGGAACAGTCCAGTCCGAACTACAAAAGCCATGTCCTTCCCAGAACGGAATCAAGCATCCGAGGACCGGACCGGTTTCGAGGTAACACCTCTCTTCAGCCCGGCTAGCTTGACTCCAAGTGGTGTGGAGTGCCTGGGACCCACGTCTGGGCATCCCCAGCGCACTTAGGGCGGCAATTGCAAAAACAACAAGTGATGGACTGAATGTGGATCAATGTCACACACTCCCCCAGTCAAAAGATCTGGGCCCAAATCCATCGTTTTTTTGCAATCCACACCACCCTGGGTTAGACAATGGCGATATGCAAATCAGCTCTGACCCTGTTGCCCCATGGGAACAGTCCAGTCCGAACTACAAAAGCCATGTCCTTCCCAGAACGGAATCAAGCATCCGAGGACCGGACCGGTTTCGAGGTAACACCTCTCTTCAGCCCGGCTAGCTTGACTCCAAGTGGTGTGGAGTGCCTGGGACCCACGTCTGGGCATCCCCAGCGCACTTAGGGCGGCAATTGCAAAAACAACAAGTGATGGACTGAATGTGGATCAATGTCACACACTCCCCCAGTCAAAAGATCTGGGCCCAAATCCATCGTTTTTTTGCACTCCACACCACCCTGGGTTAGACAATGGCGATATGCAAATCAGCTCTGACCCTGTTGCCCCATGGGAACAGTCCAGTCCGAACTACAAAAGCCATGTCCTTCCCAGAACGGAATCAAGCATCCGAGGACCGGACCGGTTTCGAGGTAACACCTCTCTTCAGCCCGGCTAGCTTGACTCCAAGTGGTGTGGAGTGCCTGGGACCCACGTCTGGGCATCCCCAGCGCACTTAGGGCGGCAATTGCAAAAACAACAAGTGATGGACTGAATGTGGATCAATGTCACACACTCCCCCAGTCAAAAGATCTGGGCCCAAATCCATCGTTTTTTTGCACTCCACACCACCCTGGGTTAGACAATGGCGATATGCAAATCAGCTCTGACCCTGTTGCCCCATGGGAACAGTCCAGTCCGAACTACAAAAGCCATGTCCTTCCCAGAACGGAATCAAGCATCCGAGGACCGGACCGGTTTCGAGGTAACACCTCTCTTCAGCCCGGCTAGCTTGACTCCAAGTGGTGTGGAGTGCCTGGGACCCACGTCTGGGCATCCCCAGCGCACTTAGGGCGGCAATTGCAAAAACAACAAGTGATGGACTGAATGTGGATCAATGTCACACACTCCCCCAGTCAAAAGATCTGGGCCCAAATCCATCGTTTTTTTGCACTCCACACCACCCTGGGTTAGACAATGGCGATATGCAAATCAGCTCTGACCCTGTTGCCCCATGGGAACAGTCCAGTCCGAACTACAAAAGCCATGTCCTTCCCAGAACGGAATCAAGCATCCGAGGACCGGACCGGTTTCGAGGTAACACCTCTCTTCAGCCCGGCTAGCTTGACTCCAAGTGGTGTGGAGTGCCTGGGACCCACGTCTGGGCATCCCCAGCGCACTTAGGGCGGCAATTGCAAAAACAACAAGTGATGGACTGAATGTGGATCAATGTCACACACTCCCCCAGTCAAAAGATCTGGGCCCAAATCCATCGTTTTTTTGCACTCCACACCACCCTGGGTTAGACAATGGCGATATGCAAATCAGCTCTGACCCTGTTGCCCCATGGGAACAGTCCAGTCCGAACTACAAAAGCCATGTCCTTCCCAGAACGGAATCAAGCATCCGAGGACCGGACCGGTTTCGAGGTAACACCTCTCTTCAGCCCGGCTAGCTTGACTCCAAGTGGTGTGGAGTGCCTGGGACCCACGTCTGGGCATCCCCAGCGCACTTAGGGCGGCAATTGCAAAAACAACAAGTGATGGACTGAATGTGGATCAATGTCACACACTCCCCCAGTCAAAAGATCTGGGCCCAAATCCATCGTTTTTTTTGCACTCCACACCACCTTGGGTTAGACAATGGCGATATGCAAATCAGCTCTGACCCTGTTGCCCCATGGGAACAGTCCAGTCCGAACTACAAAAGCCATGTCCTTCCCAGAACGGAATCAAGCATCCGAGGACCGGACCGGTTTCGAGGTAACACCTCTCTTCAGCCCGGCTAGCTTGACTCCAAGTGGTGTGGAGTGCCTGGGACCCACGTCTGGGCATCCCCAGCGCACTTAGGGCGGCAATTGCAAAAACAACAAGTGATGGACTGAATGTGGATCAATGTCACACACTCCCCCAGTCAAAAGATCTGGGCCCAAATCCATCGTTTTTTTGCACTCCACACCACCCTGGGTTAGACAATGGCGATATGCAAATCAGCTCTGACCCTGTTGCCCCATGGGAACAGTCCAGTCCGAACTACAAAAGCCATGTCCTTCCCAGAACGGAATCAAGCATCCGAGGACCGGACCGGTTTCGAGGTAACACCTCTCTTCAGCCCGGCTAGCTTGACTCCAAGTGGTGTGGAGTGCCTGGGACCCACGTCTGGGCATCCCCAGCGCACTTAGGGCGGCAATTGCAAAAACAACAAGTGATGGACTGAATGTGGATCAATGTCACACACTCCCCCAGTCAAAAGATCTAGGCCCAAATCCATCGTTTTTTTGCACTCCACACCACCCTGGGTTAGACAATGGCGATATGCAAATCAGCTCTGACCCTGTTGCCCCATGGGAACAGTCCAGTCCGAACTACAAAAGCCATGTCCTTCCCAGAACGGAATCAAGCATCCGAGGACCGGACCGGTTTCGAGGTAACACCTCTCTTCAGCCCGGCTAGCTTGACTCCAAGTGGTGTGGAGTGCCTGGGACCCACGTCTGGGCATCCCCAGCGCACTTAGGGCGGCAATTGCAAAAACAACAAGTGATGGACTGAATGTGGATCAATGTCACACACTCCCCCAGTCAAAAGATCTGGGCCCAAATCCATCGTTTTTTTGCACTCCACACCACCCTGGGTTAGACAATGGCGATATGCAAATCAGCTCTGACCCTGTTGCCCCATGGGAACAGTCCAGTCCGAACTACAAAAGCCATGTCCTTCCCAGAACGGAATCAAGCATCCGAGGACCGGACCGGTTTCGAGGTAACACCTCTCTTCAGCCCGGCTAGCTTGACTCCAAGTGGTGTGGAGTGCCTGGGACCCACGTCTGGGCATCCCCAGCGCACTTAGGGCGGCAATTGCAAAAACAACAAGTGATGGACTGAATGTGGATCAATGTCACACACTCCCCCAGTCAAAAGATCTGGGCCCAAATCCATTGTTTTTTTGCACTCCACACCACCCTGGGTTAGACAATGGCGATATGCAAATCAGCTCTGACCCTGTTGCCCCATGGGAACAGTCCAGTCCGAACTACAAAAGCCATGTCCTTCCCAGAACGGAATCAAGCATCCGAGGACCGGACCGGTTTCGAGGTAACACCTCTCTTCAGCCCGGCTAGCTTGACTCCAAGTGGTGTGGAGTGCCTGGGACCCACGTCTGGGCATCCCCAGCGCACTTAGGGCGGCAATTGCAAAAACAACAAGTGATGGACTGAATGTGGATCAATGTCACACACTCCCCCAGTCAAAAGATCTGGGCCCAAATCCATCGTTTTTTTGCACTCCACACCACCCTGGGTTAGACAATGGCGATATGCAAATCAGCTCTGACCCTGTTGCCCCATGGGAACAGTCCAGTCCGAACTACAAAAGCCATGTCCTTCCCAGAACGGAATCAAGCATCCGAGGACCGGACCGGTTTCGAGGTAACACCTCTCTTCAGCCCGGCTAGCTTGACTCCAAGTGGTGTGGAGTGCCTGGGACCCACGTCTGGGCATCCCCAGCGCACTTAGGGCGGCAATTGCAAAAACAACAAGTGATGGACTGAATGTGGATCAATGTCACACACTCCCCCAGTCAAAAGATCTGGGCCCAAATCCATCGTTTTTTTGCACTCCACACCACCCTGGGTTAGACAATGGCGATATGCAAATCAGCTCTGACCCTGTTGCCCCATGGGAACAGTCCAGTCCGAACTACAAAAGCCATGTCCTTCCCAGAACGGAATCAAGCATCCGAGGACCGGACCGGTTTCGAGGTAACACCTCTCTTCAGCCCGGCTAGCTTGACTCCAAGTGGTGTGGAGTGCCTGGGACCCACGTCTGGGCATCCCCAGCGCACTTAGGGCGGCAATTGCAAAAACAACAAGTGATGGACTGAATGTGGATCAATGTCACACACTCCCCCAGTCAAAAGATCTGGGCCCAAATCCATCGTTTTTTTGCACTCCACACCACCCTGGGTTAGACAATGGCGATATGCAAATCAGCTCTGACCCTGTTGCCCCATGGGAACAGTCCAGTCCGAACTACAAAAGCCATGTCCTTCCCAGAACGGAATCAAGCATCCGAGGACCGGACCGGTTTCGAGGTAACACCTCTCTTCAGCCCGGCTAGCTTGACTCCAAGTGGTGTGGAGTGCCTGGGACCCACGTCTGGGCATCCCCAGCGCACTTAGGGCGGCAATTGCAAAAACAACAAGTGATGGACTGAATGTGGATCAATGTCACACACTCCCCCAGTCAAAAGATCTGGGCCCAAATCCATTGTTTTTTTGCACTCCACACCACCCTGGGTTAGACAATGGCGATATGCAAATCAGCTCTGACCCTGTTGCCCCATGGGAACAGTCCAGTCCGAACTACAAAAGCCATGTCCTTCCCAGAACGGAATCAAGCATCCGAGGGCCGGACCGGTTTCGAGGTAACACCTCTCTTCAGCCCGGCTAGCTTGACTCCAAGTGGTGTGGAGTGCCTGGGACCCACGTCTGGGCATCCCCAGCGCACTTAGGGCGGCAATTGCAAAAACAACAAGTGATGGACTGAATGTGGATCAATGTCACACACTCCCCCAGTCAAAAGATCTGGGCCCAAATCCATCGTTTTTTTGCACTCCACACCACCCTGGGTTAGACAATGGCGATATGCAAATCAGCTCTGACCCTGTTGCCCCATGGGAACAGTCCAGTCCGAACTACAAAAGCCATGTCCTTCCCAGAACGGAATCAAGCATCCGAGGACCGGACCGGTTTCGAGGTAACACCTCTCTTCAGCCCGGCTAGCTTGACTCCAAGTGGTGTGGAGTGCCTGGGACCCACGTCTGGGCATCCCCAGCGCACTTAGGGCGGCAATTGCAAAAACAACAAGTGATGGACTGAATGTGGATCAATGTCACACACTCCCCCAGTCAAAAGATCTGGGCCCAAATCCATCGTTTTTTTGCACTCCACACCACCCTGGGTTAGACAATGGCGATATGCAAATCAGCTCTGACCCTGTTGCCCCATGGGAACAGTCCAGTCCGAACTACAAAAGCCATGTCCTTCCCAGAACGGAATCAAGCATCCGAGGACCGGACCGGTTTCGAGGTAACACCTCTCTTCAGCCCGGCTAGCTTGACTCCAAGTGGTGTGGAGTGCCTGGGACCCACGTCTGGGCATCCCCAGCGCACTTAGGGCGGCAATTGCAAAAACAACAAGTGATGGACTGAATGTGGATCAATGTCACACACTCCCCCAGTCAAAAGATCTGGGCCCAAATCCATCGTTTTTTTGCACTCCACACCACCCTGGGTTAGACAATGGCGATATGCAAATCAGCTCTGACCCTGTTGCCCCATGGGAACAGTCCAGTCCGAACTACAAAAGCCATGTCCTTCCCAGAACGGAATCAAGCATCCGAGGACCGGACCGGTTTCGAGGTAATACCTCTCTTCAGCCCGGCTAGCTTGACTCCAAGTGGTGTGGAGTGCCTGGGACCCACGTCTGGGCATCCCCAGCGCACTTAGGGCGGCAATTGCAAAAACAACAAGTGATGGACTGAATGTGGATCAATGTCACACACTCCCCCAGTCAAAAGATCTGGGCCCAAATCCATCGTTTTTTTGCACTCCACACCACCCTGGGTTAGACAATGGCGATATGCAAATCAGCTCTGACCCTGTTGCCCCATGGGAACAGTCCAGTCCGAACTACAAAAGCCATGTCCTTCCCAGAACGGAATCAAGCATCCGAGGACCGGACCGGTTTCGAGGTAACACCTCTCTTCAGCCCGGCTAGCTTGACTCCAAGTGCTGTGGAGTGCCTGGGGGAGTGTGTGACATTGATCCACATTCAGTCCATCACTTGTTCTTTTTTGCAATTCCCGGTGAGTACCGTCACAAGGGAAGTATCTAGACAGGAGCATTAGTTTGTTCCTGGTCCGATGGGTTTGGGTACGCAGATCCAGTACGAAGTATTCACCTAGGTGGATACGGGTCCTGACGTGTCCCTTTATGGGACCGGTATGTTCTGTACTGTTTTAGCAGTGCATCCAGTAATTCTAGTAAGTTTCGTTTTCAAGAAATTCATGTGTTCTGTTTTCAGTGTATCAGGTAGTATTCTGTTCGAACCGTTATTCATGTATTTTTTTATGTCGTGGTATGAGAGTTTTGTTCGCTATATTATTACTGTGATTATTGTGTATTGTGTTTCAAGTATCATGGTGAAATGCCTCTGTTCTCGAAGTTACGTCAGTTAAAGACCAGAAAAGGGTTACTCGAAGAAGCAGTTCCTGTCCCTCCTAGGGACAGTCCAGGACATTTTATGTATCACAAGCATGGCTTAGATGCCATAATATATCTAGACTTGTGGGCGGACTATACCAAGGAATTAGAAGAGAAATATAGATGGCCCGTATCAGGTACATGGGATGCCGAGTGCATCATGCGAGTAGAAGAAGCATTATGGAAAAAGAAAGCCAGACAGTCCCAGAAAGATGCCATCGAGTTATGGCGCAAAGAATCTCATAAAAGAACCGAAAAAGAATACAGAAAGACAGAATTAAGTAGGGAATCCTCAGAAAAAGCCCAAGAAAGGGAATTAATCGAAGAAGATGAACGAGTTAGAGCAGAACAGTCAGACAGACAGAGAAATGCCCTTATTAAGGGTATGTATCCTCTTCTTGCCGAGGGCTTGCCAAAAGCAACCCCGGAAGCACCCTGTAATTTCCCGCCGCCATTGGTCCCGATTAAGCTACGTCATAAACCGACCGCAGCTGATATTTTTCTTTCGTCCTATTTGGACGACACAGTCCCGGAATATGTAAATCCTGTTCCGCCTGCTCCCGTTAATAATGTAATTCCTGCTCCTCCAGCCACTGGTCCCGTGGGTCCAGTTAATGTTACAGCACCTGTTACAGCACCCCCGGCCCAGCCCACAGTACATGTACCCACTTTACCAGTCACTTTACCAGCACGTACAGTATACACCGACGATTCTAGTTTAGGAGCCGCGGGGGGAGATTCTCCTCGTACCCCGCCTCAACACAGACGTCTGACGCTACATGAATTAGCGTTACAGCGTACGCCAAAAACGACTACATACGCAGATATCCAGCGAGCACTTACTGAATGTCGTTATGATCCAGTCCCAGGCGATGGTCACATGGTCATATATTCATTACGTTTAAGAAGGGTTGTCGGCTTTTTGGACACCCTGCCCGATATGAGAGACCATCTAGACAGAATATATCGTTTTATCCGAACAGGAGTGAATCCAGAAAGTATTCACGAAGCCATGGTCCAGAGAAAAGTCGAGACTCAGCTCATGATTTTAAAGTTTTTGATTAACTGTTTAATACGAGAGCAAGATTGTCCAGAAAAAGATCAAGAAGAAATGAAAGTCCTGACCAGGTGGAGTGACAATATAGCCGAGGGAAGACACAAGACACAAAATTGCATAGAGAGTATGTACAAGAAAATTCGTAGGGAAATCATAAAGATACACGAGAAACGAGAAGCAAAACAAGCAACCGAGAAAGAAGATGACTCTTCTACTGAAGAGGTAGACAACGAGAATCCATCCAGAATAGCGTATGTAGGTAGAACTAGACTTTCCGACCGACATTCACGCCTAGAGTACAAGAAAGCTGTTCCTCCTCCAGTACCAGAGCAGTATTCTCTTGAGCAAGTGTTCCAAGCTACCGATCACATTCTGAAATCACGAATAGGGTATAGCGAGCTTAGTAAAATGCATGAACAAGAACTAGCCCGATCAGCGGTCCGGTGGACTACTGATTCTACCACTTTTCCAGACGAAATAGTGGCACAAATGTTTCTGAAACTGCCCCCAGCCGAGCAACGACTGGTGGGTATGTATATGATCCAGCATCTCATTACACTGTATGAGGAACAACATTCTGATCCAGGTCCTCTACATGATATATTGAACGAGTTACTACAGTATAGATGGAAAGGTCTAGGTACCGATTTAATCAGTGTCATTCTAGAACAGCGCCACAAATACCGAACGTTTCGGAATCCACATTTTGTTCACGTCTCACCCCCAGAAAGTAAATCATTCTACATAGACAGACAGAATCCGTTACGGGAAGTACATCCAGTCAAGAAAGAGGGTGGTGGTCTAGAACGAGTATTTGTTTACACCCCCATCACAAAAATGGAACTCTTAGAAATGAAGAAGTTAATTCCCTGTCACGATAAAGATCCAGCAGGGTTCCACCGTGAATTAAAGGACATGCTCCGTATGGGAGAATACACGTATCCTGATATCATTAAAATGTTAAAGGTCCTGTTGCCTGCGGGCATATATGAAAAACTCAAAGAAAAAGAATGGGAGGTGGGAGAGAAAAAGATAGATTGGACAGCTCTAGAAGCTGAAGATAATTCACGAGTACCAGGTACCGGTCTTGGGGATAAAGCTAAAGAATTGCCCGAGTTATTAATACAAGTTTTGCCAAGATTACTAGCCACGAAAAAGGAAGATTGGGATGCCATCTCAGCCTGTAAACAGAAGCAAGACGAAGATACTAGTGATTTCTATTCTAGATTTGAAAAATGTTTTATTATTAATAGTGGTCTGAAAACAAGTAGTGAATCATACCCTCATCTTTTTGTTACTAAACTAGTCGAGAATTCAAGTCCACAAATTAAAAATCGGGTCTTGAAAGTCGAAAGCACCTGGCAAGCTAATTCTCCGTCACAGATGCTTCAAATGCTCCAGTATCACCAGAACAGAATCAGGGAAGAGCAGGAACACGAAAGGAGACGTATGAAAGACACGAAAATGAAAGTATTAGTTGCACAGTCTGTTCCACAAGACAGTCAGAAGAGGGGTCCGAATCAAGCCAGTCATCCTGCATCTCCCGTTAAAGGGACATGCAATTACTGTAAACAGCCAGGTCATTTTATAAACGAATGTGCAGTTCTGAAACACAACATAGCTACTGGTAAAACTAAAGAAAGACCACGTCCGCCTAGACAAGAGCAAGTTTCACAGACTTCTCAACCTCCACAGAATGCACAACAGACAGTTACAGCACCGCAGCCTATAGCTGCAACACAGCATGTTACACAGCAGATGTACCAGTATGCACAGTCAGAGTATCCAGATTATCAGCCATATTCATGAAACAGCCTAGAGAGGGAGGTTGGCTTGCCTCTCATCGAGATTCCTGTAGATCAAGAGGGTCCCTATGTACACAGTCAAGTATTAGGGAAAGACAGAAAGTTTCTGATTGATACAGGGGCAAGTAGGACTACCATCAGTCATGACGAGGTTCCAGGGGCTCCGCTCTCAGGCTCTAGAAATGTTTCCCTTGGATTTTCAGGAAAGCCTATTGTTAATGAAATATCGAAACCAGTTACTCTAGGGGTTGGTCCATTGTCCCGAACTACAGATCTGTTACTCACGAAGTCTTGTCCAGAAAATTTGTTAGGCATTAAGGCATTAAAAGAATTGGGAGCAGTCATATGCTGCTCCCCAGAAGGGGTCCGTCTGTTCCTCCGAGATTTTAAAGGTCATTATGTATTACGTGATTTTGATGCAAGATTATTGAATGTACCACAGCATTTATGGGCGCAAGGTCCAACTGATGTAGGTTGTATGCAGATCACACCCCATCGTGTGACTCTGAAGCAAGGTGTTGTTTTACCACGAATCCGACAGTACAAATTGCCACCTGAGGCTGTAGCAGCCTTATCCGAAATTATTGACGAGCTTATTGTTCAAGGAGTGGTTGTAGAAACTGACTCCAATGTATGTAATTCTCCAATCATTCCAGTCCTGAAACGTACTGATCCAAATGTACCTCCAGTATATCGATTAGTGATTGACCTTCGAGAACTTAATAAGTGTATCATACCCCAGTACCCAGTGGTCCCAGATATTTCTTCCCTATTAACAGCCATTGATTCTGAAGCTACGTTCTTCACAGTTATCGATCTCATGAACGCATTTTTCAGTGTCCCCATTCATCCAGACAGCCAGTTCCTTTTCGGATTCTGTTTAAATGGAAGAAGCTATAAATTCACACGAGCACCCCAAGGTTTCACAGAAAGTCCTAGCATTTACAGTCAAGCACTTAAAAGACAACTAGACAATATTCACATGCCCACTGACACTGCCCTGCTCCAGTATGTCGATGATCTACTGATCACAGCCCGTTCTGAACGTGACTGCGAGTGTGCGTCACTTACAGTTCTGTATTTTCTGGCCGAGATGGGGCACAAGGTGTCCCCTTCCAAATTACAATTCTGTGTCCAGCAAGTGGTCTACTTAGGACACTTACTGTCCAAGAGGGGTAGGCAGTTGACACCTGACCGTATCCAGTTAATAGCACGTCTTCCACAGCCCAAGACACAGAAGGAGGTGCGAGCCTTTATCGGCCTCACTTCTTACTGCAGACAATGGATTCCTCAGTATGCATTTCTAGCCAAGCCACTGATACAGTTAACGACACAGGAGGCTGCCGTATCGACTGTCCTCCCTTGGACCCAGGAACATACACTTGTCTTTAATGAGTTAAAGAAAGCTTTATGTCAAGCACCTGTTCTAGCAACACCAAACTACAGTAAGCCTTTTACACTTTTTGTCACAGAACGTGATGGTACTGCATTATCTGTTCTCACACAAGACCAAGCAGGACAATACAAGCCCTGTGCTTATTTTTCTAGCACATTAGATCCAGTGGCCCAGGCGCTGCCTGCGTGCCTTAAGTCAGTTGCAGCCACAGCTCTAGCTAGCAGACAGAGTGATTCCATAGTGTTAGGACATTCCCTGACAGTACAAGTTCCACACTCCGTGGAAGTTCTTTTAAACCGAACACAGACTCAGCACTTGACAATTGCACGTTTAACAGGTTATGAACTGACATTGTTTCAGCCACACATAGAAATCAGACGCTGCAACATTTTAAATCCAGCTACACTGTTACCGTCAGTTACTTCAAATTCTGCCACACATGACTGTGTGGAAGTTGTTAACACCATGACAAAGCCAAGACAAGACTTGACAGACATTGCATTGCCTGATCCCGACCTGACACTTTATGTGGATGGTTCATGTATGAGAACAAGTGCAGGAGAACTAGTAGCCGCGTATGCAGTGACTACTGAAACCGAGGTTATAGAAACACATCGTATTGACACCCTGTCTGCTCAAGCAGCAGAGCTAGTCGCTCTGACCCAGGCCTGCATACGTGCCAAGAACCTGAAAGTAAACATATACACAGATTCACGTTATGCATTCGGAGTCGTACACGACTTTGGAGTGCTCTGGCAGGAGAGAGGTTTCATGACTTCCCATGGAACCAAGATTCAGCATGGTCTCCTCATTCAAGCTCTGTTAGATGCAATACATTTACCGACAGCTATCGCTATCATGAAGTGCAAGGCACATACGAAAGTCACTGATATCATTTCCCAGGGTAACGATCTAGCAGATCGAACAGCCAAGCTTACAGCTCAGACTCCAGACATTCCAGTTAACACGACACTGACACACATTCCAGAACAGACTACTTGTATGACCGTTAAGGACCCTACACAAGATGTCATAGACATACAGTTACATGCTACTCCCGAAGAAATCAAGAAATGGTCCGAACAAGGAGGGGTCCAGACAGATCAAGGATGGTTGACGAAGGGAAAAGCCACATGGTTTCTCCCCGACTCTATGGTTCAAATCATTATTAACACCGCACATAGTCCAGCACATTTAGGAGAAAAAGCTATGTTAGACAGTATCCAGAACCTTTGGTTCAACAAGCATTTACGAGCAGCAGCCAAGCAGAAAGTCCGTACCTGTATGATATGTTGTCAGTTCAATCCAGGTAAAAGTGTCCCGGTGGAACAAGGTGGATTCCAACCTCCTGACCACCCTTTTGAAGTCCTCCAGATGGATTATATTCAGATGGAGCGATGTCGAGGTTTCAAGTATGTCCTCGTAGTTGTATGCGCTTTGTCCAGGTGGACAGAAGCATATCCAGTCCCAGATTACACAGCTGCGACCACTGCCAGGCAGTTGGTTCGTGAGTTCTTTCCCCGCTATGGATTACCTAGGGTCGTGTATTCAGATAACGGCCAGCCATTCTCATCCGAGCTCATGAAACAAGTTTCCCTTCTGTTAGGGTACCAGTGGAAGTTCCATTGTGTACGCCATCCTGAAGCAGCCGGTCTCGTAGAGAGACATAACCAGACCCTGAAAATCCGCATTGCGAAAGTGTGTGCAGAGAAAGGTGTAGATTAGATAGTAGCACTGCCAGTTGCCCTTTTCTACATGAGAATGGTCGCTCACTCCCGTTCAGGTCTATCTCCCTATGAGATAGTATTTGGCCGCCCCCCCAACATGTGGGGTACACCCAGACCCCGTAGCATTACCGACATTGACAGTAATATGCTGACAGATTACCTTGCCTCCTTGATGTCTGCACTACAATCTTGTCGTTCACAGGTTGCCGCTGCATTTCCAGACAACACTGAGGAGAAACTGCATGAGGTCGTTCCGGGTGATATGGTCCTTATAAGGAACTTTGATCGTTCAAGTCCGCTGGAGCCCCGTTGGAAGCAGCCCCGTCTCGTCCTCCTTACCACCCGGACAGCAGTGAAGGTCGAGAATCGCAAAGGGTGGCTACATATGAGCCACGTTAAGAAATTTCATGGACTCAGAGCTAAATCCGTTCCCAAGGACTGTCCAGACTATGAATCTAAAATCCCCCTGTTAGAGAAAACTCCGCAGCAGGAGTATAAAGCAAAATTGCGGTCTAGTAAAGTAAGTCAGCCAGTTTAATTGTCTAAGTCCCTCTCGGGTGAAACGGTTAGACAGGTTCCTGACATGTATGAGATAGACCCACACAGTGAGAGAGTTAGTCAAAACTCTAAAAGATGTATTATCGTTCTATTCTTTTTGCTATTCTTGAGTCTTATGGTTACATGCATAAGTTATGCTTTACATTTATGTTTTCCTATTTCACATGTACATATGTTTTCTAATGCTACAGTAGAGCACACATTTAGTGATCTGCCTCCTCACGAGTTATCTTATCGTCTTGCCATGCGTAACAACACTTTTATCCGAATGTTGCACTATTCACACCAGACCAGCAATGCCACTAATTGTTGGGTGTGTGGTCGACTCCCCCCTTTCCAGACACCGAAGGGAGTTCTGCCACTCTTTCCCTATCCGTTTTCACATAATGGTTCATGTGGAGCATGGTTCACGTTAACGTCATCCTCAACTGATATGTCCCTTCTGAATCAGACATGTTTCCCAGACAAGCAAGGTCTTTCCCATAGAACAGGGTTAGATCTAGAAAATGAAGTATATGATTTAGGTAATTATTCCTCGAATTTCATGGTCTTGAATGTCCAGTCCGATACTACTCCAGATTTGCCTGCTATTTCAGTACTACCAGTCAAAGGCGAATTATGTGTCAGAAAGAATGGTTCCGCACATGTAGGACATAGTGATTGTACTACTGTGGTCGAGTATAGTGACAGTGGGAAATCTATTTTCAAAGCCTCACGTCATTCTTATTTTGTTTGTGGTCAGACCGCATATGTTCGTCTGCCCCTCGATTGGGATGGAACATGTTATATTGCCTTCCTACTACCACCAGTTTTCCTAGCCCCATCTGATTATCACAGAAACACACATCTAGTACACATTAGACATAGAAGGGAGACTGAGTCCCCAATTGTCGATCAAACTGAAACTGCCCTAGAACAATATCAAGACTTCAATAAAGGTTTCTTTTTCTTTATAGGTCCTGTCCAGAATAGTAAGTTAATACGTAGGTTAACCAGAACCCTTGAAGCAGTAGTGAATGAGACTACTTCCGCTCTAGGTAACTTGACCGAAGAGCAATCTGCTATGCGTTTTGTTGTGCTCCAAAATCGTCTCGTTCTTGACGTCATACTGGCCGATAGAGGTGGAGCTTGTAGAGTCATTGGATCTAGTTGTTGCATTTTCATTCCTAATAACGCGCCGTCTGTTTATTCAGCTATAACCAGACTTCATAAAATTGCCCATCAGTTACACCAGAATCCAGGCACCTGGACATGGTCCGGCTGGCTCTGGAGTATCATATCTGCCTGGGGATGGAAAGTATTGTCATTCCTGGGTATAGCGGTAATGATCATATTCAGTTGCTGCCTCTGTTTACAATGTGGCCCTGCGATTTGCGGCATGTGTGCTACCTCTTGTATTCCTAGTCCTAAATCCCGTTCTAAGACAATTCGAGACGAGCAAATGATGCTATACGAACAGATAGATGGTATCATGAATATTGATGTTTCCTGATGGAAACGTAGGGCACAAGGAGGGAATGTGGAAAAGTAAATTTTGCCATGTTATATGTGCCTACGTGTTCCCCATCCTATGCTATATGTGCATGATCGATATGCATGTATCCCCTTATGATCGATTAAAAACGCAATCATAGTTGTGTCCAACTCTAGTATGCCAGTTTCCAGTCCTCATGAAAGCAACGAGTATTAGGCCTGTGTTGCCACGTTTTACACTGTGCACGTTAATTCATTGAATTGTCCCCGTTCTTAGGCCTCAAAAGGGCCCGGACACCAGATTCAAGCTCCAGTCTCCTGAACCCTCTCCGAGGAGCGATGCAGCCCCCACCTGCATCCCTGACCCTTCACTTACTTCCTGCCGCACAGTGCCCGGCCCGGCCTGGCTCTGCCTGCCTGTCTGCCAAGAGTATGTTTATGCTTCTAGTTATCAGTCCAGCCCTCCTTCTCTGCATTCCTAAGCTACTGAATCGCATCAATAGTTTCAGCTATGGTCTAGCCTTTCTGTCTCCATGCAAGAGAGTTACTGTATTAATATTCATAGAATATTCCTAGCACACGCAATACATGTAGAATAATGCATGCACCAGTCTTAGTGTCAAGTAGCCTTTGCTCTGATAACTTTTAGATTCTATCAACATGTACTCCAAACACGAGATACCAGATATGCTATAGGTACATGTCATCCTGACACCGCAGACTTTAGTCTCCTCTTCTAGTGCAGAAGTCATAGCCCCCAGTTCTCCCTGGTAACACGTCATTGCCCGTTTGCGCGCACCACTAGGTTAAAGGTCCCAGCTGCTCGAGTAGCCCCCTCCATGTTTCCGCTCCATTCATGACACTTTTGTGACGTTCACATCACATGTCTCAGTGTACGCCCTGTACACGCCTTTCTTTCTCCACCCATGCACTCATATCTTACGTTTGTCATAAGTTACGCCTACTGTATGCAATGTAATGTAATGTATTACTATATATATGCTGCACTGTCGATGAAGCAGGGCAGCTGCCTTCCTTCCTTCCTTCTTATTTTATTTCAGGCTGTCCCGTTCCAGTCCCTTCCTTTTTGCCTGAATAAATCCTTTTGACTCGGACACATCGGATCCTGCCTCTTATTTATTGAGCTATCTGTTATTGTTAATATTGTCAAAAAATAGTCCCGGTATTATTTATTTAAATACCACAGTGCAAGGGGCCATTTTGAAGGCAGGCAGTGTTCTCAGGCCTGCACCCATTTTGCCTAGCTTCCATCCATTGTGCTAAGGGGTAGTGAGTGGTGCATGGACTGAGTCTTTCTGTGGGGTCTCTTTAATGTAAACATCATGGAGGGCAAGGATGGCATTGGATTGTGCTGATTTTTTGTGTTTTTCGATTTTTTGGGGTGTTGATGGGGACTGGCCATGTGGGTGGGGGCCATTTTGAATGCAGGCAGTGTTCTCAGGCCTGCACCCATTTTGCCTAGCTTTCATCCATTATGCCCAGGGGTAGTGAGTGGTGCATGGGCCTAGTCTTTCTGTGGGGTGTCTTCTTGAATTTAAACATCATTGAGGGCATGGATGGCATGGGATTGTGCTGATTTTTTGTGTTTTTTTCGATATTTTGGGCTGCTGTTGGGGCCTTTTGCCCAGGGGTAGTGAGTGGTGCATGGACTGAGTCTGTCTGTGGGGTCTCTTTAATGTAAACCTCATGGAAGGCATGGATGGCATTGGATTGTGGTGATTTTTGTGTGTTTTTCGTTGTTTTTGGGGTGTACTGTTGATGGGGACTGGCCATGTGGGTGGGGGCCATTTTGAGTGCTGATGCAGGCAGGCCCTGGCCATGTACTTGGGGTGCAAGGGGCCATTTTGAAGGCAGGCAGTGTTCTCGGGCCTGCACCCATTTTGAATGCAGGCAGTGTTCTCAGGCCTGCACCCATTTTGCCTAGCTTTCATCCATTATGCCCAGGGGTAGTGAGTGGTGCATGGGCCTAGTCTTTCTGTGGGGTGTCTTCTTGAATTTAAACATCATTGAGGGCATGGATGGCATGGGATTGTGCTGATTTTTGTGTTTTTTCCGAAATTTTGGGCTGCTGTTGGGGCCTTTTGCCCAGGGGTAGTGAGTGGTGCATGGACTGAGTCTGTCTGTGGGGTCTCTTTAATGTAAACATCATGGAAGGTATGGATGGCATTGGATTGTGGTGGTTTTTGTGTGTTTTTCGTTTTTTTGGGGTGTACTGTTGATGGGGACTGGCTATGTGGGTGGGGGCCATTTTGAGTGCTGGTACAGGCAGGCCCTGGCACATTGAGTATAATCTACTTTTTTAGTACATTGTTTATTGGTTACTCGTTTTCTGTATCTTTCCAGCCCTGAAGAGTTATAGTGTCTAGATTTGTATAGACCTATAACGAAACACGTGTCGGCTGGCTGTGAATTCCCATTGGTGTGACTAACCAATAAAAAGAGATATACATCCAAGAACCTACGTTGGACTTTTGTTACTGTGAATTATATATAGTAGCATTCTACTTGTTTGTACCTAATCTGTGTGCGCAGAATTTGTTACTTGTTTGTACCTAATCTGTGTGCGCAGAATTTGTTTCTTAATTCTTAGATGTGAATTCTTCACATTTAAATTGAGGGGTTCTTGGGGTCTCCCCTCCCTGCCAGCACCAGTGATTGTTGTAAATTGCACTTGATATACACGCTAATATTGTTTGAGCGCCAACTTTTTCCCGTATACTTAATACCCTTTTTGCTGTTGTGTATAACCCATTTTGCCTAGCTTTCATCCATTATGCCCAGGGGTAGTGAGTGGTGCATGGGCCTAGTCTTTCTGTGGGGTGTCTTGAATTTAAACATCATTGACGGCATGGATGGCATGGGATTGTGCTGATTTTTATGTGTTTTTCGACTTTTTGGGGTGTTTAACTGATGTTCCTCTGTCTTACATTGCTTTTAGGTGCACAAGAGAACCACCAGTGCCAGGAAGAAGTCCTGCAGCGGTGTGTGTGCAGCATAACGTCACACGACGTCACGTGTGGCCACAGACAAGACAACTCTGCAACTCGTGCAACTGCGACCTGCTGTTCTGACCTCTGAAGAAGATGGCCCCAAAAAAAGTTCCCCGTAGCTCCTCTAGCAAGAAAGTTGCCAGTAAGGAGCAGAAGAAGCGAGTGGCGCCACTTACCAAGGAGACTGGTGTGCCGACCGCCACATTTTTTTGGGGGAAAATAAGTACGCCTGCAGCAGCAGCGGGGTCTGCTAGGGACCAAGCTCCCGGGAGCAGCACCCCCGCTCCATTGGGCTCAGTGCCACCACCACCACGCCAACTTAAGTCCAAGCCCTTGAGTGCTTTAGAGGCCGCCAGTATAGTTGTTCAATCACCATCGACCAGTGATGTTGGCTCATCGCAACAAAGTAGCGCAATGTCCCTCAATCAACACAGGTTGTTGTAACTCATCTGACGAGTGTTCAACAAACACAGCCGCAACAACAACCACCTGTGAAAGTAGTACAAGCCCAAGTGCATGTGGAAGGAGAGGCAGCCCAAGGAGATGCGCAAGCAGAGATGCATGGAGCGGCACAAGTGCCCACAATAGTTGTTCCTCCCGAAGTAGGGGCACATCAGGAAATCAACATTGAAGCCGAGGTATCATTTGAGGAAGCCACTCCTCCTGATCATTCATTGTCTTCCAGATCCCTAGCAAGGAAAAGTTCAAGGATGGTGTCTACATCTTCTTCAAGCCCCCTTCCTTATGATCATTTGGATCCAACTTGGGAACCACCACTGCCGTCTGAGAGTGAGGCATACCGTGATCTGACAAAGGTAGTTAAGCGTAAAAGGAAGGTTCCCGAAACTCTCGTACTTATGGAGTGTGGTGCTGAAGAAGAAGTGGCGTATACTACTCCTGCTGATGAAGACTCTCACGACGACGACGCAGTCATCATACGCGTCACTCCAGCCTCAGCGGGCATGCAGCAAACAGACATTTTGACCCTAGCCCGAAAAGCTGCTGAGCGTCATGTTGTCGACGAGGAGGCAATGGGAACACCATCATTGTCTTTTCTTTTGTTGTGTTATGTTTCTGCAAACCTTCCAATAGCGCCATGAAGCCTACGGGCGTACATGCGCTCAATAAATTTTATTTAACATAACATAACATAACATTGGAGTTAACTAGTACACCACCACCTACCGCTTCCATATTTTTTTCTCGCCAGAAGGGACCTCCATCCACCTCCACCTCAATTAGTGGTGGTGCAAGCGCACAACGTAGTAAAGTTCGGCAACACACATCCTCCACTTCATATGCCATTAGCAGCATGACCAGCATTATCGCCTCCTCCGCCCCCCACAGATATTTGAAGTCCGCAGTTTGGGACATCTTTAGTGTTTGCCCAAAAAGGGAAAACATAGCCATTTGTAGCATTTGTAAGCTTGCAGTTAGTCGTGGTAAGCTTACCACGACTAACTGCAAGCTTACAAATGCTACAAATGGCTATGAGGAAAATTGAATTTTGCCTTGTCATGTGTCCCTACGTGTTCCCCATTATATGTTATATGTGCATGATCGATATGCATATATTCCCCCTTGCCCGAATAAAGACGCAATTATAGTTGTGTCCAACGTTAGTATGCCAGTTATCCAGTCCTCGTGAAAGCAACGAGTATTAGGCCTATGTTGCCAACGTTCTATATTGTGCACGTTAATTCATCGAGTTGTCCCTTTTTCTAGGCCTCATAGGGCCCGGACACCAGATTCAAGCTCCAGTCTCCTGAAACCACTCCGAGGAGCGATGCAGCCCCTCCCGTATTCCTGACCCTTCGCTTACTTTCTGCCAAGCAGCGCGGTGCCCGGCCTGGCCTGCCTGCCTGTCTGCCAAGAATATGTTATGCCTCTAGTTATCAGTTCAGCTCCCCGGCTTCACATTCCTAAGCTAATGAACCGCATAAACATCTTCAGCTATAGTCTAGTCTTTCTGTCTCCATGCAAGAGAATTACTGAATTAATATTCATAGAAGATTCATAGCACACGCAATACATGTAGAATATATGCATGCACCAGCCTTAGTGTCAAATAGCCTTTGCCCTGATGACATTTAGATTCTATCAACATGTACTCCAAACACGAGATACCAGATATGCTATAGGTACATGTCGTCCTGACATCCCAGACTTTAGTCTCCTCTTCTAGTGCAGAAGTCAGAGCCCCAGCTCTCCCCAGTCACACGTCATGGCCCGTTTGCGCGCACCAGTAGGTTAAAGGTTCCAGCTGCCCAGGTAGCCCCCTCCATGTTTCCACCCATTTATGACACTTCTGTGACGTTTACATCACATGTCCCTGTGCACGCCTTCTTTGTACGCCCATATGTTCTTATCTTTCGTTTGTCACTTGTTACGCCTACTGTATGCAATGCAATTATCCTGTTTTACTATATATACTGTGTAATGTTAATGAGACGTTGCAGCTGCCATTCCATTCCATTGCATGCCACTTCATGGTCTTTTAGGCTTGAGCCATCTGATTAAAGCCCATTCTGACTCAGATATCACGGATCCTGCCTCTTATTTATTGAGCTATCTGTTTTAGTTAATGCATAGAAAAATAGTACCGGTATTTAATTATCTATTTACCACATAAATGGCGCCCGAATAGGGACGAGCCCCTTCCCCACGCGCCGGCGATGTAACGCAGGCCCCCTGACCCTTCTACAGCCGTGACGGAACCCTACGTGCACGTGCAGATATTTCTGCTTCAAGTCTCCCTCAGGCCCACGGAGGAGACGGAGACTGCGGTCCGGCATCCAGACGAGGCGGTGAGGAAGGCGGGTCGTTCCAACCAGAGCCCAAGCCGAGAGAGCAAGGTCCGAGGTATCCGGAGGCCCACCTGTAACCGAAGCCCGAAGCGCATGCGTAGTGCGTAGCAGTAACCAGACGTCGTAGCAGTCCAGTCCAGTCCGAGGCCTTCAGTTTGCTTCCCGGTGAGTACCGTTGCTGGGGGTATCTAGACGGGTGTTCATTAATTTGTGCCCGGTCTGACGGGTTTGGGTACACAGATCCGGTCCGACGTGTTCACCTAGGTGGATACGGTATGACGTGTCTCTTTAGGAGACCGGTATGTTCTGTACTGTCTTAGCAGTGCATCCAGTAATTCTAGTAAGTCCGTTCTCGAGAAAATCAAGTATTGTGTTTTCAATGTATCAGGTAGTATTCTGTTCGAACTGTTATTAATGTGTTCTTGATGTCGTGGTATGAATGATTGTTTTGCTATTCATTACTGTGTTCATTGTGTATTGTGTTCAAGTTCAAGTACGGTTCAAATATGCCTCTGTTTTCGAAGTTACGTCAGATAAAAACCAGAAAAGGGTTACTCGAAGAATCAGTTCCTGTCCCTCCCAGGGACAGTCCTGGACATTTTATGTATCACAAGCATGGCT
This sequence comes from Lissotriton helveticus, assembly GCF_964261635.1. Lineage (NCBI taxonomy): Eukaryota > Metazoa > Chordata > Amphibia > Caudata > Salamandridae > Lissotriton > Lissotriton helveticus. The sequence goes on along the minus strand of NC_136067.1, from coordinate 774,981 downwards.
TAGATGCCATACTGTATGTAGATTTATGGGTTGACTACACCAAACATCTCGAAGAGAAATATAGATGGCCTGTTTCAGGAACATGGGATGCCGAATGTATCATGAGAGTAGAAGAAGCATTATGGAAAAAGAAAGCCAGACAGTCCCAGAAAGATGCCATAGAATTATGGCGTAAAGAATCCCATAAAAGAACCGAGAAAGAATTCAGAAAAGCAGAATTAAGTAAAGAATCCTCCGAAAAAGCCCAAGAAAGGGAATTACTAGAAGAAGGTGAACGAGTTAGAGCAGAACAGTCAGGCAGACAGAGAAATGCCCTTATTAAAGGTATGTATCCTCTTCTCGCCGAGGGTTTGCCGAAGGCGACCCCGGAAATACCCTGTAATTTACCGCCACCATTGGTCCCGACTAAGCTGCGCCATAAACCGACTGCAGCCGATATTTTTCTTTCTTCCTATTTAGACGACACTGTTCCCGAATATGCTAATACAGATCCTACTCCGCCAGTCCAAGTTCAAGTCCAGCATCCTGTTAATAATGTAATTACTGTGCCTCCAGTCGTTGGTCCTGTCCATGTGCCAGTTCCCCAAGATCAACCCACATTACGTACTCCTACTGTACCAGTCACGTTACCAGCAGCCGCACATCCAGTATTAACTGACGATTCCAGTTCAGGAGGGGCAGGGGGAGGTGCTCCTATCACCCCGCCTCAAACAAGGCGACGGACGCTGAGAGATGTAGCGTTACAGCGTACGCCAAAACTGGCTACGTATGACGCCCTCAGAAAGTATCTTACTGAGTGTGGACCTGATTGTAGATATGATCCAGTACCAGGCGAAGATAACATGTTAATATATTCCATACGTTTACGTCGAGTTGCAAGCTTCTTGGTTACCATATCAAATATGGAACCACATCTAGACAGAATCTACCACTTTATTCAAACAGGGGAGAATCCAGAAAGTATTCACGAAGCTATGGCACACAGGAAAGTCGAGATTCAAGGCATGATATTGCAATTTCTGATAAATTGTTTAATAAGAGAACAGGATTATCCTGACAAAAACAAGGAAGATATGAAAGTCCTGACAAGATGGAGTGACAATATAGCAGAAGGAAAACACAGAACACAAAATTGTATAGAATCCATGTACAAAAAGATTCGTAAAGAAATTATAAGTATACACCAAAAGGAGGAAGAAAAGAGAGTAGCCGAGAAAGAGAATGACTCTTCAAACGAAGAGGTAGATAGCGAGAACCCCACCAGAATAGCGTATGTAGGTAGAACGAGAATTTCAGACAGACATACACGTCTAGATTACAAGAATGCTTTTCCTCCTCCCGTACCAGAACAGTGTTCTCTTGAACATGTATTCCAGGCTACCGATAAAGTTCTGAAATTACGAATAGGTTACAGTGAGCTTAGTACCATGCATGAACAAGAACTAGCCCGATCAGCAGTCCGATGGGTTAGTGATTCTGCCACGTTTCCAGACGAAGTAGTGGCCCAAATGTTTCTGAAACTGCCCCCAGCCGAGCAGCGACTGGTGGGTATGTATATGATCCAACACCTCATCACACTGTACGAGAGTCAGCATTCTGATCCAGGTCCCTTATATAATGTATTGAACGAGTTACTCCTAAATAGATGGAAAGGTCTAGGTACCGATCTAATTAGCGTCATTTTAAAACAGCGCCACAAATACAGAACGTTCCTGACTCCGCATTTTGTTCCTGTTTCACCCCCGTTCTACATAGACAGACAGAATCCATTACGAGAAGTGCATCCAGTTAAAGGAGCGGGGGTAATCTCGAACGAGTATTTGTTTACACCCCTATCACGAAAATAGAACTACTAGAAATGAAAAAGTTAATACCCTGTCACGATAAAGATCCAGCAGGGTTCCACCGAGAACTAAAAGACATGCTCCGTATGGGAGAATACACGTATCCTGATATCATCAAAATGTTAAAGGTCCTGTTGCCTGCGGGCATATATGAAAAACTGAAAGAGAAAGAATGGGAGGTGGGAGAGAAAAAGATAGATTGGACCGCGTTAGAGAACGAAGATAACATACGAGTCCCAGGTACTGGTCTTGGGGATAAAGCTAAAGAATTGCCCGAACTATTAATACAAGTCTTGCCAAGATTACTAGCCACGAAAAAGGAAGATTGGGATGCCATCTCAGCCTGTAAACAGAAACAAGACGAAGACACTAGTGATTTTTATTCCAGATTTGAGAAATGTTTCATTATTAATAGCGGTCTGAAAACAAGTAGTGAATCGTATCCACATCTTTTTGTTACCAAACTAGTTGAGAATTCTTTACCGCAAGTTAAAAATAGAGTATTGAAAGTCGAAAGTACTTGGCAAGCTAATACCCCGTCCCAAATGCTCCAGATGTTGCAGTACCACCAGAACAGAATCAGGGAAGAGCAAGAACACGAAAGGAGACGTATGAAAGACACGAAAATGAAAGTACTAGTTGCACAGTCCGTTCCACAAGACAGTCAGAAGAGGGGTCCGAATCAGACTAGTCATTCTGCAGCTCCCGTTAAAGGGACATGCAATTACTGTAAACAGCCAGGTCATTATATAAATGAATGTGCAGTTCTGAAACACAACATAGCCACAGGTAAGACGAAAGAGAGACCACGTCCTCCTAGACAGGAACATGTTCCGCAGAACTCACAGCCACCGCAGAACGCACAGCAGACAGTTACAGTACCGCAGCCTATAGCTGCCACGCAACACGTTACACAACAGATGTACCAGTACGCACAGTCAGATTATCCAGAATATCAGCAGTATTCATGAAACAGCCTAGAGAGGGAGGTTGGCTTGCCTCTCATCGAGGTTCCTGTAGATCAAGAGGGTCCCTTTGTACACAGTCAAGTATTAGGGAAAGACAGAAAGTTTCTGATTGATACAGGGTGCAAGTAGGACTACCATCAGTCATGACGAGGTTCCAGGGGCTCCACTCTCAGGCTCAAGAAACGTTTCCCTGGGATTTTCAGGAAAGCCTATTGTTAATGAAATATCGAAACCAGTTTCCCTAGAAGTTGGTCCATTGTCCCGAACTACAGACTTGTTACTTACGAAATCCTGTCCTGAAAATTTACTTGGTATTAAAACATTGAAAGAATTAGGAGCGGTTATATGCTGCTCTCCAGAAGGAGTGAGATTGTTTTTACGTGATTTTAAAGGTCATTATGTGTTACGTGATTTTGATCCAAGATTACTGAATGTACCACAGCATTTATGGGCGCAAGGTCCAACTGATGTAGGTTGTATGCACATTACACCCTATCGTGTCACTCTGAAACAAGGTGTTGTATTACCACGAATCAGACAGTACAAATTGCCACCCGAGGCTGTAGCAGCCTTATCGAAAATTATTGACGAGCTCATTGCTCAAGGAGTGGTTGTAGAAACTGACTCCAATGTATGTAATTCTCCTATCATTCCGATTCTTAAACGTACTGATCCAAATGCACCTCCAGTATATCGATTAGTGATTGACCTTCGAGAACTCAATAAATGTATCATACCCCAGTACCCAGTGGTTCCAGACATCTCTTCCTTATTGACTGCCATTGATTCTGAAGCTATGTTCTTTACTGTTATTGATCTCAAGAACGCATTCTTTAGTGTCCCCATTCATCCAGACAGCCAGTTTCTTTTCGGATTCTGTTTAAATGGAAGAAGCTATAAATTCACACGAGCTCCTCAAGGTTTCACAGAAAGTCCTAGTATTTACAGTCAAGCACTTAAAAGACAACTAGACAGTATTCACATGCCAACTGACACTGCCCTGCTCCAGTATGTCGATGATCTATTAATCACAGCCGGTACAGAATGTGACTGCGAACGTGCGTCACTTACAGTCCTGTATTTTCTGGCCGAGATGGGGCACAAGGTGTCCCCTTCCAAACTGCAATTCTGTGTCCAGCAAGTGGTATACCTTGGACACTTACTGTCCAAGAGGGGTAGACAGTTGACACCAGATCGTATCCAGTTAATAGCACATCTTCCACAGCCCAAGACACAGAAGGAGGTACGAGCATTTATCGGCCTCACTTCTTACTGCAGACAATGGATTCCTCAGTATGCATATCTAGCTAAACCACTGATACAGTTAACGACACAGGAGGCAGCAACATCGACTGTCCTCCCTTGGACCCAGGAACATACACTTGTTTTTTTTTTTTCACAACAGATTTTATTGAATAATCAGGCAAGGCAATGAATGTGGTACCCCACAGTCAGGAGAAACCACCACGCAGATGAAGACATCACATAACACAGGATTGGAATCTGAGTCAAACATATTTCCATCGCTTTGAAGCAACCCACTCCCACCCATTCCCATCCCCAACACCCAACCGCCCTCAACCAATCCCACCCCACAATCCCTCCCTAACCCCATGCACATGCGAAGAAGAAACAGCTATATAGACGTACGGAGTGGTCGGTCTGGCACCAGACACAGGCCTACATTAAGGGGGAAGCTCAGAGTTCTTCCTCAGGGTCAACGGGGGGGTCAAGCGGCAAGTCTCTATACTCAGCCCATCTTTTCCAAATCCGAAAGTGTTTGCGGGGGCACCCACGCGCCTCAAAGATAGGGCGCTCCAGGCCCATGCAAAAGTCCAGACCCGCCCTCCAAACACACAGGGGGGGAGCCCGTTCATCCTTCCACGCCCGCGCTAGGTCTCTCTTGGCCAGTACCAACCCCAACAGCAGTAGGTGGCGCTTATAGCGATTCCCTCCCACCCCCTCGAGAATATGAAGCAAACCTAAGCGATGCGTTCGGGGCAAGTCCCATCCTAACACTTCAGACAAACAGCTCCACACACCTCTCCAAAAGCCAGCAAGCCTAGGACACAGCCACAGGGTATGAAGCAGCGAGCCAACCTCCGCACCACATCGCAAGCATTCCGGCGATGCAATCAGTCCAGCCTTCCAGAGGCGTTCACGCGTAAAATAGGCCCTGTGGAGGACCTTAAATTGGATGAACCTGAGCCTCATCGCGATCGCCGTCCCACGCGGGGATTCCAGGGCCTCTCGCCAGTCATCTTCGTCTAGTGACCCGACATCAGCTTCCCATGCCGTCCGCAGGGGAAGAAGGTCGGAGGCGCAGTGGGTGACCATAGTCTGGTAAATGCGGGACACCTTTTTTTCCCCAAGCTCCCCCATGAACAGCTTCGCCTCAATGGGGCTAAAGTCGGGGAGCGACTCCAGGTCGGCAATGTACGGTGTGAGTGCATGCCGCAGCTGTAGGTAACGGAAGAACTGAGTCCGCGGCAAGTGGAACTCCTCACTTAGGACCTGGAACGACTTAAGGGCAGCACCAGACAGCACATCACCCAGCGACGATATCCCGATTGCATCCCAGCCACCAAAACCCGGCAAGGAGGCCAGGGCAGGCAACCTGCCATTACGCTACAGCGGCGTTTCCGCCGTCAGCCTACCCCACCAGCCCATGCGTCGCAATGCCTGACGCCAAACAAGGAAGACTGTCTTCGTAACACTAGGCAAGCCCCGACGCAGCCGGGCGGAGTAGAGAAGCATATGGAGGGTATTATCGCCCATAAGCGCACGCTCTAATGCATATGCCGGGTCGTCTCTATCACCATACCACCAGTCATTAAGGACGAGGAGATGAGCTGCCTGGTAGTAGGACAGAAGGTCCGAGGTGGCGAGTCCCCCACAGTATGTAGAAAGGAAGCACGTGCGTAACGCCACCCTGGCCGAACCCCCGGCCCACAGGAATTGCCCCAGGACCGAGTTCACTCGCCGAAACCAGGAAGCCGGCACCGAGTGGGGATAATTTTGCAGTTGGTATAAAAGGCGTGGAAGCGCCACCATCTTAAAGATGGCGGACCGGCCAAAGATGTTAAGAGGCATCCGGGACCATGTTTTAACGTCGGTCTGCACCCGCTCCCATACCGGCAGCACCGAGCGTTCCCACGCGAGGGTCGCGGATTCAGACAGGAACACCCCTAGGCACTGCAGGCCTCCAGTGGCCACTTGCAGGTCCAGCGTCCAGGGGTCCGATACTGCACCACCACCCAGGACCCACAAGGTGGATTTGCTGAGGTTGAGGTATAAGCCGGATACGTCACCAAAAACCCGCATTATTTCCAATACCCGCGGCCCAGAGCGACGCAGGTCGGTCAGGAAGAAAAGGACGTCATCCGCGTACAACGCGATCCTATCGGAGAGGCCCTGGGGCCACACAAATCCTCGGAGTTGCGCATCTATACGCACCCAGGCGGCCAACGGCTCCATAGCCAGGGCGAAAAGATAGGGGGAGAGAGGGCATCCCTGGCGGGTACCCCGGCCAATACGGAATGTCTCCGAGACGGCCCCTGCAACACGCACAGTGGCCGTGATGTCTGTGTACAGTAGTTTAATATAGGATAGAAAAACAGGGCCGAGGTTGAGACGGGGTAGGAGCGCAAACAGGTAAGTCCAGCTCACCGAGTCGAACGCCTTATTAATGTCTGCAAGCAACAGAGCAGCCTGCTCACCCATGGCTCCCATGGCCCCGATCGCAGCCCACGCTCGCCGAATATTATGGCGTGTAGCCCTGCCGGGCATGAAGCCCGATTGGTCGGGGTGTACCAGGTCCACTATGTAAGGAAGCAGCCGATTCGCTAGGGCTTTAGCCAGTATCTTGGCTTCTATATTGAGCAGCGAGATGGGGCGATACGAGTCGTGACTATCAGGGGGCTTACCTGGCTTCGGAAAAACCACGATTTCAGCATGGCGCCAATCAGGCGGTAGCCTGCCTCGAGTACGCGCCGCTTCCAGGGCACACCGAAAATGGGGTCCCAATTGCGTGTAGAATTTCTTATAAAATTCACAGGGATAACCGCTCGGCCCGGGGGCTTTACCCGCATTGAGCTGTCCCAGGGCCTCCCCAAGTTCCTCCGCCGTGAGAGGAGCATCCAGAGATTCCCTGACATCATCCGACACCATTTTAGGAGGTAGGTCATCGATGAACTTGGCAACATCCTCACCCGTCAACTTATCACAGGGGGCATACTGTGCTCCGAAGTAGGCGGCAAAGCTCGCCGCTAGGCGGACAGGGTCAGTAATGGCTGTGCCATCTTCCGCCAGAAGACCGGGCAGGGTGACAGGGTTGACGTTATATTGGCAGAGTCTATAAAGCATAGAACTCGACTTGTCACCCCACTGGCAAATCCTGCTCCGTGTGGCCAGCCACGCCTGTCTGGCCTCGTCCAGCAGGACTGACGCGTAGGATTGTTGCGCTTGGAGTAGCAGTCGCACCCCGGTATCGTCACCCCCCCCACGACTCCGCCGTTCCAAGGACTCCACTTGTGCCGCAGCTGCCACGATCGCCTCGCGGCGATCCCGACGAGCCGCCGAGGCCCAAGCGATATCAACCCCCCTCATCGTGGGCTTCAAGGCCTCCCACACTACGACCGCGTCGATATCATCAACCAGGTTCTCCCGCCAGTAGTGATCAATAGCTTCCCGGAGGTGCTTAACATAGCTAGGTTGCTGGAGATGCCAAGAGGACATCCTCCATCGAAAGGGCTGTCGTGGCTTGAAAAGTTCTACGTCGAGCGAAACCGGGGAATGATCAGACAGCACCCTAGGCAAGATCTCCACCGTCCGCACTCTGCTCATGCACACTCGAGGAACAAACAAGTAATCTAGGCGAGAAAAGGAACCATGCACTGCTGACACAAACGTATATTCACGTGCAGTAGGGTGCATATGTCGCCAAGCATCCATCCAGCCCAGGGCATCACACATCGCTCGCAGCTTCGTAGAGGGAGGGGAGACGGGAAGAGGGGGGTCTAGCCCCCCCGGTCCTCGGCGACCCCTGCGGTCCATGCAAGCATCCATCACCTCGTTCCAGTCACCCCCAACCACCGCCATGGACTCTTGGATATCCCCCCATACTTGGAAAATCCTCTCAGCCAGGGCCCATTGCAGGGGGGGGGGGCATATACACTCCCAAGAATTACGGGCTCTGTACCCACCGTGCCCCTGACAAACAAATAGCGACCCTGCGGGTCCGCCCACGTCTTCACATGTACGAAGTGCACCCTGCGGTGGATCAGCACAGCCACCCCTCTGGACCCCCGGGTAAAGCCGGCATGGTACACCTGGTGATAGCCCAATCGCTGCAAACTGAGTGCCTTCGACCCCATCATATGAGTCTCTTGAAGCAGAAGCACATCGGCAGAGGCCCTCTTCCCCCAGCGCAAGACCGCCCCCCGTTTCACCTTGTCTAACAATCCCCTGACATTCCACGTGACAACTCTTAGGGACTCCACAGGGAGTCTGTGCATTGTATCAACCATAGTCTGATGGAGTCCGCCACCACCCACCACTCAACAGCAGTCGCATATTCATAAAAAGCATGTGCATCCCCCCCTTGCCACCCAAACACCCAAAAACTGTAGGGGCTGCTAAAGCCAGTCCCCTCCCAACTCCCCACACCCCCAACCCCCCTCCCCTACACCTCACAGAACCATGAAGCATCTGTCGCGGCATGGGCGATCCCGAGCCCAAAACAGAGGGCACAGGACCCACCATGCCAATGGATCCCAACTCCCTCAGGCCCATCTACACTACCCCCCCCAAAAACAAACTCCTACAAGGTAGGAGTGGGACAGCCCCCAATCGGCTGTACCCGAGCCAGTACCCACCACCCCACTCAATCTCACGAACTTAGGAACAAGAAGACATCGAGGCATCAGGAAAGCGTCCAAGGCGCCGGTCCACTGCCCCCATTCCACTTAGTCTCAGCAGCCACGCTACCCAGCCAGGAGCACAGAGTACCTGAAGGCAGCAGTGTCACTTCCCGGATACGTCAGAGTCCTCGGGTCCGTGGCCTCCCTGCGCACCAGCGGCAGAGGCCGAACGCTTCCGCGATCTAGATCTCCGGTTTCTCTTGCCCCTGGAAGGGTGATCTCTGCGTTCCGGTGAGGAACCCCTCGAGGACCCAGGATTCAATCCCGGCTGGTCATGCGGCCGCAGCGCCACAGTTTCATCCGTCCAACGAAACAGCTCCTCCGGAGTATCAAAAAACAATGTCTTGGACTGGAAAATCACTCTCAGACGGGCCGGGTACAGCAGGGAGTATTGGAGACCCAGACCGCGGAGCTTCGCCTTGGCATTCATGAAGGATTGTCGTTTCTGCTGTACGATTCTGGTATAGTCGGGGAACACCATGATCTTGTGATTTTCATAGAGGATGGCATCTTTGGACCTCGCCTCCCTCAGGATAGCGTCGCGATCGTGGTAGTTCAGTATCCGAGCGATCACTGCCCTGGGCCGCTCACCCTCCGGCGGCCGTTGGGTCAAGGCGCGATGGGCGCGCTCAATGATGAAGCACGAGGACAGGCCCTCCGGAGGCATCCAGCTCAGCAGCCACTGGGTAAGGAATTGCGCCATGTCCCCCTTCTCGCACCGTTCCGGAAAACCAACAAATCGGAGGTTGTTGCGGCGGGCGCGACCTTCAGCATCCTCAGCTCGCAGCGCCAGATTCTTCTGCACCGATTCCACCACCGCCAGCCGTTTCTTCAGGGACCCAACATCGTCCTCCACGACAGATATTCTGGACTCCGCCTCAGTAATCCGCGCCACCGCATTCCGCAGGTCTTGGCGGATCAGGGTAACATCTGCGCCCACCGCGCCAATTTTAGCGTCCAGCGTGTCCCGGGATTGGGTGATGGCGGCCATGAGCGCGGTATTATCCGGGGGGGGCGGCGGATGCTGACCCCCCCCCGACGGGCCCGGTCCCCCAGTTGGCCCCGTGTATTTGTCGATGGTCGGTTGTTTAGATTGGCTGCCGCCCCCACCTCGGGTCATGATCGCCGCCTGTCCACGGGCCACCAACAATCGACACAGCCGTGGCAATGGGGATCCCCACGCTCTTCTTCCACTCCAGCAGGGACTCCGTCCACCAGGCACGACCCTTCACCAGGAGCGGGCAGTCGGCGTCCCCCTTCACGTCCTAGGCCAGGCAAGGTATAGCAGGCACCGGGAAACACCCCCTCACCACTCGTGGCCCCAGGGCGATCGATGGGGCCCGTCCACTTGCTGCCCACCCGGGCCAGTTGTCACTGCCAGCGGTGTCTGGGGGTCCAGGGGGGGGTGTCCACAACTCTCCGCCCGCCACAGGGTCCGTCGACCGACACCCCGCCGTGAAGTGAGCCTCCAACGCAGAGAGGCAGCAGCCAGGTGTCCTCCCCGGTCAGGAGCTGCACCCAGCCAACCCCGGGCTGGATTCACGAAAATTGAGGCCCCGGCTCCGCCGGGTCCGCTAGGCCCCTTGTAGGCTGTGGGCGACCCTCGCCCCTTCAAGGCAGTGGCGCCGCAGGCGGATCACGGGGGGGGAACGAACCTGCCCCCGCTCGTCTGGCAGGGTCGTCAGCAGTCCAGGACTGCGGCAAGGCCGCCGCGCCACTCAGGTGTCTCCCGGGCGGGGGGCGCCAAAATTGAGGCCCCGGCTTCAGCGCCGCACCAGGCCGCTCTCCGTCTTCAAGCGCCCCGCAGCAGTCAAGGCGCCGACGTCCCCAGGGACCGCACCGGAGGATGACTAGAGCTCCCCGCAGTAATCGCCTCGCTTAGGGAGTGTGGCAGAGGGTCAGGGAAAGGATAAATGGACGGATAAGGCTCGGGCAAGCGGGAGCTCTAGGAAGCCGCGACCGCCATTGCCGCGCTCGTAGCCACGCCCCATACACTTGTTTTTAATGAGTTAAAGAAAGCTTTATGTAATGCACCTGTATTAGCGACACCAAACTACAGTAAGCCTTTTACACTTTTTGTTACGGAACGCGATGGTACAGCATTATCTGTTCTCACGCAAGATCAAGCAGGACAACACAAGCCTTGTGCTTATTTTTCTAGCACATTAGATCCAGTAGCCCAGGCTCTGCCTGCGTGCCTCAAGTCAGTTGCAGCCACAGCTCTAGCTATCAGACAAAGTGATTCCATAGTGTTAGGACACTCCCTGACAGTACAAGTTCCACACTCCGTGGAAGTTCTTTTAAACCGAACACAGACTCAGCACTTGACAATTGCACGTTTAACAGGATATGAACTGACACTGTTTCAGCCACACATAGAAATCAGGCGCTGCAACGTTTTAAATCCTGCTACACTGTTACCCTCGATTACATCAAACCCTGCCACACATGACTGTGTGGAAGTTATTAACACCATGACAAAGCCAAGACAAGACTTGACGGACATTGCATTACCTGACCCCGACCTGACACTTTATGTGGATGGTTCATGTATGAGAACAAGTACAGGAGAGTTAGTAGCCGCGTATGCAGTGACTACTGAAACTGAAGTTATAGAAACACATCGTATTGACACCCTGTCTGCTCAAGCAGCAGACCTCATTGCTCTGACCCAAGCCTGCATACGAGCCAAGAACCTGAAAGTAAACATATACACAGATTCACGTTATGCATTCGGAGTCGTACACGACTTTGGAGTACTCTGGCAAGAAAGAGGTTTCATGACCTCTCATGGAGCCAAGATTCAGCATGGCCCCCTTATTCGAGCTCTGTTAGAAGCAATACATTTACCGAAAGCCATTGCCGTTATGAAGTGTAAAGCACATACGAAAGCTACTGACACCATTTCCCAAGGTAACGATCTAGCGGACCGAACAGCCAAGCTTACAGCTCAGACTCCAGACAGTCCAGTTAACACGACAAAGACAGACGTTCCAGTCCAGACAACTTGTATGACAGTTAAAGACCCTACAAGAGATGTACTAGACATCCAGACACATGCTACCCCAGACGAAATCAAGAAATGGTCTGAACAAGGAGGGGTCCAGACAGATCAAGGATGGTTGACGAAGGGAAAAGCAACATGGTTTCTCCCCGACTCTATGGTTCAAGTCATTATTAACACCGCACATAGTCCAGCACATTTAGGAGAAAAAGCCATGTTAGACAGCATCCAGAATATTTGGTTTAACAAGCATTTACGAGCCGCAGCCAAACAGAAAGTACGTACCTGCATGATATGTTGTCAGTTCAATCCAGGTAAAGGTGTCCCGGTGGAACAAGGTGGATTCCATCCTCCTGACCACCCTTTTGAAGTCCTCCAGATGGATTATATTCAGATGGATCGATGCTGAGGTTTCAAGTATGTCCTCGTAGTAGTATGCGCTTTGTCCAGATGGACAGAAGCATATCCAGTCCCAGATTACACTGCCGCGACCACTGCCAGGCAGTTGGTTCGTGAGTATTTTCCTCGCTATGGTTTACCTAGGGTCGTGTATTCAGACAACGGCCAGCCATTCTCATCTGAACTCATGAAACAAGTATCTCTTCTGTTAGGGTACCAGTGGAAGTTCCACTGTGTGCGACACCTCGAGGCAGCTGGCCTCGTCGAGAGACATAATCAGACTCTGAAAATCCGCATTGCTAAGGTTTGCGCAGAAAAAGGCGTAGATTGGATGGTAGCTCTGCCAGTCGCCCTTTTTTACTTGAGAATGGTCGCTCACTCCCGTTCAGGTCTGTCACCTTTCGAGGTTGTTTTCGGTCGTCCCCCGAACATGTGGGGTACACCAATGCCACGTAAAATAACTGATGTTGACAGTAATATGCTGACAGATTACCTAGCTTCCTTGATGTCTGCACTACTCTCTTGTCGTTCACAGGTTGCGGCTGCCTTTCCAGACAACACCCAAGTAAAACCGCACGAGGTCATACCAGGCGACCTCGTTTTAATAAGGAACTTTGATCGTTCAAGTCCGCTGGAGCCCCGCTGGAAAGAGCCGAAACTCGTTCTGATGACCACAAGGACCGCGATAAAAGTGGAGGGCCGCAAGGGATGGATCCACTCCAGTCACGTCAAGCGATTTCATGGACTCCGTCCAAAGACTTTTTTCAAGGACTGCCCAGATACTGACTCTAAACTCCCCCTGTTAGAGAAAACTCCGCAGCAGGAGTATAAACTAAAGCTTCGGTCTAGTAAATCAGACAGTTTAATTGTCTAAGTCCCTCTCGGGTGAAGCGGTTAGACAGGTTCCTGACATGTATGAGATAGACCCCCATAGTGAGAGAGTTAGACGAAACTCTAAGAAAATACGATATTGTAAAAATCTGCGCAGCAGATGTGTAATAACATTAATGTTTATGTTATTTCTGAGTCTTATGGTTACATGCATAAGTTATGTTTTACATGTATATTTTCCTCCTATTGATTCACATGTACATCTTTCTTCTAATGATACAGTAGAGCACACTTTTAGTGAACTACCTCCTCACGAGTTATCCTACAGACTTGCTATGCGCAACAATACTTTTATCCGAATGTTACACTATTCACACCAGACTAGCAATGCCACTAATTGTTGGGTGTGTGGTCGACTCCCCCCTTTTCAGACACCGAAGGGAGTTCTGCCACTCTTTCCCTATCCGTTTTCACACAATGGTTCGTGTGGAGCATGGTTTACGTTAACATCATCCTCAGACGATAAGTCCCTTCTGAATAGAACATTTTTCCCAGACAAGGAAGGTCTTTCCCATAGAACAGGGTTAGATCTAGAAAATGAAGTATATGATCTAGGTAATTATTCCTCGAATTTCATGGTTTTGAACGTTCAGTCCGAGACTACTCCAGATTTGCCTGCTATTACAGTTTTACCAGTGAAAGGCGAATTATGTGTCAGAAAGAATGGTTCAGTACATCTAGGACATAGTGATTGTATTACTGTGGTCGAGTATAGTGACAGTGGGAAATCTAATTTCAAAGCCTCACGTCATTCATATTTTGTATGTGGTCAGACCGCATATGTACGTCTGCCCCTCGATTGGGATGGAACATGTTACATTGCCTTCCTACTGCCACCAGTTTTCCTAGCCCCATCCGATTATCACAGAAATACACATCTAGTACACGTCAGACATAGAAGGGAGATCGAGTCCTCAATTGTCGATCAAACTGAAACTGCCTTAGAACAGTATACAGACTTCAATAAAGGTTTCTTTTTCTTCATAGGTCCTGTCAGAATAGTAAGCTAATACGTAGGCTAACCAGAACCCTTGAAGCAGTAGTGAATGAGACTACTTCCGCTCTAGGTAACTTAACCGAAGAACAATCTGCTATGAGATTTGTTGTCCTTCAGAACCGCCTTGTCCTTGACGTCATACTGGCCGATAGGGGCGGAGCTTGTAGAGTCATCGGATCTAGTTGTTGCATTTTCATTCCTAATAACGCACCGTCTGTTTATTCAGCTATAACCAGACTTCATAAAATAGCCCATCAGTTACACCAGAATCCAGGCACCTGGACATGGTCCGGTTGGCTCTGGAGTATAATATCTGCCTGGGGATGGAAAGTATTGTCATTCCTAGGAATAGTAGTAATGATCATATTCAGTTGTTGCCTATGTTTACAATGTGGCCCTGCGATTTGCGGTTTGTGCGCTACCTCTTGTATTCCAAGTCCTAAGTCCCGTCCCAAGAAGATTCGAGACGAGCAAATGATGCTCTATGAACAGATAGATGGTCTCATGAATATTGATGTTTCCTGAAGGAAACGTAGGGCACAAGGAGGGAATGAGGAAAATTGAATTTTGCCTTGTCATGTGTCCCTACGTGTTCCCCATTATATGTTATATGTGCATGATCGATATGCATATATTCCCCCTTGCCCGAATAAAGACGCAATTATAGTTGTGTCCAACGTTAGTATGCCAGTTATCCAGTCCTCGTGAAAGCAACGAGTATTAGGCCTATGTTGCCAACGTTCTATATTGTGCACGATAATTCATCGAGTTGTCCCTGTTTCTAGGCCTCATAGGGCCCGGACACCAGATTCAAGCTCCAGTCTCCTGAAACCACTCCGAGGAGCGATGCAGCCCCTCCCGTATTCCTGACCCTTCGCTTACTTTCTGCCAAGCAGCGCGGTGCCCGGCCTGGCCTGCCTGCCTGTCTGCCAAGAATATGTTATGCCTCTAGTTATCAGTTCAGCTCCCCGGCTTCACATTCCTAAGCTAATGAACCGCATAAACATCTTCAGCTATAGTCTAGTCTTTCTGTCTCCATGCAAGAGAATTACTGAATTAATATTCATAGAAGATTCATAGCACACGCAATACATGTAGAATATATGCATGCACCAGCCTTAGTGTCAAATAGCCTTTGCCCTGATGACATTTAGATTCTATCAACATGTACTCCAAACACGAGATACCAGATATGCTATAGGTACATGTCGTCCTGACATCCCAGACTTTAGTCTCCTCTTCTAGTGCAGAAGTCAGAGCCCCAGCTCTCCCCAGTCACACGTCATGGCCCGTTTGCGCGCACCAGTAGGTTAAAGGTTCCAGCTGCCCAGGTAGCCCCCTCCATGTTTCCACCCATTTATGACACTTCTGTGACGTTTACATCACATGTCCCTGTGCACGCCTTCTTTGTACGCCCATATGTTCTTATCTTTCGTTTGTCACTTGTTACGCCTACTGTATGCAATGCAATTATCCTGTTTTACTATATATACTGTGTAATGTTAATGAGACGTCGCAGCTGCCATTCCATTCCATTGCATGCCACTTCATGGTCTTTTAGGCTCGAGCCATCTGATTAAAGCCCATTCTGACTCAGATATCACGGATCCTGCCTCTTATTTATTGAGCTATCTGTTTTAGTTAATGCATAGAAAAATAGTACCGGTATTTAATTATTTATTTACCACAAGCTTGGTACCAACTATGGTACCGGAGGCCAGAGAGGTCATCTTAAGAGGCAGCACACTGTCCAATGGCTTGCGCACCTAAAGGAGATCAAGGAAGCCCGAATTGGACGTCAACAAACTGTATCCGTTGATGTTTCATCTGATGATGACGAGGAGGAAGAAGCGTCAAACATTTCTTCACCTACACCCAGTACCCCTGTCAGCAGCACACCCCCTGTGTGCCACACTAAGAGTGTAGGAGAGAGTGAGACACCAATGCGAAAAAGTTCATCATCACTGAGCATAACTGGGTCGAAGAAGTCATCATCATCATTTCGTAAAATCATGGTCCAGCCCACCATTAGAAGCATGTTGTTTTCAGAAGCGCCATTTGGCCGCAACCACCCAATGACACGTCTGTATAACACTAAGCTGGCTAAAATGCTAGCTCTGGACCTTCTCCCTTTTTCTTTTGTGGAAGGGGTTGGTTTTCTTGAATTAGTGGCAACGCTCTGCCCTAAATGGAAGGTTCCTAGCCGGTTCTATTTTGCCAGAGTTGCGGTTCCAGCACTACATGCAGATGTGCTGGAGGCGATTGGGGCAGCTTTGAAGAAGAGTGCTGTTCACACTATACATCTGACAACAGACATGTGGACCAGTGGCGCAGGCACTGATTACATGTGCATCACTGCACACTGGGTCTCTTTTTCAGGAGTTACAGCAAAGCTAAGGGCAGGTGTTGAGACGGACAACGTTTTTAAAGCTGCTCGGAAACATGCAACACTAGCCATGTTTGGCATGGAGTCAAGTCATACAGAAGAAAACATTTTGCAGGAGTTTAACACAAAGGTCTTTCAATGGCTGTCCCCCAAAAAGCGCAACATTGGTTATGTTTCCACGGATAATGGCGCCAATCAATGGATAAGGGTAACTATTTCAGAGTGCCGTGTTTGGCGCACTGTATAAACCTGGTTGTTAAAAAATTCTTGAGTGAAGAAAGTCCAGTGTGCGAGTTACTGACCACCTGCCGAATAATGTGCACACATTTCAGCCATTTTTTTTACCCCATAAGTGCTGCCGTCGGCCAACGGTCGTCACGGGCACTACCTCCCCAGTGCTGCGTGCGACCGCTGGACGTCCAGTTCAGCACTGGATAATGGACAGCGCAGCACTGGGAAGGTTTGTTTACGAAGCTCCTAAGGTGTTAAGGCCCGGAAGCATCTGAGGCGCCTGCTACATGAACGTCGACTGCCAGTGAAAGCACTCATCGAGGAGGTGGCAACACGTTGGAACTCAACCTTCTACATGCTTGAGCGTCTGTATGAGCAGTTTACGGTACTCGATCAGTATTTCCTTACACTGGGTACAGCTGTGAAGGACCTGAGGTTACATGCGGAGCAATGGGAGCTAGTTAAAAGCCTGACAGACATGCTTCGTCCTTTTGAGGTCTTCACGCATGCAGTCAGCAGGGAGGACTGTAGTTTGGGAAAAGCTATCCCATTGTTGCGCATGCTACAGCACCAACTGAAGGCGGTGTCTTCTACGTTTCAAAAAGATGAAGAAAAGCAAGAAGCTTTTGATTTGGCTGAGAAATTATTACAGCGCCTACTTTGCGATGAACGTCTTCAAAAGATCCACACAGAACAGCATTACATTTGTGCTACTATTCTGTATCCACGCTACAAAAAGGCACTGGCAGGCAGAGCATTGTTTGCTTTTGGTGACGCAGAAGTTTCAACGTACAAACGTTGGAGAGCTCTGTCAGCCATGAGGTTTGAAAGAGAACGGCAGGAAATTGAAGGAAAAGGCAGTACATCAGCATCAGCAGGCCACCCGGAGTCCAAAGAATCCACTTCTGCACCTGTGGCTGTGGCAGAAGTGACCTCTCAGCCATTAAAGACACCAGCAACCGGATCATCTGCACCAGACACAACAGTAACATTGTGTGAAGAAGACGATTGGCTAACTGAGCTTGGGTTTGCTTCTGAAAAGGTCCCAGGAAAAAGTAAGCAAAGTGGAGGAACCGTGGAGAACCTTGAGTCGATGGTGCAGGACTATCTGAATGACTCAACAGAGGTCTCTCTTCATGATGACCCATTGGCGTATTGGCATGGGAAAAAAGAATTGTGGCCAGAGATCTACAACCTGGCTATAAATTATTTGTCTTGGCCACTCGCAAGCCTGTCTTCTGAACGTGTTTTCAGTGCTGCTGGTGGCTGTTAGACCTGGCACCTTGGCGTGAGTTTCCCTTCCACTTTTTGCTGATGTGCCTCAGATGTTTTTGCGGGTGTCCGCCGCTCAGGGCACTGCGCCACGGCCAACCCGTGCCGCAGTGCAAGTGCTCCCTATGAAAAGTATAACTGTGATTGGTATACCTGATTGGTTTATTGGATTTACTGTCAGTCCCCAGTAAAGTGCACCAGGAGTGCCAGGGCTTGTGAATGCCAATACTGCTAGTGGGCCTGCAGCGCTGGTTGTGCCACCCACAGAAGCAGCATTAAAATGTGTCTAGGGTCTGCCATTGCAGAACCTGCGTGCAGTCTGGTACTGTCATGCTGGCTGGGCAAGTGCACCCACTTGCCAGCCCCTAAACCTTCCCTTAACTTCATATTAGTCACCCCTATGGTAGGCCCAAGGGCAGGGTGCATTGTAAGTGTAAGGTAGGACATGCTCTGGTGAGTGTGGCATGTCCTAATAGTGAATTACTGCCAAATTCGTTTTTCACTATTGTAAGGCTACCTGTTCCCTTTAGGCCAGATGGGCTGCTGGAATTATTACACTCTATAATCCCAGCAGGCTCAGGGAACATGGTAGAAAATAATGTTTAGTATGCCTGAACTCAGAATAATAAAATACTTCTTTTAGTAAAGTTTATTTTAATATCCTGTGTTTGCAAATGCTACTTTTAGAAAATTAGCATTTGCTTGCCTAACCATTTCAGCCCGCCTCTGCTTGGATGTGTATCTGGCTGTCTGGGATGTGTGAGTGACAGGGCTGGGGGATGACAGGTGGTGAATGGGAGGATTACACCTTAGTGGGAGGTAGGAGTGGCCCTGGACTTTCCCTCAGGCTGTGCTCTGCCACCACAATGCTGGCTCCGCCCCCCTGGGGAGTGACTGATGACTCAGCCTGCCCCTGGCCCAGGAAGGGCAAAGCACTGTCAACAAGGTACTCCTGGCTGCCCCTGTCCCCACAATGCTGCTCCGCCCCCCTGGGGAGCGTCTGATGTGCCTGCCCTCACACTGAAAGCAACAGCCAGAGTACACCCCACAAGTGCTCAGAGACTGAAAGGGATTATGCAGCGGCCCCCCTGGCCTGGAAAGACAAAGGAAATGTGGTATAAATGTAGGAGCCCTGCTCCTTGTAAATTAGATCCTGTTTGGGCTACAGAAGACACTCTGCCCGAAGAGAAGGAACTGGAAAGATTACAAGGAGGAGTGCTGACTCTGGCCTGTGTTTAGGTGCCTTGCTGCAGAAGGAGAGAAAGAAAAGACTGAAAGAGACTTTTGCTTTAATTGAACTTTGTGCCAAACTTCTACTAAAGATCTCCAAGGGCTTGCTGTGGAACTTGCCCTTGACCAGCGCCCCAGGAACAGTGGGCGCTAACCCCCCTGACCAAGGAACTGCTGTGTGTGCTGCTTATCGCTGCAGCGCTGATTGAGGAGACCGAGAGCGTTGGGCATCCCTGCCACGCTCCTCGTGACCCAGGACATCTGTATCCCCCCGAGCACCGTGACCGTGGACTCAGCAGCTCGCATTAACAAAGTGAAGCCCAGCCGCCGCTGGCCCGAGCACCGTGACTGCGCCTGCACTTGAGCCCAAGAGAACAAAGCGAAGGAGGACCCGTCCGGTCCAAGCCCCAGAATCGACTGAGCCTAGCGCCATAGATTCCCCCACAAAGACGGACTACCGCCCTGTGTCACCCCCCCTCTGATCAGCATCCTGCCTGACAGCCCCGCCGAAAGGGCACCACCGCGACCGGCACTTTGGCTGGGTACGTCCCGCACTTGGGGACCGTACTGCCACTGTCGCCGCACTCAGCCGCCTCCTTCAGGGCTGAAGCGAACACTAAAGAGAAGGACCTCTAACCCCACTAAGCACCGCCGCCCTGGGTGACCCGTGACCTGCACAGCCTCGAGCCGCAGCTCGCCTCGCCCTCCAGGGAAGCAACGCGACGTGGGACAGCTCCCCTTGCAGCCGTCCGCTTCAAGAATCAGAAAAGTTACCAAGGTACTGTGTTTTGCCCCCTCGCGGTGCGAGCGTCCCGCCATCTGAGCTCGCACCGCGCCGTGTGATCTTCAGCCACCCCGCGAGCCCCGCAGCTGCAGGCTGCCCTGCAGTACGATCCGCCCCTGTCACCGAGGCGCGCACTGCTGCTGGCCCCCGAGGTCCCCCCTAACACTCCCTGTGGCCAGCGCCCCCTCCGCCTTGAGTCGCGCACAGAAGTGTGACTCATTCCAAGAGCAGACCCGGCCGTGCCTTTCGCCGCTCACGCGAGAAGCGTGAGCTTTGGCAGGCCGGGCCCGATTTCCTCCCAAGAAGTGAACGGAGACGTGGGGAAGCACACAGAAGCGCAGGAAAGCACTGTACCTTGCCAAAACTGGGCAGAAGGCCCCAAACATTGCATTTTAAAGAACTGTGGCCACTAGAAAGTCTACAAAGTCTATTTACAAGTAACTGGAACCGCTATTGAACAACCAAGACTGTATTTACAAGCCTGCGTGAAGAAACTTATATAAAGATATATTTTTTTACTAAAATACAGTTTGGTGTCATTGTGTGGTGCGTTGGTGGTGATTGTTGTGATACTGCAAATGTTTAACCCTATGTACTCCAGAGTTTAGCCTAGACTGCTTGCGCCACACTACCTAGAGGGTGAGCAGGGGTTATTTCTGGGAGTAATCCTTTGCCCTGACTTAGAGGAGAGGGTCCCTGCTTGTCGCCAGTGCTGCACTGCGCCAACCAGAGACCCCCAATTCTAACATTGGTGGCAGCGGTGGGATCACGAATTTACATTTGCAGTGTCCATACATTTACTATTGACCATTGCACAGTGATTACAGTCCAGTAACCTAGCCACAGACTTTTTTTTAAACTTTTGCTAAAGAAGAAGATCCCTTGTGTTGAAATCATGCCTGGCACAAACAGCGTGGATAGGGCGGAATCTGAAACCTCTGACGTGTTGGAATTAGAATGGGATGAGTCAAAGTTGGATGACTACAAGAAAAAGGAACTGAGGTTCTTTTGCAAGAAATTAAAGGTTCCCCACGTGGGGTGCAGAAACAAACCAGAGCTCTACAAGGCACTGAAAGCCTGGATTGAATCTAGGAAGGCACCTGAGGATCAGGATTCACCTGTGGATCTTGTGGATCATGAAAGACCAGAGAGCATCCATAGCTTGGGCAGAGGCCTGTCTCCAGAGGAGCTGGCAGACAGACAGGCAACCAGGGATCATGAAATGAAGCTGGCAGAATTGAAATTGAAGGGCCAACTGGAGCTTGAGAGCAAAAGAATGGCTCTAGAAGAGCGAAGAATCCAAATGGATCATGAAGTGAAATTGAGGAAGATGAGTCTAAAGGAGAAAAGTTTGGAGCATCCTCCCTCTGGTGGCAGCACAACGCCGGTGCAGGTAGAGTCCAGGGTGTACATCCCCAAAGATGTAGTTAAGGAGTTCTTTAGGGGGGATGACATAGGGCAGTGGTTCAGGGCTTATGAGGTAGCCATGTCCTCCCACCGGGTCCCTGACAAGGATTGGGGAGCGGGGTTGTGGGGAAGGTTCCTTAGTGAAGGGCGGGACACCCTGCTAGATTTGCCCACTGAAGAACAGAGTTCCTATCCCCGCATGAAAGAAGCCTTAATGACCAGGTATGGGCTTACCCCTGAAATGTATAGACAGAGGTTCAGGGGGTGTGCGAAGTGTCCTGGGACTACATATGTGGAGTATGTGACTTTTTTTTGCAGAGCCCTGGATGGTTGGTTGAAGGGTAATAAGGTGAATGATTTTCAAAGTCTCTGATTTATTTGCATGGGAGCACTTGTCTGAAAACTGTTTTCCTGAGCTACGCCAGCACCTGATTGATAGCAAGCTGTCCAACCCGAGGAAGTTTGCTGAGGAGGCGGACCGCTAGCTCAGCA
Source organism: Lissotriton helveticus (assembly GCF_964261635.1). Taxonomy (NCBI): domain Eukaryota; kingdom Metazoa; phylum Chordata; class Amphibia; order Caudata; family Salamandridae; genus Lissotriton; species Lissotriton helveticus. The sequence goes on along the minus strand of NC_136067.1, from coordinate 753,155 downwards.
CCAGGGTCCACAAGGGTCCAGTGGGAGACTCCGCCAAGGGTGGGCATGGTCCCCAGCAGAAGAGTGGGGGGGACAGGGGTAAACAGAAAGGGTTCCCTAAAGGCCCCCAAAGTAATCCCCAAGGGAACCAGCAGCGAGGTTCTCAGCCACCCCCACCCCCAAAGCAGAATGGGGCCCCGACAGGTAGGCCTGTTCCAAAGGGGCCCTTCAATTGTTTCAGATGTGGTGACCCGGGGCACATTGACAGTGACCCCAAGTGTCGCCTGTTTGGAAAACCAGCACCCACTGGTGCTCCACCCCGGCAAGTGATTAGTGTTCACTTAGGAGAAGAAGTGATGGTCCCAGGGGGTGGAGATCCTGTTCAGATGACCCTAGTCTCACTAGGAGACAGTGAGATGGTCCCTACAAACTACCTGCCCTCTAACACTAAGAAATATGGGCAGGTGGTGACCATCAATGGTAGGAAAGCTGAGGCTCTTAGAGATACAGGAGCCAGTGTGACTGCAGTGAGGCAGCACCTGGTGTCTCAAGAGCAGGTTGTACCCCATGCCTACTGTAGGGTTGTCAATGCTGACAACTCAGAGTCAATGTCCGATGGCTCAAGTTCCCTTCGAGTGGGGGGGGGTCTCTGGTACTCTCCAGGTCTGTGTGAGGGAAGCCATGCCTGTAGACTGTTTGCTAGGGAATGACTTGGAAGACTCCCCTTGGGAAAAGGAGGAGAAGACGACTCACCTGAAGATGGTAGGTCTGCCTGACTGGGCGTGCGTGACCACCCGGTCAATGGCAGCCAGTAGGGGTGCTCAAGAGGTCCTGGGGCCTGAAGGAGAGGCCCAGGAACCGGCCTTAGGGAGAAGGCACAGGGGGCGCGGGAAACCGGGCCCTGGAGTTCCCATGGTCCAGGAGGAAGCAGACCTCGAGGGGGATGCCCTGGAACCTACAGGGGAACAGATTGCTGAACTGGGGAACCTGCCTGAGCTGACCCATTGGCCGCAAGAAGGAGGCCCCTCCAGGGAGGAATTCTGCAGGGAGCAGAAAGAATGCCCTTCTCTCGTGGGTATGCGGCAGCAGGCTGCGGACCAGGCCAATGGTGTTCAGGCCAAAACACATTGTGTACTGGGAGAATGGCCTCCTGTATTCAGAGCCTAAGGTTGCTGAACCTGGGTCAGCCCGTGTGCTGGTGGTACCCCAGAAGTTCAGAGCCTTCCTACTGGGGCTGGCTCATGATCCGTTAGCAGGACATTTGGGGATGGACAAGACCTATGACAGGCTTGTCACCCACTTCTACTGGCCCCAAATGCACAAGAGCTCAGATGCTCATTGTAGAACCTGTCAGACTTGCCAGGCAAGTGGTAAGAGCAGAGGGAAGCACAAGGCTCCTCTGCAGCCCTTCCCAGTGGTCAGTACTCCATTCCAACGAGTGGGTATTGACATTGTTGGGCCTCTGGACCCCAAGACAGCCATGGGCAACAGGTTCATCCTGGTCTTGGTGGACCATGCCACCCGGTACCCTGAAGCCATCCCTCTGAGGACAGTGACGGCCCCCGTGGTGGGACGGGCACTGATGGGAATTTTCTCAAGAGTGGGATTCCCTCTAGAGGTGGTGAGTGACAGGGGGACCAACTTCATATCCAAATATATGAAGTCCCTTTGGCAAGAGTGTGGTGTAACCTTCAAGTTCACCACCCCTTACCATCCCCAAGGAAATGGGTTGGTTGAGAGATTCAACCGAACCCTGAAAGGCATGATCATGGGCCTGGGAGGTCCAATGAGGCGTAAGTGGGACGTCCTCTTGCCATGCCTTCTCTTTGCATACCGTGAGGTGCCACAGAAGTCCCTAGGGTTCAGCCCCTTTGAACTGCTGTATGGTCACCCCGTGAGAGGACCTCTGAGTTTGGTAAAGGAAGGCTGGGAGCAATCTCCCAGGAAACCTCCCCAGAATGTATACAGTTACATGCTGGCCTTCAGAAACCAGACCAGGCGCTTCAGAAAACTTGCTGAGGCAAATCTGGAAGCCAGCCAGGAAGAAATGAAGCGGTGGTACGACCAGAATGCCACTCTGGTAGAGCTTCAGCCTGGACAAGAGGTGTGGGTCTTGGCCCCAGTGGAGCCTTGTGCACTTCAGGATAAGTGGACAGGTCCATTTGAGGTTGTGGAGCGCAAGAGTCCGGTAACCTACTTGGTCGACATGCAGTCTCCCAGGAACCCTTTGAGGGTCCTACATGTTAACCGCCTGAAGCCCCACTTGAAAAGGTCCGAAGTGGGCATGTTGTTGGCAACTGATGATGGAATGGAGGAGGAGTCTGAGCCTCTACCGGACCTCTTAGTGGCCTCCGAGAAAGATGGGTCAGTGGATGGAGTTAACCTCTCACCCACCCTGACGCCTGAGCAACAGGAAGACTGCCGCCAATTGCTGGGGCAGTTTCCAGATCTGTTCTCCCTGGTTCCTGGTGTCACAGATTGGTGCGTCCATGATGTGGACACAGGAGACAGCTTACCTGTAAAGCATAAGGCTTACAGAGTGACTGACAGGGTCAGGGCCTGCATTAAGGAGGAGGTCTCCAAGACGCTTGCTCTTAGGGTGGTTGGGTCCTCCAGCAGTCCTTGGTCCAGCCCCGTGGTCTTGGTCCCAAAGGCTGCTGCGCCGGGAGCCACACCTGAACTCCGGTTCTGTGTGGACTACAGAGGACTCAATTCAGTCACCAAGACTGACGCGCACCCTATCCCCAGAGCTGATGAGCTCATTGATCGGCTAGGGGCTGCCCGGTTCCTCAGCACATTTGGTTTAACGTCTGGGTACTGGCAGATCGCCTTGACCAATGGGGCAAAAGAGAGGTCCGCATTCGCTACACCAGATGGGCATTTCCAGTTCCGGGTTATGCCATTTGGAATGAAGAATGCCCCTGCCACCTTTTAGAGGTTGGTCAACCAGGTGTTGGCTGGGCTGGATGAGTTCAGTGCCGCCTACCTGGATGACATCGCAGTGTTCAGTGGTACCTCTGCGACACCTCTGGGAAGTGTTGACGGCCCTGCGCAAGGCAGGCCTCACAATCAAGGCAAGCAAGTGCCAGATTGGGCAGGGTTCAGTGGTGTACTTGGGACACCAAGTGGGGATTTGCAAGGTGGCACCCTTGCAACCCAAAATTGAGACCATCCTGGCTTGGGAACCCCCAAGACCCAGACTGCAGTGAGAGCCTTCCTGGGGCTCACTGGGTATTACAGGAGGTTTTTCAAGGGCTATGGCACTATTGTGACCACCTTGACAGAACTGACTTCTAAGAAGCAGCCCAGGAATGTGATTTGGACTGACACCTGTCAGAAGGCTTTTGACACCCTGAAGACTGCCATGTGCACGGCGCCCGTGCTCCTGGCTCCTGATTTCTCTAAGGAATTCATAGTGCAAACAGACGCTTCAGAGCATGGTGTAGGGGCTGTTCTCTCACAGATGACTGAGGAGGGCTGGGACCAACCTGTAGCCTTCATCAGTAGGAGGTTACTTCCACGGGAAAGTAGGTGGAGTGCAATAGAGCGAGAAGCATTTGCTGTGGTCTGGGCGCTGAAGAAGCTAAGACCCTACTTGATTGGGTCTCACTTCCAGGTTCAGACAGACCACAGGCCCCTCAGATGGTTGATGCAAATGAGGGGTGAGAACCCAAAACTGTTGAGGTGGTCCATCTCCCTACAGGGTATGGACTTCACGGTGGAACATCGCCCTGGCACAGATCACGCCAATGCTGACGGTCTGTCCAGGTTTTTCCGCCTTAGTGATGTGGAACTCCCTGGGGAAGGGTAGTTCCCCCCACATTTCAGCTGGAGGGGACACGTGTTAGACCTGGCACCTTGGCGTGAGTTTCCCTTCCACTTTTTGCTGATGTGCCTCAGATGTTTTTGCTGGTGTCCGCCGCTCAGGGCACTGCGCCACGGCCAACCCGTGCCGCAGTGCAAGTGCTCCCTATGAAAAGTATAACTGTGATTGGTATACCTGATTGGTTTATTGGATTTACTGTCAGTCCCCAGTAAAGTGCACCAGGAGTGCCAGGGCTTGTGAATGCCAATACTGCTAGTGGGCCTGCAGCGCTGGTTGTGCCACCCACAGAAGCAGCCTTAAAATGTGTCTAGGGTCTGCCATTGCAGAACCTGCGTGCAGTCTGGTACTGTCATGCTGGCTGGGCAAGTGCACCAACTTGCCAGCCCCTAAACCTTCCCTTAACTTTATATTAGTCACCCCTATGGTAGGCCCAAGGGCAGGGTGCATTGTAAGTGTAAGGTAGGACATGCTCTGGTGAGTGTGGCATGTCCTAATAGTGAATTACTGCCAAATTCGTTTTTCACTATTGTAAGGCTACCTGTTCCCTTTAGGCCAGATGGGCTGCTTGAATTATTACTCTATAATCCCAGCAGGCTCATGGAACATGGTAGAAAATAATGTTTAGTATGCCTGAACTCAGAATAATAAAATACTTCTTTTAGTAAAGTTTATTTTAATATCCTGTGTTTGCAAATGCTACTTTTAGAAAGTTAGCATTTGCTTGCCTAACCATTTCAGCCCGCCTCTGCTTGGATGTGTATCTGGCTGTCTGGGATGTGTGAGTGACAGGGCTGGGGGATGACAGGTGGTGAATGGGAGGATTACACCTTAGTGGGAGGTAGGAGTGGCCCTGGACTTTCCCTCAGGCTGTGCTCTGCCACCACAATGCTGGCTCCGCCCCCCTGGGGAGCAACTGATGACTCAGCCTGCCCCTGGCCCAGGAAGGGCGAAGCACTGTCAACAAGGTACTCCTGGCTGCCCCTGTCCCCACAATGCTGGCTCTGCCCCCCTGAGGAGCGTCTGATGTGCCTGCCCTCACACTGTAAGCAACAGCCAGAGTACACCCCACAAGTGCTCAGAGACTGAAAGGGATTATGCAGAGGCCCCCCTGGCCTGGAAAGACAAAGGAAATGTGGTATAAATGTAGGAGCCCTGCTCCTTGTAAATTAGATCCTGTTTGCGCTACAGAAGAACCTCTGCCCGAAGAGAAGGACCTGGAAAGATTACAAGGAGGAGTGCTGACTCTGGCCTGTGTGTAGGTGCCTTGCTGCAGAAGGAGAGAAAGAAAAGACTGAAAGAGACTTTTGCTTTAATTGAACTTTGTGCCAAACTTCTACTAAAGATCTCCAAGGGCTTGCTGTGGAACTTGCCCCCTGACCAGCGCCCCAGGAACAGTGGGCGCTAACCCCCCTGACCAAGGAACTGCTGTGTGTGCTGCTTATCGCTGCAGCGCTGATTGAGGAGACCGAGAGCGTTGGGCATCCCTACCACGCTCCTCGTGACCCAGGAAATCTGTATCCCCCCGAGCACCGTGACCGTAGACTCAGCAGCTCGCATTAACAAAGTGAAGCCCAGCCGCCGCTGGCCCGAGCACCGTGACTGCGCCTGCACTTGAGCCCAAGAGAACAAAGCGAAGGAGGACCCGTCCGGTCCAAGCCCCAGAATCGACTGAGCCTAGCGCCGTAGATTCCCCCGCAAAGACGGACTACCTCCCTGTGTCACCCCCCCTCTGATCAGCGTCCTGCCTGACAGCCCCGCCGAAAGGGCACCACCGCGACCGGCACTTTGGCTTGGTACGTCCCGCACTTGGGGACCGTACTGCCACTGTCGCCGCACTCAGCCGCCTCCTTCAGGGCTGAAGCGAACACTAAAGAGAAGGACCTCTGACCCCACTAAGCACCGCCGCCCCGGGTGACCCGTGACCTGCACAGCCTCGAGCTGCAGCTCGCCTCGCCCTCCAGGGAAGCAACGCGACGTGGGACAGCTCCCCTTGCAGCCGTCCGCTTCAAGAATCAGAAAAGTTACCAAGGTACTGTGTTTTGCCCCCTCGCGGTGCGAGCGTCCTGCCATCTGAGCTCGCACCGCGCCGTGTGATCTTCAGCCACCCCGGGAGCCCCGCAGCTGCAGGCTGCCCTGCAGTACGAGCCGCCCCTGTCACCGAGGCTCGCACTGCTGCTGGCTCCCGAGCCCCCCCCCCCAACACTCCCTGTGGCCAGCGCCCCCTCCGCCTTGAGTCGCGCACAGAAGTGTGACTCATTCCAAGAGCAGACCCGGCCGTGCCTTTCGCCGCTCACGCGAGAAGCGTGAGCTTTGGCAGGCCGGGCCCGATTTCCTCCCAAGAAGTGAACGGAGACGTGGGGAAGAGCACAGAAGCGCAGGAAAGCACTGTACCTTGCCAAAACTGGGCAGAAGGCCCCAAACATTGCATTTTAAAGAACTGTGGCCACTAGAAAGTCTACAAAGTCTATTTACAAGTAACTGGAACTGCTATTGAACAACCAAGACTGTATTTACAAGCCTGCGTGAAGAAACTTATATAAAGATATATTTTTTTACTAAAATACAGTTTGGTGTCATTGTGTGGTGGGTTGGTGGTGATTGTTGTGATACTGCAAATGTTTAACCCTATGTACTCCAGAGTTTAGCCTAGACTGCTTGCGCCACACTACCTAGAGGGTGAGCAGGGGTTATTTCTGGGAGTAATCCTTTGCCCTGACTTAGAGGAGAGGGTCCCTTCTTGTCGCCAGTGCTGCACTGCGCCAACCAGAGACCCCCAATTCTAACAGTGGCATTGTATCTTGCAAAAGGACCCGCCTCTCGCCCAAAAATGTGGAGAGGTTAACAATGATCAAGATGAATCAGCACCTCATACCACCAGATTACAAAGTACGAGAATACACGCCGGAAGAAGACGAGGAGGACACCAACTTAGAGGAGGGATTTTCTTCTCTGTTAGGTGACCTACTCCCGCCTGAATACGCAGAGTATGAGGACGAACTCTGCTTCCCTGACACCGACCCCTGAAAATGAGCCAATGAATCAATAACTTTCTTTTTCGTCCTTATTCACTTTTATTCCTGTGTGTATGTCTTTCTTTGTTTTGCAAAGTCAATATAAATAAAAACTTTAATCACCTAATCACAGAAACAAGCCCATCGGCAGAACTGTCTTCACTTATTTGCTTATTGATTTGAAGGTGCCGCAGTCTGCATTCCTCCGGTTCACAAGTTCACAAGAACATGCTCCTCTATCCTCCTCCTCCAGACTCCTATTTCCCTCAAAGCAGAGGGCTGGATTACGCCCAATGAAGAAAGACTCTGCACTTGTGGGGGTGTTCTACTTCTTTGCGGGTGAGTTGACGGCTCTGGGGCCATTGCTGGGAAGGTCTAATACCGGATAAAAGTGGTTTGGACAAAATCGGAAACGAAATTTTCTTTGCGTTGTTGCTGACTTGCTTGTCTTTGAGGTGCTGTTTGGGGGGGTTCCGGGTGTTTGTGGGTGGGTTTTGTGGTCTGGCAGCACTGCTGACACAGTGTAATTTTGATTGCATTTGTTTTTCAGCAAATCCATGGTGGAAAATGGGAGTTATTACCTAGCTGCACAGCGCGTTTGGACAGAAGGACGAAAAATACTGTAAGTATGAGATTTTCCATTTTTGCTTTTTGCCTGTTTGGGGGTGTTGTGCTTTTTTGCGGGTGGGTTGGCGGGTCTTGGGGCATTGCTGGGAAGGTCTAATACCGGATAAAACTGGTTTGGACCAAATCCATGAGGAAACAGTTTTTGCTTTTTCTGACATTTCGGTCAATTTAGCGTTTTCGGGGGCCTGTTTGGGGGGCTTCCTGGTGTTTGTGGGTGGGTTTCGAGGTCTGGGAGCACTGCTGGGTATGGATAGTTTTGATAGCAAGAGGTTTGAAGAAAATCCATGGTGGCAGAGGGGAGTTAGGGCCTAGCTGCAGAGCGCGCGCGGAGTGATTTTGGAAATTGCCCTGAAAATGACTAAGGGCCAGATGTAGGTCGCCAAATACCGGTCGGTAACGGCCAATTTCGGCCGTTACCGACCGGTATTTGGCTTTTGAGATGTAGGTGGGTCTGAATTTACAGAATCAGTATATTTCCCGATTCGGTAAATTTACCACTTCGGTATTTTACAGAATCGGTAAATATACCGATTCTGTAAATCCATATGTAGGTGACACTCTTAAGAGTGCCACAGGCCCTTAAGAGTCGGTATTTTACCACCCAATCCTGTTGGGTGGTAAAATACCGAATTCAGGTGTGCATGCACATCTGTGCATGCACACCTCTGCCATGTTGTGGTGTTGGGTTCAAATCAGGCCTACATACTCTGCTAAACTCTCGAACACCTTAGTATGGAAGTTGGCACGGACACTGGAAAAGGTAAAAGACAAGTTTATTAAGACCCCATGGGGTGGTGATACATTCCTACAGCACCCTTCGGCAATGTAAGAAGTAGCACACAGAACATCGGTGCGCGACCTCTTTTATATAGTTTTAATAGCAATAAAAAGATAGGCGGTTACAAGTTACACATTTTAGGTACATATAAGGTCATTTTTGGAACACAGCCAACGTGTGGGAGGAGTTCAATAACACTGGTCAGTTAGTGCTAACATTCCTAAAGAGTGACCAGTTGATGCATAGTGCGCATGTGCGCTTGACCAGTACTAAAAATAGCCTGTTGCCGAGCAGAATAGGGACCATGGGTATCAAGAAAGGACAAAAGGGCACACTGACCACGAGGCAGCGTGTTCATAGGAAACGGAAGTCAGAGGGATTCAAAATGGCCCCCGTTCGTTTTGGTGAAGTTAACAGAAAAGACCGTGTAGCTGTGCTAAACGCTAACTCAGGAGCTGCCAAAACACGACAGACGGCCCTTTTAGCGTTTAGCAAAAGCTACCTCATAGTGAACGTAGTCAGAATGTTCATCCTCAATGTTAATAGCCATTATTTTCAATACTTCATCATTGATCAGTTTCTCTTGCTTAACAATAGCTCGTTTGGACGGAATACAGGCTGTGATACATACAGAACATAATGTAGGGCCACATTGAATACATAGACAAAGGAAAAATAGTACTCCAATAAAAACACAGAGAATCGTTAATAATTTCCAACCCCAAGTACTAAGCAGGGTCCAGAACCAACCAGAAAAGGTCCATGTTCCATTTTCTGGGTGGATCTCAGCAGCTATCTTATGTAATTTTGTAATCGAATCATATACAGAAGGTGAGTTATCTGGTACGTACACGCAACAACTACTTCCGATGACGCGGCATGCTCCACCCCTATCAGCTAGTATCACATCTAGAACCATTCGATTCTGGAGCGCCACAATTCTGGTAATTTGCAATTCCTCAGTAATATTCCCTAAAGCAGAGGCAGTTTCATTAGCGACAGCTTCCTCCACACGCGTAAGCCGCCTTATCTTCCTGCTATTCAGTGCAGCTCCTACGAATGAGAATAACCCCAAATTGAAATCTACATATTGTTGTAAAGTGGTATCAGTCTGGTCTATTTCATCAAGATCTACTGCTCGTTTTACTCTGTTCAGTATGAAATCATGGTACAGAACGTAATCATTGTGGTACATGGGAGGAGCAATAAACACAGGTGGTAATACAAAAGCTATATAACACGTTCCTAACCATCCCAATGGTAGACGATGGTATCCCTTATTTCCACAAATGAAATATGTGTTACGTGAAGCTACAAATGCAATTCCAGTTGGTGTATCAAAGGTAAGTGTAATATTACATTCACTGCGGCCTACAGGGATTGTACCTTTATTTCTAATACACAAATCTGCTTTTGTATCAATGACTGTTATCATATGCGAGCTCGTCACATTTATAAGTCTTTGATTCGTATATACACGAGGTGTAGAAACATTGTCCGGACGGTACTCTTCCCATTCAAACTTAGTTCCTTCAGCGTGTGGATAGCCATCTTTGTCGTTATAACATATTTTATTCAACCGAAAAAGTAGTCCACCTTTCGTTGGCCATCGCAGAGTAAAAAGAAGAGTGTACCAAGCATGACAAGAACCATTATGAGAAAACGGGAGAGGAATGAGTGGTGTTCCTCCCTTCTTCTGATGTCCGGGCAACATTCCACATACCCAACAATTGGACGTGTTGGTCATGTTATGAGTATGATGCAAAATCTTAATAAAACTGTTATTCAAATAAGTCTGCCTATGTCTTTCTTCGTGAAAAGGCAGAGTGAAATGAAAATGTTCAGATGGACTTGGAGTGGTGGGCAGCAAATGTTCTCGTACAGGAAACAACAGTTCTATAGTCCAAGCTAATACTGCGATCACCACTACGGTCAAGACAAACAAAACAGCACCAAGAATTCTCCCTTTTCGTGTCGAAGGAGATGCCATAGTTCACAAAACAATACTCTTCACAAGCAACACTAAGCGAGAAAAAATAAAACGATGGTTCTGAACCGAGGCTGCCGTTGATTTGTTCTCCGGGATTCAAGACGGTGTCGCTACACTGGGCAGAACTGATCCCCCCCCCCTTGATATTCCCGGCTTCCGTTTCACAAACCTCAGAGCGGTTACCAACCAGTTTCAAAAACACAAAAGGAATCTTATTTCCTGGGGCGTAGATTGTACTTCACTTTATCAGAAACAACGTGGTCCGGGAAGGCTCCCTCCAATTCATCAGGCGTGACAGCTGGGCTCTTTTCTGTATCCAAAATCTTTCTGTAGTCGGATAGCACCACAGGGCTCACCATATCCGGAGAGACACGTCGGCAGTGCGTTGAATGTATCCACCGCTTCTTGTTGGTGACTCTCACAGCAGTTCGCGTAGCCAGCAGCACTTGCTCAGGGCCATGCCATCTCGGTTCCAAACTGCTGGATCGCTCAAATACTTTGACCATCACGTGGTCCCCAGGGCGGAGATCGTGAGCCTCACCAGTGAAGTTATCAGGGAGCGCCTCTCGAACCTGTTGATGAATAGAAAGCAAATCATTTGTTAATCGTGCCAGATAATCGTTCATCATTATACAAGGCATATCATGTATCAAACGAGGTTTTGGAACTCCCCAAATATTCATAGGCCTTCCAAACACCACTTCGTAGGGTGTGAGGCCAGATCGAGAATGTGGCACTGACCGAATGGACAGCAATGCCAGAGGCAAAGCGTCCGGCCATTTCAGAGATGTAGATGCCACTATCTTTGCTAGCTTCAGCTTCAGAGTTGCATTGTATCGTTCTACTAAACCTGCTGATTGAGGATGAAAAACAGCATGGAATCGTTGCTTGATTCCCAATCCTTTCAGGACGTATTCCACTACTTTTCCAATGAAATGAGGGCCATTATCACTCCACATAAGTTTACAAACACCGTAGCGCGGGAAGTACTCCTTGAGTAACACCTTAGCTGTTGTCAATGCTGTATTGTCTTTCGTAGGGTAAGCCTCAATCCATTTGCTGAAGGCACACACCACTACTAGGACATACTTGAGATTATTACAGCGTTCCAGCTGGATGTAATCCATTTGTAGTACTTCGAATGGTGCAGTAGGTGGAACAAACCCTCCTTTAGGAGTATGAGTCCCTTGTCCAGGATTGTGCTGCAAACATATCAGACAGGTCTGCACTACTCTCTTAGCCGTGCTAGCAATGTCAGCATTTTCCCAAACTCGTGTAAGCAATTTAGTAATTGCGAGAGCTCCAATGTGTGCCAGCCCGTGTGTCATTTGCACCATTGTTTGTAAATAGGCCATGGGTAGTTTCCATCTCTCCATATCTTTACTACGCCAGCAACCCTCATCATCCAATACTTCTTCAGTGGCCCATTTCATAAGTTCTGCCTCAGATGCTGACTTCTGTATATCTAGTATTTCTTCTCTAGCATCATGCCACCGCTCAGCTTGTGACTTCACCACATACATGGGGAAATTATTTTGCAGCATAGCGGTCTCTCTCGCAATGCGGTCTGCGAAAGCATTGCCTTGCCCTATTTTGTCCGTCACCTTTTTGTGTGCACTGCACTTGACTATTGCAACTTTCTTTGGGCATAACAGTGCATTCAGGAGATCGCGTACCAATTCTCCATGCATGATGTGTACTCCGTGTGAAGTCAGGAATCCTCGTTCCTTCCAAAGTAGGCCAAAATCATGCACTACTCCAAAAGCGTAACGACTATCCGTGTAAATGTTCACACATAGCCCAGCACTTAACTCACATGCTTTCGTTAAGGCTATCAATTCAGCTGCTTGAGCCGATTTCTGGGGTATTCGTGCTGCTTCTACCACGGTCTTAAGTGTCGTGATCGCATAAGCTGCAGAAGTCGTACCATCTGGTAACCTCACGCACGATCCATCAACCCACAGTTCCCCATCTACATCTGGAAACGGTATATCCTGTAAATCGATACGACCCTTTGTCTGTTCCTCAGTCAGAAAAACACAATCATGTTGTTCTTCCTTCTGGGTCTCAGCAACAGGATCCGGCAGTAAAGTAGCAGGATTCAGTGTCGCACATCGCTTTAGTGTGATGTGCGGCGCCAACGTTAGCTCATATCCTGTCAAACGGGCGCTGGTTAGATGCTGCGTTTTTGTTTGATTCAGTAACGCGTCTACCGCATGGGGAACTAGCACCAACAATTTGTGTGACAAAACTATTCCCTCACTTTGTCGTATCGCAACTGCTGTTGCTGCAACTGCTCGAAAACATCCAGGCAATCCTCGAGCCACAGGGTCGAGTACCGCCGAGAAGTATGCACAAGGCCTCTGCTTGTCTCCGTGTGTCTGCACTAACACTGACAATGCACACCCATCCTTCTCGTGTACATATAATGTAAAAATCTTCGTGTAATCAGGTGTACCTAACACTGGTGCAGAACAAAGAGCTTGTCTCAATTGTTCAAAAGCGTTCTGACATTCATCCGTCCATTCAATGGGAATCGGTGTATCTTTAGACAACAATGCTAACAATGGTTTAACGATATGTGAAAAACCCAATATCCATTGCCTACAAAAAGACGTCAAACCTATAAAGGCGCGAACATCCTTCTGAGTGCGAGGGACTGGAGTATCTAGGATTGCTTGAATTCGATCTGGTGTCAATGCACGGCCCTCCTTAGACAAAAGATGACCGAGGTAGGTCACCTTTGGTCTACAATATTGCAGCTTTTTCTTCGAAACTTTATGATTATGCTTGGCCAGGAAGGAAAGCAAGGAAAAGGTACTCTTCTCACATTGTTCTGGCGTGTCTGCAGCAAGTAAGATATCGTCTACATATTGAATGAGAACCACTCCCTCTTGTAAGTCAAAGGAATCAAGCTGTCTTTTTAATGCCTGACTATAAATGCTAGGACTTTCAGTATAGCCTTGAGGAACTCGACAGAATCTGTACGATTTATTATTTAATGTAAAGCCGAATAGATATCGACTGTCAGGATGTACAGGGATCGAAAAGAAGGCATTCTTCAAATCGATGACTGTAAAAGTAGTTGCCGTCGATGGAACCAACGTAAGCAACGTGGTGATGTCAGACACCACCGGGTACTGAGGCACTACTATCTTGTTTATTTCCCTCAAATCAATAATGAAACGGTAAACCTTAGCATCTGTATCTCTTTTAAGGATCGGTAAAATTGGGCTATTGCAAACATTGTAGGGGACTTCCTCAACTACTCCTGCCAAAATCAAATCGTTCACAATGTGCATCAAAGCAAGTTCTCCTTCTCTGGAAATCTTATATTGTGGGACACGTGGTAGAGATACTCCCTCCTTTACAGTAATACGTACTGGAGGGATTAACATCTGCCCCACATCCGTGTCAGAAGTGGCCCACAACGTGTTTGGTAAGGAGGCCAATACTTCAGATTCATGGAGAAAACACACTCGCTCAAAGTCTGGGTAATTCTCATTCAGCACAACTCGCACTCCTTCTGGGGCACAGCGAATAGTAGCTCGAAAGTGTTTTAACATATCGAGTCCAATAATATTATCGGGTGTATTTGGAGACAACAAAAAGGGACAAGGGGCAGCAAATTTATCAACATGAAATGCAACTGGTTGAGACAGTGGGCTAGAAGTAGGTGTTCCATCGAACCCTATTGCTGTAATTACCTCGCCAGACAGGGGAGCCCTTGGAACCAAGTATTTGGACAAAGCGCTACGAGTAGCTCCTGTATCGACCAGAAATTGATCAGTAGAACCCAGAACATGTGCTTCTATGTATGGACCCCTTTGATCAACTGGTACCTCAACCGATTCCACACCCCATCCTACGCAATCCTATGCATAATGCTCATCCCGTGGTTCAGCAGGACCACCCTCATTTATCTGATATTGATTGCGATTATCAAACGTATTATAATCTGACTGACCACGACCCCTTGCTCCATATCCTCCACAATCATTCGTACCATAGCCTCCTCGATCATTCGTGCCATAACCTCCTCTTGACCCTCCATAATAATTCCTAGATCTCCCACTTCCTCGTCCCCTCAAATTACGCTGCTCTCGAAAGACCGGACAGTCTGCAATCCAATGCCCAAACTGTTTGCAGTATGCACATTGATTCACAGAAATGTCAGAACGAGGGGGAGGAGCATTACTGTATGATCCTCGCCCTCCTCTATTGTTTCCTCTCGTAGCCTGAACCTGAGCTAACATTACCTTCGTCTTCAAATCCTTCGCCTTCTTTTCACTACTTTCTTTCGTCTCCAATTCCTGTCGTTCATAATATTGAGCCATAGTCAATAAAGAAGCAGGGGTTGCTGTGGTCCATGAACTTTCACTCGTTTTCAATCGTTTCGCAATCTCCGGTAGGAGATTAGCCACATACTTATCAACGAATAAATGCCTGCCAGTATCTTCTGTCAATAATTGACCACTGTAATCATGGAACGCTTCCTCGAAGCGAGAGAAAAAATCGGAAACTGATTCATCCGCTTTCTGCTTACAAGAGGCTAATATAGTCCAATCAATCTTTTTAGCGGGAGCAAGAGTCTTTAGTTTTGTTAGTATGGCCCCTGAAAGGTCTAATATTAATTGACACGGCTTACATGCTGGTTCCCTATCCAAGTCAGCCTGAACAAGATCTTTCCAAGTGGCCCCGAGAGTCGTGAGGTCATCAAACCTTCGAATCGCTCTCCACATATCAGGAGGCAATATCAACCCGAAGAATAGATCAATATCAACTAACGTCATGATACACGAAGAAGTTGCACTTTCAACATTTTCATAAAAAGCCGCAGGGTTTTTACGGGGATCAGGTAAAGCATTCTTAAGCGCCATAACATCTGCTCTATTCCAAGGCGTATAAACCCAATTATATACAAAATACCCTTTCGCATCTTTAGATCTTTTATCATCATCTGTGCCATCCCCTTTATGAGGGACATATAAAGGCGCAGCTTCTCGCATAGGTCTAACATTAATCGCAGCGATCTTATCTGTTTCAAAAATAGGGCATTCTTTGGATATCCCCATCGCTCCGGACGCAGACGAATTCTTCGACTTTTCCAACTCCCGTAGTCGTGTCGCCTCATTTCGCAGTTGAATCAAACGCTTGAAGAAGTCGTCCGCATCTGAAAGAACAAAAAGACCTTTACGAAAATTCTCACGACCCTCGGATATCTCCTTTGGTTCTAACTCGAGAGAATATTTTCTGTACCGCTCAACAACTTCATCTCCAAAATGATCTAAAAAGTACAGTCGCTCCTGATCAGACCACTGTTCCATTTTTACAGTAATGTCAGAAACAGTAACAGTATTAATATTTAGCTTTCGTGCCAACGAACGTAATTCCGCAGTTCGTTCTGCATGTAACCTGGTACGCTGTGTTCGATCACTATCCTCGTCTGATTCCTCGCTCGGAGCCGTGGGTGCGACGTACGGAGGCGGACAACGATCTAGTAATGAAAAATCATCCGTTTCATTAGTAAGGACTGGATAGAGAGGACGCCTGATAGGGAATTGACCATTAACCTGTAAATTGCGTTCTCGTCTCTCCCTCTCTTTCTTTTCCTGTAATTCCTTCTCCTGTAGCTGTAAAGCTTTGTCATGTGCAGCCTTCCGCTGCACTTTCTCCGCCAAGGCTTCCTCACGCTTCGCTCGTTCACGCACCTCTTTCTCCCACATACGCACACAATCAAACATATCTTGTCTAGACCTTCGCTGAAACAAACACTGCTCTACATATTGTACCTTTCGAAGGTCAAACGACCCATATAGTGGCCACTGTAATTCACGATCAGTCTTAGTATACTTATGCCATAATGTACTATACATTATAGGTGGAATACCGAATTTGACATACATTTCACGATTTGGAGTCCCCTCTGGGGGAGCCGGCTGTTTTTCACTTAATCGATAATTGGTACCATTTTCAGAACAGCACATCCTACGGAGTGTGCTAAAAACAGGCATGTTTCAAAAAGTACCACGAAAGCACGATACTACAAAAATGACACCTAACGCGGTGTACCGTTCAAATCAAATAAATCAGAGAAATATCCCTACATGCCTGCCTATGTGAGGTGCACTTCACATATTCAAATTCAAATACACATATTCAAACGTTAGCTAACAAATTCAAATTCAAATTCAAAATTCAAAAGGCCACAGTAAGTGTCAGTAGACTACCTCACCAATCAAAAGCTTACCAAATATTTTCAAACGTCCAAAGTCCAACTGCCAAGTTCTGTGGTCAAATCAGCCAAAACGGCACATCACGACAATCCAAGATCAGAATCTCAGTCGAAGACCGGCGCCACCTGGAAGGTCAGATCGGAAGGAAGGGAAAACACACCGTGGGTGCCGAGACTCGGGTCACTCAGTGGCAGCGTACGCGTCCATGGCGAGTTTCCTGACCTTCGTCACGACCTCTCCTTCGGGCATCCGAGTCGCCGATGAGTCCCTTCGTGGTCGCCAATTGTGGTGTTGGGTTCAAATCAGGCCTACATACTCTGCTAAACTCTCGAACACCTTAGTATAGAAGTTGGCACGGACACTGGAAAAGGTAAAAGACAAGTTTATTAAGACCCCATGGGGTGGTGATACATTCCTACAGCACCCTTCGGCAATGTAAGAAGTAGCACACCGAACATCGGTGCGCGACCTCTTTTATATAGTTTTAATAGCAATAAAAAGATAGGCGGTTACAAGTTACACATTTTAGGTACATATAAGGCCATTTTTGGAACACAGCCAACGTGTGGGAGGAGTTCAATAACACTGGTCAGTTAGTGCTAACATTCCTAAAGAGTGACCAGTTGATGCATAGTGCGCATGTGCGCTTGACCAGTACTAAAAATAGCCTGTTGCCGAGCAGAATAGGGACCATGGGTATCAAGAAAGGACAAAAGGGCACACTGACCACGAGGCAGCGTGTTCATAGGAAACGGAAGTCAGAGGGATTCAAAATGGCCCCCGTTCGTTTTGGTCAAGTTAACAGAAAAGACCGTGTAGCTGTGCTAAACGCTAACTCAGGAGCTGCCAAAACACGACAATGTGACACACAGACATGCCCTTAGGGCATGTCTGTGTGCCACATGGCACACATGCCTGTACTTGGGGTGCTAGAGGGTGTCAAAGTGACACCCCCTGCAACCTTGCAGGATTCGGTATTTACCGAATCTGTAAATACCGATTCGGTATTTCACATTGATTCCTATGGGCTTCAAGGCCCATAGAATCAATATGAAATACCGAATCGGTATTTACAGATTCGGTAAATACCGACTCTTACTGATTCGGTAATATTTTACCTACATCTGCCTCCTTCCTATTTACCGACTCTTAAATACCGATTCGGTATGAGTCGGTATTTAAGAGTCGGTAAATAGGAATTACCTACATCTGGCCCATAGTGCCCATTTTTGTACTTTTGCTTTTTGGTTGTTTGGGGGTCTTCTACTTGTTTTCGCCTGGCTTGACGGCTCTGGGGCCATTGCTGGGAAGGTCTAATACCGGATAAAACTGGTTTGGACCAAATCCATGAGGAAAAAGTTTTTGCTTTTTCTGACATTTCGGTCAATTTAGCGTTTTCGGGGGCCTGTTTGGGGGGGCTTCCTGGTGTTTGTGGGTGGGTTTCGAGGTCTGGGAGTACTGCTGGGTATGGATAGTTTTGATAGCAAGAGGTTTGAAGAAAATCCATGGTGGCAGAGGGGAGTTAGGGCCTAGCTGCAGAGCGCGCGCGGAGTGATTTTGGAAATTGCCCTGAAAATGACTAAGTGCTCATTTTTGTACTTTTGCTTTTTGGCTGTTTGGGGGTCTTCTACTTGTTTTCGCCTGGGTTGACGGCTCAGGGGCCATTGCTGGGAAGGTCTAATACTGGATAAAACTGGTTTGGACCAAATCGGAGGTGAAAACTTTTTTGCGTTTTTGCTGACTTGCTTGTCTTTGAGGTGCTCTTTGGGGGGGTTCTGGGTGCTTGTGGGTGCGTTTTGGGGTCTGGGAGCACTGCTGGCACAGTCTAATTTTGATTGCATTTGTTTTTCAGGAAATCCATGGTGGAAAACGGGAGTTATGGCCTAGCTGCACAGCGCGTTTGGACAGAATTGAAAGAAGGCCAAAAAATATTGTATGAGATTTTCCATTTTTGCTTTTTGCCTGTTTGAGGGTGTTGTGCTTTTTTGCGGGTGGGTTGGCGGGTCTTGGGGCATTGCTGGGAAGGTCTAATACCGGATAAAAGTGGGTTGGACAAAATCCATGCTGAAAAGCCTTTTGGCATTTTTTTTAACTTAGGGTTCGTTAGGGTTAGCACTAGCAGCAGTATTCCATGTGTTTGGGGGTGTTCTAGATTTTTGCAACTGGGTTCTGGGGTTTTACAGCACTCATGGGAATGTGTAATCTTGGTTGCAACTAGTGGTTTGAAGAAAATCCATGGTGGGAAAGGGTGGATTTTGCCTAGTTAAAGAAAGCGTTTGCCACTATTCTTAACTTAGGGCTCGTTAGGGTTAGCAGTATTGTATTGCATGTGTTTGGGCGGGGGTTATAGATTTTTACAACTGGGTGGGGTCTTGGAAAACTTGTTGTAATGTATAATTTTGATTGCAAGTCGTTTGAACATAATCCATAGTGGGAAAGGGGGGTTTTGGGCATACTTTCTGAGTGTGTTTTGACATGATTTGAAATTAGGCCTCTGTGAGGTAGCAGCAGTAATTCTGCACGTTTTTGGGAGGGTAATGTGGGGTGTTCTAGATTTTGGGGATTGTCATCTCTGAAAGTGACAGTATAATTTTTGCACTACACAGCGTGCCTTACATATTTTGTTCTCCGAGGTGTCTTTAACACTTACTGTTGTATTTTTCCATCATCAATTACAGGCAGGCTTTTACCCTGTGCCATCGATTTACTACTCAGGCGTACAATTAGCGATCCGCAAATCCGCATCAGCCAGGCAGTGGACAGTGTGTCTGGTCACCAAGATTGATCGAAGGAGCATCCGATGGAATGAAGGAGTACCGCGAATAAGAGGAATGGCTGGATGCATCGACTTCACAAATTCAACGGGACAACTACAAAAAACAGTAACAGTATCCAAAATTCTCCTTATCTTTTAAATGATATTGTTGTGAACTTGAACTACGAGTGTGACTCTGACTGTGCATTTGTTTGATCTCTGCTTCAAATTCATCCCTCCCTCCAGCAATTAGATACATCTTTGCTATGTTTAACACTAATTTAATGTTCTAAGTGTTTATTCTCTCTGAGGGCAGAGAGGCAAGTCAAATTGCATAATGACTGCACCCCTGTACTGTCAACTTGTTTCTTCGTAGTTACTAGTAAGTTGCAGTAAGTAGTAGTACTACTTTTCAGTAACCTAACCATCCATTTACTACTTATGGCATGCATTAGTGCACTTCCTTTATGTCCCTTTCAAGATTTATCAATATCTTCTAATCCAAAGATTTGTTTCTCTTCATTTGTTGTTTGACTGTCCATGCTGTTTTTTTCCTCTCTACCAAACTTTCCCAAAAACTCCCATTCCCATCCAATTTTCAAACCCTAACCCTCTTCCCCCGGGCTGTGTGGTATTTCATTGAGGTGTGACTGACAACAACAATAAATTCCACACACTTGCTCGGGAGGATAAGGTCAAAGCAACCAGAAGTTCATGTGCGCCATCGTGGATTGATAAGAGCATCCTCCTCCTACACAACGTTAACAAGCAACAATGAAATGATTAATGCTTACCTTACGTTGGCACTGCTTAGGCTAGGGCACTGTTCTGTACTGTACTATCTATTGTACTGTTTCTAATGCTACACTCAGGCCACTCAATGTTTAATTTCCTCTTTTTTTCATATGGTGATACTGCCAGTGTGTACCACTACTGCTACCAGCACAACAATGATATTGCATCCGTCGAGGATTCAAGTCAACAACCAACCTTTTTTTTTGGTCAAAAACTTTTATTGAGCAACAAAATCAGGGTTACAGAGATGGGCCTACAACCTCACGGGCTGGCCGCTAAAATCAAGGCACAATGTGAGAAAAACACTTACGGCCACTCCGGTGGTCAGGCACAAATCGGATACAAAATGTCGCCCAAAGTATAAAACAAGATAAGGCATTTTTCTTTTATATACACACCGAAAAACAACAAACAACAAGAAAGGCGAATGCATAATAAACGGAGTCAGCCCAGGAGGAGGAGGGGAAACCCACTAATCAGGAGTATGAAATCATAATCAGTAGGACAAGGCAGGGTGGGGGGGACAGCGGGGAGGACAGGCAAATCAAAGGACAGTATACGAAATTTCAGGAACGCCAGCCTAGGGAGATAAGGTAACATCGGGGGTTTCAACCAATGGAGGAGCACAAATATCTCCGCGATAGGCGTTCCACTGACCCCAGATCTTCGTCCATGCCCTAGGTCTGCCCCTGGCTGTATAGACCGTCTTTTCGCGGAACATAGACCAGTCCATGTTTTCCTCCCACACAGAGGCAGTGGGGGGCCTGTACGAGCCCCAGAGTTGCGCAATGTCCCGCTTCGCAACCATATATCCCAGGGTCGCCCATCTGGTTTGGGCCACAGAATAGTCGGTAGGTTCCCACACGTTCAACAGGCATCTCCGGGCCTCAGGCACTAGGGCAATTCCAGTCACATCAGCCATCACCGCAAGCACCTCAGTCCAGTAGGCAGCCACCCTCGGGCACTCCCAGATAATGTGAAGAAATGTAGCACTCATCCCGCATCCACGCTTGCATAAACCATCCGGGGAAAAACCCATCACAACCAAACGAGGACCAGTAACATACACCCGGTGGAGGATCTTAAGCTGAACCAGATGGAGACGGGCAGGAATGGCGACCTCTTTCGGAGAAGATAGTGCCGACTGCCAATCCTCGTCATCCAATTCCAGCCCGTCGCCGACCCAAGCCTCCCTAAGTCGGACAAGCAAGTCAGCGCGATTATGAATCAGCTTCTTGTAAATCAAGGAGATAGTGCTATCGGGGAGGTGGCCATCCAGGATACGATCTTGGAGGGGGGAGGACTCGGGGATGGCGGCACCAGGAGTCAGAACAGAAGCAAGGGCATGGCGGACCTGCAAATATCTAAAAAATTCCCTATCACTCAAGTCATAATCGTTCCGAAGGGCCTCGAAGGACTTCACCGCTCCATTCGTACATACGTCACCCACTCTACATATTCCAATCATATCCCAGCGGTCAAAACCCTTCGACAGCCCAGACGCTCGGAGGCATAAAGCGGAGTCGCCAGTGTCATTCGATCCTCCCATCCCAGGCTTACATTCGCAGCGCGCCACACACTAACCGCAATCCTGGTCGGTCCCGTAAGATGGCGCCCAGCCGACCTGGAGTAAAGCGCTCTATTAAAGTCCCCTCCCGGCAGCTGGAGTCTATCCATTTCAAAGGCCGGATCCCGACCCGGGGAATACATTGAGTGGTTAATGGCAGACAGTTGTGTAGCCCAATAATATCTCCTGATATCAGGAAGTGCTATGCCCCCATCATACCAAGGGATGGTGAGATTCGCAAGGGCCATACGTGGACGCCCGTCCCAAATCAGTTGCCTTTGTAGACTCTCGACCTCTCCGAAATAGGTAGCGGGGATGTCATCATAGGAATTCTGGAGTGCATAAAGGAATCGCGGCAAGGACATCATCTTGAAAAGGGCGGCTCTGCCCAGCGGAGACAGAGGTAATTTACGCTAGCGAGCCACGTCCAGCCTCAGTCTAAGAAGCGGGGGAAGGAGATTACGTTCAAACCGGAGCGACGAATCCAGTGTAATAAAGACCCCCAGATATTTGAAGCCAGACTGAACAACCTGGATAGGAAATCTATTCGGCAACGGGGGCAGAACACCTGAGAGAACATATACACAGGACTTAGCCCAGTTAATAATCAAACCAGAATTTTTACCAAACGAGGTGAGAACGTCGAATAAAACATTTAAAGATTCACGCGGGGAAGTAAGGTAAAGAAGAATGTCGTCCGCGTAAAGCGAAACGCGGTCCTCAAAATCTGGGGACCAACGTATCCCCTTGAGTGAAGGTTCCCATCGAAGCCACGCAGCCAGCGGCTCTAACGCGAGAGCAAAAAGTAGCGGAGACAAGGGGCACCCCTGTCTGGTCCCCCTACCGAGGGAAAAGGGAACAGAAACTCGACCATTAACCACGACCTGCGCCAGGGGGTCGGTGTATAGCAGCTTCACCCATCCAATAAACCCCGGGCCAAAACCAAACTTCTCAAGAGCTGCCCAAAGATAGGGCCACTCTATCGTGTCAAAGGCCATCGAGGCGTCCAACGAAGCCAAAATGGCTGGCTCCGTCAGAAGCCCCGCCCTCGCAATGGCTCCGTGGAGGCGACGCAGATTAAGAGCTGTGTTACGGTGCGGGATAAATCCGGATTGGTCCGGATGAAACAAGTCACTAATGACCGTCAGGAGGCGAGTAGCCAAGAGCTTGGCAAGAACCTTGGGCTCAACATTCAACAGGGAGATGGGTCTATATGAAGAACAAAGATCCCGGGGTTTACCCTCTTTAGGAATAACAACGATCGTAGCCAGGCGCTGGTCATAGGGGAGAGTACCCCGCTCACGGGACTCCGAAAACATTGTTCGAAGATAGGGCGCAATCATATCAGGACGCAGTTTGTACAACTCGATTGGCAATCCATTCGGGCCCAAAGCCTTGCCCGAACGGAGAGAGCGAATGGCAGTCGCTATTTCGTCCGTAGAGAACGGGGCCTCCATAGAGACCCGCTCCAAATCGGAGAGGCAGGGCAAAGCTATATCACGCAGCAAGAGGCGAGAGTCGTCCGCATCCCGTTCAGACACAGGGGAATAAACCGCACGAAAGTAGTCCGCAAAACATTCCACTATTTCAACCGGGTCCGTCACTCTCACACCATTCGAAGTCTGAATCACCGGCACCACTCGATTCGCCCTCTCTTTCTTATCCAACCAAGCAAGCAATTTACCCGCTTTGTCCCCAACATCATACAAACGACCCTGTTGCTCCCGAAACATCATTTTAGCCGCATCTGTGACCAGAGACTTATAGGCAAACTGCTTCAGACCCAGGGCATGGAGTTTGTCAGGAGTAACAGTCGATTCCAGGTCAGCCTCCATCTCAAGAATTTCCATCTCAAGATCCACCACCTCCCGATTCCTTGCCTTTTTGGTTTCAGCAATGAGAGACAGGGCCTGCCCACGAATCACTGTCTTAAAAGCCTCCCATAGGGACACCGCAGAGGAGACGGACCCCTCGTTGTCTAGAAAATAATTGTCCAGGGACTTAATCAATAGACCACGGGTCTCAGGGGAGGTCAGGTACCAAGGGTTGATAGGAGCCACCCGGCCCGCCGCCTCCACCCCCACATCAAAGCAAAGCCAGAGCGGAGAATGGTCCGAGATGCCCCGGGGGAGGTGTCTAACCTCCCGGACAGCCGATGACTGTGCAGCTGGCATTAGGAAGTAATCCAGTCTAGACAGACTCCCATGGGCCCCAGAATGGAAAGTATATTGAAGCTGAGTGGGGTGCATAAGTCTCCAACAGTCCACCAAACCAAAAGTATCCAAAAAACCACCCAGCCATAGTTGGGCCGAAGGAGTGTCCCTAGGGGGGTAACGATCACTCAGACCGGAGAACACAGAGTTAAAGTCACCAGCCATGAAAAGAATACTATCAGGGAGGCCCAACAGCACTCGGCTCAAATCGGAGAAGGTAGAGGTCTGCAGGCCGGGGGGCACGTAGACGGCGAACAGAGAAAGGGTCCGGCCCTCATACCGTCCCACGAGAACGGCATAACGCCCCCGATCATCAAGGATCACATCATCTATCGCAAGGGGAAGGGAAGCCCGGACAAGTATGCCCACCCCCCTGGAACCCGTAGTAAACCCTGAGTGCGCGACAAGGCGATAGCCCCACCTATTCATTGCACGACAAGTATTGCCCACTAGATAGGTCTCCTGCAGAAAAACAATATCGGGAGACAAACGTCGCAGGCATCGCAACACCATCCCCTGTTTTATACGATCCCCCAGACCATTGACATTCCACGAAATAAACCTCAACCCGCTACCCCCCATCCCACAGAGTGATGCAGGAACCATCCCCCAATGAGCATGACATTGAAAATTCCATTAACAAGATAGAGTCGCCTTGAAAAAACAAAACACAAACCTCAAACACCCCACCAACCCACCCCCCAACATCCAAGAAAACACCCCCCACCCTGCACCCCTGCAGTAAGCTAATAAGCCACCCCAACATGCAGTGTGCCTGTCGCCCAAAAACCCCCGTTCTACAAAAAGACCCCGGAGGAGGAAAGGCCCTGTCCCACCCGCCACCCCGACAGAGATAAAGAGAGAAGAGAACACACAGAAAATAGAGGCACTTAAGTATGGAACCCCGGAAGAATTCACATGGCACGGAAACAGGGGCATAGACAATAAGTTCAGCTCCCTACACCACCCTCGGCACCACCCGGGTGTTCGGTGGGCTCAGTCCAATTAGGCCGGTCCGGCAGAGAGTCCAGCCAGTCATTTACGGAATCAGGCCGATCAAAGAAAAGGGTCCGTTCATTGTACTCAACTCGCAGCCTGGTAGGAAAAAGCATGGCGTATCGCAGTCCCAAGTCCCGGAGACGCTTCTTGACTCCACGGAAGCCCATACGCTGTCTCTGTACAAGCTGTGAGAAGTCTGGGTAAAAGTTCACCGTGGCATTTTCGAAGGCCACCGGGCCCTTAACTCGCGAGGCCTGCAGGATAGCGTCTCGGTCCCTATAATGAAAGAGTTTTGCAACAATGGTCCTCGGCGGGGCGCCCGGCTTGCCCTGGCCACCCGGAACACGATGGGCACGTTCCACCGCAAAGAATTTGCTCAATCCGGATGGAGAAAGGTAGTTCTGTATCAAGTCCTCAACCAGGAGATCAACAGAATGTGGGTCAGGATTTTCCGGAATGCCAACCACACGTACGTTGCAACGCCGTGCTCTGTTTTCAAAATCCTCCAAGCGCCGGGTCATGAAATCATTCACCTTTCTGAGGTTGCCAATCTCCGTCTGTATCTCCGAGACGTCGGCCGTGAGGCTAGATGACTTGAGATCCAATGACTTCACCTTCTCATGGGTTTTAGATAGGTCGGCCCGAATCAAGTTCACATCAATGGCCACAGTATCAATTTTGTGGGCCAGAGCTTCATACTGTTGGCCGATGGTTTCTCTCATGCCAGAAATGGCGCCCATGATGTCCTGCAGGGACGGCTCCGCCGAAGCCTCCAAAGGGTGCCCAACTGCTGAGGTTCCGTGAAAATCGTTACTGTGTTTTGGGCATTGCCGAATATGGACGAATGTGGTATCTACGAACCGTAAATGGCGAGCTCGGTAAGTGTACGCGTTTTCACTACACTACCTGGCTTGGTTCGCCTTATTCACGTGTTTCTACATCTGAACCCGTGGGTTCCATTTTAGATACGGCATCCATTTTGTTCCTTGCCCTCACGTAGTCAGTGAACAGGCAAGTGTCCGCACCATGAACCTTTAGTTCCCAAGACATACGGAAGACGCATATTCCTTTCATGCTCCTTTATGACCGGAGGAATGACACTGCAGAGGCAAATGGCTCAGCTTGAGGGTAATCGTGCCATAGCGGCCTATTGTTTCAGCCGTGTATGCGCTGGGATCAAGCTCTTTGATCCTATGATCATGTTTTCAATACTACCCCCACACTCTTTTCTTTATCCGTGCCTGACTTCCTAGCAGCTGTTCTTGTCTCTTTACTCTTGCTCATTTACATCTCAAGTGGAATGTGCCTAACGATGGGAAGATGTGCTTTTACAGTTGGGGACTGGTAATGTTACTGTGATTATGTTCCGGAGTTCTGAAAGCATGAAAGCGACCCTTTTTGAAGTTTATTGTGGGAACTGGGTTGTAACCTTTTGTTCACATGTTGTGCAATGGCAAAATCCTGTATAAAAGAGAGCGACTCACATATGCAAGTTGAAGCAGACTCGTAGAACCTACACGCTGTTGTACTTCTAGTGACTTTTGCCTCCCTGCAGTAATAAACTCTGATCTTTGACGCCGAAGGAAGCCTCCCGTGTCTCTGTCACTTGTGCGCCGAAACAGGTATCCCACGAAGGTTATAGGTGTTGTTCCCTGGCACCGCTGGGTCTTAAATAGCTCAGTCCTTCAGTTGGCGCCCAACGTGGGTCCTTAGTGGTTGTTGCAGCTTTTTTAAGCTTTGTTGTATGCATGGTTCCATTGCATTTGTGGTTCTTAGTTGTTGGTCCTTAGTTGTTATTTGACAATTGCAATTGCCAAAAACCGAGGGTTTTGTTTTTCACGAAGAATTAGTGTTTCGGTAACCCTTGAAGTTTGATACTAGGTTAGTGTGCACGATGCCTAGCCATAGTGGATTCCTTGGTTTTCTTAAATGTTGCAGCAAGGATTCCCGGTTGGAGGACTCGTGTCCGATACCTCCAGTTGGAACTCCGATATATGAGCTCTATAGTCGACATGGTGTGGGTCCTATTATTTATAATAAATATTGGGTCCGTTACACGAGAAAAGATGGTGTCCTTAGTTGGCCACCGCATGGAAGTTTTGAACTTGCGATTTTAGATAATCTTGAAGCTAAATTATTTAAAAAGAAAGCTAGGCTAGCTATGTTTGATTATTTTCGGTTATGGCGTAAAGAGGCCAAGCAGAAAGAAATCAAACAGCTTAAAAGGGATCGAAGAGAAGGTTTCGTTCCGATCATGCAAGTTGTACAACAATGCCAGCGAGATAAAGAAGAGAAAGAAATAGAAGTTTCCACTAGACTACATCACATGAGGATAGACAAATGTTATCCGGTCTTACCAACTAGTCTTGATAAGACAGAAGAGGATTCAAAGGAGGATCCCCTGTTAGCGTATTTGATGAAATCGCCACCTCCTTATGCACAGGGTGCTACAGCTCCTGTAGTTCCTCCAGTAGTCCCACCTGTCGTTCCTCCTGTTGTCCCTCCTGTTGTTACGGCGGCTGCTGGTCAGCCCGTTGTTAATCCTACGTTTGTCCCACCACTTGTTCCTATTCCTACTGCACCTTTGCCTGTACCCCCTCAGCCGCTAGTTTCTGCTGCTTCGACTGTTTCGTCTGTCTCTACTGTTCCTACGTTCACTTCTAATATTGTCGCCCCTGTTCTTTTTCCTACTTCTCCTTCTGTTCGTACCCGTATCCCTAATACTGTTGCTACGCTCTATTCACCACTATCTGGATCGATACTGCCGCCCAGCGTTTCTGAAACTTCTCAGAGACGAAGTCAAATCCCTGGTGGAAGGGAGAGAGAGACGTTAGTGACAATGGCACATAGGTGGATAAGACATCCTGTTAATTACCCTCCACGAGTGGTCTTCGACATGTTTTCTCAGTTTAATGAGCCTACACAGAGATTCGTGTTCGAAGAAATGTGTAACTTTTTGAGGGAGAAATGGTATAATGATGATTTAGATACCGTACCGCCCGATATGATTGAACTTCAGAGTCAATTTTCGAATGGTATGATTGTAGGTGGAGATGTACGACGTGCCTTAGAGCGATTGTTAGCCCATAGGTCAACAGTGCCTTCTCGAGTGTCGTTTGATGACGACTATGAGAATTGGAAAGCGGCTCCTGGTCAGTATCCTATGAGAGAGGTTCCGCCAGTATGGATGCCAGGTGATCCTGGTGCTGCCCCTCCGATCCCTCCACATTTCCAAAGAGTTTGGATACACCTCCCATGGAAGCGATCAGAAGTCTTACAAGTCAAACAGTCCTTGCCTGATCCACGCAAGAATCCGGCGGGTTACTACAAGGAGTTGTCTCAATTGGTAGATGCGACCATTATGAACCTTGCCGACATCGACATGCTGTTCGGTAATGTTGTACCACAGCCAGTTTGGGCAAAAATTCGTCAGGAAAATCATGCGAATGAGTTAGGCGGTGATTGGGCTGCAATAATAGCGGCTGATGGTCGACAAGTTGGTGGGGCTAAGCCTGAGCAGGTAATTTCAGACCTGCCCCAGAGAATAATTACGCTCATGAAAACGCTTATGCCGGCTATGAGAGTAAACTGGGATAAATTATCAGCTTGTAAGCAAAAGAAAGACGAGAGTGTCTCCGATTTCTTCACTAGGTTCGAAGAGGCATTTGTCGATCATAGCGGTCAGGATATGGGCACTGAGAGAGGCCAACGTTTATTTGTCGATAAATTCGTATTAAATTTGTTGCCAGAACTATGCACCAAATTGAAAAATTCAGAAAGTGCATGGGCTGTCTCAACCACTGCACAAATATTAGCAACGGCTCAATATTATGAGAATAGGGAGAAAGAAGAAAGTGATCGCGTAGATAAGAAAACGAAAGAGCTCAAAACGAAGGTTTTGTTGCAACAAGCGTATCCTCCACGTTCGAATCAAAATGAGTCGCAACAACAATATAGACCACAATCACAGTCCTCCAGAACACAGCCACGTTCTGACTCCTTTGACTATAGATCTACACTTGGGTATAATGAGTGTGCGTATTGTAGAAGGGAAGGTCACATAAAATACGACTGTCCCGCTTTGCGTGACCGTCTTAATGGTGTATCGCCACGAGGAAGCCGTGGTGGTCCTCAGCAGGCATCTCGAGGTAGAGGCCGCGGTACTATTCACAACCAGAATGATCACCCCCAGAATTCACCAGATACGAATAATTGTTTTGACCAGCGAAATGCGGGGTCAGTTAGATCTACACAATATCATGTGGACGATTACTACGTTGAACATGAGACTGTTGCAAACGATCATTACTAGGACAGCCACCGACAAAGAGAGGGAGTAGTATCAGTCCCGGTTGATCAGAGTGGGCCTTACGTCGCAGTAGCTACTTCTGGCGTAGTTGAGCCTTTTCTGTTAGACACTGGTGCGACGAAAAGTTCCATCATGCATTCGAAACTCCCTGGCGCACCTTTGTCTGGCTTAACAAATGTTTCCGTTGGATTCTCTGGCGCCCCTGTTAGCAATCCTGTTTCCAGCCCTTTGCCACTTACGATTGGCCCTCGTGAGCTGGAGGCTCCATTGATTCTATCTACTGGTTGTGGTGAGAATCTTTTGGGCTTGGATTTGTTAAAACGGTTATATGCGACTTTGTATTGCTCCCCTGAAGGAGTGGAGCTTACATTAGGTCGGAGAGTAATCTCTCCTATGTACTTATCGATCGATAAACTCCCACCGGAATTGAGCTCCCTTCCTGCGTCTCTATGGGCCACAGGTCCAAATGACGTGGGTCTCTTGGACATCCCACCTTATATGATCAAGCTGAAACCAAATGTGCGACTGCCACGTATACCACAGTATCGTATCTCCATTGAGGGAGAACGAGCGCTATTAGCGATTGTACACGATCTGATCAAAAAGGATGTCGTTGAAGAAACTCGAGGAAATCTGTGTAATAGTCCTGTACTACCAATTTTAAAACGCACTGATCCATCTAAACCTCCTGTGTACCGTTTCATAATCGATTTGAGAGAGGTGAATAAAATCGTGATTCCACAATTCCCCGTGGTCCCTGATATCACGGCTTTGCTGACCCTGATTCCAGCTTCTGCCTCCTGGTTCACGGTGATCGACCTAAAGAATGCTTTCTTTAGTATCCCGATCGCTGAGGAAAGCAGAGACCTATTCGGATTTTCATTAGGTGGTCGCAGTTTCAGACTAAAACGCGCACCACAAGGCTATTGTGAAAGTCCGTCGATCTATAGCCAGGCACTCAAAAGCCAACTGGATGCATTTGTGTTACCGATGGGTGCGGCTTTGATTCAATACGTTGATGACCTACTAGTGGCAGCTGATACGGAGGCTCTTTGCAAAACGGCTACAGTATCACTATTGCGCTACCTACATGACTTACACCACAAGGTGTCACCTTCCAAGCTGCAATATTGTTGCCAAGAAGTAACCTACTTAGGTCACTTATTATCAAAAGAAGGGAGAAGGTTGACCCCAGAGAGAATTGCAGCGATTTCTCGAATGACTGTGCCTAAAACTCAGAGAGATGTACGTGCCTTTCTAGGTATTAAGTCATACTGCAGACAATGGATCCCAAATTTTTCACTATTGGCGAAACCATTGTTAGCCCTCACGTGCAAGGATGTTCCGACTCCTTTGCCATGGACTGAAGAGTGTCAGAAAAGTTTCTCTGAATTACGTGATGCGTTGTGTTCGGCTCCTGTGTTAGGTACTCCTGATTACGGTAAGCCGTTTACACTGTACGTTCACGAAAGGGATGGTTGTGCGTTGAGTGTTCTGGCGCAACAATTTGGTGACAAACAGCGCCCATGCGCATATTTTTCTTCGACCTTAGACCCAGTAGCCAGAGCTTTGCCGAGTTGCTTAAGAGCAACAGCGGCAGCCGCGGCGTCCCTTCGACAGTCCGCAGGTCTGGTCATGGATAATATGCTTACGGTGATGGTTCCGCATGCAGTTGACACTCTCTTGAACCGAACGAAAACTCAATATTTGACGAGCGCAAGGTTGTCTGGGTATGAGTTGACGTTACTGGCTAGTCACATACGCATCAAACGATGTAATGTGTTGAACCCAGCAACATTGTTGCCAATCAACATGGAGTCAAGTGGGGAAGCACCACATGACTGTTATCTGAGAACTGAGGAGGAAACAAAGGGTCGTATTGACCTGAAAGATACTCCATTGGTATATCCCGATGGTACTTTGTATGTGGATGGTTCCTGTTTTAAGTTGCCGAATGGTGATGTGACGACTGCGTATGCTGTAGTGACATTGAGTACGGTTGTAGAAACTGCAAGATTGAGTCAGAATTCGGCTCAGGCTGCTGAGCTGATCGCATTGACAAGAGCGTGTGTGTTGTCCAGAGGAAAACGGGTGAATGTGTTTACCGACAGCCAGTATGCTTTTGGTGTGGCACACAGTTTTGGGCGATTGTGGAGAGAAAGAGGATTCTTAACGTCGCATGGCACGAAGATTCAGCATGGTCAGCTTGTGAACGACCTTCTAGATGCACTTACATTGCCTAAACAGGTGGCAATAATCAAATGTAGTGCGCATCGGAAAGTGACGTATGATGTTGGTCGTGGTAATGCGTTTGCGGACGAGATTGCTAAGGAGACAGCTAAAGATCTGACAAATCGAATGTATGTTACGAGTTCAGTGAGATGGCCAACGGAGACTAGTATGTGTGAAGACACAGTTGAAAGTGTGAAGGGAATACAGAATGAGGCCACTGAGACGGAAAAGACTAAATGGAAAGAGAGCACAGGGAAGTTGGATGAAAATGGATGTTGGGTTGATTTGTCAGAAAAGCAGAGATGGATGTTACCGGATGCATATGTGCTCGCTGTTGTTACAATGGCTCATGGTCCAGCACACAAAAGCGCAAAAGGCATATGCAAGTTGTTGTCTCCTGTATGGAAGAATGATGGTATCACTAAATGTGCAGAGAGAGTGGTTAAGAATTGTATGGTGTGTTTGATGTATAATCCCGGTAAGGGCACTCCCACTCCACCTGGTCATTTTGCCCCTCCTACATGCCCTTTCGAAGTTATCCAGTTGGACTTCATCCATATGGAGAGATGCAACAATTTGAAATATGTTTTGGTTGTAGTATGTGCCTTCTCCAGATGGATTGAGGCTTACCCCCTTAAGGATAACACTGCCCTATCCACAGCAAAAATTCTGCTCAAAGAGTATTTCCCCAGATACGGCATGCCTCGGACTGTATGGTCGGACAACGGAAGTGAGTTTGTGGGAAGTGTGATGAAGAGTGTGTGTCGTGGCTTAGGTATAGTGCAGAAATTTCATAGTGCTAATCATCCTCAGTCAGCGGGTTTGGTGGAAGGATACAATGGCACCCTGAAACTGAAACTTGCAAAAATTCAGGCAACAACTGGTTTATCATGGCCAGATGCTTTGCCTCTAGCTCTCTTATCGACCAGGGCAACTGTGCACTCTCGAGTAGGGCTTAGCCCATATGAGATTGTGTTCGGCCGTCCTGCTAATATTTGGGGAGTCCCGAGACCTAAAGAACGTGATAGAATTGAATATCCCATGCTGATTGATTATCTCCATGATCTGACTGCTAAATTGAGTTTGATTCATCAACAGGTCTTTGAGGCCCTGCCGTCACAGACAGAGGGTCCTGGTCATCGGCTGCAACCAGGGGACTGGGTCCTCACCCGTAACTTCGGACGAAAACGAAACCTTGAGCCGAGGTTTGTGGGACCCTTCCAGGTGCTACTGGCAACAAGGACGGCGGTTCGGCTGGAGGGACGGAAGCATTGGGTGCATGCCACGCACACCAAGAAAGTCCCGCTTCCTTTGCCGGCGGATACTTGGATAATAAAGGGTTTTTCCTCGTCCGAGACCGACGCCCCACAACGTTTTGTCCCGTTCAGCGAAGCTCAGCCCATATCTGACACCCTTGTTGATTCCCCCCAAACAATTTCCTATCCCTCTACTTTGAAAACTTCAAGTGCTGAACAATTGTCTGAACAATCGAACACTCATTTTCCATCCAATTCACTGTTTGAAGATCAGACACGCCCTGGGAGCAGCCGATACTTTTTTCGCCCACGCACAAAAGACTAATAAAAATAATTTTTTATTTTTGGATCCCGCAGTAACTCTGAACATTGTGGACATTTTATATGGTGTACCTTTTTCCTTTTTCGTGCAGCCGAGAACCTTATAATAAATTGAATGTTCAATTTATCTAGAACCTATCATCCGGGTTGGCCGTAGGGCCGTGCGGGTACTTTCTTCTGGTTAGCAGTTATCAACACTAGGTCGGTTTCTTTTGTCAATTTCTGGGAACTCCTGGGAATTGATGATCGCTACACAGAACGAAGTGCGTCAAGAACGTCGCGGACGGTCGTTAGAGGATGGAATTTTCTAAGCTGTCGAAAAGAGAGAAAATGCCGGCGCAAAGATCTGCATTAGATAAGGTGTTGCGTACAAAATGTTTCTTGCTACAGGTTTTCATGTTGTTCCTAACTGTTTCCATGTTGCTGGTGGGTGGAGTATATTATGGTTTTCAATCATTACTGCCTTCTGCCTTACCCACCTCTCTTTCTTATGATCTAAATTTCGTCTCTACTGTTTCTCCACATTCTTTTCACATACTGCCCCAACATGAGCAAGTCAGACGTGCGGAATTTAGAAACAATTCTTTTGTGCAACTTTTGCACCAGCATCAGATGGTGGTAAATACTACAAATTGTTGGGTGTGTGGACTAATGCCACACACCATGGACAGGGGTATCCCGTATTTTGTGCTTCCGTACAGTCCCCAAGGGTCAGTTCGGGCATTCCAAATCATGTTCCATAGTGCACTAGATTCCTACCCCCACCGAGAGCCACGCTCAGCAAGCTCTGGTCCTGGTCCATACCATAAACCTCTGGCGACGGCGATTGCTGATCTAGATAGAGACATTTTCGATACCTCACTTATCCCAGAGGAGGAAGTGCAGGCCTATAAGTACCTTAGTGAGGCTGAGTATAGTATATCAGTGGGTGATAGGCAGCTTAAAAGCTCATCTCCAATCTGGATTGTACCTCACCTAGGCCACTTTTGTCTGCAAGGTCGTGGCCGAAATCCAAGAGCCCAGCTTGGGAAGAGCGCTTGTGTGGATAATTATGTTCTACCAATGCTCTCTTCC
The DNA here is from genome assembly GCF_964261635.1 of Lissotriton helveticus. Taxonomy (NCBI): domain Eukaryota; kingdom Metazoa; phylum Chordata; class Amphibia; order Caudata; family Salamandridae; genus Lissotriton; species Lissotriton helveticus. The sequence continues at coordinate 719,187 of NC_136067.1, read as the reverse complement.
CCTGTCTTCTTAACTGCCAAGGGTACCTATTTTGTATGTTATGATCAAGCATATACGTGGTTACCTCATGATTTCTCGGGTATCTGCTATATTGCAAATCTCTTGCCTCCGACCTTCACTGTTGCCTCAGATTATCACAGAGCCAGAGTTGAGAGAGGTGTTATTAGCAAAGAAGATACTGCCGGTCAAGAAGCAGGAGACTTCTTTAAGGGTTTCCTACCGTTTTGGGGCCCTATGGTTAATAGCAGAAATCTGAGACAGTTAACCCGTGTAGTAGAGTCAACTGCTAACATAACCGCAAGTGCCCTTGGTAATTTGACCGCAGAGCTCCAAGCGGATAGGCTTATGACGTTACAGAACCGTATGGTTCTCGACATTGTTCTAGCAGATAGAGGAGGTGTGTGTAAGGTCATCCATTCGAGTTGCTGCATATTCATACCTGATAACGCTCCAACGGTTTATCAAGCCATCTCCAAGTTGCACAAAATCTCGGAGTCCATACACGTGGACGAGGGAGATTGGAAGCTTCTAGGATGGTTTTGGGGCCTGATGTCGACCTGGGGTTGGAAGATTCTGATAATTATAGGGGTTGTTGTGACGTTCCTGTTCACGTGTTGTCTTTGTGTACAGTGTGGTCCTGCCTTATGTGGCCTTTGTGCTACAACGTGTATAAGAAGGCCGACTGTTTCCAGAGAGGCATTGATGGATAGAATAATGTTCCAGCAACACCTGAACGATCTGATGAATATCGAGATCGATTCTGATTTCGACTAGTGCTTGCCTACATGAGGGCAAAAGGAGCGTCTGAGGTTCCGTGAAAATCGTTACGGTGTTTTGGGCATTGCCGAATATGGACGAATGTGGTATCTACGAACCGTAAATGGCGAGCTCGGTAAGTGTACGCGTTTTCACTACACTACCTGGCTTGGTTCGCCTTATTCACGTGTTTCTACATCTGAACCCGTGGGTTCCATTTTAGATACGGCATCCATTTTGTTCCTTGCCCTCACGTAGTCAGTGAACAGGCAAGTGTCCGCACCATGAACCTTTAGTTCCCAAGACATACGGAAGACGCATATTCCTTTCATGCTCCTTTATGACAGGAGGAATGACACTGCAGAGGCAAATGGCTCAGCTTGAGGGTAATCGTGCCATAGCGGCCTATTGTTTCAGCCGTGTATGCGCTGGGATCAAGCTCTTTGATCCTATGATCATGTTTTCAATACTACCCCCACACTCTTTTCTTTATCCGTGCCTGACTTCCTAGCAGCTGTTCTTGTCTCTTTACTCTTGCTCATTTACAACTCAAGTGGAATGTGCCTAACGATGGGAAGATGTGCTTTTACAGTTGGGGACTGGTAATGTTACTGTGATTATGTTCCGGAGTTCTGAAAGCATGAAAGCGACCCTTTTTGAAGTTTATTGTGGGAACTGGGTTGTAACCTTTTGTTCACATGTTGTGCAATGGCAAAATCCTGTATAAAAGAGAGCGACTCACATATGCAAGTTGAAGCAGACTCGTAGAACCTACACGCTGTTGTACTTCTAGTGACTTTTGCCTCCCTGCAGTAATAAACTCTGATCTTTGACGCCGAAGGAAGCCTCCCGTGTCTCTGTCACTTGTGCGCCGAAACAGGTATCCCACGAAGGTTATAGGTGTTGTTCCCTGGCACCGCTGGGTCTTAAATAGCTCAGTCCTTCACTGCACTCGGGCCAGGCAAGGCGGCTCCAGGGGACCCCTTCGATTGTGTGTACCGGTCCATGATGTTAGACTGGACCGGGCCCCCGCGAAGGGGCGTCTTGGTCTTCCGCCTCTCTTGGTCCCCTCTGCCAGCCATGATGGAGACCGCGTCCCCGAGGGACCCACGCGACCTGGTGAAAATGGCCGCAGGGGAACAGGGCGCCGGAGCCAAAAATCAGCAGCGAGGGCACATCGAGGTGTGAACCAGTCTGGAGGGATGCGAAGCAGGCAAAAGGCGCAACAGCAACCTCGCGCCGCTGGACCCAACAACGGCCAGACACCTCTGCCGGAAGACGTAGTCTGAGGCAAAATCGAAACCGAAAGTTATGAGGGGGACCCACAAGTCGAATCCCCCTGCCGCTGTTGTTCAACTCAGACACGGCAACAGAGCCTCACCAAGACCCGGGCGCACCACCAGGGCGGGCCCCGAAAGTTCGAGTCGACGTATCTTCGGTGCCCCTGGCCCAATTCGAGATCCAAAAACGGCATTAAGATCAGCCCAGGTTCCTCTACAAGAGTCCTCGTAATTAATCAGGATATGTTCAGGATATCATGCCGGGAGTGGCGGGGGTCCGGAGAGCGCTGTGCTCACGCGGCCATCACGGATGCCCGCCAAGCTCCTCCTCCAACAACCAACCTTATTCACCAACCGTGATTCGCAAATCACAGGTAAGATAAGCATATTGGGGAGGTAGTAGAATAATGGGCTAGGACTAAGTTTGGAGGAGAGCAGAGACTAACAGTACTACTAGTAAAGTACAGTAGTAGGGCTACTGAATTGACTAACTCGGTTACTTACATTTTGGTACATTTAGGACAAGATGTTTCATTCATGCTGGTAAGTTTGAAAAACCAAACGTCCAGTAACCACCGCCAACCCCCACACAAAATAATATGAGCGCATATACTGTGTTTTTGAATGAAAAATATAATTATTGAGAAATATAAATTATGGATGTTGTTGTCGTCACAAAAATAGAATTACCCCAACTCACCCCCCTCCCTAACCAAACCAATGTCCAAAAATCAAAAAGTACCCTTTCCCAAAAACCCAATTCCCACCCCCCAACAGTCTTTAAAAAAGGGACAAGGGACAGTCACTTCCTCCGGTGGAATTTAGAGAGCTGGTGCTGCACGTCCCGCAGCTCTTTGCGGAGGTCCCGGACCTGGCGCTCCAGGTAGTCCACTCGCTTTCGGAGGCGGCGCTGGCGTACCATCCAGGCTCGGGGGGGGGCAGCTGTTGTTTTTGCTGCTGTGCGGCGGCGGCGGGAGGCTGTCGGGCCACAGCTCCGTTTGGCTGGAGGCTTGTGGCTGGTGGACCCGGGGGCAGTGGAGGAGGTTGTTGTAGTTTCCTCCTCATGCTCCCGATCCCACAACCGTCGATACTCGACACAAATAGCCTCCAGCTTACGGGCCCTGGCCCGGACAGCCATCTCCTTACGGGTGAGCTTTTTGGGAGTAGCATCTATGAAAAAAGAAAGAAAAATACTGTAGCCAATAGTCTTTAACATAAAGTCAAAATAATTCAACAGAAAGTTGACACTCAGTAACACCAGCATCAGTAACACCAGCAAGTAGCAAACGCAGTATAAAATTTTTAAGATAAAGGACCAGTTTTTTTTTTATTGTCGTTCCACAACTGGCGCCTCCCGTATGTGACGTTATTTATAATTTCTAACCACTATTTTGATGGTGCCCCAGATAGGAGGAAGAACCTAAACCTCCAATTAGGACCAAGATCCAAACATAATTGATACAGCAGGTATCTGTGCACACGTCGCCTTTTACAGAGTAAATGCTGTTGGTAATCAAACAACACAACCAGACAAACAATGTGGAAGTAGTCTTGATAGAAGTTTTTCTTCAATTCAGATTTTATCCACCACGCCCAGCCAACACGTGTTTCGTCAGGGCTAGTAGCCCGCGACTTCATCAGGACTCCCGCGGGCAGCGGTTCCAAAGCTATTGCCACAATGGCTAGGTGCTCTCAGCCGGTTCTAATTCCGACCCGGCTACCGGGTACTGTCGAGGTTCTAGCTGATTCGTCTCAGCCGTCCGTGTGATGGTTAATACCAAAGATGCGACACACCATAGGAGTATCCGTGTGAGCGGCAGGTTAAGACGTACTGCTTTCCAGCGTCTCCGCGTGTAAATGCGGAAGTCATTTACAGTTTACACGCGGAGACGCTGTAAAGCTGAGACGGCTGAGACGAATCAGCGAGAACTTCCACAGTACCCGGTAGCCGGGTCGGAATTGGAAGCGGTTGAGAGCACCTAGCCATTGTGGCAATAGCTTTGGAACCGCTGCCCGCGGGAGCCCTGATGAAGTCGTGGGCTACTAGCCCTGACGAAACACGTGTTGGCTGGGCGTGGTGGATAAAATCTGAATTGAAGAAAAATGTCTATCAAGACTACTTCCACATTGTTTGTCTATTGGTTGTGTTGTTTGATTACCTACAGCATTTACTCTGTAAAAGGCGACGTGTGCACAGATACCTGTTGTAACAGTATAACATTTTGGCATGTATCTTTCCGCTGTCTTTGTAAGCCTGTGACATTACTGGGAGTTTCAGTAATTCCACTAGCAGCACTATGGGGGACTCACTACTACATACATAGTCAGAGAGTACTAAAAAAAGGCCATTTTTTACTTTTTTTTCTCTTGGGTTGCAAAAGAAATCACTGGTACGTGAACTTGTGCTCGCCTCCATAATGGCAGCTCACTCTGCTTTCACCCAAGAAATACAGACACAGGCCATGATGATGCAGACTCGCAGTACTTTAAGCAGTACATGCAAGTGGGGATCTGAATGTCTTACTTTTCTATAGGGGTGGCACTGCCACTGGCCATACTTCTTCCACTCAGCGTCTGCTCTACTACATCATACACCTCTGCTATCGACGAGGAGGATAAAGAAGATAACATCCAGGCTTCGAAAGTACGTCTGTGATTCTTCTTGATGTCTCAAATGTACCAAAATTTATTTTTGTCAAAAACCAACTAACACCCTTTTCATTATATTTTGGAAAGCGCTGTCTTCTTATGTTGAATTGCATTCAACAAAACCATTCTTTACAGTCATAAATATTAAGACTCGCTCGTCCTTCGTTTCACCCTTCTTTAACTTTTCGTTCTTCACATCCCTAAACTTCATCTGATATGACTTGGCTTCACAAATCACAATGAAAATTTGCCAGCTGAGTTGAAGTGAAATAGAGGGGGCCATTGGTTACCAGAGAAGTACCGCAGCTAATGCTATTAAAAGTCAAGGTTGACTGTCTTCTACGTGATAGTCCAAAAAGTAGTTCTAAATTAGTAAATGTTCTTGACAGTACAGTGTACTTATACTAGTGTACTGTGTACTACTGTACAGTACATCATACACTCCTTTGCGAGGCTACTCAAAACAATTTGCTGAGTCTTCCCCCCCAGCTCCTCCTGTTGGCGCCGCCCCATCCTGAGTGGACCCCTCCGCACTGCTGGCCCCGGCACTGGTTGTCATCTGTGCCGCGTCAGATGTTGTGACGTCTAGGAAAAACATGTCATATTTTCAGATGCCATACACAACCCCCTATTTTGTCTCGTAACGGAAGAAAATGTTACATAACACATTTTTTTATTACTGGGATTGAAAAAAAGTAACGGTTTTGGGGAGGGTGTTAACCTTCTATATGCTTATTCCATTAAATGCTACACTTGTTCTTATGACAACTGATGAATGCTTGCTTAACGGGCACCATTTTTCCTATTACAGAAAGAAGATTCCATTGCCCTTCTGCCAGACAATTCTCCAACTACTAGTAAGTCATCACCAGCAGTACTGTGTTTTAATTTCTTAATTGAAAATAAAACTTTAAAACTAACAAACACTGTGCGGTTTTTGTTTACGAGTGAGTGAGCGGAAAGGTTTGAACTACTGCACTTGGCAGTCATGTTTCAGTGACTCCGATAGGACTGGGAGGTAGTCTTCTTCTGTTCTTCTGGGTCGTAAAAATCATTGGTCAGACATTCTAGATAGTCGGTCAGGGGATTGGGGGTTCAACTTCTGTTCGGACTGAGGTATGTCGAAAGACGAACTGCACATATCATCTTGTCCATACTTCTTTGTGTGCAGAATAGTTCCTGAACCACTAGCGGTATGGGATGTGCTCCTCTCAAATTAAAAAGGACACTGCTACCTTTTACTTGGTGTAAACAATTACATTTTGTTGTTGCAAATTGTCAAAGCACTTACATTAAGAAGACTGGAATAGACAGCAAGGGCAACCCAGAGGACTACACTCAGTGCCTAGAGCTATTGCTGTGTCAGAGTTTTGTTTCACACCGTTTGCCGAATGGGCAAGCTTAGCTACCTACACAGACCGACTCATAATTGTAAATAGTAGTAGCACAGAGAGTGATGGTAGAGGCAGGATAAGAATGTAGAAGGTAGTCTACATTAGAAGAAGATCCAAGGCTATTTTGTAAAACATGGAATTATTAGGAACCAGTTTATAATAAATAGGGGCTGTAAAAGTTAGGGAAGTATAAGTATTAAGATAACAATAAGACAACTTACTGGGGCCAGCAGAGGAGCCTGGAAGGGCTGCTCCTGTCCAACTTCTGCCACCGGAGTCTCTGTCGCCGCCGTCGCCTTGCCCCTGGGAGTTGCTGCTGGTGATCATGAAATAAAGAAACACAACATGGATGATTGTTTTTTGGGAAATATTTGATTTCTTTGTACTCATTCTAAAATTATGTCGGGGAAACAAATTAACATCACTTGCATCTGATCTGGTCAACTAAGAGGATAGTAGTACTGTAGTGTAGTTCCTATTATCCCAAAAGGCTCCGCGCATTGGAATAATACCTTCAATAGTATAGACCTAGGGCAGAGGTTAACTAGGTCTTCTACTGACGATATTAGACTTAAAGTTTTGTGTTTGCCAGCTAGCTCAGAGTTCACTAGAAACTTTCTCGAATAGACAAGGAGGATGTTAACCTCCCTGGATAGACAAGAAGGGATTTAGTTTCTGACAACCATAGAACATGACAACTTTGCTCTCCCCTAATCAAGAGTGTATCTCTAGAGTCGTGTGAAAACAAAAGACAACTTATTTTACTCAGTCAGTTCAGTGCATTCTTAGTTTCACCAGATTGTAGAGAAAAGGAAGAGACGGGCGTGTTCAATAAAAGATGTTATTTATTGATCAGTCTCTTTTCTCGTACAAGAGAAAATGGATTGCTATTATTGCAATACTTATAGTTAGGTAAAGTGCATACAGTAAAAACAGAATTATAAAATAATACTGTAAAAGCATTGATATGGTTTCTGAGCCATATGATACTTTAAAATGGATAAAATAGATACATACATATATACATTGACTAATCATACTCAACTGGTGCTTCTAACTACGCTATGACCTAATCAGATAACGCGCTTCTGTGCCGTGGTGTGGCTAATCAGATAACGGGTTTTTGCGCTTGTAGAATGGCAGCTAGTTAACTATTAACCAGACAAGGGTCAGGAATAGGGGGATCAATACAGTACCCATAGGAAATACATCACACCCACTCCACGTAATCTATGTCCATATTTACAAATCTAGGCATAGTAAAAAACTAGTAGTGCATGTGTATACCGTACCACCACCAAAATACAATCATATGTATTTCAAAAACTGGAAATGTGAAATACACGAAAAGATGAGTATAGTTACTATATGCAGACAAGCAGTATAATAATGCAAAATATGTTACGCATATTTCTAAATTAGCATGAATAAAAGCGAAAATTACACATGAAATGGCTCCTAGTACAGAAGAAAAAATGCGAGACCATTCCATCACAAAGCATAAATTACTTAAGAACATGCTAGTGGGTAGCTAAAGTCTCTAGAGTATCTAATAATAGAAATTTAGTTCTCTAAGAATAGGTCTACCTTAAGCAGAAGATAAGTGTCCCAAAAAGTAGTAAATATTTTTGGATAGGAAAAGGGTTCCCGCTGTCTGTAAAAACTGGTGAGAAAAAATATTTCATATCGCTTTATTTTCAAAGTTGAAGGCCAAATTCATGGTGTGGGGAACGCCGCGTGCTAGTTTGCTCAAAGTCATTCTTTCTGCTCTGGTGAAAACATCATATCATTGAGACTTTCGAAAAAACTGTCAACTGCTTCTTGCGAAAGTTCCATTAACTCGGAAAAAGTTGTTACCTTGCATTCGTGAGCATGATTGCCTTCATTGATGGTTTGATCAGCATAGCTGACAGAAGGTCGTACCTGATCGATGCTGCTTTCATCTTGTACTTCACTACCCCTCAATCGTAGTGGTGAAGTCTCCACGAATGCCGTCATCAGGATTGGTAGCCGCTGGGGACAGCACAATGCATGAGCCGTTACCGGACCCAACAATGTATCCGCGTCCATTGGCACATCCGATTGTAGTGTCAGACAGGTGTCCAACACGCATTCTTCGCCGCATAGCAAGCACCTTAATACAGGCATAACACAACGTTGCCACAAGGGTCTAAAAGATAGAAACCAAGTCATGTTCAGGTCTCTTAGCCGGGCTAGTCCAAGGACTTTAGTTATGCGGTCCCTGTAGCGTATGGCTAGGATCGTTTCTTCCATTGTCGCTGGTGTCTTGTTTGTGACATGGTTTGCCATAGCGAAGTAACAGGATCAAAAATAGTATGCCTGCCACTAGTCCCAAAAGGAGAGGAAGTCCGCCAAAGATGGAATGGACAAAATCAGGAAAAATACCCAGGATGGCTTTGAATGGGGTCAAAGCTCCTGAAAACACTGTCTTAAATACACTTGAGACACCACTGGTATCAGAAATATTTAAGATTTCGTTCAGTATTTCTGCGAAATGTATGGGGGAATTGGTTGATAACAGTGAATGAATCTCTGCCGTTGTCCTTGCAACTTGGAGATCATACGTTTCTTTTGATGACGTTAACCGGGTCGGCGTCTGTAGGAGCACTGTCTTCATTCTGCTTAAAGTATCAATTCGAATAGAACTAATTTTCAAGCTGGGCCATAACCTTGCCTCCCTGTCTGGAATGTCGTTAGGGAACAACGTTCGTTTACAGCACATGACCTTCGTAGTCACAGTTATGAGATAAGGTTTTCCGGGCAGCAAACTACAACATCTGCGATCTACTATTAGAATTTAACTCCCGTTAGAGAGTCTCCTAAAGAATGGTTCTATTTGTGTTGCAGGTGTGCCTAGCTGATGACATGAAAGGTTGTTTGAAGTCCCTTCACAGGCTCCATGCAAATTAATACCCTGACACAGGAGTGTACCGCTTAGTGACCTCGCACAGTTATTGCCACTAAGAAACACACTCTGGCCTTTATTACTGACATATGCGTGTGTATAGGGTAAGTTCCATGTTGACTTAATGTACCCTTTACCCAACCTTTCATACTGGCCTGCCTGTATATATTTTTGGCAGTATTGAAACCGGAAAGTTGTTATCGGAATATTAATTATCCCATGTATTATCCATTCAATGACAGGTCGTTCTGACATTGTTAATGGTAATCTCTCAAGTTTCTCAATGCTCAGGATTGTATAATCAGCACCCTTCTGTGCCATACTGATTTGTTTATCAGTAAGGTTAAAGATATTAAATAATGACGTTGTGTTGATTAAACGCCAAGGCACATAGCCTGAACGCAGATTTTGTAACGTCCAGCCAAGCTGTACAATAGAGCCCAATTGGGACTGACCGTGTTGCAACATCAGTAAGTCCTGCGATATTACATCGATTGCTGACGACACAATGCTGTCCAGAGAATATATTCTGGAAGACAGAGTCATTAACCCATTGTCCACAACAGAAAGTGAGTTTTCCAAATTAATACGGTCAATTTCCCGTATTTTCTCTGCTGTCTCAATTTGAGTTTCTTTCCAGGCTTCGTTATAAGCTGCATATATAGAGGCCGCTATGAAACGTTTTTGACGCTGTTTGCGTGGTGCCATGATGAAATCACGCAAGTCAGCACCCTCTTTAAGTAAAGTTAGGTGTTGCTTAATTTCTGCCAGTGTGGACGTTTGTAGCCATTGAAGGCAGAGCTTGCCCACACTGTAAGTGGTTATTATCCCTGGATGTTGTCTTTGGGAATATCTAGGGTCTGGCCTGGTCAGTGTGAACCCCTGTATTTTGTTCAGGAATCTGTCTTGACAGTTGTTTGTATACGTGGGCCAGATCAACCATTGTTTCCATTCAGGATGTGTTCTGTTTTGGTTTAAAATATGGTTTACGTCTATCTCAACATCTGTAGAGCTATTACTGTTTGTTGATGGCTTTGGAATAGACGGTTTGTTTAAATCTTTGATTTTGGCTAGGCCAAGACAGGTAGTTTGTTGAATAGTATCATTCAAAAATATAATTTGTTCTGGGATCATGCAGGCTCTAAACAGTGATTCTATACCCTGTACTTGCCAATCTTTTGTACCCCAAATAGTTTTTGCTTCAATGTTATAGTTCCAGAATTCAAAGCCAAATGTATTCATTTGTTCAAAAAATGAATCTGAACATATCAATTTTGTGTTTGTAAGCATGGTCTTTACTCCTGTCTTATTTGATAATTTGAAATAGAATGTTTCTGCATTACTTGTATTAAACCCTGAAAAATATGAATATTTATCATAAAATGTTTTCGAACTACCTTTTGGTGGAGTAGCACAATGTTCCCATTGGTTATAACTTAAAACATTTCTAGGTTGTGCAGATTTATGTAGGTAATGGTTACCATAGTGGTTGTAGCAGAACATCAGATCATAATTAGACGAACCCTGTAAATAATCATGTTCTGTAAATTTAGCAGACATCACTAGGTCAGACATCATATCATTAATACTTTCAAAGTCCCAATCATCTGAAAAAGAGCTTGATTTTACAAAGTCACTTAATGAGATCTTGAATTGGTGTGGATACCTCAGGATTTCAACCGGGCCATAGATTTCATAATCAGTATTGTCCCATGCTACACCACCGGATATAGGATTGGCTGTGAAGTTGACTGAAGAAAGTTCTCTTTTCTCGACGTGTGAAGATGTGTGTGGTTTAAGGACCAAGTTGATTTTCTGGCTTGCTGTGTCCATTTTAGCATATTTTCCCTCAATGAAATGTCCCAAGCATAGTACCATGATGAGCCAAAGTATGAGGACAAATGCACCTAATGCCACCCAAATTTCAATCCATGGAGAAATCAGATAAGTTGCTTTCAGTTGTTGAAAAAGTTCCTTTGCTTTATCTTTAAAAGTTTTTGTTGATGGCTGTTTCTCAGATTCACTCAGATCTTCAGAGAAATCATCGAAGTTGATGAAGTAGCCGGATGCTGTTCTATCAATTGTTCCAATTGCTTCTGGATTACTTTTTGCTTTTGGAGTTTGCTTTATTTCATCAGCATAGTCATCTGTTACTTCATTGTAGGTCGGTGTGTCTTGGCTAAATGTTTTTATTTGGGTTTTAAGAGGTTTAAGTTCTATTGCTTTATTGCATAGTCCTTGTTGATTTTCTGTAGAGTTTTCGAATGTGATTAGTCTCTCAGTTTGAACCTCTGTATTTGTAGCAAACTTTGGTGTTCTACTACTTCTTGGGAGTCCACTTGGCCTACTATTTGTTATCGGCCACATGATTGTGGTTTTACCAGGTCGATAGATACAACTCGGTTCTCCTTTTTACCAGCAAGGGGCGGTAGTACTACTGATCTCGTCCCGTTGACAGACAAGACAGGAACTGCTTTTCTGTAAGAAGGCCCAAATTCCTTCTTTACCGCGATCTTCTCTCTGACTAGATCCCCGACTTTTGGAATCCAGACAGGCCTTGCTGGGACAGGCGGTTTCTCTTCAGTGGTCGTTGGCTGCTGTTTCAATTTTATGTTGCTCAGGTCTTTTCTTGTTTCATTTAAGTCCTGTAAAATAGCCAAACGATCTTCGATATCAAAGCATTTATCTTTAACCACTGAAGTCTGACTATCAAGATCTTGGATAAACATTCTAGTCCCGAACAATAGTTCTTACGGACTGAATCCTTTCAGAGAATTTCTTGGCAGGTTGTTTAGACTATGTTGGACACTTATTAAATGTTTGACCCACCCAGCTCCCGAACCTAATACCTTTTCTGTTATAGATTGCTCTAAGCCTTGGTTTTTTTCTTTACACCATCCCGTATCCCTCAGGAAGGAAGTGATAAGAGTCCCGCTAAGCAATGCTCATTTGGCCATGCTTCCCCATAGGCTTGATGGCTAATGGAAAAAAATATTGGTCAGAACGTAGCATGCTCATAGCGTATATGCCATTATAGACTCGCAAATCTTTTTATAACAGTCCAGACGTCAGCCGAGCGCTGGGGTCTACATTATAAGTGAAAAAATAGTCTTTACATGTTAATACGACGCTTATTCATAATGGGTATTTTATGTCTATTGTTTAATCCAATCTGGAGCGAAACGCCATGGTAGCACGCCGTCTCGGTCGCCACTGCGATCTCTATTGCAGTCTGGGCAGTTTTTTGCAAAAATGTGATGATCCAGGCTCATGCCTGGCCACCAGTACACTGATTGCAATTCTTCCAGAGAATCTTTAATCTTAAGGTGTCTAAGACCCTCACCCATATGTGCGTCTGCTATTAACAAGCTTCTCCTGTCCGTGTTTGGAATCACTCTATCCCCCACTCCAGGGATTCGAGCAAAAGGAACGGAGTTTGCATCGATTATGTATGTATAATTGAGTGGATAACTGATCGGTAGCGCTGAGCAGTCGCCTTTTGATGACGTTTTCACCGCCAGCACTGTTTCACCGTCAATGTATTTTACTGAACGCTTTTCTGTAGCTACGGAAGCCGGTTTAGTTGCTACCGCTGTGGCTGTCTCAGCCAATGAATTCCCTGCAACGTGAACGCCATCACACTGATGACTCAGTGAGTGTATCACGTGAGTTTTTGGTAGTTCTTTCTTTAAAAGAACTATTTGTTCCCAAAGCACTTTTTGCTTTATTGTTGCACCTGTGTCATCTTTGTAACCGTTTTGAATCCATTTCTGTAAATCGTTATTGTATGCTTTGACGCAGGAATACGAATCGCACACTATAAGTGTCGGGAATTCGCGATCGGCATTTTCTAGCGCCATTTTTAACGCTATTATTTCAGTCTGTTGTTCTGAATTAGTCTCCACTGAGTGTGTTTTTGTCAATAGAGGTTTTAGTTTACCTCCGCGCCACACTTCTTTTGTAATTTCACATGTGGGGTTGTATGCTTGTTCTCCCCAATTTGAGGGTTGAGCACATCCGTCTGTATAGATTACACAGGAGTACTGTCGTAAGCGCAGAATGTCGGTTGGCAGAGGGTATTCTCTCTCATATTCTAGATATTTTAATTCCTTCAATCCTGGATCAAAATAGTAGTATACTTTTTCTGTATTAATAGAAATTACCCATTGTATCCAACCTGGATTCAACGCTGTAGTCGGTAAATTGAATGGGGTTGTTAATGCCTCAAAGGCTGATTCTGCTGTTCTGACTTTGATAAATCTACCGTCAGCTTTGTCTTTTTCTCTTGCTACAGCCGTTTGAACCGCTTTAACAATGTTTTCCTTAATACTGAACTTCTTTTCAGCTTCTGTGTACAAGTGTGATTTGTATGCAATTGGTACCTTTTCTCCATCATTAGAGGTCAGGTATGTGAATCCGCATCTTCCTGGGATGACTCGAATCACAAGGTTGCGTGTGTTGTCACGTGTTTGTAATTTTGTTTTAACTAACATGTCTGTTTGTAAGGATCTCAAAATTTCTGTGTGTTTTTGAGTCCAATTGATTCTTTTAAAATCTGGTTTTATTAGATCATAAAGGGGTTTGACCCTTTCTGCGTAATTTATAATGTAAGTTCTTCCGAAATTCAGGAAGCCTAGAATTGATTGTAAGTTTTTTAGTGTTCTAGGTGCTTGGATTACAGCACAATTCTCTAGGGAATTGTCAGCCATGCTTTTGCCTTCACTTGATAGTTCGTATCCTAAAAACAGGACAGTTAGATGGGCAATTCTTGACTTTTTAAAGTTGAATTTGTAACCCTCTGCTGCGAACCCAAGTATTATGGTGTTCACTCTCTTCAAGTGAGTATCCAAGTCATCATCTGTTAGATAGATGTCGTCGACATAAGATAATGCCTCGTCATCATATGTTTGTAGTAACTCTGTTACTCTCGCTGAGAATATCCCTGGGCTATTCTTGTACCCCTGGGGTAATCGACAGAAGCTTTTTTGCGTGCCATTTACTGAGAACGCCGTCAAATATCTGCTCTCGGGTCCTATATTTTGACAAAAGAATCCATTAGAGATGTCTAATGTTGTTTTGTACTTTTTGCGCACTATGTTATTCATTAGTGCAGCACTATGCGAGTTTTGTACCGCAAAGGTTTTGCAACATGAGTTAAGGTGTCTGTAGTCCAAAACAAGACAATATGAATTGTCTGGTTTGGAGACAGGAAACAAAGGATTATTCATTTGTGAGGTGCAAGTTTCAATCACCCCCTGGTATTCAAGTTGATCTAGGATCTCTTTTACCTGTTTTTTAGCTTCTTGCTTAATTGGGTACTGCCTCTGTGCAGTAGGTTGTGATTTTAACTGGATTTTGTGAGGAGGAGAGTCCTCATCCCATCCTGCATGATTTTTATATAAAGCAGGAGCTTGAGCTACTGCCCACTTTCTTGTAAGTGTATATTTTTTATGTATTGGAATATGATTTGAGAAGGCAGGCATAATTATTTCTTCGCCATGAGGGCACTCCCTGACCAACTCTGGTGGCCAGTCTTTTTCAGCTAGAAGGATGTCATAGCCCTTGGAGAGATTATCCCAAAATAGACCCCTTATTTTCCTAGTCTTATCCCCCTCTATACACAATGTTATTTCATATATTTTATGAGGTTTGCTAACTCTGGTATCTGCAGTTTCCACCTGAATGTATTCATTTGTGTCCACTGTCTCCAGATGATTCATCAGAATCTTGCGAGCTATGCTCACTTCTGCTGCGCTGTCTAGCATTGTCTGAGCCCATTCTCCGTTTTTCAGCTGTGTCCTCAGTATTCTCGGCATGGTTGATTACTTTAATACTGGCTACCTTCTTCTTTGGAAACTGTAACTTTTTATTTTGATGAGCAGGTTCCTTGTCTTTGGACTTGACGTGCTCTTCCCTGTGTTCTGATCGTCCTCTTCTTTCCGATTTCTGCGAGGAAGTCTGAAAAGATTGAGAGGGACGTGTATCAATATCTTGATATCTATCAGGTTTCTTTATATTATCCCTATTTCTAAGGTTGTATTTTTTCCCAGAGGGCTCACTTTGGGGAGACCTGTGTCCTTGGTTCGGAGATTTTTCTCTCCGCCGAGGAGACTTTCCTCTGGACTGGAATCTTTTTTCTTTAGGATTGGATTGTTTATTTCCATCCCAGCTCTTTTTTTGAGTGTTTAGATTATTTTTAATAAATACCTTTTCAGGACTTTCAATTAGTTGGGGTTTCACCGGTATTCCACCCAAACTATCTCTTCCTAGTTCCTCATATGATTTTTCTACGATTCTGGCAATTTCAGATGGTTGGTCTGCTATATTTGTCTCTTTTAACCTCTGGCGGATCGCCACATTTGCTGCTTCTCCCTTTATATTTGCTAGTAATATTGCCGGGACCTGCTTGAAGTCTTTCAGTAATTTCATACCGAGAGTTATAGCCGGTTCTGGACCGTATTCATCTTGAATTTGTTTTAGCACATCTGGTATTACTGACATGGATGGTACACCATGTGTTTTTGTGTAAATGGAAGCAAAGACTGTTCCCCAAGTGTCACAGTCCTCCACATGTGGTGCGATTCCCATTGGAAGACAGATAGTCAGAATCCTTTGTTTCTCAACAGGGGTGGTGTCTGGAAACACCGCCTCTATTTGAGGGATTTTTTGTGCTAACCAGAATGGAATTTGTTCCCTTTTTGTGGGTACTTTACCTAGGCAGGACTGTATGTTCTGTGGTGTAATTTTATTTGTGTTCCCCTGATGATGGGTCAGCTGTGGAATTTTAATAGCTGGTTGGACCGTTGAAGTCCGCATTACATATTGGACTAATTGTCTATGTATTTTAATTAGCTGTTTTAGCTGTGCTAAAAGATCTGGTGCAGGCATTTCTTCAATGTCTGGATGTGGTGTGTATCCGGCTAGGACCGGCCACGTTGCTCCTGGTCTACCTAGTGGACCGAGCCTGGTGATGTGATTATTATGTTTTAGGGCGCCATTAAACAAGAGCAGGTGCTCTTGATATTTGAGTGGTATTTCCACCTCCTCGAAAGGGGTGTACTCATTCGGAGGTTCCTCTATTTTGTAATAGTGGAAGTCCTTTGTTACAGCGTTTGCTGCTGGAAAGTTTATCCATGAATAGAATACCTCTGTCTGCCGATATTCGTGTGCCTCAATTACGAATATGACTGTACCACCTCTTGGTGTCAGCCCATTTTCTATAAGTTTTAAGGTTATAGATTTTCTTTTGTTGACCGGGATGAGTATTATATCTGGGTCATTTTCCTGCAGAGTATTATCAGCTGCTAGGAGTTCAGCTGCTATTCTAACGGTCTCCCTTTCTTCTTCACTTTCTGTCATTTTACTGATAGGAAGGTTGTTCTGTTTGTTTGCAGATCAGGTTTCCACGGAAATAAAGATTAGATGCACAATATTTTGGAACAGTGTATCCTTCAACGTTGAATAAACCAAGAACCATACATAGGAGTCTCCTCCTGCGAGGTTTGGCGGATATTTAACCTTTCACCCACTCCAGACGTCTTTGGAATATTATGGGAAAAAAGGGGCTCTGTGTGAAAAACACGACTGAGTTACTCTAATGTCTTGCGTTAGTTTTATCGCCTTTCCAAACGTTTGGGCGCCATGTAGTGTAGTTCCTATTATCCCAATAGGCTCTGCGCATTGGAATAATACCTTCAATAGTATAGACCTAGGGCAGAGGTTAACTAGGTCTTCTACTGACGATATTAGACTTAAAGTTTTGTGTTTGCCAGCTAGCTCAGAGTTCACTAGAAACTTTCTCGAATAGACAAGGAGGATTTTAACCTCCCTGGATAGATAAGAAGGGATTTAGTTTCTGACAACCATAGAACATGACAACATTGCTCTCCCCTAATCAAGAGTGTATCTCTAGAGTCGTGTGAAAACAAGACAACTTATTTTACTCAGTCAGTTCAGTGCATTCTTAGTTTCACCAGATTGTAGAGAAAAGGAAGAGACGGGCGTGTTCAATAAAAGATGTTATTTATTGATCAGTCTCTTTTCTCGTACAAGAGAAAATGGATCGCTATTATTGCAATACTTATAGTTAAGTAAAGTGCATACAGTAAAAACAGAATTATAAAATAATACTGTAAAAGTATTGATATGGTTTCTGAGCCATATGATACTTTAAAATGGATAAAATAGATACATACGTATATACATTGACTAATCGTACTCAACTGGTGCTTCTAACTACGCCTACCCCAGTGTACCTGACCTAAGCCTAATACGTGGGCGGGAGTAGATAAGTAGCAGTTTTAAGTTTAAGTTAAGTTTGCTTTGCCAAGGGTCTGACTCAAGAATTCTCTGCAAGGGTTATTCAGTTTAGTACCTGGGAATTAGAAGGCTGGTATCTCTATCTCAGAGTCTTGATATCCCAGCTGCCTGCAAGGGCGGCTGGAAGCGCCGGGCTGGATTTCTCGGCGGGAGAAAAGGCAGCGTCTCTCTCTCTCAGCGCGTCAGGAAGGAGGGGCAGCGTCTGTGGGCTTCGCTTTCAGCCGTCCTCGGCAAGTCTTGCTGCGCCAATCTTGTCACCACCGCGTGTGTTAGCTTAAGGCAATGTCGGTATTATTTATACCTGAAAGGTGCCGAGATTGACGTAAGGATGGACATAAATACGTCAATAAGGATGTCATACGAACTGGTCGTTCGCACATTCTTTACTGAAGTTCTCGGCAAAATCAAAACAATGGCTGCGGGGATTTCCCAGGTCGCTGTAGGTTTGATTTGTTTTGAGAACTCCGTGTGCCTATCAGGGGGCTGGAGAAATAGTGCTTGCCTAATGAGATGGCATGCGCTATGACCTAATCAGATAACGCGCTTCTGTGCCGTGGTGTGGCTAATCAGATAACGGGTTTTTGCGCTTGTAGAATGGCTGCTAGTTAACTATTAACCAGACAAGGGTCAGGAATAGGGGGATCGATACAGTACCCACAGGAAATACATCACAGTACAGTATTGCAGGATTCGCAGACCGTCTAATAGGAAAGTTATGTAATTCACTAACTACAACAACAAAAAGGTTCTACTACGACTGCCATCACTCAGCAGCACGAGACGTCGCGTGACAGACACAGTCCGTCATCATGATTGCAGACCACTAACAAATGTCCTAGAACAAGTAGTAAATAGTATACTCAACGTATCAATCCACCACTATCTCTTCAAAGTGGCAGCAGCAGGAGTACAAAGAAGGACTAGACTTGAGTCTACTGTCTCTAGCATTACGTAGTAATGCTCTCAAATGACTAAAAAGTTGCAAACAAGTAAGCATAGTAGCAACGCCAATAACCAGGCGAGCACCTGCAATAACAGAAGCTATTTAAACATTAATTTACCTGCAATGTAATCTAATCAGCAGCATTCGTACTCTTCAGGAAAAAAATAGATTAGCAATATAACAGAGCAGAAGGAAAAAAGTAGTTATTAAATATCTACTTACCAAGCCCAGGGATCTCCACACCAAGCAGGTCGACCATGTCATGCTCCCGGTCCAAGATGTCACTCCACCGGTGCGTCACTTGGTGGTAGGTGCGCGGGACCCCAGACTCCTTATGCATGCGCCGGCACACCGTGTCCCACAGCTGGCGACGCTCCCGGAGGCCGTAACCGGAAGCAATCCGCCCACCTGCTGCCATGGTCTTAGGGAGGTGGACCTGGACAAAAACCAGCAAGGCGGCCACCTCCACCGCAGAAAAGATCTCCCTGGGCTGCACTTCCTCCCCCCTCCAACGCCCGCAAGGGAGCCGGGTACGTGGGGCTGGGCCCTTCCCCTTGCCCTTGTCGCCTCCCTTAGCCATGGTCCTGGGCACAAGAAGAAGGAAAGAAGAATAGGTGTGAAAAATAATAAGAGAGAGAGCAAAAGAAATAAAGTAGGTAATAAAGTAACAAAAAGTTTAAAAAAACACAAAATATAGATGTAGGAAATTGAAGAGAGCGATAATAAGCAAAAAAAAAAAAAAAGTTAAGAAAACATAGGATTGCAAAGATGTAAGGTGGATAGAAAGGTAGCATGCCCAAAACCATAGCAGTGAATGAAAAACAAGATGGCCACGCCCATAGAGGACCGCGTGGGTAAGTTCGCACGATATTTCCCCCGCGAGCACGCAAAAACGCCCACGAATACGTAATCGTGCGCCGCATACGACGCGAACTTGCAACGAGCGTCCGGAAACGGAAAAACGTCACGCAAACAAGATGGCCGCGCCCGTACATGACCTAATGGGCAACCTCGGGGTCGGTGCGCTGCAAGCGGCCTGCGAATAAGCAAAAAACCGCCCGAACACGCAAAAAAAAGAAAAACCGTGAGGTTCCGTGACGATTTTACTCGTGTTTGTAACATTGTCGTAAATACATAATTTTGGTATCAGTGAACCGCAAATGATCCATTTAGTATATCCTGGTGTTTTCGCAATGCTACGAGCAAGAGCACTCCTGTTACAAACACATTTTCGCTCTACCCATGGCATCCATTTTAGAACACGGAAGCCATTTTGTATTCTTTTCCCTCACATAGTCAATGAACACGCAATAACCTCTTTCAATTAAGGACACGTAGGCTTTAGCCGGCGATTCACCTTGCTAGTGACACGTGCACCTTAGGCCAGCAACGCTGTGGCAGCATGACTCGGCAAGAACTGCCTCCCCAGCCTGAGGCCAGTCCTGCTATACTGGTTCTTGTGTTCGTTGGCCTGATCATGATTAGGCGGCCGAAGCTGGTAACCGTGCCCATTTACGACCCACAAACATCTCTTATCCTGTCTTTCTATCTTCTGCACCTGGCTCTGCTCCTTTCCTTCTGGGCCTTTATTAGGGGGAGGTAACGAAATTTACGATGAGGCGGTCCGGGTCTTGAATGAGAAATTGACATGGGATTATGATGGAATAGTGGGAACCCCTCATTCGTAATGTTTTGACATCAGATACTGTTGACAATTCCTGTGCAACGCCAAATATTTATTGTTTAAGACACGAATGTTTAGAACTGTGGTAACATGTAAAGAATTTGCCCCGAGCAGAATATTTAGTATTTAAGGAGTAACCCTCTTTGTACAAATTGAACAGGCTCCTAGACACTGCCCGTGTGCAGTTTCTGTGACTTCTGTGTCCCTGCAGTAATAAACCTTTGGTCTTTGACGCCACCATCGAGAAGCCCGTGTTTCTGTTTGTTTGTGCACCGAGACAGGTTGAACTCCGGGGTCTTCGGGTGTTGTCCCTGACACCTCTGGACGGAACCAAAAAGTCCAGAACTCCAATTGGCGCCCAGTGTGGGGCGACGTCATTCGGTACCGGTCCAAAAGCCTGAAGAGTTCGAGGAGCTTTGTGTGAAGATTTCAGAGGGAGGCGCCCCACTTCATCGATCCCGGCATATCGCAAAAGTGGCCCCGACGTTCTCTTCCACGAGGGTTCCCGTTCAGACGGCTGCAGTGGTCCGTTGCCTTGATCGTCGCCCTGTCTTGGACCCGAGGTGCAGTCCTCAGTACGGCGAGACGTGACGGGTTTCTCCTTGGTGACGTCTTCAGTGCCTCAGTTAAGTATTTTGTGAGGGTTGCTCCTGTTTGGATAATCCTTTTAGTTCTCAGTTCAGTTCAGTTCTGTAAGATTATCACTGGTTATTCTGGTTACGATAATCATTCTGTTCAGTTCAGGTATCGATACGTTTGTCTGTTCTGGTAGGCCTAAGTTCTTGGTTCGAGTGCGCATCTTTTCTGTTTGTGTTTCGTTTGTTTTGTGTTCCGGATTATAAAATGGTAAGTCGGAAAAATTGTATGTTGTCTTGTTTTAGTTGCAACAGTGATTCCCAGTTAGAGGACTCGTGTTTGGTTCCTCCGATTGGAACTCCTTTTTATGATCTATATTGCAAATTTGGTGTGGGCCCTATCTCTTATAACGAGGTATGGATCCACTATACAGAGAAAGATGGTGTCCTTAGTTGGCCACTACATGGTAGTTTTGAACCTGAAGTTCTCGATAATCTAGAAAGAAGGTTGTTTAAGAAGAAAGCCCGGCCGGCAATGTTTGATTCTTTCCGTTATTGGCGAAAAGAATCTAAACAGAGAGAAATTAAAAAGTTGAAGAAAGAACGGAAAGAGCAAGAGTGGACTTTAGAACAGTCTGCTAAGCAGCTGCAACTCAACGAGTCTGAGAAAGCGATGGAGGTGGCCAATAGAGAGCGTAATTTAGCGATAGACAAGTGCTATCCTGCTTTGCCATCGAGTACAGCTAAGATAGTAGAGGACCCTGAAAAGGATCCCCTGTTGTCTTACTTGTTACGATCACCCCCACCGTATGCACAGGGTGCTACGGCTCCACCTATACCGAATGTTCAATTACCGGTTGCTGGACAACCTGGTGTTCCCGCTCCTCTGAATCAAGTTCCTGTACCTCCTGTGGTCAATGTTAATGTTCCTTCGGCACCCCCTCTTCCAGGGTTGCCGGCTTCTTTACCTATGCCTGTGTCGCTCACACCTGCTAGTTCACAAGCTATTTTTCCTGCTACTCCTACTGTTTCTAATCTATCTGTTCCAACTGCTACTCTATTTACTGCTTCTGCTAATATTATGACTCCGCTTTCTGTTCGTCGGAGAATCACTGATTCTGTCTCTAATATTCTATCTCCCTTCTATAAAACTCTGATTAAGACTCCTACCTCTGACTCTGTGCAGAGACGTAGTCAGCTTCCCAGTACTGAAGAAAGAGGAATATTAGATTCCACTGCTCTTAGATGGATTTCGAAAATTGGAAGATATAATGTACAAGATGTATTAGATACATTTATGCAATGGAATGAACCAACACAACGATATGTGTTCGATGAAATGTGTTTCCTTCTACGTGAGGAATTGGAAGAGGATGACCCTGAATCAAATCTAGGAGAATTAATTAATGTTCAGAAAGAGTTTGCTGCAGGTATGATAGTCGGTCACAATATAAAAGAAGCGATGGAACTGGTTCTAAGTTATAGGACCGACTCATCCCTTCGTTCACCGAGAGAGTTAGAGAAACGTAGTACGAAACAAAATCGTCAATACCCAATGAGAGAGGTTCCACCAATTTGGCGTGAAGCTGTGCAAGCTAATGCACCGCTTGGTATTGCAGCCGCTCCGGCGCAATTCCAGAGAGTATGGATACATATTCCATGGAAGCGAGCTGAAGTATTAGCAGTGAAACAGGCCTTGCCAGATCCGCGTAAAAATCCTGCAGGGTACTACAAAGAGTTGGCTCAAACAGTTGACGCTTGTGTATTGAATCTTGCTGACATAGATCTGCTATTTGGTAATGTAGTACCACAACCAATTTGGGCTAAAATTCGTAAAGAGAATCATCCAGTTGCCCTAGGTGGTGATTGGGCAGCTATAATTGCAGCGGATGGTCAACAAGTCGGTGGTTCTAAACCTGAACCCTTAATTGCTAATTTGCCTGGTAGGATAATCGATTTAATGAAAACCCTAATGCCAGCATTACGCGTTAACTGGGACAAATTGTCCGCGTGCAAACAAAAGAAAGACGAAAGCGTCTCCGACTTTTTCACAAGATTCGAAGAGACTTTCGTGGATCATAGTGGTCAGGATATGAGCACAGAAGGAGGTCAGAGATTATTTGTTGATAAATTTGTGCACAATCTGTTGCCAGAACTTAGTGGTAAATTAAAGAATTCTGAAAGTGCGTGGGCTGTCTCTACGACTGCGCAAATACTTGCGACTGCCCAGTACTATGAAAATAGGGATAAAGAAGAGAAGGAAAAATCAGATAAAAAGACGAAAGATTTAAAAACTAAAGTACTTTTACAGCAAGCTTATCCGCCTCGCACGAATCAGACTAACATGCAGCAAGGGTCATATCAAAGAACGGATTATAATTTTCAAAGGCCACAATACCAATGGAATCAATGTGCTTATTGCAAAGTGGAAGGTCATTACAAAAATGAGTGTCCAGTTCGGGCACAAAATAATGCTGCGGCAGCTCAGAGAGGTCGTGGTAGTTCTATGCAAAATTCTAGAGGTCGAGGAAGAGGTGCTATGCCTCCGCAGACGAGTGATCGCCCTTCTAATTATTTGAAGACTATTATGAAGCTAGTGAGGAAGGTCAGCAAAGTGAGTACTAGGACAGCCATGGACAAAGAGAGGGAGTAGTATCAGTTCCAGTAGATCAGAGTGGGCCTTATGTCGCAGTAGCAACAGCAGGTATAGTCGAACCGTTTCTGTTGGATACTGGTGCAGCAAAAAGTTCTATCATACATGCGAAACTCCCTGGCGCACCTTTGTCTGGCTCAACAAACGTTTCAGTAGGTTTTTCTGGCGCCCCTGTTCATAACCCTGTTTCTGGTCCTTTGTCTATTTCTGTTGGACCCTGTCAATTGAAAGCTCCTCTGATTTTGACGACAGGTTGTAACGAAAATCTGCTTGGTTTAGACTTGTTAAAACGCCTGTACGCGACATTGTACTGTTCTCCAGCAGGAGTACAGCTTACGTTGGGTAAAAGAATAATCTCTCCGATGTACTTGTCGATGGATGCGCTCCCACCAGAGCTGCGTTCACTCCCTGATACTATTTGGGCGACTGGTCCTAATGATGTAGGTCTATTGGAAATTCCACCCTATGTAGTAACTTTGAAAGCAAATGTCAAACTTCCACGAATTCCACAATACAGAATCTCTAGTGAAGGTGAGCGTGCGCTCCTACTGATAGTGCAAGATCTGATTAAGAAAGACGTTATAGAAGAAACTAGAGGTAATGTCTGTAATAGTCCTGTACTGCCTATTTTGAAACGAACTGACCCAACAAAACCTCCAGTATATAGGTTTGTAATTGATCTTAGAGAGGTTAATAAAATTGTGATTCCACAGTTTCCTGTGGTTCCAGACATTACTGCATTGTTAACATTGATTCCTGCTACAGCAGCATGGTTTTCGGTTGTCGACTTGAAAAATGCCTTTTTCAGCATTCCGATAGCCGAGGAAAGCAGAGATATCTTCGGTTTCTCTCTAGGAGGACGAAGCTTCAGGTTTAAACGCGCTCCACAAGGCTATTGTGAAAGCCCATCCATTTACAGTCAAGCATTAAAAAGCCAGTTAGATTCCTTCGTACTTCCTCCTGGTTCTGCTTTAATACAATATGTTGATGATCTTCTAGTGGCTGCTGATAACAAGGAAACTTGCAAAACAGCTACGATTTCTTTATTGCATCACTTGTCAGATTTGAATCACAAGGTGTCACCTTCAAAAATGCAATACTGCTGCCAAGAAGTGACCTACCTAGGTCATCTCTTGTCAAAGGAGGGAAGGAAGTTGACCCCAGAGAGAATAAAAGCAATTACACAGATGAATGTTCCTAGCACGCAGAGAGAAGTACGTGCCTTTTTAGGTATTACCTCATATTGTAGGCAATGGATCCCGAATTTTTCTCTTTTAGCAAAACCATTGGTAGCCTTGACTGGAAAAAATGTTCCGAGTCCGGTACCATGGTCTGCTGAATGTCAGCAGAGTTTTTCTGAATTGCGAAATGCACTGTGTTCAGCACCTGTATTGGGTACACCCGACTACAGTAAGTCATTTACGCTCTATGTCCACGAGAGAGAAGGTTGTGCATTGAGTGTTTTGACGCAGAAATTTGGTGATAAACAACGCCCTTGTGCGTATTTTTCATCAACGTTAGATCCGGTAGCCAGAGCATTGCCTAGTTGCTTGAGAGCTACAGCCGCAGCTGCAGCTTCCATTCGACAATCTGCTGGTTTAGTAATGAACAACATGCTAGTGGTCATGGTTCCTCATGCTGTGGATACACTCATGAACCGAACCAAGACGCAGCACCTTACCAGTGCTAGATTATCAGGTTATGAACTGACACTGTTAGCTAGTCACATTCAGATCAAGAGATGCAATGTATTGAATCCAGCAACATTGTTGCCGACTAGCCAAGAGTCGAGTGATTCCGAACCACACGACTGTTGTTTCAAAACTGAGGAAGAAACAAAAGGACGAATTGATCTAAAAGACACTCCGTTATCAGATCCAGATGGCACGCTGTATGTTGATGGGTCTTGCTTCAAATTGGAGAATGGTGATGTGACTGCTGCTTATGCAGTAACGACCTTGAGTACGATTGTGGAGACTGCAAGAGTGAGTCAGAATTCTGCCCAGGCTGCAGAATTGATCGCGCTAACAAGAGCGTGCGTTTTAGCTAAGGGAAAGAGAGTGAATGTGTTCACAGATAGTCAGTACGCGTTCGGCGTGGCCCATAGTTTTGGCCGTTTGTGGAAAGAGAGAGGTTTCATTACGTCCCATGGGACTAAGATTCAACATGGTCAGCTAGTTAATGACTTGTTGGAATCTCTAACCTTGCCGACTGAAGTTGCGATTGTGAAATGCAGTGCTCATAAAGCAATCACGGATGATGTTGGTCGTGGGAATGCTTTTGCCGATGAGACTGCAAAACAGACAGCTAGAAATATGATGAGTAGAATGTATGTTGCGACGTCTGCAAGATGGATTTCTGAGTCTGGAATGTGTGAAGACACAGTGGAAAGCGTGAAAGAAATTCAGAAAGAGGCGACTGAGGAGGAAAAACTTGCATGGAGAGAGAGCACGGGTAAATTGGACTCGAGTGGGTGTTGGATTGACTTGTCGGAACAACAGCGTTGGATGTTGCCTGATGCGTATGTGCTTGCAGTAGTAACGATGGCACATGGAACAGCGCACATCAGTTCAAAAGGGATTTGTAAGATGTTGGCTCCGGTCTGGAAGAATGATGGGATTAGTAAGTGTGCAGAGAGAGTGGTGAGAAATTGTATGGTATGCTTGATGCATAATCCTGGCAAGGGAATCCCCACACCTGCAGGTCATTTCGCTCCTCCTTCCTGCCCCTTTGAAGTGATCCAGCTAGACTTCATTCACATGGATCGTTGTAATAACCTAAAGTACGTCCTAGTGGTAGTTTGTGCTTTCTCCAGATGGATTGAAGCATACCCACTGAAGGACAATACTGCCTTATCCACTGCCAAAATTCTTCTTAAAGAATACTTCCCCAGATACGGAATGCCCCGGATTGTATGGTCAGATAACGGAAGTGAGTTCGTAGGGAAAGTTATGCAGAGTGTGTGTGCCGGCCTAGGGATTAGACAGAAGTTTCATAGTGCGAATCATCCCCAGTCCGCGGGTTTAGTCGAGGGTTACAATGGCACCCTTAAACTGAAACTTGCTAAGATACAAGCATCCACGGGTTTGTCCTGGCCAGACGCATTGCCTTTGGCTTTGCTATCAACAAGAGCAACTGTACATTCTAGAGTAGGGCTTAGTCCATATGAAATAGTTTTTGGTCGTCCTGCAAATGTTTGGGGGGTACCTAGACCGAAAGAATTTAAGCAGCTGGAATACCCAATGTTAATTGATTACCTTTTCGACTTGACTGCTAAATTGAGTCTTATTCACCAACAGGTTTTCGATGCATTACCAAAGCCACCGGAGAGTCCAGGCCATCAGCTGAAACCGGGTGACCAGGTGGTCATTAGAAATTTTGCAAGAACAAAAAATCTTCAGCCCAGATTCATTGGCCCTTTCCAAGTCTTACTAGCAACGAGAACTGCTATTCGTGTGGCCGGAAGGAAGAACTGGATCCATACGACACATGTCAAACGTGTGCCTCTGCCACTTCCTTACGACAACTGGGTAAAGAAAGGAATCGGTGCCTCTGAAACAGAACAAGTCCCCAGGTTCATACCTTTCAGCGATGCAGAACTGATCACGGATTCACCAAATTCTGACTCTCCTCCTGAAACTGCTCTTTTGAACCCTGAACATTTGTCATCCGCACCCAACGAACATTTGCCATCTGCACCAAAAGAACATTTGTCATCTGAAAACGTGAACATTGCAACGTCGGCTGAAAATACATTGTTTCCAGATCAGACAGCTCCTGCAAAACTGAGATACAACTTGCGACCTCGCAATATGGACAAATAAAGCAGGAAACTGCCTATTTTCAGATTTGAATTTTCTATACATTGCCTCCAGCCAGGAAGTTTGCTAATACTTTGTATTGTTTCTTTTTTTGTTTTAAAATTGCCTTGCCGTCTGGGTAGCCGTAGGGTCGTGGCTGTGTGCCTAGTTGAATCTGCGGGGGTCAGACACAAGGTCGATCTTTCTGTTAGTTCTGGGAACTCCCAGGGCTGATAGAGGCATTTTCATCTACGTACACATCATCAGTGGTCACGAGCGGATTGTAGAAGATGGAGCTTCCTGAGCTGCAACGAGAAAATGTAATTTATGTTTGCAGAAATAGACTGTACAGAATACTTCACAGCAAATGCTTTCTAATGCAATGTGCAGTTACATTTTTAATTGTTTTGATAACGTTGGTGGGTGGAATCGTCTTTGGTGTACATTTGATTTTTATGCCAGTAACTACAGTACCTCCCCTTGATCCTACTACTTCTACAGTTTCTTCTATGCATTCTTTTCACTCATTTCCTGAACACGAACAAGCTCGACGCTCAGAATGTATTAACAATACATTTGTACAGCTCTTGCATCAACACCAACTGGTAGTTAATACTACAGACTGCTGGGTGTGTGGCTTGATACCTCACACTATGGATAAAGGTATTCCCTATCTAGTCTTGCCTTTTAGCTACAATAGATCATTTCAGGCCTTTCAGACCATTTTTTCATATGCCCTTGAGACCTATCCTCCGCGTCCACCACGGTCCACTAAATACAACTCAGCCAACAAAGCTTTAGTCCAGGGAATTATTGACATGATTAAAGACGTCAATAATACTCCATCATACCCTAGAGATGAATTACGGGTGTATTTGAGTTGGAACTCTACCGAGTATCGCCTTAGTTTGGGAGAAAGCAAGCGTAAAAGCTCCACTTCAGTTTGGGTCGTGCCTCACCGAGGTCAGGTCTGTTTACAAGGAAATGGGAGAAATCTGAGAGCTCAGCTAGGGAGGAGTGAGTGCGTTGAGACTTACGTATTTCCGTCTAACTCCTCCCCTGCCTTTCTGACTGCTAGGGGTACCTACTTCATCTGTCAGGACAGAGCATATACATGGCTGCCTGCTGACTTTTCAGGTTCATGTTATATTGCTCGATTGTTACCTCCGACATACACTGCTTCCTCTGATTATCACAAGACCAGAGTAGCAAGGGGTGTCTTCAGCAAGGAAGATACCGCTGGTCAGGAAGCTGGAGACTTCTTCAAAGGTTTCCTTCCGTTTTGGGGGCCTATGGCCAATAGTAGAAATCTACGTCAACTAACACGGGTAGTTGAATCTACTATCACAGAAACGGCTGGTGCCCTTAGTAACTTAACAGCTGAGCTCCAGGCGGATCGTCTCATGACGTTGCAGAACCGTATGGTTCTAGACGTAATACTTGCAGATCGAGGTGGGGTATGCAGAATGATCCAATCGAGCTGCTGCGTTTTTATTCCAAATAATGCTCCAACAGTCTATGAAGCGATCTCTAAGCTACACAAGATTTCCGACTCTATACACGTAGACAAGGGAAACTGGTCCTTCATGGAGTGGTTTTGGACTCTGGTATCAGCGTGGGGATGGAAGGTTCTGATGGTCATTGGTGTCATCCTAGTATTTCTGTTCTCGTGCTGCCTTATTATCCAATGTGGTCCCGCTTTGTGTAGTCTCTGTGCTGCAACCTGTTTCAGAAAACCACCTGCATTAGGAGAAAAGGCACGAGACAGAATGATGATGCAACAACATGTTGCTGACCTAATGAGCATAGAGTTAGATTCTGACATAGACTGAGTAATTGCCTATGTAAGGGCAAAAGGAGGGTCTGAGGTTCCGTGACGATTTTACTCGTGTTTGTAACATTGTCGTAAATATATAATTTTGGTATCAGTGAACCGCAAATGATCCATTTAGTATATCCTGGTGTTTTCGCAATGCTACGAGCAAGAGCACTCCTGTTACAAACACATTTTCGCTCTACCCATGGCATCCATTTTAGAACACGGAAGCCATTTTGTATTCTTTTCCCTCACATAGTCAATGAACACGCAATAACCTCTTTCAATTAAGGACACGTAGGCTTTAGCCGGCGATTCACCTTGCTAGTGACACGTGCACCTTAGGCCAGCAACGCTGTGGCAGCATGACTCGGCAAGAACTGCCTCCCCAGCCTGAGGCCAGTCCTGCTATACTGGTTCTTGTGTTCGTTGGCCTGATCATGATTAGGCGGCCGAAGCTGGTAACCGTGCCCATTTACGACCCACAAACATCTCTTATCCTGTCTTTCTATCTTCTGCACCTGGCTCTGCTCCTTTCCTTCTGGGCCTTTATTAGGGGGAGGTAACGAAATTTACGATGAGGCGGTCCGGGTCTTGAATGAGAAATTGACATGGGATTATGATGGAATAGTGGGAACCCCTCATTCGTAATGTTTTGACATCAGATACTGTTGACAATTCCTGTGCAACGCCAAATATTTATTGTTTAAGACACGAATGTTTAGAACTGTGGTAACATGTAAAGAATTTGCCCCGAGCAGAATATTTAGTATTTAAGGAGTAACCCTCTTTGTACAAATTGAACAGGCTCCTAGACACTGCCCGTGTGCAGTTTCTGTGACTTCTGTGTCCCTGCAGTAATAAACCTTTGGTCTTTGACGCCACCATCGAGAAGCCCGTGTTTCTGTTTGTTTGTGCACCGAGACAGGTTGAACTCCGGGGTCTTCGGGTGTTGTCCCTGACACCTCTGGACGGAACCAAAAAGTCCAGAACTCCAACCGCCCGAACATGCAAAAAAAAGAGAAATCAGCAAATTCGCACGAATTTGCGGATTGCAAGTTCGATTTCGCGTCACGCAAATCTCGCGAAATGGAATAAAAACAAATTTTGGAAAACTGAAAGCACTTAGCAGGTGCAAAAGTTCAAACTAATTTGTAACGATTCCCCGTAGTGCTTCCTGAGGTGCCCCTCCAGAGTTCAGTTGCCTACTTTCAACTATTCTCTGACCCTACTCTGACCCTCAAAGCAGTAGTTACAAGTATGGCACATTGCTCCTGTAAACAAAATAACTGCAACAGGAAGGTCTTACAGCTAAGGAAGCAGGTGCCAGACTTGAAGCACAAATTCAGTGACACATTAACCAGCCCCAAATTAATTCATCTCAGTTGAGGCTGGGAAGGTGTGCTTTGCTTTCCCCCCATAATCTACAGTGGTGAACAAGAGGGTGGTAGTGGTGAACCAGAGGGTGCTGTGATAAACCAGAGGGGGACAGTGAGGATCCAGAGGGTGGCAGTGGTAAACCAGAGGGTGGCAGGGATGAACCAGAGGATGGCAGTGGCAAACCAGAGGGTGGCAGTGATGAACCAGAGGGTGGCAGGGATGAACCAGAGGATGGCAGTGATGAACCAGAGGGTGGCAGCCTTGAACCAGAGGGGGACAGTGATGATCCAGAGGGTGGCAGTGGCAAACCAGAGGGTGGCAGTGATGAACCAAAGGGTGGCAGGGAGGAACCAGAGGATGGCAGCGATCAACCAGAGGGTGGAATTGATGAACCAGAGGGTGGCAGTGATCAACCCGAGGGTGGCAGTGATCAACCAGAGGGTGGCAGTGATCAACCAGAGGGTGGCAGGGATGAACCAGATGGTGCTGTGATAAACCAGAGGGGGACAGTGATGATCCAGAGGGTGGCATTGGAGAACCAGAGGGTGGCAGTGATGAACCGGAGGGTGGCCGCGATGAACCACAGGGTAGCTAACAGGCTGGACACGTAGAAACAACATGGTCGTGACCGTTGCAACCACAAAAACAGCAAATTCGCATGAATTCACGAATTTTGGGGATTGGGAGTTCTCAGATCCGCAAATTCGCGAACTGCGAATTCGCAAAATTCGCCCATGCTTAGTATATGCATTTTGCTGCTGGTAGTGGCTCGTATACTGCATTATAGAGCACAATAGTTAGAATAAACATTTTAAACTATACTTGTGTCTCAGCCAATTCTTATTGTGGAAAAGTACGAGTGAGTGAGCAAAAGGGTATGTCTTGTTACCGTGATTCCTGAGAGAATCTGGAATATTGTATTCTTGGGTGTCAAATCATTTGTATCTTCGTGATTGTTTAAGAGAGCGAGTGAGACACTATAGCTAGTTGGTCCTGGGATTGTGGGCACTGAGGTGGTAGGAATGCTTAGCCCCTATACACCAAGGCCCCGTATTCCTGCAAATACAGGCACATGCATCAAAGTATTTTGTGAGCGCAAACAGTGCGATTCGCAAATATCGGCCGTTTGCAACCGCAAAAACGCCGTTTGCGATGCATGAAAATGTTTGGCACTCGCAATTTAAGAAATCACAATTTATTGCGATTTCTTAAATTGCGATTGCATTTAAGGAATCACAATTTGTGATTCCTTAAATACAATGCTAGAAGCACATAGAAATAGGAAATTCGCTATTTGGGGACGCAGAATGCAGAGATATTACTCTGGTCTGTATTTTGCAAAAATGTGGAAAAATTTACTAATGTGCATTTTTCAAGGTTTCAGGTTACACACACACATGTGTGTACGCAACATGGGTGCACATCACAAAAACAAGATGGCCACGCCCATAGAGGACCGCATGGGTAAGTTCGCATGATATTTCCCCCGCGAGCACGCAAAAACGCCCACGAATACGTAATCGCGCGCCGCATACGACGCGAACTTGCAACGAGCGTCCGGAAACGGAAAAACGTCACGCAAACAAGATGGTCGCGCCCGTACATGACCTAATGGGCAACCTCGGGGTCGGTGCGCTGCAAACGGCCTGCGAATAAGCAAAAAACCGCCCGAACACGCAAAAAAGAAAAACCGCCCGAACATGCAAAAAAAAAGAGAAATCAGCAAATTCGCACGAATTTGCGGATTGCAAGTTCGATTTCGCGTCACGCAAATCTCGCGAAATGGAATAAAAACAAATTTTGGAAAACTGAAAGCACTTAGCAGGTGCAAAAGTTCAAACTAATTTGTAACGATTCCCTGTAGTGCTTCCTGAGGTGCCCCTCCAGAGTTCAGTTGCCTACTTTCAACTATTCTCTGACCCTGCTCTGACCCTCAAAGCAGTAGTTACAAGTATGGCACATTGCTCCTGTAAACAAAATAACTGCAACAGGAAGGTCTTACAGCTAAGGAAGCAGGTGCCAGACTTGAAGCACAAATTCAGTGACGCATTAACCAGCCCCAAATTAATTCATCTCAGTTGAGGCTGGGAAGGTGTGCTTTGCTTTCCCCCCATAATCTACAGTGGTGAACAAGAGGGTGGTAGTGGTGAACCAGAGGGTGCTGTGATAAACCAGAGGGGGACAGTGAGGATCCAGAGGGTGGCAGTGGTAAACCAGAGGGTGGCAGGGATGAACCAGAGGATGGCAGTGGCAAACCAGAGGGTGGCAGTGATGAACCAGAGGGTGGCAGGGATGAACCAGAGGATGGCAGTGATGAACCAGAGGGTGGCAGCCTTGAACCAGAGGGGGACAGTGATGATCCAGAGGGTGGCAGTGGCAAACCAGAGGGTGGCAGTGATGAACCAAAGGGTGGCAGGGAGGAACCAGAGGATGGCAGCGATCAACCAGAGGGTGGAATTGATGAACCAGAGGGTGGCAGTGATCAACCAGAGGGTGGCAGTGATCAACCAGAGGGTGGCAGTGATCAACCAGAGGGTGGCAGGGATGAACCAGAGGGTGCTGTGATAAACCAGAGGGGGACAGTGATGATCCAGAGGGTGGCATTGGAGAACCAGAGGGTGGCAGTGATGAACCGGAGGGTGGCCGCGATGAACCACAGGGTAGCTAACAGGCTGGACACGTAGAAACAACATGGTCGCGACCGTTGCGACCACAAAAACAGCAAATTCGCATGAATTCACGAATTTTGCGGATTGCGAGTTCGCAGATCCGCAAATTCACGAACCGCGAATTCGCAAAATTCGCCCATGCTTAGTATATGCATTTTGCTGCTGGTAGTGGCTCGTATACTGCATTATAGAGCGCAATAGTTAGAATAAACATTTTAAACTATACTTGTGTCTCAGCCAATTCTTATTGTGGAAAAGTACGAGTGAGTGAGCAAAAGGGTATGTCTTGTTACCGTGATTCCTGAGAGAGTCTGGAATATTGTATTCTTGGGTGTCAAATCATTTGTATCTTCGTGATTGTTTAAGAGAGCGAGTGAGACACTATAGCTAGTTGGTCCTGGGATTGTGGGCACTGAGGTGGTAGGAATGCTTAGCCCCTATACACCAAGGCCCCGTATTCCTGCAAATACAGGCACATGCATCAAAGTATTTTGTGAGCGCAAACAGTGCGATTCGCAAATATCGGCCGTTTGCAACCGCAAAAACGCCGTTTGCGATGCATGAAAATGTTTGGCACTCGCAATTTAAGAAATCACAATTTATTGCGATTTCTTAAATTGCGATTGCATTTAAGGAATCACAATTTGTGATTCCTTAAATACAATGCTAGAAGCACATAGAAATAGGAAATTCGCTATTTGGGGACGCAGAATGCAGAGATATTACTCTGGTCTGTATTTTGCAAAAATGTGGAAAAATTTACTAATGTGCATTTTTCAAGGTTTCAGGTTACACACACACATGTGTGTGCGCAACATGGGTGCACATCACAATTGCTACTCGCAAATTGGGCATGCAATTTCCCATTCATTTCTATCGGCCTGTAGGCCCATAGGAATGAATGGGAAGCCATTCCTTAATTGTTACTCGGAATTTGCGAGTCACAATTAAGGAATGTCTAAGAATCACTATTTTAATAGCGATTCCTACATGCATAGGCTTTTGAGAGTCCCTACTTGCGATTCCTTAATAATCACAATTAAGGACTCGCAAAAGCATTTCTTGATGCATGTACCCCATGGTTCTGTGTATG
This sequence comes from Lissotriton helveticus, assembly GCF_964261635.1. Taxonomy (NCBI): domain Eukaryota; kingdom Metazoa; phylum Chordata; class Amphibia; order Caudata; family Salamandridae; genus Lissotriton; species Lissotriton helveticus. The sequence continues at coordinate 685,250 of NC_136067.1, read as the reverse complement.
TGCAGAATCCCTGCAACACCGCCTTCTGCATGTCTGCTTGTAGACGATGCAATGATTGGATGGCAAGTGTTAGTGTCCTATTGTTTAAGAAAGTGCGCTCTTTTTTGTATAGTTGCCCCCACTTTTTGCTGCACTGCTGATGTACTTTGACTGAGTGTGCCCTGTGCTCCTGCCAAACAGGTACCCAGGGCCTATGTTCTTTCCCTAAAACTGCATTAAAAACAAAACCCAATTGGCACTCTTTGGCCACAGGTCAGCTCCTGGTAAATGGTACGATAGGTACCACCAGGAAACAGTGGCCAGAGGAGGCCTCTAAGGGCTGCAGCACTTATTGTGTCTCCCTTAGATGCCCTGTACCTCTGCACACACACTTCCTTTGCAGGCTGTGTGTTTTGGTGCAGAACAAAGTGAAGAGTCAACATGGCACAAATCCCTGTGTGCCATGCCTACAACCCACTGCCCTGGCATAGATCAGCCACCCCTCTAGCTAGGTGCACTATACCAGTGGTGATGGTACCGGTGCATGAGCCCTGTACCCTTACAGTGTCTAAGCCAATTCTTAGACTTTGTAAATGCAGTAATAACATTAAGAGTATATGGTGCTGGGAGTTGGTCATTCCAAACGCCACAGTACCATGAGGGCTTTACTGAAAACTGGGACGTTTGGTGTTGGACTTGGCCTTTTCCCCCCAAATTTTTCGCTTTTGATCCCTTTGTCTAGGATGTCTCCCCCATGGTAATAAACCTGTATAGGCCATGTGTGGTAGGAGTTGCCTGTGTTAAAATGTAATGTCATGCAATGGTGTGAGCACTTGTCAATTTCCCCCATTGTAAAATGTACCCTGGTGAAATGTTGTGATTTTAAAATGGCTGGCATGGCTGTGCGTTGTGCCACCTGACTGCAGGAGGTTAGCAGTCTAGTTGTTAGGTACCCAGCCACCCCTGCATTTGGAGGGAAAGCCTGGCACCCAGGGTGTTCTACTCCTCCCTCTGAGCCAGTTAGAACTAGTTTGCCTGTCTTAGGTGGGTTAGCGGTCTAGTTGTCTGGTACCCAGCAATCCCAGCATTTGGAGGGACCTTCTAGAAGCTTCCAGCCTTTCTGGTACAGGGAGAGCAGTAGAGATGTGATGAGCAGAGACAGAGTTGGGACAGGAATGTGAGGGGACCTGCTGCCAGGGGATACCGCCACTTGGGCCTGTGTGCTGGACCCTGCTGCAGTGGGGATGGTGAAAGCCTACCACCCTGTTTTGATGATGCCCCCACTACCTGCTGACCTGGCCCAGTAGTGCCTACTGCTCTGTCCCCGGGCCCCTGAAGAAGGAGGGCCCTACTAGGTCCCTGAAGCTGCCGGGACCTTGCGCCACGCAAGCGCTGCACCCAGAAGCGCCTGGAAGGGAAGGAGCTCCTTGGACCCCCCAGGAGGTGAGAAGAGTTACCCTGGGGCTTGCTGCTTGGAATGTCCGCCCCCCTTTCGCTGTGCGCCTGGAAGTGTTGTGCCTAGGGGAAGCGCTGTGTTCTAAAGCGCTGTGCCTAGTAGAAGCGCTGAGGTTACCTGCCAAGTGCTAACATTCTTACCTTTCAGCGGGACACTATGGACTTATTTACCGTTTCAGCCTTGTTCCCAATTCCCTTGTAAATATTCCCCCGGGCATAGACTGCCCTGGCGCTCGCTAGCGCCCTGTTGTGATTACGACCTATGTTATGTTTACCCTTGCAGGTTGGAGACAATAGAGAACTTATTATTTTTCCAACTCAAGCAGTGTCGTGCCTCTTTTGTGGTGTGCCTGGTGTGTCGTCTGTGGGTACTGCGTGAGTGCTTCACATGTCCTCCGAAGTTTGGCCTGCCCGCTTGGTTCCGTGCTACCCCCTGGAGAAGTGGTAACCCCATTTCTTACATTGGTGGCAGCAGTGGGATAGGACTTGTTTTTGCGCAGTACCACAGTGGCCACGGGTTACACCACAAGTAGAGCCTTTTTGTGGGGATTATTGTTTGGCTGAATATTGTTTGCGGTATTGCTTCCTCCTGAAAGTGTTTATGTGGAATTGTGTCCCCTTGTTCCACTGTGGGTGTGTACCGGGAAACCTCACCACGATGGGGTTGGTTTATGATGAGGTGGAACTGATGGAGTACACCGAACAGGAAGTGATAGATTTCCTCAAGGAGAGAGGGATACCCCCAGTAGGAAACATTGGAAGAAAGTTGTTTCTTTATGAGGCACTCAAAAGGGGGGAGCCCTTAAAGATCGGTGGGGATTTGTCTGAATCCCCCCCCCCCCCGAGTATTTGAAGGGTGGATTCGGTAGAAGCCAGTGGGAGGGCTCCCAATCTGCAACCCTGGAGGGTAATTACCTGGATGGAGAGGAGGAAGAGTTTGACAGGGCAGAGACGCCAGAAGCTAATGCAGACACTGTAGATAGGGAGTCTCGCACTGGGTCCTGTCCCGGGGGCACTGCCCCATCCCTTTCCCTGTCCCCAGAAGAGTGGGTAGATAGGAGGGAAGAAAGGGAGCATCAGCTAGCGCTGGAGAAGCTCAGGTTGGAGCAGGCCAAGGAGTTAGCGCAGCTGAGGATTCAGGAGCAGAGGCTAGAGACCGAAATGGTCCTAGCCCAGGAGAGGATGGCATAGGCGGAGAGGGCCTTTGCCAGGGAGAGAGTAGCTCAGGTGGGTAGGTTGTCCCCTGAGAGTGGTTTTAGGAGCCTGGATACACCGGTGAGGGTGGGATCCAGTGGTGGCAGAGAGTGTAGGTCCAGTGCAAGGAGTCCCATTCCCGAAGCCCAGGAGACCGTGCCTGATTCCCAGGAAGAGGGGGACGGGTTAGTGTTCAGGGGCAGGGGAAAACTGTCCCACCAGTCTTGGGGAGAGTTTGAGGAGGAGTGTTGGACTGCATTGGAGGATTGGGTGGTGAGGAGAGCGGAGGAGGATTGGGAAGGGCTGTGCCATGCCGTTATCCGAGAGCACATGCTGAGGAGTTGTTTCCCAAGTCTGCGTCACCATCTGTTGCAGCGTGGGTTCTCAGACCCGAGGGAACTTGCACGGGAGGCAGACCTCTGGGTAAGTGCCAGAGAGTCTGAGAGGACGTTGGGGAGTGATCCTGAAAGGAGTGGTGCAGGGATCTTCCGACCAAGCGTGGCGGGAGAGGTGAGAAATGGCCCAGCTAGGTCCCAGGTTAGTGAGAGGGTTGTAGGGCCTCACATCCCATCTACAGGAGGGGTTGAGACGGGGAGGTGTCCCGAGGTGCCCCAACCGCAGTCACAGGGCCTGGAGAGTTCTTTAAGGGAACCCCAGGTTGGGAGCCTAGGCTGTCCTGTTGTGCCTTCCCGTGAAGGGAATCCCCTCATGTCAGGAGAACCCGGAGCATCAGTAATCAGAGCTCCAGTGGTTCGGGGGTCTGACCAGTCACAGGGTTTAGATCCTGGACTGGGGTTCCAGGTTCAGGGGTTGCCTGACCTGGAGGGTGGGGTACCTGTAATTAAGGTCCCTACCAGTTTGACTCCCAGGGGTACTTCTCCCGGTGGGAGGGTGCGGAACTCTGGGAGGGGGTGCAGAGAGAGGAAGGTCTCTCCTCTGTCACCGGCTCAGCCACAGGGCGCAGATCCCGGGTTGGGTGGCCAGGTTGAGGGTTTGCCGGACCTGGCGGGTGGGACATCTGTGTTCAGAGTCCCCCCAAATTTGACTCTCAAGGGTACTACTCCAGTTAGGAGGGTGCGGAACTCTGGGAGGGGGTGCAAGGGGAGGGAGTACTCGCCCCTGTCACCGGTACAGCCTGAGGGTTTCGACTCCAGGTTGGGGAGAGAGTGGTTGTTTGAGGGTGTCCCCAGAGGAAGGAGATGGCGGAACCCTAAGAGGAGAGGTAGGGGGAGGAAAGTCTCGCCCCTGAGTGCTGGTCAGCCTGAGGGTGCAGACCCCAGGTGGGTGGACCAGTGGCAATTTGGAAAGCGGAGAGTGGTCCAAGAGTACTACGAGCCTGAGGCTAGAGCCTCCCACTCTAGGAAGAAACAAGGGCCAGAGACTTCTGGATGGCCTAGAGGCCAGACCTGGCCACATCCCACTAGGGAACACCAGTGGGGTGGTTTTGTTGGTGAAGGGAGGGTTGCGAGAGAGAACCATTGGGTTCCAGAGTGGAGAAGAGACTGCAGGTGCTCCTGTAGTTGCAGACCTGCGTCCACCTTTTTCCGCCCCAAGCAGGGAAGCCCATCAAGGCATTGGTTGGTCTGCCCTGGCTTTTGGCTGGGGGGGAGTTGTGTTGGACTTGGCCTTTTCCCCCAAATTCTTTCGCTTTTGACCTCCTTGTCTAGGATGTCTCCCCCATGGTAATAAACCTGTATAGGCCATGTGTGGTAGGAGTTGCCCTGTGTTAAAATGTAATGTCCTGCAATGGTGTGAGCACTTGTCAATTTCCCCCATTGTAAAATGTACCCTGGTGAAATGTTGTGTTTTTAAAATGGCTGCCATGGCTGTGCGTTGTGCCACCTGACTGCAGGAGGTTAGCAGTCTAGTTGTTAGGTACCCAGCCACCCCTGCATTTGGAGGGAAAGCCGGGCACCCAGGGTGCTCTACTCCTCCCTCTGAGCCAGTTAGAACTAGTTCGCCTGTCTGAGGTGGGTTAGCGGTCTAGTTGTCTGGTACGCAGCAATCCCAGCATTTGGAGGGACCTTCTAGAAGCTTCCAGCCTTTCTGGTACAGGGAGAGCATTAGAGATGTGATGAGCAGAGACAGAGCTGGGACAGGAATGTGAGGGGACCTGCTGCCAGGGGATACCGCCACTTGGGCCGGTGTGCTGGACCCTGCACCTATCCAGACCCCCCTACTGTCCCCAGGGCTAGTGGAGCCCCACTGCAGGAGTTCAGGCTGCTGTGTAGGAGGAGGGCCACGCTGCAGTGGGGATGGTGAAAGCCTACCACCCTGTTTTGATGATGCCCCCACTACCTGCTGACCTGGCCCAGTAGTGCCGACTGCTCTGTCCCCGGGCCCCTGAAGAAGGAGGGCCCTCCCAGGTCCCTGAAGCTGCCGGGACCTTGCGCCACGCAAGCGCTGCACCCAGAAGCGCCTGGAAGGGAAGGAGCACCTTGGAGCACCTTGGACCCCCCAGGAGGTGAGAAGAGTTACCCTGGGGCTTGCTGCTTGGACTCTCCGCCCCCCTTTCGCTGTGCGCCTGGAAGTGTTGTGCCTAGGGGAAGCGCTGTCTGCTAAAGCGCTGTGCCTAGTAGAAGCGCTGAGGTTACCTGCCAAGTGCTAACATTCACAGCGGGACACTATGGACTTATTTACCGTTTCAGCCTTGTTCCCAATTCCCTTGTAAATAATCCCCCTGGCATAGACTGCCCTGGCGCTTGCTAGCGCCCTGTTGTGATTACGGCCTATGTTATGTTTACCCTTGTAGGTTGGAGACAATAGAGAACTTATTATTTTTCCAACTCAAGCAGTGTCGTGGTTCTTTTGTGGTGTGCCTGGTGTGGCGTCTGTGGGTACTGCGTGAGTGCTTCACATGTCCTCCGAAGTTTGGCCTGCCCGCTTGGTTCCGTGCTACCCCCTGGAGAAGTGGCAACCCCATTTCTTACATTTGGTTTTAAACTTCTCAGCACATTAAACCCACACTGACCAAACACTAGTGTCCAGGCTGAGTGGCTGCTCACCAGCTGCCACCACCAGACATGTTTCTGGACCCCTGGGTCGAAAGCATGCTGCACTCGGGGTCTGAAACAACGCACAGCCTGGGATTATGTGCCAAGCCTCATCCCCCAGGATGGGCAGGGTCCACAAAGGGGGTGTTTCAAAGTGTTGCCTTTGCTAGATTCCCCAGGCCTTTTGCTGCTTCCAGTAACCGGTCCCGACCGGTTCTGACCCTCAGCAGCTCTCAGTCCCCGCCATCTTGCAGATGGGGGTACCCAGCCAACCAGAGTGAGGCATAGGCCCCCCTCCCACTGGAGGGTGGCATAATAAGGGGTGTACCTACCCCAAGGAAGGGGCCCATTGGTCCCAACCTTTTAGTTACCTGTAACTCCCCTAAATCTAATATATAGGGGCACCCCTGAATATTGCCTCCTCAGACGAGAAGTGACCACAAAGAAAAGGAGGACTGGACAGGCGTGCTGAAGCTAAGAGGAGGACACTGTAGTAATTAACTCAACAGGATACAATTTGAAGAGTAGTTTATTTGTAGAAAGAACTACACAGCCGATCATCTGCTAAGCACAGCCATCTTCCAAGTGAGTTGGATAATCAGAGTTGAAACATAACATTCTAAGTTTGACAAATTGCAGTGACATCATAGACACAATGACAGCTGTAAGCAGTTGAATAATGAAAGCTACAGAACATTCAATATAGAATATAACATTCCTCCTTTTCTCCAACCTAAAGAAAACATAAAACAACAATATAAAAAAGCTAAAGAAAATACAACACAAAATCTTAATCATGAAACCTTTGAGGAGTAACAAACTCCAGAGCACTTCCTCCGTTGTCCAAAAGAAGGAGTAAAAGTACTCTCTTGTCCATTCGAACTATGAGCTTTGGGACTTAGGCAAGATCTAGTCTTGACCAATTTGGATAAATTCCACCAACAACCACCCTCCACCTGAACAGCATTATTGCAAATTCTAGCAACCTTGACAGGTTCACCAAATTTACATTAGCCTTTCTTGGTGTGCACAGGACTCTTGATACGAACAAAATCACCAACACAAACAGAAACCATCTTCACACCTTTCTTTCTGTCAAACCATGTTCTTTATTTTCCCTGTGCAATATCAGAATTGGTCTTAACCTTTTCCATAAGGGATTCAATATTAGTCTGGTAATCTATCCATTTCCCTATTAAACCAGGTCGAAAACTGGTATTAGCCTTCCTTCCCCTTAGCACCTCTAACGGAGACGTTTTAGTGGATGAATGAGGCATGGTTCTGTAGAACCACAACATACTTTCGTGTGAGCTAAAAACATCATGACTACCATTCACAGCCCACTTGACACACTCAGCCACAACTCTGTTCATTCTCTCCACGAGACCATTGGTCTGTGGGTGATATAAAGAACTTCTAAGATGTTTAATACCATACAAATTAAGAAAAGACTGAAATTCTTCACTCAATAATTGAGTACCATTGTCAGAAACCAAAAATTGAGGAAACCCTTCCCTCAAAAATCTCTCTTTGAGAAATTTGACAACACTCGAAGAACTGGCCTCTCTGACAACTTAAATTTCTGGCCATTTAGAAGTTTAGTCCATTAAAACAATAATGAATCTCATTCCCAAAGGTAAAATCTCAAATGGTCCCATGATGTCAATTCCTACTTTGACCCATGGACCAGATGGATATTCAATTGGAGATAAAGGTGGGGTGACAACCTTAAGCGTTTTCTCTGACGAACAAGACACAGGACAATGTCAGGTCGTGCTGATCTCATTATCCATACTGGGCCACCAAAAATCTTGATGGACACTACGTTTAGTAAGAGTGATGCCCAAATGTAAAGTCCGTAAAGTTTTACATCTTCTTCCCATTAAAGCAAGGAAAACGTTGATACACGCCTTAGACCCTCCCACCTGGACTATGGGAACTCTTTGCTTATAGGTCCTAACAAGAAAGGAATGCACCAACTCCAATGTGTCCAAAATGCTGCCGCAAGACTTGTACTCAACCTGCCTAGGAAGTCATCAGGGAAACAATCCTTAGCTACCCTGCACTGGCTTCCCATAGGGGAACGTATTCGGTTTAAAACTATGCATGGCTCACCGGATTGCACAGGGCAAGGGCCCTGCATATCTTCAAAATATGCTGACCGTTTACTGTCCTAAACTAATCCTGAGATCTCATGGAAGTATGCAATTTCATGTCCCTCTTATTCATAAAGCTCGGATGGGAGGTCGCTCCTTTAGATACTTAGCCTGCAAACAGTGGAATGAACTACCCATTGAACTCCGGATGGAGCCTTCGGAATCAAGGTTCCGTCTGAAACTCAAGACTCACCTTTTCCCGAAGAATAACATTTGAATCTGTGTCTTTTGACCACTACTTTCTGCTGATAGCCTTTACTTCTGCCTCCTTTTGGACTGCATTCGCAGCGCGGGGACACACTGATTATAGTGTAACTAGGCGCTTTATAAATGTTTTTATTATTATTATTATTATTAAATGTCCCTCATGAGCTTCTCTTATAATGGTAGATCTAAGAGAATGAGGTGGAATAAGCTTATCACATCTCATGGGTAAACAATCTTCTACTGATATTTCCGACTCAATTTTCCAATATGGTTGAAGTATGCTCGGCAAAGATTTTTCTTTTGGCCAACCATTTTTTACATACATGCGTACTTGTTGGAGAAGACTATCCCCTTAAAGAGCTGTCCTTCAATCTACCTCAGAGCCAACTGCCAGAACCGAAATATCTAGAGATGCCACAAAACAATCTTCAACATCTTCTTCATTTAAATCTTGAAAACTGGTCCCCTCACTAAGCCCACTACTCTGAGGAAACCGTGAGATAAAATCAGCCCTTGTGTTCTTTCCCCCCAGCAATATGTATTACCTCGAATTGATACTGAAGAACCTTGCTGACCATTCTGGTAATCCTTGGTGTACAACATTTGCTGGGACGGGAAGTCAAGATTGAAACAAGTGGCTTATGATCAGTGATCAAATTAAAACGTCTTCCCCATACATAGGGCCGATATTTATCAGTAGCCCATAAACAAGCAAGTAACTCTGGCTCAATTTCGAAGTACTGAACTTCAGCACTCCTGAGTACTCTTTAAGCAAATGCAACCGTGTTTTCTTGATTTCCACACTGCTGTGTAAGAATAGCCCCTCGACCAACCTGACTAGCATCAACAGTTATGCAGCATGGTAAGTCAGGATCAAAAGGAGTAAAGCATCACTTTCTTTTAAGGAACTCTTAACTTCTTTGAAAGCACGATAACACTCTAAACACCACAAAAATTTCGATGATCTCTTAAGAAGATTGCAAAAAGGTCTAACCATCGATGCGTAATTAGGAATAAATCTATCGTAATATTCCAACAAGCCTAATCAGGATTTAACACCGGTCTTGTCTTTGGGCAGGAAGTATTCAAAATGGCATCAACAAGACCGTTTCTGGGCTTGATTCCTTCATGAGACAAAAGATGACCAAGGTATTCTATTTCTTTACAAGAGAACTTACATTTCTCAATTTTGAGCACAACACAATTTTTCTTAAAAATCGCTAGAACATTTCTGATAATAGTATCATGTGAGTCATTGTCTTTTGCATAAATATGAACATCGTCCTGAAAAACAAGAACCCCTTCTACATCTCTCAAGATGTTCTGCATGACCCTCTGGAACACTTACGCAGCGGAGGCTAACCCAAAAGGCATCCTCCGATAACGAAACATTCCAAGAGGGGACACGAACACTGTTAGAGCGCGAGAATCAGGGTGGAGTTTTATCTGATGGTAGGCGCTAGCCAAATCCAGCTTGGAAAATACACGTGCACCCTTTATAGTAGTAAATAAGGCAGTGATTCTAGGCAAAGGGTGAGAATCAACCCAACAAAGAGAAGGACCTGAGATCCACACACACTTACAATTTCCCATCACGTTTTCGAGCGACAACAAGAGGCGACAACCAAAGGGAAGATTTGGTAGGTTCAATAATACCTTAGTCGCATAATGTTAAAAGCTCCTTATTGAGGTCTTCCCTGTTGCTAAAAGGAACACCTCTGAGTTTGTGCTTAACAGGGATATTACCATCCCTGACAATGATTTTATGTCTGAATCCTGTAATTTTTCCCAGATCATCGCCAAAAACTGATGGAAACTCAGTGTTCGAGGCATGTAGGCTGCTGAATTCATATCTTAGCATAGATCGCCGCCTAGTGTTGGGTCCGGATGATTGTACCTTGTTGTCCTGGAAGAGTCTTCGAAGTATCACAAGATAGGTGACTCCTCCCCTGGACTACAGTGCGCATGGGCATCTTCTCCATCCTTAGATTGTTTTTTCCCGCCATTGGGTTCGGATGTTATTCCTCTACTCCAACTTCGGAACCGAAACTACTTTCTAAGGCCAAAAGGCCTTCTACTTCGACGGTATTGTTCTCGTTCGGTACTTCTTGACTCGACCAAACTTTCCACCTCGATCCGGTCATCGACGCGGGCCGTTAGGCCTTTCGACGCCACGTGGGCCTGCGGTGATGGAAAGGAGTCCGTTCAAATGGTGCCCACATTGCCACTCCAAATTCCCGCATACTGACAAATATACAGTATGCAACAAGTGCTTATCACTGGAGCACAACAAAGAAAATTGCCCAGCTTGTGCCCAATTCCGTTCGAAGAAGACCATCCGGAATCGATGCGCCGCTAGGCAAGAGATGCAGCGGCCGGAACCGGAGAACATCTTCGATATTGAACACAACTTCCCAGAAGCGGCGGACTCGGATCTAGAAATCGTCACCATTGAGGACCAGTCGGACTCCGATGACCAGATCACGCCGGGCCAAAAAGTGAGTACCCAGCCCCCAACACCGCTTATCCTTAAAGACAAGGCTCCGATAGAAGCATCGCCTAAAGGCCTTAGCTGAGATCGACAAGCTCCTTCAGAAGCCCTGCCTTCCGGCTCGGCTCCGAAGCCCAAAACCAGGCCTTCTGATAGCCCAGGACTGAGTACCACTCTCCCCAAGAAGGTTGTCGACCCTAAGAGGGTTGTCGAACCGAAGGTCGTCGAACCGAAGAAGGTCGTCGAACCAAAGGTCGTCGACCCGAGGGAGGTTGTCGAACCAAAGGTCGTCGAACCGAAGAAGTTGGTCAAACCAAAGAAGGTCGTCCAACCCAAAAAGGTTATCGAGCCGAAAGCTATTGAGCCAAAGAAGAGCCTCGAACCAAAACGGGTCGTCGATCCAAAAAGAACACCCAACCCAAAGAAGGCCGTCGATCCTAAAAAGAGTGTCGATCAACAAAAACAGGACCACACTACGAAGCCTGTCGAGCCGAAAAAAGCCATTGACTCGACCAAAAACATTGAGCCGAAAAAGGCCGTCGAGCATAAAAAACGTATCGAACCAAAAGCTGCGGTCGATCCGAAACAGGTCGTCGACCCAAAAAAGGTCGCAGAACCGAAAAAGACTGTTAAACCAACAAAGGACGTCGAACCGAAAAAGGTTACCGAAAGCAACAGCCGAGCCGAAAAAAGCTCCACAACCAAAGGCCCTCGAGCCAAAAAGTCACAAACAAGTCACTAAGCCAAAAACATCGGCACCGAAGCCACGGACAGTTGAGGAAGAACTCTTCCATCCTGATCCAGTAACTGAGGAACAACCTAAACTGTATATAGACCCTGAAACAGGACACGTTACAGTTTTATCACCGGAAAAAGAGACCATTGGACGCGGACACTCCTTCCCCTGTTCCTCCAAAGAAAAAAGACTTCGGTACATCTCCCTCAAGGCCTTTTACTCCTCCTCCTTTTTTTCCTAATATGCCTTTTGTGCCCTACTCTCCTACACATTCAGATTATAATGATGGAGATAACATGGGGGAAGATCCTCAGGATAATTTTAATGAACCAGAGGATCCTGATGCACAGGATGACACATGGAATGACCAGAATGATCCATATGACCCACAACCCATCCCAGACACCTCCCCATACCCTACAGAGCCGTCGCCTACTGACAACACCATTGTTTTTAACCAACTGCTGGATAGGGCAGCAAAATACCACAATGTCGACATGCACACTGACCCAATAGAAGAAGATTTTCTATTTGACACTTTTCCTACAACTGTGGTAAATAAATTATTTACACTATCATAATTTCTATAGATATAAAAAAAAGGGTCAAGTATAAATGAGGCGCAGAGTCCGTGGTGTTCGAGTCAATGGGCTTTATTGCATTAACTCGAGTTAAGGGAGAGCTCCTTCACCAAGCGGGCTCAGGAGTGGTCTGCTTTTCTTAAAACATGACAGCACTTTTATACATTACTTTCACAATCAAAGGAGGGAGTTCCCCCGCGCATAATTTAATTATCTGTGATACAATCATACAGACGTCATAGCATGCTTAGTTTTGTTTAAAGGATAACTCGAATCTCATTTGTTTAGACATAGACAAACCTAGGGTACCAGGGTGATTGGGGCGACAAGTTACAGAGTTACTAGTATCTGGGGACAGAAAACTGAAGCATTGTCACAGGGTCATCTTATCTGAAAGGTAAAGAGAACGAGACATTGTGTGCTCTTTATTTCAACAAAACGGCGGTGATGTTCCACAATGGTATGTGTGTGCAGCTGAAAAGAAGAAGAATAGGCCGTGTGTAACTATATTCTTCGTGTCTGTCTCGTGTATTTGATTAGTTTACTTTTGGGTCGTTGACCCAGCCCGAGGCTGCCCCCGCAAGCTGAGAGATTAGTGACGAGCGAGGGCTGTTCGTCCTTAGATAGCGTTTTAAGGAGTAAAAACGAAATGGCGGGGCAACCATCTCACGGAGTCTGTTTTGTGAGCAATGGACAGGACAAAACCTGCAAGATGCATGATGGCTAGCCATTGTTCTTTGTAAGTGTCAGTACATCGGAAAGACAGGCAAGGGAGGGGGTGTGTAACAACACCAAAGGAGGGCACTCATGTTTTATTAGCCGGTTTGCCTGGTTTGTAATATGGCGGATAGGGTGCACGATGGGACACCAGAAAAGGTTTTTAAGTCAACTTTCCACATTCCCTCCTTGTCCCATAGTAAACCCTATTGCAAACATTTTTTTGTCAATTTCTATGTTCATTAAGTTGTACACTTGTCCTTGTAACATGATCGTTTCCTTTTCTTTTCTTTTGTTTCGAAGTCGAGGAACACATCCAGTGGCACATAGCCCGCAAAGGGCAGGGCCACACTGGTCACAGAGGCAGCATGAGAAAACGATCAGTAATATGAGGCCGGTGATGGGCAAAATTTTCCAAGTCCAATTTGTGAACATACCCCATAACCACCCCGTTAGAGACCATTCTCCTTTAGCCAAATCAAGACTGCTTGACAATTTGTGCAACATGGAGATGGCCTGATATACGGAAGGGGCGTTATCCGGAATATATACACAGTAGCTCGAGGCTATTAATTTGCATACTCCACCACAGTCTGCGAGAATTATGTCTAAAGCCATTCTGTTTTGAAGGGTCATGAGTCTGTCCGCAGCCATTTCGGCAGTGACATTGGCCAATGCACCTACTGTTTCGTCAATTGTGGCTTGGACTACTCTTGTCAATTGTCGGATATGACTGCTGTTGACCATGGGGCCCCAAAGAGGTATAAAACCCTTGAAGAAATCACCTGCCTCCTGTCCAGCTGTATCCTCTGGGTCTATGACCCCCCTTCGCCGCCTGTTCGGGACGGTCAGAGGGTCAATTTCATAATTCACTGGAGCAGTGTGGGTAGGAGGGAGGAGAAAAGCAATGTAACATGTGCCGGACCAGCCCTGTGGGAGCCATGTATAACCTTTATCCCCACATATGAAATAGGTGCCCTGTGCGGCTACAATCCGTGTATTGTTTGTTCCATTCAGTTTGACTGTGTGATTGCAGATGCTATCACCCATACGTATCTTTCCTTCACTTTGGACACAAAAGGGGGCTTTTATTGATGCTACAAAGATAGGTGAAATGGATCTTTTTCTCCTGTCCATATACTGATAATATAACTCATTAGATCTGTTACCGCTGTCAGAATAGGCTTCCTGCTCCAGCGGGGTGCCATATGCCCTGTTCTTTTCACTTAGCCAACACAAAATGTATATGTGATCTCGGAGCTGAGACTGCTCTTTTTTATCTGTACTGGCCATATAGGAAGCTTTGTTTGTTTCCCACCAACCGATACAGGAGCCTTCATAAGTAAAAGGAAGAGTGATGAAAGGCATGCCTTTGGCAACTGTATGGGGAAGAAGGCCGCATACCCAACAGTTGGAGGTATTCATGGCCAGTTGATGTTGTTGTAGAATGGTGATGAACGTATTGTTCTTAAATTCATTTCTTCTGTTCTCTAAGTGTACTGGGAGCTCAACATGGGAGTGTACTATAGTGGTGTTGTGTGATGACTCAGGGGGAAAAACAACATGGAGAGTCCAGCCAACACAGGAAAATATGGCACACAAAAAGAACATTAGGAATAGAAATATTATCCACCTGTTACGCAATGCCTTACAATATTTCTTTTCCATCCTAGCTTGTTTTAGTTTTTCTGCTAGCTATCTGCCGAAAGTCAGTAATCATTTATTTGACCGCTTCACCAGATGGTCTGTACCTCTGGACTTAATTGATCAAACTTGAACTGGCTGTTTTAGACCTTAGTTTTGAAGTATAGTCCTGCTGAGGTGTTGGGTCTAACAGAGAGGGCAGATAGTCCTCATTTGTTTTGTTCCTTTCAAATGTTCCAGTGTCTCCAAAGTACTTTTTACAGTGGCTGGCGTGAAGCCACCCTTTTCTTCCCTCGACTCGGACTGCTTTCCTGGTTGTGAGGAGGACCAACTTCGGCTCTTTCCACCTGGGCTCGAGAGGACTCATTCTGTCAAAGTTTTGGACTAGTACCCAGTCTCCCGGAGCGATGGCGTGGTCCTCGAGCTTGGTGTTGTCTGGCAAAGTGGCGGCAACCTGTGAACGACAAGAGCGTAGTGCAGACATTAAGGAAGCTAGGTAATCGGTAAGCATAGTAATGTCAACATCATTTATTCTTTTAGGCATTGGCGTACCCCACATATTTGGTGGTCTACCAAAGACCACCTCATATGGGGATAGGTCAGTTCTGGAATGTGCTACCATACACATGTAGAAGAGAGCAACCGGTAAGGCTACCATCCAGTCCACGCCTTTTTCTGTACAGATCTTTGCCAATTTTGTCTTGCAAGTCTGGTTGTGTCTCTCTACCAGACCTGCTGCCTGAGGAGGTCTTACACAGTGAAATTTCCAAGTGTACCCTAACAGAAGAGACATTTGCTTCATGAGTTCAGAGGAGAAGGGCTGGCCATTGTCTGAGTAAATGACACGTGGTAACCCATATCTCGGAAAGAATTCTCTTACCAACTGTTTGGCAGTTGTTACTGCAGTATAATCTGGGACGGGGTAAGCTTCTGTCCATCTGGTTAGGGCACACACCACTACCAGGACGTACTTGTAACCTCTGCATCTGTCCATTTGGATATAATCCATCTGGAGAACCTCGAAAGGGTGATCGGGGGATGAAATCCACCTTGATCCACCGAGGTGCCCTTTCCTGGATTGAACTGACAACATATCATGCATGTCTTTACTTTCTGTTTTGCTGCTGCTCTTAAGTTCTTATTAAACCAGATATTCTGCAGGCTGTCCAACATTCCCTTCTCTCCCAAATGAGCTGGGCTATGTGTTTTATCTATTATCACTGGTACCATAGAATCAGGGAGAAACCATGTGGTTTTGCCTTTAGTCATCCAACCCTGGTCAGTCTGGACCCCTCCTTGTTCAGTCCATTTCTTTATTTCATCTGGAGTTGCATGGGTCTGTATATCATGTACATCCTTGGAGGGATCCCTGACTGCCATAGTTGTAGTCAGTAATGATACCTGCAAGTTGGTTGTATCAATTGGAGTCTGAGCTGTCTGTTTAGCAGTTCGGTCTGCCAGATCAATACCTTGGGAAATGGTATCTGTGGCTTTGGTGTGCGCTTTGCATTTCAGGATAGCTATGGCTGCGGGTAGGTGTATTGCCTCTAAAAGGGCCTGTATGAGAGGGCCATGCTGTATCTTGGCCCCGTGTGAGGTCAAGAAAACTTTTTCTCTCCATAACACTCCGAAATCGTGGACTACACCAAATGCGTACTGTGAATCTGTGTAGATGTTGACCCTTGACTGTTTCGCTCGTTTACAAGCTTGCGTCAAAGCAATGAGTTCTGCTGCTTGCGCTGACAGGATATCTATTCTTTGTGTCTCTATGATCTCACGGTCAGTGGTTACGGCATATGCTGCCACTAATTCTCCTGCCCCTGTTCTCATGCATGATCCATCTACATAAAGCGTTATGTCAGGGTCTGGGAGTGCAACATCTGTCAAGTCTTGTCTTTGCTTCGTCACTACATTTATTACTTCCACACAATCATGGGGTGAGGTGTCATCTGCACTGGAAGGTAAAAGAGTGGCAGGATTGAGTATGTTGCCTCTTCTGATCTCTATGTGGGGTTGGAACAGTGTCAGCTCGTATCCTGTCAATCTTGCTACAGTCAAGTGTTGCGTTTGTGTCCTATTCAGGAGAACTTCTACTGCATGTGGTACTTGTACTGTCAGATGATGTCCTAGCACTATCGGGTCACTTTGTCTTATGGCCAATGCTGTGGCCGCAACAGATTTCAGGCATGCGGGAAGGGCCTGTGCTACTGGGTCCAGTGTGCTAGAGAAATAAGCACATGGCTTGTGTTTCCCTGCTTGGTCTTCTGTGAGAACAGATAGTGCTGTTCCATCACGCTCTGTCACGAACAGGGTGAAGTGTTTTTCGTAATCAGGAGTGGCTAAAACTGGCGCTTGACATAAGCATAGTTCTTCAAATGCTAGGGTATGTTCTGATATCCAAGGGAGGACAGTAGAAGTGGCCGCCTCCAATGTAGTCAACTGTATGAGTGGCTTGACTATGTGTGCATACTGGGGAATCCATTGTCTGCAATAGGAGGTAAGGCCGATAAACGCTCGTACTTCTTTTTGTGTCTTGGGTTGTGAAAGGTTGGAAATCAATTGAATTCGTTCTTGTGTCAGCTGCCTACCCTCCTTGGACAGCAAGTGCCCTAAGTAAGCCACTTGCTGTTCACAGAACTGTAACTTTGAAGGGGACACCTTGTGCCCCTTGTCTGCCAGAAAGTGTAGGACTGTGAGGGAAGCCTTTTCGCAGTCAGTTTCTGATCTTGCTGTGATGAGAATGTCATCCACGTACTGTATTAATGCTGTGTTGGGAGGCATACTAATACTGTCAAGTTGTCTCTTCAATGCTTGACTGTAAACGCTTGGGCTTTCTGTATAGCCTTGAGGTGCTCTTTAACAGCGAAATGTCCTTTGAAATCACGTAAAAACAGTCTTACTCCTGGTGAGCAACAGATAACTGCTCCCAGTTCCTTTAGGGTCTTTATACCGAGTAAATTTTCTGGACAGGTTTTAGTCAGTAGTAGGTCTGTGGTGCGTGTCAGTGGACCCACCCCAATGGAGACTGGTTCTGATACTTTGTTAATAATCGGCTTTCCAGAAAATCCCAGGGATATATTCTGTGAGCCCGAGAGAGGTGTCCCTGGGACCTCGTCATGACTGATGAAAGATGGGGGTATGCCTCGCTACTGGGAGTTAGACCACTGTTGATAGCGAAGCATTTCCCCAACGTAGTGTAATAATCGCCCGTATCCTCCTCTGGTTTCTGTTTACATGCTGATATTGTATCCCAATCTTCCTTTTTAATTGTCAATAGTCTTGGTAAAATTTGAATGAGGAGGTCGGGAAGCTCCTTAGCGCGTGTACCAAGACCAGCCCCCGGGCCTCTACCTGCCTCTTCCGTTTCCAAATCCGTCCACTTCAATTTTTTATCTCCCACATCCCAATCTTTCTCTTTAAGTTTATCATAAATGCCTGTTGGTAACAGGACCTTCAGTAATTTTATAATGTCTGGGTACGTATAGTCTCCCATGCGGAGAAAATCCTTGCGTTCTCGGTGGGACCCTCCTGGATCTTTATCATGAGAGGGCAGTAACTTCTTAATTTCTAGTATTTCCTGTTTCGTCAAGGGTGTATAGACATATACCCGCTGAAGAGCGCCCTGTTCGTTTCTTATGGGGTGAACTTCTCGCAGAGGGTACTGTCCTCTGGGGTGAGGGTCGGGAGTTGAGGTGGACAGGAATTGCTCATAATAATGACGCAGGTCCAAAATGATGTTAATCAATTCCGACCCTGTGTCATCCACCTGCCTAGTATTACGTCTTCCAAGAGCCTGTATAAATTACCGGGCGGTGATAATGGCTCTCATACATAGTGATCAGGTGTTGGACCATGTAGATACTGGCCAGGCGGTGTTCGGGAGGGGTGAGATTCAGAAACATTTGGGACAGTATGTCAGCATTATATACATATGGTTGAGACATCCACTGGGTAGCGGACCAGGCCAACTCCCTCTCATGTGACGTGAGGGGTGGCTCGTCGTCTATCCAATGGTCTAGTGCCTTTTCAGTTGTTTGGAAAAGATCCTTGGGGGAAAGACCATGTTCTTTGACCAATTTCTTTTTCTGAGGACGGTGGCACTTTGCGCCACTACAGTGCCGTGCCCGCCCTGAAAACCTGGTATGCCCCCTGTACTGTTTTCCTCCTCCACCGGCGGGTCCTCCTTGCCCTCATCCTCGGTTTTGCGTATGGCTAGTATTATCTTTCTTATTTTGGTCGTCATATTATCTGTCTGTCCTACCTTATCATGTCTGCCGGCATCTATGTTATCACTCCATTCTGTTAAACCAGCTTCTACATCCCCATCGCCCTCATCGAGTTCCCGGATCAAGCAGTTAATATTAAAACTGAGAATGTCGTTCTTAGCTTTTATTTTTCTACCTTCCATAGCCTGAGCTATAGATTCGGGATTTCGACCAGTTCTGATGAAATCGTATATATTATCCAAGAGACCTTTCATGTTAGGTATGTCGTTGTAACCGGGGCGGGACTTGCGGGGACAGAAGAGAAGGGCAGAAGTCGGGTTCTAGTTACAACGGGCTTTAATGAGTTCAACAAATGGTATTGTATTGTATTGTATTGTGATTTGTAAAGCGCGATTGCTGCCCAATGGGCGTCCAAGCGCTAAAGCATAAAAACAGAACTGATGAGTGATGGAGAACGAGCTTTGGTCAGAACAAAGCAAATGGTCAGAACAAGTCTTTCTTATCAGGGTGGTACGTCGGGGAGATCGACTTCGGGACCTTCTCCGTCGTCGGCTCTCTACGTACAGAGTCCTCCGATAGCCGGTCTGGCTTCTTCGGGGCTTGGTATCCTCCGGGTCCGTCTTGACTACTCCTCTCCCCCGGACCGAAAGGAAACAAAAGAAAAGGCAGCGAGTGAGGCTGGCGTCCTACTTGGACGGTTAACACCGGGAAAAGGAGTGAGGAAGTAAACCCACACGTGCTCCGAACTTATGTACAAGTGAGGGGGACGCGGGGGGTGCTCAGGATAGGGAAAACCGGGAACTAGGGACTCCGCTATTTTACAACGGGACCGCCCTTCCGTCCCACCCAGCCTTTGATCCGATTACGTACCTGGGCAAGCCACACACCTCCCCCGGGTGAGTGGCTGGGCGGCTCGTGGAATCGGTGGCCTCCAGGCGTCTCCTCCTCAGACAGGAACTCTTCTCCAGTATGCGACTCCTCCTTCCAACTTGCTTCCATCTTCCTCTGACCTCTCTCCTCGTCTCCTCTCCAGGTGTACAAGCACGACTCGTCGCCCTGTGCTTACGCTTTTGACGGCGTTCCGTCATCCTGAAACTCCGCCCACTCATCCACAGTCTGATAGTTAAAGGGCCAGTCCCCGCCATCTTCTCGGCCGGAGGCAGTCTCGGATCCAGCCCCTCGATAGTCCATCTGCTGAGGGATACAAGAGGGGGTAAGTGAAGTACGTCTCCGAGTCAATGGTGATTGATCAGGTCCTTTTCCCATAACGGGGAGCACAGTCGGGGACACCCCGTTACAAACCTCCCCCCTTGGACGCTCACGTTCGGGGAGCGGATGTCGGGACAGGAAATCTGCACCCACGTTGTCCACACCCTTCCTATGTTTCACAGTGAAGGAATAAGGCTGCAGGGACAAAAACCAGCGCATCACACGCGCATTATTGGACTTATTCCGGGCCATCCAGAGGAGGGGGGCGTGGTCAGTGAACAGGGTAAACGGATGCCCCTCCAGGTAGTAGGAAAGCTTCTTAACTGCCCATTTGACCGCCAAACACTCCTTCTCAATGGTGGCATACCTCAGCTCTCGGGGAAACAGCTTACGGCTCACGTATAGTATGGGATGGTTCCTACCGTCCTGCCCCATCTGAGAAAGCACGGCCCCAATGCCATAATCGGAAGCGTCAGTGTGTAGAGTGAAGGGTTTAGAGAAATCAGGGGAGGTCAAGACGGGGGAGGACGTGATGATATGTTTGAGATGAGTGAACGCAGATTGCATGGCCTCAGTGGGTCGGAGGGGCGTGGTGGATTTCCTGGGTTGTCTTAATGAGTCTAACAGGGGGGCAGCGATGTGTGAAAATTGGGGAAAGAAGCGTCTGTAATATCCTACCAAGCCTAGGAATGCTCTTAACTGTTTACGGTTGGAGGGAAAGGGGGTCTCAGCTATGGCCCTTATTTTCTCGATCTGCGGTTCAATGAGCCCATGGCCCAGGACATACCCTAAATATTTCACCTTCTGATAGGCGACTTTCGATTTTTTTGCATTTATTCTCAAGCCAGCCTTTTCTAAGGCTACGAACACTTCATGTAGGTGTCTCAAATGGGACGACCATGTTGGACTATGGATGACAATGTCATCCAGATAAGCTGATGCAAAAGCCGCGACGTATTTCAGGACGGTGTTCATGAGTCGCTGAAAGGTGGCAGGGGCTCCATGGAGGCCGAAGGGGAGGACCGTGAACTCAAAATGCCCTTCATGGGTACTGAAGGCGGTTTTCCGTCGGTCTTCTTCCTTCAATGGCACCTGCCAGTATCCTTTAGTAAGGTCTAGCGTCGTGATGTACTGTGCTTCTCCCAAACGCTCTATCAATTCGTCAACTCTCGGGAGGGGGTATGTGTTGAAGCTGGAGATCTCATTCAGCGCCCTGAAATCCATACAAAACCTCCGTGAGCCGTCCGGTTTGGGAATCATAACTATTGGACTGGACCAATTACTCTTCGACGGCCGGATGACTCCCAGTTGTAGCATGTCCTCCACTTCCTTTTGTATGGCTCTTCTTCTGGACTCTGGCACTCGGTAGGGTTTGATCTTGACCGTCTTCCCCGGGGCCGTATCGATACAGTGTTCGGCCATAGAGGTTCTTCCTGGTATATTAGAGAAGAGTGCGTCATGTCGGAGTAATAGATCCTTTAACTCCTTGGTCTGAGTAGAGGTCAGCTCGTCATTTATCACCAGCTCGTCTCGGGTGGAAGGGGTGGGTACTGTCGCGGATAAGTGGACTCTGGAGGGCATGGGACCCAACCATTTCTTTAAAAGATTGATATGGTATACTTGTGTTTTATGAGGTCCGATCTGCAGGCGGTAACTGGTGTTTCCAATGGTTTCAACTACTTTGTGGGGACCCACCCACTCTGCTCGGAACTTCTGGTTTGAGGAGGGGAGGAGGATTAGGGCCCAGTCATCTACCTTCAGATGTCGCCACCTTTTCCCTTTGTCGTAGGAGGCCTTCTGACGTCTCTGCTGGGTTTCCAGGTGAGTATAGGCAAGGTCCCTCAGTTTCCCCAACCGTGCTTTTAGGCTCTGGGCATATTCCAAGGTGTTGGCTGTCTCCTCCGGTAATTCGTTTTCCCAGGCGTCCTTTGTCATTTCCATTAAGGATCGGGGTTGTCTGCCGTAGAGGAGCTCAAACGATGAAATGCCTAGGCTGCTTTGTCGTTGTCCTCTGATAACATAAAGAGCCAGCGGCAATATTTGGTCCCATTCAGCACCACCGACCTGTAACATTTTCCGGAGTGTCGTCTTGAGAGTCCGGTTGAACCTTTCCACAAGTCCATCCGTTTGTGGATGGTACACGGAAGTGCGTATCTGGTGTATGTCAAGATTTTTGCAGACTTCCTTCATTAGCTTTGACACAAACGGGATACCTTGGTCCGTAAGGATTTCTTTAGGAAAACCCACTCTGCTGAACACTTCAATCATTCGCTCAGCCACCTGTTTGGTGGTAGCCGCTGTCAAAGGAAAGGCCTCAGGAAATCGGGTGGCATAGTCTACCATTACCAGGACATGCTGGTACCCTTTTCGTGTTTTTGGGAGGGGACCAATGAGGTCCATGCCAACCCTTTCGAAGGGCTTTCCTATGACAGGAAGGGGCTGTAAGGGGACTGGTGGAGGCTTGGTCATGTTAATTTTCTGGCATATGCTACATTCCTTGCAATACACAGCAGTATCTTTGTATATGCCCGGCCAGTAGAAGTGTCTGAGAATATTCTGGGTAGTCTTTTCTCCCCCTGTATGGCCGGCAAGTAAGTGACTATGTGCAAAGAATAACACCTGGTTACGGAATGACACTGGTACCAGTAGTTGAGCCTCATCGTTGGGGTTCCCTTCACAGTATAAGAGATCGCGTCTAATGACAAATCGGGGAAATCTATCCGGATTAAGCCCTTGAGCCTGATGGGCCTGCTCCCAGGCGTTGAAAAGGGTAGGATCGTTGGACAGGGCGAATCGGAAACTCCTATCTAACATCCAGGGTCCCGGTGATAGCATTGCAGGGCAGAGGGCACGGGGCCTGTCTGCAGGAGGGTGCAGGCTACCTTGTCTTTCAGAGCTAGCTTTAAACATAGATAAAAAACGAGGGTTGTCTGTACCTATAATGAGGTCCTCGGGCAAAGAGGCTAACACCCCTACCCTAACCGTCTGGGAATCCCCCTCTTTGATTTGTATGGGAATGTTCGCTACCGGGTAAGGACGTACATCACCATGTACACACCGAATGCTCACCATTTGTCGGGGTATATATTGAGACAGGGTAACGTGTTTGGTTTGAATTACAGACTGTCTACACCCGGAGTCTAGTAAGGCAGGAATAGAGGCCCCGTTTACCCTGACACTTACTCTGTACGTGCCCCCCATCTCAGCCGAGAAGAGGACAGATTTGGGGAGGTATCCCACCTCCATAGGTTCTTCCGGGGGTCATCGCTTGGGGCAGTGTCTGGCGATATGCCCCCAATTTCCGCAGTCAAAGCACTGTGGACCGGATGCTCCAGGGCTCGCGGGTCTTCAGGGTCGTGGCTTGGGTAATTCTCCATGACGCGGCGGCTTCTTCTCGGGTTTGGGTGCTGGTCTAGGAGTCTTTTCGGATTCCCATCCGGGGTTCCGGGGCTGAGCACGGGCAAAAGAGGAGGCCATTTCTATGGCCTGGGTTGCCGTAAGGTTATGGTGCTGCCTAAGCCACCTCTGTGTGGCATAGGGCAGTGCTTCTAAATACTGCTCCAGATAAATCCGGTCCATTATTTCCTCCTTGGTGCTAACGGATGGAGTTAACCACTTGTCGGCCGCCATTCTTAAACGCACGAACAGCGTCTTAGGGTTCTCCCCAGGGGCACCCCGTTCTTTCCGGAAGCGTAGATGGTATGCCTCTGCGTCCAGCCCCAGATGATCTAGAATGATCCGTTTTACCTCTAGGTAGGGGGTATCCACGGTGGGGCTTGCGCTTCACCCACCAGGAGTGGTGCTTAAAAGAACGGCCATTTAACCACAGGCCAACCACAGGCCCTGGCTGCGCGTTCAAAATTCAGGAGGAAAGCGTCCCGATCCTCCCCAGGCTGGTATTTCTGAAGAGCTATGGCAGCCGAGCCATGGGGTATTACTCTATCGGCACCGCTTCCTGATGCGACGGGCTCCACCCACGGGGCCGAGGGTCGAGTTGCCAAGGCCTCCTTTAGTAGATCACGGTTGGCTTGGGCGGCGTTGAGTGCTCGGCAACCCATTCAAGCCTCTCCTGTCCTTTGGCGAGCTGTACAATAACGGTTTCCATCTTCCGTGCACAGATGGGGTCTATGCCCGCATTCTCCACCACTGTAACCGGGGCGGGACTCGCGGGGACAGAAGAGAAGGGCAGAAGTCGGGTTCTAGTTACAACGAGCTTTAATGAGTTCAACAAATGGTCAGAACAAGTCTTTCTTATCAGGGGGGTACGTCGGGGAGATCGACTTCGGGACCTTCTCCGTCGTCGGCTCTCTACGTACAGAGTCCTTCGATAGCAGGTCTGGCTTCTTCGGGGCTTGGTATCCTCCGGGTCCGTCTTGACTACTCCTCTCCCCCGGACCGAAAGGAAACAAAAGAAAAGGCAGCGAGTGAGGCTGGCGTCCTACTCGGACGGTTAACACCGGGAAAGGGAGTGAGGAAGTAAACCCACACGTGCTCCGAACTTAGGTACAAGTGAGGGGGACGCGGGGGGGTGCTCAGGATAGGGAAAACCGGGAACCAGGGACTCCGCTATTTTACAACGGGACCGCCCTTCCGTCCCACCCAGCCTTTGATCCGATTACGCACCTGGGCAAGCCACACACCTCCCCCGGGTGAGTGGCTGGGCGGCTCGTGGAATCGGTGGCCTCCAGGCGTCTCCTCCTCGGACAGGAACTCTTCTCCAGTATGCGACTCCTCCTTCCAACTTGCTTCCGTCTTCCTCTGACCTCTCTCCTCGTCTCCTCTCCAGGTGTACAAGCACGACTCGTCTCCCTGTGCTTCCGCTTTTGACAGCGTTCCCTCATCCTGAAACTCCGCCCACTCATCCACAGCCTGATAGTTAAAGGGCCAGTCCCTGCCATCTTCTCGGCCGGAGGCAGTCTCGGATCCAGCCCCTCGATAGTCCATCTGCTGAGGGATACAAGAGGGGGTAAGTGAAGTACGTCTCAGAGTCAATGGTGATTGATCAGGTCCTTTTCCCATAACGGGGAGCACAGTCGGGGACACCCCGTTACAGTCGTCTAGTTCTGTAACAGCCTGTCTTAACCTCCTCGGTATGACGAGCATTGTCCCTTTACCCTGCTCGGGGTCGTATCTACACTTAGAGAGTACAATATCGTCTTTGTCTTCGTTATCCACCCCTCTTCTCCCCGCCCCTCCCTCCGCACCCCCGGAAGCCTGTTGGTCCGGGACTTGTTGGTTCTGAACCTCCGGTGGGGTTGGAGGAAATGGCGTATCAATGTAAGCTGGGGGGGCTCTGCTAGATAGGCTGATAGGAACGCCTCTGGTGCCGTGTGTTTTTTAGTTCTACCGTGTACATCTTGGGGAACCTCTCCCGTAATCTCTTCTGAGAGGACGGGGTAGATGCCAGTAACAACAGCGTTCCTTTCTCTGTCCATCTGTTCTAATCGGACCTGTTCACCCTTCTCTTGTAGTTTCTCTTCTTTCGCCTGCTCCGACATTAGTCTACCTTTCTCTATTCTGCTAAGTTCTTTCTGGGCCCTTCTATTCGCCTCTCTGCGCCATAACTCGATGGCCTCTTTTTGTGAGGGCCTAGACTTTCTTTTGTGTAATTGCTCCTCTATTCTCATAATACATTCCGTATCCCAGGTGCCAGTAACCGGACATTTATATATTGATTCAAAGTCTTTTGTATAATCCACCCAGAGATCTAGGTACAAAATGGCACTTATCCCATGTTTGTTATACATAAAATGGCCATGGGTATCTCTCGGCGGGACGTTAACTGGCTCTTCTAATATCCCCTTTTTAGTACCTATTTTACGTAATTTTGAAAAAAGCGGCATGCTGAAACCTAATTAAAAACAATTTCAAACTTAAAACATATGCAGCATATCCTTATGCACTGAAATACAATACAACCATGCCGGTCTCGTAAAGGAGACTCGTCTTTACCGTTTTCATTAAATGAACCCGTCTTAATGCGTTCCCATTAGTACTCCTCACCGGGAAGCAGAACTTGAAGACCTGGTCATCGGATACTTGACGCTTGCGCAGAAAATGGCGGATCTCTGAAGACCTCGGACTCGGCGCTCTCACTGGTTGGGCTCTGGGTCGGGACGCTCTGCAATCTTCCTCACCGCCTCGTGTGGATGTCTGGTCGCAGTCCGCCTCCGCCATGGGCCTTCTGTGTCTTCTCCTCCTTCTAAGAAGGCAAAAACTTAAATAAAAAAAAAACAGCTTCAGTCCCACCTGAGGGGAAAGCTAACAGAAAAGTTCACTCGTCGACGATGACAACATCAATACCGTCGACTTCAAAAATCTTATCGGCGTCTACTTCAGCTCCGTCGACGAGCTCGTCGACAAGAGTTTCCTCGTCTCCATCGGCTTCATCGACAACGGCTTCGACAACGACGCCACACACAGAGGTACCTTTCATTCTGTCTTCGAAGTCTACTTTGACAACTTCCACGTCGACAAGGATGACGACGGTGATGATGTCTACGGCAACCACGTCGGTAGCTTCCAGCCTGATTATGACAACAGTCTTGTCGACGGTGGCTCTTTCCTCGTCGACGGTTCAATCATCGTCGCCAGCGGCTCCGTCGTCAACCTCGTTGACGATACAAAATGTGGCAATTTCTATACGGAGACATCACATTACTCCAGAAATGACTTTTCCAAGGAAAGTGACATCCCTGCCTCCTGCTCTCCTTTTGGAAGAAGAGTTTTCTGAGAAAGATGACGGTCCTTATGGTGATGCAGATAGCCCATTGAAGGATAGAAATGTGATTTCTCTGTGCACACGTATAAAATATATTAAGTTCACACTGATGATTTATATTTTATTAACATGATGTATCAATAAGCATATACCTTTGAATTAGAATGATGTGACTTGCATTTATTTTGTTTTTGTTGAATTGTATTGACTGTTCTTGTACATAAGCTAGGCCCTCACATAATCGCCATGTTGTATTCTCATTGCTCTGTCTCAGTCGAGATCATGTGTTATTCCTTGCACAAATATAATGAGTTATAGTGGATAGCTGAATGTGGGGTGTTCTCCTTTCTGTCTTGAGAACCAAGGTCACCTCTGGTCTTCCGTACGATAAGCGCATTCCTCCAGGTGCCATTCTTGCCCTCCCTAGCACCCAGACGAAAGGGAGTCACCCCTACTGACTTTCGCTCATAATAGCTCTGTGTCTAACAACGTAACCAATTATGTGTGCCATATATGGTCCTTCCTTGGATCTCGAGGGCCGGCTGATACTTTTCCTAGTATAGTCATTTCATATGTGTGATGAAAGGTATATATGCTCTGTCTTGAATGAAAGCCAACAGTCTTCTCTGGGGTCCTCGAGGTTGGAGGTCGTGGGGTGGCTCCTCTGCGCAGGGCCCTTTTTTGACTAATAAACAATTGAACTTTCCTCACTGCAAACTGGCTGATTATTGGTAATTGATATAGGGGCTATTGGTAAGTATAGCTTCATAGTCATATTTAATTTCATGCAACAGTTGGCGACTCCGCCGGGACTCCGTGCAGGGGTCGTCCTCCTGTAAACGGATTTGATGAGGGCATTGAGGGGGTAGTCTCGTTCACGGGGGTGGACCGACCGGAGATTTTGGGTTGCTCTGCTCCCGTGACCAGAGAACCCCCAGCTGCTATTGACCTCTCACCGGAGTCCAATGGTGTAATCCGGGAAAGGTAACCGTGTATGGGTCACAGGAGTTGGTAGTGCGGAAATCTGCAATCAAAACCTGTGTGCACCAGGTGAGTGGATTTGTTTGTTGATTTAGGATGGTACCGATTGGAAAACTTTTGGAAACAGTTAATTGTACTTGGAATTAGTGGTCAGGTGGACGACGGAGAACTTGGAGGTCCGACGGGACGGCAGAGTGGCTGCACGGGCGGACGCTCCACAAGCTATTTGGTGAATTGTAGAAACTTTTACGGATGCCTAAGGGTAGCACTTTTGGTTTACATCTGGCCGGACTGTCCTCGGAAAGGCCTGCGGCTGAACCTGGGTAGCCTTCCTAGCATATCCGAAGCAACGCCAAAGTAGCGGGCTTAGTCAGAATAGCTCTGAGGTTGAACCAGGGAGGTCGAAGGATGATCCGTAGGCTGGTCTGTGGTTAAAAACCCATCTGACAGTTTCTAGGTAGTTTCTGAACTGCCTGTTTGGAGTATATTTGCGCTTGGAATTTGTTTTGATCAGTTCTCCACAACGAGAGTCGACGGGCTCCGTTCATTTGGAAAAGACATGTCTATTTTATTTGATGAATAAATGAATGTTGGGAAGTAAAGGAATTTTGTGGTGAAAGCCTGAACGTGTGAGGCATGGCCATGTCAGTCTGATTGTTTTGTAAGTAATGTTGAATCGTGATATTAAATAACGATGCCGTGTTTTAGTAAGTTATGTTTTGGATGTGGATGTCGGCGGAAGGAAGAGCGGTTGAGTGAAAGTCAACCAGCCCCATCGGAGGGCAGTCAGAGTCATGATATGTATGTTAAACATGGTATTTCTCCTATTTTATTCAATACTTTATGGCATCGATATACCAAAGAGAATGTGGAATTACAGTGGCCCTTAACTGGGTCTTTTGATTAAAAGAAAATACAGTTTTTAAAGGATCGTTTGTTTGTAAAGAGAAGCAGGGAGGCTATGTTCGATTCTTTAGGACTGTGGCAGAGGGAAGCAAAGCGAAGGCGCATACGTGAGGAGAAACTGTGTAAGATTAAACAAGGGCAGACCATTACACAGAAGGCTGTCGCGCATGATCGGGAACATGTTGAGAAAGGTATTGAGGCATCAAACAGACCGTTTAGATTGCAGGTAGATAAGAGTTATACTACCTGTACAGTTATACTACCTGTACAGAACCTGAAGATGAAATAGAAGAACTTTTAAATATACGTCCTCCTCCTCCTTATGCCCCACAACGGGTGTACCCTGCTGTCCCTGTGGCACCTCCATCTGCTTCTTCAGCCCCCGCTGCCCCCGCTGCAGCGGCTGCCCCTGCTCCAGTGGCAGCTACTTTTAGATTACCTTCCCCAGTGGCGGAATTACGTACTCTGTTGCCCACCACTACTATGGTGCCCGGATTGTCCCCAACATTAATGACCCCTAATCTTGTATTTGACCCCGCAGTCCTTGACAGCGACCAATACGTCCCAAAGTGCCACCCCTTTGTCGGGAGCAGGGAACATAGAACCCCGGAGGTTGATTACCAGATCGTCTGTAGGACAGGAAGTTATGGACCAGGCATCCAAATGGACACTGAATCCTATCTACACCATTCTGGATGTATGTAGTACGCTTGGAGATTATGAACCAACTAGCAGCCCGTCCCGACCTTGTCCGGGAGCAATCAAGCTTCCCGGACCCCCGCCCGCCCCGACATTGTGCAGCAGCAGCCCGACACCCCGCCCGCCCCGGTTTTTTCCAAACAGCCCGGGCCCCCGCCCGCCCCATCCCGTCCCCTGCCCGCCCTTCCCCCGCCTGCCCCGACATTGTCAAGCAGCCTGGGCTCCCGCCCGCCCTGTCCCGTCCCCCGCCCACCCCCCGCCTGCCCCGCCCCGACCCCCGCCTGCCTGCAGCCTTACCTCAGCCGCCGCTCCTCCCCCGCGCTCATTTCACCGCTCCGCCGCTCCTCACCGCTTACCGCTCCGCCCGCCTGTCCGCCGGTCCTAACCGCCATTCCGCCGTTCGTCACCGCTCCTCCCCCGCGCCATGTCCACCGCTCCTCCCCCGCGCCATGTCTGCCGCTCCTCCTCGCGTTCCTGGACGCCGCTCCTCTCCGCGCTCCTGGCGTCAGCACGCAGGTTGCGGCCGGCGCTACTTCGAAGGGACTACTTTTTTGTTTAATGTTAATTTTTTAAATAACGCATTTTTTAAAATTTATATAGCCTATGTCCATCTGCACACCCTGACAATTACAATGATGTATCAGGTGTGTGGATTGACGCTGTGGTTCCCGAGTTTACCCGCCTCAAAGGTGCAAAGTTCTTCCTTTATAATAGTAGTATAGATATAGATATAAATATATTGATTTTATACAATAAAGACGTATTCATTCAACACCTCCTGTGCTGTGTTGAGGCCGGGTGTGGTAGACGGTCAGGTTCTGGGCTATGTAATGGTGGGCCAGGATCCAGAGGGTAAAGTAGTCAGGCTGCACACTGCATCCCCACAAAGTCTAGCTGGTTTTATCCTCCCTGTAACTACCTCCTTATGTGCACATGCCATGCATTACATCTTTTTACCACGAGAGGGCGCACGAGTCCTGCAGACACCTTTCAATGTGATGTGGTTGTCTTCCAGGTTTGTCTCCTTGCTGTTCCTGTGTTACAAAGCACTTCACTTCACCCTCTTGTGTGGGAGTATAAAGTACCGTGCCGTCCTGTACGTCTACACCATGGATTAAAACATTCCTCTGCGTTCCTCAGTGTGCTAAAGCATTATTTATTTATTTATTTATTTATTTATGCGTTTTTATATAGCGCGGACTTTACCCGAAGGTGTCAGAGCGCTTCACAATAGGAACAGAACTGATACATGAGAACATTACAAGTGAGAAAAATACAAAAGCAAACGTTACATTAAATGACGCAAAAATGACAATCGTGAGCCAACATAATACAATTTAAAGCACTGTCCGAAGGCAGGGCTGGGGGTGCGACTCCGTGAGAGACTGGGCGCCCGGGGAGCAGCAGCACCCCAAAGTCGCTCAAGATGAGTCCGGGAGGTGCTGTCTGCTGTGAGGGGTTGTGTGTGTGCCGGGGGCACTACACAACGGCACCCCCCAGCATCCCCCGACCTCTCAAGTTCCTGGAATTCAGTTGGCATCATGCCCCTTAGGACCCCTGGCCTGCCCTCTGCGGCCCCGAGACTCCGAGATTGCAAGGACAGAAAGGGAGACGGGGCTCAGATGAGCACTGTTTGCTTTCTTTTGCTTGGCCTGGACTGGAACATTGCCGCATGCATCACACACAATGGCTTTATTTTGCAGGTCGATGCAATGCATTCAAATGTCTCTTTTTTTTTTTTTTTTTTTTTACCAACCACACTGTGAGACATGTTTATTGAAACGATATCGGTCCTTTTTAAAATAAATTGTGATACAAATAGTCTCACCTGCAGTATAAAATCACATAAAACATTTTTAAAAACACATTACAATAGCTGTCATCAAAAAAAGGTTCAACATAGAAATCGATTGTATTCCATATAAAACAACCACTTATATTTTTGCTATATTACCTCCGCATTTTCCTATAACATTATATCACTGAGTGCTATACCAACCATTGTTGTTTCTTACATGTAATGAGAAAATCTTTGATCCCATCAATGCAACACATGTAAACACCTTACTGAGATTTAAAAAAATATATATACAAATAGTAATTTACATTTTTCCAGGACCTGCAGAAATGTCAAGTGACAGGGTTAATTAACTGTCGATGCAGTGTTTAGGTTACAGAGAGTGTTTTTTTCAGTGGGGCATTACAAATATTTCCATAAATTACAGGGACTGGGATGGTAATACCGACAGCTTTTTTTATGGCGTGAGAAATTTGAGGTAATGACCAGTGGAAACAACGGTTATTTGCCAATATTTCTTGACTTTTCCGAAATAACAGAGACATAGCTGATGGTGACGTTATGCATTACAAACAAACTGGGTTCATTTAGCAGCAGATTTCTTCACTCCCTCTTCTGCTGCTGAAAGCCGATTCCCCCGTCCAGCGCCCCCTCTCTCCCCTCTGCCCGCTCTCTCCCCTCTGCCCCTCTCTCCCCTGCACCCCTCTCTCCCCTCTGCCCGCTCTCTCCCCTCTGCCCGCTCTCTCCCCTCTGCCCGCTCTCTCCCCTCTGCCCGCTCTCTCCCCTCTGCCCCTCTCTCCCCTGCGCCCCTCTCTCCCCTCTGCCCGCTCTCTCCCCTCTGCCCACTCTCTCCCCTGCACCCCTCTCTCCCCTCTGCCCGCTCTCTCCCCTCTGCCCGCTCTCTCCCCTCTGCCCCTCTCTCCCCTGCGCCCCTCTCTCCCCTCTGCCCGCTCTCTCCCCTCTGCCCACTCTCTCCCCTGCGCCCCTCTCTCCCCTCTGCCCGCTCTCTCCCCTCTGCCCCTCTCTCCCCTGCGCCCCTCTCTCCCCTCTGCCCGCTCTCTCCCCTCTGCCCACTCTCTCCCCTGCACCCCTCTCTCCCCTCTGCCCGCTCTCTCCCCTCTGCCCACTCTCTCCCCTGCGCCCCTCTCTCCCCTCTGCCCGCTCTCTCCCCTCTGCCCACTCTCTCCCCTGCGCCCCTCTCTCCCCTCTGCCCGCTCTCTCCCCTCTGCCCGCTCTCTCCCCTCCGCCCGCCCTGGCAAGCAGAGATGAAACCAAACTCGGGCGAACAGCAGGCCGTGAAGTGCTTGGCTTGCCTGGGACCGGGTACGGAGCGCAAACCTGCCATCATTCTTTGGACATTTCCCGTTTTAAAACCACTCATTTGCAGAAAAGAAACCACATAACTTGTAACGCAAGATGAGCTTACTACGACATGAAGCCCTAATCAATAACCATGTCCAGTCCGCTGCTCCTCACCGGCCGCTCGTCACCGCTCCTCCCCCGCGCCATGTCTGACGTCAGCACGCAGGTCGCGGCCGGCGCTACTTCTCAGGGACTACTTTTTTTTTAATGTAATTTTTTTAAATATAACGTATTTTGTTACTTTATATAGCCTATGTCCGTCTGCACACCCTGAGGATTACAAAGATGTATCGGGTGTGTGGATTGGCGCTGTGGTTCCCGAGTTTACCCGCCTCAAAGGTGCAAAGTTCTTCCTTTATAATAGTAGTATAGATCATGCAGCAGTTAGCATTGGAACATATGGCAACTTGTCTAATCTCTAGATGGGAATCTAGTTTCCCCGATGGGCGCGCACCCCAGGTTTTATTTGATATCTTAGACAGTGCGTATAGATAGGAAATGGGAATGGAGGATGTCTATAAGAAGGTGACCACTTTGATAAAATATCGAGACCGATTGGATTTGAAATCTCCGTTGTTTGATTCACAACATCCCATGAGAGAAGTACACCCTATTTAGCACCCCGAAATTCCGGAGGTGAGGGACGGTAATAACCAGGTGACCAGGGCACGGGAGGAATCCCGGTTTCAGGAGCAATGGGTGTATACCCCATGGAAACGGAGTGAGGTTCTTTCTTTAAAAACACATCTTCCTGACCCTCAAAAAAACCCTACCGCATATTATAAAGAGCTCACCGAAGCTGCAGCATCAGCTGTAATGACGTTGGCAGATATTGAGTTATTCTTCGGTTTACTAGTCCCTGTCGATGTGTGGCGTCTAGTGCATGACACTGATCATGCCGCCGAGTTGGGGGGAACTTGGGACCAAATCAAAGATTGGGATAAGGAACGGAAACCTTGAGATAAGCCCAGGGCAGAAGTCCTGGCTCTTCCAGGACGCATAATGACCTACATGCATTCATTGATCCAGCCCCGGAAAGGCCATTGGGCTTGTTGATGGGTGGAGAACATATAACCCAGACAAAGTACAAAATACGTTCCATTCCGGTGCCCATCATAGTCTCTCCCGCCTCAACTACATTATAGTTCTCGCACCACAAATTACACATATTCATGAAATCCGACACTTAGCTAGGGGCATTTCCGGCCACCCTCCAATATGGGTACACATAGTCCTTCATCGTTCACGGGTGGCGAGACTTGCCCCCATTAACCCGTGGTACCTACGGGATCCGACAATTCGTAAAGACCTGATCAAGTCCATAGATGACTACTTCCAGGAAAATGAAGGGATGGTGGACTCTTTTCAAACACTGTGGGAAGCCTTTATGTCAGTGATCCGAGGTCAAGCTCTATCATTAATATCTGGGATGAAGAAAGATAGGTAAAAAGATATCTCAGATGCTGAGGTGGAGATTTATCAACTAGAACAAGAACTAGAAACGGACATTACACCGAGGCACTCCACTCACTCCGCCTTAAACATGATAGCTATAAGTCGCTAGTGACGGACAAAGCCAAAACATTGGGGAAGGTTTAAGATGGGCAGAATATATGATCTGGGTGACAAGGCAGGCAAACTTATAGCCTGGCTTGATAAAAAGGAGTGGGTTAGCAGACTGGTCCCTGAGCTTAGAGATGCGAATATGACTCTCATAACGGACCCACAGGACATCATTAATCAGTTCGCCATCCATTTTAACACCGTGTACACGTCCATAAAACCATACAATGAAGAAGATTCCCACGAACTCTTGAGGGATATCTCTCGCCCCACACTTTCGGTTGACAACCGTAACTTCCTTGAAAGCGCCTTGCGTGCAGACGAACTGGCAATTGCAATCCGATCATTAAACTCCGATAAGGCTCTGGGTCCCAATGGCATTCCTATTGAACTTTACAAACTTAGGCCATATAAACTGGCTCCATATTTGAAGGCTATGCACGAGGAGAGACGGGAGCGGGCGTTATTGCCATTGGATCAAAGGGTAGCTACTATTATTATCGTCCATAAAGAAGGTAAATCCAAAACTGACTGTGCTTCGTACTGCCCTATCTCGCTCCTAAACACAGAGCCTAAAATTCTGGCCAAGCTACTGGCTAATCGTTTAGTAAAAATATTTGTGGGCCTAATACACCCGGATCAGTCAGGCTTCATGTCGCACAGAAATACAGCACTGAATTTATGTAGGGTCCATGGAATTCTCAGCAAAGCGACCACGATCCAATAACAAGCTATAATTGCCTCCCTGGATGCCACCATGGCATTCAACACTGTTGAGTGGCCCTTTCTCTTTGCAGTACTTGCGAAGATGATATTTGGTCTGGGTTTTATACAATGGATACACCTCCTGTACCACGAGCCCATGGCACAAGTTGTGGTCAACAAAAAATCGGACACATTTCAGCGCAGTCGTGGGACCCTCCAGGGGTGCCCTCTCTCTCTCCCCTTCTATTTGCATTGGCCTTGGAACCCCTTGCAGCATGGATCCAGAGTGATCCAGTGATATGCGGACTGCGTTGATCCCCTGATTGGGAAGACCGTATTTCCCTCTACGCAGATGACATACTACTATACCTTGCCTCCCACAGGAGGTCCCTGGTTGCGGTCCTTGACATCCTGGCTATATAAACAACATGAAAAACCCCCTCCAAGCACTGCGGGAAAAATGGGTAAGGGATGGTATTGAAATAGATGATGAAGAATGTCAGGAAGCAGCATCCTCCCTGAGAATAGTCGCATTCCCAGCATGCCTCAGACTAATACAGCTCAAAATCCTTCACAGAGTCTGTTACAGGGCTTTGACTGCTGCATATGGGAGTGTTCGGGGGAGGGGACTGTAGAAGAGGGGGCACTCAGTTAGGCACATTTATCCATATAATCTGGGACTGCGAACATATCCAATCCTACTGGCGAATGGTGCATGAGGTAATGAGTGAAAACAATCGTTCTCCGTCCGGAGGCTCGTAAATGTCTCCTGAACATCCTGGAGCCCACAGACCTAAATAATCATCAAAAGCAATGGGTTACACTTGGTCTAATGGTAGCTAAGAGGAACATTGCGCATCTCTGGGGAGCGACACACACGCCCGCGATTGCCGACTGGAAAAAAGACCTCGATTGGTGCATGTACAGGGAAAAGACAGTATGGAACCCCTGGAATTCTTATTGGGGGAATATATGTAGCCAGCCTCGTAGCATCGATCACGATGATGCCCCTACTCCGTAGCATTCAATAAGAACTAATGTTGTATTTGTGACTGCTGCTTGTCTCCACTGTGCACACACATGCTAAACCCTCTGTACTGTCTGTTTTATGTCGATAATTGTTAATAAAAATAATTATTTAAAAAAAAAAAAAAGAGGTACTCTTAGAAAATTACCTCCTCACTGCCTAAAGACGTCTGAGTCCCATTTGCATGAGCTTCAACTGTTGTCTGGCACCTAAATAGCCCACACGAGGAGTGAAAACTGCTCACATAGGAGGACAAAAGTGTTAGCTGTGGGAGTTGCTATTGCTCCTTTGAAAAGATGCCAGTAGACTATGCCCAGAAATTGGTTTACCCTGCCACCGGCAAAACATAGCAGATACCCTGAGCATGCCTTCCTTTGTCTCCCCCCAGGCTGGCAAGCAAGCATCAATAATAATAAATACAACAGAGACAGAAGGGTCAGAGGGAGAATGTTTAAAGACCTGCCCAGGGTGGAGTCCCCCTACCTACAATGTAAGAAACAAAAAACACACACTGGGGGTCTACAACTGAGCCACCCTCCAATATGGGTACACATAGTCCTTCATCGTTCACGGGTGGGGAGACTTGCCCCCATTAACCCGTGGTACCTACGGGATCCGACAATTCGTAAAGACCTGATCAAGTCCATAGATGACTACTTCCAGGAAAATGAAGGGATGGTGGACTCTTTTCAAACACTGTGGGAAGCCTTTATGTCAGTGATCCGAGGTCAAGCTCTATCATTAATATCTGGGATGAAGAAAGATAGGTAAAAAGATATCTCAGATGCTGAGGTGGAGATTTATCAACTAGAACAAGAACTAGAAACGGACATTACACCGAGGCACTCCACTCACTCCGCCTTAAACAAGATAGCTATAAGTCGCTAGTGACGGACAAAGCCAAAACATTGGGGAAGGTTTAAGATGGGCAGAATATATGATCTGGGTGACAAGGCAGGCAAACTTATAGCCTGGCTTGATAAAAAGGAGTGGGTTAGCAGACTGGTCCCTGAGCTTAGAGATGCGAATATGACTCTCATAACGGACCCACAGGACATCATTAATCAGTTCGCCATCCATTTTAACACCGTGTACACGTCCATAAAACCATACAATGAAGAAGATTCCCACGAACTCTTGAGGGATATCTCTCGCCCCACACTTTCGGTTGACAACCGTAACTTCCTTGAAAGCGCCTTGCGTGCAGACGAACTGGCAATTGCAATCCGATCATTAAACTCCGATAAGGCTCTGGGTCCCAATGGCATTCCTATTGAACTTTACAAACTTAGGCCATATAAACTGGCTCCATATTTGAAGGCTATGCACGAGGAGAGACGGGAGCGGGCGTTATTGCCATTGGATCAAAGGGTAGCCACTATTATTATCGTCCATAAAGAAGGTAAATCCAAAACTGACTGTGCTTCGTACTGCCCTATCTCGCTCCTAAACACAGAGCCTAAAATTCTGGCCAAGCTACTGGCTAATCGTTTAGTAAAAATAATTGTGGGCCTAATACACCCGGATCAGTCAGGCTTCATGTCGCACAGAAATACAGCACTGAATTTATGTAGGGTCCATGGAATTCTCAGCAAAGCGACCACGATCCAATAACAAGCTATAATTGCCTCCCTGGATGCCACCATGGCATTCAACACTGTTGAGTGGCCCTATCTCTTTGCAGTACTTGCGAAGATGATATTTGGTCTGGGTTTTATACAATGGATACACCTCCTGTACCACGAGCCCATGGCACAAGTTGTGGTCAACAAAAAATCGGACACATTTCAGCACAGTCGTGGGACCCGCCAGGGGTGCCCTCTCTCTCTCCCCTTCTACTTGCATTGGCCTTGGAACCCCTTGCAGCATGGATCCAGAGTGATCCAGTGATATGCGGACTGCGTTCATCCCCTGATTGGGAAGACCGTATTTCCCTCTACGCAGATGACATACTACTATACCTTGCCTCCCACAGGAGGTCCCTGGTTGCGGTCCTTGACATCCTGGCTATATAAACAACATGAAAAACCCCCTCCAAGCACTGCGGGAAAAATGGGTAAGGGATGGTATTGAAATAGATGATGAAGAATGTCAGGAAGCAGCATCCTCCCTGAGAATAGTCGCATTCCCAGCATGCCTCAGACTAATACAGCTCAAAATCCTTCACAGAGTCTGTTACAGGGCTTTGACTGCTGCATATGGGAGTGTTCGGGGGAGGGGACTGTAGAAGAGGGGGCACTCCGTTAGGCACATTTATCCATATAATCTGGGACTGCGAACATATCGAATCCTACTGGCGAATGGTGCATGAGGTAATGAGTGAAAACAATCGTTCTCCGTCCGGAGGCTCGTAGATGTCTCCTGAACATCCTGGAGCCCACAGACCTAAATAATCATCAAAAGCAATGGGTTACACTTGGTCTAATGGTAGCTAAGAGGAACATTGCACATCTCTGGGGAGCGACACACACGCCCGCGATTGCCGACTGGAAAAAAGACCTCGATTGGTGCATGTACAGGGAAAAGACAGTATGGAACCCCTGGAATTCTTATTGGGGGAATATATGTAGCCAGCCTCGTAGCATCGATCACGATGATGCCCCTACTCCGTAGCATTCAATAAGAAGTAATGTTGTATTTGTGACTGCTGCTTGTCTCCACTGTGCACACACATGCTAAACCCTCTGTACTGTCTGTTTTATGTCGATAATTGTTAATAAAAATAATTATTTAAAAAATAAAAAAGAGGTACTCTTAGAAAATTACCTCTTCACTGCCTAAAGACGTCCGAGTCCCATTTGCATGAGCTTCAACTATTGTCTGGCACCTAAATAGCCCACCCGAGGAGTGAAAACTGCTCGCCTAGGAGGACAAAAGTGTTAGCTGTGGGAGTTGCTATTGCTCCTTTGAAAAGATGCCAGTAGACTATGCCCAGAAATTGGTTTACCCTGCCACCGGCAAAACATAGCAGATACCCTGAGCATGCCTTCCTTTGTCTCCCCCCAGGCTGGCAAGCAAGCATCAATAATAATAAACACAACAGAGACAGAAGGTTCAGAGGGATAATGTTTAAAGACCTGCCCAGGGTGGAGTCCCCCTACCTACAATGTAAGAAACAAAAAACACACACTGGGGGTCTACAACTGAGCCACCCTCCAATATGGGTACACATAGTCCTTCATCGTTCACGGGTGGGGAGACTTGCCCCCATTAACCCGTGGTACCTACGGGATCCGACAATTCGTAAAGACCTGATCAAGTCCATAGATGACTACTTCCAGGAAAATGAAGGGATGGTGGACTCTTTTCAAACACTGTGGGAAGCCTTTATGTCAGTGATCCGAGGTCAAGCTCTATCATTAATATCTGGGATGAAGAAAGATAGGTAAAAAGATATCTCAGATGCTGAGGTGGAGATTTATCAACTAGAACAAGAACTAGAAACGGACATTACACCGAGGCACTCCACTCACTCCGCCTTAAACAAGATAGCTATAAGTCGCTAGTGACGGACAAAGCCAAAACATTGGGGAAGGTTTAAGATGGGCAGAATATATGATCTGGGTGACAAGGCAGGCAAACTTATAGCCTGGCTTGATAAAAAGGAGTGGGTTAGCAGACTGGTCCCTGAGCTTAGAGATGCGAATATGACTCTCATAACGGACCCACAGGACATCATTAATCAGTTCGCCATCCATTTTAACACCGTGTACACGTCCATAAAACCATACAATGAAGAAGATTCCCACGAACTCTTGAGGGATATCTCTCTCCCCACACTTTCGGTTGACAACCGTAACTTCCTTGAAAGCGCCTTGCGTGCAGACGAACTGGCAATTGCAATCCGATCATTAAACTCCGATAAGGCTCTGGGTCCCAATGGCATTCCTATTGAACTTTACAAACTTAGGCCATATAAACTGGCTCCATATTTGAAGGCTATGCACGAGGAGAGACGGGAGCGGGCGTTATTGCCATTGGATCAAAGGGTAGCCACTATTATTATCGTCCATAAAGAAGGTAAATCCAAAACTGACTGTGCTTCGTACTGCCCTATCTCGCTCCTAAACACAGAGCCTAAAATTCTGGCCAAGCTACTGGCTAATCGTTTAGTAAAAATAATTGTGGGCCTAATACACCCGGATCAGTCAGGCTTCATGTCGCACAGAAATACAGCACTGAATTTATGTAGGGTCCATGGAATTCTCAGCAAAGCGACCACGATCCAATAACAAGCTATAATTGCCTCCCTGGATGCCACCATGGCATTCAACACTGTTGAGTGGCCCTATCTCTTTGCAGTACTTGCGAAGATGATATTTGGTCTGGGTTTTATACAATGGTTACACCTCCTGTACCACGAGCCCATGGCACAAGTTGTGGTCAACAAAAAATCGGACACATTTCAGCGCAGTCGTGGGACCCGCCAGGGGTGCCCTCTCTCTCTCCCCTTCTATTTGCATTGGCCTTGAAACCCCTTGCAGCATGGATCCAGAGTGATCCAGTGATATGCGGACTGCGTTGATCCCCTGATTGGGAAGACCGTATTTCCCTCTACGCAGATGACATACTACTATACCTTGCCTCCCACAGGAGGTCCCTGGTTGCGGTCCTTGACATCCTGGCTATATAAACAACATGAAAAACCCCCTCCAAGCACTGCGGGAAAAATGGGTAAGGGATGGTATTGAAATAGATGATGAAGAATGTCAGGAAGCAGCATCCTCCCTGAACATAGTCGCATTCCCAGCATGCCTCAGACTAATACAGCTCAAAATCCTTCACAGAGTCTGTTACAGGGCTTTGACTGCTGCATATGGGAGTGTTCGGGGGAGGGGACTGTAGAAGAGGGGGCACTCAGTTAGGCACATTTATCCATATAATCTGGGACTGCGAACATATCCAATCCTACTGGCGAATGGTGCATGAGGTAAGGAGTGAAAACAATCGTTCTCCGTCCGGAGGCTCGTAGATGTCTCCTGAACATCCTGGAGCCCACAGACCTAAATAATCATCAAAAGCAATGGGTTACACTTGGTCTAATGGTAGCTAAGAGGAACATTGCGCATCTCTGGGGAGCGACACACACGCCCGCGATTGCCGACTGGAAAAAAGACCTCGATTGGTGCATGTACAGGGAAAAGACAGTATGGAACCCCTGGAATTCTTATTGGGGGAATATATGTAGCCAGCCTCGTAGCATCGATCACGATGATGCCCCTACTCCGTAGCATTCAATAAGAAGTAATGTTGTATTTGTGACTGCTGCTTGTCTCCACTGTGCACACACATGCTAAACCCTCTGTACTGTCTGTTTTATGTCGATAATTGTTAATAAAAATAATTATTTAAAAAATAAAAAAGAGGTACTCTTAGAAAATTACCTCTTCACTGCCTAAAGACGTCCGAGTCCCATTTGCATGAGCTTCAACTATTGTCTGGCACCTAAATAGCCCACACGAGGAGTGAAAACTGCTCGCCTAGGAGGACAAAAGTGTTAGCTGTGGGAGTTGCTATTGCTCCTTTGAAAAGATGCCAGTAGACTATGCCCAGAAATTGGTTTACCCTGCCACCGGCAAAACATAGCAGATACCCTGAGCATGCCTTCCTTTGTCCCCCCCCAGGCTGGCAAGCAAGCATCAATAATAATAAACACAACAGAGACAGAAGGGTCAGAGGGAGAATGTTTAAAGACCTGCCCAGGGTGGAGTCCCCCTACCTACAATGTAAGAAACAAAAAACACACACTGGGGGTCTACAACTGAGCCACCCTCCAATATGGGTACACATAGTCCTTCATCGTTCACGGGTGGGGAGACTTGCCCCCATTAACCCGTGGTACCTACGGGATCCGACAATTCGTAAAGACCTGATCAAGTCCATAGATGACTACTTCCAGGAAAATGAAGGGATGGTGGACTCTTTTCAAACACTGTGGGAAGCCTTTATGTCAGTGATCCGAGGTCAAGCTCTATCATTAATATCTGGGATGAAGAAAGATAGGTAAAAAGATATCTCAGATGCTGAGGTGGAGATTTATCAACTAGAACAAGAACTAGAAACGGACATTACACCGAGGCACTCCACTCACTCCGCCTTAAACAAGATAGCTATAAGTCGCTAGTGACGGACAAAGCCAAAACATTGGGGAAGGTTTAAGATGGGCAGAATATATGATCTGGGTGACAAGGCAGGCAAACTTATAGCCTGGCTTGATAAAAAGGAGTGGGTTAGCAGACTGGTCCCTGAGCTTAGAGATTTATTTTATTTATTTATTTATTTGATTTATATAGCGCACTATAACCCAGAGGTCTCTAAGCGCTTTGACAGGGTCCACAGGCAACTCAAGGGCTACAGCAGATTTAATCATTTAGGAACCACCCCATGCTTGCTGAAACAGCAGTGTTTTTAATTTCTTTCTGAAAGACATTAACTTAATGTCCTTTCGCAGATCTAGAGGCAGTTTATTCCATAGCGCTGGTAGGGTGTGTGAAAATGCACGACCTCCCACCGTAGCCAACCTACAACGCGGCTGGACAAGGAGAGCTGCTTCAGCCGATCTAAGCTCCCTAGCTGGTCTGTAGGAAAACAAACGTGCCTTCACGTAATTGGGTGCCCTTCCATACAGAGCCTTATGAACAATGCAAAGCCCCTTGAACGTTAGCCTCTGCTTGACCGGTAGCCAATGCAAATCACGCAAAAGGGGAGAGGCGTGTGTATGCCTTGGTTTTTTAAATATGAGTCTTGCAGCATCGTTCATAACAATCTGCATTCTTTTTAATAGTTTTTGTGGTAGTCCTATATACAGCGAGTTGCCATAGTCCAGCCTGGCTAAAATCATAGCGGAGACCGCACTCCTCAGAGAAGAAAAGGACAGCACAGATGAAACCTTCCTCAGTTGTCGGAGGAGGCCAACGCAAGTGCCGATCACAGCTGTGACCTGTTTTTTCATGGACAGTTTGTCGTCCACCCGGATGCCCAGGCTTTTGACCACTGTCGCCGGTTCAGGGGGGGTACCCAACTCCTTGGGCCAGAATTGATCACTCCATGGGTTGCCAACTAAAGTAATTGGCAACACCTCGGTTTTGTCCGGGTTGACTTTCAGGGAGTTCTCGGACATCCAATTAGCCGTGCTTCTCAAGATGTTACGTAGTCTTGCAGCGGCATCCTGGCTATCATCCAATTGGATGATGAGTTGGGTGTCATCCGCGTAGTTGTACACCTGGCAGTCCAATTGGTTGAGCATCCGAATCAGGGGCTGTAGATATATATTGAACATGAGAGGTGACAGAGCAGACCCTTGCGGTACTCCGCAGGTGATCGATGTTGCGGTGGAAAGTAGGTCACCTAATTGCACTCTCTGCTTCCTCCCTTCAAGAAAGGATGCGAACCAGGCAAGTGCTGTGCCCTGAATGCCGGACTCCCTCATCCGCGACAATAGTTGTTCATGACAGACAGTATCAAATGCCGCGGAGAGGTCCAACAGCACCAGGGCACCTGGAGTTTTCTTGTCTGCTCTGTTCCTTAGCTCATCCACAATTGACAGCATCACCAGCTCCGTGCTGTGATTCCATTGCGCTGCTGACTGCCGATTACCATTTCTGGGCTTAAGTATTGCATTTGATGACATATGTGCTTAGCGCTGCTGCTGTAATCCTCGCTTGTTATTATTTGTTTGTTGCTTGACCTCCCATAGCGTCCTGTTGTTGTATTTGTGCCCTCCATTTTGTTGTGCCTGCAGACCGTCCCTCCCCCTTCGATAACGCCTCCCAGCTACCCCTCCCACCCACGAAGCACTAGGACCAACTCGGCTGAAGAGCCCCTGTGACCAGCTGCACTACACGTGAAGCGGTTGCTCCTGCCCACCTCCTACAAGCGCCTCTGTGGTATCGTTCGTGCTGCCTATCCTCTGGCTTTTATTCACTATTTGGCATTCCCAGTCCTTATTTAGCACCCAGCTCCCTGCGTAGCGCTCCGCATTTGCGTAGCTATTTGGTGTCATTTATTTCCTACGAGCATTGCGCTGCTGACTGCCGATTACCATTTCTGGGCTTAAGTATTGCATTTGATGACATATGTGCTTAGCGCTGCTGCTGTAATCCTCGCTTGTGATTATTTGTTTTTTGCTTGACCTCCCATAGCGTCCTGTTGTTGTATTTGTGCCCTCCATTTTGTTGTGCCTGCAGACCGTCCCTCCCCCTTCGCTAACGCCTCCCAGCTACCCCTCCCACGCTCCGCCCCCTCCACTTTCCATTTATGACAGTTGTCCCAACGCGCAGCGTGTACGCGCAGCGACCGCGCCCAATCCGCGCCGAAGGTGCGCCAAAGGTAAGCCCGTCTACGCCCGTCCGCGCCTGGACCGCGCCCAGCGCCAGACCCCCAGGCCCTCGCACTGCCCAGCCCTCCCGCATTACCTACGATGCCCCCACCCTCTTATCCCTTAACACCGGCCGCTCCCCCAACTGCGTCCAAGCCGCTCCTGGACACACCCATGGACCTTTCTCATGCTACTCCTGCAAATTCATCGGCACCGTCAACAACTCCGCTTCCATCACCCCACAGACTCCCGACCCCAACAACCTACAATGCATCTTGCTCAACACCCGTTCGGTCCACAGGCACACCATTGACCTATGGAATCTACTAGACACCATCTCTCCGGACGTCGCCTTCCTAACAGAAACATGGATGAACGCCTCTTCCGCCCCAGACATCACCATTGCCATCCCAAAAGATTACAAGATCATACGCAAGGACCGTACCGGCCACACAGGAGGAGGAATCGCTATCGTCCACAAAAAATCCATCCACATCTCAACCAGCTCTGACGTCAATCTCGCCAACTCTGAACACCTTCACTTCCAGATTCACACCGACCCCAAAACCACACTCAGAGGCACCCTCCTTTACAGACCCCCAGGACCTCGCGCACAATTTAGTGAAGACATCACGGATTTCATCACTCCACACGCCCTCCCTTCCAAAGATTACATCCTTCTGGGAGACCTCAATTTTCACCTTGAAAAGAACAACGACTGCAACACCACTACCCTTTTGGACAACCTCTCCAACCTCGGACTCAAACAACTGGTCACTTCCCCCACCCACATCGCAGGTCACACACTCGACCCTATCTTCACCTCCAGCAACCATGTCTCCTTTAGCCACACTACGGCTCTCCTCTGGACTGACCACAGCTGCGTCCACTTTACTTACAACAAGCCCAAACCCAACAA
The DNA here is from genome assembly GCF_964261635.1 of Lissotriton helveticus. Lineage (NCBI taxonomy): Eukaryota > Metazoa > Chordata > Amphibia > Caudata > Salamandridae > Lissotriton > Lissotriton helveticus. Next base: position 640,664 of record NC_136067.1, on the reverse strand, counting down.
CCACTCCCAACCCACTCTGCAAAGAAACTGGAACAAAATCACCATCGACCAGATCTCCTCATCGCTTCTTCAAAAGCCCCCCGCCCAATCCTCAAACCCCGACCAAGCCGCCACCAACCTCACCCTATGGCTATCCAACAGCGCCGACATCCTAGCACCACTGAAAAAACGACAAATCAAACTTGGCAACAAGAAAGCCTCCTGGTTCAACGATGATCTTAAGAAATCCAAGAAACTCTGTCGCTCCCTGGAGAAAGCCTGGAAAAAAGACCCAACCACCAGCACCAAGGAAGCCTTCAAAAACGCCACTCGCACACACCACCAACTGATCCGAAAAGCCAAGCAAACCGCCTTCAAAGACCGACTAGATAGCAACGCCCACAACAGCAAGGAACTGTTCAACATCGTCAAGGAATTCACCAATCCCTCGGCCAACTCCAACGACATCACCCCCTCTCAAGCCCTCTGCGACTCCCTAGCCTCATTCTTCCACAACAAAATTACAGACATCCACAACAGCTTCGACAACCAACCCGAAGACCATTCCACCCAACCATCCGCTGGACCTTCACCACCTTCGAACACCCTTAATGACTGGAACCCAATCTCCACTGAGGACACTATCCACCTGATGAACTCCATCCACTCAGGATCCCCCACAGACCCATGCCCTCACCACATCTTCAACAAAGCAGACTCCATCATAGCACCGCACCTCAGAGACGTCATCAACTGCTCCCTCAACTCCGCCACCTTCCCGGAAAGCTGGAAACACGCAGAACTCAGCGCCCTTCTGAAAAAACCCACAGCGGACCCCACCGAACTCAAGAACTACCGTCCCATCTCGCTCCTTCCATTCCCGGCCAAAGTCATCGAGAAAGCCGTCAACAACCAGCTCGCCGCCTTCCTCGAAGCCAACAACTCCCTCGACTCCTCACAGTCCGGCTTCCGAGCCAAACACAGCACTGAAACCGCCCTCATCGCAGCAACAGATGACATTCGAACCCTACTGGACAATGGAGACACAGTCGCCCTCATCCTCCTCGACCTCTCCGCAGCCTTCGACACAGTCTGCCACAACACCCTTCTACAGCGCCTCAGAAACATCGGAATCCAAGGAAAAGCACTAGAATGGATCACCTCGTTCCTCACCGGAAGAACCCAGAGAGTCCGCCTTCCACCATTCAAGTCAGAGGCCACTGAAGTCATCTGCGGCGTCCCACAAGGATCTTCACTCAGCCCCACCCTTTTCAACGTATTGTGGTATATAAATAAATAATACCGGATCTATTTTTGAATGAATGAATGAATAACAGATAGCTCAATAAAATAAGAGTCAAGATTCGAGGTAGTAGGAGTTTCTGCAGGTTTATTACAGCATAAGGACAGGATCAGGACAACCTGCATAGAACGGGGGTAACAGGGCCCGGCAGGACAACCGGGGCCCAACAGCTGCCGGGGCTTGATCTGGAATGAGCGCGCTAACTTTTAATAACAATACATCAACTTATATACATAGCGCAAACACATAGCATTACATTGCAGTAGGCGTAGCAGTGGGTGGAGCAGAAGGCGTAACGCGTAGCAGTCGCGAGAGATAACAGTAAAAGTAGGTGTAACTGGGAGTATACATAGACATGTGATGCAAACGTAACAGAATATGTCATGAATGGGTGGAAACATAGGAGGGGGCTACCTAAGGAGCCGGGACCTCTAACCTAATGGTGCGCGTAAACTGGCAATGACGTGTTACTAGGAGAAGCTGGGGGCTACGAACTCTGTGCTAGGAGCAGAGACTAGAGTCTGGAGGGTCGGAGCGACATGTACCTAAACCCTATCTGGTATCTGATGTTTAGGGAACATGTTGATATAAACTAGGAGTCATGAGGGGAAAAGGCTAACTTGATTCTAAGACTGGACCATGCATTATTCTACATGTAGTGCGTGATGAAGAATATTAAATGACCATTAAATACAGTATTTCTCTAACGTGGAGCCGAAAAGGCTAGACAATGACGGAAACTATTGATGCAGTTCAGTAGCTCAGGAATGCAGAGAAGGAGGACTGAACTGATAGCTGGAATCATAACATACTCTTGGCAGACTCAGAGGCAGAGCCAAGCTGCGCCGGGCACTGCGAGGCAGGAAGTAAGTGAAGGGTCGAGGATACAGGTGGGGGCTGTATCGCTCCTCAGCGAGGCTTTCAGGAGACAGGAGCTGAATCTGATGTCCGGGCCCTTTTGAGGCCTGGAAACGGGGACTTTATTATGGAATAACGTGCACACTAAGAAACGTGGCAACATAACTTTACATAGGCCTGATATTCGTAGTATTCACGAGGACTGGAAACTAGCATACTAGAGGTGGACACAACTATAATTGCGTCATTAATCGGACATGGGGAATAACATATGCATATTGGTCATGCACACATAACATATGATGGATGAGGCGTAGGGACACAGAACATGGCAAAATTTACTTTTCCACATTCCCTCCTTGTCACTACGTTTCCATCAGGAAACATCAATTTTCATGATACCATCTATCATTTCATACAGTACCATTTGCTCGTCTCGAATTGTCTTGGAACGGGATTTAGAACGGGGCTTGGGACTAGGAATACAAGAGGTAGCACAAATGCCGCAAATCGCAGGGCCACATTGTATACAGAGGCAGCAGCTAAATATGATCGCTACTGCAATACCTAGAAAGGACAGGACTTTCCATCCCCAGGCGGAAATTATATTCCAGAACCAACCGGACCATGTCCAGGTGCCTGGATCTTGGTGTAACAGATGGGCAATTTTATGGAGTCTGGTTATAGCTGAATAAACAGACGGCGCGTTATTTGGAATGAAAATGCAGCAACTAGATCCGATGACTCTACAGGCCCCGCCCCTATCGGCCAGTATGACGTCAAGGACGAGACGATTTTGCAAAACGACAAATCTCATAGCAGATTGTTCTTCGGTTAAGTTACCTAGAGCAGAGGCAGTCTCATTTACTACAGCTTCAAGGGTTCTTGTTAACCTACGGATCAGTTTACTATTCTGGACAGGTCCTACAAAGAAGAAGAAACCTTTATTGAAGTCTGTATACTGTTCTAGAGTAGTTTCAGTATAATCGACAATTGGGGACTCCCTTCTATGTCTAATGTGTACTAGATGTGTGTTTCTGTGATAATCAGATGGGGCTAGGAAAACAGGTGGCAGTAGGAAAGCAATGTAACAGGTTCCCTCCCAATCGAGGGGCAGACGAACATATGCGGTTTGACCACAAATAAAATAAGAATGACGTGAAGCTTTGAAAACAGATTTCCCACTGTCACTGTACTGGATAACAGTAGTACATTCACTATGACCTACATGTATGGAACCATAACTACGGACACATAATTCGCCTTTGACTGGTAGTACTGAAATTGCAGGTAAGTCTGGAGTAGTATCAGACTGAACATTCAGGACCATGAAATTCGACGAATAATTACCTAAATTATATACTTCATTTTCTAGGTCTAACCCTGTTCTGTGGGGAAGACCTTGCTTGTCTGGAAAACATGTACTGTTAAGAAAAGACATATCTGTTGAGGATGACGTTAACGTGGACCATGCTCCACACGAACCATTGTGTGAGAATGGATAAGGAAAGAGTGGCAGAACTCCCTTTGACGTCTGGAAAGGGGGGAGTCGACCACACACCCAACAATTAGTGGCATTGCTGGTCTGGTGTGAGTAATGTAACATACGGATAAATGTGTTGTTGCGCATAGCAAGGCGGTAAGAATATTCGTGAGGAGGCAGATCACTAAACGTGTGCTCTACTGTAGCATTAGCAGACATATTAGCATGAGGAACTGGAAAATACAGATAGAACGCATAGCTGGTGCAGGAAATCAAAATGCTGATGAATAATACGAAACTCAGAAAAACGATACATCTGATTGAACTTTGACTGACTCTCTCACTATGGGGGTCTATTTTATACATGTCAGAAACAGTCTAACCGTTTCACCTAGGGGAGGACTTATACAATCAAACTGACTGACTTATTTTACTAGACCTGAGCTTTAACTTATACTCCTGCTGCGGAGTTTTCTCTAACAAGGGAGGGGTTGTAATAATGTCTTTTGCGGGACAGTCCTTTAAAACAATGTCTTGACAGTTTTTAAAATCCTGGGAATCCTGGGAAATGTTTTTAGAAACCGGTTTCAATCCTTTAAAAAGTTTAACATGAGAAAGGTGGATCCATCCTTTTCTGCCTTCCAGCTTGACGGCGGTACGGGTGGTCAAGAGGACCTGACGTGGCTCCTTCCAACGAGGCTCCAACGGACTTGATCTGTCAAAATTTCGGACCATCACAAGGGAACCTGGAACGATTTCATGTGGTGCCACCTCGGTATTGTCTGGAAATGCGGCGGCAACCTGTGAACGACATGAGTTGAGGGCAGACATCAAGGAAGCTAGGTAATCTGTCAGCATATTACATGAAACATCGGTAATACTTCGGGGTCTAGGAGTACCCCACATGTTAGGGGGGCGGCCGAATACGACCTCATACGGGGACAGACCTGATCTGGAATGTGCGACCATGCGCATATAAAACAAAGCGACTGGCAGAGCTACTAGCCAGTCCACACCTTTTTCTTTACAGACTTTTGCAATGCGGATTTTCAGGGTTTGATTATGTCTCTCGACTAGACCGGCTGCTTCAGGATGGCGTACACAATGGAACTTCCACTGGTACCCTAACAAAAGGGAAACGTGCTTCATTAACTCTGAGGAGAATGGCTGACCGTTATCAGAATATACGACTCTAGGGAGTCCGTATCTAGGGAAAAACTCACGAACCAACTGCTTGGCAGTGGTCGCGGCTGTGTAATCTGGGACTGGATATGCTTCTGTCCACCTGGACAAAGCGCATACAACTACAAGGACATACTTGAAACCTCGACATCGCTCCATCTGAATATAATCCATCTGGAGGACCTCAAAAGGGTGGTCAGGGGGCTGGAAACCACCTTGTTCCACCGGGACACTTTTACCTGGGTTAAACTGACAACATATCATACAGGTACGGACTTTCTGCTTGGCTGCAGCTCGTAAATGCTTGTTGAACCAAATGTTCTGGATACTGTCTAACATAGCTTTTTCTCCTAAATGTGCTGGACTATGTGCGGTATTGATAATGACTTGAACCATAGAGTCGGGGAGAAACCATGTGGCTCTACCCTTCGTTAACCATCCTTGATCTGTCTGGACCCCTCCTTGTTCAGACCATTTCTTGATTTCATCGGGGGTAGCATGTAACTGTATATCTATGACATCTTGTGTAGGGTCCTTAACTGTCATGCATGTAGTCGGATCTGGAGTATGTGTCAGGTTAACTGGAATGTCTGGAGTCTGTGCTGTAAGCTTGGCTGTGCGATCTGCTAGATCATTACCTTGGGAAATAATGTCTGTAACTTTCGTATGTGCTTTGCATTTCATGATAGCAATAGATGTCGGTAAATGTATGGCATCTAACAGGGCTTGAATAAGGAGACCATGCTGAATCTTGGTTCCATGAGAAGTCATGAAACCTCTCTCCTGCCAGAGCACTCCGAAGTCGTGTACAACTCCGAATGCGTAACGTGAATCTGTGTAAACATTAACTTTCAGGTTCTTGGCATGTATACAGGCTCGTGTCAGAGCAACTAGCTCTGCTGCTTGAGCGGACAGGGTGTCAATACGGTGTGTTTCAATAACTTCGGTGTCAGTAGTCACTGCATACGCGGCGACTAATTCTCCTGTACTAGTTCTCATACATGAACCATCCACATAAAGTGTCAGGTCGGGATCTGGTAACGGAATGTCTGTCAGGTCTTGTCTTGGCTTTGTCGTAATGTTAACTACTTCCACACAATCATGTGGGTCTGGATTTGAATTAACTGATGGTAACAGTGTAGCAGGATTCAGAACGTTGCAGCGTCTAATTTCTATGTGTGGCTGGAACAGTGTCAATTCATAACCTGTTAAACGTGCAATTGTCAAGTGCTGTGTTTGTGTTCGGTTTAAAAGAACTTCCACGGAATGTGGGACTTGTACTGTCAGGGAATGTCCTAAAACTATGGAATCGCTTTGTCTGATAGCTAGTGCTGTAGCTGCAACTGACTTGAGGCACGCAGGCAACGCCTGGGCGACTGGATCTAATGTGCTCGAAAAATAAGCACAGGGCTTGTATTGTCCTGCTTGATCTTGTGTAAGAACAGATAATGCTGTACCTTCGCGTTCAGTAACGAAAAGTGTAAAAGGCTTACTGTAGTTCGGTGTGGCTAGAACTGGAGCTTGACATAGGGCTTTCTTTAATTCATTGAAACTAAGTGTATGGTCAGATGTCCAAGGGAGGACAGTCGATACGGCTGCCTCCTGTGTCGTTAACTGTATCAGTGGCTTGGCTAGAAATGCATACTGGGGAATCCATTGTCTACAATAAGAAGTAAGGCCGATAAAAGCACGTACCTCCTTCTGGGTTCTGGGCTGGGGAAGACTCGCTATTAACTGGATACGGTCGGGTGTCAACTGCCTACCCCTCTTGGACAGTAAGTGTCCTAAGTATACCACTTGCTGGACACAGAATTGAAGCTTCGAAGGTGACACCTTGTGCCCCATATCGGCTAGGAAACACAGGACTGTAAGTGATGCTCGCTCGCAAGCACGTTCAGAACGGGCTGTGATCAGGAGATCATCGACATACTGGAGCAGGGCAGTGTCAGTTGGCATGTGAATATTGTCTAGTTGTCTCTTGAGTGCTTGACTGTAAATACTAGGACTTTCTGTGAAACCTTGAGGAGCGCGTGTAAACATATAGCTCCTTCCATTTAAACAAAATCCGAAAAGAAACTGGCTGTCTGGATGAATTGGAACACTAAAAAATGCATTCTTGAGGTCTATGACAGTGAAGAACGTGGCTTCGGAATCAATGGCTGTTAACAGGGAAGAGATATCTGGGACAACTGGGTACTGAGGAATAATACATTTATTAAGCTCTCGTAAATCAATCACTAATCGATATACTGGGGGTGCATTTGGATCAGTACGTTTCATGACTGGAATGATCGGAGAATTACATACATTGGAGTCAGTTTCTACAACTACTCCTTGAGCCATGAGCTCGTCAATAATTTTGGATAAGGCTGCTACAGCCTCGGGTGGCAATCTGTACTGTCTGATTCGTGGTAACACTACACCTGGTTTGAGAGTCACACGATGGGGTGTGATTTGCATGTAACCTACATCAGTTGGACCTTGCGCCCATAAATGCTGTGGAACATTAGACAATCTTGAATCAAAATCTCGTAATACATAGTGACCCTTAAAGTCACGTAGGAACAATCGTATTCCCTCTGGGGAACAGCAAATAACTGCACCTAATTCTTTCAGTGTCTTAATACCTAATAGGTTTTCTGGACATGACTTAGTAAGTAACAGATCAGTAGTACGGGACAATGGACCTACTTCTAGAGTGACTGGCTTTGATATCTCATTAACTATTGGCTTTCCTGAAAATCCAAGGGAAACATTTCTTGAGCCTGAGAGCGGAGCCCCTGGAACTTCGGCATGACTAATTGTGGTCCTACTTGCCCCTGTATCGATCAAAAACTTTCTGTCTTTCCCTAATACTTGACTGTGAACATAGGGACCTTCTTGATCTACCGGTATCTCGATGAGAGGCAAGCCTACCTCCCTCTCTAGGCTGTTTCATGAATATGGCTGGTACTCTGGATACTCAGACTGTGCATACTGGTACATCTGCGATGTAACGTGCTGTGTTGCAGCAATAGGCTGCGGTGCGGAAACTGTCTGTTGTGCATTCTGTGACTGAGGAATCTGTGAAACTTGTTCTTGTCTAGGCGGACGTGGTCTTTCTTTAGTCTTACCAGTAGCTATATTATGTTTCAGAACTGCACACTCGTTTATAAAATGACCTGGCTGTTTACAATAATTGCAGTTCCCTTTAACGGGAGCTGCAGGATGACTGGCTTGATTCGGACCCCTCTTCTGACTGTCTTGAGGAACAGATTGTGCAACTAGCACTTTCATTTTCGTGTCTTTCATACGTTTTCTCTCGTGTTCTTGCTCTTCCCTGATTCTATTCTGGTGATACTGGAGCATCTGGAGCATCTGGGACGGAGTATTTGCTTGCCAGGTGCTTTCGACTTTCAAAACTCGATTTTTAATTTGTGGACTTGAATTCTCGACTAATTTGGTAACAAAAAGGTGAGGGTATGACTCACTACTTGTCTTGAGACCACTGTTGATACTGAAACATTTTTCAAATCTAGAATAAAAATCACTAATATCTTCATCTTGTTTCTGTTTACAGGCTGAGATTGCATCCCAGTCTTCTTTTCTCGTTGTCAATAATCTGGGTAAAACTTGAATCAGTAATTCTGGTAATTCTTTACATTTATCTCCAAGACCGGTACCTGGTACTCGTGCCTTGTCTTCAGCTTCTAAGACTGCCCAATCGATCTTTTTCTCTCCCACCTCCCATTCTTTTTCCTTTAACTTTTCATACACCCCTGCGGGTAACAGGACCTTTAACATTTTAATGATATCTGGGTAAGTGTATTCTCCCATACGGAGCATGTCTTTTAATTCTCTATGGAACCCTGCTGGATCTTTGTCATGACAGGGAATTAATTTCTTCATTTCAAGAAGTTCCATCTTTGAAATCAGAGTGTATACAAACACTCGTTGCATTACGCCACCCGCCCCTTGGACTGGGTGGACTTCTCGTAACGGATTCTGTCTGTCTATGTAGAATGATTTACTTTCTGGGGGTGAGACATGAACAAAATGCGGGTTCAAAAACGTTCTATATTTGTGACGCTGTTCTAGAATGACACTAATTAAATCGGTACCTAGACCTCTCCATTTGTACTGGAGTAACTCGTTCAGGATATCATGTAACGGGCCTGGATCAGAGTGTTGACCCTCATACAGAGTAATGAGGTGCTGGATCATATACATACCCACCAGTCGTTGCTCGGCTGGGGGCAGTTTCAGAAACATTTGTGCCACTATTTCGTCTGGAAAAGTGGTAGAATCAGTAATCCATCGGACTGCTGATCGGGCTAGTTCTTGTTCATGCATGGTACTTAACTCACTATAACCGACTCGTGATTTCAGAATGTGGTCGGTAGCTTGAAATACTTGTTCTAGAGAACCTTGTTCTGGTGCTGGATGATGAAAAATAGACTTGTGTTCTAGACGTAAATGGCGATCTGGAAATCTAGTTTTTCCTACATACGCTATTCTGGCGGGATTCTCGTCTTCCTCTTCAGGATCAGAGATACTTTCTTTCTCGCTTACTTGTGCTGCTTTACGCTGGTCGTGTAACCTTATTATTTCTTTACGGATTTTCTTGTACATACTCTCCATGGCACCGACGGTCTTGTGCTTACCCTCGGCTATATTATCACTCCACCTTGTCAGGATTCTCATTTCGGCGGAATCTTTAGACGGGTAATCTTGTTCTCTTATTAGACAATTGATCAGGAACTTTAATATCATGAGCTGGATCTCGGCTTTCCTTTGAGACATAATCTCGCCAATACTTTCTGGATCATCCCCTGTACGGATGAAACGATATATTCTGTCTAGATCTTCTTTCATATTCGGCAAGGTGACTAGATACTCGGTCACTCTCCTTACACGTAAGGAATATAAAACCATATTATATTCGCCTGGAACTGGATCATAGACACATTCGTTAAGGGTTTGCCTGATTTCTGTAACAGACTGATGTTTGGGCGTGCGCTGTAACGCTTGAGCATGTAATTCGAGTAATGTTAAACGCTTGTGTGGCGGCGGGGTTTGAGGAAGACCTCCTCCTGCGGCCCCTAGACTAGAATCGTCGACTGACATTCTTCGTGCTGACAGGGTCGGTAATTGTAACGTGGGCTGGACTTGTATGGCGGACTGGACCGGGGGTACCGTAACAGGTACTCCGGTGTCTGGAAGAGCAGGAAGTGCCTGATTTACAGGGACTGGCGGAGCGCGAACAGGATTTGCATATTCGGGGACTGTGTCGTCCAGATAGGACGAAATAAAAATATCAGCTGCGGTCGGTTTGTGACGTAGCTTGGTCGGAACTAATGGTGGCGGGAAATTACTGGATGCCTCTGGGGTCGCTTTTGGCAAACCTTCGGCAAGAAGAGGATACATACCCTTAATGAGGGCATGCCTCTGTCTGTCTGACTGTTCGGCTTTGACTTGTTCACCTATCTCGATTAATTCTCTTTCTTGGGCTCGTTCTTGGGATTCTCTACTTAACTCTGACTTTCTGACTTCCTTTTCCGTTCTTCTATGAGCTTCTTTACGCCATAACTCGATGGCATCTTTCTGTGACTGTCTGGCTTTCTTTTTCCATAATGCTTCTTCTACTCGCATGATACATTCGGCATCCCATGTACCCGATACGGGCCATCTATACTTTTCTTCTAACTGTTTGGTATACTCTACCCATAAATCTAGATACATTATGGCACTTATGCCATGTTTCTGATACATAAAATGACCTGGACTGTCCCTAGGTGGGACAGGAACCGCTTCCTCTAACAGACCCTTTCTAGTTTTTATCTGACGTAACTTGGAAAATATAGGCATGACTGGACTGTAATCTGGACACAATACAATACACAATAAAAACACGAAATCACATCACACTCATACCACAACATTAAAATACATAAAGAACATTATAAATAACAGTTCGAACAGAATATTACCTGAAATACTGAGAACAGAAACAGAACAGAATTTCTCGAGAACGGAACAGACTAGAGTTACTGGATGCACTGCTGTAACAGTACGGAACATACCGGTCCCATAAAGGGACGCATCAAGACCCGTATCCACCTAGGTGAACACTTCGTTTGTGAGTCTGGGCACCACCAACCCACGGACCAGGAGTCAATTTAGATTGGTCCTGTCTAGATACTACCCCAGCAATGGTACTCACCGGGCAGCACGGAACGGAAGGCCTCGGACTGGACTGGACGACGGACGACGAACTTCGGACTTTAGTTACAGGTGGGCCTCCGGATACCTCGGACCTTGGACTCTCGGCTTGGGCTCTGGTCGGGACTCGCCGCGTTCCTCCACCGTCTCGTTCGGATGCTGGACCGCCTCCTCCGTCTCCTCCGTGGGCCTGAGGGATACTTGAAGCAGAAATATCTGCCAGTGCACGGTATGGTTCCGTCACGACTGCAGAGGGTCAGGGGGTCGGCGTGGCTTCACCGACGCGTGGGGAAAGGGCAGGTCCCTATTCGGGCGCCATTATGTGGTATATAAATAAATAATACCGGATCTATTTTTGAATGAATGAATGAATAACAGATAGCTCAATAAAATAAGAGTCAAGATTCGAGGTAGTAGGAGTTTCTGCAGGTTTATTACAGCATAAGGACAGGATCAGGACAACCTGCATAGAACGGGGGTAACAGGGCCCGGCAGGACAACCGGGGCCCAACAGCTGCCGGGGCTTGATCTGGAATGAGCGCGCTAACTTTTAATAACAATACATCAACTTATATACATAGCGCAAACACATAGCATTACATTGCAGTAGGCGTAGCAGTGGGTGGAGCAGAAGGCGTAACGCGTAGCAGTCGCGAGAGATAACAGTAAAAGTAGGTGTAACTGGGAGTATACATAGACATGTGATGCAAACGTAACAGAATATGTCATGAATGGGTGGAAACATAGGAGGGGGCTACCTAAGGAGCCGGGACCTCTAACCTAATGGTGCGCGTAAACTGGCAATGACGTGTTACTAGGAGAAGCTGGGGGCTACGAACTCTGTGCTAGGAGCAGAGACTAGAGTCTGGAGGGTCGGAGCGACATGTACCTAAACCCTATCTGGTATCTGATGTTTAGGGAACATGTTGATATAAACTAGGAGTCATGAGGGGAAAAGGCTAACTTGATTCTAAGACTGGACCATGCATTATTCTACATGTAGTGCGTGATGAAGAATATTAAATGACCATTAAATACAGTATTTCTCTAACGTGGAGCCGAAAAGGCTAGACAATGACGGAAACTATTGATGCAGTTCAGTAGCTCAGGAATGCAGAGAAGGAGGACTGAACTGATAGCTGGAATCATAACATACTCTTGGCAGACTCAGAGGCAGAGCCAAGCTGCGCCGGGCACTGCGAGGCAGGAAGTAAGTGAAGGGTCGAGGATACAGGTGGGGGCTGTATCGCTCCTCAGCGAGGCTTTCAGGAGACAGGAGCTGAATCTGATGTCCGGGCCCTTTTGAGGCCTGGAAACGGGGACTTTATTATGGAATAACGTGCACACTAAGAAACGTGGCAACATAACTTTACATAGGCCTGATATTCGTAGTATTCACGAGGACTGGAAACTAGCATACTAGAGGTGGACACAACTATAATTGCGTCATTAATCGGACATGGGGAATAACATATGCATATTGGTCATGCACACATAACATATGATGGATGAGGCGTAGGGACACAGAACATGGCAAAATTTACTTTTCCACAGTATACATGAGCCCCCTCGCAACCATCGCACGCCAACACAACCTCAACATCATCTCCTACGCGGACGACACTCAACTGATCCTATCACTCACCAATGACCCTCACACCGCCAAAACTAACCTACACGAAGGAATGAAAGAAGTTGCCGAATGGATGAAACATAGCCGTCTGAAACTGAACTCTGATAAAACAGAAGTACTTATCTTAGGTACCTCCCCCTCTGCATGGGACGATTCTTGGTGGCCAGAAGCCCTTGGAAAAGCACCCATCCCGACAGACCACGCACGGAACCTGGGCGTCATCCTTGATTCCTCACTTTCGATGTACAAACAAGTCAACGCCGTCTCTTCATCCTGCTTCAACATTCTTCGCATGCTCAAAAAAACATTTAGTTGGATCCCCACCGAAACTAGGAAAACGGTCACCCACGCCCTGGTCACGAGCCGACTGGACTACGGAAACACCCTCTACGCCGGCACTACCGCTAAACTCCAGAAAAAACTCCAACGAATCCAAAACGCCTCAGCCAGGCTCATTTTAGACATCCAGCGTAAAGAACATATCTCTGGTCACCTGAAAAACCTCCACTGGCTACCCGTCAATAAGAGGATCACCTTCCGTCTCCTAACCCACGCACACAAAGCACTCTACGAAATCGGACCAGAATGCCTCAACACACGATTGTCCTTCTACTCCCCCTCCCGCCAGCTACGATCATCCAACCAAGCCCTTGCCACTGTACCCCGCATCAACAAATCCACCATGGGAGGTAGATCCTTCTCCTACCTGGCAGCTAAAACCTGGAACTCCCTTCCCACTCACCTTCGCCTTACTCAGAATCACCTAGCATTCAGAAAGCAACTTAAAACGTGGATATTTGACAAGTAATTCCCCTCCCCTCCTCAAGCGCCTTGAGACCCTCTGGGTATGTAGAGCGCTATATAAATTATTTGACTTGACTTGACTTGATTCGCACGAAAGCCCGCCTGATTCGGTTCTAGCCATGAATTGGACTCCAGGTGTTCCGATAGAGTGGTCAGAACGTGTTGCTCTAAAACCTTCGCGAAGAACGGGAGCTGAGAAATTGGTCTGAAGTTTTTCAGACATTTCACGTCCGCCCCCGCCTTTTTTAACAAAGGCGAGATGCGAAAGAGATGCGAATATGACTCTCATAACGGACCCACAGGACATCATTAATCAGTTCGCCATCCATTTTAACACCGTGTACACGTCCATAAAACCATACAATGCCCTTGAGGAATGTGTGTGTGCAACATGTGGCACAGAGCAATTTCAGGGGTGCAACAGGGTGTCCTATTGGTACTCGCAAATTGCGCATGCAATCTCCCACTCATGGAATGAATGGGAAGGCATTCCTTATTTGTGACTCGCAATTTGAGAGTCGCAATTAAGGAATGTTTAGGAATCGCTATTTTAATAGCGATTCCTACATGCATAGGCTTTTCAGAGTCCTTAATTGCGATTCCATAATAATCGCAATTGAGGACTCGCAAAAGCTTTTCTTGATGCATGTGCCTGTTTGTCAACAGGATAATGTTGTTTATTTGCAGATAATGCCTGAACCCAGCTGCCACTCTGAGGTAATGTAGACCTGAGAATGGTGAATACAAATGGTAAGGTGAAGCTTCATGGGTTAGCAATTAACCTGTTCTGAGGTTGTGTTTTGACACAGGGACACTCTCTTTTGCTTTTGTAGTCTATCGTCTTGGTCGACCCATACCGAGAGTGGTTGAAAATGGTCATGCATGAAAAAGCCTTTGATCGGGTTTACTGGCCATTTATATTCCACGCTCTTAGGTGGTTCGGTTTTGGACCAAAAATCACGTCCTTAATTGCCTTACTTTACTCAGGACCCAATGCTGCAATCTCAGCTAAGTCTTATTTCTCCTTACTTTAATCTCAAACTAGGAGTTTGTCAAGGTTGTTCCTTATCACCTTTTCTTTTTAATTTAGCTTTAGAACCATTCCTGTCAAACATTCGTCAAAATCAATCTATCATAGGCTTTGTCTCAGGACCTCAACAAATTAAATTAGCAGCATACGCTGACGATATCTTAGTTTTTCTTTCCCAACCACAATCCTCACTCACAGCCTTTTTAGGCGAAGTGGAAGATTACGGTCTGATGTCAGGCTATAAATTAAATAGAGGGAAATACTACCCTTAACCAAATACACCTTCAAAGATGAATTTAAGATTCCTAATTTCACCTGGAATTCTAAGTATATAAAATATCTTGGCATCTGGTTCTCTTCCTCTCTTAAAACATCCATCTCTCTAAACATAGAGAAATGTTCTGCCAAACTTAAATCACTAACTACAAGATGGCATCCCCTGCATCTATCTTGGTGGGGTCGTTTGGACACTATCAAGATGATGCTGACACCTATAGTTCTATACCTTCTCTCTAACATTCCATTATCCATTCCGTCTAATTCCTTTAAAAGAATCAATTTCATTCACACATCTTTTCTATGGAATGGTAAAAAATCAAGAATGGCGCTACAGAAATTAACAAGACCAAAATCCAAAGGAGGAGTTAATTTCCCCCATTTTTCTAATAATCATAAGCCTTTCAACTAAGACCATTATCAAACTGGATCACTTCTCAATCAGAAAACAGCCCTCTTTGGGTAGATCTCGAATTTTCTTTTTTAACCCCCTTTTCATTCCAGGAATATCTTTCATTTACCCGAAAACCACAAAAACTCTCAACTCCCACACTTAAGCAATAGTGTAAACTATTATCCAGCGCACCTCATTTAGTTATACACGACTCCGAATCCTTTCTCAATTCCACAATTTGGCATAACAAACAGATCCTTATCAAAGGGAAACCTATATACTGGAAGGTCTGGAGGAACAATGGTCTACTTTGGGTCCACCAATTTTTCGATCAGGGTTCGCCCATTCAATTCACACAAATACAAACTCAATATCATTTACCCCTTTCCTTTAAATCTAAATTTCTGACCTTGCAGAATGTACTAATTGAGGCATGTGCTAAAGGTACAACCTCACCCTCCTCACAATCCCAATCCCTCTTTCCGTGGCACCGTCTCTTGCTCACAAACCCCAAAGCTTCAAGCATTTATTCTCGTCTAATGGAACCTCCTGATGACAGGCATAAGACCAAGGTAGAACTCTCTTGGGAATATGATCTGTAAACAAACTGGCCTGTTACTCTATGGAATAGAATTTGATTAAAACTTAGGAAATCCTCTAGAGCCGCCAGCACAACGCAACCACTTTTCTTTCTGTATAACCGGTTATTTTTCACTCCAATTTACCTCAATAAGATACATAACACAAATCCTAACACATGTTGGACATGCTCCCAAAGTGTCAGGGACTGTCCGGGACTATGTGGGAACACAGTCAGGGACTTGGGCAAGGACTGGGAACTGGGTAGAAAACTTACACAGGAAGAGGAGTACAGCGCTGCCCAGGATCATACAGGAGTCAGAGGAGAAAAAGGGATCCAAAGGGGAAGCCTGTACAAGTGAACAAGATGGGTAAGGCGTAGAAAGGAAGGACACTCACAAAGCAATTTAGCATTCAGAATAACTACACCCAGGATGAATGTGCAAGACTTATATATGAAACAACATTAACAATAAAGGGGTGTGTGGGGAAAGCACTCAGGAGCTCCACACGGGAAGACTGAAGCTCAGTAAGTTTCTTACCCACAATTGCTGTTACAGATACTGACTGCAAATACCCACATGTAGGATATGGATACAAAGGCAGGGTCTGTGGAGCTTATACCTATGGTGATGTTATACATGTAACTCAAAGACAATACTCACAGTGAACAAGAAACACCACCTAGTTAGTCAGCTGAGCCCACGGATCCTGGCGATCAAACAGGAACACGCAAGGCAGTAACAGCAAAGGGGTAGAACTAAACACAATCACAATAGACAAGGAGCTAGCAAGGAGGAGTGCTTAACAGGAAAGGAAGTAAATGAAAGGGCTCATGTGGCAGAAAGCAGGTAACACACATACAAGGCAAAAGAAGCAAGACAGCAGAAGAGAAAGACAGCAAACTAGGACTGGAACCAAGGAAAAGGGAAGTAAGGCAGGGAGTGGAAACGGATATACAGAAGGAGAGGCTACAAGGGTATACTAGAATAGTGCAGGTTAAGTAATCAAGAAAACAAAGAAGCATAAAAGGCAGTATTAGGGCAGGAACAAGAAGTGAGGTAAGGCTCAGGAGTCAAGGCAGCACTGCAGGCTGTGCTGGTTCAGGAACAGGGAATTACTAAAGCTTCAAGGAGTCAAGGTAGCACTGCAGGCAGTACTGGTTCAAGGAAACAGGACATAGCTACAGCTCAGGAAACAAGGAGTCGAGAGCACTGCAAGCAGTGCAATTCAGGAACAAGAACTATCTGAAGCCCAGGAACAAGAACAAAGAATAACTATAGCTCTGGAACTCAGGAAACAAGGTAGCTCTGCAAGCAGTGCTCATTCAGGAGGAAGGAAACTGCTGTAGTTCAGGAACAAGGAATACTAAGGCTCAGGGGTCAGGATAGCACTGCAGCCAGTGCCAATTCAGGAACAGGGAAAACAGCAGCAGATCAGGAACAAGGCATAATTAAAGCTCAGGAAACAAGAATAGCAAAAGCTCAGGAGCACTGGAAACAGGAATTGATCTCACGGGTAAACAGCTACAATGACCAACCTTTGCCTGAAGGGAGCTATGGCTTAAAAGAGCTCACAGTAATCACATGCAGCTGGTGTGAGCAGACTAGCAGCAGCCAGCCACTGGTGAGCTGAATTCCTCCACCCATGGTTGGCCTGCAGGGGTGGAGACAAAGCAGTGAGCAGGGAATTCTGGGAAATGGAGTTTCAGGCATGAGCAGGCTGGCTTTAAGTCCAAGCAGGCTGGCTATCACAAAACCCGGCATGGATTGGGAATGGATGTCAATTCCCAAATAGTGTCCAAATGGCTGGAAGTCAAGATATGCATGCAGGGGAGTGTCAGGAAGCATATATGAACACTGGAGAGTCCCACAGTTCAGCCCCCTGGTGGTGGACACGAGAACACAGGAAGCGAATCGTGACACAAAGTGAAGCTGACCGTAAACACATGCTATTCACATGCACACATTTCTTTAAATTCTGGGAACAGGTCTGCCATCAAATTAACACTATCTTTCACACCACCGCGCCCTTATCCCTTACCACTATTTTCCTAGGTAGCTGAGCAGCGGAATGGGGGAAAAGTCATTCTCAGCTAAGACTCATTGATCTTTTACTGGCTGTAGCGTTTCAGCAGATTTCAAAACATTGGAAAGACTCTTCCAAATTGTCCTATCTAGCATGTTGGTATGCGGTATGCCATAATCACCGCTGAGATACAGCTCTAGTCCACCCTATCTCTCTGGCTACGAAAAGACTACACCTCTGGTCCCCCCTCACACACTTTTTAAATACAGCAGCAAAAATCGCTTCCTCCCCCGAGCCCACAATACAAGAAGTTACCAAGCCTCCCTGACTTCCTACTGTTTACTTGTATATAATTCTGATTATTTTGTTAATCCCTATTGCACTCCTTTAATGATGTAATGTGGACATGTCCTGCTATTTGCAATATTTATGAACCTATGAAGCTTTTCATCTCATCTTCTACGTTACACTTTTATTGCCTTGATGGTTTTTTGTATATTAACAGCATTCTCAAGTATTCTTTCATGCCTTTATGCATTGATAAATAACTGTTTGTACGAAGTATTGTTTTCACAACAATTTTAATTCTTCAATAAACCTTCACTTGAACTTAAAAAAAAAATGGTCATGCACTCATTAAGTAAACAATAGCGACCAGACTGACCTCAGACCCGTTTGTCAAATTAAGATTACCGGAACTGTGGGAAAGAATTCTGCCCTTGTTTGTGGACAACAATCAGAGAGTAGCATTCAACAGTAGTAGGTTGCTGAAAAACATGTGAAGAAGAAACTGTTTGGCCCACATGGGGGCTAGCAAGATGATCCGGCATCATGACATCTTGCGTACTTCTACCAGAGTGATGCGCTATATAAAAACTCAGTAACATAACATAATGATGCGCTATATAAAAACTCAGTAACATAACATAACATGCAAGCATCATTTCCCCTTCCAGGATTGGAAAGAAGGCTTGAAGTGCCAGTTTGGCAGTTCTAAATTTCAGTATGATCATATGATTAAGTGTCTCCTGTGGTGACCAGAGTTCCTGAACAGGAAGATCCAACAGATGGGCTCTCTAGGGTTTTTCCAAGAGTCGCTGCTGATCAAGGTCACTTGAGGAGGACCCAGTTCCATCAGGAAACGTATCTGCATGTTTTTGTGTGGGGTGAGGTTCATAGTTAAAATGGAGTTTACACTTAATCTTGCATAGCATCCCTAGCGGACAGTGTTGGATTTAGGAGGTTTTGGATGAATATTTACTCACACTGCAGAAATTCAGGAATGCAGACTTGAAGTATCTGTAGGAACAGCTGCAAATATTAGAAGGGTCAAAGTATGGCAATAACCTTACTAATAAATATTTCTCAAGGTACTGATGTGGCATGGCTAAGGTACAGAGGGGAAGAAAGGAAAAGTTATATACCTGCAACCTTAGTCCATCATCAGGGAATTGTTCATTATTGTCACAATCCATGAACTGTTTGTAGGATAGTAGGGTCTGCTATCCTCTGGTCACCCCATTTTTTTGCTTTTTGCTTCACTGGTTTTCGACTTAATGTGGCTGTGGGCCTGCTAATCGAACCCACAGCCCTGCTGTTTTCTCTCTAAATTCACAACCATCTACTTTAGGTACATCACCCATTGGGATTGGGTCACCTTATGAGCCCCTGTACAGTGTACTATAGGTACCCAGGGCATAGGGTCATCCAAGGCCTACCAGGGGCTGCAGCATATCTTTTGCCACCCCTGGCTGGCCATCCAAACTTACACAACTGGCAGATCACTCAGCTGGGGCAAGGTCGTGTAATCACCTCTTGCTTAGATATAGTATACCTATGTCTAAACCTATATCTGGACACATATACACCTATAAGTCGCTCCTATGGCAGGCCTTAACAATCCTGGAGGCAGAGTGATTGGTTTTATGTGAAATGGTGCTCTAGCATGAGCTGAGCCTGTCTGCAGCTTTCGGAACCATGTCCTTATAGCTGTTCCAGGATATTGCCAAACCATATACTCTTACGTGCATTATAATCCTCGCGGTTAGATGCTATCTTTGATTTGGCTTTATCAAAACATGTCGTGTAAGGTGTCATACGCTTTGGAATACTACCCCTGATGGAGCGAGATAGAAAACAAAATTTTGTTTAAACTCGCAAAGTCACATTTCCATAACATGAATAAAATTATTAATGATTTGTGATATGTCGTACTAATACAACTTAGATTAAACTTTACACGTGGGGGGACTAACATGTGTGCTCATAAACGTGCATATTTGTTGCATCTTTTTGTTCGTGCAAAATAATAAAATAATTTATTGTTTTCGTTTTTGTCATTACTAACTGCTGCAAACTTAAAATAAGCATGTGCTTGTTTTGCTTTTTCTTGTCTGTGTGATGTCATTTCTACTATTCTAGGTGCATATGGGTCTCATAGAAAAACGGAGACTGGTAAATATAAACGCTGCTTTATTTGTTTGCATTAGCTAGGTAACATTTTGATTAATCGGGTGGGTTAATTAATTAGTAAACCATGGGGTGGATACAGAATCTACATTATTTCTTACATTAATACTTTTCTTGTGTTTGTTTTATACTAGAAAACATAAGTTGCCTGCTTTTGGGCCTAGTTATTTGAGCCGCAGAAAAAGAGCTGATCTATAATTCTGCAGAAAGTCACGAGACGCCCATTCTGAATTAAAACGTTTATTGAAGCTGCATTCACAAAGCAAAAACTGATGAGCTGACATCATTCTGTCGGACATGGCCAAGGTCGAAAGTGAACTTTTTGTCAGTCCTTAACTTGGCATCCGCGGAAGTTGTACTGAAAGACTATGGAAGCTGCGAGGATGACTTAATACAAAGTTGCAATCGCAGGAAGCTTCTGGCTTCACGTGGAAGAGACAATGGTCTTTGTAAGACATGATTTTGTGGAACTTTTTAAGAATCGGGTGACATGTCACTTGTCACTCTCAGCCAATGGGACGTCGAGGATTTCTGAAAATTTTCCTTTGCTAGTTTAGTTAGCGTAGAAAGGTATAAAAAGTCATGCCCTTAGGGTTGGGCTGGCTGCTGCTTTCTGACTTTCCGATGAGGGTGATGTGCTGCTGGACTTTGCGTGGAGCACGTAAGAATCCTCAAAGATCTTTACTTTAATTTCTGTCTATTTAGCTGAGTTAGGGAAATAGGTTTTAGAAATGCTAAACTTTATATAATTTCTTTAAATTGATTCAATTGCTTAAATTGTATTTTTCTCTTATTTCTTACCATCATGCTTGCTTTATTGCAAATAAATTTCATTTATAAAACTTACAACATATATACCATAATTTAGAAAATAAAATCTTACTTTTGACAAACAAGCTGGTCTTGGTTATTCAGAAGTGTAGGTTACCTTTAGCTAGATCACGTCGCCTATGGTGGTCGTTTAAATGATTGGGTTTTATTCTAATGACAATATTCTTTCTGCAAATGTATAAATATGTATATAGTGTGTAGATAATGTGTATATAGATTTATTTTGACCACCTGATTCAGTAGGCCCAAAATATATCAGGTTCATAAATGGGTCCATATTTAGTATAGAATTTTGTTTATAGGTTATGAAGTTAGGTAGCGTAGTTTATGATATATTTTCTATAGCCCGCTGGATCAATTCTCTGGTAGCAGAAATTGATGGTTGCTAAGAGGTAACCAAGGTAATATGTTGGTTGCTAAGGGTTACGTCATGGTATGGAAATAGGATCGATGTTTTAACACATGTTAAGTTCGTTTTTTGTGCCTATCTGTAAGCTATACCGGTATAGATTGTGTGGCGAGAAATTAGTCACGCAAGCCATCTGTTCAGTTTGTAGTGATATCGCCGAGTATCACAAGAGGTATCGCCGTGTACCATAGTGTTGTCGCCGAGCAGCACAGTTATAGGGCTAGGTCTGAATCTTGTATAGTGAGGATTTTCTAAGAAATCAAAGCAGCATGAGAATAGGGACAAAGTGCCTTCCATAAAACTCACTGTGATGAGAGTATTAGTTAGTTCCGAGCTTGAGTGAAGGGTAAAATTAACGTCGGTGCATGATTATCTATAAACAGGTTAGAGTCCTGTACGGGTACATGTTTCATATCTATAAACAGGTGAGAGCCCTGTACGGATAACGTCGTTGTTTTGCTAACGGTGCATGAATTCTATAAACAGGTGAGAGTCCTGTACGGATTTCATGTGTGTTTGAATTTAGGGAATTTTCCGTGTAAAAGTGCGAGTTTGAATTGTATTTTATGTTCAAGTGGAACTCTTAGAACTTTCACTTCGCGGTGGGTTCAGAGCAAAGCGAGTTCATAATTATACGTGTTAGAAGGGTGGGGTAAGGTTACTCTACTGACAATTGAATATTATCCTTAGTGTGAATAGCGCCGTCTATTCCGAAGTGTGGATACTTGAATGTATGTAAACTATCCTAAATAGTGAAACGAACAGATGTTGTCTTTATAGTCATTGTTAAGAATTAATTTACACTGAAATTACACTGAAAAGTGTCCTTAAAATGGCGCTGTGAAAAGATTCTGTGAAGGAGGGGTAAGCGCCAGGAGTGAGAAGCGAGAAACCGCAGCTGCTGTGTACGTCACAGAGCCGCGCTGGGATTGGGTGACCTACGTCACAGGTTGTATTCTGATTGGCTCCTGAGTCTCTGACGGCCTGTGAGCTGATTGGTCCTTCGAAAATTCTCCAAATTTATTGGGCGAGCTGAAAAGTGACGTAGCTCAACTGCCATTGGCTTGTTGGTGTGTTTCGCGCACGGATTGGTTGTTTTGCGGAACATCCCGGAAATATTTTACGAACGATTTTGTGAATTAAATTTAACTTTTAAAGATGAGTTATCATTTTAAACATGTTGAGAAAAAGACAACATTATTTCAGAAATTTAAGAATTTATTTTCACCTGACAAGAAAATCGAAACGCGAGGTGGTAAACTACTTCATAAGTATAAAACACCTGCAGCGTACATGGAAGGTGAATACGGATATCATACTGTCTTATGGTTCGACAGTTGGAAACGTTATACTAAAAACGACGGTGTTTTAGCTTGGCCTGATGATGGTTCATTTAATGTAAGAGTTTTAAGAAATTTACGAGAGAAAATGAATGCTCTTGTTCCAAAACCGAGACCAACTCAATTTGAAGCTTTAGTTGAGTGGGAAGACGAGATGTATCAGTTACAAAGAGAAGCTAGTGGAATTAAAAGACCTTCTAAAAATCCATCATGGAAAAGAGAAACTCATGAAGATAGATTGCGAATGTGGAGACAGGGAAACATGAGTGAAGGATTGTATTTAATTCATGAAATGGTAATGGGTTCTCCTACAGGAAAATCTATGGAAAGTGAATCTGAGGATGCAGTTATGGAAGAAATATATACAACTGCTAGAAAGAAACAGCCTAATCAGCCTTTGAGACCTCCTAGATCATGGTCTACTCCGGTGGTTTCTACTGAAACTTCACCGAGTGCACCTCCAATTAGTGAAGCTCCTAAACTTTATCCAAATAATAGTGAAATCACTGAAACTCCTAGAAGATCAGAATTTGAGAATGCTCGAAATGAAGGTAGACATTTTTCAATGACTCCAAGAGCAAGGGAACCTCCAAAAGATTATGCAAGAGAGACAAGAAATGTTGAGGATGTTGATTATAATGAATATTTAAGGTCTAAAGAAGAATTAATTAAAAGAATGACAAAAGGCATGGAAGCTGTCACAGTTCCAGTAACAATAGGTCCTGTTCAGCCTGTATTTGATCAAAGAGATACAAACAAAAATGGATTAACTATTCCTTTAAATACAGAAACTCAAAAGGCTACTGAAAAATTTTATTCAGACTTGACTGAATTAAACACTTCTAGATCGAGAATGCCTGATTTAACCTTTAATGAGGATTTATCTCCAAAAACACCAATGGGTGCTATGTCAGATGTAGGAAGTCCTGAAGTCAGGGTAACCACACCAAAACTTGATGTGGCCAAATTAAAAGCGAATATAGAAGAATTAATAATTGGAACAATTGGTCCAGATAGTTTAAATTACTATCGGGATGATGAACTACTATTCATTTGCAAAAGTATTCAGTGGAAAACGAAAAACAAATATGATCAATTAGAGGATCTAGCTGCAGAACTTGAAATCGATGTAAGTAAACAAAAGAATTTTGCAAAACATTACAGATTAGATTTTTCAGAAAGTGACATTGAGAGTTTGAACTCAATGGGAAGAATAGTTCACATTAAAGATTTGATTGTCTATATCAAAAAGCTAGGAGAACTGAACAAATGGAGAGTGAAATGGACCAAAAGGAAGGAAGATGAAAGATTAGAAAAATTGTCAAAACAATTTCCAATGAGAGAAATTGCAGGTGGAGGATATGTTCATGTCCCATGGTCGAGACAAGACATTCTGTTATTCACAAATGACTTTCCAAAATTGAGGGAGAAACCAGTTGAGTGGTACAGGCAAGTCGATAGATTTATTAAGGTGTCAAAAGTTCTATGGATTGATTTGGATGGATTTTTTGACATTGTAGTTCCATCTGATCTTTGGACAGAATGTAAAATATCTATTAGTTGGCCAAAAACAGAACCTGAACGAATTAAAGAAACAGGTGCCCCAAATCCACTTGTAATGGATTTCTATGAGAAAGTAATTGTTTGGATGAAAAACAAAATTCCACCCAAAGAAGTTGATTGGGTTAAAATAGAAAGAACAGAACAGGAAACAAAAGAATCAGTTCATTCTTTTTATGAAAGACTATTGTTAATCTTTAAACAATACAGTGGTTATGAAAAATTAGATGAAAAAGACATGAGTCATTTTATCTATAGATTTGTTTATGGACTAAAACCTGAAATTGGAGAAATGATCAGAACTAGTATTGTCGGATGGCAAGCACTATCTGTAGATGATATACTAAGAAAAGCAAAATATTGTAGCGATGAATTAGAAGTAAAACAGAAGAAGCTGAAGGAGAAAGCCATGTGGGCTCAGGTAAAGGTGGCTGAGCAACAGATTGCCAGCATGGGAAATAAGAACACTAATTTTGTTCAAACTGGAAATACAAACCAGATACAAGGAAAGTTTAAAGGTAATAATTTCCCAAAGAAATTTAGCCCAAAGATAGAAGAACTGAAACAAAGATTACCTTGTTTTAATTGTGGCGAAATTGGACATTGGAGGGACGAGTGTCCTCATCCTCCTAGAAACTCAAAGAATCCCTTATTGAATCCACAGATGCAGAATGGTGTTAACCTGCAGCAACAGCTACAGATGCAACAGGGGTTAAATGAATTTAATATTCAGCGACAGTTACAACAACAGCAACAACAACAGGTGAATAATCGTCAAGACCAATTGCCACAACCACCTTTTCCGAATTGTGGGGGAGTTCAAAAATATAATCCAAACGTGGGATTTCAGGGATGTGAACAGGTAATAAAACCACAAAAACAGCAAAAGCAGCAAAAGGTTCAAATGCAAAATGCTTCACAACAATTTTTATTAACAGAAAGTCAAGACAGTGATTCTGATGATTATTGCTGACGGTGCCCGAGAGAGGAGGAAGAGTGTGTTGTTGGAGCCACTCTTGAGGTTGACCAGTCTGGTCCTTATGTAAACGGGAAAGTTAATGATGTAGACATCACTTTTCTAGTGGACACTGGTGCTACCCGTTCTACTGTTAGATCAGTGGAAATTGAAAACCTACCTCTCTCTGGGGATACCATCCAAGTTGTGGGAGTAAGTAATCAGCAAATTAAAACAGACTTAACTGATCCAGTACCAGTTGAAATTGGAAATTACAGAGACAAACACAGATTTGTGGTTTGTAATAGTAGTCCAGTAAATCTATTAGGTAGAGACATCCTATGTAAAATGAATTGTAGAATATATTGTTCTCCTGAAGGAGTTGAATTACAAACAATGGAGGAAGATGGTTTGTACAGAATGACAATGATGATGATGGAAGCAGAAGAAACAAAATTGTTTCCTACATTTGAAGAAAAGGATTTACCTGAAGAGCTAAAGGAAACAGTGAAATCTGAAATATGGGATTTTACTGGGAATGAAATGGGTCTGATGAAAAACGTAGATCCTGTTAAAATTGCATTGAAACGGGGAATAGAATTTCCAAACACTCCACAATATAAAATGAAAACAGAGACAATTGAAGGTATTACACCTATAATTGAAAAATTAATCAAGCAAGGTGTATTAAAGGAAATGAAGAGTAGCTCTTGTAATTCACCAATTATGGGAGTTAAAAAGTCTAACGGAACATTTAGGATCGTACAAGATTTGAGAAAGGTTAATCAAATTGTCATTCCATGTTGTCCTGTGGTTCCAAATCCAGCAGTAATTTTATTTCAGATTCCACATGATGCTGAATGGTACACAGTTATTGACCTTTGCAATGCATTCTTTACTGTTCCCTTACACCCAGACAGTTATGAAATCTTTGCTTTCAGATTCCAAGGTAAGACCCTTGGATGGACAAGAATCCCTCAGGGCTATACTGAAAGTCCTTCAATCTTTAACGAACTGTTAAAAAGATCATTAGAAAATTTAGACTTACCAGGTAGGTCTACACTGGTGCAGTATATTGATGATTTGTTAATAGCTGCAAAGACAAGAGAAAATTGTGTAATAGACACAATAATTCTGTTAAATCGCCTTGCAGAAGAAGGACATAAAGTGTCCCCAGCGAAACTACAGTTTTGCAAACAAGAAGTAAAATATCTTGGTCATAGAATTGCAAAAGGAAAAAGACAAGTAACAATAGAGAGAATAAAAATGATTCAAGCAATGTTACCGCCAAGAACACAAAGACAGGTCAGAATGTTCCTGGGAATGGTAGGTTACTGTCGACAATGGATAAGTGGATTTTCAGTAATTGCAAAACCACTACAAAGACTGACCAAATCAGATGTAAAAGATCCAATTATTCTCAATGATGCTGAGATGGAATCTTTTGAGAACCTGAAAAAGAGCTTATGCCAAGCTCCTGCTTTGGGTATGCCAAATTATGAGAAAGATTTTGAACTGTATTGCAGTGAGAGAGAAGGATGTGCATTATCTGTGTTAATTCAGAGACATGGAAATTTAAAGAAACCTATTGCATACTTCTCTGCAGTTCTTGATCCAATTGCAAAAGCATTACCAGGTTGTTTAAAAGCAGTTGCAGCTACAAGTATCAGCCTTGAACAAAGTGAAGGAATCATTATGGGATTTCCTGTGAAAGTTTTTGTGCCTCATTCAGTTGAAATATTACTGACAAGAGGTAAGACTCAACATTTAACAAGTAGCAGATTGACAAAGTATGAGAAAATCATACTGGGAGCAGATAATGTTTCGATTTCAAGATGTTTGAATCTGAATCCTTCTACATTACTGCCTGATTCCGAAATTGTTGATGACATTGAGACAGAACATGAATGTTTAGATGTCATGGAATTCTGCACTAAACCAAGAAAAGACATCAAAGACAGACCTCTGTCTGAATCGGATTTTGTCTACTTTGTAGATGGCTCATGCTTAAGATCCGAAGGAGGTGTCTTGAAAGCTTCATACTCAGTTTGTACAGTCGAAGATGTTGAAGAAGCATCATGTCTTGAAGGAGTTCGTTCAGCACAAGTGGCTGAATTGATTGCTTTAATTCGTGCATGTGAAATATCAAAAGATATAAGAGTTACCATCATTACTGATAGTCAGTATGGGTACGGAGTTGTGCATGATTATGGACAACTCTGGTCACAGAGAGGATACATGACATCAACAGGATCGCCAATTAAAAATGCAGTTTTTATTAGGAGATTAATTGAAGCAATACAATTACCAAAAGAAATTGCCATAGTCAAATGTGCAGCGCACACTAGAGGAACTGATTATATTTCCAAGGGAAATGCCTTCGCAGATGAAACAGCAAAGTACTGCGCAAGGAAAAATTATTCTTACAATCGGAATAGGAGTAAAGAAACTGATTCAAATTCATTAATGCTAACAACTGTTGTAGAAACATGGCATGAGATTAGGGATTTACAAAATGAAGCAGATGATGAAGAAAAAGACCTATGGTTAAGATCAGATTGTAGACCACGTGAAGAAGATGGAGTGTGGGTTTACAAAGATGGCAGAATAGTCTTACCAAATTGCTTGATTGCTGACATGGCCAGATTATATCATGGTCCTGCACATTTAGGAAGAGATTCTATGGTCAGACTTTTTAGAGAAACATGGTTCAATACAAAATTTAGAACCATTGCAGAATCTTTTTGTCAAAGGTGTTTGTCATGCCAACAAATGAATCCAAACAGAAAATCAGTGGTGGGGACAGGAATAATTGGTCGAGAGGGTGGTCCTTTTACCAGGTTACAAATAGATTTCATTGAAATGCCCTTACACAACTGTTTGAAATATGTACTTGTAATTGTATGCTTATTCTCAAGGTGGGTAGAGGCTTTCCCTACAAGACATTGTGATTCAATTACAGTAGCAAAACTAATGCTCAGAGAAATCATCCCAAGGTACGGTTTTCCAGTCACTATTGAGAGTGATGGAGGAAGCCATTTTGATAACAAACTGTTGAAGTTAATTTGTGAAGCTTTGAGCATTGAGCAGAAAATACACTGTGCATACAGACCAGAGGCATCAGGTGTAGTCGAACAAATAAATGGAACTATCAAAAACAGAATTGGAAAAATGTGTCTAGAAACAGGAGTTAAGTGGACTGATGCTCTTCCACTTGTTTTGATGTCATTAAGAAGTACACCAGATAAAAAGACAGGTCTGAGTCCTCATGAAATTATAATGGGAAGAGTTATGAGGCAAGCTTTTGTACCTGTAGGTAAACTGTTGAGCATAAATGACAGTGCAATTTTGGATTACTGTAAAAGGTTATCTGATATGGTAACTTCTGTGTCTAATCAGGTGGGAACTGAAGCTCAATCAAATGACAAAGTTTTGACACATGATCTGAGACCTGGAGACTGGGTCAGAACGAAAGTACATCGGAGAAGGAATTGTCTATCTCCTAGATGGCAGAAACCTAGGCAGATAATTTTGATCACTACTAATGCTGTAAAGTGCAGAGGATTGAAACGCTGGATTCATCCAAGTCATACTATTCCAGTACCAACTCCTGAGAGTTCTGATGTTGAAAGTGATACCACAGATGATTCTGATTCTGAAGCAGAAGACAGAACAGAAGGTGAAGTAATTCCAGATTCTGAAGATCGACAAGAAAGTCGACATCTGGAAACTGTGCCAGTGAATGGAAATCTGACAAGAAAAGACTTAGAAATAATTGAAATAGATTCTGAAGGTGAAGAGAATCTGTTAAAAGGAAAGATAACTGAGGATTCGGTTGTCTCTATTGAAGACAAAGAAGCTGAACCAAAGGAAGTTTCAGACCGGGAGAGTATCGAAAGGCAGAGAACAAGCTCTGAAGTAAGGAACAGAAATCCAAAATCTGGGAAGCTAGAGGTAATTGAGGAAGAGGAGGAGAACGAATTACCGAGTACCAGTGATGGAAGACAAAGTGAAGTTCCTGAAGGAGTGAAATTGCCGAATAGAGAAGTTCCTGAGTCAATTGAAATTTCAGACTACGAAACTGAAGAAAGTGACGTGGAAGGTGGAAGTGAAAACGGAAAGAAAAGGACTTGGAAGTCAGAATCAAATAATTCTGAACCAAAGAAGAAGTACGTGAGAAAAGCAGACTACTGGCCTGGTGGAAGATTGAGAGTCAGATTGATCAAAAAGCCAATAGAACAAGTTGAAGAAATAAGTAGTCAAAAGAGTCCAGGAAAAGAAGTTGGAGTTGGAAGAAAAATTGAAGTGATATCGAGAAAAGGGAAGAGAATAATTAGACCAAACCAGAAATATAAGTCTCCTGAGTGGACTTACTTAGTAATTCCACCTGTTATTGACATATATGATAGT
The DNA here is from genome assembly GCF_964261635.1 of Lissotriton helveticus. Lineage (NCBI taxonomy): Eukaryota > Metazoa > Chordata > Amphibia > Caudata > Salamandridae > Lissotriton > Lissotriton helveticus. The sequence goes on along the minus strand of NC_136067.1, from coordinate 610,940 downwards.
AGTGAAGAAGAAAACGAAATCCAAGAAATTAGTGACAATGATTGAAGTACAAAATTATTAAATTGGCAAAAGGCTGAAGAAATCTTGTTAGTTGACACAAGGTCGAAGAAAAACTGTTTAGTAGAAGAAAACTTATGTATGACATAAGGTCGAAGAAATCTTGTTTAGGGTCATAAAAGAAAAATATATTTTAAAAGGGGGGTGTATATAAATTTTAAAATTTATTTTTATTTTTGAGGCTAAAACTAACCTAAAAATGCCTTACGTTAAGGAGAGCACTTCAAAATGTTCTGTTTTTAAAAGATGCTGTAAGATGACTCTGGTGTGTCTGCTCATTTTAGTTCTGCTCTGGTTAGTACTAGCTGTGATTATCCCTTTAGAAATGAATAGAGAATTACACAAAGTTAACATAACAAGCAAAGCTTTGGTTAGCCAAACTAAACATAGTGCATCTGCAAAAGTAATTGATCATCAGCCTAACATCCATCAAGATAAATCAATAGGTGATTTTTCAAGCAATACATTCACAAAGCTTTTGAGTGAATATGTAAAGGTAATGGATGCAAAGGACTGTTATGTCTGTGTTAAGTTACCTGCTTCTGTTTCTGAGGGAGTAACATATAATATGCTTCCTCTCACTTATGCTGTTACATGTAGTGTATTAACTAGTTTATTTTATCAAACTGGACGTTTAGAATATTACTATTCAAATTATGATGAGATTTTTGCTAATGTTAAGATTGATAATGCTTTAAATAAGCATAAGAAAGCAAAACAATTGAGAGAATATTTCCTTGTTACTAACGAACTCACTTATGAGTATGCTTACAAGAATAATCTAACATGTAAATTAAGTGCTGAAGGAAAGAAATTTTTGAATATGGTTGAGGAGAGAAGAGCAATTTATAAGAGAAATGAATTAGTCAAGCAGACTAAGTCATCCTTCTGGCAAAAAGAGGATGAGAAATTAAATGGCAAAATGCTTGAAAATATTGCAATTCACATAGACAAACCTGTTAGTGGAAAGCTTTGCATTAGAAGAGATAATACACTTTTTGATAATTATTTTGTAGGTGCAAGCAACTGTGAAGATACTTATCAGATTATGGGAGGTTGGGGATTTAAAGGTGGAAAAGATCCTATCTTCCCTGGAATTTATTTTGTTTGTGGTGACAAAGCTTACTATAACCTTCCTGACCACTGGTATGGAACTTGTTATGTGGGAATTGTTTTTCCTAAAGTGTTTCATGTTGACAGAGATTCAGAAGGATTGTTTAAAATTCATAATTATGTAAATAGAGCTAAAAGAGAAACTTTTACTGAAGTTCTGGGAGATATTTTTCAAGCTGTAATTCCTTTTGTTGGTATAACCCTAAATGCAGGGAGAATCAGAAAATTGTCCACTATAGTTGATAGATTATCAACCGACACTGCTGATGGGTTTCAATTAGTGAACGTTGAAGTTATTGCAATTAGATCCATGGTAATTCAAGATCGCCTTGCTTTAGACATACTCCTAGCAAAAGAGGGAGGAGTCTGTGGCATTTTACATGTCCAACATTGCTGTACATATATACCGGATGAAAGTAAGAATATCGAAATGTATATTAAGAATATTACACAAATGCATTCAGAGATAATTCCTTTAGAAGAAGAAGATTTTACAGGGAAACTTTCAAAAAGGTTTCAAGCAATTAAAAACTGGTTTCATAATATCGGAAGTTCAATTCTTGGCAAGATTTTGGCACCTTTGATTATAATATTTTTCATTTTTATTTTGACTAAAGTAGGTTGTTTGTTACATAAAAGAAAGAAACAGTTAAAGGAAAAGAAGAGAATTTATAAACTGAGAAAAGAAGAGGAAAGGGAGATCGAGTTACAGGAGTTACATAGAGAGCGTCATGTTAATTGCAAAGATTATGCTGAAACAGATTTTTAGGTTTACTAAAATAATTGAATTTGAATCGATTTCTTAAAAATTTAATTTACCAAAATTTTGAGTGCTGGTGTGGTGATTTGTTAATCACCAGATGAGGGAGTTGATGGAGCGAGATAGAAAACAAAATTTTGTTTAAACTCGCAAAGTCACATTTCCATAACATGAATAAAATTATTAATGATTTGTGATATGTCGTACTAATACAACTTAGATTAAACTTTACACGTGGGGGGACTAACATGTGTGCTCATAAACGTGCATATTTGTTGCATCTTTTTGTTCGTGCAAAATAATAAAATAATTTATTGTTTTCGTTTTTGTCATTACTAACTGCTGCAAACTTAAAATAAGCATGTGCTTGTTTTGCTTTTTCTTGTCTGTGTGATGTCATTTCTACTATTCTAGGTGCATATGGGTCTCATAGAAAAACGGAGACTGGTAAATATAAACGCTGCTTTATTTGTTTGCATTAGCTAGGTAACATTTTGATTAATCGGGTGGGTTAATTAATTAGTAAACCATGGGGTGGATACAGAATCTACATTATTTCTTACATTAATACTTTTCTTGTGTTTGTTTTATACTAGAAAACATAAGTTGCCTGCTTTTGGGCCTAGTTATTTGAGCCGCAGAAAAAGAGCTGATCTATAATTCTGCAGAAAGTCACGAGACGCCCATTCTGAATTAAAACGTTTATTGAAGCTGCATTCACAAAGCAAAAACTGATGAGCTGACATCATTCTGTCGGACATGGCCAAGGTCGAAAGTGAACTTTTTGTCAGTCCTTAACTTGGCATCCGCGGAAGTTGTACTGAAAGACTATGGAAGCTGCGAGGATGACTTAATACAAAGTTGCAATCGCAGGAAGCTTCTGGCTTCACGTGGAAGAGACAATGGTCTTTGTAAGACATGATTTTGTGGAACTTTTTAAGAATCGGGTGACATGTCACTTGTCACTCTCAGCCAATGGGACGTCGAGGATTTCTGAAAATTTTCCTTTGCTAGTTTAGTTAGCGTAGAAAGGTATAAAAAGTCATGCCCTTAGGGTTGGGCTGGCTGCTGCTTTCTGACTTTCCGATGAGGGTGATGTGCTGCTGGACTTTGCGTGGAGCACGTAAGAATCCTCAAAGATCTTTACTTTAATTTCTGTCTATTTAGCTGAGTTAGGGAAATAGGTTTTAGAAATGCTAAACTTTATATAATTTCTTTAAATTGATTCAATTGCTTAAATTGTATTTTTCTCTTATTTCTTACCATCATGCTTGCTTTATTGCAAATAAATTTCATTTATAAAACTTACAACATATATACCATAATTTAGAAAATAAAATCTTACTTTTGACAAACAAGCTGGTCTTGGTTATTCAGAAGTGTAGGTTACCTTTAGCTAGATCACGTCGCCTATGGTGGTCGTTTAAATGATTGGGTTTTATTCTAATGACAATATTCTTTCTGCAAATGTATAAATATGTATATAGTGTGTAGATAATGTGTATATAGATTTATTTTGACCACCTGATTCAGTAGGCCCAAAATATATCAGGTTCATAAATGGGTCCATATTTAGTATAGAATTTTGTTTATAGGTTATGAAGTTAGGTAGCGTAGTTTATGATATATTTTCTATAGCCCGCTGGATCACCCCCTCGCCAATTCTGGCGACGGGGGTAGCATTCCACCCTTCTAGAGGGAGAAGACATGTTGCTAACAGTAATCCCGGTTAAAATTAACCAGAGCCTCAGCATCACAAAATGGATGCTGCTGCCACAGGCACAAGTCTGGCCTCCTGCTGCTGACCGAAACTCCGGCAGGGGAGGCCTGGACAAAAGGTTTCCTGTCACAGGGTGTGGTTCTGAAATTCTGGACCCTGCTGTTATCCCGGTATCGAGATCCAATACCCGTGCCACAAAATATCAACGTAACATGACGAATTTGGTGTCGACGGACCGATAATGATTAGGACATCATCCCTATGCATTTGCGTCATGATTGAGGGATGCCAACACCCCTAAATCGTAGTTTCCGTTCCGACCCCTTAGACTCCATTTTGTAAACGGTATCCATCTTGTGTCTTGCCCTCATGATAAGTCAATTGAGTAAGGTCGAGCTTGATCTAAAAGGACACGTCCACCTTCCCTGACTCCCCCCTGACCTGTCCCAACTGACTCCATTGCCTCCAGCCGAACCTGTTTGGGCAGCTCCTCGCCCAGTGGCCAAATAAGATAGCATCAATGCATAACATGCCATGTTTTCTACACACACACACACCTGTCCATGTTCCTTGTTTATGGCCAGTTTTATGACTAGGAGGTGCCCTGCTTTATTGGGGTTTCATCGATATCTGATGGGAGTTCCGGGCCTGGCCGGGTAATCTATCACGAACTGGACGTCTAAAATGTGGGTTGGCCTACATGACTTCGCTCTTTGTATTGTTGTAGAAATATGTGTATAACCATATCGTAAACTCAAGAATTCTTGCCTACAGCTATTATTTCTGTATATAAGGCGAAAGCTGGTTCTGTAAAAAGGAACAGTCTCCTGAGAATATACTCCCTGTGTGGTGTACTTCTAGGACACATGTTACTTGGTAGCTGCCAATAAAACTCGATCTCTGACTTCAGCTAGAAGACTCTGTGTTTCTGTGGTCCAGAACAGGGAGAACTCAGAGGTCTTCGGGTGTTATCCCCTGGCACCACCGGGTTCCTAAAAACCCGTTACCTCAGTTGGCGCCCAACTCGGGGCAGTATCAAGCGGCGACGGTCCAAGCCAGATGTTCGTGAGGAGCTTCGTGTGAAAATTCCAGAGGACGGCCAGCCACTTCAGCGACCCCTGTATGTCGACGTGGTTCCGAAGGTCTTTGCTGCGAGGTTCCCCGCGTCCCGACGGCTACGAAGGACTGCTGCCCTGACTATCGCCCTGTTTTGGACCCAGTGATCCTTGGTAGAGGGAAACGATAGACGAGTCTTCTAGTGACGTCATCGATCTTCAAATACTTCAGTTAAGTATAAGTGGAGCGTATCCCAGTCCTGAGTTTGATCCTTAGTTTTTGGTATCCTTGAGATACGTTTTGATTTGGTACTTGCAAGCCCCAAAGCCGAAGGACTCGTGTATTCACGAGAAATATCATAATCGATAATCCTTTGAAGTTTGAAGCTAGACTAGTGAGCAAAGATGCCTGATTTTAGCAGACTTGGAAACTTGTTTTGTCTTGGTTGTAGTAAGGACTCCCGATTAGAGGATTCTTGTCCAGTTCCTCCGATTGGAACTCCAACATATGAGTTATACGTAAAACATGGCGTAGGTCCTATCACATATCACATGGAGGAGTGTGGCTCACTGATTAGAGCGGCAGATCCGGATGCAGAGGTCTGGCCCGGGACCAGGGTTCAATTCCCGACGCGGCAGGGTCCTGAGCCCAAAATGTCCACGGACTCGATAATTCTCGCCTCGGTGCCTATTCTAATCATGGGGTCCCACGCTGCAACTCTGGGCAATAGTTGCTTAATCTCCACTACGGCGGCCCACCCGCTGCGGGATGCCTGGCTTTCACCCTGGGGATACCCAGTAGGGGTTATCTCACAGGGATAAAGCCAGGACGGGTTCCCAAGGCAAGCGCCTTGATGCCTTCGGGTGATACGTGCGCTATATAAGTCGCAATACATTTACATTTACATATAATGAAGTGTGGATAAAATACACCCGCAAGGATGGTGTTTTAAAATGGCCCCAATATGGTAGTTTTGACTCAGAAATTTTAGATAACCTCGAGGTCAAATTGTTCAAGAAAAAAGCCCGGCCGGCGATGTTTGACTCTTTTCTGAATCGTTTTTGGCCACTATAGGTGTGGCAGGGTATACTCAGAAATGAGTCCCTTGCTCACTGCTCCATCAGGATTCAAGCAAGCCGGGCCGACGACGGCTGAAATGCCAGAAACCTTTCTGGTGAAGAATTGGCTTGGTAGTTTGGTCTGCCCTGTTCCCATGATGCACTGGGCCAGGGACAGACTAATTTGCATGTAGCCAGGTTCTGAGCTGGGATGGGGCAGTGAGCTAAATAACGGTGATGGATCAAGCCCTGATCTTTGGACTGGGTAAGAGTGGTCTGCTTAATTCAGACACTCTGTTCATCACCACCCCCTTTTCTGAATCGTTTTTGGCCACTATAGGTGTGGCAGGGTATACTCAGACATGAGTCCCTTGCTCACTGCTCCATCAGGATTCAAGCAAGCCGGGCCGACGACGGCTGAAATGCCAGAAACCGGTCCCCGGAAGCTTGTCTCCTTTCTGGTGAAGAATTGGCTTGGTAGTTTGGTCTGCCCTGTTCCCATGATGCACTGGGCCAGGGACAGACTAATTTGCATATAGCCAGCTTCTGAGCTGGGATGGGGCAGTGAGCTAAATAACGGTGATGGATCAAGCCCTGATCTTTGGACTGGGTAAGAGTGGTCTGCTTAATTCAGACACTCTGTTCATCACCACCCCCTTTTCTGAATCTTTTCGCTTATGGTGCAAAGAAGCCAAACAGAAAGAAATAAAATTAGCAAAAAGGAATAAAAGAGGTATGTCAATGGTGCAAGCTGCCGTTGCATACAGGGATAACGAGGAAGAGCAAGAAAGCGAACAAGTGCTTAGGAGCAAGAAACTAGCAGTAGATAAATGCTACCCAATGTTACCACATAAGGGACAAGGTCAAGAGGAAAGATCCGAGAAAGATCCATTGATGTCCCACTTATTAAGCTCACCACCGCCGTATGCGTTAGACGCTACCGCACCCCCAAAGCATTTTATTATACCGCGCCCCGGCGCACGAAACACAGCTCTTGCACAAACGCCAGCTACTCTTCAGCTGGTTCCTACTTCTCCGGCGCAGCCTTCTCAAGGGCCGCCGCCTCTGCTACATACTCCATCTACTTCTACCACTTTTCCTACCGCTCCAACTGTTCCCTATGATACTACGTCTGCCACTGCTTCAACTTCCTCTGCTATTGCTTCGATTTCTTCTTCGCATCAGCCTGTTTTTTCTGACGCCTCTGCCCCTCCGCAAGCTTCTCCTTCTATTAGACAGAGAGTGGCAGGTACTGTCACTGGTCTGCTTTCACCTTTCTTTGGGCCGCCTAAAACGACCCCTAAAACAGAACGTAGACAGTTACGTAGTCAGCTGCCTGATTACGAGGAAAGAGAAGTGCTGAATGAGCTAGCACGCAAATGGATTACGGACACTGTTAGATATGATGTTCAGTCTGTTATGGAAGTTTTCCGTCAATGGGATGACCCACTCAGAGATACGTATTCGAAGAGATGTGTGTATATCTGTGTGAAGATTTGGAGACAAATGATCCCAAACGCAAAATGAACGAACTATGGCGTACGCGTTTTAAGTTTCATGAAGGTATGATTATAGGTGCCGATGTTGAGGAAGCGATAGATTTATTGTTTTCTTATAGGAGTAAGGGAAACGTCTCTAGATCATTGTACGAAGACGACGTATCAGGTAGGAAAAAAGCGAGACAGTACCCCATGAGAGAGGTTCCTCCGGTTTGGAGGGAAGGTGATGCGAATGTAAACCCACCAATTCTGCCACATTTCATGATCGAGAACTAGGTGACTCATGGGCTAATATTACCGCTATAGATGCTAGACAAATAGGTGGTTCTAAACCTGAGCCGTTAATAGCCGAACTTCCCGGTAGGATTATCGCGTACATGAAAACATTAATGCCTGAATTACGCGTAAATTGGGACAAGCTGTCTGCGTGCAAGCAGAAGAAAGATGAGAATGTGTCTGACTTTTTCACGAGATTTGAGGAGACTTTCACGGATCATAGTGGTCAGGATATGGCTACCGAGGGTGGTCAAAGATTGTTTGTAGACAAATTTGTACATAATCTGCTTCCTGAACTGTGTAATAAACTGAAAGATTCAGAGAGTGCTTGGGCTGTCTCTACGTCAGCACAGATTTTAGCTACAGCCCAGTACTATGAAAATAGACGCAAAGACGAGCTAGATAAGGTAGACAAAAAGACGAAAGATTTAAAAACTAAAGTTCTTCTCCAGCAGGCCTATCCGCCTCGTACGGCTAGTCAGCCTAATTATCACCAACCACAGCAGTATTCGAGAAACGCGCAAGGAAACGAGTTTTCCCATCAGCGTCTTCCGTATGGCCCGAATCAATGTGCGTATTGCAAGGAAGAGGGTCACTTTAAAAGTAATTGTCCGGCTCTTGCGCGACGTTTAAATGGTGTTTCAGGTATAAGGGGAAGAGGTGTTCAACATGCTCCTAGGGGTAGGGGCCGTGGAAATTTCCCCCAGAATACAACTTCTTTTCCTCCTCAGAATTCCATGAACAGCTTTGACCAACAGAATAATGCATCGTCTAGGTCAGCTCAGTACTATGCTGACTACTATTACACCGAAAACGAGAATGAGGACAATAATTGCTAGGACAGCCATGGACAAAGAGAGGGAGTCGTTTCAGTTCCAGTAGATCAGAATGGACCTTATGTCGAGGTGATTACCTCAGGAGTGTCAGAGCCATTTCTGCTGGATACTGGTGCTACAAAAAGTTCTATATGCACTCGAAACTTCCTGGCGCACCTATGTCTGGCGAAATGAATGTTTCAGTAGGTTTCTCTGGCGCCCCTGTTAGAAACCCGATCTCTAGTCCCATGTCCCTTTCTGTTGGCCCATGCGAATTAGAAGCACCCCTCATTCTTACAACAGGTTGCGGTGAAAATTTGTTAGGTTTGGATTTGCTAAAGAGGTTATATGCGACTTTGTACTGTTCTCCCTTGGGAGTACAACTTACCTTAGGTAAGAAAGTCATTTCTCCAATGTATTTGTCAAAGGAAAATATTCCAACTGAATTGTCATCTCTTCCGGATATACTATGGGCTAATGGTTCCAATGATGTAGGCCGTCTAGAGATAGCACCGTATGTCATAACATTGAAAGCCAACGTTAGGTTGCCACGTATTCCCCAATACAAAATTTCTAGCGAATGCGAAAAGGCGTTGTTGACGATTATTTATGATCTGATCGAGAAAGATGTCATTGAAGAAACAACAGGCAACGTTTGTAACAGTCCAGTTTTGCCCGTCTTAAAGCGTACTGATCCTTCACAGCCCCCTGTGTACAGGTTTGTGATTGACCTCAGAGAAGTGAATAAGGTGGTTATTCCACAGTTTCCAGTTGTCCCCGACATTACTGCCTTGTTGACAATGGTTCCAGCTTCAGCAACTTGGTTTTCGGTGATTGACCTGAAGAACGCTTTCTTCAGCATCCCGATTGCTGAGGAGAGTAGAGATATGTTTGGCTTCAATTTAGGAGGACGAAGCTTCCGCTTCAAGTGCGCTCCTCAAGGCTACTGCGAAAGCCCATCAATATTCAGTCAGGCCCTGAAAACACAACTAGACACAATTGTTCTACCTAATGGGTCAACTCTGATTCAGTATGTCAACGATCTGCTGATCGCTGCAGACACTGAAGAAATTTGCAAGCGAGCTACATTGTCCTTATTGCGTCACTTATGTGACATGAAGCACAAAGTCTCTCTTTCAAAACTGCAATTTTGTCGACAAGAAGTAACCTACCTAGGTCACATCTTATCGAAGGAGGGAAGGAGACTGACACCAGAAAGAATACAGGCAATTGCAGAACTGAGTGCCCCAAGGACACAGAGAGAGGTTTGGGCTTTCTTGGGCATTACATCGTACTGTAGACAATGGATACCGAATTTCTCACTACTAGCTAAACCCTTGCTGGCACTACTCTGTAAAGACACGCCCAATCCTATGCCCTGGTCTGAAGATTGTCAAACAAGTTTACACGAGTTGCGTGATGCATTATGTTCGGCTCCTGTGTTGGGAAACCCCAACTACAGTAAGCCTTTTACATTATATGTCCATGAGAAGGAAGGTTGTGCATTATCAGTCCTAACACAATACTTTAGGGACAAACAGCGCCCATGCGCGTATTTTTCGGCAACTCTAGATCCTGTGGCTAAGGCACTACCAAGTTGTCTGAGGGCCACCGCCGCAGCGGCTGTCTGCATTCGACAGTCCGCTGGGTTAGTCATGAATAATACTCTGATCGTTATGGTTCCGCATGCAGTAGACATTTTGCTAAACAGGACGAAGACACAACATCTTACTAGCGCTCGACTATCCAGTTACGAACTAACACTGTTAGCGAGTCACATTCACATAAAGAGGTGTGATACACTCAACCCCGCTACGCTACTACCCATCCCGGCAGAGACAGACGAGGTTGAAAAACATGACTGCTGCTTTAGGACAGAAGAAGAGACCAAAGGGAGAGTAGACTTACAGGACACTCCCCTTCCTGAATGCAATTATACTTTATGGGTTGATGGTTCATGTTTCAAGTTGCCAAATGGGGATACGACTGCAGCATATGCCGTAACGACATTACACACCATTATAGAGACCGCGCGCATTTCCCACAATTCCGCACAAGCTGCAGAGCTAATCGCACTTACAAGAGCATGTGTGTTGGCGAAAGGAAAGCGAGTGAATATGTACACTGACAGCCAATACGCCTTTGGTGTGGCTCACAGTTTTGGGAGATTGTGGCGTGAACGTGGGTTCCTGACGTCGCATGGTGCAAAGATACAACAAGGTCAGCTAGTTAATGAGCTCCTCGAGTCACTGACCTTGCCACTACAAGTTGCAATTGTGAAGTGCAGTGCACACAGAAAAATTCAAGACGATGTTGGCCGTGGGAATGCATTTGCAGATGAGGTTGCGAAAGAGACTGCAAGGAACACAATACACAATGAGTCGGATGTATGTTGTAGGTCCCGCTAGATGGATTACTGATGTGGGTATGTGTGAGGACACCATTGAAAGCGTGAAAACTATACAAGCTGAGGCCACTGAGAAAGAGGTGAATGAATGGAGAGAAAGCCAGGGTAGATTAGATGCGAATGGTTGTTGGGTTGAATTGTCGGAACACCAGCGATGGCTATTACCTAACTCATATGTACTTGCAGTAGTAACAATGGCCCATGGAATTGCGCACATCAGTACGAAAGGAATCTGTAAACTATTGGCCCCAGTATGGCAGAATAGCAATATCCCAAAATGTGCAGAGAATGTGGTCAGAAACTGTATGGTGTGTTTGAAGCACAATCCCGGTAGGGGAACCCCAACTCCAGCTGGTCATTTTGCGCCTCCAACGTATCCGTTCGAGGTTTTGCAGCTCGATTTCATCCACATGGAGAGGTGCAACAATCTGAAGTATGTGCTCGTTGTTGTTTGCGCTTTCTCCAGGTGGGTGGAAGCATATCCCCTTAAGCACAACACCGCCTTGTCAACTGCCAAAGCCCTTGTCAAGGAGTTCTTCCCTAGATTCGGTATGCCTAGAATCGTTTGGAGTGATAATGGAAGTGAATTCGTGGGACGTGTGATGAGGAGAGTGTGTGAGTGTCTAGGCATACACCAGAAATTCCACGCTGCAAATCACCCCCAATCAGCTGGATTAGTGGAGTGCTACAATGGCACGTTAAAACTCAAACTAGCCAAGATCCAAGCCAGTACAGGTCTTAAATGGCCTGACGCCCTGCCTCTAGCACTCCTGTCGACCAGAATGACCGTCCATTCCAGATTAGGACTTAGCCCCCATGAAATAGTGTTTGGCCGCCCAGCCAACGTCTGGGGCGTGCCAAGGCCAAAGAAACTCAGCGAAATAGAGTACCCCGTACTGCTTGACTATTTGTGCGAATTAACAACTAAATTGCGTGTTTTACACCAACAGGTTCACAGTTCCTCTCCGCCAGCCTCTGATGATACAGGTCACTCCATCGAACCCGGCACCTGGGTGCTGGTGCGGAATTTTCAGCGCACGAACAACGAACAGCCTAGGTGGACCGGACCATACCTTGTTCTTCTATCCACGAGATCAGCCGTTCGGGTGGAAGGAAAGAAGAACTGGATCCACGGGACCCATTGTAAACGGGTCCCTCTGTCCCTTCCATACGACCGGTGGGTCAAGGAAGGAATTGCCGACTCCGAGACAGAGTCCATACCTCGCTTCATCCCTTTCAGCGATGCACGTTTGAAAGGAACTGGTACCGAAAAGGAGAGTGATTATATTTTACAAGGACTTGTGCCACCGTCAATGCAGTTGGACACTACAGAACCTGAGACATTGTTTGAAGACCACACCGTACCTAGGAAACAACAATATAATCTAAGGTCGAGACAAAGAGACTAATAAAAAAAAGCAAGCAAATTAATGCGATTTTCCTTTCCCCCAAGAACTATTTTTGATTTTTCAGCTCTCTCGCCCAGGGAACTTGCTCATTTTTGATTTTCGAACCGCCATCCGGTTCTGCTGCTAGGGTCGCGGTTGAAGTCTGGGGAGTGCAGCTGGGGACGTTTAGGTCAACGGTTCTGGTTGGTCCAAGGGAGTTACCCCGGACTGAACAGAGCGCACTCCCTGGCAGAATCAATCTACCACCGCGGGCAGCAACTAGAGGATGGAGTTTCCAAGGGTAGAGAGACCTACCAGATTCACGAACTTTGAAAGACAATTATGCACCGTACTGGCCAGAAAAAGGTTTCTGATAATATGTATTTTAATGTTGTGCAGCATAACGATGTTCTTGATTGGCTATACTCTATTCACATTTCAAGTTACCTTCGCAAATGACACTTGGCCAACACCTCCTCCTACTATCTCTCCACACTCCTTTCACCCTCTACCTGAACACGAGTCTGCCAGAAGACTCGAATTTATAAATAACTCATTCATCCAACTCCTACACCAACACCAGTCCATAATGAACACATCGAACTGTTGGATATGCGGACTCATGCCACACACAACTGATAAGGGTATCCCATACTTCATCCTGCCATTCAGTTATTATGGTTCTCTGTGGGCTTTCCAGACCATGTTCCTGTTCGCCCTAGAACCATACCCGCCCGTTCCACTGAGAGCGATTCCAGCAACAAGGCACTAGTGGCAGGGATAAGAAATATGAGTAGGGATATTGACACATATCAAGCGATTCCCAAAGATGAACTCGCTCCATACAGTCGTTGGAACGTAACTAAGTATGGGGTTTCCTTGAGTAAGGGCCAGACAGCAAAGAAATCCCGCCCAGTTTGGATAGTGCCCCACCGAGGTCATTTATGTCTGCAAGGTATCGGCAGGGATCCTAAAGCACAATTAGGAAAAAGCGTATGCACGGAAACATATGTATTTGCTTCCCGAACTTCCCCTCTATTCTTGGCAGCTAAAGGCACCTATTTCGTCTGCCATGACCAAGCCTATACATGGTTGCCCCCAGACTTCTCGGGCACGTGTTTTATATCATTTCTGCTGCCACCCACCTACACGGCCAGGGCAGATTACCATCGGACAAGAACAGCTAGGGGTGTCGTGAGTAAAGACGACACTGCGGGTCAGGAATTTGCAGACTTCGCAAAGGGTTTTCTGCCATTTTGGGGGCCTATGGTGAACAGCAGGAACATTCGCCAGTTATCGAGGATAGTTGAATCCGCCGTGACCGAAACGGCCGGAGCCCTTGGCAACTTAACAACTGAGCTTCAGTCGGATCGACTTATGACCCTTCAGAACAGGGTTGCCCTAGATATCCTACTTGCAGACCGTGGTGGTGTATGTAGAGTGATCCAATCCAGTTGCTGCATTTTCATCCCTGATAATGCACCGACAGTGTACCAGGCCATCTCTAAGCTACACGAAATATCTGGTTCCCTTCACGTAGAAAAAGGGGATTGGTCTCTGCTAGGGTGGTTCTGGGAACTGATCACTGCCTGGGGATGGAAAACACTGATCTTCATTGGGATGATCTTAGCGCTTCTGTTTATGTTCTGCCTGTCTGTACAGTGCGCTCCTGCACTATGTGGCCTCTGTGCTACTCCATGTGTAAGGAAGCCTGTGTCAAGGGACGAACTGAGCAACAGGATGATGCTACAGCAGCATCTCCGCGAATTCATTTATACAGATTTGGACTCAGATTAACATGAGTTATTGCCTTATATGAGGGCAAAAGCAGGGTCTGTGATTCTGAAATTCAGGACCCTGCTGTTATCCCGGTATCGAAATCCAATACCCGTGCCACAAAATATCAACGTAACATGACGAATTTGGTGTCGACGGACCGATAATGATTAGGACAACATCCCTATGCATTTGCGTCATGATTGAGGGATGCCAACACCCCTAAATCGTAGTTTCCGTTCCGACCCCTTAGACTCCATTTTGTAAACGGTATCCATCTTGTGTCTTGCCCTCATGATAAGTCAATTGAGTAAGGTCGAGCTTGATCTAAAAGGACACGTCCACCTTCCCTGACTCCCCCCTGACCTGTCCCAACTGACTCCATTGCCTCCAGCCGAACCTGTTTGGGCAGCTCCTCGCCCAGTGGCCAAATAAGATAGCATCAATGCATAACATGCCATGTTTTCTACACACACACACACCTGTCCATGTTCCTTGTTTATGGCCAGTTTTATGACTAGGAGGTGCCCTGCTTTATTGGGGTTTCATCGATATCTGATGGGAGTTCCGGGCCTGGCCGGGTAATCTATCACGAACTAGACGTCTAAAATGTGGGTTGGCCTACATGACTTTGCTCTTTGTATTGTTGTAGAAATATGTGTATAACCATATCGTAAACTCAAGAATTCTTGCCTACAGCTATTATTTCTGTATATAAGGAGAAAGCTGGTTCTGTAAAAAGGACCAGTCTCCTGAGAATATACTCCCCGTGTGGTGTACTTCTAGGACACATGTTACTTGGTAGCTGCCAATAAAACTCGATCTCTGACTTCAGCTAGAAGACTCTGTGTTTCTGTGGTCCGGAACAGGGAGAACTCAGAGGTCTTCGGGTGTTATCCCCTGGCACCACCGGGTTCCTAAAAACCCGTTACCTCAAGGGAAGTGCTAGCACCACCCCAGACAGGAGATAGTGGATTGGGGTAGGGAGGGCTGAATGAAACTAGACACTGCCTGGGGCACACAAGGCGTCCCATGCATAGCCCAGTTCAAACCGGTGCTGGGGCTCTCCAGATCCAGCTCTGGTGCGAAACTGGACCAAGGGAAAGGGGTGTAACCACCCTTCCTGGGTCCCACCCATAGGAGGGACCTAGCAGGTAATCCAGCCCCTTGATTTGGAATAAAGGTAGGACCTGTGCCCATAGATTTGAGATAATCCTGACTGAAACACTGAAACGAAACTCTGGACCCTTCAACATCCTACTCGATGTAGAAGACTGAAGAATCTCCCTTGTGGTCAAGGAGTGACCACCCTTTGCAAGCAGGCACCATGAAGCGCTCAAAGGTTTGCTTTATTGTTGCTCCCGCCGGAGCTCGAACGACAGATCGACAAGAACCGGACTTCCAGACATCCAACAGCCCGATCTACAGCCACAGCAAAGCTGAGACCCGTGGAGGCGACGTGAGACGTGGGACCGGCCATCTTGGAAAGCCAGCGAAGTGCTTTCTGTGCAGCTCCCGAGGCACCTTCGAAGCTGTGCATTGGGGATTGAGAAGCCCCAGCCCTGAGCAGCTTTTGCACCGAAGATCACCTCTCCACACTCTCCGAGTGCTGCGTGGGACCCTTTTGCATTTTCCTGCTCGACGCGTCTGTCCGGTCACTTGCCCGTTGACTAGTGGCCTCTGTGACGACGAACCTTCAAATTTTCAACGCTTGTCTGGTTGCTTCAGACTGGCCCTTGCTCCCCTGAAAAGGAGCAGCCCATCAGACCTTGCTGGTCTGATCCAGAAGCCATCTTCGATTCCTGCGTGGGTTGCATTTGCCAAGGCCTGTTGACTCCGAATCGAGATCCGACACCGCCGACAGCGAGAGCCTTCGTGAGACAGTCCGTGTCCACCACCTGGTTGTCGTGGACACCTCCTGGTCCACGTGGCAGTGGAGACAAGCTTCAGGACATCACCTGATCGCCTTGTTCCTTCCTGGTCACTGGCTAGTGACCCAGACTCTGTCCCCTCTGCTTTCAGGTACTCTTCATCTTCGATCCACCCTTGGATCCAACCGGACTCTTCTCTCCTGGTCGCCTGCAGCATCTTTTCTCCAAGGCTTCATAGAACTCCACGACGAAACCCGACACACTTTGACACCTATGCACCCGCTTCCTGTGGGTGAGGTAACACGAGTACTGCGGTGCTCCTGTAGAGATTTACATCCCTAGTTTCCTCGTTTTAAGTGGTTAAGTTCTAGTCCAGTCGGAAGACTTCCAAATCTGCAACTTTCTAACTTTACGAAACCATTGACTTCTATTGGTGCACGCATGTGCGTTTAGGCACTGCACCCGCATCCTGTGGGCCTCCTACGTCCTAACTGCTGTTAGTCCAGGGTAGCCCCAGCGATTCCCAAGGCCCTAGGCCTTACCATTGTTCGTGACGTGGTTCTTATACCACTATTTTAGTATATTGTTTTACGGCCACCAGGACCTATCCATATTTGTGCAACATTTGTATGCTATATTAAGTTTCTTGTTATACGCTTGTGCTCCTGTGCTCATAAAGAGTTAAGCGGATCTATTTAGAAATAAATACATATATATTTCGAATATATAACCTGAGTGGTGTCCTTTCATTTGATATTAAAAGGTTTGCATATGGTAAAACAGCTGGCTTCACATGCCCTCTTGAGTTTAGCCTAAGA
This sequence comes from Lissotriton helveticus, assembly GCF_964261635.1. Classification (NCBI taxonomy): domain Eukaryota; kingdom Metazoa; phylum Chordata; class Amphibia; order Caudata; family Salamandridae; genus Lissotriton; species Lissotriton helveticus. Next base: position 594,326 of record NC_136067.1, on the reverse strand, counting down.
CTGCTTTTGTCCATGCTACCTCTAGGATAGCTGGTCTATAAGGTTGACTTTACAGCCATCACCATAAGGGTTGTTTGGACTGGTGCAAGGTGCTCATAGAATAGTGAACATCATATACCAGGCCAACTTCTCACATTGGTGTGCAGCGGTTGGGATTTGAGCTTGGTGTTGTTTTACCAATTGTAATCTTTGATATCATTTGAAAGATCACATTAGGTACCATAGTTACATATAACAAAGCTTAAAATACTTAAGTTCTACTGAACTTAGTTGTTGTAGAGAAAAGGGCCTAGCACACCCTGACTAAAACTCCTACGGAGGTTCAGTAGGTAAACACTCAGTGTAGGTAGGTGCTTACACTCCCACCTCACCAGACATGTCTGGCACAGGTGAACCATCTGGTTCTCTACCTGTGGAAAGTGACCTTTCCAAGGCACCCTCCAGTTATGAGATGCTCAACTTCCGAGAGATGAGGTCACTGTGTACCTCCAACAGGTTGAAACAGGGTTCCAACCCTACCATCCAGCACCTGATAGAAGTCCTAGAGGCAGGTGATCTTGTGAAGGCCTCTAAACCAGGCCCCCCAAATCAGTCAGGTGATGGTGTCCCCTCCACAGAAGATTACCCCTTAACCCCAGAAGTAGAGGAGGAGTAAGAGGTAGAGGAAGATTCAGATGGAGATGATAGCCAGGTTCAAGTCAGGAGACTTAGCCAGGCTAACCTAAGTTTACATGGGAATGGAGAGGAGTTCCACCTTTCCAGACCCAATAATAGACTTCACCCAGGCAATAGAAGGGAAAGGTCTCCTTCCAGGGAGTCTCTCCTCTGTAATGCCTCAAGGGGTTCTCAAAGGGGAATAACTTCCCCCCAGAGAAGAGAACATGAGGCTAGGATGAGAGCTGTCCAACTTCAGATAGAGAAAGAGGAAACAGCCCTGGCCCAAGCTAAACTTGCTTTAGCAAGGGAGCAAAAGTTAAGTGGATTAGATTCCACTGGTGGCAGCAATATCCCCAAGGATAAAGACAGGTCCTATGATCATAGAAACCTGAGAAAGATTGTGCCCCCCTACAAAGATGGGGATGGCATCCACAAGTGGATAACTGCCTTGGAGAGGGCCTGCATGGTACAGCAGGTTCCCCAGGGTCAGTGGGCAGCAATCTTGTGGCTTTCCTTTTCAGAAAAAGATAGACAAGCTCCTCACTGTTAGTCATGAGGGTGCAAAAAACTACACTGTCCTGAAGAGTTCTCTAATTGATGGGTTTGGCCTAACCACTGAACAGTACAGGTTAATGTTCAGAGATACCCAGAAGACACAGACTCAGGACTGGACTGACTTTGTTGATTGTGCCACTATGGCTCTGGAAGGTTGGTTACTGGGAAGTAAAGTTAAGGACTATACAGGATTGTATAATTTGATCATGAGAGAGCAAATACTTAATAATTGTCAGAACCAGTTGTTGCACCAACACCTGATTGACTCAGATCTGACCTCTCCGCAAGAATTGGGAAAGAAGGCAGACAAATGGGTCAGAACCAGGGTTAAGCAGAAACCCCAGAACCAAGGTGGTGACCAGAAAAAGGCAGACCAAAAGGGTGGAGATCAAAAACAAAAAGACCAGAAGTTTTCTTCAGGCCCCCAAAATACTTCTACGGAGGGGGGGTCCCAAAACTCTTAAGAAAAAGAAAGAAGGTCCAAAGAAACCTTGGTGTAACTACTGTAAAACTGCCTCTCACTGGTTTAGTGAGTGCACCAAGAAAGGTACAGCCCCTACCACTGCAGCCCCTAGGGCACCTGCACCCCCTAGTACAGTCAGCAGTGGTAGATCCCAACCCAAGGCTATAGTGGGGTTAACCATGGGTACTGAGGTGGATCCTGGCCTAGTTAGGATTCCTACTCAGGCTGTTCTGATCTGTGATGTGGACATGGCTATGTCCACTACTATGAGTCCCAATACCTTGGGCAAGTACAGACAGACACCTTTGATAAATGATAAAGTGGCTCAAGCTTACAGGGACACATGTGCACCTAACTTTGTGAACCCTGGACAGATTGTACTGGGTGATAATTACCTAGTGACCACTGCTAGCAATGTCACTACTACACATAGTGTGGCAGTTGTTAATTTCTCCTGGGGAGGGGTAACTGGCCTCAAAAGAGTTGTGGTAAGTGCAGACCTCCCAGTTGAATGTCTTTTGGGCAATGATCTAGAGAACTCAGTATGGTCCGAAGTGGAGTATAGGACTCATGCAGAGATGCTAGGTATTTCAGCACATGTCCTTGCAATGACCAGGTCACAGGCCAAAAAGTGCTTACCTGAACCTGTGCAGGATCTTGAAACTATAGACCAGACACAACCCAAGAGAAAGAGCAAGAGGGTTAAGGCAGTGCCTTCCCCCTCGCCCCAGGTTGAGGATCAGCCCTCCCAGGAGGATGATTCTGTGATCCAAGAGGAAACTGTCCTAGAAGAGCTTGAACCTGATCAGGTTGAGTTTCTAGGAACAGGGGGACCCTCAAGGGCAGATCTGGGGCAGGCTCAGTTAACTTGCCCTTCTCTTGGACCCCTCAGACAGCAGGCCTCTGAGGCTGCTGGGAATGCTCAAGGTACCCTTAAAGTATATTGGGATGATGGGCTCCTTTATTCAGAGGCCTGGTGCTTCCAGGAGGTTGGTTATACCTCTGCAATTTAGGGGCTTCCTTCTTACCTTGGCCCATGATATTCCCTTAGCAGGACATCTAGGCCAGAACAAGACTTGGGATAGGCTTGTCCCTCACTTTCACTGGCCCCATATGTCAGAAGATGCCAAGGAGTTTTGTCGCTCCTGTGTTACCTGCCAAGCCAGTGGCAAATCAGGTGGCACAACAAAGGCCCCCCTCATACCACTACCTGTGATGGGGGTACCCTTTGAGAGAGTGGGGATAGACATTGTTGGCCCAATGGACCCCCAAACAGCATCTGGGCACAGATTTATACTGGTGGTAATGGATCATGCCACCAGGTATCCAGAAGCTATTCCCCTGAGGACCACAACAGCTCCTGTTGTGGGAAGGGCCCTACTTGGAGTTTTCTCCAGAGTGGGCTTTCCAAAGGAGGTTGTCTCTGACAGAGGTGCAAACTTCATGTCAGGATATTTGACTGCTAGGTGGAAGGAGTGTGGGGTTAATTATAAATTCACTACACCCTACCATCCACAGTGCAATGGGCTTGTTGAAAGGTTCAACAAGACGCTAAAAGGGATGATAAAAGGGTTACCTGAAAAGCTTAGGCGAAGATGGGACATCCTTTTACCCTGCCTTCTGTTTGCTTACAGAGAGGTCCCACAAAAGGGGGTTGGCTACAGCCCTTTTGAACTTTTGTTTGGGCATCCTGTAAGGGGACCCCTATGTCTTGTGAGGGAAGGATGGGAGTTACCTCTCAGAAAGCCTAATCTTGAAATAGTGGACTATGTACTTGGTCTCCGCTCCAGGATGGCTGAATACATGGAGAAGGCTTCTAAAAACCTTGAGGCGTGGCCAAGATGGCGGAGTGAGGAGTCGCTCCTTCTGTGGGCTCCTCCGTCCTCGCCTTCCCCGGGCCGTTTATCGACGCTTCTCTCCCCCCGCATACCTATCCACGGGGGCCGGAGCTCCAAGAGATTCGCCCGAGCTGCCTCCGGGGGCTGTTCCCGCTTGCTCCGGGACGGGAGGCGCGTGTGAAGGTGCGCACCGGCAGCTACGACACGGCCTGGGACACCCGCAGTGACGCCGCAGACTACGGCGCGGCGTGCCGCTCCTCCCCACAGAAGATCAAGGCGGTACCCGTCACCCCAAGGGGACCGCGGCAGTCCTGCAGCGCCGAACTGGAGGCGGCCCCAGAGAGCATGCATCGGGGCCTGAGAAGGGCCGGATCCCCAGGGGGACCGAGGCGGCCTTGCAACACCGCATCGGGGGCGGCCACAAGGAACACACAGCGAGGCCCGAGAAGCGCCAGTGAGTGTTGGCGCCGCGCCGCGCCCTGGCCGATTAGCGGCCTGGATAGCAGCACAGCGCGGCCCCCTGCATCGGGCCCTATCCCCTGACGCTGCCCTGCTGGACCCCCGCGCTGATAAGGGGGGGCCCGGAGACTGCCCCGGGCCCTGCAGCTGGACTTGGGGCTGGAAATACCTGAGGCCGGGGATTGGGCCTATATCTGGAGGAGCTCGGGCCGAGTCCTACCTGCATGAGTCGGCGCAGCGGCCTCGGGACTCCCATCTCCCACGGGGAACAGAGACACTGCTGCAACGGAGGTGGAGGTGGGACGGCCCCACTCCTCTGTGCACACTGAGAACAACGCCCCAGGACTGCTGAGACGGGCGACCCGGTGTGTGGCCTAGAACCCGGCAAGATTCCGCCGCCTTGTCGGCACCAATAGAGGAGTGGCAGGCCCCCGTGCACCCACCTCCCTGCACAGCCCGACACTCCCTGAGGCTGTCCTTCTGGGGAGGTAGCAGCGGGGCGTCGGACACGACACCGGAGGTCCGAACAGCGAGCTGGAGCACCGGCCGGTTGGCGGCCATTGGCGTGAACCCCCGCGACCTGTCCTGTGGCCACAAGGGGGGGCGCGGCAGGAGCCCGCGCACCGCAACAGGCCCTCGTGCTCCACACACCCGAGGCAGAGAAGAGGTTAGTGCACGCCTGAGGCACCGACTGCGGCACTGCGTCCAAACTCTCCGGACCGAACGGACCACAGGACAAGGGAACCCCGCGCCCTACCACCCGGCCTCATTCCATCCTGCACCAGGTCAGGCGGACGCGCCGAGGACCCCGGGAGGGGACACCTGAACACACCCGGAAAGCCACAGCGCCCTCACCTTCATACGGGACACAAGATGGCGCGCCAACGGGGGAAGAAGGGGGACCGCACCCTCCCGAGAGGCTGAGCAAGGCTCAACCCAAAGGGGATAAAGGACAGTTGTCGCCGGGCACATCCAAGCCACACCAGGAGGCCCACGATGGAGAGGTGCCCATTACCAGATCCTTCCTGGAGTCCCTCTTCAATTCGCTTCGCGAGGACTTCCATACTTTGAAACACAAGATTGCTGGGGAGGTCCGGGAGATTAGAAGAGACGTAGATGGCCTTGGTGAACGTGTGGCCGCCATAGAAGAATCGGGAAGCGCCCGGGACGAAGAGATGGAACATCTACAACAAGAGGTGGTGCTATTAAAGGAGCAGCAGGTTGACCTCCAAGCCCACGCCGAGGACTTGGAAAACAGGTCCCGGCGAAACAACATTCGGGTTCGAGGCGTCCCATCCAAAGAAAAAGGCGAGGACATCACGGGGTATCTACAGGATCTCTTCCGGAATATCTTAGGTGAGCCTGCGGACTTTGCCATTAGAATTGACAGGGCACACAGAGTTGGCTTGCTACGGCGGACAGTGGCACCACCACCTGACATCTTGGCATTCCTACCGGACTACCCCCTCAAGGAACGTATCCTCAGGGAAGCACGGGGACAGCAGCCCCTGTACTTCCGAGATCACCCGGTGGCCCTATACCAAGATTTGTCAGCAATCACGCTTCAGAAAAGGAAAGCCTTCAAACTGGTGACTGACTTTCTGTGCAGCAAAGAGATTCCATACGCTTGGGGCCACCCCTTCCGCCTGATCTTCCGCTGGAATGGCGCCCTACATCAGTTACGCTCCCTTCAAGAAACATGCTCCCTGCGAGGCATCACTCAACCTGAAGAAAGCACATCGTCGAAGCCTCCTAGGCGACCATCTCGGGATGGGTGGCAGCAGATTGTTCGACGAGAAGGTTGCCGGGGTGGAGATACTGGTATCTAAATCATTCGCACGCAAGGCCCTTCAGCGGAGGGCGGAAATAAAGGGGCGACTGCTAGTACACTGCTTCCTATAACGATTCTGGTGGGCTCGGTCTACGCGCCCAACGAGGGACAACAAACATTTCTCCAGACAGCATTAGCAGCTGCCACAGCCAACACTGAGCCACACTTGCTGATAGGGAGCGACTTAAATTTAGTTTTCCACAACATGGCAGACCGCTCCTGCCAAAGGACAGGCCAAGTGGGGGCCTTCTCCAAGTCCGAACACGCACACCTCCAAGATCTCGGTCTCACCGAACTATGAAGACACCTCCACCCACGCATCACTGCCTACACTTACCACTCAGGGGCCCACAAGTCTTACGCCAGGTTTGACTACTTCCTCTGCACATTCCCACTTGTGTCGCGAGCGCAAAAAGCAGATATCCTGCCGGCCTCGCAGTCTGACCACTATGGGGTGGTGGCCACCTTCCACCTGCCAGCTACACCCACCCCACACCGACACTGGCGGCTTAGGGAATCCCTTCTCCATACCCCCTCAACAGTAGAGCGGATTAAAACTGCTATCACACAATTCCTGACACATAACAACAACACAGATACCACACGAGCTACTCAGTGGGCTGTCCTTAAGGCGGTCTTACGAGGCGAGTTTATATCTATATAAAAATGTTGGCGTGGCGCACTGCTAATTTTGGGAGGTAGTTTATATTTGAAGGTTTGACTATGTTTATAGAAGTTAAAGGTGCTCCGGCAGGTGACACAACTGGCCTAATGTGTCAGACTTGTTGAAGGGTTGAGTGTGCCCCAAAGGCGTAGGCACATCCCTGCTTTGGGCACACTTATGTGGTTCGCTGTAGTTATACAACAGACTCCAAGAAAGTTCAAAATGTCGATTTTCAAAGTTTTATTATTGAATGTTCATCTTTAAATTCATAATTTTCATGATAGCTTAATCTGTAACATTTCTTAGTTCATGTTATCGATATAGTGAAGGTTTATCATGAAATACTCCAATGCATTTCGGGCCCATTGGGGTCCTTTATCAAGGAGCGCTGCAAAAAACAGGATATAGCTCTCATCAATGAATGTCTTATATTCATAATTGCTAACAAAACAGTAGTCAACACATAAACTACGAACCGATTGGCAAGTTCATTGATCGGTACTTACAACCCATGGTCACCAACTTGGAAAGTTACATAAAAGACACCACGGATTTGCTCAACAAACTGTCTAAGATAAAGATTGATGAGGATGAACAATTGATATTATGCACCGCTGATGTCAAAAGCTTATATACCTCCATCCCCCATAAAGGTGGAATCGAAGCAGTTGAGAAAGTTTTACTCTTAAGCAACATCACGGATCCTCTCAAAACATTCATCCTGGAACTAATGATATTCACTTTATATCATAGTTATTTTTCGTTTGATCAGAAATGGTACTTACAGATGTCCGGCATGGCCATGGGCAATTGCGCCGCACCGACCTACGCAAATATCTATATGGGAAACTTTGAGTTCGGAACAATGATATGCCGCTGCACTCCTGTTGGGGTAAACCAAAATTCTTAAATGAATTAATGCAAATCGAAAGTACGTCTCTTAGGGTGCTCAGGGTTATGCTCCAACCGTCCAAAGGGAGCCAACGTATAGAACCAAAGATATACCCTGTGCTGACAGGGTATCTCTTTGGTTCTAAACTTTGAGTTCGACCACATCCATTCGAACAAGACTTGGACTAACAATTTGAAACTTTATGTACGTTACATTGACGACTTACTTTTTATCTGGAAAGATTCCAGAGAGAATCTGGAGCTAGCTCTAGCAGAGTTAAACACAAAAGATGACCGGATTGAATTCACATGGAACATAAATGATCAGGAAATCACATTTCTAGACGTACTCATAAAAATAACCACTGGAGGCATACAGACTGATCTTTTTCGAAAATCCACGGACCGCAACAACACCTTACTGTATAGCAGTTTCCACCAAAATTCCTTAAAGAGACATTTACCGTTCAGCCAAATGCTAAGGATTCAACGCATTGTGTCTGATTCAGAAACCAGAACTTCTCAAATGCAAACTATGGCATTAAGATTTCTGAATAGAGGATACCCTGAAGAAACAGTCAATGAAGCCATAAAAAGAGCATCTGCGATCTCTCGCTCAGAAGCCCTCAAAGGCTCAGCCAAGACAGACAATAAAAGAATGGCTTTAGTATCTAGATACTCAACATCTAGCAGGACTTTCAAAAGCATCATTATAAAACATTGGCGGATTTTATCATCCGAACCAGATTTTGGGGACCTATTCAAGGAACCACCGATCTTTGCCTACACTCGCTCAAAGAACGTCAAAGAAATCCTATCGGATACAACCAAAGAATCAGTTAACCACACAGGCACACGCCCCTGTTATCATTGCAACAACTGTAACAATATAATCAAAGGAAACAGCTTGAACCACCCCATGAGAGGATTCAAAATTAAATTGAATGTGGATGCTACCTGTGACTCATCAAACCTCATCTATCTACTCAAATGCCCTTGCGGCATGACATATGTCGGAAAAACAACTAGGAAAATCAAAATTCGTCTGAACGAACATAAATCCAACATTCGTACCAAAAACATGAAATCTAGTGTGGCTACTCATTTCAATGAAGCTAACCATAACGTGTCTCAACTGAAATTTCTCGTTTTGGAAACGGTCCCCATAATTGAAGGAAGAGACATTAACAAGGTCCTCCTCCAGAGGGAAACAGCATGGATTTACAGACTCCAATCTCTGAAGCCTCATGGTCTGAATGACCGGATTGAACTTAGCTGTTACTTGTAGTTCCTTTCGGGGACATTATTGATCCATTGTGACCTAGTTTTGCTTGTTCTGTTCATACATTGTTTACTCACTATCTGATCCAGTTTCATCACTGCCTTTGTTTTCAACCCACTCTAAGATGGCCGAATCACTCGTCTTTCTGCCACCAGTCCTTCGTTAGTTTCCTACCCTTTAGATCTCTGCCCAGAAACTCTGCGTTCACTACGCGAAGTCCCTGAACTCCGTTGCAGACATTCCAAACACGCCGTGTACTTTTCACCGTCCCAAGTAAGTTTAATTTCAGAGACCCGTCCTTACCGAGAACGCTCACCTAACTGATGTTCTCACCCTTACTTGGCCATTATGTTATGTTTCCCCAGGGTCTATGAGAAACTCCACTCAAGCTGATCACGTAAGTCTTGTACGAGCGGTTTGCTTAACCGTTCATGAGCGGCTTGTTTAATCGTTTAACCGTTTACCTGTATCCCTTCTTGTCACTTCCCAATTTAAGTGCACCTGCGATGAGCCATTTTTCAACGACTTTTTTTACGACCTTGTTCTCCTAATTTACCTTCACCCTTACTCGATGGTAAACTCAAAGCACGGTCACTTCCCTCATTTTCTCTCTGATTCCCCCATGCTATTTTGGAATCACACGTATTTAAGTATATAAACACAGATTATTGCAGGATGTTTGTAGTTTATGTGTTGATTACTGTTTTGTTAGCAATTATGAATATAAGACATTCATTGATTAGAGCTATATCCTGTTTTTTGCAGCGCTCCTTGATAAAGGACCCCAATGGGCCCGAAATGCATTGGAGTATTTCATGACGAACCTTCACTATATCGATAACATGAACTAAGAAATGTTACAGATTAAGCTATCATGAAAATTATGAATTTAAAGATGAACATTCAATAATAGAACTTTGAAAATCGACATTTTGAACTTTCTTGGAGTCTGTTGTATAACTACAGCGAACCACATAAGTGTGCCCAAAGCAGAGTTTATATCTATAGCCACGGCCAACAATAAGGAAAGGGCGCAGAAACGAGCTGAACTTATGCAACGAGTGTCAGAACTGGAGCAAATGCACCAGCGCACAGGAGCAGCACGGGCCTGGCATCAATTGTGCGCTGAGAGGAAAATGTTAGCCGCACTAGACCAAGATGCAGCGGAATACGCGGCCCTCCGTCTCCGGCGGGTGTATTACACGGGGGGAGTACGCTGCGGGCAGCTACTGGCGAACAAGTTGCGTGAGCAGCGCCAGAGGCAGGGGGTTTAGGCCATACAGGCAGACTGGGGCAACCTTGTCTCGGATGATGCGGCAATAGCGGTGATTTCGGATCGTATTATCGGTCTCTCTACGCTGGCGACATTCTCGACGTGCAGGCGGGTCAGTCTTACCTACAGGGAGCGCACCTCCCGTCCTTGAACCCTGCCCAGGCGGATCTCCTGGATAGGCCCATAGGCCTAGAAGAGGTGGTGTCCGCGATCTCCTGCCTGAAACCCGGGAAATCCCCCGGGCCCGACGGGTACCCCGCGACCTTTTATAAGACGTTCTACCACCAGGTGGCTCCCCTCCTAAGAGATCTTTTTAACTCCTTCTATCAGCCTGGCGCAATCCCCGCCGACCTTCTGGAGGCATCAATCTCAGTCATACCGAAACCCGGCATGGACGCGACCCGCTGCAGTTCGTACCGGCCGATATCTCTATTAAACATAGACTTCAAACTTTACACGGGTATTCTGGCCAGCCGACATGCACCTTATATGCAACACCTGGTGGAGCCAGACCAAGCAGGCTTTATACCCCAGCGACAAACCAGCGACAACACCAGGCAGGTCCTCCACCTCATCGAAGCAGGGTCGCGTACGAAACCAGACTACATGCTCCTTACTATTGACGCCAAAAAGGCATTCGATAGAGTGTACTGGCCCTACTTAGTGCAGGTCTTACATCATTTTGGCCTGGGGGACATCCTCTGTACCCGCATTCTAAATTGCTACGGTCAACCCAACGCCACGGTACGAGTCAACAGGCATGCCTCTCCACGCTTCCCAATCGGCAGGGGGACCAGGCAGGGTTGCCCCCTTTCCCCCATCTTGTTTGCTCTCTACATGGAACCGCTGGCACAGAGAGTCCGGCAACATGCTCTCATCAAGGGCATTCGGTTTGGTGGAGACACTCACACAATAAGCCTCTACGCGGACGACATTTTGCTCTCCCTGACCGACCCTTTTCAATCGCTACGTGCACTTTTTATTGAACTCGACGGGTTTGCGCTCGCTTCCGGGTTCAAGACTAACACAGAAAAGTCGATTGCCCTTAACATTTCCCTAGCACCTGAGACCATGGCCGCAGTGCGAGAAGAACATACTATGCAATGGTCAGATTCCACAGTCCCCTATTTGGGTGTCCTCCTAGGCCCCACCATCCCGGCCACGGTGGAAGCGAATTATACCAAGCTTCGCGCGCAGATCCGCGAAGAACTCCGGAGATGGAAACGATATTCCCTCTCCTTGTTGGGGCGGATAGCCACCACGAAAATGTCTCTCCTGCCGCAGATTCTTTATCTGTTTCAGACCCTTCCCCTTCGACCACCGCAAGGCTGGATCCAACAGATGCAGGCCGAACTGGCGCGCTACGTCTGGCAGGGCAGCCGACCACGCTTCAAACTGACCATCGCGGTCCTCCCGCCAGGCCATGGCGGGGTAGGGATACCGGATTTACAGCTCTACTTTTATGCCGCGCAACTCCGGAGCCTGGTGGAATGGCACCAACTAGAATCGGGCAAAGCTTGGCTCTTTCAGGACCAGGCGGTGGCAGGCATGCCCCTACAGGGAATTCCCTTCCTTCCCAGGCGCCACCGGCCACCGAACCTGTATGCCTCCCATATCACAGGCACAGTCATGGAGGTGTGGGACCGTGTCGCCACCAAACATGAACTGACATCCTTCCCATCTCCCATGACGCCGTTGTTCGCCAACCCCGATTTTACCCCGGGACTCGATCCAAAAGCATTCGGGAACTGGCGACGAACTCAAGGCGCTGGGACATCTTTTTCATCTGGAAGGGATCTTTTCCTTTCAACGGATGAAAGAAAACTATGGAATCCCAGAGGAGGACAGGCTAGCTTATCTGCAGGTGCGACACTGGGCCCTCAACCCCGAAGTTAAAACGGGAGCACACCGACACCTTACCCCCTATGAAAAGTGGCTGGTCACTCGCACTTCTGAGAAGAAGTTGATCTCTGACCTATATCAATTTCTCCTCCTCACGAATGTCCACACATATAACGCGGGCAGATGTCGTTGGGAACGGGAACTTGGTAGGACCTTGACGCACAAGGAATGGAGTGGTATCTATCAGAGAGCAAGGCACTCCGCCTACCACGCAGGATTGACTGTAACCCTGACCAAGGTGGCCACATATTGGTACTACACACCTGAACGCATTCACAAAGCAGACCAACATTAGCGACCGCTGCTGGAGAGGGTGCGGGGAACTAGGCACGCTGGAACATCTACTCTGGAGTTGTGATCGCATACAAGGGTACTGGGACACGATACTAAATGACATTGATTCCCACTTGGATTCACAGCTCCCCGTTTCCCTGCTTACATTCTGCTGGGGCTGCCCAACGCCCTGATGTATCCCCTGAAGTCTCGCAGGGGCCGTCTCATCGTCATAGCATTGGGGGCAGCCACGCAAAACATCTTAGCACACTGGAGAACACCACAGGCCCCCCACACACAGGTTGGTTGCACAGGTTGTGGATGATGCTTGTCATGGAGAAACTGTCCCTGGTACAGGCCGGATGGGGGAATGAATTTCCAGAGTTGTGGCGACCCTTTCTGACATTGCGAATTGAGCTGTCCCAGATACCTACGGCTTCTCCGATTGGCGGACACCCCAATCCCGGAACCGAACACACCCAAGTGCAAATGGAAGGGCATGCGCTGATATCCCTCGCCTTATTTCTTTCTCCTTGTGGTATTGGAGCTATTCCTTTAATTGGTGGACGGGGGGAAGGAGGGGGGAGGGACACGTTCTATTGTTCAACAGTGATGTATATGGCCTATGTTATTGACCAGCTCCAGCGGACACTGAACATGCCTCACTTGCTCACACTAGAGCTTGACATGTCAAACTTGTTTGGTAAATGGTGGTTCTATTGTCCTGTTTTTGGTGAAAATCCAATAAAAGATTTAAACCATAAAAACCTTGAGGCTAGCCAAGAACTCTAGAAAGCTTGGCATGACCAAAAGGCTGTGCTGACTGAGTACCAGCCAGGACAGAAGGTGTGGGTGTTGGAGCCAGTGGGCCCAGCAGCACTCCAGGACAAATGGTCTGGACCTCACACCATTATTGAGAAAAAAGGAGAGGTCACCTACTTGGTGGACCTTGGCACCCCTAGGAGCCCCCACAGGGTGCTCCATGTCAATAGGCTGAAGGCATATGTTGACTGGGCAGACATGGGCTAGCTCATGGCTACAGATGGGGAACAGGAGGAAGAGATTGATCCTCTCCCAGACCTGTTGACTCAGAACCCTGATGATGGTTCAGTTGATGGAGTGACCTTGGCAGGCAGCCTCACTGAACAGCAGCAACAGGACTGCAGACAAGTTCTGCTGGCCTTTAGGCATATGTTTTCCCTAACACCTAGTCAGACTAACTGGTGCACCCATGAGGTTAACACTGGTGACAGTCTGCCTGTGAAGAGTAGAATCTACAGGCAACCTGACCATGTCAGGGGCTGTATAAAGACTGAGGTGCCGAAAATGCTTGAACTTGGAGTAATTGAGCCATCAGAGAGCCCCTGGGCCAGCCCAGTAGTCCTTGTACCAAACCTCACACCCAAGATGGTAAGAGAGAGATGAGGTTCTGTGTAGACTATAGAGGTCTCAATGCTGCCACTAGGACAGATGCTCACCCCATTCCAAGGGCAGATGAGCTCATTGATAGATTGGCTTCTGCCAATTTTCTGAGCACATTTGATTTGACAGCTGGCTATTGGCAAATCAGGCTAGCTGAGGAGTCCAAGGTCAAAACTGCTTTCTCAACCCCAGGAGGTCATTATCAATTTGTGGTAATGCCCTTTGGTTTGAAGAATGCACCTGCCACTTTCCAAAGGTTGGTGAACCAAGTCCTTTCTGGGTTGGATGACTTTTGTGCAGCTTATCTTGATGATATTGCTGTCTTCAGCTCCACCTGGGAGGATCACCTGATCCACCTGAAGAAGGTTTTGGAGGCCCTGCAATAGACAGGCCTAACTATCAAGGCAACAAAGTGCCAGATAGGGCAGAGTAAGGTTGTGTACCTGGGCCACCTTGTAGGTGGGGGTCAGGTTCAACAACTGGAGAGTAAGATCCAGACCATACAGGACTGGGCTCCTCCAACCATCTAGACACAGGTCAGAGCTTTATTGGGCCTGTCTGGGTACTACAGAAAACTTGTCAAGAATTATGGGTCCATTGTGACACCACTCAATGATCTGACATCCAAGAAGATGCCAAAAAAGGTTCAGCGGACAGTTAGCTGTCAAAAGGCATTTGATGACCTGAAGAAGGCCATGTGCTCTGCACCTATCTTTAAGAGTCCTGACTACTCCAAAGAGTTCATTGTCCAAACAGATGCTTCTGAGTTGGGGTGGGAGCTGTGCTTTCACAACTTGATGTAGATGGTCAAGACTAGCCCATTGCTTTTATTAGCAGAAGGCTGACCCCTAGAGAGAAACGTTGGTCAGCTATTGAGAGGGAGGCCTTTGTTGTGGTTTGGGCCCTGAAGAGGTTGAGACCATACTTGCTTGGCACTCACTTCAAGATTCAGACCGACCATAAGCCCCTCTTGTTGCTAAATCAGATGAAGGGTGAAAATCCCAAACTGCTCAGGTGGTCCATTTCCCTACAGGGGATGGACTTTACAGTGGAGCACAGACCAGGGACTGACCATGGCAATGCAGATGGTCTCTCCAGGTATTTCCACTTAGAACATGAAGACTTATCTGGTCAAGGTTAAGTTTAATGTCCCTGCGTTTGGGGGGGGGGGTTGTTATATAGGAGAGTAGGGTCTGCTATCCTATGGTCAACCTATTTTTTTGCTTTTTACTTCACTGGTTTTCGACTTAATGTGGCTGTGGGCCTGCTAATCGGACCCACAGACCTGCTGTTCTCTCTCTAAATTCACAACCATGTACTTTAGGTACATCACCCATTGGGATTGGGTCACCTTATGTCAGAAAAGGATACACTGGTGCGGTCTCCTCAGGAACAGAAGTTCTTACCCCAAATCCCACTAGCCAAAACCAAGGACAACAAGGTATCCGCTGCCCAAGGAATTAACTTTGGGGGAAAGGGGAAGTGGAAGACAAAACAAGAGGACTGGCTTCAGACACTGGCTCCACCTCAGGATTTGGACTGGAGGCTCTCTGAAAGGCAAAGCAATAATTAACCTCCCTACTTATCAATGTAATTCTATCCTAGTTACTGTTCTCACTAACTTCTCTCAAGTCTTACCAGTGTCAAATGAGAAGCTAGCTACTCTCCAATTAGTTTTGACTGTGGTGTGTTTGTGTTAGGACACACAACGGAACGTCCGCGACACAAATGAGGAGCGATCCGTTTACGGAACTACAACTCCTGGAACTACCACGCCGAGAACTACAATTCCCATGGGGGCACCCCGCGGAGCATGCGCAGGACGCGCCACAATAAAACGAACCTCGGTAGCAGGACACGGCGTCGGATATTCCGTGTTCGCGTTGGAAGAACACTCTGCCTGGACTTCGAGGAAGGTGAGACTTTGATTCCGGACAAGGGAATTGCCGCCCGAGGGTAGCGGTACTGGGAAAGCGTTGAGCCCGCAGGGAATCGGGTTCCGCTAGCCGTTTGTTGTGTCTCTGCTGTCAAAGAGCCGCAGTCCCCGCTCGAGGGTTATCGAGCGTGAGAGACGCTGACCCTTCCTGTACTTTTGCCTCAGTCCCCGCTCGAGAGTTATCGAGCGTGAGGGACGCTGACCCTTCCTGTACTTTTTTCTCTGTCCCCGCTCGAGGGTTATCGAGCATGAGGGACGCTGATCCTTCTTGTGCTTTGTACCTCAGTCCCCGCTCGAGGGTTATCGAGCGTGAGGGACGTGACCCTTCTTGTACATTTGCCTCTGTCCCCGCTCGAGGGTTATCGAGCGAGAGGGACATGACCCTTCTTGTACCTTTGCCCCAGTCCCCGCTCTAGGGTTATCGAGCGTGAGGGACGTGACCCTTCTTGTACATTTGCCTCTGTCCCCGCTCAAGGGTTATCGAGCGAGAGGGACGTGACCCTTCTTGTACATTTGCCTCAGTCCCCGCTCGAGGGTATCGAGCGTATTGGACGCCTTAACCATTTACATTGGTTCCGAAAGCCGCAGCCCAAGGGTTTCCCTGAACGGCCTTTCGTCCAGTGATTTGCCCTCCGTTGGAGAGTGTCGGGACCGACACCAATGCGGAGGACGAATTGAGGAGTACCACCATACCCTGCTCATTACTCGTGGCATTGTCGGCCACTGTTTAGCACGGTGCCCTCTGTTGGTGAATGCCGGGACCGGCATTCGTGCAGAGGACGGTTGGACCCAGAATCATTGAAACTCCACGGGCTGTCTGTTTCACTGTGTGCTATTATTCCATCTGGCAATACAGTGTAAAATAAAGCCGGTTAAGGTAACCCTACAGTTCTGTTCTTTGTTGTGGTGCGGTCAAGAGAGTCGGGGTGGTGTTCATAGTTACCCGATCCTGAGGAACTAGGCGATTACAGTTTGACAATCTGATTAACTGGAAGACCTGGCTGGCGCTCTCACATGAACTTTCTGCACACTCATGCACCAGCGAATATTCTCCTCACAGTTTTCAGTTTCTTTTAACGAAGCAATTACTGGCTTTCAAAACATTCTCTGTTCTTTCAGTTTATACATATACAGGCTCTTGAAAATAATTGCTATGAAGTTCCGGACTTTGACTCTGATAATAGTCTCAAGAGAACACAAAATGTCTGTGGTCTATGAACAAGTCTTTAACATTCCTTGAATTCCAAAACGAAGAAAGGAGAGTCTCTTTAAGGCTCGAAGGAACAGTAGGGCTCCAGAGCTTGTCGTGCTTGAGAGCCTTGAAGCTTCTAAGTCATTGCCAGAGACTCGATAAATCTACTAAATACGCTTACTTGCAAGTGGGTGAGGTCTTCTCTTGACTGAAGATGCTCCTGGAATACCTGCTCCTTATTCACAACGAAAAAAGGACTCGAACTGCCACTGGAACTTCCTTCACAAAATGCTGAGGAGAAAAGCCTGATTAAAACACGCTCTTCGTGTTACAAAACAAACGTCATTATCATACTTCCCATTTAGAAGTAGAATGAAGACTTCGAATAATATTTTTATCGAATTTTTTCAATTACAGACAGCGAGCGTTGGCAGAAAGCTCCTGTCACAGGAATCTGTCAGTTGAAGTGCGCGGCACGTAAATCACGCACACACATTGCAGACACGCTCCGATTCTAGAGAAGACAACTAGACCGCTGCCCATCATTAAGAATGGGAACAATCTGATGACCTCCCAACATGGCGGAGCGCTGTAGCTCCAACAGCAATCGGCGCAGTGAGGATCTCCAACATGGACTTCTTCTAGGGCGATGAGGGTGGATCCTGACACCTTATGAGCCCCTGTACAGTGTACTATAGGTAACCAGGGCATAGGTGCATCCAAGGCCTACCAGGGGCTGCAGCATATCTTTTGCCACCCCTGGCTGGCCATCCAAAATGACACACCTGGCTGATCACTCAGCTGGGGCAAGGTCGTGTAATCACCCCTTGTTTAGATATAGTATACCTATGTCTAAACCTATATCTGGACACATATACACCTATAAGTCACTCCTATGGCAGGCCCTAACAATCCTGGAGACAGAGTGCTTGGTTTTATGTGAAATGGTGCTCTAGCATGAGCTGAGCCTGTCTGCAGCTTTCGGAACCATGTCCTTATAGCTGTTCCAGGATATTGCCAAACCATATACTCTTACGTGCATTATAATCCTCGCGGTTAGATGCTATCTTTGGTTTGGCTTTATCAAAACATGTCGTTTACGGTGTCATACGCTTTGGAATACTACCCCCTCGCCAATTCTGGTGAAGGGGGTAGCATTCCACCCTTCTAGAGGGAGAAGACATGTTGCTAACGGTAATCCCGGTTAAAATTAACCAGAGCCTCAGCATCACAAAATGGATGCTGCTGCCACAGACACAAGTCTGGCCTCCTGCTGCTGACCGAAACTCTGGCAGGGGAGGCCTGGACAAAAGGTTTCCTGTCACAGGGAGGTGCTAGCACCACCCCAGACATGAGATAGTGGATTGGGACAGGGAGGGCTGAATGAAACTAGACACTGGCTGGGGCACACAAGGTGTCCCATGCATAGCCCAGTTCAAACCTGTGCTGGGGCACTCCAGCCCCAGCTCTGGCACGAAACTGGACAAAGGGAAAGGGGTGTAACCACCGCCTTCCTGGGTCCCACCCATAGGAGGGACCTAGCAGGTAATCCAGCCCCTTGATTTGGAATAAAGGTAGGGGCTGTGTCCCAAGACTTTAGATAATCCTGACTGAAACTCTGATACCAAACTCTGGACCCTTCGACATCCTACTCGACGTAGAAGACTGAAGAATCTCCCTTGTGGTCAAGGAGTGACCACCCTGTGCAAGCAGGCACCATCAAGCGCTCAACGGTTTGCTTTGTCGCTGCTCCCGCTGGAGCTCGAACACAGAGCCTGACAAGACCCGGACTTTCAGACTTCCTTCAGCCCAATCCACAGCCACAGCAAAGCTGAGACCCGTGGAGGCGACACGAGACGTGGGACAGGCCATCTTGGAAAGCCAGCGAATTGCTTTCCCTGCAACTTCTGAGGCACCCTCGAAGTTGTGCATTGGGGATTGAGAAACCCCAGCCCTGAGCACCAACTGCACCGAAGATCACCTCTCCACACTCAGCGAGTGCTGCGTGGGGCCCTTTTGCATTTTCCTGCTCGACGCGTCTGTCCGGTCACTTGCCGGTTGGCTAGTGGCCTCTGCGACAACGAACCATGAGTTTCCAACGCTGATCTGGTTGCTCCAGACTGGCCCTTGCTCCCCTGAAAAGGAGCAGCCCATCAGAACTTGCTGGTCTGACCCAGAAGCCATCTTCGATTCCTGCGTGGGTTGCACTTGCCAAGGCCTGTTAATTCCGAATCGAGAACCGACACCGCCAACAGCAAGAGCCTTTGTGGGACAGTCAGTGCCCAGCTCCTGGTCGTCGTCGACACCTCCTGGTCCACGTGGCAGCGGAGACAAGCTTCACGACATCACCTGATCGCTCCCCGACATCGCCTGGTTCCTTCCTGGTCACTGGCTAGGGACCCAGACTCTGTCCCCTCTGCTTTCAGGTACTCTTTATCCTCGATCCGCCCTTGGATCCAACCGGACTCTTCTCTCCTGGTCGCCTACAGCATCTTTTCTCCAAGGCTCCATAGAACTCCACGACGAAACCCGATACACTTTGGGACCAATGCACCCGCTTCCTGTGGGTGAGGTAACGCGAGTACAACGGTGCTCCTGCGAAGATTAACTCTACTAGTGTCCTAGTTTCAAGTGGTTAGTTTCTAGTCCAGTTGGAAGACTCCTAAATCTTTAACTTTCTAACTTTACGAACCCATTGACTTTTATGTGTGCACCCGTGTGCATTTAGACACTGCACCCGCATCCCATGGACCTCCTGCTCCCTAACTAATGTTAGTCCAGTGTAGCCCCAGCGATTCCCAAGGCCCTAGGCCTTACCATTGTTCGTGACGTGGTTCTTATACCACTATTTTAGTATATGGTTTAGCGGGCCACCAGGGCCTATCCATATTTGTGCAACTTTTGTATGTTATATTAAGTAACTTGTTATGCGCTTGTGCTTCTGTTCTCATAAAGAGTTCAGAGGGTTGTTTTAGAAATAAATACATATATATTTTGAATATATAACCTGTGTGGTGTCCTTTCATTTGGTATTAAAAGGATTGCATATGGTAAAACAGCTGGCTTCACATGCCCTCTTGAGTTTAGCCTAAGACTGCTTTGTCCATGCTACCACTAGGATAGCTGGTCTATAAGGTTGACTTTACAACCATCACCATAAGGGTTGTTTGGACAGGTGCAAGGTGCTCACTAGAATAGTGAACATCATATACAAGACCAACTTCTCACACATAGCACAGGACGGCAGTTCGTTTATGATGGTCTAATAGACCATTAACGTTCCAGGATAAAATGTGGAGGGCTTCTTTCAGAGAGGGTATGTCAGTCATGCGGGCTGGAGGTCGCTGTAGTGCGTTGTCGGACCTTTGAGAGCCGTGTGGGGCCTGGAGCAGGCGCAAGAGCGCGTTGGTGGGAAGGACTGTGTGTGTTTAAGTCCCACAGGGAGAAGGATCTGAGTGTTGTGTGAGTGTTGGTGCAGCAAAACAACAAAAAAACTAACCTTAGGAAAGAACAATCCCATCCCCTCCTCTGCCCTGTCCGCACCCTATACTTCGAGAACAGAAGCATCTGTCGACCCCCCCCCCCCTGAAATCAGAAAAACAAACCAAAACGCTCTGGTTGAGATGCGTAGAAGGGCCCCTCCATATGAGCGGACGTACACTGTCTCGGCAGGAAGACGACGAATCAGAGCAAGCAGTCTGCCACAACCCCAGACACTCCGGAGATCGGGCCTGTCCTCAAAGTGTCAACAGCTTCAGCGGTTGCTCAGCCGCACATCAAAGGGTTGGGCTGCGAGAGAGGTCAGTGTCTACTCCCGGGAGGTCCAGTTGAGACAAAAGTGGAGGATCCACTAGCGGGCCACCAGAAGCCTGGAGTCTGAGACGGGGAGGGGAGGCCGAGGAGATGGAAGAACCTCGAGGTTCGTGAACTGTAAGGCTTGAGGTTCTTTGGGATGCCTTTGAGACCGGAGTCTCTTGCTGGACTGTGTGGCGCCGGGGCTGGAAGCCTGGCGGTCCAGGGGACGGGATGCGTTGCTGCCTGATGGGCTGCTCCTTTGTTAATTAAGTCCAGGCCACTTGAGGGGAGTCGAAGAAATGCCTTGCATTTTGAAAGATGACCCATAAGCGTGCCGGGAATTGCAATTGATATTGGAGGCCCAGTGATCGCAAATTAGTAGAGGATCCACGTTGGTCTTTCACTTCCCTGGTGTAGTCCAGGAACACCTTATTGGTGTCATTTTGGAGCTTCAACAGGTCCTGGGAGGGTGCTTCGCGCAGGATGGTAGCTCGGTCCTTTACGTTGAGGATCTTCAGGATGAAAGGACGAGGAGTGGCCCCGGTCGTTGGTTTTAGGGCAAGAGATTGGTGTGCTCTCTATCCCACAAACAAGGCAGAAAGAGAGTCTTTCGGCATCCAGGAGGAAAACCAAGCCTCTACAAAGGTGGCCGCCTTGTTCTTCTCAATCCCTTCTGGGAACCCCACCAGTCGGAGGTTGTTGCAGCATGTGTGATTTTACGTATATTCGGCGTGCCGGTGGAGCTCTCTGGTGTGCAAGTTTAAGCTGGGCACTTGGTCCTTAAGCGGGTGAATATCGTCCTCCGGCGTCGAAATTCGGAACTCGGCCTCTGTTATTCGGGCCGTAGCATTGCAGAGATCTTGCTGGAGGAGAGACACGTCCACCTTGACCTCCCCTATCCTCCTCTCCACCGAAGCCTGCAAAGATGGTCGCAAGGTCCATACCCGGGATAGGGGGAGCTCCGTCGACGTGCCCAGGTGGTCCAGGCCACTGGGTGCTGAAGCGGTCCATTTTGGTTTGTGTGGGGGTGGTTGCGGACTTATGGACCCTGTCTGATCCCATGATCCTCAGTCGGACAGGCCGCTGGGGCTGAGAGAGCTAGAGTAGGGAAGTGTCAAGCAGGGTAGTCGCTATCAGTCAAAGGGGGCGACAAGGAGTGCTTCAGACGCCCTAATGCCGCACACCACTTCACTCATATGTTATTGGCGAGGAGAAGAGGAGGATGAAGGTTGCAGGCGCCTCTGTAGGTATGCTCCCAGTTAGCTGTCGGCCTGGGAGGGGTGAACCACCTGAAGAGGGGACCATGAAGCCGTGCCCCGCCACCCGAAATAGCGGCCAATAGAAAGGGGCAGAGTCCCGGCCACCTGCAGGGTGTAGGCCGGGTATGGCAGGATTAGGCCTCTTGACATGGGCGACGATGACAGACCAGGAATGCCCCACACCCATGCGGCGGCACAGTGCCCATCACCCCAACCCCTCTCAGCAGGGTGACAAGTGCTAGGTCAGGGGGGAGGACAGGGGCTTGCCGGGGCAGGTCCGGCAGAGGAGGTGAGCAGCCCCGGCGAAGGCACGGTACCAGCAAAGCTCCCCAGGGCTCCGCAGGGTACAACCTGGTATCTCAGGTCGCCATGGCACTTTAGAAGATCAGGGGGGAGGGACAGGGGTCCCCCTTGGGAAGGCCCATCGTCAACCTCCCGGCACGCCGCCCATCAAGGCGGCTGAACCCCCAACCCACTCACCGGCGCAGTCTTGTGTGCAGGTACTGGGCGGTCTCCGCCAGCGAGGCTGGGCCCACGAGCCGAGCTGGAGGAGAGGAAGGAGGTGGCTGAAGAATCAGGGTAGGCCGCCGGGCACAAATGTCCAAGCGGTGGCCAGTGAGGTGAGACACCACCTCGGTTGGGGGCGGCGTGAGGGAAGAAGGGGGCGTCTGCTGCCCGATCCGCAAAGCCGATGGGCCCCCAGTCACAACCCCAGGAAGGCAGATGGCAGCAAATGCGGGATGGCCACAACTTCTGATTCCGTGAGGATGGAAGAGAGGGGGACCGGGAAGCCCAGACACCAGCCGCGCACACACTCTGCTACCCGATATGGTAGCCGCCACACCGAGGGCCCCCACCAGTCCACAGTCGCTTCACCGCCAGCCCCGGGCAGGGCCCAAGCCCGATCAGAGGCACTGGCGACCGCCCCACCTCCGACAAGGGCATGGGGGATCTGGGAGCGCCCATGTGGGCGTCCGGCCTGGGCCGCTGGTTGAGGTACCGGTTCTGCTGGCCGGAGCACCAAGCGCTGCCACTCCACCTCGACGGAGTGCGGGGGAGCCAACGAGGCCAGCCGAGCACTAGGCCGAGGCCAAATCAAATTTCGAAGGCCAGGAAGTCAAATCCGTGCGACCACCATCTTGAGGGCACGCCCCCCAAGAACCCAGCTATTAGTGAAAATAACCACAATGACATAGAGGACAGGGTTGAGGAGCTTAACCTCACCCCTTATCTTCACTAGTCTTTCAAGGAGGTAAGGTCCGTATGTAAGATTAAAAACATAACCATGGGTCCCCGTCCCACCAAACAAAAGCTCCAGGAACTGTTGGCTGGGTATGCCACGGACCACCCATCTGAAAATGACTAATCAGATGAGGAAGCAGAAGAAGGGAATGACCTGGTAGATTAACCCCCTCCACTTCCTAGGGAAAAAAGGATCTAAACACACGTAGTGATAGATTCCTTACCCTAGAATTACCCCCAGGCGCGAGACTGGATCCACAATGTTTTCATCAGCAGTACCCCTGCTTGTCAGATGGTGGGCGAGATGATGTCGCAGCAGCTACTTAAACGCCACCCTCGCGCGCTGATGTCAATTCTTATTTTTTTCCGTGCCAGGAAGCGCGGATCCTGAGAGCGGTAGCCCCTATCAATTTTTGGCTTATTTTTCAAGGCTTTTTTTCTCTTTTTCGAGTCAATCAACTCCTCGTGCCGTAGGGATGCCCACCTCCAATTCTTGCGGGGACAGTCATCACATGATATCGATGACGAACCCGCACCATGTGCGTCTCTTATGCCTGGGGCGCAACCATGACCCTAAGTCGTGCCCCAACTGCCGGGCCATGGCGCTGAAGACTTTGCGGGAGTGGTCCCGAAAGTAGCTTGAAGTCCGGCATTCGGCTCCGCGCCGCTCAAGGTCCTGGTCCCGTGGGAGGTCAAGGGACCGGTCGCGGAGCCATCACCATCGTTGTTCGGGATCGAAGTCTTCACACTCGGGGTCAGGTAAGGCGAAGCATCACAAGAAGTCGAAGAAGCGCCATCGGTCACCGATTTCCCCTCGCGCGACACGGCTGAGGGTGTGGGTGGTGCCTCCCTCGCGGCTCCGGCGGAGCATACGCAGTCCCTGTCGGCCTACCCGCCCTTCACGGGTCCGTCGGCGACTCCGGCCCAGCTACAGGAATTTCTGTCAGCCATGGCCCGTCTCTTTGGGCTGTCGGGCCCCGCTGACGCGCCTTCGGGCCCCGCTGGTCCGACTGGTGGTCTTCGCCCTTTACTGTCTCCGTCATCGCTGTCGGCTCCTGACCCGGTGCAACAGGCCCCCCAAGGATCCATGCCTGGATCTCGGTCGAAGCTGGTTGACCACGTCACACCTCCACCGACTTTGACCCCACCAGCACCATCTCATATGTCTCCCGTGGCACTGGACGACATTGCCCCCGGTCTCAGCCCCGATGTGGACACAGAGCCAGAACGGTGTTGCTCGATTCCGACGGGACTTTTCTTTCACTATGTCCAGCTTCCTCATTTTGGGCCTGTTCATCAGCTTTCTGAGGAAGGGGAGGACTGGGATGGGTCTGAGGACCCGCTCACAGCTCAATGTGAGTATGGCACTGACTGGACAGAAGAACTGGGGGATGCATGTGGTCTGGACACCTCTCCTGACCTTGGCATCCTCACTCCTCCTACCGTTGCTCCGGAGGAGGGTGCAAGTTACACAGTGGTGTTGCTTAGAGCGGCCGAGGCTCTACAACTCCAATGCCCTACAGTGGTCATCAGGACTAACCTCAATAGAAGTGGGCTGCTACCTCTGCGGAGCCACTGCTGCCTTTTAATGAGACACTTTCTGACGTTCTTTTGGGCACCTGGTCCAGGCCCAACACAGGGGCTGCTGTGGATAGGAACATGCCCGACGCCATCGCCCGGCCCTGGCCGACCCCCTTTTCCTCTCCTAACACCCTACTCCTGAGAGCTTGGTTGTCCAAGCCTCCACGTCCCAGAGCACATTCCGTACAGCACCCCCGGACAGGGAATCCAAGAGACTTGAACAGTTTAGGAAGAAGATTTTTTCGTCCACCGGTTCAGGGCTGCGGTCTGTGAACGCTGCATGCCTCTTGGATCGTTATTCCCACTGTGTGTGGGATACAGTGGCACAAGTGCTGCCTCAGTGTCCGGAGGAGGTGCGAACAGTGCCCTCTCAGGCTATTGCTTAGGGCCGAGATGCAGCGAACTTCACAATTCGATGTGGCCTTGACACCGCCGACTCGCTGGGCAGAGCTATTTCCATGTCAGTGTTGCTCCACCGCCACGCCTGGCTGAGGACTACTGGCTCTTGGAGGATGTCCAGAACACCCTGATAGACATGCCCTTTGATAGCATTCATCTTTTTGGCAACAAGGCAGATAGTGCATTGGAACTTTTTAAGGACTCGCAGGCTGCATCCAGGTCCTTGGGCCTTTCTGCCACGCGTCCTCCGCCTTCTGCTTTTCGCTCCTTTTGTGACAACGGAAGGGGTGCCCCAACACGTTCGCTTCAGAGCCGCAGGCCGCAGCAGAAGCAGTCTCAGCTTGGCCGCGGACGTGGGACACGCAGAGGCGGGTCATAGGGCCAGTGGGCGGGTCAGTCCACTTCCACCCCAGCCACCACTGCCCTAAAACCTTCCTAGTCCGGTTTTTCAGGCCCATCTAACGCCAGTGTGCAGCACGATTTGCCATCACCTCCCCCACTGGCCCACCATCACTTCAGACAGGTGGGTTTTACAAATAGTCCGAAGGGGCTAATCCCTCCCCTTCAAGACTACCCCTTCAGCCATACCACCCCAGCACCACCACATAACGGGGGATTATTTGGCACCTCTTTAACAGGAAGTCGCAGCCCTCTTGACCAAGGAAGCCATCAAGCACACGTTCCTGCGCCAGAAGTAGAATGTAGTTGATATTCCTACTACTTTCTGGTGCCTAAGAAGGACCAAAGCCTGTGTCCTATCTTGGACCTCAGGGACGTCAATCGCTTCTCCTGGAAGGAGAAGTTCAAGATGCCAACCCTGGCACAGTTTTTGTCTGCCCTGGACCCTGGAGACTGGATGGTAGCGTTGGACCTGCAGGACGCATATTTCTACATTCCCGTCCTGCCAGCCCATAGGCATTACCTGTGGTTCACGGTAGGGCATGAGCACTTTCAGTTTACCGTGCTCCCCTTTGGCCTTACCAGCACTCTATGGATGTTAACAAAAGTGATGGCGGTGGTCGCAGCTCATCCGTCCAGATCAGGGGTTCCAGTCTTCCCTTATCTCAACGTCTGGTTGTTGAAGGCGGGCTCAACCCAGGCAGTCGTCACCCACCTCCAGACTATGGCTGACCTCCGGCATTTGCCGGGGTTCTCTATCAATGTGTCGAAGTCGCACCTGATTCCCTCTCAGAAAGAAGCTCCTCTTCATCAGAGCGGTTCTGGATACGACGCTGTTTCGGGCCTATCCTCCCGAACGACAAGTCCAGGATATTCAGGCTATGGTTCCGATCTTTCAGCCTCTATCCTGGGTTTCAGCCAGGATGACCCTGAGGCTGCTGGGCCTCATGGCCTCCTACATCCTGCTGGTCACTCATGCCAGATGGTGGTGAGTGGGGCTGTGGCAGGGCCCTTGATTGCTGGGAACGCTACTTGCGGAATTAACTCTTTTAATAACATACAAATCTCGCTCTATTAATGTTAACATTTTGGCTTTTTAATTTGGGCATACTGCGGGTGGCAAGCACTGGGGACACTCTTACCTCCTGTGGCTCGGTGACCTGGGCTCAATCCTCACTCCTACCCGCCCGACGTGGAAACCAGTACCGTTGCCCGGAGTGCGGGGTAGGGAGAGCCAGGCACTTCCAGTAGACCGGTTAGTGGTCTAGTTGCGGGCCAGTAGGTAGCTATTTATTAAGATGCTCCAGCAACCGCATGCAGTGGGCGTGCCAAAGGAAAGCCCATCTGCGGCAGGGTCCCGGGGCCAGAACCCCTGGTTGTGCCGCAGTAAAGCGACAGTACAGTTCCCTGGAAATGCTTGATCTGCGCCCCCCGATTACAGATCTGTGCAGTCACAGCTTGGCGGGAGGCGGTAAGAGTGGGGTTTGTAGTCATTGCTCATTCAAATTTAGTGTGGGGAGTGAAGGGGACGAGATAAACCCTATCTTGAACTGCTGTTTGCTGAATTGCCGGTCACTTAGGAAACATAGACTGGAGGTCTACGACCAGCTTGTAGATCGTCAGGTAGATGTAATGTTGCTCTCCGAGACGTGGCTGGACGATGAATCGGTGCCAGAAATAGTTGAGGCACTACCCAGTGGCTATGCGATCACCAGAATAGATAGAGCTTCTGGCAGAGGTGGCAGAGTGGCGATTAATTTTAAGCATCTTGTTCAATGTACTCTCAAGCCTATCACTATTGCCGATAATGAGGCAGGGAGCTTTACAATTAAGGCAGATTCAAACTATATTGTGAAAGGGCTCTTGATCTATAGACCTCCTGGCCCCACCAACGTCTTCTCCTCTACTTGAATTGATCACCATACCCAACCGGCACTACGGTATGAAAGGCTTTAAGTGCAGGGTGATGTTAATTTACATTTTGATGATGGTTGCGGGTGAACTTTGTCAGGAAATGGCTACTCTACAACTTAGCCTAATGTCTGACTCCCCTACCCACCTCAAGGGCCATATGCTGGACCCCTTTTTGCAAATTGGAGTGATATAGTTGTTTACCCCCTTCTCCCTGTTGGATGGAAGGATCATTTTTTGGTCCCTTTTGCTATGAGACTGTCGGGGCCAAAGATACTGGAAAAAGCAGAAAGGGGCTTAGTGTGTTGGAAATGGGCGGGCTACTCACAGGAAAAGCTATCTGGAGAGCATTTGATTGGCGTGCAACTCTACACGGGAACTGTTTAGGGTCTATAAGGAGATATCTTCCTTGTCTGTGTCAGCGGCTCCGACTGTGGGATCAGAAGAGCTATGTAGCCGTGTGGCAGATTTCTTCTCGGACAAAGTGGAGAAAATATACTCCACCTTCCCGGACTCCACCCGTGTAGGAGAGGAGGTGGCGGAGGAGACAGAGTATGTCTGTGAGGGCGAAGTGTTGAAGAGTTTCCTCATGCCCCACCCATAAGAGTTAATTAAAATCTGTACTAGTATATAGTCGGGCTCTCCCAGAGACCCTGCGCCCCCTAAGGTACTGAGAGGGAACCTGGATACCTTGGAGCCATATATTAGATACTTGGTGGAGACCTCTTTTAGGACCTGCATAGTACCTGGATGCTGGAAGAAAGCTGTGGTACTACTGCTCCCCAAGAAACCTCAAATAGGCCCATACCAACTGGAAAATCTTCGCCCCTTCTCCCTCTTGCCATATTTTGCCAAGGTCACAGAGAAAGTGGTAAATATGCTGCTGACGGCGCATATTGGGAGATCTAATTTCCTGCACCCTACTCAGTCCGGATTCCGTTCCCCCTACTCTAGGGGATTCGCCCTGCTCTTTGCCACTGAGACCATCAGGCAATATGTGGATGCAGGCCAGACGCCTTCGACACTGTTGCTCATCATACCCTGGTGCAGTGTTTGAAGAAAGGAGGTGTGTCGGACAGTTCCCTGAGCTGGTTGAAATGTTTCTTGTCGGGCGCTGCTTCCAGGTGAGGCAGGGCTCCTATTCCTCAAAAGTCATCGATTTAAGACAGGGGGTACCACAGGGATCGACCCTTATCCCGACCCTATTCAATCTGTATGTGGCTCCGTTAGCAGAGATCGCTGATGGGTTTTGGATCAGGGTCGTGTCCTACGGCGATGACACGCAGCTGGTGGTCTCTCTCACACAAGGCACCGGACACAGCAGCCTTCAACTTCGTGGCGTGCCTGCAAGAACTGGCCCCATGGATGGCTAACAACTGCCTGAAGTTGAATGGCAATAAGACCGAGGTGCTTGTGGTGGGTGAGCTCCGTCGGTATGGTCATCTGCCTGGTGGCCTCAGAGCTTGGGGACTACACCTGTTCCCTGTGCGCAGGCAAAGAATCTGGGGTTGTGGTTGGACACAAGACTATCTTTTGAGTACCAAACCAGGCGGGTGGCTGGCACCTGTTTTGGAGTCCAGAAGGTCCTCTGCAAAACCCTGGATATGCTACCGACTGCTGCAGGGGACTGCCCCCTCCTATCTGTCGGAGCTACTCACCCCCTATGCTCCTACTCGCCAACCAAGATCATGTGGGGCGGGCTTGGTGTGCGTTCCTGCGACCAAGAGAGCAAGGATGGGTGGAAGTTCGTTCCGCCTGCCTGCTGCCCAGCACTGGAACAAACTCCCCGTGCACCTCCGGATGGAGGCTCAAGAGAGCTTTTTCAGGAAAGATTTGAAGACTTATCTTTCCCCCGGGATAACTAGGTAAAGAGGCTGTCGGGTGGAGATTTCTGGCAGTTGCACCGCAGCGCGGGGACTCATTGGCCGAGTGTAACCATGTGCTTTATAAATGTGCCTATTATTATTATTATTATTATTATTTATATGCGGGACCTGCAGTTCCAGTGGGCGCAGCATATGGGGAACCTGTTGCAGTGATTACACCAGCCAGGTAAGTGTAAGAGCACATTCTGTAGTAGGGGATCTCTGTGTATAGTCATAATCTAGTGAATAGTCCCGCTCATGTGCGGGGACCCGAGAGCAATCAAAAATAATCTCTTAAGCTGTCTTCTGTGCAGTCCTGCATCAACACTTAAGAGAGAATTAAAGACAAATAATGCAGCCTATACATGCCAGGCTACACTGTCCAGTACTTCAACTAGAAATGCAAAGGATATTCCACCAATATCATATTCAGCACAGTCTGCCAAGTTTGACCCATAGAGAAACTTCCCCCCTTCAACAAATCCTCGGAATGATAGAGATGAAAGTATGGACAGACAAGCCCCCCATAGGCTGCCATTATGTGGCTCAAAAAGGGATACCGTGCCTTTAAGGAAACTTTCCAGAACTCTCTAGGTATCCCAGAATGCACAGCAACTCCCTCCACTTTCAGTTCTTTTTTCCTGCTCCTGCTAGCAGGACCCTGGAGCATTGAGCTCTCCCTTTTTGGGTGTTTTGTGTAATTTTTTGGCACTTTTAAAGTGTTAGAGTGTGTTCACTCGACATATTTTTGCTTCTGCTTTGCTTTGCTGGTGTTTTCTGGTGTTTTTTGTCAAATATGCCTGCCTTATTTGATAAATGTCCTGAGTGTGCCAGGAAACAGGCAAAATCAAATCCACACAGGTTGTGTATCCTGTGTCTCCCTTCTTCTCATGTTCCTGAGAAGTGTGAGATCTGCCAGCAGTTCTCCAGCAGGACCCTGAAGGACAGACAGAAGATCAGGCTCCAAGGACTGGAGCAAAGAAAGCAGGAAGGTCCAGGTGGGTCTGGGCATGATGGGACTTCTTCCTCTGCCTGTGTGTCGGCCTCTGGGGGGCTCCCCAGTAAGTAGAAGGCCAGAAAACGCCACCGGTCTCTGTCGGCGTCGATAGCTTCGGCGTCGAGAGGAATGACCACTGTCTGCTCCCCGTCTCTCCAGGGCTCTGGGTCAAGTTGACGTTCGACGTCGAGGGGATTGACGTCGAGACCTCCGACGAGGTCAACGTTGAGGACCGCATCGTCGTCGAGCAATCATCAGCGTCGAGAAGGTTCAAGAAGAAGGCGCTCACCGTCGAGGAGGTGTCGACTCGACGTTCGACATCGAGAAGACCTTCATTGACATCGAGAAGGCGATCATCGACGTCAAGAAGACGATCATCGACGTCGAGAAGACGATCATCGACGTCGAGAAGACGATCATCGACGTCGAGAAGACGATCATCGACATCGAGACGACGGTCATCGATGTCGAAAAGGCACTCTGTGTCGAGGAGGAAAGCATCGTCCTCCAGGAGGCGTTCCAGAGCCAGGACGGAGTCCTCGGTTGCCACGAGTCCACGGTCGCGGCGGCGCCGTCACTCGGCTACCAGGGGTACGGCCTCAAGGTCCCCCCTTCAGGTCCGGCGAAGAAAAGGAGAGGGGAAGAGTCTCCGGGCTCGGAGCACTCACGGTCTATTCGCCCTCCAAGCCGAGGTCACCTACACCTCCTCTGTTACCCAAGGATCCTCCTCCACGTAATTCGACGCCTTCTCCACCGCCTGTTCCTCCGCATCGTCCTCCGCCTCCTACACCACCATCTCCGCTGAGGTTTGTCTCGTTACCGGATCTCCCGATGCCGCCTACGGGACCACCACAACCTAGGCTGCCGTTTCGGCCTCCACAGCTCCCTCCGCTACGGCCCGTGGACCGTCCGAGGCCGTGGAGGTCGAGATCTCGCTCCAGACAGGGATAGATCCAGGAGTCGCCGTTGCTCTTCTACGTTATCCAGACGGCGCCACAGGAGGGACCGGTCAAGATCACGCCACACGGATTAATCCAGTACCAGGGACTACTCAACTACTCTGTCGGACTCTCCTCGGACATGGGTGTCCCCAGTAGAAGACATAATCTCCTTCCAGGACGTGTTGCTGCGAGGGGCGACTAAGCTGGGCATCACGCTCACTGTGCCCACGCCATCGACTTCCGTCATTTTTGAAACGCTGCACAAGAAGCAGTTATCTCGCCCTTTGCTGCCCCTGGTGCCTGGGCTGGTGGAACCTGCAATGGAGCTGTTCCTCACCCCTGCGGCTACAAGATCGGCGCCTTCCAGGCTGCAGAAGAAATATAAGGCTCCTGACTCGGATCCAGCGTTTCTTCGTTTGGATCCTGCACCGGACTCGGTGATTGTGATGGCTGCAAGAAAACAGCACGCCACCACCCTGTCATCGACAGTGCCCCTGACAAGGAGAGCCGCTGGATAAATTCGGCAGGCAGGAAGGTTTGCGGGACGGCCTCCACGTCAATGAAGGTCGCAAGTGCCTCAGCACTGTTAGGACGTTATGACAGGACTCTGTGGGAGTCCCACCAACAGTTCGCGGAACACCTTCCCCGGTAGAAAAGGGAAGATTTCCAGGAGATCCTTACCGAAGGACTGCTGGTCTCCAACCAGGTGATAAGCTCGGCGGCGGATTCCTCCCTATTGGCAGCCCACGGGTACTGCCATGGGGTCAACCTGAGGCGCCACGCCTGGTTACTTCTTACATCCTTGAAGCCTGAGACGCAGCAGAGAGTTGCCAACCTACCCTTTTCGGGCGAGACCCTCTTCGGGAAACATGCGGACGACGAGATGGCCCGCATGAAGGCGGAGGCGGACACCCTGACGGCTGTCGGCTTGGAAAAGCCTAAGGAACAGAAAAAGACCTTCTGCCCATTCCAGAGGCGGTACGGGCGCAAGGTAGAGGGCAAGGTTGGCAGGCTGGGCAGCAGCAACAGCAGCAGCAGCAGTTCCAGCGGAGACCGTTCCAAAGCGCCAGATGGGTTGAGGTGGTCAGTAGTCTGCCTCCGCGACTATAGGCCCGGATGGGTCTAGGCCCTGAGGTGCTACTTCCCCTTCATCCGTTACCTGCTCCGGTAGGGGGAAGCATCCAACATTACTTGGCAGAGTGGAGAAACATTACTCAGGACAAGTGGGTGCTAAATATGGTTTGCAATGGATACAGTCTTCGTTTCACCAGCCCGCCTCCAGCAATTCCACCGGTTGCCTTGCACTTCCAGCTGCGCGAGCTCCAGGCGGAGGCCGATATCCTGTTAAGAAAAAGGGCGATAGAAGACGTCCTCTCTTCATGTAAAGAATTTTGTTTGATTTTGTATTTTCTTCTTTCTATATTTTCTATTTTTTGGTTATGTACTTGTATGTTTTACCTCTGCTAAAAATAAAAAATAAATTTAAAAAAAAAAAAAAAAAGAAGACGTCCCTCTGTCTCAAAGGGGAAAGGGTCTTTACTCACGCTTCTTCCTAGTACAGAAGAAGGACAAGAACGAGTTCAGACCCATTCTGGATTTGCGACAAGCAAACAAGTGGATTCGCAGGGAAAAGTTTTGCATACTGTCTTTGCACCAGATTTAGCCTCAGCTGCAGAGAGGAGACAGGCGGTGCGCGATAGATCTGCAAGATGCGTACTTCCATGTGCCCATTGCATGGAAACATCGGAAGTTCCTGCGCTTCCTCGTCGGCACCAATCACTATCAGTACACTGTACTACCCTTTGGACTGAAGTCTGCACCCAGACCTTTTAGAAATGCATGGCTGTGGTAGCAACGCACCTGAGAAAGACCAAGGTGTTTGTCTACCCGTACCTGGACGATTGGTTGATCAAATCCTCCACCTTCCAGGAAGCGGAATTGCACTTCAACAGGACGGCCGTCCTGTTGAACCGTCTGGGGTTGCACATAAATCTGTCCAAGTCTGTCCCGATTCCTGTGCAGTGCCTGCAGTATTTGGGAGCCTCCATCAATACGCTGTCAGCAAGCGTGTCTCCTTCGGAGGAGGGACGCTTATCCATCCTTCGGGAGGCTCAGGCTCTCATAGCTGCTCCATCTACAACAGTGAGGACGGTGTCTTCTCTACTGGGATCGATGGCCTCTTGTATCTTCCTCACTCCGCATGCACGCCTACACATGAGGCCGCTACAGGAATGTTTGGAGGACCTGTTCGACCAGAGGAAAGGGAATTGGGACGACCGGATTCAGTTGTCTCTTCACGCCCAACAGTCCCTGAGATGGTGGTGCTCAGCAGAGAATCTCCTCCTTTCCACAAGGACATCCCGACTCAGACTATCATTACGGATGCGTCTCTCCTGGACTGGGGAGCACATTCAGACCATTTACAGATCTAGGGAACGTGGTCTCCGACAGAATCCACATATCACATCAATTTCCTGGAACTCAGAGCTGTTGACTTGGCACTGAAGGCCTTTCATCCGTACTTGCAGACCAACTCCTTGCTTGTGCAGACGGACAATACGAAAATTTCAGGCCCATCTCCCTGCTCCCTTATCTTAGCAAGATCCTGGAGAGCCACATCACCTCACATCTCTCGGCCTACTTAGAGGATAATCATCTTCTCGCCTCTCATCAAGCTGGCTTTCGCCTGGTCCACTCGACCGAATCCGTGGTCATCTCTGTCCTTGATGAACTGAAAAGCAAGGTGGACTCCAACTCTCCCCAGGCCCTGGTGCTCCTTGACTTGTCCGCTGCTTTTGACACGGTCGACCATTCCATTCTTCCCGACCGTGTCATGGCAGCGGGCATTCAGGGCACTGCCTTTTCTTGGCTCTCCTCGTTTCTCCAAGGCAGGACGCAGGCCGTTCGTCTCTCCGGTTTTTCCGCCCACTCCCCATCTGGTACCCTGCGGGGTCCCCCAAGGTTCTTCCTTATCCCCTCTTCTTTTTATTCTCTATATCTATCCTCTCATTATTTCTCTGCTCAGCATGGAGGTCTCTGTGTACAATTACGCAGATGACCTTCAGCTTGTTTTTGACCTCTCCCCTGCTCCTGGTTCCCTTCTTAAATTTCAATCTGTACTTATCTTCATCTCGGACTGGATGAACCAAAACCACCTGAAGCTCAACCCGGGCAAAACGGAGCTAGTCCTGACTGGGGGGGCCACCAGCCCCTGGACCTCTGCCTTTTGGCCTTCCACCTTCGGTAACAGTTAGAACTCTTGGCATTAAAATCAGCCAGGACCTCTCCATGCGCCCTCAGGTTAGCTCCGTTGTATCATCTTGTTTTCTGTCCCCCAGGATCATCCGCAAGGTCTCCCGTTTTTTCTCCTCTGATGCCCTCAAAATAATTGTCCTGGCTATGATCCTCTCCCGGTTGGATTACTGGAACTGCCTGTATGCGGGCATTCCTGCCTACGAGCTTCGGCGTCTTCAGATCATCCAAAACCAGGCAGCCCGCCTTGTCCACCGACTCCCCAAGTGCCATCATATTACCCCCCTTCTTAAGTCCCTCCATTGGCTTCCCATCCTGCAGAGAACTCTCTTCAAGATGGGATGCCTTGTCTTTATGGCCCGTGCCCGCACTGCCCCTATCTTTATCAATTCCCTGATCACTCATTACCACCCCAGCCGCAATCTCCGTTCCTCTAGTCAGGTACTCCTCAATGTCCCTCGTTTCCGTAAGTCCAGAACTGGTGGCACTAGATTCTCCATGCTTGCCCCCCGTTTCTGGAACAGTCTCCCAATCACTATCAGGTCCATCGCTGTGTACTCACACTTCCGTAAGGCGCTAAAAATTATTCTGTATGCCCAAGCCTTTACAGTTTTGTAACTCCCTGGCCGCCTCCTCCATCTGACACTTTCTATCTCTCAGCGCCAGGAAGCCGCTTGGTCACAGTGCGCTCTACAAAGGTTTTCAACTTTCAACCCCTGGCAACAGGACTTACAATTACACCTGGATGAAACTCTGATACTGAATCCTGGAACTTCGACGATCTGCACGACGCTGGATGACTGAAGAATCTCCCTTGGAGTAAAGGAGTTACTCCCCTGCATGGCAGGCACCAAAGACGCATCTGACCGGTTTGCATCTCCGAAGCTCCCGACGGACTCCGAAGTAATTGCAGCACAGGAGGTGGGTTTTCAGACTTCCCACAGTCTGACCCGAGTCCCCAGCAAAGCTGAGACCTGTAGCCCTCGTGGGTAATGTGGAACCAGAATCCCTGGACATCGTACACATTTACAAGTGCATCAGCTTCTCGACGTTTCTTGAAGCAGTGCATTGGGTTACTTGTAGCCCAGACCCAGAGCACTTCTTCCACCGAAGATTGCTGGTCTACACTTCACAAGTGTTTCGCGAGCCGGCCCTTTGTGTTTTCGATCGAGGTACCTTTGCAATCCCTTGTCCGTCGACTGGTCGGACCCTGAGAAGGCAACTTGGACTTTCCTTGAGCTTCCCTGTTTGCTCCAGACGTGCCCTGACTCTCCACCACTTGATGAGTCTCCCGGACCGTGCTGGTCCGCACTGAAGCATCTTTTCTCTTCCTGCGTGAGTTGCTGTTGCCAAGGCTTGTTGGGTCCAATACGGGCACCAACACTGCAGCACTCGACATCCTTCATGGGAAAGTCAGAATCCAGCTCCTGGTCGTCGTCAACGCCTCCTGGTCCTTGTGGCTGCAGAGACAAACTTCACCTCTTCGCACCTGAATCATCCGACGTCGGTGGGCATTCGTCTATCGTGCCCCTGGTCCCTGGCAAGTGACCCAGACTCTGTCCCCTCCGCTTTCAGGTTCCTTACATCTTCGATCCAGGCTTGGATCACACCGGACACTTCTTCTCCACAGCAGCAGCAGATCACCATTGAAATAAACAACGATTCCCGACACCAAAAGACACCTATGTACCCGGTTTCCTTGGGTGAGGTAACTAGAGTACTAATGTGCTCCCATGGGTGTTGACCCTAGATCCCCTTAAGTGTCAAGGGGTTTGCTCAAAGTCCTCTCTTAAGTGTCATTCCAACCGTGACTTTCCCCATATATGCTAACAGCTTCTCGCGGCTGTGTTCTCACACTGCACCCGTCCTCTGTGGGTCCCCTGTGTCACTACCTTGGGTGGTTCCTTGTAGTCCCAGCGATTCTAGAGACTCTAGGCCTTGTGTCTAGTCAAGTCGTGGTTCTTATACCACTTTCTTAATATATGGTTTGGTCTCCCCCGGGGCCCAGTGTATATTGTGCTAATTACTGAAGCTCTATATTGTTTAAAGTGTGTACTTTGCTCTGTAATCTCATAAAGAGATTACAAGTGAGAGTGTTTAGAAATAAATACAGATATTTTATATATATATATATATATATATATATATATATATATATATATATATATCCACCGTGGAGCGAGAACTCTTTTTCACCCACTGGGGTTTATCACATTACAAGACATTTGTTTGCAAATTTGAGCCCCCACACTTGAAGGAACACTTTAATGCCACTACAAGGCCCAGAAGGCTGTGGGAGCAGCAACGCCCACCATGGCAGGTCCAGGTGTATGTATAGCGGCATTTCCGGTGCTCAATTTGCCGACCTCATACGCCACTGAAGAAAGGAACAACCTGAAACGCGTCTGGCGTTTATTGATAGAAACTGCTTTTTCGCCCTGGTTATCTGCTGTAAACCATCAATAAAAGCGCACTAAGAACCTACCTGGCGGCTCTTCCATTGGGGCAACTCTTTTGTTTGGATGTTAGCGGCTGGTCCGGCCGCGGAAGAGTCACGCCGCTGTTGCGGGCCCGATGGGTCTTCAAAACGGAGGACCCAGCATATCGGGAAGTAGAGCCTGATGGCTTCATCATTTATGCAGCGCCGTGGAGCGAGAACTCTTTTTCACCCACTGGGGTTTATCACATTACAAGACATTTGTTTGCAAATTTGAGCCCCCACACTTGAAGGAACACTTTAATGCCACTACAAGGACCAGAAGGCTGCGGGAGCAGCAACGCCCACCATGGCAGGTCCAGGTGTATGTATAGCGGCATTTCCGGTGCTCAATTTGCCGACCTCATACGCCACTGAAGAAAGGAACAACCTGAAACGCGTCTGGCGTTTATTGATAGAAACTGCTTTTTCGCCCTGGTTATCTGCTGTAAACCATCAATAAAAGCGCACTAAGAACCTACCTGGCGGCTCTTCCATTGGGGCAACTATTTTGTTTGGATATATATATATATATATATACCTTGTGTTGTTCTCTTTCTTGTAGGCATTTAAGTGGTTATAATCTGGTAAACAAAGCTGCTCTACACTCCTTCAAGACTGAAGGCTTATCTCCACAGCTACCACTAGGATAGCTTTCAATAAAGGTTGTCTTAAACCTATCATCAATAAGAGTTGTTTGGGCTGGTGCAAGGTGCCCACTAGAATAGTGGACAGCATTTGCCGGGCCAACTTCTGTCATATACCACACTTTACACTTAACTGGTGGATCACCTGAAAGCTGTAAAAAGGGAAGGGGGGGTTGTATAATCTGCATGACAAACAAAATGACAATGAAATACAAATAAAATCGCGTTCTACATGTGGAGCAATGAACCACCTACGAAATGAAACGATAGTCCACCTGTGAACAGAAAGGATTAATCAATTTGATAAAAAATGCACAGATTCGTAGCGAAACAAAAGTCCACCTGTGAAAATAAAGAGATTACAACTTATACAAGATTTTCAAAAAATAACACCAAATGTGATCACAGTTGTGTGAAAATAATGCTGAAAAAGATTACATGGATACAACACTTCTGAATATTTCGAATGTCACAAATACTGCCAAGAAGTACTGAAGAGTATTGGAAATAGAAAACTCAGGAAAGCTGCCTGTAGAAAAATTCACTCACTTTAGAAAAAGGCACTGCTGCGCTGCTTGCACTCAGAACAGGTTAATGTCCCACACTTATTGCTGTGAAGAGCCGATATACGAAAGCAGACACCTCTTGCCTCATGCAAGACGCAGTAACAAATTGTTGGTCGCAGCAAAAAAAAAAAGAAAACAACAGTAGAAAACTTATAGCTGCTGCCGCTCGCATTCAGATGCAATAGAGTTTAATGCTGCAGAAGAAATTGTTCTGCTTCGCTCGCGGGTCAGAGTCACCAACTTTCACTTTCCGTTCGCCATCGGAACAGGAAATGGCGCAAAGCAGGTAAAGGGTAAGGCATGAGCCCTTCTACACACAATGGAGACCTGCTTCTCTTTTCCCATTGCTTGTGAAACAAACAATGACGTGCACCCTGCGACGCTCTGGCATGTAGCTTGCCTCTCTCTTCCCGTTGTTAGGGAAAGAAGAGATGACGCACACCGTTTGAGACGCTGTTTCTCAACTGCAACCAGGATAAGAAGAGCTCCTTGTGATGCCTTGTGACGCACAGCCCATCTCCGCATACTCCTACGGAAGATTCCAAGACGTCATCAGATTTGCAAAGCAGTAGTGAGCGAAGAACCACTCTCCCAAGGAATTCCAATGGACTAATCTTGGTGAGGAGAGACAAACGTACTCGATCGTGTCTCCTACGGGCCACAATCTGGATTCCAACATGAAACACAACCACGCCTGCACACCTGGAAATGCCACAACACCACAGCCCAGTAATATTTCGAACAACTGTAGACAACTTCTTGCGCAAAGCCAAATTGGGTGAAAAAGTTAGATTTTGCTCACCAACAGCATAGCACGGACAAGAAAGGCAAGATGCCCCCAATGTGGCAAAGACGCAGGTGGTGATAAGGCGGGTGTGAAGACTCTTCTTTGTCTGGAGATCTCTTGAAAGATAACTTTCCACACAGTAGACAACAAGGAAGACTCAGGAACACTTGGAACACAGGAGACAATCAACGCACACGTGGGTGGAGAGAGGAACAGTCAAACTCGTTGCCAAATTTGTAGTGATTACACCAGACAGGTAAGTGTTAGAGCACATACTTTATTGACTGTTCGTCTCCTCAGCTTCCAGGAACTGACAACCTCCTGGGATTCAAACTATGACATTCCATTGTCATGACAATGACATCACTACAATAAGGGATTTGAAGAACAGCATGCTAATAAGGAACGACTACACCTATCCGATTACGTCCCGATCTCGGAGAGCAGCTGCAGTAGTGGATCAGGAACCGGCATTGGGTCCAAGGCCGATCCCTCTCCATTCCCCAATCGGAGCACACGTTAGTGACAGATGCGTCCCTCCTGGGATGGGGGCCACATGGGAGAGGCACATATCAGAGGCTTCTGGTCTTCGGCAGAGTGCAGGCTCCATATCAACCTTCTGGAGCTTTGGGCGATCCGACTTGCACTGAAGGCATTCCTTCCCTCTGTCAAGGGGAAAGTAGTGCAGGTGTTCACAGACAACCCCACCGC
Source organism: Lissotriton helveticus (assembly GCF_964261635.1). Classification (NCBI taxonomy): domain Eukaryota; kingdom Metazoa; phylum Chordata; class Amphibia; order Caudata; family Salamandridae; genus Lissotriton; species Lissotriton helveticus. Next base: position 554,860 of record NC_136067.1, on the reverse strand, counting down.
CATGTGGTACTGCAACAAACATGGCGGGGTAGGGTCTTGGACCCTATGTCAGGAGGCTCTGCACCTTTGGACATCGCTGGAACAGCAGGGCATTTCCCTTGTGGTTCAACACCTGGCAGGTTCACTGAATTACTACAAACACAAAAAGGGGGTGCTACTGGTCTAAATAGGCTATAGAGTGTCTGCTTTCTTATAACGAGCTATGTACAGACTGAAGAGTAAGAGGTAAGAAAACCCATCAGCCCACCCATTGGCGGAACTTCATCATCTAGGATTTGAAAGTGTGAACTGGTATCCACTAGGGCACTCACTCTCAATATCGTGAGTAAACCCTAGAGTCGGATCCACCAGTGATGAGAAGCCAGAGAGCAGTTGTAATAAGAGCTGTGGAAAAAAGTTGCAGTGCTCAAAAAAGTATATGTGCTAATAAAGTAAGTAGTGTATTAAGATTGACTAGCATGGTGCCTAAGAACGGTAGGGTGTTAAAATATCGATAACAAAAATATAGCTGACATAAATATCGTTGCAAAAATATCGTTTACAAAAATATCGACACCCTATACTTAAACAGGTAAGTACATAAATATCGACTCCAAAATATCGTTGTAATTAATATAGATGTAAAAAATATCGACTTTTTAAAATAATTAAAATTACATTAAATAATAAATAAATATAAGTACTATTAACAAAATACATTAAATTACTTTTATTTTTTAACTATTTCAAAGAAATGTACTACACTTTTTAATTATAAAATTAATAAATGTGGACATATAAATTAATTTTACACATTACTTTATATAACAACAATAATACATATATATAATTAAAATACCCCTTTACCCAAAAACCCAAAACTGACCCTGAACCCTAAAAATACCCCTTTACCCAAAAACATTTTCACTAAAAAAATCCTGTACACACACCTAAAATTAATTAAAAAATTAACATAATTAATGACATAATTATTATTCAATTAACTAATTAAAATTAATTAACTATTATTTATTACACTATTTATATTTATTTAAAACACTAATTAATCTATTATTTCATTATATTTAAAAACCCCTTTACCCAAAAACTGAAAACTGACCCTGAACCCAAAAAATACCCCTTTACCCAAAAACTAAAAACTGACCCTGAACCCTAAAAATACCCCTTTACCCAAAAACTGAAAACTGACCCTGAACCCTAAAAATACCCCTTTACCCAAAAACTAAAAACTGACCCTGAACCCTAAAAATACCCCTTTACCCAAAAACTGAAAACTGACCCTGAACCCTAAAAATACCCCTTTACCCAAAAACTGAAAACTGACCCTGAACCCTAAAAATACCCCTTTACCCAAAAACTGAAAACTGACCCTGAACCCTAAAAATACCCCTTTACCCAAAAACTGAAAACTGACCCTGAACCCTAAAAATACCCCTTTACCCAAAAACTGAAAACTGACCCTGAACCCTAAAAATACCCCTTTACCCAAAAACATTTTCACTAAAAAAATCCTGTACACACACCTAAAAATAATTAAAAAATTAACATAATTAATTACATAATTATTATTCAATTAACTAATTGAAATTAATTAACTATTATTTATTACACTATTTATATTCATTTAAAACATTAATTAATGTATTATTTCATTATATTTAAATTACTTCCCACCCTACTCCCCTATAAACCCACAACCCGCTACGGAACTATTAATACTAAATTCAACTGAAAATACATTATTAAATAATAATATACTACTAAAAATAGTACTTTGACTAAAAATAATCATTAAAAACACTACATTACTTATAATTATTTAAAAAACGATATTATTGTAAACTATGTTTTTGTAAACGATATTTATTACAACTATATTAATGTTAACGATATTACTTACCTGTCTGTCGATATTTTGGTCAGACGATATTTTTGTCATCGATATTTCTTCCTGTAGATATTTTTGCGGCGATATTTATGTTAGGCGATATTTTTGCGGCGATATTCCTGCTCTGTACCCTAAGAACGAACTTTATTATGGCGGTCACCATGATGCCAAGGTTAAAAACAGAGTGTAGATAGTGTCTCAACAAATACTACTATCTTGATGGTAAAGTTAACTGGTCGACATGTTTCAGCCTAAAAAGGCTTTCTTCAGGACCTATGGTAACAACACTACTGCAACTGTGACCAAAGTGTAATAAGAACTACATACCATGAATGAATACCCTACCATCTGGCAATATGTTGATTGGTAGGCTCACAAGTCATGATTGTGAAAACTCCTCTCCCAGAATTTACTTGGGAGTGGCCTCACCTCGCCTGGCGCTCGCTCAGGTAATGAGGCCCCGCTCTGTCCGTCAGTGCCTCGGACCCCTACTGAGCTGAGGGGAAGGTTCACTGAATGCCAGGGCAGACAAACTTAGCCGCAGGTGCATGATAGATCACGAATCTCGTCTTCACTCTGATGTGGCACAAGGTGTCTTTCGACAGTGGGGAGAGCCTTGGTCAGATCTATTCGCCACCGAAGAGAACACGCAATATCAGCAGTTATGTGCTTTGGAATTTTCAAGGCGGCACTCGCCAGGCAACGCTTTTCGTTGCAAGTGGAGTTGCAGTCTGTTGTACTTTTTTCCGCCCATACCAATACTGTGCTGAAGAAGATCAGGCGTGACCGGGCCCAAGTCATTCTTGTGGCTCCGGACTGGGCTCGAAGAGTTTGGTATCCCGAGCTACTCAGTATGACCGTCAATCCCCCGATCTGACTGTCTCTTCGGAAGGATCTTCTATCACAGCAGCAGGGGACAGTCCTCCACCTGAACCTGTCTAGTCTCCACCTCTTTGCGTGGAGATTGAGTGGCGGCAGTTAATTCCTTTCGACTTGCCTTCTGAAGTCTGTGATGTCATTCTGGCAGACAGGCGTCCCTCCACTAAGTTGGTATAAGGCTGCAGGTGGAACACATTTGTGGCATGGTGCACAGCAAATGCTGTGTGTAGGAAGGTGGAATCTGATTATATGGTTGCCCCCACTTTTTTCTGGTGTTTTGCTGGTTTTTCGACTTAGTTGGGCTGGGACCCTGCTAATCAGGGCCCCAGCCCATCTGCTTTCTCTTTAAAATGGACTCCATGTACTTTAGGTACATACCAGATTGGGTAATGGGTCACCTCTGTGAGTCCCTGTATAGGGTACCATAGGTACCCAGGGCATAGGTGCATCCAAGGCCTACCAGGGGCTGCAGCATGTATTATGCCACCCCTGGCTGGCCCTCCAAACTGACACCACAGGCTGATCACTCAGCTTGGGTAAGGTGGTGTAATCACCCCTTACTTAGATATAGTATCCCTATATCTACCTATACATATAGACACATAGACACCTATATGCCACTTGTTGGAAAGGCGATCCCAGGGGAGACAGAAGGTGTCTGACTGCCCGCCCCGAGACCCACCTCCCGGTATAGAGTAGGCCGAGCGCCGTAGGGAGGCCTCCTTGGCGAGGCTCCTCTTCTACAATCGTAACAGCGGAGTAATCACACTACTACAGACGGACACCACACGAAGGAATATTCTCAACAATCTTTATATAAGCAATGAAGGCACGTTCTCCTCGTGGCAGAACACAGGGGTCAAGGGACCCGTAAAGTCTTGGACTCGGGGAAAAGGGGGTAGCGGGACAGTCTGGGCACCAACTGGTGCGTAGATCATTCAAGGGTTCAGGCCGCGACAGCGTCAGCGAGCCTCGATATAGTTCAGCGTTGAGCAGGCCGCGATAGCGTCAGCAGGGCCTCGAAGGTGGTTCAGCTTGGTCAGGCCGCGACAGCGTCAGCAGGGCCTCGAAGATGGTTCAGTTCGGTCAGGCCGCGACAGCGTCAGCAGGGCCTCGAAGGTTGTCAGCTTGGTCAGGCTGCGACAGCGTCAGCAGGGCCTCGAAGATGGTTCAGTTCGGTCAGGCCGCGACAGCGTCAGCAGGGCCTCGAAGATGGTTCAGCTTGGTCAGGCCGCGACAGCGTCAGCAGGGCCTCGAAGATGGTTCAGCTTGGTCAGGCCGCGACAGCGTCAGCAGGGCCTCGAAGGTTCCAGATGCAAGAGTTCGGATCAGGGTCAGCCGCGACGAGGTCAGCAGGGCTTCAACTCCAAGATACAACTGGAGTCCTAATCCAGGGCTTGCCCAGATATAGGACGGGAGGCCTTTGATGTCCGGACCTTCGCGCCTGGGGGTCAGAGGGACCGGGATGAAGGTGTCCAGACACCCAGCAGGGGGGTGGAGCCAGCGCCCAAGGAGGCTGGAGGGCGATCGATACCAGGCGTCCGGGGACGGCTGGAGAGCCATCGAAACTCCCCTCCTCCGGGATCCGCCAAGTGGCCACTTTACCACCTGGGAGGATCTTGGTGCCTCGATGTCGGGGCTTTGCTGGGGCCGGGGCCAGGGCGGCTGCGCCCACGTGCTCGGGACGTGATGGGCCCAAGATGGAGTCGGGCCGGACATGGTGGCCTGGCATGGTCGCCGGGCCGGCAGGGTTGGCGAGCAGGGTCTGCCGGGGTACCAGGAAGGGGGAGAGTCGTAGGTTGCCAGGGGCTGCTTTCATCGAGGTTTCGTGGAAGTTCGTGTCAGGGGGGTCGACAGCAGGTCGATGGAGGGCCGATGTCGTCCTGGGCCCGCCATGCGGGAGGGGTAGGCCCACGCCACGAGGCCGGGTCCAACACGCGTCCCCTCCAGCTGAAGGCGGGGAGAGTCACCCATCCTCCTGGGGACTCTCGTCGTCGAGGCGGAAGAAGCGGGACAGGCCATCCGCGTTGGCGTGGTCGTTGCCAGGGCGATGCTCTACAGTGAAGTCCATCCCTTGGAGGGAGATGGACCATCGTAGCAGCTTTGGGTTTTCGCCACGCATGTGCATCAGCCACCGCAGTGGCCGGCGGTCGGTCTGCACCCGGAAGTGGGTGCCGAAGAGGTAGGGCCTGAGTTTCTTGAGGGCCCACACGACGGCGAAGGCCTCCCTCTCAATGGTGCTCCATCGCTGCTCTCTGGCCAGCAGCCGCCGGCTGATGAAGGCCACAGGATGGTCAACCCCCTCGGGGTCAATTTGAGATAGGACCGCCCCGATGCCGTGTTCCGAGGCGTCGGTCTGGACTACGAACTCCCGGCTGTAGTCAGGGGCTTGGAGCACAGGGGCGGTGCACATGGCTGTTTTCAACGTCTCAAAGGCCAACTGACAAGCGGGTGTCCATTGTACTTTCTGTGGCTGGTTCTTCGAGGTTAATTCTGTGAGGGGCCCCACAATGCTCCCATAGTTTTTGATGAAGCGCCGATAGTATCCAGTGAGCCCCAGGAAGGCTCGGACGGCGGTCTGGGTGACCGGGGGCTCCCAGGCTATGATGGCGTCAATCTTGGGTCGGAGGGGAGCCACTTGGCCGCTCCCCACTTGGTGTCCCAGGTAGGTCACGGATCCCTGACCTATCTGGCACTTACTGGCTTTCACAGTTAGTCCGGCCCGTCGGAGGGCCGTCAGGACCTCCCAAAGGTGCTTCAGGTGCTCGGCCCAGTGGAGGCTGTACACCGCAATGTCGTCTAGATAGGCGGCGCTAAACTCTTCTAGCCCCACCAGCACTTTATTCACTAGTCTCTGGAAGGTGGCCGGGGCGTTTTTCATGCCGAAGGGCATCACCTTGAATTGAAAGTGACCATCGGGTGTTGAGAAGGCCGATCGCTCCTGGGCGCCAGGGGTGAGGCCGATCTGCCAATACCCGGCTGTGAGGTCGAAGGTACTGAGGTACTTGGCGGCTCCCAGGCGGTCGATTAGTTCGTCGGCCCGGGGGATGGGATGTGTGTCGGTTCGGGTAACAGCATTCAGTCCCCGGTAGTCGACGCAAAACCGGAGTTCCGGAGGGGTGCCAGGTGCGGCGGCTTTGGGGACCAGGACAACTGGGCTGGCCCAGGAACTGTCGGAGGGTTCGACCACCCCCAGGGCCAGCATTTTGGTCACTTCTGTCTGGATGCAGGCCCGAACTCGGTCGGGGACCCGGTAGGCCCGGAGTCGCACTGGCTGGCTGTCCCCGGTGTCGACACGTGGACACACCACTGGGTAACCCCGGGAGTGAGGGAGAACAGGTCTGTGAATTGCCCCAACAGCTCTTGGCAGTCTCTGCGCTGTGCGGGGGTCAGGTCGGGGGAGAGAGAGATCCCCTCGATGGAGCCGTCCTTCTCAGTGCACTTTAGGAGGTCGGGCAAGGGCTCGGAGTCGTCTTCGGCTCCATCGTCGGTAGCTGGCAGCAGGCTCAGTTCTGTGCGGGCAAAATGAGGCTTGAGCCAGTTGGCGTGCAGAACCCGGAGGGGGTTTCGGGGGGACTCCAGGTCCACGAGGTAGGTGACGGGGCTCTTGCGCTCGATCACTTTGAAGGGGCCCGACCATTTGTCCTGTAGGGCACAAGGTTCGACCGGGGACATGACCCAGACCTGTTGGCCCGGCTCGAACTCGATGGATGAAGAGTTTTGGTCATACCAGCGTTTCAGGTCCTCCTGACTGGCCTCCAGGTTGGCCTCAGCAAGGGCCCGGAACTTCCGAGTCAGGTTTCGGAGGGTCAGGAGGTACCAGTAGACATCCGGCGGTGCGTTTTGGACTGTAGTTTCCCAGCCTTCTTTGACCAGGCTGAGAGGACCTCAGACAGGGTGCCCGTACAAGAGTTCAAAGGGGCTGAACCCCAGGGACTTCTGCGGTACCTCCCGATAGGCGAACAAGAGGCAGGGCAGCAGGACGTCCCATTTGCGGCGGAGGGGCTCTTCTAGGCCCTGGATCATCCCCTTGAGGGTTCGGTTAAACCGCTCCACAAGTCCATTCCCCTGGGGGTGATACGGGGTAGTGAACTTATATGTGACCCCGCACTGTTGCCACAGGGACCGCATATACTTCGATATAAAGTTTGTGCCCCGATCGCTCACGACTTCCCGGGGGAACCCCACTCTGGAGAAGATCCCCATCAGGGCTCGGCCCACTACGGGAGCCGTTATTGTTCGGAGGGGGATGGCTTCAGGATAGCGGGTGGCGTGGTCCACCAGGACAAGGATGAAGCGATGCCCTTGCGAGGTTTGGGGGTCCAGGAGCCCCACAATGTCGATCCCCACTCGCTCGAAGGTGGTGGTCACCACTGGAAAAGGTTGGAGCGGGGCCTTCACCTTCCCCCCGCTCTTTCCGCTGGCTTGGCATGTCGGGCAGGTGCGGCAGTGGTTATGCACATCGTTGCGCATTTTCGGCCAATAGAAATGGGTCACCAGGCGGCTGTAAGTTTTGTCCTGCCCCAGGTGCCCGGCGAGGGGCACATCGTGTGCCAGGTTCAAAAGGAAGTCTCTGAATCGTAGGGGGACCACTAACACTCGGCTGGCCCCTAGCTCGGCAATTTTCTGTTCACTGTATAGGAGGTCGTGGTCCCAGTAGAGACCCAGTGGGACCCCGAGGTGTCCCCGGTAGCTTGGGCGGTGGCTTGCTGTCGGGTCCCCTCGAGGGAAGGGCAGGCCTTCTGTTCCTGCCGGAACTGTTCTCGGGTGGGACCACCCTCTTGGCGCCATTGGGCTAGTTCGGGTATGTCGCTGAGCTCGTGGCTGTTTTCGTGGTCGGGCTCCGATGGCCTGGGTTCGGAGTCTGATTCTTTATTAACTGCGGGTGGTGGTGGCGCGGGCCACTCCGGCTCTTCGGGCGGGGCGGCCTCGGTCGCCGCCGGGGCTCGGGCTGCCATAGATCTGGTCGTCGCGCAGACCCACTCTGGTAGTCCCATCATTCCTAGGTGTTCTCTCCGCTCGACTTGGGCCCAGGGAGAGCTCTCGAGGTCGTTTCCGAGGAGGCAGTCCACGGGGGCGTCGTCCTGGACGGTCACCTTGAGGGTGCCCGACACTCCCCCCATTCGAAGGGGATTCGGGCCATCTGACATAGAGTTTCGGAGTTGTCGGCGGCCCTCACGGGGCATCGTACGTTTGGTATGATCTGTTCGGGGGTCACCAATTGGCAGCGGACGGCCGTCACACTGGCTCCCGTGTCTCGGAGGGCTTCGGTCCGTCGTCCATTGATGTGGACCCACTGACGGTATTTTCGAGTGTTGGTCGGTAGCGGGGCCTGGGGGACCATGTCTCTTTTGCCCAGGCAGGCTAGGGCCATGGCGGCCGGTTCATATTCTGTCTGATCTTCCTCGTAGACCTCTTCGTCCTCTTCTCCCCTCCTCCCAGGGCTGCAGCAGCGAACTGGCGGGTCGGAGGCCCAGTGGTGCCGGGACGCTGGTTCATGGGGCAGAGGGGGTCATTGGCATAGTGACCTGGCCGCTGGCATCTGTGGCAAGTAATGTTCGGGCAGGGCCCCGGCCGTGCTGGGGGGGGTCCCTCTTCTGATCAGGGACGGTGAAGTGTTATTCTGGGGGGACCCCCGAGGTGGACTCTGGCCCGGGGCCGGTGGAAAGTCTCGGCTACGGTTCTGGCCTCCTCCGCCGCCACGCTGGCGGGAATGCCCCAGGCCGTTCCGTCCCTTCTCTCCGATCGGGGTCCGGGGGACCCGGGTGCTCACCCATCGATCGGCCTCGATGGCGAGCTTCCGTGGCTCGGTCAGCTTGCTGTCGAGAAGATGCTGTCTGAGCTCGACAAAGCAGTTGTTGGAGAGGTGCTTCCAAACGATGAGGTCGAACAGCTGATCGTAGGTGGACACTTTGCTGCCCTTTATCCATCCTTCCAGAGCCCTGCTATAAAAGTTCACGTACTCGACCCACGTGGTACCGGGGATTTTCTTGCAGTCTCTGAATCTCTGCCGGTACATCTCGGGGGTGAGGCCATACCGGATGAGCAGGGCGTCCTTCATGTGGTCATAGGAGGACATCACGTCGTCGGCCAGGTCCAGCAGGGTGTCTCTTCCTTCGCTGACAAATCTCCCCCATAAGCCGGCATCCCAGTCTTTTCTCGGGATGCAGTGCGCGGTCATGGCAACTTCGTACGCCTTGAACCATTGCTGGATATCGTCATTCTTGTAGTACTCCTTGACGACATCCTTCGGGATGTGGACCTTCGGGTCGGCAGGAGATGGAGGGTTCCGGGTTACCGCGGCGCCCGCCTCTTCGATCTTGGCTTTGATCTCTAGTTCTTTGAGGCCACGCTCGTGTTCGTACGTTAGTCTTTTTTCTTCCAGTTCTCTTTGCCTTCGCCTCTCTTCCAGATCTCCCTCTAATCGCAGTTGTTTAAGGGCCATTTTCTTTTCTGCTAATTGAAGTTCCCCGTCTAGCCGCAGTCGGGCGAGCTCTAGTTCGTGGAGCCGACTCCTCTCTCGCTCCCGGGCGTCTTCGTGGGAGAGGCCCAGTTTTCTGTTGGCGGTTCTTTCTTCCACTGGGGCTATGACGGTACTCTCGGGTACTTCTAGGACAATGTCATCGTTAGTTTGGGGTGGGGTCTCTCTGGTCTCCACCCAGGTTTGCAGCGCTTCTTTAAAATCGTCTTTTGTGCTTAGTCCTGTGGTAGCGATACCCAAGTCTTTGCAAAATTGTTTAAGTTCTTTATGGGTGTACTCCTCTAATAGGTCTTTCTGGAATTCTGTGGTCGTTCCGACTTCCTTGGTACTCATGGTTGATGTGTGCCTCTGTTAGTAGTGGCGAGTTACTTGCTGTACGATTTGCGCGGGCTCGGATCCCGTCGCTTGCCACCAATGTTGGAAAGGCGATCCCAGGGGAGACAGAAGGTGTCTGACTGCCCGCCCCGAGACCCACCTCCCGGTATAGAGTAGGCCGAGCGCCGTAGGGAGGCCTCCTTGGCGAGGCTCCTCTCCTACAATCGTAACAGCGGAGTAATCACACTACTACAGACGGACACCACACAAAGGAATATTCTCAAGAATCTTTATATAAGCAATGAAGGCACGTTCTCGTCGTGGCAGAACACAGGGGTCGAGGGACCCGTAAAGTCTTGGACTCGGGGAAAAGGGGGTAGCGGGACAGTCTGGGCACCAACTGGTGCGTAGATCATTCAAGGGTTCAGGCTGCGACAGCGTCAGCAGGGCCTCGATATAGTTCAGCGTTGAGCAGGCCGCAACAGCGTCAGCAGGGCCTCGAAGGTGGTTCAGCTTGGTCAGGCCGCGACAGCGTCAGCAGGGCCTCGAAGATGGTTCGATGCTCTACAGTGAAGTCCATCCCTTGGAGGGAGATGGACCATCGTAGCAGCTTTGGGTTTTCGCCACGCATGTGCATCAGCCACCGCAGTGGCCGGTGGTCGGTCTGCACCCGGAAGTGGGTGCCGAAGAGGTAGGGCCTGAGTTTCTTGAGGGCCCACACGACGGCGAAGGCCTCCCTCTCAATGGTGCTCCATCGCTGCTCTCTGGCCAGCAGCCGCCGGCTGATGAAGGCCACAGGATGGTCAACCCCCTCGGGGTCAATTTGAGATAGGACCGCCCCGATGCCGTGTTCCGAGGCGTCGGTCTGGACTACGAACTCCCGGCTGTAGTCAGGGGCTTGGAGCACAGGGGCGGTGCACATGGCTGTTTTCAACGTCTCAAAGGCCAACTGAAAAGCGGGTGTCCATTGTACTTTCTGTGGCTGGTTCTTCGAGGTTAATTCTGTGAGGGGCCCCACAATGCTCCCATAGTTTTTGATGAAGCGCCGATAGTATCCAGTGAGCCCCAGGAAGGCTCGGACGGCGGTCTGGGTGACCGGGGGCTCCCAGGCTATGATGGCGTCAATCTTGGGTCGGAGGGGAGCCACTTGGCCGCTCCCCACTTGGTGTCCCAGGTAGGTCACGGATCCCTGGCCTATCTGGCACTTACTGGCTTTCACAGTTAGTCCGGCCCGTCGGAGGGCCGTCAGGACCTCCCAAAGGTGCTTCAGGTGCTCGGCCCAGTGGAGGCTGTACACCGCAATGTCGTCTAGATAGGCGGCGCTGAACTCTTCTAGCCCCGCCAGCACTTTATTCATTAGTCTCTGGAAGGTGGCCGGGGCGTTTTTCATGCCGAAGGGCATCACCTTGAATTGAAAGTGACCATCGGGTGTTGAGAAGGCCGATCGCTCCTGGGCGCCAGGGGTGAGGCCGATCTGCCAATACCCGGCTGTGAGGTCGAAGGTACTGAGGTACTTGGCGGCTCCCAGGCGGTCGATTAGTTCGTCGGCCCGGGGGATGGGATGTGCGTCGGTTCGGGTAACAGCATTCAGTCCCCGGTAGTCGACGCAAAACCGGAGTTCCGGAGGGGTGCCAGGTGCGGCGGCTTTGGGGACCAGGACAACTGGGCTGGCCCAGGAACTGTCGGAGGGTTCGACCACCCCCAGGGCCAGCATTTTGGTCACTTCTGTCTGGATGCAGGCCCGAACTCGGTCGGGGACCCGGTAGGCCCGGTGTCGCACTGGCTGGCTGTCCCCGGTGTCGACATCGTGGACACACCACTGGGTAACCCCGGGAGTGAGGGAGAACAGGTCTGTGAATTGCCCCAACAGCTCTTGGCAGTCTCTGCGCTGTGCGGGGGTCAGGTCGGGGGAGAGAGAGATCCCCTCGATGGAGCCGTCCTTCTCAGTGCACTTTAGGAGGTCGGGCAAGGGCTCGGAGTCGTCTTCGGCTCCATCGTCGGTAGCTGGCAGCAGGCTCAGTTCTGTGCGGGCAAAATGAGGCTTGAGCCAGTTGGCGTGCAGAACCCGGAGGGGGTTTCGGGGGGACTCCAGGTCCACGAGGTAGGTGACGGGGCTCTTGCGCTCGATCACTTTGAAGGGGCCCGACCATTTGTCCTGTAGGGCACAAGGTTCGACCGGGGACATGACCCAGACCTGTTGGCCCGGCTCGAACTCGATGGATGAAGAGTTTTGGTCATACCAGCGTTTCAGGTCCTCCTGACTGGCCTCCAGGTTGGCCTCAGCAAGGGCCCGGAACTTCCGAGTCAGGTTTCGGAGGGTCAAGAGGTACCGGTAGACATCCGGCGGTGCGTTTTGGACTGTAGTTTCCCAGCCTTCTTTGACCAGGCTGAGAGGACCTCAGACAGGGTGCCCGTACAAGAGTTCAAAGGGGCTGAACCCCAGGGACTTCTGCGGTACCTCCCGATAGGCGAACAAGAGGCAGGGCAGCAGGACGTCCCATTTGCGGCGGAGGGGCTCTTCTAGGCCCTGGATCATCCCCTTGAGGGTTCGGTTAAACCGCTCCACAAGTCCATTCCCTTGGGGGTGATACGGGGTAGTGAACTTATATGTGACCCCGCACTGTTGCCACAGGGACCGCATATACTTCGATATAAAGTTTGTGCCCCGATCGCTCACGACTTCCCGGGGGAACCCCACTCTGGAGAAGATCCCCATCAGGGCTCGGCCCACTACGGGAGCCGTTATTGTTCGGAGGGGGGTGGCTTCAGGATAGCGGGTGGCGTGGTCCACCAGGACAAGGATGAAGCGATGCCCTTGCGAGGTTTGGGGGTCCAGGGGCCCCACAATGTCGATCCCCACTTGCTCGAAGGTGGTGGTCACCACTGGAAAAGGTTGGAGCGGGGCCTTCACCTTCCCCCCGCTCTTTCCGCTGGCTTGGCATGTCGGGCAGGTGCGGCAGTGGTTATGCACATCGTTGCGCATTTTCGGCCAATAGAAATGGGTCACCAGGCGGCTGTAAGTTTTGTCCTGCCCCAGGTGCCCGGCGAGGGGCACATCGTGTGCCAGGTTCAAAAGGAAGTCTCTGAATCGTAGGGGGACCACTTACACTCGGCTGGCCCCTAGCTCGGCAATTTTCTGTTCACTGTATAGGAGGTCGTGGTCCCAGTAGAGACCCAGTGGGACCCCGAGGTGTCCCCGGTAGCTTGGGCGGTGGCTTGCTGTCGGGTCCCCTCGAGGGAAGGGCAGGCCTTCTGTTCCTGCCGGAACTGTTCTCGGGTGGGACCACCCTCTTGGCGCCATTGGGCTAGTTCGGGTATGTCGCTGAGCTCGTGGCTGTTTTCGTGGTCGGGCTCCGATGGCCTGGGTTCGGAGTCTGATTCTTCATTGACTGCGGGTGGTGGTGGCGCGGGCCACTCCGGCTCTTCGGGCGGGGCGGCCTCGGTCGCCGCCGGGGCTCGGGCTGCCATAGATCGGGTCGTCGCGCAGACCCACTCTGGTAGTCCCATCATTCCTAGGTGTTCTCTCCGCTCGACTTGGGCCCAGGGAGAGCTCTCAAGGTCGTTTCCGAGGAGGCAGTCCACGGGGGCGTCGTCCTGGACGGTCACCTTGAGGGTGCCCGACACTCCCCCCATTCGAAGGGGATTCGGGCCATCTGACATAGAGTTTCGGAGTTGTCGGCGGCCCTCACGGGGCATCGTACGTTTGGTATGATCTGTTCGGGGGTCACCAATTGGCAGCGGACGGCCGTCACACTGGCTCCCGTGTCTCGGAGGGCTTCGGTCCGTCGTCCATTGATGTGGACCCACTGACGGTATTTTCGAGTGTTGGTCGGTAGCGGGGCCTGGGGGACCATGTCTCTTTTGCCCAGGCAGGCTAGGGCCATGGCGGGCGGTTCATATTCTGTCTGATCTTCCTCGTAGACCTCTTTGTCCTCTTCTCCCCCTTCTCCCAGGGCTGCAGCAGCGAACTGGCGGGTCGGAGGCCCAGTGGTGCCGGGACGCTGGTTCATGGGGCAGAGGGGGTCATTGGCATAGTGACCTGGCCGCTGGCATCTGTGGCAAGTAATGTTCGGGCAGGGCCCCGGCCGTGCTGGGGGGGGTCCCTCTTCTGATCAGGGACGGTGAAGTGTTATTCTGGGGGGACCCCCGAGGTGGACTCCGGCCCGGGGCCGGTGGAAAGTCTCGGCTACGGTTCTGGCCTCCTCCGCCGCCACGCTGGCGGGAATGCCCCAGGCCGTTCCGTCCCGTCTCTCCGATCGGGGTCCGGGGGACCCGGGTGCTCACCCATCGATCGGCCTCGATGGTGAGCTTCCGTGGCTCGGTCAGCTTGCTGTCGAGAAGATGCTGTCTGAGCTCGACAAAGCAGTTGTTGGAGAGGTGCTCCCAAACGATGAGGTCGAACAGCTGATCGTAGGTGGACACTTTGCTGCCCTTTATCCATCCTTCCAGAGCCCTGCTATAAAAGTTCACGTACTCGACCCACGTGGTACCGGGGATTTTCTTGCAGTCTCTGAATCTCTGCCGGTACATCTCGGGGGTGAGGACATACCGGATGAGCAGGGCGTCCTTCATGTGGTCATAGGAGGACATCACGTCGTCGGCCAGGTCCAGCAGGGTGTCTCTTCCTTCGCTGACAAATCTCCCCCATAAGCCGGCACCCCAGTCTTTTCTCGGGATGCAGTGCGCGGTCATGGCAACTTCGTACGCCTTGAACCATTGCTGGATATCGTCATTCTTGTAGTACTCCTTGACGACATCCTTCGGGATGTGGACCTTCGGGTCGGCAGGAGATGGAGGGTTCCGGGTTACCGCGGCGCCCGCCTCTTCGATCTTGGCTTTGATCTCTAGTTCTTTGAGGCCACGCTCGTGTTCGTACGTTAGTCTTTTTTCTTCCAGTTCTCTTTGCCTTCGCCTCTCTTCCAGATCTCCCTCTAATCGCAGTTGTTTAAGGGCCATTTTCTTTTCTGCTAATTGAAGTTCCCCGTCTAGCCGCAGTCGGGCGAGCTCTAGTTCGTGGAGCCGACTCCTCTCTCGCTCCCGGGCGTCTTCGTGGGAGAGGCCCAGTTTTCTGTTGGCGGTTCTTTCTTCCACTGGGGCTATGACGGTACTCACGGGTACTTCTAGGACAATGTCATCGTTAGTTTGGGGTGGGGTCTCTCTGGTCTCCACCCAGGTTTGCAGCGCTTCTTTAAAATCGTCTTTTGTGCTTAGTCCGGTGGTAGCGATACCCAAGTCTTTGCAAAATTGTTTAAGTTCTTTATGGGTGTACTCCTCTAATAGGTCTTTCTGGAATTCTGTGGTCGTTCCGACTTCCTTAGTACTCATGGTTGATGTGTGCCTCTGTTAGTAGTGGCGAGTTACTCGCTGTACGATTTGCGCGGGCTCGGATCCCGTCGCTTGCCACCAATGTTGGAAAGGCGATCCCAGGGGAGACAGAAGGTGACTGACTGCCCACCCCGAGACCCACCTCCCGGTATAGAGTAGGCCGAGCGCCGTAGGGAGGCCTCCTTGGCGAGGCTCCTCTCCTACAATCGTAACAGCGGAGTAATCACACTACTACAGACGGACACCACACGAAGGAATATTCTCAAGAATCTTTATATAAGCAATGAAGGCACGTTCTCGTCGTGGCAGAACACAGGGGTCGAGGGACCCGTAAAGTCTTGGACTCGGGGAAAAGGGGGTAGCGGGACAGTCTGGCACCAACTGGTGCGTAGATCATTCAAGGGTTCAGGCCGCGACAGCGTCAGCAGGGCCTCGATATAGTTCAGCGTTGAGCAGGCCGCAACAGCGTCAGCAGGGCCTCGAAGGTGGTTCAGCTTGGTCAGGCCGCGACAGCGTCAGCAGGGCCTCGAAGATGGTTCAGTTCGGTCAGGCCGCGACAGCGTCAGCAGGGCCTTGAAGGTGGTTCAGCTTGGTCAGGCCGCGACAGCGTCAGCAGGGCCTCGAAGATGGTTCAGTTCGGTCAGGCCGCGACAGCGTCAGCAGGGCCTCGAAGATGGTTCAGCTTGGTCAGGCCGCGACAGCGTCAGCAGGGCCTCGAAGATGGTTCAGCTTGGTCAGGCCGCGACAGCGTCAGCAGGGCCTCGAAGATGGTTCAGCTTGGTCAGGCAGCGACAGCGTCAGCAGGGCCTCGAAGATGGTTCAGCTTGGTCAGGCCGCGACAGCGTCAGCAGGGCCTCGAAGGTTCCAGATGCAAGAGTTCGGATCAGGGTCAGCCGCGACGAGGTCAGCAGGGCTTCAACTCCAAGATACAACTGGAGTCCTAATCCAGGGCTGGCCCAGATATAGGACGGGAGGCCTTTGATGTCCGGACCTTCGCGCCTGGGGGCCAGAGGGACCGGGATGAAGGTGTCCAGACACCCAGCAGGGGGGTGGAGCCAGCGCCCAGGGAGGCTGGAGGGCGATCGATACCAGGCATCCGGGGACGGCTGGAGAGCCATCGAAACTCCCCTCATCCGGGATCCGCCAAGTGGCCACTTTATCACCTGGGAGGATCTTGGTGCCTCGATGTCGGGGCTTTGCTGGGGCCGGGGCCAGGGCGGCTGCGGCCACGTGCTCGAGACGTGATGGGCCCAAGATGGAGTCGGGCCGGACATGGTGGCCTGGCATGGTCGCCGGGCCGGCAGGGTTGGCGAGCAGGGTCTGCCGGGGTACCAGGAAGGAGGAGAGTCGTAGGTTGCCAGGGGCTGCTCTCATCGAGGTTTCGTGGAAGTTCGTGTCAGGGGGGGTCGACAGCAGGTCGATAGAGGGCCGATGTCGTCCTGGGCCCGCCATGCGGGAGGGGTAGGCCCACGCCACGAGGCCGGGTCCAACACCACTTCTATGGTAGGCCTCGACAATCCTGGAGGCAGAGTGCTTGGTTTTATGTGAGACGGTGCCCTAGCATGAGCTGAGCCCCTCTGCAGCTTTCGGAACCATCTCCTTATAACTGTTCTATGATATATCCATGCCATATACTCCTAAGTGCATTATAATCCTCATGGTTATTGATAACTTTGGTTTGACTTTATCAAGACTTGTCGTGTAAGGTGTCAAAATCTTTGGACTACTACCCCCCCCCCCACCCACCCCCTCTCCCCCCGCCAATTCTGGCGTCGGGGGTAGCATTCCACCTTTCTAGAGGGAGAAGACATGTTACTAACTGTAAACCCTGGTTAAAGTTAAACAGAGCCCCAGCATCACAAAATGGATGCTGCTGCCACAGACATGAGTCTGACCTCCTGTCTCTGGACGAAACACCGGCAGGGGAGGCCTGGACAATAGGTTTCCTGCCTTGAGAGGTGCTAGCACCTCCCCAGACAGGCTTTTAGTGTATTGGGGCAGGGAGGGCTGCAAAACCAGACACTGCCTGGGGCACACAAGGTGCTCCATGCATAGCTGGGTTCAAACCAGTTGCTGGGGCACTCCAGCCCCGCTCTGGCGCGAAACTGGACAAAGGGAAAGGGGTGTAACCATCCCCTTCCTAGGTCCACCCATAGGAGGGACCTAGCAGGTAATCCAGACCCTTTTCTTAGTATAAGTATAGGAGCTGTGTCCCCAGAACTTTAGATTATCCTGGAAAGAAACTTTGATGCAGAACTCTTGGACCTTCGACAGTCTATTCTGACTAGAAGACGGAAGACATCTCCCTTGTGGTCAAGGAGTGACCACCCTGTGCAAACATGCACCACCAGTAACTTGCCGGTCTCCTCTGTCGACGCTCCCGCCGGAACCCGAAGACTCAGTGACTCAGGACTGCACTTCCAAACTACACTGACTCCGACCCACATCCACAGCAAAGCTGAGACCCGTGGCGGACACGAGAGACGTGGGACCAGATTCCCTGGACATCCTGCATTTTGCTAACTGAATCGACTCCTGAGGTAACTCGCAGTTGTGCATTGGGGTACGAGAAACCCCAGACCCAAGCACCATTTGCACCGAAGCTCATCCCTCCACACTCCACGAGTGCTGCGTGGGGCCTGCTCCTTCATTTCAGCTCAACGCGTCTTCCCAGTTCCTAGTCCGTTGGCTAGTGAGACCCTGAAGACTTCCTTTTGAAACTACACCGCTGGCCTGATTGCGCCAGGCTTGCTCCAGCTTCCCTACAAAGGTGAAGCGCCTCAGACTTTGCTAGTCTTACTCGAAGCCAATCTTCACTTCATGTGTGGATTTCGTTTGTCAAGGCTTGTTGGGTCCCTTCTGGATACTGACACCGCAGTCAACTAGATCCTTTGTGGGACAGCTCAAATCCAGCTCCTGGTCATCGTCGACACCTCCTGGACCTCGTGGCTGCAGAGACAAGCTTCACCTCTTCACCTGTAAAGCACCCGACATCGCCTGGTTCCTTCCTGGCTCCTTCCTGGTCACAGGCTAGTGACCCAGACTCTGTCCCCTCTGCTTTCTGGTTGTTCACATCTTCGATCCATCTGTGGAAAAGTAAATTTTGCCATGTTATATGTGCCTACGTGTTCCCCATCCTATGCTATATGTGCATGATCGATATGCATGTATCCCCCTATGATCGATTAAAGACGCAATCATAGTTGTGTCCATCTCTAGTATGCCAGTTTCCAGTTCTCGTGAAAGCAACGAGTATTAGGCCTATGTTGCCACGTTTTACAGTGTGCACGTTAATTCATCGCATTGTCCCCGTTTCTAGGCCTCAAAAGGGCCCGGACACCAGATTCAGCTCCAGTCTCCTGAACCCTCTCCGAGGAGCGATACAGCCCCCACCTGCATCCCTGACCCTTCACTTACTTCCTGCCTCGCAGTGCCCGGCCCGGCCTGGCTCTGCCTGCCAGTCTGCCAAGAGTATGTTATGCTTCAAGTTATCAGTCCAGCCCTCCTTCTCTGCATTCCTAAGCTACTGAATCGCATCAACAGTTTCAGCCATGGTCTAGCCTTTCTGTCTCCATGTAAGAGAAATACTGTATTAATATTCATAGAATATTCCTAGCACACGCAATACATGTAGAATAATGCATGCACCAGTCTTAGTGTCAAGTAGCCTTTGCCCTGATAACTTTTGGATTCTATCAACATGTACTCCAAACACCAGATACCAGATATGATATAGGTACAAGTCGTTCTGACACCGCAGACTTTAGTCTCCTCTTCTAGCGCAGAAGTCATAGCCCCCAGTTCCTCCTGGTAACACGTCATTGCCCGTTTGCGCGCACCACTAGGTGAAAGGTCCCAGCTGCTCAGGTAGCCCCCTCCATGTTTCCGCCCCATTTATGACACTTCTGTGACGTTTACATCACATGTCTATGTATACGCCCTGTACACGCCTTCTTGTTACATCATTTTGTTCTTATCTTTCGCGACTGCTACGAGTTACGCCTACTGCTACGCCTACTGTATTGAATGTAATGTACTTGTTTTAGTATATATACCGTGTACTGTTACTGAAAGTTACCCTTCTTATCCCCATGCCATTCCCATTCCCCGGCAGCTGCCATCCATTCTATTTTCCGTACAGGCTATCCCGTTCCTGTCCCTTCCCTTATGCATGATTAAAGCCTGTAAGACTCAAGATACCTCGAATCCTGTCTCTTATTTATTGAGCTATCTGTTTTATTCACTGTATTCAAAAATAGTACCGGTAATTAATTATTTATTTACCACATAATGGCGCCCGAATAGGGACTTGCCCTTTCCCCACGCGCCGGCGAAGCCACGCAGGCCCCCTGACCCTCTGCAGCCGTGACCGAACCATACCGTGCACGTGCAGATATTTCTGCTTCAAGTATCCCTCAGGCCCACGGAGGAGACGGAGGTTGCGGTCCAGCATCCAGATGAGGCGGTGAGGAACGCGGCGAGTCCCGACCAGAGCCCAAGCCGAGAGTACAAGGTCCGAGGTATCCGGAGGCCCACCTGTAACTGAAGTCCGAAGTTCGTAGTCCGACGTCGTAGCAGTCCAGTCCAGTCCGAGGCCTTCCGTTCTTGCTGCCCGGTGAGTACCGTTGCTGGGGTAGTATCTAGACAGGGTCAATTAATTTGTCTCTGGTCCAGTGGGTTTGGGTACACAGATCCAGTCCGAAGTATTCACCTAGGTGGATGCGGGTCCTGACGTGTCTCTTTATGGGACCGGTATGTTTCGTACTGTTTTAGCAGTGCATCTAGTAATTCTAGTAAGTTCCGTTCTCGAGAAATTCATGTCACTGTTTTCAGTATACCAGGTAATATTTCTGTCCGAACTGTTATTTTAAATGTTATTTAATGTGTTTTCAATGTCGTGGTATGAGTGATTTGTTTTTCTAGTCATTACTGTGTTTATCGTGTATTGTATTGTGTTCGGATTCAAGTCTAAGAATGCCTCTGTTTTCCAAGTTACGTCAGTTAAAAACCCGAAAAGGGTTACTCGAGGAAGCAGTTCCTGTCCCGCCTAGGGACAGTCCAGGACATTTTATGTATCATAAGCATGGCTTAAGTGCCATATTGTATTTAGATTTATGGGTCGATTATACCAAAGGTCTGGAAGAGAAATATAGATGGCCTGTATCAGGTACATGGGATGCCGAGTGCATCATGCGAGTAGAAGAAGCATTATGGAAAAAGAAAGCCAGACAGTCCCAGAAAGATGTCATCGAGTTATGGCGCAAAGAATCTCATAAAAGAACCGAAAAATAAATCAGAAAAACAGAATTAAGTAGGGAATCCTCAGAAAGAGCCCAAGAAAGGGAATTAATTGAAGTAGGTGAACGAGTTAGAGCAGAACAGTCAGACAGACAGAGAAATGCCCTTATTAAGGGTATGTATCCTCTTCTTGCCGAGGGCTTGCCAAAAGCAACCCCGGAAGCACCATGCAATTTTCCGCCGCCATTGGTCCTGATTAGGCTACGTCACAAACCGACCGCAGCTGATATTTTTCTCTCGTCCTATTTGGACGATACAGTCCCAGAATATGCAAATCCTGTTCCGCCTGCTCCTGTAAATAATGTAATTCCTGTTCCTCCAGCCACCGGGGCCGTGGGTACAGTTCACGTTACCGCACCCGTTACAGCATCTGTTACAGCACCCCCGGCCCAGCCGACAGTACATGTACCCGCTACATCAGTCACTCTACCAGCACGTACAGTATCCACCGACGATTCCAGTTTAGGAGCCGCGGGGGGAGATTCTCCTGGTACCCCGCCTCAACACAGACGTATGACGCTACATGAACTAGCGTTACAGCGTACGCCAAAAGTTCATACATTCACAGATATCAAGCGAGCACTTACTGAATGTCGTTATGATCCAGTTCCAGGCGATGGTAACATGGTCATATATTCATTACGTTTAAGACGGGTGACCGACTATTTGGACACCCTGCCCGATAGGAGAGAACATCTAGACAGAATATATCGTTTTATCCGTACAGGAGTGAATCCAGAAAGTGTTCACGAAGCCATGGTTCAGAGAAAAGTCGAGACTCAGCTCATGCTTTTGAAGTTTTTAATTAACTGTTTAATTAGAGAGCAAGATTGTCCGGAAAAAGATCAAGAAGAAATGAAAGTCCTGACCAGGTGGAGTGACAATATAGCCGAGGGAAGACACAAGACCCAAAATTGTATAGAGAGTATGTACAAGAAAATTCGTAGGGAAATAATAAAGTTACACGAGAAACGAGAAGTAACACAAGTAACCGAGAAAGAAGACGACTCTTTTACTGAAGAGGTAGACGACGAGAATCCCTCCAGAATAGCGTATGTAGGTAGAACTAGACTTTCCGACCGACATTCACGCCTAGATCACAAGAAAGTTTTTCCTCCTCCAGCACCAGAACAGTGTTCTCTTGAGCAAGTGTTCCAAGCTACCGATCACATTCTGAAATCACGAATAGGTTATAGTGAGCTCAGTACAATGCATGAACAATAACTAGCCCGATCAGCAGTCCGGTGGACTACTGATTCTACCACTTTTCCAGACGAAATAGTGGCACAAATGTTTCTGAAACTGCCCCCAACCGAGCAGCGACTGGTGGGTATGTATATGATCCAGCACCTCATTACACTGTATGAGGAACAGCATTCTGATCCAGGTCCACTACATGATGTATTAAACGAGTTACTCCAGTACAGATGGAAAGGTCTAGGTACCGATTTAATTAGTGTCATTCTAGAACAGCGCCACAAATACCGAACGTTTCTGAATCCGCATTTTGTTCACGTCTCACCTCCAGAAATTAAATCATTTTACATAGATAGACAGAATCCGTTACAAGAAGTACACCCAGTTAGGACAGCGGGTGGTGATCTAGAACGAGTATTTGTTTACACCCCCATCACAAAGATGGAACTCTTAGAAATGAAGAAGTTAATTCCCTGTCACGATAAAGATCCAGCAGGGTTCCACCGTGAATTAAAAGACATGCTCCGTATGGGAGAATACACGTATCCTGATATCATTAAAATGTTAAAGGTCCTGCTGCCTGCGGGCATATATGAAAAACTCAAGGAAAAAGAATGGGAGGTGGGAGAGAAAAAGATAGATTGGACAGCTCTAGAAGCTGAAGATAATACACGAGTACCAGGTACCGGTCTTGGGGGGAAAGCTAAAGAATTGCCCGAGTTATTGATACAAGTTTTGCCAAGACTACTAGCCACGAAAAAGGAAGATTGGGATGCCATTTCAGCTTGTAAACAGAAACAAGACGAAGACACTAGTGATTTCTATTCTAGATTTGAGAAATGTTTCATTATTAATAGTGGTCTGATAACAAGTAGTGAATCGTACCCTCATCTTTTTGTTACCAAACTAGTCGAGAATTCAAGTCCACAAGTTAAAAATCGAGTATTGAAAGTCGAAAGTACCTGGCAAGCTAATACTCCGTCACAGATGCTCCAAATGCTCCAGTATCACCAGAACAGAATCAGGGAAGAGCAGGAACACGAAAGGAGACGTATGAAAGACACGAAAATGAAAGTATTAGTTGCACAATCTGTTCCGCAAGACAGTCAGAAGAGGGGTCCGAATCAAGCCAGTCATCCTACAGCTCCCGTTAAAGGGACCTGCAATTACTGTAAACAGCCAGGTCATTTTATAAACGAGTGTGCAGTTCTGAAACACAACATAGCTACTGGTAAAATTAAAGAAAGACCACGTCCGCCTAGACAAGAACAAGTTTCACAGACTTCTCAGCCACCACAGAATGCACAACAGACAGTTACAGCACCGCAGCCTATCGCTGCAACACAGCATGTTACACAGCAGATGTACCAGTATGCACAGTCAGAGTATCCAGATTATCAGCCGTATTCATGAAACAGCCTAGAGAGGGAGGTAGGCTTGCCTCTCATCGAGATACCTGTAGATCAAGAGGGTCCCTATGTACACAGTCAAGTATTAGGGAAAGACAGAAAGTTTCTGATTGATACAGGGGCAAGTAGGACTACCATCAGTCATGACGAGGTTCCAGGGGCTCCACTCTCAGGCTCTAGAAATGTTTCCCTTGGATTTTCAGGAAAGCCTATTGTTAATGAAATATCGAAACCAGTTACTCTAGAAGTCGGTCCATTGTCCCGAACTACTGATTTGTTACTCACGAAATCTTGTCCAGAAAATTTGTTAGGCATTAAGACATTGAAAGAATTAGGAGCAGTCATTTGTTGTTCCCCAGAAGGGGTCCGCCTGTTCCTCAGGGATTTTAAAGGTCATTATGTATTACGAGATTTTGATCCAAGATTATTGAATGTACCACAGCAATTATGGGCGCAAGGTCCAACTGATGTAGGTTGTATGCATATCACACCCCATCGTGTGACTCTAAAGCAAGGTGTGGTTTTACCACGAATCAGACAGTACAAATTGCCACCTGAGGCTGTAGCAGCCTTATCTAAAATTATTGACGAACTTATTGTTCAAGGAGTGGTTGTAGAAACTGACTCCAATGTATGTAATTCTCCTATCATTCCAGTCTTGAAACGTACTGATCCAAATGTACCTCCAGTATATCGATTAGTGATTGACCTTCGAGAACTTAATAAATGTATCATACCCCAGTACCCAGTAGTCCCAGATATTTCATCCCTCTTGACAGCCATTGATTCTGAAGCTACGTTCTTCACAGTTATCGATCTCAAGAACGCATTCTTCAGTGTCCCCATTCATCCAGACAGCCAGTTCCTTTTCGGTTTCTGTTTAAATGGAAGAAGCTATAAATTCACACGAGCACCTCAAGGTTTCACAGAAAGTCCTAGCATTTACAGTCAAGCACTTAAAAGACAACTAGACAATATTCACATGCCAACTGACACTGCCCTGCTCCAGTATGTCGATGATCTACTGATCACAGCCCGTTCTGAACGTGACTGCGAGCGTGCGTCACTTACAGTTCTGTATTTTCTGGCAGAGATGGGGCACAAGGTGTCCCCTTCCAAATTGCAATTCTGTGTCCAGCAAGTGGTCTACTTAGGACACTTACTGTCCAAGAGGGGTAGGCAGTTGACACCTGACCGTATCCAGTTAATAGCACGTCTTCCACAGCCCAAGACACAGAAGGAGGTACGAGCTTTTATCGGCCTCACTTCTTACTGCAGACAATGGATTCCTCAGTATGCATTTCTAGCCAAGCCACTGATACAGTTAATGACACAGGAGGCAGCCGTTTCGACTGTCCTCCCTTGGACCCAGGAACATACACTTGTTTTTAATGAATTAAAGAAAGCCTTATGCCAAGCACCTGTTCTAGCAATACCGAACTACAGTAAGCCTTTTACACTTTTTGTTACAGAACGTGATGGTACTGCATTATCTGTTCTTACACAAGATCAAGCAGGACAATACAAGCCTTGTGCTTATTTTTCGAGCACATTAGATCCAGTGGCCCAGGCTCTGCCTGCGTGCCTCAAGTCAGTTGCAGCCACAGCGCTAGCTATCAGACAAAGTGATTCCATAGTGTTAGGACACTCTCTGACAGTACAAGTTCCACATTCCGTGGAAGTTCTTTTAAACCGAACCCAGACTCAGCACTTGACAATTGCACGTTTAACAGGTTATGAACTGACACTGTTTCAGCCACACATAGAAATCCGACGCTGCAACATTTTAAATCCTGCTACACTGTTACCGTCAGTTACCTCAAATCCTGCCACACATGACTGTGTGGAAGTTGTTAACACTATGACAAAGCCAAGACAAGACTTGACAGATATTGCATTACCTGATCCCGACCTGACACTTTATGTGGATGGTTCATGTATGAGAACAAGTACAGGAGAACTAGTAGCCGCGTATGCAGTGACTACTGACACTGAAGTTATAGAAACACATCGTATTGACACCCTGTCTGCCCAAGCAGCAGAGCTAGTCGCTCTGACCCAAGCCTGCATACGTGCCAAGAACCTGAAAGTAAACATATACACAGATTCACGTTATGCATTCGGAGTCGTACACGACTTTGGAGTGCTCTGGCAAGAACGAGGTTTTATGACTTCTCATGGAACCAAGATCCAGCATGGTCTCCTCATTCAAGCTCTGTTAGATGCAATACATTTACCGACAGCTATTGCTATCATGAAGTGCAAGGCACATACGAAAGTCACTGATATCATTTCTCAAGGTAACGATCTAGCAGATCGAACAGCCAAGCTTACAGCTCAGACTCCAGACATTCCAGTTAACATGACACTGCCACACATTCCAGAACAGACTACTTGTATGACAGTTAAGGACCCTACACAAGATGTCATAGACATACAGTCACATGCTACTCCCGAAGAAATCAAGAAATGGTCCGAACAAGGAGGGGTCCAGACAGATCAAGGATGGTTGACGAAGGGAAAAGCCACATGGTTTCTCCCCGACTCTATGGTTCAAGTCATTATTAATACCGCACATAGTCCAGCACATCTAGGAGAAAAAGCTATGTTAGACAGTATTCAGAACCTTTGGTTCAACAAGCATTTACGAGCAGCAGCCAAGCAGAAAGTCCGTACCTGTATGATATGTTGTCAGTTCAATCCAGGTAAAAGTGTCCCGGTGGAACAAGGTGGATTCCAACCTCCTGACCACCCTTTTGAAGTCCTCCAGATGGATTACATTCAGATGGAGCGATGTCGAGGTTTCAAGTATGTCCTCGTAGTTGTATGCGCTTTGTCCAGGTGGACAGAAGCATATCCTGTTCCCGATTACACAGCCGCGACCACTGCCAGGCAGTTGGTTCGTGAGTATTTTCCCCGTTATGGATTACCTAGGGTCGTGTATTCAGATAACGGCCAGCCATTCTCATCCGAGCTCATGAAACAAGTTTCCCTTCTGTTAGGGTACCAGTGGAAGTTCCATTGTGTACGCCATCCTGAAGCAGCCGGTCTCGTAGAGAGACATAACCAGACTCTGAAAATCCGCATTGCTAAAGTATGTACAGAAAAAGGTGTAGATTGGTTAGTAGCTCTGCCAGTTGCTCTTTTTTACATGAGAATGGTTGCACATTCCAGATCAGGTCTGTCCCCGTACGAGGTCGTATTCGGCCGCCCTCCAAACATGTGGGGTACACCTATGCCCCGAAAGATTACAGACGTTTCCAGTAATATGCTGACAGATTACCTAGCTTCCTTGATGTCTGCCCTACACTCTTGTCGTTCACAGGTTGCCGCTGCATTTCCAGACAACACTGAGGTGAAACCGCATGAAGTCGTTCCGGGAGAATATGTCCTAGTGCGAAATTTTGATCGTTCAAGTCCGCTGGAGCCCCGTTGGAAGGAGCCACAGCTGGTGTTATTGACAACAAGGACCGCCGTCAAGCTAGAGGGCCGCAAGGGCTGGGTGCATACCAGTCATATCAAGGAATTCCATGGATTGCGACAAAAGACATTTATTAAAGACTGCCCTCTTCTTAAGGACTGCCCAAACACAGACTCTGAATTCAAACTTCCCCTGTTAGAGAAAACTCCGCAGCAGGAGTATAAAACCAAACTCCGGTCTAGTAAAATAAGTCAGCCAGTTTAATTGTCTAAGTCCCTCTCGGGTGAAACGGTTAGACAGGTTCCTGACATGTATGAGATAGACCCACACAGTGAGAGAGTTAGTCAAAACTCTAAAAGATGTATTATCGTTCTATTCTTTTTATTATTTTTGAGTCTTATGGTTACATGCATAAGTTATGCTTTACATTTATGTTTTCCTATTTCACATGTACACATGTTTTCTAATGCTACAGTAGAGCACACATTTAGTGATCTGCCTCCTCACGAGCTATCCTATCGTCTTGCTATGTGTAACAACACATTCATCCGAATGTTACACTATTCACACCAGACCAGCAATGCCACTAATTGTTGGGTGTGTGGTCGACTCCCCCCTTTTCAGACACCGAAGGGAGTTCTGCCACTCTTTCCCTATCCGTTTTCACATAATGGTTCGAGTGGAGCATGGTCCACGTTAACGTCATCCTCCACTGATATGTCCCTTCTGAATCGAACATGTTTCCCAGACAAGCAAGGTCTTTCCCATAGAACAGGGTTAGATCTAGAAAATGAAGTATATGATTTAGGTAATTATTCCTCGAATTTCATGGTCCTGAATGTTCAGTCCGATACTACTCCAGATTTGCCTGCTATTTCAGTACTACCAGTCACAGGCAAATTATGTGTCAGAAAGAATGGTTCCGCACATGTAGGACATAGTGATTGTACTACTATTGTCGAGTATAGTGACAGTAGGAAATCTATTTTCAAAGCCTCACGTCATTCTTATTTTGTTTGTGGTCAGACCGCATATGTTCGTCTGCCCCTCGATTGGGATGGAACATGTTACATTGCCTTCCTACTGCCACCAGTCTTCCTAGCCCCATCCGATTATCACAGAAACACACATCTAGTACACGTTAGACATAGAAGGGAGACTGAGTCCCCAATTATCGATCAAACTGAAACTGCTCTAGAACAATATCAAGACTTCAATAAAGGTTTCTTCTTCTTTATAGGACCTGTCCAGAATAGTAAGTTAATACGTAGGTTAACCAGAACCCTTGAAGCAGTAGTGAATGAGACTACTTCCGCTCTAGGTAACTTAACCGAAGAGCAATCTGCTATGCGTTTTGTTGTGCTCCAAAATCGTCTCGTTCTTGACGTCATACTGGCCGATAGAGGAGGAGCTTGTAGAGTCATCGGATCTAGTTGCTGCATTTTCATTCCTAATAACGCGCCGTCTGTTTATTCAGCTATAACCAGACTTCATAAAATTGCCCATCAGTTACACCAGAATCCAGGCACCTGGACATGGTCCGGTTGGCTCTGGAGTATCATATCTGCCTGGGGATGGAAAGTATTGTCATTCCTGGGTATAGCAGTAATGATCATATTCAGTTGCTGCCTCTGTTTACAATGTGGCCCTGCGATTTGCGGCATGTGTGCTACCTCTTGTATTCCTAGTCCTAAATCCCGTTCCAAGACAATTCGAGACGAGCAAATGATGCTATATGAACAGATAGATGGTATCATGAATATTGATGTTTCCTGATGGAAACGTAGGGCACAAGGAGGGAATGTGGAAAAGTAAATTTTGCCATGTTATATGTGCCTACGTGTTCCCCATCCTATGCTATATGTGCATGATCGATATGCATGTATCCCCCTATGATCGATTAAAGACGCAATCATAGTTGTGTCCATCTCTAGTATGCCAGTTTCCAGTTCTCGTGAAAGCAACGAGTATTAGGCCTATGTTGCCACGTTTTACAGTGTGCACGTTAATTCATCGCATTGTCCCCGTTTCTAGGCCTCAAAAGGGCCCGGACACCAGATTCAGCTCCAGTCTCCTGAACCCTCTCCGAGGAGCGATACAGCCCCCACCTGCATCCCTGACCCTTCACTTACTTCCTGCCTCGCAGTGCCCGGCCCGGCCTGGCTCTGCCTGCCAGTCTGCCAAGAGTATGTTATGCTTCAAGTTATCAGTCCAGCCCTCCTTCTCTGCATTCCTAAGCTACTGAATCGCATCAACAGTTTCAGCCATGGTCTAGCCTTTCTGTCTCCATGTAAGAGAAATACTGTATTAATATTCATAGAATATTCCTAGCACACGCAATACATGTAGAATAATGCATGCACCAGTCTTAGTGTCAAGTAGCCTTTGCCCTGATAACTTTTGGATTCTATCAACATGTACTCCAAACACCAGATACCAGATATGATATAGGTACATGTCGTTCTGACACCGCAGACTTTAGTCTCCTCTTCTAGCGCAGAAGTCATAGCCCCCAGTTCCTCCTGGTAACACGTCATTGCCCGTTTGCGCGCACCACTAGGTGAAAGGTCCCAGCTGCTCAGGTAGCCCCCTCCATGTTTCCGCCCCATTTATGACACTTCTGTGACGTTTACATCACATGTCTATGTATACGCCCTGTACACGCCTTCTTGTTACATCATTTTGTTCTTATCTTTCGCGACTGCTACGAGTTACGCCTACTGCTACGCCTACTGTATTGAATGTAATGTACTTGTTTTAGTATATATACTGTGTACTGTTACTGAAAGTTACCCTTCTTATCCCCATGCCATTCCCATTCCCCGGCAGCTGCCATCCATTCTATTTTCCGTACAGGCTATCCCGTTCCTGTCCCTTCCCTTATGCATGATTAAAGCCTGTAAGACTCAAGATACCTCGAATCCTGTCTCTTATTTATTGAGCTATCTGTTTTATTCACTGTATTCAAAAATAGTACGGTAATTAATTATTTATTTACCACACATCCTTGGATCTGTGATGTATTCCTATAGGTTCTGAATCGATCCCCCTATTCCTGACCCTATTCTGGTTAAACAAACCAACAAGTTAACTAGCAGTCAGCCCATGAGGCAGAAAACCCCCATGATGCAGATACCGTTATCTGACGCAGTCACACTACGGCACAGGAACGTGTTATCTGATTAGGTCATAACGCTTGCGATCTAATTAGACAAGCGATATTCCTCCAGCCCCTGATAAGGCATACGGAGTTCTCATAACAAATCAAACCTATGACAACCTGGGCAAAACCCTGCGGCCATTGTTTTGATTTCACCGAGAACTTCAGCAAAAGAATGTGCTAACGAGCAAGTCGTATGACATCCTTATTGACGTATCTATGTCCATCCTTACGTCAATCTTTGCACCTTAAAGGTATAAATATTACCGATATTGCCCTATGCAAACACACGCGGTGGTGACGAGACGGAGCAGCCATACTTGCCGAAGCGAAGAGCAGAGCAGACCCCGCTGGCGCAGCCCCGCCTTCCTGACGCGCTGAGAGACGCGCTGCTTTCTCCTGCCGAGAAATCCAGCACCGGCGCTTCTGGGTAGCCCTCGCAGTCAGCCTGGAATATCAAGACCAGAGAGAGAGATACCATCCCTCATTCATCCTAACTTCCAGGTACAGAACTGAATAACCCCTCACAGAGAATTCTTTAGTTATTCACTTGGCAAAAACAAACTTAACTTAAACTGTAACTTTCTATTCCCGCCCACGTATTAGACTTAGGTCAGGTACACGGGGTAGGCGTATTTAGAAACACCAGTTGAGTACGTTTAGTCAAATGTGTATGTAATATATTTTATTCATTTTAAAACATCTTATGGCTTAGAAACCATATCAATGTTTTTACAGTATTATTTTATACTATTGCTTTTAATGTATGCACTTTACTTAACTATAAGTATTGCAATAATATCGATCAATTTCTCTTGTATGAGAAAAGAGACTGATCAATAAATAACACCTTTTTATTGAACACGCCCGTCTCTTCCTTTTCTCTACAATCTGATGAGACTAAGAATGCACGTACTGACTGAGTAAAATAATTTGCCTTTTGTTCACACGACTCTCGAGATACACTCTTGATTAGGGGAGAGCAAAGTTGTCATGTTCTATGGTTGTCAGAAACTAAATCCCTTCTTGTCTAATCAGGGAAGTTAATTCTTTCCTGAACATTCGAGAAAGTTTCTAGTGAACTCTGAGCTAAGCTGGCAAACCCAAAACTTTAAGTCTAATATCGACAGTAGTAGACCTAGTTAACGTCTGGTCTAGGCCTTTACTGCTGTAGGTATTATTCCAATGCGCAGAGCCTATTGGGATGATAGGAACTACACTACATGGCGCCCAACGCGTTTGGAAAGGGCGATAAAACTAACGTAAGACATTTAGAGTAACTCAGTCGTGCTTTCTCACTCAGACCCCTTTTTCCCCATAATACTCCAAAGACGTCTGGAGTGGGTGAAAGGTAATATCCTCCAAAACCTCGCAGGAGGGAAGTCCTATGTATGGTTCTTGGTATAGTCAACGTTGAAGGATACACTGTTCCAAAAATATTGTGCATCTAATCTTTGTTTCCATAAGAAACCTGATCTGCAAACAAACAAAATAACCTTCCTGTCGGTAAAATGGTAGACAGTGAAGATGAAAGAGAGGCAGTTAGATTAGCAACTGAACTCGCAGCAGCTGATGCTACTATGCAAGATGCAGACCCCGATATATAATACTCATCCCGGTCATCAAAAGAAAATCTATAACCTTAAAACTTATAGAAAATGGACTGACACCTAGAGGTGGCACAGTCATATTCGTAATTGAGGCACACGAATATCGGCAGACAGAGGTATACTATTCATGGATACATTTTCCAGCAGCAAATGCTGTAACAAAGTACTTCCACTATTACAAAATAGAGGAACCTCCTGAAACGTACACTCCTTTCGAGGAGGTGGAAGTACCACTCAAATTTCAAGAGCACCTGCTCTTATTTGATGGCGCCCTAAAACATAACAATCACATCACCAGGCTCGGTCCTTTAGGTAGACCAGGAGCAACGTGGCCGGTCCTAGCCGGATACACACCACATCCAGACATCAATGGGATGTCTGCAGCAGAGCTGTTAACACAGCTAAAACAATTAATAAAAATACATAGACAATTAGTCCAATATGTGATGCGGACTTCAACAATTCAACCAGCAATTAAAATTCCACAGCTGACCCCTCACCAGGGGAACACAAATAAAATTACACCACAGAACATACAGTCCTGCCTAGGTAAAGTACCGGCTAAACGGGAACAAATACCATTCTGGTTGGCACAGAAAATCACCCAAATAGAGGCGGTGTTTCCTGACACCACCCCGTTAGAAAAACACAGGATTCTGACTATCTGTCTTCCAATGGGAATCGCACCACACATTGAGGACTGTGACACTTGGGGTACAGTCTTTGCTTCCATCTACACAAAAACGCACGGTGTTCCATCCATTTCGGTAATACCAGATGTGCTAAAACAAATTCAAGACGAATACGGTCCAGAACCCGCTTTAACTCTTGGTATGAAATTACTGAAAGACTTCAAGCAGGTCTCGGCTATATTACTAGCCAACATAAAGGGAGAAGCAGCAAACGTGGCGATCCGCCAGAGGTTAAAAGAGACAGATATAGCAGACCAACCAGCTGAAATTGCCAGAATCATAGAAAAATCCTATGAGGAACTAGGTAGAGATAGTCTAGGTGGAATACCAGTAAAACCACAACTGATTGAAAGTCCAGAAAAATTATTTTTTAATAATAATTCAACATCACCAAAAAAGAACTGGGATGGAAACAAACAATCCAATCCTAAAGAAAAGAAATTCCAGTCCAGAGGAAGGTCTCCTAGGCGAAGAGAAAAATCTCCGAACCAAAGACACAGGTCACCCCAGAGTGACCCCTCTGGGAAAAGATATAACCTTAGAAATAGAGATAATATAAAAAAGCCTGATAGATATCAAGACATTGATACACGTCCCTCTCAATCTTTTCAGACTTCCTCGCAGAAATCGGAAAGAAGAGGACGATCAGAACAAAGAGAAGAGCACGCCAAGTCCAAAGACAAGGAACCTGCTCAGCTAAAAAAGAAATTACAATTTCCAAAAAAGAAGGTAGCCAGTATCAAGGTAGTTAACAATGCCGAGAATACTGAGGACACAACTGAAAAACGGAGAGTGGGCTCAGACAATGCTAGACAGCGCAGCAGAAGTGAGCATAGCTCGCAAAGTCCTTATGAATCATCTGGAGACAGTGGACACGAATGAATATCTTCAAGTGGAAACTGCGGACACCAGAGTTAGCAAACCTCACAAAATATACGAAATAACATTGCGTATAGAGGGGGATAAGACTAGAAAAATAAGGGGACTATTTTGGGATAATCTCTCCAAGGGCTATGATATCCTTCTAGCTGAAAAAGACTGGCCACCAGAGTTTGTCAGGGAGTGCCCTCATGGCGAAGAAATAATTATGCCTGCCTTCTCAAATCAAATCCCAATTCATAAAAAATACACACTTGCTAGAAAGTGGGCAGTAGCTCTAGCTCCTGCTTTATATAAAAATCACGTAGGATGGGATGAGGACTCTCCTCCTCACAAAATCCAGTTAAAATCACAACCTACTGCACAAAGGCAGTACCCAATTAAGCAAGAAGCTAAAAAACAGGTAAATGAAATACTAGATCAGCTAGAATACCAGGGGGTGATTGAAACTTGCACCTCACAAATGAACAACCCTTTGTTTCCGGTCTCCAAACCAGACAATTCATATCGTCTAGTTTTGGATTACCGACACCTTAACACATGTTGCAAAACTTTTGCAGTGCAAAACTCACATAGTGCTGCACTAATGAATAACATAGTGCGCAAAAAATACAAAACAACATTAGACATCTCTAATGGATTCTTTTGTCAAAACATAGCACCAGAGAGCAGATATTTAACTGCGTTCTCAATAAATGGCACTCAAAAACAATGCTGTCGGTTAGCCCAGGGGTACAAGAACAGCCCGGGGGTATTCTCAGCGAGAGTAACAGAATTACTACAAATATATGATGATGAAGCATTATCTTATGTCGACGACATTTACTTAACAGATGATGACTTGGATACTCACTTGAAGAGAGTGAACACCATAATACTTGGGTTCGCAGCAGAGGGTTACAAATTCAACTTTAAAAAATCCAGAATTGCCCATCTGACAGTCCTGTTCTTAGGATATGAATTATCAAGTGAAGGCAAAAGCCTGGCTGACAATTTCCTAGAGAAATGTGCCGTACTCCAAGCACCTAGAACACTAAAAAACCTACAGTCAATTCTAGGCTTCCTAAATTTCGGAAGAACATACATTGCAAATTACGCAGAAAGGGTCAAACCCCTTTATGATCTAATAAAACCAGATTTTAAAAGATGCAATTGGACTTAAATACACACAGAAATTTTGAGATCCTTACAAACAGACATGCTAATTAAAACAAAATTAGAAACACGTGATAACACATGCAATCTTGTAATTCGAGTCATCCCAGGGAGATGCGGATTCACATACCTGACCTCTAATGAGGGAGAAAAGGTACCAATTGCATTCAAATCACACTTGTACACAGAAGCTGAAAAGAAATTCAGCTTTGAAGAAAAAATTGTTCATGCAGTTCAAACCGCAATAGCTAGAGAAAAAGATCAAGCTGACGGTAGACATATCACAGTCAGAACAGCAGAATCAGCCTTTGAGGCACTAACAACACCGTGTAATTTACCAACAACAACATTGAATCCGGAATGGATACAATGGGTGAATTCAATCACAACGGACAAAGTATACTACTACTTTGATCCAGAACTAGAAGAATTAAAAAATCTAGAATATGAAAAAACATATCCTCTGCCAATCGACATTCTGCCTTTACGACATTACGCCTGTGTAATCTATACAGACGGACATGCTCAACCCTCCGTTTGGGGAGAACAAGCATACAACCCCACATGTGAGATTACAAAAGAAGTGTGGCGCGGAGGTAAACTAAGACCTCTATTAACGAAAACACACTCAGTTGAAACTAATTCAGAACAACAGACTGAAATAATAGCATTGAAAATGGCGCTAGATAATGCGGATCGCGAATTCCCGACACTTATAGTGTCAGATTCATATTACTGCGTCAAATCTTATAACAGTGATTTGCAGACATGGATTCAAAACGGTTACAAAGATGACACAGATGCACCAATAAAGCAGAAACTGCTCTGGGAACAAATAGCTCTTTTACAAAAAGAACTACCAAAGACTCACGTGACACACTCACTGAGTCATCAGCGGGATGGCGTTCACGTTACAGGGAATTCATTGGCTGAAACAGCCACAGCGGCAGCCACTAAATCGGCTCCCGTAGTTCGAAAAAAGCGTACATTAAAATACATTGACGGTGAAACAGTGCTGGCGGTGAAAACGTCATCAAAAGGCGACTGCTCAGCGTTACCGATCAACTATCCACTCAATTATACATACATAATCGATGCAAACTCCGTCCCTTTTGCTCGAATCCCTGGAGTGGGGGATAGAGTGATTCCAAACATGGACAGGAGAAACTTGTTAATCGCAGACGCACATATGGGCGAGGGTCTCAGACACCTCAAACTAAAAGATTACAATCACGGTACTGGTGGCCAGGCATGAGCCTGAGTCACACCATGTTTGTAAAAAACTGCCCAAACTGCAACAGAGATCGCAGTGGGGAGAGAAACAGTTTAATACCTCGCCGTTTAGCTCCAGAAAAAATCAAGAGTAAAAAGGAAGGGTTGCGATTAACATACACAGGCTAGTTTCCACTTATAATGTAGATCACCAGCACTCGGCTGACGTCTGGACTGTTATACAAAGATTTGCGAGTCTAAATGGCATATACGCTAAGAGCATGCTACGTTTGACCATTGTTTTCACTCTAGCACTCCAGCCTGAGGGGAAACATGGCAAAATGAGCATAGCACAGCGGGAATCTTCTCACTTCCTTCCTGAGGGATACGGGATGGTGTAAAGAAAAAACCAAGGCATAAAGCAATCTATAACGGAAAAGATATTAGGTTCGGGAACTGGGTGGGTCAAACATCTAATAAGTGTCCAACGTAGTCTAAATAACTTGCCAAGAAATTCTCTGAAGGGATTCAGTGCGTACAAATTATTATTTGGAACTAGGATGTTGATCTCTGACATTGATAGTCAGACTTCAGTGGTGAAAGAAAAAAGCTTTGATATCAAAGACCGTTTGGCTATTTTGCAGGACTTAAACAAAACAAGAAAAGACCTGAGCAACATAAAGTTGAAACAACAGCCAACAACCACTGAAGAACCACCACCTGTCCCAGCAAGACCTGTCTGGATTCCAAAAGTCGGGGATCTAGTCAGGGAAAAGATCGCGGTAAAGAAGGAATTTGGGCCTTCTTACAGAAAAGCAGTTCCTGTCTTGTCTGTCAATGGGACAAGATCAGTTGTACTACCGCCACTTGCTGGTAAAAGGGAGAACCGAGTTGTATCCATCGACCTGGTAAAACCACAATCATGTGGCCGATAACAAACAGTAGGCCAAGTGGACTCCCAATAAGTAGCAGAACACCAAGGTTTGCTACCAGTACAGAGGTCCTAACAAAGAGGCTCATCACATTCGAAACGCCTACAGAAGAACAACAAGGACTATGCAACAATGCAATAGAACTCAGACCTCTTAAAACCCAAATAAAAACATTTAGCAGAGACACACCAATCTATAATGAAGTACCAAGTGAAAATGCAAGAAACAGAAATCCTGAAGCAATTGGAACAATTGACAGAACTGCATCCGGCTACTTCATAAACTTCGATGATTCCTCTGAAGACTTCAGTGAATCAAAGACACAGCCATCATCAAAAACCTTTAAAGATAAAGCTAAAGAACTTTTGAAACAACTGAAAGAAACATATCTGATTTCTCCATGGATTGAATTTTGGGTGGGTTTTGGTGCATTTATCCTCATACTTTGGCTCATCATGGTATTAACTTTGGGACGCTTCATTGAGGGAAAATATGCTAAAATGGACGCAGCAAGTCAGAAAATCAACTTGATCCTCAAACCACACACATCTTCACACGTCGAGAAAAGAGAACTTTCTTCAGTCAACTTCACAGCCAATCCGATACCGGGTAGGGTAGCCTGGGACAACACTGACTATGAAATTTATGGTCCGGTCGAAATCCTGAAATATCCACACCAAATTAAGATCTCATTGAGTGACTTTGCAAAACCAAGCTCATTTGCTGATGATTGGGACTTCGAAAGCATTAATAATATGATGTCTGACTTAGTAATGTCTGCTAAATTTACCAAACATGATTATTTGCAGGGTTCTACAAATTATGATAGTATGTATTGCTATAACCACTATGGTAACCATTTTCTACATAAATCTGCACAACCGAGAAATGTTTTAAATTATAATCAATGGGAACATTGTGCAACTCCCCCAAAAGGAAGCTCAAGAACCTTCTATGACAAATATTCATACTTTTCAGGTTTTAACATAAGTAATGCTGAAACATTTTATTTCAAATTGTCAAACAAAACAGGGACCAAGACCATGATAACCAACACAAAATTGATTTATTCAGACTCATTTTTTGAAAAAATGAATACTTTTGGTTTTGATTATTGGGACAAAAATGTTGAATTGAAAAGTGTTTGGGGCACAAAAGAATGGCAAGTGCAGGGTATAGAATCATTGTTTAGAGCCTGCATGATCCCAGAACAAATGATATTTTTAAATGACACTGTTCAACAAACTACTTGTCTTGGCCTAGCCAAAATCAAAGACTTAAATAAACCGTCTATTCCAAAGCCAACAATGTTCAGCAATAGCTCTACAGATGAAGAGATAGACGTAAATTATGTATTTAACCAAAACAGAACACATCCTGATTGGAAACAGTGGTTGATCTGGCCCACAGATACTAATAACTGTCAAGACAGATTCCTGAATAAAACACAGGGGTTCATAATGACCAGGCCAGACCCTAGATATCCCCAAATACATCACCCAGGGATAATAACCACCTACAGTGTGGGCA
Source organism: Lissotriton helveticus (assembly GCF_964261635.1). Lineage (NCBI taxonomy): Eukaryota > Metazoa > Chordata > Amphibia > Caudata > Salamandridae > Lissotriton > Lissotriton helveticus. The sequence continues at coordinate 517,477 of NC_136067.1, read as the reverse complement.
AATTATGCCTTCAATGGCTACAAACTTCCACACTGACAGAAATTAAGCAACACCTAACTTTACTTACTGATGGTGCTGACTTGCGTGATTTCATAATGGGACCACGCAAACAGCGTCAAAAGCGTTTCATAGCAGCCTCTGTATATGCAGCATACAATGAGGCCTGGAAGGTTACTCAAATTGAAACAGCAGAGAGAATACGGGAAATTGACCGTATTAATTTGGAAAAATCACTTTCTGTAGTGGACAATGGGTTAATGACTCTGTCCTCCAGAATTTTTGCTTTGGACAGCATTGTGTCTTCAGCAATCGACATATTATCGCAGGACTTACTGTTGCTACAACACGGTCAGTCCCAATTGCGTTCTATTGTACAGCTTGGCTGGACGTTACAAAATCTGCGTTCAGGCTATGTGCCTTGGCGTTTAATCAACACAACGTCATTATTCCAAATCTTTAACCTTACTGATAGACAAATCAGTATGGCACAAAAGGGTGCTGATTATACAATCTTGAGCATTGAAAAACTCGAAAGATTACCAGTGACAATGTCAGAACGACCTGTCAGTGAATGGATAATACATGGGATAATAAATATTCCAATCTCAACCTTCAGGTTTCAATACTGCCAAAAATATATACAGGCTGGCATGTACGAGAAATTGGGAAAGGGGTACATTAAAACAACATGGAACCTGCCCTATTCACATGCATGTGTCAGTAGTAAAGGACAGAAAGTGTTCCTTAGTGGCAATAATTGTGCGATGTCACTAAGCGGCACGCTTCTGTGTAACGGAATTAGTTTGCATGGAGCCTGTGAAGGGAATTCATACAACCTTTCATGTCACCAGCAAGGCGCACCTGCAACTGAGATAGAATCATTCTTTCAAAGACTCTATAATGGGAGTTACATTCTAATTGTAGACCGCAGATGTTGTAGTCTTATGCCCGGGAATCCTTATCTCGTAACTACGACTGCGAAGGTCAAGTGCTGTGGACGCTCATTGTTCCCCAGCTCCTTTCCAGACAGGGAGGCAAGGGCATGGCCCAATTTGAAAATTACTTCTATTCGAATAGATACTTTAAGCAGAATGAAAACAGTGCTTCTTCAGACGCCTACCAGGCTCTCGTCATCAAAAGAAACATATGATCTCCAAGTCGCAAGGACGACTGCAGAGATACATTCATTGTTATCAACTAATTCCCCCATACATTTCGCGGAAATCCTTAATGAAATCTTAAATATTTCTGATACCAGTGGGGTCTCGAAAGTATTTAAGACAGTATTTTCGATGGCATTAACACCATTCAAAGCCATACTGGGTATTTTTCCAGATTTCGTCCATTCGATTTTTGGCGGACTTCCCCTGATCTTGGGACTAATTGCAGGAATCCTATTCTTAGTCCTTATTTTTCGTTATGGCAACCCATGTCACAGACAAAACTCTTGCGACAAGGGAAGAAACAATCCTAGCCATTGGATACCGGGAACGGATATCAAAAATCCTGGGACTCTCCCGGCTTAGAGACCTGAACATGACTTGGTTTCTATCACTTCGACCAATGTGGCAAAGATGTGTTTTACCTGTATTGAGGTGTCTGCTATGCGGAGAAGAATGCGTGTTAGACACCTGTCTGACGCTACAATCGGATGCGCCAATGGATGCAGAAACATTGTTGAGCCCGATCAAGGTTCATGCTTTGGGCTGCCCTCAAAGGCTACCAATCCTGATGACGGCATTCGTGGAAGCTTCACCACTACGATTGAGGGGTAGTGAAGTTCAAGATGAAAGCAGCATCGAACAGGTACGACCTTCTGTCAGTAATGCCAATCAGAATGTCAATGGAGACAATCATGCGCACGAATGCATGATTACACCTATTTCCGAGTTAGTGGAACTTTCCCAGGAAGCTGTTGACAGCTTTTTCGAAAGCCTGAATGATATGATGTTCTCTCCAGAGCAGAAATAGAGACTTTTGAGCAAGCTCGCACACGGCGTTCCCTGAATTCGGCCTTCAACTTTAAAAATAAAGTCACATGAACAATTTTCCCTCCAGTTCACGGACAGCAATTTTTCAACAGCCCCAAAATATTTTTGCATATTTTTCGGGACACTATCTTCTGCTTAAAGTAAGAAACTATTCTTAAAGAACTAAGATTCCTAAATTTAGATAAGCTTATAGACATTAGCTGCCCGCTGGTATGTTCATAAATATTTTATTCTGTGATGGAATGGTCTCGACCTTTTTTTCTGTATTAAGAGCCATTTCATGTGTAATTCTCATATACCAAATAGCAATAATGTATACAAATGCGATTACTTTGGCATTATTCTACAGCTTGAGTGCATACAATACATATGACTGCAATTTTTCCGTATATTTGAAAATTTCAAAATGCATTTATGTATTTTGGGGTGGTAAGGTATACACAATACTCTATAGTATGTTGTACTATGTTTTACTATGCATAGATTAGTAAATATGACCATAGTTAGCGTGGAGTGGGTGTGATGTATTCCTATAGGTTCTGAATCGATCCCCCTATTCCTGACCCTATTCTGGTTAAACAAACCAACAAGTTAACTAGCAGTCAGCCCATGAGGCAGAAAACCCCCATGATGCAGATACCGTTATCTGACACAGTCACACTACGGCACAGGAACGTGTTATCTGATTAGGTCATAACGCTTGCGATCTAATTAGACAAGCGATATTCCTCCAGCCCCTGATAAGGCATACGGAGTTCTCATAACAAATCAAACCTATGACAACCTGGGCAAAACCCTGTGTGGAAAAGTAAATTTTGCCATGTTGTATGTGCCTACGTGTTCCCCATCTTTTGCTATATGTGCATGATCGATATGCATGTATTCCCCCCTGATCGATTAAAGACGCAATTACAGTTGTGTCCATCTCCTGTATGTCAGTTTCCAGTTATCATGAATACAACGAATATTAGGCCTATGTAAAGCTACGTTGCCACGTTTTACAGTGTGCACGTTAATTCATTGAATTGTCCCCGTTTCTAGGCCTCAAAGGGCCCGGACTCAGATTCAGCTCCTGTTTCCTGAACCCTCTCCGAGGAGCGATACAGCCCCCACCTGTATCCCTGACCCTTCACTTACTTTCATGCCTCGCAGTGCCCGGCTCGGCCTGGCTCTGCCTCTCAGTCTGCCAAGAGTATGTTATGATTCCAGTTATCAGTCCAGCCCTCCTTCTCTGCATTCCTGAGCTACTGAATCGCATCAATAGTTTCCGTCATGGTCTAGCCTTTATGTCTCTATGCAAGAGAAATACTGTATTAATATTCATAGAATATTCCTCACACACGCACTACATATAGAATAATGCATGCACCAGTCTTAAAGTCTATTAGCCTTTGCCCTGATAACTTTTGGATTCTATCGACATGTTCTCTAAACACCAGATACTAGATAGGCTTTAGGTACATGTCGCTCTGACACTCCAGACTTTCGTCTCCTCTTCTAGTGCAGAAGTCATAGCCCCCAGTTTTCCCTAGTAACACGTCATTGTCAGTTTGCGCGCACCACTAGGTTAGAGGTCCCAGCTGCTCAGGTAGCCCCCTCCATGTTTCCGCCCCTTTTATGACATATTCTGTTACGTTTGCATCACATGTCTATGTATACACCCTGTACACACCTCTTGTTACACCCACTTTATGCCTTATCTTTCGCGACTGCTACAAACTCCGCCTACTGCTACGCCTACTGTATTGAATGCAATGTATTTTGTTTAACTATATATACTGATGTTCTGTTATTAAAAGTTGTGCGCACCATTCCCAGATCCTGCCCCGGCAGCTGCCGGGCCCTTGCCATCCCATTCCCATGCGGGCTGTCCTGTTCCAGTCCTTTTATGCCTGATTAAAGCCTGTCAACTCCAGCTACCTCGTATCTTGACTCTTATTTATTGAGCTACCCGTTTATTGATTATAGTCAAAAATAGAACCGGTAATTAATTATTTATTTACCACATAATGGCGCCCGAATAGGGACTTGCCCTTTCCCCACGCGCCGGAGAAGCCACGCAGGCCCCCTGATCCTCTGCAGCCGTCACGGAACCATACCGTGCACGTGCAGATATTTCTGCTTCAAGTATACCTCAGGCCCACGGAGGAGACGGAGGTTGCGGTCCAGCGTCCAGACGAGGCGGTGGAGGAACGCGGCGAGTCCCGACCAGAGCCCAAGCTGAGAGTCCAAGGTCCGAGGTATCCGGAGGCCCACCTGTAACTGAAGTCCGAAGTTCGTCCGTCCGTCGTCGTAGCAGTCCAGTCCAGTCCGAGGCCTTCCGTTCTTGCTGCCCGGTGAGTACCGTTGCTGGGGTAGTATCTAGACAGGGTCAATTAATTTGTCTCTGGTCCGTGGGTTTGGGTACACAGATCCAACACGAAGTGTCCACCTAGGTGGATGCGGGTCCTGACGTGTCTCTTTATGAGACCGGTAAGTTTTGTACTGTTTTAGCAGTGCATCTAGTCATTCCAGTAAGTTCTGTTCTGTTCTCGAGAAATTCATGTGTTTCTGTTTTCAGTATTCCAGGTAATATTCTGTCCGAACTGTTAATTTAAATGTTAATTCATGTGTTTTCAATGTCGTGGTATGGGTGATTTGTTTTCTTAGTTATTATTGTGTTTATCGTGTATTGTATTGTGTCTAGACTCCAGTCTAAGTTATGCCTCTGTTCACGAAGTTACGTCAGTTAAGAACTAGAAAAGGTCTGCTCAAGGAAGCAGTTCCTGTCCCGCCTAGGGACAGTCCAGGTCATTTTATGTATCATAAGCATGGTATAAGTGCCATATTATATCTAGATTTATGGGTGGAGTACACCAAGGAATTAGAAGAGAAATATAGATGGCCCGTATCAGGTACGTGGGATGCCGAGTGCATCATGCGAGTAGAAGAAGTATTATGGAAAAAGAAAGCCAGACAGTCCCAGAAAGATGCCATCGAGTTATGGCGCAAAGAATCTCATAAAAGAACCGAAAAAGAAATCAGAAAGTCAGAATTAAGTAGGGAATCCTCAGAAAGAGCCCAAGAAAGGGAATTAATTGAAGTAGGTGAACGAGTTAAAGCCGAACAGTCAGACAGACAGAGGAATGCCCTCATTAAGGGTATGTATCCTCTTCTTACCGAGGGCTTCCCGAAAGCAACCCCGGAAGCACCATGTAATTTTCCGCCGCCATTAGTTCCGATTAAGCTACGTCACAAACCGACCGCAGCTGATATTTTTCTCTCGTCCTATTTGGACGACACAGTCCCAGAATATGCAAATCCTGCTCCGCCAGCTCCTGTAAATAATGTAATTTCCGTTCCTCCAGCCACCGGGGCACCTGTTACAGCACCTGTTACGGTACCCCCGGTCCAGCCCATAGTACAAGTTCCCGCTACATCGGTCACTCTGCCAGCACGAAGAGTATCAGTCGACGATTCTAGTTTAGGGGCCGCGGGGGGAGGTCCTCCTGGTACCCCGCCGCCACACAAACGTGTAACGTTAGTCGAGTTACATGAACGTGCGTTACAGCGTACGCCCAAATATCAGTCCGTTGCAGATATCAGACGAGCTCTTACCGAATGCCGTTATGATCCAGTCCCAGGCGATGATAATATGGTTATATATTCATTGCGTGTAAGACGGGTGACCGAGTATTTGGACACCCTACCGAATATGAAAGAAGATCTAGACAGAATATATCGTTTCATCCGTACAGGAGACGATCCAGAAAGTATTGGCGAAATCATGTCTCTAAGGAAAGCTGAGACTCAGCTCATGCTATTAAAGTTTTTAATCAATTGTTTAGTAAGGGAACAAGATTGTCCGACTAAAGATCCGACTGAAATGAAAGTCCTGACAAGGTGGAGTGATAATATAGCCGAGGGAAGACACAGGACACTCAGTTGTATAGAGAGTATGTACAAGAAAATTCATAAGGAAATAATAAGGTTACACGAGAAACGCAAAGCAGCACAAGTAAGCGAGAAAGAAAACGACTCTTCTACTGAAGAGGTAGACGACGAGAATCCCACCAGAATAGCGTATGTAGGTAGAACTAGACTTCCCGACCGACATTCACGTCTAGAACACAAGAAAGTTTTCCCTCCTCCAGCACCAGAACAAGGTTATCTAGAGCAAGTATTTCAAGTTACCGATCACATTCTGAAATCACGAATCGGTTATAGTGAACTTAGTACCATGCATGAACAAGAACTAGCCCGATCAGCAGTCCGATGGGCTACTGATTCTACCACTTTTCCAGATGAAATAGTGGCACAAATGTTTCTGAAACTGCCCCCAGCCGAGCAGCGACTGGTGGGTATGTATATGATCCAGCACCTCATTACACTGTATGAGGGTCAACATTCTGATCCAGGTCCGTTACATGATGTCCTGAACGAGTTACTCCAATATAGATGGAGAGGTTTAGGTACCGATTTAATTAGTGTCATTCTAGAACAGCGCCACAAATATAGAACATTTCTGAATCCGCATTTTGTTCATGTCTCACCCCCAGAAAGTAAACCATTTTACATAGATAGACAGCATCCGTTACGAGAAGTACACCCAGTTAGGACAGAGGGTGGTGAAATGCAACGAGTATTTGTTTACACCCCCATCACAAAGATGGAACTATTAGAGATGAAGAAATTAATTCCCTGTCACGACAAAGACCCAGCAGGGTTCCATCGAGAATTAAAAGACATGCTCCGTATGGGAGAATACACGTATCCAGATATCATTAAAATGTTAAAGGTCCTGTTGCCCGCAGGGGTATATGAAAAACTCAAGGAAAAAGAATGGGAGGTGGGAGAGAAAAAGATTGATTGGACAGCTCTAGAAGCTGAAGATAAAATACGAGTACCAGGTACCGGTCTTGGGGACAAATGTAAAGAGTTGCCCGAGTTATTGATTCAGGTCCTGCCTAGGTTACTAGTCACGAAAAAGGAAGATTGGGATGCAATCTCAGCATGTAAACAGAAACAGGATGAAGACACTAGTGATTTTTATTCTAGATTTGAAAAATGTTTTACTATTAACAGTGGTTTGAAGACAGGTAGCGAGTCATACCCTCATCTTTTTGTTACTAAACTGGTCGAGAATTCAAGTCCACAAGTTAAAAATCGAGTTTTGAAAGTCGAAAGTACCTGGCAAGCTAGTACCCCGTCACAAATGCTCCAGATGCTCCAGTATCACCAGAATAGAATCAGGGAAGAGCAAGAACACGAAAGGAGACGTATGAAAGACACGAAAATGAAAGTATTAGTTGCACAATCTGTTCCGCAAGACAGTCAGAAGAGGGGTCCGAATCAAGCCAGTCATCCTGCAGCTCCCGTTAAAGGGACATGCAATTATTGTAAACAGCCAGGTCATTTTATAAACGAGTGTGCAGTTCTGAAACACAACATAGCTACTGGTAAAACTAAAGAAAGGCCACGTCCGCCTAGACAAGAACAAGTTTCACAGACTTCTCAGTCACCACAGAATGCACAACAGACAGTTCCAGCACCGCAGCCTGTTGCTGCAACACAGCATGTTACACAGCAGATGTACCAGTATGCCCAGACAGAGTATCCAGAGTATCAACAGTATTCATGAAACAGCCTAGAGAGGGAGGTAGGCTTGCCTCTCATCGAGATACCTGTAGATCAAGAGGGTCCCTATGTACACAGTCAAGTATTAGGGAAAGACAGAAAGTTTTTGATTGATACAGGGGCAAGTAGGACTACTATCAGTCATGACGAGGTTCCAGGGGCTCCGCTCTCAGGCTCTAGAAATGTTTCCCTTGGATTTTCAGGAAAGCCTATTGTAAACGAGATTTCAAAACCAGTTTCTCTAGAAGTTGGTCCATTGTCCCGAACTACTGATTTGTTACTTACGAAATCATGTCCAGAAAATTTGTTAGGCATTAAAACATTGAAAGAATTAGGTGCAGTTATTTGCTGTTCCCCAGAAGGAATCCGATTGTTCTTAAGGGACTTTAAAGGTCACTATGTATTACGTGATTTTGATCCAAGATTGTCAAATGTGCCGCAGCATTTATGGGCGCAAGGTCCAACTGATGTAGGTTTTATGCAAATCACACCCCATCATGTGACCCTCAAGCAAGGTATAGTCCTGCCACGAATCAGACAGTACAGATTACCACCTGAGGCTGTAGCAGCCTTATCCAAAATTATTGATGAGCTCATTGCTCAAGGAGTGGTTGTAGAAACTGACTCCAATGTATGTAATTCTCCTATCATTCCAGTCATGAAACGTACTGATCCAAATGCACCTCCAGTATATCGATTAGTGATTGACCTTCGAGAACTTAATAAATGTATTCTACCCCAGTACCCAGTAGTCCCAGATATTTCATCCCTCTTGAGAGCCATTGATTCTGAAGCTACGTTTTTTACTGTCATAGACCTCAAGAACGCATTTTTCAGTGTCCCGATTCATCCAGACAGCCAGTACCTTTTCGGATTTTGTTTAAATGGAAGGAGCTATAAATTCACACGAGCTCCTCAAGGTTTCACAGAAAGTCCTAGTATTTACAGTCAAGCACTTAAGAGACAACTAGACAATATTCACATGCCAACTGACACTGCCCTGCTCCAGTATGTCGATGATCTACTGATCACAGCCCGTTCTGAACGTGACTGCGAGCGTGCGTCACTTACAGTCCTGTATTTCCTAGCCGAGATGGGGCACAAGGTGTCCCCTTCAAAGCTTCAATTCTGTGTCCAGCAAGTGATCTACTTAGGCCACTTACTGTCCAAGTGGGGTAGGCAGTTGACACCAGACCGTATCCAGTTAATAGCGAGTCTTCCACAGCCCAAGACACAGAAGGAGGTACGTGCTTTTATTGGCCTCACTTCTTACTGCAGACAATGGATTCCTCAGTATGCATTTCTAGCCAAGCCACTGATACAGTTAACGACACAGGAGGCAGCCGTATCGACTGTCCTCCCTTGGACATCTGAACATACACTTGTTTTTAATGAATTAAAGAAAGCCTTATGCCAGGCACCTGTTCTAGCTACACCGAACTACAGTAAGCCTTTTACACTTTTTGTCACAGAACGTGATGGTACAGCATTATCTGTTCTCACACAAGATCAAGCAGGACAGTACAAGCCTTGTGCTTATTTTTCGAGCACATTAGATCCAGTAGCCCAGGCTTTGCCTGCGTGCCTCAAGTCAGTTGCAGCCACAGCCCTAGCTATCAGACAAAGTGATTCCATAGTATTAGGACACTCCCTGACAGTACAAGTTCCACACTCCGTGGAAGTTCTTTTAAACCGAACACAGACTCAGCATTTGACAATTGCACGTTTAACAGGTTATGAACTGACACTGTTCCAGCCACACATAGAAATCAGACGCTGCAACGTTCTAAATCCTGCTACACTGTTACCGTCAGTTACTTCAAATCCTGCCACACATGATTGTGTGGAAGTTGTTAACACTATGACCAAGCCAAGACAAGACCTGACAGACATTGCATTACCTAATCCCGACCTGACACTTTACGTGGATGGTTCATGTATGAGAACTAGTACAGGAGAACTAGTAGCCGCATATGCAGTGACTACTGAAACCGAAGTTATTGAAACACACCGTATTGACACCCTGTCTGCTCAAGCAGCAGAGCTAGTTGCTCTGACCCAAGCCTGCATACGTGCCAAGAACCTGAAAGTTGTGGAAAAGTAAATTTTGCCATGTTCTGTGTCCCTACGCCTCATCCATCATATGTTATGTGTGCATGACCAATATGCATATGTTATTCCCCATGTCCGATTAATGACGCAATTACAGTTGTGTCCACCTCTAGTATGCTATTTTCCAGTCCTCGTGAATACTACGAATATTAGGCCTATGTAAAGCTACGTTGCCACGTTTTTCAGTGTGCACGTTATTTCATTATAAAGTCCCCGTTTCTAGGCCTCAAAAGGGCCCGGACCACAGATTCAGCTTCTGTCTCCTGAAAGCCTCGCTAAGGAGCGATACAGCCCCCACCTGTATCCTCGACCCTTCACTTACTTCCTGCCTCGCAGTGCCCGGTGCAGCTTGGCTCTGCCTCTGAGTCTGCCAAGAGTATGTTATGATTCCAGCTATCAGTTCAGTCCTCCTTCTCTGCATTCCTAAGCTACTGAACTACATCAATAGTTTCCGTCATTGTCTAGCCTATGCGGCTCCATGTTAAGAGAAATACTGTATTTAATGGTCATTTAGTATTCTTCATCACGCACTACATGTAGAATAATGCATGGTCCAGTCTTAGAATCAAGTTAGCCTTTCCTCTCATGACTTCTAGTTTATATCAACATGTTCCCTAAACATCAGATACCAGATAGGGTTTAGGTACATGTCGCTCCGACCCTCCAGACTTTAGTCTCTGCTCCTAGCACAGAGTTCATAGCCCCCAGCTTCTCCTAGTAATACGTCATTGCCAGTTTACGCGCACCATTAGGTTAGAGGTCCCGGCTCCTTAGGTAGCCCCCTCCTATGTTTCCGCCCATTCATGACATATTCTGTTACGTTTGCACCACATGTCTATGTATACGCCCAGTTACACCTACTTTTACTGTTATCTTTCGCGACTGCTACGCGTCACGCCTTCTGCTCCACCCACTGCTACGCCTACTGCAATGTAATGCTATGTGTTTGCGTTATGTATAAATGCTCATGTATTGTTATTAAAAGTTAGCGCGCTCATCCCAGACCCAGCCCCGGCAGCTGCCGGGCCCTGTCATCCTATTCCTATGCAGGTCGTCCTGATCCTGTCCTTATGCTGTAATAAACCTGCAGAAACTCCTACTACCTCGAATCTTGACTCTTATTTATTGAGCTATCTGTTATGCTATATGCCTAGTCAAAAATAGGGTATTATTTATTTATTTACCACATAATGGCGCCCGAACAGGGACTTGCCCTTTCCCCACGCGTCGGTGAAGCCACGCCGACCCCCTGACCCTCTGCAGTCGTGACGGAACCATACCGTGCACTGGCAGATATTTCTGCTCCAAGTATCCCTCAGGCCCACGGAGGAGACGGAGGAGGCGGTCCAGCATCCGAACGAGACGGTGGAGGAACGCGGCGAGTCCCGACCAGAGCCCAAGCCGAGAGTCCAAGGTCCGAGGTATCCGGAGGCCCACCCGTAACTGAAGTCCGAAGTTCGTCGTCGTAGCAGTCCAGTCCCGTCCGAGGCTTTCCGTTCCGTGCTGCCCGGTGAGTACCATTGCTGGGGTAGTATCTAGACAGGACCAATCTAAATTGACTCCTGGTCCGTGGGTTGGTGGTACCCAGACTCGCAAACGAAGTGTTCACCTAGGTGGATACGGGTCTTGATGCGTTCCTTTATGGGACCGGTATGTTCCGTACTGTTACAGCAGTGCATCCAGTAACTCTAGTCTGTTCCGTTCTCGAGAAATTCTGTTCTGTTTCTGTTCTCAGTATTCCAGGTAATATTCTGTTCGAACTGTTATGTTATGATATTGTTTAATGTATTTCCAATGTCGTGGTATGCCTGAATTGTTTTCCCAATTGTTATTGTTCTTCGTGTATTGTATTGTGTTCCGATTCAAGTTTACAATGCCGCTCTTTTCAAGATTACGTCAGCTAAAAACTAGAAAGGGTTTATTAGAAGAAGCAGTTCCTGTCCCGCCTAGGGACAGTCCAGGTCACTTTATGTATCAGAAACATGGCATAAGCGCCATATTGTATCTAGATTTATGGTTAGAGTATACCAAACAGTTAGAAGAAAAGTATAGATGGCCCGTATCGGGTACATGGGATGCCGAATGTATCATGCGAGTAGAAGAAGCATTATGGAAAAAGAAAGCTAGACAGTCACAGAAAGATGCCATCGAGTTATGGCGTAAAGAAGCGCATAAAAGAACGGAAAAGGAAGTCAGAAAGTCAGAGTTAAGTAGAGAATCCCAAGAACGAGCCCAAGAAAGAGAATTAATCGAGATAGGTGAACAAGTCAAAGCCGAACAGTCAGACAGACAGAGGCATGCCCTCATTAAGGGTATGTATCCTCTTCTTGCCGAGGGCTTGCCAAAAGCGACCCCAGAGGCATCCAGTAATTTCCCGCCACCATTAGTTCCGACTAAGCTACGTCACAAACAGACCGCAGCTGATATTTTTATTTCGTCCTATTTGGACGACACAGTCCCAGAATATGCAAATCCTGTTCGCGCTCCGCCAGTCCCTGCAAATCAGGTAATTCCTGCTCCTCCAGACACCGGGGTACCCTTTAACAGCTCCCCCGGGTCAGCCCGCCATACAAGTCCAGCCCACGTTACAATTACCGACCCTGCCAGGACGAAAAGCGTCAGTTGATGATTCCAGTTTAGGGGCCGCAGGAGGAGGTCCTCCTCAAACCCCGCCGCCACACAAGCGTTTAACGTTAGCCGAATTACATGCACAAGCATCACAGCGTACGCCTAGGTATCAGTCTGTTGCAGAAATAAGAAAATCCCTTGCCGAATGTTGCTATGATCCAGTCCCAGGCGAGGATAATATGGTTTTATATTCATTCCGCGTAAGAAAGGTGACCGAGTATCTAGTCACCTTACCGAATATGAAAGAAGATCTAGATAGAATATATCGTTTCATCCGTACAGGGGATGATCCAGAAAGTATTAGCGAGACTATGTCTCAAAGAAAAGCCGAGATCCAGCTCATGTTATTAAAGTTCCTGATCAATTGTCTAATAAGAGAACAAGATTACCCGTCTAAAGATTCCGCCGAAATGAGAATCCTGACAAGGTGGAGTGATAATATAGCCGAGGGTAAGCACAAGACCGTCGGTGCTATGGAGAGTATGTACAAGAAAATCCGTAAAGAAATAATAAAGATACACGAACAACGTAAAGCCGCACAAGTAAGCGAGAAAGAAAGTATCTCTGATCCTGAAGAGGAGGACGAGAATCCCGCCAGAATAGCGTATGTAGGAAAATCTAGATTTCCAGATCGCCATTTACGCCTAGAACACAAGTCTATTTTCCATCATTCAGCACCAGAACAAGGTTCTCTAGAACAAGTATTTCAAGCTACCGATCACATTCTGAAATCACGAATCGGTTATAGTGAGTTAAGTACCATGCATGAACAAGAACTAGCCCGATCAGCCGTCCGATGGATTACTGATTCTACCACTTTTCCAGACGAAATAGTGGCACAAATGTTTCTGAAACTGCCCCCAGCCGAGCAGTGACTGATGGGTATGTATATGATCCAGCACCTCATTACTCTGTATGAGGGTCAACACTCTGATCCAGGTCCGTTACACGATATCCTGAACGAGTTACTCCAGTACAGATGGAGAGGTCTAGGTACCGATTTAATTAGTGTCATTCTAGAACAGCGTCACAAATATAGAACGTTTTTGAACCCGCATTTTGTTCATGTCTCACCTCCAGAAAGTAAGTCATTTTACATAGACCGACAGAATCCGTTACGAGAAGTCCACCCAGTCAGGGGGACGGGTGGCGAAATGCAACGAGTGTTTGTATACACTCCAATATCAAAGATGGAACTTCTCGAGATGAAGAAATTAATTCCCTGTCATGACAAAGATCCAGCGGGGTTCCATAGAGAATTAAAAGACATGCTCCGTATGGGAGAATATACTTACCCAGATATCATTAAAATGTTAAAGGTCCTGTTGCCCGCAGGGGTGTATGAAAAGTTAAAGGAAAAAGAATGGGAGGTGGGAGAGAAAAAGATAGATTGGGCAGCTCTAGAAGCTGAAGACAAGGCACGAGTACCAGGTACCGGTCTTGGAGAGAAATGTAAAGAATTACCAGAATTATTGATTCAAGTTTTACCCAGATTATTGACAACGAGAAAAGAAGACTGGGATGCAATCTCAGCCTGTAAACAGAAACAAGATGAAGATATTAGTGATTTTTATTCTAGGTTTGAAAAATGTTTCAGTATCAACAGTGGTCTCAAGACAAGTAGTGAGTCATACCCTCACCTTTTTGTTACTAAATTAGTCGAGAATTCAAGTCCACAAATTAAAAATCGAGTTTTGAAAGTCGAAAGCACCTGGCAAGCAAATACTCCGTCCCAGATGCTCCAGATGCTCCAGTACCACCAGAATAGAATCAGGGAAGAGCAAGAACACGAGAGAAAACGTATGAAAGACACGAAAATGAAAGTGCTAGTTGCACAATCCGTTCCTCAAGACAGTCAGAAGAGGGGTCCAAATCAAGCCAGTCATCCTGCGGCTCCCGTTAAAGGGAAATGCAATTATTGTAAACAGCCAGGTCATTTTATAAACGAGTGTGCAGTTCTGAAACACAACATAGCTACTGGTAAGACTAAAGAAAGACCACGTCCGCCGAGACAAGAACAAGTTTCACAGATTCCTCAGTCACAGAATGCACAACAGACAGTTACAGCACCGCAGCCTATCGCTGCAACACAGCATGTTACATCGCAGATGTACCAGTATGCACAGTCTGAGTATCCAGAGTACCAGCCATATTCATGAAACAGCCTAGAGAGGGAGGTAGGTTTGCCTCTCATCGAGATACCTGTAGATCAAGAAGGTCCCTATGTTCATAGTCAAGTATTAGGGAAAGACAGAAAGTTTTTGATCGATACAGGGGCAAGTAGGACCACAATTAGTCATGCCGAAGTTCCAGGGGCTCCGCTCTCAGGCTCAAGAAATGTTTCCCTTGGATTTTCAGGAAAGCCAATAGTTAACGAGATATCAAAACCAGTTACTCTAGAAGTAGGTCCATTGTCCCGCACTACTGATCTGTTACTTACTAAGTCATGTCCAGAAAATCTATTAGGCATTAAGACACTGAAAGAATTAGGTGCAGTTATTTGCTGTTCCCCAGAGGGAATACGTCTGTTCCTACGTGACTTTAAGGGTCACTATGTATTACGAGATTTTGATTCGAGATTGTCTAATGTTCCGCAGCATTTATGGGCGCAAGGTCCAACTGATGTAGGTTATATGCAAATCACACCCTATCGTGTGACTCTCAAGCCAGGTGTAGTGTTACCACGAATCAGACAGTACAGATTGCCACCCGAGGCTGTAGCAGTGTGGTAAATAAATAAATAATACCCTATTTTTGACTAGACTTATAGCATAACAGATAGCTCAATAAATAAGAGTCAAGATTCGAGGTAGTAGGAGTTTCTGCAGGTTTATTACAGCATAAGGACAGGATCAGGACAACCTGCATGGGAATAGGACAATAAGGCCCGGCAGCTGCCGGGGCTGGGTCTGGGATGAGCGCGCTAACATTTAATAACAAAACATTGACTTATATACATAGCGCAAACACATAGCATTACATTGCAGTAGGCGTAACAGTAGGTGGAGTAGAAGGCGTGACGTGTAGCAGTCGCGAGAGATAACAGAAATAAGAGGTGTAACTGGGAGTTTACTTAGACATGTGATGCAAAACGTAACAGAATATGTCATGAATGGGCGGAAACATTGGAGGGGGCTACCTAAGGAGCCGGGACCTCTAACCTAATGGTGCGCGAAAACTAGCAATGACGTGTTACTAGGAGAAGCTGGGGGCTACGAACTCTGTGCTAGGAGCAGAGACTAGAGTCTGGAGGGTCGGAGCGACATGTACCTAAACCCTATCTGGTATCTAATGTTTAGGGAACATGTTGATATAAACTAGAAGTCATGAGGGGAGAGGCTAACCTGATTTTAAGACTGGACCATGCATTATTCTATATGTAGTGCGTGAAGAATATTAAATGACCATTAAATACAGTATTTCTCTAACGTGGAGACGAGAAGGCTAGACAATGACGGAAACTATTGATGCAGTTCAGTAGCTTAGGAATGCAGAGGAGGAGGACTGAACTGATAGCAGGAACTATAACATACTTTTGGCAGACTCAGAGGCAGAGCCGGGGTGCACCGGGCACTGCAAGGCAGGAAGTGAGTGAAGGGTCGAGGATACAGGTGGGGGCTGTATCGCTCCTTAGCGAGGCTTTCAGGAGACAGGAGCTGAATCTGTGGTCCGGGCCCTTTTGAGGCCTGGAAACGGAGACTTTATAATTGAATAACGTGCACACTGAGAAACGTGGCAACATTACTTACATAGGCCTGATATTCGTAGTATTCACGAGGACTGGAAACTAACATACTAGAGGTGGACACAACTGTAATTGCGTCTTTAATCAGAAATGGGGAATAACATATGCATATTGATCATGCACACATAACATATGATGGATGAGGCGTAGGGACACAGAACATGGCAAAATTTACTTTTCCACATTCCCTCCTTGTCACTACGTTTCCATCAGGAAACATCAATATTCATGATACCGTCTATCATTTCATACAGTACCATTTGCTCGTCTCGAATTGTCTTGGAACGGGATTTAGAACAGGGCTTGGGACTGGGAATACAAGAGGTAGCACACATGCTGCAAATCGCAGGGCCACATTGTATACAGAGGCAGCAGCTAAATATGATCGCTACTGCAATACCTAAAAAGGACAGGACTTTCCAACCCCATGCGGAAATTATATTCCAGAACCAACCGGACCATGTCCAGGTGCCTGGATCTTGGTGTAACAGATGGGCAATTTTATGGAGTCTGGTTATAGCTGAATAAACAGACGGCGCGTTATTTGGAATGAAAATACAACAACTGGATCCGAGAACTCTACAGGCCCCGCCCCTA
Organism: Lissotriton helveticus; assembly: GCF_964261635.1. Lineage (NCBI taxonomy): Eukaryota > Metazoa > Chordata > Amphibia > Caudata > Salamandridae > Lissotriton > Lissotriton helveticus. The sequence continues at coordinate 500,788 of NC_136067.1, read as the reverse complement.
TCGGCCAGTATGACGTCAAGGACGAGACGATTCTGTAAAACGACAATTCTCATAAAGGATTGCTCTTCAGTTAAATTACCTAGAGCGGAGGCAGTCTCATCTACTACTGCTTCAAGGGTTCTTGTTAACCTACGAATGAGCTTACTATTTACAACTGTACCTAAATAAGGGAAAACACCTTTATCTATATCAATGAATTGCTCTGCGGCGGTTTCAGTATAATCGACAATCGGGAGATTTCTCTTGTGTCTAGTGTGTACTAAGAAAGAATTCCTATGATAGTCAGGTGGGGCTAGAAAAACAGGTGGCAGTAGGAAAGCAATGTAACAGGTTCCCTCCCAATCGAGGGGCAGACGGACATATGCAGTTTGACCACAAATAAAATAAGAATGACGTGAAGCTTTGAAAATAGATTTCCTACCGTCACCATACTGGATAACAGTAGTACATTCACTATGACCTATATGTACAGAACCATAACTACGGACACATAATTCGCCTTTGACTGGTAGTACTGAAATAGCGGGTGAGTCTGGAGTAGTATCAGACTGAACATTCAGAACCATGAAATTCGACGAATAATTTCCTAAATTATATACTTCATTTTCTAAATCTAAACCTGTTCTGTGGGGGAGACCTTGCTTGTCTGGGAAACATGTACTGTTAAGAAAAGACATATCTGTTGAGGATGACGTTAACGTGGACCATGCTCCACACGAACCATTGTGTGAGAATGGATAAGGAAAGAGTGGCAGAACTCCCTTCGGTGTCTGGAAAGGGGGGAGTCGACCACACACCCAACAATTAGTGGCATTGCTGGTCTGGTGTGAATAATGTAACATACGGATAAATGTGTTATTACGCATAGCGAGGCGGTATGAATATTCGTGAGGAGGCAGATCACTAAACGTGTGCTCTACTGTAGCATGAGCAGACATATTTACATGAGGAACTGGAAAACACAGATAGAAAGCATAGCTGGTGCAGGAAGCCATTATGCTGATGAATAATACGAAACTCAGAAAAACGATACATTTGATTGAGCTTTGACTGACTCTCTCACTATGGGGGTCTATTTTATACATGTCAGAAACAGTCTAACCGTTTCACCTAGGGGAGGACTTATACAATCAAACTGGCTGACTTATTAGACCTGAGCTTTAACTTATACTCCTGTTGCGGAGTTTTCTCTAACAAGGGAGGGGTTGTAATAATGTCTTGTGCGGGACAGTCCTTTAAAACAATGTTCTGGCAATCCTTCGAATCCTGGGAAATGTTCTTGGAAATGTTTTTGAAGACTGGTTTCGATCCTTTGAAAAGTTTTACATGAGAAAGGTGGACCCACCCCTTCCTGCCTTCCAACTTGACGGCAGTTCGGGTGGTCAAGAGGACCTGACGTGGCTCCTTCCAACGTGGTTCCAGCGGACTTGATCTGTCGAAATTTCTGATCATCACAAGGGAGCCTGGAACGATCTCGTGCGGTGCCACCTCGGTATTGTCTGGAAATGCGGCGGCAACCTGTGAACGACATGAGTTGAGGGCAGACATCAAGGAAGCTAGGTAATCTGTCAGCATATTACATGAAACATCGGTAATACTTCGGGGTCTACGAGTACCCCACATATTAGGGGGGCGGCCGAAAACGACCTCATACGGGGACAGACCTGATCTGGAATGTGCGACCATACGCATGTAAAACAGAGCGACTGGCAAAGCTACTAACCAGTCCACACCCTTGTCTTTACAGATTTTTGCAATACGGATTTTCAGAGTCTGATTATGCCTTTCGACTAGTCCAGCTGCTTCTGGATGGCGTACACAATGGAACTTCCACTGGTACCCTAACAAAAGGGAAACATGTTTCATGAGTTCAGATGAGAATGGCTGGCCGTTATCAGAATATACGACTCTAGGGAGTCCATATCTAGGGAAGAATTCACGAACCAACTGCTTGGCAGTGGTCGCGGCTGTGTAATCTGGGACTGGATATGCTTCTGTCCATCTGGACAAGGCGCATACAACTACAAGGACATACTTGAAACCTCGACATCGCTCCATTTGAATATAATCCATCTGGAGGACCTCAAAAGGGTGGTCAGGGGGCTGGAAACCACCTTGTTCCACCGGGACACTTTTACCTGGATTAAACTGACAACATATCATACAGGTACGGACTTTCTGCTTGGCTGCAGCTCGTAAATGCTTGTTGAACCAAATATTCTGGATACTGTCTAACATAGCTTTTTCTCCTAAATGTGCTGGACTATGTGCGGTATTGATAATGACTTGAACCATAGAATCGGGGAGAAACCATGTGGCTCTACCCTTCGTTAACCATCCTTGATCTGTCTGGACCCCTCCTTGTACAGACCATTTCTTGATTTCATCGGGAGTAGCATGTGACTGGATATCTATGACATCTTGAGTAGGGTCCTTAACTGTCATGCATGTAGTCAGATCTGGAATATGTGTCTGATTAACTGGAATGTCTGGAGTCTGTGCTGTAAGCTTGGCTGTGCGGTCTGCTAAATCATTACCTTGGGAAATAATGTCAGTGACTTTCGTATGTGCTTTGCACTTCATGATAGCAATAGATGCCGGTAAATGTATGGCATCTAACAGGGCTTGAATAAGGAGACCATGCTGAATCTTGGTTCCATGAGAAGTCATAAAACCTCTCTCCTGCCAGAGCACTCCGAAGTCTTGTACAACTTCGAATGCTTAACGTGAATCTGTGTAAACATTAACCTTCAGGTTCTTGGCATGTATACAGGCTTGTGTCAGAGCGACTAGCTCTGCTGCTTGAGCGGACAGAGTATCAATACGGTGTGTTTCAATAACTTCAGTGTCAGTAGTCACTGCATACGCGGCGACTAGTTCTCCTGTACTAGTTCTCATACATGAACCATCCACATAAAGTGTCAGGTCAGGATCTGGTAACGGAATATCTGTCAGGTCTTGTCTTGGCTTTGTCGTAATGTTAACTACTTCCACACAATCATGTGTGTCTGGATTTGAACTAACTGATGGTAACAGTGTAGCAGGATTCAGGACGTTGCAGCGTCTAATTTCTATGTGTGGCTGGAACAGTGTCAATTCATAACCTGTTAAACGTGCAATTGTCAAGTGCTGAGTTTGTGTTCGGTTTAAAAGAACTTCTACTGAATGTGGGACCTGTACTGTCAGGGAATGTCCTAAAACTATGGAATCACTTTGTCTGATAGCTAGTGCTGTGGCTGCAACTGACTTGAGGCACGCAGGCAACGCCTGGGCGACTGGATCTAATGTGCTCGAAAAATAAGCACAGGGCTTGTATTGACCTGCTTGATCTTGTGTGAGAACAGATAATGCTGTACCTTTGCGTTCTGTAACGAAAAGTGTAAAAGGCTTACTGTAGTTCGGTGTAGCTAGAACTGGAGCTTGACATAGGGCTTTCTTTAACTCGTTGAAACTAAGTGTATGGTCAGATGTCCAAGGGAGGACAGTCGATACGGCTGCCTCCTGTGTCGTTAACTGTATCAGTGGCTTGGCTAGGAATGCATACTGGGGAATCCATTGTCTACAATAAGAAGTAAGGCCGATAAAGGCACGTACCTCCTTCTGGGTTCTGGGCTGGGGAAGACTCGCTATTAACTGGATACGGTCGGGTGTCAACTGCCTACCCCTCTTGGACAGCAAGTGTCCTAAGTATACCACTTGCTGGACACAGAATTGAAGCTTCGAAGGTGACACCTTGTGCCCCATCTCGGCAAGGAAATACAGAACTGTAAGTGATGCACGCTCGCAGTCACGTTCAGAACGGGCTGTGATCAGTAGATCATCGACATACTGGAGCAGGGCAGTGTCAGTTGGCATGTGAATGTTGTCTAGTTGTCTCTTGAGTGCTTGACTGTAAATACTAGGGCTTTCTGTGAAACCTTGAGGAGCGCGTGTAAACATATAGCTCCTTCCATTTAAACAAAATCCGAAAAGAAACTGGCTGTCTGGATGAATTGGAACACTAAAAAATGCATTCTTGAGGTCAATAACAGTGAAAAACATGGCTTCGGAATCAATGGCTGTTAACAGGGAAGAAATGTCTGGGACAACTGGGTACTGAGGAATAATACATTTATTAAGCTCTCGTAAATCAATCACTAATCGATATACTGGGGGTGCATTTGGATCAGTACGTTTCATGACTGGAATGATCGGAGAATTACACACATTGGAGTCAGTTTCTACAACTACTCCTTGAGCCATGAGCTCGTCAATAATTTTGGATAAGGCTGCTACAGCCTCAGGTGGCAATCTGTACTGCCTGATTCGTGGTAACACTACACCTGGTTTTAGAGTCACACGATAGGGTGTGATTTGCATGTAACCTACATCAGTTGGACCTCGCGCCCATAAATGCTGCGGAACATTAGACAATCTTGAATCAAAATCTCGTAATACATAGTGACCCTTAAAGTCACGTAGGAACAGACGTATTCCCTCTGGGGAACAGCAAATAACTGCACCTAATTCTTTCAATGTCTTAATGCCTAATAGATTTTCTGGACATGACTTAGTAAGTAACAGATCAGTAGTACGGGACAATGGACCTACTTCTAGAGTAACTGGCTTTGATATCTCATTAACTATGGGTTTTCCTGAAAATCCAAGGGAAACATTTCTTGAGCCTGAGAGCGGAGCCCCTGGAACTTCGGCGTGACTAATTGTGGTCCTACTTGCCCCTGTATCGATCAAAAACTTTCTGTCTTTCCCTAATACTTGACTATGAACATAGGGACCTTCTTGGTCTACAGGTATCTCGATGAGAGGCAAGCCTACATCCCTCTCTAGGCTGTTTCATGAATATGACTGGTACTCTGGATACTCGGACTGTGCATACTGGTACATCTGCGATGTAACGTGCTGTGTTGCAGCAATAGGCTGCGGTACTGTAACTGTCTGTGGTGCATTCTGTGACTGAGGAGTCTGTGAAACTTGTTCTTGTCTCGGCGGACGTGGTCTTTCTTTAGTCTTACCAGTAGCTATGTTGTGTTTCAGAACTGCACACTCGTTTATAAAATGACCTGGCTGTTTACAATAATTGCAGTTCCCTTTAACGGGAGCCGCAGGATGACTGGCTTGATTCGGACCCCTCTTCTGACTGTCTTGAGGAATAGATTGTGCAACTAGCACTTTCATTTTCGTGTCTTTCATACGTTTTCTTTCGTGTTCTTGCTCTTCTCTGATTCTATTCTGGTGATACTGGAGCATCTGGAGCATCTGGGACGGAGTATTTGCTTGCCAGGTGCTTTCGACTTTCAAAACTCGGTTTTTAATTTGTGGACTTGAATTCTCGACTAATTTGGTAACGAAAAGATGAGGGTATGACTCACTACTTGTCTTGAGACCACTGTTAATACTGAAACATTTCTCAAATCTAGAATAAAAATCACTAATATCCTCATCTTGTTTCTGTTTACAGGCTGAGATTGCATCCCAGTCTTCTTTCCTAGTTGTCAATAATCTGGGTAAAACTTGAATCAATAATTCTGGTAATTCTTTACATTTATCTCCAAGACCGGTACCTGGTACTCGTGCCTTGTCTTCAGCTTCTAGAGCTGTCCAATCGATCTTTTTCTCTCCCACCTCCCATTCTTTTTCCTTTAACTTTTCATACACCCCTGCGGGTAGCAGGACCTTTAACATTTTAATGATATCTGGGTAAGTGTATTCTCCCATACGGAGCATGTCTTTTAATTCTCTATGGAACCCCGCTGGATCTTTGTCATGACAGGGGATTAATTTCTTCATTTCAAGAAGTTCCATCTTTGATATCGGAGTGTATACAAACACTCGTTGCATTACGCCACCCGCCCCTTGGACTGGGTGGACTTCTCGTAGCGGATTCTGTCTGTCTATGTAGAATGGTTTACTTTCTGGGGGTGAGACATGAACAAAATGCGGGTTCAGGAACGTTCTATACTTGTGGCGCTGTTCTAGAATGACACTAATTAAATCGGTACCTAGACCTCTCCATCTGTACTGGAGTAACTCGTTCAGGATATCATGTAACGGGCCTGGATCAGAATGTTGACCCTCATACAGGGTAATGAGGTGCTGGATCATATACATACCCACCAGTCGTTGCTCGGCTGGGGGCAGTTTCAGAAACATTTGTGCCACTATTTCGTCTGGAAAAGTGGTAGAATCAGTAATCCATCGGACTGCTGATCGGGCTAGTTCTTGTTTGTGCATGGTACTTAATTCGCTATAACCGACTCGTGATTTCAGAATGTGATCGGTAGCTTGAAATACTTGTTCTAGAGAGCCTCGTTCTGGTGCTGGATGATGAAAAATAGACTTAGGTTCTGGACGTAAATGGCGATCTGGAAATCTGGATTTTCCTACATACGCTATTCTGGCGGGATTCTCGTCTTCCTCTTCAGGATCAGAGATACTTTCTTTCTCGCTTACTTGTGCTGCTTTACGCTGTTCGTGTAACCTTATTATTTCTTTACGAATTTTCTTGTACATACTTTCCATGGCACTAATGGTCTTGTGCTTACCCTCGGCTATATTATCACTCCACCTTGTTAGGATTCTCATTTCGGCGGGATCTTTAGACGGGTAATCTTGTTCTCTTATTAGACAATTGATCAGGAACTTTAATATCATGAGCTGAATCTCGGCTTTCCTTTGAGACATAATCTCGCCAATACTTTCTGGATCATCCCCTGTACGGATGAAACGATATATTCTGTCTAGATCTTCTTTCATATTTGGTAAGGTGACTAGATACTCGGTCACCCTTCTTACGCGTACGGAATATAAAACCATATTATACTCGCCTGGGACTGTGTCATAGACACATTCGGCAAGGGCTTGTCTGATTTCTGTAACAGACTTATTACTTTTAGGAGTACGCTGTGATGCTTGAGCATGTAATTCGAGTGCTGATAAACGCTTGTGTGGCGGCGGGGTTTGAGGAGGACCTCCTCCTGCGGCCCCTATACTAGAATCGTCGACTGACATTCTTCGTGCTTGCAGGGTCGGTAATTGTAACGTGGGCTGAACTTGTATGGCAGGCTGACCCGGGGGTACCGTAACAGGTACTCCGGTGTCTGGAGGAACGGGAAGTGCCTGATTTACAGGGACAGGTGGAGCGCGAACTGGATTTGCATATTCTGGAACTGTGTCGTCCAAATAGGACGAAATAAAAATATCAGCTGCGGTCGGTTTGTGACGTAGCTTGGTCGGAACTAATGGTGGCGGGAAATTACTGGGTGCCTCTGGGGTCGCTTTTGGCAAGCCTTCGGCAAGGAGAGGATACATACCCTTAATAAGGGCATGCCTCTGTCTGTCTGACTGTTCGGCTTTGACTTGTTCACCTATCTCGATTAATTCTCTTTCTTGGGCTCGTTCTTGGGATTCTCTACTTAACTCTGACTTTCTGACTTCCTTTTCCGTTCTTCTATGCGCTTCCTTACGCCATAACTCGATGGCATCTTTCTGTGACTGTCTGGCTTTCTTTTTCCATAATGCTTCTTCTACTCGCATGATACATTCGGCATCCCATGTACCCGATACGGGCCATCTATACTTTTCTTCTAACTGTTTGGTATACTCTACCCATAAATCTAGATACAATATGGCGCTTATGCCATGTTTCTGATACATAAAGTGACCTGGACTGTCCCTAGGCGGAACAGGAACTGCTGCTTCCAGCAGACCCTTTCTAGTTTTTAACTGACGTAACTTGGAAAAGAGCGGCATTCTAAACTTGAATCGGAACACAATACAATACACGAAAAACAATAACAATTGGGAAAACAATTCAGGCATACCACGACGTTGAAAATACATTAAACAACATTATAAATAACAGTTCGAACAGAATACTACCTGAAAATACTGAAAACAGAAACAGAACAGAATTCTCGAGAACGGAACAGACTAGAGTTACTGGATGCACTGCTGTAACAGTACGGAACATACCGGTCCCATAAAGGAACGCATCAAGACCCGTATCCACCTAGGTGAACACTTCGTTTGTGGGCTTGGGTACCACCAACCCACGGACCAGGAGTCAATTTAGACTGACCCTGTCTAGACACTACCCCAGCAATGGTACTCACCGGGCAGCACGGAACGGAAGGCCTCGGACGGGACTGGACTACGACGACGAACTTCGGACTTCGGACTTCAGTTACGGGTGGGCCTCCGGATACCTCGGACCTTGGACTCTCGGCTTGGGCTCTGGTCGGGACTCGCCGCGTTCCTCCACCGTCTCGTTCGGATGCTGGACCGCCTCCTCCGTCTCCTCCGTGGGCCTGAGGGATACTTGGAGCAGAAATATCTGCCAGTGCACGGTATGGTTCCGTCACGACTGCAGAGGGTCAGGGGGTCGGCGTGGCTTCACCGACGCGTGGGGAAAGGGCAAGTCCCTATTCGGGCGCCATTATGTGGTAAATAAATAAATAATACCCTATTTTTGACTAGACTTATAGCATAACAGATAGCTCAATAAATAAGAGTCAAGATTCGAGGTAGTAGGAGTTTCTGCAGGTTTATTACAGCATAAGGACAGGATCAGGACAACCTGCATGGGAATAGGACAATAAGGCCCGGCAGCTGCCGGGGCTGGGTCTGGGATGAGCGCGCTAACATTTAATAACAAAACATTGACTTATATACATAGCGCAAACACATAGCATTACATTGCAGTAGGCGTAACAGTAGGTGGAGTAGAAGGCGTGACGTGTAGCAGTCGCGAGAGATAACAGAAATAAGAGGTGTAACTGGGAGTTTACTTAGACATGTGATGCAAAACGTAACAGAATATGTCATGAATGGGCGGAAACATTGGAGGGGGCTACCTAAGGAGCCGGGACCTCTAACCTAATGGTGCGCGAAAACTAGCAATGACGTGTTACTAGGAGAAGCTGGGGGCTACGAACTCTGTGCTAGGAGCAGAGACTAGAGTCTGGAGGGTCGGAGCGACATGTACCTAAACCCTATCTGGTATCTAATGTTTAGGGAACATGTTGATATAAACTAGAAGTCATGAGGGGAGAGGCTAACCTGATTTTAAGACTGGACCATGCATTATTCTATATGTAGTGCGTGAAGAATATTAAATGACCATTAAATACAGTATTTCTCTAACGTGGAGACGAGAAGGCTAGACAATGACGGAAACTATTGATGCAGTTCAGTAGCTTAGGAATGCAGAGGAGGAGGACTGAACTGATAGCAGGAACTATAACATACTTTTGGCAGACTCAGAGGCAGAGCCGGGGTGCACCGGGCACTGCAAGGCAGGAAGTGAGTGAAGGGTCGAGGATACAGGTGGGGGCTGTATCGCTCCTTAGCGAGGCTTTCAGGAGACAGGAGCTGAATCTGTGGTCCGGGCCCTTTTGAGGCCTGGAAACGGAGACTTTATAATTGAATAACGTGCACACTGAGAAACGTGGCAACATTACTTACATAGGCCTGATATTCGTAGTATTCACGAGGACTGGAAACTAACATACTAGAGGTGGACACAACTGTAATTGCGTCTTTAATCAGAAATGGGGAATAACATATGCATATTGATCATGCACACATAACATATGATGGATGAGGCGTAGGGACACAGAACATGGCAAAATTTACTTTTCCACAGCAGCCTTATCCAAAATTATTGACGAGCTCATGGCTCAAGGAGTAGTTGTAGAAACTGACTCCAATGTATGTAATTCTCCGATCATTCCAGTCATGAAACGTACTGATCCGAATGCACCCCCAGTATATCGATTAGTGATTGATTTACGAGAGCTTAATAAATGTATTATTCCGCAGTACCCAGTTGTCCCAGACATCTCTTCTCTATTGACAGCTATTGATCCCGAAGCTACGTTCTTCACTGTCATAGACCTCAAGAACGCATTTTTTAGTGTTCCGATTCATCCAGACAGCCAGTTTCTTTTCGGATTTTGTTTAAATGGAAGGAGCTATATGTTCACACGCGCTCCTCAAGGTTTCACAGAAAGCCCTAGTATTTACAGTCAAGCACTTAAGAGACAACTAGACAACATTCACATGCCAACTGACACTGCCCTGCTCCAGTATGTCGATGATCTACTGATCACAGCCCGTTCTGAACGTGCTTGCGAGCGAGCGTCACTTACAGTACTGTATTTCCTAGCCGAGATGGGGCACAAGGTGTCCCCTTCTAAGCTTCAATTCTGTGTCCAGCAAGTGGTATACTTGGGACACTTGCTGTCCAAGAGGGGTAGGCAGTTGACACCCGACTGTATCCAGTTAATAGCGAGTCTTCCCCAGCCCAGAACCCAGAAGGAGGTACGTGCCTTTATCGGCCTTACTTCTTATTGCAGACAATGGATTCCTCAGTATGCATTTCTAGCCAAGCCACTGATACAGTTAACGACACAGGAGGCAGCCGTATCGACTGTCCTCCCTTGGACATCCGAACATACACTTAGTTTCAACGAATTAAAGAAAGCTTTATGTCAAGCTCCAGTTCTAGCTACACCGAACTACAGTAAGCCTTTTACACTTTTCGTTACTGAACGTGAAGGTACAGCATTATCTGTTCTCACACAAGATCAAGCAGGACAATACAAGCCCTGTGCTTATTTTTCGAGCACATTAGATCCAGTCGCCCAGGCGTTGCCTGTGTGCCTCAAGTCAGTTGCAGCCACAGCACTAGCTATCAGACAAAGTGATTCCATAGTTTTAGGACATTCCCTGACAGTACAAGTCCCACATTCAGTAGAAGTTCTTTTAAACCGAACACAAACTCAGCACTTGACGATTGCACGTTTAACAGGTTATGAATTGACTCTGTTCCAGCCACATATAGAAATTAGACGCTGCAACGTTCTGAATCCTGCTACACTGTTACCATCAGTTAGTTCAAATCCTGCCACACACGATTGTGTGGAAGTAGTTAACATTACGACAAAGCCAAGACAAGACCTGACAGACATCCCGTTACCAGATCCCGACCTGACACTTTATGTGGATGGTTCATGTATGAGAACTAGTACAGGAGAACTAGTCGCCGCGTATGCAGTGACTACTGACACCGAAGTTATTGAAACACACCGTATTGATACCCTGTCCGCTCAAGCAGCAGAGCTAGTTGCTCTGACACAAGCCTGTATACACGCCAAGAACTTGAAAGTTAATGTTTACACAGATTCACGTTACGCATTCGGAGTTGTACACGACTTCGGAGTGCTCTGGCAGGAGAGAGGTTTCATGACTTCTCATGGAACCAAGATTCAGCATGGTCTCCTTATTCAAGCCCTGTTAGATGCCATACATTTACCGACATCCATTGCTATCATGAAATGCAAAGCACATACGAAAGTCACTGACATTATTTCCCAAGGTAACGATCTAGCAGACCGCACAGCCAAACTTACAGCACAGACTCCAGACAGTTCAGTTAACATGACACATACTCCAGATCTGACTACATGTATGACAGTTAAGGACCCTACACAAGATGTCATAGATATCCAGTTACATGCTACTCCCGATGAAATCAAGAAATGGTCTGAACAAGGAGGGGTCCAGACAGATCAAGGATGGTTAACGAAGGGTAGAGCCACATGGTTTCTCCCCGATTCTATGGTTCAAGTTATTATTAATACCGCACATAGTCCAGCACATTTAGGAGAAAAAGCTATGTTAGACAGTATCCAGAACATTTGGTTCAACAAGCATTTACGAGCTGCAGCCAAGCAGAAAGTCCGTACCTGTATGATATGTTGTCAGTTTAATCCAGGTAAAAGTGTCCCGGTGGAACAAGGTGGTTTCCAGCCCCCTGACCACCCTTTTGAGGTCCTCCAGATGGATTATATTCAGATGGAGCGATGCCGAGGTTTCAAGTATGTCCTTGTAGTAGTATGCGCTTTGTCCAGGTGGACAGAAGCATATCCAGTCCCAGATTACACAGCCGCGACCACTGCCAAGCAGTTGGTTCGTGAATTTTTCCCTAGATATGGACTCCCTAGAGTCGTATATTCTGATAACGGTCAGCCATTCTCATCCGAACTCATGAAGCACGTTTCCCTGTTGTTAGGGTACCAGTGGAAGTTCCATTGTGTACGCCATCCTGAAGCAGCCGGTCTAGTCGAGAGACATAATCAGACCCTGAAAATCCGTATTGCCAAAGTCTGTAAAGAAAAAGGTGTGGACTGGCTAGTAGCTCTGCCAGTCGCTTTATTTTATATGCGTATGGTCGCACATTCCAGATCAGGTCTGTCCCCGTATGAGGTCGTATTCGGCCGCCCCCCTAACATGTGGGGTACTCCTAGACCCCGAAGTATTACCGATGTTTCATGTAATATGCTGACAGATTACCTAGCTTCCTTGATGTCTGCCCTCAACTCATGTCGTTCACAGGTTGCCGCCGCATTTCCAGACAATACCGAGGTGGCACCGCATGAAATCGTTCCAGGTTCGCTGGTGATGGTCCGGAATTTTGACAGATCAAGTCCGCTGGAACCTCGTTGGAAGGAGCCACGTCAGGTCCTCTTGACCACCCGTACTGCCGTCAAGCTGGAAGGCAGGAAGGGGTGGGTCCACCTTTCTCATGTAAAACTTTTCAATGGACTGAAACCCGTTCTTAAAAACATTTCCAAGGATTCCCAGGATTTTAAAGACTGCCAAACTATTGCTCTTAAGGACTGTCCCGCAAAAGACATTGACACAATCCCTTCCCTGTTAGAGAAAACTCCGCAACAGGAGTATAAGTTAAAGCTCCGGTCTAGTAAAATAAGTCAGTCAGTTTGATTGTATAAGTCCTCCCCTAGGTGAAACGGTTAGACTGTTTCTGACATGTATAAAATAGACCCCCATAGTGAGAGAGTCAGTAAAAACTCAATTCAATGTATCGTTTTTCTAAGTTTCATATTATTCATCAGCATTATGATTTCCTGCACCAGTTATGCATTTTTCCTGTATTTTCCAGTTCCTCATGTAAATAAGTCTGCTAATGCTACAGTAGAGCACACGTTTAGTGATCTGCCTCCTCACGAATATTCTTACCGCCTCGCTATGCGTAACAACACATTTATCCGTATGTTACATTACTCACACCAGACCAGCAATGCCACTAATTGTTGGGTGTGTGGTCGACTCCCCCCTTTCCAGACACCGAAGGGAGTTCTGCCACTCTTTCCTTATCCTTTTTCACATAATGGTTCGTGTGGAGCATGGTCCACGTTAACGTCATCCGCAACAGATATGTCTTTTCTTAACAGTACATGTTTTCCAGACAAGCAAGGTCTCCCCCACAAAACAGGTTTAGATCTAGAAAATGAAGTTTATAATTTAGGTAATTATTCGTCGAATTTCATGGTCCTGAATGTTCAGTCTGATACTACTCCAGACTCACCTGCTATTTCAGTACTACCAGTCAAAGGCGAATTATGTATCCGTAGTTATGGTTCTGTACATGTAGGACATAGTGAATGTACTACTGTTATCCAGTATAGTGACAGTGGGAAATCTAATTTTAAAGCTTCACGTCATTCTTATTTTGTTTGTGGTCAAACTGCATATGTTCGTCTGCCCCTCGATTGGGAGGGAACCTGTTACATTGCCTTCCTACTGCCACCTGTTTTTCTAGCCCCACCTGACTACCATAGGAATTCCTTCCTAGTACACACTAGACATAAGAGAAATCTCCCGATTGTCGATTATACTGAAACCGCCGCAGAGCAATTTATTGATATTGATAAAGGTGTTTTCCCTTATTTAGGTACAGTTGTAAATAGTAAGCTAATTCGTAGGTTAACAAGAACCCTTGAAGCAGTAGTAGATGAGACTGCCTCTGCCCTAAGTAACTTAACTGAAGAGCAATCCTTTATGAGAATTGTCGTTTTACAGAATCGTCTCGTCCTTGACGTCATACTAGCCGATAGGGGCGGGGCCTGTAGACTCATCGGATCCAGTTGTTGCATTTTCATTCCAAATAACGCACCGTCTGTTTATTCAGCTATAACCAGACTCCATAAAATTGCCCATCTGTTACACCAAGACCCAGGCACCTGGACATGGTCCGGTTGGTTCTGGAATATAATTTCCGCATGGGGATGGAAAATCCTGTCCTTTCTAGGTATTGCAGTAGCGATCATATTAAGCTGCTGCCTCTGTATACAATGTGGCCCTGCGATTTGCGGCATTTGTGCTACCTCTTGTATTCCTAGTCCCAAACCCCGTTCTAAATCCCGTTCCAGGATAATTCGAGACGAGCAAATGGTACTGTATGAAATGATAGACGGTATCATGAATATTGATGTTTCCTGATGGAAACGTAGTGACAAGGAGGGAATGTGGAAAAGTAAATTTTGCCATGTTCTGTGTCCCTACGCCTCATCCATCATATGTTATGTGTGCATGACCAATATGCATATGTTATTCCCCATGTCCGATTAATGACGCAATTACAGTTGTGTCCACCTCTAGTATGCTATTTTCCAGTCATCGTGAATACTACGAATATTAGGCCTATGTAAAGCTACGTTGCCACGTTTTTCAGTGTGCACGTTATTTCATTATAAAGTCCCTGTTTCTAGGCCTCAAAAGGGCCCGGACCACAGATTCAGCTTCTGTCTCCTGAAAGCCTCGCTAAGGAGCGATACAGCCCCCACCTGTATCCTCGACCCTTCACTTACTTCCTGCCTCGCAGTGCCCGGTGCAGCTTGGCTCTGCCTCTGAGTCTGCCAAGAGTATGTTATGATTCCAGCTATCAGTTCAGTCCTCCTTCTCTGCATTCCTAAGCTACTGAACTACATCAATAGTTTCCGTCATTGTCTAGCCTATGCGGCTCCATGTTAAGAGAAATACTGTATTTAATGGTCATTTAGTATTCTTCATCACGCACTACATGTAGAATAATGCATGGTCCAGTCTTAGAATCAAGTTAGCCTTTCCTCTCATGACTTCTAGTTTATATCAACATGTTCCCTAAACATCAGATACCAGATAGGGTTTAGGTACATGTCGCTCCGACCCTCCAGACTTTAGTCTCTGCTCCTAGCACAGAGTTCATAGCCCCCAGCTTCTCCTAGTAATACGTCATTGCCAGTTTACGCGCACCATTAGGTTAGAGGTCCCGGCTCCTTAGGTAGCCCCCTCCTATGTTTCCGCCCATTCATGACATATTCTGTTACGTTTGCACCACATGTCTATGTATACGCCCAGTTACACCTACTTTTACTGTTATCTTTCGCGACTGCTACGCGTCACGCCTTCTGCTCCACCCACTGCTACGCCTACTGCAATGTAATGCTATGTGTTTGCGTTATGTATAAATGCTCATGTATTGTTATTAAAAGTTAGCGCGCTCATCCCAGACCCAGCCCCGGCAGCTGCCGGGCCCTGTCATCCTATTCCTATGCAGGTCGTCCTGATCCTGTCCTTATGCTGTAATAAACCTGCAGAAACTCCTACTACCTCGAATCTTGACTCTTATTTATTGAGCTATCTGTTATGCTATATGCCTAGTCAAAAATAGGGTATTATTTATTTATTTACCACAAAGTAAACATATATACAAACTCACGTTACGCATTCGGAGTTGTACACGACTTCGGAGTGCTCTGGCAGGAGAGAGGTTTCATGACTTCTCATGGAACCAAGATTCAGCATGGTCTCCTCATTCAAGCTCTGTTAGATGCAATACATTTACCGACAGCTATCGCTATCATGAAGTGCAAAGCACATACAAAAGTTACTGACATCATTTCCCAAGGTAACGATCTAGCAGATCGAACAGCCAAGCTTACAGCTCAGACTCCAGACATTCCAGTTAACACGACACAGACACTCACTCCAGATCAGACTACTTGTATGACAGTTAAGGACCCTACACAAGATGTCATAGACATACAGTTACATGCTACTCCCGAAGAAATCAAGAAATGGTCCGAACAAGGAGGGGTCCAGACAGATCAAGGATGGGTGACGAAGGGAAAAGCCACATGGTTTCTCCCCGACTCTATGGTTCAAGTCATTATTAATACCGCACATAGTCCAGCACATCTAGGAGAAAAAGCTATGTTAGACAGTATTCAGAACCTTTGGTTTAACAAGCAATTACGAGCTGCAGCCAAGCAGAAAGTCCGTACTTGTATGATATGTTGTCAATTCAATCCAGGTAAAAGTGTCCCGGTGGAACAAGGTGGATTCCAACCCCCTGACCACCCTTTCGAAGTCCTCCAGATGGATTATATTCAGATGGAGCGATGTCGAGGTTTCAAGTATGTCCTTGTAGTTGTATGCGCTTTGTCCAGGTGGACAGAAGCATATCCAGTCCCAGATTACACAGCCGCGACCACTGCCAAGCAGCTGGTTCGTGAATTCTTTCCCCGTTATGGACTCCCTAGGGTCGTGTATTCTGATAACGGCCAGCCATTCTCATCTGAGTTAATGAAGCATGTTTCCCTTTTGTTAGGGTACCAGTGGAAGTTCCATTGTGTGCGCCATCCTGAAGCAGCCGGTCTCGTAGAGAGACATAATCAGACCCTGAAAGTCCGTATTGCGAAAGTTTGTAAAGAGAAAGGTGTAGACTGGCTAGTTGCCCTGCCAGTTGCTTTATTCTTCATGAGGATGGTTGCACATTCCAGATCAGGTCTGTCCCCTTATGAGGTCGTATTCGGCCACCCCCCAAATATGTGGGGTACACCTAGACCCCGCAGTATTACAGATGTTTCCAGTAATATGTTGACAGATTACCTAGCTTCCTTGATGTCTGCCCTACACTCTTGTCGTTCGCAGGTTGCAGCTGCATTTCCAGACAATACCGAAGTGAAACCACATGAGGTCATTCCAGGTGACCTAGTACTGGTCAGGAACTTTGATCGTTCAAGTCCGCTGGAGCCTCGCTGGAAGGAGCCAAAACTAGTCCTTCTGACCACCCGTACGGCCGTGAAGTTGGAAGGCCGCAAGGGATGGGTCCATCTGTCGCATATCAAGAAATTTCATGGAATCCGAAAAAAGACTTTTAATGACAATTCTAAAGACTGCCTGAAACAAGACTCTAAATCAGACATTGATTTAAATCCCGAACCGAAAGTTCCTCTGTTAGAGAAAACTCCGCAGCAGGAGTATAAGTTAAAACTCCGGTCTAGTAAAATAAGTCAGCCAGTTTAATTGTCTAAGTCCCTCTCGGGTGAAACGGTTAGACAGGTATCTGACATGTATGAGATAGACCCCCATAGTGAGAGAGTTAGTCAAAACTCCATCCGATGTATCGTTTTTCTAAGTTTTCTATTGTTTCTAAGTTTGATGGTTACCTGCACAAGTTATGCATTGCATTTATGTTTTCCAATTTCGCATGTAAATAAGTTTTCTAATGCCACAGTAGAGCACACATTTAGTGATCTGCCTCCTCACGAGTTATCCTATCGTCTTGCTATGAGAAATAATACATTTATAAGAATGTTACACTATTCACACCAGACCAGCAATGCCACTAATTGTTGGGTGTGTGGTCGACTCCCCCCTTTCCAGACACCGAAGGGAGTTCTGCCACTCTTTCCTTATCCGTTTTCACATAATGGTTCGTGTGGAGCATGGTCCACGTTAACGTCCTCCTCCAATGATATGTCTCTTCTGAACAGAACATGTTTCCCAGACAAGCAAGGTCTCTCCCATAGAACAGGGTTAGATCTAGAAAATGAAGTATATGATTTAGGTAATTATTCTTCGAATTTTATGGTCCTGAATGTTCAGTCTGATACTACTCCAGATTTACCTGCTATTTCAGTACTACCAGTCAAAGGCGAATTATGTGTCAGAAAGAATGGTTCCGCACATGTAGGACATAGTGATTGTACTACTACTGTCGAGTATAGTGACAGTGGGAAATCTATTTTCAAAGCCTCACGTCATTCTTATTTTGTTTGTGGTCAGACCGCATATATTCGTCTGCCCCTAGATTGGGATGGAACATGTTACATTGCCTTCCTACTGCCACCAGTTTTTCTAGCCCCATCAGATTATCACAGAAACACACATCTAGTACACGTCAGACATAGAAGGGAGATTGAGTCCCCAATTGTCGATCAAACTGAAACTACTCTAGAACAGTATCAAGACTTCAATAAAGGTTTCTTCTTCTTTATAGGCCCTGTCCAGAATAGTAAGTTAATACGTAGACTAACCAGAACCCTTGAAGCAGTAGTGAATGAGACTACTTCTGCTCTAGGTAACTTAACTGAAGAGCAATCTGCTATGAGATTTGTCGTACTCCAAAATCGTCTCGTTCTTGACGTCATACTGGCCGATAGAGGAGGAGCATGTAGAGTCATCGGATCTAGTTGCTGCATTTTCATTCCTAATAACGCACCGTCTGTTTATTCAGCCATAACCAGACTTCATAAAATTGCCCATCAGTTACACCAGAATCCAGGCACCTGGACATGGTCCGGTTGGCTCTGGAGTATTATATCTGCCTGGGGATGGAAAGTATTGTCATTCCTAGGTATTACAGTAATGATCATATTCAGTTGCTGCCTCTGTATACAATGTGGCCCTGCGATTTGCGGCATGTGCGCTACCTCTTGTATTCCTAGTCCTAAATCCCGTTCCAAGACAATTCGAGACGAGCAAATGATGCTGTATGAAATGATAGATGGTATCATGAATATTGATGTTTCCTGATGGAAACGTAGGGCACAAGGAGGGAATGTGGAAAAGTAAATTTTGCCATGTTGTATGTGCCTACGTGTTCCCCATCTTTTGCTATATGTGCATGATCGATATGCATGTATTCCCCCCTGATCGATTAAAGACGCAATTACAGTTGTGTCCATCTCCTGTATGTCAGTTTCCAGTTATCATGAATACAACGAATATTAGGCCTATGTAAAGCTACGTTGCCACGTTTTACAGTGTGCACGTTAATTCATTGAATTGTCCCCGTTTCTAGGCCTCAAAGGGCCCGGACTCAGATTCAGCTCTTGTTTCCTGAACCCTCTCCGAGGAGCGATACAGCCCCCACCTGTATCCCTGACCCTTCACTTACTTTCATGCCTCGCAGTGCCCGGCTCGGCCTGGCTCTGCCTCTCAGTCTGCCAAGAGTATGTTATGATTCCAGTTATCAGTCCAGCCCTCCTTCTCTGCATTCCTGAGCTACTGAATCGCATCAATAGTTTCCGTCATGGTCTAGCCTTTATGTCTCTATGCAAGAGAAATACTGTATTAATATTCATAGAATATTCCTCACACACGCACTACATATAGAATAATGCATGCACCAGTCTTAAAGTCTATTAGCCTTTGCCCTGATAACTTTTGGATTCTATCGACATGTTCTCTAAACACCAGATACTAGATAGGCTTTAGGTACATGTCGCTCTGACACTCCAGACTTTCGTCTCCTCTTCTAGTGCAGAAGTCATAGCCCCCAGTTTTCCCTAGTAACACGTCATTGTCAGTTTGCGCGCACCACTAGGTTAGAGGTCCCAGCTGCTCAGGTAGCCCCCTCCATGTTTCCGCCCCTTTTATGACATATTCTGTTACGTTTGCATCACATGTCTATGTATACGCCCTGTACACACCTCTTGTTACACCCACTTTATGCCTTATCTTTCGCAACTGCTACAAACTCCGCCTACTGCTACGCCTACTGTATTGAATGCAATGTATTTTGTTTAACTATATATACTGATGTTCTGTTATTAAAAGTTGTGCACACCATTCCCAGATCCTGCCCCGGCAGCTGCCGGGCCCTTGCCATCCCATTCCCATGCGGGCTGTCCTGTTCCAGTCCTTTTATGCCTGATTAAAGCCTGTCAACTCCAGCTACCTCGTATCTTGACTCTTATTTATTGAGCTACCCGTTTATTGATTATAGTCAAAAATAGAACCGGTAATTAATTATTTATTTACCACACCTGCGGCCATTGTTTTGATTTCACCGAGAACTTCAGCAAAAGAATGTGCTAACGAGCAAGTCGTATGACATCCTTATTGACGTATCTATGTCCATCCTTACGTCAATCTCGGCACCTTAAAGGTATAAATATTACCGATATTGCCCTAAGCAAACACACGCGGTGGTGACGAGACGGAGCAGCCATACTTGCCGAAGCGAAGAGCAGAGCAGACCCCGCTGGCGCAGCCCCGCCTTCCTGACGCGCTGAGAGACGCGCTGCTTTCTCCTGCCGAGAAATCCAGCACCGGCGCTTCTGGGTAGCCCTCGCAGGCAGCCTGGAATATCAAGACCAGAGAGAGAGATACCATCCCTCATTCATCCTAACTTCCAGGTACAGAACTGAATAACCCCTCACAGAGAATTCTTTAGTTATTCACTTGGCAAAAACAAACTTAACTTAAACTGTAACTTTCTATTCCCGCCCACGTATTAGACTTAGGTCAGGTACACGGGGTAGGCGTATTTAGAAACACCAGTTGAGTACGTTTAGTCAAATGTATATGTGTATGTAATATATTTTATTCATTTTAAAACATCTTATGGCTTAGAAACCATATCAATGTTTTTACAGTATTATTTTATACTATTGCTTTTAATGTATGCACTTTACTTAACTATAAGTATTGCAATAATATCGATCCATTTCTCTTGTATGAGAAAAGAGACTGATCAATAAATAACACCTTTTTATTGAACACGCCCGTCTCTTCCTTTTCTCTACAATCTGATGAGACTAAGAATGCACGTACTGACTGAGTAAAATAATTTGCCTTTTGTTCACACGACTCTCGAGATACACTCTTGATTAGGGGAGAGCAAAGTTGTCATGTTCTATGGTTGTCAGAAACTAAGGGGTATATTATCAAGGGGCTTTATCTCCGCATTTTTGGCTTTAAAAGCCAAGAAAGCGGAGATAAAATTATCTCCCTATTACCAAGCTGTCGCTAACACCAGTTAGCGACAGCTAATAGGAGATAGTGACCATCTTGGGCCCCGCTTTGCATGTCAGTGATATTTATCACTAATGACATGCAAAGTGGGCGTGCCAAGATGTTAGCAACTGAAAACAGTCGCTAACATCGCTATCTCCTATTACCAACTTTTGGAGATATTCGCGCTAAGCGCGAATATCTCCAAAAGCTAACACCTGCCCTGAGCAGTTCTTAGCCATGTTAACCAATGGGAGGTGGATAACATGGCTAAGAGCATTTGCTCGATAATGCATGAATATCGCTGACTTTTCAGCGATATTCATGCATTGCGGCCGTTTTTTATCACATTTGCGACAAACCTTGCTAATAGCAAGGTTTATCTGCGATAAAAATCGCCGATGTGCGGCGATAATTTTTGTCTCTAAACAAGTTAGAGACAAAAATTATCTCTATTGGTTGGTAATATACCCCTAAATCCCTTCTTGTCTAATCAGGGAAGTTAATTCTTTCCTGAACATTCGAGAAAGTTTCTAGTGAACTCTGAGCTAAGCTGGCAAACCCAAAACTTTAAGTCTAATATCGACAGTAGTAGACCAAGTTAACGTCTGGTCTAGGCCTTTACTGCTGTAGGTATTATTCCAATGCGCAGAGCCTATTGGGATGATAGGAACTACACTACAGATCCACCCGGACACTTTTCCACTGGACGCCTGCAGCCGACACCAAAAGGCACCTATGCACCTGACTTCCCTGGGTCAAGTAACACAAGTACTCCGGTGCTCCCGTGGGTCTTGACTGCCCTTAAACAGTAACTTTGTAACTTCTTTGTGATCCATTATAAGTCAATGGACACCCGCGTCTGTGTTTAGACACTGCATGCCTCTCCCGTGGGCCTCCTACTTCCTAACCCTTACCTCTGTTGTAAATAGGGTCCTTAAAGGCTTTACTCCTCTTTTCCGTCCTATTCCTTTCGTAATGCCGCATTTCGTAATTTAACCGCATTGACACTGGGATCTGTCGCGCCGGGAAACCCTTTGTTGGGTAGCTGTGCGCCATATAAATTCAAACAAATAAAATAAAATAAATGCCACAATGGGACTTAAACCTGGTTCTTACATATTTAATGTGCACACACTTTGAGCCGCTTCACAACTGTACTCTTTGTCTGCTGACTTTGAAGACTGCTTTCCTGGTTGCCATCACCTCTGCCAGGAGAGTGAGTGAGCTGCAGGCTCTTTCTTGTAAACCTCCTTTTCTATCTGTCCATCCAGACAAGGTTGTGCTCAGAATACGTCCACCATTTCTGCCAAAAGTTGTCACTGCCTTTCACATCGGACAGACCATCACTTTGCCCACCTTCTTTTCGCCTCAGCTTCCTTCCAGAGAGGAAGAGACGCTACACCGTCTGGACCCGAAAGTGCACTCTCATTTTACCTGAATTGCACACAACAGTTCAGGGTGGATGACCAGCTATGTTGGCTACGTTGGCGCCAAAAACGGTCAGTCCATACACATGCGGACTACCTCCCAATGAGGCGTCTTGTGTATTAAAGCCTGTTATTCTCTGGCTAAGAAGGAGCCTCCGATAGGGCTACGCTCCCATTCCATCAGGGTGACGGATGCCACTACGGCATTGGGACGTGGTGTCCCCTTGCAAGACAACTGTCAGGCAGCTACATGGGCCTCACTGCATACTTTTACTAAGCACTATTGCCTGGACAGCCAAGTCCACAGAGATGGCTTCTTTGGTCGTTCTGTACTCCGGGACTTTCAGGTGTGATCTTGGATTGCAGACCCACCACCGGGGTTGGTATTGCTGGGGTATCTTTTCTAAGGTAAGGAATTTATCACTACGTGTTTCTTTCAGATGAACAAGTTACTTACCTTCGGTAAAGATATATCTCTAAGAAACATTAGTTAGTAGGTAGGTAAGTAACTTGTTCTTCAAGTATGCTTGACTCCAAGAATCAACCTTTCAGTACCTAGATCTCACACAGGTGGATCAGATACCAATGAGGACATTAAGGACAGCCTCAATGAGGAGTACAACCTTTTAGTAAGGCTGATCAAAAGACTGGATCTAGAAACCAGATGGCTGGCTCTAGCAAGAGAGAGCAGAGATTGGCCTAGCACCCATCAATGGTGGCAGCAATTTACTAAATAAGGATGAAGAGCAATTTTATGATCCTGAATTTCCAAAAGGGATTGTCCCTAAATATGGAGAATGATTGTAGGACTTGGCCTTTTGGATACATTTCCCGAAACTTTTTGCTTTCCCCCTAGACCAACCCAGGCCTGTAGTGTAAGGCCTGCGCTCAGTTTGCTAAGTTAGCATGTTGTCCTGACAAGTGCAACCACTTGTCGGGCGTTACTTTCCCTTTTGCCTACACATTGGGCACCCCTGTGGTAGGTCCCGGGTAACCCCTGGGCAGGGTTCAGTGTAAGTAAAAGTCAGGACATACACTGAGGTGTGTGCTATGTTCTGACAGTGAAAAACACTCCATTTCGTTTTCCCTGGTGAAAGGGTGTAAGGCAGAGGTCTTCAAACTTTTGTAGGTTGAGCCCCCCCAGCTGAATTTTTTTAGATGTTGGGCCCCCCCACCACCTGGCAGAAATTTCTGGACTCGACCACCACGCGCACATTCCGGGCATATTCAGTGAAGAACATTCAATACAATAAGAGTGTTTAGTAAACTGCAGGTTTGTGAGTGGGTGGGTGTTGTGAAATGACAGAGGCGTATTACACAGCTCAAAACACCACTTTCGAAGTTAAATGTGTGCAAATTGCTTTTTCTAGGATGCGCCGCCCATACGCCACAAGATGCGTCACGCATCTGCCCTTCCTTGCACCATGGTGCGCCGCATTGTAAATGCGGCGCATCTGTGGCGGTGCAAGGAGGGAATTGCGTGACGCATCAGTTCTGGCACATCCCTGCTGATTTGCAGAGATGCGCCAGAACTTGTAAATATGCCCCCTTGTCATTGGGTCCCTGGACTGTCGCCCACATTTATATGGCTTGCTTCTTCATTGAGTCCATTTTACCGTAGGACTCTAGCTCCTAGGAAACCTCCTGTATACACTTTGGAGCTACAGTGAAGTGTGGGAATGATCCACACTGTCTGGTCCGTTAACATTGTGTAATGAAAGAAGGCATATTCATTTTATTCTTTGGTGTCTCCTATCACAAGGTTAAAAAGACGATTTAGGTTGGGCAGCTAAGCCCTTATTTGGTTTCTGTTTAAAAAGTTAACGTAGAGATATCCATGGACGTGTACAGTGTATTTGAGAGACATTTCACTTGTGCTTTTTGTAAGAAGTCTTTTTGTATAATTATCTTGACCTAATGTAAAGCGCTCTGATATCCTTGTTCCATCACACTCTACACCACTCCAAGTCTCTACAACACCCTACGCCCCTCCAAGACACTCTCACTCCACTCCACTCTACGACACTGCACTCTCCTCTATGCCACTCACTTTTAGCCATGCTCAACAACAGCCACGCTGGTGCACAACATGGCTAAAACACATTGGCAAAGCCAGTAGTTCTTGCATAGGCGAGATCCATTGGCTTTGAAGTGTTGTGAATATGTACAAGTCTGAAATATCGACACAGAAGATGACATCATTTGTAGGATTGAGGCTTTGTTTTAAAAGCTAACCCCTACAATGTCGTGTATGTGTAATGTATATTCCCATAGTGCCCACGATCTGCAGCTCTGAGATGCCATCCCATGGTTCTGCCAGCACCGCAGGGCACACCTTCTGAAGCTACAGTGGTTCATTACTGTGGCTAATTCAGAAGTGAAAAAGGGCCTGATGTGTTTTCAAGTACAAGAGTTTTGCTTGTATCAAGTAATTGTTATAGCTTCTCTGAAATTTACTGCCGATGTCTCCATTTTAACAATTTAAATGACAAGCCTAACCAAGCGGAGCAGGCGGGCTCTTGGATGAAAGCAGGGCGCGTCTCGTGTCTGTGCACATTTCTGTTTCGACACGAGCAGTGACACACAGAGATGAAATCTGGTTAAATCCAAAGTGTGACGGACGCAGAGTCAAGGCGGAGCACCTTTCAAAGTGTGCAGGCCTGTTAACTTCGGTCTGGAAGAGTTGCTGGGAAAAAAATATTTATAAATGTGATTAGACGAAGCAAGATTAGGTGTGCAATGTCAGGAAATGTAAAATGAAACGCTATTTTCAGAGGGCGTGGGTACTGCATTCCGCACTACAAGCATTCAGTCGGAGAATATGATTAGAGACAGCCTGGACAGGGCGCATGAAAGAACAAATCTCAGATCTCATTTCAATCTGTGTTTTCAAATGTTCTGTGATTGAGTTTTGTAAATTGGAATTTCTGTAACAAAACCGGTAGGAGTTCATAAAGAAGGGCGCATTTCTTTACCATGCTATGGTAGTGTTCAGGGTTCTTTTTCGTTTGTGAGCAGAACTGTAAGGTACTACAGGCTCACCTATTGACCAATGACAGGATTGTGTTGGTCGGGTTTTGTGACTTGTCCTGTAGTTGAATTCTTAACCTCTCACCAAAGAGGCCACAATAGTCTCCAACTCAAACATCAAAACAAAAACTAAACATGCAGAATTATTAACTCTAAGTACCAAGGATGGCAGAACATTCAATTGAATTGGAGAAAACCCCCAAGACTTGAATCAGCTGAGATTCACAAACCAATCAGACAGGTTTCACGCTTGCTGGTCCTAATGTAAAGCGCTCTGATATCCTTGTTCGCGCTATAAAAGACCTTCAAAATAAAAATAAATAAATAGAGCTGACATGCTTCAGCTGCAGTGGGGGGCGAGGGGTCTCCTCTGCTAAACCGAAAGCGTGTCTGTTAGTTTGCTTTTGGTTTTAGTGGAGGAGACTCCTTGCCTCCCACTGCAGCTGGAGCTGTCAGCTCTGTGAATTAACCCCCTCCTGGGAGAGTTAACAGGACAAAAGAACGGGCACCCCCCTGCCCCATCGATCTCCCCTCCCTCCCCTTTTCACATACGTGCAGGGACGGACTGACAAAGGTTAGATTTAAGTGGAGTACGCGCCCCTCCTGGGAAGGTGTCACGCTCCCCAGGGGGGCGCGCCCCACAGATTGAAGAACACTGGTGTAAGGCCATCCTGTCCATAGGACAGGATGAGGGAGACTGGGTATTGTGTCTTCGTAGCCTAGTTTCCTATCAGTTTATAATGGAGAGGTAGGTGAAGTTTAGTATGTCTGAACTCAGTGTCATAACACTTCTTCCTATGAAAGTGATTTTGTCACTGTATGTTCAGAAACCACTCTTTGAGAAAGTGGCTGAGTTTTGTGCTTTAAGCATTTCTGTGGGTATCTGCTGAATGTGGATTGACTGTCTGGATCTGAGAGGTGAGATTAGCTGGATGAGGTCTTGACCCACGGGAGGGGTTGCAATGGCACCAGGCTGACCTGCATCTGGAGAGTAGGCGAGGAGAAGCCCCGGGAGGTGAAGAGGTCTGTGCTGCTGCTATAAAACATTTGACCCGTCTCCTGCTGAGTGATTAAGGATCCAGACACCTGTATCAAAGGGAAAAAGGTGACACTGGAAGGGAGACATCCAGAACTGATTTAGGGAGGGGTCAGGGACCCCTGAGCACAACAAACTCCAAAGACAGTAAGGGGTATACATATTAGAGCTGAAACCCCTGAACGTTGGAATGGAACAGAAGTGGATTGAGACTGAAAAGGGTTTGACCCATTCCGTGGTCAATATGAATCTCTGCTGGGGAAGGAACAACTGAAGAGACTGCTGGGGAAGGACCAATCCTTGCTTCTTGATCTGGGGCTGGTCTGCAGTTTGCTGTTTTAACCAAGGAAGAGGCTGTTAGGACTGCACTTGGTGCGCTGAGTCCCGCCACTTGACAAAGACTATGCCTCTTGTTACCCCAAGGGCCCATGGTGAGCTGGCTCCCAGTTTGGAAACACAGGAACATAAAAGTTTCTTGAGGAGTTTCAAGTGACGCGGTGGGCATGTGTTGTGGCAGCTTGAGACCCTCGGAAGGTGTGCCCTGTGATCTTGGACACACGGAGGAGGAGGAGTGAGACTCGGACTCGCAGGGAGCATGTCATGGTGCACAGGAGGTGGTGGTGAAGAGCGCCTGGTCAACGTGTGCATCAAAGGTGAAGTGAGTCTGAATTGTGCTTGGTGCGTGTCGTGGTGCACCGCAGGCGCTGGTGAGGGGAGCCTGGTTGGATTGTGCATCAAAGGTGGAGAGAGTCTTGGACATGCAGGGTGCGTGTCGTGCACAGGAGGCGATGGTGAGGGGCGCCTGATAAACGTGTGCATCGGAAGTGGAGGGATTCCCGGACACGCAGGGTGCGTGTCGGGGTGCACTGGAGGCGTTGGTGTAGAGCGCCTGGTCATTAAGGGCACTGGAGAAGTGAGGCTTGGACATGGTGAGCGTGTCGTGGTGCGGCCGTAGGTGTTGGTGAAGAGCGCCTGGATATCGGGGCATCGGAGTTAGAGTAAGTCTCTGTGAAGCAGTGTGCGTGCTTTGGTGCAACCTGGGACTGTGGAAGTGATTGGCTGATCATCATGTGCACCGTAAGAAAGTGAGTCTCTGCAGCGCGGTGTGCGTGTCTTGGTGCCAACTGAGACTGCTGGAAGGAGTGTCTGGTGAGCGTGCACTCGGAGTCGACGTGGAGTCCCATCAGCGTTGTATGTGTGGCTTCGTGCCAGAGGAGACCCGGAGGGTGCTGCGGTGAACTTCCACCCGGAGTAAAGTAATCTTAGGGGAATGGGGTACGTGTGCGGTGCAGCCGCCTGAGACCTTCCCAACGGTTGCTGCCCTGATCGGCAGCCCCCTGGAGGAGCTGAGCTACCAGGCCGATCTGCTGAGGCCCATTGAGAAAGTTCTGCACAGAAGGCACAGTTCGCTGAAGGAGGAGAAGAAAGTGGGGTTGCTCCCCCAGGTAACGTGGATCACTACCTGGGCAGGGTGCAGGCTCGGGGGGGACACTCTCTTGGCCTCTCAGTCCTACTGACGACGTGAGCCTTTGCTTTGGCTCAGATTGGGACCCTTACTGAGGAAAGGTGCAACAGTGCTGGAGTCAGAGTAAGAAGCTGTACTTTATGTCATCGTTAATACTTGGGGGGGGGGGCAACGTTATCGAAGAGATTGATTGTCGTAGTACACATTGCCAATATTGCTGCTAACGAACTGCCGGACTGTCTTATGACGCCTGACATTATTTCTGCATAACAGAGTACACAATTGTACTGCTACGCATTGCATTATTTTTCCATTGCAAAGTACAGGATTTTAGCAGCCTGCATTGCATTATTTCTTCATTGCAAAGCACGTGATTGGGGTGTGTCCCATTGCATTATTCCTTCATTGTGCAGTACATTATTGTAGCGGTACGCATTGCATTATTTCTCCTTTGCCCAGCACTGGATTGTATTGTTACGCAGTGCACTATTGTTTGTCCATTGCAACGTGTTTTATTCTAGCATTACGGCCAGCATAGCATTTTGAAAGCGGTGGCTGGGATTTGAACCTACCAGCCAGCCGGAACGAATATTACCCTTTATTATATGTTGGCTTTTGGTAGCGTGTGGTCTGATCGTATATCTTTTTGTGTACAGTTTATACTCGTTTTTATCACACTCGTCTGGAGTCCATTTGTGGTGTCACCAGGGGGTTGCTGTGGGCGTGGTTGCACATACTGTACACTCATGCCTTGGAGAATTGCCTGGCTGCTCGTGCCAAGCTACTAAGGGGGTGAGCAGGGCTATCTCAAACGGTGACATTACTTGGCCTAACGTTGAGTGAGGAGTCCTGGGACTCGCATTTGGTGACAGTGGTGCGGGACGGGGTCTCCGGCTTCTAACAGTGATAATATCACAAAATGGTTCACAGCCTTTGAGAGGGCTTGTGAAATGAGAAAAGTGAAGAAGTCCCCCTGGGGGGCACTACTTTGCCAACTGTTCTCTGCTAACTGCAGAGACTGACTCCTGATCCTTTCTGGGGGAAATGCTGGATCTTATGACCTCATGAAGAGAACTCTGATTGAGGGATTTAGACTCACAACTGAGCAATACAGAATTAGATTCAGGGGGCTCACAAAACTCACAACCAATCCTGGATTGACTTCTTAGACTACTCAGTTAAAAAAAACTAGATGGTTGGTTAACTGGACACAATGTGCATGTTTTCAATGGACTTTACAATCTGTTTATGAAATAACATATTTTAAGTAATTGCACTAATGAAAAGTTACATCAGCATTTGGTAAACCTAGTTCTAATTTCTACCCAAGAATTGGGAAATAAGGCAGACCACTTGGTCAAGACAAGGTTGCCAAAAACAACCACTTGGGGTGACCAAAAGCATGTGGTTACAAAAATTCACCAGGGGAAAGGTGGTGAGAATCCACAAGATAAAATGCCTGAGTCTTCTAAAGGGCCCCAAAAACCTGCACAGGGAGGTGGGTCCCAAAACTCTTCCCATTCCATTAATAGGTGCAGGGGAAAGAACTGAGGGGCATATTACCAACAACTAGCGATAATTTTTGTCTCTAACTTGTTTAGAGACAAAAATTATCGCCGCACATCGGCGATTTTTATCGCAGATAAACCTTGCTATTAGCAAGGTTTATCGCAAATGCGATAAAAAACGCCCGCAATGCATGAATATCGCTGAAAAGTCAGCGATATTCATGCATTATCGAGCAAATGCTCTTAGCCATGTTATCCACCTCCCATTGGATAACATGGCTAAGAACTGCTCAGGGCAGGTGTTAGCTTTTGGAGATATTCACGCTTAGCGCAAATATCTCCAAAAGTTGGTAATAGGAGATAGCGATGTTAGCGACTGTTTCCAGTCGCTAACATCTTGGCACGCCCACTTTGCATATCATTAGTGATAAATATCACTGACATGCAAAGTGGGGCCCATGATGGTCGCTATCTCCTATTAGCTGTCGCTAACTGGTGTTAGCGACAGCTTGGTAATAGGGAGATAATTTTATCTCCGCTTTCTTGGCTTTTAAAGCCAAAAAAGCGGAGATAAAACCCCTTGATAATATACCCCTTTGATCCCTCAAACTCCTGGTGTAGCAACTGTAAGAAGTTGGGACTCTTAAATGGAGATGCTACTTGCCCAAACAAGAAGACCCCTAGTCAACTCCAGCTACTCCTGGGGTAGCAAGTCTCCAGATGGGATCAACAATGTGCCAAGGGCAAATCTGGTTGCACACTGAAGCAGTTCTAGTTTCATAGGGAGAAGTTGAGTTTGCCACTGTAGTTGTGTGGCCACCCAACTTAAAAAAGTACTTACAATACTCTTGGATCAATGGAACTAGGATAAAAGCTCTGAGTGATACAGGTGCCAGTGTCAGTATGGTGAGAGAGATCCGGGTTTTCCCTGAGAAATACTTGATTGGGAGAACTTACCCAGTCACCAATGCTGACAGTGGTCTCTCCAAAGCTACCAGCTGCATGCCTGCTTGGCAATGATCTGGAAACCTCAGCATGGGCTGAGGTTGAACTGAAAACCCATGCAGCAATGCTGGACATCCCTGAATTGCTGTGTGTAAAAATAAGAGCAAAGAGCAAGAGACAGTGTGAAATAGAAGTTTTTGAGCCTGAAAGTATGGCCCAACCCCCCCTATTATCCAGCCGTCCCCTGCTGAAGTTTCGTCCAGCAGCAGGAAGGCAGACTTGTGTTTGTGGCTGGCAGCATCCATTTTGTGATGCCAGGGTTTGCAAAGCTGGTACCGGGTGTACCGGTGCTGTCATGTTTCTCCCTCTAGAAAGGCGGAATCATACCTCCCCCGCCAGTTACTGGCAGAGAGATATGATTCAAAGGTGTGAAACATGACATGTTTCCATGCAGCCGTTTTAAAGTTAGCATTTAAAGCGAGGTTATAATGCACTTAAAAGTATATGGTTAACTGCATCACAAACAACCCCGGAATAAAGGTTCCGAAAGCTGCAGAGGGGCTCTGCTCATGCATGGGCATCCTCTCACATGAAACCCAGCACCCTGTCTTCAGGATTGTCAAGGCCTGCGCTAGGGGTGATTGATAGGTTTACACATGTGCAGCGATATGGATAGATAGAGGTAACCTATATCTAAGTAAGTGGTACATACACCACCTTACACAGGCTTCTGTAGCAGACCTGTAGTCTCATTTTCAATGGTCTCCCATGGGTGGCTTAATCCATGCTGCAGCCTTGAGAGGCCTTTGGGGTACCTATGCCCTAGGTACATAGTACACCATATACTAGGGACTTATAAGGGTACCCCAGAATCCAATCTGTGGTACACCTAACGTACATGCAATCAATTTAGGGAGAAAGTAGATAGATTGGGGTTCAGATTAGCAGGATTCCAGTCAAACTAAGTCGAAAACCAGCAAAACACCAGGCAGAAAGTGGGGGTAACCATGCAGTCAGATTCCACCTTCCTACAATTGCTACTTGTTTTTTCTTACCAGGAGGTCATATTAATCTGCATCTTCATCCTCTGCTGTATCAGGTGCCTCACATGTGGGCAGTGGTGTTCTGTCTCCAGCACTTTGTGGCAATGACACCTCAGGGGGCAGAGATGTGGATGTGGTGGTAGCAGCAGCAGTCATCAGCGCCAGGACTTGTTGTAGCAATGCCGTGAGCAGGCCCGGACTGGCCGTTGCGGGCACCGGCCAATCCCCCGGTGCGCCGCAAGGGTGGGGGCCAGTTTTGGGCCCTGGGGGCCGTTTTTGTTACAGGGCCGTTTTTGCAGCATAGCTGCAAAATCGTCCCTGTAACAAAATCGGCCGAAAACCGACCCCGGCAAAGAGCTCGGTTACATCCCCAGGGGGGCGGCCGAGCACTTTGCCAGGGCCGGTTTTGGTTCTCAGTCCGGCCCTGCGAGGGTCTTCATGTCATTGTGGAAAACAGCTACCTCTCGCTGGTGTTCGGCCATGGCTGACGCTCTTTCTCCCTGCGTCCGCTCTATGTTCTCCATCAACCTCAGCATGTGTCCCAACTCCCGGGAGACATCACTGGAGCCACTCGGACGAGACAGTTGTTCTTGCCTCTGAGTCAGGACTCCAGCAATATCACCCATGGTTTGTTGGAGGGCATGGAGCGGACTGTGGGTGTCCGTTAGGGACTGTGAGAGGTCCCAGATGGGACTCAGACACCCACGTATGGGATCTAGTTTGTCTGCCATGCAGTCAAACCCCATCCACATCTCTTCAGCCAGCTGCTCCTGGAGCACCTACACACGATGCTGGAAGGCCATGTGGTCTTTGTGGGGGTCCTGGGAGGCAGCCGTTGTGGTGGGTGCTGGCTGCTCTGTGGTCTGTGCAGGGCGTTGGGTCTCCTTGTGGCACCTGGGCTGCCCTGTACCTGGAGGCATGCAGCGGAGGCTGTCCACGAACTGTAGGATGGCGTTGTGGTCGAAGGTCTGGTGGTCCTCTTCGACATCAGAGAAGAGGGGCTTGGACAGCTCAGCAGGAGGCGTTGTATTTACCTCTGCAATGTGAAGGGGAAATGCGTTTTAACATTGTGTTAACATGTAGGTTGACACATTGTACATGTTTACATTCAGACTGCATGAGAGTGTACATTGTGACTGGGAGGAAATGCCTATTTGATGCGGGACAGTGGACCTTCCGACACCATCAAGGATGTGGGTTTGTACTTGTACATCATCATCTCACATTTCCCTGCAATGCCAAATGTGATTGCCCAGTTTCTACACACAAGCGGCACCTGTTGTGTCCTGTGTTCTGTTGTGTGTGTGTTGCGGTTTGTACCACATTGTATTCAATGTTGATGTGCTCGGGGAGGAGCCTAGCTCGCGACCGAGATGGCCGCGTTTTAGCTCGGCTCCGTTCAACCGCCTGTTTTCTTCGATTATCCTGTATTTCTCCTGCCCCGGGAAGCCCTCCTTGCTGTGTTTCTGTGTTGCGGGCACTTTGCGGACACTTACCCGTTGCTCCGGTGATCCTGAGTGCTGTCGATCCTGTGCGGTGGTCCCGCTCGGAGCCTTCGGGACGTACTGGCCTGGACCTCCTTCCAGCGACGGGACGTGACGGAGCGCGATGGTCGGCCCTTGCTGGCGCTGTGGATCTGGTTGCGGAGGCTGATGTGCGAATAGGCCGGCTGTGCCCGTTGGCGGACCCGACTGGCCTGGCCTTGGGGTGCGGGCGCTGCCTCCTGCGGAAGAACCTCCTCGTTTATCCGGCTTGGTCTCCCCCTTTGTTCCCCGGCCCGGCCATTTTGGATTTTCCGCCCGGGCTCGGAGAACGGGGCCGGTGGCACGAGGGGGCCGACGAACATCCTTCTTCTGGTGGGTCTCCTTCCTGCCTTGGGGCGCCCCGCCGCAGTTCGGCTGACCTCCTTTTGCTTTGGTGTTGCCCCGGCCGGGGCCCCCGACGACCGAGGGCTTGCTGGGCTCCTAAGATGGCGGCCGACCCTGAGAGTCTCCGCCGGGCCTGGGCGAGCACTGGGGGCCCGCCGCACGGCCCGGATGTCGGATCTTGTGAAGGGTTTCCTGCACTTCAAGTTGTCCTGGATGCACTATACTCCTGGCGGTCTTCCGTGGCTGCGCCTGTTTCCCCTGTGGAGGCCGACCCACTTTTCGAATTCTACGGGCCCCCATCGTCGGATTTGGCTTCCTCGTTGCAGGGTACGGCTGGTGTGCTCCTGGTCTCTGTGCCTCCGGCGGAGACCGCATCCTTGGATTGGAAACTCTCCGACGCCCATCGTCGACCTGCTTTGTTGCCTCGGCCGCTGGTCTGCGGTCCGTTTGCATCCTGTCCAGGCTTCGATGATCCTTTCTGTTTCTCATCGCGTCGGCTCCCCGGCCGGGGCGCCTGTGCCGACCCAGCTGGGCTTGCCTCGTTGGACCTGTCCTTAGAACTGTGCCTGCGGTGCGACGGTTGTACCGTAACTTTTTTGTATCCTCCGTACTTTCTTTCGCGTTTCTTCTCAGGACTGCCGCTGGAATTACTCCTGAACCCTGTGTCCCTCGCCGTTTGGACTTTGTTTGTTCGGATGATTACAACCTTGGACAAAAGCGGACAGGGCTGAAATGACTTATTATAGGCGGTAGTCTTGTTTTTGAACTATGACCGATTTGTGCTGTTGTGATGTTGCGTAACTTCGTGAGACTCCTGAGACTCATCCTGATATTAACTTCCCGTGGGCCCTGCCTCTCCCCTTTTCACAGGTGGTGGGATGGTTGCAGATAATCCTGTTTTTTCGCCCTCTCCCGTGTGTATTGTTCCCTCCTTTCCCTGGCCCTTCTCTTTTGCCTTGTTTCTACCTTGTTTCTTCTTCTATATTTCGGGATCTATTTAGGGCGACAGGCACGCTGCTGGGGGGTTGGCCGTAGCCTTCTGCAGGGGTGTAGGGTGGGCTTGTGGGGTGGGTGGGGGGGTCTGTTGCTGTTTTTGGGGGGTCTTTTTCCTCCTTTCTTCTCCCTTTTTGGTTCTATGGCCCTTGTGTATCCCTTCTTTCGGGGCTCTGTCTCGTCGTCTGTCCCCCTGGTGTCTTTCTGGGATGTTTTTCCGGTATCACGATGATTCTGATTTGCTGGGTGTGTTTTCTTTATTTTTAATGTCTATTTTGTACCGGGTTATTGTTTTCCTGTTTCGTCACCCGGGGGCGGGTGTTTGGGTAGGAGTCCCTTCCTTTTCCTTCTTTCCCCTTCCCTTCCCTCCCCCCCCCCCTTTTGTGGGGTTCTCTTCTTTTATTGGGGGTACATTTCGTATTGTTTTCGTAATTGGGTCCTTTTCTGTGCTGTTCGGTGGGACGGGTGGTAGCTGCGGTGGGCGGGCATTGGATGATGTGTGCAATGGCCTTTCCTCATGTCCGTTGTTTTGACCGGTGCTTATTGGTATGATACTTCGTATTAGTTTCTCCTGTGTTTTTTACGATCGTTGTGTTGCTGCCCGCCGCGGCCCCACCCCTCTGGTTTGTTTCTCGGCCCGCCATACTCCTGTACTCCCTAACCCGTCCTTTAAAAAATAAGAAAGCTACCTTTCTAATTCTGGTCTCCTGTGATCGCTCTAGGATGCTTGTCATTTCTCCTGTTTCTTTGCCTTTGTATACTGTGATACTCTGTGCATTGATCCTGACATTCTGCTCTGTGGTGGCCAGCCCGGTGGGTTGTAGGCCCGTATTTGTGAGCTCTCTCTGTACAATAAAGGTTTTAAAAAAAAAAAAAAAAAATGTTGATGTGCTCTGCCTGTTATGTGTGTGCAGCATTTTGTGTGAGTCGGCCCTCCTGCTTTGTTTTGCTGCCCCTTCTCCCTTTCATGGGGTGTGCCTGTGACTTCTGTGCTTATACAGTGCTGAGAGGTTGCATGCTTAGGGACAGTGGTCTTTTGGTGGAAGTTGGGAATCATGAGTCTTTTCTGTTTGGCTGGCAGACGTAACGAGCTGTAAACACCCGAATGCGACTCAAATAGAAGACTCCCTCGAAACTCTGTACTAAAAGGAACAGTCGCTGTGTGAGTCTCACTGAAGCGTTGCAGGGAGGGTCACTGATGCAGGCTGCCCGGGGTCCACGAAGGAGACCCGCTAAAAGGGCGGCCTATTCAGTGCCACAAGAGGCACTGGAGGCAGTCTCCCAGTGTTTGGGACCCTCTGGGGTCCAGGTGGGCCACGTCACTTCTGGGGAGAGGGGGGGGCGGGGTGAGGTACATATACCTCTCCCCGCCCACTGGGCGCCCTCTTTGCCCACTGACCCGTAAGATAACTCTCGTAAGATAACTCACCAATGTTGGCATATTTGTAATGGTAATAAACCTGCAGCAGTTTTCTCCACAAAGAAGGTATCTTGTCTGGTTATTGACTAGGAGAATGCTGTATGGGGGAGGGTGAGTGTTTGCCGATATTGATACTATATGCCTGTCCATGAAGCGGAGGTTATTAATGGCCCGGTGTGAGAAGTTGGCCTGATGTGCAGTGCTCACTATTCTAGTGATCACTATATATCAGTCCAAACAACCCTTATTGATGATTGGTTGTAAGTCAACCTTATAGACCAGCTATCCTAGTAGCGTGGATACGAGCAGTCTAAGGCTAAGACTCTAGAGGGCGTGTTAAGCCAGCTGTTTTACCATCACATTACCCCTTGAACACCAAGTGAAAGGACACCACACAAGTTGTTATGAAAATAAACAGTGTATTTATTTATAACAAGACTACCCTGGCTCTTTATGAGACAGGGAGCTAAGCACACAACAAAACTCTTATAAAAATACTTCAAGTTGCACAATTTACACAAATGCCCGAGGGGCACGAAAAACCATATACTACAAAAGTGGAATGCGAATTACTAGCAGGTAAGTAACGATTCTCAGAGGCTTCAGAAACGCTAGGCCTACAATACTGAACACTCAGGTTAGGAGCAGGAGGCCTAGGGACGCCACGTGCAGAGTGGGAACTCTCACGCGTAAGGCGGGAAAAAAGCCTATGGAAGCTAGAATTCACAAAGTGACTGTTCTCGGGCGAACCCGACTAGCTGGGACGAAAACGGGAGTGGATCCGAACACTTGGAGTGTTGGACTATGCTGAGGCACCGGAGTGCTGGATTTACCTAGCCCAGGGGCTGCGGCTGCATAGGGTTCAAGTTGCGTCGGAAACCCACGTTGACGGACCAGGAGCCTGAAGAAGAAGTTGCTGGCAGGCGACCAGTGAAGAAAAGTTCGAAGAGATCCAAGCCTGGATCAGGGAAGAAGAAAACCTGAAAGCAGAGGGGACCAAGTTCTGAATCACTAGCCAGTGATTAAGTGGGCACCAGGATGGCACCGGGCGAAGTCACCGCAGTCAGGTGAGTGGGCGCTGCTGGGCTCTGCAGTCTCTCGGACCAGGAGGCGTTGTCGGCGACCAGGATGGAGGTGCGAGCTGTCCCACGAAGGTTCTTGCTGTCGACATCGCTGGACCCAGGATTGGGGCAACAAGTCTTGGCAAATGCAAGGCCCACGCGGTGGACCTAAAATGGCGTCTTGAGTGGACCAGGAGGGTCCAAGGTGCTTCTCTGAAGAAGGGAAGCAAGGGCCAGTCTGGAGCAACCAGACCAGCAGTGTTTGTCGATGTGGAGCGTCGTGAAGGGGCCACTAGCCAATGGGCAAGCGACCTGGACAACGCGGTGAGCAGCAAAAAGCAGAAGGGCCCCACGCAGATCTCGTGGATGCAAGGGGGCTGGACTTCGGTGCTGGAGCTGCTCAGGGTCGGGGCTTCTCTTACCCCAAAGCACTCGGTCGAGGGTCACTCGGATGTCGTGCTGGACAAAGCGTCGTGCAGTTCAGAAGATGGCCGGTCCCTCGAGGTCTCGTCGCACCCACGGTTCACAGCTGGGCTGATGATGTGGGTTGAGGTCAGAGGTGCCAGGGAAGCCGGTTCTCGTCGTGATGAAGCAGTCTTGATCCGAAGGAGAGACTGGCAACAAACCGCGAAGCTTGGTTGGTGCCTGCTGCTGCAGGGTGACTACTCCTTAGTCACAGGGAGAATCTTGGGAAGAAGTCTTGAGTTCCTTTCGTGGAAAGTAGTTTCAGGATTCAAAGATGATCTAATTTGGAAGGGGGCCTGCTCCTACCTTTATCCTGAAAAAGGGGGCTGGCACGCGACTAAGTCCTGCCCTATGGGTGGGACTAGGAGGGGGGTGGTTACACCCCTCTCCTTTGGCGGGCTTTCCCCAGCTCAGGGTCTGGTGTGCCCCTGGAACTGGTTCAAGCCGGCCTATACACAGTGAGCACCGGGGTGCCACTTGCAGTCACCTTCCCGTAAAGCCCTGCCTACCTAGAATACACAAAACCCTGTCTGGGACGGTGCTGGCACCGCCCCTGGCAGGAAACCCTTTGTCCTTGCCTCCTGCTCTGGGAGGACTCCCAGCAGCAGGAGGGCAGACTTGTGTCTCGGTGGCAGCATCCATTTTGTGGAGCTAAGGCTCTGTCTGACTTTAACCGGGGTTATAGGTTACATACATGTCGTGTCCCTCTAGAAGGGTGGAATGCTAACCCCGTCGCCAGAATTGGCGAGGGGTTAGTATTCCAATTCGTATGACACCTTACTCGACATGTTTTGATAAAGCGATACCAGAGTTGGCATATAACCGCGAGGATTATAATGCACTTAAGAGTATATGGTATGCGATATCATGGAAACGGCTAAGGGATAGATCCCGAAAGACGCAGACAGGCTCAGCTCATGCCAGAGCACCATCTCACACGATTCCAAGCACTCTGTCTTCAGGATTGTCAAGGCCTGCCATAGGAGTGACTGACAGGAGATCTGTGTGTCCATTTAGGGATAGATATAGGAATATTATATCTAAAGCAAAGGGTGATTACACCACCTTGCCCCAGCTGTCAAGCAGCCAGTTGTGTCAGATTTGGATGGCCAGCCAGGGGTGGCATAATACATGCTGCAGCCCCTGGTAGGCCCTGGGTACACCTATGCCCTGGGTACCTAAGGTACACAGTACAGGGACTGATAAGGTGACTCAGTATCCAATTGGATATGTACCTAGGGTACATGGAATCCATTTTAACAGAGAGAGCAGTGGGCCTGGGGTCCTGAATAGCAGGGCCCCAGGTCAACTAAGTCAGAAAACCAGCAAAACACCAGGCAAAAAGTTGGGGGCAACCATAGTCAGGGATCTACCTTCCTACATAACCCCCCCCCAAACGAAAGGAGATAAGGCTATCCTTGCCAGGTAAGCCTATATTGCCTGAGTGGCCATATAAGGAAGTACCAGCACTGGCATGGTTACCCCCTATGTCATGGTCCACTAAGCAATCCCTCACCCTAAGGGTATCTGAGGGTCTCCACCATAGGGAATCTCTACCTGTAGTGTGTTTTGGCAAAGTAAAAGGCTGGTG
The DNA here is from genome assembly GCF_964261635.1 of Lissotriton helveticus. Taxonomy (NCBI): domain Eukaryota; kingdom Metazoa; phylum Chordata; class Amphibia; order Caudata; family Salamandridae; genus Lissotriton; species Lissotriton helveticus. Next base: position 462,065 of record NC_136067.1, on the reverse strand, counting down.
CTGGGATGGAGTACTGAAGTGAGTCTCCACTAATGTTGGGCTCAACTTCCTCCAATCACCACCTACCATGTGTGCCTTTCTTTCCAGTACTGAGTTGCTATGAGCTCTCAGGGTCAACCTCTGGCTACCTAAAGCTGGAGGCTGGGTCCCTCTGTTTGGCTTACTGGAGGGACAGGTCAGGTCTGGGGCCCTCAGGTCCCAAGTTTGGCTGTGCCCAACAGTGTCCATCTGTGGGAGGTCCCTAACTAATTTTAATATATTATCCTATATTATCCTATATTATCCTGTTTACCTGATTGTATTTTGATATGTTTTATGTATGTTATTATTATCCTACCATGTTTGTACTATTATACTGCTCCCACTATCTCTGTTCACCCCTTCTGCCCTCTCTCCGTTGTGAAGCGCTCTGATATCTGTAAGGATCTTGTTCGCGCTATATAAAACTTTGAATAAATAAATAAATAAATAAATAAAATAAAGGGGGATCCCTCAGGAGTTTGTTTTATTTTCACTTGGCTAGGACTACTAGCTTCAGTGCCCTTAATCTGCTGATTGGGGAATTCTTTTGGACAGGGGGCCCTTTGGGGTCCAACACTGGCCTCCCTGACCTCTACAGCCCTGGGCTGACTGAGGCAGGGTAGAGAGGGGCAGGTTACCTGCTCCAGACTGGGTCCCACCTTGGAAGGGTCCACTGACATCAGGGGTTCTGCCAGGCTAGGCCTGACTACCTCTGTGGCAGTTTCTTCACAAGGGGTCAGATCAGTTCCCTGAGGAGGCTGGCCCTTTCCTAAAGTCTGGTGGGAGGGAGATTTCTCTTCCTCCTCAATGCTCTCTGTCTGAGTGGAGTGATCCATAGTTTCAGGCTTCACAACACTATCATCTGTCTGAGTTTGAGCTGTGGCCATCACAACTCTCCCAACCTTTTCAGGAGGGGGCTCAGTTTGGGTGTGGGCTGTTACCATTACAGCCTTGACAACCTGTTCTGGGAAGGAAGTTGTCTGAGATTGGGGTGTGACTGGCACAACCCTCCTGACCTGTTCAGGGAGGACATCTTGGACTGGGGCTGTGGCTATCACTGCCCCTCTAACCTTACCATGGATGTTTACCATTTTAGAATGGGGTTCTTGCTCTACTTCAGCCCAGGCTGAGAGCTCTAAATCATTCCCCAGTAGGCAATCTACAGGCAAGTTTGGTGACACTGCCGCCCTCTTGTGGCCAGTGACACCTCCCCAGCTGAGATTAACCACTGCCATGGGATGATCTCTCTGTACTCCATCAATATTGGTCACCTGGTATGTGGCACCAGGTAAAAGTTGCCTTGAGGGGACTAGACTCTCAGTCACCATGGTGATGCTAGCCCCTGTATCTCTATAGGCCTCAACTTTTATACCATTGATGAGGGGCTCCTGTCTGTACTTGCCCAAAGTGTTGGGACAAGTTGTGAAGTTGGCAAACCCCATGCCAGTCTCACAGACAAGAGTATCTAAGTTTGGGGACCTGGTTAGGCCAGAGTCCCCAGGAACTCCCAAAGTAAATGCACCCAAATTCTTGGGGGCACTCCCACCACCTGGGGGATTACTACTAGTAGTAACAGGAGGTTTGGGAATGTTACTTGGGGGTATGTTCTCCTTATTGTTGTTCTTTGGGCAACTGCTGTCAGTTTTTAAATGACCCACCTGTTTACAGGGATAACAATAAGGTTTCTTCTGGTTATTAGAAGGATTCTGGGACCCACCCCCCTCAGAGGATTTTTGGGGCCCTGATGTGGTTTGATCTGTAGATTTATTCCCACCCTTCTCTTGAGGCTTGGTTGATTCCTTTTTCTGGTCACCACCTTGGTTCTTGGGCCTAATCCTGGTTCTGACCCATTTGTCTGCCCTCTTACCCAATTCGTGTGGAGAGGTCAGATCAGAGTCTACCAGGTGCTGGTGTAATAACTGGTTCTGACAATTATTTAAGACTTGCTCTCTCATAATTAGATTATACAATCCTTTGAAATCAGTAACCTTACTACCCAGTAGCCAGCCTTCCAAAGCCTTAGTGGCACAATCAACAAAGTCAGACCAGTCCTGAGACTGAGTTTTCTGGGTGTCTCTGAACAGCAACCTGTACTGCTCAGTGGTTAAGCCAAACCCATCAACCAGTGCATTTTTCAGGACCTGGTAATTGTTAGCATCCTCAACTCTAGTAGTGAGGAGCTTATCTCTACCTTTGCCATCAAAGGAGAGCCACAGTATAGCTGCCCACTGACTCTGGGGAATGCACTGCACAGTGCAGGCCCTCTCCAAAGCAGCCATCCATTTCTGGATGTCATCCCCTTGCTTAAAGGGGGGCACTATTTTTGCCAGGTGTTTAGTATCTAAACCCTTCTCTCTATCTCTTGGGAGATTGCTGCCACCAGTGGGAACTAGCCCACTCATCTGCTGCTCTCTAGCAAAGGCAAGCTTTTCTTTGGCCAGGGCAAGTTCTTCCCTTTCAATCCTCAGAGCCTGTTTCATCCTAGCTTCATGTTCTCTTCTCTGAGGGGAAGTACATCTCCACTGGGGAGAGTTCCTTCTCCTCTGAGAAGAGGCATTAGAGTGCAGAGATCTATTGGAGTCCCTAGAAAGAGATCTATCTCTCCTAACTCCAAGGTTAGGCCCACTTCGGGCCAGTACTGGGGGTTCCCCAGATCCTAGCCCAAGTAAGTCTAAGTTGGCCCAAGTTAGCCTTCTGACTACCTCAAGACCTTTGTCTACCTCATCCCCAGAGAGTTCCTCTTGATCCTCCTCCTCAACTGCATTGGCAGTGTTGGGGAGGTCTGGATCTCCAGAGGTACCCTCTAAGGCTGGCATATTCCCATCTAGCTGAGAAATCTTTCTCGCATCATAAGTCTCTAAGAGACCTATTAGAAAGGGAATGGTGGGGTTAGACCCCTGTTTCAGTTTCCTGGAGGTACACACTTGTCTCATCTCCTGGAAACTGAGAGCTGCATATCTTGAAGTGACCTGTGGAGGGTCAAAAACCACAAGAGGGGTCTCAGTAGACTCTCCCTGGTTAGACATGCTTTTCTAGTGAGGTGTAAGTGGTGCACTTACCTACACTATGTGTTTGCCTACTGATCCCTTGCTAGAGTTGTAGTTTAGGGTGTGCTAGGCCCTAGGAGCTACAACAGCTGGTTCAGTAGAACTCAGAGTTTTCTAAGCTAAGTTATATGTACCTCAGTACTTATGTGATCTTTCAAATGATATTCTTAGGATATGTGTGGTAAAACAACAGCAAGCTCAAATCCCAACCGCTGCTCACCAATGTGAGAAGTTGGCCTGATGTGCAGTGCTCACTATTCTAGTGATCACTATATATCAGTCCAAACAACCCTTATTGATGATTGGTTGTAAGTCAACCTTATAGACCAGCTATCCTAGTAGCGTGGATACGAGCAGTCTAAGGCTAAGACTCTAGAGGGCGTGTTAAGCCAGCTGTTTTACCATCACATTACCCCTTGAACACCAAGTGAAAGGACACCACACAAGTTGTTATGAAAATAAACAGTGTATTTATTTATAACAAGACTACCCTGGCTCTTTATGAGACAGGGAGCTAAGCACACAACAAAACTCTTATAAAAATACTTCAAGTTGCACAATTTACACAAATGCCCGAGGGGCACGAAAAACCATATACTACAAAAGTGGAATGCGAATTACTAGCAGGTAAGTAACGATTCTCAGAGGCTTCAGAAACGCTAGGCCTACAATACTGAACACTCAGGTTAGGAGCAGGAGGCCTAGGGACGCCACGTGCAGAGTGGGAACTCTCACGCGTAAGGCGGGAAAAAAGCCTATGGAAGCTAGAATTCACAAAGTTACTGTTCTCGGGCGAACCCGACTAGCTGGGACGAAAACGGGAGTGGATCCGAACACTTGGAGTGTTGGACTATGCTGAGGCACCGGAGTGCTGGATTTACCTAGCCCAGGGGCTGCGGCTGCATAGGGTTCAAGTTGCGTCGGAAACCCACGTTGACGGACCAGGAGCCTGAAGAAGAAGTTGCTGGCAGGCGACCAGTGAAGAAAAGTTCGAAGAGATCCAAGCCTGGATCAGGGAAGAAGAAAACCTGAAAGCAGAGGGGACCAAGTTCTGAATCACTAGCCAGTGATTAAGTGGGCACCAGGATGGCACCGGGCGAAGTCACCGCAGTCAGGTGAGTGGGCGCTGCTGGGCTCTGCAGTCTCTCGGACCAGGAGGCGTTGTCGGCGACCAGGATGGAGGTACGAGCTGTCCCACGAAGTTCTTGCTGTCGACGTCGCTGGACCCAGGATTGGGGCAACAAGTCTTGGCAAATGCAAGGCCCACGCGGTGGACCTAAAATGGCGTCTTGAGTGGACCAGGAGGGTCCAAGGTGCTTCTCTGAAGAAGGGAAGCAAGGGCCAGTCTGGAGCAACCAGACCAGCAGTGTTTGTCGATGTGGAGCGTCGTGAAGGGGCCACTAGCCAACGGGCAAGCGACCTGGACAACGCGGTGAGCAGCAAAAAGCAGAAGGGCCCCACGCAGATCTCGTGGATGCAAGGGGGCTGGACTTCGGTGCTGGAGCTGCTCAGGGTCGGGGCTTCTCTTACCCCAAAGCACTCGGTCGAGGGTCACTCGGATGTCGTGCTGGACAAGCGTCGTGCAGTTCAGAAGATGGCCGGTCCCTCGAGGTCTCGTCGTGAGGTTCCGTGACGATTTTACTCGTGTTTGTAACATTGTCGTAAATACAAAATTTTGGTATCAGTGAACCGCAAATAATCCATTTAGTATATCCTGGTGTTTTCGCTATGCTACGAGCAAGAGCACTCCTGTTACAAACACATTTCTGTTCTACCCATGGCATCCATCTTAGAACACAGAAGCCATTTTGTATTCCTTGCCCTCACATAGTCTATGGACACGCAATGACCTCTTTTTATTAAAGGACACGTAGGCTTTAACCGGCGATTCACCTTGCTAGTGACACGTGCACCTTAGGCCAGCAACGCTGTAGCAGCATGACTCGGCAAGAACTGCCTCCCCAGCCTGAGGCCAGTCCTGCTATACTGGTTCTTGTGTTCGTTGGCCTGATCATGATTAAGCGGCCGAAGCTGGTAACCGTGCCCATTTACGACCCACAAACATCTCTTATCCTGTCTTTCTATCTTCTGCACCTGGCTCTGCTCCTTTCCTTCTGGGCCTTTATTAGGGGGAGGTAACAAAATTTACGATGAGGCGGTCCGGGTCTTGAATGAGAAATTGACATGGGATTATGATGGAATAGTGAGAACCCCTCATTCGTAATGTTTTGACATCAGATACTGTTGACGATTCCTGTGCAACGCCAAATATTTATTGTTTAAGACACAAATGTTTAGAACTGTGGTAACATGTAAAGAATTTGCCCCGAGCAGAATATTTAGTATATAAGGAACAACCCTCTTTGTACAAATTGAACAGGCTCCTAGATACTGCCCGTGTGCAGTTTCTGTGACTTCTGTGTCCCTGCAGTAATAAACCTTTGGTCTTTGACGCCACCATCGAGAAGCCCGTGTTTCTGTTTGTTTGTGCACCGAGACAGGTTGAACTCCGGGGTCTTCGGGTGTTTTCCCTGACACCTCTGGACGGAACCAAAAAGTCCAGAACTCCAATTGGCACCCAACGTGGGCGACGTCATTCGGTACCGGTCCAAAAGCCTGAAGAGTTCGAGGAGCTTCGTGGGAAGATTTCAGAGGGAGGCGCCCCACTTCATCGATCCCGGCATATCGCAAAAGTGGCCCCGACGTTCTCTTCCACGAGGGTTCCCGTTCAGACGGCTGCAGTGGTCCGTTGCCTTGACCGTCGCCCTGTCTTGGACCCGAGGTGCAGTCCTTAGTACGGCGAGACGTGACGGGTTTCTCCTTGGTGACGTCTTCAGTGCCTCAGTTAAGTATTTTGTGAGGGTTGCTCCTGTTTGGATAATCCTTTTAGTTCTCAGTTCAGTTCAGTTCTGTAAGATTATCACTGGTTATTCTGGTTACGATAATCATTCTGTTCAGTTCAGGTATCGATACATTTGTCAGTTCTGGTAGGCCTAAGTTCTTGGTTCGAGTGCGCATCTTTTCTGTTTTTGTCTTGTTTGTTTTGTGTTCCGGATTATAAAATGGTAAGTCGGAAAAATTGTATGTTGTCTTGTTTTAGTTGCAACAGTGATTCCCAGTTGGAGGACCCATGTTTGGTTCCTCCGATTGGAACTCCCCTTTATGATCTATATTGCAAATTTGGTGTGGGCCCTATCTCTTATAACGAGGTATGGATCCGCTTCACAGAGAAAGATGGTGTCCTTAGTTGGCCACTACATGGTAGTTTTGAACCTGAAGTTCTCGATAATCTAGAAAGAAGGTTGTTCAAGAAGAAAGCCCGGCCGGCAATGTTTGATTCTTTCCGTTATTGGCGAAAAGAATCTAAACAGAGAGAAATTAAAAAGTTGAAGAAAGAACAGAAAGAGCAAGAGTTGACTTTAGAACAGTCTGCTAGGCAGCTGCAACTCAACGAGTCTGAAAAAGCGATGGAGGTGGCCAATAGAGAGCGTAATTTAGCGATAGACAAGTGCTATCCTGCTTTGCCATCGAGTACGGCTAAGATAGTAGAGGACCCTGAAAAGGATCCCCTGTTGTCTTATTTGTTACGATCACCCCCACCGTATGCACAGGGTGCTACGGCTCCACCTATACCGAATGTTCAATTACCGGTTGCTGGACAACCTGGTGTCCCTGTTCCCGCTCCCCTGAATCAAGTTCCTGTACCTCCTGTGGTCAATATTAATGTTCCTTCGACAACCCCTCTTCTAGGGTTGCCGGCTTCTTTACCTATGCCTGTGTCGCTCACACCTGCTAGTTCACAAGCTATTTTGCCTGCTACTCCTACTGTTCCTAATCTATCTGTTCCAAATGCTACTCTATTTACTGCTTCTGCTAATATTATGACTCCACTTTCTGTTCGTCGGAGAATCACTGATTCTGTCTCTAATATTCTATCTCCCTTCTATAAAACTCTGATTAAGACTCCTACCTCTGACTCTGTGCAGAGGCGTAGCCAGCTTCCCAGTACTGAAGAAAGAGGAATATTAGATGCCACTGCTCTTAGATGGGTTTCAAAAGTTGGAAGATATAGTATACAAAATGTATTAGATACATTTATGCAATGGAATGAACCGACACAACGATATGTGTTCGACGAAATGTGTTTCCTTCTACGTGAGGAATTGGAAGAGGATGACACTGAATCAAATCTAGAAGAATTAATTAATGTTCAGAAAGAGTTTGCTGCAGGTATGATAGTTGGTCAAAATATAAAAGAAGCGATGGAACTGGTTCTAAGTTATAGGACCGACTCATCCCTTCGTTCACCAAGAGAGTTAGAGAAACGCAGTACGAAACAAAATTGTCAATACCCAATGAGAGAGGTTCCACCAATTTGGCGTGAAGCTGTGCAAGCTAATGCAAACCTTGGTATTGCAGCCGCTCCGGCCCAATTCCAGAGAGTATGGATACATATTCCATGGAAGCGAGCTGAAGTATTAGCAGTAAAACAGGCCTTGCCAGATCCGCGTAAAAATCCTGCAGGGTACTACAAAGAGTTGGCTCAAACAGTTGACGCTTGTGTATTGAATCTTGCTGACATAGATCTGCTATTTGGTAATGTAGTACCACAACCAATTTGGGCTAAAATTCGTAAAGAGAATCATCCAGTTGCCCTAGGTGGTGACTGGGCAGCTATAATTGCAGCGGATGGTCAACAAATAGGTGGTTCCAAACCAGAACCCCTAATTGCTAATTTGCCTGGTAGGATAATCGATTTAATGAAAACCTTGATGCCAGCATTACGCGTTAACTGGGACAAATTGTCCGCGTGCAAACAGAAGAAAGACGAAAGCGTCTCCGACTTTTTCACAAGATTCGAGGAGACTTTCGTGGATCATAGTGGTCAGGATATGAGCACAGAAGGAGGCCAGAGATTATTTGTTGATAAATTTGTGCACAATCTGTTGCCAGAACTTAGTGGTAAATTAAAGAATTCTGAAAGTGCGTGGGCTGTCTCTACGACTGCGCAAATACTTGCGACTGCCCAGTACTATGAAAATAGGGACAAAGAGGAGAAGGAAAAATCAGATAAAAAGACGAAAGATTTAAAAACTAAAGTACTTTTACAGCAAGCTTATCCGCCTCGCACGAATCAGACTAATATGCAGCAAGGGTCATATCAAAGAACGGATTATAATTTTCAAAGGCCACAATACCAATGGAATCAATGTGCTTATTGCAAAGTGGAAGGTCATTACAAAAATGAGTGTCCAGTTCGGGCACAAAATAATGCTGCGGCAGCTCAGAGAGGTCGTGGTAATTCCATGCAAAACTCTAGAGGTCGAGGATGAGGTGCTATGCCTCCGCAGACGAGTGATCGCCCTTCTAATTATTTCGACCAGCGAAATGGACAATCTGCCCAACAGAATAGGTCTCCACAGTATCATGTTGAAGACTATTATGAAGCTAGTGAGGAAGTTCAGCAAAGTGAGTACTAGGACAGCCATGGACAAAGAGAGGGAGTAGTATCAGTTCCAGTAGATCAGAGTGGGCCTTATGTCGCAGTAGCAGCATCAGGTATAGTCGAACCGTTTCTGTTGGATACTGGTGCAGCAAAAAGTTCTATCATACATGCGAAACTCCCTGGCGCACCTTTGTCTGGCTCAACAAACGTTTCAGTAGGTTTTTCGGGCGCCCCTGTTCATAACCCTGTTTCTGGTCCTTTGTCTATTTCTGTTGGACCCTGTCAATTGAAAGCACCCCTGATTTTGACGACAGGTTGTAACGAAAATCTGCTTGGTTTAGACTTGTTAAAACGCCTGTACGCGACATTGTACTGTTCTCCAGCAGGAGTACAGCTTACGTTGGGTAAAAGAATAATCTCTCCGATGTACTTGTCGATGGATGCGCTCCCACCAGAGCTGCGTTCACTCCCTGACACTCTTTGGGCGACTGGTCCTAATGATGTAGGTCTATTGGAAATTCCACCCTATGTAATAACTTTGAAAGCAAATGTCAAACTTCCACGAATTCCACAATACAGAATCTCTAGTGAAGGTGAGCGTGCGCTCCTACTGATAGTGCATGATCTGATTGAGAAAGACGTTATAGAAGAAACTAGAGGTAATGTCTGTAATAGTCCTGTACTGCCTATTTTGAAACGAACTGACCCTACAAAACCTCCAGTATATAGGTTTGTAATTGATCTCAGAGAGGTTAATAAAATTGTGATTCCACAGTTTCCTGTGGTTCCAGACATTACTGCATTGTTAACGTTGATTCCTGCTACAGCAGCATGGTTTTCGGTTGTCGACTTGAAAAATGCCTTTTTCAGCATTCCGATAGCCGAAGAAAGCAGAGATATCTTCGGTTTCTCTCTAGGAGGACGAAGCTTCAGGTTTAAACGCGCTCCACAAGGCTATTGTGAAAGCCCATCCATTTACAGTCAAGCATTAAAAAGCCAGTTAGATTCCTTCGTACTTCCTCCTGGTTCTGCTTTAATACAATATGTTGATGATCTCCTAGTGGCTGCTGATGACAAGGAAACTTGCAAAACAGCTACGATTTCTTTATTGCATCATTTGTCAAATTTGAATCACAAGGTGTCACCTTCAAAAATGCAATACTGCTGCCAAGAAGTGACCTACCTAGGTCATCTCTTGTCAAAGGAGGGAAGGAAGTTGACCCCAGAGAGAATAAAAGCAATTACACAGATGAATGTTCCTAGCACGCAGAGAGAAGTACGTGCCTTTTTAGGTATTACCTCATATTGTAGGCAATGGATCCCAAATTTTTCTCTTTTAGCAAAACCACTGGTAGCCTTGACTGGGAAAAATGTTCCGAGTCCGGTACCATGGTCTGCAGAATGTCAGCAGAGTTTTTCTGAGTTACGAAATGCACTGTGTTCAGCACCTGTATTGGGTACACCCGACTACAGTAAGCCATTCACGCTCTATGTCCACGAGAGAGAAGGTTGTGCATTGAGTGTGTTGACGCAGAAATTTGGTGATAAACAACGCCCTTGTGCGTATTTTTCATCAACATTAGATCCAGTAGCTAGAGCGTTGCCTAGTTGCTTGAGAGCTACAGCCGCAGCTGCAGCTTCCATTCGACAATCTGCTGGTTTAGTAATGAACAACATGCTAGTGGTTATGGTTCCTCATGCTGTGGATACACTCATGAACCGAACCAAGACGCAGCACCTTACCAGTGCTAGATTATCAGGTTATGAACTGACACTGTTAGCTAGTCATATTCAGATTAAAAGATGCAATGTATTGAATCCAGCAACATTGTTGCCGACTAGCCAAGAGTCAAGTGATTCCGAACCACACGACTGTTATTTCAAAACTGAGGAAGAAACAAAAGGACGAATTGATCTAAAAGACACTCCGTTATCAGATCCAGATGGCACGTTGTATGTTGACGGGCCTTGCTTCAAATTAGAGAATGGTGATGTGACTGCTGCTTATGCAGTAACGACTCTGAGTACGATTGTGGAGACTGCAAGAGTGAGTCAGAATTCTGCCCAGGCTGCAGAATTGATCGCGCTAACAAGAGCGTGCGTTTTAGCTAAGGGAAAGAGAGTGAATGTGTTCACAGATAGCCAGTACGCGTTCGGCGTGGCCCATAGTTTTGGCCGTTTGTGGAAAGAGAGAGGTTTCATTACGTCCCATGGGAATAAGATTCAACATGGTCAGCTAGTTAATGACTTGTTGGAATCTCTAACCTTGCCGACTGAAGTTGCGATTGTGAAATGCAGTGCTCATAAAGCAATCACGGATGATGTTGGTCGTGGGAATGCTTTTGCCGATGAGACTGCAAAACAGACAGCTAGAAATATGATGAGTAGAATGTATGTTGCAACGTCTGCAAGATGGATTTCTGAGTCTGGAATGTGTGAGGACACAGTGGAAAGCGTGAAGGAAATTCAGAAAGAGGCGACTGAGGAGGAAAAACTTGCATGGAGAGAGAGCACGGGTAAATTGGACTCGAGTGGGTGTTGGATTGACTTGTCGGAACAACAGCGTTGGATGTTGCCTGATGCGTATGTGCTTGCAGTAGTGACGATGGCACATGGAACAGCACACATCAGTTCAAAAGGGATTTGTAAGATGTTGGCTCCGGTCTGGAAGAATGATGGGATTAGTAAGTGTGCGGAGAGAGTGGTGAGAAATTGTATGGTATGCTTGATGCATAATCCTGGTAAGGGAATCCCCACACCTGCAGGTCATTTCGCTCCTCCTTCCTGCCCCTTCGAAGTGATCCAGCTAGACTTCATTCACATGGATCGTTGTAATAACCTGAAATACGTCCTAGTGGTAGTTTGTGCTTTCTCCAGATGGATCGAAGCATACCCGCTAAAGGACAATACTGCCTTATCCACTGCCAAAATTCTTCTTAAAGAATACTTCCCCAGATACGGAATGCCACGGATTGTATGGTCAGATAACGGAAGTGAGTTCGTAGGGAAAGTTATGCAGAGTGTGTGTGCCGGCCTAGGGATTAGACAGAAGTTTCATAGTGCGAATCATCCCCAGTCCGCGGGTTTAGTCGAAGGTTACAATGGCACCCTTAAACTGAAACTTGCTAAGATACAAGCATCCACGGGTTTGTCCTGGCCAGACGCATTGCCTTTGGCTTTGCTATCAACAAGAGCAACTGTACATTCTAGAGTAGGGCTTAGTCCTTATGAAATAGTTTTTGGTCGTCCTGCAAATGTTTGGGGGGTACCTAGACCAAAAGAATTCAAGCAGCTGGAATACCCAATGTTAATTGATTACCTTTTCGACTTGACTGCTAAATTGAGTCTTATTCACCAACAGGTTTTCGATGCATTGCCAAAACCACTGGAGAGTCCAGGCCATCAGCTGAAACCGGGTGATCAGGTGGTCATTAGAAATTTTGCAAGAACGAAAAATCTTCAGCCCAGATTCATTGGCCCTTTCCAAGTCCTACTAGCAACGAGAACTGCTATTCGTGTGGCCGGAAGGAAGAACTGGATCCATACGACACATGTCAAACGTGTGCCTTTGCCACTTCCTTACGACAACTGGGTAAAGAAAGGAATCGGTGCCTCTGAAACGGAACAAGTCCCCAGGTTCATACCTTTCAGCGATGCAGAACTGATCACGGATTCACCAAATTCTGACTCTCCTCCTGAAACTGCTCTTTTGAACCCTGAACATTTGTCATCCACACCCAACGAACATTTGCCATCTGCACCAAAAGAACATTTGTCATCTGAAAACGTGAACATTGCAACGTCAGCTGAAAATACATTGTTTCCAGACCAGACAGCTCCTGCAAAACTGAGATACAACTTACGTTCTCGCAATATGGACAAATAAAGCAGGAAACTGCCTATTTTCAGATTTGAATTTTCTATACATTGCCTCCAGCCAGGAAGTTTGCTAATACTTTGTATTGTTTTTTTTGTTTTAAAATTGCCTTGCCGTCTGGGTAGCCGTAGGGTCGTGGCTGTGTGCCTAGTTGAATCTGCGGGGGTCAGACATAAGGTCGATCTTTCTGTTAGTTCTGGGAACTCCCAGGGCTGATAGAGGCATTTTCATCTACGTACACATCATCAGTGGTCACGAGCGGATTGTAGAAGATGGAGCTTCCTGAGCTGCAACGAAAGAATGTAATTTATGTTCGCAGAAATAGACTGTACAGAATACTTCACAGCAAATGCTTTCTAATGCAATGTGCAGTTACATTTTTAATTGTTTTGATAACGTTGGTGGGTGGAATCATCTTTGGTGTACATTTGATTTTTATGCCGGTAACTACAATACCTCCCCTTGATCCTACTACTTCTACGGTTTCTTCTATGCATTCTTTTCACTCATTTCCTGAACACGAACAAGCTCGACGCTCAGAATTTATTAACAATACATTTGTACAGCTCTTGCATCAACACCAACTGGTAGTTAATACTACAGACTGCTGGGTGTGTGGCTTGATACCTCACACTATGGATAAAGGCATTCCCTATCTAGTCTTGCCTTTTAGCTACAATGGATCATTTCAGGCCTTTCAGACCATTTTTTCATATGCCCTTGAGACCTATCCTCCGCGTCCACCACGGTCCACTAAATACAACTCAGCCAACAAAGCTTTAGTCCAGGGAATTATTGACATGATTAAAGACGTCAATAATACTCCATCTTACCCTAGAGATGAATTACGGGTGTATTTGAGTTGGAACTCTACAGAGTATCGCCTTAGTTTGGGAGAAAGCAAGCGTAAAAGCTCCACTTCAGTTTGGGTCGTGCCTCACCGAGGTCAGGTCTGTTTACAAGGAAATGGGAGAAATCTGAGAGCTCAGCTAGGGAGGAGTGAATGCGTTGAGACTTACGTATTTCCGTCTAACTCCTCCCCTGCCTTTCTGACTGCTAGGGGTACCTACTTCATCTGTCAGGACAGAGCATATACATGGCTGCCTGCTGACTTTTCAGGTTCATGTTATATTGCTCGATTGTTACCTCCGACATACACTGCTTCTTCAGATTATCACAAGACCAGAGTAGCAAGAGGTGTCTTCAGCAAGGAAGATACCGCTGGTCAAGAAGCTGGAGACTTTTTCAAAGGTTTCCTTCCGTTTTGGGGGCCTATGGCCAATAGTAGAAATCTACGTCAACTAACACGGGTAGTTGAATCTACTATTACGGAAACTGCTGGTGCCCTTAGTAACTTAACAGCTGAGCTTCAGGCGGATCGTCTCATGACGTTGCAGAACCGTATGGTTCTAGACGTAATACTTGCAGATCGAGGTGGGGTATGCAGAATGATCCAATCGAGCTGCTGTGTCTTTATTCCAAATAATGCTCCAACAGTCTATGAAGCGATCTCTAAGCTACACAAGATTTCCGACTCTATACACGTAGATAAGGGAAACTGGTCCTTCATGGAGTGGTTTTGGACTCTGGTATCAGCGTGGGGATGGAAGGTTCTGATGGTCATTGGTGTCATCCTAGTATTTCTGTTCTCGTGCTGTCTTATTATCCAGTGTGGTCCCGCTCTGTGTAGTCTCTGTGCTGCAACCTGTTTCAGAAAACCACCTGCATTAGGAGAAAAGGCACGAGACAGGATGATGATACAACAACATGTCACTGACCTAATGAGCATAGAATTAGACTCTGACTCTGATATAGACTGAGTAATTGCCTATGTAAGGGCAAAAGGAGGGTCTGAGGTTCCGTGACGATTTTACTCGTGTTTGTAACATTGTCGTAAATACAAAATTTTGGTATCAGTGAACCGCAAATAATCCATTTAGTATATCCTGGTGTTTTCGCTATGCTACGAGCAAGAGCACTCCTGTTACAAACACATTTCTGTTCTACCCATGGCATCCATCTTAGAACACAGAAGCCATTTTGTATTCCTTGCCCTCACATAGTCTATGGACACGCAATGACCTCTTTTTATTAAAGGACACGTAGGCTTTAACCGGCGATTCACCTTGCTAGTGACACGTGCACCTTAGGCCAGCAACGCTGTAGCAGCATGACTCGGCAAGAACTGCCTCCCCAGCCTGAGGCCAGTCCTGCTATACTGGTTCTTGTGTTCGTTGGCCTGATCATGATTAAGCGGCCGAAGCTGGTAACCGTGCCCATTTACGACCCACAAACATCTCTTATCCTGTCTTTCTATCTTCTGCACCTGGCTCTGCTCCTTTCCTTCTGGGCCTTTATTAGGGGGAGGTAACAAAATTTACGATGAGGCGGTCCGGGTCTTGAATGAGAAATTGACATGGGATTATGATGGAATAGTGAGAACCCCTCATTCGTAATGTTTTGACATCAGATACTGTTGACGATTCCTGTGCAACGCCAAATATTTATTGTTTAAGACAAAAATGTTTAGAACTGTGGTAACATGTAAAGAATTTGCCCCGAGCAGAATATTTAGTATATAAGGAACAACCCTCTTTGTACAAATTGAACAGGCTCCTAGATACTGCCCGTGTGCAGTTTCTGTGACTTCTGTGTCCCTGCAGTAATAAACCTTTGGTCTTTGACGCCACCATCGAGAAGCCCGTGTTTCTGTTTGTTTGTGCACCGAGACAGGTTGAACTCCGGGGTCTTCGGGTGTTTTCCCTGACACCTCTGGACGGAACCAAAAAGTCCAGAACTCCAGTCGCACCCACGGTTCACAGCTGGGCTGATGATGTGGGTTGAGGTCAGAGGTGCCAGGGAAGCCGGTTCTCGTCGTGATGAAGCAGTCTTAATCCGAAGGAGAGACTGGCAACAAACCGCGAAGCTTGGTTGGTGCCTGCTGCTGCAGGGTGACTACTCCTTAGTCACAAGGGAGAATCTTGGGAAGAAGTCTTGAGTTCCTTTCGTGGAAAGTAGTTTCAGGATTCAAAGATGATCTAATTTGGAAGGGGGCCTGCTCCTACCTTTATCCTGAAAAAGGGGGCTGGCACGTGACTAAGTCCTGCCCTATGGGTGGGACTAGGAGGGGGGTGGTTACACCCCTCTCCTTTGGCGGGCTTTCCCCAGCTCAGGGTCTGGTGTGCCCCTAGAACTGGTTCAAGCCGGCCTATGCACAGTGAGCACCGGGGTGCCACTTGCAGTCACCTTCCTCTAAAGCCCTGCCTACCTAGAATACACAAAACCCTGTCTGGGACGGTGCTGGCACCGCCCCTGGCAGGAAACCCTTTGTCCTTGCCTCCTGCTCTGGGAGGACTCCCAGCAGCAGGAGGGCAGACTTGTGTCTCGGTGGCAGCATCCATTTTGTGGAGCTAAGGCTCTGTCTGACTTTAACCGGGGTTATAGGTTACATACATGTCGTGTCCCTCTAGAAGGGTGGAATGCTAACCCCGTCGCCAGAATTGGCGAGGGGTTAGTATTCCAATTCGTATGACACCTTACTCGACATGTTTTGATAAAGCGATACCAGAGTTGGCATATAACCGCGAGGATTATAATGCACTTAAGAGTATATGGTATGCGATATCATGGAAACGGCTAAGGGATAGATCCCGAAAGCCACAGACAGGCTCAGCTCATGCCAGAGCACCATCTCACACGATTCCAAGCACTCTGCCTTCAGGATTGTCAAGGCCTGCCATAGGAGTGACTGACAGGAGATCTGTGTGTCCATTTAGGGTTAGATATAGGAATACTATATCTAAAGCAAAGGGTGATTACACCACCTTGCCCCAGCTGTCAAGCAGCCAGTTGTGTCAGATTTGGATGGCCAGCCAGGGGTGGCATAATACATGCTGCAGCCCCTGGTAGGCCCTGGGTACACCTATGCCCTGGGTACCTAAGGTACACTGTACAGGGACTGATAAGGTGACTCAGTATCCAATTGGATATGTACCTAGGGTACATGGAATCCATTTTAACAGAGAGAGCAGTGGGCCTGGGGTCCTGAATAGCAGGGCCCCAGGTCAACTAAGTCAGAAAACCAGCAAAACACCAGGCAAAAAGTTGGGGGCAACCATAGTCAGGGATCTACCTTCCTACACGGTCCCTCTCAGGGCTCTACATGGGACTGTCGTGAGTTGACTGTCTCTGATAGGATTGCGGGGCACTATCTCTCACAAGGATTTCTTTAACTAGGCTGTCCGTGACAGGTGGGTCAGAATCCTATTAGAGATATGACATTGCGGCCTGCCATGGATCGGGTTGGCACTGATGCCACTAAATGCGTAGACGATTTCTTTTGAGACAGTCTCCGGCATGACCTCCGCTTTCTACAGTCAGTAATACCACTGTAACTGGTAACTGTCATTACCAGGACTCTCACTGCCAGGCTGTCTCTATTAGACTTAGTGACTGCAACTCTTGAGACTGTCTTTAACGGGGCAGTAACTCACTAAGAGGACTGGCGCAGCCACGACTGCCATTAGCAAGGCTCAAGCTGAGACTGTAGCTGTCACTTTTGGACTGTCACTTCTAGGTCCATTACTTCCAGCTCTGCCACGAATGGGACTGTCCTTGCAGGGAACTGTCACTTACTGCTCTGGCACTGACTGGACAGCCACGTTCAGAGCTGTCACTAACGGTATGTCACACTAGTGCAGGCGGAACTGTCACTGACTGTAGGGGACTGTCACTAATTACACTTCCTGGAACTGTTTCTAATGGGGGTGGGGGCTGTCTAAACTGTTATCAAGTACCCATCCACCCCCTTCCTGCCAGACATCTGTCCGAGACCCTGTTTAGCACAGTTACTCTTGTGCGGTGGACTTCTGCCCAGATAGCGCCCAGAGGCGAAGCGCTGATTGTGTCCACCTTCTTGTTTCTGTCTCATGGTGACATATAGCAGGCACAGGGTGGTTTTCTGAGAGACGCCTTGGGTGTGTAGCGGTGAGCTGTGTAGCAAGGATTTCTCTGATACTGTTAATTTTGTAGGTGATGTCAGATGCTAATTCTTTTTCAGAGAGTCAAGATTGAGAGACAGGAGTGCATGGTGGAGAGAGCAGATTGTTGACTGTGCGTGGGACTGAAGCAAGAGGGTGGGTTTTTGGAAGTATTCTGATTCGTTGTTGTCTAGGGCTAAAAACAATTTAGCTGGTGCATAGAGGACAGTTTGAGTACATGGCATTTTTAAGGGTACACTCAAATAGCTTGAATGACATAGTTGATGCAGCAGAAGGTAGTTGCGGATATGGGATATAGTTTAGGACAGCACGGAGGGAGCTGGAAAGCTGTTTCCTTTTAGAGTTGGATTTCGATGCTACAAAGGGAAGGGAAGGAGAGATACTGATCAGAATTTGTATGAATGCATGGTCAAATGTGTTTTAAAAATGTCAATATAATACTACAACAGAATGTGCTGCATTATGAGGCATAATTTGTCATTTCTTGTTGCTTCATTTAGCCAACACTTCTGCATAATGTGGTCCTCCGATGGCACACAATTCCAGTGACCCTGATTGAATCACACAGAGTGTGACACAGACACAAGCAAGACACATAATCGGAAACACAGACACCAGCCCTCCTCACACAAACACACTCGCACTAATACCACACACATCACTATCTCACAACACGGCAGTCACGCAGTCCAACACCACTTTGGGGTACCTGTGTTATAGCCAGGGCCACAGGATTTATTCGATGCTGCTGCGTTTTAGGCATAATTATGGTTTTGATACCTTAGCTATATAATCCATCATTTACAGCCTAAGTTGAATATTTTAACAAAAAACAACAGAAAAAGGATCAAATGTTAGTAAAAATGCAGTAATATGTGGCTGCATAGTGGAAGGCTCTTCGCATAGTATTAACATGTGTAAAAAATGGCATAATAATGAAACACTACCCTGCATTACACTCTGAAATGTAGTCAACCCTGCTGCATAATCTGGTACTTCCTGTTGCATAATTCCAGAGGACCTGATTAAGGTGCTGCAACTCTTCCAGTCCTTGAGAGAGGTGGAGAGAAGCAAAGGAGAGAGAAGGTAGAGTAATAGGGGTCATTCAATCAATCAATCAATCAATGCATTTGTAAAGCGCGCTACTCACCCGTGAGTGTCTGAAGGCACTATGGGGGTGGGGGAAGCAGCTACTGGTAGAACAGGCAGGTCTTGAGAAGTCTCCTGAAGGTTAGCAGGTCCTATGTCTGGCGCAGGTTGGTGGGGAGGGTGTTCCATGTCTTGGCGGTGAGGTGGGAGAATGGGTGTAGAAGGACAGTTGTTCGTTGAGGTATGCTTGTCCGGCGTTGTGGAGTGCTTTGTGAGCGTGGGTAAGGAGCTTGATGGTGATCCTCTTGTTGACTGGGAGCAAATGCAGATCATTCAGGTGGGTGGTGATGTGGCTGTGGTGAGAGAGTCCGAGTATGAGGCGTGCGGAGGCATTTTGTATGCATTGGAGTCTCTTCTGGAGTGTGGCCGTAGTTCCTGAGTAGAGGGTGTTGCCGTATTCCAGCCTGCTGCTGACGAGGTCCTGTGTGACCGTTCTTCTGGTATAAGTGGGGATCCGTCTGTAGATCTTCCGGAGCATGCAGAGGGTGTTTAAGCAAGAGGAGGAAACAACGTTGACTTTCTGGATCATAGAGAGCGTTAAGTCCAAGAGGATCCCCAGGTTGCGTGCGTGGTGGGTGGGTGTCGGGGAAACTCCCAGTGTGGTTGGCCACCAGGAGTCGTCCCATGCAGATGGGGTGGAGCCGAGGATGAGGATCTCTGTCTTGTCCGAGTTAAGTTTCTGCCGGCTGGTCTTCATCCATTCAGCAACGGCCTTTATTTCCTCTTTTAGGTTGGATTTGCCGGTGTCAGGGTCCTTGGTTAGGGAGAGGATCAGTTGGGTGTCATCGGCATACGAGACGATGTTGAGGTGGTGAGCTCGGACGATGTTGGCAAGAGGTGCCATGTAGATGTTGAAAAGGGTCGGGCTGAGGGATGATCCTTGGGGTCAGGGCCGGACTGGCTACCGGGCAGTTAGGAATGCTGCCGAGCTGCTGCCTGATTTTACTGCAGTGGGGGCTGATTTCGTCCATGGAGACCTGCATGAGCTTCGAAATACGGAAAGCAAAACGAATTTCGTTTAGCTCACGCAGGTCCCCATTAACGAAATCAGCCCCCAGCTCAGCAGCATTCCTAACTGCCTGGTAGCCAGTCCGGCCCTGCTTGGGGTACGCCGCAGGTGATCATGGTGGCTTCGGATCAAAAGGGGGGAGGCGGACTCTCTGGGTTCTGCCAGTGAGGAAGGAGGTGATCCAGTCCAGGGTTTTGTCTCGGATCCCTGCGTCGCAGAGGCGTGTGCGCAGGGTGTGGTGGCAGACAATGTCGAAGACGGCCGAGAGGTCCAGGAGGATGAGGGCTGCAGTTTCGCCATTGTCCAGTATGGTCCAGATGTCGTCGGTGGCGACGATGAGGGCGGTTTATGTGCTGTGATTGCTGCAAAAGCCAGATTGGGAGGAGTCCAGGACTTTGTTCTCTTCCAGGAAATGGGTCGGTTGGCGGTCTTCTCAAGGACTTTTGCCGGGGACGGAAGCAGGGAGATGGGTCAGAAGCTCTTGAGGTCGTTAGGGTCCGCCTTGGGTTGCTTGAAAAGGGCGTTGATTTCAGCGTGTTTCCAGCTCTCTGGGAAGGTGGCGGTCTCGAAGGAGCTGTTGATGATCTTTTGGAGTTGGGGTGCGATGATGGAGCTTGCCTTGTGGAAGATTTAGTGGGGGCAAGGGTCGGAAGGTGAGCCGGAATGGATGGTGTTCATGATTTTGACGGTGTCTTCATCGTGCCAGGAGAGCAGAAGGTCGGTGTGTTTGGTGGGTGTTGAGCCGGGGGTGTTGCCGTCTGCCATTTTCGTCTGGGTGGCGAATCTGTTGTGGATGTCTGTGATCTTGCAGTGGAAGAAGGCAGCCAGGAAGTCGCAGAGTTTTTGTGACAGTGGAACGTCATTGGAGCAGGAGCTGGGGGTGGCGAGTTCTTTCATGATGTTGAAGAGCTCTTTGCTGTTGTATGCATTGTTGTTGATGCGTTCCGTGAAGGACGTTCTTTTGGCGGAACAGATGAGTTGGTGGTGTTTGCGTCTGGCGTTCATGAGGGTAGCGTGGTTGTCTGGTGTCTGGTCATTGCGCCACTGCTTCTTGAGTCTTCTACAGGTGTGCTTGGTGTTCTGGAGGTCGGCAGCGAACCAGATGGCTCTTGTGTTGATGCGCCTGTTGGAAGGTTTTCTAATCGGGGCGAGGGTGTTGGCGCAGTCGTCGATCCATTGTCTGAAATTCTTGGCTTAGGCGTCGGTCTCGGAGGGCTCAGGTGTAGGGTCTCGGGGAAATGTGGTGATGAGCTGGTCTTCGGTGACTTTTTTCCAGCTGCGGTGTGGGATACGTTGCGGTTGGTTGTGTGTGATGTGTTTCTAGAAGGAGAAATGGATGCAGTGGGGGTCGGACCAGTGGAGTTTGGTGGTGTGGCTGAAGGTGATGTGGTTGCTGGCGGAGAAGATGGGGTCAACCGTGTGTCCGGCGGAGTGGGAGGGTGTTGTGATAAGTTGTTTGAGTCCGAGGTTGGCACGGATGTCCATCAACATTGTGGAGTTGCTGTCGTTGGCGTTCTTGAGGTGGAAGTTCAGGTCTCCAAGGAGGATTTAGTCTGTGGAGGCTAGGGAATGCGTGCTAATGAGGTCGGCAATTTATTCACTGAACTGAGGTCGGGGTCCCGGGGGTCTGTAGATGAGGGTTCCTCTGAGGGTGGGGTTGTGATCGACATGGATCTGGAAGTGTAGGTGTTCGGCCATGCTGAGAGAGCCTTCGGTGTTGGTTGAGTTTCTGATGGTGTTCCTGTGGACAAGGGTGATTCCTCCTCCTGGTTTGTTGTTATTTCGGTCCCTGCATGTGATCTTGTAGCCGTCCGGGACCTCTAGGGCTATGTCAGGCGCTGAGGAGGTGTTTGCCCAGGTCTCCGTCAGGAAAGTGACGTCTGGGGCGAAGGAGTCGAGCAGGTCCCAGAGTACAACGGCATGTTTGTGGACTGAGCGGGTGTTGAGTAGTATGCAGCTGAGATGGTTGTGGCCTGCAGTGCTGGGATGTGCAGGACGTGCAGGGGTGCACTGGCTAATGTAGCTGTAGTTTCAGCAGCTGAAGGGTCCGTGAGTGAGCTTCGGGGTGGCCGGAAGGCAGGTGGAATTTCGACCGTTGTTGAAAGCGTGGAGGGTGTTTGCGTTGTAGCGGCTTCAGGTCTTGTGGTGGTCGTGGGGGCCGGGGGGTCTGGTGCTGGGCACAGTCCAGGCGCAGACGGGTGCAGACGGGCTAGCCTTAGGTGCGCCATTGGCACGCCAGCGGCACGACCGTGTCGCAGTTGCCATTAAAGTAAGGGAGGTGCGAGCGACTAGGGGGCGGGAGTGGGGCGGGTTGCGGCAGGAAACTAACGCAGTGGCAGCGTAAAAGACCCCCCTAAAACCCCCACAGGTTGTTCAGCCTAGCTTGCTACGCTCACTCGCCTCAGTGCAGTACCGCAATAATTTTACGCCTCACCACGTGCAAATTTTACCAGCCACCACTGCTCAAATCAAGATATGAACTAGACAAAAGTAACATGAAGACTGAAAAAACGCAGGAACATCCTCGAAAAAACAAATACTCCCAAGGAATGCAAAATTAAGTGAAGCGAAGCAGCGAAGCAGCGCCAAGAAACCTAATGGTGTTAGCCGCGCTTTACAAATCAATTTAACATAACATAACATAACTTATACACTATAAGCAGGAGCGACATGGGTTACATCAACATTTTTGACACTCCTTGTTAAGAATCAATAATTTTAGCTTGAAACGTTAAGAACATGACTATAGGACCCAAAGGGGACCCTTTTCGATGTATGTTTTTTAATTACTACTGGTTCTAAGACCCACAGCGACCAGACGCACTCAAAACCAAACTTGCCAAGCTAGTCCTTTCATAGCCCTTTCAGACTGCGATCATGCGCTACTTCCCAAAGATGGGAAAAGTATGTAGTTCAGCGCAGAGAGTGAAAGACAGAAACACAGAAAGCACTACACGGCACACCACTCAACTCAATACAAGGCACCCATAAATACCCCAAGAGTACTGGTTCCTTAAACACCTTTCTAGCTCTCCTCTGCTCCAGCGGCTGGAACTTCACCATGGTCTTGTCTCTCTGGAGTGGGGTGTCTCTCTGCTGCCCCAACTCCCCCTCGTCCTGCTTTAAATACTCTCTGAAGGAAACAAATCGGCCTTTGTCCCAAGGAGTGGTAGCCCAGCTCCCGGGCATCAACAGAGACCCAGGCAGCACAGGTCAAGTTCACACCCCATGCGTGGCAGTTGCCACAGCACCTCTCTCAACCCATCTGACACCTCGTCATGAGGCGATATCCCCCCACCCTCCCTCACAAGTTCATGCTCTCTCTCGACCCTGCATGGGACCGGACATTAAACTTACAGCCTGATCTCTTTATCAAGAATAGTCTAATCGGCTAAGTTCGGTTTTGGTCCTGAGTTCATTAGCTGGGTGCGGCTATTGTATACTGAGCCTCTGGCGCAGGTTGTAGTGCACAGTCGTGTCTCGGCGCCATTTTGTCTTGGGCGGGGCACTAGGCAGGGTTGTCCGCTCTCTCCCCTTTTGTTCTCGTTAGCTCTCGAGCCTTTGGCGGCTTGGTTCCGCTGGGAGCCTTCGACCTCACCTAGGAAATCCCTTATCGTAGTTTGAGATGTTTTGGCTTCCTACGGTAGAAATTCTGGGTGGATAATAAACTGGGCGAAATCTTCTCTTTACGTATTATTTGGTGATAACCCCACCCTTCCTCGGAATTGTTCTATTCAGATTGCTAAGGAAGGCTTCAAATATCTGGGGATTTATATTTCAATGGATCCCACAGTGCGATATGATAAAAATCTGCTTCCTCCGCTAGCTCGGCTGAAAAGCGATGTGGCTGGCTGGAAGAAACTTCCGCTCTCACTGTTGGGACGAGCGGCCCTTTTTAAAATGCTGTCCCTTCCCCGTTTTCTTTATGCCCTCCAAAATACTTTAGACTTGGTACCAGCTAGCTATTTTCGAGCAGTGGAAGAAATGCAACGTAGCCTACTTTGGGAAGGCAGGCCACGTATAGCGTTAGCTAAGTTGACGCTCCCATGGTATGACGGAGGAATTGCCCTCCCTGATATCAAAAGATACTATTGGGCATCGCAGCTGGGAGCTATAAATCATGGTACCTACGGATCCAATACGGATCCAGGATACACAATGGATAAATGGCTGCTCCCGGGTGGTAATTATAGCAGAGCGTTATATACCAGATCTATAGAGAAAAGTCTGGCAGGCCCCATGTGGTACTGAAAATCCGAACTCGTGTACCCATCCCAGTCCTAGGAATAAAACGTTGTCGTAATACGACGAATTTAGTGTCAAAAGACCGAGAATGGCGAGTACAGTATGTACGAGCATTTTCGTCGCATTCAGGTGACGATTTCACCTCGAGATCATCATTTGTATCCTGAACCCTCGGCATCCAGTTTGTATATAGCCGCCATTTTGTGTGTTGCCCTGTACATAGGCCTTAATCCAGCTGAATTCGATCCCATGAGGACACGTACACCTTAATCGACTTTCCTATGACCTGTACAAGTAGAAACCATTGCCTCAGGCCAAACTAGTTAGGTCAGTTCCCCTCCCAGTGGCCGAACGAGATAACATCAAGGCTCAACAAACCATAAAACCATTTCAGCGCACACACCTGCCCTATCTCGCTCACATCTATCTCCACTCCTTTTCTTCACTTGCTTTATGATGGGGAGGTGCCCGTTTTTATTGGGGGTCCAGCGATATCTGACGAAATGTTAGGCCTTGCCGAAATGATTTACTGTGGGCAGCACGACGTGAAATATGTACATATCATCATGACTCTGTTTTGTCTTGTAAACCAATAACTGTAAATAACATACTACAATTCGAAGAATGTGTGCCCGAAGCAGGAAACTGAGTATAAGAAGAGAAGCCTGATTTTGTGAATTCGAGCAGTCTCCTGAGAACATACTCCTCGTGTGGTGTTTTTCTAGGACACTTGTTACCTTGGTTGCAGCCAATAAATCGATCTTTGACTTCACTTAGAAGACTCTGAGTTTCTGTGGTCTGGATCAGGAAAGAACCCGAGGTCTCTGGGTGTGCCCTGGCACCGCTGGGTTACCGGTTCTGTGCCGGTTCTTAAAAACCCAGTACCTCAGTTGGCGCCCAATGTTTGGGGCGATTCCAGTGGTACCAGTCAGCCAGAGGATCGTGAGGAGCTTCGTGTGGAAATTCCGGAGGAAGGCCAGCCACTTCAGCGACCCCTGCATGTCGACGTGGTCCGAAGGTCTTTGCTGCGAGGTTCCCGCTTCCCGACGGCTACAGAGGACTGCTGCCTTGGCTATCGCCCTGATTTGGACCCTTGAAGTTTGGTAGAGCGAAACACTAAGACGAGTCTTCTGAGTGACATCATCGATATTTCAGTTAAGTATAAGTGGAGCGTCTCCCAGTCCTTAGGTGATTCTTGAGTTTGGGTATTTTTAAGGTTTGTGTTGGTACTTGCAAGCACCAAAACCGAAGGACTTGTGTATTCACAAGAACTGTCGTAATCGATAATCCTTCGAAGTTTGGAACTAGACTAGTGAGCGAACATGCCTGGTCTTAGACTTAGAAACTTGTTTTGTATTGGTAATAATAGGGACTCCCGATTGGAGGACTCGTGTCCGGTTCCTCCGGTTGGAACTCCTACATATGAGTTATATGTTAAGCACGGAGTAGGTCCCATCGCATATAATGAGGTGTGGATTAAATACACCAAAAACGACGGTGTTCTAAAATGGCCCCAATACGGTAGTTTTGACGCAGAAATTCTAGATAATCTTGAGGTCAAACTGTTCAAAAAGAAAGCCCGGCCGGCGATGTTTGACTCGTTCCGCCTATGGCGTAAAGAGGCCAAACAGAAGGAAATCAAATTAGAGAAGAAAAATAAGAGAGAAAGGGGTATTTCAGTAATGCAAGCCGCGATGATATTTAAAGACAATGAAGAAGAACAAATAAGTGAGCAGTTGCACAGGCAACGTAAAATGGCAATAGATAAATGCTATCCTGTTTTACCGTCTCTTCAGCAAGAGACAGCAAAAGAGCGTGAAAAAGATCCATTAATGGCGCATTTGCTAAAATCGCTACCACCCTATGCACAAAATGCCACAGCACCTCCGCAACCTTTAGTTGCACCTCTGGTAGCTGTTATGCCTGCTCCTTTACAGCACTCACCAGCTACTCTTCAGCTGGCTTCTGTCTCTCTGGTGCAGTCTCCTCAAGACTCACCGATCACATCTACTTCTCCTACTGTTCCTTCTACAACTTCGCCTAGCGCACCTTCTATTTCTCCCGATGCTCGTTCTACAAATGCCTCTGTTTCTGCTTTGCGTGACACTGTTTTGTCGCCAGTTCTTCCTCCGCTTTCACCTTCCGTCTGGCATAAAATGGCCAGCATTGTTACTAACATTCCTTCACCACTTTTTCGGTCGCCTAAAACGACCCCTAATATGGAACGAAGACAGTCACGAAGCCAAATGCCTGATTATCAGGAGAGAGAGTCATTGAATAGGTTAGCGCGCAAATGGGCTATGGATACCGTAAGATATGATGTAGAATCTGTCATGGAAGTGTTTCGTCAGTGGGATGCACCGACACAGAGATATGTTTTTGAGCAGATGTGTGTTTTTCTGTGTGAGGATTTGGAAGATAATGGTCAGGAGAGCAACCCGCAAGAGTTGTGTCGTGTACGGTTTAAGTTTGGGGACGGCATGATTGTAGGTCCCGATGTCGAAAAAGCAGTTGAGATATTGTTATCATACCGAAGTAAGGGAAGTAATTCTGGGTCATCATCTGAATCTGTTACGTCTAGTAGGAAAAAGGCACGTCAATACCCCATGAGAGAAGTTCCCCCACAATGGAGGGAGGGTGACTCATCCGTTGTACCGCCTATTCCGCCACACTTTCAGCGTGTTTGGGTACATGTCCCATGGAAGCGAGCTGAAGTTTTAGCCCTCAAACAGACGTTACCTGATCCGCGTACAAATCCTGCAGGGTATTACAAGGAGTTATCACAGACTGCTGGGTCATGTATAATGAATTTAGCCGATATCGACATGTTATTTGGGAACGTTGTTCCGCAGCCTTTGTGGAATAAAATACGTCATACAGATCATGATCAGGAATTAGGTGATTCATGGGCTAACATTGCTATTGCAGACGCCTGACAAGTTGGTGGTGCCAAGCCTGAGCCTTTGATAGCAGAACTCCCCGGTAAAATAGTTGATTACATGAAAACGATAATGCCTGCGATACGTGTAAATTGGGACAAATTATCAGCATGTAAGCAAAAGAAAGACGAAACTGTCTCAGATTTCTTCACCAGGTTTGAAGAAACGTTTGTCGACCACAGCGGTCAGGATATGTCCACTGAAGGTGGCCAACGATTATTTGTCGATAAATTCGTGCACAATTTGCTTCCAGAATTATGTAAAAAGATAAAGGATTCAGAAAGTTCTTGGGCTGTCTCGTCTTCGACACAGATATTGGCTACTGCCCAATATTACGAAAATAGAGACAAAGATGAGAAGGATAAAGCAGACAAGAAAACAAAAGAGTTAAAAACGAAGGTTTTATTACAGCAAGCTTATCCGCCACGTGGCGCTGGTAATGGCCAGAATCACGGTGGTCAGAACAACTATCAGAATAATTTTCAGCATCCTCAACAGTATCAGAGAAATTGGCAAAGAGCCCAGTATAATCAGCCATGTGTCACTGTAGGCCCCAACCAGTGTCTGTATTGCAAGGAAGAAGGTCATTTTAAGTATAATTGTCCTATCTTGTTACAACGTGCAAATTGCGTTTCACACGTAAGAGGTAGAGGTGTTCAGCAAGCACCAAGAGGTAGAGGACGTGGAAACGTCCCCCAAAATGCGCAGTCTCTTCCACCACAGAATTCTATGAATAAATTCGATCAGCAGAATAACGCATCAAGCAGGACAGCTCAGTACTATACTGATGATTACTATACAGAAAGCGAACAATGGAGCAATAATGATTGCTAGGACAGCCTTGGACAAAGAGAGGGAGTTGTTTCAGTTCCAGTAGATCAGAGTGGACCATACGTTGAGGTGATTACATCAGGTGTGTCAGAACCTTTTCTCTTGGATACTGGTGCTACAAAGAGTTCTATTATGCACTCTAAACTCCCTGGCGCACCTTTGTCTGGCGAAATGAATATTTCTGTAGGTTTCTCTGGCGCCCCGGTTAGAAATCCGATTTCTGACCCTCTGTCTCTTTCTGTTGGTCCTTGTGAATTTGAAGCACCCCTTATTATGACAACAGGTTGTGGTGAAAACTTGTTAGGATTGGACTTGCTAAAAAGATTGTATGGGACTTTGTATTGTTCTCCTTCAGGAGTAGAACTTACTTTAGGTAAGAAAGTGGTTTCTCCCATGTACCTGTCAAGAGATAAGCTTCCAGCAGAATTGTCATTTTTACCCGATATCCTTTGGGCCACCGGTCCTAATGATGTGGGTCTTTTAGAAATTCCACCATATGTTGTAACATTAAAAGCCAATGTTAAAATGCCACGAATTCCCCAATACCGAATTTCTAGAGAGGGTGAAAAAGCCTTGCTAGCGATCGTTTACGAGCTAATTGCAAAGGACGTAATTGAGGAAACAAGAAGAAACATTTGCAACAGTCCAGTTCTGCCTGTTTTAAAACGAACTGACCCTTCCAAGCCACCTGTGTACAGACTAGTGATCGACCTTAGAGAAGTGAATAAAATAGTTGTGCCTCAATTTCCAGTTGTCCCCGACATTACCACATTATTGACTATGATCCCAGCTTCTGCCTCTTGGTTCTCGGTGATTGACCTGAAGAATGCTTTCTTCAGCATCCCAATTGCTGAGGAGAGCAGGGATATTTTTTCCTTCACTTTAGGAGGTCGCAGTTTCCGCTTTAAACGCGCTCCTCAGGGCTACTGTGAAAGTCCGTCAATATATAGCCAAGCTCTAAAAACACAGCTTGATACGATTGTTTTGCCTAAAGGTGCCGCTCTTGTACAGTATGTGGACGATTTACTCATTGCTGCAGACAATGCGGAAATTTGTAAAAACGCCACACTGTCACTATTGCATCATTTGTGTGATTTACATCACAAGGTGTCACTTTCCAAGCTCCAATATTGCCGACAAGAAGTGACCTACTTAGGTCACCTCTTATCGAAGGAGGGAAGGAAACTGACCCCAGAAAGAATTCAGGCAATAGCGAAATTGAATGTACCTACAACACAGAGAGAAGTGCGTGCTTTCTTGGGCATTACCTCGTACTGTAGACAGTGGATTCCAAATTTCTCGTTGTTAGCCAAACCTTTGGTAGCATTGACATACAAAAATACGCCCAATCCTGTACCTTGGTCTGAAGAGTGCCAGAAAAGTTTTCTCGAACTACGCGCAGCATTGTGTTCGGCTCCTGTGTTGGGTACCCCCGACTACAGTAAGCCTTTCACACTGTATGTCCATGAGAAGGACGGTTGTGCATTATCTGTTTTGACTCAGTTGTTTGGAGGTAGACAGCGTCCATGCTCTTACTTTTCGTCGACTTTGGATCTGGTAGCCAAAGCATTGCCAAGTTGTCTAAGAGCCACAGCAGCAGCAGCTGTTTCTATTCGACAGTCTGCTGGTCTGGTAATGAATAATACACTAGTCGTGATGGTTCCACATGCAGTAGAGACGTTACTAAATAGAACTAGGACACAGCACCTAACTAGTGCTCGGTTGTCTAGTTATGAATTGACCTTACTAGAAAGTCATGTGCGCATAAAACGGTGCAGTAGCTTGAACCTAGCTACATTGTGACCAATCGCAGAAGGACCAGATGTGTCAGGACAGCACGATTGTTTCCTTAGAACAGAGGAAGAGACAAAAGGAAGAATAGACTTGTCCGACACTCCTCTTACCGAATGTGATGGTACATTATGGGTAGATGGTTCATGCTTCAGGCTCCCGAATGGTGACACGACTGCAGCATATGCTGTCACAACATTACACACAGTTGTTGAAACTGCACGTGTGCCACATGGTTCAGCGCAAGCAGCTGAACTCGTTGCACTCACGAGAGCATGTGTGTTGTCTAAAGGAATGAAAGTGACTATCTATACTGACAGTCAATATGCGTTTGGTGTGGTTCACAGTTTTGGACGATTGTGGAGAGAACGAGGGTTCCTGACTTCGCATGGAGCAAAGATTCAGCATGGTCAGTTGGTGAATGAGCTTCTTGAATCACTGACCCTGCCCCTACAAATGGCGATCGTGAAATGTAGTGCTCACAAGAGGGTGACTGATGATGTTGGTCGTGGAAATGCATTTGCTGATGAAACCGCGAAAGAGACGGCGAGGAATGTAATGAGCCGAATGTATGTAGCAGGCCCTGCAAGAGGGACTGGTGATGTTGGAATATGTGAAGACACCATAGAGAGTGTGAAGTCCATTCAAGCCGAGGCCACAGAGAACGAATTGAGAACGTGGAGGGAAAGTACGGGTAGAATGGATTCAAACGGGTGTTGGATTGAATTATCAGAACACCAGAGATGGTTGTTACCCGATGCATACGTTCTTGCAGTAGTTACAATGGCTCATGGAATGGCTCATATCGGCGTGAAAGGGATTTGCGAGTTGTTGGCCCCAGTGTGGAAGAATTCAGGGATTCCCAAGTGTGCAGAGAATGTTGTCAAAAATTGCATGGTTTGTTTGAAACACAACCCAGGTAGGGGAACCCCAACTCCAGCTGGTCACTTTGCGCCTCCTACGTATCCGTTCGAGGTTTTGCAGCTAGATTTCATCCACATGGAGAGATGCAACAATTTAAAATACGTGCTCGTTGTTGTTTGTGCTTTCTCAAAATGGGTAGAAGCCTATCCCCTCAAAGACAATGCTGCCCTGTCCACAGCAAAGACAATGCTGCCCTGTCCACAGCAAAAGCCCTGGTGAAAGAGTACTTCCCGAGGTTCGGAATGCCTAGAGTGGTCTGGTCTGATAATGGAAGTGAATTTGTGGGTCGTGTGATGAAGAGAGTGTGTGAAGGGTTAGGTATTAGACAGAAGTTCCACGCTGCAAATCATCCCCAATCAGCTGGACTAGTAGAATGCTACAATGGCACGTTAAAACTTAAACTGGCCAAAATCCAAGCGAGCACAGGTCTTAAATGGCCTGACGCTCTACCCTTAGCACTCCTGTCCACTAGAATGACTGTGCATTCACGAGTGAAACTTAGCCCTTATGAGATAGTCTTTGGCTGGCCAGCCAACATTTGGGGAGTGCCTAGACCCACAAAATTTAGCGAACTGGAACACCCTGTTTTGCTCGATTACCTGTATGAATTGACGGCTAAATTGCGTGTTTTGCATCAACAGGTCCACAACATTCTGCCTCCGATCTCTGACACTCCGGGCCACGACATTGACCCTGGTTCGTGGATCCTTGGGAAGAATTTTCAAAGGACGAAGAACGACCAGCCCAGGTGGACCGGGCCTCACCTCGTCCTTCTCTCTACAAGATCTGCAGTTCGGGTGGAGGGAAAAACCAACTGGGTCCACGGGATCCATTGCAGAAAGATACCTTTCCCCCTGCCTACTGACCAATGGGTCAAGACCGGTGTCACTGATCCAGAACGTGATACTGATCCAAATACCGTACCTTTTAACGATTTGCATGAAAGTAACCCTGACTCTGAACCAGACAATGAGAACATTTCGCACAAGACTGTGCCACCGCCTGAACTGTTGAACACTGCAGAATCTGACCTTTTGTTTCAGGACCAGACTATACCTGGAACGCAACGTTACAATCTGAGACCGAGGAAAAATGAATAAGTAAAGTGATTTCTTTTGCAAATTCGAGACTAAAAGAATCCATGGACTAATAAAAGATTTTTTTCCCCAAGTACTATTTTTGAAAGTGCAGCTCTCCCGTTTAGGAAACTTGCTTATTTTTGTTTTTCGAACCACCATCCGGGTTCACGCTGCTAGGGCCGCGATTGGCTAAAGTCTTCGGAAAGTGCAGCTAACGACGTTAGGTCGGTAGTTCTGGTTGGTCCAAGGGAGTTGCCCTAGACTGACAGAAGCACTCCTTAGCAGAATCAACCTCCTCATCGCGGGCAGCACTTTTAGAGAGGATGGAGTTTCACGACGTGGAGAGACCTGCCAAACGAACTAACTTTAAGCACCGATTATGCGAAACAATGTCAAAGAAAAGTTTTATCATATTATGCATTTGTATGTTATTCAGTATGATGATATTTTTAATAAGTTACGTCATATTCTCTTTTCGTGCAACATTTACACCCACGGCATCGCCCATACCTCCCACTACTGTTTCCCCTCATTCTTTTCATCCCCTTCCTGACCACGAATCCAATAGAAGACTAGAATTCATTAATAACTCCTTCATTCAGCTCCTGCACCAGCACCAGCTAGTAATAAACACAACAACCTGCTGGGTTTGTGGACTTATGCCTCACACTACGGATAAGGGGATCCCTTATCTAGTTCTGCCCTTTAGTCACAATGGCTCTGTGTGGGCATACAGAACAATGTTCATATATGTACGTGAAAACCAACCCCTACGTTCTGTAAAAGATAACCTCAAGACTAGTGCCCTAATAAAAGGCATAATCGACATGAGTAGGGATATAACTCTTTATGTAAATCCTCCCAATGATGAGATACTTGCATATGTAGGTTGGAACGTGACTGGGTATGGAATTACTGTGAATGAGAAAAAGCAAGCCACGAAGTCTTCCCCAATCTGGATTGTACCCCATCGAGGTAATCTGTGTCTGCAAGGTATTGGCAGGAATCCCAGAGCTCAGTTAGGAAACAGTGTCTGTACAGAAACATATGTTTTTGTGTCACAAACTTCCCCCGCGTTTTTAGCTGCTAAGGGTACTTATTTCATCTGTCATGTTAGGGCCTACACATGGTTGCCCCCTGACTTTTCGGGCTCATGTTTTGTGTCATTCCTGTTGCCTCCCACCTACACAGCAGCGGCAGACTACCACCGGACAAGGATAGTTAGAGGTGTCTTGAGTAAAGAAGACACTACAGGTCAAGAATTTGGAGACTTTTCTAAGGGTTTTCTGCCATTCTGGGGACCCATGGTAAATAGCAAGAATATAAGGCAATTGACAAGGGTAGTCGAGTCCACCGTGACTGAAACTGCCGGTGCCCTTAGTAACCTAACTGCTGAGCTCCAGTCGGATCGTCTTATGACCCTTCAGAACAGGGTCGCTCTAGATGTCATACTCGCAGACCGAGGTGGTGTATGCAGATTAATCCAATCCAGCTGTTGCATTTTCATCCCAGATAACGCTCCGACAGTGTATCAGGCCATCTCCAAACTACATCAGATTTCCGAATCTATTCATGTGGATAAAGGAGATTGGTCCCTAATGGGGTGGCTCTGGGATCTGATCTCTGGCTGGGGTTGGAAAATTCTAATGGTCATTGGGATAATCTTAGCCATCTGTGGTGTTTCAAAAACTGCTTCTCAGGGTAATAAGAAATTGGCAGACAAATCTGGAATATCAAAGTACAAGTTTATTAAACTTACATGAGGTGAGGCTGCGTCACACAACAGCCGCAGCCATTGTAGGAGGCAGTCTGCAGATTTCAGAAAGCTTCAGCGTTATATACATTTCAGAGTTACATAGGAACACAAAGAAAGGGGCAGTCCTGGCTCATGTGAACACACAAAACTACCTAATATGGACATGTAAGATCTGCTTGCTCAGCCAAGTGGGAGGAACTAACAGCTTCAGCACGAAGTGAACACATTCCTATGCGAAACTAATCAGTAACAGATGCAGACCCGACCGGGCATTTCTGAGCATGCGTTAAAGTGGAGGAGGCTAAATATATCCTGTTACTGGGCAGACTTCAGGCGCAGCTAACAGAAAGGTAGGACAAAGCACATGGTGAGCACATGGCAGCTAAGATGGCTGCCAGAAATACAAAATGGCTTCTATAAAGCGAACAAGATAACTTCTAAATCCTAGATGGCTTCTGCTAACGCTAACCCATTACTGCCAAAATACAACAGACGCCCGTTTTAGCGTTAGCTGAAGACATCAGAACAATCCAGTAGGAACATAAGACAGGTGTGCTCATTAACTCGCATAAATGTATCACTTTCCTAATACATTGTAAGGTAAGCATTTTCCATTCTAAACATTTCATTAAGGCATGAGCAGGAATTCAAAAGAAAGGGACATTAGATCATAAACTATTCAAACAGTAAGAGAAAGTAGCGACCACTATTACAGAGAAAATTAACATTTTCACAACCCTAAGCAAAAGCAAATCCTAAAATCTTTCAGAAAACACTATATACTCAGGTGAAACAGTGGCAATCCTTCAATGTTCTCAGGTTGAAATAGGAATACTCTTTCTTAAAGAATAAACTTCACTCTACCTTTACTAAATGCAATACTACTCTAAAACACTATCAAAATCAGTTCCTCAGCACCCAATTGTCACAACTACAACTGTACCCAGAATCATTTCAAAGTCTCTCTGGCAGATTTCTATTTTCCATTGAATCTCCTTCCATTGTTTCATTGGGCCTCTTGATTCAGGCTGTCCATGAAGATGGTGTTTTTCAGTGTCCGTTGGAGTGCCCTCCTGGCAAACACTCACAGCTCACTCGGAAGTCTCAATGTCTCAAGGCATGGCACTCATCTCTCTCCTTTGTGGCAGACACTACAGACAGTGTGCTCTCCATGGATCATGAGCACAGATCATCTTGTGCAAACTCAAGGGGAGAACAAAAGCAACAAACTGCAACACTTCCAGGCTCCAACACTTTCACTCAGTGTCAGAGAATGCTCAGGCTGCTCTTTCATGGATACCAGAATGTAGTGCCTTTTTCCAAACGTTGACCCTTCCGGTGCACTGCCATTACGTTGGAGCAAAACGAAAAGGGGAGTGGCCAAAAACTCAGGCACAAGGGATCAGGGGACCGCGCGCTGTCAGAGGTTCAAGCACATGACAGTTGAGCAAACTGAACAAATTGGATGACAGCCCTGTTATCAAGCAACAGGGATCCTTCGCATCTTTGAAACTAGCTCCTCTTTTCTTTTCTTTTTCTTTCACCGCTTGTTGATGATGCAAACAAAATGATTTCGGAGTGACCATTTAACGTGCTGACGATCACTCATTCAGCTTTGCTGCTTTCTCTCTCTGGGTGCTGAGACTGCAAACCAATACTTCCTGCTTTCATCTAGCTGTCAATAATGGGAGTTAGGATTTGTCTTGGTCATTTGTTCTGCAGGGTATCACTACTCTCCCTTTGACTCTGGAATATCCTGCAGAACCTAATGATGTAGAAAATAACATAATCATTAGTTTCCTCCAATTGAGTGCAAAAAACAGTTCGATATTTAGCAAAAGGCTGCAAACAGGTTGCCTGCAATCTTCAAAAGAGTGGCCATGTGCCATGTGACTATCATGATCTAAAATACTCTGTCATTCTCATAAAATACAAACACAAAACAGTGACTCTAATTTCTGTAATTGGATTTTCAATATGAGAGCATATCCGCTACCATCTAAGGGTAGATAGCTACATGAAGAATCTATGTGAGTGGATGCCCTCACACATAATACATAATGACATTTTCTAATGGGGTAAAAACATTTTTTCTCTTAATCATTACACATGGGTGTTCCTAAATCTCTTATCTAGAACATCTCAAAAATCAAAATCACACAATGCCTTTTATCAGGGACATGTAGACAAAGGCTAATTATCAAAATGTGGGAACAAAAGAACTAGGAACTGAAGAATCCTAGTGTTTCCATTATAAAAACACATCTGGTCCATCAAAAATTAAAGCAGCAGGATTACTAAATGTATAGTGTCTCCTATTGAGGTGGAAAACTTATCTTGCTATAATATTAAATCAGTTTATCAGACTATTACTATTTTATCAGGCAGACTGGAAAACATCAATAAATAGGCCTAAAGAAAATTCCTAAAAATCAGTGTGGTCATACAAAAGAGAATTATACATAATATGGTGGTGGTCTCTAATATCGTTGCATTCTAGGATTGTTAACCTGAACAAAGGAATACAGAAAAAAGAAATAGAAGTAGGACACGGCTAAAATCCTCAATAACTATGCACAATGTAACATTAGGGGAGAGGCCACAAAAGAAATGGCTATAGGAAAGACAAAAATTACTTGGGTGATAGTCAAGTGTGTGACATAATACCAAAAGTATGGACAAAAATAGTGCAGAATTTTGGACAATGGCCCCTACACCATATACAGTAATGTCAGTTACTGGTCCAGTTCCTTCTGCAGGGCGAAAAAATGAAAAGTTTAGATCACCTTTAACAAGCGCCACAAATCTATAATTTCATCCTTAGGTCCAATCAAGGATATATAATTTAAAACTACCCGGTCCATAAGGGAGAGGACAGTATATTGTGACTCCTGTATATCTCTTTATATTTTACTTCAATACTATTATGGCCAAATTGTTTGACATACACTGATGATGTGTTGTCTATTCTTCTCCACAGCATGCAAAACATCATGCCTGTGAAATTTAGTATCAAACACAAATTGTACCAAATTATTGCAAAATGACACATATCGTCATACATGCCTTTTTACAACACAGGCAAAACTTGTAATATTTCCTAAGCAGTAACATAAAACATGAACAACATATGCTAAGCCATCAGATATACATGCAATATAGCTAGCACAAAAAGCATAGACAAATTACAATAGCACATATAAAACACACATAAATAAACAGTGACGCATGCATTCATGCATCCCAAAAACCCAGAAATGCAGGCCTGCTTCATTTGTCATGTTCAGAATGAAAAATCAAAATTTCACCAAAATTATACTTTCACTATACTTTCACTTACAGCCACCCTTTGACAGGAGATCATTATTCACTAAAGATCAAACTGTCAAATAAAACTTACAATGTCGCTTATGACACGCTGTGGACCAGCAGTAACTATTCATAAGGAGGGAAATGCAAAATCATGAAGAGAAAGAAGAAGAAAAAGAGAAATAAAAACACACGAACATTTTTGCAAAGAAGTCATAATAAAAACCCATCTATTTTCAACATACTGCTAACACAGCGCATATTAGACAAAATCTCAACTGTTAACCAACCATCCTTCTTTTAAAACTTGCTAACCCACTGTAATATTGGCTGCCCAAAGATAAAGCTCTTGCACAGACGCCCTGCGTCCCATGCACTAGCCCATCCTTGAGGCCCTGTGAGACCCTTGGCCCTCGAGGCCTTGGGAGCCTCGAGGCCCTTTGAGACCCTTGGCCCTCGAGGCCTTGGGAGCCTCGAGGCCCTGCTTTGTTTACTCTCTCCAAGGCTTGTCAGGAATGCACTTCTCGGGGACAAAGCCCTAATCTAATGAGCTGCAGATGTGGACGTAAAAGCCTCGTGCAAGCCATCTAATGTGCAAGCTTGAATTGCTGCAAGTCAGAGAAGCTTTACCAAGCAGTTATTGCTCCATCTGTCTTCACTTACTGCTAAACCCCCATCTCACTCTCCTTAAGGTCAAACTCTGCCAGGCGCACCGCACGCTCCTTCAGACCTCCACTCCCTACTTCCTCACTCGAACTAACAAAAACAGAAAACCTTCCCCACTCTTTCTAAGCTACAAAATCCAACCCTGTTGAAAAACACGTCATATAACGGACTTCTTTTAGGGATAAAATTCATTTAGTCCTATATTATAAAACATTTACTGTAAACAATTTGCAGAACATAATAACATAGCAGACCAGCAGTAAATTAAATGTTTGCTACCACCCTATGCGATGGTACTCATGTATCAACCCTACAAAGATGAAAGAAAAAATAGGCCCCGCCGAAAATTAGAACCTTCAACTCTGATATTAAACATAAACCTCTGCATCAGGCACAGTGGCTCACTGAGCTATGAAGAACAACCTTGACTAATAACAACCCACAAGTTTGTAATATACACAAATATGCATTTTCTGAAAGCCAGAAACACTGCAAAGCTATGGTAAATGGCCAGAAAGCTGTGTTAAAAAGTCCATTTTACTCAATTTCGACTTTTAACTTTGGGTCACTTAAAAATGAAAATCCTACAATTTCATTACATATTAATCATCCTCAGAATGTGCTGTACATATTGCAAAGAGCGAACACGTGGCATATCACATGTAATGCCTTAGGAAAAAATGAGCTTTTACGCCTGCGCCAAGTGAAAACCCAACATGCAAATGTCCTAATTATGCAGTCACACATTACTTAAATCAAATTTTCATTTTAGGGGGTCATAATATGAGTATTAAGCTTTATGAATATCTAAAAACGATTTTAAAAAACACTTATTTTTTTTTCTCAAATTTTCCCATGATTAATAATTTTTCTTATTTTTTTTTTTCTCTAAACCCAATCCTAATTGCTAAATCCACATTTTAAAAACCGAACTGCATCTTTTGCCTATCAGTTTAGATGCAGTCATGTATGAGCCTATGCGCAAAAGCCTTACTGAAAACAAAACAGATTTTCGCGCCAGAATTTTAGAAGGACATTGAGCAACAAAACCAGATATATACCCCTTTTTCTTTTTACTGTTTTTAAAAAGAGAGGACAACCACAATTGAAATGTCTTTCTGTGATACAAAATAATCAACCTTACTTTTGTAACCCTCTAAAACCCTTATTCTGAAATGCTAAATTCAGAGCGTGATGAACTAACGGCTAGGCTCTGGCTGAATAAACATTCCAATGTCATTTATTGCCTTTCAAAAAAAACAACAGCTGCCGTTCTCAAGGCGGGAAGGGCCTGCACAAAGCTGAAACCCAGAGCTTTCAGTCTTACTGAAAAACAGACATTCCCAGAAAAACGTGTGCCACAAGATGCATTTAAACGTAGCAAAAATTCACTTTAGCTGAAGTTTTAGCATTTTACATATATGAAAATGCATGTAAGTAAAAAAAAGGCTACAATTCGTTTTCCCTACAGAACACACAATTTAATTTTGAGGCCTTTCATATTCCCAGTGAATGTAATTTTAACTGTATCTAATTTAAGCCTGTAACAATTTGCACATATGCATTTTGCTTAATGTATAAATTAAATAGCAACATATAGCCATTTTAGCATGTCGCATGGTAAATTGCTGCATGTTCATGTAATTTCCACCTAATTTTAATTAATCTAACATTTCACTCAATAAACTGAAAAATTAAGAATTCACGATACACACATTTTGAGCTCATTTCACACAGAAACATAAAGTGTTCAAAACATTCAGGACACGCAGGACAGCGCTGTAGACATTTCATTTCATAAATTCGCGCCGACGCTATTCACAACAGAACTTACACTAACAGAAAAACCCACAGAAACATTTAGACACAAATTGAACCCACAAATCAACACATAGGACTGAACATAATGGACAGCTACAAAGGCTGTACCCAAACCAAACCACTTTGTAAATATGAAATGTAGATCATATTTACAAGAACCATTTCTCAATAAATTTCCAAAAAACTGCAAAAAACACAGCCCAACAGACGGCTGTATAGGCACAGAGCCACAATACTCTTAATGCACTAACTGTAAGTGGCAGAACACCAAAAATCGTTCTGCATCTCTGCCATTCATAAAATTACACAGAACAAAGGATCCTGACATGTAATATGTCATATTTTAATTCCCTGGGGATACGAAATCACCAAGGAAGAAATATGTTTCATACCTAACCTATTTAGGTATCCCTTCTAAGGGAAAGCCGGCTAATTCCTTAAGTCAAAACTGGCGCCCATCAAATCAAGCAGCACATCCTTCGAAGTGCGCGGCAAACAGGCATTGCTTCAGAAATAGTGCAAAATATACACTATTTATATGGAAAGAGCGCTTAACCATTGCGCTATACACAAAGTGTGAGGAAAAATCCTCGCATTTACCTGCCTATATGAGTTGCAACACATACATTTCAAATTCAAATTCAAATTCAAATTCAAAAAGACTAGTCCCACAAATTCAAATCAAATAACCATAGCAAGCGTATCCTAAAACTGCCTTGCCAATCCCAGGCTTCAAAAAGCTCACAGCAAGTACCTTAAAAACGGTTCTTACCAATCAAGAGCGTCCAAATTCTAACTGCCAAGTTCTAAATTACCTAACGGTCTCTCTTTTTATTTTTTTTCATTTTGTTACTCACGCCAAAAATGGTCTCAGTCAGGGGTGACAGCATGTGGAGGATCAAAATCAGGGATCAGAAACACAGTGGTGGGCTGCAGACAAAGAATCCTCAGAATCTCCTGTGCACAGGGTACCTCCTTGGCAGAATTCAGTCCTGGGCCCCTCTGTAGATA
The DNA here is from genome assembly GCF_964261635.1 of Lissotriton helveticus. Classification (NCBI taxonomy): domain Eukaryota; kingdom Metazoa; phylum Chordata; class Amphibia; order Caudata; family Salamandridae; genus Lissotriton; species Lissotriton helveticus. Next base: position 422,144 of record NC_136067.1, on the reverse strand, counting down.
TTCTGTCTCCTGACACCAGATCACCCCAGCAGACAGTCACCTCTCTGATGAGTCCCTTCGTGGTCGCCAATTGTGGTGTTTCAAAAACTGCTTCTCAGGGTAATAAGAAATTGGCAGACAAATCTGGAATATCAAAGTACAAGTTTATTAAACTTACATGAGGTGAGGCTGCGTCACACAACAGCCGCAGCCATTGTAGGAGGCAGTCTGCAGATTTCAGAAAGCTTCAGCGTTATATACATTTCAGAGTTACATAGGAACACAAAGAAAGGGGCAGTCCTGGCTCATGTGAACACACAAAACTACCTAATATGGACATGTAAGATCTGCTTGCTCAGCCAAGTGGGAGGAACTAACAGCTTCAGCACGAAGTGAACACATTCCTATGCGAAACTAATCAGTAACAGATGCAGACCCGACCGGGCATTTCTGAGCATGCGTTAAAGTGGAGGAGGCTAAATATATCCTGTTACTGGGCAGACTTCAGGCGCAGCTAACAGAAAGGTAGGACAAAGCACATGGTGAGCACATGGCAGCTAAGATGGCTGCCAGAAATACAAAATGGCTTCTATAAAGCGAACAAGATAACTTCTAAATCCTAGATGGCTTCTGCTAACGCTAACCCATTACTGCCAAAATACAACACATCCTTTTCCTGTTCTGTCTGTGCATACAGTGCGCTCCTGCAATATGTGGCCTTTGTGTTACATCATATGTAAGGAAACCTGTGTCAAGAGATGAACTAAGTACTAGGATGATGTTACAGCAACATCTCAATGACTTTAAGAATATAGATCTGGACTGAGACTAACATGAGGATAGATTAATTGCCTATGTAAGGGCAAAAGGAGGGTTTGTGGTACTGAAAATCCGAACTCGTGTACCCATCCCAGTCCTAGGAATAAAACTTTGTCGTAATCCGACGAATTTAGTGTCAAAAGACCGAGAATGGCGAGTACAGTATGTACGAGCATTTTCGTCGCATTCAGGTGACGATTTCACCTCGAGATCATCATTTGTATCCTGAACCCTCGGCATCCAGTTTGTATATAGCCGCCATTTTGTGTGTTGCCCTGTACATAGGCCTTAATCCAGCTGAATTCGATCCCATGAGGACACGTACACCTTAATCGACTTTCCTATGACCTGTACAAGTAGAAACCATTGCCTCAGGCCAAACTAGTTAGGTCAGTTCCCCTCCCAGTGGCCGAACGAGATAACATCAATGCTCAACAAACCATAAAACCATTTCAGCGCGCACACCTGCCCTATCTCGCTCACATCTATCTCCACTCCTTTTCTTCACTTGCTTTATGATGGGGAGGTGCCCGTTTTTATTGGGGGTCCAGCGATATCTGATGAAATGTTAGGCCTTGCCGAAATGATTTACTGTGGGCAGCACGACGTGAAATATGTACATATCATCATGACTCTGTTTTGTCTTGTAAACCAATAACTGTAAATAACATACTACAATTCGAAGAATGTGTGCACGAAGCAGGAAACTGAGTATAAGAAGAGAAGCCTGATTTTGTGAATTCGAGCAGTCTCCTGAGAACATACTCCCCGTGTGGTGTATTTCTAGGACACTTGTTACCTTGGTTGCAGCCAATAAATCGATCTTTGACTTCACTTAGAAGACTCTGAGTTTCTGTGGTCTGGATCAGGAAAGAACCCGAGGTCTCTGGGTGTGCCCTGGCACCGCTGGGTTACCGGTTCTGTGCCGGTTCTTAAAAACCCAGTACCTCACCCACGAGAGTGGCGGTACGTATATGGCATGATGTTACTAGCTCTCTGGGATGGAAAAACCGGCTTACTTTGGCTACCCCACTATTCGGATCTGATAGATTGGGCAGGCTATGGAACACGAAGGGCTTTGACAAATGGGACTTTATAGGGATTTCTACTGTGGGCGATGTTTGGACAAAGGGGAGGGTTAAGTCATTTGCTGAATTACAAATTGAATATGAGTTATGTGGCACAAAGGGGCATATTACCAAGGGCCTTATCGCCACTTTAGCGGGAATTTTTCCCGCTAAAGCACGCGATAATCGCCCTATTACCTAGCTGTCGCTAACACCAGTTAGCGACAGCTAGTAGGAGATAGCGTTCATCTTGGGGCCCACTTTGCATGTCAGCGATATTTATCGCTAATGACATGCAATGTGGGCGTGCCAAGATGTTAGCGACTGTTAACAGTCGCTAACATCGCTATCTCCTATTACCTACAAAGGCGTACTTTTAGAAATATTCGTGCTAAACGCTAATATCTCCAAAAGCTAACGCCTGCCCAGAGCAGTTCTTAGCCATGTTATCCAATGGTAGGTGGATAACATGGCTAAGAGCATTAGCTCGGTAATGCATGAATATCGCTGACTTTTCAGCGATATTCATGCATTTCGGCCAATTTTTATCGCTTTTGAGATAAACCTTGATAATAGCAAGGTTCCTAAGCGATAAAAATCGGCGAAGCTCGGCGATAATAATATTGCCGCTAACCGTGTTAAGCAATACTTATCGCTTAATCTTGGTAATATGCCCCAGAGTACTTTCGTTATGCGCAAGTGAGGCAAGCATTGAGATCGGTATTCCCTGAAGGGGAAGAGATACCAGAGGCATCCCCATTGGAAGATAGAATACTAGATGGGCATCTGCCTGATAGCACCATTTCTCTCATTTATAAAAAACTGATAAACCACAGGGCGGATCTTTTAGCAGATTTAAGGGACAAGTGGACACGAGATGGTATTGAAATTGATGACGAGGATTGGCAATCTGCAGTTTCATCCCCTAAGGAAGTTGCGATTCCGGCGAGACTGAGGCTCGTCCAGTTGAAGATACTGCACACGGTTGATGTTACAGGCCCACGTCTGATTAGAATGGGTTTATCGGAGGAAGGTCTGTGTAAACGTGGATGCGGTCACTTGGGGACGTTTCTTCATATCCTGTGGGAATGTTGACATATGATAGACATGATGTAATGCAGGAAGTAACAGGTGTGGCTCTCTTGCCGGAAGCTAGGAGATGCTTATTGAATATATGGGAGCCTACGGATCTGAATAATGCACAAACTCAATGGGTCACTCTAGGGGCCATGATAGCTAAGCGAAATATAGCTCATCAGTGGGGAGCAGAAAGGCCGCCTACAATAGAGGGGTGGAAAGAAAGTATGGATTGGTGTATGTTCCGTGAAAAAACAGTTTATCTGACAAGAGGTCACCCCCGGAAGTGTAATATTATCTGGGGTCCTTGGAATCAGTACAGAGGGAATATCTGTGTACCACCTGCAACTGTTGTATTTGATGCTCCGCTTTCCCCATGACCCCTACTACGTGAAAATGTTTGATATTTGTGCTCCCTCCCTCCCCTCACCAATATTTATTGCATTACATTTTGAAGTTGTGAACGACCCTCTTCTGTACTAAGCACCTGTGTATTGATGCCTTGTTTTAAAAATAAAAAAATAATGAAATATAAAAAAATAAAATAAAAAAAAGAATAGTCTAATTGTCAAGGACTGTTGTTAGCCCCTTCGACGAGGTGCAAATTACGCCGTGGCGCGGGAAGTAGGGGGTGGACGAGGCGCTGCGGTGCTCATGACTGCTCCCGGCCATCATAAATTACGGTGGGGGTGTGCTCATGACTGCCGGGAGCCATCTGAACTCCGCCTACTTATTAATTCTATGTCAGGACTGGAGGCTTCGGATTATGCTTTTCCATTCTTCGCTCTTTATTTTTACAAAACTCACAGCAGCCGGGAAAAGTTCAACAAATGCTTATATACCCAAAACAAGGGAAAAAGCATTAAACGCCAAAAGATACAGAGTTTTTAATGTCCAAGAAACTACAACTCATTCCATACGAATAGAGACCAACGTTAGTCCTTCGACAGTGTCCATACCATGTAGATAACCCCTCCATCTTGAGTCCTCTTCCTCTTTCTTCGCTGCTTTGCTGCCAGTAAAGTGCTCTATTTTCATCTCTTGTGGTGTATTCCTACATGTGTTGTTTAGATTCTTAGCGAGTTCTTGCGCTATGGGGGGGCTCTGTGGGCTGTTATCTGCTTGTTTTTGATATGTGTTTGCCCCCACCGAGCCCATTCTAATCGCGGGAGCGCTCCGTCGTTCCTTACGTGATTTTCCAGAAATTGCGGCCTGTGCGGCCACTAGGGGGTGCTGTGGCGTCTCGTTGCTCCTCGGCGTGGTTTTTCCTCACGTAGAGGAGCCGCGCGGAGGAGCGAGTCACGTCGGAGCCTTGACCCCCACCGCCTCACCTGAACGCCCAGCTTCTGGGTCTGTACTTGCCCCATATTTCACAACACGCCCCGTGTAAAAGTAAAGTAAAGTCCACATTTGTAAAGCGCACAATCACCCGTAAGGGTCTCTAGGCGCTGGGGGCCGTCGGGAAGATTAAGCGAGCTATTGCCCAGAGTCACATGGTGCTGGGCTAACCTGCCGCCGGAGCCGGGGATCGAACCGTGGTCCCCAGATTCCAGCGTCAGTCGCCCTGGCCGCGGCGCCACACCTCTCCCGTGTGGGGTCCGTATCGCGGTTTCACCGCATTGAGCGCCTGCGGGCGGATTTTCAACAGCACACATAGCGGTTTTACCGCATTGGGCCTGACAGTGATTAGCAACTGGGTCAGGAAACCTTTGCAGGTAAATTGGACCAGCGCGCTGGGAGGCGGCTAAGACCCGGTCCTTATGAGGGTCAGCGCGCTGCGAAGAGGGTGCTGCCTTTCATTCCGGTTTTCAACCGGGCCTAATTGTTTGTGGGCCTCCGGCCTCCGCCTAACTTGTCTGTTTTAGGCGGCCTTCCTCAGCCCTTGGTAGGACTTTGCGTTCTTCACACATTTCTCTGTGGCCAGGACCTGCAGTGTACGCGTTGGCAGGCATGGAGCAGGAAGGGTTTTATGAGGAGGAGGAGTGTCAGTATTTGAATGATGGGGACTTCTACAATGCAGTGGACAGCTCCATCTACCGATGTGTCACGGAGATACTGGGCACTATGGAGGACCGCCTGTACGCCCGCATTGTAGAAGAATGCGCGAAGATGGCGCAGGGTCCCTCAAGTTCACCGGGTACCAACCCAGCTCCTGTGGGGGAGGAGCCTCTGCCCCGAAGAGGCCCTGCAGGGAGGGAGTCTCTGCGGGGGCACAGGGTGTGGACAGGGACGCCTTTGAATGCCTGCGCGAGATGTTTTTGGCCAAGGCGACCTCTTCCACCCCTGCACCACCGTCGGGCCCAGAACCCTCGGTTTCTTTGGGGACGGCTCTCTCTTCGCCTGGAGGGGTGACACCGGTGGACACGGACGACAACGAGGATCGGTGCGTTCTTGGAGACCGTCCACCTCCGCCGCCGCTTTGCCTCAGGGCAGTTCAGGTATGCTGGACCCGGATGAGATCATCCACCCGCGGTCCGACGCCTGGACTCCCGGGGACAAGGTGGCGAAGTTTGAGGCGGGGCGTCTCCGCAAGCCTCTAGAGAAGGAGGCAAGGAGTTAACTACGAGGAGAGTGCCCTCGACCTACGTTGGAGGGAAAGGTGGCTATGACACCGGAACTAGATTCCAAGATGGCCACGTTCCTTGCAAAGTTTGTAAAGGATCACCGCAAGGGCATTGACCGTTCCTGGCGTTCCTTTCAGGACAAGCTGCTGGACGCTAGAGGGCCCATTACTAAGATTCTTGACATGGCAGAAGAGGTGAAGGTGACAGGAGCCACGATATCTCCAGATGTCTTGTCGAATTGGGCGCAGCGGGTGATCATCTTCCTGGGGAACGCCAACGGCGCCCTCTCGATTGAACGACGGCGGTGAATCTTGATTAAGCTGGACCCGAAGTTGGGAGATTTGGCCTCCTCCGAGGCCGGAGCGGTGGCCCAAGGGGGACTCTTTGGAGACCCTTTTATCGAAGAATTAGGCAAGTTTGTGTCGACCTTTACCTCCGTGGGCAAGGCCCAGTCCAGAATTAAGAGGGTCTTCCAGCAACGTTTCTCTTGTGGGGCCAGTCGCAGTAGGGGCCTCGCGACCGGCCGAGGCGGTCAGAACTTTACCAAGGGTAAAGGCTCCGGGCAGAGACAGTACAACACCTCTGCCAACTATAACAACTTTTACCCCACCAGGGGTCAACGCTTCAGAGGCCGAGGAGGCTTCAAGAACAACTCCAGCAAGACCAATTCCGGCGGTAAGTGTTATTCCTGCAGAGCAGGTGCGTATTGGCGGCCGGCTAGCGGCCTTTTCAGGGGCTTGGGCAGCGTTTAGTGCAGATGTGTGGGTCTTGCAAACGATCCGATGGTTCCACATAGAGTTTTACGATTGCCCCTACCGAACCAGGCCCCCGCGGCCTATTGTCTTTTCAGATGCGGAGGAGCAACTGATCGACGAAGAGGTCTCGGAGCTGCTTCGCAAAGGGGCCATCTGTCGATCAGTTCAGCATCCCGCTGGTTTCCTAAGCAACATTTTTGTGGTGGAAAAAACGGACGGCAGCAAATGGGTGGTTATCAACCTCAAGGAATTCAATGGATGGTTTGTCTACCGATACTTCAAGATGGAGGGAATCCATCTTCTTCTGGATGTCCTTCTCCCGAGCGACTGGATGGTGTGCCTAGATCTCAAGGACGCGTACTTGGTGGTGCCCATCCATCCTCCTCACCGTCGCTTCCTCCAATTCATTTGGAGGGATCAGGTGTTTGAGTTTACGGCCCTTCCGTTCGGACTTTCCTCTGCCCCTTGGTGTTTCACCAAGCTGCTCCACCTGGCGGTGGAATTTCTACGGAGTCAGGGTATTCTGATGATTGTCTACCTGGACGACATCCTTTTGATGACCCAATGTCCAGCGCAGCGGACCTTCAACTTCAACATACAGTTTACCTGCTTCAGGGATTGGGTTTCGTCATCAACAAAGACAAGTCTGTCCTCTCTACCTCCCAGAGGGTAGATTTTCTGGGGTTTGTGGTGGACTCACTCCAAGCTTCCTTGAGACTTCTGTCCCAGAAGATGGCCAGGATCAGACATGTTCTACGTCAGACGGTCGTCAAATCACACACCTCCCTCCGTCAGATTGCCAGGGTGGTGGGGCGTCTCTCCTCGTCCATCCAGGCATTCTTTCCGGGCCCTCTCCATTATCGGGCTCTTCAGCGTCTCAAGGTGCATCTCCTCAGAAAGGGTATGACTTACGATCAGTTGGTTCCCCTATCCGCGGAGGTGATGGACGAGATGTCTTGGTGGCTTACCCACATGGAAGCCTGGAATGGGCGAGCGATCTTTGGGTCTGGCCCGGATCTAGTAATAGAATCCGACGCCAGCAGGTTGGGTTGGGGCGCCCGCTGTGGGGATTTCTCCACAGGCGGCGCCTGGTCATCAGAGCAGTAAACTTTGCACATGAACTGTTTGGAGTTACTGGCGGGGTCTTTCGCAGTGCGCTGCTGGACCAGGGACTCAGTACACTCGTGCGTTCTTCTACGGATGGACAATGTCTCGGCGGTTGGATACGTCAACCACCTGGGCGGTCCACGATCTCGAGCTCTGGCGGACTTGGCGAAAGAGTTTTGAGACTACTGTCTGGCTTACCACGTCTCCGTGACAGCGGAGTACCTTCCAGGCCGAGCCAACCAGGTAGCGGATTGCCACTCCAGACATTTGCGAGATTCCAGCCAATGGAAGCTAGACTTGGGGGTGTTCCAGTGGTTGAACAGTCTCTGGGGTCCTTTTTCAGTGGACCTGTTTGCTTCCCGCTTGGATCATCAGCTTCCTCGGTTGTTCAGCTGGAGGCCGGATCCTCTAACGGAGGCCACGGATGCTTTCCTGCAGGATTGGAGTCAGGAGGAGGCATATGCGTTCCCTCCCTTTTCAATGGTGGTGTGGTAAATAAATAAATAATACCTCTATTTTTGAATGGATAAATGAATAACAGATAGCTCAAAAAATAAGAGTCAAGATTCGAGGTAGTAGGAGTTTTGCAGGTTTATTACAGCATAAAGGACAGGAACAGGACGACCTGCACGGGAACAGGATGGCAGCGCTGCCGGGGGCAGGGTCGGAATCGGCGTAACATTTAATAACAGTGCACGATCATATATACTAAAACAGTTGCATTACAATACATACGATAGGCGGAACAGTGGGTGTGGTCAATAGCAGTCGCGAAAGATAAGGGTGAAAAATGGGTGTAACAGGGGCGTATACATAGACATGTGATGCAAACGTAACAGAATATGTCATGAATGGGGCGGAAACATGGAGGGGGCTACCTAAGGAGCCGGGACCTCTGACCTAATGGTGCGCGCAAGCTGGCAATGACGTGTTACTAGGAGAAGCTGGGGGCTTCGAACTCTGTGCTAGGAGCCGAGACTGAAGTCTGGAGAGTCAGGGCGACATGTACCTAAGCAGTATCTAGTATCTGATGTTTAGAGAACATGTTGATAGAATCCAAAAGTTATCGAGGTAAAGGCGAACAGACTCTAAGACTGGAACATGCATTATTCTACATGTAGTGCGTGATGAAGAATATTAAATGACCATTAATACAGTATTTCTCCAACATGGAGACGTAAAGGCTAGACAATGACGGAAACTATTGATGCGGTTCAGTAGCTTAGGAATGCAGAGAAGGAGGGCTGGACTGATAACTAGAATCATAACATACTCTTGGCAGACTCAGAGGCAGAGCCAGGCTGAACCGGGCACTACGAGGCAGGAAGTAAGTGAAGGGTCGAGGATACAGGTGGGGGCTGCATCGCTCCTCAGCGAGGCTCAGGAGACAGGAGCTGAATCTAGTGTCCGGGCCCTTTTGAGGCCTAGAAACGGGGACTTTACAATGGAATAACGTGCACACTGAGAAACGTGGCAACGTAGCTTTACATAGGCCTGATATTCGTAGTATTCACGAGAACTGGAAACTGATATACTAGAGATGGACACAACTGTAATTGCGTCTTTAATCGAACATGGGGAATACATATGCATATTAATCATGCACAGATAACATATGATGGATGACACGTAGGGACACAGAACATGGTAAAATTTACTTTTCCACAGTGGTATGGACGTCGGCCCAACTGCGCCGTCAGAGGGCAGGCTGGCGGTGATCACGCCAGTTTGGAGGTCTTAAGTTTGGTTTCCGGTTCTTCTGGAACTTTCTTGGGATTGTCCAATCCTACTCCCCCGATTTCCTCATCTTCTTCTCAATCCGGACGAGGAGTCACATCCCCTCATAACTCAGGGGTCTCTTCAACTCATGGCATGGCGACTTTCAGGCGATGCTGGTCGCTCCAGGGCCTTTCGAGATGAGCTGAGGACTTTATGTCCAATGCCTTGGCCATCAGTACCGCGAAGCGCTGCAGTTCCGCCTGGACTAGGTGGGTGCGTTGGTGTCTTCGACGGGACTTGGATCCCATAGTTGCGGGTGTCGTTCCCATCTTGAATTTTCTGGCCGAGTTAGCTTCAGAAGGACTGGCCTATCGCACCATTAACGCGGTGCGCTCGGCTATCTCAGCTGCTCATTACCCAGTTGAAGGATCTCCGGTTGGTGAGCACCCATTTGTCTGTAGACTCCTATGGGGTATACGTCTTTCATTACTTCAGGAACCACGTTACTCGGTTCTTTGGGACGTTAATGTCATTTTGAATTTGTTTCTGTCTTGGCAGCCTAATAAATATCTCTCCTTGAAAGAGTTGTGAGCTAAGCTAGCCATGCTTTTGTGTTTGGTGTCTTGCCGCAGGGTGTCGGATGTACGGGCCCTGGATGTCTCGGCAAGGGTTTTCTCCCTAGACGGGGTTACGTTTACTATTGGTCGTCGCACGAAATCAGCGTTGAGGACAATTTCTTACCCAGCGTTCTTAGATACTCCCAAGCTGTGTGTTGTTCAATGCCTAAAGGCATACAAGGATTTGACCTTGGAAATTCATCCTCCAGGCGAACGTCAGTTACTCATTGCTTTACGAAAGCCACACAAGGCAGTTTCTTCACCTACCATCGCTAGATGGGTGAGATGGGTCATGCAAGACGCAGGTATTGACACTAGTCTGTTTGGAGCACACTCAGCTAGGGGAGCTATGGCGTCCAAGGCGTTCGCTCTGGGAGCGCGTTTAGAAGACTTGATGCGTGGTGCAGATTGGTCTTCGGATTCCACCTTTAAGAGGTTTTATTTGAAACTGGTGGTGGACATTGAGCATTTGGTGGTAAGTAAGCTTTGAACAAGCATAATCCGAAGCCTCTGGTCCTGACATAGAATCGAAATTTGCCTAGCTTAGTAACAGTAAGTTTCAATTCTATTAGGGACACGGAGGCGAGGATAATTTCTCCCGAGTTTCCTTCGGAAGACTTCCCACCCGTACTGCAGTAAGTAGTTGAATCTTGATATCTCTTATTGTGTTGAACTCAAAGTACAGTGATGCAGCATTTACGTGCTTTCACGTGTGATTTTTCCGACGCTTACGCTTTCGTTTTTTTCCCGGTAGGGAATGACGGGCCGAAACAGGATCAATAAGATGGGAGCGTGACTCGCGCGAAGAAAGAGGAAGAGCACTCAAGATGGAGGGCCTATATACATGTTATGGACACTGTCGAAGGACTAACATTGGTCTCTATTCGTATGAAATGATGGGAGTTGTGTTTCCTGGATATTAAAAATCTGTATCGTTTGATGTTTAATGTTTTTTCCCTTGTTTTGGGTATATAAGCATTTGTTGAGCTTTTCTGGGCTGATGTGAGTTTTGTAAAATTAAAGAGCGAAGAAAGGAAAAGCATAATCCTCGCAACGTTCGGACGGCTCCCGGCCGTCATGAGCACATGCCTACTGTGACTCAGCACCGAAGAGGTTACGTTTTCAAAACTGTCCAGTGAGTGCACATAATTATTCACCAAAGTGCACATTTTTATAGGGGAACAGAATTTTCTAAAGGTTTACAAACTTCCCTAAATTGCATTGTATAATGTATCGGAAGGTGCTCCAATTTGCAATACTCAGAAGTATTGCGAAAGTAACAAAAATGAATTAAAGGAAACGTATTTAAATGAGACAGGGTACTATTCAAACCATTCACAGAACTTTATTGTGAAGTTTCACATATTTGTAAAAAGAAATGTTTATATTGGCCTACAAATCGTTTACATGTTGTGTAGAATACTGCGAAACAATGGATGAATTCATGTAAATGAAAGCAAAAATCTGAAAAAAATGAAATTAAAAAAACTACATTGTTGTAAAAAGCGCAATGAAATCTTCTCAAAGGGGGATAGGTGCTGTGGACTCTCTGGCTGGCACGGATGGCCACAATGCAACAGATTTACAAAGTGACGCATCTAGTGAGATGCAACTTAATAGAAGGGGGTTCCCAAAGGGATTTAAGGATGAGGGGGCAGGCTATAGGGAACGAAAAGGCTAAAAAGAAAACAACAACCCTGCCCCAGAACAGTATGTATGTCCCACAAGGGGATCCTATTTTTTAGAAATGACTACCTAGCAGGAAATGGAGCCACATATACACAAAACTAGTATATATTTTCAAGATATCATTTTATTTGATCAAATATTAAGTCATTTTTGTATAGGCTATAGTCTCATTATGACAAAACATGTGACATATATGAAATGAAAACAATTAAATAAATCACTCTAAAAGTCCGGCACACATAATACCTATTTTCAATCAAATCCCATTCATCACATGCAACACACATTCCTACATTTCATTCTACAGTGCATCTATGCCAGTAAGTATAACTAAGATGAATCAAGCTATCATAACCAAGAAGGGGGGGGGGGATGTTTCAGGAAGGGAAGGGAATCAAATAGATCCAGAAGTCATGATCAGATGGAAATTCATCCCTTCCTTGAATCACGCCGACGCGCGTTTCGGTGTCAGGTCTACAGAGACCACACCTTCATCAGGGCAGAGGGGTACTCAATGTGTGGGGGACACACCAATTGTTTCTAGTTCCAGGGGGCAGGTATGGGAGCCTCCACTTTGGGGTCAAGGACATCAAGATGTCGCAAGGGATGGTTTTTATGCTGGATTCACGGGCTTTCGCAATGTCGTAGGGGGTGGTTCAGTTGGTTTAATCGGTCACACTGGTGATTTTCAATTGTACGTCCATCAGGCACAAATTACGCGGGCGGTTCTTTTAGAATGATAACAGGGGTTAGTTCTCCACGATTCGCCTCTCGATATGGTAGTATGCGACTAGTAATCCGTCCGCCCAGCGTCCCCTGGGCGTAATTTGTGCCTGATGGACGTACAGTAGTGAGATGCGTCACGTCACGTTGTAAAGCCCTGCACTACATTATACCAGCGTCAGGTATAATAATAATAATAATAATGATAATAATAATAATAATAGGCAGGTTTATAAAGCGCCTAGTTACGCACCTCGGCATGTCCCCGCGATATGATAGGTGGGAGCAGCAAAATCACAGCAGCTAAAACCCGGCACCAATCTAACGGACAAAAAGATGAGTTTTGAGTTTACCCCTGAATCTGGACTCTGACGGCTCAAGGCGCAGTTCCAACGGGAGTTTGTTCCAGCTTTTCTCGGCCAGGTACGTAAAGGATCTGCCCCCCATACGTGCCTTTTTCACTTTGGGAATCCTCAGTAACCCAGAGCCAGAGGACCTCAAGGCTCGGTGTGGCTCACAACGGGTGACAAGGTCCTGAAGTGGTAACGGTGCCTTACTGCCTATAATGCGGTGACACGTACACAGAACCTTGAACTCGATTCTACTCCTCACCGGGAGTATGCAGTATAATGTATGCAGGGTGGGCATTCCGTCGCAAAAAAGCCTTGTACAAGATTTCACAGTTTCACTTTTACGTCCATGCTACGTCAAAACATTACGCCTGCTTGTAGCAGGCGTATGGAATAACGCAGCATGTTAGTTATAGTGCGCCCCTGAGCATTGCATGAGTTGCGTCGCGCTTGCGACACGACTCCAGCAATGCGCTGCCCTTGCTGCAGAAGATGCGGCACGCATCTGACTATCCTTGCGCCACGTGCATCGCATTGCAAATGTGACGTATATGTGGAGGCGCGAGGATATTCCTGCGTGTCACATCTTTTCTGGTGCATCTGCTAATACGCAGGGATGCGCCAGACCTCGTAAATCTGCACCTGTGTTTTTAAGTGTCTCAGGGGCATATATAACAAGGGCTTTATCTCTGCTTTTTTGGCTTTAAAAGCGGAGATAAAACTATCACCCTATTTACAAGAGGGTGCTAACATGCATGCACAAAATCTTTTGTTAGCACCCTTTTTCCCCGACGCCTCCCTTGGCATCTCTGATGAGATGCAAAGTGGGCGTCACTGGGCAGTACAACCTTGCAAATATCGCTGATGTGCACATTTCGGTACGCAACCTGGGCATAATACTTGACTCAGATCTCTCTTATAAATCTCATGTCAGTAAAGTGACAGCCAGGTGCTTCAGCATACTGAGGGTCCTTCGTAAGGTTTTAGACCTCCTCCCCATCGATGCCAGAAAGACCATTGTCCATGCTTTGGTGACCCCCCATCTTGAGTATGGGAATGCTCTGCTTCTAGGTTTGAGCAAAAAAGGCCTACACCAACTTCAGTGCGTTCAGAACGCTGCTGCTCGCCTTGTGCTCAGACTTCCTCGCAGAGCATCTGGGAAGACCGCTCTGGCTAAACTCCACTGGCTCCCTATCAAGGAGCGAATCAAATTCAAGTCCCTTTGTTTCGTGCATTGAATCGCCCAGGGCAAAGGCCCAGACTACTTGAAAAATCTTCTCACTATGCATCGTCCCATCAGGAACCTGAGATCGTCCGGTACGATGCTGTTCAAACTCCCCAGAATCACCAGAGCTAGGATGGGTGGTTGTTCGTTTAGACACCTGGATTCCAAATGCTGGAACGAACTCCCGCTCGATCTCCGAATGGAACCCTCTGAAATTAGGTTCCGGGGAAAACTTAAAACGTTCCTGTTCCCCCCTGCATAACCCTCCTTTCTTCCTTTTTCACCTTTCATGGCTCACTTTTGCTCCCGCCTCTGGAGAATGAGCAGTATTTAGCGCGGGGACACACGGTTTTCTGTGCAGCCAGGCGCTTTAAAAATGGTTTTATTATTATTATTATTGATGACTTTACAAACAATCGACCTATCGCTCATCCATCCTTCATCAGCAAGATGTTTGAAAAAGCAGTCTATGCACAAATCCAAGATTACATCGACGACTACAACCATTGCTTGCAAGAGTACCAATGTGCCTTCCAATCACTCTAAAAGACGCGGACGGATGTATTGTAAATCCCATGTAATGCGCTCCTAAGCACTGATAATCCTGGCCTCCGTCTGGTACTGCCACCTTCAGCATTGATCATTCAATCCTCATCTGCATGTTGAAGTCTCACATGGGGTTCACTTGTGTTGTAATCTTATGTCACAGCATTATTGTGTAAGAGTTGGTACATTCCGTCTCCCCCCTCCAGGATCCTGTGCCTTGGTCCCCTCCTTAGAATGTTCAATGTGAAGCTCACCTTAGAATGTTGGCTCTGCCAGTTGAGAGCGGGTGCCTGAGGACTGGAGAGAATCAACAGCGGCTCTGCTGTTCTTTGCTGCGTGGGGCGGCTCCAGATCCTCTCCGGTACTTCTTCTGTCTCTCTCCAGTGAGGAAGCGCCTCTTCAAGACTACATTCTGGTAGGACGTCACCATTACCGTCGTGACTGTGCTGAGGAAACCCCCCGCTGGGCGCTGATGAAGGAATTCAGCTAGGGGACCGGTATTATCAGCTGTTTCTCTGTCCATCATTTACGGATCATGATTACGAGCGCTGTTGGCGGCGCGCTCGCTTGTTAACCCCTTGCCAGTGCGAATCGTCCACAGCGCCGAAGCAAGTGTCTTCACTGCAGTTTAGGGGCAGTGATTTTCAGAGTGTCATCATCCTTGCTACGGTCACTATATTTGTGGGATCGTTTAATTGCCCGTCTGACTGTCGTCTCAATAGTGGTGAGCCAATCAGACCGATCGCAGCCCCCCCCCCCCCGTCAGCAAAGCGCCCTGAAGCGATATTCGAACGCTCCCTTCCCGCGCTCTTCACAGAGGCTCGAATAGTGCATTGGCGCGCGGTGATCCGAACGGCGAAGCGTCCCTGAGGCCGTTTTTCGAACCCCCCCCCCCAGTGCGGCAGTGCGAGAGATTGGCAGCGTTGGCGCTCCATCCTGCCAAGTGTTTCTGCTCACCTCAGCCTCTCACACCCCAGTTGTTGGCAGCACCTTTCGCGGAGCTAGCGAGTCACTTTTCAGTCACGTAGGCTGCGCGCTCCTGCCAGGTGCTACTGGTTACTTACTCTCTTTTCGCCTCATTATCCTTGTCTTCAGCGCCACCTACTGGATATACGAGGAATAGGCGAAGGAGACATTTTTACATTGCCACGATCTTTGCCACTTTCACCAACATATGCTATTGCCTGCACGGGGGATTGTTCATTTGGGACAATCAAATTGATTGACAGCCTGTCAGTTCATCGCATCGCTGATAGGAACAGCTGATATTGCTTTTCGTTGTTTTGCCTACAGTAATTCAGCACTGATAGGCACAGCTTTTTCATTTTCAATGTTAGGGCTGATATTTGACTTTTGTAATTTTCAGTGCCAATGCGAGTTATGTGGTTTACGTAATCCTTTAATAACTATTCAGTTGTATTATAAATGTGAAAGTCCACCTGTTTGCTCATTTAGTCGCTGACAGGCACCCCTGATAGGATACTACTTTTCTGGGGTTAACCTGCAGTAATCTCTCCACTGATAGGCATAACCTTATTTTTCAATTGTCTTTACTGGGTAACTGCTTTTAATATTGCCACAACTACCTATTGCCAGCTATCCTTCTATCTTTTCCTTCCTTCTTCTCTTTTCCCCACACCCCTTCAGCTCTATCTTCACTATCTCGATATGGCATCGTTTGTAATGTCTCAAACCCCACCTTTTTTAAATGAAGAAGGGGAACCACCCATTCCCTGGAAGAGATGGGTGAATATTTTTGAATCTTATTTAGTTGCTATTGGAGGAGACAGATTCTCGTCTGTTCGCAAACACCATATTTTGTTACACAACCTAGGTAAACAGGCAAGAGAAATCTTTGCTGACCTACCTGATAGTGAAGGTGAAGGTGGCAGTGATGAGGCCCAGGGGGACCCCAACATGATATTTATCAATGTACTTTGAAAAAACTAGAAACTCAGTTTGGAGAGAAAATAAATATTGTCCTCGAACGCCATACATTTTTCCTAAGAGCACAAGGGAAGAATGAGAAGGTTGTAAACTATATTGCCGCATTAAGAGTTTTAGCATCCACATGCGAGTTTGTTACATTGACAGAATCCTTAATTAGGGACCAATTGGTCAATGAGTTCAAGAAAAAAAGAAAAGTTCAAGAAAAATTACTTGCAGATGCTCCAGACTTAAAACAAGCAATCGATATTGCGAAAAGTATTAAGCATACACCGTACTGTATGAATGAAATGAGAGACTCAGCAGAGGTTAAACAGATAAATGAGAATGAGGTACTAAAGGTATCAAATGAAGATATGAAGAATAAGGTACCCCCCAATGAGCAAGAGAAACAAAACACTGTTGTGACCAAATCTAAGTGCTTCCGTTGTGGGAACCCAAACCAATTAGGCAATAATGTGAATTGTCCAGCTACAAATGTTGTATGCAGGAAGTGCAATTGAAGAGGTAATTTTTCTAAAGCGTGTAATGTTTCCAAGAAAAGTACTACTCATATGGTTTTAATGAGTCCACAACAGAGCAAAAGGAAAACATTGTAGTCCAAGTTACTGATGCAGAAGATGTAGCAATTAGTAATTACCCTAAGTGTGAACATTTGTTGGATAATATACCTTATGTAATGTATGCTGACTCATGTTCCCCTTTAACTCCTATTAGTAAAGACACATTCAGGTCTAATTCAGGTAACAAAGGGTATGAAATCTTACCCCCGATGTAAATCCAGGTGGATATAACCATGACCCAATACCTTTGGTAGGCATGCTAGTCATGCAAATCAATTTCAAAGACAGAATCACATGGGAAAGTGTATATTACCAAGCACAGATCAATCTTATTGAGGTGGAAGCACCAGAAAGATTTAGGAATAAAAGTGGATCCTAGTGCTCCAGAACCTGTATATCTAGTGGAAAGATCCAGCGTAGGGAAAGAGATATGTGAAGAATTCCCAGAAGTGTTCTCTGAGAAATTGGGTTTACTTAAAGGCTTTTCACATAAAATCAAATTGAAAGAACAACACAAACCTGTCATCCAGAAGGCCAGATCAGTCCCATTACTCATAAGAGACCCCCTCAGGAGAGAGTTGGAGAAATTAGAAGCCAATGGTGTAATTGAAAGCATGGATAACTCTGAATGGTTGTCCCCCATCGTTGTGGCATCTAAGGATGGGGGAAAGGGTATGTACTGTGGACCTTAGAGACCTTAATTCCAACATATGGGTGGACAGGCATCCCCTTCCCAACATTAATGAGATGCTCAGTGTAATAAAGGGTGCTAAGTACTTCAGCGAAGTCTCTTACATCATTTATTATGCTGTTTGGAGCTTACAGTTTTAACAGAATGCCGTTTGGCCATACCTCGGCCGCTGCAGTGTTCCAATGCATAATGCAACACATTTTGAAGGGTTTGGCTAAGGTACTTTGTTTTCAAGACGACATATTGATATATGGGGAATCTGTACCAGAGCACAATGAGATACTCAGGAAGGTCCTGTGTAAACTGAGTGAGGCAGGATTCACCACTCACAGAGATAAGTGCAAAATTGGAGTGGAATCCGTGGTATATTTGGGACACACCATCTTAGGAGAAGGAATCAAACCAAAAAACAGTCTTATTGACTCTGTTAAGCTAGCCCCTGCTCCCACAAACAAGGAAGATTAAAATCCTTTTTTGGGTTTGGTGGAGTATATGTCTAAGTTCGTGCACTCCCTCAGAGAGCTACTAAAAAAAGGATCTATTTTTAATTGGAGCGACCAGTGTCAGAAAGATTTTGGATCCATAAAGCTAGCCTTACTTAAAGCTCCTACATTAGGAATGTTTGATCCCACGGCTAAAACCACGTTAACCACTGATGCTAGCATGAAGGGGTTAGGGGCCTCTCTTACCCAAAATGTGAATGGTAAAGAAGTAATAATAGCATTTGCGTCCAGAACCTTGAAAGAACCTGAACGCAACTATTCTACAATTGAAAAGGAGGCCCTTGCCTGCTATTGGGCGGTAAACCATTTCTAATTCTATTTGTGGGGAATTCCTATTAATCTCCGCACTGATGACAAACCCTTACTTCCTATGTTTTCCACAAAGAACATAGAAAGGGCCACCCCCGCATTGCTAAGTGGGTTTTAGGTATGCAAGGTTTTAATTACACCATGTGTTATGTGTCAGGGGACAAACATTTGATTGCAGATTGTCTATCTAGACTACCGATTGCTAATGCGGATACCCAAGTCAGTCCTCCTGATGAGACCATTCTGTTAATTGACCTCCCAGCCATTAACAAAGAAGAATGGGAGAGAAGTGTACAGGAAGACTCTGTGCTCAAAGACATAAAAAGAGTAATTGGCAGTGGGTGGCCGAGCAACATAAAAGAATTTCCTGAGTACCTTAAACCATACTGGGTGGTGAGAGATGAACTGTCCAGTATAGGAGATCAGATCTACAGACGAAATAGGATAGTACCACCATCCAACATGTTAAAACACATTGCTGATTTTGCACATGAGGGGCACCCAGGGAGGAGTATGACTAAAAGCAAAATCAGATCTAGTTATTGGTTCCCCAATATGGATTACATGCGGAGCGCAAAGTAAAGGATGGTATGGAATGCGGTTCATGTGACAAGTCCAAAGTCATTCGTAAGGCTAACCTCATCCCGGTAAATGTTCCCTCCAAACATTGGGATAAACTGGGCCTAGATGTTATTGGCCCAATCAATTTACTCAATGTGTCCAATAGGTTTATGTTTGTACTCATAGACTACCATTCACATTAGATCTCCACTAGATTTGTTCCCTCTATCACCACATCACACCTAATCAAATTTTTGGAGGAACATTCTCGAGTGAAGGTGTTCTCAGTACTTTGATCACTGACAATGGGGTTCAGTTTAAGTTGGATGAAATGAAAGTGTTCTTGTCCAAATTGGCCATCTCACATGTCAAAACCCTGTTGTACTGTCCTAAAGCTAACGGTCTGGTAGAGAGACCAAACAGAATGATAAAGAACACCATCCAGTTAACTCTTTCATCACGTGAACCTGTAGAGATTGCCTTATGATGGATGTTGTGGTCATATCATACTACTCCCAATGCCATATCAGGAGTTTCACCACTTGTGTCTCTTAAGGGCAGGAATCCAGGTTCCAAACTTACCCCCAATTGGCTAAATGGTGGTAACCCTGTCTGGGTAGATAGAGAAACTGTCAGAGAAAAGGTGGACCATCACCAAGAAAAGTACAAAGCCAGATATGACAGGAAATGGGGAACCACCAAGAAGGCTTGTGAGGTTGGTCAATGGGTTGTTGTCAAAAGGCCCCAAGTGGGTCAAACAAAGGTTTCTTCATTTTCCAAACCCCTAAGAATCCAGCGTGTAAACAACAATTCTGTAATGTTGAGTGACGGGAGCAGTTGTGTCATATAGTTACTCATTGCCTATATGCTGTGTTAAGTTAGCATGAGCTTATTAAATGTTTAAACGCCATTTTACCTTTCTGCTGCTTCTGCACACGACACATAATTGTTGTTTTAGCTTTCAGCCTAGTAGAGCATTGTGATTTACTCGAGAATAATATGTTATTGCTCTGATATCAGCTTTGCTTGGTAAACTGTGTCTGTACAGTGAGTGCTGAAACATTCAAGGATAACTCGACACAGTGTTGTTGTGAGGTCTGATCTTTGCACCTTCCTAGACATAACATACATGCAAGCGGCCAAGTTCTGGCTTTAGGCACGATTGATATTTCGCCACACAGAGCACACGACACACACTTGATGGTGCTTCGCATGCAGAGAGCTGGTGGAAGATGATGTGATCCATTACCATTAGGATCTTGAGGTATGGGCCCGCCCTGCTAAAACCCAAAGAGACCTTCTTAGATATAATATAATATACTAGATAGGGAGGGTGAGAATTAGGTGTTGTTAACTCCTATTCATTTCAGCATGTTAGCATGTTGTCACCTTTTGCATTCTATGGACTAGTAACTATGCTGATAACTTTGCTTCTTATAATATGTTTGCTTGTATTATCTAAGATACTGTGTTTGAGAACAATGCATTAGAAAATAAATATTTCAAATGGGCACGCGTCCTCATTTACTCCACATTCTGGTTTGAAATGATTGTATAACGAAAGAGTATTCATGTGTTCCACGTGACCTGAGGTATTCTAAGTTCATGTTCTGGTTTGTCTAAACATTGGAAGTTCGTAAGGACCAATGAGACACTGTAGCTAGCTCGGTAAGGGGATTTTGGGTACTGAGGTGAGTTTTGGGACACCCTAATTCACTGAGGTTCCAAATCTCTATGCACAGTTCTGTAGGAGAACGGAATCCCTGCTACATGGCTCCCATACGTTGGTGGTCTTATATCATGACACTTGAGTAGAATATCATTCGTTCCTTAACCCCTTCGCTGTCGTTTCCGGAAAACGGTGGTGTCGGAAAAAAACTACCTGTTTTTGAAATAGGTCTTTTCAAGCTTGAATCTTTCTAAACGGTTTCCTTGAATTACTGCCCAGTTGTGCTACAAAGTTTACTTTGTTCTTTTACCTTTCTGTATCGTCATGGCCGCTGCCGTGGACATTCCGCAGCATAGTCGCATTGCGGTGCGCAATCATTTGCTGACTTACAATGTCCCAGTAGATGGCATGGCCGTGATCATGGTGGTGAGTGCGGAAACAGCGTACCCTTACGAAATCTTTTATTCGTGGGTGACATTTCCCGCTGTGGACGCGACTTCAGGTGTGTTCCATACATACACTCCCGCCCCTGTGTCCAATGAATATACTCCGTATAGGGCACAGGAGGTACCTATTGATACTTGGCAGCATCGCGTTTGGTTTAGTGGGCCCTCCTCCATTCTTTAACCACACCGAGGTTAGGTCCTTTGTCAATTCCAGGCGCAAATTGGCCTGTTTTGGCTGGATTTACTCCTCATCCTCAGCACGGCAATTGTACCCTTGCTTAGTTACGGAGGCTACATGTAGTCTCTATTAGCGTTATTCAAGCGTTAGTGCAGTACATAACCCGCAATCTCCCGGGTGGGGCCCCAGGTGCTGCGGCGCCTCAAGCAGGACAGGGCGGTATGAAGCTCAGTCCCGTGATGGTCAATGCTGTGATGGGCAGGCGTCCCCTGGATGTGGATGATTTTCCTTTCTGGCCTGCAGAGAAGTTTGACCAGCTTGAGGCGGTATTTCCTAACACGTCTCCTGGTGAAAAACACAGGATTCTGACAATTAGTTTGCCGAAAGGTTTCACCCCTGAAATCGGTGACTGTGAGACCTGGGGTAAAACTTTTGCGGCAGTCTATGCGAGGTGCTACGGGACTCCGTCCATGACTGTCCTGCTGACGGTCCTTAAGCGTGTTCAGGATGAGCACGGACCGGAGCCTGCGGTTGAATTGGGTATGCGCCTGTTTGGCTCCTTTTTTTTTTTTTTTTTTAATTTTTAACAAAACCTTTATTGCACTTTGCATATTACACAGCGGAACGCCTACAACCCTGTGGGCCGGCCGCTATCGGAGGATCATTGTATACCATAGCCACCAACAAAACGGATATCGACATCACATTAACAACCAATGCACGGTGGAGAGTAC
Source organism: Lissotriton helveticus (assembly GCF_964261635.1). Lineage (NCBI taxonomy): Eukaryota > Metazoa > Chordata > Amphibia > Caudata > Salamandridae > Lissotriton > Lissotriton helveticus. The sequence goes on along the minus strand of NC_136067.1, from coordinate 400,306 downwards.
TGAAAAGTGTAAAAGTGCCTGACGAGCCATTATTCAATGCATGACTTGAGGTTTTGAGGTATTTTTGCATTTTTGTGTTTTTCTTTTTAAACAACAACAAACTCATAAGAATAACAGTTAGGAATGACAGTGCGGTGAAGCATTATCCAGTGCACTTCAGGACTTCAGTGTCTCTTGGGAATAAGGGAACTTGACAGCACCTCACAGTGCTCACATTTCTTTACCCTCCCTACCCACTTCTATCCCCCTTGACCCAACAGCCTAAACTCTAAGAAGAGGCCACTGCAGCGGTCCCGGCCACCTCCCCCCAGCCCCCTCTCGACCAAGTTCAACCCTCCTCTCCCTCCTCATCCTCAGAATCGTTCTGCTCATCTTCACGCAGTGGTTCGCAGATGTCCCCCCTGTATACATTCCTCTTCAGCCATATCTTATTCCATTTCCCGGGACAGGCTCGGCTGCTGTACACTGCTCGCTCAGTTAACATTACTCGATCCATGTTTAAGCTCCATTGGGACTTGGTTGGTATTTCTGCTGCCCCCCAGCGCTGTGCAATGTCACGTTTTGCCACCATTAACCCCGCTGTGACCCATAGTTTCTCTTAGCGGTTCAAGTCAGTGGGTTCCCATATATTTAACAAACACCTCCTCGGGTCAGGTAATATGGAGTGCTCCAGTGCCTGCGAAAGCGTGCGGAGCACCTGTTTCCAGTATTCCTGGATCTTGGGGCAGTCCCATATGGTATGGAAGAAAGTGCCTACCTCCCCACATCCCCGGAGACAGTATGGATGGGGCACCCTATGTATGTGATGCAGCATTTTCCTTGTGTAATATACCCTATGCAGGATCTTAAATTGCACCAGCCGCATGCGCGCCGAAATGCCCACCTCTTTAGGGGACCCAAGTGCCTCATTCCATTCATGGTCATCCATATCATTAATCTCCCCCTCCCATTTCTCTTTCAGGTGTGAAGTGGGTTCAGGGCTGTTATTGAGTAGCTTGCGGTATATTAGGGAAGTCGCCCTTTCGAGCATGTGTTCGGTAAGTAGGCGATCCTCCACCGGTGAAGAATCTGGGAGCTGTGTGTCTGCTGGAATGGCTGCAAGCAGTGCGTGTCGTATTTGAATGTATCTGTACAGTTCCCTGTCATTGAGCTCATAGAGTTCCTTTAACCGGGCAAAAGGGATCACCTCATTCCTCTCCCATAGGTCACCCACAACGGAAATGCCTATTGTGTCCCATTGCGCGAACCCCTTGGTGTTCCTCAGGTTACCTAGCATGCGAGAGTCCCACAGCGGAGTCATCCTAGTAATTTTCCCCGTCCAGCCCAGCGTCGCCGTAGCTGCGTGCCATGTCTGCACCGTTATCTTGGTGGGGCCTGTCAGCGTGCGCATTTTGCGGCGATCATACAGTGGGCCCAACAGACTATCAGTTCCCAGCAGCACCCTGTCCGAACGGAATGCCGGCTCATCGTGCGGTGCGTGCATCCATTGATTAATGGGTTTCAGGTGTGCGGCCCAATAGTACAGTTTGAGGTCCGGTAGCGCAATGCCCCCGCCATACCATTCTCTGTGTAACTTGGATTGCGCCACACACGCCGGGAGGTTGCCCCAAAGTAGGTTGGAGACCAGAGCCGCTACTTTCTGGAAGAATTTGGGCGGCACAGGATAGGGAGAATTTTCAAGGACGTATAAGAAGCGTGGTAACGCCATCATCTTATATAGTGCAGCCCTGCCGAGAAGCGTTAACGGCAGGCCAGACCAAAACTCCACATCTCGCTTGAGTCTATCCAGAGGCGGCTTCAGGTTCTTGTCTATGAATTCCGTCGGGTCCCTAGTGACGTGTACACCTAGATATTTAAAAGATGTCCCCGCCAGTCTCAGCGGGCAATCGTCGCCGAGATCCGGAGCTGGACCACGTAAAACGTAAACCTCTGATTTGGACCAATTCAGCGTATAGCCGGAGATCCTACCGTACGTGTCACAAATGCGCAACAAGGCCGGTATTCCCATCTCGGGGTCCGTTAGATACAGCAACATGTCGTCTGCGTATAGGGACAGACGGTCTTCCCAACCTCCGGGCCCTGGTATGCCCTTGAGGAGTGGGGAGGTTCGTATGTGAGTCGCCAGTGGTTCCAAGGAGATGGCAAACAACAGGGGTGACAGAGGGCATCCCTGTCGCGTGCCCCGACCCAGCTGGAAAGTGCGGGAAATGTGGCCATTCGCCACCACCTGAGCCACTGGGGCGGTGTATAGCAGTTTGACCCATGCTAAATAACGGGGCCCGAACCCCATGCGTGTCAGTGTTTCGAAGAGGTACTCCCACTCCACCAGGTCAAATGCCATTTTGGCGTCAAGTGCCAGGATTACTGCCGGCGTGTGGATGTTGTCGGCTCTGGCTAGTATACCATGCAGCCGCCGTATATTCATCGCTGTGTTCCTGTGTGGCATGAACCCTGACTGATCCGGGTGTATAACCGAGGACAGATGGGGCAAGATTCTCAGTGCCAGCAGCTTGGCCAAGATTTTCACTTCCGCGTTTAATAAGGAAATGGGTCGATAGGAGGTGCAGTCCTCTGGGGGCTTACCCGGTTTGAGGATCGGTATTATAGTAGCCGTACGTTGGTCCGGTGGGAGGGTACCCTTCTCCAAACAGTCCTCGAACATCTCTAACAGATACTTGCCGAGGGTGTCCGGCATCATCTGATACCATTCTATGGGTATCCCGTTTGGCCCCAACGCCTTGCCCGGGTTTAGCGCCTTAATGGCCAGCTGGATTTCATCTGCTGTAATGTCCGCCTCAAGCTCGCACGACGCCTCCGGTGAAAGGGTTTGAATGGCGATCGGTGCCAAGAGCGTCCGGGCACATTCAGGTGTTATTACGCGAGCCGGGGTGTATACTTGTTCAAAATGGGACGCAAGCAGTTCTGTTATCTGCCTCGGATCAGCGTGTGTCTCTCCCCGTTCATCCTTTAGACCTTGGATCCCCCTGGAGTTGCCCTCTCGTTTATCGAGCCATGCCAGCATTTTCCCTGCTTTATCTCCCACTTCGTAAACCCTGTTCTGGGTTTCTGTTATGTGCCCCTTGACTATCAACCGTAGGTGATCATTGTACAGCTGTTGCTGGAGAGCGAGTGCGTGCATGGCGGCGGGGGAGGGATGTGACTCATGTGCTATGGTACGCTCCCTCAACGTAATCTCTAGGTCGGCTAGCTCTTGCGACTGTCGTCTCTTATGACCAGTTATGGTGTTAATGGCGTGACCCCGCAGAACCGTTTTGTAGGCCTCCCAGAGCGTTGCCGGGGAGCGCACCGAATGGGCGTTTTCAAGAAAGTAGTGCGTCGTGGCGCGTTTGAGTTCCTTGCGAACCTGTGGAATTTTGAAATATGATGCGTGCATGGGGTAAATGCGCTTACGTGCCCTCGTCTGCAGGGAAATCGTCAGTGTGAGCGGTGAGTGGTCAGAAATACCACGAGGGTGAATTACCAGGGTCTCCACATGGCTAAGGGCCTCCCCCAGTGACAGGAAATAGTCGATACGGGACAGGCTCCCATGCACTGCGGAGTGAAATGTGTAGTGGTTCGTGTTCGGGTGTAAGTGTCTCCAGATATCTGTCATGCCCATGGCCGCGGCAAATCGCCGAAAGTATTGTTCCCCCCCTGTCTGGGCGGGGGATGGGTGTTTATCTAGTTGTGGGTCCATGACCGCGTTGAAATCCCCCCCTAGGATAGCCTCACCCTCGGGGAGAGTTAAAAGGAAGTCCCCCAGTCTCGGGAGGTGGACCGAGTGTAAAGCTGGTGGGATATACACTGATACCAGATTAAAGAGTTTCCCTTCCCATTGTCCCTGCACGGCCGCAAAGCAGCCCTGGTCATCAGTCTTAATTGCTAGGGGGATGAAACGTGAGTTCTTCTGTATCAGAACTCCGGTCCCCCTGGAGCCGGACGAGAAAGCAGAGTGGGCCCACATTTTGTAGCCTCGTCTATCTAAGGCCTTCGTAGCTCCCCCCACCAGGTGTGTCTCTTGCAACAGGGCCACAGCAGGACGCAGGCGCTTAATAGCAGTTAATACCAATCCCCGCTTAACCTTGTCCCCCAAGCCCCTTACATTCCAGGAAACCAGGGTCAAAGGTGGGCATTGTGAATCAGAGGGAGTCACCCCCTCCGCAGGTATGAAATCGTTAGCCATCTAGTGGCACTGAGGTACATGATGTATAGCCCCAAAAATGTGGCCGGTCCAGCGGCTGTGCCATTGCGCAGCCAAGCGTTAGCTGCTTCATGGGGGCTTAAAGTCATTGTCCATTCCCAATAAAGTGTTCCGATTCTTGTACATACTGAAACAATGCCCTCGACCCTTTGTGTACATTCCTAACAAAAACAGTTCTAAACTAACCCCCCTCCCTGCCCCCCTGCTTAACGGACCTTTAACTGCCCGCCACCCCAACTGAGCAGAGTGCTTTACCCTTCCCAAAACCAGAGTACTTGCGTGTAGGGGGGAGAGCGTCTCCCCAGGCAGGCGGCCTCCCTGAAGGCTTATGGGGTAGCCATGCCAGCGTCAACTTGCAGCATCGTTAGATATAAGTCAGTGCGGCGGTTGGTGATCACTTAGTGCGTAGAGTCCGTGGTCAGGGTCATTCTTCCTCGCCACCCCCATCAAAGCCATGGGAGGGCGAGTGGTCTGCTCCCTCCGCTCGTCTCGACGTTTGCGAGCCATGTCTGCTGCCTTCCCCATGGTCCCGATCCGGTTTGTGTGGTTTGCGCCGTCGTCCCACTGTGTGCCAACCCTCCAGCCAGTCCCGGGCTGCATCCGGGGAGTCGAAGATCCACACTTTTTTGTCCGCTACCACCCGCAGTTTAGCCGGGAAGATCATCGAATACGGCAGTTCTTTGTCCCTCAAGGTCTTCTTTACCTCCAGGAATGTTCTCCGTCTCCTAGCCACCTCCGCCGTGTAGTCCGGGAAGAAAGCAATTTTGGAGTTCTGAATTTGGATGGACGGTGACACTCTTGCGGCCTGGAGAATGGCATCCCGATCCCGGAAATTAAACAATCTGGCCAGTATCGGTCGTGGTGAGGCCCCCGATTTGGGTTTTCCTCCCGGAACTCGGTGTGCCCTTTCGACGGAGAAGAAGTTCGAGAGTCCCTTGGGCTTGAGCCGCATTTTGATCAAGCCCTCCACATACAGGTCCATTGCCCCCGTGTCTTCTGACTCCGGCACACCCAAAATTCGGACATTATTGCGTCGGGAGCGCCCTTCCTGGTCATCCAGTTTGTCTCGAAGCAGTTTGTTATCGGTTTGCAGGCGTTCTACAGCTGTTTGCAATTCGGATACGTCCTCCACCAGCGATTTGGTGACCACCTCGACCTGCTTGACCCTCTCATTCATCTTTTGGAGATCCGCTCTAATCAGGGTGACTTCTGTCGCCGTGGCACCCACCGTCGTCTGCACCTGTGCTAATGCCGCCAGGACATCCTCAAGCGTGGCTTTCCTCGCCCCCTCAGGTTCTGCCGTTTTTCCAGCGGTCTTGCGTGGGTCGTGTGGTGGCGAGTGCCTCTCATAAGCGAATTTGTCCAGCTTGGCCTGGGTCGCGTTACTTCTGGGGCCCCTCTGGGACATGGCGTCGCCGGGGATTGAACTGCCAGCTGGAGAGAATGATCGTGCGTGGGTCGCGCAGGGCCGCTTCCTTGTTCTTCTGCTGCGGGCCGTGACTGCTAATTGGCCACTCCGGCGTGGGACGTGGTGTCCTCACTGGTATGTAGTGGTCCAGCTCTCTCCTACAATTTGCAGCTAAGCCGGGGGTCAGGCCGCTCCCCCGCAAGGAGACCAAAGGAAAGTGTGGCCGTGCGTTGCGAGGTATGACCCACACCGGCTGGGGTTGTCACAATATGCCTCCCCTCGGCGTCACCCCTGTATATGCGCTGTCCAAGCTCTATCCCCTCTTGTGGCACAGCGTGTGATTGGCCCCCGATGTTCCCGGTCAGAAGTCCGTCGACCACAGTGGCCGCCGAGTGATGCTGCCGGTCGCCGAGTGTCGGCGACGGCCGTTGCCGGTGCTCGGCGTATTCCTTCTGCGTAGCCGGGCAATGGCGTCTTCAGGTCGAGTTTGCGCCACCTCTATCACGCCGTCGGCGGATGCTGGCGGGTCCGGGGGGCGCCGTCTGGCAGTGTGGATGAGCGTCCAAGTGCTCGGGTCGCCGGGGGGGGGCCCCACGGAGGTGTCCGGGTGAGACGCCCCTTTCGCCGGCGCTTCCTGCCACTCACCCCCGTTCTTGGGCCACTTCCGGCCGGTTGCAGTCACGCAGACAGTCCGTGGCTCCGCTGCGGTAATTAGGCCCTGCCCCTCCTCAGCCACTTGATCGCAGGATCCCGCACCATCGAGCCTCCGCCGTTCCCGGAAATTGCAGCGATGCTCGCTGCATGGACGCTGGGTCCGGTCCGCCCCTCTCCGCCAGGAAAGTTCAGGATTCTGCTACGGATGTTCGCGGAAAGCCGCCTTCGCCCAGGAGCCTCCCTAAGCTGCGGCCGCCATCGTCGGCTGCTAGCCACGCCCCCTCCTGTTTGGCTCCTTTGATGTGGTTTGAGATCTCATACTTGCTAATGTCAAGGGGGATGCAGTGAACTTTCAGGTGGCTAATGCTTTGGGTGCACTTCCCGATGCCGAGAAACCCCGACAGTTAGCGAGGATTATTGTGGCGGCTTATAAAGCCGTGGGCCGCAATAGTAGGGGTCTCAAACCGTTTTCGACTAAAGAGAAAACGCAACCCCAAGGGCAGAAGTCTGTAACTGACGTTCAGCCCAAGTCCAAAAAACAAAATTGTCCTAAAAAACTAAATCAGGGAAAGCAACAGGAACAAAAACAGGAGTCTCGTCCTGCGTCTCCAGTGCCTGCGCCAACAGAACGTGTTTATGACTTGCGCGATCGCGCGAAGATTAAATCACCTGATCGTTTTCAGGTTTCTGATCAACGCTCTCCTCGTTCTTTTCAGTAGTCATCGGCCTCGTCGACCGGTGGTGGAGGAGGCGGAAGGGGTTGGGGTGGCCTGCAAGGACGTGACCAGCCCCGCCCGAAAGACAGTGCAGGAAAGCAGGACGGCACTACACCGAAAAGACCCCAGTTTCAAAAGAAGAAAGTCGCCGCTTTAACAGCGAGATATGCCACAGATAGTGAGAACGCGGCTTCGGAATCTGACATGGGCTCTGACCTTGCTGGACAGCGCGGCGGAGATTCCCATAATACGGGAGGCCCTCCGTCCACTACTGAAGGTGACAGCGACTGACCAATATGTTGTAATAGAAACAGCTGATACTAGAGTTGCTCCCCCTGACAGACTTTATAAAATTGTCCTGTTAATCGAAGGTGACATACAACGTACCATAAAAGGGGTGTTTTGGGAAAATCTTTCGTCTACGTATGACATCTTTCTTTCGGAGGCTGACTGGCCCCCACCTTTTGTACTCGCAGCTCCGCGAGGGGAGGAGGTGATCCTCCCCAGTTTCGCGCACACAGTCTCGAAGGAGCATGCGCTGAATTTTGCAGAAGAGTGGGCTAAGGCTCTAGTTCCGGCTCTGTACCATACACACTGTGGTTGGGATAAATGTTCCCCACACCACGAGATTCCTTTGCAGTCTCAGCCTCAGCCTCAACCTCAATATCCCATTCGACGTGAAGTTAAGGCTTCCGTTGCGGAAATCCTTGAACAATTGGAATATCAAGGAGTGATTGAAACGTGTGTGTCACCGATGAATAACCCTCTTTTTACTGTGACCAAGCATGACGGTTCTTACCGTTTGGTATTGGATTACCGGCATTTAAACTCGCATTGCCGTACCTGTGCAGTACAGAATACTCACGGCTCTGCCTTGGTGGATAGTCTTGTGCGAAAGCGGTTCAAGACCACGCTTGACATATCCGAGGGTTTTTATGCCCACCACTTGGATGGTCTAAGTTCCCAATGGACCTCCTTTACTTGCGGTGGTGTGCAAAAACAAATTTGGTGTTTACCTATGGGCTATAAGAATATTCCTGGGATTTTTACTGCCCGCATAGTCTCTCTTCTAGAGAGAGTCGACCCAGATGCATGCTCGTATGTGGATGACATTCATCTCACAGACGACGAACTTTGGGTGCATCTGTGTCGCGTTGACCATTTAATTTGTAGCTTTGCAGACATGGGTTACAAATTCAATTTTGCAAAAACGCACATTGCATAATATACAGTGTTGATCCTGGGCTATGAGCTCAACAATGAAGGTAGAGGTTTGGCTCCTCACCTCCTGGAGAAATGCGCACAATTGCGCGCACCGACAACTCTGAAAAAATTACAGTCTTTACTGGGTTTTTTGAATTCTGGGAGGACATACATTCCGGAATATGCCCAGCGTATCAAGCCTTTGTATGCTTTGATACAACCAACTTTTTCCAAATCATGCTGGCTGCCTGAGCACTCAGCTATTCTGCAGTCCTTGCAGGCTGATCTGCTCGCTTCTAAATTCTTACTGACTAGTGACAACCACACCAACCTGGTGATAAGAATCATCCCTGGGACGGTGGGTTTCACTTACCTGACTTTTAATGAAGGAGACACAGTACCTATTGCTTACAAGTCACACTTGTACACTTCGGCTGAGATGCGATTTTCCACTGTGAAGAAAGTTTTAACGGCTGTACAGATGGCGATTCTTAAGGAACGTGCTCTGTCACAGGGAAAACGCATGTTGGTTGTTACTCCGTGTCCTGCCTTGGAGGCAGTTACGAAAGCCAGTGTACCACATTCTAAAGCTTGACGTCCCCGGATGTCACATTTGTTTTTGACGCCTCCTTACGGTCGCAGGAGTACCTACAGTATGAATTTGTTCATCCAGCTCCTTTAGCTATGCGACCTCTGGAGGATTTCCATTGCATCATTTACACTGATGGGTCGGCGCAGGTTGCGCGTGGCTCTAAACACGCCTACGTTTCCGCATGCGCCGTTGTGGTCGGTGCCATGGTGAACGATGAGTTCAAGTCCAAAGTCGTGCACACGCAGACTCTAGGGGACTGCACCGCGCAATTGGCAGAACTTCGCGCTCTGATGCTTGCCTTGGAGTACGCTGATGTCCTTCAATGTGACATTTGCCAGCAGATTAAGCCTTCGACTGCTGCGCGTCCGCCACAGACACAGTTTTACATATGTAATAAACCACTAGGATGCGTTTATTTAGATCACTGCGGTCCTTTTTCTTCTGATACTGCGTATAAGTACATCTTAGTAGCAGTTGATTCATGCACACGCTTTGTGTGGGTATGGCCTCATCGCAGCGCTGATTCACGGACTGTCATAAGAGATTTGCGTGTCTTTGTAGGAATTTTTGCCTGTGGTACCTTCCATTCGGATCAGGGTCCGGCTTTCGCCTCTAAGGCGTACAAGGATGCTATGATGTCGATGGGGGTCCAAGTCAAGTTTTCGTCTCCATACAGACCTGAGGGTAATAGTGTAATGGAACAAATGAACCGTGACTTAAAGCAATCATTGACAGCTCGAGTTAAAGGCACTGGCAGAAACTGGCTGGCCCATCTCACTGACGTGCAGCGTGCTCTTAATAATCTCCCTAGAAGGTCTCTGGGTGGGCGGAGCCTATACGAAATGCTCTTTGGTATCAAGATGTATGTCCCGGACCTTGACGGTCAAGACTGCGTGGCCCAAGCCACAACCTTTGACGTAGATGAACAATGTTTTACAGGATCTAGAAAAGACCAGAGACAGTCTTGCAAAGGAACATTTGCCCTCCACATCGGATGATACGTTGCGGATCCCGGTAGTTGGCTGGCTACCCCAAGTTGGAGAACTGGTCCGAGAGAAGATCGATAACAAGAAAGAATTTGGTCCTTCCTATTGAGCTCCAGTTCCCGTGCTTGGCGTGAAGGGCACAAGAACAGTCATTTTACCACCACTTCCAGGTCATAAAGAAAACAGGTTTATCTCTATTGACAATGTCAAGATACACAGAGTGGCCGATTCTTCTTAGTATGACTCCGGCGCTCTCCTGTCCTTCGATTGTGAGAAATTCTGTTTTGGCCACTGCTTCTAATCCTGAGCCAGAAGTGGCCATCGAGATACCTGCAATTTCTAGTCCTTTATTAAGTACTTTGCCTGGTGATAACGTCGATGAACTTGATTACACTTACCCTACTGACTTATCGATGCCTGATTTACAGACTCGTTTGGCCACAGAATCCAGATTTTCTTTTAACACTGTTTCGCATAACTCGAAAAAGCCCTCACGTTTTGCAAATTATGCCAGTTTATTTAAAAAACATTTTTTAATTCCCCCTTGGACGTATATTTGGTTGGTACTTTTTTCAATTTACCTTTTTATGTCAATTGTCGTCAATGGACACTATGTCGAGGAAAGAACATGCATTCGAAATCTTAATGGAACTTTGGCACCCCTTTCCTCTTCGCATTCAGCACACAGACTGAAGAGAGACTTGACTTTTGTTAACATTACTGCTTGGCCTGTTCTTGATGGGATTGTGTGGGATGCGGTTACATTTCAAATCCATGGCCCTACTGAGGTTGTTAATGCCCCTAATGTGCTCAGGGTAAACATGGGGGATGTAGTAAAACAAAACATACGTTCTGATGATTGGGATGTTCAGGCCGTAGAGGCATTGTTTTCTGATTTGAAATATTATGCTGCCTTTGATGCCATTTTCTGCATAAGAGTAATTCCAGAAGGAGTGCTGTAAATTATACACAGTGGGAGCATTGCCCGGCTCCTATACAAGGCAGTTCGAGTACTTTTTTGAAAAAGTACACATATTTTACCGACTTTAATCAGTCCAATCCCGCGTCTTTTTATTTTAAAATGACAGACAAGTCCATGTCCAAGGTTAGACTTAACGCTACTAAGTTGTTGTACTCGAAGTCCTTTCTAGAGAAACTGGCTGTTTGCGGCTACGAGTTATGGAGGGAAGTAATTGACCTTAAATCTGTTTGGGGTTCAAAGAGTTGGCAGGTACAAGGCACTGAGGCTTTTGTCTCATCCCAAATCATATGTGGTTTTTAAATTCTACCATTTCAAAAACCACATGCTTTGGATTGGCTACTTCTAAAAAATTAAATACTCCTTCATTCCCTGATTTAGAAGAATATACTGATTGGGATAATGTCACAGAATTTTTCATTAGGGAATTGCAAAGTCTATTGCATAATTCTTCCTTTAACATATCCAGTTTGGATCCGAAAGGCTGGCTGATGTGGCACAGAAGTTCTGATTCATGCCAACATCGTTTTCTGGGTTTAGCTGATGGGTTTACACAAGTCAGGCCAGATCCCCGTTTTGAAACTGACCATTCTGTCACCACTTATTTTGTAGGCAAATTATGTCAGAATTGGTTGAAACATTCTACCTTGGCTGCAGTTAAACTGCATCTATCCAAGTTGACTGATGATGTGGATTTAAATGATTTCATAAAAGGCCAGGCTAGTGCTAGATCTAAAAGATGGATATATGCGATTTACAATGAAATCTGGAAGACATCTCAGATTGAGGCGGCTACACGCCTTAGAGCTATTGATCAAGCTAATTTAGAAACAGTGCTTGCAGTTGTAGATAATAGTATTAACATGATTTCTCCCCGTACATTTACAAGTTAAATAATATTGTGTCTTCTGTTGTTGATATTGTGCAAGATGAAGTGTCTGTGTTATACCATGGTCAAAATCAATTGCGTTCCATTATGCAATTTGCATGGACCCTGCAGACACTTAAGTCCGGTAAGGTGCCTTGGAATTACATGAACGTGTCCTCTCTCTTTGCCCCTTTTAATTTGACTGACAAGCAGCGCTTGCTTTCAATGCGAAATGCATCTTTTTCCATGTTACACATTGAAAGATTGGAGTCCTTACCGTTCTCTGTGGCAGAAGCCACTGCTGCGACGTGGCTTATCCACGGGTTCATCACATTACCATTTGCTTTGTACAAATATACAAATTGTATGCGATATATTGCGATAGGCCGATATGAACCGCTGGGTAGTTCGTTTCTCCATGAAGCCTGGTCGCTTCCATTCACTTACAGATGCCTAAAAGACGGGAAAGAAGTTTATCTTAAAGGGGAGGAGTGCACAGAGACGCCAGATCAATCATTAATGTGTAGACATATCCAATTACATGGTTCTTGTAACCAAGAACGGCCAAATTTAGCCTGTGTTTTGAAAGGTACTCCCGTTCCCGCAATCGTCCCCACTTTCACATTACTGGCAAAGGGCAGTTATTTACTTTTAAATAATGAGGATTGTTGTGGGTTAATTAGAGGTATTGCTTATGTGGTTACAGTATCAGAACGTGTGGTGTGTTGCAAAAATGTTCTGAATCCTCCTCCACATGGGAATTCAGATGTTTCCATCTGGCCGCGAATGCCAACCTTGACGGCAGAGTTCAATGGAATGAGTAGAATAAGAGCCCTTTTGTCTCAAAAAGAAGTGGCCCTGAGTTCGGCTCGTGAAACATTTGTCCTTCACGTCGCCAACACCCGCACAGAGGTGCAGGCGCTATTAAATACTGACTTGCCATTGCATTTCAACGAGCTGATTCATTCAATCTTTAACGCGTCCTCCACTTTTGGCCTCGCTCACTTTTTTAAAATAGTTAGCAGTGGTCTTGTGACTTCCTTTGAAAAAATATTTGGAGTCATTCCTGCTTTCTTCCATTTGATATTTTCAAGCTTATTTGGAGGGGTTCCTGTTTTGCTGGCGCTGGCTGCAGGCGTTCTGGTGATATTTTGTTTTATTAAAAATGGATGCCCTTCCTGTGTTACACGACGCGCAGCCCCGCCTGGCACTGTTTCGCAAAAGGATGCTTGATTACTATGGCACCCTGCCGCTTGCCACCTTAGGCGCAGCATATGGATTATCGTTTCGATTTTCCTATTTCACATGTGTCCAGCCTGTGCTTCATTGCCTGAGCTGCGATTTTGAGTGGGCTCTTGATTTGTGTCTCTGCAAGACGGTGTCTCCTAACGTGGATTTTAATCGACTGATGAGTCCTATAATTACTCACGAGTTGGTTTGTCCTGGCGAAAGGATTATGGCCTTGATAGCGATGCATGGACTAATGGGTCATTGGAACATCCTCGCAGCGGCGCAAGCTTTCTTGGCAAACAGCTTTATTGAGAACCCACCGAGTTGTCCTCTGATGATGCTAGAGGCTCCAGTACTTGAAGAGCACGTATGTTCTTTCCCGCTATTAAATTGGATGGCTGAACTGTTTTCGGATGATGACAGTGACTTTCTGCTGGAGGCTGTTGCTGCTTATTTTGCATATTCAGTCCTAGCCTGAAGGCTTTTAAAACTTTTTTGAGACCATATCTTCATTTGCTTACAAATTTTGAGAATTATGTGCAAATTTTTTACCACCCAGACCTATTGACTTGCGTGTAAATGCGCAATAATTTGGCAAGTTGGAATTTTTTTTAATTTTTCTGACGAAAACATTTTTTGTACGTGTTCTAAATTGATTCTGAATGCCCTTGCCTTATCTTATCTTATCCGTGCTCGGATCATGGGGGGGGGCTGTCATATAGTTACTCATTGCCTATATGCTGTGTTATGTTAGCATGAGCTTATTAAAGGGCAGATGTATCAAGATTCCATTTTGCGAATCCTAAATAGAGATTTTTTGCAAATCGCTATTTAGAATTAGCCAAATGGAATGTATTTATAAATTCGCAATTTTTTAGCGATTCTTTAATATTCTTTATTTGCGAATTCGCATTTTGCGAATTCACAAATAAGGAATAATTCCAGGAGGCCCATAGGTATGATTGTGAAGTAATTCTCAAATTGCGAATTCACAATTTTCTAATCGCAATTTGAGAATTATTTCAAGGGTGCAGGGGTGTCTCAAAGACACCCTGCTGCACCCCTGAAATGTACATGTGTGTGCATATGGCGCACATACATGCCCTATGGGCATGTGTGTGCGTCACATGCCGAATCGCTATCTTTATTCAGGGGGCCCTTGTTTTTCACATATGTGCGTCACATGCCACCTTGACAAAGATAAATTGTGCTTTTTCAAAAGAATTTGCATATTACCATCAACACCAAGTTGGTGGTAATTTGCGATTTCTTAACCAAAATTAGCAAATTGAAATTGCTACATACATATCATTTAAGGAATCGCAAAAATTGCGATTCCTTAAATGCTATGGCAAAATAAGGAATCGCAATGTTTTGCAATTCCTTAAATTGCGATTTTTTGATACATTCAAAATCATGCAAAATTGCCCGTATTAGCACCATGGGACTAGTATCTAACGTGGTCCAAATACAAAGGGGTACTAGACAAGGGTGCCCCTGCTCCCCTCTTTTATTTTCTTTATATATTGAGCCTTTTTTAAGAATGCTGGAATCCAGTTCTATGATCCCTCCAGTTAGGATACAAAACTTTTCTTTTAAAGTCTTAGCCTATGCGGACGATGTTGCAGTAGTCACGCCATGCCCTGCTGCTGCAATGCAAGAAATTGAAAGTCTAGCTGCAAAGTTCGGGGCGGCCGCAGGGTATAAACTGAATGCTGCCAAAACTCAGCTATTATGTGCTAACTTGCCAAAATATTCGGATGAGCGGGTTTGTAAAGAAGTAACCTATTTGGGGATTAAGTTAAAGACCTCACCAATGGCTTTGGTGAAGGCTAATTGGGAGGGGTTAATATCAGGGGTACGGAAACAATTAGTCCACGCAGAATGTTTACACCTCTTGCTAGTCGGCCGATGTAGCCTATTAAAAATGATGATATTGCCACAAATATTATATCTTTTTAGGTGCCTTCCTCTAGAAATATCTACAGCTAGCCTTGCACAATTACAAACACTTTGTATGCGCTTTATGTGGGCCGGAGGTAAAGCCCGTCGTGCTGCTCGTTTTATGACCCTACCCAGAAATCTAGGAGGGTGGGCGGTTCCTGATTTTACATTTTATTATTATGCTTGTATGCTACAAGGTATGAATGTTTTACTAACAGGGATAGGTCCTCTGAACCCGGTAGAGAGCCCGTCAATTTATCAGATGCTATTAGGTTCAAAGGCTAAGAATTGCTTATTTCTGTATCAAGATTGGAGTAATTACAAACGCACACGCTTTAAGGTTTTGATGGCTGCATTTAAGATCTGGAGAACACTACGGAGATTGTTCGGTATAGAGAAAATTTCTTGGTATACACCATTAACATCCCCGATATTTTTACCAATTGATTTATGGGATAGAGTTGTGCATATATGGTGGAAAAAAGGATTAAGGTTGTTGGGGGATTTGTATAGAGATGGTTCTCTTAAGTCCTTCGAACATCTTCGAGTGCAATACCATCTCTCTAGGGAGGACTTTGTAAAATATCTGCAAATTAAGAATTTCTTATCTCAAAAAGGAATAACACTCCAGGCGAATGCACTAATTGAAGACAATATAAAAAAGGTTAAAATAGGAGTGTTATACTGTCATATGCTAAGTACTAAGTCTGATGATCTAATTCAACAAAATATTAAATGGGGTAATAAATTAGGGCGACAAGACATTCAGATAGAAAAATCTCTGGAGATGGCCTCGAATCTATTCATGTCAGCAAAATTATCTGCACAGCATTATAAATCCATATTCAATCTATATTACACACCTGATAACATTTCCAAATGGTCGGGTGATAATATGGGGAAATGCTTTCGCTGCGGATACTTATCTGCGGATGATCTTCATATTTTCTTTAGTTGCCCGAGATTAACAACTCTGTTAAACCAGATTCAGAATTTCCTTTCTATTATTTTGGGAAGTCAAGTTCAATTAAGTGCAACACAGATACTACTTGGGGTAGAAATGAGTGCATCAGTCTCAGCTGTAATACAACAACATTCAAAATTAATATTTCTAGTAACAGCCGTATATCGATTAATAATAGCTTCCTGGTGGTTACAACAGGAACCTCCTTCTTTTGAACTATGGAGGGCCCGCTTCTTTGCAGTTTATAATATGGAATATAGTTTATATGTACTTAAAGGCCATAGGAGAAAGAAGCTTGGGTTAGAAATCTGGGGTAGAGTTACCAATTATTTGGAAGCTACAATGTGATTGATGGAGCTTGTAAATTTACTCTTATTTCTGATTGTATTGTTATTGTTTACACTAATGGAATACTTTATTGAATGGTTGGTTGTGATTCGGTTTAACAAGTGTTTCTGTATGCATCATTTAATGATTTGTCAAGTGTACCTGTATTATTAATGCAATTTCTTTTCTTTGGTGTACCTAAGAGTTTTCTAGATAATGTATTCTATTAATTTTGAGTCATTTTCCGACTAATTCATGTATTTTTCAAAAAAGAAAAAAAAAAAAAACATGCAAAAAGGCCGTTTGCGATTCGCAAAGGCCAAAATTCTGCGAATTTCTGCCTTTGCGAGTCGCAAAAGGCTTGATACATCTGCCCCTAAATGTTTACAAGTCATTTTACATTTCTGCTGCTTCTGCACACAACACATAATTGTTGTTTTAGCTTTCAGCCTAGTAGAGCGTTGTGATTTACTCGAGAATAATATGTTATTGCTCTGATATCAGCTTTGCTTGGTAAACTGTGTCTGTACAGTGAGTGCTGAAACATTCAAGGATAACTCAACACAGTGTTGTTGTGAGGTCTGATCTTCGCACCTTCCAAGACATAACATACATGCAAGCGGCCAAGTTCTGGCTTTAGGCACGATTGATATTGCGCCACACAGAGCACATGACACAAACTTGATGGTGCTTCGCATGCAGAGAGCTGGTGGAAGATGATGTGATCCATTACCACTAGGATCTTGAGGTATGGGTCCGCCCTGCTAAAACCCAAAGAGACCTTCTTAGATATAATATAATATACTAGATAGGGAGGGTGAGAATTAGGTGTTAACTTCTATTCATTTCAGCATGTTAGCATGTTGTCACCTTTTGCACTCTATGGACTAGTAACTATGCTGATAACTTTGCTTCTTATAATATATTTGCTTGTATTATCTAAGATACTGCGTTTGAGAACAATGCATTAGAAAATAAATATTTCAAATGTGCACGCGTCCTCATTTACTCCACGTTCTGGTTTGAAATGATTGTATAACTAAAGAGTGTTCACGTGTTCCACGGGACCTGAGGTATTCTAAGTTCATGTTATGGTTTGTCTAAACATTGGGAGTTCGTAAGGACCAATGAGACACTGTAGCTAGCTCGGTAAGGGGATTTTGGGTACTGAGGTGAGTTTTGGGACACCCTAATTCACTGAGGTTCCAAATCTCTATGCACAGTTCTGTAGGAGAACGGAATCCCTGCTACATGGCGCCCATACGTTGGTGGTCTTATATCATGACACTTGAGTAGTATATCATTGAATCCTTAACCCCTTTGCTGTAGTTTCCGGAAAACGGTAGTGTTGGAAAAAACCTACCTGTTTTTGAAATAGGTCTTTTCAAGCTTGAATCTTTCTAAATGGTTTCCTTGAATTACTGCCCAGTTGTGCTACAAAATTTACTTTGTTCTTTTACCTTTCTGTATCGTCATGGCAGCTGCCGTGGACATTCCGCAGCATAGTCGCATTGCGGTGCGCAATCATTTGCTGACTTACAATGTCTCAGTAGATGGCATGGCCGTGATCATGGTGGTGAGTGCGGAAACAGCTTACCCTTACAAAATCTTTTATTAGTGGGTGACATTTCCAGCTGTGGACGCGACTTCAGGTGTGTTCCATACATACACCACCCGCCCCTGTGCCCAATTAATATACTCCGTATAGGGCACAGCAGGTACCTATTGATACTTGGCAGCATCGCGTTTGGTTTGGTGGTGCCCTCCCCCATTCTTTAACCGCACCGAGGTTAGGTCCTTTGTCCATTCCAGGCGCAAATTGGCCTGTTTTGGCTGGAACTACTCCTCATCCTCAGCACGGCAATTGTACGTGATAAATGATAATATTATTATATTATAATATTATATTATATTATAAAATAATATTATATATTATAATAAATGATACTCATATTATCTTAGAGTGCGACTGCGTAACACATATTATATATATATATTATATTATATTATAAAATAATATTATATATTATAATAAATGATACTCATATTATCTTAGAGTGCGACTGCGTAACACAGTTTTGGGAGAAGATATTTGAATTTATATCAAAATTATTCCACATTACACCGATTAAGGAGCTCCCCTATCTTGTTTTCGGATTCACCCAAGACCCTTCCCTTGAAATAGAAGATAGGGCCTTACTCGACCTCCTCCTCACGGCGGCGATCAAGACAGTCCTTAGTAACTGGAAAGATACCAAAAAGGCCAACTTCTCAGGGTGGTTGAACTGGATTATCAGTCTACGCGGTGCAGATAACATCGCACTTCAACAGACGCCGTGGCGTCCCCCCACGAGAAAACTGTGGTCAACCCTTGATAATTACTTTACGACGCATAAGCCACCTTAAGATAGTCGACCACTGTTTTTGCTTCACAGGCACTAGCACTTGCATTCTCCCATCACCGTATCGCCTTTGATGGTACCCTTTACCGTGTAGCCAGGGCTATACAATATCTGTCTCTAAATGCTTGATGAGTGTGCGATACATGTTCTGTTACCTTCGGCGAGAGTTATTGGTTACCGTACTCTTGAATTTTCCATTGACTACTGTTGTAACGCATTATGTGGCGCTTTCAAACTGTACACTTCTGAACATAGATGTACTACTGGTTCTAATTACTGTTTGTTACTGCTGAAACAACCAATAAAAACCTTTTTGAACAAAAAAAGTCTTAGCCTATGCGGACGATGTTGCAGTAGTCACGCCATGCCCTGCTGCTGCAATGCAAGAAATTGAAAGTCTAGCTGCAAAGTTCGGGGCGGCCGCAGGGTATAAACTGAATGCTGCCAAAACTCAGCTATTATGTGCTAACTTGCCAAAATATTCGGATGAGCGGATTTGTAAAGAAGTAACCTATTTGGGGATTAAGTTAAAGACCTCACCAATGGCTTTGGTGAAGGCTAATTGGGAGGGGTTAATATCAGGGGTACGGAAACAATTAGTCCACGCAGAATGTTTACACCTCTTGCTAGTCGGCCGATGTAGCATATTAAAAATGATGATATTGCCACAAATATTATATCTTTTTAGGTGTCTTCCTCTAGAAATATCTACAGCTAGCCTTGCACAATTACAAACACTTTGTATGCGCTTTATGTGGGCCGGAGGTAAAGCCCGTCGTGCTGCTCGTTTTATGACCCTACCCAGAAATCTAGGAGGGTGGGCGGTTCCTGATTTTACATTTTATTATTATGCTTGTATGCTACAAGGTATGAATGTTTTACTAACAGGGATAGGTCCTCTGAACCCGGTAGAGAGCCCGTCAATTTATCAGATGCTATTAGGTTCAAAGGCTAAGAATTGCTTATTTCTGTATCAAGATTGGAGTTATTACAAACGCACACGCTTTAAGGTTTTGATGGCTGCATTTAAGATCTGGAGAACACTACGGAGATTGTTCGGTATAGAGAAAATTTCTTGGTATACACCATTAACATCCCCGATATTTTTACCAATTGATTTATGGGATAGAGTTGTGCATATATGGTGGAAAAAAGGATTAAGGTTGTTGGGGGATTTGTATAGAGATGGTTCTCTTAAGTCCTTCGAACATCTTCGAGTGCAATACCATCTCTCTAGGGAGGACTTTGTAAAATATCTGCAAATTAAGAATTTCTTATCTCAAAAAGGAATAACACTCCAGGCGAATGCACTAATTGAAGACAATATAAAAAAGGTTAAAATAGGAGTGTTATACTGTCATATGCTAAGTACTAAGTCTGATGATCTAATTCAACAAAATATTAAATGGGGTAATAAATTAGGGCGACAAGACATTCAGATAGAAAAATCTCTGGAGATGGCCTCGAATCTATTCATGTCAGCAAAATTATCTGCACAGCATTATAAATCCATATTCAATCTATATTACACACCTGATAACATTTCCAAATGGTCGGGTGATAATATGGGGAAATGCTTTCGCTGCGGATACTTATCTGCGGATGATCTTCATATTTTCTTTAGTTGCCCGAGATTAACAACTCTGTTAAACCAGATTCAGAATTTCCTTTCTATTATTTTGGGAAGTCAAGTTCAATTAAGTGCAACACAGATACTACTTGGGGTAGAAATGAGTGCATCAGTCTCAGCTGTAATACAACAACATTCAAAATTAATATTTCTAGTAACAGCCGTATATCGATTAATAATAGCTTCCTGGTGGTTACAACAGGAACCTCCTTCTTTTGAACTATGGAGGGCCCGCTTCTTTGCAGTTTATAATATGGAATATAGTTTATATGTACTTAAAGGCCATAGGAGAAAGAAGCTTGGGTTAGAAATCTGGGGTAGAGTTACCAATTATTTGGAAGCTACAATGTGATTGATGGAGCTTGTAAATTTACTCTTATTTCTGATTGTATTGTTATTGTTTACACTAATGGAATACTTTATTGAATGGTTGGTTGTGATTCGGTTTAACAAGTGTTTCTGTATGCATCATTTAATGATTTGTCAAGTGTACCTGTATTATTAATGCAATTTCTTTTCTTTGGTGTACCTAAGAGTTTTCTAGATAATGTATTCTGTTAATTTTGAGTCATTTTCCGACTAATTCATGTATTTTTCACAAAAAAAACAAAAAAACATGCAAAAAGGCCGTTTGCGATTCGCAAAGGCCAAAATTCTGCGAATTTCTGCCTTTGCGAGTCGCAAAAGGCTTGATACATCTGCCCCTAAATGTTTACAAGTCATTTTACATTTCTGCTGCTTCTGCACACAACACATAATTGTTGTTTTAGCTTTCAGCCTAGTAGAGCGTTGTGATTTACTCGAGAATAATATGTTATTGCTCTGATATCAGCTTTGCTTGGTAAACTGTGTCTGTACAGTGAGTGCTGAAACATTCAAGGATAACTCAACACAGTGTTGTTGTGAGGTCTGATCTTCGCACCTTCCAAGACATAACATACATGCAAGCGGCCAAGTTCTGGCTTTAGGCACGATTGATATTGCGCCACACAGAGCACATGACACAAACTTGATGGTGCTTCGCATGCAGAGAGCTGGTGGAAGATGATGTGATCCATTACCACTAGGATCTTGAGGTATGGGTCCGCCCTGCTAAAACCCAAAGAGACCTTCTTAGATATAATATAATATACTAGATAGGGAGGGTGAGAATTAGGTGTTGTTAACTTCTATTCATTTCAGCATGTTAGCATGTTGTCACCTTTTGCACTCTATGGACTAGTAACTATGCTGATAACTTTGCTTCTTATAATATATTTGCTTGTATTATCTAAGATACTGCGTTTGAGAACAATGCATTAGAAAATAAATATTTCAAATGTGCACGCGTCCTCATTTACTCCACGTTCTGGTTTGAAATGATTGTATAACTAAAGAGTGTTCACGTGTTCCACGTGACCTGAGGTATTCTAAGTTCATGTTATGGTTTGTCTAAACATTGGGAGTTCGTAAGGACCAATGAGACACTGTAGCTAGCTCGGTAAGGGGATTTTGGGTACTGAGGTGAGTTTTGGGACACCCTAATTCACTGAGGTTCCAAATCTCTATGCACAGTTCTGTAGGAGAACGGAATCCCTGCTACATGGCGCCCATACGTTGGTGGTCTTATATCATGACACTTGAGTAGTATATCATTCAATCCTTAACCCCTTTGCTGTAGTTTCCGGAAAACGGTAGTGTTGGAAAAAACCTACCTGTTTTTGAAATAGGTCTTTTCAAGCTTGAATCTTTCTAAATGGTTTCCTTGAATTACTGCCCAGTTGTGCTACAAAATTTACTTTGTTCTTTTACCTTTCTGTATCGTCATGGCAGCTGCCGTGGACATTCCGCAGCATAGTCGCATTGCGGTGCGCAATCATTTGCTGACTTACAATGTCTCAGTAGATGGCATGGCCGTGATCATGGTGGTGAGTGCGGAAACAGCTTACCCTTACAAAATCTTTTATTAGTGGGTGACATTTCCAGCTGTGGACGCGACTTCAGGTGTGTTCCATACATACACCACCCGCCCCTGTGCCCAATTAATATACTCCGTATAGGGCACAGCAGGTACCTATTGATACTTGGCAGCATCGCGTTTGGTTTGGTGGTGCCCTCCCCCATTCTTTAACCGCACCGAGGTTAGGTCCTTTGTCCATTCCAGGCGCAAATTGGCCTGTTTTGGCTGGAACTACTCCTCATCCTCAGCACGGCAATTGTACGCTTGCCGAGTTACTCCTATTCATTTCAGCATGTTATCATGTTGTCACCTTTTGCATTCTATGGACTAGTAACTATGCTGATAACTTTGCTTCTTATAATATGTTTGCTTGTATTATCTAAGATACTGCGTTTGAGATCAATGCATTAGAAAATAAATATTTCAAATGTGCATACGTCCTCATTTACTCCACGTTCTGGTTTGAAATGATTGTATAACGAAAGAGTGTTCATGTGTTCCACGTGACCTGAGGTATTCTAAGTTCATGTTCTGGTTTGTCCTAAACATTGGGAGTTCGTAAGGACCAATGAGACACTGTAGCTAGCTCGGTAAGGGGATTTTGGGTACTGAGGTGAGTTTTGGGACACCCTAATTCACTGAGGTTCCAAATCTCTATGCACAGTTCTGTGGAGAAGGGAATCCCTGCTACATGGCGCCCATACATTGGTGGTCTTATATCATGACACTTGAGTAGTATATCATTCATTCCTTAACCCCTTCGCTGTCGTGTCTGGAAAACGGTGGTGTCGGAAAAAAACGACCTGTTTTTGAAATAGGTCTTTTCAAGCTTGAATCTTTCTAAACGGTTTCCTTGAATTACTGCCCAGTTGTGCTACAAAGTTTACTTTGTTCTTTTACCTTTCTGTATCGTCATGGCCGCTGCCGTGGACATTCCGCAGCATAGTCGCATTGCAGTGCGCAATCATTTGCTGACTTACAATGTCCCAGTAGATGGCATGGCCGTGATAATGGTGGTGAGTGCGGAAACAGCTTACCCTTACGAAATCTTTTATTAGTGGGTGACATTTCCAGCAGTGGACGCGACTTCAGGTGTGTTCCATACATACACTCCCGCCCCTGTGCCCAATGAATATACTCCGTATAGGGCACAGGAGGTACCTATTGATACTTGGCAGCATCGCGTTTGGTTTGGTGGCGCCCTTCCCCTTTCTTTAACCGCACCGAGGTTAGGTCCTTTGTCCATTCCAGGCGCAAATTGGCCTGTTTTGGCTGGATTTACTCCTCATCCTCAGCACGGCAATTGTACCCTTGCTGAGTTACTCCCATTCATTTCAGCATGTTAGCATGTTGTCACCTTTTGCATTCCATGGACTAGTAACTATGCTGATAACTTTGCTTCTTATAATATGTTTGCTTGTATTATCTAAGATACTGCGTTTGAGAACAATGCATTAGAAAATAAATATTTCAAATGTGCATGCGTCCTCATTTACTCCACGTTCTGGTTTGAAATGCTTGTACAACGAAATAGTGTTCATGTGTTCCACTTGACCTGAGGTATTCTAAGTTCATGTTCTGGTTTGTCTAAACATTTGGAGTTCGTAAGGACCAATGAGACACTGTAGCTAGCTCGGTAAGGGGATTTTGAATACTGAGGTGAGTTTTGGGACACCCTAATTCACTGAGGTTCCAAATCTCTATGCACAGTTCTGTAGGAGAACGGAATCCCTGCTACAGTTGGAGCATGGACAATATTGCTCTCTGTCCCAGTGTAGGTACTCCCAGGTCCAACAGTGATGAAGACCAGGAGGAATCCAATTCCGGCAGACAACGAGCTGAAGAAGTCAGAAGACGTCAACCACCAGGGTGGCATGAGGACTATGAAATGTAACTTTTTCCTCCTTATTCAAAGGAGATGTGTTGTAATCTTATGTAATCTTTTTGTAATCACAGCATTATTGTGTAAGAGTTGGTACATTCTGTTTCCCCCCTTCCATATCCTGTGTCTTGGTCCCCTCCTTAGAATGTTCAATGTGAAGCTTACCTTAGAATGTTGGCTATGCTAGTTGACAGCTGGTGCCTGAGGACTGGAGATAATAAACAGCTTTTCCTTCTCTACACGGCTCTGCTGTTCTTTATCTTAACAACTTGCAACATCCTTCACTGGTTCTCGTCCTAACTTTCCAAACAGACCAGTTTGTTCTCATGGGCACCTACAAATCCCCAAAGATTCCTAACATCTGTGGAGTCTGTCACAATTCCATCTTGTCCTCTTCCTCTTCAGCCTCAACGTAAAGCCTGTTTAGACTCCTCTTGTTGACACCAGCTTCAATATTCACCCACACGCTGACCACACACAACTCTACTTGAAAATCTCCTCATCCAATGCCTCGTACTCTCCCTATGCTTCATCTCTCATCTATGATATTGACGTCATAATATTGGTATACACAAATATTGAGGCAAAAAAGCATGATGCTAAATATCGAGTTTACATACTTATAATGTATAGTACAAAAATATTGTCAACAAAATAGTGTCCTACGTAATACTTGGATTATATAGGTATTTACATGTTTCAAAATATAATTTGAAATATAAATATAATGTACTTGAACAAAACTATTTTGCAGAAATTAAAGCAAATCTTAAGATTATTTTAATAACACAAATAAACAGTATACATTTAGAATGACAAATGAAAAAGTAAAAGTAAACAATGTAATCGATACTAATATAATAAAGAGAGTGCCCAAACATTTGAGGCGGGTAATCTCAGGAACCACAGCACCAATCACAACACCCAATACAGCGTTGGAAAGGGCAGTTGCAGATGAAGGACATAGGCTATGCAGACGCCCACCATATACATTTAAAAGGTAAAAGAACCGCGCCAGCAAAGTATTCCCTTGTGGGCGTGTTTGCGTTGTGCTGTGGGCGTGTGCTGGGGCGTGACAAACGCTGGGGGCGTGTGGTACGTTCTGCCCTTCATGCCATGTCTCATATTGTGTGCTAATCCCACCCTGCTCCCTTTAAATACCCCTGCACCCCATAATCATAACCCACCCTTACTCCTTAAAATACCCCAACACCCTTAAACCCTAACCCATCTTAACCCTATAAATATACCCTGTACCCCAAAACCCAAACCTATCCCTAAACCCTCAAAATACCCCTGTACCCTAAAACCCAAACCTAGCCCTGAACCCTATAAATACCCCTGTACCTCAAAAGCCAAACCTACCCCTGAACCCTAAAAATACCCCTGTACCCCAAAACCCAAACCTAGCCCTGAACCCTAAAAATACCACTGTACCCCAAAACCCAAACCTACCCCTGAACCCTAAAATACCCCTGTACCCCAAAACCCAAACCTAGCCCTGAACCCTTAAAATACCCCTGTACCCCAAAACCCAAACCTACCACTGAACCCTAAAAATACCCCAGTACCCCAACACTCAAACCTATCCCTGAACCCTAAAAATAACCCTGTCCCCAAAACCCAAACCTACCCCTGAACCCTAAAATACCCCTGTACCCCAAAACCCAAACCTAGCCCTGAACCCGAAAAATACCCCTGTACCCCAAAACCCAAACCTAGCCCTGAACCCTTAAAATACCCCTGTACCCCAAATCCCAAACCTACCCCTAAACCCTAAAAATACCCCTATACCCCAAAACCCAAACCTAGCCCTGAACCCTAAAAATATCCCTGTAACCCAAAACCCATACCTATCCCTAAACCCTAAAACTACCCCTGTACCCCATAACCCAAAACTATATCTGAACCCTTAAAATACCCAAATACCCCAAAACATATCCCTCAATATCCCAAAACATATACCCCTATACCCATACTTACCTTATCCAAACATTAAAAAAACATGCTTTTACCATTCATGCATTTACAACGAATTTCGTTGTAAATGTATGTGTGGTAAAAGCATATAAAATGTAATGCCATGCGTTATAATGGCATTGCGGAGTCATGGTACTTTTGTAATGAAAGTATGCGCAGTGATGGTATGCGGAAAGAAAGTTGCGGAATAATGGGTGTTTACCCTCCCCCGGTAAGGACATTGGTGGCACGGCGGCCCATATCTCCAGCAACATACTCATATTTTTTCACCACCCATTGGAAAAATGCACAGGTCTCTCTCATTGATGGCCAGCACCGACATACACTTTTAGACACACCTCCCGCCACAAGTTCTAGAATTGCGAACTTTAGAGCTGGGGAGCTACGTTCGAATCTCGGCATCAGCTCAACATCCTGTGATTCCAGGCAAATCGCTTTGTCTCCCCGTGCCTACCACAAATGAATGTGTTCTTCTGTTATGTAAATTGTGCCCATGCCATGTTGTCGAGTTCGCGCTATATAATATTGCAAGGAAAAATAAAGTAGGGAAACTCGAGTTCACACACTACTGAACGCGCACTCTTAAGTGAATCAGCAGTGCACTGTGAATCGTAGCGTTTCACAGGCCTGTCACAGATAAGAAATGCTATCAAAACGAAATCCTACAAAACAATATACTACTGGCTGGCAGCAATTCATACCTGGACAACGTCGAGACGGGCTGCTAGTACTAAATAAACAAAATTACATTTTAGAAACACATGATTAAAATACTTATTACTCAAACTTCCTAAATAAAATTTCTGAAATGGAATAAAATGTACTGCAAAATAAAAGCACTAAAGTTTATTAAAAACCCCAAAAATAACAAAGGAACTACAATTAAAATGAAAACATAAGCAAAAATGCAAAAATCTGGTACAAAAAACTACAACAATAAATACAAAATAAATGTATCCACGACAAAAACAAAAATAATATTTTATATGTTACATCTAAAGTAATTAACATGAACAATGGTAATGAAAGCAAACTATTGTCTTCCATTTAAATAAAAATGAAACCAGAAACATAAATGAAACAAAGTTAACATTCCAAGTTCACCACAAAAATGTTTTTAAAAAAAATAGAATTGTGAAAAATACAATTTACCACTCCCTTTTGATCATAAAAAACAGTAGGAAACACATTTTAATGTAGAAAGATACAAATTAATAATTCTCCTCCAATCTAAGCTACAAAAGGGAGAGCTTGGGTCTTAGGAGGGATCAGATTTACAATTCAAAATCCTGCCTAAACAACAGGAGAAAAAAGGTTGGATTTTGGGGGGTCGGATTTGTGATACCCAACACGACCAAAGCAACATTGTTGAAAAATTGGACTTTGTAGGGGTGAGATTTACTATTCGCACCACAACCTAAGCAACAGTAAACAGTAAACAACGAGTTGGACCTTGGTGGGGTCAGATTAAATATGACCACTCTGACCTGAGCAACAGTGGCGAAAGGATTGTACTTTGGAGCAAGATTGCAACTACAATCATAGCAAAGGTAGAAAAATCATTGACATTTGTGGGCGGGTCATATTTCCTATTCCCACTCCAACATAAGTAACATTGGTGAAAGTACTGGGCTTTGGAGGGATGAGATTTATTATTCCTTTAGAACTAATCAACCGTTGGGAAAGTGCTGGACTTTGGAGGGGTCAGATTTTTTTATTCCCACTCCAACCTAAGCAACTCTTGTTGGTGGCAATTAGATTTTTATTTATAAAAAAACACCTTTCTATAAACAATCAAAAACACCACTAAATAAATACAAAATAGACGTATACCTTTTTTATCTACTTAAATATTAATCCCAAATTAAAAGCACAACAGTTCTGAAAACACACAAAAATGAGAAATAATACTCAAATAAATACAAATAAATCACAACAAAAAATTAAAAAGAAAGTAAATGTTAATGAAACAAAAACCAAACACATCAGCAAATAAATATCTTGTTCAAACAAATAATTTAGTTTACAATTAGTATATATTATTAATTTGTATAAGTAATGAAGTGTGCAATTAAAATTAAAACAGTAATTAGCAATTTAAAAAGTTATTACAATATAAAAACATACATAAGTCAAAATATAATTAACCAATTGTAAAAATACATTTTCTATTCATATAAAGTAATTAAACTAACAAATTATTCAGTTGATTATCAAATGAACAAGCCGATTACGTTACAAATTGTAAAAGAATGTGTAAAACACATTGAAATTTATATTTAAACATCTTCCCATCCTACTCCTGTATAAACCAATGAACTGCCAAAAATTTGAAAACAATTAAATCAACTCAAAAACAACACTTTAAAAATATTACCAAAACAATCAAACAACTATTAAAAAACCAACCACCTAAAATTAATATATTAATAAAACAATAAATCAAAAAAATATTCAGAATCTATATTGTATACAACTATATTTTAAAAATTAAAACTTTAAAAAAAATATATATATTTGCCTGTGGTATTCTATGAGACAATATTCTTGTAACTGCATTATTTTTTAGACAATATTTATGTCTGACAAAATGTTTGCGACAATATTATCATCATGCACCTCATTCAGACTTTGTAATTCAACCCCACCAAGACAGAATTCCTACTTTTTTCCAAGAAATGCCATATGAAACCTGACCTGAACCTGGATGAATTTGAACCTCAACTAATACCTAATTCACCCTGGCCAAGGACATCACCCTAAAGAAACACATCACCATGAAAACCCAGGCACCCCACATTAGCTCTCTTTACTGCAAAAGTAAATGTAAATGTAAATGTAAATGTATTGCGACTTATATAGCGCACGTATCACCCGAAGGCATCAAGGCGCTTGCTTAGGGAACCCGTCCTGGTATTCCCCTGTGAGATACCCCGGCAGGGTATCCACAAGGTGAAAGCCAGGCATCCCGCCGCGAGGGGCCGTAGTGGAGATTAAGCAAGCTATTGCCCAGAGTCGCAGAGTGTGACCCCGTGAGTCGAGTAGGCACCGGAGCGAGAATTGTCGAGTCCGTGGAGAAAATTGTCGTGTCTGTGGAATTTTTGAGCCCGAGTCCCGCCGAGGCGGGGAATCGAACCCTGGTCCACGGCCGATCTCAGCTTCCGGGTCTGCCGCCTCTAACCACTGAGCCACGCTTCTCCAATTCCTTCTAGAGAGTGACTTCAGAGCTTCTGTTGAGGCCCTTGTATTCGTGCATCTCTGACAGCGGTTCACTTCCTACCACACCAACCTGTACCAAATCCTGGCCTCTCCCGTTACCTGTGGAGTCCTGATATTACCCATCATTTTCAACATTTCTGCAGACAACAACTTCAAGATCACCAGTATGCTGATGACACCTAACTCTATCTCAAAGTCTCCTCAACCAACAACATACATAGGCAAATGCTGCCTCAAATTAATCCAAACTGAATGTCAACAAACTACCTAATGCTAAACCCCATGAAGACACCAAGCAGTCTTTGATTCAATCATGGCTCTCCAACCTACACTGATTATACCACCCTCTCACTAAAGGTCTGTACGCTGGCTCCCTCTGTAAGCCTGGAGCATTTTAAATATCAGATGCATCAATTACAAGGCCCTTTACACTAAAACTCTTGTTTACCTGGCTGACAAACTAACAATATCTGGAGGTCAATGTCAGACAAGCAGCTGCAAACATCACCAGATGATAGACTGAGCACTGCAGGAGAAAACAAGTCAGTATCTGGAGTACATCTCCTCTGACATCAGAACAGCAAACCCTTCCACAATTCAGGAAGAAACTAAAGACTCAGCTCTTTAGGGAACACTATCTCAGATAGGCTAACGTCTCACCCCTTCCATATCTCTACCTCCTCCCTCTGTGCCCTTGCCCCATATATACCCACAGTGGCTTCTTGTCCACTGTACAGCGCACTTCTGCTAGAATGTGAGAATTGCACCTTAGAAAATACCAAAACATACATATGTGGCCACCAAGAAAATGGGCCTGTAAGGGCCAAATGAAAGGTTCTTAGGGAATTTATTTGCAACTTATTGAAAGGCATATTTGAACTCTTATTGCAAATATCCAGACTGATGAGAGATGGGGATGGGCTGGAAGGAATAGGGAAAAGAGAGTGAGATTGAACCATTAGGCTCTGAAGGTGGGTGGTAGGGGAGGGCTCCAAATAGGAGATGAGGCCTGTGCATGGTAAATGGCCACATGTGCACACCTATGCAAAAGAAATCTCAGGGAATTAGCTGTGAGGGTGGGTGGTGGAGGCAGCTGGATTATGCTTGAGTATCATCAAAAGTTTAATATCATAATTTTAATTTAGAGGCAGGTTTAGGGTAGCATGGAGTGACTTTAGGTGATTGGCAGGGGCAGTAGGAACCAGGGCTTAGTTTGAGCCAGTGGTTGCATGTGGGGTTCACCTGCACTCATTTTTGGGGACCACAACTTATTTTTCCTCAACAAACTTTGATCCACAGAAAGAGAGAGAGAAAAACACACAAAGGGGAAAGAAGGAGGAAAAGAAAGACAGAAAGCAGTGACAAACTGAGACAACTGGGTTAAAAATAACATGAAGGAGACAGCGAGTGTCAGGTGGTGAATTAAAGAGGCACGAGGTGGAATTAAAACTACGCAGCTTCTATTTAAAACTTTGGGGGCTGTCACTCAGCTGTCGCCCGTGCAGGTAAGAGCGCTGGGGTGGGGTGAGGTGGAATGGGATTTTGACAGACGGGAACGAGTGGAAGTTAATTATTTTTTTAATTTCCCTCGTGGTCATCTGTCGAATCCCCCCTGGCCCCACCTTTCTTACCTGCACGGGCCGTGGCTACCAATTAAGCCTTGGTGTGGCCATAGATCAGCTTGGAAGATGCAAGAAGACTCTGTGAGGCCTAAGGCGCACTCTTAGGAGAACCAAATCAATGGACAAGAAGAGTAGACAAGGGTGAGAAGTGCCTATTAAGGCAGTGCTGCTGGTAGGTGCTGTAAAAGTGATTTTCCAGCTATAGCCATTACATCCTGGTAAAGGGAGAGACATGCAGGCAGCGGGGCAGAGCCTCAGCCCACCCTAGGGGTTTTCATGGCTACAGCGGGGAGTGTGATACGTTTAGTAGCTTAGACTGAGGAACATTGTGGATAGATGCTGGTCAGTGCATTTTTCCCGGTGCCTAAGAGTCTGTCTTTTGTACCCAGGGCTGTTGAGATAGGAGTTGCGGGGTTTAAGGCTGGCGGTGTAATTAGGCGAGTTGAGCGGAGATTTTAGGACGAGGTGAAAGGTGGGGCCAGAAAGAACACCCCTGTAGAAGATTCATCTAGTGACAGAAAAAAGTCACTGGAGTTGTATCTATGTTTTCAGCTTTTGTTGGTTTAATAAACAGGAGTAAAAGGAATAAAGTCTGCAGGGGAGAGGCTAACCAGGAGATGTATGTCCCGTTTATGGTGAACCAGTTATGCGAATTGTGAGTCAGAAGTCCTGGAATTAGATATGTACACCCCAGGAAAGTAAAACGGTCTGATTAAGAAAGTTGGGAAATTGGAAGCGGTGAGGGTGCTTTAATTCAAACAGGGTTGGTTTGTGCAGATGAATGTTTTCTTTAGAAGGTGGGGGAGGTTATAATTCTCTGACGTATTAGTCTGATGGCAAGGACATGTTAGTGCTAGGCCATCACGGCAGAAGATGCAACTATTCTAAGTCAACAACAAAGTGCCCTTTTTTGCAACCTTAACGGTGTGCCCATAAATCCTTTGCCATGTCCCCAATGGGCCCATGAGTGAAGGGCTGAGGGGAAGGCACATTTTGGATTTTGGGGGCAGTGCAGGAGGGACCACTGGTGCTTGCATCTATGACGGGATGGATGTAAGTCTGGTGTACCACTTTGCATGCTAGCCACACCCACGAAACAGACAAGCATAGAGGAAATAAGCAGCTGATTTAAATCTTGGTGGTGATAATCATATTCGTCCTCCTTTCCTCAGCAGTTCACCACTGTCTGGGGCCACTAGCCAGTTTTCTCCCCTCATGAAGCTTCAGCGCCTAGACACCCGTGGATATTAGTGCACTTTAGAAATTATATTTTTATTACATTGCATCATTACTGCCAAGATGATGGTCTGCCCACCAAATTTAGATGTGGTGTAGCCTTGGCAGAAATTAGTACATCTCCACCATGGTTACACCCCTTTCACAGCCCGATGTAGTAAGGGCCATCAAAGGCTGATCTGATTTAGATGTGCAGGCATAGAGGTCAGTTTCACTGCTCATAACCACCAGGTAAACCCTGGCGGTTAAAGGCAGTGAAAATTGTCTAATGCCCTCCTCAGCATGGCGGATAACAACCATGACGAGAGGGGTATTTCTTTTTATTTTTTTACTCACAAAAAAATCCTGCTTCAAGATTTTCTTTTTGAAAATAAAAACAAAAGTAATTTGACTGACTGCTCTGTCATGTTGACGGAGCCGCGCACCAAACTTTAAAAAGCATTGACAGGAACCGCTGTGGTGGCGGTTCCTCCCAATGCTTCAGTAAGGAGAACCGGCTTGGCAGTCATTTCTAAATATGCGGGTGAGTAGTCTCGGCCTGGCACATGTTACTTTCTCCATCAAGCCAATGGAGGTTTACGGCGAATTAGATCACAAATGGGAGTGATATTTACAGCTTTTTTTTAATACAAGGGATTTTGCAAGCGCTGTGCAGGTGAAATCTAAAAAGGAGACAAACATAAATCACCAACTGTGATCCGAAGTACAGGCAAAATAAAAAGCTGGTATTTGAAGTTAATATAAAAAACAAATAAAACACAGAAAATAAAGGAAGTAAGGCTGCCTCGCCAGACCTTAAAAGGGCCCATATTGTTTTCCTAGCTAGGTAGGAATAAAGTCATTAGAAATATCTGTTCTTTCACTTGGAGATCCACCAAAGGCCGGCTTACCTTGTCACCACAAATAAGCAGAGTTTCAGCAGGCTCAGAGGTTGGTTTTGTGACCGTAAGGTGACCTCCTCAAACAATCAGAGTCGGATCTGATTTTTCAACCTCATCTCCCTCTTTCAATTGCTTAATCGCAAGATGTCTTCTGTACAATTGGCTTAGCCTAAAAGTGCAAAATAAAGGGCTGTATGGGCCTAGTAGAGCCGGAATTCCTGAGGGCCAGAGTCCCTATACCTCAGGAAAAAATTTTCACTATATGCATTACACACAACACACTAATCTCCCCACACCGAGCACAAACCCAGATCATGCAAACACTAAGAACCTCATAAACATCCCTCTTGCATAGCACCTACAGAACAAGCCTTTCGACCCAAAGCCATGAATGTACGCTCTGCAGTCCTCCATGCACTTGACATTGCAAGCAAGATTTCACAACATAACCGGGAAAACACACCATCATAGAAACATGGGTCACAGCAACCGCGACACACATGGTAGGCATTCTTGTTCCAGAAGCTAAACTGTCCAATGTGCAGACCAGACACACAAGACAGGAGGTTGTCTTGAGCTCCTCATTTGACACTTCCCATTCACACCATCCCAGACAACACTATTTCCAGAAGCACAAGGACTTCACAGAGGAAATGTCAGACCTCATTGCCTCTGTTTCCCTTAAAAGTAAAAATCATAAGTTCTTCTGAGACTTCAACTTCCCTGGAGACGCAATGAAACAGCTCCTCAACCTTCTTAATATCCTAGACATCTAGCAACATGTCACCATACTTACCCACTCCAAAGGCAACATCCGCTGCCTCATCTTAACGGCCTCTCCTTCAATGCAATGAAAGGTCACTCTACCTATAGACCGGCCGTCTATCTCACCATACCCTACACCCTGTCTCAAACGACAGCAAACTACCAAGGACAGCCTAAATGAGGAACGCAAACCTATCGGTGCTTCAAAAACTCCCTAATGAATCACTTCAAGAAAAACTCATCAGACCCATTGTTCCCTGCCAGCCAGCAACAGATATCAACACAATCCTCCACATTTAAAGCTCCACCCTGAAAAAAACAAGTGAACACCTAGAAAGCAGTCTCCGATCCACTCCAAAACTAGATAAGCAAGAACACCCTCTTGTAGAACTACCAACTCAGCTTCAGCCCACACTGTAGCACAGAGACTGGGAATTTTCACAGAGCTAACAAAGTACTCCTGATCACCAAAAAGAATGACCCAAGCATGACTTAATGGGGGGTGGTATCTCTTTTGTCAAAAATCAGCTGTTTTTGCTTCAACATTAAATGCCTCCAAATGATATTTAAATCACTTCCCGGGGTGATGAAACACTTTTTGAGACCTCAGAGAGAGTAAATTGGCCATTTTCTCACACTTTTAACCATTCCACAAATCTTGTGTTTAGGGCCTCTGGAAGCATGAAAATCACTTTACGCAAGCTAATTTTAGCTCTAAAACTGATGATCCACCTACAAATGCGAACTGACGTTCAAAAATAAAACATTTGAAAATAGACCATTTTTCACCTTTCTG
Source organism: Lissotriton helveticus (assembly GCF_964261635.1). Lineage (NCBI taxonomy): Eukaryota > Metazoa > Chordata > Amphibia > Caudata > Salamandridae > Lissotriton > Lissotriton helveticus. The sequence goes on along the minus strand of NC_136067.1, from coordinate 365,882 downwards.
AAGCATGACGTAATGGGGTGGTGTTATCTCTTTTGGCAAAAATCAGCCGTTTTTGCTTGAACATTAACTGCCTCCAAATGGTATTTAATTTCCTTCCCGGGGTGAAGAAACACTTTTTGAGACCTCCGAGTGAGTAAATTGGCCATATTCATGCACTTTTAATCATTCCACAAATCTTGTGTTTAGGGCCCCTGGAAGCATGAAAATCACTTTAAACATGCAAATTTTAGGTCTAAAACTGATGATCCACCTACAAATGTGAACTGACGTTCATAAATAAAACATTTCAAAATGGACCATTTTTCACCTTTCAGAAGCATGACGTAATGGGGGGGGGGGGGTGTTATCTCTTTGTCAAAAATCAGCCGTTTTTGCTTGAACATTAAATGCCTCCAAATGGTATTTAATTCACTTCCCGGGGTGAAGAAACACTTTTTGCGACCTCAGAGTGAGTAAATTGGCCAATTTCATACACTTTTAACCATTCCACAAATCTTGTGTTCAGGGCCTTTGGAAGCATGAAAATCACTTCACACATGCTAATTTTAGCTCTAAAACTAATGATCCACCTACAAATGTGAACTGACGTTCAAAAATAAAACATTTGAAACTGGACCATTTTTCACCTTTCTGAAGCATGACGTAATGGGGGGGTGTTATCTCTTTTGTCAAAAATCAGCCGTTTTTGCTTTAACATTAAATGCCTCCAAATAGTATTTAATTCCCTTCCCGGGGTAAAGAAACACTTTTTGAGACCTCAGAGTGAGTAAATTGGCCATATTCATGCACTTTTAACCATTCCACAAATCTTGTGTTTAAGGCCTCTGGAAGCATGAAAATCACTTTAAACGTGCTAATTTGAGCTCTAAAACTGATGATCCACCTACAAATGTGAACTGACGTTAAAAAATTAAAACATTTGAAAATAGACCATTTTTCACCTTTCTGAAGCATGACGTAATGGGGTGGTTTTATCTCTTTTGGCAAAAATCAGCCGTTTTTGCTTGAACATTAAATGCCTCCAAATGGTATTTAATTTCCTTCCCGGGGTGAATAAACACTTTTTGAGACCTCAGAGTGAGTAAATTGGCCATTTTCATGCACTTTTAACCATTCCACATATCTTGTGTTTAGGGCCTCTGGAAGCATGAAAATCACTTTAAACGTGCTAATTTTAGCTCTAAAACTAATGATCCACCTACAAATGTGAACTGACGTTAAAAAATTAAAACATTTGAAAATAGACCATTTTTCACCTTTCTGAAGCATGACGTAATGGGGGGGGGGGGGGTGTTATCTCTTTGTCAAAAATCAGCCGTTTTTGCTTGAACATTAAATGCCTCCAAACGGTATTTAATTCACTTCCCGGGGTGAAGAAACACTTTTTGAGACCTCCGAGTGAGTAAATTGGCCATTTTCATGCACGTTTAACCATTCCACATATCCTGTGTTTAGGGCCCCTGGAAGCATGAAAATCACTTTAAACATGCTAATTTTAGCTCTAAAACTGATGATCCACCTACAAATGTGAACTGGGGTTCAAAAATAAAACATTTGAAAATAGACCATTTTTCACCTTTCTGAAGTATGACGTAATGGGGTGGTGTTATCTCTTTTGGCAAAAATCAGCCGTTTTTGCTTGAACATTAAATGCCTCAAATGGTATTTAATTCCCTTCCCGGGGTGAAGAAACACTTTTTGAGACCTCAGAGTGAGTAAATTGGCCATTTTCATGCACGTTTAACCATTCCACAAATCTTGTGTTTAGGGCCTCTGGAAGCATGAAAATCACTTTACACAAGCTAATTTTAGCTCTAAAACTGATGATCCACCTACAAATGTGAACTGACGTTCAAAAATAAAACATTTGACTATAGACCATTTTTCACCTTTCTGAAGCATGACGTAATGGTGGGGTTGTATCTCTTTTGTCAAAAATCAGCTGTTTTCGCTTGAACATTAAATGCCTCCAAATGGTATTTAAATCACTTCCCAGGGTGAAGAAACACTTTTTGAGACCTCAGAGTGAGTAAATTGGCCAATTTCATACACTTTTAACCATTCCACATATCTTGTGTTTAGGGCCCCTGGAAGCATGAAAATCACTTTAAACATGCTAATTTTAGCTAAAAAACTGATGATCCACCTACAAATGTGAACTGACGTTAAAAAATTAAAACATTTGAAAATGGACCATTTTTCACCTTTCTGAAGCATGACGTAATGGGGGGGGGTGTTATCTCTTTTGTCAAAAATCTGCCGTTTTTGCTTTAACATTAAATGCCTCCAAATAGTATTTAATTCCCTTCCTGGGGTGAGGAAACACTTTTTGAGACCTCAGAGTGAGTAAATTGGCCATTTTCATGCACTTTTAACCATTCCACAAATCTTGTGTTTAGGGCCTCTGGAAGCATGAAAATCACTTTAAACGTGCTAAGTTTAGCTCTAAAACTGATGATCCACCTACAAATGTGAACTGACGTTAAAAAATTAAAACATTTGAAAATGGACCATTTTTCACCTTTCTGAAGCATGACGTAATGGGGGGTGTTATCTCTTTGTCAAAAATCAGCCGTTTTTGCTTGAACATTAAATGCCTTCAAATTGTATTTAATTCCCTTCCCAGGGTGAATAAACACTTTTTGAGACCTCAGAGGGAGTAAATTGACCATTTTCATGCACTTTTAACCATTCAACATATCTTGTGTTTAGGGCCCCTGGAAGCATGAAAATCACTTTAAACATGCTAATTTTAGCTCTAAAACTGATGATCCACCTACAAATGTGAACTGACGTTCAAAAATAAAACATTTGAAAATTGACAATTTTTCACCTTTCTGAAGCATAACGTAATGGGGGGGGGGGGTGTTATATCTTTTGTCAAAAATCAGCCGTTTTTGCTTGAACATTAAATGCCTTCAAACGGTATTTAATTCCCTTCCCGGGGTGAAGAAACACTTTTTGAGACCTCAGAGTGAGTAAATTGGCCATATTCATGCACTTTTAACCATTCCACAAATCTTGTGTTTAGGGCCTCTGGAAGCATGAAAATCACTTTAAACGTGCAAATTTTAGCTCTAAAACTGATGATCCACCTACAAATGTGAACTGACGTTCATAAATAAAACATTTCAAAATGGACCATTTTTCACATTTCAGAAGCATGACGTAATGGGGGGGGGTGTTATCTCTTTGTCAAAAATCAGTCGTTTTTGCTTGAACATTAAGGGGTCGATCAGGATGGCGGACGGAAGAGCCACCGCGGCCCGTGAGTAGGCGGAAAAAGCCTTTTCCGTGTCCGCCTGCCGCGGATACTCCGTCCGCCATATCAGGATAGGAAAACGTGTCAAATTTCCGTCCGCGACGGAAAAGCACGCTCCGCCGGCCAACTACACACGACCACGCGGCGGACGGAACACATCCGGAACGCTCCGCCGTACGCACTGACGTCTAAGACCGTCCCCCAAATCAAGATGGCGGAAAACACACATAAAACCGCAGCGGAAAAACAACCTGTCTTAACACGGCGGAATCCCCACAGCGAACATAGGTGACACAGCCGAGATACCCACCGCAAGCTGACCACCACCATGGACCCGGCGCTACACGCTTTCCCGATGCTCTTCGCGATCCACCACGTCCTAGTCATGGCCTACTATGGACGACGACGCAGGTAAGGTACAAACCATTGGCTGTCTGGAGGGGAATACCAGCAAGGGACGTGACGTAGGGAGGGGGAGTGTCATGTTACCGAAACCACTGATGAGAAGCATATACGAATACACATTTGCAGTACGCAAGCAGGAATGACAACGACAGACCACGAGACTTGATAGACTACCTTTATTGTCCAAAATAGGGGTCAAATCACAGTGTATGCGTGAGCATGGGCAAAGTGGGCACCAGAGCAGGTACAACATAGCAGGCAACGAGAGGGCAGCATGCAGTATCAGAGCATCAACAGGGCATTGTGCAGTACAGAGCAGGTACATCACAGCAGGTAACGAGAGGGCAGCATGCAGTATCAGAGCATCAACAGGGCATTGTGCAGTACAGAGCAGGTACATCACAGTAGGTAACGAGAGGGCAGTATGCAGTATCAGAGCATCAACAGGGCATTGTGCAGTACAGAGCAGGTACATCACAGCAGGTAACGAGAGGGCAGTATGCAGTATCAGAGCATCAACAGGGCATTGTGCAGTACAGAGCAGGTACATCAGAGGCAGCACGTGAGAGGGGCAAAGTGCATCAACAGTCCATTGCACAGAACAGGCCCATCAGAGGCAGCACATGAGAGGGGCAAAGTGCATCAACAGTCCATAGCACTGAACATGTCCATCAGAGGCAGCACGTGAGAGGGGCAAAGTGCATCAACAGTCCATTGCACAGAACAGGCCCATCAGAGGCAGCACGTGAGAGGGGCAAAGTGCATCAACAGTCCATAGCACTGAACATGTCCATCAGAGGCAGCACGTGAGAGGGGCAAAGTGCATCAACAGTCCATTGCACAGAACAGGCCCATCAGAGGCAGCACGTGAGAGGGCCAAAGTGCATCAACAGTCCATTGCACAGAACAGGCCCATCAGAGGCAGCACGTGAGAGGGCCAAAGTGCATCAACAGTCCATTGCACAGAACATGCCCATCAGAGGCAGCACGTGAGAGGGGCAAAGTGCATCAACAGTCCATTGCACAGAACAGGCCCATCAGAGGCAGCACGTGAGAGGGCCAAAGTGCATCAACAGTCCATTGCACAGAACATGCCCATCAGAGGCAGCACGTGAGAGGGGCAAAGTGCATCAACAGTCCATTGCACAGAACAGGCCCATCAGAGGCAGCACGTGAGAGGGGCAGTATGCAGTATCAGAGCATCAACAGGGCATTGTGCAGTACAGAGCAGGTACATCACAGCAGGTAACGAGAGGGCAGCATGCAGTATCAGAGCATCAACAGGGCATTGTGCATTACAGAGCAGGTACATCAGAGGCAGCACAACTACGTGTCCCTACCAACCCGTCACAGGGACCACAAGAGTGCCACGCAGTTCTCAATGGACACACCATGTGAAGTAACATTTGAGTGAAGTGTACCAGCACCTCACATCACAGATTCAGGAGGACTGCGTGAACTACCTGCCTCGGACACACTGGCAGCACCAGCAACAGGAGTGTGAGACACAGCCACAGCCCGAGTGACACACACATGGGCCACGGACCCAGACACACTGGCAGCACCAGCAACAGGAGTGTGAGACACAGCCACAGCCCGAGTGACACACACATGGGCCACGGACCCAGACACACTGGCAGCACCAGCAACAGGAGTGTGAGACACAGCCACAGCCCGAGTGACACACACATGGGCCACGGACCCAGGCACACTGGCAGCACCAGCAACAGGAGTGTGACACACAGCCACAGCCCGAGTGACACACACATGGGCCACGGACCCAGACACACTGGCAGCACCAGCAACAGGAGTGTGACACACAGCCACAGATGTAGTCACTGACACGTGAGCCACTGACCCAGACAGACTGCCAGCACCAGAAACAGGAGTGTGCAACACAGCCACAGATCTTCTAACTGACACGTGAGCCATAGACCCAGATACACTGCCAGGACCTGCAACAGGAGAGGGCACAACTGACACTGTGCCACCATCTGATACATGAGAGTCAACTGCACCAGCGCCACTGGGACAACTGAAATGATGAGCCACAGGGCTGTATGGGCCAGGAGGCAGGGTGGGCCTGGGAGCTGGGGATAGCTCACCTAGAGCCAAATCGGGGTTGGCAGGTGTCAATGGTGTGTGTCTGCGTTTCTTAGGGAGGTGTGAGTGCACCCTGGACAGGACAGGACTGCCAAGTGGTGGGGACTCCAAAGAATCACCACCCAGCATAGGTGGAGCAACTGCTGCCGGGGATCTGGTTTCGGGGGACGTGCTGGAGCCTGCTTGTCGTTTGCTCTGTGCCTGCCGCCTGGACTCGGAATGATGTGTAATGGGGGATGCAACAACAGGGGACACCCTCCTCTGCTTCTGACTGGCCTGGATGGGAGTGGAGGTATGGGGGGACTCCGCCGCGGAGACATCAGTTTGGAGTTTAGTAGAAAACATCAGCCTCAGTGCAGCCAGGGGTGAAGTATGCCTGTCCTTGATAGCGCCATTGTCCATGCTAGATGCCTTGTCCGTAGGATGTGCCTTATCCTTAGGTGGAGTGTTGTCTCTGGATGTAGCCTGTGCCCTGCTCGCCGCCCTGTTCCTGCCAGCAGACTTGTCGTCTGTGGTGCACCTGCCTCCAGCAGACACCTGCTCCCTGTGTGTGTCCCTGCCCTTGGGAGTGTTCCTATCCACTGCTGTGGGCCTGCTCTTGGGAGTCTCCCTGCTCTTAGTAGGTGCCTTAGTCTTCTCACTGTCCTTGGGAGTGTTCCTATCCACTGCTGTGGGCCTGCTCTTGGGAGTCTCCCTGCTCTTAGTAGGTGCCTTAGTCTTCTCACTGTCCTTGGGAGTGTCCCTTACCTCTGCTGTGGGCCAGCTCTTGGGAGTCTCCCTGCTCTCAGTAGGTGCCTTAGTCTTCTCACTGTCCTTGGGAGTGTCCCTTACCTCTGCTGTGGGCCTGCTCTTGGGAGTCTCCCTGCTCTTAGTAGGTGCCTTAGTCTTCTCACTGTCCTTGGGAGTGTCCCTTACCTCTGCTGTGGGCCTGCTCTTGGGAGTCTCCCTGCTCTTAGTAGGTGCCTTTGTCTTCTGACTGGCCTTGTCCAAGGAACAGTCCATGGACATGTGAGTATCCCTTGCCTTGGGAGTACCTTTCGTGTTGAATGCCTGTGTAGCTCCGGAAGGCATGTCCCCCAACAACACTTGTGGATCCTGTGTGTGTACTCCAGTGCATCTGACGTCGTCTACGTGAACAGATTTAGCTGATCTAGGGGATGGGGTCTGTGCCCTGCGTGCCCTGACGTGCTGTCTGACGCTGCTTCTAGTGCAATAACCTGTATTTGAGTCCTGCTCTGAATAATCACTACCCCCTGAGACATCCAGCGGTGTAGATGGGGAAACAGAAGTAGCACCCTGTTCATTCGACTGTACTATTGCAGACGACACACTGCTTGCCAATGACTGCACTGTCCTGTGTAGACCTGCAAGATCGCCATGCATCCCTTCCATGAATGCCACCACCTGCCCCAACTTCCTATCATGGTCCTGGAAAGCATTTGTCATATTGGTCTGCCCCACACACAGCTGTCGCAGCAGATCAACGGCCTCAGCACACAGTGCATTTTGGCTCACCGTGGCAGGGGCAGCGGTGCCTGCACCGAACGCCACTCTGCTCCCCCTACTCCTCTGGCCACGAACAATACATGGTGCAGTTGGCGGAAGTGTGGGCCCTGTGTGCTGTCTTCCGACAGAAGGTGATGAGTGCCCACTCCCAGTCTGTGACAACAGTGCAGGCTCACCAAGAGTGTCCGACGAGGAGGACGATGGTGTCTCCACATGCGAGTCCTCAGGGACGGTCCTGTCCCCCTCTCCGGCGCTGGCCTCCTCCGTGTCAGTCTGCGTGTGTGCGAAGTCTGATCCGGACTCATTTCCTCGGCTACTCTCCACCGTCTGTGGCTGAGTGTCCTCTGGCAAAGCTGAAATGCACAGAAAAGATGTGTGAGTCATGGGCACACTCACGTACAGAAGGAACAGGATAGCCAAATCACATAGCAGACAAAGGTTTATGAGCCCTCATCCTGCACATGGCCCACCCCTACCAGTCATCCTCACATTTTCTGCCATGGGGCCATGGACCACTAGGGGATGTGCTTTAACACTCAACTACTAAGCAAGTGGCGTGTCAACATGGCGGACCTGGATGTCAAATGAGTACCACCCAATGGGACCAAAATGCCATCACAGGCATACATACGCAACACGGAACTCAATAGTGTGTCTGTGCACCAATACATGCATAGCACTCACAAGTTTCCTACACAGACAGTATGCTCACCGCTAGTTTGCTGTTGATCGGCACTCAGATGTTCGGCCAGTTCAGGATGCGTCACTGCAATGATACGGTGCATGAGAGGGGTCATGGAGCGTCGGGCCAGACGGGGCGTCCTTGGAATCAGGCCCAGTGTTACTTCCGCTACATTCTTGCTCAGCCTGGAAATGTCGTCCCAGCGTTTGTGGCAGTGTGTATGTCGTCTGTTGCACACCCCCAATGCCCGTACTTCCCGTGCTATGGTCCTCCACAGGTCCTTGCGAAGGTGCAGCTTGACCTACCATGATGGCAGACAAAAGGGTTTAAGTCAGTGGACAGGTGGCCTGTCACACACATAGGGGCAAGACGTTACTGTCAGCAGCCATGCAGAATCAGGAACATATGTCTAGCCCACACTACACAGCTAAGATAGAAATAGGCCTGATCATTTGGCCCCCTCATGCACACCAACATGTCCCACACTGCACTTACCACCCGTCCCGGTGCGCCGTAGAGGCGTCCATAGTTGCGGAGTACACCGTCCACGAGGACATCAAGCTCCGCGGCGGTGAAGGGTCGAGACCGGATCTCTTTGCCACTCGACATGGCAAGATCACGGAGTATGGCACTAGAGCAGCAGTCGGTGGTCAGCTCAGCAGCAGCAGCAGCAGGTCGAGGTGATGGTCACAGGCAGCAGTCGGTGGTCAGCTCAGCAGCAGCAGGTCGAGGTGATGGTCACAGGCAGCAGGCGGTGGTCAGCTCAGCAGCAGCAGCAGCAGGTCGAGGTGATGGTCACAGGCAGCAGTCGGTGGTCAGCTCAGCAGCAGCAGGTCGAGGTGATGGTCACAGGCAGCACTGGTCCCCAGGGTAGGAAGTGTCATTTTGGCCAAGACACATATATAGGGCCCTCAGCACGTGTCAGTGGCATACGTCGCCAGCAATTGGTCAGCCCTGGAAGCGTGATCGTGAAATGGGCCAATGACTGGCCCTGTTGTTGCGGTGCACAGCTTCCGCTACTTGCGATTGGCCGTATGCGGCCAGCGTCCCTCTTCCCATTGGCTGCATGTGCAGGGACCGTCACGGGCACACATCGGCAACCGCACGTGCAAGCTTCAGGCACGGATGCTTCAGTTGCAACAATGTACTATCACTGGCGCCTCCATGGCGGTGCACGTACACAGCGGGGGAGGTGCAGGCCTATACACCCTGCAGATGTACTCAATGGACATGCCAGTTCATGACCCCCCTTACAGTCACCTTGCATCATCCACCGTACACCGGCCGGAGCGGCCGGCCCATGAACAACCGCCGTGCCCGGCCATGAACACAACCGCCATGGCCGGGCACGGCGGTTGTTCATGGCCGGGACCGGCGGTTGTTCATGGCCGGGACCGGCGGGTGTTCATGGCCGGGACCGGCGGTTGTTCATGGCCGGGACCGGCGGTTGTTCATGGCCGGGCACGGCGGTTGTTCATGGCCGGGCACGGCGGTTGTTCATGGCCGGGACCGGCGGTTGTTCATGGCCGGGCACGGCGGTTGTTCATGGCCGGGCACGGCGGTTGTTCATGGCCGGGACCGGCGGTTGTTCATGGCCGGGCACGGCGGTTGTTCATGGCCGGGACCGGCGGTTGTTCATGGGCCGGCCGCTCCGGCCGGTGTACGGTGGATGATGCAAGGTGACTGTAAGGGGGGTCATGAACTGGCATGTCCATTGAGTACATCTGCAGGGTGTATAGGCCTGCACCTCCCCCGCTGTGTACGTGCACCGCCATGGAGGCGCCAGTGATAGTACAATGTTGCAACTGAAGCATCCGTGCCTGAGGCTTGCACGTGCGGTTGCCGATGTGTGCCCGTGACGGTCCCTGCACATGCAGCCAATGGGAAGAGGGACGCAGGCCGCATATGGCCTTTGGGAAGTAGCGGAAGTTGAGCACCGCCATGGCGGCGCCAAATATGTGATCTTGTCAGACGCTGCACCGTGATGTGTTGTGTGCAGTTGCGTCATGAGGGATGTGAGCGTGATTGTGAAAGGTCATATGTCATACAATATAGCATGTGTGTCCATACAATGGACATCGGTCGGCACACAATGGGCAACAGATGTGCATTTGTACGTGTTGACGTCGGGTTTGACCCTACAGACGTTGTTACATCTTCACAACTACACAGTACATCACGGCTGTGTGGCCAATTAATGCATCTGTTGTCAGTTTCTTGTTGTGTCGAGGTGACTACAGTGGTGGTGGTACACATGCATTCCGTGTATGTGATTTCTACGTTGTGTCACCATGCATGTCATTACCGTATGCACATCATCATTGGTGGTGGCATTTGTGCTTGATGACATGGCGTGTGTAAACTTATCGTTTGTGTGCATGCAGTTGCATGAGTGTCTGTGATGTGTCTACGATACATTAGGGTGACGACTGAAGTTTTGTCAGTAAGGTACACATGTGATGGAGTTGTACACGTATGCGTCGTTTGTAAGTTGACCTAAGTTACATCTCTCTCCCACACAGGAGGGCTCCAAATGTGCATCGCCCATACACTCTGCTGGAGGATATGGTAGACGAGGAGGTGATTCGGAAATTCAGGCTGGATCGACGTCGGTTGCTGGAGCTTGTGGCTCAATTGTCTCCTCATCTGCAGCCACGTAGAACGTATCCTGGCTCGTTTACACCCACTGCAAAGGTCATGGCGGTACTACATTTCTTCGCTACTGGCACATTTCAGTATACAGTTGGAGGTGCCGGGGGGATGTCACAGGCCATGTTCAGCACGGTTCTTCGGGATGTGTTAACAGCTATGATGCTGTACAAGGATGAGTACATACATTTCCCACGTCCGGAAGAGTTGCCAGCTGTCAAAGCTGGTTTCTATGCACTGGGCCACATACCTCACGTTGTGGGCTCAATTGATGGCACGCACATCGCGCTCATTCCACCACGGGCACGCGAACAAGTGTTCAGGAATCGCAAACACTTTCATTCGCTGAACGTGCAGGTGGTGTGCCTGGCGAGCAACATCATCTCCCATGTGTGTGCAAGATTTCCTGGATCCGCACATGACGCCCACATCATGCGGACCAGCAATGTCCCACGACTCATGGCAAATCTGCCACCCGGTCAAGCGTGGCTTGTTGGTGAGTGTGCAGTGGGGACTCTTGTGATCTCTGTGTTGCATGGGGTACCCACCATATCTTGTTCTGATGTTTGTCTCTGTCATCCCCCTACATAGGCGACTCGGCTTACCCAAACCGGCCCTGGCTCCTCAGTCCCCTACGTAATCCGAGGACGGCGGGTGAAATGCGGTACAATGAGGCACATGGAAGGACACGGAGAGTCATCGAACGTACCTTTGGACTGCTCAAGTCTAGGTTTCGGTGCCTCGATAAGACCGGAGGGGCCCTGCCTTACTCACCAGGAAAAGTATGCAAGATCGTGATTGCCTGCTGCATGCTCCACAACCTGGCAGTACGCAATGACATTGAACTGCTGTTGGACCCTGAAGACGAAGGAGTTCCTCGGCCTCCCATCCCACCCATGTCGACTGATGAGGATAGTGGTGAGGAGGAAGGTGTGGACCAGAGGCGCCAGCTCATTGATCGCTACTTCCCTTGAATGTGAGTATCTACCTCTAGTGGCGGTTGACAATGCCTCATGTATGTTTTCTGGTGTTGTGTGGATATGGGGTTAATCAGCTGGGTGTGGTTTGTGATGGTTGCACATGTGTGTCTTCATGTCTTTGGACATAGGAGTGTCCATGATGTGTGTGCTCCCATCCCATGCTTGTGTGATGGTTGTCGTTTGTGTAATGTTGCTGTGCATTGTGTTGTGATGTGTGTGAATCTCTTTACTGACGTGTGTTTGCTGTCTCTGGTTTTCTCTAGGTCACTCCCGCAGCGCCATGATCATGTGCGACTATGATCCCTGTACCTGTTTACGTCTGTATCTGATGGCAATCATGTGAATAAACATGGAGGCAAAACATCATTGTGTGAGTAAATGCAATTTATTGACAGGTTGTGCTTTTGTGCTGGTGAATATTTACAAGTAAGTGGGGGGGAGGGAGTTGGAGTTGAAGGTAATGGCAGATGGAATGTCCGTGCTGACACCACATTGGGGGGTGTCAGGCTAGTCCAGCAGACCAGTGGCAATGATTGTCTATGTGGGACAGGATGGTTTGCAGGGTGAATGTCTGGCACAGGCAGTGGCATTGTCAAGGTCGTCCCCTCTTGGAGCGTGTGCCTGGCGCTCCAACACTGCTCTCAGCCACTTCCTGCCTCGGCCGCCCCCTCCGTCTCGGAGGTGGTACAGAGTCAGCTGGGAGGGCAGGTTGGTGATGGGCCACATCCGTCGCCAGGGGCTCAGGTGGTGGTGGGGGCGGTGGAGGCGGAGGCGGAGGCGACGGGGGAGGCGGAGGTGACGGTGGCGGTGGCGCTGACACACTTGGTGGAGGGGGGGGGGGTTGTTCCGGCCAACCCATTCCCTCCACATCGTTGCCTGCTGGCCCATGATCACCAACATCTGGCCAAGGATGCCAGAGATTTCGCGCAGGATGTTGGTGTTGTCCACTGAGTCCTGGTGAACACGATCAGCGTTTGCCTGGGACCGGTCGTATGAGGCCTGGCACCTGGCAAGAGCTTGTAGGGACTGTGCCACTGGCTCGGGTAGCTGTCCCTCCTCTGACCGGCGGTGTGTGGCTCGCCTGATTGGCAGTTGTCCCGTTGCCTGTGTTTGTGGCCCACTCACCCTGCTTGTGTGTGGGGCCGTTGGACCAGCGTTGCGCGCTGGGTCATGCTGGGTGGCACCGGCAGGAGTCGTGGTGCTGGTGGTAGTGGTGGTACTGGTGGTACTGGTGGTACTGGTGGTACTGGTGGTGGTGGGGACTGTGCAGATCACAGAGACAGGTGCCGCGGGAGTCACACATGCGACGTTGGTCGGTCCCGGGAGTCCCTGTGAGCCAGATGGCCCTGGCTGCGTGCTTGGTCCCGCTCCATCCTCCGCCCCGGAGCTGCCTGTGTCGTCGTCAGCAGAGAGTCCTGTAGGTGTGGGAGGCGAGGCTGGCGGCCGGGTACTGCTTTCCCCAGTCAGTTGACGATCACCTGAGGGACAAGATCGAGCTGGTCAGTAATGTGGACAGTACATGGTTACATTGATTTGTAGACATTTCTGTTTCCTGTCGCACACACCCCACCCTCCACCACCACCACCCTCCCCGTGAACATGGGGGCCTGTTGGGAGTTGTAGTTTGGGCCTCTCACACACCCCACCCTCCACCACCACCACCACCACCACCCTCCCCGTGCACATGGGGGCCTGTTGGGAGTTGTAGTTTGGGCCTCTCACACACCCCACCCTCCACCACCACCACCACCACCACCCTCCCCGTGAACATGGGGGCCTGTTGGGAGTTGTAGTTTGGGCCTCTCACACACCCCACCCTCCACCACCACCACCACCACCACCCTCCCCGTGAACATGGGGGCCTGTTGGGAGTTGTAGTTTGGGCCTCTCACACACCCCACCCTCCACCACCACCCTCCCCGTGCACATGGGGGTCTGTTGGGAGTTGTAGTTTGGGCCTCTCACACACCCCACCCTCCACCACCACCCTCCCCGTGAACATGGGGGCCTGTTGGGAGTTGTAGTTTGGGCCTCTCACACACCCCACCCTCCACCACCACCCTCCCCGTGCACATGGGGGTCTGTTGGGAGTTGTAGTTTGGGCCTCTCACACACCCCACCCTCCACCACCACCACCACCACCACCCTCCCCGTGAACATGGGGGCCTGTTGGGAGCCATGGACATGTTAGTGTGTTGGTGTCCGACGTGCATGGGGGATGTTTATTCTCAGTTGTGTGAGCCTGACCATGTCGTGCTGATCGTGGTGCTTGGTTTGTACTCACCAGTCTCTTCTCCTTCGTCAAGGCCGTCTAGGCTCTCTGGGTGTAGTATCACCAGCACCTTCTCCTCCCAATCGGTGTAGGGTATGGGCTCTGGGGGTGTGCCACCGCCAGTAAGATTGGCTCTGACGTGGTTTTTCGCTCGGATGCCCTTGACCCTGGTCTTAAGGTCATGCCACCGCCTCTGAATGTCGTGCTTCGTCCTCGGCACAGTCCCCGACGCATTCACCCGAGTGACGATCCTGTCCCACATGTGGTTCTTTTGCGCCACGGTCGTCTGCTGGACTTGGGCCCCGAAGATGTTGGGCTCCACACGGATAATTTCATCTACCATTACCCGCAACTCTGTCTCCGTGAATTTGGGGTTTTTTTTGGGTGCCATAGTGTGTGGTGCTCAGTGTGTGAGTTGAGTGAGTTGGGAGGTGCAGGTGTGTGGTGTGTGATGTGTAGGATTTGTGTGGTGGGTGTTTGTGTGGTGGGTGTGGTAGGGTGGTGGGTGGGTGTCTTCTATGTGATTTTATGTGAGTTAGCAGTGTCTCGAATGGCCCTCTTGCTGGCAGCAATGCTGTGGTGCAAGGGATTGTGGTTGTGTGGGGGTGTCTTTTTGTAGTCGTGTCTCAATGGTTGTTGCGAGTCAGGTGGTAGGTGGGCGTGTTGACTTGTGTGCATTATTGGATAATTGGGACGTGTCATGGTGGCTTGTGCTTGGGGGGGGGGGCCTTGTCAATGTTCGTATGTTTGCTTAGGACTTGCGGTGCACTTCCATACATTTGTTAGGCGCTAGGGATGTTGTGCGTGTTGGCCTTCCGCAGTGATGCTGTGGTTCTCGTAGCATTGTTTCCGCCGCGGACGTGGATGGCTGTGAGTTCCGTGGTACGGGCGGATTTATCCTAATTGCGGCCACGGAGTATTCTCAGGTATGACGGTACATGTTTTATTTTCCGCGGTCATTTCCGTCCGCGGCAGTGGTTGTTCATTGGACTCCGTCCGCGGCGGACGGACTTGGTTGTGTTCCGTCCACCGCGGACGGTGTTGGTTGTGATCCGTCCGCCGCGGTCGGAGTTTCGTGACATGAATATCCTTATCCCAACCGCGGTTTCTCCGCGGCGCTGCCGGGAGTAAAATTTCCCCCACCATGGCGGACAGTACCCATTTCCGTCCGCCATCCTAATCGGCCCCTAAATGCCTCCAAATGGTATTTAATTCACTTCCCGGGGTGAAGAAACACTTTTTGCGACCTCAGAGTGAGTAAATTGGCCAATTTCATACACTTTTAACTATTCCACAAATCTTGTGTTCAGGGCCTCTGGAAGCATGAAAATCACTTCACACATGCTAATTTTAGCTCTAAAACTAATGATCCACCTACAATTGTGAACTGACGTTCAAAAATAAAACATTTGAAACTGGACCATTTTTCACCTTTCTGAAGCATGACGTAATGGGGGGGTGTTCTCTCTTTTGTCAAAAATCAGCCGTTTTTGCTTTAACATTAAATGCCTCCAAATAGTATTTAATTCCCTTCCCGGGGTGAAGAAACACTTTTTGAGACCTCAGAGTGAGTAAATTGGCCATATTCATGCACTTTTAACCATTCCACAAATCTTGTGTTTAGGGCCTCTGGAAGCATGAAAATCACTTTAAACGTGCTAATTTTAGCTCTAAAACTGATGATCCACCTACAAATGTGAACTGACGTTCATAAATAAAACATTTCAAAATGGACCATTTTTCACCTTTTAGAAGCATGACGTAATGGGGGGGGTGTTATCTCTTTGTCAAAAATCAGCCGTTTTTGCTTGAACATTAAATGCCTCCAAATGGTATTTAATTCACTTCCCGGGGTGAAGAAACACTTTTTGCGACCTCAGAGTGAGTAAATTGGCCAATTTCATACACTTTTAACCATTCCACAAATCTTGTGTTCAGGGCCTCTGGAAGAATGAAAATCACTCCACACATGCTAATTTTAGCTCTAAAACTAATGATCCACCTACAAATGTGAACTGACGTTCAAAAATAAAACATTTGAAACTGGACCATTTTTCACCTTTCTGAAGCATGACGTAATGGGGGGGTGTTATCTCTTTTGTCAAAAATCAGCCATTTTTGCTTTAACATTAAATGCCTCCAAATAGTATTTAATTCCCTTCCCGGGGTGAAGAAACACTTTTTGAGACCTCAGAGTGAGTAAATTGGCCATTTTCATGCACGTTTAACCATTCCACATATCTTGTGTTTAGGGCCCCTGGAAGCATGAAAATCACTTTAAACGTGCTAATTTTAGCTCTAAAACTGATGATCCACCTGCAAATGTGAACTGACGTTAAAAAATTAAAACATTTGAAAATGGACCATTTTTCACCTTTCTGAAGCATGACGTAATGGGGGGGTGTTATCTCTTTTGTCAAAAATCTGCCGTTTTTCCTTTAACATTAAATGCCTCCAAATAGTATTTAATTCCCTTCCTGGGGTGAAGAAACACTTTTTGAGACCTCAGAGTGAGTAAATTGGCCATTTTCATGCACTTTTAACCATTCCACAAATCTTGTGTTTAGGGCCTCTGGAAGCATGAAAATCACTTTAAACGTGCTAATTTTAGCTCTAAAACTGATGATCCACCTACAAATGTGAACTGACGTTAAAAAATTAAAACATTTGAAAATGGACCATTTTTCACCTTTCTGAATCATGACGTAATGGGGGGGGGTGTTATCTCTTTATCAAAAATCAGCCGTTTTTGCTTGAACATTAAATGCCTTCAAATGGTATTTAATTCCCTTCCCAGGGTGAATAAACACTTTTTGAGACCTCAGAGTGAGTAAATGGACCATTTTCATGCACTTTTAACCATTCCACATATCTTGTGTTTAGGGCCCCTGGAAGCATGAAAATCACTTTAAACGTGCTAATTTTAGCTCTAAAACTGATGATCCACCTACAAATGTGAACTGACGTTCATAAATAAAACATTTCAAAATGGACCATTTTTCACCTTTCAGAAGCATGACGTAATGGGGGGGGGTGTTATCTCTTTGTCAAAAATCAGCCGTTTTTGCTTGAACATTAAATGCCTCCAAATGGTATTTAATTCACTTCCCGGGGTGAAGAAACACTTTTTGCGACCTCAGAGTGAGTAAATTGGCCAATTTCATACACTTTTAACCATTCCACAAATCTTGTGTTCAGGGCCTCTGGAAGAATGAAAATCACTCCACACATGCTAATTTTAGCTCTAAAACTAATGATCCACCTACAAATGTGAACTGACGTTCAAAAATAAAACATTTGAAACTGGACCATTTTTCACCTTTCTGAAGCATGACGTAATGGGGGGGTGTTATCTCTTTTGTCAAAAATCAGCCATTTTTGCTTTAACATTAAATGCCTCCAAATAGTATTTAATTCCCTTCCCGGGGTGAAGAAACACTTTTTGAGACCTCAGAGTGAGTAAATTGGCCATTTTCATGCACGTTTAACCATTCCACATATCTTGTGTTTAGGGCCCCTGGAAGCATGAAAATCACTTTAAACGTGCTAATTTTAGCTCTAAAACTGATGATCCACCTGCAAATGTGAACTGACGTTAAAAAATTAAAACATTTGAAAATGGACCATTTTTCACCTTTCTGAAGCATGACGCAATGGGGGGGTGTTATCTCTTTTGTCAAAAATCTGCCGTTTTTCCTTTAACATTAAATGCCTCCAAATAGTATTTAATTCCCTTCCTGGGGTGAAGAAACACTTTTTGAGACCTCAGAGTGAGTAAATTGGCCATTTTCATGCACTTTTAACCATTCCACAAATCTTGTGTTTAGGGCCTCTGGAAGCATGAAAATCACTTTAAACGTGCTAATTTTAGCTCTAAAACTGATGATCCACCTACAAATGTGAACTGACGTTAAAAAAGTTAAAAAATTTGAAAATGGACCATTTTTCACCTTTCTGAATCATGACGTAATGGGGGGGGGGTGTTATCTCTTTATCAAAAATCAGCCGTTTTTGCTTGAACATTAAATGCCTTCAAATGGTATTTAATTCCCTTCCCAGGGTGAATAAACACTTTTTGAGACCTCAGAGTGAGTAAATGGACCATTTTCATGCACTTTTAACCATTCCACATATCTTGTGTTTAGGGCCCCTGGAAGCATGAAAATCACTTTAAACATGCTAATTTTAGCTCTAAAACTGATGATCCACCTACAAATGTGAACTGACGTTCAAAAATAAAACATTTGAAAATGGACCATTTTTCACCTTTCTGAAGCATAACGTAATGGGGGGGTGTTATATCTTTTGTCAAAAATCAGCCGTTTTTGCTTGAACATTAAATGCCTTCAAATGGTATTTAATTCCCTTCCCGGGGTGAAGAAACACTTTTTGAGACCTCAGAGTGAGTAAATTGGCCATATTCATGCACTTTTAACCATTCCACAAATCTTGTGTTTAGGGCCTCTGGAAGCATGAAAATCACTTTAAACGTGCTAATTTTAGCTCTAAAACTGATGATCCGCCTACAAATGTGAACTGACGTTCATAAAAAAACATTTCAAAATGGACCATTTTTCACCTTTCAGAAGCATGACGTAATGAGGGGGGGGGGTGTTATCTCTTTGTCAAAAATCAGCCGTTTTTGCTTGAACATTAAATGCCTCCAAATGGTATTTAATTCACTTCCCGGGGTGAAGAAACACTTTTTGCGATCTCAGAGTGAGTAAATTGGCCAATTTCATACACTTTTAACCATTCCACAAATCTTGTGTTCAGGGCCTCTGGAAGCATGAAAATCACTCCACACATGCTAATTTTAGCTCTAAAACTAATGATCCACCTACAAATGTGAACTGAGGTTCAAAAATAAAACATTTGAAAATGGACCATTTTTCACCTTTCTGAAGCATAACGTAATGGGGGGGTGTTATATCTTTTGTCAAAAATCAGCCGTTTTTGCTTGAACATTAAATGCCTTCAAATGGTATTTAATTCCCTTCCCGGGGTGAAGAAACACTTTTTGAGACCTCAGAGTGAGTAAATTGGCCATATTCATGCACTTTTAACCATTCCACAAATCTTGTGTTTAGGGCCTCTGGAAGCATGAAAATCACTGTAAACGTGCTAATTTCAGCTCTAAAACTGATGATCCACCTACAAATGTGAACTGACGTTCATAAATAAAACATTTCAAAATGTACCATTTTTCACCTTTCAGAAGCATGACGTAATGGGGGGGGGTGTTATCTCTTTGTCAAAAATCAGCCGTTTTTGCTTGAACATTAAATGCCTCCAAATGGTATTTAATTCACTTCCCGGGGTGAAGAAACACTTTTTGCGACCTCAGAGTGAGTAAATTGGCAAATTTCATACACTTTTAACCATTCCACTAATCTTGTGTTCAGGGCCTCTGGAAGCATGAAAATCACTTCACACATGCTAATTTTAGCTCTAAAACTAATGATCCACCTACAAATGTGAACTGACGTTCAAAAATAAAACATTTGAAACTGGACCATTTTTCACCTTTCTGAAGCATGACGTAATGGGGGGGTGTTATCTCTTTTGTCAAAAATCAGCCGTTTTTGCTTTAACATTAAATGCCTCCAAATAGTATTTAATTCCCTTCCCGGGGTGAAGAAACACTTTTTGAGACCTCAGAGTGAGTAAATTGGCCATTTTCATGCACGTTTAACCATTCCACATATCTTGTGTTTAGGGCCCCTGGAAGCATGAAAATCACTTTAAACATGCTAATTTTAGCTCTAAAACTGATGATCCACCTACAAATGTGAACTGACGTTAAACAATTAAAACATTTGAAAATGGACCAGTTTTCACCTTTCTGAAGCATGACGTAATGGGGGGGTGTTATCTCTTTTGTCAAAAATCTGCAGTTTTTGCTTTAACATTAAATGCCTCCAAATAGTATTTAATTCCCTTCCTGGGGTGAAGAAACACTTTTTGAGACCTCAGAGTGAGTAAATTGGCCATTTTCATGCACTTTTAACCATTCCACAAATCTTGGGTTTAGGGCCTCTGGAAGCATGAAAATCACTTTACACAAGCCAATTTTAGCTCTAAAACTGATGATCCACCTACAAATGTGAACTGACGTTCAAAAATAAAACATTTGACTATAGACCATTTTTCACCTTTCTGAAGCATGACGTAATGGGGGGGTGGTATCTCTTTTGTCAAAAATCAGCTGTTTTTGCTTGAACATTAAATGCCTCCAAATGGTATTTAAATCACTTCCCGGGGTGAAGAAACACTTTTTGAGACCTCAGAGTGAGTAAATTGGCCAATTTCATACACTTTTAACCATTCCACAAATCTTGTGTTTAGGGCCTCTGGAAGAATGAAAATCACTTTACACAAGCTAATTTTAGCTCTAAAACTGATGATCCACCTACAAATGTGAACTGACGTTCAAAAATAAAACATTTGAAACTGGACCATTTTTCACCGTTCTGAAGCATGACGTAATGGGGGGGTGTTATCTCTTTTGTCAAAAATCTGCCGTTTTTGCATTAACATTAAATGCCTCCAAATAGTATTTAATTCCCTTCCCGGGGTGAAGAAACACTTTTTGAGACCTCAGAGTTGTGGAAAAGTAAATTTTGCCATGTTCTGTGTCCCTACGTGTTCCCCATCCTATGTTATGTGTGCATGATTAATATGCATATGTATTTCCTGTGACCGATTAAAGACGCAATTACAGTTGTGTCCATCTCTAGTATGCCAGTTTCCAGTTCTCGTGAAAACTACGAGTATTGAGCCTATGTAAAGCTACGTTGCCACGTTTCACAGTGTGTACGTTATTTCATTGAAAAGTCCCCGTTTCTAGGCCTCAAAAGGGCCCGGACTCAGATTCAGCTCCTGTCTCCTGAACCCTCGCTGAGGAGCGATACAGCCCCCACCTGTATCCCTGACCCTTCACTTACTTACTTCCTGACTAGTACCCGGCTCGGCCTGGCTCTGCCTGCCAGTCTGCCAAGAGTATGTTATGATTCTAGTTATCAGTCCAGCCCTCCTTCTCTGCATTCCTACGCTACTGAATCGCATCAATAGTTTCCGTCACAGTCTAGCTTTTACGTCTCCATGTAAGAGAAATACTGTATTAATGGTCATTTAATATTCCTCAACACGCACTACATGTAGAATTATGCATGCACCAGTCTTAGAGTCTGTTAGCCTTTACCCTGATAACTTTTGGATTCTATCAACATGTTCTCTAAACATCAGATACTAGATAATGTTTAGGTACATGTCGCTCTGACTCTCCAGACTTCAGTCTCTGCTTCTAGCGCAGAAGTCATAGCCCCCAGCTTCTCCTTAGTAACACGTCATCGCCAGTTTGCGCGCACCACTAGGTTAGAGGTCCCGGCTCCTTAGGTAGCCCCCTCCATGTTTCCGCCCCATTTATGACATATTCCGTTACGTTTACATCACATGTCTATGTATACGCCTCCTGTTACACCCACTTTCACCCTTATCTTTCGCGACTGTTGCTAACCCCACCCACTGTCACACCTACTGTACGTACTGTAATGCAATTGTTTTAGTATATATGCTTGTGCACGGTTATTAAAAGCTGCTAGCCATTCCAGATCTTGCCCATGCAGGTTGTCCTGTTCCTGTCCTTTATGCTGTATTAAACCTGCAAACTCCTACTACCTCGAATCTTGACTCTTATTTATTGAGCTATCTGTTGTTGTTATCAAAAATAGAGGTATTATTTATTTATTTACCACATAATGGCGCCCGAACAGGGACTTGCCCTTTCCCCACGCGCCGGTGAAGCCACGCAGGCCCCCTGATCCTCTGCAGCCGTGACGGAACCATACCGTGCACGTGCAGATATTTCTGCTTCAAGTATCCCTCAGGCCCACGGAGGAGACGGAGGTTGCGGTCCAGCATCCAGACGAGGCGGTGGAGGAACGCGGCGAGTCCCGACCAGAGCCCAAGCCGAGAGTCCAAGGTCCGAGGTATCCGGAGGCCCACCCGTAACAGAAGTCCGAAGTTCGTCCGTCCGGCGTCGTAGCAGTCCAGTCCAGTCCGAGGCCTTCCGTTCTTGCTGCCCGGTGAGTACCGTTGCTGGGGTAGTATCTAGACAGGGTCAATCTAATTGTCTCTGGTCCGTGGGTTTGGGGTACACAGATCCAACACGAAGTGTCCACTCAGGTGGATGCGGGTCCTGACGTGTCTCTTTATGAGACCGGTAAGTTTCGTACTGTTTCAGCAGTGCATCTAGTTTCTGTTCTAGTCCAATCTGTTCTCGAGAAATTCTGTATTCTGTTTTCAGTAGTCCAGGTAGTATTTTGTCAAAACTGTTATTTGAAATGTCATTCATGTATTTCAATGTCGTGGTATGAAAGTGGTGTAATTATCGTGTTCATTGTGTATTGTATTGTGTCTAGACTACAGTTCAGTCATGCCTTTGTTTTCAAAACTACGTCAGTTAAAAACTAGAAAAGGTCTGTTAGAAGAAGCAGTTCCTGTCCCGCCTAGGGACAGTCCAGGTCATTTTATGTATCAAAAGCATGGCATAAGTGCCATATTATATCTAGATTTATGGGTGGAGTACACCAAAGAGTTAGAAGAAAAGTATAGATGGCCCGTATCAGGTACGTGGGATGCCGAGTGCATCATGCGAGTAGAAGAAGCATTATGGAAAAAGAAAGCCAGACAGTCACAGAAAGATGCCATCGAGTTATGGCGCAAAGAATCTCATAAAAGAACCGAAAAAGAAATCAGAAAGTCAGAATTAAGTAGAGAATCCACAGAAAGAGCCCAAGAAAGGGAATTAATCGAGATAGGTGAACGAGTTAAAGCCGAACAGTCAGACAGACAGAGGAATGCCCTCATTAAGGGTATGTATCCTCTTCTTGCTGAGGGTTTGCCAAAAGCGACCCCGGAGGCATCCAGTAATTTTCCGCCACCCTTAGTTCCGACCAAGCTACGTCACAAACCGACCGCAGCTGATATTTTCATCTCGTCCTATTTGGACGACACAGTGCCAGAATATGCAAATCCTGTTCCGCCAGCTCCTGTAAATAATGTAATTCCTGCTCCTCCAGACACCGGGGCACCTTTTGCAGTACCCGCTACGGTACCCCCGGTCCAGCCCGTAGTACAACTTCCCGCCACATCAGTCACTCTGCCAGCACGAAGAGTATCAGTCGACGATTCTAGTATAGGGGCCGCAGGAGGAGGTCCTCCTGGTACCCCGCCGCCAAATAGGCGTTTAGGAGCAGTCGAGTTACATGAACATGCGTTACAGCGCACGCCCAAATTTAAGTCCGTTGCCGAAATCAGACGAGTTCTTACTGAATGCTGTTATGATCCAGTTCCAGGCGAGGAAGGTATGGTTCTATATTCCGTGCGTATAAGACAGGTGTCCGAGTATTTGGTCACCCTACCGAATATGAAAGAAGATCTAGACAGAATGTATCGTTTCATTCGTACAGGACAAGATCCAGAAAGTATTGCTGAAGTAATGTCTCACAGGAAATCCGAGATCCAGTTCATGTTATTAAAGTTTCTGATCAATTGTTTAATACGGGAACAAGATACCCCGACTAAAGATCCGACCGAAATGAGAGTTCTGACAAGGTGGAGTGATAATATAGCCGAGGGTAAGCACAAGACACTCAATAGTATAGAGCATATGTACAAGAAAATTCGCAAAGAAATAATAAAGATACACGAACAACGCACAGAAGCTCCAGGAAGCGAGAAAGAAAATGACTCTTCTCCTGAAGAGGTCGAGGACGAGAATACTGCCAGAATAGCGTATGTAGGTAAATCTAGATTTCCAGACCGACATTTACGCCTAGAACACAAGAAAGTCTTTCATCGCCCAGCACCAGAACAAGGCTCTCTAGAACAAGTGTTTCAAGCTACCGATCACATTCTGAAATCACGAATCGGTTATAGTGAGTTAAGTACTATGCATGAACAAGAACTAGCCCGATCAGCAGTTCGATGGACTACTGATTCTACCACTTTTCCAGACGAAATAGTGGCACAAATGTTCCTGAAATTGCCCCCAGCCGAGCAGCGACTGGTGGGTATGTATATGATCCAGCACCTCATCACATTGTATGAGGATCAACATTCTGATCCAGGTCCGTTACATGATGTCCTGAATGAGTTACTCCAGTATAGATGGAAAGGTTTAGGTACCGATTTAATTAGTGTCATTCTAGAACAGCGCCACAAATATAGTACGTTTTTGAACCCGCATTTTGTTCATGTCTCACCTCCAGAAAGTAAACCGTTTTACATAGACAGACAGAATCCGCTACGAGAAGTGCACCCAGTTAGGACAGCGGGTGGTGAAATGCAACGAGTATTTGTTTACACCCCAGTTACCAAGATGGAACTCTTAGAGATGAAGAAATTAATTCCCTGTCACGATAAAGATCCAGCAGGGTTCCACCGAGAATTAAAAGACATGCTCCGTATGGGAGAATACACGTATCCAGATATTATTAAAATGTTGAAAGTCCTGTTGCCCGCAGGGGTATACGAAAAACTCAAGGAAAAAGAGTGGGAGGTGGGAGAGAAAAAGATCGATTGGGCAGCTCTAGAAGCTGAAGATAAGATACGAGTACCAGGTACCGGTCTTGGTGACAAATGTAAAGAATTACCTGAACTGTTAATACAAGTTTTGCCTAGATTATTAGCCACTAAAAAGGAAGACTGGGATGCAATCTCAGCCTGTAAACAAAAACAAGACGAAGACACTAGTGATTTTTATTCCAGATTTGAGAAATGCTTTATCATAAACAGTGGTTTGAAGACGAGTAGCGAGTCATACCCTCATCTTTTTGTTACTAAATTAGTCGAGAATTCAAGTCCACAAGTTAAGAATCGAGTTTTGAAAGTCGAAAGTACATGGCAAGCTAGTACCCCGTCCCAGATGTTACAGATGCTCCAATATCACCAGAATAGAATCAGAGAAGAGCAAGAACACGAGAAAAGACGTATGAAAGATACGAAAATGAAAGTACTAGTTGCACAATCTGTTCCACAAGACAGTCAGAAGAGGGGTCCGCATCAAGCCAGTCATCCTGCAGCTCCCGTTAAAGGGACATGCAATTATTGTAAACAGCCAGGTCATTTTATAAACGAGTGTGCAGTTCTGAAACATAATATAGCCACTGGTAAAACTAAAGAAAGACCACGTCCGCCTAGACAAGAACAAGTTTCACAGACTTCTCAGCCACAGAATGCACAACAGACAGTTTCAGCATCGCAGCCTATTGCTGCAACACAGCATGTTACACAGCAGATGTACCAGTATGCTCAGACAGAGTATCCAGAATATCAAGCGTACTCATGAAACAGCCTAGAGAGGGAGGTAGGCTTGCCTCTCATCGAGATTCCTGTAGATCAAGAAGGTCCCTATGTTCATAGTCAAGTACTAGGGAAAGACAGAAAGTTTCTGATTGATACAGGGGCAAGTAGGACTACCATAAGTCACGACGAGGTTCCAGGGGCTCCGCTCTCAGGCTCTAGAAATGTTTCCCTTGGATTTTCAGGAAAGCCTATTGTAAACGAGATTTCCAAGCCAGTTACTCTAGAAGTAGGTCCATTGTCCCGAACTACTGACCTGTTACTTACGAAGTCATGTCCAGAAAATTTGTTAGGCATTAAGACACTGAAAGAATTAGGTGCAGTTATTTGCTGTTCCCCAGAGGGAATACGTTTGTTTTTACGTGACTTCAAGGGTCACTATGTATTACGAGATTTTGATCCGAGATTGTCTAATGTCCCGCAGCATCTATGGGCGCAAGGTCCAACTGATGTTGGCTTCATGCAAATCACACCCCATCGTGTGACTCTCAAGCAAGGTATAGTCCTGCCACGAATCAGACAGTACAGATTGCCACCTGAGGCTGTAGCAGCCTTATCCAAAATTATTGACGAGCTTATGGCTCAAGGAGTAGTTGTAGAAACTGACTCCAATGTATGTAATTCTCCGATCATTCCAGTCATGAAACGTACTGATCCAAATGCACCCCCAGTATATCGATTAGTGATTGATCTTCGAGAACTCAATAAATGTATTATTCCCCAGTATCCAGTTGTTCCAGACATCTCATCCCTATTGACAGCCATTGATTCTGAGGCAATATTCTTTACTGTAATCGACCTCAAGAACGCATTTTTCAGTGTCCCCATTCATCCAGACAGCCAGTACCTTTTCGGTTTTTGTTTAAATGGAAGGAGCTATAAATTCACACGAGCTCCTCAAGGTTTCACAGAAAGTCCTAGTATCTACAGTCAAGCACTCAAGAGACAACTAGACAACATTCACATGCCAACTGATACTGCCCTGCTCCAGTATGTCGATGATCTACTGATCACAGCCCGTTCTGAACGTGCTTGCGAGCGAGCATCACTTACAGTTCTGTATTTCTTAGCCGAGATGGGGCACAAGGTGTCCCCTTCAAAGCTTCAATTCTGTGTCCAGCAAGTGATCTACTTAGGCCACTTACTGTCCAAGTGGGGTAGGCAGTTGACACCCGATCGCATCCAGTTAATAGCGAGTCTTCCTCAGCCCAAGACACAGAAGGAGGTACGTGCTTTTATCGGCCTTACTTCTTATTGCAGACAATGGATTCCTCAGTATGCATTTCTAGCTAAACCACTGATACAGTTAACGACACAGGAGGCAGCCGTATCGACTGTCCTCCCTTGGACATCTGCACATACACTTAGTTTCAATGAGTTAAAGAAAGTTTTATGCCAAGCTCCTGTTCTAGCAACACCGAACTACAGTAAGCATTTTACACTTTTTGTCACAGAACGTGATGGTACAGCATTATCTGTTCTCACACAAGATCAAGCAGGACAATACAAGCCCTGTGCTTATTTTTCGAGCACATTAGATCCAGTAGCCCAGGCTCTGCCTGCGTGCCTCAAGTCAGTTGCAGCCACAGCACTAGCTATCAGACAAAGTGATTCCATAGTATTAGGGCATCCCTTGACAGTACAAGTTCCACACTCTGTGGAAGTTCTTTTAAACCGAACACAGACTCAACACTTGACAATTGCACGTTTGACAGGTTATGAACTGACTCTATTCCAGCCACACATAGAAATCAGACGCTGCAACGTTCTAAATCCTGCTACACTGTTACCATCAGTTAATTCGAATCCTGCCACACATGACTGTGTGGAAGTAGTTAACACTATGACTAAGCCAAGACAAGATCTGACAGATATTCCATTACCAGATCCTGACCTGACACTTTATGTGGATGGTTCATGTATGAGAACAAGTACAGGAGAACTAGTAGCCGCGTATGCAGTGACTACTGACACTGAAGTTATTGAAACACACCGTATTGACACTCTGTCCGCTCAAGCAGCAGAGCTAGTTGCTCTGACCCAAGCCTGCATACATGCCAAGAACCTGAAAGTTAATATTTACACAGATTCACGTTACGCATTTGGAGTTGTACACGACTTCGGAGTGCTCTGGCAGGAGAGAGGTTTCATGACCTCTCATGGAACCAAGATTCAGCATGGTCTCCTTATTCAAGCTCTGTTAGATGCCATACATTTACCGACATCTATTGCTATCATGAAATGCAAAGCACATACGAAAATTACCGACATTATTTCTCAAGGTAATGATCTAGCAGATCGAACAGCCAAGCTTACAGCACAGACACCAGACATACCAGTTAACAAGACACCGACATCCACTCTAGAACAGACTACTTGTATGACAGTTAAGGACCCTACTCAAGATGTCATAGATATCCAGTTACATGCTACTCCCGAAGAAATCAAGAAATGGTCCGAACAAGGAGGGGTCCAGACAGATCAAGGATGGTTGACGAAGGGTAGAGCCACATGGTTTCTCCCCGACTCAATGGTTCAAGTCATTATCAATACCGCACATAGTCCAGCACACTTAGGAGAAAAAGCCATGTTAGACAGTATCCAGAACATTTGGTTTAACAAGCATTTACGAGCTGCAGCTAAGCAGAAAGTCCGTACCTGTATGATATGTTGCCAGTTCAATCCAGGTAAAAGTGTCCCGGTGGAACAAGGTGGATTCCAGCCCCCTGACCACCCTTTTGAAGTCCTCCAGATGGATTATATTCAGATGGAGCGATGTCGAGGTTTCAAGTATGTCCTTGTAGTTGTATGCGCTTTGTCCAGGTGGACAGAAGCATATCCAGTCCCAGATTACACAGCCGCGACCACTGCCAAGCAGTTGGTTCGTGAATTCTTCCCCCGTTATGGACTCCCTAGGGTCGTGTATTCTGATAACGGCCAGCCATTCTCATCTGAACTGATGAAGCACGTTTCCCTGTTGTTAGGGTACCAGTGGAAGTTCCATTGTGTACGCCATCCAGAAGCAGCCGGTCTCGTAGAGAGACATAATCAAACCTTGAAAATCCGCATTGCCAAAATCTGTCAAGAGAAAGGTGTAGACTGGTTAGTTGCTCTGCCAGTCGCCTTATTTTATATGCGCATGGTCGCACATTCCAGATCAGGTCTGTCCCCGTATGAGGTCGTATTCGGCCGCCCCCCAAATATGTGGGGTACACCTAGACCCCGAAGTATTACAGATGTTTCCAGTAATATGCTGACAGATTACCTAGCTTCCTTGATGTCTGCCCTACACTCTTGTCGTTCACAGGTTGCCGCCGCATTTCCAGACAATACCGAGGTGAAACCGCATGAAATCGTTCCTGGAAGCTTGGTTCTCGTCCGCAATTTTGATCGTTCAAGTCCGCTGGAGCCTCGCTGGAAGGAGCCTAAGTTGGTCCTCTTGACCACCCGTACTGCCGTCAAGTTGGAAGGCAGAAAGGGGTGGGTCCATCTGTCTCACGTCAAGAAATTTCACGGACCCCGACTACAAACTGTTTCCAAGAATCTTACCAAGGATTGTCAAGATTTTAAGGACTGCCGAGATACTATTCTTAAGGACTGTCCCGCAAATGACATTGATTCCAAGCCTCCCCTGTTAGAGGAAACTCCGCAGCAGGAGTATAAAAAGAAGCTCCGGTCTAGTAAATTAAGTCAGCCAGTTTAATTGTCTAAGTCCTCCCCTAGGTGAAACGGTTAGACAGGTATCTGACATGTATGAAATAGACCCCCATAGTGAGAGAGTTAGTCAAAACTCAATCCGATGTAACGCTTTTCTAAGTTTTATATTGTTTCTCAGCCTGATGGTTACCTGCACGAGTTATGCATTTCATTTATGTTTTCCAATTTCTCATGTAAATAAGTCTTCTAATGCTACAGTAGAGCACACGTTTAGTGATCTGCCTCCTCATGAACTATCTTATCGTCTTGCTATGCGCAACAATTCATTTATCCGCATGTTACATTATTCACACCAGACCAGCAATGCCACTAATTGTTGGGTGTGTGGTCGACTCCCCCCTTTCCGGACACCGAAGGGAGTTCTACCACTGTTTCCTTATCCATTTTCACATAACGGTTCATGTGGAGCCTGGTCCACGTTAACATCATCCTCAACTGATATGTCCTTTCTGAACAGCACATGTTTCCCAGACAAGCAAGGTCTTCCCCACAGAACCGGGTTAGATCTAGAAAATGAAGTTTATAATTTGGGTAATTATTCTTCGAACTTCATGGTCCTGAATGTTCAGTCTGATCCTATTTCAGACTTACCTGCTATTTCAGTACTACCATTCAAAGGCGAATTATGTGTCAGAAATAATGGTTCCGTACATGTAGGACATAGTGATTGTACTACTATTGTCAAGTTTAGTGACAGTGGGAAATCTATTTTCAAAGCTTCACGTCATTCTTATTTTGTTTGTGGTCAGACCGCATATGTTCGTCTGCCCCTCGATTGGGAGGGAACCTGTTACATCGCCTTCCTACTGCCACCAGTTTTTCTAGCACCATCTGATTATAATACGTAGACACACATCTAGTACACATTAGACATAGAAGGGAGATCGAGTCCCCAATTGTCGATTATACTGAAACTGCTCTAGAACAGTATACCGATTTCAATAGAGGTTTCTTTTTCTTTATAGGACCTATCCAGAATAGTAAGTTGATACGTAGATTGACCAGAACCCTCGAAGCAGTCGTGAATGAGACTGCCTCTGCTCTAGGTAACTTAACCGAAGAGCAATCTGCTATGAGATTTGTCGTGCTCCAGAATCGTCTCGTTCTTAACGTCATACTGGCCGATAGAGGAGGAGCATGTAGAGTCATCGGATCTAGTTGCTGCATTTTCATTCCTAATAACGCGCCGTCTGTTTATTCAGCTATAACCAGACTTCATAAAATTGCCCATCAGTTACACCAAAATCCAGGCACCTGGACATGGTCCGGTTGGTTTTGGAGTATAGTTTCTGCCTGGGGATGGAAAGTATTGTCATTTCTAGGTATTGCAGTAGCGATCATATTCAGTTGCTGCCTCTGTATACAATGTGGCCCTGCGATTTGCGGCATTTGTGCTACCTCTTGTATTCCTAGTCCCAAGTCCCGTCCTAAATCCCGTTCCAAGACAATTCGAGACGAGCAAATGATACTGTATGAAATGATAGATGGTATCATGAATATTGATGTTTCCTGACGGAAACGTAGTGACAAGGAGGGAATGTGGAAAAGTAAATTTTGCCATGTTCTGTGTCCCTACGTGTTCCCCATCCTATGTTATGTGTGCATGATTAATATGCATATGTATTTCCCGTGACCGATTAAAGACGCAATTACAGTTGTGTCCATCTCTAGTATGCCAGTTTCCAGTTCTCGTGAAAACTACGAGTATTGAGCCTATGTAAAGCTACGTTGCCACGTTTCACAGTGTGTACGTTATTTCATTGAAAAGTCCCCGTTTCTAGGCCTCAAAAGGGCCCGGACTCAGATTCAGCTCCTGTCTCCTGAACCCTCGCTGAGGAGCGATACAGCCCCCACCTGTATCCCTGACCCTTCACTTACTTACTTCCTGACTAGTACCCGGCTCGGCCTGGCTCTGCCTGCCAGTCTGCCAAGAGTATGTTATGATTCTAGTTATCAGTCCAGCCCTCCTTCTCTGCATTCCTACGCTACTGAATCGCATCAATAGTTTCCGTCACAGTCTAGCTTTTACGTCTCCATGTAAGAGAAATACTGTATTAATGGTCATTTAATATTCCTCAACACGCACTACATGTAGAATTATGCATGCACCAGTCTTAGAGTCTGTTAGCCTTTACCCTGATAACTTTTGGATTCTATCAACATGTTCTCTAAACAT
Organism: Lissotriton helveticus; assembly: GCF_964261635.1. Classification (NCBI taxonomy): domain Eukaryota; kingdom Metazoa; phylum Chordata; class Amphibia; order Caudata; family Salamandridae; genus Lissotriton; species Lissotriton helveticus. Next base: position 334,763 of record NC_136067.1, on the reverse strand, counting down.
CAGATACTAGATAATGTTTAGGTACATGTCGCTCTGACTCTCCAGACTTCAGTCTCTGCTTCTAGCGCAGAAGTCATAGCCCCCAGCTTCTCCTTAGTAACACGTCATCGCCAGTTTGCGCGCACCACTAGGTTAGAGGTCCCGGCTCCTTAGGAAGCCCCCTCCATGTTTCCGCCCCATTTATGACATATTCCGTTACGTTTACATCACATGTCTATGTATACGCCTCCTGTTACACCCACTTTCACCCTTATCTTTCGCGACTGTTGCTAACCCCACCCACTGTCACACCTACTGTACGTACTGTAATGCAATTGTTTTAGTATATATGCTTGTGCACGGTTATTAAAAGCTGCTAGCCATTCCAGATCTTGCCCATGCAGGTTGTCCTGTTCCTGTCCTTTATGCTGTATTAAACCTGCAAACTCCTACTACCTCGAATCTTGACTCTTATTTATTGAGCTATCTGTTGTTGTTATCAAAAATAGAGGTATTATTTATTTATTTACCACAGAGTGAGTAAATTGGCCATTTTCATGCACGTTTAACCATTCCACATATCTTGTGTTTAGGGCCCCTGGAAGCATGAAAATCACTTTAAACTTGCTAATTTTAGCTCTAAAACTGATGATCCACCTACAAATGTGAACTGACGTTAAAAAATTAAAACATTTGAAAATGGACCATTTTTCACCTTTCTGAAGCATGACGTAATGGGGGGGGTGTTATCTCTTTTGTCAAAAATCTGCAGTTTTTGCTTTAACATTAAATGCCTCCAAATAGTATTTAATTCCCTTCCTGGGGTGAAGAAACACTTTTTGAGACCTCAGAGTGAGTAAATTGGCCATTTTCATGCACTTTTAACCATTCCACAAATCTTGTGTTTAGGGCCTCTGGAAGCATGAAAATCACTTTAAACGTGCTAATTTTAGCTCTAAAACTGATGGTCCACCTACAAATGCGAACTGACGTTCATAAATAAAACATTTCAAAATGGACCATTTTTCACCTTTCAGAAGCATGACGTAATGGGGGGGTGTTATCTCTTTTGTCAAAAATCTGCCGTTTTTGCTTTAACATTAAATGCCTTCAAATGGTATTTAAATCCCTTCCCAGGGTGAATAAACACTTTTTGAGACCTCAGAGTGAGTAAATTGGCCATTTTCATGCACTTTTAACCATTCCACATATCTTGTGTTTAGGGCCCCATTGAAGCATGAAAATCACTTTAAACATGCTAATTCTAGCTCTAAAACTGATGATCCACCTACAAATGTGAACTGACGTTAAAAAATTAAAACATTTGAAAATGGACCATTTTTTACCTTTCTGAAGCATGACGTAATGGGGGGGTGTTATCTCTTTTGTCAAAAATCTGCCGTTTTTGCTTTAACATTAAATGCCTCCAAATAGTATTTAATTCCCTTCCTGGGGTGAAGAAACACTTTTTGAGACCTCAGAGTGAGTAAATTGGCCATTTTCATGCACTTTTAACCATTCCACAAATCTTGTGTTTAGGGCCTCTGGAAGCATGAAAATCACTTTAAACGTGCTAATTTTAGCTCTAAAACTGATGATCCACCTACAAATGTGAACTGACGTTAAAAAATTAAAACATTTGAAAATGGACCATTTTTCACCTTTCTGAATCATGACGTAATGGGGGGTGTTATCTCTTTATCAAAAATCAGCCGTTTTTGCTTTAACATTAAATGCCTTCAAATGGTATTTAAATCCCTTCCCAGGGTGAATAAACACTTTTTGAGACCTCAGAGTGAGTAAATTGGCCATTTTCATGCACTTTTAACCATTCCACATATCTTGTGTTTAGGGCCCCTGGAAGCATGAAAATCACTTTAAACATGCTAATTTTAGCTCTAAAACTGATGATCCACCTACAAATGTGAACTGACGTTAAAAAATTAAAACATTTGAAAATGGACCATTTTTCACCTTTCTGAATCATGACGTAATGGGGGGTGTTATCTCTTTATCAAAAATCAGCCGTTTTTGCTTTAACATTAAATGCCTTCAAATGGTATTTAAATCCCTTCCCAGGGTGAATAAACACTTTTTGAGACCTCAGAGTGAGTAAATTGGCCATTTTCATGCACTTTTAACCATTCCACATATCTTGTGTTTAGGGCCCCTGGAAGCATGAAAATCACTTTAAACATGCTAATTTTAGCTCTAAAACTGATGATCCACCTACAAATGTGAACTGACGTTAAAAAATTAAAACATTTGAAAATAGACCATTTTTCACCTTTCTGAAGCATGACGTAATGGGGTGGTTTTATCTCTTTTGGCAAAAATCAGCCGTTTTTGCTTGAACATTAAATGCCTCCAAATGGTATTGTGATGTATTCCTATAGGTTCTGTATCGATCCCCCTATTCCTAACCCTGTTCTGGTTAACAAATTAACTAGCAGCCATCCCATGATGCAGAAACCGTTATCTGATTAAGCCACACTACGGCACAGGAACGTGTTATCTGATTAGGTCATAACGCTTGCCATCTAATTAGACAAGCAATATTCCTCCAGCCCCTGATAAGGCATACAGAGTTCTCAAAACAAATCAAACCTATGACAACCTGGGAAAAACCCTGCGGCCATTGTTTTGATTTCACCGAGAACTTCAGCAAAAGAATGTGCTAACGACCAGCTCGTATGACATCCTTATTGACGTATCTATGTCCGTCCTTACGTCAATCTCGGCACCTTACAGGTATAAATATTACCGGCATTGCCTTAAGCAAACACACGCAGTGGTGACGAGATCGGAGCAGCCAGACTTGCCGAAGCCCAGAGCAGAGCAGACCCCGCTGGCGCAGCCCCGCCTTCCTGACGCGCTGAGAACGAGACGCTGCTTTCTCCTGCCGAGAAATCCAGCTCCGGCGCTTCCGGGTAGCCCTCGCAGGCAGCCTGGAATATCGAGACCAGAGACGAGAGATACCATCCCTCATTCATCCTAAATTCCAGGTACAGAACTGAATAACCCCTTCCAGAGAATTCTTTAGTCAGTCACTTGGCAAAACAAACTTAACTTAAACTGCTACTTTCTATTCCCGCCCACGTATTAGGCTTAGGTCAGGTACACGGGGTAGGCGTAGTTAGAAACATCAGTTGAGTACGATTAGTCAAATGTATATGTGTATTTATCTATTTTATTCATTTTAAACCATCATATGGCTTAGAAACCATATAAATGTTTTTACAGTATTATTTTATACTTCTGCTTTTAATGTATGCACTTTACTTAACCATAAGTATTGCAATAATATCGATCCATTTCTCTTGTATGAGAAAAGAGACTGATCAATAAATAACATCTTTTATTGAACACGCCCGTCTCTTCCTTTTCTCTACAATCTGGTGAAACTAAGAATGCACGTACTGACTGAGTAAAATAAGTTGTCTTTTGTTTTCACACGACTCTAGAGATACACTCTTGATTAGGGGAGAGCAAAGTTGTCATGTTCTATGGTTGTCAGAAACTAAATCCCTTCTTGTCTATCCAGGGAGGTTCAACTCCTCCTTGCCTATTCGAGAAAGTTTCTAGTGAACTCTGAGCTAGCTGGCAAACCCAAAACTTTAAGTCTAATATCGACAGTAGTAGACCTAGTTAACGTCTGGTCTAGGCCTATACTATTGAAGGTATTATTCCAATGCGCAAAGCCTATTGGGATAATAGGAACTACACTACATGGCGCCCAAACGTTTGGAAAGGCGATAAAACAAGACATTAGAGTAACTCAGTCGTGCTTTTTCACTCAGACCCCTTTTTTCCCATAATACTCCAAAGACGTCTGGAGTGGGTGAAAGGTCATATCCGCCAAACCTCGCAGGAGGAAACTCCTATGTATGGTTCTTGGTTTAGTCAACGTTGAAGGATACACTGTTCCAAAATATTGTGCATCTAATCTTTGTTTCCATAAAAACCTGATCTGCAAACAAACAAAAATAACCTTCCTGTCGGAAAAATGGTAGACAGTGATGATGAAAGAGAGACAGTTAGAATAGCAGCTGAACTCGCAACAGCTGATACTACTATGCAGGAAGCAGACCCGAATATAATAATCATCCCTTTAAAACTTATAGAAAATGGACTGACACCCAGAGGTGGCACAGTCATATTCGTAATAGAGGCACACGAATATCGGCAGACAGAGGTATTCTATTCATGGATACACTTTCCAGCAGCAAACGCTGTAACAAAGCACTTCCACTATTACAAAACAGAGGAACCTCCTGATGCGTACACTCCTTTCGAGGAGGTGGAAGTGCCACTTAAATTTCAAGAGCACCTGCTCTTATTTAATGGCGCCCTAAAACATAATAATCACATCACCAGACTCGGTCCCTTAGGGAGACCAGGAGCAACGTGGCCGGTCCTAGCCGGATACACACCACATCCAGACATCGAAAGAATGTCTGCAGTAGATCTGTTAGTACAACTAAAACAATTAATAAAAGTACATAGACAATTAGTCCAATATGTGATGCGGACTTCAACAATCCAACCAGCAATTAAAATTCCACAGCTGACCCCTCAACAGGGGAACACAAATAAAATTACACCACAGAACATACAGTCCTGCCTAGGTAAAGTACCAGCTAAACGGGAACAAATACCTTTCTGGCTAGCACAAAAAATCACCCAAATAGAGGCGGTGTTTCCAGACACCACCCCGTTAGAAAAACACAGGATTCTGACTATCTGTCTTCCAATGGGAATCGCACCACACGTGGAGGACTGTGACACTTGGGGTACAGTCTTTGCTTCCATTTACACAAAAACGCATGGCGTTCCATCCATCTCGGTGATACCAGATGTGCTAAAACAAATTCAAGATGAATATGGTCCAGAACCCGCTTTAACTCTTGGTATGAAATTACTGAAAGACTTCAAGCAGGTCTCGGCTATATTATTAGCCAACATAAAGGGAGAAGCAGCAAACGTGGCGATCCGCCAGAGGTTAAAAGAGATAGATATAGCAGAACAACCAGCTGAAATTGCCAGAATCATAGAAAAATCCTATGAGGAACTAGGTAGAGATAGTTTAGGTGGAATACCAGTAAAACCACAACTGATTGAAAGTCCTGAAAAAATATTTTTTAATAATAATTCAACATCACCAAAAAAGAGCTGGGATGGAAACAAACAATCCAATCCTAAAGAAAAGAAATTCCAGTCCAGAGGAAGGTCTCCTCGGTGGAGAGAAAGATCTCCAAACCAGGAACGCAGGTCACCCCAAAGTGATCCGTCTGGGAAAAGATATAACCTTAGAAATAGGGATAATATAAAGAAGCCTGATAGATATCAAGAAATTGATACACGCCCCTCTCAATCTTTTCAGACTTCCTCGCAGAAATCGGAAAGAAGAGGACGATCAGAACAAAGAGAAGAGCACGCCAAGTCCAAAGACAAGGAACCTGCTCACCTAAAACGAAATTACAATTTCCAAAAAAGAAGGTAGCCAGCATTAAAATAGTTAACAATGCCGAGAATACTGAGGACACAACTGAAAAACGGAGAATGGGCTCAGACAATGCTAGACAGCGCAGCAGAAGTGAGCATAGCTCGCAAAGTCCTTATGAATCATCTGGAGACAGTGGACAAGAATGAATACCTTCAAGTGGAAACTGCAGACACCAGAGTTAGCAAACCTCACAAAATATATGAAATAACATTACGTATAGAGGGGGATAAGACTAGAAAAATAAGGGGACTATTTTGGGATAATCTCTCCAAGGGCTATGACATCCTTCTAGCTGAAAAAGACTGGCCACCAGAGTTTGTCAGGGACTGCCCTCATGGCGAAGAAATAATTATGCCTGCCTTCTCAAATCATATCCCAATTCATAAAAAATGCACACTTGCTAGAAAGTGGGCAGTAGCTCAAGCTCCTGCTTTATATAAAAATCATGTAGGATGGGATGAGGACTCTCCTCCTCACAAAATCCAGTTAAAATCACAACCTACTGCACAAAGACAGTACCCAATTAAGCAAGAAGCTAAAAAACAGGTAAAAGAAATCCTAGATCAACTAGAATACCAGGGGGTGATTGAAACTTGCACCTCACAAATGAACAACCCTTTGTTTCCGGTCTCCAAACCAGACAATTCAAATCGTCTAGTTTTGGATTACAGACACCTTAACTCATGTTGCAAAACTTTTGCAGAGCAAAACTCGCATAGTGCTGCACTAATGAACAACATAGTGCGCAAAAAATACAAAACAACATTAGACATCTCTAATGGATTCTTTTGTCAAAACATAGCACCAGAGAGCAGATATTTGTCTGCGTTCTCAATAAATGGCACTCAAAAACAATTCTGTCGGTTAGCCCAGGGGTACAAGAACAGCTCGGGAGTATTCTCAGCGAGAGTAACAGAATTACTACAAACCTATGATGACGAAGCATTATCTTATGTCGACGACATATACCTAACAGATGATGACTTGGATACTCACTTGAAGAGAGTGAACACCATAATACTTGGGTTCGCAGCAGAGGGTTACAAATTCAACTTTAAAAAATCCAGAATTGCCCATCTGACTGTCCTGTTCTTAGGATATGAATTATCAAGTGAAGGCAAAAGCCTGGCTGACAATTTCCTAGAGAAATGTGCCGTACTCCAAGCACCTAGAACACTAAAAAACCTACAGTCAATTCTAGGCTTCCTAAATTTCGGAAGAACATACATTGCAAATTACGCAGAAAGGGTCAAACCCCTTTATGATCTAATAAAACCAGATTTTAAAAGAACCAATTGGACTCAGATACACACAGAAATTCTGAGATCCTTACAAACAGACATGTTAATTAAAACAAAATTAGAAACACGTGATAACACACGCAACCTTGTGATTCGAGTCATCCCAGGAAGATTCGGATTCACATACCTGACCTCTAATGAGGGAGAAAAGGTACCAATTGCATTCAAATCACACTTGTACACTAAAGCTGAAATGAAATTTTGCCCAACGGAAAAAATTCTAACTGCAACACAGACAGCTATAGCAAAAGAACGAGCCCTGGCACAAGGTAAACGAATAATAATCGTGACACCGATACCAGCCCTAGAGGCGGTAACAAAGGCAAGCATTCCGAATGCTAAAGCACTAAATCCAAGGTGGATACAGTGGGCTAATTCTCTTGCTGCAACGGACGTGGCGTACGAATTTGATCCTAACTTAAAAACACAAGAATTTCTCCAATATGAATTCGAATGTCCTCCGCCGACCGAAATTCTGCCTCTAGAACATTACGGCTGTATAATATATACAGACGGATCAGCACAACCCGCAGTAGGGGGTAAACAGGCTTACAGTGCTGCGTGCGCGATTGTTAAAGGTCGCTGTCACGAAGGGAAATTTAAACCAGCTATCACTAAAACACAATCTCTAGGAGATTGTACAGCTCAGCGAGCTGAACTACTGGCGTTCAAGATGGCGCTTGAAAATACCGATCGAGAATTCCCCACACTCATAGTGTGCGATTCGTATTATTGCGTTCAGTCTTACAATGAATACTTGCAGATCTGGCTTCAGAATGGTTTTAAGGATGCAAAAGGAGGCACAATCAAGCATAAAATGCTCTGGGAACAAGTAGTTCTTTTACAAAAAGAACTACCAAAGACTCACGTGATACATACACTGAGTCATCAACGTGATGGCGTTCACGTTGCAGGGAATTCATTGGCTGATGAGGCCGCGAAGGCAGCTGTGCAAACGGCTTCCGTAGCTGCCATCACACGGTCAAAAACAAAAATAGACAGCAAAATATTACAGGCTGTCAGCGCTACAGAAAAGGATTCGATAGAAACACTCCCGAAAGGCTTTCCAGTAAAATATTCATACATAACTGATGCAAACAATGTTCCTTTTGCTCGAATCCCTGGAGTGGGGGATAGGGCAATTCCAAACATGGAACATAGGTTAGGACTAATAATAGCGGCACATGAAGGGCTCGCTTCTGTACATGCTGGCGTCTCTGCCACAGTATCATTGTTAAAACAGAGATACTGGTGGCCACAAATGAGAAGACAAACAAGGAACTATGTTTTAGAATGTGAAATATGTCAAAGAATGAAAGTATCAACGGTGAGACGACCAGCGCAGACGCCCCTTCTAATCTCAGATAAACCATTAGCCTGTGTTTATCTGGACCACTGTGGTCCCTTACAAAGGGATGGTAACTATAAATATATCCTGGTCGCAGTGGATTCATGCACGAGATCCATATGGATGTGGCCCCAGCGATCGGCTGACGCCAGAACTGTTATAAAAGATTTGCGAGTCTTAATCGGCACATACGCAATTGGCATGCTGCATTCTGACCAGGGTCCTGCTTTTAGCTCTCGAGCTTATAAGGAGGCCATGACCAGCATGGGCATTGCATTGCGGTATTCTTGTCCATTTCACCCTGAGGGGAACGGAATTGTTGTAAGAAAAAACCGTGACATAAAGCAATCTATAACAGCAAAGGTATTAGGTTCGGGAGCTGGGTGGGTCAAACATCTAATAAGTGCCCAACGTAGTCTAAATAACCTGCCAAGAAATTCTCTGAAGGGATTCAGTCCGTACGAATTATTGTTTGGAACTAGGATGTTAGTCTTAGATCTTGACAGTCAGACTTCAGTGGTGAAGGAAAAAAGCTTTGATATCAAAGATCGTTTGGCTATTTTACAGGACTTAAACAAAACAAGAAAAGACCTGAGCAACATAAAGTTGAAACAGCAGCCAACAACCACTGAAGAACCACCACCTGTCCCAGCAAGACCTGTCTGGATTCCAAAAGTCGGGGATCTAGTCAGAGAAAAGATCGCGGTAAAGAAGGAATTTGGGCCTTCTTACAGAAAAGCAGTTCCTGTCTTGTCTATCAACGGGACAAGATCAGTTGTACTACCGCCGCTTGCTGGTAAAAAGGAGAACCGAGTTGTATCCATCGACCTGGTAAAACCACAATCATGTGGCCGATAACAAATAGTAGGCCAAGTGGACTCCCGATAAGTAGTAGAACACCAAGGTTTGCTACCAATACAGAGGTCCTAACTAAGAGGCTAATCACATTCGAAACGCCTACAGAAGAACAACAAGGACTATGCAACAATGCAATGGAACTTAAACCTCTGAAAACCCAAATAAAAACATTTAGCAGAGACACACCAACCTACAATGAAGTAACAAACGAATATGCAAGAAACAGTAATCGTGAAGCAATTGGAACAATTGACAGAACTGCATCCGGCTACTTCATAAACTTCGATGATTCCTCTGAAGACCTCAGTGAATCAAAAACACAGCCATCAACAAAAACCTTTAAAGATAAAGCTAAAGAACTTTTGAAACAACTGAAAGAAACATATCTGATTTCTCCATGGATTGAATTTTGGGTGGGCTTTGGTGCATTTATCCTCATACTTTGGCTCATCATGGTACTAACTTTGGGACGCTTCATTGAGGGAAAATATGCTAAAATGGACACAGCAAGTCAGAAAATCAACTTGATCCTCAAGCCACACACATCTTCACACGTCAAGAAAAGAGAACTTTCTTCAGTCAACTTCACAGCCAATCCTATACCGGGTGGGGTAGCATGGGACAATACTGACTACGAAATTTATGGTCCGGTTGAGATCCTGAAATATCCACACCAAATCAAGATCTCGTTGAGTGACTTTGTAAAAACAAGCTCATTTGCTGATGATTGGGACTTTGAAAGCGTTAATAATATGATGTCTGACTTAGTGACGTCTGCTAAATTTACCAAACATGATTATTTGCAGGGTTCGACTAATTATGATAGTATGTACTGTTACAACCACTATGGTAACCATTTTCTACATAAATCGGCACAACCTAGAAATGTTTTAAATTATAATCAATGGGAACATTGTGCAACCCCTCCAAAAGGAAGCTCAAGAACCTTTTATAACAAATATTCATACTTTTCAGGGTTCAACACAAGTAATGCTGAAACATTTTATTTCAAATTGTCAAATAAGACAGGGACAAAGACCATGCTAACGAACACAAAATTGATATATTCAGACTCATTTTTTGAACAAATGAATACTTTTGGTTTTGATTATTGGGACAAAAATGTTGAAGTAAAAAGTGTTTGGGGTACAAAAGAATGGCAAGTACAAGGTATAGAATCATTGTTTAGAGCCTGCATGATCCCAGAACAAATTATATTTTTAAATGACACTGTTCAACAAACTACCTGTCTTGGCCTAGCCAAAATCAAAGCCAACAATGAACAGCAATAGCTCTACAGATGAAGAGATAGACGTAAACTATGTATTAAACAAAAACAGAACACATCCTGATTGGAAACAGTGGTTGATCTGGCCCACAGATACTAATAACTGTCAAGGTAGATTCCTGAACAAAACACAGGGGTTCACATTGACCAGGCCAGACCCTAGTTATTCCCAAAGACAACACCCAGGGATAATTACCACCTACAGTGTGGGCAAATTATGCCTTCAATGGCTACAAAGTTCCACACTGACAGAAATTAAGCAACACCTAACTTTACTTACTGATGGTGCTGACTTGCGTGATTTCATTATGGGACCGCGCAAACAGCGTCAAAAACGTTTCATAGCTGCCTCTGTATATGCAGCTTACAACGAGGCCTGGAAGGTGACTCAAATTGAGACAGCAGAAAGTATACGGGAAATTGACCGTATTAATTTGGAAAAATCACTTTCTGTAGTGGACAATGGGTTAATGACTCTGTCCTCCAGAATTTTTTCTCTGGACAGCATTGTGTCTTCAGCAATCGACATATTATCGCAAGACTTACTGTTGTTACAACACGGTCAGTCTCAATTGCGTTCTATTGTACAGCTTGGCTGGACGTTACAAAATCTGCGTTCAGGCTATGTGCCTTGGCGTTTAACCAACACAACGTCACTATTCAATATCTTTAACCTTACTGATAAACAAATCAGTATGGCACAGAAGGGTGCTGATTATACAATCCTGAGCATTGAGAAACTCGAGAGATTACCAGTGACAATGTCAGAACGACCTGTCAGTGAATGGATAATACATGGGATAATTAATATTCCAATATCAACCTTCAGGTTTCAATACTGCCAAAAATATATACAGGCTGGCATGTACGAAAAATTGGGAAAAGGGTACATTAAAACAACATGGAACTTGCCCTATTCACATGCATGTGTCAGTAATAAAGGACGGAAAGTGTTTCTTAGTGGCAATAATTGTGCGATGTCACTAAGCGGTACACTTCTGTGTAATGGAATTAGTTTGCACGGAGCCTGTGAAGGGAATTCATATAACCTTTCATGTCACCAGCTAGGCACACCTGCAACAGAGATAGAACCATTCTTTCAAAGACTCTACAATGGGAGTTACATTCTAATTGTGGATCGCAGATGTTGTAGTCTTATGCCCGGGACTCCTTATCTCGTAACTACGACTGCGAAGGTCAAGTGCTGTGGACACTCATTGTTCCCCAGCTCCTTTCCAGACAGGGAGGCAAGGGCATGGCCCAACTTGAAAATTACTTCTATTCGAATAGATACTTTAAGCAGAATGAAAACAGTGCTTCTTCAGACGCCGACCAGGCTCACGTCATCAAAAGAAACGTATGATCTCCAAGTCGCAAGGACGACTGCAGAGATTCACTCATTGTTATCAACTAATTCCCCCATATATTTCGCAGAAATCCTGAATGAAATGTTAAATATTTCTGATACCAGTGGAGTCTCAAAGGTATTTAAGACAGTATTTTCGATGGCATTAACACCATTCAAAGCCATACTGGGTATTTTTCCAGATTTCGTCCATTCGATTTTTGGCGGACTTCTCCTCATTTTGGGACTAATTGCAGGAATCCTATTCTTGGTCCTAATATTTCGTTATGGCAAACCGTGTCACAGACAAAACACCTGCGACAAGGGAAGAAACAATCCGAGCCATTGGATACCGGGACCGGATATCAAAAATCCTGGGACTATCCCGGCTTAGAGACCTGAACATGACTTGGTTTCTATCATTTCGACCAATGTGGCATCGATGTGTTTTACCTGTATTAAGGTGCTTGCTATGCGGAGAAGAATGCGTGTTAGACACCTGTCTGACGCTACAATCGGATGCGCCAATGGATGCAGAAACATTGTTGAGTCCGATAAAGGCTCATGCTTTGTGCTGCCCTCAACGGCTACCAATCCTGATGACGGCATTCGTGGAAACTTCACCACTACGATTGAGGGGTAGTGAAGTTCAAGATGAAAGCAGCATCGATCAGGTACGACCTTCTGTCAGCAATACTAATCAAAACGTCAATGGAGACAATCATGCGCACGAATGCATGGTTACACCTTTTTCCGAGTTAGTGGAACTCTCCCAGGAAGCTGTTGACAGCTTTTTCGACAGTCTAAATGATATGATGTTCTCGCCAGAGCAGAAATAGAGATTTATGAGCAAGCTCGCACACGGCGTTCCCTGAATTTGGCCTTCAACTTTGAATAACAAAATAACATGAACAATTTCCCCTCCAGTTCACGGACAGCGATTTTTTTCAGCAGCCCCAAAATATTTTTTACATATTTTTCGGGACACTTATCTTCTGCTTAAAGTAAGAACTATTCTTAGAGAACTAAAATTTCTATTTTTAGATACTTTATAGACATTAGCTGCCCGTTGGTATGTTCATAATTATTTTATTCTGTGATGAAATGGTCTCGAAACTTTTTTCTGTATTAAGAGCCATTTCATGTGTAAATTCTCATATACAAATTAGCAATAATGTATACATATGCATGATTACTTTAGCATTATTCTACAGCTTGAGTGCATATAATACATGTGACTGTTTTTTCCGTATATTAGATAATTTCAAAATGCATTTTATGTATTTTGGGGTGGTAAGGTATACACGATACTCTACAGTATGTTTTACTATGCCTAGATTCGTAAATATGGCCATAGTTAGCGTGGAGTGGGTGTGATGTATTCCTATAGGTTCTGTATCGATCCCCCTATTCCTGACCCTGTTCTGGTTAACAAGTTAACTAGCAGCCATCCCATGATGCAGAAACCGTTATCTGATTAAGCCACACTACGGCACAGGAACGTGTTATCTGATTAGGTCATAACGCTTGCCATCTAATTAGACAAGCGATATTCCTCCAGCCCCTGATAAGGCATACGGAGTTCTCAAAACAAATCAAACCTATGACAACCTGGGAAAAACCCTGCGGCCATTGTTTTGATTTCACCGAGAACTTCAGCAAAAGAATGTGCTAATGACCAGCTCGTATGACATCCTTATTGACGTATCTATGTCCATCCTTACGTCAATCTCGGCACCTTACAGATATAAATATTACCGGTATTGCCTTAAGCAAACACACGCGGTGGTGACGAGATCGGAGCAGCCAGACTTGCCGAAGCCCAGAGCAGAGCAGACCCCGCTGGCGCAGCCCCGCCTTCCTGACGCGCTGAGAACGAGACGCTGCTTTCTCCTGCCGAGAAATCCAGCTCCGGCGCTTCCGGGTAGCCCTCGCAGGCAGCCTGGAATATCGAGACCAGAGACGAGAGATACCATCCCTCATTCATCCTAAATTCCAGGTACAGAACTGAATAACCCCTTCCAGAGAATTCTTTAGTCAGTCACTTGGCAAAACAAACTTAACTTAAACTGCTACTTTCTATTCCCGCCCACGTATTAGGCTTAGGTCAGGTACACGGGGTAGGCGTAGTTAGAAACATCAGTTGAGTACGATTAGTCAAATGTATATGTGTATATGTCTATTTTATTCATTTTAAACCATCATATGGCTTAGAAACCATATAAATGTTTTTACAGTATTATTTTATACTTCTGCTTTTAATGTATGCACTTTACTTAACCATAAGTATTGCAATAATATCGATCCATTTCTCTTGTATGAGAAAAGAGACTGATCAATAAATAACATCTTTTATTGAACACGCCCGTCTCTTCCTTTTCTCTACAATCTGGTGAAACTAAGAATGCACGTACTGACTGAGTAAAATAAGTTGTCTTTTGTTTTCACACGACTCTAGAGATACACTCTTGATCAGGGGAGAGCAAAGTTGTCCTGTTCTATGGTTGTCAGAAACTAAATCCCTTCTTGTCTATCCAGGGAGGTTCAACTCCTCCTTGCCTATTCGAGAAAGTTTCTAGTGAACTCTGAGCTAGCTGGCAAACCCAAAACTTTAAGTCTAATATCGACAGTAGTAGACCTAGTTAACGTCTGGTCTAGGCCTATACTATTGAAGGTATTATTCCAATGCGCAGAGCCTGTTGGGATAATAGGAACTACACTACAGTATTTAATTCCCTTCCCGGGGTGAATAAACACTTTTTGAGACCTCAGAGTGAGTAAATTGGCCATTTTCATGCACTTTTAACCATTCCACATATCTTGTGTTTAGGGCCTCTGGAAGCATGAAAATCACTTTAAACGTGCTAATTTTAGCTCTAAAACTAATGATCCACCTACAAATGTGAACTGACGTTAAAAAAATTAAAACATTTGAAAATAGACCATTTTTCACCTTTCTGAAGCATGACGTAATGGGGGGGGGGGGGTGTTATCTCTTTGTCAAAAATCAGCCATTTTTGCTTGAACATTAAATGCCTCCAAATGGTATTTAATTCACTTCCCGGGGTGAAGAAACACTTTTTGAGACCTCAGAGTGAGTAAATTGGCCATTTTCATGCACATCTAACCATTCCACATATCCTGTGTTTAGGGCCCCTGGAAGCATGAAAATCACTTTAAACATGCTAATTTTAGCTCTAAAACTAATGATCCACCTACAAATGTGAACTGACATTCAAAAATAAAACATTTGAAACTGGACCATTTTTCACCTTTCTGAAGCATGACGTAATGGGGGGGTGTTATCTCTTTTGTAAAAAATCAGCTGTTTTTGCTTTAACATTAAATGCCTCCAAATAGTATTTAATTCCCTTCTCGGGGTGAAGAAACACCTATGAGACCTCAGAGTAAGTAATTTGGCCATTTTCATGCACGATTAACCATTCCACATATCTTGTGTTTAGGGCCCCTGGAAGCATGAAAATCACTTTAAACATGCTAATTTTAGCTCTAAAACTGATGATCCACCTACAAATGTGAACTGACGTTAAAAAACTTAAAACATTTGAAAATGGACCATTTTTCACCTTTCCGAAGCATGACGTAATGGGGGGGGTGTTATCTCTTTGTCAAAAATCAGCCGTTTTTGCTTGAACATTAAATGCCTTCAAATGGTATTTAATTCCCTTCCCAGGGTGAATAAACACTTTTTGAGACCTCAGAGTGTGTAAATTGGCCATATTCATGCACTTTTAACCATTCCACAAATCTTGTGTTTAGGGCCTCTGGAAGCATGAAAAATACTTTAAACAGGCTAATTTTAGCTCTAAAACTGATGATCCACCTACAAATGTGAACTGACGTTAAAAAATTAAAACATTTGAAAATAGACCATTTTTCAACTTTCTGAAGCATGACGTAATGGGGGGTGTTATCTCTTTGTCAAAAATCAGCCGTTTTTGCTTGAACATTAAATGCCTCCAAATAGTATTTAATTCCCTTCCTGGGGCGAAGAAACACTTTTTGAGACCTCAGAGTGAGTAAATTGGCCATTTTCATGCACTTTTAACCATTCCACAAATCTTGTGTTTAGGGCCTCTGGAAGCATGAAAATCCCTTTAAACATTCTAATTTTTGCTCTAAAACTGATGATCCACCTACAAATGTGAACTGACGTTCAAAAATAAAACATTTGAAAATGGACCATTTTTCACCTTTCACAAGCATGACGTAATGGGGGGGTGTTATCTCTTTTGTCAAAAATCAGCCATTTTTGCTTGAACATTAAATGCCTCCAAATGGTATTTAATTCACTTCCCGGGGTGAAGAAACACTTTTTGAGACCTCAGAGTGAGTAAATTGGCCAATTTCATGCACTTTTAACCATTCCACAAATCTTGTGTTTAGGGCCTCTGGAAGCATGAAAATCACTTTAAACATGCTAATTTTAGCTCTAAAACTGATGATTCACCTACAAATGTGAACTGACGTCAAAAAATTAAAACATTTAAAAATAGACCATTTTTCACCTTTCTGAAGCATGACGTAATGGGGGGGGTGTTATCTCTTTGTCAAAAATCAGCCGTTTTTGCTTGAACATTAAATGCCTCCAAATGGTATTTAATTCACTTCCCGGGGTGAAGAAACACTTTTTGAGACCTCAGAGTGAGTAAATTGGCCAATTTAATGCACTTTTAACCATTCCACAAATCTTGGGGTATATTACCAACAACTAGCGATAATTTTTGTCTCTAACTTGTTTAGAGACAAAAATTATCGCCGCACATCGGCGATTTTTATCGCAGATAAACCTTGCTATTAGCAAGGTTTATCGCAAATGCGATAAAAAACGGCCGCAATGCATGAATATCGCTGAAAAGTCAGCGATATTCATGCATTATCGAGCAAATGCTCTTAGCCATGTTATCCACCTCCCATTGGATAACATGGTGAAGAACTGCTCAGGGCAGGTGTTAGGTTTTGGAGATATTCGCGCTTAGCACGAATATCTCCAAAAGTTGGTAATAGGAGATAGCGATGTTAGCGACTGTTTCCAGTCGCTAACATCTTGGCACGCCCACTTTGCATGTCATTAGTGATAAATATCACTGACATGCAAAGCGGGGCCCAAGATGGTCGCTATCTCCTATTAGCTGTCACTAACTGGTGTTAGCGACAGCTTGGTAATAGGGAGATCATTTTATCTCCGCTTTCTTGGCTTTTAAAGCTAAAAAAGCGGAGATAAAGCCCTTGATAATATACCCCCTTGTGTTTAGGGCCTCTGGAAGCATGAAAATCACTACACACATGCTAATTTTAGCTCTAAAACTAATGATCCACCTACAAATGTGAACTAACGTTTAAAAATAAAACATTTGAAACTGGACCATTTTTCACCTTTCTGAAGCATGACGTAATGGGGGGGTGTTATCTCTTTTGTAAAAAATCAGCCGTTTTTGCTTTAACATTAAATGCCTCCAAATACTATTTAATTCCCTTCTCGGGGTGAAGAAACACTTTTGAGACCTCAGAGTGAGTAAATTGGCCATTTTCATGCACGTTTAACCATTCCACATATCTTGTGTTTAGGGCCTCTCGAAGCATGAAAATCACTTTAAACGTGCCAATTTTAGCTCTAAAACTGATGATCCACCTACAAATGTGAACTGACGTTAAAAAATTAAAACATTTGAAAATGGACCATTTTTCACCTTTCTGAAGCATGACGTAATGGGGGGGTGTTATCTCTTTTGTAAAAAATCAGCCGTTTTTGCTTTAACATTAAATGCCTCCAAATACTATTTAATTCCCTTCTCGGGGTGAAGAAACACTTTTGAGACCTCAGAGTGAGTAAATTGGCCATTTTCATGCACGTTTAACCATTCCACATATCTTGTGTTTAGGGCCTCTCGAAGCATGAAAATCACTTTAAACGTGCCAATTTTAGCTCTAAAACTGATGATCCACCTACAAATGTGAACTGACGTTAAAAAATTAAAACATTTGAAAATGGACCATTTTTCACCTTTCTGAAGCATGACGTAATGGGGGGGGGGTGTTATCTCTTTGTCAAAAATCAGCCGTTTTTGCTTGAACATTAAATGCCTTCAAATGGTATTTAATTCCCTTTCCAGGGAGAATAAACACTTTTTGAGACCTCAGAGTGAGTAAATTGGCCAATTTCATGCACTTTTAACCATTCCACAAATCTTGTGTTTAGGGCCTCTGGAAGCATGAAAATCACTTTAAACATGCTAATTTTAGCTCTAAAACTGATGATTCACCTACAAATGTGAACTGACGTCAAAAAATTAAAACATTTAAAAATAGACCATTTTTCACCTTTCTGAAGCATGACGTAATGGGGGGGGTGTTATCTCTTTGTCAAAAATCAGCCGTTTTTGCTTGAACATTAAATGCCTCCAAATGGTATTTAATTCACTTCCCGGGGTGAAGAAACACTTTTTGAGACCTCAGAGTGAGTAAATTGGCCAATTTAATGCACTTTTAACCATTCCACAAATCTTGGGGTATATTACCAACAACTAGCGATAATTTTTGTCTCTAACTTGTTTAGAGACAAAAATTATCGCCGCACATCGGCGATTTTTATCGCAGATAAACCTTGCTATTAGCAAGGTTTATCGCAAATGCGATAAAAAACGGCCGCAATGCATGAATATCGCTGAAAAGTCAGCGATATTCATGCATTATCGAGCAAATGCTCTTAGCCATGTTATCCACCTCCCATTGGATAACATGGTGAAGAACTGCTCAGGGCAGGTGTTAGGTTTTGGAGATATTCGCGCTTAGCACGAATATCTCCAAAAGTTGGTAATAGGAGATAGCGATGTTAGCGACTGTTTCCAGTCGCTAACATCTTGGCACGCCCACTTTGCATGTCATTAGTGATAAATATCACTGACATGCAAAGCGGGGCCCAAGATGGTCGCTATCTCCTATTAGCTGTCACTAACTGGTGTTAGCGACAGCTTGGTAATAGGGAGATCATTTTATCTCCGCTTTCTTGGCTTTTAAAGCTAAAAAAGCGGAGATAAAGCCCTTGATAATATACCCCCTTGTGTTTAGGGCCTCTGGAAGCATGAAAATCACTACACACATGCTAATTTTAGCTCTAAAACTAATGATCCACCTACAAATGTGAACTAACGTTTAAAAATAAAACATTTGAAACTGGACCATTTTTCACCTTTCTGAAGCATGACGTAATGGGGGGGTGTTATCTCTTTTGTAAAAAATCAGCCGTTTTTGCTTTAACATTAAATGCCTCCAAATACTATTTAATTCCCTTCTCGGGGTGAAGAAACACTTTTGAGACCTCAGAGTGAGTAAATTGGCCATTTTCATGCACGTTTAACCATTCCACATATCTTGTGTTTAGGGCCTCTCGAAGCATGAAAATCACTTTAAACGTGCCAATTTTAGCTCTAAAACTGATGATCCACCTACAAATGTGAACTGACGTTAAAAAATTAAAACATTTGAAAATGGACCATTTTTCACCTTTCTGAAGCATGACGTAATGGGGGGGGGGTGTTATCTCTTTGTCAAAAATCAGCCGTTTTTGCTTGAACATTAAATGCCTTCAAATGGTATTTAATTCCCTTTCCAGGGAGAATAAACACTTTTTGAGACCTCAGAGTGAGTAAATTGGCCATATTCATGCACTTTTAACCATTCCACAAATCTTGGGGTATATTACCAACAACTAGCGATAATTTTTGTCTCTAACTTGTTTAGAGACAAAAATTATCGCCGCACATCGGCGATTTTTATCGCAGATAAACCTTGCTGTTAGCAAGGTTTATCGCAAATGCGATAAAAAACGGCCGCAATGCATGAATATCGCTGAAAAGTCAGCGATATTCATGCATTATCGAGCAAATGCTCTTAGCCATGTTATCCACCTCCCATTGGATAACATGGTGAAGAACTGCTCAGGGCAGGTGTTAGCTTTTGGAGATATTCGCGCTTAGCGTGAATAGCTCCAAAAGTTGGTAATAGGAGATAGCGATGTTAGCGACTGTTTCCAGTCGCTAACATCTTGGCACGCCCACTTTGCATGTCATTAGTGATAAATATCACTGACATGCAAAGCGGGGCCCAAGATGGTCGCTATCTCCTATTAGCTGTCACTAACTGGTGTTAGCGACAGCTTGGTAATAGGGAGATAATTTTATCTCCGCTTTCTTGGCTTTTAAAGCCAAAAAAGCGGAGATAAACCCCTTGATAATATACCCCCTTGTGTTTAGGGCCCCTGGAAGCATGAAAATCACTTTAAACATTCTAATTTTAGCTCTAAAACTGATGATCCACCTACAAATGTGAACTGACGTTCAAAAATAAAACATTTGAAAATGGACCATTTTTCACCTTTCTGAAGCATGACGTAATGGGGGGGGGTGTTATCTCTTTGTCAAAAATCAGCCGTTTTTGCTTGAACATTAAATGCCTTCAAATGGTATTTAGGGGCATATTATCAAGGGGGTTTATCTCCGCTTTTTTGGCTTTAAAAGCCAAGAAAGCGGGGATAAAATGATCTCCCTATTACCTAGCTGTCGCTAACACCAGTTAGCAACAGCTAGTAGGAGATAGCGACCATCTTGGGCCCCACTTTGCATGTCAGTGATATTTATCACTAATGATATGCAAAGTGGGCGTGCCAAGATGTTAGCGACTGGAAACAGTCGCTAACATCGCTATCTCCTATTACCAACTTTTGGAGATATTCGCGCTAAGCGCAAATATCTCCAAAAGCTAACACCTGCCCTGAGCAGTTCTTAGCCATGTTATCCAATGGGAGGTGGATAACATGGCTAAGAGCATTAGCTCGGTAATGCATGAATATCGCGGACTTTTCAGCGATATTCATGCATTGCGGCCGTTTTTTATCGCATTTGCGATATCTGCGATAAAAATTGCCGCAGCTTAGCAGTAAAATTTTATCTCTAACCAAGCAATAGCGATAATTATCGCTATTGCTTGGTAATATGCCCCTTAATTCCCTTCCCAGGGTGAATAAACACTTTTTGAGACCTCAGAGTGAGTAAATTGGCCATATTCATGCACTTTTAACCATTCCACAAATCTTGTGTTTAGGGCCCCTGGAAGCATGAAAATCACTTTAAACATTCTAATTGTAGCTCTAAAACTGATGATCCACCTACAAATGTGAACTGACGTTCAAAAATAAAACATTTGAAAATGGACCATTTTTCACCTTTCACAAGCATGACGTAATGGGGGGGTGTTATCTCTTTTGTCAAAAATCAGCCGTTTTTGCTTGAACATTAAATGCCTCCAAATACTATTTAATTCCCTTCTCGGGGTGAAGAAACACTTTTGAGTCCTCAGAGTGAGTAAATTGGCCATTTTCATGCACGTTTAACCATTCCACATATCTTGTGTTCAGGGCCTCTCGAAGCATGAAAATCACTTTAAACGTGCTAATTTTAGCTCTAAAACTGATGATCCACCTACAAATGTGAACTGACGTTAAAAAATTAAAACATTTGAAAATGGACCATTTTTCACCTTCCTGAAGCATGACGTAATGGGGGGGGTGTTATCTCTTTGTCAAAAATCAGCCGTTTTTCTTTGTGTCCTGGATGGTTGCTTCTATGCCCGCATTCTCCACCACTTGTGGCGCTTCGCCTGGGGAATCGAGTAAGCTCACGGACACCGGAGTACTTGGCAATGCAGGTTTTATTATTTTATACAATCGCCGCTTTTGCGCTGGTAGGCGGTAGAAAGGGAGGGGGTCTTCTTTCTCTGTAGTCACACTCCTTGTTGTTCCCAGTCTCCGCTCCCGGTGTCTCCTGGGAGTCGTAGGCTGATCCTCCGCCGTTGTCCTCGCCGGTTAAACAGGTGCCAGAAAGAAAAGGACACCAGCGTTAGTGCGGCACTCTCTTGCCGGTGTGAAAGGGGGGTGGGTAGTGAGGACACACATGTGCTGTTAATAACCCTGTCTCAGTGCCGATATGTGAGGGGGGGGGTTTACAGACTATGGGTGCCGAATACAGCCTCAGGGAGGTTTGCTCCACCTCCGTCCCGCCCAGCCCGTGAAGCGAGCCCGTACCTGTTCTAGCCACACTTCTCAGGAAGTGTGGCTGGGCGCTGCGCCGTCCCGTTGGCCTCCCGGCTTGTCGTTGGAGTCTCTGTCTCCGTCTCCGGCTCCTTCCAGGCTTCGCTCTTCCGGGGTCGCCTCGTCCGTCCTCGACTCTCCTCGCGCCTCTTCCAAACTCTCCTCCGCCGTCCACCAGTCTCCCGTTTTCCTCGACCTCCAGTCCGCTCCTTCCGCTTCGTCTCCTCCCCGCCAACTCTCTCCTCCTCCGGGTGTATCACACACCTGAGCAGAGTCCGGGCTGGGCTTTACCTGCAGCGGGTGGGCGGTGTCAGGTTCTAGCTCCGCCCAATTAAAGAAACATGGGTCTGCAGATTGTGTCGCTGGGTTCAGGGTCGTGACCACTGGCGTCTTCCAGGCATCTGTATGCTGGGCAAAAAGAGGGGAGAGATTAACAGGCAGGCCAGGAGGGCCCGAGTCCGGGTCCTCCTCGTCACACCTTTCAAACCTTAATATCGGTTTTAGAGATAATCTTCAGGAATTGAAGGCAGGTCCCGGCTTTCCGCCTCAGGACAGTGAGATTTAAAAAACAAACAGTTTTTAAAAGTACCCTGGAAGTCTGTGCAAATAACAATTTTAGGCAGTGCAATAACAGAGTTTAAAAACAATTTAGAATACCATGAACGTCTTCACGCGCTCAAAAACACCATCCACTCACACTCGCAATCAGTGGGGAATGGAAATGGATTATTTTTATTCTCTCGAGGGCGGGAGGGCGGGCGGGGCTGAGCGCTCGAATGCTAGCCCACCAACCTTCTCCTCATCCAAGATGGCGGCCCGAGTAGCCCTTACTCGGCTACAGACGGGTGAGTGACCAATGCCTATGCCTTTCAAACCTTAATATCGGTTTTAGAGATAATCTTCAGGAATTGAGGGCAGGTCCCAGCTTTCCGCCTCAGGACAGTGAGATTTAAAAAACGAACAGTTTTTAAAAGTACCCTGGAAGTCTGTGCAAATAACAATTTTAGGCAGTGCAATAACAGAGTTTAAAAACAATTTAGAATACCATGAACGCCTTCACGCGCTCAAAAACACCATCCACTCACACTCGCAATCAGTGGGGAATGGAAATGGATTGTTTTTATTCTCTCGAGGGCGGGAGGGCGGGCGGGGCTGAGCGCTCGAATGCTAGCCCACCAACCTTCTCCTCATCCAAGATGGCGGCCCCGAGTAGCCCTTACTCGGCTACAGATGGGTGAGTGACCAATGCCTATGCCTTTCAAACCTTAATATCGGTTTTAGAGATAATCTTCAGGAATTGAGGGCAGGTCCCGGCTTTCCGCCTCAGGACAGTGAGATTTAAAAAACGAACAGTTTTTAAAAGTACCCTGGAAGTCTGTGCAAATAACAATTTTAGGCAGTGCAATAATAGAGTTTAAAAACAATTTAGAATACCATGAACGTCTTCACGCGCTCAAAAACACCATCCACTCACACTCGCAATCAGTGGGGAATGGAAAGGGATTGTTTTTATTCTCTCGAGGGCGGGAGGGCGGGCGGGGCTGAGCGCTTGAATGCTAGCCCACCAACCTTCTCCTCGTCCAAGATGGCGGCCCCGAGTAGCCCTTCCTCGGCTACAGACGGGTGAGTGACCAATGCCTATGCCTTTCAAACCTTAATATCGGTTTTAGAGATAATCTTCAGGAATTGAGGGCAGGTCCCGGCTTTCCGCCTCAGGACAGTGAGATTTAAAAAACGAACAGTTTTTAAAAGTACCCTGGAAGTCTGTGCAAATAACAATTTTAGGCAGTGCAATAACAGAGTTTAAAAACAATTTAGAATACCATGAACGCCTTCACGCGCTCAAAAACACCATCCACTCACACTCGCAAAATCGTCTAGTTAAGGTGTTTTTTTTAATCGGAATTAATGTGTTTAATGTTGGGCTTACTTCTGGAATGTGCTTTCCTTTTTGTGTATCTATTTCTAAATTCTTGACAAGATTGTGCTCTGTAGTGCTTGTAACTGATTCACTTTGGTGGGATACTGGTCCGATTTTGTTAGAGCCAGTATTTGTTCTCTTAGGTTGGGAAGAAGGTTCAATTTGTCTATGATTGGGCCGCACGAGCAGGGACTTTGTTCCAGCGTGTACTTTGATTGAGCTGTTATTATCAAGTTGTTTAATTTGTCAAGTTTGTTGTCAATCCCCGCAATGTAATGAACTATAGTATTCATTAAGTCAATTTGGGTGTCCATTTTGTCGGATTGCCAATTTAAAGCCATTGCTGATGACTCAAGGGTTTCTATTACTGAGAGAAGCAGCCCTGAGTGGATTGCACTTGTGCTCTGTTCGAGATTTTCATTGAATAGAAGATCAGCGCACTCTTGACGAAGCGAGGTGTCGCCTTGTTCTCTGGTTTTGTTCGGTGTTTTTTCTTGGCTTCGCAACTAAGTAGATTGCCCTTCTTCATTTTTATAGCGCTGTTTTTCCTCTGGGTTTACTCCCTCTTTGAGATTGGTTATACTTGTGTCTTGCCGCTTTTCGTTATTGGGCTTGATATGAGACTTAGTGACTTTAATTCCTCCGGGTTTTCTTCCCTTTTGTGATTGCTTTTACTTGTATCCTACAGCAATTCTTTGTTTGTAGTAGGGCTTAATATTGGGCTTGATGTGAAGTTTATTAGCTTCAGCCATGATGTTTCTTAGGAGTTCTGATGAACGGATTCCATTTGGCTTGTGTTTTGTTCCCTTTGTGTCTGGGCTTTAGATATCTCGTGCTCTTTGTCAAATAATTTCTGTGTTCGCATTTTTTGGGAGGACTCTGTGATTTAGTTTTTAAAAATGTTGTGAAGAAAGTTAATGCTGTTATGGGTGTTATTGATGTTACGTTGGTTGCTGATTTTTCTACACCCGTCTGTTCTTCCTTCGTCCTCTTGCTGTCTGGGGTGGCCTCTATTGTAGCTCCAGTCGCCTATATTTTACTCTGGCACAGGATAGGGATTTCTCCTATGCTGCATTTGTGTGACAAAGTGGTTTCCCAGTCGAGGCGCTCCCCTGAATCTTCATGCTGATGGACCATTACTGTGGTCCTGTGGAGGTGCTGACTTCGGTGAGATGAGGTAATTAGGCTTACCCCCGGTGCCTGAGGAGTTGGTCTTCCAAATATAGATGATGAGCCTTTGATGCTGGCGACCTTCTCGGAGGTTAGTGGCGTGAGGAGACCTGGGAGAGATTGTTGAGTCGTAAGGAGGGTAGCTCCTGGGTTTTTCAGAAAAAAGAAAGCTTTGTTTATCTCTGATTTCTCTAGTTTCTCTCTCTGGTCCTGCTTTTTATTTTTGAACATTGTTGCGATTGGAGAGATAAGTTGGGTGGGTAGCACTGTTGTTAGGCCTTTTTTTATTGTCTGTGTTGTTGAGTGGCATTTTTACCTGGTTTGCGTTGCACTGATCGGCTAGTGGGGATTTCTTTTCCTTTGAAGTTCTTTTTTTTTGCTTTGGTGACCTCCTGACCCTGCCTGATCTCATCCTTTTAAAGGCAGGGTGGTTGCTTGGGTAATTTGTTTGTTTATTGCTTGGGGACTCCCACGAAGAGTTTGCTCTATTTGCTCTGTTTTTCTGTGCTCCCTGCACTATTCTCTACTTGGCTTTGCTTAGTTGTGGTTGGGCTCGGCAGTGATCAAACTTCACGCCGAGGTCCGAGGGTCCCGGGTTCAAGGTCCGGGGTCCTTAGCCCCAAGAGTGTATGAAGGAATCCTCCGACTGCTTCGCGTCTGCTTGTTGAATCTTGCGATAAGGCCCCCTTGGGCCCCCCTGAGCCCTGAGCCCTAACTCCGAGCCCCTAGCCCTTTGCCCCTTGCCTCTAAGAACCAGACCCAGACCTAGAGAACAGCAGGTTTATCAGTTTTTTCCCGATTCTGTCAGGGTTGAACAGGAGGCTTGGCTTTCTTCTGAGTTTCTCACTCTTTGGTTTTCTGGGGACTCTGCAAGTGCAGCGGCAAGGCTGGGCGATGATGGGGCGATGATGGGGCATAATGGGGACGTAATGATTCAAATTAGGAGTTTTTCCTCTAGGACTGAGGCTGAGGATGAGGCTGATTAGAAGGCAGCTTGCACGCTTTGCAAGAGTCTGCGCGAGTCTGGTCAGCGAGCGGAGCTCACGGGGGGACCGCAGGTGAAACAGACCTGGTCGGATTCCCTCTTCCGGTCGCCCCCCCGGCTCTTACTTCGCGGCTGCCTCTACCGTCAGCCGCGCTCGAGTCTCGGCTCGTGGCTCGCGGCTCGGCTTGCTCCCGCTCCTTATGCAGACGTGTATGTAACCTTGCCTCACCTCTTTTTGACAAACTGAAGAGAGTGGTGGTATACGGTGGTATTCGCGGAAACCGCGACTATCGGCTATCGGCTATCAGCTGTGTCGGGTCCGCCGCCTTCACCTTCTTTCACCGCAGCTTCCTCCGCCCCCTTCGCTCAGCGCTCTTGCTCCTCCTCTGTCACATGGGGCAGGAATTTCTGGCCCCTCGGCTCCTTCAGGAGGTGGTCCAGGGATTTCCGCATATTTTGTTGCCTCAATTTTAACATTGGAAAAGTGACGCAAAAGTGGCGCCAGGGGCTTGTAAATCCGCCCCTAAGTGTCTTGTGCAGGATACAGATAGATTTGAATTGGATCCTTGCCTGAACTGGAAGCCAGCGCAGTTCTTGAATGCCTTGGCTTATAGGGCTGAATTTGGGAATCTTAAGCAAAAGGCGAACAGCTGCAATCTGTTGCATCTGCAGCTTGCGTATAGTATTCTTTTTTGCTCCTAGGTAGAGCGCTTTACAGTAATCAATTTTAGATATCACCAGGGCAATGATAACTGTTTCTCAGAGGACCTTAGGAACAAAAGGTAACATCTTTCGAAGGGTTTTTAGGATCAAGAAACACGATGAAGTTATGCTGTTGACCTGGCCAGATAATGATAGATGGTTATCTAGCATGATCCTGAGGTTTATGACCATTTTTATCGGCCGCGGGCAGAGCCCAGCTGCTTCCGGCCACCAGGAGGAATTCCAAAGGGAAGAATCCCTGTCAAACATAAACACTTCAGTTTTGCCAGTATTTAACTTCAGTTTAAGTTGGCAGGGTATGCTCAGACGTTGAGTCCCTTGCTCACTTTAACACTGGATTCAAGCAAGCCTGGCTGAAGACGACTGCAATGCCAGAAATCAGTCCTAAAAAGCTTGATTCTGGTCCAGGAAAGGCATGGCTTGGCAGTTCGGGCTGGACTATTCCCATGAAGCACAGGGTCAGACTGATTTGCATATGGCCATGTCTGAACTGGGGTGGCAGAGTGGGCTAAAGAACGGTGATGGATTAAACCCAGATCTGTTGACTGGGTGTGAGTGTTTGATTGGTTCAGATGCTCCGTCCATCACCACCCCCTTTTGAACCTCTTTGTTCGCCATAAGTAGGCAGAGCATTCTCAGACGTTGAGTCCCTTGCTCACTTTGCCACTAGATTCAAGCAAGCCTGGCTGAAGACGGTTGCAATGCCACAAACCGGTCCTAGGAAGCTTGATTCCGGTCCAGGGAAGGCATGGCTTGGCAGTTCGGGCTGGACTGTTCCCATAAGGCTCAGGGTCAGACTGATTTGCATATGGCCGTGTTTGAACTGGGGTGGCAGAGTGGGCTAAAGAACGGTGATGGGTTAAGCCCAGATCTGCTGACTGGGTGTTAGTGTTTGATTGGTTCAGATGCTCTGTCCATCACCACCCCCTTTTGAACCGCAGTATTTAACTTCAAGCAGTTTTCCAGCATCCTTCTAATTTTATTTTTATTCTTATTTTTTTATTTTACAGAGTTCTATATAGCGCGAACTTGACCCAAATTGGGTATCAGAGCGCTTTACGTAGCACCAGTTGCATTACATGAGGAGACATTCATTTTTGTTAGGCACAAGTAGATTAAGAGATTTGCCCAGAATCACAGAATTTACAGCATCATTGCCGAAACCCGAACCCAGTTCCCTATATTCGAGGTTGACCGCCCTAGCCGTTACGCCAACTCCTCAATGACTGATGCAATCATTCAAATTTGTTGTCACATCCTCCGGCTTAGATGATAAAGACACAACTATTTGCGTGTCATGGCATAAAAAATAGCAGGGAAGCTGTGACAGCGTATGAGTTTGGCCAATGGGCTGACATTAACATTAAACAGAGTTGGAGAAAGTGAGATCCCTTGGGCACACCGCACAGCAAAACGTAGGGGTGCGAGTTGTGTTCTTCCATCACTATAGTTTGTTCTCTGTTGGTTAGATAGGATGGAAGAATATCTGAAGCTTTGCCTACAATCCCAATTTCAGCCCAACCATGTCAAATGCGGCCGAGAAGTCAAGCAAAATCATCCTAACTCCTAAAACAATGGCTGATTCTACCTAACAAGCTCCGTGGCCTTGCACCTGCAAATCGAAATATGTGAGAAGCAACCCTGCACACATTCGAATATTTGCTGAGAACAGGTTTCCCAGGGAAATTATTTTACTACCAACTAATGCTAACCCAAGAAGTTACAGTTAGGCCTCTACTGTCTGCTTCGTGTTCAGGCCTTTACAAGTTTAAATGCATTTCTATCATGGCACAACACTACATTTCAACATTTCATAGCATTAGTTCTCAAATCATTATAAAGCAACACATTTCTTCACGTTAAATCTTATACTAATTCACTTGTTAATAAAATGACTCTCATAAGGCACATTATTTCTAATTCAACATTTCACTTATAGCTTCATTTCTATGTTATACAAGCATCATTTCTTTATTTAGTCACTACATTAGTCTGCAATTATTATGAACACATCATTGCACATGGCACTACTCTCTGGCCTAATGTCACAATGTTATAGTTTTCACATTAGCATGATCCTCTAAATATGCGGGTGCTGACTACGGGTGATTATAACGCACCCCTACAAAACACCAGGTAACATGGCGCTCTATCAGGCTAGAGCGGCACCCCTATTGTAAGGTGGCTGACGTGCGTTGTTGTTTAAACTGTGTGAATCTGTGTGGAAAGACTGCTACACTCCTATGCTTTGCAGTGATATAAAACTGTATAGTGTATCGTTAATCTGGGGCTTTCGTTCTTAATTGCACTTCGTGCTTTAATGTGACATTACGTCTGTTTATTTTAAAATGCACCTTTTATTCGTAAATTGCAGTGAATACTACCGCAATTAACTTTTACTCACGTGTACCGCCTGCTGGTCCCCGGTCCGCCACGGCTTGTGCCGGTTGTTGCGGAGGGACACTTAGCAAGGGAACACATAGCAGTGTCATCAGAGCTGCCCCGCCCCTTCCTCCTACATACTCCACTCCACAGCGCGGACGCGAGCAGCAAGAGCGGCACCCCTATTGTAAGGTGGCTGACGTGCGTTGTTGTTTAAACTGTGTGTATCTGTGTGGAAAGACTCTGCTACACTCCTATGCTTTGCAGTGATTTCAAATTGTGTGCATTTGTGATTTGAAATTGACGAGCACTAGGCACTGTATTAAAAAGTGGAACGTCTATGATCATACCGTTCAAGCATATATATTTGCTTTTTTACAAAAGATCGATTAATTTTAATAAATAGTTCTATGCCAAATTATAGTTGCCTTTGTGGTTCTACTATTATAGGGGATGCAATATACTAATTCTATATACATGGGCAAGTAAGAGTGAATGTGAGGGTGACAAACCCGCCTTTTATCTGAACGAGGGGCCACAGTGTCTCTCCAAATAACGATCAAAAAACCAGGGAATACTTTCAATTTTCTGTCTTACTCTACCCAGTTCCCTTGGGTCCAGAGGGTACTCTCTTTCCTTCATAAGATCTGCCCATTTTGGACACCACACCGAAGTCCACAATATCTTGACTGGTCTAGAGCTACAAAATTACAAAAGAGCAGACCGTTGTCATGCAGCCTAACTCTGACCCTTTGCCTCTAGGAGGTCGCAACTAGAGGGTCCATTATCTTTTTTGATTGTGACTCTGTCCTGTGCCAGGAGCAGGGTGCACCCCAGGATGTTGAGTGAAGGGAATGACTTGCTCCACCATCGTATCAATGCTGTATACCTTGATATAAAGAATGACTAAGCGCTCTATACCTCTCCTGAAAGAACTTATTTAACTGACTGACTGAGGGTACTTGTATAGCGCACCTATGCTGAGGCGTCTTGGCGCTGGGTGGAGGGATCCGAGGAGCCCACAGTCATTAGCATTGTGTAAAGAGCCTGGTTTTGACCTCTTTCCTAAAGATGGTACGTGAGGGCTTTAGTAGGAGAGACAGGGAGAGCGTTCCATAATTTGGCTGCCAAGAATGAGAAATGGCAGGGAAACTGGGAGCACAGGTAAGATTTTTATCAATGAGAAAACCGAGATTTCTGGCCTTAACCACCGGTGATGGGCAGATGCCGGCTTCAGGGGACCACCAGCAGTGGCTCCAAAATGAAGGTTTTTTACCAAATTCCAGAATCTCGTTTTTTTCGGTGTTTAGTCTTAAAAAATTAACATGCATCCAGGTCATCACAGAGGAAAGACAATCACAAAACCGTTCAGCTGACAAAGTGTAATTTTGAGTGACTGACCCTACCAATTGCGTGTCGTCAGCGTAAGACACAAGCGCTAGGCCGTGACCTTTAATTAGTCTTGCCAATGGTGTTGCATAGATGTTGAACAGGGTGGGTGAAAGTGCCAAGCCCTGAGGGAGCATGAACTGTTCTGACCCGGAGGGTCTCAAGGCGCTGGGGGGAGGGGGTCCGCTACTGCTCGAACAGCCAGGTTTTGAGCTGCTTCCTGAAGGCGAGGTGGTCTTGGGTCAGGCGGAGGTGGGTCGGAAGGGAGTTCCAAGTCTTGGCTGCCAGGTAGGAGAAGGACCTTCCTCCTGTGGTGGCTCTTCGGATGCGGGGGACGGCGGCGAGGGCGTGGCTGGTCGATCGAAGCTGGCGTTTGGGAGCGTAGAAGTTGAGGCGGCTGTTGAGGTATCCTGGGCCTTGGTTGTGTAGGGCTTTGTGTGCGTGGGTGAGGAGCCGGAAGGTGATTCTCTTGTTGACCGGGAGCCAGTGCAGGTCCCTCAGGAGATGTGGCTGCGGCGGGGGATGTCCAGGATGAGTCGTGCTGAGGTGTTCTGGATCCGCTGGAGTCTCTTCTGGAGTTTGGCGGTGGGTCCGGCATAGAGGGAGTTGCCGTAGTCCAGACGGCTGGTGACGAGGGCCTGGGTGACCGTCTTCCTGGTCTCGGTGGGGATCCATCGTGAGATCTTACGTAGCATGCGCAGGATGTTGAAGCACGACGAGGAGACGGCGTTGACTTGTCTGGTCATGGAGAGGGAGGAGTCCAGGATGAAGCCCAGGTTGCGTGCATGGTCTGTGGGTTTGGGTGTGCTGCCCAGGGCGGGGGGCCACCAGGAGTTGTCCCAGGCGGAGGGTGATGATCCCCGGATGAGGACTTCCGTCTTGTCCGAGTTCAGTTTCAGGCTGCTGTTCGTCATCCACTTGGCTACGTCTGTCATCCCTTCGTGCAGGTTGGCTCTGGTGGTGGCGGGGTCGTTGGTGAGGGAGAGGATCAGCTGGGTGTCGTCGGCGTAGGAGATGATGTTGAGGTTGTGCTGGCGTGCGATGGCTGCGAGGGGGCTCATGTAGACGTTGAAGAGTGTTGGGCTGAGCGAGGAGCCTTGAGGGACGCCGCAGATGACTTCGGTGGCCTCCGATCTGAACGGGGGGAGGCGGACTCTCTGTGTCCTTCCGGCGAGGAAGGAGATGATCCACTCCAGTGCCTTCTCCTGGATTCCGACGTTGCTCAGGCGCTGTACTAGGGTACGGTGGCAGACAGTGTCGAAGGCCGCGGAGAGGTCCAGGAGGATGAGGGCCGCTGTTTCTCCATTGTCGAGCAGGGCTCGGATGTCATCGGTGGCTGCGATCAGGGCGGTCTCGGTGCTGTGGATGGCCCGGAAGCCAGACTGCGAGAGGTCGAGGGAACCGTTCGTCTCGAGGAAGGCGGCCAGTTGCTTGTTGATGGTCTTCTCGATGACTTTTGCCGGAAACGGGAGCAGCGAGATGGGGCGGTAGTTCTTGAGGTCGGTGGGGTCGGCTGATGGTTTCTTAAGTAGAGCGCTGAGTTCGGCATGCTTCCAGCTCTCCGGGAAGGTAGCGGCGTTGAAGGAGGTGTTGATGATGTCCCGCAGGTGGGGTGCGATGACAGCGTCGGCCTTGTTGAAGACGTGGTGAGGGCAGGGGTCTGTCGGCGATCCGGAGTGGATGGAGTTCATCGTGCGGACGGTGTCTTCGGTGCTGATCGGGGTCCAAGCGCGGAGGGAGGTTGTGGGGGGCGGTGTTTCGGTCGTGGCGTGCGTCGGTTGAGTGCTGAAGCTGTTGTGTATGTCCGCGATCTTGTTGTGGAAGTAGGAGGCGAGGGAGTTGCAGATGTCTTGCGAGGGGGTGATGTCGTTGTTTCCAGCGTTGGGGTTGGAGAGCTCTTTCACGATGTTGAAGAGTTCCTTGCTGTTGTGTGCGTTGTTGTCCAGTCGTTCCTTGAATGTGGTTTTCTTGGTGGCATGGATCAGTTGGTGGTGTTTCCGGGTGGCGAGCTTGAGGGCCTTCATGTTGTCCGGTGTTGGGTCTCTGCGCCAGGTTTTCTCGAGTGCTCTGCAGTTCTTCTTGGAGCTCTTGAGTTCGTCGTTAAACCATGGGGCTTTCTTGCTGCCGGGTCTGCTCGGCGGGGTCTTCAGAGGGGCGAGGTCGTCTGCGCAGTCGCTGATCCATTTCGTGAGGTTGGTGGCCGCTTGGCTGGGGGTCGTTGTGCTGGTGGGAGGGTTCTTGCTCAGGGAAGTAGCGAGCTGGTCTGCAGTGATCTTGTTCCAGCTTCTTCGGGGAACCTGTTGCTGGTGGTGGTGGATCGTGTTCTTTCTGTAGCTGAAGTGGACGCAGCTGTGGTCCGTCCAGTGAATTCCTGTGGCGTGGCTGAAGGCGATGTTCTTGCTGGAGGAGAAGACCGGGTCGAGTGTGTGTCCGGCGCAGTGGGTGGGCGTGGTCACCAGTTGCGTGAGTCCGACGTTGGCGAGGTTGTCCAGCAGGGTGGTGGTGTTGCGGTCGTTGTTGTTCTCCAGGTGGAAGTTGAGGTCCCCGAGGAGGATGTAGTCGGCGGAGGGGAGGGCATGTGGGCTGATGAAGTCGGCGATGTCTTCGATGAATTGTGTGCGTGGTCCCGGGGGTCTGTAGATAAGGGTGCCTCTGAGGGTGGTCTTGGGGTTGACGTGGATCTGGAAGTGCAGGTGTTCGGCGGGTGCGAGGGTATCGGTCGTGATGCGGATGGTGTCCCTGTGGATGATGGCGATGCCTCCTCCGGTCTAGTTGACGCGGTCCCTCCGGATGATCTTGTAGCCGTCCGGGATGGCGATGGCGATGTCAGGCGCTGAGGAGTCGTTCATCCAGGTTTCCGTGAGGAAGGCGACGTCTGGGGCTGTGGTGTCGAGCAGGTTCCAGAGCTCGATGGCGTGTCTGTGGACGGAGCGGGTGTTGAGCAGGATGCACTTCAGGTGGGTGCTGCTGGAGTTCGGCTTGGTGGGTGCAGGTGTAGTGTGGGTCCGGTTGCAGGTGAACTTGCAGGAGTGGCAGCTGAAGGGTCCGTGGGCGCGTCTCGGTGTGGCTCGGTAGCAGCCCGGGGTTCGGCCGGTGTTGAGTGCGTTGAGTTCGGTTGCGTCGTAGGTCCGTCGGGTCGGCTTCCGTCGGTGGGGGACAGGGGTCCTGGCGCTGGGCGCGGGCCAGGCGCGGACGGGCCCAGACGGGCTTACCTTTAGCGCACCTTCGGCGCGCCCGCTGCGCGTCAACGCTGCGCGTTTGCCACTCTGCCATATGAGGAGAGTGGGGGAGGTGGAGCGAGGGAGGGGCAGCTGGGAGGCGGGAGCGGGGCGGCGAATGGGAAGGGTCCAGGTGGAAGGGGGCGGGGCCGCAGGGGATCAGTGGCGGGGAGCGGGGAGGTGGCGGGAAACACGGCGGGGGCACAGCGGGTAGAACGGCGGACAAAGAGACTTAAACAAAAAAGAGAAAAAGGCTGGGCACAGGAGGGCAGCAGGGGAAGCAGCACCAAACACAGGGGAAACACAGACGAAAATACACGAGGTGGCGGGAAACGCGGTGGGGGCACAGCGGGTAGAAACGGCGGACAAACAAACATAAACAGAAAAGAGAAAAAGGCTGGGCACAGGAGGGCAGCAGGGGAAGCAGCACCAAACACAGGGGAAACAAAAACGAAAATACACTGGCAGGATACAAACGTGCAACAGGGGAGAAAGTCGAGCAGGCAGCAGGAAGCGGCGCTGCGCTACAGAGGCTGAGACCACGCCTAGTGGTCAGGAGCACGGCTGCAGGCAGCGGCGGAAACGGGGCAGCCTGGGCACACCCACGGGGAGTGTGCGTGGTGCGTGGCGGTGTGACCGGCCCAGAGGGACTGAGGTCCTTGAATCCTCTGACTTGGAGCAGGACCTATGCTTACGTTGAGACTTTTGTTCAACAACATACAACTTCAGTTCGTGGCTTGAATCACCTTTGGGTGCATGAGGACACATTTATCATACTACTTTGAGTTGTGTCCCAAGCCCAGACACCAAAGTTGTCTTTTGCGGTGGGTCCGTAGTTGACATCTACTTACTGGTGTCTGTGTGCCACAAAACTGTCTTTCAGTGGGAACGTCGCTCCCCAGCACACTGAACCGTTGTGGGTGGGGCCTGGGGGGTGTTCAGAAAACTAAGTCCAGAGAAAGCATCAGAATGCTGCAGAAAGAAGGCAACTGATATCAGTGGGCATGGGTGGCGTTTATACATAGCTCTGCACCGTCACTACCAGAGCGGTGTGGAGCCAACACAGAGCTGCACGACACCACATAGTCCCAAGAACAACACTGCTATAGAGAAAAAATAAAATAATTGCTGCTTCCAGTCTGGCACCTGAGGGATATTCTAAAGTGAAGAATATACGTTAGAAGTATCCATCAGAAGTCATGGACTCTGCTGTGGTGGGAACACCTTCATGGCAACCATATTCAGAAAGTCCCAGATACATGGACACCGCTGAGCAGACCATAACGATTTGTCTGAAAGTGATATGATACTACCCAAAATGAGCACGCCTTCAGCAGTTGAGGTATAGGAATAAGTGAATCCAAAACCTCTACAAATATGCCTCTAGTGACATGACCTTCGCAAATGGGCTGCCAGGCCAAAGGCTAGTACAGTGAATTCAAAGTGGTCCAACCAGACTATAAAATAAAAATACTTTTAATAAGCCTACAGGTTTAGCCAAAGAAAGTACATGTCCTATCTCTAGGAACTACATCGAATCCTTTGGCTCCAAGACCATCAGAGTGTTGTTGTAAACTTTTCCTCCCTGACAAACAAGTTCAAGAATGAGGTCTGAAAATTGGTCTCAATAAGCACCCTTCTTGGGTACAAAGAATAACATGGAATACAACCCAGCCCCTGCTCCACCTCTTACAAGAGCAACAGCTGTCCTCAAACATTTGTGCCCCATCAAAAGACATGTCCATAACTGAAGATTGGACATCCCCATAAAATGTGGTGGCACATATGAAAGCATGGGGTCTTATAATACCTACGCTCATAGTTCGCACAATACAATCCGTGATGCACAAGTTACTACTTGTGTAACGATATATCTGTAAAAGACATTAGTTAGTGATAGATTCCTTGTAATACAAAGTAGGGAACTTCAAGTGGACTATATTTAACGGGGTCCAGTGTATATGTCCAGTCAACCATATACTACAAGAATACAAAGTTCCCCGGGAAAGAGAATGGCATAAGGTGTGTGGATGGGAGAAGAGCAAAGACAGGGGACGAGTGTTCCCTTATTGGATCTAGGAAACCTCACACATCCAGTTGGTTTAGATGTCATGCTTCATCATTGGTCTCCTGCTCCTCGTCAGACTGGCGCTGCAATGTCCGACGGGCGCCAAAAAGGCGCACTTTTGTGGAGATCTTTTGTTCCAGCCAATGGTTGAGTGCATGTGAGGGGTCTGGTGAAAGTGTAGTCGTGAAGGTGAAGTGGTTTAAAAATAGGTGTGACAGTCCACTAAAACTTTTATTCGCGTGGCTGGCTCCCTAAGTTAAAAGGGGTGGGAGGGGAGATAGGGAGTGCACAAGGCACAGTGGGCTACCTCAACCCTCTAAGTTGGTCGACATGTTTCTTGCCTAAATGGCAATTCCTCAGGACCTAAAAGTGCTCAGGACTACACAGTGAGAAAATAAAAAAGGATAAGAAATACAACCTCTCTGGGTCGGTGGGGTGGCAGGCCGATTGGTCCTGCTCATTTGGGGTAACCTAGAAAAGGGTATATTATAGAAATCAGCTCTAAGAAATAGTGGCAGTGTTTCTATAAATCAAGGTCACCACAGCTCTTCAATATCTACACACCACGTTGATTAAAACACAATAAAATATAGTAAAATATAGGCATCAATGTAATGCATGCACAAAGTCATATCAAACTGGTATCGTAAAAACTACTCATGGAAAAATGGTGATGATAGGTACATCAAGGCATGCATGTCTCTCCTTCTCAATATTTACATGCATATATATGTAAGCCAGTGCAAGGTTGTGCTGGATAATGCTTACCCTAGGAGAATCCCTAATGGGCCCCGCAGACTGTTCCCATGGGGCTGCCTGGTGAGGAATAGTGCCTGAAAGAAAGGTAATTGCACAGGAGTGTGCTTTAGTGTCAGAATGGTGGATCTGACACGATGCACTGGCATCACCATCTACCAATATTCATCTTGTGGTAAATAAATAATTAATTACCGGTACTATTTTTCATATAATCAATAAAACAGGTAGCTCAATAAATAAGAGTCAGGATTCGAGGTATCTTGAGTCAACAGGCTTTAATCAGGCATAAAGGACAGGAACAGGACAGCCTGCACGGGAATAGAATGAAGGCAGCTGCCGGGGGCAGGATCTGGGGACGGACAAAGGGATTGGCAATTGGCAATTGGCAACTTTTAATATGGGTGTACAGTATATATACTTACACAAATACATTACATTCAATACAGTAGGCGTAGCAGTAGGCGTGACTCGTAGCAGTCGCGAAAGATAAGGGCAAAATGATGTAACAAGAAGGCGTGTACAGGGCGTATACATAGACATGTGATGTAAACGTAACAGAATATGTCATAAACGGGGCGGAAACATGGAGGGGGCTACCTGGGCAGCTGGGACCTCTAACCTAGTGGTGCGCGCAAACGGGCAATGACGTGTTACCAGGGAGAACTGGGGCTATGACTTCTGCCCTAGTAGAGGAGACTAAAGTCTGGAGTGTCAGAGCGACATGTACCCAAGGCATATCTAGTATCTGGTGTTTAGAGTACATGTTGATAGAATCCAAAAGTTATCAGGGCAAAGGCTAATGGACACTAAGACTGGTGCGTGCATAATTCTATATGTAGTGCGTGTGCGGGGAATATTCTATGAATATTAATACAGTATTTCTCTTACATGGAGACATAAAGGCTAGACCATGACGGAAACTATTGATGCGATTCAGTAGCTTAGGAATGCAGAGAAGGAGGGCTGGACTGATAACTAGAAACATAACATACTCTTGGCAGACTGGGAGGCAGAGCCAGGCCGGGCCGGGCACTGCGAGGCATGAAGTAAGCTAAGGGTCAGGGATGCAGGTGGGGGCTGTATCGCTCCTCGGAGAGGGTTCAGGAGACAGGAGCTGAATCTGAGTCCGGGCCCTTTTGAGGCCTAGAAACGGGGACAATTCAATGAATTTAACGTGCACACTGTAAAATGTGGCAACGTAGCTTTACATAGGCCTAATATTCGTTGCTTTCACGAAGACTGGAAACTGACATACTAGAGATGGACACAACTGTAATTGTGTCTTTAATCGATCAGAGGGGAATACATGCATATCGATCATGCACATATAACATAAGATGGGGAACACGTAGGCACATATAACATGGCAAAATTTACTTTTCCACATTCCCTCCTTGTGCCCTACGTTTCCATCAGGAAACATCAATATTCATGATACCATCTATCATTTCATATAGCATCATTTGCTCGTCTCGAATTGTCTTGGAACGGGATTTAGGACTAGGAATACAAGAGGTAGCACACATGCCGCAAATCGCAGGGCCACATTGTATACAGAGGCAGCAACTGAATATGATCATTACTGCAATACCTAGGAATGACAATACTTTCCATCCCCAGGCAGATATGATACTCCAGAGCCAACCGGACCATGTCCAGGTGCCTGGATTCTGGTGTAACTGATGGGCAATTTTATGAAGTCTGGTTATAGCTGAATAAACAGACGGCGCGTTATTAGGAATGAAAAATGCAGCAACTAGATCCGATGACTCTACATGCTCCTCCTCTATCGGCCAGTATGACGTCAAGAACGAGACGATTTTGGAGCATGACAAATCTCATAGCAGATTGCTCTACAGTTAAATTACCTAGAGCAGAAGTAGTCTCATTCACTACTGCTTCAAGGGTTCTGGTTAACCTACGTATTAACTTACTATTCTGGACAGGTCCTATAAAGAAGAAGAAACCTTTATTAAAGTCTTGATACTGTTCTAGAGTAGTTTCAGTTTGATCGACAATTGGGGACTCGATCTCCCTTCTAGGTCTGACGTGTACTAGATGTGTGTTTCTGTGATAATCAGATGGGGCTAGAAAAACTGGTGGCAGTAGGAAGGCAATGTAACATGTTCCATCCCAATCAAGGGGCAGACGAACATATGCGGTCTGACCACAAACAAAATAAGAATGACGTGAGGCTTTGAAAATAGATTTCCCACTGTCACGATACTCGACAGTAGTAGTACAATCACTATGTCCTACATGTGCGGAACCATTCTTTCTGACACATAATTCGCCTTTGACTGGTAGTACTGAAATAGCAGGCAAATCTGGAGTAGTATCAGACTGAACATTCAGGACCATGAAATTCGAAGAATAATTACCTAAATCATATACTTCATTTTCTAGATCTAACCCTGTTCTATGGGAGAGACCTTGCTTGTCTGGAAAACATGTTCTATTCAGAAGGGACATATCATTGGAGGATGACGTTAACGTGGACCATGCTCCACACGAACCATTATGTGAGAACGGATAAGGAAAGAGTGGCAGAACTCCCTTCGGTGTCTGGAAAGGGGGGAGTCGACCACACACCCAACAATTAGTGGCATTGCTGGTCTGGTGTGAATAGTGTAACATTCTAATGAATGTGTTATTTCGCATAGCAAGACGATAGGATAGCTCGTGAGGAGGCAGATCACTAAATGTGTGCTCTACTGTAGCATTAGAAAAATTTTTACATGTGAAATTGGAAAACATAAATGTAAAGCATAACTTGTGCAGGTAACCATTAGACTTAAAAATAATAAAAAACTTAGAACGATAATACATCGTTTAGAGTTTTGACTAACTCTCTCACTATGGGGGTCTATCTCATACATGTCAGGAACCTGTCTAACCGTTTCACCCGAGAGGGACTTAGACAATTAAACTGGCTGACTTATTTTACTAGACCGGAGCTTCTGTTTATACTCCTGTTGCGGAGTTTTCTCTAACAAGGGAACTTTGAGTTCAGAGTCTGTTTTTAGGCAGTCTTTAGGAATGAGGCAGTCCTTAGCAAAAGTCTTTTCTGGTACTCCATGGAATTTCTTTATGTGGGTTAGGTGGACCCATCCTTTCCTCCCCTCGAGCTTCACGGCGGTCCTTGTTGTAAGCAAGACGAGGCGGGGCTCCTTCCAACGGGGCTCCAGCGGACTTGAACGATCAAAATTCCGCACCAACACCAGATCGCCTGGAATGACTTCATGCGGTTTCACCTCGGTGTTGTCTGGAAATGCGGCGGCAACCTGTGAACGACAAGAGTGTAGGGCAGACATCAAGGAAGCTAGGTAATCTGTCAGCATATTACTGGAAACATCTGTAATACTGCGGGTCTAGGTGTACCCCACATGTTTGGGGGGCGGCCGAATACGACCTCATACGGGGACAGACCTGATCTGGAATGTGCAACCATCCTCATAAAAAATAAAGCAACTGGCAGGGCAACTAGCCAGTCTACACCTTTCTCTTTACATATTTTCGCAATGCGAATTTTCAACGTCTGATTATGTCTCTCTACGAGACCGGCTGCTTCAGGATGGCGCACACAATGGAACTTCCACTGGTACCCTAACAGAAGGGAAACATGTTTCATAAGCTCGGATGAGAATGGCTGGCCGTTATCAGAATACACGACCCTAGGGAGTCCATAGCGGGGAAAGAATTCATGAACCAACTGCCTGGCAGTGGTCGCGGCTGTGTAATCTGGGACTGGATATGCTTCTGTCCATCTGGACAAAGCGCATACAACTACGAGGACATACTTGAAACCTCGACATCGCTCCATCTGAATGTAATCCATCTGGAGGACTTCAAAAGGGTGGTCAGGAGGTTGGAATCCACCTTGTTCCACCGGGACACTTTTACCTGGATTGAACTGACAACATATCATACAGGTACGGACTTTCTGCTTGGCTGCAGCTCGTAAATGCTTGTTGAACCAAAGGTTCTGAATACTGTCTAACATAGCTTTTTCTCCTAGATGTGCTGGACTATGTGCGGTATTAATAATGACTTGAACCATAGAGTCGGGGAGAAACCATGTGGCTTTTCCCTTCGTCAACCATCCTTGATCTGTCTGGACCCCTCCTTGTTCGGACCATTTCTTGATTTCTTCGGGAGTAGCATGTAACTGTATGTCTATGACATCTTGTGTAGGGTCCTTGACTGTCATACAAGTAGTCGGATCTGGAGTGAGTGTCTGTATCGTGTTAACTGGAATGTCTGGAGTCTGAGCTGTAAGCTTGGCTGTTCGATCTGCTAGATCGTTACCTTGGGAAATGATGTCAGTAACTTTCGTATGTGCCTTGCACTTCATGATAGCGATAGCTGTCGGTAAATGTATTGCATCTAACAGAACTTGAATGAGGAGACCATGCTGAATCTTGGTTCCATGAGAAGTCATGAAACCTCTCTCCTGCCAGAGCACTCCAAAGTCGTGTACGACTCCGAATGCGTAACGTGAATCTGTATATATGTTTACTTTCAGGTTCTTGGCACGTATGCAGGCTTGGGTCAGAGCAACTAGCTCTGCTGCTTGAGCAGACAGGGTGTCAATACGATGTGTTTCTATAACTTCAGTTTCGGTAGTCACTGCATACGCGGCTACTAGTTCTCCTGTACTTGTTCTCATACATGAACCATCCACATAAAGTGTCAGGTCGGGATTAGGTAATGCAATATCTGTCAGGTCTTGTCTTGGCTTTGTCATAGTGTTAACAACTTCCACACAGTCATGTGTGGCAGGGTTTGAAGTAACTGACGGTAACAGTGTAGCAGGATTTAGAATGTTGCAGCGTCTGATTTCTATGTGTGGCTGGAACAGTGTCAGTTCATAACCTGTTAAACGTGCAATGGTCAAGTGCTGAGTCTGTGTTCGGTTTAAAAGAACTTCCACGGAGTGTGGAACTTGTACTGTCAGGGAATGTCCTAACACTATGGAATCACTCTGTCTGATAGCTAGAGCTGTGGCTGCAACTGACTTGAGGCACGCAGGCAGAGCCTGGGCTACTGGATCTAATGTGCTCGAGAAATAAGCACAGGGCTTGTATTGTCCTGCTTGATCTTGTGTGAGAACAGATAATGCAGTACCATCACGTTCTGTGACAAAAAGTGTAAAAGGCTTACTGTAGTTCGGTGTTGCTAGAACAGGTGCTTGGCATAAGGCTTTCTTTAACTCATTGAAAACAAGTGTATGTTCCTGGGTCCAAGGGAGGACAGTCGATACGGCTGCCTCCTGTGTCGTTAACTGTATCGGCGGCTTGGCTAGAAATGCATACTGAGGAATCCATTGTCTGCAGTAAGAAGTGAGGCCAATAAAAGCTCGTACCTCCTTCTGTGTCTTGGGCTGTGGAAGACTCGCTATTAACTGGATACGGTCTGGTGTCAACTGCCTACCCCACTTGGACAGTAAGTGTCCTAAGTAGATCACTTGCTGGACACAGAATTGTAATTTGGAAGGGGACACCTTGTGCCCCTGCTCGGCCAGAAAATACAGAACTGTAAGTGACGCACGCTCGCAGTCACGTTCAGAACGGGCTGTGATCAGTAGATCATCGACATACTGGAGCAGGGCAGTGTCAGTTGGCATGTGAATATTGTCTAGTTGTCTCTTAAGTGCTTGACTGTAAATACTAGGACTTTCTGTGAAACCTTGAGCTCGTGTGAATTTATAGCTCCTTCCATTTAAACAAAAACCAAAAAGGTACTGGCTGTCTGGATGAATGGGGACACTGAAAAATGCGTTCTTGAGATCGATAACTGTGAAAAATGTAGCTACGGAATCAATGGCTGTCAATAGGGATGAAATATCTGGGACTACTGGATACTGGGGTATGATACATTTATTAAGCTCTCGAAGGTCAATCACTAATCGATATACTGGAGGTGCATTTGGATCAGTACGTTTCAGGACTGGAATGATAGGAGAATTACATACATTGGAGTCAGTTTCTACAACCACTCCTTGAGTAATAAGCTTGTCAATAATTTTGGATAAGGCTGCTACAGCCTCAGGTGGCAATCTGTACTGTCTGATTCGTGGCAAAACTATACCTTGTTTGAGAGTCACCCGATGGGGTGTGATGTGCATACAACCTACATCAGTTGGACCTTGCGCCCATAAATGCTGTGGTACATTTAATAACCTTGGATCAAAATCACGTAATACATAGTGACCTTTAAAGTCTCTGAGAAACAATCGAACTCCTTCTGGGGAGCAACAAATAACTGCACCTAATTCTTTTAATGTTTTAATGCCTAACAAATCTTCTGGACATGACTTTGTAAGTAACAAATCAGTAGTTCGGGACAATGGACCAACTCCTAGGGAAACTGGTTTCGAAATTTCATTAACAATCGGCTTTCCTGAAAATCCAAGAGAAACATTTTTAGAGCCTGAGAGCGGAGCCCCTGGAACCTCGTCATGACTGATAGTAGTCCT
This sequence comes from Lissotriton helveticus, assembly GCF_964261635.1. Taxonomy (NCBI): domain Eukaryota; kingdom Metazoa; phylum Chordata; class Amphibia; order Caudata; family Salamandridae; genus Lissotriton; species Lissotriton helveticus. The sequence continues at coordinate 291,940 of NC_136067.1, read as the reverse complement.
ACTTGCCCCTGTATCAATCAAAAACTTTCTGTCTTTCCCTAATACTTGACTGTGTACATAGGGACCCTCTTGATCTACAGGTATCTCGATGAGAGGCAAGCCTACCTCCCTCTCTAGGCTGTTTCATGAATACTGTTGATACTCTGGATACTCTGACTGAGCATACTGGTACATTTGCTGTGTGACATGCTGTGTTGCAGCGATAGGCTGCGGTGCTAGAACTGTCTGTTGTGCATTCCGTGGTGGCTGGGAAGTCTGTGAAACTTGTTCTTGTCTAGGCGGACGTGGTCTTTCTTTAGTCTTACCAGTAGCTATGTTGTGTTTCAGAACTGCACACTCGTTTATAAAATGACCTGGCTGTTTACAGTAATTGCAAGTCCCTTTAACGGGAGATGCAGGATGACTGGCTTGATTCGGACCCCTCTTCTGACTGTCTTGTGGAACAGATTGTGCAACTAATACTTTCATTTTCGTGCCTTTCATACGTCTCCTTTCGTGTTCTTGCTCTTCCCTGATTCTGTTCTGGTGATACTGGATCATTTGTAGCATTTGTGACGGAGTATTAGCTTGCCAACTACTTTCGACATTCAATACTCGATTTTTAACTTGTGGGCTTGAATTCTCGACTAGTTTGGTAACAAAAAGATGAGGGTACGATTCACTACTCGTTTTCAGACCACTGTTAATTATAAAACATTTTTCAAATCTAGAATAAAAATCACTAGTGTCTTCATCCTGTTTCTGTTTACAAGCTGAGATTGCATCCCAATCTTCCTTTTTCGTGGCTAGTAACCTTGACAAAACCTGTATCAATAATTCGGGCAATTCTTTAACTTTACCCCCAAGACCGGTACCTGGTACTCGTGAAGTATCTTCAGCTTCTAGAGCTGTCCAATCTATCTTTTTCTCTCCCACCTCTCATTCTTTTTCCTTTAGTTTTTCATATACCCCTGCGGGCAACAGGACTTTTAACATTTTAATGATATCAGGATACGTGTATTCTCCCATATGGAGCATGTCTTTTAATTCTCGATGGAACCCTGATGGATCTTTGTCGTGACAGGGAATTAACTTTTTCATCTCTAAGAGTTCCATCTTTGTGATAGGGGTGTAAACAAATACTCGTTCTAGATCGCCACCCGTTGTCCTAACTGGGTGTACTTCTCGTAACGGATGCTGTCTATCTATGTAAAATGATTTACTTTCTGGAGGTGAGACATGAACAAAATGCGGATTCAGAAACGTTCTATATTTGTGGCGCTGTTCTAGAATGATACTAATTAAATCAGTACCTAGACCTCTCCATCTATACTGGAGTAACTCGTTCAGAACATCATGTAACGGACCTGGGTCAGAATGCTGACCCTCATACAGTGTAATGAGGTGCTGGATCATATACATACCCACCAGTCGCTGCTCGGCTGGGGGCAGCTTCAGAAACATTTGTGCCACTATTTCGTCAGGAAAAAGTGGTAGAATCAGTAGTCCATCGGACCGCTGATCGGGCTAGTTCTTGTTCATGCATGGTACTAAGTTCACTATAACCGATTCGTGATTTCAGAATGTGATCGGTAGCTTGAAATACTTGCTCAAGAGAACCTTGTTCTGGTGCTGGAGGAGGGAAAACTTTCTTGTGTTCTAGGCGTGAATGTCGGTCGGGAAGTCTAGTTCTACCTACATACGCTATTCTGGAGGGATTCTCGTCGTCTACCTCTTCGGTATCAGAGTTGTCTTCTTTCTCGTTTACTCGTGCTGCTTCTCGTTTCTCGTGTAACTTTATTATTTCCCTACGGATTTTCTTGTACATACTCTCTATACAGTTCTGTGTCTTGTGTCTTCCCTCGGCTATATGGTCACTCCACCTGGTCAGGACTTTCATTTCTTCCGGATCTTTATCCGGATAATCTTGTTCTCTTATCAAACAATTAATTAGAAATTTCAAAAGCATGAGCTGAATCTCGACTTTTCTTTGAGCCATGGCCTCGCCAATACTTCCTGGGTCTGCTCCTGTACGGATGAAACGATATATTCTGTCTAGATATTCTTTCATATTCGGTAGGGTGTCCAAATATTCGGTCATCCGTCTTACACGCAATGAATATATGACCATATCATCATCGCCTGGGACTGGATCATAACGGCATTCGGTAAGGGCTCGCTTGATATCTGCAACTGACTGATGTTTGGGCGAACGCTGTAACGCTCGGGCATGTGGCTCGAGTAATGTCACATGTCTGTGTTGAGGCGGGGTTCCAGGAGGACTTCCCCCCGCAGCTCCTAGACTAGAATCGTCGACGGGTATTGTACGTGCTGGGAGGGTGACTGACGTAGCGGGTACATGTACTCTTGGCTGGACCGGGGGTACCGTAACGGGTGCTGTAACGGGTGCCCCGGTGGCTGGAGGAACAGGAATTACATTATTTACGGGAGCTGGCGGAGCAGAATTTGCATATTCTGGGACTGTGTCGTCCAAATAGGACGAGAGAAAAATATCAGCTGCGGTCGGTTTGTGACGTAGCTTAATCGGAACTAATGGCGGCGGAAAATTACATGGTGCTTCCGGGGTTGCTTTCGGCAAGCCCTCGGCAAGAAGAGGATACATACCCTTAAGGGCATTTGTCTGTCTGTCTGACTGTTCGGCTTTAACTCGTTCACCTACTTCGATTAATTCCCTTTCTTGGGCTCTTTCTGAGGATTCCCTACTTAATTCTGTCTTTCTGATTTCTTTTTCGGTTCTTCTGTGAGATTCTTTGCGCCATAACTCGATGGCATCTTTCTGGGACTGTCTGGATTTCTTTTTCCATAATGCTTCTTCTACTCGCATGATGCACTCGGCATCCCACGTACCTGATACGGGCCATCTATATTTCTCTTCTAATTCCTTGGTGTACTCCACCCATAAGTCTAGATATAATATGGCACTTAAGCCATGCTTATGATACATAAAATGACCTGGACTGTCCCTAGGCGGGACAGGAACTGCTTCCTCGAGCAGACCTTTTCTGGTTTTTAACTGACGTAGCTTCGAGAATAGAGGCATAGTTTAGGCTGGAGTCTGGACACAATACAATACACGATAAACACAATAATAACTGGAAAAACAAATCACTCATACCACAACATTGAAAACACACGAAATAACATTTAAAATAACAGTTCGGACAGAATACATGAATTTCTCGAAAACAGAACTTACTGGAATGACTAGATGCACTGCTAAAACAGCACGAAACTTACCGGTCCCATAAAGAGACGCGTCAGGACCCGCATCCACATAGGGGAGAGGTGTGGCGCCGCGGCCAGGGCGACTGACGCTGGAATCTGGGGACCACGGTTCGATCCCCGGCTCCGGCGGCAGGTTAGCCCAGCACCATGTGACTCTGGGCAATAGCTCGCTTAATCTTCCCGACGGCCCCCAGCGCCTAGAGACCCTTACGGGTGATTGTGCGCTTTACAAATGAGGATTATCATTATTATCATAGGTGAACACTTCGTGTTGGATCTGTGTACCCAAACCCACGGACCAGAGACAAATTAATTTGACCCTGTCTAGATACTACCCCAGCAACGGTACTCACCGGGCAGCAAGAACGGAAGGCCTCGGACTGGACTGGACTGCTACGACGACGGACTACAAACTTCGGACTTCAGTTACAGGTGGGCCTCCGGATACCTCTGACCTTGGACTCTCGGCTTGGGCTCTGGTCGGGACTCGCCGCGTTCCTCACCGCCTCGTCTGGACGCTGGACCGCAACCTCCGTCTCCTCCGTGGGCCTGAGGGATACTTGAAGCAGAAATATCTGCACGTGCACGGTATGGTTCCGTCACGGCTGCAGAGGATCAGGGGGCCTGCGTGGCTTCTCCGGCGCGTGGGGGAAGGGCAAGTCCCTATTCGGGCGCCATTATGTGGTAAATAAATAATTAATTACCGGTACTATTTTTCATATAATCAATAAAACAAGTAGCTCAATAAATAAGAATCAGGATTTGAGGTATCTTGAGTCAACAGGCTTTAATCAGGCATAAAGGACAGGAACAGGACAGCCTGCACGGGAATAGAATGAAGGCAGCTGCCGGGGGCAGGATCTGGGGACGGACAAAGGGATTGGCAATTGGCAATTGGCAACTTTTAATATGGGTGTACAGTATATATACTTAAACAAATACATTACATTCAATACAGTAGGCGTAGCAGTAGGCGTGACTCGTAGCAGTCGCGAAAGATAAGGGCAAAATGATGTAACAAGAAGGCGTGTACAGGGCGTATACATAGACATGTGATGTAAACGTAACAGAATATGTCATAAATGGGGCGGAAACATGGAGGGGGCTACCTGGGCAGCTGGGACCTCTAACCTAGTGGTGCGCGCAAACGGGCAATGACGTGTTACCAGGGAGAACTGGGGCTATGACTTCTGCGCTAGAAGAGGAGACTAAAGTCTGGAGTGTCAGAGCGACATGTACCCAAGGCATATTTAGTATCTGGTGTTTAGAGTACATGTTGATAGAATCCAAAAGTTATCAGGGCAAAGGCTAATGGACACTAAGACTGGTGCGTGCATAATTCTATATGTAGTGCATGTGCGGGGAATATTCTATGAATATTAATACAGTATTTCTCTTACATGGAGACATAAAGGCTAGACCATGACGGAAACTATTGATGCGATTCAGTAGCTTAGGAATGCAGAGAAGGAGGGCTGGACTGATAACTAGAAACATAACATACTCTTGGCAGACTGGGAGGCAGAGCCAGGCCGGGCCGGGCACTGCGAGGCATGAAGTAAGCTAAGGGTCAGGGATGCAGGTGGGGGCTGTATCGCTCCTCGGAGAGGGTTCAGGAGACAGGAGCTAAATCTGAGTCCGGGCCCTTTTGAGGCCTAGAAACGGGGACAATTCAATGAATTTAACGTGCACACTGTAAAATGTGGCAACGTAGCTTTACATAGGCCTAATATTCGTTGCTTTCACGAAGACTGGAAACTGACATACTAGAGATGGACACAACTGTAATTGTGTCTTTAATCGATCAGAGGGGAATACATGCATATCGATCATGCACATATAACATAAGATGGGGAACACGTAGGCACATATAACATGGCAAAATTTACTTTTCCACATTCCCTCCTTGTGCCCTACGTTTCCATCAGGAAACATCAATATTCATGATACCATCTATCATTTCATATAGCATCATTTGCTCGTCTCGAATTGTCTTGGAACGGGATTTAGGACTAGGAATACAAGAGGTAGCACACATGCCGCAAATCGCAGGGCCACATTGTATACAGAGGCAGCAACTGAATATGATCATTACTGCAATACCTAGGAATGACAATACTTTCCATCCCCAGGCAGATATGATACTCCAGAGCCAACCGGACCATGTCCAGGTGCCTGGATTCTGGTGTAACTGATGGGCAATTTTATGAAGTCTGGTTATAGCTGAATAAACAGACGGCGCGTTATTAGGAATGAAAAATGCAGCAACTAGATCCGATGACTCTACATGCTCCTCCTCTATCGGCCAGTATGACGTCAAGAACGAGACGATTTTGGAGCACGACAAATCTCATAGCAGATTGCTCTACAGTTAAATTACCTAGAGCAGAAGTAGTCTCATTCACTACTGCTTCAAGGGTTCTGGTTAACCTACGTATTAACTTACTATTCTGGACAGGTCCTATAAAGAAGAAGACACCTTTATTAAAGTCTTGATACTGTTCTAGAGTAGTTTCAGTTTGATCGAGAATTGGGGACTCGATCTCCCTTCTAGGTCTGACGTGTACTAGATGTGTGTTTCTGTGATAATCAGATGGGGCTAGAAAAACTGGTGGCAGTAGGAAGGCAATGTAACATGTTCCATCCCAATCAAGGGGCATACGAACATATGCGGTCTGACCACAAACAAAATAAGAATGACGTGAGGCTTTGAAAATAGATTTCCCACTGTCACGATACTCGACAGTAGTAGTACAATCACTATGTCCTACATGTGCGGAACCATTCTTTCTGACACATAATTCGCCTTTGACTGGTAGTATTGAAATAGCAGGCAAATCTGGAGTAGTATCAGACTGAACATTCAGGACCATGAAATTCGAAGAATAATTACCTAAATCATATACTTCATTTTCTAGATCTAACCCTGTTCTATGGGAGAGACCTTGCTTGTCTGGAAAACATGTTCTATTCAGAAGGGACATATCATTGGAGGATGACGTTAACGTTGAGGAAAAGTAGAAAATGACTCACTCTCCCCACCAGGGATCTATCCAGCAGTTTGCATAATAAAGCAGCAAAGGAATTGACAGCCAATCTGTAAAATTAAAAGACATCTTTATTATAATTAATTATGAGGCTTCGTCGTCCAACCGTAGTTTTACAACTGAAAGAGGGAGCCTGCCTGAGCTTTCTCAGGCAGGCTTTTTATACAAAAAGTTTGGCCCTAGGCTCACATTTCTTGCTTTGAAACACATCATTGTAGGTCGCTCCCATGGTACCATAACAAAGCAGGCTATAATTATGAATTCCATTCTACTTGCCCAAACTGACCAACCCATCTTCCATCATGAACATATGTCAAACTTCACATATTTTCCTGTGCAGGCCGGAGAAGCTCACAATAGAACTGGTTTCCTCCCCATCATATAAACAGTCACCTCCCCATTGTAAAAGCCCAGAAGCAGAGAAACAGAGCCAGGTGTGGAAGATAGAAATGTAGGATAAGGGGTGCTTGTGGGTCATAAACAGGCATGGCTACTGTATTCGGCCTTCTAATCTTGCTCAGGCCAATGTACACAACAAGTTGCTCAGATCTTTAATATAGATTGACTAGAGGGCATGGACTGGTTTGGTGAGGCCAACATCACGTAGGCAGATTCAGCCTGTTCAGGTCAAATGGGAGTCAGGAAGAACTCAAGCTAAGGAATACGTGTCCTTTAAGAATCATTGGCTCATGTATATGCCTATGTAAAGGGCAACAACTAAAATGGACGCTGCTCACAACCTGGAGACCTGTGGGCTCAGAATGAATTTGTCAATAACTTCTGCATTCATCATTGTATCGTGATGAAAATACACACACATATAAAACTTGCCATTTTCATTTCTCTGATATCAAAATCATAGCAGAATAATGATATTTTAAACACAGGTTCAGATTTCAAAGAACCTCAGACGCCCCTTTTGCCCTTACATAGGCAATAACCTATACTCACGCTAGTCTGGGTCCAGATCTATATTTTATAAAAATCCTCAAGATGTTACTGAAGCATAATCCTATTACCTAGCGTCTCTCTCTCGGGACAGGTCTCCCTACACACGCGGTAGAACAAAGGCCATATATGGCAGGACAAAAATAGGGAGTGCCTCTATCTGTAGTATGTGGTACAAGGCCACATACCCAACAATAAGTGATGTCCAACTACTAACTGGTGTTGATGAAAACGATACAAAAGGAATTATCAGTAAACTCTGATCTCCTAACTATCCATGTTCGGGTAACATCTGGAAAGATGCAAAGAAGTAGAAGAAAGACATAGGTGTGGGAGGTGGGTGCAGACGTCAATTGTGTAGAAGAAACAAACCAAAATATAGTAGCCAATAAAATACATAAAAGTATTAAAATAGATAGAGCTATACCGCACTTAGAGAACAATATTCTATAATGTCTGTTTTTCATCTCTTGCTTTTTATCGTCATTCCTCAATACAATCTCCATTTTCTAATGTCGCTCACGCAATCTTGGTAGAGTACTTCAGCTGTGATTATTAGCAGGTCATAGGGACACTGCAAGTCCTGCAGGCCTACTGCCACTACTCAGGTCACAAACTGAACCGTTTGTACTCCTACGTGACCCTGCAACTGGCAAATGGTAACCAATCAAAAATTTAACAAAAAAAAACATAATACAATTTCAGAAAAAGCAAGAGAAAAATAAAAACAAAAGTCAAATGCAAAATACTTGCACAATCCTAAACAGAAAGCAAATCCTAGAATTATCTAATAACATTTTATATAGCTTCCTATGCATTTCAGTAATTCATTATATGTTTAAGTGAAACAATGGTGTTCCTGATCAATGCTCTCAGATGAAAAGGGATACTGTTCCACAGAGAGTGGACTTTATTCTGCTTCTACTAAACAGAATAGTACTTTAAAACAATGCCAGAAAAGCAGCAAAAATTAGTTTCCAAACTTCAAGTCTATACAAGCTCACAGAAAATACCCAAAGTCCGTCAAAGCCTCTCCTGGCAGGCTTCTATTATCCATCAAATCCGCTTCCAGTGTTTTCTTCGCGTTGGGCCTCTTCAAGTCAGGCTTTTCATGAGAAAACAATACTGTTTAGTTGGAGTGCTCTCCGGGCAAAACACTCACAGCTCACTCGAAAGTCTCAATGTCTCAAAACAATGCACCAGTGTCGGTTCTTTGTGGCAGACGCTACAAATGATGTGCTGTTCATTGATCAAGGGCACAAAGCATCTCGTGCAGATCCAAGCACTACTTAGCAAGATCAGCAGCATCTTCAGACTCCAACACTCATCATTTAGTGTCAGAGGACGCTCAAGCTGCTCTCTCATGGGCACCAAAATGTAGTGCCTTTTTCCAAACGTGGATGCTTGGGTGTACTGCCGTTCCACTGGTGCAAAGCAAAAGAGGTGTGAATGTGGCCAAAACTCGGGCCAAGGGCTCAAGGGAATGTACACTGACAGAGGTTTCCAGCACATAACAGGTACAGAGCCCAAACAACAAATAAAAGAATCAGATCCTCCTTTCTTCTGCAACGCCTTTCGCAAATCAAATGCCTTGCTTTGGAGGTACCACTGATGTCGCGCTGATGATCGCTGTTAAGCTTCGCGACTTTCTTGTTGCACGAATTGTAGAGCCAGGAAATCTATTCATCTCAGAGCGGTCACTGATGGGGAGTGAGCTTAGTGTTGATCACAGGTCTACAGGGAATCACTCTTCCTTTAACTCTGGAAGGTCTAGCAGAGCCTAGTGATGCAGGGAATGTAACACAATTGTTAGTTTCCTCCAAATCAAGCACAAGAAACAGTTCATGTGTTTTAACAAGGGGACTGGTAAGCATGTGGCCTGTAATTCTGCAAGGGAGTGACAATGTGCCATTGGCATAAAATACAAGAGCAAAGGCAAAAGGGCAAAACAGTATCTTTAGAATCTTCAGTTATGTTCTTTTCATTATTCTCTGTCATCTATAGCTACACAGGAATTCTATCCAAATGAATTTCCTCACACAGTGGCATTATCTAATGGGGTAAATGCATGTGTTCCATCAATGACTAAGCCTAGGTGTTCCTAAATTCCTTATCTAGAACATCTCGAATAGAAAAATAACATGATTCAGATTATCAAGGACATGAAGAAAAGTCCCTTAAAAATGTGCATTAAGTGCACTATGCAACACAAAGGCTAATGATCAAATGTGAAGACAAAGAACAAACACTAGAAAGTCCTGGTATTTGCATGATTAGAACACATCTAATTAAAAAAATTGAAACAGCAGAAACAGAAGAGAACTGAAAAATTAAAAATAGACATTAAAAATATGTCGTACTAAAAAGAATGTAAACTTGAGATATCTCCTATTGAGATGGAAAACTTGTATTGGGTCAATTAACCAGGCTATCACTATCCTGACAGTCAGTCTGAAAAGACATTTGAAGTGGGCCTAAAGAAAATTCTTGAAAACTAGTCCGATCAATCAAAAGGGAATGTATGTGGCATAAGGGGGGTTCCTACCACATCACTGCAGTCTAGAAGTGTGAACATGAACAATACACCCATAATAATAAATGGGCTGACTGGTGAAAGGAAGATGGAGAAGGGAAAATGGAAGTAGAACACAACAAAAATCTTCAATAACTAAACATGATGCAACATTGGTCAGGTAAGAAGCAAAAAGAAAAATCTATAGGAAGGACAAGAGTTTGCTTGGGTGGCCTAAGGCGTGTGACACAGCACCAAGAGCATGGGGATACATGAAAGACCAATGTTACAGAAATTTAACTCTACCGCTGACAATCTATACCCTACACGGTAATTCCAACTAATGTTCAGTTGTCTCTTCAGGGAAAGAAAAAAATGAATCCATAGACTAATCAAAAAATGCGATCAAAAAATGCGATATCGAAATTAGGCCACCTTTAGTCACGGATCTATAATTCCATCCTTAGGCCCAATCAAGGATACATAAATGCAGAGCTGCCTGTCCTTAAGGAAAAAGGCAGTTAAGTGACTAACAACGGATGACACACTTTGATCCAGTATATCATTTTAGTTTTCTTAAAAATCATTACAGCCAAATTTAGGCATGCACTGGAAAAACTGCTGCCTTACTCGCTCACAGTATGAGGTCCATATCTGTGAAATTTATCTTAATACAATATTCATCCAATTTATTGTGAAATAACACATATCGTCATATGTGTTCCTTCACAGCACAGGGGATAAAAAAAATACACATATCAAGCCATCTCAAGCCATAAGATATACTTGCTGTATATCAAGCACAAGGAAAAAAACAGCCCAGACAAACAAACAGCATATATGAATAAGCGGTCATGCATAATACCATACTATACTATAAACCTGCAGCCCAATCTCAATTGTCAAGTCTAACCCTCCTTTTGACAGCAGAGCATCAGGTAATTGATACTCTGCAGTCAAATATAATGTCGCTGTGTCAAATTACACGTTTCAGTGGGCCAAATGTACAAATGAAAACATAAACACACATTTTTTTCTTAAAGAAATTACGCAAAAAAAAAACATTTCTCTTCAACCAGCCAACTCACGTGTCTTGTGAATTAATCCATGAATTATCTGTAGGAAGAAGCAAAAAAGATACACAACACACACATTTCTCATAATACAACATCAATTATAACCCTTTTTATCAGACTACAGAACATGACACAATGTGACATACAAAAAAAAACTTCTCATTATTTACCTGTAACTTTTTGTCCATGTACCTTGCAAAAACGCCCATTCTCACTCAGGCCTAAGGCCTTTAAGTTGCAGAATTTTGGGGAAGGGCTTCTACTTATTGCCTATCTAAAACTCAATGTAACACTTCGTTTTTCTTTTTGTCAAATAAACTTAACTAAGAAAAATTAGTTCCTAGCATGGAGACACACATATACCAGTTCTACAGATCATTTAGCAGAATGTTTGATATTTTTTTTTTAAGAAATCACTTTTGCATTTGCCCTTTTTAAATCATGTTCCCTCATTTTACACAGTGCTTAATTTGTAAGACATGAAGTGCAGGTGCTACAATTTTGCATGAGGAATACCTTTCCTATTTGTTTATTATCTCAGATGTGCGCTTTTAACGCAGATGTAATGTGAATGCGGCAAATGAGAACAAGCCAGCCTGCAATGAATGAAGGTTACAGATTTAAATCATATACAATCAACTACATCTCATATAAAGCGCTTGTGTGCAGCATTTTGAAAGCAACTGGGAGCTATGCAAACCACGTGTGGGCTCTAGAATCCTTCAGGGTACTGACAAATGAGGCTGCAGTTTTTCAAATTAAATAGTGTTCCTTTTATTATTGTTAGCGGGATGCAATGCTGTGTCAGCCCCGCCGTATTTCTGATTTGAGATAAATGTGTTGATGACATAATTTACCGAACAACAAGCGTTTTGTGGGAACATGCTGGAGCTATTATTTATTCTTTGGCTAAAATGCAATGATCATTTGCTGTACATGTGCCCTGCATCCTCTGCTCATTTTAGTTTAAAAACAAAAACCCCATCCCAGCTAATGTCAAATTTGTAACGCTTTAAGAAGACACTTTTAAATTATGGACATGCGCAGGAATTAAATTTATCGGAGCAAGTCAGGCTATTCAAGTGACCTCAGGTCAGGACCGTGGCAGGGGCAGTGATTTAAATACAAAGAGGCAGCTGAAGTTAGCATCAGATGCATGTTTAACCGTGTCATGCTGCATTCCACAGGCGAGGCCCTAATTAAAAGGTCACAAATGTCAACAAGACAGCCTTACAAGATAACATCTCGGCCGCTACTGCTGGAACACGTTATACAGGTTCTGCCAGTCCCCTGCTCATGGTAACTGAAGCTGACGAAAGCCAGTAAGTTTAAACACCTGCAATATTTCACTCTATTTAAAACAATAATTTCTCTCTCTTTTTTTTCTTTTGCGCTAAAATTCATCTCCCTACTCTTATATTATTAACCTAGATTTACTGAATAAATCACCAAACCTAATAACACACATACTAGTCTTTTTAGAATAAAAGCTTCTTGTAATTCTATGACACATTGACTCGCTGAATCACAAGAAGGCACAACCTGCAAACATATATATTAAGATCTAAATGTATGTATTTACTAAAGAGACACTTTAAAAAGGGGCCCTGAAACCATTTAAACAGTCTATTTATCTGAAAATCGACTTTGGTATTCTAGATACTAAGAAATAAATATCCTACAATTTTTTTTTCATAATGGGTATTACTAGAATGTCTAATACCAAATTTAGGAGTCATACATTTGAAAATAATTATTTATACCTTATAGAAATGAGCTTGTTTGCGCCTAGGGTAAGGGAAATTGCGCACAGAAGTGTTTGGTCATTTTCGTGGTACAACATAACTTAAATCAAACATTTTAATGCTAGGGGGTCATAGTATGAGTGTTAAGCTTCACAAATATTAAAAAACGATTTTTGTAGCACTTGTTTTTTAATTATTATTTTTCATAATTAATAATTTTTTTCCTCCTAATGAAGCCTAATTATTGCTATTTGTGACTGTTCTACATGTAAAACGCTCACTACATCCCTAGCCTATTATTTAGATACATATTAACACACAAGCTTAGGCGCAGCTGCCTAACTGGGAATGCGTGAGATTACTGCGCCATATTTATTTAAAAAGGACTGTTTGCAAAATTCCACCACCCGTGTTTAACTAAAGAGGTGCTGGCTGAATGAACATTCTTATTAGATATACTGCAGCTGAAAAGACTTGGCTGTGAACATCTAACACCGTGCGTCTAAAGAACAGGCAATTTCGTTTTTTCATTTTTTTCTTTGGAGCCTTATTTACATCTATTGAACGTGACCCATACACATACATACATTGAGCTCATTCCAGACACAAAACAGAAGGGCGGGTCAAACACTCAGGACACACAAAACAGCGCGCTCTAACCATTTCTTGTAAATAGCGCCGTTCTTGTACATAGCGCCGTCGCAATTTACAACAAAACCCACAAACAACATAGACATTTAAACACACATTTTAACCCATAGGTCAACACTTAGGACAGAAACAAGGAACAGCCTACAGACTGTGCTCAAAAATAACCTACCAATACTAGTTGTAAACCATATTTACAACAAAAAAACGTTTTTGTTCCTATTTTTTTCGTTTTTTTTTTAAGTCTACAACAGATTTCCAGAAGGCTGCAAAAGGGACAGCCTCACAGACCTTTAGAGAGAGCTCATAAATTGGAGTTCCAACCGGAGGTATCAGACGCGAATCCTCCAACCGGGAAACACCACTTGAACCAAGAACTTAGGCCTACCAGAACAGACAAATGTATCGATACCCGAACTGAACTGAATGATTATCGTAACCAGTGATAATCTTATGAAACCAAATAAATACTAAGGACCGCGTCACATTTCTGCGACCAATAAATAACTAAGGACTCAGAACCACAAAGAACTGGGAGCGACCCACTTTTATTCTTCAACTAAAGCAGATGGAGAAAATATCTCTTCATTAACTGCCTATACAAATTGCAATTTGCATATACACGAATATTTGTCCAAATTATAACTGTCAATTCCCCACTGCACTAACAGTCTGTTAAAAAATACTTACAGCAAGAAAAAAATAAGTTCCTTAGTCAGGAGTGGCAACTTCAGGAGAGTTTTAAGTCAGAAAAATCAAAAAACATACTGGGCCGCAGAGACAAATAATCCCCGAGAAAACCCTGTGCCCAGAGTACCTCTTTTTGGTAGAATTCTGTCTTGTCTTCCCCAGCAGTTTTTCCATCCTTTGACAAAACACTACTGAAGATAACCACTCCATGATAAGGCCCACAGTTGGATGCGCCATTTGAGGAAAAGTAGAAAATGACTCACTCTCCCCACCAGGGATCTATCCAGCAGTTTGCATAATAAAGCAGCAAAGGAATTGACAGCCAATCTGTAAAATTAAAAGACATCTTTATTATAATTAATTATGAGGCTTCGTCGTCCAACCGTAGTTTTACAACTGAAAGAGGGAGCCTGCCTGAGCTTTCTCAGGCAGGCTTTTTATACAAAAAGTTTGGCCCTAGGCTCACATTTCTTGCTTTGAAACACATCATTGTAGGTCGCTCCCATGGTACCATAACAAAGCAGGCTATAATTATGAATTCCATTCTACTTGCCCAAACTGACCAACCCATCTTCCATCATGAACATATGTCAAACTTCACATATTTTCCTGTGCAGGCCGGAGAAGCTCACAATAGAACTGGTTTCCTCCCCATCATATAAACAGTCACCTCCCCATTGTAAAAGCCCAGAAGCAGAGAAACAGAGCCAGGTGTGGAAGATAGAAATGTAGGATAAGGGGTGCTTGTGGGTCATAAACAGGCATGGCTACTGTATTCGGCCTTCTAATCTTGCTCAGGCCAATGTACACAACAAGTTGCTCAGATCTTTAATATAGATTGACTAGAGGGCATGGACTGGTTTGGTGAGGCCAACATCACGTAGGCAGATTCAGCCTGTTCAGGTCAAATGGGAGTCAGGAAGAACTCAAGCTAAGGAATACGTGTCCTTTAAGAATCATTGGCTCATGTATATGCCTATGTAAAGGGCAACAACTAAAATGGACGCTGCTCACAACCTGGAGACCTGTGGGCTCAGAATGAATTTGTCAATAACTTCTGCATTCATCATTGTATCGTGATGAAAATACACACACATATAAAACTTGCCATTTTCGTTTCTCTGATATCAAAATCATAGCAGAATAATGATATTTTAAACACAGGTTCAGATTTCAAAGAACCTCAACGTGGACCATGCTCCACACGAACCATTATGTGAGAACGGATAAGGAAAGAGTGGCAGAACTCCCTTCGGTGTCTGGAAAGGGGGGAGTCGACCACACACCCAACAATTAGTGGCATTGCTGGTCTGGTGTGAATAGTGTAACATTCTAATGAATGTGTTATTTCGCATAGCAAGACGATAGGATAGCTTGTGAGGAGGCAGATCACTAAATGTGTGCTCTACTGTAGCATTAGAAAACATTTTTACATGTGAAATTGGAAAACATAAATGTAAAGCATAACTTGTGCAGGTAACCATTAGACTTAAAAATAATAAAAAACTTAGAACGATAATACATCGTTTAGAGTTTTGACTAACTCTCTCACTATGGGGGTCTATCTCATACATGTCAGGAACCTGTCTAACCGTTTCACCCGAGAGGGACTTAGACAATTAAACTGGCTGACTTATTTTACTAGACCGGAGCTTCTGTTTATACTCCTGTTGCGGAGTTTTCTCTAACAAGGGAACTTTGAGTTCAGAGTCTGTTTTTAGGCAGTCTTTAGGAATGAGGCAGTCCTTAGCAAAAGTCTTTTCTGGTACTCCATGGAATTTCTTTATGTGGGTTAGGGGAGTGTGCGTGGTGCGTGGCGGTGTGACCGGCCCAGAGGGACTGAGGTCCTTGAATCCTCTGACTTGGAGCAGGACCTATGCTTACGTTGAGACTTTTGTTCAACAACATACAACTTCAGTTCGTGGCTTGAATCACCTTTGGGTGCATGAGGACACATTTATCATACTACTTTGAGTTGTGTCCCAAGCCCAGACACCAAAGTTGTCTTTTGCGGTGGGTCCGTAGTTGACATCTACTTACTGGTGTCTGTGTGCCACAAAACTGCCTTTCAGTGGGAACGTCGCTCCCCAGCACACTGAACCGTTGTGGGTGGGGCCTGGGGGGTGTTCAGAAAACTAAGTCCAGAGAAAGCATCAGAATGCTGCAGAAAGAAGGCAACTGATATCAGTGGGCATGGGTGGCGTTTATACATAGCTCTGCTCCGTCACTACCAGAGCCGTGTGGAGCCAACACAGAGCTGCACGACACCACATAGTCCCAAGAACAACACTGCTATAGAGAAAAAATAAAATAATTGCTGCTTCCAGTCTGGCACCTGAGGGATATTCTAAAGTGAAGAATATACGTTAGAAGTATCCATCAGAAGTCATGGACTCTGCTGTGGTGGGAACACCTTCATGGCAACCATATTCAGAAAGTCCCAGATACATGGACACCGCTGAGCAGACCATAACGATTTGTCTGAAAGTGATATGATACTACCCAAAATGAGCACGCCTTCAGCAGTTGAGGTATAGGAATAAGTGAATCCAAAACCTCTACAAATATGCCTCTAGTGACATGACCTTCGCAAATGGGCTGCCAGGCCAAAGGCTAGTACAGTGAATTCAAAGTGGTCCAACCAGACTATAAAATAAAAATACTTTTAATAAGCCTACAGGTTTAGCCAAAGAAAGTACATGTCCTATCTCTAGGAACTACATCGAATCCTTTGGCTCCAAGACCATCAGAGTGTTGTTGTAAACTTTTCCTCCCTGACAAACAAGTTCAAGAATGAGGTCTGAAAATTGGTCTCAATAAGCACCCTTCTTGGGTACAAAGAATAACATGGAATACAACCCAGCCCCTGCTCCACCTCTTACAAGAGCAACAGCTGTCCTCAAACATTTGTGCCCCATCAAAAGACATGTCCATAACTGAAGATTGGACATCCCCATAAAATGTGGTGGCACATAT
Organism: Lissotriton helveticus; assembly: GCF_964261635.1. Taxonomy (NCBI): domain Eukaryota; kingdom Metazoa; phylum Chordata; class Amphibia; order Caudata; family Salamandridae; genus Lissotriton; species Lissotriton helveticus. Next base: position 275,073 of record NC_136067.1, on the reverse strand, counting down.
GAAAGCATGGGGTCTTATAATACCTACGCTCATAGTTCGCACAATACAATCCGTGATGCACAAGTTACTACTTGTGTAACGATATATCTGTAAAAGACATTAGTTAGTGATAGATTCCTTGTAATACAAAGTAGGGAACTTCAAGTGGACTATATTTAACGGGGTCCAGTGTATATGTCCAGTCAACCATATACTACAAGAATACAAAGTTCCCCGGGAAAGAGAATGGCATAAGGTGTGTGGATGGGAGAAGAGCAAAGACAGGGGACGAGTGTTCCCTTATTGGAACTAGGAAACCTCACACATCCAGTTGGTTTAGATGTCATGCTTCATCATTGGTCTCCTGCTCCTCGTCAGACTGGCGCTGCAATGTCCGACGGGCGCCAAGAAGGCGCACTTTTGTGGAGATCTTTTGTTCCAGCCAATGGTTGAGTGCATGTGAGGGGTCTGGTGAAAGTGTAGTCGTGAAGGTGAAGTGGTTTAAAAATAGGTGTGACAGTCCACTAAAACTTTTATTCGCGTGGCTGGCTCCCTAAGTTAAAAGGGGTGGGAGGGGAGATAGGGAGTGCACAAGGCACAGTGGGCTACCTCAACCCTCTAAGTTGGTCGACATGTTTCTTGCCTAAATGGCAATTCCTCAGGACCTAAAAGTGCTCAGGACTACACAGTGAGAAAATAAAAAAGGATAAGAAATACAACCTCTCTGGGTCGGTGGGGTGGCAGGCCGATTGGTCCTGCTCATTTGGGGTAACCTAGAAAAGGGTATATTATAGAAATCAGCTCTAAGAAATAGTGGCAGTGTTTCTATAAATCAAGGTCACCACAGCTCGTCAATATCTACACACCACGTTGATTAAAACACAATAAAATATAGTAAAATATAGGCATCAATGTAATGCATGCACAAAGTCATATCAAACTGGTATCGTAAAAACTACTCATGGAAAAATGGTGATGATAGGTACATCAAGGCATGCATGTCTCTCCTTCTCAATATTTACATGCATATATATGTAAGCCAGTGCAAGGTTGTGCTGGATAATGCTTACCCTAGGAGAATCCCTAATGGGCCCCGCAGACTGTTCCCATGGGGCTGCCTGGTGAGGAATAGTGCCTGAAAGAAAGGTAATTGCACAGGAGTGTGCTTAAGTGTCAGAATGGTGGATCTGACACGATGTACTGGCATCACCATCTACCAATATTCATCTCCACAACTACTAGTGGAGTTGGAAGGTAAAGGCAGCTGAGGAAGCTTGTCACGCCCCCCCAAGGAGACCCAGGTGGTATCACGAGCCCAGGCGGTCTCCCACAGTCAACCGACCAGCAAACCTTCGCCGGCGGCATTGGTGGGCGAGTCAGCAGGATTAGCCTCGAAAGGTCCGATACGTGCAGAGGACCGGGGCATAGCACTAAATATTGCCCCACGATTCTCCGCAAAGCGTCCAGTGCCCCCGAAGCCCCCTGTCACCCAGGACACCATGCCACCAAAGAACCGACATAGTCAGATTAATTTGGAAACCCCCCGACGGCAAGGAAACACCTCGGGTAGACCTGACGGGGTCGTGGCACAACCCGTCAGCATGAGACCAACCCGGAGAGGTCCGTGGTTTGCCAAGACTGCCACTGCGGCACAGACTAGACACTTACCTCGATCAAGGGCAGACCGGGTCCGGAGACCTACCCGCACGTCTAGCGCCTCGGCGGAGGCGTGGAACAGCTGGTGCCGGTTCCTCGTTGCCACCGGGTTTAAGAAGCCGCTCGTACTTCCGCCGCCGGGATCCAGCCGGTGGGCGTATTCCCCGGAAGCCAGTCACTGCGCATGCATGGTGTGACTGACTGTGCTCGCCTACAGTTGCTGATAGTAGTCGTGTAAACGAGGCGGCCATTACTAAGGGGAGTGAAAATGGCCAGCGCTTCTATTAGTTGGGTGGTGACCAATACAAGCACATCAGAGCCTGGTATTTTTAATGTGCTAGCCCACTCATTTAACACATAGGACGAGGGGCGTTGTTGTTTAATTTTCCTGGATGCCCCGCAGTTGATAGATTCCTTACCTTAGAACAGTGTTTCCCAAACTGGGGTCCGCGGACCCCCAGGGGTCCGTGACACATTCCCAGGGGGTCCGTAGGAAACAGTTGTAAAAGCACAGAAAAGTTTCTAGTTTAATTAGCAGCTTTCCAGCAACAATAAAAGTGTCAAGATAATACCAGTGATTAATGTACCTGCTGGAGCCGAGGAGAGTTTTGTTCAGTGGCAGCTTTGATTAAACTAATGTAGCACAGAGGGTTAATGTGCCTACTGCAAAGAACATGTAACATGCATTTTAAAAAGCAGTATTTTATGTGCATAGGTTTGTGGTTACTGCTTTTGTCACAGAGATTCTTTCGTTGCTGTGCACTTCATAAGTGACAATCGTAATGTAGCAGAGGGACCTATAAACTGTCATCAAAGAGCTGCTTAAAAACTGCATGGTACCAGTTAGTAACTTATGTTTTGTCCCAGTTATTCATTATACTGATGCTGCTAGAAAGATTTATTTGGGTGGAAATACATTTTTAATGTTTAAGTCAGTGCTAGCCACTGTGTTATGTTCTGAATCCTGAGTTTGTGCTTTTCCAGCACTCTTGAAACATTTTATATACACACTGATTAACATGTATGATTCAATGTCTCTATATGTGTGTGATGTAAAGTGTTCTGACATCCTTCAATGGTATGAGAGATGCTATAAAATAAAATTAAATACATGTGACAGAGGGGCTATTACTTCAATATAAAATACTAAGGGCCAGATGTACGATCCATTTTTATATGCGCGAACGGGTTTGCGAACCCGTTTGTGCATGCAAAAACCTATTGGGCCATGTACATAGCCTATTTTGCGAGTCGCAATTTGTTTGCGACTCGCTAAATAGGTTTTGCAACTTGCTATTTGGAAGGGGCATGCTCTTCCAAATAGCGTGTCGCAAAACCATGTACAAATGTTTTGCGGTCGCAAAACACTCGCACTTACCAATTACTGCAAGTAGATGGTAATGCATTTGCAAATGGGAAGGGGTCCTCAGGGGACCCCTTCCCCTTTGCAAATGCATGCAAAATTATTTTTTAAGGGCAGGCAGTGGTCCCAGGGACCTCTGCCTGCCCTTATAAAATGAAACGAAAACGTTTCATTTTCTTTTTTTTTTCAAATGCATGGAAAACAGGCTGCATTTTTTTTAAACTGCTTAATTTAAAAGCAGTCCCAGACATGGTGGCCTGCAGAGCCCAGCAGGCCACTATACCTGGGAGGGCTGGCAAATTGCAAGAGGCTCATTAATATTAATGAACCTCGTAATTTGCGACCCCATTGGGAACCCCAAACAGTGTTAAACACACTGTTGTACATTTCATTTAGCGACTCACAATTTGCCACTCGCAATGTGTTGCCAATTGCGAGGCGCTAAATGAAATGGACGTACATCTGGCCCCAAAATCCTTAGTACTTTGAGTATTTTACTGTTTTAATATTTGAAATGTAACTCATATAAATTGCTTGGGGGTCCCCGGCTTCCAGTGGTGACTCAATGGGGGTCCTCGGGAGTCAAAAGTTTGGGAACCACTGCCATAGAACATCCCCAGGCGTCAGACTGGAACCGGAAATTTTGCGTAGCAGTACCCTTGCGCGTCGGTAGGCGTCGTCTGCGGCTCCGCGTCCGTCGTCGGTGTCGTGGACGCCGTGATGACATCGTCGGAGTACTTAGACGCCACCTCCGCGTGCTGACGTCAGTTCTTAGACACAGCTTTTCCGCGCCAGAAGCGCTGACCCATCTTAAAAGCCAACACTGGTGCCATTGAAACTAGGGCCCTGAAAGGGGATGACCTTAACCCTAGATATCGGTTCGCAGAACAGGGAGGATGGGTGGGTCGGTAAGGAATCTATCACTAACTAATGTCTCGTACAGATATATCGTTACACAAGTAGTAACTTGTGCATCTGAAAGAGACACATTAGTGATAGATTCCTTACCTTAGAATAGATACCCCAGCAATAGCAACCCCGGTGGTGGATATGCGAACCAATAATCAAACCAGAAAGTCCTGGAGGAGTGTCTTGCAAACGTGTGCAGCGAGGCCCACGTAGCCGCCTGGCAAATGTCCTGCAAGGGCACTCCCCGGCCCATGGCAGTTGTAGTCGCCGTGGCCCACGTGGAATGAGCCCGCAATCCAACAGGGGGCTCCTTTTTAGCCAAGGAGTAACATGCCTGGATACACAAGATGATCCACCGAGAGATGGTCCGCTTGTGCAGCGCTTTCCCCTTCTTAGCGCCCACGTAACCAACAAAGAGTTGGTCATCAACCCGGAACTGGCGTGTGCGATCCAAGTAGAATGAAAGCGCTCGTTTTGGATCCAGACGGTGGAGCCGCTCTTCCTCTTTAGTGGGGTGCGGTGGCGGAAAGAAGGTGGGCAAGGTGATAGACTGCCAGATATGGAAGGAAGTGACAACCTTGGGCAGGAAAGATGGCTTAGTACGCAACACAACCTTGTCCGAATGGACAGAAAGGAAAGGGGGTGTACATGAAAGAGCCTGGAGCTCACTCACTCTCCTGGCAGAGGTGATGGCAACCAGGAAAGCAGTTTTCAGAGTAAGAAGGCGGAGAGGGCAGTTGTGAAGTGGCTCAAAGGGAGCGCACATCAGAAATGTAAGAACAAGGTTCAAGTCCCACTGAGGCATCACAAACGGAACAGGAGGGAACGTGTGTGTGATGCCCTTCAAAAACCTATTTACAATTGGGGACTTGAACAAAGAAGGTTGATCAGGCAGCCTCAGAAAGGCTGAAGGGGCAGAAATGTAGCCTTGATAGTGCCCAGAGCAGAGCCCTGCTGGGCAAGAGAAAGAAGGAAGAGAAGAACCTCAGAAAGAGGGGCAGAAAGTGGATCCACAGCCTTTGCTGTGCACCATGCCACAAATGTATTCCACCTGCAGGCGTATACCGATTTTGTGGAGGGACGCCTGGCTGCCAGAATGACATTACAGACTTCAGGAGGCAAGTCAAATGGCCTCAACTGTCGCCGCTCAATCTCCAAGCATGGAGGTGGAGACTGGACAGGTTCGGGTGGAGGACCGTCCCCTGCTGCTGCGACAGAAGGTCCTTGTTAGAAATGGGATCCCTGGCTGGCCAGGGCTTTCGCCAAAGTCAGTCAGAGACCACCACTCCCAAGTCAGGGCAAGGGAGTTACACGCCAAGATAACCCCTGCTCACCCTCTAGGTAACGTGGCGCGAGCAGCAAGGCTAAACTTGGAGGCGATGTGAGTTAAGTATTTGCGCATGCACCCCAGCAACAACACCCAAAGGCCCACCACAAAGGAAACTCCACACAAGGTTATATAAAAATAGCCTTTGTATTACACCAAAACACATTAGATAAAACACACACTTTACAATGTGCCAGAGGCACGGGCAGAATTTACAGGGGATATGTACAAGACAGGGCCACCTGGACCACTGTCAGGAATCAGCACTTTTAGAACTAGCAATACAATACTGGTAGGCCTAGAACTTAGAACATAGAGCCTATCGGACAGTACCTTCCATCTTGGTTGCGCAGGATAATGCGAGTTATCTCCTTAGTAGGCTTGAGCGGGCGACCGGCTAGCTACAAGCGTTTGTCTGGGGCGACCAATGTGTGCGGCTCAGAGGAGGAGGGGGAGGCAGGATGCGGGCGGCCCAGCGAAGCAGCACGGCTCAGGGGAGAGCGGCGCGGCTCGAGGCTTGGACGGGCGGCCGGGCACGAGCTGCCGAGGGGAGTGAGCGAGGCACACTTCAGCGAGGCCCCAGTGGCCCAGGGAGATCAGACAAGTCCCAGCAATTTGTCAGGGAAGGCACAATAGAGTCCACTGGTCCTGGGACTCTGGTCAGGGGGCGAGCTCAGTATCAAGCCCTTGGAATATCATTTAGACCATAACAGAAAATCACTGTAGCACAATATAGCACACCACCAGTAGCTACTGGTGATCGGGTAAATACCACCTACGCAATCCTAACCACCTTAGGAACAGGTCACGCAGGGAACCAGAACCTCACTAGCACCACCTGTACTAGCAAGAACAACCACCTAAGTACCACAATACAAGTAGGGGCATAGACCTGGGGACAAAACACATGATGCATAAACATACATTCAGCGGTGTAAGAGCATGGCACATGACGCATTAAAACACATTCAGAGGTGCAGGGGAGAAAAACACATGATGCCTAAAAACACTCAGAGGTGTATCAAAGGAAAACACATGATGCATCAACAATACATTCAGAGGTGTAGCAAAGAGCACTTTGCAGAAATCACATTAACACAGAACTTACATCAAAAGTCCAGGGTCCAGGTTGCGCCACTGCGCTGTGGAAAAGTGAATTTTGCCCTGTTATATGTGCCTACGTGTTCCCCATCTTATGTTATATGTGCATGATCGATATGCATGTATTCCCCTATGATCGATTAAAGACGCAATTATAGTTGTGTCTAACTCTAGTATGCCAGTTTCCAGTTCTCGTGAAAGCAACGAGTATTAGGCCTATGTTGCCACGTTTTACAGTGTGCACATTAATTCATTGAATTGTCCCCGTTTTCTAGGCCTCAAAGGGCCCGGACACCAGATTCAAGCTCCAGTCTCCTGAACCCACTCCGAGGAGCGATGCAGCCCCACCTGCATCCCTGACCCTTCACTTACTTCCTGCCAAGCAGCGCGGTGCCCGGCCTGGCTCTGCTTGCCTGTCTGCCAAGAATATGTTATGCTTCTAGTTATCAGTTCAGCTTTCCTTCTCTGCATTCCTAAGCTACTGAACCGCATCAACAGTTTCTGCTATAGTCTAGTCTTTCTGTCTCCATGCAAGAGAGTTACCGTATTAGTATTCATAGAAGATTCATGGCACACGCAATACATGGAAGATATATGCATGCACCAGTCTTAGTGTCAAGTAGCCTTTGCCCTGATAACTTTTAGATTCTATCAACATGTACTCCAAACACCAGATACTAGATATGCTATAGGTACATGTCGTCCTGACACCGCAGACTTTAGTCTCCTCTTCTAGTGCAGAAGTCATAGCCCCCAGTTCTCTCCGGTAACACGTCATCGCCCGTTTGCGCGCACCACTAGGTTAAAGGTCCCAGCTGCTCAGGTAGCCCCTCCATGTTTCCGCCCATTCATGACACTTCTGTGACGTTCTCCTCACATGTCTACGTGCACGCCCTGTGCACGCCTTCTTCTTCCGCCCATGTGTTCTTATCTTACGCTTGTCACAAGTTACGCCTACTGTATGTAATGTAATGTAATGTTGTACTATATATATGCTGCACTGTTGATGAAATGGTGCAGCTGCCTTCCTTTCCATTTTATTTCAGGCTGTCCCGTTCCAGTCCCTTCCCTTTTGCCTGAATAAAGCCTGTTCAACTCGGACACATCGGATCCTGCCTCTTATTTATTGAGCTATCTGTTATTGTTAATGTAATTCAAAAATAGTCCCGGTATTATTTATTTATATACCACATAATGGCGCCCGAATAGGGACGAGCCCCTTCCTCACGCGCTGGCGATGCTACGCAGGCCCCCTGACCCTCTGCAGCCGTGACGGAACTCTACTGCGCACCGGCAGATATTTCTGCTTCAAGTCTCCCTCAGGCCCACGGAGGAAACGGAGACTGCGGTCCGACATCCAGACGAAGCGGTGTGGAATGCGGTTCGTCCCGACCAGAGCCCAAGCCGAGAGAGCAAGGTCCGAAGTATCCGGAGGCCCACCTGTTTCCGAAGTTCATAGTCCGACGTCGTAGCAGTCCAGTCCAGTCCGAGGCCTTCCAGTTTCTGCTTCCCGGTGAGTACCGTCGCGGGGGAAGTATCTAGACAGGATCATTAGTTTGTTCCTGGTCCGTTGGGTTTGGGTACACAGATCCAGTCCGAAGTATCCACCTAGGTGGGTACGGTAAGACGTGTCTCTTTATGGGACCGGTATGTTCTGTACTGTTTTAGCAGTGCATCCAGTAATACTAGTAAGTTCGTTCTCGAGAAATTCATGTGTTCTGTTTTCAGTGTATCAGGTAGTATTCTGTTCGAACTGTTATCAATATATTTTTATGTCGTGGTATGAGTGTTCTGTTTGCTATTTTATTACTGTGATTATTGTGTATTGTGTTCCAAGTGTATTACCGAAATGCCTCTGTTCTCGAAATTACGTCAGTTGAAGACCAGAAAAGGGTTACTCGAAGAAGCAGTTCCTGTCCCTCCTAGGGACAGTCCAGGACATTTTATGTATCACAAGCATGGCTTAGATGCCATAATATATCTAGACTTATGGGCGGACTATACTAAGGAACTAGAAGAGAAATATAGATGGCCTGTATCAGGTACATGGGATGCCGAGTGCATCATGCGAGTAGAAGAAGCATTATGGAAAAAGAAAGCCAGACAGTCCCAGAAAGATGCCATCGAGTTATGGCGCAAAGAATCTCATAAAAGAACCGAAAAAGAATTCAGAAAAACAGAATTAAGTAGGGAATCCTCAAAAAGAGCCCAAGAAAGGGAATTAATCGAAGAAGGTGAACGAGTTAGAGCAGAACAGTCAGACAGACAGAGAAATGCCCTTATTAAAGGTATGTATCCTCTTCTTGCCGAGGGCTTGCCAAAAGCAACCCCGGAAGCACCCTGTAATTTACCGCCGCCATTGGTCCCGACTAAGCTACGTCATAAACCGACCGCAGCTGATATTTTTCTTTCGTCCTATTTGGACGATACAGTCCCAGCCTATGCAAATCCTATTCCGCCTGCTCCCGTTAATAATGTAATCCCTGTTCCTCCAGCCGCTGGTCCCGTGGGTCCAGTTAATGTTACAGTACCTGTTACAGCACCCCCGGCCCAGCCCACAGTACATGTACCCGCTTTGCCAGTCACTCCACCAGCCCGTACAGTATTCCCCGACGATTCTAGTTTAGGAGCCGCGGGGGGAGGTTCTCCTCGTACCCCGCCTCAACCAAGACGTCTGACGCTACATGACCTAGCGTTACAGCGTACGCCAAAAGTGTCTACATATGTAGATATCACGCGAGCTCTTACTGACTGTCGTTATGATCCAGTTCTAGGCGAGGATCACATGGTCATATATTCATTACGTTTAAGACGGGTTGCCAGCTATCTGGTCACCCTGCCCGATATGGAAGAACATCTAGACAGAATAAATCGTTTTATCCGTACAGGAGAGAATCCAGGAAGTATTCACGAAGCCATGGTTCAAAGAAAAGTCGAGACTCAACTCATGATTTTAAAGTTCCTAATTAATAGTTTAATAAGAGAGCAAGATTGTCCAGATAAAGATCAAGAAGAACTGAAAGTCCTGACTAGGTGGAGTGACAATATAGCCGATGGAAAACACAAGACACAAGGTTGTATAGAGAGTATGTACAAGAAAATTCGTAGGGAAATCATAACTATACACGAGAAACGAGAAGCAAAACAAGCAACCGAGAAAGAGTATGACTCTTCTACTGAAGAGGTAGACAACGAGAATCCCGACAGAATAGCGTATGTAGGTAGAACTAGACTTTCCGACCGACATTCACGCCTAGATTGCAAGAAAGCTTTTCCTCTTCCAGTACCAGAACAGTGTTCTCTTGAGCAAGTATTCCAAGCTACCGATCACATTCTGAAATCACGAATAGGTTATAGCGAGCTTAGTACCATGCATGAACAAAAACTAGCCCGATCAGCAGTCCGATGGACTACTGATTCTACCACTTTTCCAGACGAAATAGTGGCTCAAACGTTTCTGAAACTGCCCCCAGCCGAGCAACGTCTGGTGGGTATGTATATGATCCAGCGCCTCATTACACTGTATGAGGAACAACATTCTGATCCAGGTCCTCTACATGATGTATTGAACGAGTTACTCCAATACAGATGGAAAGGTCTAGGTACCGATTTAATTAGTGTCATTCTAGAACAGCGCCACAAATACCGAACGTTTCTGAATCCACATTTTGTTCACGTCTCACCCCCAGAAGGAAAATCATTCTACATAGACAGACAGAATCCGTTACGAGAAGTACATCCAGTCAAGAAAGAGGGTGGTGGTCTAGAACGAGTATTTGTTTACACCCCTATCACGAAAATAGAACTCTTGGAAATGAAAAAGTTAATTCCCTGTCATGATAAAGATCCAGCAGGGTTTCACCGTGAATTAAAGGACATGCTCCGTATGGGAGAATACACGTATCCTGATATCATTAAAATGTTAAAGGTCCTGTTGCCCGCGGGCATATATGAAAAACTCAAAGAAAAAGAATGGGAGGTGGGAGAGAAAAAGATAGATTGGACAGCATTAGAAACTGAAGATAATACACGAGTACCAGGTACCGGTCTTGGGGATAAAGCTAAAGCTTTGCCCGAATTATTAATACAAGTTTTGCCACGATTACTAGCCACGAAAAAGGAGGATTGGGAGGCCATCTCAGCCTGTAAACAGAAACAAGACGAAGATACTAGTGATTTTTATTCTAGATTTGAGAAATGTTTCATTATTAATAGTGGTCTGAAAACAAGTAGTGAGTCGTATCCCCATCTTTTTGTTACCAAACTAGTCGAGAATTCAAGTCCACAAGTTAAAAATCGAGTCCTGAAAGTCGAAAGTACCTGGCAAGCTAATACTCCGTCACAGATGCTCCAGATGCTCCAGTATCACCAGAACAGAATCAGGGAAGAGCAGGAACACGAAAGGAGACGTATGAAAGACACGAAAATGAAAGTATTAGTTGCACAGTCTGTTCCACAAGACAGTCAGAAGAGGGGTCCGAATCAAGCCAGTCATCCTGCAGTTCCTGTTAAAGGGACATGCAATTACTGTAAACAGCCAGGTCATTATATAAACGAATGTGCAGTTCTGAAACACAACATAGCTACTGGTAAGACTAAAGAAAGACCACGTCCGCCTAGACAAGAACAAGTTTCACAGACTTCCCAGCCACCGCAGAATGCACAACAGACAGTCACAGCACCGCAGCCTATAGCTGCAACACAGCACGTTACACAGCAGATGTACCAGTATGCACAGTCAGAGTATCCAGATTATCAGCCATATTCATGAAACAGCCTAGAGAGGGAGGTAGGCTTGCCTCTCATCGAGATTCCTGTAGATCAAGAGGGTCCCTATGTACATAGTCAAGTATTAGGGAAAGACAGAAAGTTTCTGATTGATACAGGGGCAAGTAGGACTACCATCAGTCATGACGAGGTTCCAGGGGCTCCGCTCTCAGGCTCTAGAAATGTTTCCCTTGGATTTTCAGGAAAGCCTATTGTTAATGAAATAGCGAAACCAGTTACTCTAGAAGTTGGTCCATTGTCCCGAACAACAGACTTGTTACTCACGAAATCCTGCCCAGAGAATCTGTTAGGCATTAAAACACTGAAAGAATTAGGAGCAGTAATATGCTGCTCCCCAGAAGGGGTACGTCTGTTTCTGCGTGATTTTAAAGGTCATTATGTATTACGTGATTTTGATCCAAGATTATTGAATGTACCACAGCATTTATGGGCGCAAGGTCCAACTGATGTAGGTTGTATGCATATCACACCCCATCGTGTGACTCTGAAGCAAGGTGTTGTATTACCACGAATCCGACAGTACAAATTGCCACATGAGGCTGTAGCAGCCTTATCCAAAATTATTGACGAACTTATTGTTCAAGGAGTGGTTGTAGAAACTGACTCCAATGTATGTAATTCTCCTATCATTCCGATTCTGAAACGTACTGATCCAAATGCACCTCCAGTTTATCGATTAGTGATTGACCTTCGAGAACTTAATAAATGTATTATACCACAGTACCCAGTAGTCCCAGATATTTCTTCCCTATTGACAGCCATTGATTCCGAAGCCACATTCTTTACAGTTATCGATCTCAAGAACGCATTCTTTAGTGTCCCCATTCATCCAGACAGCCAGTTCCTTTTCGGATTCTGTTTAAATGGAAGAAGCTATAAATTCACACGAGCACCTCATGGTTTCACAGAAAGTCCTAGTATTTACAGTCAAGCACTTAAGAGACAACTAGACAATATTCACATGCCAACTGACACTGCCCTGCTCCAGTATGTCGATGATCTACTGATCACAGCCCGTTCTGAACGTGACTGCGAACGTGCGTCACTTACAGTCCTGTATTTTCTGGCCGAGATGGGGCACAAAGTGTCCCCTTCCAAATTGCAATTCTGTGTCCAGCAAGTGGTCTACTTAGGACACTTACTGTCCAAGAGGGGTAGGCAGTTGACACCAGACCGTATCCAGTTAATAGCACATCTTCCACAGCCCAAGACACAGAAGGAGGTACGAGCTTTTATCGGCCTCACTTCTTACTGCAGACAATGGATTCCCCAGTACGCATTTCTAGCCAAGCCACTGATACAGTTAACGACACAGGAGGCAGCCGTATCGACTGTCCTCCCTTGGACCCAGGAACATACACTTGTTTTCAATGAGTTAAAGAAAGCTTTATGCCAAGCACCTGTTCTAGCAACACCGAACTACAGTAAGCCTTTTACACTTTTTGTTACTGAACGTGATGGTACTGCATTATCTGTTCTCACACAAGATCAAGCAGGACAATACAAGCCCTGTGCTTATTTTTCTAGCACATTAGATCCAGTGGCCCAGGCGCTGCCTGCGTGCCTCAAGTCAGTTGCAGCCACAGCTCTAGCTATCAGACAAAGTGATTCCATAGTGTTAAGACACTCCCTGACAGTACAAGTTCCACACTCCGTGGAAGTTCTTTTAAACCGAACTCAGACTCAGCACTTGACAATTGCACGTTTAACAGGTTATGAACTGACATTGTTTCAGCCACACATAGAAATCAGACGTTGCAACATTTTAAATCCAGCTACACTGTTACCGTCAGTTACTTCAAATCCTGCCACACATGACTGTGTGGAAGTTGTTAACACCATGACAAAGCCAAGACAAGACTTGACAGACATTGCATTACCTGATCCCGACCTGACACTTTATGTGGATGGTTCATGTATGAGAACAAGTACAGGAGAACTAGTAGCCGCGTATGCAGTGACTACTGAAACCGAAGTTATAGAAACACATCGTATTGACACCCTGTCCGCTCAAGCAGCAGAGCTCGTCGCTCTGACCCAAGCCTGCATACGAGCTAAGAACCTGAAAGTTAACATATACACAGATTCACGTTATGCATTCGGAGTCGTACACGACTTTGGAGTGCTCTGGCAAGAAAGAGGTTTTATGACTTCTCATGGAACCAAGATTCAGCACGGCCCCCTCATTCAAGCTCTGTTAGATGCAATACATTTACCGACAGCTATTGCCATCATGAAGTGCAAGGCACATACGAAAGCCACTGATATCATTTCCCAGGGTAACGATCTAGCAGATCGAACGGCCAAGCTTACAGCTCAGACTCCAGACATTCCAGTTAACACGACACAGACACTCACTCCAGATCAGACTACTTGTATGACAGTTAAGGACCCTACCCAAGATGTCATAGATATACAGTTACATGCTACTCCCGATGAAATCAAGAAATGGTCCGAACAAGGAGGGGTCCAGACAGATCAAGGATGGTTGACGAAGGGAAAAGCCACATGGTTTCTCCCCGACTCTATGGTTCAAGTCATTATTAACACCGCACATAGTCCAGCACATTTAGGAGAAAAAGCCATGTTAGACAGTATCCACAACCTCTGGTTCAACAAGCATTTACGAGCAGCAGTCAAACAGAAAGTGCGTACCTGCATGATCTGTTGTCAGTTCAATCCAGGTAAAGGTGTCCCGGTGGAACAAGGTGGATTCCATCCTCCTGACCATCCCTTTGAAGTCCTCCAGATGGATTATATTCAGATGGAGCGATGTCGAGGTTTCAAGTATGTCCTCGTAGTTGTATGCGCTTTGTCCAGGTGGACAGAAGCATATCCAGTTCCAGATTACACAGCTGCGACCACTGCCAGGCAGTTGGTTCGTGAGTTTTTTCCCCGCTATGGATTACCTAGGGTCGTGTATTCAGATAACGGCCAGCCATTCTCATCCGAGCTCATGAAACAAGTATCCCTTCTGTTAGGGTACCAGTGGAAGTTCCATTGTGTACGACATCCTGAAGCAGCCGGTCTCGTAGAGAGACATAATCAGACTTTGAAAATCCGAATCGCAAAAGTGTGTGCAGAGAAAGGCGTAGATTGGATAGTAGCACTGCCAGTTGCCCTTTTTTATATGAGGATGGTCGCTCATTCCCGTTCAGGTCTATCTCCGTATGAGATAGTGTTTGGTCGTCCCCCTAACATGTGGGGTACACCTAGACCCCGTACCATTACCGATGTTGACAGTAATATGCTGACAGATTACCTTGCCTCCTTGATGTCTGCACTACAATCTTGTCGTTCACAGGTTGCCGCTGCATTTCCAGACAACACCGAAGTAAAACCGCATGAAGTCGTTCCGGGTGATTTTGTGCTGGTTCGTAATTTTGATCGTTCAAGTCCGCTGGAGCCCCGTTGGAAGGAGCCCCGCCTCGTTCTTCTCACCACCCGGACAGCAGTGAAGCTGGAAAACCGAAAAGGGTGGCTACACGCCAGCCATGTAAAAAAGTTCCATGGACTCAAAGCTAAAACCGTTCTCAAGGACTGCCCAGACAGTGAATCTAAACTACCCCAGTTAGAGAAAACTCCGCAGCAGGAGTATAAATCCAAGTTGAGGTCTAGTAAGTCAGCCAGTTTAATTGTCTAAGTCCCTCTCGGGTGAAACGGTTAGACAGGTTCCTGACATGTATAAGACAGACCCACACAGTGAGAGAGTTAGTCAAAACTCTAAGAGATGTATCATCATTCTGTTCTTTTTATTGTTCCTGAGTCTTATGGTTACATGCATAAGTTATGCTTTACATTTATGTTTTCCTATTTCACATGTACATATGTTTTCTAATGTTACAGTAGAGCACACATTTAGTGATCTGCCTCCTCACGAGTTATCCTATCGTCTTGCTATGCGTAATAATACTTTTATCCGAATGTTGCACTATTCACACCAGACCAGCAATGCCACTAATTGTTGGGAGTGTGGTCGACTCCCCCCTTTCCAGACACCGAAGGGAGTTCTGCCACTCTTTCCTTATCCGTTTTCACATAATGGTTCGTGTGGAGCATGGTCCACGTTGACGTCATCTTCAACTGATATGTCCCTTCTGAATCGAACATGTTTTCCAGACAAGCAAGGTCTTTCCCATAGAACAGGGTTAGATCTAGAAAATGAAGTATATGATTTAGGTAATTATTCCTCGAATTTCATGGTCTTGAATGTTCAGTCCGAGACTACTCCAGATTTACCTGCTATTCAGTACTACCAGTCAAAGGCGAATTATGTGTCAGAAAGAATGGTTCCGCACATGTAGGACATAGTGATTGTACTATTATGGTCGAGTATAGTGACAGTGGGAAATCTAGTTTCAAAGCCTCACGTCATTCTTATTTTGTGTGTGGTCAGACCGCATATGTTCGTCTGCCCCTCGATTGGGATGGAACATGTTACATTGCCTTCCTACTGCCACCAGTTTTTCTAGCCCCATCTGATTATCACAGAAACACACATCTAGTACACGTTAGACATAGAAGGGAGACCGAGTCCCCAATTGTCGATCAAAATGAAACTGCTCTAGAACAATATCAAGACTTCAATAAAGGTTTCTTTTTCTTCATAGGTCCTGTCCAGAATAGTAAGTTAATACGTAGGCTAACCAGAACCCTTGAAGCAGTAGTGAATGAGACTACTTCCGCTCTAGGTAACTTAACTGAAGAACAATCTGCTATGCGTTTTGTCGTGCTCCAAAATCGTCTCGTTCTTGACATCATACTGGCCGATAGAGGAGGAGCTTGTAGAGTCATCGGATCTAGTTGCTGCATTTTCATTCCTAATAACGCGCCGTCTGTTTATTCAGCTATAACCAGACTTCATAAAATTGCCCATCAGTTACACCAGAATCCAGGCACCTGGACATGGTCCGGTTGGCTCTGGAGTATCATATCTGCCTGGGGATGGAAAGTATTGTCATTCCTAGGTATAGCAGTAATGATCATATTCAGTTGCTGCCTCTGTTTACAATGTGGCCCTGCGATTTGCGGCATGTGTGCTACCTCTTGTATTCCTAGTCCTAAATCCCGTTCCAAGACAATTCGAGACGAGCAAATGATGCTATATGAACAGATAGATGGTATCATGAATATTGATGTTTCCTGATGGAAACGTAGGGCACAAGGAGGGAATGTGGAAAAGTGAATTTTGCCCTGTTATATGTGCCTACGTGTTCCCCATCTTGTGTTATATGTGCATGATCGATATGCATGTATTCCCCTATGATCGATTAAAGACGCAATTATAGTTGTGTCTAACTCTAGTATGCCAGTTTCCAGTTCTCGTGAAAGCAACGAGTATTAGGCCTATGTTGCCACGTTTTACAGTGTGCACATTAATTCATTGAATTGTCCCCGTTTTCTAGGCCTCAAAGGGCCCGGACACCAGATTCAAGCTCCAGTCTCCTGAACCCACTCCGAGGAGCGATGCAGCCCCCACCTGCATCCCTGACCCTTCACTTACTTCCTGCCAAGCAGCGCGGTGCCCGGCCTGGCTCTGCTTGCCTGTCTGCCAAGAATATGTTATGCTTCTAGTTATCAGTTCAGCTTTCCTTCTCTGCATTCCTAAGCTACTGAACCGCATCAACAGTTTCTGCTATAGTCTAGTCTTTCTGTCTCCATGCAAGAGAGTTACCGTATTAGTATTCATAGAAGATTCATGGCACACGCAATACATGGAAGATATATGCATGCACCAGTCTTAGTGTCAAGTAGCCTTTGCCCTGATAACTTTTAGATTCTATCAACATGTACTCCAAACACCAGATACTAGATATGCTATAGGTACATGTCGTCCTGATACCGCAGACTTTAGTCTCCTCTTCTAGTGCAGAAGTCATAGCCCCCAGTTCTCTCCGGTAACACGTCATCGCCCGTTTGCGCGCACCACTAGGTTAAAGGTCCCAGCTGCTCAGGTAGCCCCTCCATGTTTCCGCCCATTCATGACACTTCTGTGACGTTCTCCTCACATGTCTACGTGCACGCCCTGTGCACGCCTTCTTCTTCCGCCCATGTGTTCTTATCTTACGCTTGTCACAAGTTACGCCTACTGTATGTAATGTAATGTAATGTTGTACTATATATATGCTGCACTGTTGATGAAATGGTGCAGCTGCCTTCCTTTCCATTTTATTTCAGGCTGTCCCGTTCCAGTCCCTTCCCTTTTGCCTGAATAAAGCCTGTTCAACTCGGACACATCGGATCCTGCCTCTTATTTATTGAGCTATCTGTTATTGTTAATGTAATTCAAAAATAGTCCCGGTATTATTTATTTATATACCACAGCGCCAAAAACTAAACGTAGCAGCTGCCCACTACTTGCTGGGCAGCTGAGGGACAGAACAGGGGGCCTAAACGCTGCAGCTGGCACTAAGTGCTGCGCAGCTGGGGAAAGGCCAGGGATGAAGGAGTGCGCCTCACTCCTAAAGTCCAGAGTACATGTCCCTAGGAAGCAAAATACCTAAACGGTGCAGCTGCCCACTAATTGCTGGGCAGCTGGAAACAGAACTGCGACAGGGCTCTTATTAGCTCTCTGGAACCCAAAGCTGCGCAAACTGGGAACCCTCTGGCTCTGCAAACAAATATGCAAAAGGTGGAGCCTCTCAGGGCTCGAGAAACAACTGGGCCCATTGGAGCACTCTGGCTCCTAAAATACAATAATGCCCCCGCACTGGTGGAGCCTCTCAGGCTCGAAGTACACATGCCCAAGGAACCTCGTGGGCTCTAAATAAATGGTGCCAGGCGTTTGGAGTCATCTGGGCTCTGGGAACGTGGGAGCGGCCCGCTGCCATTCGTGGCCGCTCAGGAAGGTGACACTACTGTGGTGCCGGGTGACGGCCCCTGGAGACAGGTATGGCCACATCGTTGGAGCGGCCCGCTATCATGTGGGGCCGCTCGAAGAACAACCGGGGACAGCCCCGAGGCCTCCCTCCTTACCGGGCTCCGGGCGTCCATTCTCTCTGTGTCCCCTCTCCGGGGACAGCGCAGGACTTCGCCTCCGGGGCTCCCCTCACTCCTGGGAGCCCCGCCACGCAACATCCGGCTCCAAGAGGGGGGGCATCTTCACCCAGTCCCCCATCTCTTGGCAAGTGGAGCCCTCAAGGCTCCGGGCTCCTCTTCTCCGGCCGGGCGCCCTGGCCAATCAGAGCAACCCGGAAGTCCCGCCTACAGTCAGGCGCGATGCCGCCTGACTTCCGGTTTTGCCCGCGGCTGCGGCGGTGATTTCTCGGGGCAATAGCGAGGGGTGAGCACCCTCGAAGTGAAAAATAAACGTAGAAGCGAGGTGGGCACTCGCTTAGGACCCTGATAAGCGGGGTGAGAACCCGCAGTACAAATACCGAAAAAGGGGCATAAGGCAGGATAGCACCTGCGAGGAGCAGGACAGAGAGCAGCTCCACGCTGCTAAGCTCAATGAAAGCGCTCCCAGAGGGGGACAAGGCGCAGGGACAGCTAGGGACATGGACAATGAAAAGTCAGCACATGCAAGGTGCAGGGGCAGCCCCCCAAAGTCTCCTCAAGGTCCTGGGAATACTCCTGCAAGGCAAAAGGGGTCCATCAGCAAGCCAGGGGCTGGGCAGAGCCCAGGGGGGAGCAAGCCTTCCCCTGGGCCCAAGCAGCAGCACGCCCCTGGCAGAATCAAGCAGGCACACAAGAACATTTTCCAAGAGGTCACAGCCTCTTTTTATACAGACAAATCCTTTGTCTTTGGGCAGGGTGGGGGCAGAACCAGTCGCAGCTGGCCTGGGAGCACTGTTGATGGGCTCAACCACCCTCTCTATTCACTGGCAGGGCTAGGGTCGTTAGACTCACCACAGGGGGGCTGAGCCAGCATTGTCAGGGGAAAACCCAGCCTCATTCAGGACACAGGTACACTCCTCCCCAGCCATCAGCATGCTAATCTCCCACTCACCACCGGGCAGACCCAGCCAGACTTCCTGGAGCCTGGCATGCCAGCCAGCTCCAGCCAATCACGCTCCAGCACCCTCACTGCACACACACAGCCATGTCTAGAAGTAGCACTTCCCCACTAGACACATACAAGCCACACATACCATTGCGCAGCATTCACTCTCACGAGTTCACACATACCAAACTCGAGCCTGCACTCCCCACGCATCAGGAACTACCAGGGACACATACATTCCCCATGCATTCCTATGGGAGGGCAGGCCTATCTCACACACGCCCTCAGGGAGCGCACGCATTTTACACTGCGCCACAGTGTCAAAGTGCGCAAAGACCAGAAATCACTATACTTCAAGGCAAAAAGTTCAGGGGTGACCCTGCCAGAAGGCCCAAGTCCAACAGTCCTCCTGAAGAGGCAGACGAACCAGGGGATCGACTGACATACTGAGTAGCTCGGGATACCAGTACCTTCGTGCCCAGTCCGGAGCCACAAGGATGACTTGTGCCCGGTCGCGCTTGATCTGCTTCAGCACTCTGGGCAGAAGTGGTATAGGCGGAAAGGCGTACAACAGACCGCAACTCCACTCTCGACGAAAAGCGTCGCCGAGCGTGTGCCGCCTTGGAAATTCCAACCCACAGAACTGATGACATTGCGCGTTCTCTTCGGTGGCGAATAGATCTAACCAAGGCTCTCCCCACTGCTGAAACAGGCCTGGCGCCACGTCCGAGTTCAGATGCCATTCGTGATCCATCATGCACCGACGGCTGAGTTCGTCCGCCCTGGCGTTCAGGGAACCTGCCAGGTGTTGAACCACCAGGGTCACGCCCTGATGTTCCAGCCATTGCCAGAGGCGCAGAGCCTCCTGACAAAGGGTCCACGACCCCACCCCGCCCTGTTTGTTGCAGCACCACATGGCGGTGGTGTTGTCCGTGAACACTTGCACTACACTCCCCCGGACAGAGGGGAGGAATGCCTTCAGTGCTAGACGAATCGCCCGCAGCTCCAAAAGGTTGATATGGAGCCGGGACTCCGCCGGAGACCAGAGGCCTCTGATCTCCGCCTCTCCCATGTGGCCTCCCCAGCCCTGGAGGGACACGTCCGTCACAATTACGTGCTCCAGTTGGGGAAGGGAGAGGGATCTGCCGCTGACCCAATCGCGGTCCGTGAGCCACCACTGCAGCGGTCTTACAATGCGCTCCGAGATAAGGACATGGTCTGAGAGGTTGCCCTGATGCTGGGCCCACTGAAACTTCAGGTCCCACTGTAGAGCCCGCATCCGCCACCGGGCGCGATGCACCAGAAGGATGCAGGAGGCCATCAGCCCCAGAAGCCGCAGCGTCAACCTGACCAAGACCCTGGATAAAGGCCGAAAGAGTGGAATCAGAGCCTGAATATCCCGGACCCGCTGTTCCGGAGGATAAACCCGAAACTACGCCGAGTCGAGAACCGCTCCGATGAAGAGGAGCTTCTGAGAGGGGCACAGGTGTGACTTCGGCACATTGATGGAGAAACCCAGCTGATGCAGGAGGTCTGCCGTCGTCTGGAGGTGGCTGACGACTGTCTGGGGCGAGCCCGCCTTCAACAACCAGTCGTCAAGGTAGGGGAAGACTGAAACCCCTAACCTGCGCAGATGAGCTGCGACCACCGCCATCACCTTTGTGCACATCCGTGGGGCGCTGGTAAGGCCGAAGGGGAGCACGGTAAACTGAAAGTGCTCGTGGCCAACCGTGAACCGCAGGTAGCGCCAGTGGGCCGGCAGGACGGGGATGTGGAAATAAGCGTCCTGCAAGTCCAACGCTACCATCCAGTCTTCTGGGTCCAGGGCAGCTAGGACCTGAGCCAGTTTCAGCATTTTGAACTTCTCCTTCCGGAGGAAGCCGTTGACGTTCCGTAGGTCCAGGATAGGGCGTAGGCTCCCTTTGCCCTTCTTGGGTACCAGAAAGTAGTGTAAGTAACAACCACACCCTACTTCTGGCCCAGGAACGCGCTCGATGGCCCCCTTGGCCAAGAGGGCCGAAACTTCCTCCTGTAGAAGTCGCAAATGATCCCCCGATACGCGGCGGTATTGCGGTGGCATGGCTGGAGGGGTCGTCTCGAAGGGGAGGGAGTAGCCCCTTTGGAAGATTTGCAGCACCCACCTGTCCGAAGTGACAGTGTGCCAGTGGAGGAGGTGATGGGGAACCCTGCCCCCCAATGGCAACACATGGGCCTGAAAGCACGGAATAGGAGGGTTTGGAGGCGGATGCTGCGGGGGAAGGTGTGGACTGACCTCGCCATTGTCCCTGACCGCCGCCACGGCGGTTTCCACGGCCGCCACCGCGTTGGGTATTACCCTGTGGCATGTGGCTGGCAGCACGTGTGGGTACACCCCATCCGTGGCCACGAAAGGAGTGAAAGGCAGCCGATTGCTGGCGCGGGGCCGAGAGGCCCAAGGACTTGGTCGCAGCCCTGGAGTCCTTAAAGCGCTCAAACGCATGGTCTGCCTTGTCGCCAAAAAGGCGACGGCCATCAAACGGCATGTCCATGAGTGTGTTCTGGACATCAGCTGAGAAGTTGGCGGACCTCAACCAGGCGTGGCGATGAATCGCCACCGTCGTTGCCATCGCTCTGCCCAGTGAGTCGGTGGTATCCAGTCCACACCGGATAGAATAACGTGCCGCATCTCGGCCTTCCACAAGGGCATGGCCGAGTTTAGCCCGTACCTCCAACGGGCATTCTGGCAGCACGTCAGAGACCGTATCCCACAGAGAGTGGGTGTAGTGGCCCAAGAGGCATGCGGTGTTGGAAGACCGCAGTCCCAGACTCAGGGAGGAGAATACTTTTTTGCCGTATTTCTCATACCTCTTGGATTCCCTGTCAGGCAGAGCCGACGGGAATGAGATCTGGGAATTGGAGGGCTGGATCACCAGGCTCTCAGGGGTGGGGTGGGTGGACAGGAAACAAGGGTCGCCCGGGGCCGGGCGGTGGCCTCTGGCCACGTTCCTATCTACAGGCGAACCTGTAGCAGGCCTGGACCAAGTGCCCACAAGAACGTCAGTCAAGGCCTCATTAAACGGCAGCAGAGACTCAGCCGAGCGGGACTGCGGTTTAAGGACCTCAGTGAGGAGGTTAGTCCTCACGGCCGCAACGGGGAGTTCAAAGCCCAAGGCCTTGGCCGCCAGCGTCAGTACCACACTGTAGGTAGCCCCCTCCTCCGTAGCCACGGTAGGAGGGGAGACAAAACCAGTGATTGGCGAAGTGTGCAGATCACTGGCATCCCCAAATCCACCTGTCCAGTCCTCCTGGGACTGACACTCCCGTGTCAGAGGGTCCTCAGACCCCTCCCAATTCTCCTCATCACCCATCTCCTGGTACTCCGGGGGATCAAATGATGGGTCCGGTTCATGGAAAGAGAACTCTCCGAACGGCGTCGAAAGCGGCGCCGAAACGGGGGAGGCATCGGGGACGGCACAACCCTAAGACGGCGCCGGGGGTGACACCTGAGGGACCGGCGCCGGGGAGGTTGTCAAGTCCACCGGCAACGACCCGGAACCGGATCCAGTGGGGGCCTGCGGCGCCAGGCCCAAAGGCGCCGGGGCCGAAGCACCCGGCGGTGTCGGGGCCGAAGCCCCCGCCCGGGCCCCCAGACGGGTCTGCTAGGCCCGAAGGCGCCGCGGAGCCCATCGGGGGAGTGAGGGACCTCATGGCCATGAGGAACCGCTCGATCTCCGGCGTCACGCGCGCGGCCCAGGGACCGGAGGGTATGGGGCCGGACACGACGCCTGCGACGGAGCCGCGTGGGCGGTGTCACCTGAACGCCCGGCCACGTCGGGGGGAGTCGGAAGAGCGATGACGTCTCTTCGACTTCTTGTGCTTACCTGACTACTTCGACCCTGAGGAGTGATGTCGACTCCCAGAGCTCCGATGGCTCCTCTCCTCCGTCCGGACTGGGACCGTTTCTGGCGCGGGGTCGACTGCCGGAGTTCGAGTCGCTTGCGGGACCGCTCCCGTCTAGCTTTCGAAGTCAGGGCCTGGCAGTCGGAACAGGTCTTGTCGTCGTGGTCGACGCCGAGACAGTGGAGACACTGACGGTGAGGGCCGGTGACCGACAGTCGGTCGCAATCCTCACAGGGCTTAAAACCTGGCATCCCTACCGGCATCGTTCGGAGTCGAAGACTCGAAAAAGAATGACAAAAAGAATGACAAAAAAGTTTAGTCAAAAAAGACTAAGGTACTGTGAGAAGTTGGCCTGATATATGATGCTCATTAGTTCTAGTGATCACCTTGTATCAGTCCAAACAACCCTTATGGTGATTGGTTGTAAGTCAACCTTATAGACCAGCTATCCTAATGGTAGCATGGACAAAGCAGTCTTAGGCTAAACTCTTTTGGCATGTGAAGCCAGCTGTTTTACCACATATAACCCCTTGAATACCAGATGAAAGGACACCACACAGGTTGTTATGAAAATAAACAGTATATTTATTAATAACAACACCTCTGAACTCTTTATGAGGTCAGAGGGCTAAGCACATGACAATCTCTTAAGAAAAATACGTTAAGTTGCACGAAATCACAATGGTGCCCTAGGGGCACAACAAACTATATACTAAGTAAGTGGAATGTGAAAGTCAATAGAAGGAATGGAGCTGTCCAGAGGCTGTCGGATCGGTGGGACCACACTACACTAACTTCAGGTAAGTAATAGGAGGCCCACGGAACACGTGTGCAGAGTGTGAACTCACACGCGAGATGCGTAACAACGTCTATGGACAGTACAGTTCAAGTTAAAAGGTGAGTACGGACAATCCTGACTAGGTATGACTAAAACGACTGTGGAACTGGACACTAGGACAGTTAAACTACCCTTGAGCACCGAAGTGCTCTTGTTACCTCACCCACTGGCCGCGGGTGCATAGGGTTCAAAGTGCGTCGGGTTCTCGCGTTGAAGTCAATGGAGCCTGAAAGAAAAGAGGCTGTAGGCGACCAGGAGGAAGATGTCCGGTGCAATCCAAGGGTGGATTGTTGAAGAAGGAGACCTGAAAGCAGAGGGGACAATGTTCACAGTCACTAGCCAGTGACTGGGGTGGAACTAGGAAGGAACCAGATGTCGTCGTCGTGTTCAGGTGAAGAGGGGACGCTTGACTCTGCAGCCACGAGGACCAGGAGGTGTCTTCGACAACCAGGATGGAGGCACGAGCTGTCCCACGCAGGCTCTCGCTGTCGGCGGTGTTGGATCCGGAATCGGCATCAACAGGCCTTGGCAAAGGCAACCCACGCGGTGAGTGAAGAAAGCGTCTGGTGCGGACTAGGAGAGTCCGGGGTGCCCCTCTTTTGGAAGGGAGTAAGGGCCAGTCTGGAGCAACCAGACCAGCAGTGAAAATTCAAAGGTTCGTCGTCTAGGAGGTCACTAGCCAGCCGGCAAGTGACCAGACAACGCGTCGAGCAGGAACCAAGCAGAAGGGCCCCACGCAGATCTCGTGGATGCTGGAGGGCTGATCTTCGGTGCAGGGGCTGCTCGAGGCTGGGGCTTCTCAGTCCCCAAAGCACTTGGTCGAGTTTACCTCGGGAGTCGTGCTGGAAGCGAAGTGCAGTTTCTTCCAAGATGGCCGGTCCCACGTGTCTCGTCGCACCCACGGGTCGCAGCTTTGCTGCAGATGTGGGTTGAGGTCGGAGAGGTCTGGGAATCCGGGTCTCGTCGGGCTCTGAAGTCTGGATCATCGAAGGAAGACGACAAAGGGAAGCCGCTGGACGCTTGGCGGTGCCTGCTTGTGCAGGGTGGACACTCCTTGTCCACAAAGGAGATTCTTCAGTCTTCTGTGGAGCAGAACGTCGAAGGCCAGAGTTTCTTCTTCTTGAATAGTTCAGGATAATCTAATTTGGAATGGGACCACCTCCTACCTTTATTCTCCTAAAGGGGGCTGCACTACTGACTAGGTCCCTCCCCTGGGTGGGACCAGGAAAGGGGGTGGCTACACCCCCAATCCTTTGTCCTGCTTCCGGCCAGAGCTGGGGCTGGAGTGCCCCAGCAACTGGTTTGAACCGGTGTATGCACAGGGCACCTTGTGTGCCCCAGGCATGTCTCATTCCTTTCAAGCCTACCCTACCCAATACACAAAATCCTGTCTGGGGTGGTGCTAGCACCTCCCAATGCAGGAAACCCTTTGTCCAAGCCGCCCTCGCTGGAAGGACTCCCAGCAGCAGGATCAGTCTGACTGGTGTCTGTGGTGGCAGCATCCATTTTGTGATGCCAAGGCTCGAGTTAACTTTAACCGGGGTTCTCAGTTACATACATGTTGTGTCCCTATAGAAGGGTGGAATGTTACCCCCGTCGCCAGAATTGGCGAGGGGGTAGTATTCCAAATTGTATGACACCTTACTCGACATGTTTTGATAATGTTATACCAGAGTTGGCATTTAACCACGAGGATTATAATGCACTTAAGAGTATATGGTATAGCGTTATCATGGAACAGCTATTAGGACTTGTTTCCGCAAGCTGCAAACGGGCTCAGCTCATGCCAGAGCACCATCTCACATAATTCCAAGCACTCTGCCTTCAGGATTGATAAGGCCTTCCATAGGAGTGACTGATAGGAATATATGTGTCCATTTTAGGGTTAGATATAGGTATACTATATCTATAGCAAAGGGTGTTTACACCACCTTGCCCCAGCTGTCGTGCAGCCAGTTGTGTCAGTTTTAGGTGGCCAGCCAGGGGTGGCATAATACATGCTTCAGCCCCTGGTAGGCCCTGGGTACACCTATGCCCTGGATACCTAAGGTATACTGTACAGGGACTGATAAGGTGACTCAGTATCCAATTAGATATGTACCTAGGGTACATGGAGTCCATTTTAACAGAGAGAGCAGGAAGCCTGGGGTCCTGAATAGCAGGATCCCAGGCCAACTAAGTCAAAAACCAGCAAAACACCAGGCAAAAAGTTGGGGGTAACCATAGTCAGATATGCACCCTCCTACAGGTACCACTTTTTCCGGATCTGCGCTGCTGGTGCGGAAAAAAGAAGAACTGACGTCAGCACGTGGAGGGGGCATCTAACTACTCCGACGACGTCATCACGGCGCCCACGACGCCGACGGACGCGGAGCCGCAGACGACGCCTACCGACGCGCAAGGGTACTGCTACGCAAAAATTTTCGGATCCAGTCTGACGCCTGGGGATATTCTAAGGTAAGGAATCTATCACTAACCTGTCTCTATCAGATATGCAGCCCAGACCTCAAAAACCTGCTACATCCTGGACGTTCTGCATCTAGTAATGCTGGCAAAACATAATTTGCCAGGTTTGAGGGGGCGTGGATTTTGACAGGAAAAAACAAACAGCAAAAGAAGATTAAAGCAGCAGGCTAGCAAATGAAAAAAATATGCCAGCAGTGTCCATTTTCTTTGATTATGTTTAATAAAACAATGGGGAAAAATTGTATTGGCTTAAGGCTCTCTGACGTGAGAAGCTGCTTCGGGAAAGCTGGATGACCTAGGTCTGAATTGTGTCATCTAGCAATTAGGTGACTCACTAGCACTATCTTGAAAGCGTTGAGCCAGGCCTCCATGAGGGTGTCAGTCTAGGTTTTACTGAATGACAACAAGCACTCCATAGTAGGGGAGCGAGTCTGCAGTATGTATCAGAAGACTGGCTTTTGTCTTTAATATAGGCAGCTGCAAGTATAGCACCTTCTCAGCTCAACATACAACCAAAGCCCCATAGGGTATATTCAGTTCCAAGTCAGATGAAGTGTCCGAACCATAGGCGTTTTGTGGGTCAAGATAGGAGACAGCACTAAGGGGGAGCAAATTGTCCACTTCCTCTGCTTTCATTGTGGGAAATATTCTCAAGACCCTGAACAGCATGGAGTTAGAGCCATAGAAGGCCTTTATATTATTCAAACTCTCTCTCTGGGGCAAAGGGAACATGGACGTTTCCCTCATACCAAGGTGAGCTTTGTTTATGGTAAGCACCACATGGGCAACTTCAGCCCTAGCTAAAGTCTGCTCTGGACCCAGAAGAATCTGGAACAAAAGCCACTGGAACCAGGGCTGTCATTGACAGAGGAGCAACCAGTACATGTGTATATTGCACAAATGCACAGCCCAGCAGTGGAAGTGGAGGAGTCGGAGGCCGAGCCCACAAGTGAAAGCCCAATTGGAGGTCTTACAGTAGGGGGGCTTGAAAGCACACCGTATGGATACAGTGGAATCATCTTTCCGCAACTCTTCAGCGATGACCCAATGAACTATGGGTGCACTGGCTGCAGGATTGGAATCTGATCAAAGTTGGGCCGACTATGGGACTTCTGTCTGAAATGGGAGAGTGGACAGCACGAAGAATCCAGTTTGGACTTTATTTTTTACTGGTCTCTCTCTATCGTCTTGGACAGATCTAAAGATCATGAGCGGGCCCAGAATTCCCTTGCAACCTGAAACAAGACGTACCTGGTTTCTTAGCTTTGGCAACGTCAAGTTTGGAGCCCTTCTCCCAGATGGCTTTCAGCTCTATCAGGGAGAACTTGTCTCAGGACTGGTTATATTTTGTGACTTAGAAAAAAAAGCCAGTCATGCACATTCATGACATCTGCTTTTGAAACTTGTGGAGCGGTTTAAAAGTTGTTCAGAGGGGAGACATGTGTGAACACTGTCCAGTTCAGGTGAGAATATTCTAAAGGGTTTGAAATTCAAGGGAGCTAGATTCTGGATCTGTGGGGAAGGGGCACAGAAAGAGGGAACCGACATCAGCATCCAGGGCGACACCTAGATGCAACACTGGGCCATTGTTCTAGACAGGACGGCATCATGGAGGAGGCAGATAATGCAACCAGCTGGAATGCAGGAGCAATCACAATAGCTTAAAGATCCAGCAGGTGTCTGGGTATTTCACAAGGTGAGGAATCTGTAGTTAGAAATATCCATTAGAAACAGGCTGTAGATCTGGAAATGATTTAAAGATTAAGCATGCATCTTTGAAAATCTATTGTAGTTTTGGCAAGTTTTGGTAACTGATCTCAAGAAGCTCCCATTCCACAAAAAGTGATGTGTAGGACACATTTCTTATTCCCAAACCTTGCTATATAGTTTAAGGATGGCACGCAGGAAGATTCAACTCACCATCCGGCCATGAGGTATTTAAGGATAATACCAGCTCCTTCCAACTTTCCACGCACAGCCAGAGCAGCACTGCTGCAGCCAAACAGCAAGGACTCAGCACTACAATCCAGCCGTACGAGGGATTGACCATCAAGGAAGTAGGCACCAGCACCATGCCCGGCATAGCTGGAAAGATCAGAAAAATCTATTAAAGAAGGATCTTGGACTAATGGATGGAAAGTCTCAAATGCTAAAATCCTATATAAGCATACTAGCTTCTCAATATTTTATTAGATGTTACATTAGTGTAAATAATAGTGTTGTACAGCCTGTGCTTTATAGACTATCAACCCTTCAGTACTCCAGTACTACAGGCTTTCAAACCTCATAACCAACACCACATGCGCCATCCTAACCAATTGAAAGAGGAGTAGGTTCTCCAACATTGCAACCTTGACAGCCCTTCAAATCTAGAAACTACATTTAACTCACATCAGCACTGCAGTCTTGTGGTAACACAATTCCAGTCATTCTCAGTATTGTATGCCTATTGAGGTTGTATAAGTTGAGTACTCACCAAGTCTGGAGCCTTGAAGCCCCTATGACCAACACAAACCTAAACTTCTTACATTTATTATTTAATTACTTTAGTGTTTTATAGAGCGCGAACTTGACCCGTGAGGGTATCAGAGCGCTTTATAGGAAATATAACAGTGTACAAACAAAGTCAATGTGCAGAAGTATACAGAAACTGTACAAAGGGATGTGAAGGGGCAGGGGTGTGGGGAACATAGTGATATTGGGGATACCAAGGTAAGAATGCAATCAAAATTAGATTCAGTAAAGAAATTAAGGCCCCGTCAACTCTCTGTGGGGAGGCTTGGTGATCTGAGAAGAACGATAGACTTAGAAACATCAGATTTGTGGTCAGGCATGGCGGGCATTAGGCAAGGAATTTACCCATGAGGAAGGTGTTGGCCTCCTTCTTGAGGCATGCTAGAGAAGGAGTATTTTCTTACCTGTAACTCCAGTTCTGTAGTAGGGGTATCTCTGTTATAGTCATAATCTAGTGAATAGTCCCGCCCATGAGCGTGGACCCCGGAGCACTCAAAAACATTCTCTTAAGCGGTCTTCTTTGCAGTCCTGCATAGACACTTAAGAGAAAATCAAGACAAATAATGCAGCCTAACACTTCTAAGGCTACAATGGCCACCACTTCATCTAAACAGTGAAAAGGATAGCCAACAATGTCAGATTTTACACATTTTACCAAGTTTCCCTCATAGAGAAAACTCCCCTTCACCAAAATCCTTGAAATGATAGAGATCAATCAATCAATCAAGCATTTATATAGCGCACTACTCACCCGGAGGGTCTCAAGGCGCTTGGGGAGGGGGGTCCGCTAATGCTCGAACAGCCAGGTCT
Organism: Lissotriton helveticus; assembly: GCF_964261635.1. NCBI lineage: Eukaryota > Metazoa > Chordata > Amphibia > Caudata > Salamandridae > Lissotriton > Lissotriton helveticus. The sequence goes on along the minus strand of NC_136067.1, from coordinate 245,501 downwards.
TGAGTTGCTTCCTGAAGGCGAGGTGGTCTTGGGTCAGGCGGAGGTGGGTCGGGAGGGAGTTCCACGTCTTGGCGGCCAGGTAGGAGAAGGCCCTTCCTCCTGTGTTGACTCTTCGGATGCGGGGACGGCGGTGAGGGCAAGGCTGGTCGATCGAAGCTGACGTGTGGGAGTGTAGAAGTTGAGGCGGCTGTTGAGGTATCTTGGGCCTTGGTTGTGAAGGGCTTTGTGTGCGTGGGTGAGGAAACGGAAGGTGATTCTCTTGTTGACCGGGAGCCAGTGCAGGTCTCTCAGGTGTCCGGAGATGTGGCTGTGCCGGGGGATGTCGAGGATGAGTCTTGCCGAGGTGTTCTGGATACGCTGGAGTCTTTTCTGGAGTTTGGCAGTGGTTCTGGCATAGAGGGAGTTGCCGTAGTCCAGTCGGCTGGTGACGAGGGCCTGGGTGACCGTCTTTCTGGTCTCGGTGGGGATCCACCGGAAGATCTTACGTAGCATGCGCAGGATGTTGAAGCACGACGAGGAGACGGCGTTGACTTGTCTGGTCATGGAGAGGGAGGAGTCCAGGATGAAGCCCAGGTTGCGTGCGTGGTCTGTAGGTTTGGGTGCGCTGCCCAAGGCAGGGGGCCACCAGGAGTCGTCCCAGGCGGAGGGCGAGGAGCCCAGGATGAGGACCTCCGTCTTGTCCGAGTTCAGCTTCAGGCGGCTGTTCATCATCCACTTGGCAACATCTGTCATCCCTTCGTGTAAGTTGGTTCTGGCGGTGGCGGGGTCGTTGGTGAGGGAGAGGATCAGCTGGGTGTCGTCGGCGTAAGAGATGATGTTGAGGTTGTGTTGGCATGCGATGGCCGCAAGGGGGCTCATGTAGACATTGAAGAGGGTGGGGCTGAGCGAGGAGCCTTGAGGAACGCCGCAGATGACTTCGGTGGCTTCTGATCTGAACGGGGGGAGGCGGACTCTCTGTGTTCTTCCGGCGAGGAAGGAGATGATCCATTCTAGTGCCTTCTCCTGGATTCCGACGTTGCAGAGGCGCTGCACTAGGGTGCGGTGGCAGACAGTGTCGAATGCCACGGAGAGGTCCAGGAGGATGAGGGCCGCTGTTTCCCCGTTGTCGAGCAGGGTTCAGATGTCATCAGTGGCGGTGATGAGGGCGGTCTCGGTGCTGTGGTTGGCCCGGAAGCCAGACTGCGAGTGGTCGAGGGATCCGTTCGTCTCAAGGAAGGCGGCCAGCTGCTTGTTGACGGTCTTCTCGATGACTTTGGCCGGGAATGGGAGGAGCGAGATGGGGCGGTAGTTTTTTAGTTCGGTGGGGTCCGCTGAAGGTTTCTTCAGTAGAGCGCTGAGTTCAGCGTGCTTCCAACTCTCCGGGAAGGTGGCGGTGTCGAAGGAGGTGTTGATGATGTCTCGCAGGTGGGGTGTGATGACAGCGTCGGCCTTGTTGAAGACGTGGTGCGGGCAGGGGTCGGTTGGAGATCCGGAGTGGATGGAGTTCATCGTGCGACGGGTGTCTTCGGTGATAGCTTGACTCCAGTGGTGTGGAGAGCATGGGTCTCACGTCTGAGCATACCCATCCCACTCGGGGTGACAAAGGCAAAAACAACAGTTGATGGACAGAATGCAGAACAATGTCATACATTCATCCCAGTACAGAGATCTGGGCCTAAATCCATCGTTTTTTTGCACTCCACACCACCCCAGTTCAGACATGGCAATATGCAAATCAGCCTTGACCCTGTGCCTCATGGGAAGAAGAGAGCACCTGCACCTTAGCATTGATTAGCAATGGGAAGGCACTTGGAGACCTAAGGCCAACGAAAAAAAGGGTGGAAAAAATAAGGCAAGGGCGAAAAAAACAGGAAAAGACCACCCTAGGGCTGACAGGTCTAACATGCGTCCCCCCCAGCCGAAAGCGGGGAGAGCTACCCAACCTCTAGGGATTTCTCATCACTAAGGCGTAAAAACGAGGAGAGACCGTCAGCATTGGCGTGGTCAACTCCCGGCCGATGTTCTACCCGAAACTTGGGATTCTCTCCTCTCATTTGCATGAGCCAGCGAAGGGGTCGATGATCTGTCTGAATCAGGAAGTGAGAGCCAAACAGGTATGGCCTCAACTTCTTCAGGGCCCAGACCACAGCGAAGGCTTCTCGCTTGATTGTACTCCACCGTTGTTCCCTGGGGAGGAGTCTTCTAGAGACACTCCCACGCGCGCACTCCGCTCAGCGGACCTTTCACTTGCCTGTACTGTTAGAATTCGGAGGAGTAGAGCCGGCGGCCGCTCCTTCAGGTATTTGGCCCCTAAGCTCTGGAATTCTATCCCCCCTAAAGCTAGGGCCACTTCAAATCACCTGCAATTCCGAAAACTCATAAAATCCTGGTTGTTTGCATCCATCTAGCACCTCCTTTACCATACTAGTATCTGGCATGTCCGCAAGCGCTGGGACGCCCCGTCGCTGGGGTAGCCATGCGCTATACAAGATCACATAACATAACATAACATAAAGGCCACAGGTTGGTCTTGGCCGTCGTTGTTCAGTTGCGAAAGCACAGCGCCAATGCCGTGCTCAGAGGCGTACGTCTGCACAATGAATTATTTCGTTAAGTCAGGTGTTGCAAGCACCGGAGCGGTGCACATCGCTTGCTTCAGTGTCTCAAATGCCTCTTGGCAAGCAGCCGTCCGGATCACTTTTCGTGGCTGCTTCTTGGACGTCAACTCAGTCAAGGGGGCTACGATGGTACCATACTCCTTGACAAACAGGCGGTAATATCCAGTGAGGCCGAGGAAACCTCGGACCTCCGTTTGGGTTTTGGGGTCTCCCAGGCCATGAAGGTCTCAATTTTTGTCTGGAGGGGTTGCACCTTACCCCTGCCCATCCAGGTGTCCCAGGTAGACAACAGATCCCTGTCCAATCTGGCACTTACTGGCCTTGATGGTGAGGCCAGTGCGTTCCAGGGCCTGCAGCACCTCCTGGAGATGCTGCAGATGGTCCTCCCAGGTGCTACTGAAGACAGCTATGTCGTCCAGGTACACCGATGAGAAGGACTCCAGGCCAGACAGCACCTGCTTCACCAACCGCTGGAAAGTGGCCGGAGCATTCTTGAGCCGGAAAGGCATCACCCTAAATTGAAAGTGGCCCTCAGGTGTGGAGAACGCTGTTTTCTCCTTTGCTCCGTCGGCCATGGCAATCTGCCAGTACCCTGATGTTAAGTCGATGGTACTGAGGGCTGCTCCCAGCCGGTCAATCAACTCATCTGGCCGTGGGATCGGGTGAGCGTCTGTTTTGGTGACAGAGTTCAATCCCCGATAGTCCACACAGAATCGAAGTTCTGGTGTGGTGCCCGGTGGGGCCGCTTTCAGCACCAACACGACCGGACTAGCCCAAGGGCTGCTGGAAGGCTCGATCACCCCCAGCATTTTGGCCACCTCACCCTGGATGCTGTTCTTGACTTTATCGGACAGCCGGTAAGACTTGGTTTTTACAGGTGTGTGATTCCAGGCGTGAGGGAGAACAACGAGGCGTACTGCTCCAGCAACTGGCGGCAGTCCCTCTGTTGCTCTGGGGTCAAGGATGGGGAGAGGACCACTCCCTCCAGTGATCCATCCTTATCCGGGCCGCCAGAAGGTCAGGAAGAGGCTCACTCTCTTCCTCCTCGCTCCCATCCGTCACCATGAGGAGAGCAAGCTTCGATCGCTCATAGTGTGGCTACAGGCGGTTGACGTGGAGCACCCGATGGTGCAGTCGGGGGGTTTTCAAATCAACGACATAGGTGGTCTGGCCCCGTTGCTCCACAATCGCGTACGGACCAGTCCACCGGTCCTGGAGGGCACTAAGTTCCCCAGGCTCCATGACCCACACCTTCTGTCCAGCGTCCAACTCCACCGTCCGAGCGTTGCGGTCATACCACTCCTTCATGACGGCTTGACTAGCCTCCAGGTTGTCTGAGGCTTCCTTCCATAGCTTGGCCATCTGGCTGCGGAATGCCAGCATGTAGCTGACAACCTCACAGGGAAGCTTCTTCGAAGTCTTCTCCCACCTCTCCTTCACAAGGCTGAGGGGGCCCCTAACGGGGTGGCCAAAGAACAGCTCAAAGGGGCTGAACCAGACTCCCTTCTGTGGCACCTCGCGGTACGAAAACAGTAGGCAAGGGAGGAGGATGTCCCACTTCCGCCTCAAGTCCTCTGGCAGGCTCCGGATCATCCCCTCCAGAGTCTTCTTAATTCGCTCTACGAGCCCGTTAGTCTGGGGGTGGTAAGGAGTGGAGAACCGATAGGTCACTCCGCACTCCTTCCACATGGACTGCATGTAGACCGACATGAAGTTCGTGCCCCTATCTGACACCACATCCTTGGGGAATCCCACTCGGGTAAAAATCCCCATCAGGGCCCGCACCACCACAGGTGCAGTGATGGTCCTCAGAGGTATAGCCTCTGGGTACCGGGTGGCGTGGTCCACTAACACCAAAATTAACCGGTGTCCGGAAGAGGTCGGAGGGTCCATCGGCCCAACAATGTCAATTCCGACCCGCTCAAAAGGGGTCCCGCCAACCGGGAGCGGTTCCAAAGGGACCTTCACCTTAGTCCCAGTCTTGGCACTCGCATGGCAAGTCTTGCAGGTCTTGCAATAGGTGTCAGAGGCAACTATCATCCTGGGCCAATAAAAATGCGGGACCAACCACGCAAAGGTCTTCTCATGACCCAGGTGTCCAGCTAATGGTTTTTCATGCGCCAAATCCAGTAAGAAGGCCCGGTAGCATTGGGGGACCACTAAGGCCCTTGAGGATCCATGCACTGGAACCTTAGGCTCACTGTAAAGGAGGCCATCCTCCCAGTACACATGATAACTGCTGGTCTCTTGGTTGGTCGCTTGGGCTTCGGCCTGCCGCCGCATGCCATCAAGCGTGGGGCACTCTCTCTGCGCCCGACAGAATTCCTCCCGGGTAGGCCCTCCTTCCACATGCTACTCGGCAAGGGTCGGCAAGTCCCCCACGGGAACAACCTCCACCTCCGCGGACTCCGGGGGTACTTCCGCGGGCTCCCCATCCATCACACGGGGCGTGTCCTCCACAACATTCTCCTCTTGACCAGCATTGGGTTGGGCCGTAGTTTCAGGCTCCAACCTGGGTTGAGTTCCTTGCCAGGCAGCATTGGACCTCGTGACCACGCAAGTCCATCTCCGTGTGGGCTTTAAACTCCACTTCCTTCCAGGCGGTATGTTCCAGATCGTTTCCTAGCAGACACTCCACAGGCAAGGCAGGGCTCACAGCAACTCTCAACGGGCCTTTAACCCCTCCCCACTCAAAGGGAACCTGAGCCACAGGATAGTGACTCAGACTGCCGTCAGCCAACACGGCCGGATGGAATACGTCAGGGATCATTTGCTCAGGGGTCACCAGCCGCCTCACCACGGTGGTCATGCTGGCACCTGTGTCCCTCAGAGCCTCCACCTCCTGTCCATTAACCTGCACCCTCTGCTGGTATTTAGCAGTGTTCGATGGTAAGGGCGTCACTGGGACCATCTCTCTATCCCCGAGTGAAACCAGGGTCAGGCCTGTCCACTCCCCTTCCCTATCTAGGGGCAGCTCCATCCCAAGCGCTACACTACCCAACCCGGGACTCTTGCCTGCTGTGGGGGCTGGGGGTCTCTTGCGACACTGGGGATCCCCCTTGTAGTGTCCAACCTCCCCAAATTCGTAGCAACGGACAGTTCACCGGAGAGGTGCACATCGCGTGCTTCAGTGTCTCGAATGCCTTTTGGCAAGCAGCCGTCCAGATCACTTTTCGTGGCTGCTTCTTGGACGTCAACTCAGTCAAGGGGGCTACAATGGTAGCATACCCCTTGACAAACCAGCGGTAATATCCAGTGATGCCGAGGAAAGCTCGGACCTCAGTTTGGGTTTTGGGGGGCTCCCAGGCCATCGTGGTCTCAATTTTGGCCTGGAGGGGATGCACCTTATACCCGCCCACCAGGTGTCCCAGGTAGACAACAGATCCCTGTCCTATCTGACACTTACTGGCCTTGATGGTGAGGCCAGCGCGTTGCAGGGCCTGCAGCACCTCCTGGAGATGCTGCAGATGGTCCTCCCAGGTGCTACTGAAGACAGCTATGTCGTCCAGGTACGCCGCTGAGAAGGACTACAGGCCAGACAGCACCTGGTTCACCAACCGCTGGAAAGAGGCCGTAGCATTCTTGAGCCCAAAGGGCATCACCCTAAATTGAAAGTGGCCATCGGGGGTGGAGAACGCTGTTTTCTCCTTTGCTCCGTCGGCCATGGTAATCTGCTAGTACCCTGATGTTAAGTCGATGGTACTGAGGTACCGGCCGCTCCCAGCCGGTCAATCAACTCATCTGCCCGTGGGATCGGGTGAGCGTCTGTTTTGGTGCAGAGTTCAATCCCCGATAGTCCACACAGAACCGAAGTTCTGGTGTGGTGCCTGGTGGGGCCACTTTTGGCACCAACACGACCGGACTAGCCCAAGGGCTACTGGAAGGCTCGTTCACCCCCAGCTCCTGCATTTTGGCCACCTCAGCCTTGATGCTGTTCTAGACTTTATTGGACAGCCGGTGAGACTTGGTTTTTACAGGTGGGCTGTCCCCGTGTCCAAATCATGGGTACACAGATGTGTGATTCCAGGCGTGAGGGAGAACAACGAGGCGTACTGCTCCAACACCTGGCGGTAGTCCCTCTGTTGCTCTGGGGTCAAGGATGGGGAGAGGACCACTCCCTCCACTGATACATCCTTCTCCTGGGCCGCCAGAAGGTCAGGAAGAGGCTCCCATCCGTCACCATGAGGAGAGCAAGCTCCGATCGCTCATGGTGTGGCTTCAGGTGGTTGACGTAGAGCACCCGATGGGGCTGTCGGGGGGTCTTCAAATCAACGACATAGGTGGTCTGGCCTGGTGGCTCCGCAATCTCGTACGGACCATTCCACCGGTCCTGGAGGGCACTAAGCTCCCCAGGCTCCCCAGGCTCCATGACCCACACCTTCTGTCCAGCGTCCAACTCCACCGTCCGATCGTTGCGGTCATACCACTCCTTCATGACGGCTTGACTAGCCTCCAGGTTGTCTGAGACTTCCTTCCACAGCTTGGCCATCTAGCTACGGAATGCCAGCATGTAGCTAACGATGTCACAGGGAAGCTTCTTCGAAGTCTTCTCCCACCCCTCCTTCACAAGGCTGAGAGGCCCCCTAACGGGGTGGCCATAGAGCAGCTCAAAGGAGCTGAACCCGACTCCCTTCACTGGGCTGCGGCGGTGAGTTACTTGGCCAGCACTCCTCTCTCCTACAGCGCTTCGCAGGGGGGGCACATACATGGGACAAGCGGCGCTTCAGGTCCATCAGTCTCGAACAGTGTAGCGCTTTCAGGGGCACCGCAGTTCTGGCAGTCTACAGCGCTTCTCAGGGGCACAGTAGGAGAGCGCTGGGTAGGTAGGGCAGACAGCTTAGCAGTCCAGGCAGTTTAGCAGTGGAGATGAGGCAGGACAGCGCAGTGGCACCGGTTAAGACAAAGGGGGCAGAGATGGCACAGCCCAGTACCTGGTTGATCCTCAGTAGTCCTTGTTAGCACAGGTAGGTAGTTTCTCTCGGTGTTAGATGGCTCCTGCGCCCTTGATAGGCAGGTTCTTCAAAGGGGGGGGGAGGGTTGAGTTGGTGGCTGAAGGCAGGATAGTCTCAGCAGGTCACTGCAGATGGTCCCTGGGTTCCCCTCCCGCTGGGCCAGATCAGTGGGCTAGTCCAGTGTTCTTCACTCAGCTTGGTAGGCAGCGCCTAAGCCCTGTCACCCCCAATGGTATATGTTCCTGTCTAGGCCCTACCGCCTAAGTCTCCTGCGTAGGTTCCCCCAGGTCAGTGATGCCCCAACTGACTAAAAACTTTCGCTCCTTCCCTTATATATGCCCAGGTCAGGTGACCACTCTCTAAGGCGGCAAAAAGCAGACCCCTGCCCTGTTCTGGAAGGTTACAGGAGCTTTCCTAGGCTAGCTATGGGGGAAAAAGGCGGGCTGGTGTTGTAACAATGTTTAGGGTCCCAGCCAGCTCCTGGCAACTAGGGTGCTACTAAAAAGACCACTCTGCAGTAGCAGGGGCCTGTTACAGCCATGTTGGAAGAAGAGAGCACCTGCACCTTATCATTGATTAGCAATGGGAAGGCGCTCGGAGACCTAAGGCCAACAAAAAAGATGGTGGAAAAAACTAAGGCAAGGGCGAAAAAAACAGGGAAAGACCACCCTAGGTCTGACAGGTCTAAAATGGACCATTTCCCGATGCCCTCATGAGAGGATTTTTATGCAAATGCTGCTGGCGTTTCCTCAGGTTCCCCTAGGGACCCACTCCCTCACTAGTTTTGTATATTGTTTGGAGGCGAACTCTTCCCGCTCTTATATCATATCTGCGGTCAATCCCTAGCCACAGCTGTAGTTCCGGATTGTTGGAAAAGGTCCGTGGTCTCCCATTAATAAAAAAGCCCACACTGGACCCCTAGTGCCCCTCCAACTACAGACCCATCTCCTTGTTACCCTAACCTATTAAGATTCTAGAAAGAGTAGTAACCAAGGGGCATATTACCAACAACTAGCGATAATTTTTGTCTCCAACTTGTTTAGAGACAAAAATTATCACCGCACATCGGCGATTTTTATCGCAGATAAACCTTGCTATTAGCAAGGTTTATCGCAAATGCGATAAAAAACGGCCGCAATGCATGAATATCGCTGAAAAGTCAGCGATATTCATGCATTATCGAGCAAATGCTCTTAGCCATGTTATCCACCTCCCATTGGATAACATGGTGAAGAACTGCTCAGGGCAGGTGTTAGCTTTTGGAGATATTCGCGCTTAGCGCGAATATCTCCAAAAGTTGGTAATAGGAGATAGCGATGTTAGCGACTGTTTCCAGTCGCTAACATCTTGGCACGCCCACTTTGCATGTCATTAGTGATAAATATCACTGACATGCAAAGCGGGGCCCAAGATGGTCGCTATCTCCTATTAGCTGTCAGTAACTGGTGTTAGCGACAGCTTGGTAATAGGGAGATAATTTTATCTCCGCTTTCTTGGCTTTTAAAGCCAAGAAAGCAGAGATAAACCCCCTTGATAATATGCCCCCAAATCCCTCTCAAAGTTTATTGAGGATAATGAGCTGCTGGATGAAGTCCAATTTGGGTTTCGCCACGCACATGGGACCGAGACGGCCTTGGTGGCAGTCCTGGATGAATAAGAATGCGTGCCGACAGTGGTCAGACAGCCTTTTTAGTGCTGCTTGACATGTCGGCCGCATTGGATACGGTTAACCATCGGATACTGATGAAAAGGCTGGAGGAACTGGGTGTTGTGGGTAGGGCGAGAGACTGGTTACACTCCTATCTCTCTAATAGGCAGCAGGTGGTGACTCTGCCTCCTTTTTTCTCTCAGTACATAGAAGTTAAACAGGGGGTACCTCAGGGCTCGGCTATCAGCCCTATCCTGTTTAATTTATATCTTCGTCCTCCCATTGTCTTAATAAAATCATTTGGCATCAATGTCATCAACTATGCAGCTGACACTCAGCTTGTCTTCACTTTTGGGGGCAACAACGCAGTGTCTCTGGAAGAGTCTCACAACTGTTTGCATCATATGGCCGACTGGCTGAAAGAGAATTCCTTGCAATTTATTGAGGACAAAACTGAAGTCCTGTGCTGCACAGCAGGTAGAATTCAACGTCCCCTTCCAGCAGACTTTTGGCCTGGTCCGTCTAATAACTCTTTAATGCCCACTAACACAGTACGCAACCTGGAAGTACTGCTGGATAGCAATCTACAGCTGGACTCCCAGGTGAACAAAATGGTGAGCACATGTCTATCCCTACTCCAAGCCTTGCGTAAGATACTTCAGTTTTTGCCCACTACTACTAGATCTCAGGTGGTTTGGAGCATTGTCTTAAGTAGAATAGACTACTGTAATGCACTGCTTTTGGGTGCCCCAGCCTCTCTGACCAAGAAATTAGAGAGTACAGACAATGGCGGCTAAGCTGGCACTAAACCGGCAACGGGGAGCCTCTGCCTCTTTGACCCTTAAGGATATCCATTGGCTGCCTGTTGTACAAAGAGTACAATTTAAGGCACTTTGTATTGTCTATAGGGCAGAACATAAAATCAGACCTCGGGTACTTCAAAGGAAATTTGCATGATACTCGCCTGCTAGATCCTTGCACTCCTCTTCTGCATATCTGGTCTGAGTTCCCCATGTTAAGAAGGTGCGTATGGGGGGGCAGATCTTTTAGTTTTACAGTATCTAGACTTTGTAACGCTTAGACAGCTGAACACCTCAGAAGTGTGCCTAGGCTAGATAAGAGATAGAAAACACTCATCACGTAACATTTAAGTGATAGTTTTGGGTTTTATACGAATACTTACCAGAGTTGAAATGACTGAAGTACTACTGATATTCCAGTCACCAGTAAAGATTCCTGTAGAAGAAAAGAAAATCACTATATAAGAAGTTACCGCGAGAATCATTTTTCTTATTAAAAACAAATACATAGAAAAAAGGCATTAGCTACAGCTAAAATTGGGTAAGTGCTCAAAAGAAAAAAACAGTAACATATAATATTATGCTGTGAGAAATTGGCTTGGTATATGCTGACCACTAGTTATAGTGCACACCTTGCACCAGCCCCAACCACCCTTATTGATGATTAGGTTAAAGACAACCGTTATTGAAAGCTATCCTAGTGGTAGATTTGGAGAGCAGCCTTCAGGGTAAGTTTCGAAGGAATGTAAAGCAGCTTATTTTACCATTCTATAACCTCCTGAATGACCAAATGAAAGGATAACCACACAAGGTATACATAAAATATATGTATTTATTTATTACTAAACACTCTCTACTAACCTCTTTATGAGATTAGAGAACAAGGCACACACTATCACAGTACTAGACCGACAGTAAATAGCACAATACACAGCGGGCTCCGGCGGGAGAACGAACCATATACTAAGAAAGTGGTATAACAACCACAACTTGATTAGACACAGTGCCTAGAGCACATAGAATCGCTGGGACCCCAAGGAACCACCCAAGGTAGTGACACAGGGGACCCACGGGGGGCACGGCAGTGTGAGAACACAGCCGCAAGCGCCGTTCAATCCTATATGAAAGTCGCGGTTGGCATTTTACAGAATAAGGACACTTAGGAGAGGGCTTTGAGCTAACCCTTTCAGACTTAGAAGGTTCTAATGCCAGCACCCAAGTGAGCACCAGAGTACTCGTGTTACCTAACCCAGGGAAGCCAGGTGCATAGGTGTCAAATGGTGTCGGGAATCTTCGTCGTTTTGAATGGGGAGTTGCTGCAAAGTGCTGCTGCTGTGAAGAGGAAAAGTTTCCGGTGTGATCCAAGCCTGGATCGGAGCTGAGAAGAACCTGAAAGCAGAGTGGACATAGTCTGGGTCACTTGCCAGTGACCAGGGGCAAGATAGATGCATGCCCACCCATGTCGGGTGTTTCAGGTGAGAAGAGGTGAAGCTTGACTCTGCAGCCACGGGGACCGGGAGACGTCGACGATGACCAAAATCTGCTGGCAAGCTGTCCCATAAAGAATGTAGAACGCTGGGGGGGGGGGGGCAGTGTCCGGATTGAACACCAAGAAGCCTTGGCAACTGCAACCCACGCAGTCAGAGAAAAGATGCTTCGGTGAGGACCAACAAGGTCCTGGGGACTCCCCAAGCGATGGAGAGTCAGAGAACGTCTGGAGCAACCAGGAAAGCCTGTTGAAAGTTAAAGTTCCCTTCTCAGGGACCCACAGGTCGACGGACCAGGGATTGCAAAGGGACCTCGAGAGCAATCACAGAACACCAGCCTACGGATCACTCGTGGAGTGTAGGCCGGTAATCTTTGGTGGAATCACTGCTCGGGGTCTGGACTATGAGTAGCCAAAGCACAGCTTCAGGGGTCACTGGAAAGCAGATGCTTCTGCAAATATACACAGTGCCCAGGGGTTCGGGTTGCAGGGTCCCCACAAGAGATACGGGTCTCAGGTGTGCTGAGCACACTAGTCGACTTTGGGTACGCTTGGAAACCCACCTCCTGTGTTGCAAAACTCTGCGGAGTCCTCAGGAGCTTTGGAGTTGCAAACCAGTTAGATGCGTCTTTGGTGCCTGCTTAGCACTCCTTTACTCCAAGGGAGATTCTTCAGTCATCTAGCGCAGTGTAGATCGTCGAAGTACTTGGTTTCTGTAGCAGCGTTTCGGCCAGGTAAATCTAAAGTCCTGTAGTCAGGCGTTCCTACTTTATACCCACGAAAGGGGTGGGACAAACTCTGAGTACCCACCTATGGGAGGGTCAGGACAGTGGGGTGGCTACACCCATGTCCTTTTTCCAGGGGATGATAGCCCCTGCAACCAGTTTGAGCCAGACTATGCACAGGGACACCAAATGTGACCCCAGAACAGACATCAAAGTACTCCTGGAGTGCACCCACCCAGCCCCAATACACTAAAGCCTGTCTGGGAGGTGGTTACACCTCCCTGTGACAAGAAAGCTATTGTCCAGCCTCCACTGCCGTAGTTTCGTCCAGCAGCAGGAGGGCAGACTCGTGTCTGTGGCTGGCAGCATCCATCTTGTGATGCCAGGGTCGGAAAAGCTGGTGCCGGGTGTACCGGTTCTGTCATATTTCTCCCTCTAGGAGGGTGGAATCTTACCTTCCACACCAGTTACTGGTGTGTAGGTATGATTCCAAGGTGTTTGACACCAAACACAACCGGTTTCTGTGCAGCCGTTTTGAAGTTAGCATTTACCGCAAGGTTATAATGCACTTAAGACTATATGGTATGACTGCATCACAGAACAAATTCACACCAAGAGGGGTAGAGAGGAAAACCGAATCTGAAAAAGCTTGCAGGGGCATAAAGTATGTTGTTAAAACTTCCCTCACTCGCACACAAATCTGCGTGTGACATACTTCATCATCGGGTCTGCTTACAAAACACCCTGGCGTTGCCATGCACAGGATGGAGCATAGGGGAGGGGTAAACAAACAACATAAACAGTACTCATAAATGAGTGAGTAAAGTGCTACCAACAGCTGAAATAACTAAAGAAATCATCTCCCTGGCTGAGGATGCTCGATCCAATGACTGCATCTCTGATCATGAAGCTGAGTTTCTGGTGAATAAACAGCAGAGAACTCCTTATTTTTATATTCTCCCCAAAATTCATAAGCTGTTTAGACCGCCCCTCGGGAGGCCGATTGTGTCAGGGATGGGTCCCCTTCTGGAACCTTTATTTCAATTTTGTGACTTTTACCTGAAACCGCTGGTTCAGAAACTACTGGCTTATCTGAGGGACACCCTAGATATTTTACAACATCTGAATGACCTACCTTTTGACCCTGGGACTGAGTTTCTCATAGGCCTCGATATCGAGGCCTTATATACGAATATTCCACAAAGAGAAACTCTCAGAGTCCTGGAGGACATTCTGTTTGCAGAGGACTGGCCCTACTAAACACCGAGGGCTTTCATTTTGAATTTGGCTGAAATAGCCCTGACTAAGACTTTATTTTGAATATGATGGGACCTTGTACCTTCAGACCCATGGTACCTCCATGGGGAGTGTCTTTGCCCCGAGCTTGGCAGGGCTTTATGTTGGAGCCTTTGAGACAGCTATGATTTATGATACCGCTTGCCCGTGGTCTTCCCACATAAGACTCTGGTGTCGTTATATTGACGATGTTTTGGATATTTGGAAGGGGATGAGAGTTCTGTTCACCTGTTTTTGGAGTGGCTGAATATGAGAAATCCTTTATTCCACTTTACGTCCACTGTCACGAAAACGGGGTTACCTTTCCTGGATCTTTTGTTTGAACCTAGAGAGGGGGTACTTCATACAAGAGTTTTTCATAAGCCCACAGACAAAATCTCTTTGCTAACCTTTGACAGCTTTCACCCGAAATGCCTCAGGGAAAATCTACCGGTAGGACAGTTTTTTCGAGTACGTCGGAACTGTTCTGCCAAGTCTGACTTTACGGAGGAGGCTTCCTTACTATCTGTAAAACTGGCTAGGAAGGGGTATCCTACTCGGGTGATCAGGAGGGCAAGAACGAGAGCGACTAATATCAACCGTGACGTACTTCTGTTCAAGACTATTAGACCAGTGTCCAAGAAACTTTCAGAACCAGCACTCCTCAGGATCTGGATGATGCTATATGGGGTCCACCTCCAGACACCCCCGAACACTGAATATAAATATGACAGAGTTGCAGGGTTATCAGGTGAGGAAAAAAAGGGCCGGAACAGCGAGGGAGAGAACCTAAAAGAAGAAGAGCAGAAGATCAGAACACAAACACTACGAAAATCTACTCTCATTAAGTCTCGCTAAAGAACCCTTGCATACCTTGGATATCAACTGGAACAGCATACTCTACGTGGACCATCCATCTCAATAGAGCACTCCAAACGATACCATCTAATGCACACAAGAGCAAAGAGTAATGTAGAACCTATAGGCAATATACCTTGCTTAACCAAAAAGGACATATATATATTAGCACACCGGTTCTAGGGGAAAAGGAATGCAGCATAGAACATCTAGGCAGAATATAAGTCCTATAAGCTTTGAAGTTAAACAGCACTCCTGCTTAGAAGGGTGTTTTTCCTTTTAATCAATGATTTAAGTGGATGGGCTTCCACGGTGTAGCATACCGCCGCCCTATCCACAGGAATGACCAGCCACCAAGTGTCAGAAAACAACCTAATTCTGTGGTTACGTCACCGCTGATTATGCTTTCATATAAATCAAACAGAATAACCCCGGAGAACAAGGCTTCCACGGTGTTAGCATAACCGCCGCCCTTTCTTTGTATTCTCCGTGGACCTTTCAAGCTTCCTAAACAACAGGGCACGCATATGTGTTGAGACCAAAAGTAATTGCTGCCCGGTTCAAATGTACCGTTAGGAAAACAAACCCCTGAGCCCAGGGTTGAAGCGGTTAACCTCCACCGCCTTATCAAATCAATGTTTAAAAAAAAGCGACACCAAGCGCATCCGCGCTGATATCGCTCCAAGGAAGCGAAGCTTCAAGGCAAACAATGGTGTACGGGGAATTTTCCCACCCGTGTCAAGTTTTCCGATTCCTCACCAAGCCTTGGTGAAAGGCGGAACGTTCTCTACTGGAGTCCTCCAGCGTGGGATCCCCCGGGCCGGACTGCAGGAAACGGAAAAGAATTACGCACACGAGCGTGCGCGATGGACGCCGTAATAACCCCTGAATGCCTCCCACAGCCTTCTGGGATTTGTAGGTCTTTAGGCAGGCGCGTTATCAAAGTGGATGCAGGAACGATTCCTGACAGAAACCTGTTTTCGTTTCTACATTTAACACTGCTTCTCAACAGATTTAACGTTTGGTTCTCAAAAACTGGATGTAAGAACTGGGACCGCCAGTTCTCCGGGGGGTAGCTTGGCTCGAGCAGGAAGGCAACCAGGGGCTTACGTGTAAAGTAGCTACTCAACACACTCATCCACTGAGACAGGAAGTGGGCGCAATAATGGAGACCACACCAGTACTTGCGATTGAAAATCAAGGTCTTTTATATAGGCTTTAGATCAAAGCAATTCGGGCATTAGCATTTCATTAGCATCTCATTATGGGGTTTCATTAAAGCGGTACATTAGGCATTCTCATCAGGTGAGCAAAACATCAAATCACACAGCCTGTCGCATTATACTCTTCAGCAGGCTAAGGGGGGTACTTTCATAAACCATGGACTAACATTTCAAGAAGCAGTTATGAACATTTCCTCTAGTAAATATCAACAGTTCAATACCTGAAATCAGGTCATCAAAATAGTAATGGAGTGAATCAATCAGTATCATAACACAACCCCATCAGGATTCGTAGAAGCCCGCACCTGCAAGAAATTCAGTACAGGGAAATATTACCACTTCATCAGCAGGCTTAAAGGTAATCAGGCGTGAACAGTTAATGCAGCATGAGACTGTCACCATGCACCAACAGTCAATGAGGCGAACGATCCTGTTATCAATTTGGCCTGAAACAGTTAATTCAGTATAAGCCTGCTCTCCAGGCATGCACAGTTATTTGGCCCCAGGTACCCCTGATGCTTAAACCAGGCCTCACAGTTACTCGAGGCTCAATGAGGCCAACGGGGCCCAGTCTCCGCTTACCCCGGTGGAGGGGCGAACTCGGGGCCTTGGCCGGCCTTCCGCCCACCTCCCCTGGGGTTACCTGTGGTCTTCGGCCCTCTGGGGCCCTTGCGTGGATGCTGGGAGCAGGGGGGAGGGGCTCCGACCCCCCGTGGACCTCACTGGGCCAGCCGCAGTACCGGGGCAGTTGCGGCGCTCCTGTGCCCGCAGAGGATCAGGTGCGGCGTGTGGGGCAAAGCGGAGGGGGGCTCTGGGGCTCCTCCATCCCCTCTACGGTGAATCCTGGCTTTTCCTCGGGTGCCGGCTCCGATGCGGGCTCGATCTCAGCCGCCAATGGCTGCGCGGCCCTGGTGGGGGCGTGGCCGATGACGCGGCCGCGCTCCCTGTCACGTGAGGAGGGACAGCTTGCCTTCAGGCCTACGCGGCCTGGTCCACTCGATGCGGCGGCCCTCTCCTGACACACGGGGGCCGCCGAGGGGGACACAATGACGTCGCTGGCTCCGCTGGGGCCGCAGGACACGGCGCGAGGGCAGGCAGCGCCTCGGGGGTGTCGAAAGAGCGGCGCTGGTACCGCGCTCGTTAAGGGATCTCCTCAGGCGCCTCAGGGGACACAGCACAGCGCATGACGCCAAACCAGGTGAGCGCTTGAAGGGGCGATACGGCGCTCCTCGGAGGGGCCTAGCGCCGAGGGAATTTCACAGCGCTACGGCGCAGTGTCAGTCAGCGCTCACACGGGGCAATCCAGCGCTCGTTGCAGGCAGGGCAAAGAAGGCACCCTCATCAGCTCATGACAGGGCAGGCAGTCTCAGATACAGCGCTGGACAGGGGAGCAGGACATAGCGCTTTTCACACAATTCAGCAGGGACTGCAGGCAGGTTGGGGTGCAAAGCAAGTCAGTCAGGGGGAGACAGGTAGGGCAAGATGGGCCCAGATGAAGGCAGGGGGTGCGCAGGGCAGCACAGTCCAGTACCTGGTCGATCCCCCAGCAGTCTCTGGCTAAAGGCAAGTAGTCTTCTCGGCGCTTGGATGATTCTGCCCCCTTAAGTGATGGTTTCTTGAAGATAAGGGGTGGGGCTGAGTTGGAGGCTGGCTGAGTTTCCTCAGGTCACTGTAGATGGACCCTGGGGTTCCCTACCGCTGGGCCAGATCAGGGGGCTTGTCTAGGATACCTCACTCAGCTTAAGAGGCAGCACCTAAATCCTGTCACTCCCAGTGGCATAAGTTCCTGACTAGGCCCTCCCGCCTAAATCTCCTGCGTGGGTACCCCAGGTCAGTGATGCCCCAACTGACTAGAAAAAGTTCCCTACCTTGCTTAAGTATGCCCAGGTCAGGTGACCACTCTCTAAGGCGGCAAAAATCAGCTCCGCCTTTCTTCTGGAAGGTTCCAGGAGCTTCCCCACTCTACCTATGGACAGGGGATGGCAGGCCGGCATTGCAACAATGTATGGGGACCCAGCCAGCTCCTGGCAACTAGGGTGCTACACCAAAAGACCACGCTGCAGTAGCAGGGGCCAGTGGCAGCCATGTTTGTAGTAGAGAGCGTCTAGTGAAATAGTGAGTCAAGCGTGCAAGTTACCAAGAAGCATATCAACCTACTGACTGACTACCTGCAATGGTACGCCCGGACGCCCTAACAGATGGTCCAAGGTACCCATCAGTCACCACTCGGAACCGCCCTTCATCATCTGGGATTCCTTAAGTAGACCATCAATGTATACATATACTATTCTCATAAGCAAAGATAACCGAGATGGTATAATGGTTCCTTCGATTGGAATAGAATTTAGTATGGTCATAGACCTCCTTCGGGAGTTAAGTGGTAAGTCATCAGGTGACTGATAGTGTGCAGTGCAAAAAAGATTAAACGTAAAAGAAAAAGAAAATGTGCAATTAAAATTGGATTGGGGAGTACAGAACAACTTTATTCGGATGATACTCGCCCTACCAAATTTTAAAAATTTGCCAAGGCAGGTTAAGAAATGCCTGCCTAGAGGTGGTACCAGGTCGACATGTTTCAGCAATAATGGATACAGTTATCCTTGCTTTCCTCAGGACCTAACAACAAATTAATTGCTACTGCAAAAACTAAAAACAGTGAATACAGTGAAAACACAAAGGTAAAGACAAGTATAGAGATCACCTGAAAATCCTAGGTGTGACTTGTTGCCTTGCTCTCACAAAACGTGTGTTAGTCACTAAAAAAGGAAGGGAGTCAGAAAGAGAGGGATCAATGCCCGTAGTACCTTGAGCACATGTTGATACACACACATTACTAGGTTGAAATCATAAACCTTAGTTTAGCCAATATTATAAGTGCTATGAGTACCCATGGTGGTATACTCCTGTTTTCACATTCAGGGGAAAACATCTTTATCTCACATGAACATTAATTCAGTGGATCTTACCAGGTTTGTAAGAAGTAAAGACCTCACCCCACCTGGCAGCAGCTCAGGAATGATAAGAAGCACCGCTCTGTATCAGGGCAAGTAAACAAAAACTTGTTGGAAACAAGCCCCTCTTTCCAGTAGACACGACACAAAACGTTAATGCCCCACACGCCCGTTACACTCAGACAAAAACCTCAAATGTCAACTCAAAACGTTCTATTGTTCAATGATAGCGAGATGTGAAACGGACATCTCACCCGAAATTACTTAAAACCTTCAATGTAAAGCTCAAGCGCCTCTCTCATTCAATTATCGTCAGATGTGTGCTGGCTGTCTCCCATTCAGGGAACAGCGAGTGACTGAGATCAAAAAAGTCAAGTAGCTAGATCCGGTACTACCTCCTGATTAGAGAGGACACGACGGATCGAGGTTACAAATCTATCAACTATCACAGAGACTACAAATGACGCGAAGAGCACAGTAGTCACGAGAACCGACCTGTTTCTAGCAAGGCTTTCAAGGCAATTTTTCTGGCCAGCCTTTTTTAGGGTATGGCCGAGGAAGGTCCCGAGGCAGGAGGAGAGGGCAACCTCAACCTCAGGTCCATTACAGCCCACCAACTACATCAACCGCAGCGAGGAACCTGAGGAGCACGACTGCCAAGAACAAGGAGCAGATACAGAACAGCGTGGAGCCGGCCTCGTGATCAACCTCAGTCAACATGTTCTAACTCCGATAGAGGAGAAGGCGTTAAACAAAGGGCTGGGCTTTGTCCCGACACATCCGAATGACCATTTTGAGACTCGCCTTGAACTTGGGAGGTTTCTACGCAAGATTAGATTGCATTTTTTCTTCTCTGACAAAAGTGGATCAACTCAGAAAGTGAGTGATACCAACACCGGACTTAAATGTAAGTCGACCTTTAACCCTCCTACCCACTTGATGCCACCACAGGTTCTTGCCTTTGAACAGGCTATTGAGAAGAAGAAGAAGATCTGGCATTGAAATCCCTGGCAGCCGACAGTGAATTAACAATCAAACCTGCGGACAAAGGGGGAGCCATTGTCCTCCTTGATACGTGTGCATACCGAGCTGAGTGCCTGCGACAACTCAATGATAGAAGATCATACCAACCCCATGAAGGCGATCCAACAAGTGATCTTCAGAAAACCATCCAGATGATGATTGAAGAAGCATCCGCGGAGGGGTGGATAACCCAAGCTGAGGCTGCCTTTCTCTACACCAAGCATCCTGTGATGCCCTATTTTTATACCTTACCTAAGGTACATAAAAGACAGAGGCCACCACCGGGTCGCCCTATCATTTCTGGTATTGGTTCTGTTCTAGAACCCTTATCAACCTTTGTCGACCACTTTTTGCGACCTATGGTTTCAGAGATGCCAACCTATCTGAAGGACACTACCGACGTCTTACGCCTTCTACCAGAGATTGAATTTGACACTGCCACAGATCTCCTCGTGTCATTTGATGTTGAGGCTTTGTACAACTCTAAATAATGTAGCTTTCCATGATTTTGTTTTGTCCAGAAAGCCTGTATGGGTCTTTATTACAGAAACCTGGGCCTCGGAGACCTCAGGACACGATCTTTTAATGGCCATCCCAGAGGGCTATGCTCTGCACAGATTTGACAGAGTCAAGCGAAGGGGCGGAGGCCTAGCGATTCTCTATCAGTCGCATCTTACCTGTCGTATTAACACTCTGTCAGTACCTTCCGACCCCTTCCAGGCCCTGCACTTCTGTATTTCTTCATCTCCATCAGCTTCCTTTGTGGGCCTCCTTGTGTATAGGCCCCCAGGTTCCAGATCCAATTTTAGCAGTGACCTGTTTAGAATCCTGGAGCCATATGTCGGCAAGCCCCATTTTACTATACTAGGGGACCTAAACTTTCATTTAGATGATCCCACCTCTAAAGATACCTCTTCCCTGGTCGATCCCCTTGAAGCATGTGGCTTTTTGCAATTGGTAAAAGAACCGACTCATCGTGCAGGCCGCACGCTTGATGGAGTCTTCTCTAACGATCCTAGAGTTAAGACGGGGATCCCTGAACCCCTGGTATGGACAGACCATCTGGCAGTACCGTTAGTACTGACCTTTTCTCTTTCAGATCCCCCTAGGAAGAGACAGGCAAAAGGAATTATAAAAATGTTACCAATGACTCTCTGGTCCCTCTTATTAGCTCTGTCTCTCTGCCATCAGACCCAGAGAAGGCAGCACAAAATCTTGCCAACTCCATCGCTGGGGCCATAGATGCTCTAGCGCCAGTAACACATCGATACTCAGCTAGGCGTAGACCCTCCGCCCCCTGGTTCACTGAGCCTCTTAGGCTGATGAGACAGGGATGCAGGTGAGGTTCCGTGACGATTTAACCCGTGTTTGTAACATTGTCGCAAATACATAATTTTGGTATCAATGAACCGCAAATGATCCATTTAGTATATCCTGGTGTTTTCGCTATGCTACGAGCAAGAGCACTCCTGTTACAAACACATTTCTGTTCTACCCATGGCATCCATCCTAGAACACGGAAGCCATTTTGTATTCTTTGCCCTCACATAGTCAATGAACACGCAATAACCTCTTTCTTTTAAGGACACGTAGGCCTTAGCCGGCAATTCACCTTGCTAGTGACACGTGCACCTTAGGCCAGCAACGCTGTGGCAGCATGACTCGGCAAGAGCTGCCTCCCCAGCCTGAGGCCAGTCCTGCTATACTGGTTCTCGTGTTCGTTGGTCTGATCATGATTAGGCGGCCGAAGCTGGTAGCCGTGCCCATTTACGACCCACAAACATCTCTTATCCTACTTTTCTATCTTCTGCACCTGGCTCTGCTCCTTTCCTTCTGGGCCTTTATTAGGGGGAGGTAACGAAGTTTACGATGAGGCGGTCCGGGTCTTGAATGGAAAGTTGACATGGGATTATGATGGAATAGTGGGAACCCCTCGTTCGTAATGTTTTGACATCAGATATTGATGACGATTCCTGTGCAACGCCAAATATTTATTGTTTAAGATACAAAGGTTTTGGAATGTGCTAACATGTAAAGAAATTTGCCTGAAGCCCAATATTCAGTATATAAGGAACAACCCTCTTTGTACAAATTGAACAGGCTCCTAGATACTGCCCATGTGTAGTTTCTGTGACTTCTGTGTCCCTGCAGTAATAAACCTTTGGTCTTTGACGCCACCATCGAGAAGCCCGTGTTTCTGTTTGTTCATGCACCGAGGCAGGTTGAACTCCGGGGTCTTCGGGTGTTGTCCCTGACACCTCTGGACGGAACCAAAAAGTCCACAACTCCAATTGGCGCCCAACGTGGGGCGACGTCATTCGGTACCGGTCCAAAAGCCTGAAGAGTTCGAGAAGCTTCGTGTGAAGATTTCAGAGGGTGGCGCCCCACTTCATCGATCCCGGCATATCGCAAAAGTGGCCCGACGTTCTCTTCCACGAGGGTTCCCGTTCAGACGGCTGCAGTGGTTCGTTGCCTTGACCGTCGCCCTGTCTTGGACCCGAGGTGCAGTCCTTAGTACGGCGAGACGTGACGGGTTTCTCCTTGGTGACGTCTTCAGTGCCTCAGTTAAGTATTAAGTGGTTGATAGTTGGTTACTTCGTAAGGGTTGCTCCTGTTTGGATAATCCTTTTAGTTTTTGGTTTGGTTCGGTTTTATAAGATTATCGCTGGTTATTCTGGTTACGATAATTATTCAGTTCAGTTCGGGTATCGATACGTTTTGTCTGTTCTGGTAGGCCTAAGTTCTTGGTTCAAGTGCGCACCTTTTTTTAATTTGTGTTTCGTCTGTTTTGTGTTCCGGGTTATAAAATGGTAAGTCGGAAAAATTGTATGTTGTCTTGTTTTAGTTGCAACAGGGATTCCCAGTTGGAGGACTCGTGTTTGGTTCCTCCGATTGGAACTCCCCTTTATGATCTATATTGCAAATTTGGTGTGGGCCCTATCTCTTATAACGAGGTATGGATCCACTACACTAAGAAAGATGGTGTCCTTAGTTGGCCACTGCATGGTAGTTTTGAACCTCAAGTTCTTGATAATTTAGAAACGAAATTATTCAAGAAGAAAGCCCGGCCGGCAATGTTTGATTCTTTCCGTTATTGGCGAAAAGAATCTAAACAAAGAGAAATTAAAAAGTTGAAGAAAGAACAGAAAGAACAAGAGTTGACTTTAGAACAGTCTGCTAAGCAGCTACAACTCAACGAGTCTGAGAAGGCAATGGAGGTGGCCAATAGAGAGCATAATTTAGCGATAGACAAGTGCTATCCTGCTTTGCCATCGAGCACAGCTAAGATAATAGAGGACCCTGAAAAGGATCCCCTGTTGTCTTACTTGTTACGATCACCCCCACCGTATGCACAGGGTGCTACGGCTCCACCTATACCGAATGTTCAAGTACCGGTTGCTGGACAACCTGGTGTTCCTGCTCCTCTGAATCAAGTTCCTGTACCTCCTGTGGTCACTATTAATGTTCCTTCGGCACCCCCTCTTTCAGGGTTGCCGGCTTCTTTACCTATGCCTGTATCGCTCACACCTGCTAGTTCACAAGCTGTTTTGCCCGCTACTCCTACTGTTCCTGATCTATCTGTTCCAACTGCTACTCTATTTACTGCTTCTGCTAATATTATGACTCCACTTTCTGTTCGTCGAAGAATCACTGATTCTGTCTCTAACATTCTATCTCCCTTCTATAAAACTCTGATTAAGACTCCTACCTCTGACTCTGTGCAGAGACGTAGTCAGCTTCCCAGTACTGAAGAAAGAGGGATATTAGATTCCACTGCTCTTAGATGGATTTCGAAAGTTGGAAGATATAATGTACAAGATGTATTAGATACATTTATGCAATGGAACGAGCCAACACAACGATATGTGTTTGATGAAATGTGCTTCCTTCTACGTGAGGAATTAGAAGAGGATGACCCTGAATCAAATCTAGAAGAACTAATTAATGTTCAAAAAGAGTTTGCTGCAGGTATGATAGTTGGACAAAATATAAAAGACGCGATGGAACTGATTTTAAGTTATAGGAATGACCCATCCCTTCGTTCTCCGAGGGAGTCAGAGAAACGTAGTACGAAACTAAATCGTCAATATCCAATGAGGGAGGTCCCACCAATTTGGCGTGAAGCTGTGCAAGCTAATGCAAACCTTGGTATTGCAGCCGCTCCGGCCCAATTCCAGAGAGTATGGATACATATTCCATGGAAGCGAGCTGAAGTATTAGCAGTGAAGCAGGCCTTACCAGATCCGCGTAAAAATCCTGCAGGGTACTACAAAGAATTGGCTCAGACAGTTGACGCTTGTGTATTAAATCTAGCTGACATAGATCTGCTATTTGGTAATGTAGTACCGCAACCAATTTGGGCTAAAATTCGTAAAGAGAATCATCCAGTTGCCCTAGGTGGTGATTGGGCAGCTATAATTGCAGCGGATGGTCAACAAATAGGTGGTTCTAAACCTGAACCCTTAATTGCTAATTTGCCTGGTAGAATAATCGATTTAATGAAAACCCTAATGCCAGCATTACGCGTTAACTGGGACAAATTGTCCGCGTGCAAACAGAAGAAAGACGAAAGCGTCTCCGACTTTTTCACAAGATTCGAGGAGACATTTGTGGATCATAGTGGTCAGGATATGAGCACAGAAGGAGGCCAGAGATTATTTGTTGATAAATTTGTGCACAATCTGTTGCCAGAACTTAGTGGTAAATTAAAGAATTCTGAAAGTGCGTGGGCTGTCTCTACGACTGCGCAAATACTTGCTACTGCCCAGTACTATGAAAATAGGGACAAAGAGGAGAAAGAAAAATCAGATAAAAAAACGAAAGAGTTAAAAACTAAAGTTCTTTTACAGCAAGCATATCCGCCTCGCACCAATCAGACCAATACACAGCAAGGGTCATATCAAAGAACGGAGTATAATTCTCAGAGGCCACAGTACCAATGGAATCAGTGTGCTTATTGCAAAATGGAAGGCCATTATAAGACTGAGTGTCCGGTACGGGCACAAAATAATGCTGCGGCAGCTCAAAGAGGTCGTGGTGGTTATATGCAAAACTCTAGAGGTCGAGGAAGAGGTGCTATGCCTCCACAGACAAGTGATCGCCCTTCTAATTATTTCGACCAACGAAATGGACAATCTGCCCAGCAGAATAGGTCTCAACAATATCATGTTGAAGATTACTATGAAGCTAGTGAGGAAGTTCAGCCAAGGGAGTACTAGGACAGCCATGGACAAAGAGAGGGAGTAGTATCAGTTCCAGTAGATCAGAGTGGGCCTTATGTCGCAGTAGCAACATCAGGTATAGTCGAACCGTTTCTGTTGGATACTGGTGCAGCAAAAAGTTCTATCATACATGCGAAACTCCCTGGCGCACCTTTGTCTGGCTCAACAAACGTTTCAGTAGGTTTTTCAGGCGCCCCTGTTCACAACCCTGTTTCTGGTCCTTTGTCTATTTCTGTTGGACCCTGCCACTTGAAAGCCCCCTGATTTTGACGACAGGTTGTAATGAAAATCTGCTTGGTTTAGACTTGTTAAAACGCCTATATGCGACATTGTACTGTTCTCCAGAAGGAGTACAGCTTATGTTGGGTAAAAGAATCATCTCTCCAATGTACTTGTCGATGGATGCACTCCCACCAGAGCTGCGTTCACTCCCTGATACTCTTTGGGCGACTGGTCCTAATGATGTAGGTCTTTTAGAAATTCCACCATATGTAGTAACTTTGAAAGCGAATGTAAAATTTCCACGAATTCCACAATACAGAATATCTAGTGAAGGTGAGCGTGCGCTCCTACTGATAGTACAAGATCTGATCAAGAAAGGCGTTATAGAAGAAACTAGAGGTAATGTCTGTAATAGTCCTGTACTGCCCATTCTGAAACGAACTGACCCAACAAAACCTCCAGTATATAGATTTGTAATTGATCTTAGAGAGGTTAATAAAATTGTGATTCCACAGTTTCCTGTGGTTCCAGACATTACTGCATTGTTAACGTTGATTCCTGCTACAGCAGCATGGTTTTCGGTTATCGACTTGAAAAATGCCTTTTTCAGCATTCCGATAGCCGAGGAAAGCAGAGATATCTTCGGTTTCTCTCTAGGAGGACGAAGCTTCAGGTTTAAACGCGCTCCACAAGGTTATTGTGAAAGTCCATCCATTTACAGTCAAGCATTAAAAAGCCAGTTAGACTCATTTGTACTTCCTCCTGGTTCTGCTTTAATACAATATGTCGATGATCTTCTAGTGGCTGCCGATGACAAGGAAACTTGCAAAACAGCTACAATTTCTTTATTGCATCATTTGTCAAATTTGAATCACAAGGTGTCACCTTCAAAAATGCAATACTGTTGCCAAGAAGTGACCTACCTAGGTCATCTCTTGTCAAAGGAGGGAAGGAAGTTGACCCCAGAGAGAATAAAAGCAATTACACAGATGAATGTTCCTAGCACGCAGAGAGAAGTACGTGCCTTTTTAGGTATTACCTCATATTGTAGGCAATGGATCCCAAATTTTTCTCTTTTGGCGAAACCGTTGGTAGCTTTGACTGGGAAAAATGTTCCGAGTCCAGTGCCATGGTCTGCCGAATGCCAGGAGAGTTTTTCTGAGTTACGAAATGCACTGTGTTCAGCTCCTGTATTGGGTACACCCGATTACAGTAAACCATTCACGCTCTATGTCCATGAGAGAGAAGGTTGCGCGTTGAGTGTTTTGACACAGAAATTTGGTGATAAACAACGCCCTTGTGCGTATTTTTCATCAACATTAGATCCGGTAGCTAGAGCGTTGCCTAGTTGCTTGAGAGCTACAGCCGCAGCTGCAGCCTCCATTCGGCAATCTGCTGGTTTGGTAATGAACAACATGCTAGTAGTTATGGTTCCTCATGCTGTGGATACACTCATGAATCGAACCAAGACGCAGCACCTTACCAGTGCTAGATTATCAGGTTACGAACTGACATTGTTAGCGAGTCATATTCAGATCAAAAGATGCAATGTATTGAATCCAGCAACATTGTTGCTGACTAGCCAAGAGTCGAGTGATTCCGAACCACACGACTGTTGTTTTAAAACTGAGGAAGAAACAAAAGGACGAATTGATTTAAAAGACACTCCATTATCAGATCCAGATGGCACGCTGTATGTTGACGGGTCTTGCTTCAAATTGGAGAATGGTGATGTGACTGCTGCCTATGCAGTAACGACTTTGAGTACGATTGTGGAGACTGCGAGAGTGAGTCAGAATTCTGCCCAGGCTGCAGAATTGATCGCGCTGACAAGAGCGTGCGTTTTAGCTAAGGGAAAGAGAGTGAATGTGTTCACAGATAGCCAGTACGCATTCGGCGTGGCCCATAGTTTTGGCCGTTTGTGGAAAGAGAGAGGTTTCATTACGTCCCATGGGACTAAGATTCAACATGGCCAGCTAGTTAATGACTTGTTGGAATCTCTAACCTTGCCGACTGAAGTTGCGATTGTGAAATGCAGTGCTCATAAAGCAATCACGGATGATGTTGGTCGTGGGAATGCTTTTGCTGATGAGACTGCAAAACAGACAGCTAGAAATATGATGAGTAGAATGTATGTTGCAACGTCTGCAAGATGGATTTCTGAGTCTGGAATGTGTGAAGACACAGTGGAAAGCATGAAAGAAATTCAGAAAGAGGCGACTGAGGAGGAAAAGCGTGCATGGAAAGAGAGCACGGATAAATTGGACTCGAGTGGGTGTTGGATTGACTTGTCGGAACAACAGCGTTGGATGTTGCCTGATGCGTATGTGCTTGCAGTAGTAACGATGGCACATGGAACAGCGCACATCAGTTCAAAAGGGATTTGTAAGATGTTGGCTCCGGTCTGGAAGAATGATGGGATTAGTAAGTGTGCAGAGAGAGTGGTGAGAAATTGTATGGTATGCTTGATGCATAATCCTGGCAAGGGAATCCCCACACCTGCAGGTCACTTCGCTCCTCCTTCCTGCCCCTTTGAAGTGATCCAGCTAGACTTCATTCACATGGATCGTTGTAATAATCTGAAATACGTCCTAGTGGTAGTTTGTGCTTTCTCCAGATGGATCGAAGCATACCCGCTA
Source organism: Lissotriton helveticus (assembly GCF_964261635.1). NCBI lineage: Eukaryota > Metazoa > Chordata > Amphibia > Caudata > Salamandridae > Lissotriton > Lissotriton helveticus. The sequence goes on along the minus strand of NC_136067.1, from coordinate 217,880 downwards.
AAGGACAATACTGCTTTGTCCACTGCCAAAATCCTCCTTAAAGAATACTTCCCCAGATTCGGAATGCCACGGATTGTATGGTCAGATAACGGAAGTGAGTTCGTAGGGAAAGTTATGCAGAGTGTGTGTGCCGGCCTAGGGATTAGACAGAAGTTTCATAGTGCGAATCACCCCCAGTCCGCGGGTTTAGTTGAGGGTTACAATGGCACCCTTAAACTGAAACTTGCTAAGATACAAGCATCCACGGGTTTGTCCTGGCCAGATGCATTGCCTTTGGCCTTGTTATCAACAAGAGCAACTGTACACTCTAGAGTAGGGCTTAGTCCATATGAAATAATTTTTGGTCGTCCTGCAAATGTTTGGGGGGTACCTAGACCGAAAGAATTTAAGCAGCTGGAATACCCAATGTTAATTGATTATCTTTTCGACTTGACTGCTAAATTGAGCCTTATTCACCAACAGGTTTTCGATGCATTGCCAAAGCCACCGGAGAGTCCAGGTCATCAGCTGAAACCTGGGGATCAAGTAGTCATTAGAAATTTTGCAAGAACGAAAAATCTTCAGCCCAGATTCGTCGGCCCTTTCCAAGTCTTATTGGCAACGAGAACTGCTATTCGTGTGGCCGGACGGAAGAACTGGATCCATACGACACATGTCAAACGTGTGCCTCTGCCACTTCCTTACGACAACTGGGTAAAGAAAGGAATCGGTGCCTCTGAAACAGAACAAGTCCCCAGGTTCATACCTTTCAGTGATGCAGAACTGATCACTGATACATCAAACTCTGACTCTCCTCCTGAAACTGCTCTTTTGAACCCTGAACATTTGCCATCTGCAAACGTGAACATTACAACGTCAACTGAAAATACATTGTTTCCAGATCAGACAGCTCCTGCAAAACTGAGATACAACTTGCGACCTCGCAATATGGACAAATAAAGCAGGAAACTGCCTATTTTCAGATTAGAATTTTCTATACATTGCCTTCAGCCAGGAAGTTTACTATTAGTTTTGGTGTTTTAAAATTTTGCCTTGCCGTCTGGGTAGCCGTAGGGTCGTGGCTGTGTGCCTAGTTGAATCTGCGGGGGTCAGACATAAGGTCGATCTTTCTGTTAGTTCTGGGAACTCCCAGGGCTGATAGAGGCATTTTCATCTACGTACACATCATCAGTGGTCACGAGCGGATTGTAGAAGATGGAGCTTCCTGAGCTGCAACGAAAGAATGTAATTTATGTTCGCAGAAATAGACTGTACAGAATACTTCACAGCAAATGCTTTCTAATGCAATGTGCAGTTACATTTTTAATTGTTTTGATAACGTTGGTGGGTGGAATCATCTTTGGTGTACATTTGATTTTTATGCCGGTAACTACAATACCTCCCCTTGATCCTACTACTTCTACGGTTTCTTCTATGCATTCTTTTCACTCATTTCCTGAACACGAACAAGCTCGACGCTCAGAATTTATTAACAATACATTTGTACAGCTCTTGCATCAACACCAACTGGTAGTTAATACTACAGACTGCTGGGTGTGTGGCTTGATACCTCACACTATGGATAAAGGCATTGCCTATCTAGTCTTGCCTTTTAGCTATAATGGATCATTTCAGGCCTTTCAGACCATTTTTTCCTATGCCCTTGAGACCTATCCTCCGCGTCCACCACGGTCCACTAAATACAACTCAGCCAACAAAGCTTTAGTCCAGGGAATAATTGACATGATTAAAGACGTCAATAATACTCCATCTTACCCTAGAGATGAATTACGGGTGTATTTGAGTTGGAACTCTACCGAGTATCGCATTAGTTTGGGGGAAAGCAAGCGTAAAAGCTCCACTTCAGTTTGGGTCGTGCCCCACCGAGGTCAGGTCTGTTTGCAAGGAAATGGGAGAAATCTGAGAGCTCAGCTAGGGAGGAGTGAGTGCGTTGAGACTTACGTATTTCCGTCTAGCTCCTCCCCTGACTTCCTTACTGCTAGGGGTACTTACTTCATCTGTCAAGACAGAGCGTATACATGGCTGCCTGCTGACTTCTCAGGTTCATGTTATATTGCTCGATTGTTACCTCCGACGTACACTGCTTCCTCAGATTATCACAAGACCAGAGTAGCAAGAGGTGTCTTCAGCAAGGAAGATACCGCTGGTCAGGAAGCTGGAGACTTCTTCAAAGGTTTCCTTCCGTTTTGGGGGCCTATGGCCAATAGTAGAAATCTACGTCAACTAACACGGGTAGTTGAATCTACTATTACCGAAAGTGCTGGTGCCCTTAGTAACTTAACAGCTGAGCTTCAGGCGGATCGTCTCATGACGTTGCAGAACCGTATGGTTCTAGACGTAATACTTGCAGATCGAGGTGGGGTATGCAGAATGATCCAATCGAGCTGCTGTGTTTTTATTCCCAATAATGCTCCAACCGTCTATGAAGCGATCTCTAAGCTACACAAGATTTCCGACTCTATACACGTAGACAAGGGAAACTGGTCCTTCATGGAGTGGTTTTGGACTCTGGTATCAGCGTGGGGATGGAAGGTTCTGATGGTCATTGGTGTCATCCTAGTATTTCTGTTCTCATGCTGCCTTATTATCCAATGTGGTCCCGCTTTGTGTAGCCTCTGTGCTGCAACCTGTTTCAGAAAACCACCTGCATTAGGAGAAAAGGCACGAGACAGGATGATGATGCAACAACATGTCACTGACCTAATGAGCATAGAGTTAGATTCTGACATAGACTGAGTAATTGCCTATGTAAGGGCAAAAGGAGGGTCTGAGGTTCCGTGACGATTTAACCCGTGTTTGTAACATTGTCGCAAATACATAATTTTGGTATCAATGAACCGCAAATGATCCATTTAGTATATCCTGGTGTTTTCGCTATGCTACGAGCAAGAGCACTCCTGTTACAAACACATTTCTGTTCTACCCATGGCATCCATCCTAGAACACGGAAGCCATTTTGTATTCTTTGCCCTCACATAGTCAATGAACACGCAATAACCTCTTTCTTTTAAGGACACGTAGGCCTTAGCCGGCAATTCACCTTGCTAGTGACACGTGCACCTTAGGCCAGCAACGCTGTGGCAGCATGACTCGGCAAGAGCTGCCTCCCCAGCCTGAGGCCAGTCCTGCTATACTGGTTCTCGTGTTCGTTGGTCTGATCATGATTAGGCGGCCGAAGCTGGTAGCCGTGCCCATTTACGACCCACAAACATCTCTTATCCTACTTTTCTATCTTCTGCACCTGGCTCTGCTCCTTTCCTTCTGGGCCTTTATTAGGGGGAGGTAACGAAGTTTACGATGAGGCGGTCCGGGTCTTGAATGGAAAGTTGACATGGGATTATGATGGAATAGTGGGAACCCCTCGTTCGTAATGTTTTGACATCAGATATTGATGACGATTCCTGTGCAACGCCAAATATTTATTGTTTAAGATACAAAGGTTTTGGAATGTGCTAACATGTAAAGAAATTTGCCTGAAGCCCAATATTCAGTATATAAGGAACAACCCTCTTTGTACAAATTGAACAGGCTCCTAGATACTGCCCATGTGTAGTTTCTGTGACTTCTGTGTCCCTGCAGTAATAAACCTTTGGTCTTTGACGCCACCATCGAGAAGCCCGTGTTTCTGTTTGTTCATGCACCGAGGCAGGTTGAACTCCGGGGTCTTCGGGTGTTGTCCCTGACACCTCTGGACGGAACCAAAAAGTCCAGAACTCCACAGGAGGCAGGAGAGAAAATGGAGGAAAACTGGGTATACGGTAGACAGAGAGTCTCACAAACGACTGCTAGGCGAATATAAGACCTTGGTCATTAAGACAAAACAAGAATATTTTTCCAATTTGACAACTTCTCTCACTTCATCGAAGGAGCTGTTCAAAATAGTGGATTCTCTCTGTACATTACAAATCCCAGACCCAGTGAAGGGATCTCAGGAGCTCTGCGACAAGATCTCAACTTTTTTCTATACTAAAATCGTTGAGATTGCTGCCAATCTAGAAACGCAGAAAAAATCCCTAGGGAACCACACTACCCAGGCGCTTACAAACCTAGAAGCATGGCCTAAAGATCCCAACAAGACTCTTTCTAATTTTCCAGTGATCACACTTGACAATCTCAACTCATTGCTGAACAGGATCAAATCTTCCTCCCTTCTGGACCCGTGTCCTCTTAAAGTGATGAAGGATTGTAGGGATACATTACTGCCCCCTTTATTGGAAGTAATGAATAATGCCTTGCTGTACGGGGTTTTTCCTTCAATCTGGAAGAAAGCGATTGTCAGGCCACTACTTAAAAAACCCTCTCTTGACCCCACAATATTAAAAAACTTTAGACCCATATCTTTACTTCCTGCCCCCGCCAAAATGCTCGAGATCCACCTGAATCAGCACCTGTCTGCCTTCCTGGACTCCTCTGGGTTCTTAGATCAGACCCAGCATGGGTTCAGGAAACTCCATAGTACGGAGTCTGCACTCACAATGGTGTCAAATAACATCAGAATGAAAGTGGATCAGGGACAGACAACGCTGCTGGTCTTACTCGATCTGACCGCAGCATTTGACACCCTATCTCCCTCGATTCTAACATCTCGGTTGAGGGAGATGGGAGTGGAGGGGCCAGCTCTGAACCTTCTGTCCTCTTTTCTAGATCTCAGAGAACAGAGGATCAAACTAGGAGAATACCTCTCCCCTGTTACATCTCTGCAATGTGGGGTACCACAAGGGTCGTCTTTAAGCCCGACACTATTTAACATATATGTGGCCCCCCTAGCGAGATTAGTAAGAGCGCAGGGAATGGAAGTAGTGTCATACGCAGACAACACTCAGATTATGGTGTCACTGGCCCAACCGGTTAGCACCTCCGCTTCCAGCTTCAGGAGCTGTATGCAATCAGTTTCTGACTGGATGATTGCTAACTCCTTGAGGCTGAATGGCGACAAGACCGAGGTGCTGATTTTCCGAAGGGACCAGGATGTGTGGTCAAACGACTGGTGGACGCAATCCCTGGGAACTTGCCCGGTCCCCTCACATTCAGCAAGGAATTTGGGGGTTATTTTTGATACCTCTCTGGCAATGACCCTCCAGGTCAATAGAACTGTGGCTACCTGCTGGGGAATTATCAAAATTCTCCGACGAATAGTGCACTACCTTTCCCCACAAGCTAGGAAACAGACAGTAGTTGCATTGGTTGGTTCAAGATTGGACTATTGCAACTCACTGTATGCTGAGATTAACAAGGGCCTAATCCAGCGCCTCCAGATAGTACAGAACGCGGCAGCAAGATTTGTCCTAGATATCCCCCGCTCCTCATCTGCAACACTAGTCAGAAAGAGCCTTCACTGGCTACCTATAGAGCACCGTATTTCCTTTAAAATCATTTGCCTAGTGCATAGTGCTCTGAAAGCGGGAACATCTATTGGACTGGGATCGCTTTTACTTGGCTATGTCCCCAGCAGATGCTTACGCTCATCACAACAGAACCTTTTGGTGATCCCTCGTTCTAAGAAGACCAGATGGGGAGGAAGAGCCTACTCCACAGTTGCCCCTCGCCTCTGGAATGCACTTCCAGTGGAACTCAAGTCTCTATCCTCACTACCCCTTTTTAAAAAAGCCCTTAAAGCATGGTGCTTCAAGAAAGCTTACCAGTAATTAGCTCTTAGGACATGCTGATAATTTTGGCTAGGCGCCTTGATGCCCATTGGGCTAAGTCTGCGCGTTTATAAATCTGCTTTCATTTCATTTCATTTCCCCCAAGACCAAACTTTGGAAGTCATCCAGTCATTACTGGAGACCAGGGAACTTGACAGCATTACACCTGTGCAATTCATTATGGCTTGTGCAACCTTAGCCATGAAACGTAATTTCTTCAGATTTGAAGAAACCGTATATTTGCAAGTATCTGGGACGAGCATGGGGAGCGTTTATGCCCCCAGCTTAGCTAATTTGTACATGCATTCTTTCGAACAAGAACACATCCTCACCAACAGCAACCCATACAAGAAACACCTAATAATATGGAAGAGATACATCGACGATGTGCTGGTGGTATGGCGGGGCCCGAGAGATGCTTGTGAAGCTTTTCTTCAGTGGTTGAACAACAGGAATGCTTTTCTGCGGTTCACCATTGAAATAGGAGTCCACAGTTTGGCTTTTCTTGATTTGAAGATCCAGGCAACTGCCAACGGCTTACAGTCCGAGCTCTACAGAAAACTAATGTCAAGAAACTCCCTTCTCTTGTTCGATAGTTATCATCCCGGAGCTCTTAGGGAGAATTTACCGTTTGGACAGTTTCTTCGAGTGCAAAGAAACTGTTCCACTACTCAAACTTTCAAACAACATTCTACTGACCTCGGTGAACAACTGATTTCACGCAAATATCCCCCCAGACTGGTACGTCGCTCTATGAAATGGGCTAGTAACAATAATCGCCTGGCGCTGCTTGAACCATCACCAGCCAAACCACCATTAGAACGACTCACCTTTGTGCACACATTTGGGACCCTGTCAAACAGAATCCAGAAACAGGTGAAGAGACATTGGCCCATCCTAAACTCAGGAGTTATCTCCATCCAGACCCCCCTCTTCTCTTTTAAGAGAGGTCCTAATTTGAGGGATAGGATGGTCCACACGAGACCCCGAGGAGAGCCGTCTAGGGCTGTGGGTTCCCTTTGGGACCTCCCGCCTGTGACTGGACATCATCCATGTGGGTCGTGTTAAGCTTGCCCACAGACCAAGAAAACGACTGAGATTGACATAGGCTCATCGAGACCATGGCAGCAGACCAAATTCACGAATTGCAACAGTGAAAGACTGGTGTATCTAATAACGTGTCCCTGCGGGTTGAGATACGTAGGAATGACCACCCGTAAGATCCGAGTGGGGATATCCGAACATAAGAGCACCATCAGGTGCAAGAGACAGGCCACTAAGTTGACTACACATTTCCTAGAGGCACGTCAACCCTCCACTGCTTTTCAATGGACTCTGTTGGAGCAGCCTTTCATTCCAACACACATTACAGATGTGACAAGGTTTCTTTTGTTGAAAGAGCAGAAATGGGTCTTGAAGCTTGATACCCATCATAGAGGCCTTAATGATGACATTCCGTGGTCCTGTTTATAAACCTGGCCTGACCATCTATTGAAGGGGTTGTTTTCCTTTTCTTTTGGATAGTTTTCACTGCCTTTAATATAGTCCTGATAAAATCTTAGCCTGGACCATCTTAGTTTGTAGGGGTTATATAGATGAGTCTGTACTGTAGGTCAGGTTACAACTCACTTCCTATGCATATTTGTGTATGATTGGAGGTGGACACCCGAGTGGCAGGTTCATAAACTATCGATGTGGGTATTCCCCTTGGGACAATGTGTGGTCTTGCTGTGTATATGGTAACAGACTTCTGCATCTGACACATCAACACACATTAATTACTAGGCGGCACTTACACTGTGTCTGTAGTTGGGGCGCAGTACACTCCTCTTGGGACTATGTCATTCATAACGATCAGGCAGGAATACTTAAAACAGACGAAGGTCCCCGCACTGTTTATTATTGTATACACTTTCTGTTTCCAACGCATCGTGTCTTTTCTATTTGTCAGTTGTATGACACGAGTGGCTTCTTACACCAATAGAGTACCTCGGACTAAGAAATTGACCGGCCAATCAGCTAACACACCGAGGGGTCACATGATTCTGTAGACGAATCCCGGCACGTCTTTTAAACTAACGCGTCCGGGCACGCCGGCACCTCCCCAGTCGGTTCGGAAGCCGGCGCTGGAGTACCGACGGTTAGGTGAGTGCGAGCCCGCCCGTGGTTCAGGTGGGTTCTCGAGACTACTGTGCTGTTCGCGTCATTTGTAGTCTCTGTGATAGTTGATAGATTTGTAACCTCGATCCATCGTGTCCTCTCTAATCAGGAGGTAGTGCCGGATCTAGCTACTTGACTTTTTTGATCTCAGTCACTCGCTGTTCCCTGAATGGGAGACAGCGAGCACACATCTGACGATAATTGAATGAGAGAGGCGCTTGAGCTTTACATTGAAGGTTTAAAGTAATTTCGGGTGAGATGTCCGTTTCACATCTCGCTATCATTGAACAATAGAACGTTTTGAGTTGACATTTGAGGTTTTTGCTTCTCATCATTCCTGAGCTGCTGCCAGGTGGGGTGAGGTCTTCACTTCTTACAAACCTGGTAAGATCCACTGAATTAATGTTCATGTGAGATAAAGATGTTTTCCCCTGAATGTGAAAACAGGAGTATACCACCATGGGTACTCATAGCACTTATAATATTGGCTAAACTAAGGTTTATGATTTCAACCTAGTAATGTGTGTGTATCAACATGTGCTCAAGGTACTACGGGCATTCATCCCTCTCTTTCTGACTCCCTTCCTTTTTTAGTGACTAACACACGTTTTGTGAGAGCAAGACAACAAGTGACACCTAGGATTTTCAGGTGATCTCTATACTTGTCTTTACCTTTGTGTTTTCACTGTATTCACTGTTTTTAGTTTTTGCAGTAGCAATTCATTTGTTGTTAGGTCCTGAGGAAAGCAAGGATAACTGTATCCATTATTGCTGAAACATGTCGACCTGGTACCACCTCTAGGCAGTCATTTCTTAACCTGCCTTGGCAATTTTTTTAAATTTGGTAGGGCGAGTATCATCCGAATAAAGTTGTTCTGTACTCCCCAATCCAATTTTAATTGCACATTTTCCCCATTTTCTTTTTCTTTTACGTTTAATCTTTTTTGCACTGCACACTATCAGTCACCTGATGACTTACCACTTAACTCCCGAAGGAGGTGTATGACCATACTAAATTCTATTCCAATCGAAGGAACCATAATACCATCTCGGTTACCTTTGCTTATGAGAATAGTATAGGTATACATTGATGGTCTACTTAAGGAATCTCAGATGATGAAGGGCGGTTCCGAGTGGTGACTGATGGGTACCTTGGACCATCTGTTAGGGCGTCCGGGCGTACCATTGCAGGTAGTCAGTCAGTAGGTTGATATGCTTCTTGGTAACTTGCACGCTTGACTCACTATTTCACTAGACCCTCTGGAACCCTTTTGTTGTTTAGTATAGTTTGGGAATGTTCCCAGAGCTGTGGTCTTTAAATATTCCCATGGGTCCCCAACCTGATCGGTATTTTGTTGTTGTTTCTTGAGCAGTTGTTCGACTACAGACCCGTCTTGTGAATGACATAGATCTTTAGACTGTGTCTTTGTGCCACCACTACATGTGGTGAGCGTCGTGCTCCTGTTCTCTTTTTAGTTCAGCTCTTCACAGTTGCTTCCCCCGCGCACTTACTCTCACTCTTTCTCTCTTTGTCAACAAGATGGCCGAGAATCCTGGTCTTTCTTTTAGTGAGGATGATTTACAATTAGTTCTATCGGAACATCCTGACCTTGTCGACATTACACCAACTGTAACGAACATGAGTGGGGAAAACTACTCGGTCTGAAGAAATCCCAGACACGTACAGCTTTACACGGTACAATTATGGCACAGTATTTACGTAACAATTGTTCACCTACTGGTCTCATAGTTACGAACACACCTAGACTGTTCCTCAAAGACAAGGAGTTTTTGCGGAACTGGTCATTGATAGCGTGGAGATGCACCAGGGACTGGCTAATTCTCATTATCCAGACTTCCAAACGGATAGCAGACACGCTATTGATTGAGATTCAAGTGATGGAGTCCAAGATCAGGGCCACCCTTTCTGCTAAAGCTTTCCAGAAAAACCTTGATGATAACAACAAGAATAATAGGGAATACAAGGAATACATGTTGTCAGTCAAGATTGAGAAGTTCAGGAAGGATCTTGACAAATTTAAATTTGATAAGATATATCCCTATACAAGTGAATTCTATGTCCCCCCAGATTTCACTTCTAACGGTCGCAAAACAGGCTCATCATATGGCAAATCGAGCTCGGACGACAATACGTCTGGCAGTGATACAAGCAATACCAGTCAAAATACACGCGGCAGGGGTCGGGGTAAGAAGAATAATTGGAGAGGAAATCACCAAACCCAACAACAACAGTGGTGGCCACTGAATCCATGGCAATTCGGCGGAGTCCCACCTTTCTTCCCCCCACAACCCCAAGGCCCTTACCATCAACCAATGGGCCCTGGTGCGCCTAATTTTCCCACCAATTTCCAGCAAGGCTTTCAAGGCAATTTTTCTGGCCAGCCTTTTTTAGGGTATGGCCGAGGAAGGTCCCGAGGCAGGAGGAGAGGGCAACCTCAACCTCAGGTCCATTACAGCCCACCAACTACATCAACCGCAGCGAGGAACCTGAGGAGCACGACTGCCAAGAACAAGGAGCAGATACAGAACAGCGTGGAGCCGGTCTCGTGATCAACCTCAGTCAACATGTTCTAACTCCGATAGAGGAGAAGGCGTTAAACAAAGGGCTGGGCTTTGTCCCGACACATCGGAATGACCATTTTGAGACTCGCCTTGAACTTGCGAGGTTTCTACGCAAGATTAGATTGCATTTTTTCTTCTCTGACAAAAGTGGATCAACTCAGGAAGAGAGTGATACCAACACCGGACTTAAATGTAAGTCGACCTTTAACCCTCCTACCCACTTGATGCCACCACAGGTTCTTGCCTTTGAACAGGCTATTGAGAAGGAGGTGGAGAGTCTCTTTGGAGAAAACAACAGAGTGTATTGCAATCTACCGAAAGCAGAAGATTTGGCATTGAAACCCCTGGCAGCCGACAGTGAATTAACAATCAAACCTGCGGAGAAAGGGGGAGCCATTGTCCTCCTTGATACGTGTGCATACCGAGCTGAGTGCCTGCGACAACTCAATGATAGAAGATCATACCAACCCCTTGAAGGCGATCCAACAAGTGATCTTCAGAAAACCATCCAGATGATGATTGAAGAAGCATCCGCGGAGGGGTGGATAACCCAAGCTGAGGCTGCCTTTCTCCACACCAAGCATCCTGTGATGCCCTATTTTTATACCTTACCTAAGGTACATAAAAGACAGAGGCCACCACCGGGTCGCCCTATCATTTCTGGTATTGGTTCTGTTCTAGAACCCTTATCAACCTTTGTCGACCACTTTTTGCGACCTATGGTTTCAGAGATGCCAACCTATCTGAAGGACACTACCGACGTCTTAAGCCTTCTACCAGAGTTTGAATTTGACACCGCCACAGATCTCCTCGTGTCATTTGAAGTTGAGGCTTTGTACACCTCTATCCCCCAAGACCAAACTTTGGAAGTCATCCAGTCATTACTGGAGACCAGGGAACTTGACAGCATTACACCTGTGCAATTCATTATGGCTTGTGCAACCTTAGCCATGCAACGTAATTTCTTCAGATTTGAAGAAACCGTATATTTGCAAGTATCTGGGACGAGCATGGGGAGCGTTTTTGCCCCCAGCATAGCTAATTTGTACATGCATTCTTTCGAACAAGAACACATCCTCACCAACAGCAACCCATACAAGAAACACCTAATAATATGGAAGAGATACATCGACGATGTGCTGGTGGTATGGCGGGGCCCGAGAGATGCTTGTGAAGCTTTTCTTCAGTGGTTGAACAACAGGAATGCTTTTCTGCGGTTCACCATTGAAATAGGAGTCCACAGTTTGGCTTTTCTTGATTTGAAGATCCAGGCAACTGCCAACGGCTTACAGTCCGAGCTCTACAGAAAACCGATGTCAAGAAACTCCCTTCTCTTGTTCGATAGTTATCATCCCAGAGCTCTGATGGAGAATTTACCGTTTGGACAGTTTCTTCGAGTGCAAAGAAACTGTTCCACTACTCAAACTTTCAAACAACATTCTACTGACCTCGGTGTACAACTGATTTCACGCAAATATCCACCCAGACTGGTACGTCGCTCTATGAAACGGGCTAGTAACAATAATCGCCTGGCGCTGCTTGAACCATCACCAGCCAAACCACCATTAGAACGACTCACCTTTGTGCACACATTTGGGACCCTGTCAACCAGAATCCAGAAACAGGTGAAGAGACATTGGCCCATCCTAAACTCAGGAGTTATCTCCATCCAGACCCCCCTCTTCTCTTTTAAGAGAGGTCCAAATTTGAGGGATAGGATGGTCCACACGAGACCCCGAGGAGAGCCGTCTAGGGCTGTGGGCTCCCTTTGGGACCTCCCGCCTGTGACTGGACATCATCCATGTGGGTCTTGTCAAGCTTGCCCACAGACCAAGAAAACGACTGAGATTGACATAGGCTCATCAAGACCATGGCAGCAGACCAAATTCACGAATTGCAACAGTGAAAGACTGGTGTATCTAATAACGTGTCCCTGCGGGTTGAGATACGTAGGAATGACCACCCATAAGATCCGAGTGAGGATATCCGAACATAAGAGCACCATTAGGTGCAAGAGACAGGCCACTAAGTTGACTACACATTTCCTAGAGGCACGTCATCCCTCCACTGCTTTTCAATGGACTGTGTTGGAGCAGCCTTTCATTCCAACACACATTACAGATGTGACAAGGTTTATTTTGTTGAAAGAGCAGAAATGGGTCTTGAAGCTTGATACCCATCATAGAGGCCCTAATGATGACATTCCGTGGTCCTCTTTATAAACCTGGCCTGACCATCTATTGAAGGGGTTGTTTTCCTTTTCTTTTGGATAGTTTTCACTGCCCTTAATATAGTCCTGATAAAATCTTAGCCTGGACCATCTTAGTTTGTAGGGGTTATATAGATGAGTCTGTACTGTAGGTCAGGTTACAAATCACTTCCTATGCATATTTGTGTATGATTGGAGGTGGACACCCGAGTGGCAGGTTCATAAACTATCGATGTGGGTATTCCCCTTGGGACAATGTGTGGTCTTGCTATTTATATGGGAACAGACTTCTGCATCTGACACATCAACACACATTATTACTAGGCGCCACTTACACTGTGTCTGTAGTTGGGGCGCAGTACACTCCTCTTGGGACTATGTCATTCATAACGATCAGGCAGGAATACTTAAAACAGACGAAGGTCCCCGCACTGTTTAATATTGTATACACTTTCTGTTTCCAACGCATCGTGTCTTTTCTATTTGTCAGTTGTATGACACGAGTGGCCTCTTACACCAATAGAGTACCTCGGACTAAGAAATTGACCGGCCAATCAGCTAACACACCGAGGGGTCACATGATTCTGTAGACGAATCCCGGCACGTCTTTTAAACTAACGCGTCCGGGCACGCCGGCACCTCCCCAGTCGGTTCGGAAGCCGGCGCTGGAGTACCGACGGTTAGGTGAGTGCGAGCCCGCCCGTGGTTCAGATGGGTTCTCGAGACTACTGTGCTGTTCGCGTCATTTGTAGTCTCTGTGATAGTTGATAGATTTGTAACCTCGATCCGTCGTGTCCTCTCTAATCAGGAGGTAGTGCCGGATCTAGCTACTTGACTTTTTTGATCTCAGTCACTCGCTGTTCCCTGAATGGGAGACAGCGAGCACACATCTGACGATAATTGAATGAGAGAGGCGCTTGAGCTTTACATTGAAGGTTTTAAGTAATTTCGGGTGAGATGTCCGTTTCACATCTCGCTATCATTGAACAATAGAACGTTTTGAGTTGACATTTGAGGTTTTTGTCTGAGTGTAACGTGCGTGTGGGGCATTTACGTTTTGTGTCGTGTCTACTGGAAAGAGGGGCTTGTGTCCAACAAGTGTTTGTTTACTTGCCCTGATACAGAGCGGTGCTTCTCATCATTCCTGAGCTGCTGCCAGGTGGGGTGAGGTCTTCACTTCTTACAAACCTGGTAAGATCCACTGAATTAATGTTCATGTGAGATAAAGATGTTTTCCCCTGAATGTGAAAACAGGAGTATACCACCATGGGTACTCATAGCACTTATAATATTGGCTAAACTAAGGTTTATGATTTCAACCTAGTAATGTGTGTGTATCAACATGTGCTCAAGGTACTACGGGCATTCATCCCTCTCTTTCTGACTCCCTTCCTTTTTTAGTGACTAACACACGTTTTGTGAGAGCAAGACAACAAGTGACACCTAGGATTTTCAGGTGATCTCTATACTTGTCTTTACCTTTGTGTTTTCACTGTATTCACTGTTTTTAGTTTTTGCAGTAGCAATTCATTTGTTGTTAGGTCCTGAGGAAAGCAAGGATAACTGTATCCATTATTGCTGAAACATGTCGACCTGGTACCACCTCTAGGCAGTCATTTCTTAACCTGCCTTGGCAAATTTTTTTAATTTGGTAGGGCGAGTATCATCCGAATAAAGTTGTTCTGTGCTCCCCAATCCAATTTTAATTGCACATTTTCCCCATTTTCTTTTATGTTTAATCTTTTTTGCACTGCACACTATCAGTCACCTGATGACTTACCACTTAACTCCCGAAGGAGGTGTATGACCATACTAAATTCTATTCCAATCGAAGGAACCATAATACCATCTCGGTTACCTTTGCTTATGAGAATAGTATAGGTATACATTGATGGTCTACTTAAGGAATCTCAGATGATGAAGGGCGGTTCCGAGTGGTGACTGATGGGTACCTTGGACCATCTGTTAGGGCGTCCGGGCGTATCATTGCAGGTAGTCAGTCAGTAGGTTGATATGCTTCTTGGTAACTTGCACGCTTGACTCACTATTTCACTAGACCCTCTGGAACCCTTTTGTTGTTTAGTATAGTTTGGGAATGTTCCCAGAGCTGTGGTCTTTAAATATTCCCATGGGTCACCAACCTGATCGGTATTTTGTTGTTGTAGTAGAGAGCACCTGCACCCTAACATGGATTAGCCATGAAAAGGTGCCCGAAGACCTAAGGGCCAACAAAAAGAAGGTGGGAAAAATGAGGCAAGGGCGAAAAAAATAGGGAAAGACCTCCCTAGGGCTGACAGGTCTAACACTGGAGGATTCCGAACTCGAATGGGCTGAGTGTGGAAAAGCCTCTATTCTCATTTAAACGAAGCCAAAACCTGAAGGACTTATTAGTCCATACGAGACCCAGGGTCAATCGAGGGGATGGAAGGATGACACCTACTCTTCTACCTCCGGTAATTGGACACACACGCTGTGGATCTTGCAGTGTATGTCATTTGACAATGAACACAAAAAGCATTGACATTGGCTTAACGTACCTTTGGGAACAGAGAACCCACACAAATTGTAATTCAGAGTGGGTCATCTACCTGATTACATGTCTATGCATGAAGCAATATGTTGGGATGACCAGCCGAAAAGTTAAAACTCGGATAATGGAGCACCGGAGCACCATCAGATGTGGGAGATCTAATACTGCCCTCTTCCTTGAAATGGGACATACTACGGAAGACCTGAGATGGTCCATTATTGAAAAACTACAGTATAACATGGCTGTTGGGTATAAAAACAGAGCCCTAATATTGCGGGAACAGAAGTGGGTATAACGTCTTAAAAGCCACACAGTAGGATTGATTGACAATATTCCCTGGCATGCTCTTATGAGGTGATTTTCCACCCGTACACCGAATCTGTTGATGTTTGAATATGATTACCTCTCTCTCAACCATCTCTTTTTGGTGCTATGCCTTAATGATAACTGTAGTAAGAAATCACACTCTCCCTCCCTCTTTTGGTTAAGAAGAATGATGAACGGTGGGGTGTTTCTGTCTGCCTGCCCCTGTGTCAATACATATGATTTCGTTCATAAGGGGCATCATCTTGCTGTCTCCTTTAAGACCGAGTATTTCTAGCACCTCGCAGTGTTTTGTTATACTTTTCCATGATTATGGTTAAGGGATCTGGTTCCCCAGTGGGCAGACGTTTAATCAAGAGGTCTGCACTATGCTTTGGCACATTTTCGCTCGGGCATTAGTATTTACCTCGTTACCTTGACAACACTTGAGCCCGCACTGCAGCGTTTCCATTGACGATAGTCAAGGGCGAGACTATTATGACGTGTGGTGCTGCCATCCCCATGACGCATACGCACCCTCACGTGATCTGCGGACGTATGCGGAAGGAGGAAGAAGGAGATTTAACGCTGAGCGTGGCGGGCTTATGTTATACTACACGGCGGGACTGTGGCGAGCCAACTGGGCATGAACCACCTGTGGGACAGTAAGCAGATTCTATAGATTACACAGACTTCCTGGTTGTTTTTGTGGGGCTGACATGCTTGTCGTTTCCTGATTATCGCCTGACTATATCGTTGAATGTTTTTTGTGGACAAGAGGCCCCAAGCGCTGTGAAGGCTGCTGCTGCATGTACTACCGATACACGTAGCAAGGACTCAGAGAAAACAGTGAAAGCGGCTGTTCGAGGTAAAGAAAGTTCGGAATTAAATGTTGTAAAACATGCAAAGGGGATTCCGGAATTATTCTCATCTATGAAGAATAAGGAAAAACAGGGTGTACTAATCTCTGATAAACCTGTGGAGAGTGCTGCTGAAATGACTTTGTCATTGAATGGGGGGACTGATGCTAGGCAGACAAATGAGAGTGGAGAATTGGCAGGAGATGGAGCCCAGGGAGCCGAGACAGTGAGTGGTTTGGAGAGTGGCTTGGAGAATGTGAATGACTCTGTTACTGCTCAGAGTAATACAGAAGTAAGAAATGATATAACTCTACATGAGAGTGAACTAGAACTGTTGCCAGACCCTGAGCTAATTATCAACCCGGTTACCCAGGCTATTAGGACTTCGCCTAACATGGGGAGCCCCTTGACTGAGGGGGCCTACAAGGGGGGACCTCACACGATCTACTGGCTCCTAATCTTACTGAATCTGACTCTGCTGATTTCTTTTTTCTTTCGGAGCAATCTATGTCTTCCTCCGAAGACCTTGCACAGCAATATGCTACCTACATGAGTATGGAGGACGGCAGCATTCATAGTAGTTTTGACTTGGAAGGCTTCGGCCTTCCTACTGTTCGTAGGCTCCAATTAAATCAGACTGGAGATACAAAAATAGGAGAAACAGAAAAGGAAGCAGTCATCATAGCAGCCCCATCTGGGGCGGAGGAGCCAACAGAAGAGATATAATTAGGGCTGATTTATAAGACTATGATGCAGCATAGGCACGAAACTTGTGAAGATAGTCTGAGAGTGCAGAATTCGTGCAAGAAGCTCTAGAATTCAGTCAGGCACCTCGTCAAGTCACACTCAGAGTTTGTTGAGAGAGCTAATGAAGCCGAGGCACGCATATCTACCCTTGAGGATGAACTTGTCCAACAAAAGAAAGTAATGGAACTATAACTTGCTCACAAGGAGGATATTAACTGGAAACTGATTGACCTAGAAAATCGGTCACGTAGAAATAACTTAAGGTTTTTGCAGATTCCGGAGGGCAAGGAGGGGTCAGATCCTAGAGGATTTATAATTGAATTGTTAAAAAAAGCCTTTTCAGAAACTACTAGGTGGGACTGGGACAGGGAGGTGGAGCGGGCACACCTGTTTCCATTTAACATCAGAGCTAATCAACGGGACCAGAAACCTAGAGCTATATTAGTAGCATTTAATAGCGTCTTGGCCCGTGAGCAAATCTTTATGAAAGCACGTCCAGATAAAAAGAGAAGTGGGCTTGGATGTGATTTTTTTGTCCGCCCGATCTTTGTAAGCAGTCAGTTGATTCATGATGGCAGCTCCGACAAATTATACCAGACTTCCAAGCTAAGGGTGCACAGGCGTTCTTGCTGTTTCCAGATAAAATGAAAGTTATTTTTAAGGAGCGCACCCATTACTTTATGACTGCTTTATCCGCTAAAGAATTTTTGGGTAAAATGTAACTAATATAGCTTCTTAAATCTGTAGGTCATTTGTTTATGTTCAGGTACTCTCTTGCCTGTGCTCTGCTTCTCCTTGAGTAGCAGTGGATACTTTTTTTTGGTTTTTTAATTTTTGAAGTAAAATGCCCCGTGGGGAAAAGCAGGAGGTTGGGGGTAGGCTCACATCTAAAGGACCATAAGTCCTAAAGCCTCTATTCAGGGTTGGGGGGTGCTATCTGGGCAGGGGGAGGGGTGCACGGGGGTTAGGTACAGGAAGGGTAGGGGTTTGGGGGGAAGCACAAGGGGGGGGGGTGGGAAAAAGGGGAAAAAAATTCACAGCAAATTGCGCAAAAACTGTTTATTAACTGTTATCAACAGATCGAACTGGGACCCACTTGAACCCTTTTCTGAATTTAGTAAAAAGATGATATCAGAAGAAGTTTCTGTATTTCTATGTCTGCTTTTTTCATTTTTGGTTATAAGTAAAAAATGGCAACAAAAGGGTTAAGGATTTGTTCCCTAATGTTTCTGGTTTGAATAATGTTACAAAGAGACAGAAGGTTGCAGCGGAGCTTAGATATATATCACCACATTTATTTTGTGTACAGGAAACTCATATCCCATGGTCGAAACGGGAGGTGTTAAAGGAACTTGGATTTTCGCTAGCGGTTGCAACAGGGCAATCTAGTATGATAAGGGGAGTGGCCAATCTTACTAAAGGAAATCATGTTAAAACTGGGTGCAAATTAATGGATAAAGTTTGATGGGCAATAGTAGAATGCAGCTTTGAGGGAAAAACGCTGATGCTATGTACGGTCTATGGAGCTAATTTAGACGATCCTGAACCTCTAATTGAGGTAAATTTGGAATTGGCAACTTGGCCCCAGCCGGTGGTAGTTTGTGGAGATATGAATATCAACCTGACTAATAGTGCATTACAGGAAGGGGTGGCTACATACAGGGGACGCAAGCCAAAAGTATATAAAGCTTTGCATAATTTGGTTCAGGATCATGGGCTGGTGGATGTGTGGGGTAATTTGAGGGCACAAGACAGTGGGTATACATTTTATTCTTACCCTCACAAGAAATTGGTCAGATTTGACTATTTTTTTACCCCAGCCTCATTATTGGAAGGTGCAACAGTCAGTGTTTATCCTAGAATCACTTCAGACCATGCACCCATCGTATTAGAGATACAGGGGGTTTAATTAAACCAAAAGGCTTACATTTTACATTTGATAGGAAGTTGGGATTAAATAATGATTTTGACGCCCATATAGGAAAGTGGATTCAACTCTTTTTTCAGGAAAATAAGGGGACGGCTATCCCAGGCATCGTCTGGGATACTTTTAAAGCCGGCTTTCGTGGCGAATGTATGAGTTTCACGTTTCGGCAGCAAAAGAAAGCTAGACAAGAGCTAGGTATCTTATATCAGCGCTCAGTACAGGCTGAAACTTTACTAATGAATGGGGTAGTTAACGGTTTGAATGATTTAAGCAACCTTGAGTACAATGTAGCAAAATATAGAGCTAAAGTTGTGGGCTACTGGAGTGTAGAGAATGCAAGGAATTTTTTAACATCAAGGATGGAAAAACATGAGTATTCTGAAACAATTGGCAAAAGGTTGGCGGTACAGCTTCGGATGAAGGAGTCGGCCAGAAATATTGTGGCAATGAGGGACGATATGGGTGTGTCTCACTTGGACCCACATGAAATCCTTCGGATTTTTCAGCAGTTTTATATTGATCTATATGCAGGGACTGACTTTGATGGGTTGGACTGGCTAGAAATGTTTGAAGGGGGTTTAAAAAAAGCTGGATACTATAGTAGCGCAGAGTCTGAAGCTCTAAATACAGAGGAGAAGCTGGAGAGGGCTGTAAAGGGCCTTCGTATTGGTAAGGCTGCTAGCCCTGATAGAATACCTTGTGAGGTTTATAGGCAATTTTACAATATTATTAAAAATGAGCTGTTATTGGTAATACAGAAGGCCCAGCAGGGAGATCCTCCTAGATCTTGGTCAGACGCTACCATAGCGTTTTTGTGTAAGAAGGGGAAACAGCCGGATCTAGTAGGATCCTATAGACCAATATCGTTATTAAATGCTGACAATAAAATGTATTCGAAAATACTAGCCAACCGACTGTCTGACTGTATGGTCTCCTTAGTCTCACATCAACAGCATGGTTTTATACCAAAAAGAGGGACTGTAGAGCACATTAACAAAGTCATTACACTATTTGACATTGTTTCTGTGAAAAGAAATGATCTTGCGCTTATCTTACTAGATGCAGAAAAAGTGTTCGACCGGGTGCAATGGGGGTATATGTGGAAACTAATGCAGAAAATGGGGTTTGGACCTAAATACATTGCTGCAATTCAGTATTTATATCAAACACCTACGGCCAGGATCTCTGCTATGGGCCTACTTTCAGACTCTGTCAATATTACACGTGGTACACGTCAGGGGTGCCCGTGCTCCCCTCTTTTGTTTGCTTTATACATTAATCCTTTTTTGGAACAATTAACTGGCAATATCCTGATTCCTCCATATCAAGTGTCTGAGTATTATTTTTCTGTGTTTGCCTACGCAGACGATATTGCGGTGACAACGGTTAACCCTGAGACAGCCATCAAAGAAATTGAGAGGTTGGCAAAGGAGTTTGGACGAGTAGCAGGATATAAATTAAATGTGTTAAAAACACAGATCTTGTGCTCAGAGTCCATAGTATGGCAAGATAGTAGAGTGGTGAAGGAGGCTACATATCTAGGTATTCAACTGCGGTCTAATATGACAGAATTAGTTGAGGTCAATTGGATCACTTTGATGACTAACATCAGGAACTCCTTGGATAGATGGGAACGACTATATTTAACTATTATCGGACGGTCGAATGTTATAAAAATGAATGTGCTACCAAAAGTTTTATATTTATTTAGGTCAATACCTTTAGAAATTGCAAAAGAAAAGATACAGGCTCTACAGTCAAGATGTGGTAAATGTATTTGGAGTTCAGGGAGGCCTAGACGGGCAATGAAGTTTATGACTTTACCAATTGCTAGGGGAGGGATGGGGGTGCCAGATTTTTTTTTGTATTATGTAACTTATTTGTTATTGAAGATGAGGTTTCTGATAACTGGGGAGACTGAGCAGGACAAGGCTTCTGCCCCAACTATTTTTGAAATGCAGTTAGGGTCTGTAGCAGAACAATCATTATTTAAGTAGATCGATGGGAGTTATTACAAGCGGACTCGTTTTAAGGTAGTGCTGGGCGCGTTCAAGGTGCGGAAGTGGGTGGCTAAGACAATTGCGATAGGGAAAATATCTTATTATACGCCCTTGAACACTTATAGACTTTTACCTGGTATATTTTTTGATGATATGGCAATAAGATGGCAGCGGAAAGGGGTTAGATGGCTCGGAGACATGTATAAGGATGAAGGGATTTGTAAATCTTTTGATGAGTTAAAAGACCAGTTTTTTTTCCCTAGAAATTCTTTCATTAAATTTTTGCAAATACGAGATTACTTATCTCATCGAAAAGCTGTGCTTCAGCCAAATAAAGTTGTGGAGGGAATTAGGAGGCTAGTAAAAATTGGAACGCTTTACCAATTGCTACTTAGTGATCGGAGTGACGATTTAGAAAAAGTAAGAATAAAATGGGTGGGCGCATTGGAAGATCAAGAATTAGATATAGATGACCTACTATTAGTATCTAAGGAGGCACTAATGTCGGCAAATTTAAAAGCCCAATTTTTTAAGACTTTGTTGGATTTATACTACACCCCGATTCGAATGGCAAAATGGGGTGGAGGGAATGACGGCAAGTGTTTTCGGTGTAGTGCGGATGATGCGGATAGTGTTCATATCTTTTATAGCTGTGCCAAACTCCAATGTTTTATTACTGATCTTGAAAAGTTCTTATCTCTTGTAATTGGAATGCCTTTAGTTATCACTCCGGCTATGTTATTACTGGGGAAAATGCCAAAGGACAGAGTGCCTGAGCCTTTATATCAACATCTGTATTTTATTTTCTTTGCAATGACTGTAGCACGTTTATGCATAGCCACTGAGTGGCTTCAGGAACAACCACCTGTTTTTCATCAATGGCGTGCTCAAATGCTTAGTATGTATAATTTGGAGTGGGGACTCTTTTCTATCAAGGGTGTTAGGAAAAAAAGATTGGGCATAAAAATATGAAGTGCGTTCCGAGATTACTATGAGGATTAAGAATGGAAGATGAAATGTTTATGGATTTTGATGGAAAAACAGAAATTGGTCTGCTTTTAGTTTTTTTTGTTTTTTGGTTATATAATTGTTGTAATGTATTGCTAATGTATTTGTTCTTTGAACTTGTCAATTTTGACTTGCAATTTTGCTGTGAACGCTTAAATAAATAAATTTAAAAAAAGAATGTCTATTGTTGGACTTGGCCCTCTTGGCAGGGTGTGGTAAATAAATAATTAATTACCGGTACTATTTTTCTATACATTAACTAAAACAGATAGCTCAATAAATAAGAGGCAGGATCCGTGATATCTGAGTCAAAATGGGCTTTAATCGGATGGCTCGAGCCTAAAGACCATGAAGTGGCATGCAATGGAATGGAATGGCAGCTGCAACGTCTCATTAACATCACACAGTATATATAGTAAAACAGTACAATTGCATTGCATACAGTAGGCGTAACAAGTGACAAACGTAAGATAAGAACATATGGGCGTACAAAGAAGGCGTGCACAGGGCGTGCACGTAGACATGTGATGAAAACGTCACAGAAGTGTCATGAATGGGTGGATACATGGAGGGGGCTACCTGGGCAGCTGGAACCTTTAACCTACTGGTGCGCGCAAACGGGCCATGACGTGTAACTAGGGAGAGCTGGGGGCTCTGACTTCTACACTAGAAGAGAAGACTAAAGTCTGGGATGTCAGGACGACATGTACCTATAGCATATCTGGTATCTTGTGTTTGGAGTACATGTTGATTGAATCTAAAAGTCATCAGGGTAAAGGCTACTTGACACTAAGGCTGGTGCATGCATATATTCTACATGTATTGCGTGTGCTATGAATCTTCTATGAATACTAATTCAGTAATTCTCTTGCATGGAGACAGGAAGACTAGACTATAGCTGAAGATGTTTATGCGGTTCGTTAGCTTAGGAATGTGAAGCCGGGGAGCTGAACTGATAACTAGAGGCATAACATATTCTTGGCAGACAGGCAGGCAGGCCAGGCCGGGCACCGCGCTGCTTGGCAGAAAGTAAGCGAAGGGTCAGGGATGCGGGAGGGGCTGCATCGCTCCTCGGAGTGATTTCAGGAGACTGGAGCTTGAATCTGGTGTCCGGGCCCTTTGAGGCCTAGAAACGGGGACAACTCGATGAATTAACGTGCACAATGTAAAACGTTGGCAACATAGGCCTAATACTCGTTGCTTTCACGAGGACTGGATAACTGGCATACTAACGTTGGACAGAACTATAATTGCGTCTTTATTCGGTCAAGGGGAACATATGCATATCGATCATGCACATATAACATATAATGGGGAACACGTAGGGACACATGACAAGGCAAAATTCAATTTTCCTCATTCCCTCCTTGTGCCCTACGTTTCCTTCAGGAAACATCAATATTCATGATACCATCTATCTGTTCATATAGCATCATTTGCTCGTCTCGAATCTTCTTGGAACGGGACTTAGGACTTGGAATACAAGAGGTAGCGCACAAGCCGCAAATCGCAGGGCCACATTGTAAACATAGACAACAACTGAATATGATCATTACTACTATTCCTAAGAATGACAATACTTTCCATCCCCAGGCAGATATTATACTCCAGAGCCAACCGGACCATGTCCAGGTGCCTGGATTCTGGTGCAACTGATGGGCTATTTTATGAAGTCTGGTTATAGCTGAATAAACAGACGGTGCGTTATTAGGAATGAAAATGCAGCAACTAGATCCGATGACTCTACAAGCTCCGCCCCTATCAGCCAATATGACGTCAAGGACAAGACGATTTTGAAGGACAACAAATCTCATAGCAGATTGTTCTTCGGTTAAGTTACCTAGAGCGGAAGTAGTCTCATTCACTACTGCTTCAAGGGTTCTGGTTAGCCTACGTATTAGCTTACTATTCTGGACAGGACCTATGAAGAAAAAGAAACCTTTATTGAAGTCTGTATACTGTTCTAAGGCAGTTTCAGTTTGATCGACAATTGGGGACTCGGTCTCCCTTCTATGTCTGACGTGTACTAGATGTGTATTTCTGTGATAATCGGATGGGGCTAGGAAAACTGGTGGCAGTAGGAAGGCAATGTAACATGTTCCATCCCAATCTAGGGGCAGACGTACATATGCGGTCTGACCACACACAAAATATGAATGACGTGAGGCTTTGAAATTAGATTTCCCACTGTCACTATACTCGACCACAGTAGTACAATCACTATGTCCTAGATGTACTGAACCATTCTTTCTGACACATAATTCGACTTTCACTGGTAGAACTGTAATAGCAGGTAAATCTGGAGTAGTCTCGGACTGAACATTCAAAACCATGAAATTCGAGGAATAATTACCTAGATCATATACTTCATTTTCTAGATCTAACCCTGTTCTATGGGAAAGTCCTTCCTTGTCTGGGAAACATGTTCTATTCAAAAGGGACTTATCGTCTGAGGATGATGTTATCGTAAACCATGCTCCACACGAACCATTGTGTGAAAACGGATAGGGAAAGAGTGGCAGAACTCCCTTCGGTGTCTGGAAAGGGGGGAGTCGACACACACCCAACAATTAGTGGCATTGCTAGTCTGGTGTGAATAGTGTAACATTCGGATAAAATTATTGTTGCGCATGGCAAGTCTGTAGGATAACTCGTGAGGAGGTAGTTCACTAAAAGTGTGCTCTACTGTATCATTAGAAGAAAGATGTACATGTGAATCAATAGGAGGAAAATATACATGTAAAACATAACTTATGCATGTAACCATAAGACTCAGAAATAACATAAACAATAAAGTGATTATGCATCTGCTACGCAGATTTTTACAATAACGTATTTTCTTAGAGTTTCGACTAACTCTCTCACTATGGGGGTCTATCTCATACATGTCAGGAACCTGTCTAACCGCTTCACCCGAGAGGGACTTAGACAATTAAACTGTCTGACTTACTAGACCGAAGCTTTAGTTTATACTCCTGCTGCGGAGTTTTCTCTAACAGGGGGAGTTTAGAGTCAGTATCTGGGCAGTCCTTGAAAAAAGTCTTTGGACGGAGTCCATGAAAACGCTTGACGTGACTGGAGTGGATCCATCCCTTGCGGCCCTCCACTTTTATCGTGGCCCTTGTGGTCATCAGAACGAGTTTCGGCTCTTTCCAGCGGGGCTCCAGCGGACTTGAACGATCAAAGTTCCTTATTAGAACGAGGTCGCCTGGTATGACCTCGTGCGGTTTTACTTGGGTGTTGTCTGGAAAAGCAGCCGCAACCTGTGAACGACAAGAGAGTAGTGCAGACATCAAGGAAGCCAGGTAATCTGTCAGCATATTACTGTCTACATCAGTTATTTTACGTGGCATTGGTGTACCCCACATATTTGGGGGACGACTGAAAACAACTTCGAAAGGGGACAGACCTGAACGGGAGTGAGCGACCATTCTCATGTAAAAAAGGCCGACTGGCAGTGCTACCATCCAATCTACGCCTTTCTCTGCGCAAACCTTTGCAATACGGATTTTCAGAGTCTGATTATGTCTCTCGACGAGGCCAGCTGCCTCGGGATGTCGTACACAGTGGAACTTCCACTGGTACCCTAACAGAAGAGATACTTGTTTCATGAGTTCGGATGAGAATGGCTGGCCGTTGTCTGAATACACGACCCTGGGTAAACCATAGCGGGGAAAATACTCACGAACCAACTGCCTGGCAGTGGTCGCGGCAGTGTAATCTGGGACTGGATATGCTTCCGTCCATCTGGACAAAGCGCATACTACTACGAGGACATACTTGAAACCTCGGTATCGATCCATCTGAATATAATCCATCTGGAGGACTTCAAAAGGGTGGTCAGGAGGATGGAATCCACCTTGTTCCACCAGAACACCTTTACCTGGATTGAATTGACAACATATCATACAGGTACGTACTTTCTGTTTGGCTGCTGCTCGTAAATGCTTGTTAAACCAAATATTCTGGATGCTGTCTAACATGGCTTTCTCTCCTAAATGTGCTGGACTATGTGCGGTGTTAATAATGACTTGAACCATAGAGTCGGGGAGGAACCATGTGGCTTTTCCCTTCGTCAACCATCCCTGATCTGTCTGGACCCCTCCTTGTTCAGACCATTTCTTGATTTCATCGGAAGTAGCATGTAACTGTATGTCTAGTACATCTCGTGTAGGGTCCTTAACTGTCATACAAGTAGTCTGATCTGGAAGATCTGTCTTTGTCGTGTTAACTGGAATGTCTGGAGTCTGAGCTGTAAGCTTGGCTGTTCGATCTGCTAGATCGTTACCTTGGGAAATGGTGTCAGTAGCTTTCGTATGTGCTTTGCACTTCATAATGGCAATGGCTTTCGGTAGATGTATTGCTTCTAACAGAGCTTGGATGAGCGGGCCATGCTGAATCTTGGCTCCATGAGAGGTCATGAAACCTCTTTCTTGCCAGAGTACTCCAAAGTCGTGTACGACTCCAAATGCATAACGTGAATCTGTGTATATGTTTACTTTCAGATTCTTAGCTAGTATGCAGGCTTGGGTCAGAGCAATGAGCTCTGCTGCTTGAGCAGACAGGGTGTCAATACGATGTGTTTCTATAACTTCAGTTTCAGTAGTCACTGCATACGCGGCTACTAGTTCTCCTGTACTTGTTCTCATACACGAACCATCCACATAAAGTGTCAGGTCGGGATCAGGTAATGCAATGTCAGTCAAGTCTTGTCTTGGCTTCGTCATGGTGTTAATAACTTCCACGCAGTCATGTGTGGCAGGATCTGATGCAATCGAAGGTAACAGTGTAGCAGGATTTAAAATGTTGCAGCGTCTGATTTCTATGTGTGGCTGAAACACTGTCAGTTCATAACCTGTTAAACGTGCAATTGTCAAGTGCTGAGTCTGTGTTCGGTTTAAAAGAACTACCACGGAGTGTGGAACTTGTACTGTCAGGGAGTGTCCTAACACTATGGAATCACTTTGTCTGATAGCTAAAGCTGTGGCGGCAACTGATTTGAGGCACGCAGGCAGAGCCTGGGCTACTGGATCTAATGTGCTGGAAAAATAAGCACAAGGCTTGTGTTGTCCTGCTTGATCTTGCGTGAGAACAGACAATGCTGTACCATCACGTTCAGTGACAAAAAGTGTAAAAGGCTTACTGTAGTTCGGTGTCGCTAATACAGGTGCATTACATAAAGCTTTCTTTAACTCATTAAAAACAAGTGTATGTTCCTGGGCCCAAGGGAGGACAGTCGATGTCGCTGCCTCCTGTGTCGTTAACTGTATCAGTGGTTTAGCTAGATATGCATACTGAGGAATCCATTGTCTGCAGTAAGAAGTGAGACCGATAAAAGCTCGTACCTCCTTCTGTGTCTTGGGCTGTGGAAGATGTGCTATTAACTGGATACGGTCAGGTGTCAACTGTCTACCCCTCTTGGACAGTAAGTGTCCAAGGTATACCACTTGCTGGACACAGAATTGCAGTTTCGAAGGGGACACCTTGTGCCCCATCTCGGCCAGAAAATACAGGACTGTAAGTGACGCACGTTCGCAGTCACGTTCTGTACGGGCTGTGATTAATAGATCATCGACATACTGAAGCAGGGCAGTGTCAGTTGGCATGTGAATACTGTCTAGTTGTCTTTTAAGTGCTTGACTGTAAATACTAGGACTTTCTGTGAAACCTTGAGGAGCTCGTGTGAATTTATAGCTTCTTCCATTTAAACAGAATCCGAAAAGAAACTGGCTGTCTGGATGAATGGGAACACTAAAGAATGCGTTCTTGAGATCAATAACAGTGAAGAACGTAGCTTCTGAATCAATGGCAGTCAATAGGGAAGAGATATCTGGAACCACAGGGTACTGGGGTATGATACATTTATTAAGTTCTCGAAGGTCAATCACTAATCGATAAACTGGAGGTGCATTTTGATCAGTACGTTTAAGAATCGGAATGATAGGAGAATTATATACATTGGAGTCAGTTTCTACAACCACTCCTTGAGCAATGAGATCGTCAATAATTTTCGATAAGGCTGCTACAGCCTCAGGTGGCAATTTGTACTGTCGGATTCGTGGTAATACAACACCTTGTTTCAGAGTGACACGATAGGGTGTAATGTGCATACAACCTACATCAGTTGGACCATTCGCCCATAAATGCTGTGGTACATTCAGTAATCTTGGATCAAAATCACGTAACACATAATGACCTTTAAAATCACGTAAAAACAATCTCACTCCTTCTGGGGAACAGCATATAACCGCTCCTAATTCTTTCAATGTTTTAATACCAAGTAAATTTTCAGGACATGATTTCGTAAGTAACAAGTCTGTAGTTCGGGACAATGGACCAACTTCTAGGGAAACTGGTTTCGATATTTCATTAACAATAGGCTTTCCTGAAAATCCCAGGGAAACGTTTCTTGAGCCTGAGAGTGGAGCCCCTGGAACCTCGTCATGACTGATGGTAGTCCTACTTGCCCCTGTATCAATCAGAAACTTTCTGTCTTTCCCTAATACTTGACTGTGTACATAGGGACCCTCTTGATCTACAGGAATCTCGATGAGAGGCAAGCCAACCTCCCTCTCTAGGCTGTTTAATGAATACTGCTGATATTCTGGATAATCTGACTGTGCATACTGGTACATCTGTTGTGTAACGTGTTGTGTGGCAGCTATAGGCTGCGGTACTGTAACTGTCTGTTGTGCGTTCTGCGGTGGCTGGGAATTCTGCGGAACTTGTTCTTGTCTAGGAGGACGTGGTCTCTCTTTCGTCTTACCTGTAGCTATGTTGTGTTTCAGAACTGCACATTCGTTTATATAATGACCTGGCTGTTTACAGTAATTGCATGTCCCTTTAACAGGAGCTGCAGAATGACTAGTCGGGTTCGGACCCCTCTTCTGACTATCTGGTTGAACAGACTCTGCAACTAGTACTTTCATTTTCGTGTCTTTCATACGTCTCCTTTCGTGTTCTTGCTCTTCCCTGATTCTGTTCTGGTGATATTGTAGCATCTGGAGCATTTGGGACGGGGTATTAGCTTGCCAAGTACTCTCGACTTTCAATACTCTATTCTTAACTTGCGGTAAAGAATTCTCAACTAGTTTGGTAACAAAAAGATGTGGATACGATTCACTACTTGTTTTCAGACCGCTATTAATAATGAAACATTTCTCAAATCTGGAATAAAAGTCACTAGTGTCTTCGTCTTGTTTCTGTTTACAGGCTGAGATGGCATCCCAATCTTCCTTTTTCGTGGCTAGTAATCTTGGCAAGACTTGTATTAATAGTTCGGGCAATTCTTTGGCTCTATCCCCAAGACCAGTACCTGGGACTCGTATATTATCTTCGGTCTCTAATGCGGTCCAGTCTATCTTTTTCTCTCCCACCTCCCATTCTTTTTCTTTCAGTTTTTCATATATGCCCGCAGGCAACAGGACCTTTAACATTTTGATGATATCAGGATACGTGTATTCTCCCATACGGAGCATGTCTTTTAATTCACGGTGGAACCCTGCTGGATCTTTATCGTGACAGGGTATTAACTTTTTCATTTCTAGTAGTTCTATTTTCGTGATAGGGGTGTAAACAAATACTCGTTCGAGATTACCCCCCGCTCCCTTAACTGGATGCACTTCTCGTAACGGATTCTGTCTGTCTATGTAGAACGGAGGTGAAACAGGAACAAAATGCGGAGTCAAGAACGTTCTGTATTTGTGGCGCTGTTCTAAAATGACGCTAATTAAATCGGTACCTAGACCTTTCCATCTGTTTAGTAGTAATTCGTTCAATACATTATATAGGGGACCTGGATCAGAATGCTGACTCTCGTACAGTGTGATGAGGTGCTGGACCATGTACATACCCACCAGTCGCTGCTCGCCTGGGGGCAGTTTCAGAAACATTTGGGCCACTACTTCGTCTGGAAACGTGGCAGAATCACTAACCCATCGGACTGCTGATCGGGCTAGTTCTTGTTCATGCATGGTACTAAGCTCACTATAACCTATTCGTAGTTTCAGAACTTTATCTGTAGCCTGGAATACTTGTTCAAGAGAACACTGTTCTGGTACGGGAGGAGGAAAAGCTTTCTTGTGATCTAGGCGTGTATGTCTATCGGAAAGTCTCGTTCTACCTACATACGCTATTCTAGTGGGAATCTCGCTGTCTACCTCTTCGTTTGAAGAGTCATTCTCTTTCTCGGCTACTCTCATTTCTTTCTCCTTTTGGTGTATACTTATAATTTCTTTACGAATCTTTTTGTACATGGATTTTATACAACTTTGTGTCCTGTGTTTTCCTTCTGATATATTGTCACTCCATCTTGTCAGGACTTTCATATCTTCCTTGTTTTTATCAGGATAATCTTGTTCTCTTATTAAACAATTTATCAGAAATTGCAAAATCATGCCTTGAATCTCGACTTTCCTGTGTGCCATAGCTTCGTGAATACTTTCTGGATTCTCCCCTGTTTGAATAAAGTGATATATTCTGTCTAGATGTTGTTCCATATTCGATATGGTAACCAAGAAGCTTGCAACTCGACGTAAACGTATGGAATATAATAACATGCTATCTTCGCCTGGTACTGGATCATATCTACAATCGGGTCCGCACTCTGTAAGATACTTTCTGAGGGCGTCATACGTAGCCAGTTTTGGCGTACGCTGTAACGCTACATCTCTCAGCGTTCGTCGCCTTGTTTGAGGCGGGGTGATAGGAATTCCTCCCCCGGCCCCTCCTGAACTGGAATCGTCGGCTAATACTGAATGTGCGGGTGCTGGTAACGTGACTGGTACAGTATGTAATGTGGGTTGACCCTGGGGTACTGGCACAGGGACAGGATTCCCGGGACCAACAACTGGAGGCACAGGAATTACATTATTAACTGGAGGCTGGACTTGAACTTGGACTGGCGGAGTAGGATCTGCATTAGCGTATTCTGGGACCGTGTCATCTAAATAGGAAGAAAGAAAAATTTCGGCTGCAGTCGGTTTATGACGCAGCTTAGTCGGAACCAATGGTGGCGGTAAATTATGGAGTGCTTCCGGGGTCGCCTTTGGCAAACCCTCGGCGAGAAGAGGATACATACCTTTAACAAGGGCATTTCTCTGTCTGTCTGACTGTTCTGCTCTAACTCGTTCACCTTCTTCGATTAATTCCCTTTCTTGGGCTTTTTCTGAGGATTCCCTACCTAATTCTGCTTTTCTGAATTCTTTTTCGGTTCTTTTATGAGATTCTTTACGCCATAACTCTATGGCATCTTTCTGGGACTGTCTGGCTTTCTTTTTCCATAATGCTTCTTCTACTCTCATGATGCACTCGGCATCCCATGTTCCTGAAACAGGGCATCTATATTTCTCTTCAAGATGTTTGGTGTAGTCCACCCATAAATCTAGATACAGTATGGCGTCTAAACCATGCTTATGATACATGAAATGTCCAGGACTGTCCCTAGGAGGGACAGGAACTGATTCTTCGAGTAACCCTTTTCTGGTTTTTATCTGACGTAATTTCGAAAACAGCGGCATATTTGAACCGTACTTGAACTTGAACACAATACACAATGAACACAGTAATGAATAGCAAAACAATCATTCATACCACGACATCAAGAACACATCAATAACAGTTCGAACAGAATACTACCTGATACATAGAAAACATAATACTTGAATTTCTCGAGAACGGACTTACTAGAATTACTGGATGCACTGCTAAAACAGTACAGAACATACCGGTCTCCTAAAGAGACACGTCATACCGTATCCACCTAGGTGAACACGTCGGACCGGATCTGTGTACCCAAACCCGTCGGACCGGGCACAAATTAATGAACACCCGTCTAGATACCCCCAGCAACGGTACTCACCGGGAAGCAAACTGAAGGCCTCGGACTGGACTGGACTGCTACGACGTCTGGTTACTGCTACGCACTACGCATGCGCTTCGGGCTTCGGGCTTCGGTTACAGGTGGGCCTCCGGATACCTCGGACCTTGCTCTCTCGGCTTGGGCTCTGGTCGGAACGACCTGCCTTCCTCACCGCCTCGTCTGGATGCCGGACCGCAGTCTCCGTCTCCTCCGTGGGCCTGAGGGAGACTTCAAGCAGAAATATCTGCACGTGCACGGTAGAGGTTCCGTCACGGCTGCAGAAGGGTCAGGGGGCCTGCGTTACATCGCCGGCGCGTGGGGAAGGGGCTTGTCCCTGTTCGGGCGCCATTTTATGTGGTAAATAAATAATTAATTACCGGTACTATTTTTCTATACATTAACTAAAACAGATAGCTCAATAAATAAGAGGCAGGATCCGTGATATCTGAGTGAAAATGGGCTTTAATCGGATGGCTCGAGCCTAAAGACCATGAAGTGGCATGCAATGGAATGGAATGGCAGCTGCAACGTCTCATTAACATCACACAGTATATATAGTAAAACAGTACAATTGCATTGCATACAGTAGGCGTAACAAGTGACAAACGTAAGATAAGAACATATGGGCGTACAAAGAAGGCGTGCACAGGGCGTGCACGTAGACATGTGATGAAAACGTCACAGAAGTGTCATGAATGGGTGGATACATGGAGGGGGCTACCTGGGCAGCTGGAACCTTTAACCTACTGGTGCGCGCAAACGGGCCATGACGTGTAACTAGGGAGAGCTGGGGGCTCTGACTTCTACACTAGAAGAGAAGACTAAAGTCTGGGATGTCAGGACGACATGTACCTATAGCATATCTGGTATCTTGTGTTTGGAGTACATGTTGATTGAATCTAAAAGTCATCAGGGTAAAGGCTACTTGACACTAAGGCTGGTGCATGCATATATTCTACATGTATTGCGTGTGCTATGAATCTTCTATGAATACTAATTCAGTAATTCTCTTGCATGGAGACAGGAAGACTAGACTATAGCTGAAGATGTTTATGCGGTTCGTTAGCTTAGGAATGTGAAGCCGGGGAGCTGAACTGATAACTAGAGGCATAACATATTCTTGGCAGACAGGCAGGCAGGCCAGGCCGGGCACCGCGCTGCTTGGCAGAAAGTAAGCGAAGGGTCAGGGATGCGGGAGGGGCTGCATCGCTCCTCGGAGTGATTTCAGGAGACTGGAGCTTGAATCTGGTGTCCGGGCCCTTTGAGGCCTAGAAACGGGGACAACTCGATGAATTAACGTGCACAATGTAAAACGTTGGCAACATAGGCCTAATACTCGTTGCTTTCACGAGGACTGGATAACTGGCATACTAACGTTGGACACAACTATAATTGCGTCTTTATTCGGTCAAGGGGAACATATGCATATCGATCATGCACATATAACACGTAGGGACACATGACAAGGCAAAATTCAATTTTCCTCAAGGGTCATCCCTGAACTTTTTGCCTTCCTCCAATATTCTCTCTGACCTGTTTTTGTTGGTTTAATGACTCTGGGCACTTTACCACTGCTGACCAGTGCTAAAGTGCATATGCTCTCCCTATGTAAAGTGTAAATGTGATTGATGTCCATGATTAGTCCTGTGAGCTTCAGAAGCGGTCGCTCCCCTCCCAGCTGCCTGAACAAAAAGCGGTATCGTTATAATTGCATTGACTGTCAGCATTAGCCCTGCCTGAGACGCCGCAATACAGCGTAGCGCTTAATTGTGAAATCGCGCATTTGTGCCTACCTGCTGCTCGTTGTACTAAGTTTGGTCGCATACTTATAGCGCGCTCCCTTTTGCATTGTTTTTTACTATTGATCTTAACTTGCTGAATTTACTCTCCTTTTGAGCATTACATTGTCTGTATTTTGGACTGAGATCTGTTATTTCATTGTGCCTCGCGTACACTTTCGCTGCTGCCCCAATCCAATTTCGATTTGGCCTGAAGCCAGCCATTTTGTTGTTGTTAACCCTCCCTGCCCGGACCTCCCCCCACGCTACCGCCTCCCTGCCGCTCCTCCCTCGCCCCTCCCCCTTCCACTACACATATATGTCAGATGCACCTACGCGCAGCGTCCACGCGCTACGGCCGCGCCGAAGGTGCGCCAACGGTAAGCCCGTCTACGCCCGTCCGCGCCTGGACCGCACCCAGCGCCAGACCCCCTGGTCCCCGCCGCTCCCAACCCTCTAGAGTCACATACGATGCCGCTACTCTCCTCTCCCTCAACCCCGGACGCACCCCACTATGCTGCGAAGCTACCCCAGGACGTACCCACGGCCCATTCTCCTGCCTCTCCTGCAAGTTCAACTGCTTCAGGACCCTCACCAAACCCACTTCCTCCACACACAGCTCCGAACCCAACCACCTCAAATGCATCCTACTGAACACCCGCTCGGTCCACAGACATGCAACAGAACTCTGGGACCTAATCGACACTGCGTCACCCGACATCGCCTTCCTTACTGAAACATGGATGAACGCATCTTCTGCCCCCGACATCGCCATAGTCATACCGAACACTTACAAGATCATTCGAAAAGACCGCACCAATCAAACTGGAGGAGGCATCGCCATCGTCCATAGAAACACCATCAAAATCACAACCAGCTCCGACGACAATCTTGCAACCGCCGAACATCTCCACTTTCAGATCCACACCGACCCCAGGACCACCCTTAGAGGCACCCTCATTTACAGGCCCCCAGGCACCCGATCTCAATTCAGCGAAGACATCACAGACTTCGTCAGCCCGCACGCCCTCACCTCCGAGAACTACATTCTTCTAGGAGACCTCAACTACCACCTTGAAAACATATTCGACAACAACACCACCACCCTTTTGGACAACCTGTCCAATCTCGGACTTAAACAACTTGTTGACACCCCCACTCACACAGCCGGACACACGCTCGACCCTATCTTCACCTCCAGCAAGCACATCTCCTTCGATCAAACTACAGCGCTCCACTGGACGGATCACAGCTGTGTTCACTTCAGCTACAAAACCACCCTGACCCACAACCGTCCACAACCCATTCCCCGGAGAAAATGGAACAAAATCACCACCGACCAACTCCTCACATCACTCAACCAAAACCCTCCCACCCTAGCAATGGACCCAGACCAAGCGGCCACCAACCTCAGGCAATGGATTACCCACAGTGCGGACGAACTAGCACCCCTGAAAAAACACCAGTTGAATTCATCCAGCAAAAAGGCTCCCTGGTTCAATGATGACCTTAAAAAATCCAAGAAGACATGCCGCACCCTGGAGAAGAATTGGAGAAAAGAACCAACCTCAGACAACATGGCCTCCCTCAAGACAGCCACCCGCAAACACCACCAACTGATTCGATCCGCCAAGAAATCAGCATTCAAGGACCGTCTCGACAACAATTCTCATAACAGCAAGGAACTCTTCAATATCGTCAAAGAATTCACCAACCCTTCCGCAGCATCCAACGACATCACTAACTCCCAAGACCTCTGCGATGCGCTATCCTCCTTCTTCTACAACAAAATTGCCGACATCCACAACAGCTTCAAGAATACTCCCAGTGACCAACCCGCCCCACCCCCTTCAGATCCCACCACTCGAACTAACAACCTCAGCTCCTGGAACCCAATCACCATTGAAGACACCATTCGCCTCATGAACTCAATCCACTCTGGCTCGCCTTCTGACCCCTGTCCCCACTACATCTTCAACAAAGCTGACTCCATCATCGCTCCCCAACTCCGCGATGTCATCAACTGCTCTTTCAACTCTGCCACCTTTCCAGAAATCTGGAAACACGCCGAACTCAGCGCCCTTCTGAAAAAAACCACAGCAGACCCCTCAGAACTGAAAAATTACCGACCCATATCCCTCCTCCCTTTCCCGGCCAAAGTCATCGAGAAAGCCGTCAACAGCCAACTCGCCGCCTTCCTTGAATCCAACAACTCCCTGGATCCATCACAGAACGGCTTTCGAGCCAAACACAGCACCGAAACGGCCCTCATTGCGGCGACCAACGACATCCGAGCACTCCTGGACAACGGAGAAACAGTGGCCCTCATTCTACTCGACCTCTCCACCGCCTTCGACACTGTCTGTCACAGCACCCTCATACAACGCCTCAATAACATCGGCATACAAGAAAAAGCCTTGGACTGGATCATCTCGTTCCTAGCTGGGAGAACCCAGAGAGTCCGACTCCCCCCATTCTACTCAGAGCCCACCGAAGTCATCTGCGGCGTACCTCAAGGTTCCTCACTCAGTCCCACCCTCTTCAACGTCTACATGAGTCCTCTGGCCTCCATCGCACGTCAACACAACCTCAACATCATCTCCTACGCCGACGACACCCAGCTAATCCTTTCCCTCACCAAAGACCCCAACACCGCCAAAACCAATCTTCACGAAGGTATGAAAGAAGTAGCCGAATGGATGAAACAGAGCCGCCTAAAACTCAACTCAGACAAAACGGAGGTGCTCATCCTAGGATCCTCCCCCTCAGCTTGGGACGACTCTTGGTGGCCTTCCGCTTTGGGATCAGCACCCACACCCACAGACCATGCACGTAACCTTGGCTTCATTCTAGACTCCTCTCTCTCAATGTCCAGACAAGTCAACGCCGTATCGTCCTCCTGCTTCAACGTCCTTCGCATTCTCAAAAAGATCTTCCGCTGGATCCCCCTCGAGACAAGAAAGACCGTCACCCATGCACTGGTCACGAGTCGACTGGACTATGGCAACACACTCTACGCCGGAATCACAACAAAATTGCAGAAAAAGCTCCAGCGCATCCAAAACGCGTCAGCGAGACTCATATTAGACATCCTGCGCCAAGAGCACATCACCGGACACCTAAAAAACCTCCACTGGCTTCCCGTCAACAAAAGAATTACTTTCCGCCTCCTTACCCACGCACACAAGGCCCTTTATAATCTAGGACCCGAAAGCCTCAACACCCGACTGTCCTTCTACAATCCCACCCGCCAACTAAGATCATCCAATCAAGCCCTCGCCGCAGTCCCGCGCATCCGAAAAACCACCATGGGTGGCAGATCCTTCTCCTTCCTGGCTGCCAAGACCTGGAACTCACTCCCCACCCACCTCCGCCTTACTCAGAACCACACCTCCTTCAGAAAAGAACTGAAAACCTGGCTATTCGACAAACAGTGAACCCCTCCCTCTAGCGCCTTGAGACCCTCTGGGTGAGTAGTGCGCTATATAAATGCCCGAACTTGATTAGTTCATTGCATTTACAGCCAGTCCCCAGTAGAGTGCACCAGGAGTGCCAAGGCTTGTGAATGCCAATGCTGCTAGTCGGCCTGCAGGGCTGGTTGCGCCACCCACAGAAGCAGCCTTTTTAAAATGTGTCTAGGGTCTGCCATTGTAGAACCTGCGTGCAGTCTGGTACTGTCATGCTGGCTGGGCAAGTGCACACACTTGCCAGCCTCTAAACCTTCCCTTTACTTCATATTAGTCACCCCTATGGTAGGCCCAAGGACAGGGTGCATTGTAAGTGTAAGGTAGGACATGCTCTGATGTGTGTGGCATGTCCTAATAGTGAATTACTGCCAAATTCGTTTTTCACTCTTGTAAGGCTACCTGTTCTCTTAGGCCAAGATGGGCTGCTGGAATTATCTATCTATAATCCCAGCAGGCTCAGGGAACATAGTAGAAAGTCAAGTTTAGTATGCCTGAACTCAGAATAATAAAATACTTCTTTTAGTAAAGGTTATTTTAATATCCTGTGTTTGCAAATGCTACTTTTAGAAAGCTAGCATTTGCTTGCCTAACCATTTCAGCCCGCCTCTGCTAGAATGTGTATCTGACTGTCTGGGATATGCGAGTGACAGGGCTGGGGGATGACAGGTGGTGAATGCAAGGATTACACCTTAGTGCAGCGGTTCCAAAACTTTTTCGACCCATGGCTCCCTTTATCTTTTGGCAGTTGTCCGCGGTTCCCCATTATGTCTTTTATTTTGCGGGTGGTGGGGATGTAAACCCGGCCTCTGGAGTACTTCCATTTTTCTCCTCTTTTGTCCGGTGGTTGGTCACTTGCTTACCAGACATCCAATGGTTGTTCAAAAAACACAGGGGGTTCTGCATCACAGACAGACTGTGCTAAAGTGGCATGTACACTAAAACCCCAACAGTAAATAAACGAGCCAGTTACGTTTGCCACCTGACCAGTTATCTACCAGCATCACAGGTATTTTTAAGCATTTGGCTAAGGAAGGCTAGGAAGTGTTTGTGTGCCACCTAGGGCCCCGTCACGGTGTCTACTTGTGTTTTCTTTCCTGTTCCTGCATCCCATCTACTTGGGATGACACCTCGGGCATTTTCATCCAAATGGCAGCCTCCTCTCACTGTGGGAATGGCTCAGCAAGCTGTGATCTTGGGCGCTATTAGCATCACCCTAAGAACTTTTCCCTGGATTATAAAGGTGCCAATGCAAGAAGGAAGCAGTAAGTGGTCAACTCTTTAAAACACATATACCCAGCAAATGTTATTCTGTAAAGCTAGTGTGGAATGTAATTCCAGAGTGCAACACGTTCGTTTAAATATGTTTTTGCTTTCAGCTATTTCTAAACTCAGATATATATTTCAATATAGAAATCATTTATATATGACTTATAAAAAAGTAGTTTGCATGTGTCTGCATTATTTGTTTATGTAAGGCGCATATGTTCTGTCGTTCAGGAGGCAAGTTCAGAGCACAAGCCTCATGTACCATGTCACATTTTTAAACGTGTCCCAAATGATTTGTTTTAATGTCATGTCAACCTCTTTACCAACCTCATTAGCTCTAAATATATGCAACAACAATAGGAGTGTGTAGCTTCACACTCAATATCTGACATTAGCTAAGCTGGTAAATATACAAAACGTTATAATTAAACAAGACGCCTTGAAAGTGAAGTTGAACGGCCCTCTTATGGACCAGGGCAACCACTGCAGGCCTGATCACACAGAGCAGTGTTGAATTCAGATTTCATACTATTTATTACTGATTCCCAAACTTTGTGCTCATCTGTTCGTGGCGCCCCAGGCAAAGTTTCACGGCGCACAAGGGAGCCGCGGCGCACAGTTTGGGAACCGCTGCCTTAGTGGGAGGTGGGAGTGCCCCTGGACTCTGAAAAGGGCTTTGCTCTGCCACCACAATGCTGGCTCCACCTCCTGGAGAGCGACTGATGACTCAGCCCGACACATGGCCCAGGAAGGGAGAAGCACTGTCAACAAAGTCATCCTGGCTGCCCCTGTCCACACAATGCTGGCTCCACCTCCTGTGGAGCGTCTGATATGCCTTCCCTGCTCCCTGAAAGGAGAGACCAGAGTACACCCAACAAAGTGCTCAGAGACTGAAAGAAGTTATGCAAAGGCCCCCCTGGCTTGTAAGAACAAAGAAAATGCTGTATAAAAGTAGGAGGCCTGCTCCTTGCAAATCAGATCTTGTTTCCCGCAAAGAACCTCTGCCCAACTAGAAGGAGAAGAAGACGCTGGAAGGACTGGCCTGCTGATTGCCTTGCTGAGGAAGGAGAGGAAAAGACTTGCTGAAAACACTTTGTAAACTTGTGCTAGAAACTTTCTCAAAGGGCTTGACTGAGCTTGCCCCCTGAACTGAACCCCAGGACCAGTGGGTTCAAGGTGTCTTCGCCCGTTTATCTTCAAGCCGGGTGTGCCTCTTGCTGGAGCTGAGTCTGCGCCCCCATCGCCCCCTCCTAGGGCTGTGGCACTCGGGAGCTCGCCTGCCCTTCACCCATGAGAGCCTCGCTCCTTGGAGTCGCTCTCTGCCCCCGGGTCAGGCTGCCTGCTCCTCTGCCCCCGCCTGCCACTGGAGCGCGCTGAAGCGCTCACTCGCCCCCTCCCACCGGAATTCCTCCGTGGCCGGTGATCCTGCCGAGACAGCCGCCCGCACTTCGGATGTGTCCTGCTGTCCCCGCTTGCCGACCCTGAGACATTGCAAGCCGCGCCGCCCCCCCCCTGTGGGGAGACCCCAGTACAGCCGGTACTGAGGTCGTGGGCCACGCCTGCTTGTGTGTACACCCCCCGCTGCAAGTGGAAACCCGAAGTCACCGCCAAGAACCGAGTCGCACTGCCGTGCACGACTCGGCCTAAGAAGAGAACTAAGGGGTATATTATCAAGGGGTTTTATTTCCGCTTTTTTGGCTTTAAAAGCCAAGAAAGCGGAGATAAAATGATCTCCCTATTACCAAGCTGTCGCTAACACCAGTTAGCGACAGCTAATAGGAGATAGCGACCATCATGGGCCCCACTTTGCATGTCAGTGATATTTATCACTAATGATATGCAAAGTGGGCGTGCCAAGATGTTAGCGACTGGAAACAGTCGCTAACATCGCTATCTCCTATTACCAACTTTTGGAGATATTTGCGCTAAGGGCGAATATCTCCAAAAGCTAACACCTGCCCTGAGCAGTTCTTAGCCATGTTATCCAATGGGAGGTGGATAACATGGCTAAGAGCATTTGCTCGATAATGCATGAATATCACGGACTTTTCAGCGATATTCATGCATTGCGGGCGTTTTTTATCGCATTTGCGATAAACCTTGCTAATAGCAAGGTTTATCTGCGATAAAAATCGCCGATGTGCGGCGATAATTTTTGTCTCTAAACAAGTTAGAGACTAAAATTATCGCTAGTTGTTGATAATATACCCCTAAGATTCTAAGGTACGTCGCTAGCACAACGGGCTCGGGGACGGCAAAGTTTTATTTCCCCGTGATCTAACTGTGCGCGCCGGATTGACTTGAAAGAAACCATACGCTATTACAAGTACGCCCCGTATTGCCTAAGTGACTGAGAAGTTGTACGCTGTGCCCCTCGCACTAGGAAACGTGCCCAGTACGCTGAAGCCCCCCCGCAGTACGAGCCGCACCAGCTGGGTACGACTTGCACCCGGGTTTTGCCTGGCTACGCCTCGTGCCTCTAGAGGGTGGCCCGTACGCAATGTACGCTTGTTCACGCTAGATGCGTGAGATTTGGTAAGGCCTTTCCTCGTAATTGTACGGAGCGCACCGGGGCGTTCCCGAGGGCAAGGGCTGTTGAACGCACGGTGCCTGGCCCCTAAAGAGAACATTTGATCCTGAGAGATGGGGTATTGGAAGTGTTTAACCCTAAAAAAACGGAACATTGATAGTACAACCCAGGGCGTCACTATTGTATAAGAGTAACTGGAACTGTAACAAAGAGAACATTGCCATTCCACTAAATCTGGTGGCCCAAAGTAAAGCACGTGTTTAAAGGTCTTGTATTAACTGCCTGCTCAGAAATAATATATTTGTACATAAAGAAACCGTATTTTGATAACCACAGCCTGGTGTCCATTTGTGGGGGGGATTGGTATATTTACTGTGTGTGTGATTACAAATGCTTAACCCAGAAACGCCTGAAGAATAGCCTTGGCTGCTCACGCCACGCACCTAGAGGGTGAGCAAGGGTAATTCTAAGGGGTCATCCTTCGCCCTGACTTAGAGGAGAGGGTCCCTGCTTGTAACAAGTGAATACTTGCGCCAACCAGAGACCCCCAATTCGAACACTGGACAGAGCGGTGAGGATTTGCGAATTTGCATTTGTAGTTAACATACAGTGAATTATTGATCGCCACATAGTGAGAGCAGACCTATAACGCAGCCACAGATTTCCATTTTTTATAATTTTGCTGGGAGATCTCCATGTGTTTTTGAAAACGTCATGCCTGGTTCAGTGAGGATGGAAAAGGTAGCAACCAGATGCCTGTCGCCAGAGGAGTTGGCAGACAGGGCAGCAACCAGGGCACATGCAATAGAGATGGCAAGGTTAACTGGACAAATGGTAATGGAAAAGCAAAAATTGGAAATGGAGAAGCAAAAATTGGCAATGGAGGCGCAAAAACGTCAAAGAGATCACTACTTGAAAATGAGCGAACTTGATTTGGAGCTCAAGGAGCTTGAAGCCAGGAGGGCTTCAGCCCAACATCCGGAGATTTGTGTAGCTCAGAGATTGAGCTTTGCTGAGTTAGAGGTGGAGTCCAGCTCAGCTGGTGGGTAGCAACATTCAGGTACCTAGTGCTGACAGCATAGTGCGCACACCTAGAGGTATGGCACCTGACTTGGAGGGGGTTAACTTACACCAGGAGGTTCAAGGGCATGAGAGAGCTCCAGTAGTGCACAGCGTCCCTGAAGGGAATAGGGTGGCTGGCGTAGGAGTTCATGGTCCTAGTGGTGGGAGGGATTTCCCCATGGTTGAGGTCCTGGTGGGTGAGTGTAAAGATCGCCCAGAAGAGTGTGGGTTGTGTGACAGAGACAGTCCGCTACTGTCTGGCCAGTCTCAGAAGAATGGTGTGGAGTATGTGTGT
Organism: Lissotriton helveticus; assembly: GCF_964261635.1. Classification (NCBI taxonomy): domain Eukaryota; kingdom Metazoa; phylum Chordata; class Amphibia; order Caudata; family Salamandridae; genus Lissotriton; species Lissotriton helveticus. The sequence goes on along the minus strand of NC_136067.1, from coordinate 175,651 downwards.
GAGGCGCTGGATGGAGAGTTGAAGGATAGTTTGGTTAACCCTGCTAGGGGGCTGTGTAATCCAATTGTGGGAAAGCATACTTTAAGTCCCAGTTTTCCAGAGCTATGCCAACACCTGTTTGAGAGTGAGTTCTCTGATCCCCGGGAGCTCACATTGGAGGCAGACCTTGTGGTGGATTCCAGAGGGTCTGAAGCAGCATTGGGGTGTGATCCTGTGGGGAGTGGCTCAGGTATCTTCCAGCCCAGAGTGGTCAAAGTGGCGCAGAGTAGCCAAGCTAGGTCCTGTAGTAGTGAGAGGGGTGTAGGGCCTCATGTCCTGTCCTTAAGGGGAAGGAGGGAGAATGGGTTTTGTCCCGGTAGTGCCCAACCTCAGTCAAAGAGCCTGGATGGTTCTTTAAGGGAACACCAGGTGGGGAGCCTAGGCTGTCTGGATGAGTCACCCACTGAAGGGGATCCCCTAGTGGCTAGAGAACGGGGAGGCTCTGTAAACAGAACTCCAGTAGTTCTGGTGTCTGGCAGTACCACTCCAGTTGGGAGGGTGCAGAAGTCCAGAAGGAGGGGCGAGAGGGGGAAAGAGTCCCCAGTGGAAGAACCAGTGGGTCAGGGGCCAGCCAGCAGGGCTGTGTCCCCAGTGAATGACCAGGGGGACACCACTTCTGTCTTGGGGGATCTTCCCACACTGTCAGAGGGACAGGGGTTGGGAGGTCTGCGCCAGGCAGACTGTCGCAGGACACATGAGCTATGTGCCACCCTCAGGGGGGCATGTGTGCTCCCCGGGAAGTCCTGGTGCGCCAGGCAATTATTCAACTGCAGGGCTGGGTCCCTGAGTTGGAGAACCAGGTTCAGGTGTTGTCTGACCTGGAGGGTGGGACCACTGTAATCAGTGTCCTGACCCATGTCACTTCTAGGGTTATCACTCCAGTGGGGAGTGGGCAGTACTCTGGAAGGGGGTGCAGAGGGAGAGAGTGCTCCCCTCTGACCCCGGTTCAACTAGAGGGTTTAGACCCTAGGATAGAGGGCCAGGTGCAGGGTGTCCCCCTGACCTGATACCCCAGTTGCAGGATAGCACCCCTGAACTGGTGGGCGAATGGTGCAGGTCACCTGCCACAGGTGCCCTGACAATTCTGGAAGGGGATACCACTCCAGGTGGGAGGGTACAGAGCCCCAAGGAGGAGGACCGGGTGTGGGAGAGCCCACCCCAGTCTTTGGTCCAGCTGCCAGGTACAGGCCTGGGGCTGGTGGGTCAGTGCCAGGATGCCATACCTGGACTGACAGAAGAGAGAATGGACAAAAGGTGCCAAGCACCTGGGGCTACTGCCCCCCACTCTCTGAGGCCACCGAGGTTTGATAGCCCTGAGAGGCATGAGGCCTAGGTCTCAGCCCTGACTACTGTCAGTGGCCACTGTGATTTGATGACTGTCTGTTAGGACACACCTGTGCGCAGGTTAAGGTTAGATGCTGCACAGGTGGTGTCCACAGAGGAAGAGAAGGGTGCCCCATGGATTAGTTGGGTGAACCCTGAGAGTATGGACAGAGGATTTGAAATAGGCTCAGATTGGCGTAGAACTGGAATGTGCCCCTGCTGTTGCGGGCCAGGTCCATGTTCTATCGCCCAAAGCCGGAAGTCCATCACAGTGGTGATTGGTCTACCCTGCGTTTTGGCTGGAAGGGGGTTGTGTTGGACTTGGCCCTCTTGGCAGGGTCATCCTTCCTCCAATATTCTCTCTGACCTGTTTTTGTTGGTTTAATGACTCTGGGCACTTTACCACTGCTGACCAGTGCTAAAGTGCATATGCTCTCCCTATGTAAAGTGTAAATGTGATTGATGTCCATGATTGGTTCATTGGATTTACTGTCAGTCCCCAGTAGAGTGCACCAGGAGGGCCAGGGCTTGTGAATGCCAATGCTGCTAGTGGGCCTGCAGCGCTGGTTGCGCCACCCACAGAAGCAGCCTTTTTAAAATGTGTCTAGGGTCTGCCATTGCAGAACCTGCGTGCAGTCTGGTACTGTCATGCTGGCTGGGCAAGTGCACACACTTGCCAGCCTGTAAACCTTCCGTTTACTTCATATTAGTCACCCCTATGGTAGGCCCAAGAGCAGGGTGCATTGTAAGTGTAAGGTAGGACATGCCCTGATGTGTGTGGCTTGTCCTAATAGTGAATTACAGTCAAATTCGTTTTTCACTATTGTAAGGCTACCCGTTCTCTTAGGCCAAGATGGGCTGCTGGAATTATTGCACTCTATAATCCCAGCAGGCTCAGGGAACATGGTAGAAAGTCAAGTTTAGTATGCCTGAGGTTATTTTAATATCCTGTGTTTGCAAATGCTACTTTTAGAAAGCTAGCATTTGCTTGCCTAACCATTTCAGCCCGCCTCTGCTAGGATGTGTATCTGACTGTCTGGGATATGTGGGTGACAGGGCTGGGGGATGACAGGTGGTGAATGCAAGGATTACACCTTAGTGGGAGGTGGGAGTGCCCCTGGACTCTTAATAAGGCTGTGCTCTGCCACCACAATGCTGGCTCCACCTCCTGGAGAGCGACTGATGACTCAGCCCGACACCTGGCCCAGGAAGGGAGAAGCACTGTCAACAAAGTCATCCTGGCTGCCCCTGTCCACACAATGCTGGCTCCACCTCCTGTGGAGCGTCTGATATGCCATCCCTGCTCCCTGAAAAGAGAGACCAGAGTACACCCAACAAAGTGCTCAGAGACTGAAAGAAGTTATGCAAAGGCCCCCCCTGGCCTGTAAGAACAAAGAAAATGCTGTATAAAAGTAGGAGCCCTGCTCCTTGCAAAGCAGATCTTGTTTCCCACAAAGAACCTCTGCCCAACTAGAAGGAGAAGAAGATGCTGGAAGGACTGGCCTGCTGATTGTCTTGCTGAGGAAGGAGAGGAAAAGACTTGCTGAAAAGACTTTGTAAACTTGTGCTAGAAACTTTCTCCAAGGGCTTGACTGAGCTTGCCCCCTGAACTGAACCCCAGGACCAGTGGGTTCAAGGTGTCTTCACCCGTTTATCTTCAAGGTGATTGTGCCTCTTGCTGGAGCTGAGTCTGCGCCCCCATCGCCCCCTCCTAGGGCTGTGGCACTCGGGAGCTCGCCTGCCCTTCACCCGTGAGAGCCTCGCTCCTTGGAGTCGCTCTCTGCCCCCGGGTCAGGCTGCCTGCTCCTCTGCCCCCGCCTGCCACTGGAGCGCGCTGAAACGCTCACTCGCCCCCTCCTGCCGGAATTCCTCCGTGGCCGGTGATCCTGGCGAGACAGCCGCCCGCACTTCGGACGTGTCCTGCTGTTCCTGCTCGCCAGCCCTTAGACATTGCAAGCCGCGCCGCCCCACTGTGGGGAGACCCCAGTACAGCCGGTACTGAGGTCGTGGGCCGCACCTGCTTGTGTGTACACCCCCCGCTGCAAGTGGAAACCCGAAGTCACCGCCAAGAACCAAGTCGCACTGTCGTGCACGACTCGGCCTTAGAAGAGAACTAAGATTCTAAGGTACGTCGCTAGAACAACGGGCTCTGGGCCCGCAACATTTTATTTCCCCGTGATCTAACTGTGCGCGCCGGATTGACTTGAAAGAAACCATACACTATTACAATTACGGCCCGTATTGCCTAAGTGACTGAGAAGTTGTACGCTGTGCCCCTCGCACTCGGAAACGTGCCCAGTACGCTGAAGCCCCCCCGCAGTACGAGCCGCACCAGCTGGGTACGACTTGCACCCGGGTTTTGCCTGGCTACGCCTCAAGCCTCTAGAGGGTGGCGCGTACGCAACGTATGCTTGTTCACGCTAGGTGCGTGAGATTTGGTAAGGCCTTTCCTCGTAATTGTACGGAGCGCACCGGGGCGTTCTCGAGGGCAAGGGCTGTTGAACGCACAGTGCCTGGCCCCAAAGAGAACATCTGAACCTGAGAGAAGGGGTATTGGAAGTGTTTAACCCTCTAAAGACTGAACATTGATAGTACAACCCAGGGCGTCACTATTGTATAAGAGTAACTGGAACTGTAACAAAGAGAACATTGCCATTCCACTAAATCTGGTGACCCGAAGTAAAGCACATGTTTAAAGGTCTTGTATTTACTGCCTGCTCAGAAATAGTATATTTTTACATAAAGAAACCGTATTTTGATAACCACAGCCTGGTGTCCATTTGTGGGGGGGGATTGGTATATTTACTGTGTGTGTGATTACAAATGCTTAACCCAGAAACGCCTGAAGAATAGCCTTGGCTGCTCACGCCACGTACCTAGAGGATGAGCAAGGGTAATTGTAAGGGGTCATCCTTCGCCCTGACTTAGAGGAGAGAGTCCCTGCTTGTCACAAGTGAATACTTGCGCCAACCAGAGACCCCCAATTCTAACATTTATGTTTGTTATAACCGGAGCATGCGGTATTTACGGATGGCATGCATTACGTTTTCTTCCCCTTACCCTCACTACAGGTTGTGTCCTTAGGGGTTCTCCTCGCACGCCGGCAGTTCAAGCTTCACATATCAGTAAACTTGGTGAGTTTGGCAGCGGCCATGGAGTTATCCATGAATGTTGATATTAGTAATCAGATACATGTGTTTGTGGAGTATATCTTGTGTGTGCGACAAGGGCTATTATGAATAATTGGTATGAACAGTATGTTCAAGATTGGAGCTTGGAGACCTAAAGAGTAATATTGATGTCTTCAATTTCGCCCCACTAACATGGGAGAGAGGTTTGGACATACGCATTATTGCTCAGGAGATGTTTGTATGTTCTTGTGGCTTGGGATGTTAATTGTAATGAGATTTGATGTGACTAACTTGAATCCTTCTAACGCCCGAGGATATATGTTTTATTTTGCAGTACTTGTATCCCGTGTCAGGGTAATTGCCGCCACATGCCAGGATTTCTGTATTTGTGTACCCTGGTAATTAACCAGAATAAGGTAACAGGGTTCGCTTGACTGGGACTGTTAAAAGTCCTGAGGAAGACCGGAATGACACGTTAGTGTGGGCACACCAATCACGGTTGAAACATGTTGACTTTGGCAGTCTAAGGAGGGTTGTTGTGAGCTCCTAATATTCTCTCGAACAAGCCCATCCTTCTTGAACTTTTAATCCTGTCCGTGGGACCGTGGAATAAAATGGATTAATATGTTATCCTTTGAGCCAGTTTTAGACTTTTCTTTCACTGCACTTATTTCTATCACTCTTCCCAGTCTGGGTTGGTAGCACTTTACTCAGCCATTTATGAGTACTGTTTATGTTGTTTGTTTACCCCTCCCCTATACTCCATCCTGTGCGTGGCTACGCCAGGGTGTTTTATAAGCAGACCCGATGATGAAGCATGTCACACGCAGATTTGTATGTGAGTGAGGTCAGTTTTACTAAGATACTTTATGCCCCTGCATGCTTTTTCAGTTTCGGTTTTCCTCTCTACCCCTCTTGGTGTGAATATGTTGTAGAAGGGGGTCGGGGTAGATGAGTTTTTGACCCTCTCCCCTTCCTGTTTGTGTGAAATTGCATCACAGAACAACCCCGGAGAATAGATTCCAAAAGCTGCAGAGGGGTCCTGCTCATGCATTGGCACCCTCTCACATAAAACCCAGCACCCTATCTCCTGGATTGATAAGGCCTGTCATAGAGGTGACTGATAGATTTATATGTGCAGTGATAAGGTAGATATAGTGAACCTATGTCTAAGAAAGGGGTGCATGCACCACCTTACACAGGTTGTAGTAGCAGGCAAGTGGTGTCAATTTGAGTGGCCTCTCAGGGGTGGCATAATACATGCTGCAGCCCCTGGGTGGCCTCTGGGGTACCTATGCCATAGGTACATAGTATACCATATACTAGGGACTTATAAGGGTACCCCAGAATCCAATCTGGAGTGTACCTAAAGTACATGCAATCACTTTAGGGAGAAAGCAGCTAGGCTGGGATCCGAAATAGTAGGATCCCAGCCAGACCAAGTTGAAAACAGTGAAACATCAGCAAAAAGTGGAGGTAACTAAAGTAAGCAGATCCTACTCTCCTACACAACCCCCCCCTCCCACCAGGTCAGGACATTAAACTAACCTTGACCACTTGAGTCTTCATGTTCTAAGTGGAAATATCTGGAGAGTCCATCTGCATTGGCATGGTTACTCCTAGGTCTATGTTCCACTGTATAGTCCATCACCCTTCATCTGTTTTAGCCATAAGAGGGACATATGGCTGTCTGAACAATGAAGTGAGTGCCAAACAAATATGGCCTCAGCTTCTTCAGAGCTCAAACCACAGCAAAGGCCTCCCTCTCACTGGCTGACCAACGTTTCACTCTGGGGGTCAGCCTTCTGCTAATAAAAACTACTGGCTGATCCTGACCTTCATCATTCAATAGTGATAACACCACCCCTAACCCCAACTCAGATGCATCTGTTTGGACAAGGAATTATTTGGAGTAGTTAGGACTTTGCAGAATGGGAGTAGTGCACATGGCCTGCTTCAGGTCATCAAATACCTTTTGACAGCTAACTGTCCACTGAACTTTCTTTGGCATTTTCTTGGAAGTTAAGTCATTCAAAGGGGTCACTATGGATCCATATCCTTTGACAAACCTCCTATAGTATCCAGTCAGGCCCAAGAAATCTCTGACCCGAGTCTGAGTGGTTGGAGCAACCCAGTCTCAGTGGCCCAGGTATACAACTTGACTCTGCCCTATCTGGCACTTGATGGCCTTGATAGTGAGGCCTGCTTTCTGCAGGGCCTCCAAAACAATTCTCAGGTGGACCAGGTGATCCTCCCAGGTGGAGCTAAGGACAGCAATAACATCTAGATGTGCTGCGCTATAGGCTTCCAGGCCCTTTGTTCACCAACCTTTGAAAAGTGGCAGGTGCATTCTTCAGATCAAAGGGCATCACCACAAATTGGTAGTGCCCACTAGGGTTTGAAAATGCTGTTTTGGCTTTGCATCCTCAGCTAATTTGATTTGCCAGTAGCCAGTGGTCAGGCCTAATGTGCTCAGAAACGTGGCTGAGGCCAAACTATCTATAAGCTCATCTGCCCTAGGAATTGGATGTGCATCAGTCCAAGTGACTGCATTGAGACCCCTGTAGTCAACACGAATCCTCATCACTCTCTTACCATTCTGGGTGTGAGGTTTAGGTACTAAGACTACTGGACTAGCCCAATGGCTTTCAGTGGTTCAGTTACTCCCAAATCCAACATCGTTTGGACTTCAGTGTTGATGTGGTCCTTGACATGGTCAGGTTGCCTGTAAATCTTATTTTTAACAGGCAGACTGTCCCCCGTGTCCACTTCATGAGTGCACCAGGTAGTCTGACTTGGAGTCAGTGAAAACATATATCTAAACTGTTGTAGAACTTTACTGCAATCAGTTTGCTGCTGGTCTGTGAGGCTGCCTGCCAAGCCTACACCATCTACTGAACTATCATCAGGGTTCTGTGAGAGCAGGTCAGGGTGTGGATCATTCTCTTCATCCTGTCCCTCGTCAGTAGCCATGAGCAAGCCCATGCTGCCCCGACAACATATGGTTTGAGCCTGTTGACATGGAGCACCCTATGTCGGCTCCTGGGAGTTCCTAGGTACACCAGATAGGTAAACTCTCCCTTCTGCTCAATTATTGTTTGAGGGCCATTCCACTTGTCTTGGAGGGCTGCTGGGGCCACAGGCTCCAACACCCATACTTTCTGTCCTGGCTGATACAGTCAACACAGCCTTTTGGTCATGCCAGGCCTTTTGCAATTCCTGGCTAGCCTCAAGGTTTTTAGTTGCATTCTTCATGTACTCAGCCATCCTGGAGACCAAGTACATAGTCCGCAATATACTGTATAGGGGGTTTGAGAGTTAACTCCCATCCCTCCTTCACTAGCCACAATGGACCCCTAACAGGATGTCCAAACAGAAGTAGTTCAAATGGGCTGTAACCAACCCCTTTCTGTTGAACCTCTCTGTAGGCAAAGAGAAGGCAGGGAAAAACTATGTCCCATCTGTGCCTAAGCTTTTCTGGGAGACCTTTAATCATGCCCTTTAGGGTTTCGTTGAACCTTTCAACTAACCCATTGCATTGTGGGTGATAAGGGGCGGTACATTTGTGTAATTTACTTCACACTCCTTCCACATTCCAGTCAAGTAACTAGACATGAAGTTTGCAACTCTGTCTGATACTACCTCCTTAGGAAAAGCCACCCTGGAAAAGTTTCCCAAGAGGGCCCTTGCCACCGTATGAGCTGTGGTAGTTCAAAGGGGAACTGCCTCTGGATACCTAGAGGCATGGTCCACCACCACCAGTGTAAATCTGTGCCCAGATGATGTTTGAGGATTCATGGGACCAACTATATCAATCCCAACTCTCTCAAAGGGAACCCCCACCACGGGTAGTGGTATCAGGGGGGCCTTTGTTGTACCACCTGCCTTACCATTGGCTTGATAGGTGACACAAGAGCGACAAAACTCCTTGGTGTCTTCAGACATGTGAGGCCAATGAAAGTGAGGGACTATTTTCCCAAGTCTTGTTTTGGCCCAGGTGACCTGCTAAAGGGATGTGCTAGTGTCAATAGGAAACCCCTAAACTTCAGAGATATAACCAACCTCCTGGCTGCACCAGGCTTGGGGTCTCTACTCTCTAGGTAAAGGAGTTCATCATCCCAGTAGATCCTATGGGACCCACTAGCACCCCCAGCAGCCTCAGCAACGGATTGTTGTCTGATGGGTTCAAGAGAAGGGCAGCTCAGCTGCTCCTGGCTCAGATCTGCCCTGGAAGGGCCCCCTTCCCCCAGGAACTCAACCTGATCAGGCTCAATCTCCTCTGAGACAGTTCCTTCTTCAGGACTGAGATCATATCTCTGAAGAGACTGATCTGGACTCTGAGTCAGGGGGGAAGACACTGCCTTACCCCAACTGCCCCTTGTCTCGGAAGGTGCTTGGTCCATGTTTCCATGATCCAGGACCTTTTCAGTGGATGACATTTTTGCCTGTGACCTGGTCATAGCAAACACATCTGCAGGGATGCCCAACATTTATGCATGAATCCTGAGCTCCACTTCAGCCCAAGCTGATGTTTCTAAGTCATTGCCCTACAAGCATTCAACAGGAGGTCTGCACTTACCATAACCTTCTTAGGGCCAGTTACCCCTTCCCAGGAGAAATTAACAACTGTCAAGGAATGGTCTGTCCTGACATTGCTAGCATTGGTCACTTTGTACACCTCACCAAGTATGATTTGCTCAGGAGCCACAAGATCTTTTGTCACCATTGTGACACTTGCCTCTGTGTCCCTGAATGCCAAGGCCTCTTTCCATTTATCAAAGGCTGCTGTCTTTATTTGCCCAGATTACTGGGACTGACAAATAAGGAGCCCGCATCCAGGCCTCCATCACAGACCAGCACAGCCTGAGTTGGAACTCTGACTAGGCCAGAGTCCATCTCAGATCCCAGGGTTAACCCTAGTACACCCTTATTCTGAGTACATAAATACGCCTACAGTACCACCACTTGGAGCTGAACTAGGTTCAGTGGTGGTTGGAGTTGAGTCCTTGGACGTGTTACAGACACTTGTCCAATGGGTCTGCTGTTTACAGATTTGACACCATGGTTTCTTTCTTGCCTTTACCTTGTCGGATTGTGACTCCACCAGTAAAAGATTTTTGGGGCCTTTGAGAAGACTTCTGGTCGTTACCCTTTTCCCCAAGCTTGCCTGAGGGTTTTGAATCTTGCTTCTTGGAGTCACCACCTTGGTTCTGAACCTTCTGCCTCACCCTGGTTCTGACCCATTTGTCAGCCTTATGACCCAATTCTTGGGGAGAGGTCAGATCAGAGTCCACCAGATACTGATACAACAACTGATCTTGACAATTAGTAAGGATTTGCTCCCTCATAATTAAATTGTATAATTCTTTAAAATCACACACTTTATGTCAACCCAGTCTTGAGTCTGTGTCTTTTGGGTGTCTCTGAACTCAATTCTGTATTGCTCAGTGGTTAAGCCAAACCCATCAATCGGAGCAGTCTTCAAGACTTTGTAATTATCAGCATCCTCATCTTTAACAGTGAGGAGCTTGTCTCTACCTTTGTCTGCCTGCAAAGGAGAGCCACAATATTGCTGCTCACTGCTCCTGATGGACCCTCTGTACTTTACAGGCCCTCTCAAGTAAAGTTATCCATTTGTGGATGTCATCCCCACTCTGATAGGGAGGGACAATCTTGTTCATGTTCCTATGATCATGAGCATGTTCTCTACCTCTTGGGACCCAACTTTTTAGAAGTTTTCTGAAGCTCCAGAGATTCCCTGTCTACGGCTAATTGCTCTCTCTTGATTCTGAGCTTAGCTCTCTCAAAGCCAAGCAGTTGGCACTTTCTATCATAAGAGGACTCCCTCCTTTGAGAAGCAGAGATCCTATGAGAAACAGAGGTCCCTACAGATATGCTTTACGCTATGCTTTATGAGCTTAATAATAAGATAGTAGATATATCCGCTGGTAATAACCTCTTCTGACATTTAACCCTCAAATGAATTCATTGTTTTGATTACTATTAATGCATTTATTATTGTTAAGCACGCTGAGTGTTCTAAGAATGTTTTACAATTGATTATTATGAACTGAATAGTATCAATGATGCTTTATTTGTATAATTTTAGATTTCCCTGATGAAGGTGCAACTGGCACCGAAATGCATTGGACATGATCGTTGAATCTGGTGAAAATGTTTCAATATGAACTCATGAAAATACTATGAGAAACCATTTCTTGAAATACTTTTTGAAATAACGCAATAAAACTCAATTTGGAACTAAAGAAAGCGGACATACAGAAATTTATAATTTACCTTATGTGTTTGAACATGTGCTGATTTTTCAGCCCCTTGTTGTGCCCGGGGTGATAGGATTATGGTTCAATAGTCCTACTACATTTGGAATAGTCCCTACAGATACACCAGAATGATTAGACTCCTGGGAAGGAGATCTAGATCTTCTTGGCACACTGCTAACTATTCCTGATGGAGTGAAGAGAGGACCCCTCGTGCCGGCTCATGCATCCCCAGGAAGACTTGGATTGTCCGGATTAGTATCATCATGATCCTCCTGGTCAGCTTCAGAGTCTAGGTCCTGGATGTTTTCACTTCCCAGCCTGTCCTCTTCTACTGGCCCACCCAACCTGCCTCCCTCATCGTCTTTCTGAGGTCATCTAAAAGCAAAGCCTCTACGAGGCATTGGGTATTTGGGTTTTTCACTGTCTTTACCCTTCTAGATGCACACATATTTCTCAATTCCTGAAATGAGAGATGGTCATACTTAGCAAGCAAGGAGCCACTGGCTTCTGCCTTAGAAGACATACTAGTGTTATGTGATGTAGGCACCTACCTAACCTAGTGGGAACTACTAAACTCTTGAGTTGTAGAAAGGGTGTGCTAGACCCTTGACTTACCCAACTCTTAGTTCAGTAGAACTTACTTTATTCTAGCCCTGCACTGTTTAACATCTATGTTCAACCCCTAGCAATGGTTGCTAAAAGTAGAGGGTTGTCATTGGTATCTTATACCGATGACACCCATCTAGTCATTGCCTTTTCAAAGAACTGTAAAAACTACCTTTTTAAATTTAAAGAGGATCTGTTAGTGATTTCAGACTGGATGACAGCCAACTGCTTGCAGCTTAATGCTACCAAGTCGGAAATTCTTGTCCTGGGGAATGATAGTGCTCTCAGGTCAAAACAGTGGTGGCCGGATAAACTCAAACCAGCACCACTGCCTAAAGAGGTGGTTAAGAATGCAAAATTTCCTAGCTAACGTGCAGGAAAGTTTCAATTCTATTAAGGAGGCGGAGGTGAGGATTAGGCTGTCACTTTCTCCATCTATTGTACTCCAGCAGCCTTTCAAACTGTTATAGTTTACATCAAAAACTACATTTCTTGTGAACAGAGGGAAAATGGAAACAGAAAATGTCCTAACAGTATTGGCCAATCCCAAGCCAGGATGCCTCATATCCTCCTTTGCGGGCACTCTATCTTCCTCTTTCTTCCTGTGACCCTTCTACGGTAGTCTGCCAATTATTCTTGTTTGCCAGTATCAGAACCTAAGGTATAAGGAAAATTAATTAAGCGTAAAGGGAGTCATTTCTGTGAAACCACTTAACACTACTTAACTAGTCAACTACTAATAAGTAACAACATTGTCTTCAACAGTGTACAATGCAGGACTTTATCATAAAGAGTGTACTCACCTCACCAACGCAGAATTCTGTGAGGGTTCGAATGAAGACCGTGTGCGCTAATATTCGCCTCCACCTCCTTAATAGAATTGAAACTTTCCTGCACGTTAGCTAGGAAATTTTTTATTCTATGTCAGGAGCGGAGGCTTCTGATTAGCCTATTTTAAAGCTTATCCACTGCCAAAGAAGCCTATGATACTACTGGCTTAAAATTAAAATCTCTTGAAGGTTGAGTCCGAGGACCAGTCTGCGGCATTTAGAATGTCCTCGAGTCGAGCTCCCAGGGTAAAAGCCTTGCATGCCATCGCACCTCTTACAGAGTGAGCTCCAAAACGGGAGATATCTATACCAGCCTCCTGCATAACCCAGCAGACCCATCTCGCAATGGTAGGGGACAAAACCGCCAGGTGTGGATTCGTAAGAGCAATGAACAACTGCTTGACGCCCTGTTGGTGTATATCTATTGTTACCACTTCATAGGCTTTGAGTGCTCCAACCACACATAACTTAGGGACATCCGGATATGATACAGAGTGTGGATTGCACTTGGTATGCCTAGAAATGTGAAAGGTGACACCATCCGGAGTAAAGACATGGCCTGTGAGGTCTAAGGCCCTCACGTCCGAGACAAGAAATTAAACACAGCAACATCGCGAGTTTAGCTGACATCTGCTTCCTCGATAAATATTTATTAGATGGCCACTCTCGGAACAAGTTCAGAACTTTGTTCACGTCCACAAAACTGAGTAATGGGGCTCCGGAGGGACTGATAACCCGATACCCCTCAATAGTTTACAGACCAAAGGATGTTCCCCTATCGGGTGATTATCCAGAGAATTGTGGCCCACCGAGATTGTTGATTGAAAGGTATTTATTAACCTGTAGGCCAATCCTTCTTTTGCCACTGAGGCTAAGAAGTTAAGGACATGGACAATGTCCGCCCCCATCGGATCCACTTGTTGTCGCAGACACCAACTACTCCATCGAGCCTAGGCTGATCGATATCTCTTGTTGGTGCTGTCAGCCCAGGATTTGGCAAGCAGCCTGGCAGCATCCTCCGAAAGTCCCGGGACTTTCCAACATTTCCAGTAACCCGCCAGGCCATCAGACGCAGGCTGCCCGTGGTCAGAAGGCGGTGAGGATTCCCTTGAGGATCCTTTAGGAGACCGGGGCCGAGGGGTAGAGGGATTGGAAAATCCCAGGAAAGTTCCATCAGAACCGGAAACCAGGCTTGCGATCTCCATATCGGGGTAATCACCACCAGATACGCCTGTTTTCTTCTCACCTGGGTTGATAATCACATGATCATCGCAAAGGGGGGAAACCCGTAACACCGTTCCTTGCTACAATCTTGAAGAAAAGCAATCACTGCTGATGCCTCCGGATCCGGGTGCCAACTGTAGTAACGCTTCAATTGGGTGTCCAGCCGAGAGGCAAAGAGGTCCACTGAGAACGGACTCCATCTGGCCTGGATTTCCCTGAAAACATTGGGATGAAGTTGCCATAGGCTGGTGTCCTTCCAGTGGCGAGAGCACCAGTCTGCCACCTGGTTGGACGACCAGAGAAGGTGCTCCGCTGATAGGGATATCTGGTTGGACAGACAGTATTCCCACAGGTCGCGGGCTAGATTGGATAATGCTCTGGACTGGGTCCCGCCGAGGTGGTTGATGTTGCGTACTGCTGCTACATTGTCCATCTTTAGAAGGACTCAGCTTTGGATCTTGTCCTTAGTCCAACATTTCACGGCAAATGACCCCGCCATCAACTCCAAGCAGTTGAGGTGAAGCATCCTTTCTGCAGATGACAATCTTCCGCCTGTAGATACTGCACCACAACGAGCGCCCCAGCCCGCGCCACTGGCATCCGACTCTATTACCAGATCTGGCCTGGAGTCAAAAATCGCCTGACCGTTCCAAGACTCCATATGTTCGATCCACCATTGCAACTCTGTTCTTGCCTCCTCTGTGAGGGGAACGACCCGAGAGTAGGTGAGACCTTTGCGCAGGTGAAAGGCTTTGAGGCGCTGAAGGGCCCTGTAGTGAAGAGAACCCGGGAATATCGCTTGAATTGATGATGACAGAAGTCCTACCACCATGGCTAGTTTTTTCTTTAACTGTGGTATATCTGCAATAAATGGTAAACATGAAAGAAAATGATAAGTTTATTGTTTAATTTATAATTTGTACTTTGTAGTGCTAAGTCTAGTAGTTAATGTCAGGTACTTACTTTGGTTTTCTTTATCCTTTTTTTGAAGGTAGCAGTTTTCTCTTCTGTAGAAAATTTGGCAGAGTTTCCCCTTCTTGAAGTTTTGTAGCACCAAGTGGTATCTAATTGTGTGTTTTCTTTCTTTATATAGTGTTTGAATTATGTGTTGGTTGATTTGATTGGTCGATTTAATTGTTTGGTGTTTTTTATTGGTTGTTTGAGATTTTTTGAATTTTTTGGGTAGTTCAGTGATTGTTTTTGTAGATGGTAGGTAATGGTTTTATATTGTGGTGCGTTTATTTTTCATTTTATTTTTTAAATATTGTTTTGTAATGTGAGCTGTATAATGTTTTATATGATTATATTATGTGAACTTATTGTATTATAAAAATGTTTTATATGTTATAAATGTTGCTGTTTATTTATTGTTTAATTGTAGTATGTTATATTTTATATAAGTATGCTGATATATGTTACGATTAATGTTTTATTTTAAAGATTTGTGTACTTTTATGTTTAAGTATTGGTAGTCAATATTTTTGTACTCGATATAATTATGTCGATATTTTTTGTAGTCGATATTCGGTCCCTCGATATTGTTTCAGTGATCCCTGCTGAACTTGGAACAAGAAATTAGATTTTTTTTATTTTTGGCATGCCAGTTTACTGCTTTGTATGGAAAAAAAACCAGCATGCAAGTGCAGCCAATGTAAGAGCAATACATGGGGCTGGAAGGGGCTGGGAGGCTGTGGGATGGCGCAAAGGGCAGTGAGGGTGGGAGGCAGGGGGCCACGTACTTATTCTTAGGTGTTGGCTAGCGTAGGCTGCGCTTGCGCAGTCTCGCTGGTGAGATTTTACATTTTCTAGTAGTGGGGCTTGAACCCGCCACTCTTCTCCATTGGCTGGCCTCCTAAATGATGGCCAGTCATTGGAGAAGAGGTTTGTCTTTCCAATTAAGCCCCGTATTTTTCGGATTTGGGGGTGTGTTTTTTAGGTTCTTTCACTCTGTGATGTCTCAAGTATTTAAAAAAAACAGGCCCCCCCAGTTTGAAAAGGACGGGGCTTACAGACTCCTGCTGCTGTGTTGAGTCCTCTCCTGGTGCGCTGCGAACACTACACGCTGCTGTGTGCGCATTGAGTAGTTCAGTTCACTTGGTA
Source organism: Lissotriton helveticus (assembly GCF_964261635.1). NCBI lineage: Eukaryota > Metazoa > Chordata > Amphibia > Caudata > Salamandridae > Lissotriton > Lissotriton helveticus. The sequence goes on along the minus strand of NC_136067.1, from coordinate 160,117 downwards.
CCAATAAACAGCTCTTTGTGGGGGCATGTCCAAGACCAGTCCGCACTCTGCACACCCAGAAGCTTTCACAGCAGCAGCATTCGGAGGCACAGAGCAGAGAAAAAAAATCGCAAGTGGATAAAGGGCCTACACGAAGGCAGGGAGTCACAGAGCCATACCCGTGCCCAGGGAACCACTCACAGCAGCGGCGGCACAGTATAGGGCAGGACGCAGAGCGGAAGAGACCATAGGACCGGAGGTCGGTAGCAGCGGGAGGGAAACAGGAGGTGACGCGTTAGTGACGAACGTACTGTCCGGCCGGCTCTCCGGTGGCGGAGCGCGCCACAGACGCTTCTGCGTGGCTCAGCTAGAGTCCAGTAAGACTAAGCCTATTGTGGTGACGAGCCTAGTTACCTGCACTGTTCACATTTGCACGAGGGGAAGGTGTCTCTCAGATGGTCTCACATACGGGTGCTGGCTGTTTCACACCGGTAGGCTCAGTGGGCCTGAGACGTAGGTTTTCTCACACAACAGTAAGTCACTCAGTAAAAGGCCAGGATCTCAGCCCTCGCAACGGTGAAGCCCACCCACTGACGAATGGTGGGACGTGCAGCAGCTTTCTCCGGGGTCCCACAGCCAATGGAAAACTGACAGACGGTCCACTAGCCAATGTGAGGGACGATGCAGTCTTCGTGGCCCCATAGCCAATAAATAAACGATAGCAGCTGTGCTAACCAATCGTTGACTGCTGTGTACTTTCTGGAACCCTATAGCCAGTAACCAACTAACAGAAGTTCAAACAGCCAGTACGGTCACCCGCATTCTTGCAAGCAATCTCCTTTCACTACACTGTTCGTAGTGCTAACAGAGTATGTTTCCTCTTAACTCATTGCCTTGGAGCACTTGTCCCAGCTCTGGCGCTGCGGTTCGCTTAATTACCGTAAGGGACAATAGCCGTCAGTAAGGGTGCCCTGGTGACCCAACTGGTTTAAATCTCAGCTGAGGACTGCGAAGGGAAACTGGACACAAGTGATCATGTTCTTTAATATGGGAAACCAGACTCAGCTTAAACTTTCAAGATAGATGAATGGAAGTAGATGAAAATTTTGGAGGGGTGGACTCATAATTGTTTGCCCAATTATAGAAATAATCTGGGATTTTACCCATTACTGGGAGTCTTGTGTCTAAACACTTACATAGACAGTCAATAACTTGACTGATTAATTGGCAGCGCTGCACATGACTGTGAGGAATTCACTGACCCAGTATGTTTTGGGCTGTCCCTACAGCATCATGGCTTGTCAAAAACATTTGTGGGGGGAAAATATCATATGTGAGAGGGCCTCTTATGTTTTCTCGTAGCACAAGCACCTCAAAACAGAAGCAATATTTAACGAAACATTTGGAGCACACGGCGCAACCTAGTGGCAGTTGCCTTTACTTCTCTCATGAATATATCACAGAAATTGGCAGCTGTCTTAACTTGTCTAATAATATACCCCAAAAACACGTGAAGCCCACATTTAGAATAACTACCTAGATTGGACAGTAGCAGTGTGTGGCTGTGTAAAGTGCTGTGCCTGGGGCAAACAGCCCTGGCAGTCCCCTACCTCTCTTTGTAACAGCCCTGATATATATGGTAGAGATTAACAAAAACGTGGCCCACCTACAATTACTACAACATTTAACAGCAAGCCTTCTCTCAGGGTTGGATCATGTTTCAAACACTCTTAGTACACTACACTTGTTGGCAAAAAGCACAAACATTAGTAAAGTCAATAAGTCTGGTATTGTTGGCTGCTAACTTTTGGCTTTGCCAATTTTTGTGATTTTGTTTGTTGTAAATTTGTTTAAATGAAATACTACCTCTCACCCCCTCACAACCCCTCACCCTCACACCCTCACCCTCACACACCCTCACCTTCACCCCCTCACCCCCCTCACCCCCTCACCCTCACACACCCTCACCTTCACCCCCTCACCCTCTCACCCTCACACCCCCTCACCCACCCTCACTAACCCTCACACCCTCACTAAATCTCACACCCCCTCACCCTCTCACCATCACCCCCGGCGCTTCTGTGTGTGTGTCGCTGTGGGTGTGTGTGGCACTGTGTGTGTGTGTGATGCTCTGTGTGTGTGGCTCTGTGTGTGTGTGGCTCTGTGTGTGTGTGGCTATGTGTGTGTGTTGGGGGCTCTGTGTGTGTGTGGGGCTCTGTGTGTGTGTGGGGCTGTGTGTGTGTGGGGCTGAGTGTGTGTGTGTGCGTGTGGGGCTCTGTGTGTGCGTGTGGGGCTCTGTGTGTGTGTGGGGCTCAGTGTGTGTGTGTGGCTCAGTGTGTGTGTGTGATTGTGGCTCTGTGTGTGTGGAGCTCTGTGTGTGTGTGGCTCTGTGTGTGGCTCTGTGTGTGGTTCTGTGTGTGTGTGTGTGGCTCTGTGTGTGTGTGGCTCTATTAATCAACTAGTCACTCTCTACTAACTATTAATCACTGCTAATACTCTCTACTACTCTCTAATGCAGACCATTGCATTGTAAATGCTTGTTTAGTTTGGGCCGTGAGGATTTGCAAGAGAATGGTGGGTGCCTGCGGGGCGACTAATTTTATTCCACTGTAAGTGGGCATGGAGGGTTTCATGCAGAGGGTGGTGCAGATGGGTGGCACGATTCGAGATTGGCGGTTAGAGTTTTTTCAGAGGGTGGTGGGTGGCAAGAGGCCAGGTATTCATTTTTTCAATTTTGGTTGAGGATATATGTTGAAGGTGTTGGGAATGGGTGGCACAAAGGCAGGTTTAAAAAAATTTATGTTATATGTGGCTCCTCCATCACTCACTCCTCTGCCTCTGAATAAGTGCAGGGGTGTGGAATTTAATGAAATATGTACTTGTCCAAGGGACAAGTAGCTTCATAAATCTACTTGTCCTGTAACAAAATCCACTTGTCCCTTTGGTGCCACATAGTGTGCCGTAAAATAATGGCAGCCATCTCAATATAGAAGAGCTCTGATAGTAGCCTCTCTGGTTAATGTCAGGCTAATACTATAAAAGGATTTGACTTTTGGGGGTTTTCACTAGTTTTTCTCTAATCTTTTCCCATACTGAGAAAAGTTGGACATTTACTACTCCTGACAACGGCAGAAGTAAAGTTTCTTCCAGGGCTGGGAAAAATGTGGTTCGAGGAAAAGTGAACTTGTAAACACTCAGATTTCCACTGGGGCACATTCATCTTTGCTCATGCTAAAATGCAATTCACAAATATTTTCTAGAATTACGGTTTCCTGGCCTACTTAAGGAAATTCATGTGAATTCATGAAAAACGTAAATCTGCATTAATATAAGGACATATATCCTGGGTGCACTTTTGTGACTTTCTTTAACATTTGAGCCCCTAATTCAATCTGAGTTAACCAAGACCTTTTTGTTTTTATTTACTTGATTTCTCATCCTATCTATAGGCTGGCTTCATTGTGTGTGACAACATTCTGCTCTTTTACAAAGCAGTTTTGTTCAGTACCAGGAATTTCTATGGCAATGAGGCCTTTATGAGACCAAATACTGGCTGTCTAGTAAGAACGTGCTGGCGAACAGCACCACACCTCCCTGATCATCCCCAGGTAGAGAAAGGAGCATAGTGCAGGCCAAGTGAGTAACCAGAAAATTGAAATACCCCCCACTTTGATCCAAAGCTCTTATGCCACCAAGCAAGTGAAAAAAGTCACTGGAGTCCTCTCCAGAATTGCTCTGTCTCTTCCATCCAAGCATCCATCCATTCATCCTTTCACCCACTGGTATCTAGCATTTCATCTTTACATGGTCATCCATTCATTCTTTCATCCATTAGCCTTTCACCAATATGTTCGTCCATCTGTTGATTTGTCAGTCCATCCGCTCATCAATATCCAAACCTACCCATCCATCTCCAAACCTAACCATTTCAGCAATCTGTCCATCCTTTCGCTCATCCATACAGCCACCCATTCCCTCCATCCATCTATCCATCCATCCTTTCACTTATCCATCCATCCTTTCACTCATCCATCCACCCTTTCACTCATCCATCCACCCACCCATCTACCAATCCATCAATCCATCCTTCCACTCATCCATTTATCCTTTACACTCATCCAACCTTTCGCTCCCTAATCCATACACCCTGTAACCCATCCATCCATTCACCTTTTCCTTCATTATAACATCCTTTGTAAATCCACTATCCCCGTCACTCAACCATCCCTGTCACTCATTCATCCATGCATTTAGCCAGCAACACTTCACTCACTCATCCTTTCACCCACACATTCATCCATCCTTTCACTCACACCCACCCTTTCACATTAATTATGAGCCTTTGTCTGTCGAGCTGCAGACAGAAGAGGCCCATCAAGAGCTCCACCTCTACAGTAGCTGCTAAAGTGGGGTGTTCACGAAGCTCCTGTTCATATCTATCCTTCCATCTCCAAACCTATCTATCAAACTCATCCATCCAGCCTTCCTTTCACTCATCCATCCATCCTTTCACCCTACACATCCTCCTTTTCGCTCATATTCATCCACCCTTTCACTCATCTCTCCATCCATCCTTATGCTCATACATCCATCCTCCTTTTCACTCGTATATCCTTCCACCCTTTCACTTCCTCCATTTATGCTTTAGCTCATCCATCCACCCTTTTACCCCATCCATCTTCCATTTCGCTCATGTATCCATCCACCCTTTCACTAATCCCTCCATCTACCCTTTCACTAATCCCTCCATCCACCTTTACACTCAACTATCCACCCATCCATCCACCCTTCCACCCGGCTAGCCACCTACCCACCCACTGATTCATCCACCCATCCACCCACTCACTCAGCCATCCATCCATCCATCCATCCATCTACTCTATCTCTCACCCATTAATCCCCCTTTCATTCAGCCATCCATCCTTTCACTCATCCATCCACTTTCACCCCATCCATCCACTCAGCCATCCATCCTTTCACCCTTGCCCATCCATTCTTTCACGTATCCTTCCTTACATCCATCATTTCACTCATTCATTCATGCATCTATCCATCCACCGTTTCACTCCACCCATTCATCCATCCATGCCCCTATCCATCCAACCTTTCACTCATTCATACATGCATCTATCCATCCACACTTTCACACATTAATGTATTCATCTATCATCCACTCTTTCACTTATTCATCCATGCATCTATACATCCACCCTCTCACTTATTCTTCCATGCATCTATCCATCCACCCTTTCACTCATTCATCAATGCATCTATTCATCCACCCTATCACTCAGCCACCCACCCCTTTCAAATCCATTATGGGCCTTTGTGTGCAGACCTGCAGACTGAAGAGGCCCATCAAGAACTCCACAGCTGCTGTAGTTGCTATGGCAGTGTGTTCAAAATGCCCCTGGTGTATGCACAAAGTGAGATGAGAGGCCTAGTGCAAGGACAGAAATGGGGGTGGCCTTAGGCCTGCCTGAAAGCCTCATGGAGAAACTTATGAGCTTTAATGTAAGCCCTGAATGACTAAGAAAACGAGAGGCCAAGGGGAGCAGGTCCGGGCTGTCAGAGAGGGCGGTGTTAGCAGGTTTAGGCATCGGTGTTCAGGAAAGGCAAAGTGCAAATAAGGGGGTGCACGAGGTGCATAAGAAGGGAAAGCACTGCTCATGGGGCTGTATGAGGCCCAAGAGTGGAGCAGCGATTAAAACGCAGGGGTCATAGAGTTCAAGTCAGAGCAAGGGGCCAAGAGGCAGATAAGGCAGCCTCTTACATGCCAGTGCTGTGAGTGTTCTGGAGCTGCAGAAGCACATGTTTGTCTCATGCTCAAAGAAAATAAAAGGAACAGGGGCGGGCCTGGGGGCCACACAAGCTTATGGAGCTGGCTGCAACTTTGAGCTCTGCTATATCTCTGTTGTTGTTCTGCTCTGGGGAAATTAAAGTGCAGGCCCCAGCACCATTAAACTGTCTACTTGTCCTTTGGACAAAATGCAAATTAAAACCTCTTGCCCTCCTAAGAAATCTAGATGTCTCGGGCGTCGGGAGATAGGAATTCCCTATCCCTGAAGTGGACTTAAAACCGACAGCCCGGGTTTCTACAACTCATTTCTAAAGTTGTGTCACAATTTACTTGAGACATAGGCCAATGGTAGTGTTTTTAATATGGTTTGGGGTATTCGTTTGCCTAGGGCAATACGAGAGTTAAACAAATGGCTAGGGCAGCTGTTCAGGTGTGTTATACAAAAAGAACTTTTGATGGACAGAATGCAGAACAATGTCATACATTCACTCCAGTACTGAGATCTGGGCATAAATCCATCGTTTTTTTGCTCACCATGCCATTCCAGTTTGAACCCACCCATATCCAAATGAGTCTTGACCCTGTGCCTCATGGGAACAGTCCATCCCGAACTGCCAAGCCAGGTCTTCCCTGGACTGGAAACAAGCATCCTAGGACCGGTTTTGGGGTTTCACCCCTCTTCAGCCAGGATAGCTGGGGGTGAGTGCTTGCTATGTTCAACACTCCACCCATTATCCCTTTGGTTTTGCTTTGTTCGCCCTAAGTTGGCAGGGTATGCCCAGACGTGGGCCCCTTGCTCACTTTGCCACTGGATTCAAGCTAGCCTGGCTGATGACGGCTGATTAGCCAGAAACAGGTCCCAGGATGCTTCTTTCCGGTCCAGACTGATTTGCATATGGCCATGTCTGAACTGGGGTGGTAGAGTGAGCTAAAGAATGATAATGGATTAAACCCAGATCAGTTGACTGGGGGTGAGTCTTTGCTATGTTCAACACTCTGTCCATCATCCCTTTGGTTTTGCTTCGTTCAGGTGTGGAAGACATTAAGTTTTCACACTGTGGCTAATACTTTCAGACATGCTCATTCTAGTGTCCATGAGTACACATATTATTCCACTTTTTGAACATCTGTGTCCTGGAGCAACTATTTTTTGTAGTTGCGTAGTGTGGACAGAAATGTAAAGGTTTGTTATTTCCTATTTTGCAAACTTTCAGACTCTAGACCAACGCTCTCTAAATATGAGCATATATAGGGCTTTAAAAACCTGAAAAGCCTAGAAATTCATGCTAGATGCATCGTTCGACTTGATATACTCATTTAAATTACCGGATGAAATTATAAGGCTTTATAAAAATGTACACTGTATCCTTAGACATGTCATTGTGTGGGGAAAATTTAAGGTGTACATTAGAGATCTATCTGAACCCTTGAAAATGGCATTCTTAGGGTGATAGGGAAGGACAGAGTGCAACTTGGATTAGTTTAAGATGCCCCTGGGGACCACACAATTATTGTCAGAACAAGAGATCATCGAACAGAATGTCTTAGCCAGAAGAACAGGATAGATAGATGGGACAAGGCAATAATGTGATTCAAGAGCAGTTTTAAATATGCGAAGGGCAAATAGCACACCAGAGTAGAATAGCAGATGGGCAATGAATGAGTTGTTATTCTATGTCTATTAGGTATTTTACAGTCAGACACTCTGTATCTCAGGCGTGTTGAGACACAACCTCAATGAGGCTGATCATGTAAGTGGATCAGGTGGAAGCTACAGCTTTGGCCTTCCAATAGTTCTTCAGGAGGATGTTGCGGTTAGTGACACTCTTAACCCTGATAAGGCTCCTGGCCCAGATTGCCTGTTTTTTAAAGTTATTTATGTAATGGTTTCTTAATGTGCTCAGGCAATAAGAGGGTGTGACAAAGTGACAGGAGTTTCAAGGAAAGCAGTAGTCTCAGGATGAATATGTGACGTTACATTGCGGTCTTCACACCGCGATACATTTACAACGCAGGCATTACAACGCAAGTCATTACAACGACTTGCGCTGGATGGCGCTGGACTTAAAAATAGTATGATTTACTATTCAAACTCCAGCCCACGTAACAGTAGGGAAGGTGTTGGAATAGTATATCATACCATTGCTCAGTGTATAGCGCTATCCAGCGCAAGTCGTTGTAATGCCTGCGTTGTAAACGTATTGCGGTGTGAAGAACGCAATGTAACGGATGTCTCCCCTTAGGATGCTGGGAGGAAGAGGTGGGTTTTTGGATATTTTTGAAAAGATGTGGTTGGTGGGTCATTGTGTAGACGCAATGGGAGAGAGTTCTTGTCTGCAGTTTTTTAACCAGATAGCCTGGGATGCTAAAGTACAGAGCGTTAGCATAGTCAATGCGGGAGAGAATAACGCTCGGGCGACCGTTTCCTTAGCAGGCCTGGGGAGCAAAGGAAAGAATCGTCTTAGAGACTTAAGAGTGCCAAAACACACTCCAGTTAGTTTCTTAATTTGTGTCGAGAAACGAAGCTGTTCTCCACACCATATCTTCAAATTCTTAACTGGGGTACCCGCAGAGTTAGGTTGGGGAAAGTCAGGAGGCCACAGAGATTTTCTAAATGCAGGGGGGAATTTGCCATACAAGAGGACCTCCGACTTATCCTCATTGCACTTCAGTTGAGCGCGAGCAAGCCATTTAAACATCGATGAAAGACATCTCTGAGCCCCTTCGGTCGTCAAGTCATAGTCTTTCCAGGTGAAGAGCAGCTGAGTGTTATCGGCATAGGCTATTATCTTTGCTCCTAGTTCCTTCGCCAGAAAGATAAAGTGAGTCAGATAAATATTAAAGAGCAGAGGGCTCAAAGTGGAGCCCTGAGGGACTCCCGTAACTACTTTCCTAGCAGCTGATGAAAAGGGTGGCATCCAGACCAGCTGGGAGCGTTTTCCAGAAAAGATTACAGCCAGTCCCAAGCTGGACCGATAATGCCAATGTCAGAGAGCTGAGTGCGGAGTAATTGGTGGGGCGCCACATCGAAGGCGGCAGAGAGATCGAGAAGCACCAAGGCTGCTCTGCCACCCGCGTCCAGACTTTCCCTTATCGCCTCAGCCATTTCCACCAAAGCCGGATGGCGAGGTAAACACAGGGTAACCGACGTAACCCAAACTATTTCTGTTATCCCCGCTATGATGGGGTGACGTCAAACATCACTAACACACCACATATGCTTTCAGCCTCGACACCACTCATGACATGACGTCATGGACGATGCACACTAGGCCCGTCTTAACAGTGTTAAAAAAATACTATATATATGAGCATTACCGTTCTGTAGTTTAACAGCAGCAAAATGTATTAACACACTTATGAAAACTTCATTTCTGTTAGGCTGGCAGAGGTAATGAGCTATAAACACCCGAATGCGACTCAAATAGAAGACTCCCTGGAAGCTCTGTACTAAAAGGAACAGTTGCTGTGTGAGTCTCACTGAAGCGTTGCAGGGAGGGTCACTGATGCAGGCTTCCCGGGGTCCACGAAGGAGACCCGCTAAAAGGGTGGCCTATTTAGTGCCACAAGAGGCACAGGAGGCAGCCTCCCAGTGTTTGGGACCGTCTGGGGTCCAGGTGTGCCGCGACACTTCCGGGGAGAGGTGGGCGGGGTGATGTACATATACCTCTCCCCGCCCACTGGGCGCCCTCTTTGCCCACTGCCCTGTAAGATAACCCCCGTAAGATAACCCACCAATGTTGGGATATTTGTAATGCTAATAAACCTGCAGCAGTTTTCTCCACAAGGAAGGTGTCTTGTTTGGTTATTGCTCTAGGAGAATGCTGTATGGGGGAAGGTGAGTGTTTGCCGATATTGGCACTATGTGCCTGTCCTTGAAGCGGAGGTTATTAATGGCCCGTACCCTCTCAGAGCTCTACATGGGACTGTCGTGAGTTTACTATCTTTCATAGGGTTGCGAGGCACTATCTCTCACAAGGATTTCTCTAATTAGGCTGTCCATGGCGGGTGGGTCAGAATCCTATTAGAGATATGACATTGCGGCCTGCCACGGATCGGGTTGTCACTGATGCCACTAAATGCGTAGACGGTTTCTTTTGAGACAGTCTCCGACATGACCCCCGCTTTCTACAGTCAGTAATACCACTGTAACTGGCTGTACTGTCATTAAAGATATTTTCATTTCTGGGACATCAGGGACAGGACTGTCATTGACAAGTCTGCCAGGAAAGGGGTGTTCACTGTCCGTCCTGTCATTACCAGGACTCTCACTGCCAGACTGTCTCTATTAGACTTAGTAACTGCAACTCTTGACACTGTCTTTAACGGGCAGTCACTCACTAATGGGACTGGCGCAGCCACGACTGCCATTAACAAGGCTCAAGCTGAGACTGTAGCTGTCACTTTTGGACTGTCACTTCTACGTCTATTACTTCCAGCTCTGCCATGAATGGGACTGTCCTTGCAGGGAACTGTCACTTACTGCTCTGGCACTGACTGGACAGCCACGTTCAGAGCTGTCACTAATGGTATGTCACACTAGTGCAGGCGGAACTGTCACTGACTGTCAGGGACTGTCACTAATTGCACTTCCTGGAACTGCTTCTAATGGGGGTGGGGACTGTCTAAACTGTTATCAAGTACCCATCCATCCCCCCTTCCCGCCAGACATCTGTCCCGAGTCCCTGTTTAGCTCACAGTTACTCTTGTGCAGTGGCCTTGTGCCCAGATAGCGCCCAGAGGCGAAGCGCTGATTGTGTACCCCTTCTTGTTTCTGTGTCATGGTGACATATAGCAGGCACAGGGTGGTTTTCTGAGAGACGCCTTGGGTGTGTAGCGGTGTGCTGTGTAGCAAGGATTTCTCTGATACTGTTCATTTTGTAGGTAATGTCAGATGCTAATTCTTTTTCAGAGCGTCAAGATTGAGAGACAGGAGTGCATGGTGGAGAGAGCAGATTGTTGACTGTGCGTGGGACTGAAGCAAGAGGGTGGGTTTTGGAAGTATTCTGATTCGTTGTTGTCTAGGGCTAAAAACAATCTAGCTGGTGTAATTCAATTTCTTCAGGATTTTCAGTGTTATACTTAATGTGATTTATGAAGATGTGTTTGCACCTTGGTTTTCAAAGAAAGGATGCTAGGTAAGACGTGCACCTGTTGATGTGACGCAGAAGAAGCCTGTACATAGAGGACAGTTTGAGTACAAGGCATTTTTAAGGGTACACTCAAATGGCTTGAATGACATAGTTGCTGCAGCAGAAGGTAGTTGCGGATATGGGATATAGTTTAGGACAACACGGAGGGAGCTGGGAAGCTGTTTCCTTTTAGAGTTGGATTTGGATGCAACAAAGGGAAGGGATGTAGAGATACTGATCAGAATTCGTATGAATGCATGGTCAAATGTGTATTAAAATGTCAATTAATACTACAACAGAATGTGCTGCATTATGAGGCATAATTTGTCATTTCTTGTTCCTTCTTTTAGCCAACACTTCTGCATAATGTGGTCCTCCCACAGCACACAATTCCAGTGACCCTGATTGAATCACACAGAGTGTGACACAGACACAAGCAAGACACATAATCGGAAACACAGACACCAGCCCTCCTCACACAAACACACTCGCACTAATACCACACACATCACTATCTCACAACACAGCAGTCACGCAGTCCAACACCACTTTGGGGTACCAGTGTTATAGCCACAGGATTTATTCGATGCTGCTGCGTTTTAGGCATAATTATGGATTTGATACCTTAGCTATATAATCCATCATTTACAGCCTAAGTTGAAGATTTTAACAAAAACCATCAGAAAAAGGATCAAATGTTAGTAAAAATGCAGTAATATGTGGCTGCACAGTGGATGGCTCTTCGCATAGTGTTAACATGTGTAAAAAATAACATAATAATGAAACACTATCCTGCATTACACTGTAAAATGTAGTCAACCCTGCTGCATAATTTGGTACTTCCTGTTGCATAATTCCAGAGGACCTGATTAAAGTGCTGCTGCTCTTCCAGTCCTTGAGAGGGGTGGAGAGAAGCAAGGAGAGAGAAGGAAGGGTAATATGGGTCATTCAATCAATCAATCTCACCTGTGAGGGTCTCAAGGCGCTATGGGGGTGGGGGAAGCAGCTACTGGTCGAACAGCCAGGTCTTGAGAAGTCTCCTGAAGGTCAGCAGGTCCTGTGTCTGGCGCAGGTGGGCGGGGTGGGTGTTCCATGTTTTGGCGGCGAGGTGGGATAATTATCTGCTGCCGGTGGTCATTCGGCAGATGCGTGGGACGGTGGCGAGGGTGAGGTCTACAGAGCGGAGCTGGTGGTTCGGGGTGTAGAAGGACAGTCGTTCATTGAGGTTTGCTGGTCCGGCGTTGTGGAGTGCTTTGTGAGCGTGGCTGAAGAGCTTGAAGGTGATCCTCTTGTTGACCGGGAGCCAATGCAGATCTCTCAGGTGGGTGGTGATGTGGCTGTGGCGAGGGAGTCCGAGGATGAGGTGTGCGGAGGCATTTTGTATGCGTTGGAGTCTCTGCTGGAGTGTGGCAGTAGTTCCTGCGTAGAGGGCGTTGCCGTAGTTCAGACTGCTGCTGACGGGGGCCTGTGTGACCGTTCTTCTGGTTTTAGTGGGGATCCATCTGTAGATCTTGCGGAGCATGCGGAGGGTGTTGAAGCAGGACGAGGAAACAACGTTGACTTGTTGCTTCATAGAGAGCGTTGAGTCCAAGATGAACCCCAGGTTGCGTGCGTGGTGGGTGGGTGTCGGGGCAACTCCCAGCGTGGTCAGCCACCAGGAGTCATAGAATATATGACGTTACAACGCAATTTTTACCACGCACTACCATTACAACGAAATTTTTACAACGCAAAAACTATTACAACACATGTTTTTACAACGCATGTTTTTACAACGCAGATACTTTTACAACGCATACCATTACAACGTAAGTATTGGTAAGTATATAATAATTTTTTTTATTTAAATTATTTAAAATTAATTTAATATAATTTAATTTAATTTAATTAATTTAATTTAAATTTAATTTTACTTTATTTTTACACTGTACCCCTGTACCCCAAAAACCCAAAAATGACCCTGAACCCTAAAAAAAACCTTTACACAAAAACCCCAAACTGACCCTAAACCCTAAAAATACCCCTTTACCCAAAAACCCAAAAGTGACCCTGAACCCTAAATATACCCCTTTACCCAAAAACTAAAAACTAACCCTGAACCTTAAAAATACCCCTTTACCCAAAAACTAAAAACTGACCCTGAACCCTAAAAATACCCCTTTACCTAAAAACTGATCCTGAACCCTAAAAATACCCCTTTATCCAAAAACTAAAAACTGACCTTGAACCCTAAAAATACCCCTTTACCCAAAAACTAAAAACTGACCCTGAACCCTAAAAATACCCCTTTACCCAAAAACTAAAAACTGACCCTTAACCCTAAAAATACCCCTTTACCCGAAAACTAAAAACTGACCCTTAACCCTAAAAATACCCCTTTTCCCAAAAACTAAAAACTGACCCTGAACCCTAAAAATACCCCTTTACCTAAAAATTACAAAAATTTACATAAAAAAAATTATTATATACTTACCAATACTTACGTTGTAATGGTATGCGTTGTAAAGGTATCTGCGTTGTAAAAACATGCGTTGTAAAAACATGCGGTGTAATAGTTTTTGCGTTGTAAAAGTTTCGTTGTAATGGTAGTGCGTTGTAAAAGTTGCGTTGTAATGGATGTTTCCCGGAGTCATCCCATGCGGAGGGGGTGGAACCGAGGATGAGGATCTCCGTCTTGTCCAAGTTTCGGGCGGCTCGTCTTCCTCCAGTCTGCAACTGCCTTTATTCCCTCATGTAGGTTGGATATGCCAGTGTAAGGGTCCTTGGTGAGGGAGAGGATCAGTTGGGTGTTGTCGGCATACAAGACGATGTTGAGATGGTGTGCTCGGACGATGTTGGCGAGAGGTGCCATTTAGATGTTGAAAAGGGTCGGGCTGAGGGATGATCCTTGAGATACGCCGCAGGTGATCGTGGTGGCTTCGGATCGAAAGAGGGGGAGGCGGACTCTCTGGGTTCTACTGGTGAGGAAAGAGGTGATCCAGTCCAGGGTTTTGTCCCGGATCCCTGCGCCGTATAGGTGTGTGCTCAGGGTGTGGTGGCAGATGGTGTTGATGGCGGCCGAGAGGTCCGGAGGATGAGGGCCGCGGTTTCGCCATTGTCCAGTATGGTCCTGATGTCGTCAGTGGTGGCTAAGAGGGCGGTTTTGGTGCTGTGATTGCTGCAAAAGCCAGATTGGGAGGGGTCCAGGACTTTGTTCTCCTCCAGGAAATGGGTCAGTTGTCTTTTTGCGGTCTTCTCAATGACTTTTTCCGCGAAAGGGAGCAGGGAGATGGGTCTGAAGTTCTTGAGGTTGTTCGGATCCGCCTTGGGTTTCTTGATAAGGGTGTTGATCTTGACGTGTTTCCAGCTCTCTGGGAAGGTGGCGGTCTCGAAGGAGCTGTTGATGATCTTTCGGAGTTGGGATGCGATGATGAAGCTTGCCTTGTTGAAGATGTGGTGGGGGCAAGGGTCGGAAGGTGAGCCGGAATGGATGGTGTTCATGATTTTGATGGTGTCGTTGACGTTGTGCCAGGAGCACAGAAGGTCAGTGTGTTTGGTGGGTGTTGAGTCGAGGGTGTTGGCGTCTGCCGTCTGCCTCCGGGTGTTGAAGCTATTGCGGATGTCTGCGATCTTGCGGTGGAAAAAGGCAGCCAGGGAGTCGCAGAGTTCTTGTGACGGTGGAACGTCTTTGGAGCAGAAGCTGGGGGTGGCTTGTTCTTTCACGATGTTGAAGAGCTCTTTGCTGTTGTGTGCGTTGTTGTCGATGCGTTCCTTGAAGGAGGTTCTTTTGGCAGAACGGATGAGTTGGTGGTGTTTGCGTCTGGCGTTCATGAGGATAGCGTGGTTGTCTGGTCATTGCGCCACTGCTTCTCGAGTCTTCTGCAGGTGTGCTTGGAGTTCTGGAGGTCGGCGTTGAACTAGATGGTTTTTGTGTTGATGCGCCTGTTGGATGGTTTTCTAATCGGGGCGAGGGTGTTGGCGTAGTTGTCGATCCATTGTCTGAAATTCTTGGCTGCTGCGTCGGTCTCGGAGGCCTTGGGTGGAGTGTCTTGAGCGAGTGTGGTGATGAGTTGGTCTTCGGTGACTTTTCTCCAGCTGCGGTGTGGGATATGTTGCGGTTGGTTGTGTGCCGTGTGTTTCTCGAAGGAGAAATGGATGCAGCGGTGGTCGGTCCAGTGGAGTTGGGGGTGTGGCTGAAGGTGACGTGGTTACTGGCAGAGAAGATGAGGTCGAGCGTGTGTCCGGCGGAGTGGGTGGGAGTTGTTTGAGTCCGAGGTTGGCGAGGTTGTCGATCAACATTGTGGAGTTGCTGTCGTTGGCGTTCTCGAGGTGGAAGTTCAGGTCTCTGAGGAGGATGTAGTCTGTGGAGGCGAGGGCGTTCATCCTGGTGAAGCCGGCGATGGATTTGCTGAACTGTGTTCGGGGTCCCGGGGGTCGGTAGACGAGGGTTCCTCTGAGGATGGTGTTGTGATCTACGTGGATCTGGAAGTGTAGGTGTTCGGCCATGCTGAGGGAGTCTTCGGTGTTGGTTGAGATTCTGATGGTGTTCCTGTGGACAATGGCGATTCCTCCTCCTGGTTTGTTGTTGTTTTGTTCCCTGCGTGTGATCTTGTAGCCGTCCGGGATGGCTATGGCTATGTCAGGCGCCGAGGAGGTGTTTGCCCAGGACTCCGTCAGGAAGGCGACGTCTGGGGCGGAGAAGTTGAGCAGGTCCCAGAGTTCGACGGCGTGTGTGTGTACTGAGCGGATGTTGAGTAGTATGCAGCTGAGATGGTTGAGGCCTGCAGAGCTGGTGTAGCTGTAGTTTTGGCAGATGAAGGATCTGTGAGTGAGCTTCGGGGTGGCCTGAAAGCAGGTGGAATTTCGACTGTTGAGTGCATGGAGTATGTTTCTGTTGTTGCAGTGTCGGGTCTTGTGGTGGGCGCGGGGGCCGGTGGGTCTGGCGCTGGGCGTGGTCCAGGCGCAGACGGGCTAGCCTTAGTTGTGCATTTGGCTCCATTTAAGTAGCAGAGGTGCGAGCTGCTGGGGGGTGGGAGTGTGGCGGGTTGCAGCGGGAAACAAATGCAGTGGCAGCGTAATGGGCTACGGGAGAAGCTGGCCGCAAGCCAAGGAGACAAGTGGAAAATCCAAGAAGGGGATGTAGTGAGGATGAGCCTTGCGTTCACACAGTGTTAAGTTAGCATGGGTTTAATAAAAGCTTAAACGCTATTTTTGCTTTCCTGCTCTGCTTTGCACACGACACGCACTTGCGATATTGTTTAGAGAAAGCTACGTATTTTGCTTCACATGAGAATAACTTGTTATGCTACATTTCTAGACTGCCTCGCTAGTTTAGGCTGTACAGTGAGAGCCTGCCCTGTCAAGGTTATCTTGGACACTGTGTCTGTTATTTGGAATTATCAGCGCACGTTCTAGCCATAACACATATGCAGCGGTGGCCACCTCTGATACAGGCACGTTTAATAATGCACTGTGTGGGCATGATAGGACACACTTGGAGAACGTTCGCATCATGACAGCTTGTGCAGAACTCGATGTGATCCACTACTGCTGAGTATCAGAGGTATGGGCCCGCCCGAGTAATCCTATGAGACCTTCATTAGTTACAAACTAATTCACTAACTAGGGAGGGTGAAATCTAGGTATATTTTAAACCTGTTTCCCGTTAGCATTATAAGATGCTTTCTCCCTTTGTATTTTATGTAATAGTAACAATGCTGACAACCTTGTTTCTGATAATATGTTTGCTTGTATTATCTAAGATACTGCGTAGGAGATCACGGCATTAGAAATAAACATTTCAAACTTGCACGTGCCTCTATTTACTCCTTGTTTTGGACTGGTGTAAGACTGTAACGAAAGAGTGCTCTTGTTAGCCACCTAACCTGAGGTATACTAAGTTGCATGTTCTGGGATGACTAATAATTGGTGTTTTTGCTATAGGATGAAGAACCAATGAGTCACTGATTGCTAGTCTGGTAGGGGGTTTGGGTACTAAGGTGGGTTTTGGTACACCCAAATTCACTGAGGTCCTAAGTCTCTATGCACAATTCTGTGTAGGAGAAGAATCCCTGCTACATGGCGCCCAATATGGTTTGGTCGTATTTACAAGGCGCTTCAGTAGTGCTTATATCAGTCCTTAACCCCCTCACTATCGTTTCCGGAAGACGGTACTGACAGATAAACCTACCTATAGTTATATAGGTCTTTTCCAGCTTGAATCTATAAAAACGGTTTCTTTTGAAATACTACCCAGTTGTGCTCCATAGATTTTACAATGTACTATTTTCTTACTGTGTCGTTATGGGTGACGTTGACATATCGCAGCAGAGTCGCTTTGCGGTTCGCAATCATTTGCAGACTTATAATGTTGGCCTGGAAGGCATGGCAGTAATCATGAATGTGAGTTCAGAAGTTACTTACCCTTTTGAGATCTTTTACTTGTGGGTGACCTTCCCTGCTGTGAACGCAGATACTGGTGTGTTCCACACGTATACTCACACAGCCATGCCCGCGGAATATGTTCCAGATATGACACAGGAAATTCCAATTTCAGCTTGGCAGCACCGAGTTTGGTTTAACTCTTTGACGGCAAGTAGATTAGGTCCTTTGTCCATTCCAGGCGCTACATGGCCTGTTTTGTCTGGATTTACCCCGCACCCTCGAGCGGGGACAGTTCCAGTTGCCGATCTACAGCCCCTACATAACATCACAATTGCAGTTATTAGGGCCATAGTACAATATATTACGTGCAATCTCCCGGGCGGGGACCCGGGTGTTGGGGCGCTTCCGGCCCGACCGAGCGGAATGAAGCTTAGTCCTGTGATGGTTAATGCGGTAATGGGCAAGCGTCCCCAAGATAAGGATGATATGCCTTTCTGGTTTGCCAAGCAAGTGGACCGGCTGGAAGCAGTATTTCCTAACACGACTCCTGTTGAAAAACACAGGATTCTTACAATTAGTTTGCCTAAAGACTTGATACCGGAAGCCAGTGATTGTGAGTCATGGGGTAAGATCTTGGCGGCGGTGTATACGAGGTGCTTCGACACTCCGTCAATGACTGTCCTTCCCTCGGTCATTAAGCGTGTTCAAGATGAGCACGGACCAGAGGCAGCGGTTGAATTGAGAATGAGGCTCTGCGGCTCTTTTGACGTGGTTTCCGATCTCGTCCTTGAGAATGTAAAGGGAGATGCGGTTAGCTTCCAAGTGTCTAATGCTTTGCAGGCTGTTCCCGATGCCGATAAACCCCGACAGTTGCCAAGAATTATTACGGCGGCATGTAAGACCGTAGGCCGTAATAGTTTGGGTGTCAAGCCATTCTCTATTAAGGAGAAAAAGAAACCCCTAGGACAAAAGTCCGAAACAGATGAAAAGCTCAAATCTAAAAAGCATAATTGGTCTAAGAACAAAAAACAGGGTAAACAACAACAGAAGCAGGAGTCACGTCCTGCATTTGCAGTGCCTGCGTCTACAGAACGTGTTTATGACTTGCGCGATCGCGCAACGATAAAATCACCTGATCGTTTTCAGGTTTCTGAACAACGCTCTCCTCGTTTTTTTCAGGACTCATCGGCCTCATCGACCGGTGGTGGAGGAGGTGGCAGAGGACGGGGTGGCCAGCAGAGTCGCGACCAGCCCCGCCCGAAAGGCAAAAAAGGCAAGCAGGACGATTCTACACCGAAAATACCCCAGTTTCAGAAAAAGAAAGTCGCCGCATTAACAGCGAGATATGCCACAGATAGTGAGAACGCAGCTAAGGAATCAGACATGGGCGCTGACGCTGATGGACAGCGCAGCGAAGATTACCATAGTTCGCGGGGTGCTCGGTCCACTACTGAAGGGGACAGCGACTGATACTTATGTTGCTGTAGAGGCAGCTGACACTAGAGTAGCTCCCCCTGACAGGCTTTTTGAGATTCAACTTTTAATTGAAGGTGACATACAACGTACCACAAAAGGGGTATTTTGGGAAAATCTAACTACATTGTATGACATTTTTTTAGCGGAAGCTGACTGGCCCCCACCTTTTGTTTTCACTGCTCCGAGAGGGGAGGAGGTAATACTCCCTAGTTTCGCGCACACAGTGTCGAAAGAGCATGCGCTGAATTTTGCAAAAGAGTGGGCTAAGGCCCTTGCTCCGGCTTTGTACCGTACTCACTGTGGTTGGGATAAATTCTCCCCCTGATACAAGATTCTCCTACGGTCAATGCCACAGCCTCAACCTCAGTATCCCGTGTGACGTGAAGCTAAGGCTTCCGTTGTGGAAACCCTTGAGCAATTGGAATATCAAGGTGTAATTGAAACTTGTGAGCCTCCAATGAATAACCCACTGTTTACTGTGACCAAGCCTGATGGTTTGTAATGTTTGGTATTGGATTACCGGCATTTAAACTCGCATTGCCGTACCTGTACAGTACAGAATACCCACGGCTCTGCTCTAGTGGATGGTCTAGTGCGTAAAAGGTTTAAAACCACACTTGACATATCCAATGTTTTTTTTGCCCACAACTTGTCCAGCTTAAGAAGTAAAGGTAGGCGCTGCAGTCCTGAAGGTTACTTGTCGTTTTTTAAAGCTGTTTGAACGCATGATTGGCGCTACTGGGTCGCGCTTATTAACTTTTATTTTACCCATTTTAATGCTCGTGGCTTCTAGCCGCTTTATTTTTGATTTAAATCGCCGCGCTGTCTGAGAGGGGAACGGGGTTTGCTAGGACATTGCTAGCACATAAAATCTGGAAACACTCACCGCTGCTTTAGCGGGCCTTTAGCTGCTCCTTCCTGCGAGGGGGACATCTTGGGTGAGGTAGTGCCGGTTGCGGCAGACATCTTGGCTAGCAGTCTAGCTGCTGGGTGACGTGATAGGCACACAGGAGCCCATTTAAGACAGATAGGCTTGGGCGCTCACCCTGAAAGGTAAGCGCTGCAGTCCTGAAGGTTACTTGTCGTTTTTTAAAGCTGTTTGAACGCGTGATTGGCGCTACTGGGTCGCGCTTATTAACTTTTATTTTACCCATTTTAATGCTCGTGGCTTCTAGCCGCTTTATTTTTGATTTAAATCGCCGCGCTGTCTGAGAGGGGAACGGGGTTTGCTAGGACATTGCTAGCACATAAAATCTGGAAACACTCACCGCTGCTTTAGCGGGCCTTTAGCTGCTCCTTCCTGCGAGGGGGACATCTTGGGTGAGGTAGTGCCGGTTGCGGCAGACATCTTGGCTAGCAGTCTAGCTGCTGGGTGACGTGATAGGCACACAGGAGCCCATTTAAACCTGCTATTATGCTAGCGCGCAGCGTATGCGCGCAGCGGGCGCGCCATGGGCACGCCGGAGGCTCGCCAGAGGCAAGCCCATCTATGCCCATCAAGGACCAGACGGGACCCGGGGCTAGACCCCCTGGCTCGCGCACTATATATAGCAGAGGTGAGCTTCTGGAAATAAACTTGCGACGCTCACCACTTGAGGAGGGGAGTGAGGCGGCGCTCCGACAGTTAGGACTATGGAAGGCTCAAGATAAAAATCCTGGCCGGGCTCTCACTCATAAAGCGGGGGTTGTGCACTATGGGCTGTTAAACACCCGCTCTCTCCAGAAACATAGTGGAGAGGTGTACTCACTGCTGGAGGATGGGGAATTCGACGTGTTGGGGATCACGGAGACATGGTTGGAGGATTCCTCTCTACCGGATCTGGTGGCTGCCCTACCGGCAAGCTTCTCGGTCCTACATCGTAATAGAGCGGGAGAGAAAAGAGGGGGAGGGGTGGCACTTTTCTTTGCTGACCGTATACGTGGAGAAACAATCTTGGCCGAGGATATAGGCGGGGCGGAGGTTCTAGGTGTTAAACTTAGACTGGGGACAGATTGCCTAACTGTCCTGGTAGTTTACCGTCCTCCCTGGGCCATGCCGGAGTTCCCGGATTTGTTTTTGAAACTGGTACAGGATATGCGCTCGAGGTTTGATAATTTGGTCATCCTGGGAGACTTCAATTATCATTGGGAACTTACCCCAAGAGAAGGGCAGGCTGGCCACATTGACGAGGCATTATCCTCGCTAGGTTTAATACAACAAGTAAGGGGACCGACACATGTGAAAGGTCACACGCTTGACTTAATATGGACGTCAATGCCGGTACAGGGACCGACGACCTCACAACCGTGTGTCTGGTCGGATCATCGCTTACTGAAGGGAGATCTCCTGATGAACCTACATAAAACGATACCGGCAGAAGGCCAGAGGCTGGTGAGGAAATGGAAGAACATCAATGGAGAAAAGATGGTGGCACATCTTCTAGCAAATTCTTCCCAGACCCGTTTAGTTAACAATCCTGATGCCCTCTGTAGTAAGCTAGAGGAGAGGCTTCTAAGTGCGGTCGACCATGTGGCGCCAGCACGCAGGGTCAATCTAGTAAATAGAGGTCGGAGGTCCCCTTGGTACAACGACTCTCTAAGGGAGAAAAAGAGAGCCTTGCGCATGACGGAGAGAGCTTGGCGCAAAGCCTATGATACTAAGGCGAGAAGTATCTATATGCTTGAATTAGCGAATTATAAGCGGGCAATAATAGCTAGGAAGGCAGTTTTTTATGAGGAAAGGATCACCACAGCTATAAATCCTCAAAAGGAAATCTTCCGAGTCCTAAATGAACTCAAGAAAGTAAAAGAACAAAGGCCGGAGTTCACTTTAGAGGACTGCCAGAGATTTCAGAACTTCTTTACCAGCAAAATTAAAGATCTTACTTCGGATATTGCCTGCACTCCCATACATGCTTGCCCCCCACTGACTATGTCGGCTAAAAAGCTGGTGGATAGACCGCTGGATTTCCTTCCTCCCATTACGAAAGAGGATTTGTCCATGCTCATTGGGAGAGTTAAGTCTGGCTCCCAGGCAGACCCTTGTCCCCCTGACGTCTTCAAACTGGCTATGCCAGGAATAGAAGAGGAGGTGCTGAATCTTTTGAACTCATCTTTGGCATCAGGAGAGGTTCCCACTGCCTTTAAGGAAGCAAGGTTGATTCCTTTGCTAAAAAAGCCTGGGGCAGACGTGAAATGCCTAAAAATTTTTAGGCCTATTTCCCAGATCCCTTTCCTGGCCAAAGTGCTGGAACAGCATGTTTTGGCCGACCTCTCTGACCATCTAGAAAGGAACGGTCTGTTAGAACCAAACCAATCGGGGTTCCGTGCTAATCACAGCACGGAACTGGTCATGCTGTCCATCATAGATGAGCTCCGGAATAGGGCAGACAAGAAGACACCTGGCGCCCTGGTGCTGTTAGACCTCTCCGCGGCGTTTGACACCGTTTGCCACAAACAACTCCTGTCGCGGATGAGGGATTTCGGCATCCAGGGCACAGCCCACGCCTGGTTTGCTTCTTTTCTACAAGGGAGGACACAAAGAGTTCAGCTGGGAGAACTGCTCTCTACTGCAACACCAATCTCTTGTGGAGTGCCACAGGGGTCGGCTTTGTCGCCCCTGTTATTCAATATATATCTTCAACCATTGATTGCACTCCTGAATCAGATGGATTGTCAGGTTTACAATTATGCGGACGACACCCAAATTATTATCCAATTGGATAATGCGTTTGGGGCGCCAGCAAATCTACAAACCATCTTGAAGCAAACAGCTAATTGGATGTCGCTGAACTCCCTAAAAATTAATCCGGACAAGACGGAAGTTCTACCTATCACAATCGCCGGTAATCCATGGCATGATGGATTCTGGCCGAGGGAACTTGGACCGCCTCCGGAGCCGGCAGGGGCTGTAAAAAGCCTAGGTATCTATGTGGATGACAAGCTTTCCATGCGGAAACAAGTTACCACGGTGGTAGGAACTTGTGTTGGCTTGCTTCGTCAACTTAGAAAAATTGCGCCATTACTGTCCCATTCCACACTGAGACGGGCGGTTTCCGCTATGATCCTTGCAAGACTGGATTACGGCAACTTGCTTTATTTGGGTTTACCCCAAAAACTCCTAGACAAACTTCAGATGGTGATGAATGATGCCGCTAGGCTCATTCATAAGAAACCCAGGAACACGCAGGTGTCCCCACTTATGCGTGAGCTACATTGGCTCCCAGTAAGGCAGAGGGTGCTCTTCAAAGGGTTATGCATCGCACATAAATCTCTTTATGGTAAGGCTCCAAGATACATTAAGACCCGCCTGATTCCATACAAACCTGCCAGGGTGCTAAGATCTGCTGAGGCAACTCTTCTCATGCAACCTCGTTTCAGATTGGCGACAGTGGGCGGTCGTGCCATTTCGAACACCCTCCCAGGGGCTTGGAATAGTCTACCGGTGGACTTGCGCAAAGAATCTAATCTGCTGTCCTTTCGGAAGAGGTTGAAGACTGTTCTTTTCCAGAAGGCCTGGGGAGGGCTATAAATTTCTGGGAAGTATCTTTCTTTTGGCTTCCTGTGGTGCTTACTGGACAAGCGCTTAGAGACCCCTGGGTTATATAGCGCTATACAAATCGAAATAAATAAAATAAATAAATAAATAAATTAAGAAGTCAATGGACCAGTTTTACCAGTGGTGGCAAACAACGCCAATACAAACGTTTACCTATGGGCTATAAGAATAGTCCAGGAGTGTTTGCTGCCCGTATTATCTCTCTTTTAGAGAGAGTTGACCAAGAAGCGTGTTCGTACGAGGATGATATCTATCTCACGGACGATGAAATTCGGGCGCATCTGTTTCGCGTTGACCACATTATTTGTTGTTTTGCGGACTTCGGTTACAAATTCAACTTTGCAAAGTCACACATTGCAGAGTACACAGTGTTGTTTCTGGGCTATGAGCTCAATATTGAAGGCCGAGACTTAGCTCCCCACTTCTTGGAGAAATGCGCACAATTGCGCCCTCTAACAACTCTGAAAAAATTACAATCTCTGCTGGGATTTTTGAATTTCGGGCGTACTTACATTCCCGATTATGCCCAGCGTATCAAGCCGTTATATGCCTTGATACAGCCAACTTATACGAAATCGTGCTGGCAACTTGAGCATACACTCATCTTGCAGTCTTTGCAGGCTGATCTTCTTGAATCTAAATTCTTGCTGACTCGTGATAACCACACCAACCTGGTGATAAGAATCGTACCTGGGGCGGTGGGTTTCACATACCTTACTTTTAATGAAGGAGACACAGTACCTATCGCTTAGAAGTCACACTTGTACACTTCGGCTGAAATGCGGTTTTCCACTGTGGAAAAAGTTTTGACATCAGTGGAAATGGCAATTCTGAAGGAACGCGCACTTTCGCAGGGAAAACGCATGTTGGTTGTTACCCCGTATCCTGCTCTAGAAGCAGTGACGAAAGCCAGTGCACCAAATTCAAAAGACTAACACCCACGATGGATACAATGGGCTACGTTTTTGACGTCTCCGGATGGTGCTATAGTGAATGGCGAATTCAGGTCCAATGTCTTGCATACTAAGACATTAGGGGACTGTACCGCCCAATTGGCAGAGCTCCGTGCTCTGATACTTGCATTGGAGTACGCAGACCCTGGTGTGACTACTCTCATTGTGAGTGATTCTTACTACTGTGTCCAGTCTTACAATGACAATCTAGTTTTTTGGATTCAAAAAATGATTATCGTGATTCCAAGGATGAGACAATAAAACATAAAATGATCTGGGTTCGAGTGGCAGAACTCAAAGAGCAGTTGCCACTCGTGTATGTAATTCATACTCTTGGTCATCAGTGTTTGGGAGTTCACGCTGTGGGCAACTCTTTGGCCGATGAGGCCGCAAAATCAGCAGTAGCTACATACTTTGTTGCAGCAGTTACGCGTTCCAAAAATAAAATAGATGATGACATCTTGGCAGCTATTGCCATAACTGAGAAGGGTGAGAAATATCCTATTGGATTCCCTTCGAAGTACACTTATCACTTAAGTCCCGATAAAGTACCTTATATAAAAATACCTGACATTGGTGACAGATTGATTCCCAACGTGGACCGCAGGCCCACACTGATTACAGCTGCCCATGAGGGTGTTACATCCGCGTACGCGGGTGTTTCGGCTACTGTATCTCAGCTTCAACTGCGTTACTGGTGGAGGGGACTGTACAAACAGACGCGAGATTATGTCCTTCAATGTGGCATATGTCAGCAAATTAAACCTTCTTCAGCTGCGTGTCTGCCCCAGACACAGTTGTACATTTCTAATAAACCACTTGGTTGTGTTTACTTAGATCACTGCGGTTAATTTTCTTCTGATACTGCGTATAAGTACATCTTAGTTGCAGTTGACTCTTGCACCCGCTTTGTTTGGTTATGGCCGCACTGAAGTGCTGATTCACGAACTGTCATAAGAGACTTGCGTATCTTTGTTGGGAATTTTTGCCTTTGCCACTTTCCATTCTGACGAGGGTCCAGCGTTCGCCTCTAAGGCGTACAAGGATGCCATGTGGTCTTTGGGAGTCCAAGTCAAATTTTCGTCTCCATACCGGCCTGAGGGCAACAGTGTTGTGGAACGAATGAACCGTGATTTAAAGCAGTCTTTGACAGCTCGAGTTATAGGTACTGGAAGGAACTGGCTAGCCCACCTCAATAGCGTACAGCGTGCTCTTAATAATCTCCCTAGAAGGTCTCTGGGAGGGCGGACCCCATGTGAAATGCTCTTTGGCATCAAAATGTATGTCCCGGACCTTGCCGGTCTAGACTCTGCGGCGTCTGCTGCACCCTTTGACGTAGATGAACATTATAATGTTTTGCAGACTCTACAAAAGACAAGAGACAGTCTTGCAAAGGAACACTTGCCCAGCCCATCTGATGCTGCGTTGCAGATCCCGGCGGTAGTTGGCTGGCTACCCAGTGTTGGAGAACTGGTCTGTGAGAAGATCGAGAACAAGAAAGAATTTGGTCCCAATGTGGAAAAGTAAATTTTGCCATGTTATATGTGCCTACGTGTTCCCCATCTTATGTTATATGTGCATGATCGATATGCATGTATTCCCCTCTGATCGATTAAAGACGCAATTACAGTTGTGTCCATCTCTAGTATGCCAGTTTCCAGTCATCGTGAAAGCAACGAATATTAGGCCTATGTAAACCTACGTTGCCACATTTTACAGTGTGCACGTTAATTCATTGAATTGTCCCCGTTTCTAGGCCTCAAAAGGGCCCGGACTCAGATTCAGCTCCTGTCTCCTGAACCCTCTCCGAGGAGCGATACAGCCCCCACCTGCATCCCTGACCCTTAGCTTACTTCTTGCCACGCAGTGCCCGGCCCGGCCTGGCTCTGCCTCCCAGTCTGCCAAGAGTATGTTATGTTTCTAGTTATCAGTCCAGCCCTCCTTCTCTGCATTCCTAAGCTACTGAATCGCATCAATAGTTTCCGTCATGGTCTAGCCTTTATGTCTCCATGTAAGAGAAATACTGCATTTATATTCATAGAATATTCCTCGCACACGCAATACATGTAGAATACTGCATGCACCAGTCTTAAAGTCTATTAGCCTTTGCCCTGATAACTTTTGGATTCTATCAACATGTACTCTAAACACCAGATACTAGATATGCCTTGGGTACATGTCGCTCTGACACTCCAGACTTTAGTCTCCTCTTCTAGCGCAGAAGTCATAGCCCCCAGTTCTCCCTGGTAACACGTCATTGCCCGTTTGCGCGCACCACTAGGTTAGAGGTCCCAGCTGCTCAGGTAGCCCCCTCCATGTTTCCGCCCCGTTTATGACATATTCTGTTACGTTTACATCACATGTCTATGTATACGCCCTGTACACGCCTTCTTGTTACATCATTTTGCCCTTATCTTTCGCGACTGCTACGAGTCACGCCTACTGCTACGCCTACTGTATTGAATGTAATGTATTTGTTTAAGTATATATACTGTACACCCATATTAAAAGCTAGCCAATTCCCAGATCCTGCCCCCGGCAGCTGCCTTCATTCCCTTCCCGTACAGGCTGTCCTGTTCCTGTCCTTTATGCCTATTAAAGCCTGACGACTCAAGATACCTCGAATCCTGACTCTTATTTATTGAGCTACCTGTTTATAGAGTATCCTGAAAAATAGAACCGGTAATTAATTATTTATTTACCACATAATGGCGCCCGAATAGGGACTTGCCCTTTCCCCACACGCCGGAGAAGCCACGCAGGCCCCCTGATCCTCTGCAGCCGTGACGGAACCATACCGTGCACGTGCAGATATTTCTGCTTCAAGTATCCCTCAGGCCCACGGAGGAGACGGAGGTTGCGGTCCAGCGTCCAGACGAGGCGGTGAGGAACGCGGCGAGTCCCGACCGGAGCCCAAGCCGAGAGTCCAAGGTCCGAGGTATCCGGAGGCCCACCTGTAACTGAAGTCCGAAGTTCGTAGTCCGTCGTCGTAGCAGTCCAGTCCAGTCCGAGGCCTTCCGTTCTTGCTGCCCGGTGAGTACCGTTGCTGGGGTAGTATCTAGACAGGGTCAAATTAATTTGTCTCTGGTCCGTGGGTTTGGGTACACAGATCCAACACGAAGTGTTCACCTAGGTGGACGCGGGTCCTGACGTGTCTCTTTATGGGACCGGTAAGTTTCGTGCTGTTTTAGCAGTGCATCTAGTCATTCTAGCAAGTTCTGTTCTCGAGAAATTCATGTGTTCTGTTCTCAGTATACCAGGTAATATTCTGTCCGAACTGTTATTTTAAATGTCATTTCATGTGTTTTCAATGGCGTGGTATGAGTGATTTGTTTTTTCAGTTATTATTGTGTTTATCGTGTATTGTATTGTGTCCAGACTCCAGCCTAAACTATGCCTCTATTCTCAAAATTACGTCAGTTAAAAACCAGAAAAGGTCTGCTCGAGGAAGCAGTTCCTGTCCCGCCTAGGGACAGTCCAGGTCATTTTATGTATCATAAGCATGGCTTAAGTGCCATATTATATCTAGACTTATGGGTGGAGTACACCAAGGAATTAGAAGAGAAATATAGATGGCCCATGTCAGGTACATGGGATGCCGAGTGCATCATGCGAGTAGAAGAAGTATTATGGAAAAAGAAAGCCAGACAGTCCCAGAAAGATGCCATCGAGTTATGGCGCAAAGAATCTCATAGAAGAACCGAAAAAGAAATCAGAAAAACAGAATTAAGTAGGGAATCCTCAGAAAGAGCCCAAGAAAGGGAATTAATCGAAGTAGGTGAACGAGTTAAAGCCGAACAGTCAGACAGACAGAGAAATGCCCTTATTAAGGGTATGTATCCTCTTCTTGCCGAGGGCTTGCCGAAAGCAACCCCGGAAGCACCATGTAATTTTCCACCGCCATTAGTTCCGATTAAGCTACGTCACAAACCGACCGCAGCTGATATTTTTCTCTCGTCCTATTTGGACGACACAGTCCCAGAATATGCAAATCCTGTTCCGCCAGCTCCCGTAAATAATGTAATTCCTGTTCCTCCAGCCACGGGGGCACCCGTTGCAGCACCTGTTGCGGTACCCCCGGTCCAGTCTACAGTACATGTACCCGCTACATCCGTCACTCTACCAGCACGTACAGTACACACCGACGATTCTAGTCCAGGGGCCACGGGGGGAAGTCCTCCTGGAACCCCGCCTCAACACAGACGTGTGACATTACTCGAGCTACATGCCCGAGCGTTACAGCGTTCGCCCAAAAATCAGTCAGTTGCAGATATCAAGCGAGCCCTTACCGAATGCCGTTATGATCCAGTCCCAGGCGATGATGGTATGGTCCTGTACTCATTGCGTATAAGACGGGTGACCGAATATTTGGACACCCTACCGAATATGAAAGGTTATCTAGACAGAATATATCGTTTCATTCGTACAGGAGTAGATCCAGGAAGTATTGGCGAGGCCATGTCTCAAAGAAAAGTCGAGATTCAGCTCATGCTTTTAAAGTTTCTAATTAATTGTCTGATAAGAGAACAAGATTATCCGGATAAAGATCCGGAAGAAATTAAAGTCCTGACCAGGTGGAGTGACCATATAGCCGAGGGAAGACACAAGACACAGAACTGTATAGACAGTATGTACAAGAAGATCCGTAGGGAAATAATAAAGTTACACGAGAAACGAAAAGCAGCACAAGTAAGCGAGAAAGAAGACGACTCTCCTACTGAAGAGGTAGACGACGAGAATCCCTCCAGAATAGCGTATGTAGGTAGAACTAGACTTCCCGACCGACATTCACGCCTAGAACACAAGAAAGTTTTCCCTCCTCCAGCACCAGAACAAGGTTCTCTTGAGCAAGTATTTCAAGCTACCGATCACATTCTGAAATCACGAATCGGTTATAGTGAACTTAGTACCATGCATGAACAAGAACTAGCCCGATCAGCGGTCCGATGGACTACTGATTCTACCACTTTTCCAGACGAAATAGTGGCACAAATGTTTCTGAAACTGCCCCCAGCCGAGCAGCGACTGGTGGGTATGTATATGATCCAGCACCTCATTACACTGTATGAGGGTCAGCATTCTGATCCAGGTCCGTTACATGATGTTCTGAACGAGTTACTCCAGTATAGATGGGGAGGTCTAGGTACCGATTTAATTAGTATGATCCTAGAACAGCGCCACAAATACCGAACGTTCTTGAATCCGCATTTTGTTCATGTCTCACCTCCAGAAAGTAAATCATTTTACATAGATAGACAGCATCCGTTACGAGAAGTACACCCAGTTAGGACAACGGGTGGTGATCTAGAACGAGTATTTGTTTACACCCCTATTACAAAGATGGAACTCTTAGAGATGAAAAAGTTAATTCCCTGTCATGACAAAGATCCAGCAGGGTCCCATCGAGAATTAAAAGACATGCTCCGTATGGGAGAATACACGTATCCTGATATCATTAAAATGTTAAAGGTCCTGTTGCCCGCAGGGGTATATGAAAAACTCAAGGAAAAAGAATGGGAGGTGGGAGAGAAAAAGATAGACTGGACAGCTCTAGAAGCTGAAGATACTTCACGAGTACCAGGTACCGGTCTTGGGGGTAAAGTTAAAGAATTGCCCGAGTTATTGATACAGGTTTTGCCAAGGTTACTAGCCACGAAAAAGGAAGATTGGGATGCAATCTCAGCTTGTAAACAGAAACAGGATGAAGACACTAGTGATTTTTATTCTAGATTCGAAAAATGTTTTATAATTAACAGTGGTTTGAAGACGAGTAGTGAATCGTACCCTCATCTTTTTGTTACCAAACTAGTCGAGAATTCAAGTCCACAAGTTAAAAATCGAGTATTGAAAGTCGAAAGTAGTTGGCAAGCTAATACTCCGTCACAAATGCTACAGATGCTCCAGTACCACCAGAATAGAATCAGGGAAGAGCAAGAACACGAAAGGAGACGTTTGAAAGACACGAAAATGAAAGTATTAGTTGCACAATCTGTTCCACAAGACAGTCAGAAGAGGGGTCCGAATCAAGCCAGTCATCCTGCAGCTCCCGTTAAAGGGACATGCAATTACTGTAAACAGCCAGGTCATTTTATAAACGAGTGTGCAGTTCTGAAACACAACATAGCTACTGGTAAGACTAAAGAAAGACCACGTCCGCCTAGACAAGAACAAGTTTCACAGACTTCTCAGCCACCCCAGAATGCACAACAGACAGTTCCAGCACCGCAGCCTATCGCTGCAACACAGCATGTTACACAGCAAATGTACCAGTATGCTCAGTCAGAGTATCCAGAGTATCAACAGTATTCATGAAACAGCCTAGAGAGGGAGGTAGGCTTGCCTCTCATCGAGATACCTGTAGATCAAGAGGGTCCCTACGTACACAGTCAAGTATTAGGGAAAGACAGAACGTTTTTGATTGATACAGGGGCAAGTAGGACTACTATCAGTCATGACGAGGTTCCAGGGGCTCCGCTCTCAGGCTCTAAAAATGTTTCCCTTGGATTTTCAGGAAAGCCTATTGTTAATGAAATTTCGAAACCAGTTTCCCTAGAAGTTGGTCCATTGTCTCGAACTACTGATTTGTTACTTACGAAGTCATGTCCAGAAAATTTGTTAGGCATTAAAACGTTAAAGGAATTAGGTGCAGTAATTTGTTGCTCCCCAGAAGGAGTTCGTTTGTTTCTCAGAGACTTTAAAGGTCACTATGTATTACGTGATTTTGATCCAAGATTACTGAATGTACCGCAGCATTTATGGGCGCAAGGTCCAACTGATGTAGGTTGTATGCACATCACACCCCATCGTGTGACTCTCAAACAAGGTATAGTTTTGCCACGAATCAGACAGTACAGATTGCCACCTGAGGCTGTAACAGCCTTATCGAAAATTATTGACGAGCTTATTGTTCAAGGAGTGGTTGTAGAAACTGACTCCAATGTATGTAATTCTCCTATCATTCCGGTCCTGAAACGTACTGATCCAAATGCACCTCCAGTATATCGATTAGTGATTGACCTTCGAGAGCTTAATAAATGTATCGTACCCCAGTATCCAGTAGTCCCAGATATTTCTTCTCTATTAACAGCCATTGATTCTGAAGCTACATTTTTCACAGTTATCGATCTCAAGAACGCATTTTTCAGTGTCCCCATTCATCCAGACAGCCAGTACCTTTTTGGTTTTTGTTTAAATGGAAGGAGCTATAAATTCACACGAGCTCCTCAAGGTTTCACAGAAAGTCCTAGTATTTACAGTCAAGCACTTAAGAGACAACTAGACAATATTCACATGCCAACTGACACTGCCCTGCTCCAGTATGTCGATGATCTACTGATCACAGCCCGTTCTGAACGTGATTGCGAGCGAGCGTCACTCACAGTTCTGTATTTTCTGGCTGAGCAGGGGCACAAGGTGTCCCCTTCCAAATTACAATTCTGTGTCCAGCAAGTGATCTACTTAGGCCACTTACTGTCCAAGTGGGGTAGGCAGTTGACACCAGACCGTATCCAGTTATTAGCGAGTCTTTCACAGCCCAGGACACAGAAGGAGGTACGAGCTTTTATTGGCCTCACTTCTTACTGCAGACAATGGATTCCTCAGTATGCATTTCTAGCCAAGCCACTGATACAGTTAACGACACAGGAGGCAGCCGTATCGACTGTCCTCCCTTGGACCCAGGAACATACACTTGTTTTTAATGAATTAAAGAAAGCCTTATGCCAAGCACCTGTTCTAGCAACACCGAACTACAGTAAGCCTTTTACACTCTTTGTCACAGAACGTGATGGTACTGCATTATCTGTTCTCACACAAGATCAAGCAGGACAGTACAAGCCCTGTGCTTATTTCTCGAGCACATTAGATCCAGTAGCCCAGGCTCTGCCTGCGTGTCTCAAGTCAGTTGCAGCTACAGCTCGAGCTATCAGACAGAGTGATTCCATAGTGTTAGGACATTCCCTGACAGTACAAGTTCCACACTCCGTGGAAGTTCTTTTAAACCGAACACAGACTCAGCACTTGACCATTGCACGTTTAACAGGTTATGAACTGACACTGTTCCAGCCACACATAGAAATTAGACGCTGCAACATTCTAAATCCTGCTACACTGTTACCGTCAGTTACTTCAAATTCTGCCATACATGACTGTGTGGAAGTTGTTAACACTATGACAAAGCCAAGACAAGACCTGACAGATATTGCATTACCTAATCTCGACCTGACACTTTATGTGGATGGTTCATGTATGAGAACAAGTACAGGAGAACTAGTAGCCGCGTATGCAGTGACTACTGAAACTGAAGTTATAGAAACACATCGTATTGACACCATGTCTGCTCAAGCAGCAGAGCTAGTTGCTCTGACCCAAGCCTGCATACGTGCCAAGGACCTGAAAGTAAATATATATACAGATTCACGTTACGCATTCGGAGTCGTACACGACTTTGGAGTGCTCTGGCAGGAGAGAGGTTTCATGACTTCTCATGGAACCAAGATTCAGCATGGTCTCCTCATCCAAGCTCTGTTAGATGCAATACATTTACCGACAGCTATCGCTATCATGAAGTGCAAGGCACATACGAAAGTTACTGACATCATTTCCCAAGGTAATGATCTAGCAGATCGAACAGCCAAGCTTACAGCTCAGACCCCAGACATTCCAGTTAACACGACACAGACACTCATTCCAGATCCGACTACTTGTATGACAGTTAAGGACCCTACACAAGATGTCATAGACATACAGTTACACGCTACTCCCGAAGAAATCAAGAAATGGTCCGAACAAGGAGGGGTCCAGACAGATCAGGGATGGTTGACGAAGGGAAAAGCCACATGGTTTCTCCCCGACTCTATGGTTCAAGTCATTATTAATACCGCACATAGTCCAGCACATCTAGGAGAAAAAGCTATGTTAGACAGTATCCAGAACCTTTGGTTCAACAAGCACTTACGAGCTGCAGCCAAGCAGAAAGTCCGTACCTGTATGATATGTTGTCAATTCAATCCAGGTAAAAGTGTCCCGGTGGAACAAGGTGGTTTCCAACCTCCTGACCACCCTTTTGAAGTCCTCCAGATGGATTATATTCAGATGGAGCGATGTCGAGGTTTCAAGTATGTCCTCGTAGTTGTATGCGCTTTGTCCAGGTGGACAGAAGCATATCCAGTTCCAGATTACACAGCCGCGACCACTGCCAGGCAGTTGGTTCGTGAATTCTTTCCCCGCTATGGACTCCCTAGGGTCGTGTATTCTGATAACGGCCAGCCATTCTCATCTGAACTTATGAAACATGTTTCCCTTCTGTTAGGGTACCAGTGGAAGTTCCATTGTGTGCGCCATCCTGAAGCAGCCGGTCTCGTAGAGAGACATAATCAGACCCTGAAAATCCGCATTGCGAAAATATGTAAAGAGAAAGGTGTAGACTGGCTAGTTGCCCTGCCAGTTGCTTTATTTTTTATGAGGATGGTTGCACATTCCAGATCAGGTCTGTCCCCGTATGAGGTCGTATTCGGCCGCCCCCCAAACATGTGGGGTACACCTAGACCCCGCAGTATTACAGATGTTTCCAGTAATATGCTGACAGATTACCTAGCTTCCTTGATGTCTGCCCTACACTCTTGTCGTTCATAGGTTGCCGCCGCATTTCCAGACAACACCGAGGTGAAACCGCATGAAGTCATTCCAGGAAACCTGGTGTTGGTACGGAATTTTGATCGTTCAAGTCCGCTGGAGCCCCGTTGGAAGGAGCCCCGTCTCGTCTTGTTAACAACGAGGACCGCCGTGAAGCTCGAGGGCAGGAAAGGATGGGTCCATCTGTCCCATATAAAGAAGTTCCATGGAGTTCGTGAAAAGACTTTTGCTAAGGACTGCCGCATCCCTAAAGACTGCCTAAAAACAGACTCTGAACTTGACTCTGAACTCAAAGTTCCCCTGTTAGAGAAAACTCCGCAGCAGGAGTATAAACTGAAACTTCGGTCTAGTAAAATAAGTCAGCCAGTTTAATTGTCTAAGTCCCTCTCGGGTGAAACGGTTAGACAGGTTCCTGACATGTATGAGATAGACCCCCATAATGAGAGAGTTAGTCAAAACTCTAAGCGATGTATAATTGTTCTAAGTTTTATGTTATTTTTGAGTCTTATGGTTACCTGCACAAGTTATGCTTTACATTTATGTTTTCCAATTTCACATGTAAAAATGTTTTCTAATGCTACAGTAGAGCACACATTTAGTGATCTGCCTCCTCACGAGCTATCCTATCGTCTTGCTATGCGAAATAACACATTCATTAGAATGTTACACTATTCACACCAGACCAGCAATGCCACTAATTGTTGGGTGTGTGGTCGACTCCCCCCTTTCCAGACACCGAAGGGAGTTCTGCCACTCTTTCCTTATCCGTTTTCACATAATGGTTCGTGTGGAGCATGGTCCACGTTAACGTCATCCTCCAATGATATGTCCCTTCTGAATAGAACATGTTTTCCAGACAAGCAAGGTCTGTCCCATAGAACAGGGTTAGATCTAGAAAATGAAGTATATGATTTGGGTAATTATTCTTCGAATTTCATGGTCCTGAATGTTCAGTCTGATACTACTCCAGATTTGCCTGCTATTTCAGTACTACCAGTCAAACGCGAATTATGTGTCAGAAAGAATGGTTCCGCACATGTAGGACATAGTGATTGTACTACTATTGTCAAGTATAGTGACAGTGGGAAATCTATTTTCAAAGTCTCATGTCATTCTTATTTTGTTTGTGGTCAGACCGCATATGTTCGTCTGCTCCTCGATTGGGATGGAACATGTTACATTGCCTTCCTACTGCCACCAGTTTTTCTAGCCCCATCTGATTATCACAGAAACACACATCTAGTACACGTCAGACCTAGAAGGGAGATCGAGTCCCCAATTGTCGATCAAACTGAAACTACTTTAGAACAGTATCAAGATTTTAATAAAGGTTTCTTCTTCTTTATAGGACCTGTCCAGAATAGTAAGTTAATACGTAGGTTAACCAGAACCCTTGAAGCAGTAGTGAATGAGACTACTTCTGCTCTAGGTAACTTAACTGAAGAGCAATCTGCTATGAGATTTGTCGTGCTCCAAAATCGTCTCGTTCTTGACGTCATACTGGCCGATAGAGGAGGAGCATGTAGAGTCATCGGATCTAGTTGCTGCATTTTCATTCCTAATAACGCGCCGTCTGTTTATTCAGCTATAACCAGACTTCATAAAATTGCCCATCAGTTACACCAGAATCCAGGCACCTGGACATGGTCCGGTTGGCTCTGGAGTATTATATCTGCCTGGGGATGGAAAGTATTGTCATTCCTAGGTATTGCAGTAATGATCATATTCAGTTGCTGCCTCTGTATACAATGTGGCCCTGCGATTTGCGGCATGTGTGCTACCTCTTGTATTCCTAGTCCTAAATCCCGTTCCAAGACAATTCGAGACGAGCAAATGATGCTATATGAAGTGATAGATGGTATCATGAATATTGATGTTTCCTGATGGAAACGTAGGGCACTAGGAGGGAATGTGGAAAAGTAAATGTTGCCATGTTGTATGTGCCTACGTGTTCCCCATCTTATGTTATATGTGCATGATCGATATGCATGTATTCCCCTCTGATCGATTAAAGACGCAATTACAGTTTTGTCCATCTCTAGTATGCCAGTTTCCAGTCATCGTGAAAGCAACGAATATTAGGCCTATGTAAACCTACGTTGCCACATTTTACAGTGTGCACGTTAATTCATTGAATTGTCCCCGTTTCTAGGCCTCAAAAGGGCCCGGACTCAGATTCAGCTCCTGTCTCCTGAACCCTCTCCGAGGAGCGATACAGCCCCCACCTGCATCCCTGACCCTTAGCTTACTTCTTGCCACGCAGTGCCCGGCCCGGCCTGGCTCTGCCTCCCAGTCTGCCAAGAGTATGTTATGTTTCTAGTTATCAGTCCAGCCCTCCTTCTCTGCATTCCTAAGCTACTGAATCGCATCAATAGTTTCCGTCATGGTCTAGCCTTTATGTCTCCATGTAAGAGAAATACTGCATTTATATTCATAGAATATTCCTCGCACACGCAATACATGTAGAATACTGCATGCACCAGTCTTAAAGTCTATTAGCCTTTGCCCTGATAACTTTTGGATTCTATCAACATGTACTCTAAACACCAGATACTAGATATGCCTTGGGTACATGTCGCTCTGACACTCCAGACTTTAGTCTCCTCTTCTAGCGCAGAAGTCATAGCCCCCAGTTCTCCCTGGTAACACGTCATTGCCCGTTTGCGCGCACCACTAGGTTAGAGGTCCCAGCTGCTCAGGTAGCCCACTCCATGTTTCCGCCCCGTTTATGACATATTCTGTTACGTTTACATCACATGTCTATGTATACGCCCTGTACACGCCTTCTTGTTACATCATTTTGCCCTTATCTTTCGCGACTGCTACGAGTCAGCCTACTGCTACGCCTACTGTATTGAATGTAATGTATTTGTTTAAGTATATATACTGTACACCCATATTAAAAGCTAGCCAATTCCCAGATCCTGCCCCCGGCAGCTGCCTTCATTCCCTTCCCGTACAGGCTGTCCTGTTCCTGTCCTTTATGCCTATTAAAGCCTGACGACTCAAGATACCTCGAATCCTGACTCTTATTTATTGAGCTACCTGTTTATAGAGTATCCTGAAAAATAGAACCGGTAATTAATTATTTATTTACCACACCTCGTATCGAGCACCAGTTCCTGTACTTGGAGTGCAGAGCTCAAGAACAGTCATTTTACCACCTCTTCCAGGTTGTAAAGAAAAAAGGCTACATCTCCATTGACAATGTAAAATTACACAAAGTCACCGATTCTTCTTAGTATGACACCTGCGGTCTCCTGCCCGGCTATGCTGAGAAATTCTGTTTTGATGCCGCGTTCTGGAAACAGACCTGCTGATGTTGTCTTGGAGATGCCTACAGTATCAAGTCCTTTATTGAATATTACAACTGAAGATCCTCTTAACGAGACTGAGTATACATACCCCACTGACTTGTCGTTGCCTGATTTATAAACTAGGTTGGCAAATGAGTCCAGATTTTCCTTTGACACTAATTCTTCCACATCGAAGTCCCCTTTAAAGATTTCAGTTTTTGCAACATGGTTAAAAAAACATTTTTTAATTCCTCCTTGGACTTACATTTGGTTGGTACTTTTTTCAATCTTTTTGTTTATGTCAATTGGATTTGTGTTTTTTTTCTTTCGTTTGGTGAATGGCCAATACGTTGTGAAATGATTAGTTATTCGACCAATTAATGGAACATTGGCACAATACTTTTCATCCCACCGCATTAAGAGAGACTTGGAGAACGTTAACATCACTGCTTGGCCTGTTTTAGGTGGAACTGTTTGGGATGCAGTAAAGTTCCAGATTCATGGTCCGACTTATTTATTTATTTATTTATTTAAAATATTTATATAGCGCAGCTATCACCTTACAGGCATCCTGGCGCTGAGACTTCGCGGGGAGGAAAGCACGAGAGAGAGGCAGGGCAAAAAGGTGGCCATCAAGTTAATCCTTCGGAAACAGCCAGGTTTTGACACGTTTCCTAAAAGGAAGAAGTTCTTCCGTTTGGCGGATGTCCAAGGGCAGACTATTCCAGAGTTTAGCGGCAGCAACTCCGAAGGATCTGCCCCCGGCCCTAGATCTTACGTAGGGACCGAATGAGGGCAGAAC
The DNA here is from genome assembly GCF_964261635.1 of Lissotriton helveticus. Taxonomy (NCBI): domain Eukaryota; kingdom Metazoa; phylum Chordata; class Amphibia; order Caudata; family Salamandridae; genus Lissotriton; species Lissotriton helveticus. The sequence goes on along the minus strand of NC_136067.1, from coordinate 122,146 downwards.
AGGTGAACACCGTTTTCGCAACCTGGGCTTCCATGCTCAATTTGTTGTCCATCATAACACCCAGATTGCGAACAGTGGTGACCGGCTGAGTTTTTACCACTGATTCTTGGGGTCAGAAATCAACCGAGAAGGGGCGAGTACCCGACTTCCAGCACAGAACAGAACCTCAGTTTTGGTGGCATTGAACTGTAATGAGTTGTTATGTAGCCAGCCAGCCGTATCTCGCAGGCAATCATGGAAAGACTCCAAAGGAATCGATTTCTCACCCTCCCAAGAGAGGACGAGTTGAGTGTCATCTGCATAATTGATGGCTTTAAGCCTATGAGACTTTATCAACGTAATCAGGGGTTTTAAATACACGTTAAATAAAATCGGGCTGACAGCCGAGCCTTGAGGCACCCCATGAAACACCGGGGAAAAAACAGATCGAAACGGGGGGAGGGACACTGCCTGCTTCCTATCAAGCAGGAAGGAGCGGAACCACCGCAGGACATCACCACCCACCCCAGCATCACTCAGTCTTTCCAGGAGGATCACATGATTTACCGTATCAAATGCGGCAGACAGGTCGAGCAGAATCAGAGCCACTGCCTGACCCCGGTCTGCACGCACTCGAAGGTCCTCCATAGCAGTGAGTAGAGCTGTTTCGATACCATGGGCTGGGCGAAAGCCAAATTGTGTTTCGTCCAAAAATTGATGATGCTCCAGATGTTTGAAAAGACATGAGCTCACCCAGCGTTCAGCAATTTTTGTAGGAAACGGTAACAAGGAGATGGGTCTGTAATTCTGTAGACACTCTGGGGCAGATTAATGAGTTCTGGCGCATCTCTGCAAATCAGCAGGGATGCGCCAGAACTGATGCGTCACGCAATTCCCTCCTTGCGGCACCACAGATGCGCCGCATTTACAATGCGGCGCACCATGGTGCAAGGAAGGGCAGATGCGTGATGCTTCTTGTGGTGTACGGGCGGCGCATTGCTGGAGTAGCGTCGCAAGTGCGACGCAACTCCTGCAATGTACAGAGGCCTCCCATGCATAACGTGATGCATCACTCCTTACGCCTGCTTCAAGCAGGAGTAAGGATTTGACCCAGCAGCGTCGTAAAACTGACTCAGTGAAATCTTGTAGATTTCACTGCGTCAGTTTTACGGGGCTTTCCTACAAGGGAACGCCCACCCTGCGACAGAACGCCCACATGAAACCTGATGCAGGTTTCATGTGGCGCAGGGCTTTACAACGTGACGCATCTGCCTAGATGCGTCACGTTGTAAATAGGTCGCAAGGATGCGCCACGTTTCCGCGCCGTTGCGTGATGCAACGGCGGCGTAAACATGGAGCAAGTCCGACATAAATCTGCCCCTCTGGATTTAGGGAGGGTTTTTTTTTTAGCAAATCTATGACATATTATCGAAAGACACAATATCAACCAACAAAAATATCGACACAAATATATCGGAAGCATTAATATCAAACTCCTATACTTAACTAAAAACATACAAATATATCGGAATTTAAATATCGGCATACGTAAACACCGATCTCAATATTATCGACTACATACATATCGACGACCAATAATATCGATCACTTTAAAAAGGTATACACCTATACTAAATTATCGAAAACAATAATATCGTGAACAAAAATATCGTCCTTTTAATAATATCGATAAAATTCAAATAATATATAAAAATAATTGCTATTGCCAAAATAAACTATTTCCTATAAAATTAACACCTCTGATTTAAATATAGATTTTTAAACATTTTTTTAAACGCAACTACATATTATAATTACCATTTATATTACACTAATAAATATACTTAAATATTTTATTTTATTTTAAACAGAAAAAATAACATTACCCTTATCTAACAACATTAAACTCCAAACAGAAATTCAAACATACTAACTAACCAATAAACACACAGAAATTCAAAATTAACCAATAGGAAACGATTTGCAATTACAAACACTATATAAACAATTAACCACTAAACACAAACCACATGCTAAAACAAACGAAAGGAGACACATCTATGGATGAATTGCACTACAACGACAAGAACATCAAAATTGCCAGGATTAATTATTACCTTTCAAGTAAGTAATTCTATTAATATATATATATTTATATAGTAAAAGGTAAATCTTTTATTACAATTGCAATTTTCCTTGTATCTATCAACTACTGATTAGTCAACTAAGATATACCACACAACTGATTTCTGATAAAAAGAAACGCTTAAAAATGGTAATATATTGTTTATATTTAAAACATGTTTAAATCAATTAAATTAAATACTAGCCATATTATTAAAATGCTATACATTTTTATGTCTCCTCTAAATCTGCAGAAAACTATCCTAACAAATACAAGAATACAAAACTCAAACATAAAGATACAATTTACCATGTAAGTATAAGTAAACCCTCTAAATCATAATAAATGAGGACATTTTGTAACTAATTATACATATCTTCTTTTTAATTTGTACTACCACTACAGACAATTCTACAGAGAACAAAGAGAGAAAAATACTCAAAATACCAAAGAAACAAAAAGATAAGTAAGTATATTCAAAACCTTCATTAACTAGTAACAGGTTTAAATTAAAACCCTGGTTTACTTTTCTAATACATATCTAAAATTGTTTTTCCGAAACTACTACAGAATACTACACTACAAAAAGTCCAACAACAAAATTATACAGTCAAAACGAAAACTATCAAAGTTAGTACCTCCTAATACTAAACTAAGGATTAAAACGCCAACATTAGCACTTTTTCTAATTAATAAAAAATATCTACTTTGTATTTTCTCCTAAAACTACAGAAAACTCTACTCACAAAATACAGAAAATAAATATCCAATTCCCAAAGATATAACTAACTACATAAGTATATTAAAGGACTAAAGTAACTGTTTAAATGTTAAAAACATAAACACACATTGACATTTCTAACACATATGTATTTCTTATTTTCAGATAATACTACAGAATTCTCTACTAAGAAATAACAGACAACTCTACTCCAAAGTCCTATCTAAACTAAACAAAGTAAGTATTTTCACAATTTATTGTAATATCCTACATTTATTTGCAGCTACTTTTTTACATAAAATTGGCACTAAAACTCTAACTATACAGAAAAGCTAATCAATATATTTTCTCGTTTTTTTACCTAACACATCAAAGACAATCAGAAACACAGTCAACAACAAAAGAAAAAAGCATATCAAAATTGTCAATTTTCTAAACCCTTATCACCTATAAACTCAATCACTTGCTACAAATATTATTAATGTAATCGAAATTTACATTATAAATATATATGTCTATCATTTTAGATAAATTACTTTAACATATTACAATAAAATATTAGCATTAATATAACATATATCTTGTCAAACTATGTGATATATTTTTAAAGATTTTTATTTTAGAAAATAGAAAATTACTAATATTTGTAAATAATTTTTCTTTTATATAAAACATCTATTAATTATATATTTATTATTAAATATTATATCTATATTTAGTAATGATTAAATTAAATACATATATTTAAAAATATTTTTATTTAATTATAATAAATTTGGAATTTCGATTTTCAAATGTAATGTAAATTTCAAAATCTTTTTATTTTCAATACATTTTCTATAATTTTTATATTTATATACATTTTGTTATATATTTCAATATTTTTTTTAAAATGACATATATTAATATGACATTTTTAATTTTTTAAATAATTTTAGAATTTCTATTTTGGATTTTTATTTTTTATTTTTTACAAATTTTTATTTTATAAATTAACTATATATAATCTATATTTTAACATATTATACATATATTTTTAAAACACTCCCCACCCTTATCTCCTATTAACCCAATAACCCGCTCCAAAAAATATATATGTAAATGTAATAATAATTATAAATGTAAAATTATTTTTATTTCAATATAATATTTTAAAATTTCTAATTTCGAATTTCGAAATTTATTTTAAAATTTTTAATTTTATAATTTCGTAAAAATGTTCTATATATATATATATTAACAACAAAAATTATACATATTTTTTAAAAACACTCCCCACCCTTATCCCCTATTAACCCAATAATCCGCTCCTAAAAATATATATGTACATTTAATAATAATAATATATGTAAAAAAAAATCAATATAATATTTAAAATTTTCAAATTTCGAATTTTGAAATTTATTTTAAAATTTTTATTTTAATAATTTAGTATAAATGTTCTATATATATTTATTAATAACAAAAACTATACATATATTTTTAAAACACTCCCCACCCTTATCCCCTATTAACCCAATAACCCGCTCCTAAAAATATATATGTAAATTTAATAATAATAATATATGTAAAAAACTAATTATTTCAATATATTTTAAAATTTCAAATTTCGAATTACGAAATTTATTTTAAAATTTTTAATTTAATAATTTCGTATAAATGTTCTATATATATTTATTACTTACAACATTTATACATATATTTTTAAAACACTCCCCACCCTTATCCCCTATTAACCCAATAACCCGCTCCTAAAAATATATATGTAAATTTAATAATAATAATATATGTAAAAAACTAATTATTTCAATATATTTTAAAATTTCAAATTTCGAATTACGAAATTTATTTTAAAATTTTTAATTTAATAATTTCGTATAAATGTTCTATATATATTTATTACTTACAACATTTATACATATATTTTTAAAACACTCCCCACCCTTATCCCCTATTAACCCAATAACCCGCTCCTAAAAATATATATATATATTTTTAATTATTATAATATTTTTTTATTTTTAAAAAAATATTTGTGAAATTACATTTACTAATTACAATACTACATTAACTTATTTAATATTTCTTTAAATATTTTTTACTATTAAACGATGTTTTTTACATTCGATATTTTATCTTCCGATGTAATTACTTTCGATATTATAACACATATATAATATACGATATTTTTGTATACGATATTTTGTATTTCGATATTTTTTACTTTCGATAATAAATCTTCGATATTATGTCAGTTTGATATTAAAATTCCGATATTATGTCTGATTACCTTTTGTAGCAATGGAGATACAAGAGCCTGTTTCCAAGAAGCAGGAACCGTGCCACTAACCAGTGACTGATAACAGATCCTGCAGAGAGTAGGAAAAAGTTCATCTCCATAGGCTTTCCAAATCTTTTGAGGGATAGGGTCCAAAGGTGATCCAGATGAGATACCTCGAGCCAATCTGCCGAGGTCCTCCTCTGTAATAGGGGGAAACTCCAACAGACAGTCCGCAGGCTGCCATCCTGGGCTACCAGCTCCAGTATCTGTACTTCCGTCCAAAGGACAAGGGGAACAGATCAAAGTGGGGGTGGTACTCAAGTTGTGGATGATGGCCTCTATTTTATCGTTGAAAAACAGAGCCAAATTATCACAAAGTGCCTGCGTAGGAGGGGTCAATTTTTTTGAGCAGTCAGGATGAGTTAGACCGTTCAGAATCTGAAAAATGCTTTTAGAGCTATTTGCAGCGGTACAGATTGTGGAGCAGAAATAGTCGGATTTGGATTTCTGAATCAAGGCTTTATATTCGGAAAGTTTAGCTTTCCAGAGCAGTCTGCTAGCATCGGTATATCCCTGCCTCCATTTCCTTTCAGCCTGTTTACAGGCAAGTTTTAAAGCCTTTAAAGAGTCATTAAACCACGGAGCCGACACTCTGCCCTTATACTTGCGCGTTTTTAGCAGAGCAAGAGAATCAACCCTTGTGCTTATCCTGAGACATAAGGCATCACAGTTCGCATCGACTTGACAGTCTGAGGAGAAACTGTCTTCCACCTTGAACACAGCATCCGTGGTTCTCAGCCCCCCAAGGGCTCTCCAGTCCCTGTACATAAATTCAGAGGTAGTGCCTTGTGCCTGCGTTTTTACCCCCTTGCTGTTAACATAGAATTTAAGAAGGAATTGATCAGTCCAGCCCATAGGCAAAATTTCACCCAGATGTACTAGCTGTGGGACCGAAAAGATGTCCCAAATGTACAATGGGTTTCCATGGGGGATGTAATTAAGCAGAATATACATACTGATGATTGGGATGCTCAAGCCGTTGATACTTTGTTTTTTTATTTGAAATATTATGCTGCCCTTGATGCTGAAGATTTATATTTGAATTCTGCTAATTATGGTGATTTGTATTGTTACCAACACTTTGGAAATCACTACCCGCACAAGGCGAACACAAGATGGAATATGGTGAATTATACCCAATGGGAACACTACCCTGCTCCTTTAGAAGGGAGCTCCAAGTCTCTTTTAAAGAGATTCACATATTTTATGGATTTTAATCAGACAAATCCTGATGCGTTTTATTTTAAAATGACTGAAAAGTCCTCTTCCAAAGTTAGACTGACCCACACCAAATTTTTGTATTCCAAGTCCTTCCTTGACCAATTGGCTGTAGGGGGCTATGAGCTGTGGAAAGATACCATTGATCTTAAATCTGTTTGGGGTTCTAAAAAAGTGGCAAGTGCAAGGCACTGAGGCTTTGCATCGTGCCTGCCTCATACCCGAACCATATGCTGTTTTTGAATTCGACCATTTCACAAACCACCTGCTTTGGATTGGCCAGTCCTAACAAATTAAATGCACCTTCTTTTCCCGAGTTAGAAGAATATCCCGGATGGGATAATAACTCCAACATCTCCATTAGAGAATGCAAGGGTTAATGCTTAATTCTTCCTTTAACATCTCTAGTTTGGATCCTGAGGGTTGGTTGTTGTGGCACAGAAGTACTGATTCCTGCCAGCATAGGTTTCTGGGTTTGTCCCGTGGCTATACACAGGTTAGGATAGATCCCCGTTTTGTGAGTGACCATTCTGTCACTACCTATTCAGTAGGTAAGCTATGTCAGACTTGGCTCAAACACTCCACTTTAACGTCAGTTAAATGACATCTGTCTAAACTGACTGACGATGTGGACCTGAATGACTTTATTAAAGGCCCTGCAACTGGCAGATCCGAAAGATGGGCATATGCTATATACAACGAAATTGGGAAGCTGTCCCAAATTGAGGCTGCTTCGAGGTTAAAAGCTATAGATCAAGCTAATTTAGAAAAAGTGGTTGCTGTTGTAGATAATAGCATTAATACGCTTTCTTCCCGCATTTACGCTTTGGATAATATTGTATCGTCTGTTCTAGATATAGTGCAAGACGATGTTCCTGTTTTGTTCCATGGTCAAAATCAACTGCGTTCTATGATGCAGTTTGCTTGGACCTTACAAACGTTAAAATCAGGACGAGTTCCTTGGGATTACATGAATACGTCATCGTTATTTGCACCTTTTAATTTGACTGACAAACAGCAGTTCATGTCGATGAAGGATGCCACGTTTTCTAGATTGCATATTGAAAACTTGAACCATTGCCGTTTTCTGTGGCCGAAACAAATTCTGCTGATTGGCTTATTCATGGTATGATAACGTTACCTTTTATTCTGTTTAAGTTTGAAGCTTGCATGAAGTACTATGCTATAGGCAGATATGAACCTTTAGGCAGCGCCTACCTCCATGAAGCTTGGTCACTTCTGTTTACCTATAGGTGTCTGAGGGAGGGTAAAGAAGTTTATTTAAATGGTGAGGATTGCACAACAGCGCCAGATTCTTCTTTAATTTGTAGACACATACAATTTAATGGCTCTTGTAATCAGGAGGCCTCTAATGTGGCTTTTATTTTGAAAGGCACTCCGACACCTGCTATCATACCAACATTCACTTTACTGGCAAACGGGAGTTATTTACTGTTAAATAATGCGGATTGTTGTGGGATGTTGGCCGGTATCGCTTATGTGGTTACGGTCACTGAGCGTGTAATTTGCTGTAAAAATGTTCTGTTTCCTCCTTTGCATGGGAAGCTGGATGTTTCCATCTGGCCGTCAATTCCGACCTTGAAAGCAGAATTCAAACAAATGAGTCGTATAAGAGCACTATTGTCTCAAAAGGAGGTTGCTCTTACATCTGCTAGAGAAACATTTGTCCTTCACGTGGCAAATAATAAAAAATAATAATAAGGAAATGTATAAAGCGCCTGGTTACGCCAATCGGCGTGTCCCCGCGCTGGAGTAAGTGGGAGAGGCAGATCCCCAAGGCCTAGACCAACGTCAAACAGATCTATTAATGTAAGAACAGGTACGTTTTAAGCTCCCTCCTAAACCTCATCTCAGAGGGTTCCAGCCGTAGCTCAGGAGGGAGTTTATTCCAGCTCTTGGCTGCCAAAAGCCGAAAAGGTCTACCACACATCCTGGCCCTCTTGACTTTAGGGACAAGCAACAAGCCAGTCCCACTTGATCTAAGAGACCGTGCGGGCCTATAGGAGGTAATGAGACTCTGCAAGTACACAGGGACAATGCCCTGGATGATGCGGTGGCATGTACAAAGAGCCTTGAACATAACTCTCCTCCTAACTGGGAGCCAGTGTAGAGTGTCCAAGGCCCTTTTAGAGGCAGCCCTCCTCGTTTGCATGAGGGCCAGCTGTGCCGCCGCATTTTGCAGAACCTGAAGTCGGTTTAGACATTTGGCAGTGGCACCCAAATATAGTCTGTTGCCATAGTCTAAGCGTGAGGTAACAAGTGCATGCACTAGCGTCTTCCTGGCCTCTATTGGGAGGAGATCCATAGTTTTTCGTAGGCCCTTAAGGACACCAAAGCAGGTCCCCACTACACGTCTAATGTGAGGTTCAAATGTAAAATCAGAATCCACCCATACACCCAGGTTCTCCGCCTGGGTGCACGGTACAGGAGTGGGACCTAGGCTTGATGGCCACCATGCCGATGACCATACTGATGGACCCCCTCCTACCACAAGCACCTCTGTCTTGCTTCCATTAAGTTTCAGACAGTTGTTTGCCATCCAAGTAGCAAGCTCCTGCATGCATGCCCTGAAATTGGAAGCTGCCAGATCCAGTGCCCGTACTGAGGTACATGCGTTATTGAATACAGACCTGCCCTTACATTTTGGGGAGTTAATTCACACTATCTTTAATGCGTCCTCGACTACGGGGTTGGCGCACTTTTTTAAAGTCGTGAGCAGTGGCCTTGTGAATTCTTTTCAAACTAATTTTGGTGTGTTCCCCGCATTTTTTCATTCGATTTTTTCGAGCCTCTTTGGTGGATTTCCTTTAATGCTCGCATTAGTTGCTGGTGTGCTGCTCTTACTTTGTTTGTTTAAAAATGGATGCGCATCCTGCAGCACAAAACAATATGTCCCAACTGTTGCTGCTCCGCAACCGAATGCTTACTTACTATGGAGCGCTGCCTCTAGCGACATTAAGTGCAGTTTATGGATTATCGTTTCAATTCTCCTTTTTCACATGCGTACAGCCTGTCTTTCATTGCCTGAACTGCGATTTCGATTGGGCCCTGGATTTGTGTCTCTGCAGTACGGTGTCTCCCAACGCGGATTATGACCAGCTGATGAGCCCCTTAGTGGTTCATGACTTGCTCTGTTCTGGCGGCGGGATTATGGCCTTAGCATTGATACATGGAATAATGGGTCGTTGGAATGTTTTTGCAGCGGTGCATGACTTCTTGTCACGCAGTTATATTGAAGATGATCCGAGTTTTCCTCTGATGGTAGTGGAGGCTCCGGTCATTGAGGAACATGTATGTTCATTCCCACTATTGGATTGAATGGCTGAAATGTTTTCAGATGAGAACAATGACTTCCTATTGGAGGATGTTGCCACATACTGTGCTTATACACTGTTGGAATGAGACTCTTTATTTTTTTAAACTGTTCTCTAATTTTTTTAGATACCGCCTTATATCAAACAGCAATTAGTAAAAAAAAAAAAATGTTGGGTCTATTTGAACTTGACTCTGCTTTCCGGGCATGGACTCTGCATTCCTAAAACTCGCCCACGTTTATGTCACGTGCTTCGATCAAGGGAGGGTGCAGTGAGGACGAGCCTTGCGTTCACACAGTGTTAAGTTAGAATGGGTTTATTAGAAGCTTAAACGCTATTTTTGATTTCCTGCTCTGCTTTGCACACGACACACACTTGCGATATTGTTTAGAGAAAGCTACGTATTTTGATTCACATGAGAATAACTTGTTATGCTACATTTTTAGACTGCCTCGCTAGTTTAGTCTGTTCAGTGAGAGCCTGGGCTGTCAAGGTTATCTTGGACACTGTGTCTGTTATTTAGAAGGATCAGCGCACGTTCTAGCCATAACACATATGCAGCTGTGGCCACCTCTGATACTGGCACGTTTAATAATGCACTGTGCGGGCATGATAGGACACACTTGGAGAACTTTCGTATCCTGACAGCTTGTGCAAAACTCGATGTGATCCACTACTGCTGAGTATCAGAGGTATGGGCCCGCCCGAGTAATCCTATGAGACCTTCATTAATTACAAACTAATTCACTAACTAGGGCGGGTGAAATCTAGGTATATTTTAAACCTGTTTCCCATTAGCATTATACGATGCTTACTCCCTTTGTATTTTATGGAATAGTAACAATGCTGACAACCTTGTTTCTGATAATATGTTTGCTTGTGTTATCTAAGGTACTGCGTATGAGATCACAGCATTAGAAATAAACATTTCAAACTTGCACGTGTCTCTATTTACTCCTTGTTTTGGACTGGTGTAAGACTGTAACGAAAGAGTGCTCTTGTTAGCCACCTAACCTGAGGTATCCTAAGTCGCATATTCTGGGATGACTAATCATTGGTGTTTTTGGTATAGGACGAAGAACCAATGAGTCACTGATTGCTAATCTGGTAGGGGGTTTGGGTACTAAGGTGGGTTTTGGTACACCCTAATTCACTGAGGTCCTAAGTCTCTATGCACAGTTCTGTGTAGGAGCAGAATCCCTGCTACAGGGACAAGAGTAATAATAAAGGAGCAAGGGGTAAAAGTACAATTTAGAGGAGCATAGAAGTGAGACAAGAAAAATAAGCGGCATCCAGCAGGGAGGGGTCTCGAACCCTGCCTGGGTGGGTCCTTAGTGCAGAGAGCAGACGAGCAGAGTTGTGAGGGATGACCTGATCAATGACCGAGGGTCATAGATCTAGCTCTAAGGAGGAGGCTTGGGCATTGATGGGTGTATTGCATTATAAACCTTCCTGCTTCCTTAAATTTGCTTAAAAATGCTCAATATATCCACTATTTGTTCAAAATTTTCTCGGGGGGGGAACCCCCCAAACCCCCATAGGTTGTTCGGCCTAGCTCGCTCGCTCACTCACCTCAGTAGAGTACCGCAATCATTTTAAGCCTCACCACTTGCAAATGTCACCAGCCACCACTGCTCAAATCAAGATATGCACTAAATAAAAGTAACATGAAGACTGAAAAAACACAGGAACATCCTCGTAAAAAAAAAATACTCCCAAAGAATGCAAAATTAAGTAAAGCATGTAGATTATAAGCAGAAATGACGTGGGTTACATTTTTGACACTCCTTGTTAAGAATCAGTAGTTTTGCTTGAAACCTTAAGAACATGACTATAGGGCCCAAAGGGGACCCTTTTCGGTGTATGTTTTCTAATTACTACTGGGTCTAAGGCCCACAGCGACCAGACAGACTTAAAGCCGGACTTGCCTGTCTAGTCCTTTCAAAGCCCTTTCAGACTGCGATCATGCGCTACTTCCCAAAGACAGGAAAAGTATGTAGTTCAGCGCAGAAAGTGAAAGACAAAAACACAGAAAGCGCTACGTGGCACACCACTCTACTCAAGACAAGGCACCCATAAATACCCCAAGAGTACTGGCTCCTTAAACACCTTTCTAGCTCTCCTCTGCTACTGGATCTTCACCATGGTCTCGTCTCTCTGGAGTGGGGTGTCTCTCTGCTGCCCCTCCTCCCCCTCGTCCTGTTTTAAATACTCTCTGAAGGAAACAAACGGGCCCTTGTCCCAAGGAGGGGCAGCCCAGCTCCCCGGGGGTCGACAGAGACCCAGGCAGCACAGGTCAAGCTCACACCCCATGCGTGGCAGTTGCCACACCACCTCCCTCAACCCATCTGACACCTCTACATTAGGCCGATATCCACCGCCACCCTCCCGCACAAGTTCATGCCCTCTCTCAACCCTGCATGGAATCGGACATTAAAATAACAGCCTGATCTCTTTATCAAAAAATAGTCTAATTGTGAAGAACTGTTGTTAGACCCTTCGCCACAGCGTAAATTCCGCCGTGGTACGGGGGTGGACGTGGCGCTGCTCATGACTGCTCCCGGCCATCATAAATCACGGTGAGCGTGTGCTCATGACGGCCAGGAGCCCACTAATTAATTCTCCTGCACAGGCAGGGAATTAATAGCGCATAGGAGGAGCGGCAACGTTCGGACGGCTCCTGGCCGTCATGAGCACATGCCTACTGTGACTCTTGACGGCCGGGAGCCGTCATGAGCACCGAAGAGGTTACGTTTTCAAAACTGTCCAGTGAGTGCACATAATTATTCGCAAAAGTGCACATTTTTATAGGGGAGCAGAATTTTCTAAAAGATTACAAACTTCCCTAAATTGCATTATATAATGTTCGGAAGGTGCTCCAATTTGCAATACTCAGAAGTATTGCAAAAGCAACAAAAATGAATTAAATGAAAACTTATTTAAATGAGGCAGGGTACTATTCAAACCATTCACAGAACTTTATTGTGAAGTTTCACACATTTGTAAAACAATGTACATAACATTAAAAAAGGGACGCAGTTATTTTTATATTGGCCTACAAATCGTTTACACATTGTGCAGAATACTGCCAAACATTGGATGAATGCATGTAAATGACAGCAAAAATCTTAAAAAATAATAATAAAAAACCTGCATTCTTGTAAAAAGCACAATTAAATCTTCTCCAAGGGGGCTAGGTGCTGTGGACTCTCTAGCTGGCACGGATGACAGCTGGGCTAACAGCACGCAATAATAGAAGTGCTACTACCAACCAAAATACAGCACTTCTGAGTGTAGACAGATGTTGTTTGGCTCCGGAGAAGTCTTCTCAAGTACAGTCTTCAACTGAGGCCTGCTGTGGCAACCCGTACCCTCTTGAAACATTCCTCTATATTTACATATGTATGTGCGTATGTGTGTGTCTCATAAAAACTGTGGGGCAGATTTACAAGCCCCTTGCGACATATTTACAACACTGTTGCGTCACTTCTGTGACGCAGCAGCTTCGTAAACAATGCACTACCATGCGACAAATTTACGAAGTGACGCATCTAGTGAGATGGGTCATGTTGTAAATCCCTGTGCCACATTATACCTGCGTCAGGTATAATGTATGGAGGGTGAGCGTTCCATCGCAAAAAAGCCCCGTAAAAGTGACGCAATTAAATCTACAAGATTTCACGGAGTCACTTTTACGTCCATGCTACGTCAAAACTTTACGCCTGCTTGAAGCAGGCATATGGAGTAACGCAGCATGTTCGGTATAGTGCGCCCCTGAGCATTGCTGGAGTGATGTTGTTCTTGTGACACAACTCCAGCAATGCGCTGCCCTTGCTCCAGGAGATGTGGCACGCATCTGACTATCCTTGCGCCACGGTGCGTCGCATTGTAAATGTGACGCATCTGTGGTGGTGCAAGGGTATTCCTGCATGTCACATCTTTACTGGCGCATCCCTGCTAATATGCAGGGATGCGCCAGTCCTCGTAAATCTGCCCCTGTGTTTTTAAGTGTCTCATTGTGATAAACGGTGGAAATTGTGAAATGGACTGCAGAATAAAAGCACTAGGCTGCCCAGGTGTGGGGCAGTAAGGAACCCTGTAACAAAGAACAATGGACTTGGCTAAATGCTTACAAGGTCCAAAATGCGAGACCGATTTGCATTGCAAATGCTTTTTTATGTCAGTGGTTTTTTGTATGGTGATAGCTAAGATGTCAAAATATTTGTAGAGACTTTGTCAACATTCTCAGGGGCTTATATATGAGCCCTTTCGTAACTTTTGCACTGCTGGTGCGTCAGTTTTTGTGACTCACCAGCAGGGTAAAAAATGTGCCTGGTTGCACCATATTTACGAAGTGACGCATCTAGGTAGATGCTTCACTTTGTAAACCCCTGCGCCACATTATACTTGCACCAGTTATAATGTATGCAGGCGGGGCGTTCCGAGGCAAGTAAGGGTCATAGAAGTGACGCAGTGAAATCTATAAGATTTGACTGCGCCACTTCTAGGACGCAAATGCGTCAATATCTTACGCCTGCGTCATTTTTGCGTCTAAAGATACATCAGAAATACTGACGTATCTGTAACTCCTTGCACCATGATGCGTCATACTGTGACTATGACGCATCATTGGTGTTGCAAGGATGGCGCAATGAAAAGTGACGCAATGCTGTTTTCTCGAAGCGATGCGTCACTTGTCATAAAAGAGGCCCTCATTTTTTAAAGCACCTGTGAGTGGTGCAATATTTTGTCTGTGTTTAGGTCGAGGACCTAAAGGCTGCGCTTGTGCAGTCTGGGGTCGGAGATTTAATGTTTCTTAGTAGTGCGGATTAACCCGCCTCCCTGCCCCGTCTCTCCTCCATTGGCTGGCTTCCTAAACGGAGGCCAGCCATTGGAGGAGAGATGCGTCACTCTAATTTAGCCCCGTCTCTTTCGGATTCGGGGGCGTAAGTTTTGCTGTTCTTTAGACAGTGACGTAGTCTGTCACTCAGAACCACAAAATCACGCCCCCGATTCCAAAGAATTCTGAAGCTTGCGGCCGCCATTTTTTCTTCACCCGCAGTGAAGGTGAGCCGTTCCTCGTTGTTCCTCGTTGTGCTTGTGTCCTTGTGTCCGTCCCCCCATGCCCCCTCCTTCCGTCCCCTCTCGTGTTGCTGTTTTCTGTACATCTCGGCTCTCCCGGGGACCCGCAATGTGACCCTCGGCACGAGATGCGGCGCTGGAAGACCCGTGCAGAAGGCGGAGGCAGTCCGAGCCTTGCCCCCTCCTTCCGTCCCCTCTCGTGTTGCTGTTTTCTATGCATCCCGGCTCTCCCGGTGACCTGCAATGTGACCCTTGGCACGACAACTATGGCGGAGGTAAGGCATAAAGTGCAGGGAAGGGAGGCCGGAGAAACCACCACTACGGCAAACTTAACCAAAACAGCCGTTCCTCGTTGTGCTTGTGTCCTTGTGTCCGTCCCCCCCTTGCCCCCTCCTTCTGTCCCCTCTCGTGTTGCTGTTTTCTGTGCATCCCGGCTCTCCCGATGACCCGCAATGTGACCCTCGGCACAACAACTATGGCGGCGGTAAGGCATAAGGTGCAGGGCAGGGAGGCCGGAGAAACCACAACTACGGCAAACTTAATCAAAACAGCTGTTCCTCGTTGTGCTTGTGTCCTTTTGTCCGTCCCCCCTTGCCCCCTCCTTCCGTCCCCTCTCGTGTTGCTGTTTTCTGTGCATCCCGGCTATCCCCAATTAAGATATACATGTAAGGAATTGAGTACATTAACCAGACATATGGTTTAGGTATACATCTCCCAGACCGTAAAATAAAGTAAAATGGCACAACCATTTCTTTGCACCAACCTTTATATTCCCAAGTTTGCCATATTCTGAACAGCCGGCCTGTAAATTGCATCCACGAACGGCAGGAGAAACAACCCCGTTTTTATTAAAGGTGCCTCGCGTCTTAGCTACATGACGCGTTTCTGGTCCGCCAGAGTGGCGATTGAAGTAGAGATAGGACGTGGGATCCTATAGTTGTTGTTCTATGCCCGATTGGCAACTGCCATGATGAAATAGAAATAGGATATGGAATCCTATAATTAGCGTTCTATGCACGATTATCAGCTGTCCTATGGAAATAAAAACAGGATCCTAAAGTCTGTATTTTGTACCCGATTAGTAACCGCCATAGTGGAATATTGATGTATCTTATCCCAGCAGCCAGCAGCTGTCGGTTCATGGCAGGGAGGCTGGAGAAACCACCACTACGGCAAACTTAATCAAAACAACGTGATTGGGATGCGCCACATCCTCCTCTCTTCTGCCTTTCGCACATTACTTCCCTCATCATTTCTCTCCTCTTTTCCCTCTCGCGTATCTTTCTCTCCACGCGCTCTCCTTTCTCCGTTGCACGGCCCTTCCTCCCCCTGTTTATTCTCCCTGCTCCTAGGCCCGCTCCCCCTGGTTCCACCCTGCCCGGCCGCATCTGACTCTTCTCAGCGCTGTAGATATTTGGAGATTAAGTGATTTGTCCAGAATCACATATGTTGTGCAGACGCCGAGCTGGTTCCCCAGCTCCAAAGTCACGAGCTCTGGCCGTTGCGCCACATCCTCCTCTCTTTTGCCTTTCGCCTGGCCCATGCCCTTACTTCCCTCATCATTTCTCTCCTCTTTTCCCACTCGCGTATCTCTTTCTCTCCTCGTGCTCTCCTTTCTCCGTTGCACGGCCCTACCTCCCCCTGTTTATTCTCCCTGCTCCTAGGCCCGCTCCCCCTGGTTCCATCCTGCTCTGCCGCATCTGCCTCCAGGGTTGTGCGAGGGGGTTATCAATCTTAGGGCAGACATTTGAGGGGGCGCTTTCTGGATTTTGAGCTTGAAATACTCGCTATAAGGTACGGATCATCCAGGATGGAACAGTAATGCGAATCTTAAAATGTGACCGATATTTGATGAGCCCCACAATGTGGAACTCTCTCACTACCTCACTCTCTATCTCACTACCTCACAACTTCACTCTCTCTCTCTAACTCACTACCTCACTCTCTCTCTTTCTATCTCACTAACTCACTTTCACTCTCTTTCACTACCTCACTCTCTCTCTATCTCACTACATCACAACCTCACTCTCTGTTTCTATCTCACTACCTCAGAACATCTCTCTCCCTCACTACCTCACTCTTTCATTACCTCACTCTCTCGGTCTCTCACTACCTCACTCTCTATCTACCTCACTCTCTCTCTATTTCACTACCTCACTCTCTCTCTCTATCGCACTACCTCACTCTCTCGGTCTCTCACTACCTCACTCTCTATCTACCTCACTCTCTCTCTATTTCACTACCTCACTCTCTCTCTCTATCTCACTACCTCACTCTCTCTCTATCTCACTACCTCACTCTCTCTCTGCTAATGCAATAGGTCTCGCATATGCAAGCAATTAAGCTATTGCCAATATAAATGACAATGCCATTTACTTAGGGATACAAAAAAAAATAATAATGAGCAATGCCAATAACTCTACCTATAATATTGCCGAGACCATTGCATTGTAAATGCTTGTTTTATCTTCGGGTCAGAGGTCGGGCTGCATTATGTAAACAGTATAGATTCTGTGATGCTTTGCACAAGAGAAGTGAGGTCAAAGGCTCCACAGGATACCAGGGTGCAGTACCGCACGTCGACACTAGGTGTCCCACTCCAGCCGACGTCCGAGCTAAACAGGGACAACTAGAGACGCATGACGGGGAACGCTGTGACGTCACCACGCCTGCTTTGTTTATCCCGAGCGACGCTGAGCGAAGCACTTCCTGCATCGTGACAAACTCTGAACGGATATCCGGCTGCCCATAATGCATTGCAAGGATGATAAACCCTTCGCATCTAACTAAACACATTACACTTTGCATTAATTAGACTTTATTGTTTCTACTTTATACAGTGTCCGATAATCATCCTTCTGTATCTATCCCTTGTGACTCCGAAAAGTCGCTCTAATATTGAGCAGAGTCCGATCAGAAGAGAAGTTTGTTAAGCGTTTGGCAGTTATAAGTCAATTCCCAGGCCATTCTTGGCTTCAGCTGCACTCCGTGTGGCGGCTGAAGACCAGAAATGGCCAATTTTTGGAGACCTTCGTAGGTCTACAAGATAATGATTAAAAGCAGAATGATTTATGTTGGAATCTCATACTTCCGTGGTATTGATATAGAAGATCTGTTGTAATAGGGCTGTTGTAATTAAATTGAATTGACACAGCATTTCTAGAGCGCCTCATTACCGGAAGGTATCCTAGTGCTAGTAGTTGGAAGCAGGAGAGTAATCCCGCCTGCTGATTGCCATTGGCTAACTGCTCCCATGCTCTAGTTTCCTGGCTTCTAAGTGGTTCCTGCAGCCTTGAAACCTAAGTGCAGTCTCCCTACGCGTTCAGGGTTTATCTGCTGATTAGCAGAACTCTGGGGCATATTACCAACGTTAAGCGATATTTATCGCTAACGATGCTTAGCAGCGAATTTTTTAACGCAAAGCATCGTCAGAAATTATCGCAGATAAACCTTGCTATTATCAAGGTTTATCGCAAATGCGATAAAAAACGGCCGCAATGCATGAATATCGCTGAAAAGTCAGCGATATTCATGCATTACCGAGCTAATGCTCTTAGCCATGTTATCCACCTCCCATTGGATAACATGGATAACTGCTCGGGACAGGTGTTAGTTTTTGGAGATATTCGCGCTTAGCGCGAATATCTCCAAAAGTTGGTAATAGGAGATAGCGATGTTAGCGACTGTTTCCAGTCGCTAACATCTTGGCACGCCCACTTTGCATGTCATTAGTGATAAATATCACTGACATGCAAAGTGGGGCCCAAGATGGTCGCTATCTCCTACTAGATGTCGCTAACTGGTGTTAGCAACAGCTAGGTAATAGGGAGATAATTTTATCTCCGCTTTCTTGGCTTTTAAAGCCAAAAAAGCGGAGATGAACCCCCTTGATAATATGCCCCTCTTTTCGTTCTGCTGCGCTTCCTTACACTACAAGCCCGGCTTGTGTCTTAGTTTCCCCTGCTTTCGCTACCTAATCTCCCCTTGCAGTGCCTTCCTCATGCCACGCTGCTCACCCACCTCTATTAGCGATTTTCTTTGTGTTAATATATCTTCGCCACTTTCATGCGACCACGCACATCAAAAAGGGTATCCATTTTTCTCAGCCAAACAAAAGATATCAAAGAGTAATAGAAATCCAAGGGCAGATTTACAAGCTCCCTGCGCCACGAGTACGTCACTTTTTGTAACATACTGGTGGCGTATCTTACTGCTCCATATTTACAAGGACAGGAAAAGGCACCAGTGTGTCTTTTCCTGTCCTTGTAAATATGGCCCGTTTACACACAGCATTTTCGGTGAAAGGGGAATTCCAAAGGTGTTGCTGTGGGTGTTCCCATGCAACACCCATGGAACGAGACACATTTACAGATTTAAATCAATCTGGAAATGCGTGTGAATGCTACGCCTCCAGAGGAGACGTTTTTTCATTTCTCCTTGGTTTTTTTTCTCCTACGATGCGTGCTGCATTCTGCAGCACGCATTGAAAGAGGAAAATGCCTGTAGTGATTGTTTTTGTGCAGGAAGGTGCGCCTTCCTGCACAAAAACAATCTCCACACGACGCAGGCAACCTTGCACCATGGTGCAAAGGGTGCCTACGCCTGCGCATTGCTGCAGTTTGTGCGTCAGCGCAGGGGGAAGCATAGAGATGCGACATATTGTTGTAAATATGTCGCATCCCTGTGCTTTGAAAGTGACTCAGGGCGGTGCAGTCAAATGGCTTGCGAAATGCACTGAGTCACTTTCATTTTAAATCTGC
This sequence comes from Lissotriton helveticus, assembly GCF_964261635.1. NCBI lineage: Eukaryota > Metazoa > Chordata > Amphibia > Caudata > Salamandridae > Lissotriton > Lissotriton helveticus. The sequence goes on along the minus strand of NC_136067.1, from coordinate 102,585 downwards.
CCACCTGTATGTAACACCACACAAAACTCATACGCAAACGTAAAATCCGGCAGCCTAAATACCCCTGTCCAAAGCTATTTCCTTTGCTCAAAAGTATCAGAAAAAATCACTGCTCGTGCACACATCCTCTTCTTAAATATTAAGGCACCATCACTCCCCTTGCCCATGGGCTGTGCTGCGGGAGCCTCCTACTGGTGAAGCCCCCTCTGCAGTGCCAGAGAGCTCCAATACCCAAGTGCGCCCTGGCCACTGCAGGCAGCATAAACTGGTAGTATGTAGTGATTCGTAGCCTGGACAGCTTGGGGTCGAGTGGGCCACCTGTAGCTGGACCACAACTTCGAAAAAGGATTGATCATTCTTTCCGGGGCACAGGTATATACTTTTGGAGAGAATAGGGGCTTTTTCAGGGCGGGTCATATAGCTAGCCAACCACTGGACTTGGGGGGTATATTCTCAAGGAGTTACTGCCGAGTTAAATGCACTTTATTGCAGCCAAAGTGGGGATAAATATATCGCACCATTCACAAGCTGGTATAAACAGCACATATTACCAGTTTACCCGCGATAGCAGTCGGAAAAAACATTGCCACCGATGACTCCGGCAACTAACGCTAATGAGATGCAGAGTAGGGGGCCGATTTACAATAAGTGGCGCATCCCTGCATATCAGCAGGGATGCGCCACTTATTGTGCGCCATGCCTCCTCCGCCATTGATGCACGGCATTTACAATGCGGCGCACCAATGGGCAAAAACGGCACAGATGCGTGACGCATCTGTACCGTAAAAGCAGCGCATTGCTGGAGTTGCGTCGCAAGAGCGACGCAGCTCCAGCAAAGCTCTGTGGGGCCTATCTTGTTAATGCTGCGTCAATCCTTATGCCTGCTTCAAGCAGGCGCAGGGGTTTGACGCAGCATGGGCCCCAAAGTGACTGAGTGAAATATTGTAGATTTCACTCAGCCACTTTTAGGAGGCGTTCCTGCGCAGGAAAGCCACCCCCTGCGCAGGAACGCCTCCTCTGGCGCAGGGCTTTACAACTATACTCATTCGTAAGTACCCCGCACCATGGCGCTTCTTTTGCGCCGCAGCTGTGTCACAACGGCGGCGTAAAAGGGGCGCAAGGGGCTTGTAAATCTGCCTATATGTGTTCCCTTGCAAAAAGCAGCGAACACACCACTTCGCAACATTCACAACGACCAGCAAGATCAGCGAACAGATCACAAAACAGGCGATAAGGCGTGTTAGCACCAGGAAGTTAACACCTGCTCTGACCTGGTGTAAAGTCGGATGAGAACCTGCATCACGAATGGGAGCCCAGCCCAGAGCCACACATGAAGAGCAACAGATTCCATGGAGCCAACGAACATGCAGCTCGGACACCCAAGGGGGCCACAACACCCTGCGTCACAACACCCAGAGCCGCCACTCATCCCTTACCCCCGACAAAGATATGTAACAGCAACCTTACAAAATCACGAACCAAACAAATCGCCTGGTGCCGCACAAGTACAACACTCAACATGCATGTGAGGTTGGAAAAATGAGAATCACACAGTCATCTTTGGATTACCAAACAAAACATTTTATTCAAAATAAACACAAAAGTAATATTGCGAAGAGCCATGGCGTGTCATCTCTGGATAATCTATGAGTCCCAGCTGCAAAACAAAATTCAAGATAAGAAGGTGGGTCATGCACCAAAAAGGACATAGAGAGAGAAAGAGAGAGAGTGAGTGAGAGAGAGAAAGATAGAGAAAGATAGAGAAATACAGGGAGAGTGAGTGCCAACACTGCGGACCAAGGCCTCACTGCTCACCTTTCTGGCAACGGTTAGTCTCCTGCCACGTGCCGGTACGCAGTGCAGTGCAGTCCACCAGCTCCCCCATCTGAAACAGAGTCCAGAATTAGGAATGGCAGAGTACATACAACTGCACACACTTTCATCGCTTGCCCGCCCAGGCTGCTGCACCTAGCCCCTCCAGCAGTGAGGGAGTGGCTGTGGCATGCTGACAACTAGACCTGTGATCAGCAGATCACTAAAAGGAAGACCTGGGACATGTAGCGTTGTCGTCCCCCCTGTAAGCGTAAGCGCAGTGGGCCGGCCTGGCACATGCCAGTCCATCGTATGGGTGTGAACAATGACCCCGGTGTTCTGGGTGTGGTTCCGTCCTGGACTGTATGAGGAAGTAACTGATGCGGGTGTCCCTGTTGTGGTGCTGCCGCCACCTGGACGGCAATCAGCAATTTGTCACCCTGTGACCCAAGTCAAACAACATGAGCAAAATGGATGTAAGGGGGAATCACTGACCCTACATACATCCATACTTCCATATGTGAAAGATCGTGGACATGACACATCTGTGTGAATATGAATGATTAATGCACATTCAGTGGAGTGTTGTAGCAGGACCAGTACAGGGCCATGCAAACCCCACTTTACATTGTTGGGCCTTGGAGGACGAGCCAGAGTCCTTCAGAGAATGACCAGTCCAACAGATAGGGAAGAGCTCAGTCCGCAGTCTGAATGCTGTGTCATTGGTGACCAATCGGAATATGGCAGTCCATGTCGAGGTCAAAGGTGAGTGTCGCTGAGTGTATCAGGGGACAGTGGAGGGTGATGATGCAGTGGCAGAACCAGGCAGCAATAGTCCAAGTGGCAGAGATGATTATTGTGAGAAGTTGGCCTGGTATATGCTGTCCACTAGTTATAGTGGACACCCTGCACCAGTCCAGACAACCCTTATTGATGATTAGGTTTAAGACAACTTTTATTGAAAGCTATCCTAGTGGTAGCTATGGCGAGCAGTTTTCAGGATAAGTCTCGAAGGAATGCAAAGCAGTTTGGTTTACTAGATTATAACCTTTTGAATGACCAAATGAAAGGAGAACCACACAAGGTATATGCATAAAATATATGTATTTATTACTAAACTCTCTCTACTAACCTCTTTATTTTATTTATTAATTTAGATATTTGAAGCTATCCTAGGGGTAGTATGGACTAAGCAGCCTAAAGGCTTAACTTAAGAGGTCGTGTTAGGCGAGCTGTTTTACCACATACAATCCTGTAATATCAAATGAAAGGACACCACACAAGTATATATTATAAAAATATATGTATTTATTACTAAAAACAATCCCCAGTATTCTTTATGGATAAAGGGGCACAAGCGTTAAATCAAAAGCACAGTATAACATACAAAGTTGCACAATTTTGGATGAGGCCAAGGGGCGACACAAACCATATACTAAAAAAATGGTATAAGAGAGACCATTCGATCAGTGGTTAGGCCTAGGGCCTAGAGAATCGCTGGGAGCAGTCAGGACAAGCAATGCTGAAGTCGGGAAAAGCCCGCGGGATTCGGGTGCAGTGCAGAAAGTGCACGCATGCATCAATGTTAACCAATGGTGCGTAAAAGTTACAAAGTTAAAGTCACTTGGATGCTAATGACAAGGGTAACTCGTCATGGAGTGCCCATTCATTTCAATGGAAATTACATTGAAGTGGAGCAAGAAGCTTAGCATCCAAGTGGTTAAGGACACTTCCGCTGAACCTAGAGGAACAAAACTTAAGACACAGACCCTAGAGGTGTGTACCAGTGTGGGAACACCGGCGTTGCAATGTTACCTCACCCACAGGAAGTGGGTGCACAGGGTCGAAGTTGAGTCGGGTTTCGTCACGCAGGCTCTTGGTGCTTGAAGCTGAAAGGGCTGCAGGCGGGGTGAAAGAGAAGTGTCCGGTGGAGTCCAAGGGTGGACTCAAGTCAAAAAGCACCTGAAAGCAGAGGGGACAGAGTCTGGGTCACTCAGCAGTGACCAGGGTGGAACCAGGACGGAACCAGGCAATGTCGGGCGCAATCAGGTAGTTGTCGAGGAGCTTCTCTCTGCTGTCACGTGGGCTCTGGGGCATCTACAACGTCCAGGAGCGGGTCACGATCTGTCCCACGCAGGCTCTCGCCGTCGGCGCTGTTGGCTTCAAGATTGGAGCAAACAACACTTTGTGGTGTTGGGTTCAATCAGGCCTACATATTCTGCTAAACTCTCGAACACCTTAGTATAGAAGTTGGCACGGACACTGGAAAATGCAAAAGACAAGTTTATTAAGACCCCATGGGGTGGTGGTACATTCCTACAACACCCTTCGGCAATGTAAGAAGTAGCACACCGAACATCGGTGCGCGACCCCTTTTATACAGTTTAATGACAATAAAGAGGTAGGCGTTTACAAGTTACACACTTTAGGTACATATAAGGTCATTTTTGGAACACAGCCAGCATGTGGGAGGAGTTCAATAGCACTGGTCAGTTTGTGCTAACATTCCTAAAGAATGACCAGTTGATGCATAGTGCGCATGTGCGCTTGACCAGTACTAAAAATAGCCTGTTGCCCAGCAGAATAGATGACCATGGGTATCGAGAAAGGACAAAAGGGCACGCTGACCACGAGGCAGCGTGTTCATACAAAATGGAGGTCGGAGGGATCCAAGATGGCCCCCATACATTTTGGTCAAGTTAACGCAAAAGATCGTGTAGCTGAGCTAAACGCTAACTCAGGAGCTGCCAAAACACGACAGACGGCCCTTTTAGCGGTTAGCAAAAGCTACCTCATAACGGACGTAATCAGGATTCTCGTCATCAATGTTGATGGCCATTATTTTCAGCACTTCGTCGTTGACCAATTTCTCTTGCTTAAAAATAGCTCGTTTGGACGGGATACAGGTTGTGATACATACAGAACATAAAGTCGGGCCACATTGAATACATAGGCAAAGGGAAAACAATATTCCAATGAAAATACATAGAATAGTTAATAATTTCCAACCTCAAGTACTAAGTAGGGTCCAGAACCAACCAGAAAAGGTCCAAGTTCCATTTTCTGGGTGGATCTCAGCAGCTATCTTATGTAATTTCGTAATCGAATCATATACAGAAGGTGAATTATCTGGCACGTACACGCAACAACTGCTACCGATAATGCGGCATGCTCCACCACGATCAGCTAGTATCACGTCTAGAACCATCCGGTTCTGGAGCGTCACAATTCTGGTAATTTGCAATTCTACAGTTATATTCCCTAAAGCAGAGGCAGTTTCATTAGCAACGGCTTCCACCACACGTGTAAGCCTCCTTATCTTTCTGCTATTTAATGCAGCTCCTACAAAGGAGAATAAACCAAGATTGAAATCTACATATTGCTGTAAAGTGGTATCAGTTTGATCTATCCCATCAAGATCTAATGTTGTTTTAACTCTGTTTAGTACAAAGTCATGGTACAAAACATAATCATTGTGATACATAGGAGGAGCAATAAATACAGGCGGTAATACAAAAGCTATGTAACATGTTCCTAACCATCCCAGTGGCAGACGATGATATCCCTTATTTCCACAAATGAAATAGGTATTACGTGAGGCCACAAATGCAATTCCATTTGGCGTATCAAAGGTAAGTGTAATATTACATTCGCTGCGGCCTATAGGGACTGTACCTTTATTTCTAATACAAAGATCTGCTTTTGTATCAATAACCGTTATCACATGTAAATTCGTTACATTTATAAGTCTTTGGTTCGTATAAACACGAGGTGCAGATACATTGTCCGGACGATACTCTTCCCATTCAAATTTAGTTCCTTCAGCTTGTGGATAACCATCTTTATCATTAAAACATATTTTATTCAGTCGAAAGAGTAGTCCACCTTTCATTGGCCATCGTAAAGTAAAAAGAAGAGTGTACCAAGCATTGCAAGAACCATTATGAGAAAACGGGAGAGGAATGAGTGGAGTTCCTCCCCTCTTTTGATGTCCGGGCAACATTCCACATACCCAACAGTTTGATGTGTTGGTCATGTTGTGAGTGTGATGCAAAATCTGAATAAAACTGTTATTCAAATAGGTCTGTCTATGCCTCTCTTCATGATAACGCAAAGTAAAATGAAAATGTTCGGATGGGCTTGGAGTGGTAGGCAGTAAGTGTTCTCGTACAGGAAACAATTGTTCTATAGTCCAAGCTACTACTGAAATCACCACTATGGTCAAAACGAACAATACAGCACCAAGAATTCTCCCTTTTCGTGTCGAAGGAGATGCCATAGTTCGCAAAACAATGATCTTCAAGAGCAACACTAAAGAAAAATAAAAAGGTGCTTCTGGACTGAGGCTGCCGTTGGTTTGTTCTCCGAGATTCAAGACGGGTGTCGCTACACTGGACAGAACTGATCCCCCCCCCTTGATATTCCCGGCTTCCGTTTCACAAACCTCAGAGCGGTTACCAACCAGTTCAAAAATGCAAAAATAAATTATTTCCTGGAACGTAGATTGTACTTCACTCCATCAGAAACAGTGTGGTCCGGGAAGGCTCCCTCCAATTCATTGGACGTAACAGCCGGGCTCTTTTCTGCATCCAAAATTTTTCTGTAATCGGATAGCACCACAGGGCTCACCAGATCCGGGGAAACACGACGACAATGGGTGGAATGAATCCACCGTTTCTTATTGGTGACTCTCACTGCTGTTCGGGTAGCCAGCAGCACCTGTTCCGGGCCATGCCATCTCGGTTCCAAACTGCTGGACCTCTCGAACACGCGGATCATCACGTGGTCCCCAGGATGCAAATCGTGAGCCTCTCCAGTAGAGTTATCAGGGAGCGCTTCTCGAACCTGTTGATGAATAGAGAGCAAATAATTTGTTAATCGTGCCAGATAGTCATTCATCATTATACAAGGCACATCATGTATCAAACGAGGCTTAGGAACTCCCCAAATATTCATCGGCCTTCCGAACACCACTTCATACGGTGTGAGGCCAGATCGAGAATGTGGCACTGATCGAATAGATAGCAATGCCAAAGGCAAAGCGTCCGGCCATTTCAAAGATGTGGATGCCACTATCTTTGCTAGCTTCAGCTTCAGAGTTGCATTGTATCTTTCTACCAAACCTGCTGATTGCGGATGAAAGACAGCGTGGAATCTTTGCTTGATTCCCAATCCTTTCAGGACGTACTCCACTACTTTCCCAATAAAATGAGGACCATTATCATTCCACATAAACTTACAAACACCATAGCGCGGGAAGTACTCTTTGAGTAACACCTTTGCTGTTGTCAATGCTGTATTGTCTTTCGTAGGGTAAGCCTCAATCCATTTACTGAAGGCACACACCACCACTAAGACATACTTGAGGTTATTACAGCGCTCCAGCTGGATGTAATCCATTTGCAGTACTTCGAATGGTGCAGTAGGTGGAACAAACCCTCCTTTAGGAGTATGAGTCCCTTGTCCAGGATTGTGCTGTAGACATATCAGACAGGTCTGCACTACTCTCTTAGCTGTACTAGCAATTTCAGGATTTTCCCAAACCCGTGTAAGTAATTTAGTAATTGCAAGAGCTCCAATATGTGCCAGCCCGTGTGTCATTTGCACCATTGTTTGTAAATAGGCCATAGGTAATTTCCATCTTTCCATATCTTTACTTCGTCAGCAACCTAATCGTCCAACACTCCTTCAGTGGCCCATTTCGTGAGTTCTGCTTCAGATGCTGACCTCTGTATATCTAATATTTCTACTCTAGCATCATGCCACCGCTCGGCTTGTGATTTCACCACGTACATGGGGGAATTATTTTGTAGCATAGCGGTCTCTCTCGCAATGCGATCTGCGAAAGCATTACCTTGTCCTATTTTATCCGTCACCTTTTTGTGTGCACTGCATTTGACTATTGCTACTTTCTTTGGACACAATAATGCATTCAGGAGATCGCGTACCAATTCTCCGTGCATAATGTGTACTCCATGTGAAGTCAAAAATCCTCGCTCCTTCCAGAGTAGGCCAAAGTCATGCACTACTCCAAAAGCGTAACGACTATCCGTGTAAATGTTCACACATAGCCCAGCACTTAACTCACATGCTTTCGTTAAGGCTATCAATTCAGCTGCTTGGGCCGATTTCTGGGGTATTCATGCTGCTTCTACCACTGTCTTAAGTGTCGTGATCGCATAAGCTGCGGAAGTCGTACCATCTGGTAACTTCACACACGATCCATCGACCCACAGTTCCCCATCTACATCTGGAAATGGTGTATCCTGTAAATCAATACGACCCTTTGTTTGTTCCTCAGTCAGAAAAACACAGTCATGTTGTTCTTCCTTCTGAGTCTCAGCAACAGGATCCGGCAATAAAGTAGCAGGGTTCAGTGTCGCACATCGCTTTAGTGTAATGTGCGGCGCCAACAACGTTAGCTCATATCCTGTTAGGCGGGCACTGGTTAGATGCTGTGTTTTCGTTTGGTTCAACAAAGCATCTACCGCATGGGGAACTAACACCAACAATTTGTGCGACAAAACTATTCCCTCATTTTGTCGTATAGCTACAGCGGTTGCTGCAACTGCTCGAAAACATCCAGGCAACCCTCGAGCCACAGGGTCGAGTACCGCCGAGAAGTATGCACAGGGTCTCTGTTTGTCGCCATGTGCCTGCACTAAGACTGACAATGCGCACCCATCCTTCTCGTGTACATACAATGTGAAGATCTTCGTGTAATCAGGTGTACCCAACACTGGTGCAGAACAAAGAGCTTGTCTCAATTGTTCAAAAGCGTTCTGACATTCATCCGTCCATTCAATGGGAATCGGTGTATCTTTGGACAACAATGCCAACAAAGGCTTAACAATGTGTGAAAAACCCAATATCCATTGCCTACAAAAAGACGTCAGACCTATGAAGGCACGAACATCTTTCTGAGTGTGGGGGACTGGTGTGTCTAAAACTGCTTGAATTCGATCTGGTGTTAATGCACGGCCCTCTTTAGACAAAAGATGACCGAGGTAGGTCCCCTTGGGTCTACAATACTGTAACTTTTTCTTCGAAACCTTATGATTATTTTTAGCAAGGAAGGAAAGCAAAGAAAAAGTGCTCTCCTCACATTGTTCCTGTGTGTCTGCTGCAAGTAAGATGTCATCCACATACTGAATAAGAGCCACTCCAGCCTGAAATTCAAAAGAATCAAGCTGTCTTTTTAAAGCCTGACTATAGATGCTAGGACTCTCTGTGTAACCTTGAGGAACTCGACAGAATCTATACGATTTATTATTCAATGTAAATCCAAAGAGATATCGACTATCAGGATGTACAGGAATCGAGAAAAATGCGTTTTTCAAATCGATAACCGTAAAAGTAGTTGCCGTCGGTGGAACCAACGTAAGCAACGTGGTGATGTCAGACACCACCGGGTACTGAGGCACTACTATCTTGTTGATTTCCCTCAAATCAATAATAAAACGGTAAACCTTAGCATCTGTATCTCTTTTAAGGATCGGTAGAATTGGGCTGTTACAAACATTGTAGGGAACTTCCTCAACTACTCCTGCCAAAATCAAATCATTCACAATGTATATCAAAGCAATTTCGCCTTCCCTCGAGATTTTATATTGTGGGACACGTGGCAGGGATACTCCCTCCTTTACAGTAATACGTACTGGGGGAATACTCATCTGCCCTACGTCAGTATCAGAAGTGGCCCACAATGTTTTTGGTAGGGAGGCTAATACTTCAGATTCATGGAGAAGACACACTCGCTCAATTTCTGGATAATTTTCGTTCAACACAACCCACACTCCTTCCGGGGCACAGCGAATAGTAGCTCGAAAATGTTTTAACATATCGAGTCCCATAATATTATCTGGTGTATTTGGAGACAGCAAAAAGGGACAAGGGGCAGCAAATTTATCAACATGAAATGCAACGGGTTGAGACAGTGGGCTAGAAGTAGGTGTTCCATCGAACCCTATAGCTGTAATTACTTCGCCAGACAGGGGAGCCCTTGGAACCAAGTGTTTGGACAAAGCGCTACGAGTAGCTCCTGTATCGACCAGAAATTGATCAGTGGAACCCAAGACATGTGCTTCTATTTATGGACCCCTTTGATCAACCGATACCTCAACCGATTCCACACCCCATCCTACGCAATCCTATGCATAGCGCTCATCGCGTGGCTCAACAGAGCCACCCTCATTTATCTGATATTGATTGCGATTATCAAACGTATTATAATCTGTCTGACCACGACCCCTTGCTCCATATCCTCCACGATTGTTTGTCCCATAACCTCCGCGATCATTTGTCCCATAACCTCCGCGATCATTTGCTCCATATCCTCTCGGCCCTCCATAATTATTCCTAGACCTTCCACTTCCTCGTCCCCTCAAATTACACTGTTCTCGAAACACCGGACAATCCGCAATCCAATGTCCAAACTGTTTACAGTATGCACACTGATTCACAGATATGTCAGAACGAGGAGGAGGAGCATTATTATACGATCCTCGTCCACCTCTATTGTTTCCCCTCGTAGCCTGAACCTGAGCCAACATTACCTTCGTCTTCAAATCCTTCGCTTTCTTATCACTACTTTCCTTTGCCTCCAATTCCTGTCGTTCATAATATTGAGCCATAGTCAATAAAGAAGCAGGGGTTGCCGTGGTCCACGAACTTTCACTCGTCTTTAATCGTTTTGCAATCTCCGGTAGGAGATTAGCCACATACTTGTCAAATAATAAATACCTGCCTGTATCTTCTGTTAATGATTGTCCACTGTAATCATGGAACGCTTCCTCAAAGCGAGAAAAGAAATCAGAAACCGATTCATCCGTTTTCTGTTTACTAGAGGCTAATATGGTCCAATCAATCTTTTTAGCGGGAACAAGCGTTTTTAATTTATTTAGTATAGCACCTGGAAGATCCAATATTAATTGACAAGGCTTACATGCTGGTTCCCTGTCTAAGTCAGCTTGAACTATATCTTTCCAACTCGCCCCGAGAGTCGTGTGATCATCAAACTTACGAATCGCTCTCCACATATCAGGGGGCAATATTAGCCCAAAAAACAGATCAATATCAACTAACGTCATAATACACGAGGAAATTGCACTTTCAACACTTTCATAGAAAGCCGCTGGATTTTTACGGGGATCAGGCAAAGCATTCTTAAGCGCCATAACATCTGCTCTATTCCAAGGCGTATAAACCCAGTTATATAGAAAATACCCTTTCGCGTCTTTAGATGTTTTATCATCATCTGTGCCATCCCCTTTATGAGGGACATACAAAGGCGCAGCTTCTCGCATAGGTCTAACATTAATCGCAGTGATCTTATCTGTTCCAAAGATAGAGCATTCTTTGGATATCCCCGTCGATCCGAACGCAGGCGGACCCTTTGACTTTTCCAACTCCCGTAGCCGCGTCGCCTCATTCCGTAGCTGAACCAGACGTTTGAAAAATTCATTCGCATCTGCAAGAACAAAAAGACCTTTACGAAAGTTATCGCAACCCTTGGATATATCCTTGGGTTCTAACTCTGTAGAATACTTTCTAAATCGTTCGATAACCTCATCACAAAAATGATCTAGAAAATACAACCGCTCCCTATCAGACCATTGTTCCATTTGTTTACTAATTTCAGAGACAGTTACGGAATTAACATTTAGCTTTCGTGCAAACAAACGCAATTCAGCAGTTCGATCCGACGATAACCTTGTACGCTGTGTATTCTGATCGTCCTCATCCGAGTCCTTGTTCGGAGCCGTAGGTGTGACGTACGGAGGCGGGCAACGATCTAGTAATGAAAAATCATCTCTTTCATTAGTAAGGACCGGATAAAGAGGACGCCGGATGGGAAACTGACCATTAACCTGCAAATTATGCTCTCGAGTCTCCCTCTCTTTCTGTTTCTGTAACTCCTTCTCCTGTAGCTGTAAAGCTTTGTCATGTGCAGCCTTTCGCTGCACCTTCTCCGCCAAGGCTTCCTCACGCTTCACTCGTTCACGCACCTCTTTCTCCCACATACGCACACAATCAAACATATCTTGTCTAGACCTTCGCTGAAACAAACACTGCTCTACATATTGAACCTTTCGAAGATCAAATGACCCATGTAGTGGCCACTGTAATTCACGATCGGTTTTTGTATACTTGTGCCATAACGTGCTATACATTATTGGTGGAATACCAAACTTCACATACATCTCACGATTTGGAGTTCTCTCTGGGGGAGCCGGCTGTGATTTATTTAATCGATAACTGGTACCATTCTCAAAGCAGCACATTCCTCGGAGCGTGCTGAAAACAGGCATGTTCAAAAGTACCACGGAAACGCGATACTACATAAAATGGCACTTAATGTGCTTCATACACGGTGTGCCGTTCAAATCAAATAAATCAGAGAAATATCCCTACATGCCTGCCTATGTGAGGTGCACTCCACATATAAATCAAATTCAAATTCAAAGATTCAAACGTTAGCTAACTTCAAACAAATTCAAATTCAAATTCAAATTCAAATTCAAAAAGCCATAGTAAGTGTCAGTAGACTACCTCACCAATCAAAAGCTTACCAAATATCTTCAAACGTCCAAGATCCAACTGCCAAGTTCTGTGATCGAATCAGCCAAAACGGCACTACACGACAATCCAAGATCAGAATCTCAGTCGAGGACCGGCGCCACCTGGAAGGTCAGATCAGAAGGAAGGAAAGAAACACCGTGGATGCCAAGACTCGGGTCACTCAATGGCAGCGATCGCTTCCATGGCGAGTTTCCAAACCTTCGTCGCGACCTCTCCTTCGGGCATCCGAGTCGCCGATGAGTCCCTTCGTGGTAGCCAATTGTGGTGTTGGGTTCAATCAGGCCTACATATTCCGCTAAACTCTCGAACACCTTAGTATAGAAGTTGGCACGGACACTGGAAAATGCAAAAGACAAGTTTATTAAGACCCCATGGGGTGGTGGTACATTCCTACAACACCCTTCGGCAATGTAAGAAGTAGCACACCGAACATCGGTGCGCGACCCCTTTTATACAGTTTAATGACAATAAAGAGGTAGGCGTTTACAAGTTACACACTTTAGGTACATATAAGGTCATTTTTGGAACACAGCCAGCATGTGGGAGGAGTTCAATAGCACTGGTCAGTTTGTGCTAACATTCCTAAAGAATGACCAGTTGATGCATAGTGCGCATGTGCGCTTGACCAGTACTAAAAATAGCCTGTTGCCCAGCAGAATAGATGACCATGGGTATCGAGAAAGGACAAAAGGGCACGCTGACCACGAGGCAGCGTGTTCATACAAAATGGAGGTCGGAGGGATCCAAGATGGCCCCCATACATTTTGGTCAAGTTAACGCAAAAGATCGTGTAGCTGAGCTAAACGCTAACTCAGGAGCTGCCAAAACACGACAACTTGGCAAAAGCAATCCACGCGGAACCGGGAGATTGCTTCTCACTCGAACCAGGAGGGTCAGAGTGGGGGCTCCTTTTCAGGGGAGCTGGTGCAAATCTGGAGCAACCAGATTCGCAAGTCGAATTTCAAGTTTCGTCGGCACAGGGGCCAATAGCCGGCTGGCAAATGACCGGGCCAACGCGTTGAGCCAAAAGTAGCAGAAGGGCCCCACGCAGCACTCGGTGAGTGTAGAGGGGTGAGCTTCGGTGCAAGAGTGGCTCAGGGTTGGGGCTTCTCAAACCCCGGTGTACAGCTTCGAGGGTCACTCGTGGGCTGCACGGTCAGCGTCTCGTGGTCTTTTCAAGATGGCGTGCCCCACGCTTCCGGTCGCCTCCACGGGTCTCAGCTCTGCAGGGACTGTGGATCGGGCTGTTGGAAGGCAGGCAAGCTTGATCTCGTCGATCTCTGTCGCTCAAGTTCCGGCGGGAACTGCAACAAAGCAGACGTCGATGGCTGGATGGTGCCTGTTTGCACAGGGTGGTCACTCCTTGACCACAAGGGAGATTCTTCAGTCTTCTACGTCGAGTAGGATGTCGAAGGGTCCAGAGTTTCGTTTCTTATGTTTCATCAGGATAATCTGAAGTGCATTGGCACTGCTCCCATTCTTATACCAATCTAGGGGGCTGGATTACCTGCTAGGTCCCCTCCTATGGGTGGGACCCAGGAAGTGGGTGGATACACCCCCTTCCTTTGATCCTGGCCACGCTGGCACGAGGGCTGGAGTGCCCCAGAACCGGTTTAGCCGGATTATGCAAGGGGCTGCCTTGTGCGCCCCCAGCACTGTCTGGTTTCTTTCAAACCTCCCTGCTACAATCCACTATCTCCTGTCTGGGGGGTGGTAACTCCGCCCTGCTCAGGAAACCCTTTGTCCAGGCCCCCTTGGCTGAGTTTCGGTCAGCTGCAGGGGGGTCAGACCTGTGTCTGTGGCAGAAGCATCCATTTTGTGGATCTGAGGCTCTTTTAAAATTAACCGCATTTCAGTAAAGTAACATGTCTTCTCCCTCTAGAGGGATGGAATGCTATCCCCGTCGCCAGAACTGGTGAGGGGATAGCATTCCAAATCATATGACACCTTACACGACATGTTTTGATAAAGCCAAACCAAAGTTGCTATATAACCGCGAGGATTATAATGCACTTAAGAGTATATGGTATGGCATTATCCTGAAACAGCTTAGGGAGTTGTTCCCGACAGCTGCAGACAGGCTCATCTCATGCTAGAGCTCCATCTCACATTAAACCACGCACTCTGCCTCCAGGATTGATGAGGCCTTCCATAGGAGTGGCTCACAGGTTTATATGTGTCCAGATATAGGTTTAGATATAGGTATACTATATCTAAGTAAGGGGTGATTACACCACCTTACCCCAGCTGAGTGATCAGCCAGTTGTGTCAATTTAAGAACCAGCCAGGGGAGGCAAAAGATATGCTGCAGCCCCTGGTAGGCCTTGGTGGCACCTATGCCCTGGGCACCTATAGTGCATTATACAGGGGCTGACAAGGAGTCCATTTCCAATTGTGGTATGTACCTATAGCACATGTATTATTAATTTAGTGAGAGAACAGCAGGCTGGGGGTCTGATTAGCAGGCCCACAGCCTCAGTAGTCGCAAACCAGTGAAGCAAAAAGCAAACATTTGGGGTGACCATAGGATAGCAGACCCTACTCTCCTACACATACTCCTTTGGCTGAACAGATAAAGCTGCTTAATACCCCTTGTAGTTTAAAAGAGTCAAAATTGAAATCTAGGGGAATTACATCAATAATAAAGGTAAACTTTGGTGATATGGCCTTTTTTAGTGGATTTGATCTTTCTAGAAAAGATAGACCGAGACTACTCCAGGTCTTCAATTGACTTAGTTTCGTTTTTTACCTTTGTAAATTTTTTCTGCGCCAGATTATTAAGATCCTGTAACATCTGAATCCCTAGATATCTGATCTAGTGTTTTACCAAAGGGCTAAAGCTGTGTGTGTTCCACTCCATAATTTGAGTCTTTTGTTGGTTGACTAAATACCTCGATACTTTCCCAGATTCCACTAAGGTTTTAAAGATCACTGGGAGGGATTTCTCCATTTCACTAGTATAGATCATGGTTATCCGTATAGAGGCCCACATTCGTTTCCCTGCCTCTACTCTTAAAAGGTCTTGTTAGAATTTGATCTTTTCTTATTTGCCAAAGGCTCAATGTATATATGTTAAAGAGTAAGGGGGACAAAGGGCACCCCTGGTGAGTCCCTCTTTTAATTATCATTTGATCTGTAAGATTCCCCTTTACCAGGATCCTATTGGTAGGGTTACTATAAATGACTGGCACTGCTCTAGAGAATTCCTCCACCAGATCATGTTGCCTAATATTCCATTGTAAGAAGGGCCAACTGACCCTGTCAAATGCTTTTGCTGCATCAAAGGTAAGGACAGTCAGGGAGATTTACTTGCTATAGCTAAATCTATTGTTCAAATCAACTCGTGTTAAATCATGTAGTTGTCTCCCTTTAATGAAACCCTTTTGATCGGAGTGAATCAACTGGCCAGTAACACTCCAATCGTTTTGCCAGGTCTGTGTATATATATTATAATCGCAATTTAAGAGACATCTGTCTGTATGATTCGCAGAGCTTTGCGTTTTTATTTGGTTTTAGAATAATTCTAATCGTTGCTTCCTCCAAGGAGTGTGAAAGTTCTTTTCCTTCTAAAAAGGCAGCATTTATCATTTCCCTTTACGATGGGGCCAATTCTTCTTTCAGGGCTCTATATAATTAATTGGTGAGGCTGTCTGGACCTGCTGCTTTCCCTTTTTAGGTCCTGCCTGCGTAGGCTGCACATGCGCAGTCTTGCTGGCGAGATTTTATGTTTTAAGGGTAGCTTCAGTATCGGCCTTTAAGCCCCGTCCCTCTTTGGGTCTCGCTGGAAAAGCATCCGTAAGGATGCATCCAGCTGGAGACCAGTAGCGATCACTGTGGGAGGAATGACGGACCAGAGGGTGCACGAGCGCAGATTGCACCTCGTGGGCGCGCACAGCGCCGTGCCCCTCTCCTGCCTCGGAAGCAAGCACCAACACGCATGCGCATACCCAGACACACACACACACACACACACACACACACACACACACACACGAGCACCCATGCACGCACTCATACATACAGAGAACCCACCCCCGCCGTCGCATACACACACATGCGCGCACACACACTGCATATACACACACACACACTGCATACACACACTGCATACACACGAGCGCACATACACACACGCACGCATACAGAGAACCCGCCGTCGCATACACACACGCTCCCCCCCCTCACCTCACCAGGCTCTTTTCTTGTCTGATTTTCATGTGGGCTCCTTCTGCCCGGCTCCCGATGGATGGGCGGGCGGGTGCCGGAGAAGCGACCAAGAACACTCTGCGCCTGCGCGGAAGTGCACGCGCCCGCCTGACGTCACTTGTTTTGCTTGTTTAAATATGCACACAAGAATGAAACATACAGGGTTTTTGCAGGTGTTGTGAGAATTTCCACTGTAAAGCTAAATGACGGCGTGCACAAGATGAACGCTTCTCCCTGGATCCACTCTCGCACAGATATGCTATTTGGGGCTGCCCCCGTGGGCGCGCGCCAGACACTTTTTTTGCAAAGGTATTTCCCTGGGTTGGGAGAGGCGGGAACCCTGCAGTGGCAGGGTTGGCTCCAGCAGGTGGCGACGGCGAGCCATACTTGAAGGATCCTCTTGTCTCCCCGCCCCCTATGGGCGCCTTCAGCTGACACAGTAGCCGGCTGGTCTAAGTCACTGTGGGCTGGAGCCGGAGCCGGCAGCCTCCCTCCTCTCGAGCCCCGGGTGCATCCTCAGCCCTGCGGAAGGGCAGCGCCAGGGCGGAATGCGGGGGAGGGCAGCGCCAGCCTCACTGCCTCCCTCCAGGCACTGCAGAGGCAGAAGTGCATCGGGGGCAGAGCTGGCAGCCTCGCGGGGCAGCCGGTAGGGTCTGCTGCCTCCTCCTCTCCGCACTATGCCGCTCTGGTTCGGGATCGCATGTGTTTGATCGCTGGTTCCCCGCTGCAGAGCCGTGCGCCAGGCAGGGCTCCCTGGCTGTAGGTATGACTGCTGGGGCGATGGGTGTTGTGTCCTTCAGACAGGTTGGACCAACTTAGCTAATCGGCACTAGGCCTGACACGTGGCCCTAGGAATAAAGGATGCAGACACGGGAAATAACTTGCTGGCTCCCCGTGCGCCCGTCTCAGAATGGCGTACGTGCGTGCGGAGCCTTTCTTTATTATAGGCGGTCACATGACTTCCACACTACACGCCCCTTACGCCAGGGGCGGATTATGAGCCCAAAACATAACATTCCTCCTAAAACAAGAAAAACTCAAAACAATAATTCTCAGACAGCTGCACCCTTCCGTCTTGAGGGGTAGTCTATTGTACTAATCTTCATAGACTTCAAGTTCACTTTCAAAAACTGCTCCCAACCCGTAGGACACATTACGGAACATTGTATTTAACTCTGATACATAGAACAGTCTTACGTGAGATAATCGCGTAGTCGACAGGAAGGCGTCGGGTTACGTCTCAGCCTTTGATCCACGCCCCTCTGGCTTGAACAGTCTGTCTCTGGGGCGGAGCCGGTCTCAGGCGCCTCCATGTCGGGCTCCTCCGGATCTGACACCCCTTCCTGGGCCTCCGCACCGCCTTCTGTTTCCTTGATCACCGCCCTCGGAATGCTACTCTGTGTGATCTCGAGACTGGGCGTCGGCTCCCTGCCTGGCAAGTCCTGGGCAGTTTCAGTTTCTGTTACCAGAGGTGGTGAATCCGAGGCGCTCAAACCCCCATGGAAATGTTTGAAGTGCGACACATTCCTGGTTACAGTCTCCCTTCCGCGGACCACAGTGGTGCGTGTTCCTTTAACACCAACCACTCGCCAGGGTCTTCTCTCATAATTCAAACGAAACTTTCCGCTCGTCACCCTGTTACGGAGAAGCACCACATCTCCTCTGCTGAATTGTGTCACCATGGCTCTTCTCTTGTGGCTGATTTTAGCAAATGCAGTCTCTCGCTTGCGGGCAATTATTTCTTCATTCACGGGGGCAGGGGCCCATTGAGGGTGGTGAGGAATGGAATCAGGTACAATCCGTCCCATCAGGAGATGCGCCGGGGCTATCCCGGTAGTTGAATGGGGGGTTTGTCGGTAGCTGCGAAGAAACGTGAAAATGGCCATCTCCACGGACTGTCCTTTGTCATGAGCAATGCGAATCACTTTATTAAGGGTCCTCATGAAGCGTTCCGCTTCCCCATTCGCTTGTGGCCATCGGGGAGTGATGCGTCGATGCCGAATGCCCAGAGATGACAGATAGGTGGCCAGTTCCTGTCCTTGAAATGGGGGTCCATTGTCTGTGCGGATTTCGCACATAGCTCCATGGGTGGCAATAATCTTCTCTACCTTCGGGATCACACACTCTGCGCTGGTGCTGGCTATTATTTCCACTTCCGGATACTTGGAATGGTCATCAATCATGACCAGCGTGTAGTTCCCATCCGGGAGGCTGCCAAAGTCCATGCTGACCTTGTCCCATGGCTGTTGTGGACGAGGTTCCACGGCAATCGGGGCTTCCCGAGGAGCTTCCCCCGTCACCTGACACGCAGCGCATGCCCTCACCACCTGCTCCACCATGTCATCCATCAGAGGAAACCACACCTTTGTCCGTAAGCGTGCCTTGGTTTTAACCATGCCTTGGTGACCTACGTGCGCTAACTGTATGACTTGATCAGTGAGGGCTGAGGGTATCACCAAGCGATGCCCCCGCAGAAGGCATCCGGCCTCATCTTCATTGAGCTCCTCTCGGACATGGTACAGACTCTCCATTATTTTCTGAGCTTCGGGCGTGAGCATCTTCCACCCCTCCTTGGCCCGATTCCAGTTAGTCGTGTGAACAAGTTCTTTGGCCCTCTGGAGGCAGGCGTCCTGCGCTGTGACACTCACAATGTCGCTGAGAGAGATGGGACGAGGGCAAGATCGCGCCACCACCCACCTGACATAGGCCTCTGTTTCTTCAGCTTCCTCCATCTCCTCAGCCGTGGCTGGTCTGGGATGTCGGGACAGATAATCTGCCGGGTTCTTGGCTCCGGGCTGATACTCGATTGTACAGTTGTACTCCTGCAGTTGAAGCAGCCACTTTTCTATGCGAGGCGGGGGTTTGGATGAGGTTCCCGCAAACAGGGACAGCAGGGGTTTGTGATCGGTCACCACAGTGAATGGCTTGCCATATATGTAGAGGTGAAAATGTCGGCACCCCCAATGAATGGCAATCGCTTCCTTCTCAATCTGCGAGTACCTCTGTTCCGTGTCCGTGAGAGATCTGCTCGCAAAAGCAACAGGCGTCCAGTCGATGTCGTCTCTCTTCCTTTGCATGAGAACCGCTCCCAGTCCAGCAGGCCCCGCATCCACAGCAATAAGCGTGAAGTTGCGGGGATCAAAGAAAGCGAGAGTGGTGTTGTTGGACAGAGACTCTTTGATGTCTCGGAAAGCTTTCTCTTGCTCAGGCCCCCAGTGCCAGGGAGTGGAGTCTTTGGTGAGGTCCCGCAGGGGGAGCGTGAGGTTAGCCAAGTCTCTGATGAACCGGCCACAATAGTTGACCATGCCCAGGAAACTCCGGACTTCAGTAACGGTCTGCGGGGGTGGCGCATCTTTAATGTCCTTCACCTTATCCGGGTCCGGGTTGACACCCTCGGCTGAGAAGACGTAACCAAAAAACCCTAGCCGGTCCCGCAGGAATTCACACTTTTCTCGGTGGAGCGTTAGTCCTGCGTCTTTGAGTCTCCGAAACACTTGGGCCAGCCTTTGATTGTGCTCCGGGATGGTGCGGGCATGTATCATTATGTCATCACTGACATTTATCACTCCAGGTATTCCAGCGATTAGCTCCTGGATGACATTCTGGAACACCTCCGCTGCACTGGAGATTCCGAAGCTGAGGCGAGTGTATCTTCGAAGGCCGATGTGAGTGGAGAAAGTAGTGATGTTGCGCGACTCCATGTCCAACACCAACTGGTGGTACCCTGACCGCAAGTCCAGCTTGGAAAACCAACGGGCACCTGCCATCTCTCCGATGAGGTCATCTATGGTGGGCGTGATGTGGCGCTCCCGTTTTATGGCAGCATTCGGGAGGCGCATGTCCACGCATATCCTGACCGCTCCGGGTTGCTTCGGTTTCCGGGTGACCACGATGGGCGAAACCCATGGGGTGGGACCCGAAACTTTTTCGATTATGCCTGCCGCTTCCAGTTTGTGCAGTTCTTCTTCCACCAGCGGCCGTAGATGGAACGCAATGCGGCGGTGTCGCAGAGCCACCGGCTGCACCGTTGGGTCAATGTGCAGATGAATTTCTCGGCCTTTGAACTTGCCAATGCCCTCGAAAAGGTCCGGGTACTCCATGAGGAGATGTTGGACAGATTCCTCATGGACCCCGAAGGCGAATGTCACCACTCCCAGGTCTTCAGCCGCTCTGCAACTCAGCAGCATGCCTTGGCCTTCTTCTGACACGAAGACATTGGTTTTGATCGTCTTGTTCCCATGGCGGATTACCGCTTTGAACTTTCCTCTAATCTCGAGAGGGGTGTCTTGCCCATACGCGAAGACAGTGATGGGGGTGGGACGCAGTGCTGGAGGCGTGGTCATGGTCCTGTAGAGGGAAACACTCATCAAGTTTATGGATGCGCCCGTGTCCACCACGGCTATAAGATCTTGGTCCGCTACCTGTATGGCGCATTGGGGCAGGGGCCTGGTGCGGCGGGCAGCGGTGCCAATCATGTGCACCTTGTGCACCGACCGTTCTTCTTCTTCGTCATCATCCCTGTCACTGTGACTCTGTTCCCCCTCCACTATGGCCTGCACAGCGGGGCGTGGTTTACGGAAGTTCTTCGATCGGCACACCTTTTCAAAGTGATTCTGCCGGCCACATCCCGAACACCGCTTGCCCCGTGCTGGGCATTCTGCCATCTGGTGTCGCGGACCTCCACAATACCCACATGACTGTCCCGACGCTCCACCCTGAATGGGCGGTCTCTTGGGCCACTTGGTGGGCGTGTGTGTCTGTATCTTGTTGACCGGTTCCACTTTGACCGATGCCTGCAACGCAGCTTCCATGTGCGCAGCCCTAGCTTTGGAGAGTTCTTTCGTGCGGCCAAGAGTTAGGATGTCCGTCAGCGGCTTGCCAGACTCCTCCAGAATCCGTTCCCTTAATTTGGCCGACGCACATCCCTGTATGATTTGCCCCCGAATTTCCTCAGTGGTATCTTGAAACCCACACGTGAGCGCCAACCTTTTGAGCCTGGTGTGATATGTGTCCAGCGATTCCTCGGGCAGCTGGCGCGCTTGTCTAAACACAAATCGTTCATAATCTTGATTGGCCATGGGCTCAAAATGGGCATTGAGGGCATTAATCAGCGTGTGATGAGTTCTGGGGGTCGCCTCCGGGAGGGTCCGAGCAATGGAGTGTATGTCCTTGCCGCCGAGATGTAACACCATGGCCCGTTTCTGTTCCTTGTGCGTCTTCGTAGCTTCAAAGAACACTAGTAGTCTATCCACCCACTCCTTCCATTTGGGAGCGAGCGCTGAGGGCGCACCCTCCACCACAAAGGGTTCGATGGGCGGAATCGTCGCCATCCTCCCAGGCGCGCTTGCGCGGAGGTGGGGTACGCCGCACGGCACGAGCACCACGAGCCGAGGGACAGGCTCGCGGCCGCCACACGGGGCAGGAGGCAGGTACTCTCACCCAGCGAGGATCCAGCAGCCACCCTCGTCGCCAATTGTTGTGTCCTTCAGACAGGTTGGACCAACTTAGCTAATCGGCACTAGGCCTGACACGTGGCCCTAGGAATAAAGGATGCAGACACGGGAAATAACTTGCTGGCTCCCCGTGCGCCCGTCTCAGAATGGCGTACGTGCGTGCGGAGCCTTTCTTTATTATAGGCGGTCACATGACTTCCACACTACACGCCCCTTACGCCAGGGGCGGATTATGAGCCCAAAACATAACAATGGGGGCTGCTACCTGTTGAGAGGGCTCGCACCCGCCGTCCGAGCAGGGCACCACCATGTCGGGGGAGGGCGGCGATCCCGCCCCGCCCGAGGACCTGGCCAAGGTGCCGGACGAGGAGCTGATGAAGTGGAGCAAGGAGGAGCTGATCCGCCGGCTGCGCAGGGCCGAGGCGGACAAGATGAGCGCGATGCTGGACCACAGCAACCTGATCCGGTAGGTGAACCGCCGCCTGCAGCAGCACCTGGGCGAGATCCGGGGGCTCAAGGTACTTGAAGCGGGAAGGTGTGACCGGGCATCCAAAATGGGCTGAGGGGATATTGCGGTGGGCGAAGAAGTCAGGAAAGTAGTTCTGACTACTCCTCTCCATCACCACTTCGTCCTGTACTCAGTGGGAAGGTCATGCATCTCTGCTCTCCCCTCACAATGTGTGTTTGCAACAAAAAAGTTGAGTTTTCTATGGACTTCCAAACAGTGCAACTTTCTAGAAGTGCACCGGCTTCACCAGGACTCGCAATTCCTAGGCACTGACCTCCGGTCACACCTGTGTGGAGGTGGAGGTATTCACATCTGCAGTTAGGTTATGGCTGTTTGGGGGTAATGTGCGTGCACGTGTGGGCATGGGAGAGGAAAGTGGCAGTATGGACTGAACTGGGATGGGCAAGCGCCCTGCGTGACGTCATAATCTAAACCCACTGCGTGGCTTACGTCACCCCACGTTTGGTGAGGCAGCGTGTGAGATGTAATGGGGACGCTGAATGGGAACTTGGGTACTATTTTTAAAGAATTGGCAACACAAAACTTAGTCCCACCTTCGTGCCACAATCTTGGATCTCATGGTTCAAGAAGCTGTTGAAAATGCACCACTCGCCCTTCAACCCTGGCACCTACTGCACCTTTGGCAGTGCCAATGTGTCCCGACGATGACACGCCAGGGCAGCTTAAATGCCATTTCTGCTACCACGCAGGGGCGGGGTATTATTAGTGCACCAGGTGCAGTCATACCGGCGCCCAAAGGTCAAAGGAGCCAAGTGCACTCAAATGATGGATATTTTTCAGTACTCATCCGGGGGTGGGTCATTTTCCCTGTTGGCATTAGGAGCCGTGACACCCTTGATGTTCCACTGCCTACCTGATGTTTTTCCCTTTCAACCCCAGGTCGAGGCATTATTAGCTCGAGTGGCTCCATTGACTTTAATAGTCTCAAACTTTTGATTATCAATTTTCTGTTATAGAGCAAGTGAGTAAAACTCGGTCAACGTCACGCCTGGGTTTTTGAGTCGGAGGTCCGGTGACTATTCACTCACAGCCAGTGGCTAGCAAAGGTGCCATGGGCTGGTACGCAAGCAAGTAAAGTGCTTCCTCCTTCGTCCTCTGGTTTGGTTGTGAAATCAGTCCTAATTAAGGGGCAACCCGGTGCCGCTGCACCTGCTGCACGACAGCCATGCTCCTTTAAGGCTTGAAAAATACAAAGTTTTGCACGCATGGGGGGGCGGAATGCTTGAAAAGATGTGCACAAGTCCACTCTAAAACAGAAGTGGAATGTCCTTGTCCTAAATCTAGCACATGGGTTACAGACGGGGCTCTCGCGCTCAGATTATGCTGCAGCTCTTGACTTAAAAATTTCAGCCCACGACTCAAACCCCGCGCACATCAATTTAGTGCCCTCCAGCTCGGTATCGCGGAAGATTTATCCGTAATGCATTAAAGTGCAAGAAACACCAATTCTTTGTTCTATATCAAAAGCAGGTCAGCATCTAGTCGGTTTTAGTGTCCAAGAGAGGTGCCCGGAGATTGCTGTTTACGAGCTCCATAACGTGAGGCCTGGCACAGCGGATACTGGCATTATGTCATCGCTGAAGACGCACTTTTTTTCCCTTTCAGGGAGCGGCTAATAAAACCGTCAGACAGTGATAATAAACCACCCCCGTTCAACAAGTGAGCTCCAAAACAGACAGCCTGGCTTCCCATATTTCCCAAAGAAGTAGCGCTTAAAAACCAGTCTCAAGCACTTTGCAAAATGCTTTTAGACATATGTATTTAAAAGAAGGGTGGTCGCACACCGAAAATTGACTTGGTTGAAGTTAGGCTCCAGCCCTCTTTTTACGGCGCAGGTTCAAGTGTGCGTCCACGGGAGTGTGTGGTGTTCTCCACGGCGCGTGCACTCATTGCACACAGGTGAGCTCGACGCCTGCTTGCCTCGGCGTTAATAAGAGTCTGTGGAACGGGCGCCGCCACGAGGACTTCATTGTCGCGAGCACTGCTCACCTGTGACTCTGATTGCTGTAATCATCGGCCTGTCACCCCTGTGGGCAATCACTGCAAACACTGGCTCGAGCTCACTCCGGCGGTATCTCTCTCGGGTGCCCTCCGGAGCCAACCACCCTTCTCGGCATCTCTCTGTCTCTCTTCTGTCCGTTCTTGACTACCTGCGTAATCTACGAGCTTCCGTGGGTGTCTCAGAGCCACTCTTTCCACCCTCCCTTTTTTGGGTCTCGCTGGAAGGATGCATCCAGCTGGAGACAAATAGCGATCACTCTGGGGGGAAGGACGGACCAGAGGGTGTGCGCGCTTTTCTAGCTGGATTCGTGTGCGCGAACACGCACGTCGCGTCCCGCGCCGTACACAGCGCAGACACACTCGCTCACACACACACACCCCCTCCCCCACAGTCACACACACGCACTCCAAGACACATACACACGCGCACGCACGCACACACACACATACACAGGCCGCCCCCCCCGCACGCGCGCGCGTAAATGCTTCCCCCCCCGCCCGCCCGCAGCTCAGCAACGCACTCACCGGCTTCCTCTCCTCAGCTGCAAGGCCCGGCAGCAGGACTCTTCTTTCCTCCTTCGGCACCGGTGCGCAGGGTAGGCTCCTGCCTGCTCCGGTGCTCCCCTCCAAACACGGCTTCAATCGCGGCTCTTCCGTGGCAGGCGGGGTAGGCTCCCGCCCTCCTACTTCCTGTTTCCTGTTGTCGCGCCGGCCTGCCTGACTTCCTGTTCGCAGGCCGGCAGAGTAACGAGGATGTTTTGCGGTATTTATTTATTTATTTAATTATGCATTTTTATATAGCGCAGACTTTACCCGAAGGCGGTATTTATTTATTGATGTATTTATGCATTTTTATATAGCGCGGACTTTACCCGAAGGCGGTATTTATTTATTCATGTATTTATGCATTTTTATATAGCACAGACTTTACCCGAAGGCGGTATTTATTTATTCATGTATTTATGCATTTTTATATAGCGCGGACTTTACCCGAAGGCGTCGAAGGCTTCACAACAGGAACAGAAATAAAACATAATGAGAAACATTACAAAAGAACAGGTTGCAAAAACATACGTTACTTACATAAGGTAATAGTGACAATTGTGAGCAAACAAAATACATGAGGTAGTCAAAAGTGCACCAGAGGAAATGAAAGTGACAAGTGTGCAGTTATAAGAGAAAACAGAGTATGATTAGAGGTATAGTCCTGCAATAAGTGCTAGACACTCAGGCTCAGGAACAAGCGTTACATGGGCAAGGTGGCACTTGTGCAAGTATCAAAGGTAGCCCGGAATACAGTACCACTGTGATCACAAAATTCTTAAACACCCTGCAACACTGGGGATTTACTGGAATCCAAACACCAGCGTAAAGTACTCGAACAACAATGACGTCTGTCTTATAAATGTCACAAAAAAATGTTAATATTTCACTTCTGTTCTTGGATTTTCGTGAAAATACAACACATATTGCATTACAAATGCTATAGGTGTCACATTTGTGAAAGTTAAAACTATTGGCATTGTAAATGACAAAGCTATTACTTTAGCTATTACTATAGCTATTTTCACAACCAACACATAAATAAAAAAAATGTAATTCACAATACCAATGGCTCAAACTTTCCTAATGCGAGACCTATTGCATTGCAAATGCTTGTTCCCATTGGCCGGTGTCACTGTTTATGCTAAATGGTGGCCAGCAATTGGGAAAGAGCACTTTGTGACGTAGACTTTTATCTTCTTCTGTCCTCCCACTTGGACGGCCTGACCTGCTTTCCTTCTGGCGTAAAAGGTTTCTTATCTTTATGGGGCCAAACACATGGCCCAATAAAGATAAGAAACCATTTACTTCAAAAGGAAAGCAGGCTGAGGCCGTCCAAGTGGGACGGCAGAAAGAGAGAAAATCACTACATCACCAAAGCGAGCGCTTGTCTGCCAACCTAATTTAGTTTCAACTTGGTAGATCTATATTGCAATGAATATTTATCTGTATCCAGTGGAATTTTACTTATTTATAGATGCATGTAAACGTTCTTAAAATAAATCAACCCTTAGCGGAGGCCGAATCTGCTAGTTGTACGTGTCGCCATCGGGTACTTCTAATTAGTAATTTGTGTGCTGTTCGCGTCTCTCAAGGGCTTTAAATGGAGGCCCCTGAAGCAAGGTCAGTTCCTTGGTGAAGGTGGGTTCTACGGCTGCAGGCTCTGGAATCCACACGTGCATATATTTGTCTACAACACACCTAAGTGTTACCCGTTTAGTGAGTATTCACGCTCATGGCGCAGTGCCTTTTCCTTTCCCACTGTTGCTTGCTACGAATGTCATTAATTTCCCACAGCGCCTCGCATTGCTAGAAATGTTTGCCAGAGAAGTGCTCTGCTTTCTTAGAAACCGTTTCTATTTCTGTTTTTAAGCAGATGTGATCACGCACATGCTGCATTCAATCCCAAGTCGACAGGGTCAGGTGTATATACTGGAATGAAGCTTTCTTTTTTTTCTCTCAATGCTTTCGTTCGTGTATTTCACTGGCTCTGCATTGGGTGTTGGACTGAACGATGATCAGCAGAACACAATAGCTTGTTGTTTTGTTATTCACCTGTGCACCCAAGCTAGTTACGTTTTTTTCCCTACTTTTTTAAAAAGCATACATTGTGATTTTGCAAAGATGTTAGCTCATTTTTGGTTGCTGGCTTTTGGTAGTGGCGTGGTGCATAAATTGGGCAGAAAGAAAAGGGAGTTATTGGCTCTTGAATGTCCGTACACTAATGCAGGAGTTACCTATGAAAATTCTATTCCACCCTGGTCTCGGACCCGTTAGTTATAAAAAACAAAAATGCAGATTAACACTGACATCTATGGGGCCCTATATTCACTCTCTACTACTCTCTCTACTACACACTCTCTACTACTCTACTACTCACTCTGTATAACACTCTCTACTACACACTCTACTACGCATTCTCTATTACACAATTACTACTGTCTACTACACACTCACTACTACACGCTCACTAATCTACTATTCTCTACTACACAATCTCTACTACTCTACTACTCACTCTCTACTACACACTCTCTACTACACAGTCTCTACTACACACTCACTATTCTCTACTACACACTCTCTACTCTATACTACACACTCTCTACTCTATACTACACACTCTCTACTCTACTACGCACTCTCTACTACTCACTCTACTACACACTCTACTACTCACTCTACTACACTCTACCACTCACTCTCTACTACTCACTCGCTACTACTCTCTACCACTCACTCTCTACTACTCTCTACTATACTACTCTCTACTACTCACTCTACTACACAATACTACACACACTACTCTCTACTACACACACTACTATTCTCTACTACACACTATATTACACTCTCTACTACTCATTACTACACACTCTACTATACACTCTCTACTACTCTACTATACACTCTCTACTACTCTACTACACACTCTCTACTACTCTACTACACACTCTCTACTACTCTACTACACACTCTCTACTACTCGCCACAACTCACTCGCCACTACTCACTCGCCACTACTCACTCGCCACTACTCACTCGCCACACTCTACTGCGTGCACTCTACTGCGTGCACTCTACTGCGCGCACTCTACTGCGCACACTCAGTACTACTCTATACTGCTCACTCTGTTCTACTCTGCTCACTCTCTACTCTACTCACTCTGCTCACTCTCTACTCTACTCACTCTGCTCACTCTCTACTCTACTCACTCTGCTCACTCTCTACTCTACTGACTCTGCTCACTCTCTACTACTCTACCTCTCTACCTCTACACGCACACATAACTCGCACACATGAACATATATATTTATATATGCATATGTATTTATGTATGTGTGTGTGTGTGTATATATATATATATATATATATATATATATATATATATATTCCAGCTCCAAAGTACCCAACGTACAAAGGAGCACCCGGACCTCAGCTGCCCACAAGGAGCCTCAAATGGTAAGCACGCCTCCAGCACAGCGATATCCTTTAACTGTTCAAACTGCCTTGGATGCCTGACGCGTTTCGAAGTGTCCCCACTTCTCTTCATAGGCGTTGGCAGTTATGAAGGAGCGCTTGAGGCACCACACCCCTTCTTGCTTAGATGCACGCCCTGGATGGGACTTATGGGACTTGTAGTGCCTCACGTCGCGCTAATGTTAAGTCGGTAACATTTCAAGCCCACAGATGGGCCTCGCGGTGTGGAATTCGTGCAGAATCCATATGCTGCTGTCCCATGTTCTCGGCCCGTAGTCAAGACCGCATGGCCCCAAGTTCTTTCAGGGTGGTGCTCCTTCAGCGGCATGGGTCGCCGCGTAAATATTCCAGCTCCAAAGTACCCAACGTACAAAGGAGCACCCGGACCTCAGCTGCCCACAAGGAGCCTTAAATGGTAAGCACGCCTCCAGCACAGCGATATCCTTTAACTGTTCAAACTGCCTTGGATGTCTGACGCGTTTCGAAGTGTCCCCACTTCTCTTCAGAGGCTTTGGCAGTTATGAAGGAGCGCTTGAGGCACCACACCCCTTCTTGCTTAGATGCACGCCCTGGATGGGACTTATGGGACTTGTAGTGCCTCACGTCGCGCTAATGTTCAGTCGGTAACATTTCAAGCCCACAGATGGGCCTCGCGGTGTGGAATTCGTGCAGAATCCATATGCTGCTGTCCCATGTTCTCGGCCCGTAGTCAAGACCGCATGGCCCCCGGTTCTTTCAGGGTGGTGCTCCTTCAGCGGCATGGGTCGCCGCGTAAATATTCCAGCTCCAAAGTACCCAACGTACAAAGGAGCACCCGGACCTCAGCTGCCCACAAGGAGCCTTAAATGGTAAGCACGCCTCCAGCACAGCGATATCCTTTAACTGTTCAAACTGCTTTGGATGCCTGACGCGTTTCGAAGTGTCCCCACTTCTCTTCAGAGGCTTTGGCAGTTATGAAGGAGCGCTTGAGGCACCACACCCCTTCTTGCTTAGATGCACGCCCTGGATGGGACTTATGGGACTTGTAGTGCCTCACGTCGCGCTAATGTTCAGTCGGTAACATTTCAAGCCCACAGATGGGCCTCGCGGTGTGGAATTCGTGCAGAATCCATATGCTGCTGTCCCATGTTCTCGGCCCGTAGTCAAGACCGCATGGCCCCCGGTTCTTTCAGGGTGGTGCTCCTTCAGCGGCATGGGTCGCCACGTAAATATTCCAGCTCCAAAGTACCCAACGTACAAAGGAGCACCCGGACCTCAGCTGCCCACAAGGAGCCTTAAATGGTAAGCACGCCTCCAGCACAGCGATATCCTTTAACTGTTCAAACTGCCTTGGATTCCTGACGCGTTTCGAAGTGTCCCCACTTCTCTTCAGAGGCTTTGGCAGTTATGAAGGAGCGCTTGAGGCACCACACCCCTTCTTGCTTAGATGCACGCCCTGGATGGGACTTATGGGACTTGTAGTGCCTCACGTCGCGCTAATGTTCAGTCGGTAACATTTCAAGCCCACAGATGGGCCTCGCGGTGTGGAATTCGTGCAGAATCCATATGCTGCTGTCCCATGTTCTCGGGCCGTAGTCAAGACCGCATGTCCCCCTGTTCTTTCAGGGTGGTGCTCCTTCAGCGGCATGGGTCGCCGCGTAAATATTCCAGCTCCAAAGTACCCAACGTACAAAGGAGCACCCGGACCTCAGCTGCCCACAAGGAGCCTTAAATGGTAAGCACGCCTCCAGCACAGCGATATCCTTTAACTGTTCAAACTGCCTTGGATGCCTGACGCGTTTCGAAGTGTCCCCACTTCTCTTCAGAGGCTTTGGCAGTTATGAAGGAGCGCTTGAGGCACCACACCCCTTCTTGCTTAGATGCACGCCCTGGTTGGGACTTATGGGACTTGTAGTGCCTCACGTCGCGCTAATGTTCAGTCGGTAACATTTCAAGCCCACAGATGGGCCTCGCGGTGTGGAATTCGTGCAGAATCCATATGCTGCTGTCCCATGTTCTCGGCCCGTAGTCAAGACCGCATGGCCCCCGGTTCTTTCAGGGTGGTGCTCCTTCAGCGGCATGGGTCGCCGCGTAAATATTCCAGCTCCAAAGTACCCAACGTACAAAGGAGCACCCGGACCTCAGCTGCCCACAAGGAGCCTTAAATGGTAAGCACGCCTCCAGCACAGCATTATCCTTTAACTGTTCAAACTGCCTTGGATGCCTGACGCGTTTCGAAGTGTCCCCACTTCTCTTTAGAGGCTTTGGCAGTTATGAAGGAGCGCTTGAGGCACCACACCCCTTCTTGCTTAGATGCACGCCCTGGATGGGACTTATGGGACTTGTAGTGCCTCACGTCGCGCTAATGTTCAGTCGGTAACATTTCAAGCGCACAGATGGGCCTCGCGGTGTGGAATTCGTGCAGAATCCATATGCTGCTGTCCCATGTTCTCGGCCCGTAGTCAAGACCGCATGGCCCCGGGTTCTTTCAGGGTGGTGCTCCTTCAGCGGCATGGGTCGCCGCGTAAATATTCCAGCTCAAAAGTACCCAACGTACAAAGGAGCACCCGGACCTCCGCTGCCCACAAGGAGCCTTAAATGGTAAGCACGCCTCCAGCACAGCGATATCCTTTAACTGTTCAAACTGCCTTGGATGCCTGACGCGTTTCGAAGTGTCCCCACTTCTCTTCAGAGGCTTTGGCAGTTATGAAGGAGCGCTTGAGGCACCACACCCCTTCTTGCTTAGATGCACGCCCTGGATGGGACTTATGGGACTTGTAGTGCCTCACGTCGCGCTAATGTTCAGTCGGTAACATTTCAAGCCCACAGATGGGCCTCGCGGTGTGGAATTCGTGCAGAATCCATATGCTGCTGTCCCATGTTCTCGGCCCGTAGTCAAGACCGCATGGCCCCCGGTTCTTTCAGGGTGGTGCTCCTTCAGCGGCATGGGTCGCCGCGTAAATATTCCAGCTCCAAAGTACCCAACGTACAAAGGAGCACCCGGACCTCAGCTGCCCACAAGGAGCCTTAAATGGTAAGCACGCCTCCAGCACAGCGATATCCTTTAACTGTTCAAACTGCCTTGGATGCCTGACGCGTTTCGAAGTGTCCCCACTTCTCTTCAGAGGCTTTGGCAGTTATGAAGGAGTGCTTGAGGCACCACACCCCTTCTTGCTTAGATGCACGCCCTGGATGGGACTTATGGGACTTGTAGTGCCTCACGTCGCGCTAATGTTCAGTCGGTAACATTTCAAGCCCACAGATGGGCCTTGCGGTGTGGAATTCGTGCAGAATCCATATGCTGCTGTCCCATGTTCTCGGCCCGTTGTGGTATATAAATAAATAATACCGGGACTATTTTTGAATTAGATTAACAATAACAGATAGCTCAATAAATAAGAGGCAGGATCCGATGTGTCCGAGTTAAACAGGCTTTATTCAGGCAAAAGGGAAGGGACTGGAACGGGACAGCCTGAAATAAAATGGAAAGGAAGGCAGCTGCACCATTTCATCAACAGTGCAGCATATATATAGTACAACATTACATTACATTACATACAGTAGGCGTAACTTGTGACAAGCGTAAGATAAGAACACATGGGCGGAAGAAGAAGGCGTGCACAGGGCGTGCACGTAGACATGTGAGGAGAACGTCACAGAAGTGTCATGAATGGGCGGAAACATGGAGGGGCTACCTGAGCAGCTGGGACCTTTAACCTAGTGGTGCGCGCAAACGGGCGATGACGTGTTACCGGAGAGAACTGGGGGCTATGACTTCTGCACTAGAAGAGGAGACTAAAGTCTGCGGTGTCAGGACGACATGTACCTATAGCATATCTAGTATCTGGTGTTTGGAGTACATGTTGATAGAATCTAAAAGTTATCAGGGCAAAGGCTACTTGACACTAAGACTGGTGCATGCATATATCTTCCATGTATTGCGTGTGCCATGAATCTTCTATGAATACTAATACGGTAACTCTCTTGCATGGAGACAGAAAGACTAGACTATAGCAGAAACTGTTGATGCGGTTCAGTAGCTTAGGAATGCAGAGAAGGAAAGCTGAACTGATAACTAGAAGCATAACATATTCTTGGCAGACAGGCAAGCAGAGCCAGGCCGGGCACCGCGCTGCTTGGCAGGAAGTAAGTGAAGGGTCAGGGATGCAGGTGGGGCTGCATCGCTCCTCGGAGTGGGTTCAGGAGACTGGAGCTTGAATCTGGTGTCCGGGCCCTTTGAGGCCTAGAAAACGGGGACAATTCAATGAATTAATGTGCACACTGTAAAACGTGGCAACATAGGCCTAATACTCGTTGCTTTCACGAGAACTGGAAACTGGCATACTAGAGTTAGACACAACTATAATTGCGTCTTTAATCGATCATAGGGGAATACATGCATATCGATCATGCACATATAACATAAGATGGGGAACACGTAGGCACATATAACAGGGCAAAATTCACTTTTCCACATTCCCTCCTTGTGCCCTACGTTTCCATCAGGAAACATCAATATTCATGATACCATCTATCTGTTCATATAGCATCATTTGCTCGTCTCGAATTGTCTTGGAACGGGACTTAGGACTAGGAATACAAGAGGTAGCACACATGCCGCAAATCGCAGGGCCACATTGTAAACAGAGGCAGCAACTGAATATGATCATTACTGCTATACCTAGGAATGACAATACTTTCCATCCCCAGGCAGATATGATACTCCAGAGCCAACCGGACCATGTCCAGGTGCCTGGATTCTGGTGTAACTGATGGGCAATTTTATGAAGTCTGGTTATAGCTGAATAAACAGACGGCGCGTTATTAGGAATGAAAATGCAGCAACTAGATCCGATGACTCTACAAGCTCCTCCTCTATCGGCCAGTATGACGTCAAGAACGAGACGATTTTGGAGCACGACAAAACGCATAGCAGATTGTTCTTCAGTTAAGTTACCTAGAGCGGAAGTAGTCTCATTCACTACTGCTTCAAGGGTTCTGGTTAGCCTACGTATTAACTTACTATTCTGGACAGGACCTATGAAGAAAAAGAAACCTTTATTGAAGTCTTGATATTGTTCTAGAGCAGTTTCAGTTTGATCGACAATTGGGGACTCGGTCTCCCTTCTATGTCTAACGTGTACTAGATGTGTGTTTCTGTGATAATCAGATGGGGCTAGAAAAACTGGTGGCAGTAGGAAGGCAATGTAACATGTTCCATCCCAATCGAGGGGCAGACGAACATATGCGGTCTGACCACACACAAAATAAGAATGACGTGAGGCTTTGAAACTAGATTTCCCACTGTCACTATACTCGACCATAATAGTACAATCACTATGTCCTACATGTGCGGAACCATTCTTTCTGACACATAATTCGCCTTTGACTGGTAGTACTGAAATAGCAGGTAAATCTGGAGTAGTCTCGGACTGAACATTCAAGACCATGAAATTCGAGGAATAATTACCTAAATCATATACTTCATTTTCTAGATCTAACCCTGTTCTATGGGAAAGACCTTGCTTGTCTGGAAAACATGTTCGATTCAGAAGGGACATATCAGTTGAAGATGATGTCAACGTGGACCATGCTCCACACGAACCATTATGTGAAAACGGATAAGGAAAGAGTGGCAGAACTCCCTTCGGTGTCTGGAAAGGGGGGAGTCGACCACACACCCAACAATTAGTGGCATTGCTGGTCTGGTGTGAATAGTGCAACATTCGGATAAAAGTATTATTACGCATAGCAAGACGATAGGATAACTCGTGAGGAGGCAGATCACTAAATGTGTGCTCTACTGTAACATTAGAAAACATATGTACATGTGAAATAGGAAAACATAAATGTAAAGCATAACTTATGCATGTAACCATAAGACTCAGGAACAATAAAAAGAACAGAATGATGATACATCTCTTAGAGTTTTGACTAACTCTCTCACTGTGTGGGTCTGTCTTATACATGTCAGGAACCTGTCTAACCGTTTCACCCGAGAGGGACTTAGACAATTAAACTGGCTGACTTACTAGACCTCAACTTGGATTTATACTCCTGCTGCGGAGTTTTCTCTAACTGGGGTAGTTTAGATTCACTGTCTGGGCAGTCCTTGAGAACGGTTTTAGCTTTGAGTCCATGGAACTTTTTTACATGGCTGGCGTGTAGCCACCCTTTTCGGTTTTCCAGCTTCACTGCTGTCCGGGTGGTGAGAAGAACGAGGCGGGGCTCCTTCCAACGGGGCTCCAGCGGACTTGAACGATCAAAATTACGAACCAGCACAAAATCACCCGGAACGACTTCATGCGGTTTTACTTCGGTGTTGTCTGGAAATGCAGCGGCAACCTGTGAACGACAAGATTGTAGTGCAGACATCAAGGAGGCAAGGTAATCTGTCAGCATATTACTGTCAACATCGGTAATGGTACGGGGTCTAGGTGTACCCCACATGTTAGGGGGACGACCAAACACTATCTCATACGGAGATAGACCTGAACGGGAATGAGCGACCATCCTCATATAAAAAAGGGCAACTGGCAGTGCTACTATCCAATCTACGCCTTTCTCTGCACACACTTTTGCGATTCGGATTTTCAAAGTCTGATTATGTCTCTCTACGAGACCGGCTGCTTCAGGATGTCGTACACAATGGAACTTCCACTGGTACCCTAACAGAAGGGATACTTGTTTCATGAGCTCGGATGAGAATGGCTGGCCGTTATCTGAATACACGACCCTAGGTAATCCATAGCGGGGAAAAAACTCACGAACCAACTGCCTGGCAGTGGTCACAGCTGTGTAATCTGGAACTGGATATGCTTCTGCCCACCTGGACAAAGCGCATACAACTACGAGGACATACTTGAAACCTCGACATCGCTCCATCTGAATATAATCCATCTGGAGGACTTCAAAGGGATGGTCAGGAGGATGGAATCCACCTTGTTCCACCGGGACACCTTTACCTGGATTGAACTGACAACAGATCATGCAGGTACGCACTTTCTGTTTGACTGCTGCTCGTAAATGCTTGTTGAACCAGAGGTTCTGGATACTGTCTAACATGGCTTTTTCTCCTAAATGTGCTGGACTATGTGCGGTGTTAATAATGACTTGAACCATAGAGTCGGGGAGAAACCATGTGGCTTTTCCCTTCGTCAACCATCCTTGATCTGTCTGGACCCCTCCTTGTTCGGACCATTTCTTGATTTCATCGGGAGTAGCATGTAACTGTATATCTATGACATCTTGGGTAGGGTCCTTAACTGTCATACAAGTAGTCTGATCTGGAGTGAGTGTCTGTGTCGTGTTAACTGGAATGTCTGGAGTCTGAGCTGTAAGCTTGGCCGTTCGATCTGCTAGATCGTTACCCTGGGAAATGATATCAGTGGCTTTCGTATGTGCCTTGCACTTCATGATGGCAATAGCTGTCGGTAAATGTATTGCATCTAACAGAGCTTGAATGAGGGGGCCGTGCTGAATCTTGGTTCCATGAGAAGTCATAAAACCTCTTTCTTGCCAGAGCACTCCAAAGTCGTGTACGACTCCGAATGCATAACGTGAATCTGTGTATATGTTAACTTTCAGGTTCTTAGCTCGTATGCAGGCTTGGGTCAGAGCGACGAGCTCTGCTGCTTGAGCGGACAGGGTGTCAATACGATGTGTTTCTATAACTTCGGTTTCAGTAGTCACTGCATACGCGGCTACTAGTTCTCCTGTACTTGTTCTCATACATGAACCATCCACATAAAGTGTCAGGTCGGGATCAGGTAATGCAATGTCTGTCAAGTCTTGTCTTGGCTTTGTCATGGTGTTAACAACTTCCACACAGTCATGTGTGGCAGGATTTGAAGTAACTGACGGTAACAGTGTAGCTGGATTTAAAATGTTGCAGCGTCTGATTTCTATGTGTGGCTGAAACAATGTCAGTTCATAACCTGTTAAACGTGCAATTGTCAAGTGCTGAGTCTGAGTTCGGTTTAAAAGAACTTCCACGGAGTGTGGAACTTGTACTGTCAGGGAGTGTCCTAACACTATGGAATCACTTTGTCTGATAGCTAGAGCTGTGGCTGCAACTGACTTGAGGCACGCAGGCAGCGCCTGGGCCACTGGATCTAATGTGACAATGGGCTTGTATTGTCCTGCTTGATCTTGTGTGAGAACAGATAATGCAGTACCATCACGTTCAGTAACAAAAAGTGTAAAAGGCTTACTGTAGTTCGGTGTTGCTAGAACAGGTGCTTGGCATAAAGCTTTCTTTAACTCATTGAAAACAAGTGTATGTTCCTGGGTCCAAGGGAGGACAGTCGATACGGCTGCCTCCTGTGTCGTTAACTGTATCAGTGGCTTGGCTAGAAATGCGTACTGGGGAATCCATTGTCTGCAGTAAGAAGTGAGGCCGATAAAAGCTCGTACCTCCTTCTGTGTCTTGGGCTGTGGAAGATGTGCTATTAACTGGATACGGTCTGGTGTCAACTGCCTACCCCTCTTGGACAGTAAGTGTCCTAAGTAGACCACTTGCTGGACACAGAATTGCAATTTGGAAGGGGACACCTTGTGCCCCATCTCGGCCAGGAAATACAGGACTGTAAGTGACGCACGTTCGCAGTCACGTTCAGAACGGGCTGTGATCAGTAGATCATCGACATACTGGAGCAGGGCAGTGTCATTTGGCATGTGAATATTGTCTAGTTGTCTCTTAACTGCTTGACTGTAAATACTAGGACTTTCTGTGAAACCTTGAGGTGCTCGTGTGAATTTATAGCTTCTTCCATTTAAACAGAATCCGAAAAGGAACTGGCTGTCTGGATGAATGGGGACACTAAAGAATGCGTTCTTGAGATCGATAACTGTAAAGAATGTGGCTTCGGAATCAATGGCTGTCAATAGGGAAGAAATATCTGGGACTACTGGGTACTGTGGGATAATACATTTATTAAGTTCTCGAAGGTCAATCACTAATCGATAAACTGGAGGTGCATTTGGATCAGTACGTTTCAGAATCGGAATGATAGGAGAATTACATACATTGGAGTCAGTTTCTACAACCACTCCTTGAACAATAAGTTCGTCAATAATTTTGGATAAGGCTGCTACAGCCTCATGTGGCAATTTGTACTGTCGGATTCGTGGTAATACAACACCTTGCTTCAGAGTCACACGATGGGGTGTGATATGCATACAACCTACATCAGTTGGACCTTGCGCCCATAAATGCTGTGGTACATTCAATAATCTTGGATCAAAATCACGTAATACATAATGGCCTTTAAAATCACGCAGAAACAGACGTACCCCTTCTGGGGAGCAGCATATTACTGCTCCTAATTCTTTCAGTGTTTTAATGCCTAACAGATTCTCTGGGCAGGATTTCGTGAGTAACAAGTCTGTAGTTCGGGACAATGGACCAACTTCTAGAGTAACTGGTTTCGATATTTCATTAACAATAGGCTTTCCTGAAAATCCAAGGGAAACATTACTAGAGCCTGAGAGCGGAGCCCCTGGAACCTCGTCATGACTGATGGTAGTCCTACTTGCCCCTTGTTCTGCTTGGGTTTTCAGATTAGATAGAACCAGCTCACCAGAGCCTCACTAGCCCAGCGAGAACCTTACTCTCTCCCCTCCCTAGGACCTATTCACAACAGGTATCTACCCCCTAAGGACAGGGAATTCCTAAGATACATACCCGGTACCTCCTATAATACTAGCAACCAATGATCTCGCGGTTCCAGTCGAACCCAGTCAACCTACCCACTCGGCAGCCTTAGAACCAATGATCTCGCGGTCCCAGTCGAACCCAGTCAACCTACCCACTCGGCAGCAGTAGAATCAATGATCTCGCGGTCCCAGTCGAACCCAGTCAACCTACCCAACCGGCAGCATTAGAACCAATCATCTCGCGGTCCCAGTCGAACCCAGTCAACCTACCCACTCGGCAGCAGTAGAATCAATGATCTCGCGGTCCCAGTCGAACCCAGTCAACCTACCCAACCGGCAGCATTAGAACCAATGATCTCGCGGTCCCAGTCGAACCCAGTCAACCTACCCACTTGGCAGCAGTAGAATCAATGATCTCGCGGTCCCAGTCGAACCCAGTCAACCTACCCAACCGGCAGCATTAGAACCAATGATCTCGCGGTCCCAGTCGAACCCAGTCAACCTACCCACTCGGCAGCAGTAGAATCAATGATCTCGTGGTCCCAGTCGAACCCAGTCAACCTACCCACTCGGCAGCTTATCCTATGATTACCATTACACAAAGGGATCGATCTCACTATTCATCAGGGGTATAGTACTATATTATTTCGGGTCACATAATAGTTGCCAAATTCAGTGATGTACCACCTATCCTTCAATCCAAGAGCTCCCCTCTCCCTTATTCAGTTACCACTTACCTGATCAGGATTAGCATCTGTTCACATAGTAGCATCTGACTAGAAGGACAGGTTATCTTTTCATGCAAGAATAAGAAGCACACTATGCAAAGGTTATTATCAAATGTAAGCACTCCTCTCCCCCTTGTTCAGA
Source organism: Lissotriton helveticus (assembly GCF_964261635.1). Lineage (NCBI taxonomy): Eukaryota > Metazoa > Chordata > Amphibia > Caudata > Salamandridae > Lissotriton > Lissotriton helveticus. The sequence continues at coordinate 63,473 of NC_136067.1, read as the reverse complement.
CCCACATGGACGGGAGATGCATCCGTTCACCTGCACCTGACTAGAAGAAAGGTTAGCCCCACTAGGGACAATAACGGTTACACACTGGTTCACTAAGTACTTTATTTCTCATCGTTACACATAAACACATAATACCACATTACAACACATAGCCTGCAAAGGAAAGTGAAAGATTAGGCTGTACACTCTAATAAGAAAGGGTCGACATCACCTTATTAATATGGAGTCCACAGTCAGCAGTCATCTAGGTTCCCTTCTCGTCTGGGCTTTTAGTTCGTCTTGAAGTCACACCTCCGCAATCACGGGTACACGGCGGCACCGCTATGCACTGTTCCCTTCACTCCTCTCTAAGCCCCTGGGACCTTCCTCTCATCAGCTACTCTCCTTTCCTTGCTGGTCTGCTAGGAGAGTGTATATCTCTCGATTCTTCTCCACCCTTGGACTGGTGTCTGTCTTCCCTGGAATAAGTGATAGGTTTTCTACTGATGGCCAGATATCGCCTGCAAAACTAACCACGCAACTGTCTCGGGCTTTCACTAATATAGAGCCGTGTTTCTTCATGGAAAATTCCAGCCAGCAACCTGCCGCCCACCAAATTCTTGTACCTCCCCGTACCAAGGACACGTCTCCAGCCGGCCGGCCTGATGTTGTGTCTTCAGTATGAAGAAAAATACAATCCTTCGACAAGGGCCGGCCTGAACCGGTTCTCTCCAAGCGAACAACACCTCGTAACTAAAACATTACACTTGACCTAGAAGCATCCCAAGCTGCCGGGGCAGAAAGAAAGATGGAGTCTCTCCCGTTTGAGGCCTACCAGGCCCGAATTCAGCATAACTCCATGGAAAGTATACTAATACCCTAACTAAGGGGCGAATTATCCCTAATACTAGCGAATCTATCCCATGGCCTATATATATAAGCCCTAATCTAGGGAATAGGATACAGAATCATGTCAAAATGCCTTGTAAATAGGCTCTATCCACCATTCTAACCCATGTACTGGAATGATAAGAGACTGAAGTCACCATCAGTCACCTTTCCTCCAAGGGGGGGGGCCGGGAAAATCGAGCAGAACATTTCACCCTTGACTTCAGTCTATTATACATTCATCAAACAAAACTAACATCTGTGGAGGAATAATAGGAAACAAAACTAACCGATCTACGTCTAGTACCGGCGCTGCAGTATTGAAGTAGAGAAGGAATGCACTGAATAAAGCAACAGATAGCAATCAAAATGCTAATAGTAATCAAAATACCCCCTAATATTCGACGCAACATGTGTAAATCAGGCAGCCAATTAAAGAGCCAGTCAAACCAGCCCTGGTCAATGTGTTTTCTAAACTCTTCCGTCAGGTCGTGAAGTTTATCTATGTGAGCCTGAATGGATTTCGTATGGTCAGATAGGTTAAAACAGCAAAGACCCTCAAAATCGGAACAGTCATGTCCATGTTTAAGCAAAAGATAATCAATAGCCGCCCGGTTCTGCAGAATAGCTCTACGTTCACCCTGGGCGTCTAGTAGTATGTCAGACAAAATCGTAGAAGTATGATTAATGGATTTCACCATCCAGCAGGCCATTTTCCCGATATACTTGGCATTATAGACCGCCAAAGCAGGAACACCAATAATTGAGAAGGCTAAGCTAAGGTATTCAGATTTGGAATATAAATGCATAGACGAATCACAGTCCTCTTGTAGCATTACAGCATCTCGGATCACACGGGAATTAGCATGGGGATGTGAGGAGAACATCAACAAACTCAGTCTAGTAATGGCACAAGGGCCTCCGGAAATGTTCGCGGGAATATATGGCCAGGATGTATTACCACAAGAAAAAAGCCAACCAGAGGGTAGCAACATTGTACGGTAATGACTAGGAGTCGCTACTAAACTCTTACAAGTCATATTATTCTGAACAGAAGTGCATGATTTTGGCGATCTCCGGAAGCAAAGAGTCTTTTCATGAGCCGTGAACGATGTAGCGCCTTTCAGTTTCAAACGTACACACTCAGAAATAGCATTGGGATCACAAGTAAGAAAGAAGCATAAATCACCCTGCGTAATATTATAAGTTATTATCTGGAACTGGATCAAGGGTGTTGAATCGGACACCTCAGTACATAAAGGGCAGTATTCATGTGTAGCAACATCTCCCAAAAGGACATTAGGACGGGCATTCGATACATTAAAAATGTGAGCCAAAGTTTCCAATGAAGCAGGGACAGCAACTAAACAAGTCGCTAGAATGTCAGTCACCGACCGCATCGGCGTTAAGCAAAAATGAGGGGCATTGGCTTGGCCAAAGTAGTCCAAAAGTTCGATGATGAATCCCACGCAGCAAAGGAACGCGGCATCCGGGTTCTCAAATCAGCCCGGGTCGATGGATTCCTGCCTCTCCCGTCGTAGCAGTCCAAAAGGAGTCCAACGCCGACACATCCTGCAGCAACAGTCCAGAGAATGATCTGAAAGAAGATCAAAAATAGGCATTATTCATTCTCGTAGGTAACATTTGTCAGCTGGGACAGCTTCCCAGCTATCTTTTCCTGGTCTCATAACAAGAATTGTGTTGTCATGACCGGTTTCAATGACTTCAGCCTGTTCAGGGGGATTCTTAGGCGATTGCACCCAAACTTTAGCTCCAGGATTATCCGTAGAGCCGAAACCTTGTTGTCCTCGTACAGTTAGCAACGTTGGGGCAGCGCCTTTTGTGATCTCACCACTGAAAACAGGCATTATCAACAATTGAGCAATCCGGTCAGTTTTATGAATCGGTACATCAATCTCACTGCTATTCAGCAGGAGCACCTTAATCTCTCCCTGATAGTCACTGTCAATGACTCCTCCAAGTACCTGAATACCCTTTACAGCCAGCCCCGATCTGGGGGCGATTAATCCAAAATTTCCAGTGGGTATACAGACACCAACACCGGTTTCAATGATAACTCGATCTTTACTCTTTATTATAGTATCATTCATGGCATGCAAGTCTAAACCTGCCGACCCCGGGGTCGCTCTACATGGAGCCAATGCTCCAGGGGTAATTTCCCAGTATGTCACAGGCTCATTAACTTGATTGGGCTTCGCATTGACATTTGGAGGAAACAAACGCATCAATGGAGATTCAGCATTTAGAAAGGGACGATTATTCAAAATAACAGCGCCTGGAACAAATAATCCCTCCAATTCTTATATTTGTCATCAGTCAATTTACGCAGTTGATTTTTCAGCAAACCATTCAGTCTCTCAATCAGACCCGAGGCCTGAGGATAATACGGTATATGAAACACCCATTCAATATTATTCTCCACACAAAATTCCTGTACCAATCTTCCACGAAAATGGGATGCATTATCAGATTGAATTTGGAAAGGGACACCATAATAGAGCATAATCAATTCCAATGTCTTAATTGTATTCACTTGGGTAGCTTGTTTACAGGGGAGGGCCACTAACAGGCCACTGTATGTATCCACAATGGTGCAAACGTATTGACAGTTTTTACTCATTGGAAGCGGACCAATATAATCAATTTGCCAAATTTGAGCGGGCAGCTTCCCGCGATGTAAATGGCCTTTAACAATCTGAGGCACTTTCCGCTGTCTAGCATGCTGACAAATGGGACAATGCAAAATAATGTCTTTAATTAAATCTAAAGGAATATAAATTCCTCGATCAGCAGCCCACCTGCTAGTGGCTTTCTCTCCATAATGTCCTGCCTTCTGGTGGGCCCATTTCGCCAATCCTTCCATATCAGAATCCTGCATGTCCACCATTGCCTTAGCAATTTTAGATTGTTCATCTGCAATATTATGAAAAAATTTGTCAAGGGAGTCTATTGGGGTATGAGCATCCACGTGAAAGATTGTAACAGTACTCTGCGGGAGCATGTCCCAAATCTCTTGCCATAATTCTTTCCCCCACAGTTCTTTTGAGTGTAGTTCCCAATTATGGGAATGCCAAGTCGGTAACCAGACTGCCAATCCATTGGCAGTAGACCAGGAATCAGTAAAAATATGACATGTGCCAGGTAACTCTTGCTTCAGAACTTGATAAACAGCATAAAGCTCAGCAAACTGGCTACTCTTTCCCTCACCCGTTGTACTCAACAACCTTTGTGTGATCGGATTATAGGACACTGCTTTCCAATGTCTCTTTGTCCCTATGACCCTTGCTGAACCATCAGTAAACCAAACGTGGTTTCTGTCTTCCAGGGACAAATCATCAAATGGCCTTCCCCACTTGACAGGGGATTCCTGTACTAAAGGTACGGAGCATTCACTCTCTGTCTCAACCAATGGTGCCCGCGCCACCTGCTCATGCAAGGATGCAACTCCTTTTGGTCCCACACGTGCCCTGTCCTGTATATACCACTTCCATTTAATCACACTCGCCTCCTGAGCATGTCCAATTCTGTGAGTTTTCGGCGAACTCAAAACCCACTGCATGATAGGAATCTCAGGTCGCAGAACCACATCATGTCCCAAAGTCAATTGCTCGGTATCCACCAGAGCCCAGTAACATGCAAGCAACTGTTTCTCAAAAGGTGTATAACGCTTACCGGCATCAGGTAACTTTTTAGTCCAAAAACCTAACGGTACTTTACTTCTACCTTGTTTCTGCCACAAACTCCAATTTGCATAAAGGCCCTGTACAGACACATTCAAGTCCACATCACCATCACACACAGGCCATAAATCTAAGGCATACTGAATCGCTTCTTTTGCCAAACTAAACGCATCTTGCTGTGGTTTACCCCATTCAAATGCATTCTTTTTACGAGTGACTCGATACAAGGGGGCCAATATTTGACTCAAATGAGGAATATGCTGGCGCCAGAAACCAAATAAGCAGATGAAGCTTTGGGCTTCTTTCCTATTCCTCGGAACTGCAAAGTCAAGAATCTTTTGTTTTACTTGTGGGATTACTTCTCTGTGACCTTCATGCCAATTAATACCTAGAAATTTTACAGTCTGGGATGGACCTTGTAATTTGTCCGGATTGATTTCCCAACCTTTTTCACGTAAACATTCAAGAATGTTGTCTAATTGGGTCTGAACTTCATCTTGTGTTTCACCTTGAATCAGAATATCATCAATATAATGACATATTTGGATTTTCGAATGTACAGGTACCTCAGCCAAATGCTCTGCCACCAGCCGGTGACATATCGTGGGACTGTGCACATAGCCCTGGGGAAGACTTCTAAACGTCATTTGACGTCCGTTCCATGTAAAACTGAATTGATCCTGGCATTCAGGGGCAATCGGGATTGAAAAGAAAGCATTAGCAATATCAATGGACGCATACCATGTACCTGGATGCTTTTGAATTCTTTCAATTAAGGTAACAATATCCGGTACTGCGACAGTTAAAGGGGGCGTATGTTTATTCAATTCTCGATATTCAACAGTCATGCGCCAAGAGTTATCACTCTTACGTACCGGCCAAACAGGATTATTCCAGGCAGAGGTAACCGGAGTTATAACCCCTGCATCCACCAAATCCTGAATAGTGGTACTAATTTCTTCATGGCCACCTGGGATACGATACTGCTTCCGGCAAACCACTTTTGTCGCCTGAGGAATCTTTATGGGGGGCATTCTCAAACGACCAACCCGTACGGGTCTGGATGATATGTAATGTTTGGTTCCAAATTGATAACATCCATCATCCAAATGTAAAGTCATTCCTTTCAAAATGTCAATTCCAATGATGTACTCTACAAGGGGCACGACCAATACAGAATATTCATTTCTAGGAATCCTGCCTATTCTCATTTCAATCGTAGTTTGTACTGCGGGAGTTTCCTTCCCACCCAAACCAGTAATGGTAAAAAATTGGCCTTTAAATTTCTTGGATTTTCCATGAATAAGGGTGGCCTCCGCTCCTGTATCTACTAATGCTCGGGCCCTTTGAATATTACGATGTCTCCAAAAAATTTCAATATCGACATAGGGTCTATTATCTCGATGAGCCCATCTGTGTACGGGAGCTTGACCTACTTCCTAGTCATTTTTACTGCGTTCTGTCAGCCAGGACAAATCAGGATAGAGATTCTCACGTTTCTCAGGTATCAATATCTCGTGTTCATATCCATCTCCCTTACGAAATGGATTCCTATCCTCCGCATTGTATTGTGAATTTCGATCGGAAAATCTGTGTCGATCCTCCCTCCTCCTCAACTCAGGGGACTGATCCCTTTCATCTCTGCGTCGGTTGTTACCGTACTCATCTCTCCCCCTCTCTCTCTCCCCCCTCTCTCTCTCTCCCCCGACGAGGGGACACATCACGCTCAAGCCGTCGATCGTCACGACGATCAGAACGTACACGGCGGTTGTCATCACCGCTGTCATCAGAGCATTCACGATCACACTCAGTCGTACGCACACGCCGGGCACCCTCCTTCCTGTCCAAACCGCGTTTGCGAAACAATTCCCACAACCGAGAGGTAGTTTCACCATCAATGTCCTCCCTCCTCACACCATCAGCCAAAAGTGCCATAAACATGTCACGTCTAGAAATCCTATTGTCACCAGGAGTACGAGTGTCAGACCGAGACTGTCGTTCAGGCTTAAACCAGTCACCCAGCTCACCGAGCTGGCGTACAGATTCCAGCACCATAGATAATGCATTACCAGTCTGATTGATCAATACGGTCATCATGACCTGCTTATACGCAACCGGGGAAGAACGAATAATACGATTCCGCACAGAAGACGTTAACAACCCATCAAGCAATCTGTCAGCAGTACTCAGAAAAATCGCAGTTTTCATCACCTCCTCTTTGAGACGCTGTGCAGCATCGCGCTAAGTATACCACGGCTTGTCATTCACAGGCCAGTCAGATTCAGTAGGGTACTTTTGATTACACCCCTCAGTCGCCAACTGAAGCAAACTGATTTGACCACCACCATTATAATTACGAAAATGGTCTTGTACAGTAGAATCCGAACTCAAAGAACAGAATTTCAAAGAATCGCCAGCATCCAACACAATGCCAGCAGCGCCCAGTTCATAAAGGCGCACCATCCACGTAAGCAAGGTCTCACCAGCGCGCTGTCGAAATCGCTGCAAAATATCACTAATTTCCTGTTGAGTAAAATCCTCCAAAGAATCCAAAGGAATACCGTTCGGATGACCGGGAGCCTGCTGCAACTTCCTACGAAAAACAGGATGTGCAGAGACCGCAGGAAGGGCACCAGAAGGAGCCCGATCAGTAAATTTAGGGGAACAATCCGAATGAGAAGTAGCAACCGAATGCAAAGAGCGATCGCAGTCGCGGGAATCAACATCCGTAGCACAAGAAGCAGAGTTAAAAACCTGTCCGGAGCGAGAAGACCCGCGAACCTTAGGCTCCTCATCCGAGGAAAGGGAATCACTCGAATTCCAGATATTACCATCCCACTCATCAGGATTCCAATCCAGTCCGGCTTTCGCCACGACCAGTCGCACTTTCCGCTGAGAAACACGACCCGACGATGCTTGTATTTATAACGCGCAATCCGCACAGCCGCCCTTTCGGCGACAGTCTGGTACGTCTCAAGCTTATCGGCAAGCAATTTATTTTGACAACGCAACAAAGTATGAGCATTCTGAATTTCAACAAACTTCCGTTCCATTTCCACATGCTCCTGCCGCAATTTCAACAACCTCTCATGCACAAGCCTGTACGCAGACAAAACAATCCAACCCCTGCGACCTAAAATAAGAAGCTCATCACCCTTCACTACTGGCGCCTTCTGCAAACAGGAAATTACATCAGCCATCTCCGCCAGCTCCAGACAAGAATTCCAATTTTCACTCAAACCAGTAGAATCAGCCCACTCTCGGGCCAAAGCCTCATAAGGCGTTGAATCCCAGCCGGGAATATCAACAGGCAACTTAAAAACAGATTTAGACTTTCTCAAAAACATCCTGAGAAAAGAAAACTATACACACAGAATAGAAAACGAAACGACAAACGCAAGCACGTATACACCGAGGACAAATAAAAGGACAACAACGCACACAGGTTTCGTAAACGGTTCGTGACGCCAAATGTTCTGCTTGGGTTTTCAGATTAGATAGAACCAGCTCACCAGAGCCTCACTAGCCCAGCCAGAACCTTACTCTCTCCCCTCCCTAGGACCTATTCACAACAGGTATCTACCCCCTAAGGACAGGGAATTCCTAAGATACATACCCGGTACCTCCTATAATACTAGCAACCAATGATCTCGCGGTTCCAGTCGAACCCAGTCAACCTACCCACTCGGCAGCCTTAGAACCAATGATCTCGTGGTCCCAGTCGAACCCAGTCAACCTACCCACTCGGCAGCAGTAGAATCAATGATCTCGCGGTCCCAGTCGAACCCAGTCAACCTACCCAACCGGCAGCATTAGAACCAATGATCTCGCGGTCCCAGTCGAACCCAGTCAACCTACCCACTCGGCAGCAGTAGAATCAATGATCTCGCGGTCCCAGTCGAACCCAGTCAACCTACCCAACCGGCAGCATTAGAACCAATCATCTCGCGGTCCCAGTCGAACCCAGTCAACCTACCCACTCGGCAGCAGTAGAATCAATGATCTCGCGGTCCCAGTCGAACCCAGTCAACCTACCCAACCGGCAGCATTAGAACCAATGATCTCGCGGTCCCAGTCGAACCCAGTCAACCTACCCACTCGGCAGCAGTAGAATCAATGATCTCGTGGTCCCAGTCGAACCCAGTCAACCTACCCACTCGGCAGCTTATCCTATGATTACCATTACACAAAGGGATCGATCTCACTATTCATCAGGGGTATAGTACTATATTATTTCGGGTCACATAATAGTTGCCAAATTCGGTGATGTACCACCTATCCTTCAATCCAAGAGCTCCCCTCTCCCTTATTCAGTTACCACTTACCTAATTTAATTTAATTTAAATATCATTTATAACGCGCAGCTATGCCCAGTGGGCGTCAAGGCGCCTAAGTCAAATAACAGGCTGTTAGCGGACAGAAACAGAGCCTACTGATATGCATTACTAAAGAGCCAAGTCTTCAGTGACTTCCTAAAGAGGGCAAGGGAAGGCAGTAGTTTAATTTCCAGGGGGAGTGAGTTCCACATCTGAGGTGCTAGTATGGAAAAAGCTTTACTCCCCCATCTAGCCTTCTTGGCTCTGGGAATCACCAGTTGACTAAGCTCGCTAGAACGTAGGCATCTGGTCGGAACATATCTAATAAGTAACGACCCGAGAGCATCAGCCGAGCCTGCAGTTAAAGCCTTATATGTTAGGCAGAGGAGTTTGAAAGTAATCCTAGAGGGAATGGGGAGCCAATGGAGGTTCTTCCTCGCTAAGGTCATAGAAGCCAACCAAGGCAGAGCGAGAGCAAACCGAGCTGCCGCGTTTTGGATGACCTGCAAACGCTGGAGCAGGCCCTTGTTGGCCCCGGCGTACAGTGAGTTGCAGAAATCTAGCCTTGAGCCAACAAGGGCGATCACCACCTGTTTCCGTGCCTGTGGGGACAGATAGTGAATGATCCTTTTCAGGGTCTTGATGACACCCCAACAGGTAGCCACCGTTCTATTGACCTGGAGCTCCATGGAGAGCTTGGTGTCAAAGATGACACCAAGGTTCCTAGCAGATTGTGTAGGTATAGGGCAGCTCCCTAGAGAAGGAGGCCACCAATCACCTGACCACATGCCCTGGTCTTTGCCAAAGACCAGGACCTCTGTCTTATCACCGTTCAACTTTAGGGAGTTGGAAATCATCCACTCTGCAACAAGTTGCATGCAGGCCCTAAAGTTCGATGCGGTTTCATTCACAGAGTGAGTCAGGGATACCATAATCTGCGTGTCGTCGGCATACGACACTACCTCCATCCCCTGAGATCTTACTAGTCTTGCAAGGGGGGCCACGTAGATGTTAAACAGGGTCGGACTCAATGCCGACCCCTGTGGCACCCCACATTGCAAAGACTTAGCAGGGGAGAGGTACTCACCTAGCATGACACGCTGCTCTCGTTGATGTAAAAAGGAGCTCAGGAGACTAAGAGCCGGTCCTTCGACCCCTGCCTCCCTTAACCTAGATGTTAAGGTAAGAGGAGACAGGGTGTCGAATGCTGCTGAAAGATCTAGCAGCACCAGTACGGTGGTTTGACCCAAATCCACCTTTCTGCGGATGTTATCCATGACTTTCGTCAGGGCAGACTCAGTGCTATGCAGCTTTCTAAAGCCATGTTGGGACCCATCCAAGAAACCCGAGGTATCAAGGAAGTTTGAAAGATGGAAATTCAAATGGGTCTCCAACATCTTAGCAGGGGCCGGCAGCAAGGAGATCGGTCTAAAATTCTTCAGTTCTCCAGGGTCTAAGGTGGTCTTTTTAAGCAGCGGCTTTACAATGGCTTTCTTCCAAAGTGAAGGAAAAATGCCCTGTTCCAAGGCTTCATTCATTACTTCCAGCATCGGAGGAAGAATGATCTCTCTGCAGTTCTTAAATTGTTTCAGAGGAACTGGATCAAGTGGGGATGAAGATTTTGTTTTGTCCAGCAGACTGTTAAGATCCTCTAAAGAAAGAGCAGGGAAATGTTCAAAGAGCTGAGAGGCATCTTTATTCCAAGCTTCCAGTCGTTTAATTTGAGAGAAATCCTCCGAACTAAGAGAGTTCCTCTGCGACTGTAGAGCTATGTAAATATCATCTATCTTTTTATAAAAAAAGTCCGATATATCATTACATAGCTCCTGGGAAGCAACTACCGGGTCAGAAACCTGAAGAGAGCACAAAGAGTCAACTATATTAAAAAGCTCTTTAGAAGATGTTAAGGCACAGGTCAAGTTGGAAAAGTATTCCTGTTTTTCCTTAATGACTCTATTTTTGTACTCTCGTAATAGGATCTTATAGCATTCTCTATCTCTGGAATCCCAGGATTTACGCCACCCACGTTCCTTCTGTCTGCATTTTTGTCTAAGAAGCCTCAAATCGGCGGAAAACCAGGGGGCAGTTGGCTTCCGACGAGCTGCAGATTTCAAGGAAGGAGGGGCTAGTACGTCAGCAGCTCTGGTAATGGCATCAGTGAGTTCTTGAGCCAACTCATCCACCTTCCGCTCAGATGAAGTATTGATGTTGAGAATAAAAGGGGCTAGAGCCTCATTCGTAAAGTTTATGAAGCTCCTTTTAGATTGTATTTTACCAATGCCCACAGTAACATCAGGGCAGGGAATATCTAAAGACAGCGGGACTGCTAGATGGTCAGACCAGGTAATTGATACCGGTATACCAACGTCTAATCTAGAATCGTTGGAAAAAATCCCGTCCAGGATATGCCCTGCCTTGTGAGTCGGGTAGAGAACTCGTTGGACAAAATCACATGCCTCCAGAGAATTAAGCAGAGAGAGGGTATCTTTCGAAGCCAAATCCTCTAAATGGAAATTGATGTCACCCAGAATGGTAAGATGAGGTCTGCCAAAATACGGTTCCAGGATTCTAAAAAGTTCTGGGCAAAAGTTGGCTCTGTACCCAGGGGGCCTATAAAGCAAGATACCAGAAAAGGAACTCACCGGGGTATGCACAATACAAAAGTATAGTGCCTCAAAGGGATCAGTAGAGACCGATAAGGGTTTTATGGTACAGGAGAGAGTCGATTTAAAAAGAATGGCTATTCCACCGCCTCTACAACGTTCTCTATCTAATCTTAAAAGGGTGTATCCTTCAGGTATGGCCAGGAGCAAATCATGGCCTGAAGACTCAGAAGCCCACGTTTCTGTAACAAAAACCCAGTCGGGATTCCTCGAACTAACAAAATCGTGAAATTCAATCCCATGTTTGATCAAAGAACGAGCATTGATCAAGAATCCCTGTTTGGATTGGGAAATATGGCTGACAGGCACAGAGGGAATAAAATGAGTACGGGCCTGAGTAGAACAGGCAAAAGAAATATTACAAGAAGGACACGAACGGGCACGCAGCAGTACCTCGGGTCTGAACCGATGTTGGCAGCATAGTGCAGGGGGTCTCAGGGACAGAAGGGTGCAAAGCAAGTCCTCCCGGATAGGGGGCGAATAGACGCCAGGAGTCCCAGAGTCCAGCCCGTCCTGCAGCACGCCCTCAGCGCGGACGGGCGCAGACGGGCTGAACTCTGGCGTAACTCCGGCGTCAATCTGGCGTCCCCGCAGCGCGTAACCGCTGCGCGTCAGCATGACTGGCTTAAATACCCGCCTAGCGTCCTTCTGACGACTAGAGCGTCAAGCCAACCTGCTAGCGCCGAAAAGCGGCACAGAGTACTACCAAAATGGCGCTCCTAAACTTGCAATTACGCGAGGATGCGGACCCGCCCAACAGCGGTGTGGTTCCCAAAAGTTAAAGTGCAGGTGAGGGCCAGGCGCGATTTAAAAGCAGGGGAAAATGCAAATAAATCAAACTAAAATAGAAAAACGAGGTATTTTAAAACACACAGCAGCTCTGGTCCTGCAGCACACACAGCGCGTACCACGATCGAAATAACAGCTGACAAGGGGGAGCCTATAGTTTACCTGGCTTAAATACCCGCCTAGCGTCCTTCTGACGACTAGAGCGTCAAGCCAACCTGCTAGCGCCGAAAAGCGGCACAGAGTACTACCAAAATGGCGCTCCTAAACTTGCAATTACGCGAGGATGCGGACCCGCCCAACAGCGGTGTGGTTCCCAAAAGTTAAAGTGCAGGTGAGGGCCAGGCGCGATTTAAAAGCAGGGGAAAATGCAAATAAATCAAACTAAAATAGAAAAACGAGGTATTTTAAAACACACAGCAGCTCTGGTCCTGCAGCACACACAGCGCGTACCACGATCGAAATAACAGCTGACAAGGGGGAGCCTATAGTTTACCTGGCTTAAATACCCGCCTAGCGTCCTTCTGACGACTAGAGCGTCAAGCCAACCTGCTAGCGCCGAAAAGCGGCACAGAGTACTACCAAAATGGCGCTCCTAAACTTGCAATTACGCGAGGATGCGGACCCGCCCAACAGCGGTGTGGTTCCCAAAAGTTAAAGTGCAGGTGAGGGCCAGGCGCGATTTAAAAGCAGGGGAAAATGCAAATAAATCAAACTAAAATAGAAAAACGAGGTATTTTAAAACACACAGCAGCTCTGGTCCTGCAGCACACACAGCGCGTACCACGATCGAAATAACAGCTGACAGGATTAGCATCTGTTCACATAGTAGCATCTGACTAGAAGGACAGGTTATCTTTTCATGCAAGAATAAGAAGCACACTATGCAAAGGTTATTATCAAATGTAAGCCCTCCTCTCCCCCTTGTTCAGACCCACATGGACGGGAGATGCATCCGTTCACCTGCACCTGACTAGAAGAAAGGTTAGCCCCACTAGGGACAATAACGGTTACACACTGGTTCACTAAGTACTTTATTTCTCATCGTTACACATAAACACATAATACCACATTACAACACATAGCCTGCAAAGGAAAGTGAAAGATTAGGCTGTACACTCTAATAAGAAAGGGTCGACATCACCTTATTAATATGGAGTCCACAGTCAGCAGTCATCTAGGTTCCCTTCTCGTCTGGGCTTTTAGTTCGTCTTGAAGTCACACCTCCGCAATCACGGGTACACGGCGGCACCGCTATGCACTGTTCCCTTCACTCCTCTCTAAGCCCCTGGGACCTTCCTCTCATCAGCTACTCTCCTTTCCTTGCTGGTCTGCTAGGAGAGTGTATATCTCTCGATTCTTCTCCACCCTTGGACTGGTGTCTGTCTTCCCTGGAATAAGTGATAGGTTTTCTACTGATGGCCAGATATCGCCTGCAAAACTAACCACGCAACTGTCTCGGGCTTTCCCTAATATAGAGCCGTGTTTCTTCATGGAAAATTCCAGCCAGCAACCTGCCGCCCACCAAATTCTTGTACCTCCCCGTACCAAGGACACGTCTCCAGCCGGCCGGCCTGATGTTGTGTCTTCAGTATGAAGAAAAATACAATCCTTCGACAAGGGCCGGCCTGAACCGGTTCTCTCCAAGCGAACAACACCTCGTAACTAAAACATTACACTTGACCTAGAAGCATCCCAAGCTGCCGGGGCAGAAAGAAAGATGGAGTCTCTCCCGTTTGAGGCCTACCAGGCCCGAATTCAGCATAACTCCATGGAAAGTTTACTAATACCCTAACTAAGGGGCGAATTATCCCTAATACTAGCGAATCTATCCCATGGCCTATATATATAAGCCCTAATCTAGGGAATAGGATACAGAATCATGTCAAAATGCCTTGTAAATAGGCTCTATCCACCATTCTAACCCATGTACTGGAATGATAAGAGACTGAAGTCACCATCAGTCACCTTTCCTCCAAGGGGGGGGGCCGGGAAAATCGAGCAGAACACCCCTGTATCAATCAGAAACTTTCTGTCTTTCCCTAATACTTGACTATGTACATAGGGACCCTCTTGATCTACAGGAATCTCGATGAGAGGCAAGCCTACCTCCCTCTCTAGGCTGTTTCATGAATATGGCTGATAATCTGGATACTCTGACTGTGCATACTGGTACATCTGCTGTGTAACATGCTGTGTTGCAGCTATAGGCTGCGGTGCTGTGACTGTCTGTTGTGCATTCTGCGGTGGCTGGGAAGTCTGTGAAACTTGTTCTTGTCTAGGCGGACGTGGTCTTTCTTTAGTCTTACCAGTAGCTATGTTGTGTTTCAGAACTGCACATTCGTTTATATAATGACCTGGCTGTTTACAGTAATTGCATGTCCCTTTAACCCTTTAGGTGCTGCCGTCGGCCAACGGTCGTCACGGGCACTACCTCCCCAGTGCTGCGTGCGACCGCTGGACGTCCAGTTCAGCACTGGATAATGGACAGCGCAGCACTGGGGAGGTTTGTTTACTAGCTCCTAAGGTGTTAACAGGAACTGCAGGATGACTGGCTTGATTCGGACCCCTCTTCTGACTGTCTTGTGGAACAGACTGTGCAACTAATACTTTCATTTTCGTGTCTTTCATACGTCTCCTTTCGTGTTCCTGCTCTTCCCTGATTCTGTTCTGGTGATACTGGAGCATCTGGAGCATCTGTGACGGAGTATTAGCTTGCCAGGTACTTTCGACTTTCAGGACTCGATTTTTAACTTGTGGACTTGAATTCTCGACTAGTTTGGTAACAAAAAGATGGGGATACGACTCACTACTTGTTTTCAGACCACTATTAATAATGAAACATTTCTCAAATCTAGAATAAAAATCACTAGTATCTTCGTCTTGTTTCTGTTTACAGGCTGAGATGGCATCCCAATCCTCCTTTTTCGTGGCTAGTAATCGTGGCAAAACTTGTATTAATAATTCGGGCAAAGCTTTAGCTTTATCCCCAAGACCGGTACCTGGTACTCGTGTATTATCTTCAGTTTCTAATGCTGTCCAATCTATCTTTTTCTCTCCCACCTCCCATTCTTTTTCTTTGAGTTTTTCATATATGCCCGCGGGCAACAGGACCTTTAACATTTTAATGATATCAGGATACGTGTATTCTCCCATACGGAGCATGTCCTTTAATTCACGGTGAAACCCTGCTGGATCTTTATCATGACAGGGAATTAACTTTTTCATTTCCAAGAGTTCTATTTTCGTGATAGGGGTGTAAACAAATACTCGTTCTAGACCACCACCCTCTTTCTTGACTGGATGTACTTCTCGTAACGGATTCTGTCTGTCTATGTAGAATGATTTTCCTTCTGGGGGTGAGACGTGAACAAAATGTGGATTCAGAAACGTTCGGTATTTGTGGCGCTGTTCTAGAATGACACTAATTAAATCGGTACCTAGACCTTTCCATCTGTATTGGAGTAACTCGTTCAATATATCATGTAGAGGACCTGGATCAGAATGTTGTTCCTCATACAGTGTAATGAGGTGCTGGATCATATACATACCCACCAGACGTTGCTCGGCTGGGGGCAGTTTCAGAAACGTTTGAGCCACTATTTCGTCTGGAAAAGTGGTAGAATCAGTAGTCCATCGGACTGCTGATCGGGCTAGTTTTTGTTCATGCATGGTACTAAGCTCGCTATAACCTATTCGTGATTTCAGAATGTGATCGGTAGCTTGGAATACTTGCTCAAGAGAACACTGTTCTGGTACTGGAAGAGGAAAAGCTTTCTTGCAATCTAGGCGTGAATGTCGGTCAGAAAGTCTAGTTCTACCTACATACGCTATTCTGTCGGGATTCTCGTTGTCTACCTCTTCAGTAGAAGAGTCATACTCTTTCTCGGTTGCTTGTTTTGCTTCTCGTTTCTCGTGTATAGTTATGATTTCCCTACGAATTTTCTTGTACATACTCTCTATACAACCTTGTGTCTTGTGTTTTCCATCGACTATATTGTCAATCCACCTAGTCAGGACTTTCAGTTCTTCTTGATCTTTATCTGGACAATCTTGCTCTCTTATTAAACTATTAATTAGGAACTTTAAAATCATGAGTTGAGTCTCGACTTTTCTTTGAACCATGGCTTCGTGAATACTTCCTGGATTCTCTCCTGTAGGGATAAAAAGATATATTCTGTCTAGATGTTCTTCCATATCGGGCAGGGTGACCAGATAGCTGGCAACCCGTCTTAAACGTAATGAATATATGACCATGTGATCCTCGCCTGGAACTGGATCATAACGACAGTCAGTAAGAGCTTGCGTGATATCTACATATGTAGACACTTTTGGCGTACGCTGTAACGCTAGGTCATGTAGCGTCAGACGTCTTGGTTGAGGCGGGGTACGAGGAGAACCTCCCCCGTGGCTCCTAAACTAGAATCGTCGGGGAATACTGTACGGGCTGGTAGAGTGACTGGCAAAGCGGGTACATGTACTGTGGGCTGGGCCGGGGGTGCTGTAACAGGTACTGTAACATTAACTGGACCCACGGGACCAGCGGCTGGAGGAACAGGGATTACATTATTAACGGGAGCAGGCGGAATAGGATTTGCATAGGCTGGGACTGTATCGTCCAAATAGGACGAAAGAAAAATATCAGCTGCGGTCGGTTTATGACGTAGCTTAGTCGGGACCAATGGCGGCGGTAAATTACAGGGTGCTTCCGGGGTTGCTTTTGGCAAGCCCTCGGCAAGAAGAGGATACATACCTTTAATAAGGGCATTTCTCTGTCTGTCTGACTGTTCTGCTCTAACTCGTTCACCTTCTTCGATTAATTCCCTTTCTTGGGCTCTTTCTGAGGATTCCCTACTTAATTCTGTTTTTCTGAATTCTTTTTCGGTTCTTTTATGAGATTCTTTGCGCCATAACTCGATGGCATCTTTCTGGGACTGTCTGGCTTTCTTTTTCCATAATGCTTCTTCTACTCGCATGATGCACTCGGCATCCCATGTACCTGATACAGGCCATCTATATTTCTCTTCTAGTTCCTTAGTATAGTCCGCCCATAAGTCTAGATATATTATGGCATCTAAGCCATGCTTGTGATACATAAAATGTCCTGGACTGTCCCTAGGAGGGACAGGAACTGCTTCTTCGAGTAACCCTTTTCTGGTCTTCAACTGACGTAATTTCGAGAACAGAGGCATTTCGGTAATACACTTGGAACACAATACACAATAATCACAGTAATAAAATAGCAAACAGAACACTCATACCACGACATAAAAATACATTGATAACAGTTCGAACAGAATACTACCTGATACACTGAAAACAGAACACATGAATTTCTCGAGAACGAACTTACTAGTATTACTGGATGCACTGCTAAAACAGTACAGAACATACCGGTCCCATAAAGAGACACGTCTTACCGTACCCACCTAGGTGGATACTTCGGACTGGATCTGTGTACCCAAACCCAACGGACCAGGAACAAACTAATGATCCTGTCTAGATACTTCCCCCGCGACGGTACTCACCGGGAAGCAGAAACTGGAAGGCCTCGGACTGGACTGGACTGCTACGACGTCGGACTATGAACTTCGGACTTCGGAAACAGGTGGGCCTCCGGATACTTCGGACCTTGCTCTCTCGGCTTGGGCTCTGGTCGGGACGAACCGCATTCCACACCGCTTCGTCTGGATGTCGGACCGCAGTCTCCGTTTCCTCCGTGAGCCTGAGGGAGACTTGAAGCAGAAATATCTGCCGGTGCGCAGTAGAGTTCCGTCACGGCTGCAGAGGGTCAGGGGGCCTGCGTAGCATCGCCAGCGCGTGAGGAAGAGGCTCGTCCCTGTTCGGGCGCCATTATGTGGTATATAAATAAATAATACCGGGACTATTTTTGAATTACATTAACAATAACAGATAGCTCAATAAATAAGAGGCAGGATCCGATGTGTCCGAGTTGAACAGGATTTATTCAGGCAAAAGGGAAGGGACTGGAACGGGACAGCCTGAAATAAAATGGAAAGGAAGGCAGCTGCACCATTTCATCAACAGTGCAGCATATATATAGTACAACATTACATTACATTACATACAGTAGGCGTAACTTGTGACAAGCGTAAGATAAGAACACATGGGCGGAAGAAGAAGGCGTGCACAGGGCGTGCACGTAGACATGTGAGGAGAACGTCACAGAAGTGTCATGAATGGGCGGAAACATGGAGGGGCTACCTGAGCAGCTGGGACCTTTAACCTAGTGGTGCGCGCAAACGGGCGATGACGTGTTACCGGAGAGAACTGGGGGCTATGACTTCTGCACTAGAAGAGGAGACTAAAGTCTGCGGTGTCAGGACGACATGTACCTATAGCATATCTAGTATCTGGTGTTTGGAGTACATGTTGATAGAATCTAAAAGTTATCAGGGCAAAGGCTACTTGACACTAAGACTGGTGCATGCATATATCTTCCATGTATTGCGTGTGCCATGAATCTTCTATGAATACTAATACGGTAACTCTCTTGCATGGAGACAGAAAGACTAGACTATAGCAGAAACTGTTGATGCGGTTCAGTAGCTTAGGAATGCAGAGAAGGAAAGCTGAACTGATAACTAGAAGCATAACATATTCTTGGCAGACAGGCAAGCAGAGCCAGGCCGGGCACCGCGCTGCTTGGCAGGAAGTAAGTGAAGGGTCAGGGATGCAGGTGGGGGCTGCATCGCTCCTCGGAGTGGGTTCAGGAGACTGGAGCTTGAATCTGGTGTCCGGGCCCTTTGAGGCCTAGAAAACGGGGACAATTCAATGAATTAATGTGCACACTGTAAAACGTGGCAACATAGGCCTAATACTCGTTGCTTTCACGAGAACTGGAAACTGGCATACTAGAGTTAGACACAACTATAATTGCGTCTTTAATCGATCATAGGGGAATACATGCATATCGATCATGCACATATAACATAAGATGGGGAACACGTAGGCACATATAACAGGGCAAAATTCACTTTTCCACACCGTAGTCAAGACCGCATGGCCCCCGGTTCTTTCAGGGTGGTGCTCCTTCAGCGGCATGGGTCGCCGCGTAAATATTCCAGCTCCAAAGTACCCAACGTACAAAGGAGCACCCGTACCTCAGCTGCCCACAAGGAGCCTTAAATGGTAAGCACGCCTCCAGCACAGCGATATCCTTTAACTGTTCAAACTGCCTTGGATGCCTGACGCGTTTCGAAGTGTCCCCACTTCTCTTCAGAGGCTTTGGCAGTTATGAAGGAGCGCTTGAGGCTCCACACCCCTTCTTGCTTAGATGCACGCCCTGGATGGGACTTATGGGACTTGTAGTGCCTCACGTCGCGCTAATGTTCAGTCGGTAACATTTCAAGCCCACAGATGGGCCTCGCGGTGTGGAATTCGTGTAGAATCCATATGCTGCTGTCCCATGTTCTCTGCCCGTAGTCAAGACCGCATGGCTCCCGGTTCTTTCAGGGTGGTGCTCCTTCAGCGGCATGGGTCGCCGCGTAAATATTCCAGCTCCAAAGTACCCAATGTACAAAGGAGCACCCGGACCTCAGCTGCCCACAAGGAGCCTTAAATGGTAAGCACGCCTCCAGCACAGCGATATCCTTTAACTGTTCAAACTGCCTTGGATGCCTGACGCGTTTCGAAGTGTCCCCACTTCTCTTCAGAGGCTTTGGCAGTTATGAAGGAGCACTTGAGGCACCACACCCCTTCTTGCTTAGATGCACGCCCTGGATGGGACTTATGGGACTTGTAGTGCCTCACGTCGCGCTAATGTTCAGTCGGTAACATTTCAATCCCACAGATGGGCCTCGCGGTGTGGAATTCGTGCAGAATCCATATGCTGCTGTCCCATGTTCTCGGCCCGTAGTCAAGACCGCATGGCCCCCGGTTCTTTCAGGGTGGTGCTCCTTCAGCGGCATGGGTCGCCGCGTAAATATTCCAGCTTCCAAAGTGAAGGTTGCTGCCTTGCTGGTTTTGAAATAAAGAAATCCACTGAAAAGGAGTGGAATTCAACTGTCTTCTGGAGTGTGCTTTCAATGGTGGGAGACCTTTGTTTGTGATATATATATAATCATCTGCATATCTGTAGAAGTACATGCATACATATATGCATACAGATGCATGTTATGTACATGACAGTTTGAAAAACACTAATAAAAGCAAAGCTAAAAACCACCTAATTACAAAAGAATTGCTTTAACTTAAACGAGGGCGAGACCTATTGCATTTTTAATGCTTGTTTCATTTTCCCCATTACCGATCTTACTACTTTTAAGCTTATCTCCAAACTGAGGAATTCTTTTAAAATTTCGGACAGCCTACGGATATTTATTTCCTCAAAGTAGTTTTATAACTGTTCCCTAGTTGCTGCTGTATCTTCATTACACATTTTTAAAGAATAGTAAAAAAGCCCCCTCCAATTCTTTCTTTACACGATTTACCCGGTTTGGGATCTAAAATTTCTACAATATTCAGTTCTGATTTCGCTTTCCATGGCAGCAGATTTCCGCAGCCCTCCCTACTCTGGCCAATGGAGAAGTTAATTAGCTGTGCCCTTATTGCAGCTTTCTACATGTCAGAAACTATGTAAAGTGGGGCTGATAGCTTATTAAACTGGAAGAATTCATTTGTTTTTCTTGAAAATCTCAATAAATTTACCCGTCATTAATAGGACCCGATTTGAAGTCCATCTCTTTTATATCAAGGATTGAGTGAAGTTAAACTCCAAGTTCACTGCTGAGTGGTCTGAGAGATGTTCTACTATACGCTCTACTTTGTAGACTTTATTGCTAAGCCTACTGTTTACTAGAAAATAGTCTGTTCTTGAAGAATGCCCATATTTTTTATTTTGAAACGTAAATCTGTGATCTTTACTGCCTTTTCCCCTCAAAAAAATCTTATCAATGCGAGATCTTCCAACATAAGTGTCATGGGAGCTCTCATATTTGGGGTATTGACTGTATTTCTGGGGGAAGATTTATCTAGGATTGGATCGATCAAGACATTAAAATCACACCCCAAAATAATGGAAACATGTATATGCAAGAGAAGGTTCTATAACTCTTGAAGGGGCACTGGGTCATCAATATTGGGGCCAAAATATCCTGACATTATGAACCAATTGCCATACAACTTAACTTTAGTTATAGCCCATCTCCCTTTTTTATCTATCATACATTCCCCCAAGCATGCACTAATGTATTTGTTTTAAAGGATAGCCACCCCTTTTGTACAACGTTCCTGATCTGTACACACACAATGTTCAACCCATTTTTGTTTTTTGAATATCTTAATCCATTCTTCTTTCAACAGATGGGTTTCTTATATCACCTCACTGCTGGATAATCTCTAGCACTCCAAAATTTTCCTTCACCTGCTAACCACCCTAAGGCTATTGACATTCTACGTTAAAATCCCTATGGTCCTATCTTTAGGTGTATCTGTAATTTTCCCATCTTGGTGTGCATAGGGAAGGAGAAAACCCCCAATTCTCTGGAGGGTCTGCTGTTTTCTTTGTCAATGAGGGCCTTGTTTTTGCCACACATGCTCCCCCACCCTGTGCAAAAATATAACACAACATGTGTAAACGTGCCCCCTTCACATTCTGGGGAACCCTCCCATTTTCCATCAGATGTCCTTCTTGGAGGTCACCCTTTAAAGTTCTCCAAACCTTCCGGTATTTATTAAACTGAATTATTTTTGGTGTGCTTTTATTTGATCTATTGTAGTTTGCACCTCTTATGAGTCCCTTATATTATGCATTTTATTATTCCACATTATCCTCAATGTGGCAGGAAAACGCGTCTGGTTGTGGCTCCCAATGATCTTAACTCCTGCATAAATTTACCCAACTCACTTTGCCTATCCTGGGTAGATCTAGATATATCTCATCTGATTTTAAAAGACCATTCTCCCTTTGTAGAAGTGCCTGCTTTGATGGCTTCTATTAGTATTCCTTCTTTAAGAGTGTATGTTTTCAAATTTATTAGAATCTTCCTCGGCACTTTCCTAGCAGTAGATTTGTGAAAGGGACCTCTAGGGGTGGGGAATTTAATAAAATATCTACTTGTCCATGGGGCAGGTTCCTTCATAAATCTACTTGTCCTGTAACAAAAGCCTTGTCCCTTTGGTGCCATGTAGTGCGGCGACAAATTATGGCAACAATCTCATTATATAAGAGCTCTAAAGCCTCTATGATTATGCCAGGCTCATACCATATTAGTGTTTGAATACTTGCAATCTCCTTATGTAGCCACGTTTCTGCAGATCTACATACTGGGGCTGAAGGTATTGGTAAGCAATAGTTCCAGGGTTAGAATGTCCGTTTGAGTATGTGCAAAACCTACTAACTTGCATGTTTTAAGGGTTGTCAACAACTCTTCTCTAAGCTTTTCCCATACTGAGAAGTGTTGGAAATGTATTCCTGACAATGGCAGACGTAAATCTCCTTCCAGAGTTGGGGGGAAAAAGTGGTTAGAGAGAAAGTGAACTAACATTCAGATTTTGCATGAGCAAATCTACACATGCACATTTGCTCATGCTAAAATGCAGTTCACAAATATTTTCTAAGAGTACTATTTCTTGTCCTACTAAATTCTTGGGAATTCACAAAAGCTGATGCAAGGACATATACCATGGGTGTACATCTGAGACTTTCTTTAATAATTGGCCAACTAATTTGGTCTGGCGGTGACTGTGACCTTTTGTGTTTATTAAATTCTGTCTCTCTCTGTATTGACTGGCTTCACTGTGAGTGACCGCATTCTGCTCTTTCATAAGGAGCATATTAGCACACAAAATAGTTGTTCAGTGCCAATAACTAATGTGGCAGTGTGTGCTTTTTTAGAATAAAAAACAATTTTTGTGTTTGTCAATGTTTGTTATAGTGGTGAGGGCCCGGTAGCACTCACACCAATAAGGCTTTACAAAACCCATGCCAATACGAGTCACACTTTGACAAAACTAAAAAGCTGACCACCAATTTCAGACCACCTGGCTTTGCCAGTGCTGGTTTATTGTTGTATCCCATAATCTTATTGAAACTGGTTACACTGATTTTCCATTATGAATGTTTTTGGGAAATAATAGCGGCATCAACAAATGTTACTAAATGATACTGCAAAGAAATGGTACCTGAAATGTAACAGTAGTTTAGCTAAAAAAAATAAAAATTATCCTTTCAATTTTTTTTAACACTTTATGTTGAAAGCAAAGAATAATCAATCTTGCTTTAAAGTACACATTTTTATGCTGGAACGACTGTCCGTAATGCAGTCAGAGCTTACGATATTTACTTAGAGCACTCACCCTAATAAAAACTTTCAATTAATAAACAATAAATACAAGTTTGCAAGGCATAAACACATGAACAAAAATATTACCTAAACTGCAGACCGTGCCCTTCCCTGATCCATAATGTGGTACTGCAAACTGGCAGCCAAAGGGTTTGTGCTGCAAGGGGATTGGGCCTACTTGTCCCAAGGACAAAATGCACATGAAAACCTGTTGCCCTTAACCCCTAACATGTCCTGGGCGTCCGTCTATAGGAATTCAACATCCCTGGATCTTGGTGTATGCATTGTATATCTGGCACAAGCATGTTGGTCTCAAGAATTGGGATGAACTCTTTTAGTAAACATATCATAAATCTTTTTTTTTATATCACCTTTAAAGCCTTCAGGGACATTTAAATTCCTTACGTTATTTCTTCATGGATTATTCTCAAGAGTCTCAATCTTTTCTCTTAAGTTCTTTTCACCTGTTTTAAGGGAAGAGATTTCTCCTTGATTTTGTTTCAATCTCCCTATTCAGCTTCTCTACAGAGACTTCAATAGTGTCCAATCTTTCCACTAACGTTTACCGTGCTCTCCAAACTTTCACACACCTCATGTATCTTATCCTGTGTATTCAATTGCTCTTTTATTTCACTAAGTAGGGAAGTTATCATTTATTCCACCTCGATATGCATGCCCTTTTCTGCTTGCGAAGAAGGTTCAGGGTGCAATGTTTGACCCTTCTCCTGTGATCACTCCTCTAACTCTGTCTGCCAACACCTGAAATCTATTTGAGGTCTCTAGGTTTCCCTGGTTTCCAGTTACATATAGGGCAGACTCACTTCCCACTGCCTCTGCCATGTCTACTCTGTGTTGGTCTTTCCATTTGTAAAACTGTATGTCTTTAGCTGTGATAAATTAAGATGACCCCTCCTGAGATTGCACTTCAAAATAAGTCTGCAGGGAAGGAGTGATTTTAATTTGTTAAACTTTTTGTCCTTTTCACCCTCCTCCTTTCACTGTTTTCCAGTTCGCTGGTGGATTATCCAGTCTGTTTGTTAAAGGGAGTAAAACAGTGGTGTTCTGTTGTGACTGTATTTTTAGGATTTGGTTTGATGCAACAGGAGTCTCTAGCTCCCTCCAACCTCCTTACCTCTTTACTTCTGGATTGCCTGTTCTTTTCCCTGATACTGGGGACCTAGTAACAACTCCTGCAGGTTTCCTACCACTTTTTTTCTTTGTAGGAGTCATATACGTCTTCATCCTTTATGTTTGCAGTGTAGTTTTAATAAATGTTGTCTCCGTCACGGATGCATGACGTTACAACGCATACTTTTACAACGACTACCATTACCACGCAATTTTTACAACGCAGGAACTATTACAACGAAGTACCATTACAACGCTGGTATTTACAACGCAGGTGCCTTTACAACGCATACCATTACAACGTAAATATTAGTAAGTATATAATATTTTTTTAAATGTAAATTAATTAAATTTAATTTAATTTAATTAATTTAATTTAATTAATTTAATTAATTTAATTTAATTTAATTTATTTTATTTTATGTAATTTAATTTAATGTAATTTATTTAATGTAAATAATTTAATTTAATTAATTAAATTTAATTTGATGTAATTTAATATAATTAATGAATTTTAATTAATTTTAATTTAATTTAATTAATTTAATGTAATTTAATACAATTAATTTAATTAATTTAATTTAATTTAATATAATTACTTTAATTAATTTAATTTAATTTAATTAATTTAATTAATTTAATTTAATTAATTTAATTAATTTAATTTAATTAATTTAATTAATTTAATTAATTTAATTTAATATAATATAATTAATTTAATGAATTTAATTTAATTAATTTAATTAATTTAATTTATTTTAATTAATTTAATTTAATTAATTTAATTTATCCTGTACCCCTTTACCCAAAAACCCCAAACTGACCCTGAACCCTAAGAATAGCCCTTTACCCAAAAACCCCAAACTGACCCTGAACCCTAAAAATACCCTTTTACCCAAAAACTGAAAACTGACCCTGAACCCTAAAAATACCCCTTTACCCAAAAACTGAAAACTGACCCTGAACCCTAAAAATACCCCTTTACCCAAAAACTGAAAACTGACCCTGAACCCTAAAAATACCCCTTTACCCAAAAACTGAAAACTGACCCTGAACCCTAAAAATACCCCTTTACCCAAAAACTGAAAACTGACCCTGAACCCTAAAAATACCCCTTTACCCAAAAACTGAAAACTGACCCTGAACCCTAAAAATACCCCTTTACCCAAAAACTGAAAACTGACCCTGAACCCTAAAAATACCCCTTTACCCAAAAACTATAATACTATACAAACTATATACTTACCAATACTTACGTTGTAATGGTATGCGTTGTAAAGGTACCTGCGTTGTAAAAACATGCGTTGTAAAAACATGCGTTGTAATAGTTTTTGCGTTGCAAAAATCTCGTTGTAATGGTAGTTCGTTGTAAAAGTTGCGTTGTAAAGGTTGTTTCCCCTCCGTCACCATTCAAATTGCTCCCTGATTGAATGGCACTGCCTAGAACCCCCTGGAAGCAAATCTGGTGTGCAGCTGCCTCCGCCCACACTCCGACTCCGCATCAGAGGAGAATGCCCTCGGCCACCCAGACTTTCTCTTGCAGTGCTGTTGCCGAGTGATGCATGCGCGCCGTACAGGTGGTTTCGGGTGATCCTTCATAGCACTTTCTTCCCCCCAATGCACCCTCCACCCAAAAAGACCCCCATGTTACTCCGTACACCACTGCTCACCAACAATTTACTCACAGAAGGTAGCTCGTGGAGCGACCCTGTCAACTGACCCTGCGAAGCTCTCTTCTTGCCCGTTTCTGCTACCGGAGTAGCTGTAAATGACCTAACTGCTGCTGAGAGCCAGAGAATAGCGCGAGGCCGCAGAGGAGGACGAGGCGCCGGCCCCGGGACTGCGAGGACCAGCATTCACCATCTCCAGCTGGTCCTCTTCCCGTGAGTGCCGCGCCCCCTTCCAGTGCCCCGCCCCCAAACACCTCTCACTCTACAAAAGCCCTAACAGGAACGCGCATCGCGGGACGCGCGCGGGGCTCAGTCCGGGCGAAGCCCGGGCCAAGGGCGGGCCCGTTGTTGCCCGTTAGTGCCCGATAGTGACCGGACCGGGCCACCCCTCCTTCACTATAGAACTCGCAGCCAGACAAACACCATGCGACCTAAAACCAGGAGCACCACAAAGACTAAATCTAAAAATGCACAGGAGGTAGCCCAAATAACGGGTCCCATCGACCTTTTTATCTCACGGACCCACGAGGCAATAAATCAGAGTATCGCCCTGATGGAAAAGAGAGTTTCATTAGATCTCATGAACGCGAATGCAAAGCGCTCCTCTCTAGGCGCCATAGCAAACGCCACTTCTCCCATCCATCTTAACCCACAAAACTGTTCTCTCCCCGTGACCCTGTCAGCACCTGACACAAACACAGTACCATCGATAGTTAACCTCTCTGTAACCCAGACTGAGTCTGACCTTTCACTAATGTCTGAGATCTGGAAGCCACTCCTGACTTGGCGATTTCTCAAACTCAGGAGGACGCCCAGACACATCCTAATCTTCTCCAACAAGGCGAAAGGGAAGGAGCAATTCCAAAGCGAAATTTAATAACCACCGAAAAAGCAGTAACCATGGCTCCGTGCTTAAATCATGTGATTACTCATCCAAATCCCATAATGCCGCAAAGTATCATACTTCCTCCTGCGACCAATCTACCGCACAGGGCACTATCGAATAAATCCCCTGATAGCCAATGCCGAACATGCACAGTTACTTCCCAAGTTCTCACCACAATAAAAGACCTTCTATTCCAACCTCTGAAGCCCATCCAACTTAGTGTCAGGAACTTAGAAGCCCAGCTAACCATAATCTCTGCTACCCTTCTCGATACTAACACCCGTATAGAAATAAAGGGTCAGCGGAATCCATCGCAACCACCCAGAAAACAACCCCAAGTACAATCACAGAAAGTAGCTCAACATCCTAATCCAACTATCCCAGTTCACATAAGTCATAAACAAAACACTACACAGTACAAACCATCACCTATAACGTCCCAATTACAGCGGGACAAAACCCTGGCTGTACCTAACCAGCCCATGGAAAACCCGGTTTCAGTCACTGTGGACACTCCAGGTTCAACAATAAATACTGACACCAGTAGAGCCCTTCCGGAAAAAAAGCCCGCATCCCTCCCACTTAAATCAGTGGCCCCTCAGCTGTCTCCAAAAAACATCACTAAAAAACCGCTAATGGTTAGACGGCCTGCCCACTTGCCCCCAGAAGCCACTCCCTACACGATAGTCCTTACGGGTGTACCAGAATTAACCGAGGATACACCTGAAACTGCATGGTCACTTAAAAACAAGGTCATGCAGTGGTTAAGCATTAATAGACCTCTTGAATCCCATCTATCTGGAGGGATCACCACAGCCCGCAGGGTAGCCTGGATAGGCAAAACAACAAAATCAATCCGCGGAGACTGCGTTATAGTGACGTGCAGAGACCCGTCCACAGTGGACTATATCTGTGCGTGGCCTTTGCTCGAAAAAAAAGGGGGGATCGATGTGTGCCATCTTTCCTTCTTCTATCCCCCAGTAAAACATCATCGTAATACCTCACCCTGGTCATGGCACCAGTTCCCCAAAGAACCATGGAACCAGGAGCCTTGGAATCAAGAGCCATGGAGCCAGCAGGAATATACATATGACCACACAGGTAGGAATGGCCCGAGAGAAAGGCCAAGAGAACGGCCGAGGCACCACTGGCAAGAAAGACCCTATCAAACCTACGAAGGATGGCAGGGCCTCTCTACACAAAACCGTTTCGACTGTTTAGAGATGGTCGATTGACCACTCAGGAATGAGTTAGGACTCCCAGAACTCGCTACTACACCACATTCAGTTAACCCCATGCAGCATTTAGCACTTTCAGAGGCTACTTTCACGATCCATGACTCATCTAATGTGTTTTCCAACATCCCAAATAAAGATACCCCCATCACTTCCCCTTCAGAAGTTGACACGATTGTAGCAATGTGCAACCAGCTAGTCGTAGCCCCAAAAGTTCCAGCTGAACTACCCCGGGTTAAAACACAACAACTATTAGTAGCAGAGACTCCTAATAACCGGACAAACACATCCCATACTTCGACGGAACCTCCAAACCTGAGTTTTTCCATCGTATACTGGAACGTCGCAGGCCTAACCACAAAAATAACATCCTCTACGTGGCTTGACACAGCAAACCAACACCAAATTCTGTGCCTGCAAGAAACTTGGTGCACAATCCCACTACATTTAGTGGGTTATAAAACTATTTTCACCCAAGCAGTACCTGGAAACATGGGCAGACCAAAGGGGGGCCTTACGACCTTCATAGCCAACACCCTCCCCCTTAGAATGAAACTATTAAAGGAGTCACCCACCTTCCAAATCATACTAATCACGCAGACAGCGGTACCTAATGGAAATCATCATATACTGATAAACTACTATAATAATTCAGGTACATTGGAATGCTGCTCGTACCTAGACGAAATAGCCGTATTCTTAACTTCTTTTCAAAGAGACAATAACAAATCCCGAATCTATTTAATCTGGGGTGGTGACTTCAACCTTACACTGTGCCCGAAGCACAAAAGCGGCAATTGTGGGCTTCATAATGAACTTGGGAATCCCATACCCCACTTTGTGCATATGCCATGTGGTAGCAAGTTAAATGAAATCCTTTTCACATTAGACCTAGACTTCGTCAATGAACTAGTCAATCCGCAGCAGGAGTATCTACCCACTTTCCATGGGCGAGGTTGTTCTACAACTATTGACTACATCATAGGCTCAAACTCTTATA
Source organism: Lissotriton helveticus (assembly GCF_964261635.1). Taxonomy (NCBI): domain Eukaryota; kingdom Metazoa; phylum Chordata; class Amphibia; order Caudata; family Salamandridae; genus Lissotriton; species Lissotriton helveticus. The sequence continues at coordinate 33,915 of NC_136067.1, read as the reverse complement.
AAGGTCAATTAACTAACTACGAAGTTGGGCCAAACCCAATAAGCGACCACTATCCACTCAGTGTGGTAATTCACTTGGAACAACCAGGAGTATGCCCCGCAAAACTTAGCTCCCTTGATCAACAATCGATGTCCATGAATAAACGGAACGGATACTCAGTAAAATGGGTAAAGATTGATCCGGAAGAGATGTCCCAGTGGATTCTCGAAAAAACTCACCACTGGTTAGCTAAATGCATGACCCTGGAGACATCACCAGAAACAATTGTCACCTCCTTCCAAAACATTCAGGAAGTAATAAAGGACGAGCTATTTGTCAACACAAAAAACAAGCCCAGACTTCCCATTACGAGATGGTTTGACACTGCCTGCCGGAAGGCACTAACATCCCTCAAAGAAGCTCTATGCAAGCGACCGAGAGACCCTCAAAATATCTCGCAGTTGAGGAAAACCTATAACTCGACCCGGAAAAATCGTAAAAAGCAGATCAAGCAAGAACTTTGGCAGCGCCTACACGACAGTGCCTATAGGAAAGATAGCACTGCATTTTGGCAGACAGTAAGGTCACCCTTCTTAGCTAATAGCAGCGACCCTGACCATCTTGACGTGGCAATAACTGAGGAAGATTGGGTCTCCCATTTCACAAAAATCTTTGTAACACCAATAGATGCTGCACCAAATAACCAGTTACAAGATCCTGAACCGGTGAAGAACAATATTTACCCGATTGACCTACGGTTCACTCTCAACGAAATCATAAAGGCAATCAAGGCCTCAAAAGCTGGAAAGGCCCCTGGCCCCGATGGGGTCCCAATGGATCTGTTCTTGCATGATGTTGACTACTGGTCAAAAATAATCACACGGGTCATGTCGGCAGTAGTATCCTCTGGTCTCTTTCATTCATGGTCAACCTCCACACTACTACCCATTTTCAAAAAAGGTGACCGTAACGACCCTGCTTGCTATAGACCGATCTCCCTTCTGGACTCCACGGGCAAGATTGCAGGTCGACTACTCCTGGACCGATTACAATCTTGGGCCCGGGAGTATAACATCATAACTGACCTGCAATATGGTTTCCAGAAGGGGCTCGGGACCGTGGAACAGGCACTTAACCTTGTCCTCCTGGTAGGAAAATATGCCCGCGCAAAAGGAGGTAACATCTTCCTTGTCTGTGTAGATCTAAGCGCGGCTTTTGACTGTGTCCAGCATGCAAAGCTCTGGCAAATACTAGCTGCCCTGGGAGTAGACCCCCCGATACTAGCCTTTCTAAGGGAACTCTACAGTAACGCAGAAGGCCGAGTACGATTCGGCACCAGTGGTGAATTGTCACGTTCCTTCCAAATAACGAAAGGAGTCAGGCAGGGTTGTGTACTGGCTCCCTTCCTGTTCAACCTCTACACAAACGGGCTCGAACAGGCGATGCTGGAAGGGAGCCAGGACCTGCCTCAGATAAATCACCGCCCAATTCCTACCCTCCTGTACGCCGATGACTCTGTAATTTTAGCACGGACCCTAAACCAACTTCAACGGCAGCTCAATAAATACGTATCATTCATGGACTCACTTGGCCTTAAAGTTAACATCAAAAAAACGTTCACAATGAATACTGGCCCCAGAATAAAAGCTTCAAAGCCCATATTGATTGACAATAACAGTCTCGAAAGAACTCCGGTGTATCCATATCTGGGCATTCTGGTGGACGACGAAATGAACTGGCATAAGGCAGTGGAAGCCAGAAACCTACATTTCCGTCGTGCAACCTCTGCACTAATTTCTTTTTCAAGGAAACTAGGCAAACCAGCCCCTCCTGAACTGTTAGCTATATATTACGCAAAATGTCACAGTGTGGCTACCTACGGAGCTGGAATCTGGGGACATGGACGTATTGACCAGCTTCAGGTTACTGAAAACGCCTTCATTAAATACATTTTAGCCCTTCCCCAAAGCTCGCCGACATTAGCTGCGCACCGGGAGCTCGGTAGGGAGTATATCATCGACACCATTCGTTGCCAGCCCATCTTATTGTGGCAACGAATATGGTGCAATACCGAAAGTCATCTAACTCGCTCCCTTATCACGGACTGCCTCGGCCTAACAAATTGGCGGAAAATCCCGTGGCTTAACTTCATATATAACTTCTTCAAAGACCTGGACTGCGAGCAATATTTTCATGAACCGCCCTCAGTCGAAGACGTTTCAAGGAAACAACTAAAGCAAAAATGTATGGGCCATCTGAGAGAACTCCGTAATCAGGCAGAGATTACTAAAGCGCAAAACGGAAAAATCTGTTTAGTGCAGTCAGGAAAAGCTATCCAGTCCTATTTGACATATTTTTTAACGAATCATGAAAAGTTTCTACTTACTAGACTACGTTTTGACCTTTTTTATCGTCTGGTAGCATTCCCAGAAATGAAGAACTGGTCCCGTAATCTGCCGAGATGTCCCTGTGATGGAGTCGCTTTACAATCAACGATTCATGTCGTCCTCTTTTGCAAATATTACAAGTTAGCAAGGAAAACATGGATTATTCCCATACTCCGATCAAGTGGACTCAGACATTCATATCCAGCACTCTACTATTTACAATCCCCGAAATCCCCATATGAAGCCAAACGTATAGCAACTTTTCTCAAAGCAGTAGTATCAATACGTCGTAATCTTTTCAGTTAAATTAATTTCTTTTTTAATCTGTAAAAACATTTCAATGATTTAAAAGTTTTATTGTATAGTGATTTATTCATTCTGTGACCGTATTACTTTCTCTTCTTGTATTAAATGTACTTTTTATGATTTGCAACTCGTCAAATCGAATAAAAGAAATTGAACTGAACTGAACTGAGGTAGCAAAGCTTGTGCCCCACTCAGCCGCCGGCCAACATGTTCCCAGTTTACTACGACATCGTGGAAGATTTATTAGGTTAATGCTCCCCCACTTAGCAAAGATAAGCTTGTTCCTTACGCTCTGAAATAAGCCTTGCCTGATCTTCTGCTGGTCCCTTTTGCAGAAGCAGGTCTTCTGTGTTTTATACTTTCCAGAGGCTTTCTCTTCTGAGCCAGCCGAAGGGGACCATGCGAGTGCTCTTACGAAACTATTTTACAGTTATCAGGAAAAAGTATGCAGGGAGATGTATGTGTGTGTGTGTATATGTATGTATGTGTATATATGTATGTATGAGTATATGTGTATGTGTATATGTATATGTATGTGTATGTGTATGTATGTATATGTGTATGTATATGTATGTATGTGTGTATGTATATGTATGTATGTGTGTATGTATGTGTGTATGTATGTGTGTGTATATGTATATGTATATTCACTGAAAAAACCATAGGTTATAGACCATATATAGTTAGGAATTAGCATTTAAAAAACCTTATTTTACTCACACAAAACCATTGAAATTCCATATATAGTTAGTTGCACTAACTATATATCGCGCACCCGCAATCCACTGCTGATGATGTCACATATTACATCATTCATGACATGGTCAGTGACATCACTGATGACATCACTGATGACATCTCAAATGACATCACTGATGACATCACTGATGACATCTCAAATGACATCACTGATGACAACATCCAGTGATTATGTGTTTCTGTAAAGTTTAAATATGTTTTACATATTGAAGAATGAGTGGATGTATAAGTGTCTGAATGAAGGTTTTAGTAGGTGCGTGATTGACTGTATGAGTGAGTGATTAAATGCGTCTTACTAAATGCACGGGTTAGTGACTAAACTGTCTGAAAGTGTGCATCAGCATGTCTGTTGTTGTGCAAGCTGCTGCATGTGTTGATCAGTAGCTATATAAGTAGCTATATGGGTTATTGATTGGTTGCACAAGTATTTGTATGGGAGACTGAGTGTGTGTATGGCTGGCTGGGAGGTGTGTGACTCTGTGCAGATCAATGTGTACTTGTATCAGTGATTCTATAAGAGAGTAAGTATGTGTTAGTATATGTTTTAAAATGTAAGGTACTCTATGTTTAACTGTGTAGATTAGAAAATGGAACTGTGATTGATTCTTTACAGGACTGACTAGGTGTGTGAGTAACTCCATGGATGAGTGGCAGAGTGTGAGTGTCTGTATAGGTGTATGAGTGCATATGATAGTGTTGTAAAGATGAGTGATTGTATGTATGAATGATTGTATGGGTGAATGAGTGAATGTGTGTGTAGACGTAGGAATCAGTGAGTGCATATGTAGTAACTAGTATTGGTGTGTCAATGGTTTCAAAAATTATACTCTGTATTTAACACTGGGTGTAACAGAGGTTATATTAAAGTGTGAGGAGATGCATTGTATTGTCACATTAATGATATCATCATTGATGTGACCATTGATGTCAAATGAGATATCATCAGTGATGTCATTTGAGATGTCATCAGTGATGTCATCAGTGATGTCATTTGAGATGTCATCAGTGATGTCATCAGTGATGTCACTGACCATGTCATGAATGATGTAATATGTGACATCATCAGCAGTGGATTGCGGGTGCGCGATATATAGTTAGTGCAACTAACTATATATGGAATTTCAATGGTTTTGTGTGAGTAAAATAAGGTTTTTTAAATGCTAATTCCTAACTATATATGGTCTATAACCTATGGTTTTTTCAGTGAATTTTCAAGGTTTTGTAAATGCTAATTCCTAACTATATATGGTCTATAACCTATGGTTTTTTCAGTGAATTTCAATGGTTTTTTAATAGCAAATATCATAAGCTGTCGAATGTCAAGTACGTGGTAAGTAAAAACATTTTCGTGTTTATGCACACTGATCTGCTTTGAATGCTACCCCCCACCCCTCATTTCTATTAGGAGTACTCTCTCTTTGCAGATAGTGAAGGGTAGTTAACGCAGCCCTTTGCCCCCTTTGTAATCCGTCGTGCCTGCTTCTCTCTCCATTTGATTGATTGTTCTCTTTGGTTCATTCTCTATTTACAAACAAGCACAGAGTCAAAATACTCTGTTTAGTCTTTGCAGATAGCGAAAAACCGTGTAAAAAAACAAAAGGAATCGAGCAAAATCAGTAGGCCACTAATGGGATCTCTTTTTGACCTCGCTAAAATAGAAACATTAGGAACAACCTGTTGAAAATAGCAATGCGTATGTACATAAGCGGCGTTCATTTGTGTTCACAGTACCCCTTGTTGATTGTTTGAATCGAGCATTGAATTGTTCGAAGTTGGTTCTCTTAAGGATCTTCTCTGCCTGCAAACGAGGAAGAATAGGAATATTCTCTCTCCCTTTGCAGATAGTGAAGGGTAGGTAACGCAAGCCTTTAACACGTCGTACCTATTTCATTCCTCATTGATTGATTGATTGTCCGAACATTGACTGTTTGGGAATTAGTTCTTTTTGGAGGTATTCCCTGTTTGCAAATAAACGTAGGAAAATCTTTGCAAGTAGTGAAAGGGTACGTAATGCGGACCTTTCTCCCCCGTTGTAATCTGTCATGCCTATCTACTCCCCACTGATTGATGCACCTGTTTCACCCGGACCATTTACTAGACATACGTCATCTGGCCCGACCAGAGAGCACCCCTAGTGAAAAAGACATATGCAATAATAACGAAGTGATCACTGTATCCTGTTAACAGAAACTTTAGCATGAAACAACCTGGAAAGAAAAGAATAGGAAATCGAAAATCAGTAGGCCACTGATGAACATGAACTTTTATTAAACAACGAACAAAGAAACGATAACATAACGTAATGATAAAACCTATTAATGTCCTAGAAACAAGAAAACGTTAGAAATATGCCAGTGGTGAGAGACCAGAAAAACAGTAAGAGAAACCAAATCACCCCTCGCTGTCCCACCGCCTGCCACGCCCAAAAAATCGATAGACTAGGGAAAATGCAAGTCAGTAGAACATCCGCCCCCACTCTGGAAACTTCCAAGGTGGGGCAGGGTTCCGGCTACGCCCAGCCGGGAGCAGCCCATATAAAGCAGGTCCTGCTGCCACGCCTCGGCCAGGAGATCCTAACGTAGGGTGTAGCCGGAGGAGAGGCCGAGACCAGCGGGACCCGGCCAGGGGATTGCCTTTACAACGCTGAACAGTTGCAGGGGGGGGGGAATGTCTCCTCGACCCTCCCCTCTCTCTCCCAGTCCGGCCGCGGTGGCCCTTGAGAGTTGCAGGTAGTCCCGCCACATGCTCTTCCGGTCCGGCCACCAACGGTCGGGGGGCCGAGGCCGACGGGATCCGGCTGCAGCCAATAAACCAAGAAACCCGTTAATGGGGCCAGAGCCAGGGGCGTCCGGCCGACATCTACCGGAAGCCCGGCCCGAAGACGGACGGGACACTTCTTCTTTCTTGAAAAATGGCTGCGACAACACTGGGGGGGGGATGTCTTGCACATGCCTCCGACCCCCCCCCCCCTCGTCCTCATCGCCTGGTCCGGCCATAACAAATCTCAAGCGAGACGCCGTGGGGTGCACTGGGAGGGAGAGACGGTGCGAACAGGCCTCTCCCGCCTCCCCAGGTGGAGGCTTCCCAGCTGCACCCTCAGCGCTCCAGGCGCCCGGAAAAGGGTTCTTCCACTGTGGCTATGCTGCAACGTCTCGCCCGGCAGGGTGAAGCCCGTCCGCTCATTTGACCCCGCGATCGCCAGTAGCTACCGAACTCTCAAAATGGCGGTCGACCTGGCAAGAGCGGGCCCAGCATAAAGAAATGGCCCGGTCACTGGTTGACTCCACCACCGTAGTCCTCCACGACCTTGAAGATTCTAGAGGAGCCGCGGGAGTCTCCGACCCCCGATGGGGAATGACTGCCATGATCACCCGTGGAGTGACGAAACTGTATCCGCGGGACGTCGGCGCCAGCCTCACTTTGAATTACTAGAATCCTGCAGACCTCACTTCCGGTGAAAGCACAGTGTGACCCGGTAGGAAAAATTGTTGCACCCCCTCCCCTTTTTGACTGATAGTTCAAACCACCGATCCTTTCCTTTGCCCTTTTAACGGAACTTTGGACTGCCTCCCCCTCTTTTACATTTTCTAGAGAAAACAAAACATTAACCACTACAATAGCATAGCAGTTGACACCAGAACTGTTTTCAAATTGAAAACCAACAACATCTTCAACAGAATCCTTTTTGTTTCTGCTGTGACCCTGCTACAGCACAGGCATTGTCCCCAGCAGTAATTCTGCAATGCCACTAAGAATAGCTGTGGTGCCTACTGGACTCACTCACCCCCGCGGCGCCCCACGCCGTTATTTGCTGGGCGGCAACTTGCTAGACATCACTTTTGTGCCATCTAGATTTCAGCGCGTTCTGCTGCCTTGGAACTATTCGCACAACAGACCGCTACTGACAACAATATTTCATTATTGGTGCTGTCAATTTCAATAAATCTATTGGATAATTCAAAAGAAATTGCCACGGTCTCTTCGTTGTTTAAATGTTTTTACTGTTTTTGTTTTGTTGTATATATTTATATGTTATTAAAGTTTTATATTCCTACTACTTTGTTGGAGTGCTATATATTTTTAATGTGACACATAATTGTAAAAACTTTGATGTACAAAGAGTCATTCCTGGAATCTTCCGCTTCAGGCTCTGTCCCCTCCCCAATCACAATACAGGATAGTTTTCAGATAGTAGGAACACGTGTGGTGTGACGGATCTCATCGGGTGTGGGCCTTGATCTACTATAACTCCTTTGAAGAGGGGTGATTCTTTACAGCTGGGGCCATAAACTACATCTGCAGGGCTAGCTGATAGCCTGGACAATCGGACACAGAGGAAGAGGAGTGTCAGAGGGTGCGGTAGTGAATAGGGCGAAAGGGAGGTGTCGGGCGGGCACAGTGTGATTCTCAGGGAAGAGCAGCGCAGATGGGGGGAGGTTTATTGCCCATGCATAAGACAGAGAGCGGGGGTGACCAGTGCCTGGGGAAGATGCTTGCGAGGGTGAGGAGCCATGCTACGAATCGACAGCGTGCAGAGAGTGGGTCTGGTCAAGACATCTAAAATGGCTGCCGTGCACGACAAAAGTGTGGCATTTCAAAAAAGGCAAGATGGCGCAGACAATGTTTTTCAACACTTCCTCATTTCCTTCGAATCGAACGTTAACAGACGTTGGGGCATATTACCAAAGTTAAGCGATATTTATCGCTAACGATGCTTACCAACGAATTTTTTACCGCTAAGCATCATCAGAAATTATCGAAGATAAACCTTGCTATTATCAAGGTTTATCACAAATGCGATAATAAACGGCCGCAATGCATGAATATCGCTAAAAACTCAGCGATATTCATACATTACCGAGCTAATGCTCTTAGCCATGTTATCCACCTCCCATTGGATAACATGGCTAAGAACTGCTCAGGGCAGGTGTTACTTTTTGGAGATATTCGCGCTTAGCGCGAATATCTCCAAAAGTTGGTAATAGGAGATAGATATCTTGCATGTTGTAATGCAAGTTATTGTGGTATATGGAACTCATACCATAATCTCTCAGGAAAGCAGAAACTGATCCTTTTGGGACCGCCTAAAAAGGCCTAGGGGGTGAGGAGTACTCTACTTTGCCCCCTTTTCACGTTCCGAACTATTTTATTTTACTCTCTTCTGTAATTACACAAAATAGCAGCGATAAGATGCATCGGAGACACACAGTGAGAGAAAGGAGGCCGGAGATGAAGAAGAGATGTCAAATACACATTGGAGATAATATAGTGGCAGAAGGGAAGTAAATATGAGTAAACTTACCATGTAACATAAAAATGTTGCACTCTATACTATAAGTCTCATTTTATACTACAATCACTTCGCTACAACCTCATAAATTAAAAATAAAAATGAATAATGTCTCAAACAATTTTTGATTTCTAAATATACATTTATTCTTCAGAATTTTCTAAATTTGAAAGAACTAGTAACATGTCCTCATCAGCAATGTCCTCATGAAAAGTCTCCAATAATGATTCTTGTAACTCTATGGTCTCCAAACACTCGATAAATTCGCCATCAAGAGATTGATCAAAAAAATCATTCAAGTCATCTCCTCCTTCTGACAATATTTCATTATTGGTGCTGTCAATTTCAATCAATGTAGTGGAATCATTCAAGTCATCTCCTCGTGACAATATTTCATTATTGGTGCTCTCAATTTCAATCAATGTAGTGGAATCATTCAAGTCATCTCCTCCTTGTGACAATATTTCATTATTGGTGCTGTCCATTTCAATCAATCTAATGGAATCATACAAGTCATCTCCTCCTTGTGACAATATTTCATTATTGCTGCTCTCAATTTCAATCAACGTAGTGGAATCATTCAAGTCATCTCCTTGTGACAATATTTCATTCTTGGTGCTGTCCATTTCAATCAATCTAATGGAATCATACAAGTCATGTCCTCCTTGTGACAATATTTCATTATTGGTGCTCTCAATTTCAATCAATGTAGTGGACAATTCAAAAGAAATTGCCACGGTCTCTTCATTGTGAGCCATTTTATTTTGAAATTGCTTGCTGTAAATTGCAGAAAAAAATAATCACTTTCATTTATCGTTTTTAGTAATACATAATATAAAACTAACGTTATCAAGTATTTAGTATAACAGAAGGACTGCAAATAAATAACAGAAAACATTTTTCAAATTATCTTCAAGTGTACAACATAGTTCCCCTTACAAATTAACAACTCACCTTTTTAAAAGTAGGAAAAGTGTTAGTACTGTGTAAATCAAACACCAGAAATTCACCACCAAAAATTCCTCACAAATGTACCTCAGACAGTAGTATCACAAAATGGCTGTGGTTTCCTCTCATTTGACATATATACATAACCAATTAACTTTCATCACACACAAATACAAACCAAAGTAACATTTTAATTGGTTCTAAATTTCAACACTTTCAAATGTGTTTTCCCCATGCAATTTTCCATAGGACATTTACATACGTCTACAGCCTGAATGGCTGAACGGAATTACACCAAACTTGGCAAAATGGTACATCAAACCTAAGAGGTCAGGAAGGATCTACTATGCCCCCTTATGGTCATTTCCCCCTTCGCTTTGACCTCCTCTTGTCTCTCAATCCTACCGAGAGACAAGATGGCGGCCGCTACGGACTGTTTGGAATGTTGACAGACGCCGGAGAACCAATCAGCTTCGCAAAGCTCCGTAACGCGAAAAGTACGCGAAGCGGAGCGCTGTTACAGATATATATCTTTTTTTGAACGTTAATTTCTCAAAATCCACTGGAGCACATATATTGAGACCTAGCAAAGGCACATCGGGCTACCAGTCCCTAATATTTTACCAAGTTTCGTGCAAATCCATTCAGCCGTTCGATTATTATTATTATTTTTTTTTTTTGCCCCGCGGGGCCCTTTTAAAACCTCCACATCAAACCTAGGGGGTCAGCGAGGATCTACTATGCCCCCTTATGGTCATTTGCCCCTTCGCTTTGGCCTCCTCTTGTCTCTCGATCCTACCGAGAGACAAGATGGCGGCCGCTACGGACTGTTTGGAATGTTGACAGACGCCAGAGAACCAATCAGCTTCGCTTCACAAAGCTCCGTTGCGCGAAAAGTACGCGTCCTGGGCCGCTGCCCGGTCCGCTGTTACAGATATATATCTTTTTTTAAACGTTAATTTCTCAAAATCCACTGGAGCACATATATTGAAACCTACAAAAGGCACATCGGGCTACCAGTCCCTACAATTTTGCCAAGTTTCGTGCAAATCCATTCAGCCGTTCGGGCTAAAAGTGAGGCCAACCGCCCTATGGAAAACTCAATGTTAAAAACACGTTTTGGGACCCCCTTTTTTCTCGGCCCCCCCTTGACGAACCCCCCCCAAATTTTCAAGGGCTGCTCAGAAACAAAATGTGCCATTTTCCTGAAAATTTCAGCCAATTCCGTCCACAAACGCCAAAGTTATTAGACATAGAATTTTCAAAAATCCCATAGAGAAAAAATCCTAACTATATATACCTACTGGCGACCGCCAGTAGGTAATATGTGTGTATATGTATATATGTGTGTATATATGTATATATGTGTGTATATATGTATATATGTGTGTATATATGTGTGTATATATGTGTGTGTGTATATATGTGTGTGTGTATATATGTGTGTATATATGTATATATGTGTGTATATATGTGTGTATATGTATATATGTGTGTATATATGTATATATGTATGTATACGTGTGTATATGTATATATATATGTGTATATGTATATGTGTGTGTATATGTATGTGTGTGTATATGTATATGTATGTGTATATGTGTGTATGTATATGTGTATGTATGTATGTATATATGTATATATATATATTCACTGGAAAAAACATAGGTTTCAGGAGTTATATAGTTAGGAATTAGCTTTTAAAAAACCTTTGAAATTCACTAAAAAACTATAAGTTTTAGTGGTGTTATAGTTAGCTGGACATTTTACTCATACAAAACCGTTGAAATTGCTCCTATATAGTTAGTTGTACTAACTATATTTCGCGCACCCGCAATCCACTGCTGATGATGTCACATATTAGATCATTCATGACATGGTCAGTGACATCACTGATGACATCTCAAATGACATCACTGATGACATCATCCAGTGAATGTGGTTTGCTTCGTTATTTAAATATGCATTATATATATAGCAATGTGCATTGAAGAATAAGTGGATATATATAAATAAATGTTTGGATGGAGGATTTAGTAGCAGTGTAATTGACTGTTTACTTGACCAATTTATACTGTCTCACTAAATATAGTGGTTAGTGACTAAACTGTGTGAATATCTGTATCACTTTGTCAGTTGTTGTGTAAACTGATTCTACAGTTGGTTACTAGCTATGTGAAAGTCTATATTAGTTATTGATTAGTTAACTGAATATTTGTATGGGAGTGTGAAAGTGTGTGTGGTTCGGTGGGGGGTGTGTGACTGTCCAAAGATGTGTGAATAGTTGATTCAGTAGATATATGAAGTTAAAACTACATGTTCTAACAGTTGTTTGGGTGAGTGAATATCTTTATGGGTGTGGTGATGAGCAAATATATTTCTCAATGGTACAGGTCCAACAAACTAGAAAAATAAAAGGCAGTGTATGTGTCAGTTGTTGTATATAAATAAGTATACATAAGACACAATGATTGTGTGAGTGACTGTATGGATAACTGTATACTTTTAATAATGATTTTATAATTCACTAAGTATGACTTACTATCTAAGGGCCCGATTCACAGAATAAACTTAAGACTAAATCCTAAACTTACTACTATTTGGTATTCACAGAATGCACTTACTACTTTCGGGATTCACAGAGTGAACTTACTACTTTCGGGATTCACAGAATAAACTTACTACTTTCGGTATTCACAGAATAGAGTTAAGACTACTAACTCTAAGTCCGAAATCGGGGAGTAAATTCCGGCCCGGAGGCGGAGCTTACGGCCCGGAGGCGGAGCTTACGGGCCGGAGGCGGAGCTTACGGCCCGGAGGCGGAGCTTTCGGCCCAGAGTTGGAGATTTCAGCATGGCAAAAATCCCCACCTCCGAGCCGGAAGCTCCGCCTCTGGGCCGGAAGCGCCGCCTCCGGCCCGTAAGCTCCGCCTCCGGCCCGTAAGCTCCGCCTCCGGCCCGTAAGCTCCGCCTCCGGGCCGGAATTTACTCCCCGATTTCGGACTTAGAGTTAGTAGTCTTAAATCTATTCTGTGAATACCGAAAGTAGTAAGTTTATTCTGTGAATCCCGAAAGTAGTAAGTTCACTCTGTGAATCTCGAAAGTAGTAAGTGCATTCTGTGAATACTAAATAGTAGTAAGTTTAGGATTTAGTCTTAAGTTCATTCTGTGAATCGGGCCCTAAATGAATAGAAGAAGTGTTGTTTGTATAAGTGTTTTGCTAAGTAAATATGTAAGTATGATCCATTGTTTGCATAAGTGAGTAGGATGACTTCATATGTGAATAGGATGCGTGCTGTTTAATGTCGATATAGATGTATAAGTATTTTTGATAGTGTTCTATTGTTCATTGACAGCATGTATGAGTGAATCTATAGGTAAGTGATTAGATGTGTGTATACATCTATGAATCACTGAGTGGATTTTTAGATACTTGTATTGCTGTGACAATGGATTTAAATATGATACTCTGTATTTTACAAAGAGTGATGAAAAATTGTAATAGTGTATGAAAAGGTGTATGTGATTGTCACGTGGATGATGTCATCAGTGATGTCATCAGTGATGTCATTTGAGATGTCATCAGTGATGTCACTGACCATGTCATGAATGATCTAATATGTGACATCAGCAGTGGATTGCGGGTGCGCGAAATATAGTTAGTACAACTAACTATATAGGAGCAATTTCAATGGTTTTGTATGAGTAAAATGTCCAGCTAACTATAACACCACTAAAACTTATAGTTTTTTGAGTAAATTTCAAAGGTTTTTTAAAAGCTAATTCCTAACTATATAACTCCTGAAACCTATGGTTTTTTCAGTGAATTTCAAAGGTTTTTTAAACGCTAATTCCTAACTATATAAGGCCTGAAACCTATGTTTTTTCAGTGAATTTGCAAGGTTTTTTTAAATGCTAATTCCTAACTATATAAGGCCTGAAACCTATGGTTTTTTCAGTGAATTTGCAAGGTTTTTTTAAATGCTAATTCCTAACTATATAAGGCCTGAAACCTATGGTTTTTTCAGTGAATTTCAAAGGTTTTTTAAATGCTAATTCCTAACTATATAAGGCCTGAAACCTATGTTTTTTTTAGTGAATTCGCAAGGTTTTTTAAATGCTAATTCCTAATATATATAAGGCCTGAAACCTATGATTTGAATTTGCAAGTGAGGGGGTTCTTAGGCCTCAGGGCGAGGGGCCGGTGGTTTTTAGGGCTCTGAGGGGGTTCTTAGGCCTCAGGGCGAGGGGCCGGAAGTTTTTAGGGCTTTGAGGGGGGGTTCTTAGGCTTCAGGGCAGGGGACGGGTGGTTTTTAGGGCTCTGGGGAGTTCTTAGGCTTCAGGGCGAGGGGACGGGTGGTTTTTAGGGCTGTGGGGGGTTCTTAGGCCTCAGGGCGAGGGGCCGGTGGTTTTTAGGGCTCTGAGGGGGTTCTTAGGCCTCAGGGCGAGGGGCGGTAGTTTTTAGGGCTCTGAGGGGGTTCTTAGGCCTCAGGGCGAGGGGCCGGTAGTTTTTAGGGCTTTGAGGGGGGGTTCTTAGGCTTCAGGGCGAGGGGACTGGTGGTTTTTAGGGCTCTGGGGAGTTCTTAGGCTTCAGGGCGAGGGGACGGGTGGTTTTTAGGGCTGTGGGGGGTTCTTAGGCCTCAGGGCGAGGGGCCGGTGGTTTTTAGGGCTCTGAGGGGGTTCTTAGGCCTCAGGGCGAGGGGCCGGTAGTTTTTAGGGCTCTGAGGGGGTTCTTAGGCCTCAGGGCGAGGGGCCGGTAGTTTTTAGGGCTTTGAGGGGGGGTTCTTAGGCTTCAGGGCGAGGGGACGGGTGGTTTTTAGGGCTCTGGGGAGTTCTTAGGCCTCAGGGCGAGGGGCCGGTGGTTTTTAGGGCTCTGAGGGGGTTCTTAGGCCTCAGGGCGAGGGGCCGGTAGTTTTTAGGGCTTTGAGGGGGGGTTCTTAGGCTTCAGGGCGAGGGGACGGGTGGTTTTTAGGGCTCTGGGGGGGTTCTTAGGCCTCAGGGCGAGGGGCCGGTGGTTTTTAGGGCTCTGAGGGAGTTCTTAGGCCTCAGGGCGAGGGGCCGGTAGTTTTTAGGGCTTTGAGGGGGGGTTCTTAGGCTTCAGGGCGAGGGGACGGGTGGTTTTTAGGGCTGTGGGGAGTTCTTAGGCTTCAGGGCGAGGGGACGGGTGGTTTTTAGGGCTGTGGGGGGTTCTTAGGCCTCAGGGCGAGGGGCCGGTGGTTTTTAGGGCTCTGAGGGGGTTCTTAGGCCTCAGGGCGAGGGGCCGGTAGTTTTTAGGGCTCTGAGGGGGTTCTTAGGCCTCAGGGCGAGGGGCCGGTAGTTTTTAGGGCTCTGAGGGGGTTCTTAGGCCTCAGGGCGAGGGGCCGGTAGTTTTTAGGGCTTTGAGGGGGGGTTCTTAGGCTTCAGGGCGAGGGGACGGGTGGTTTTTAGGGCTCTGGGGAGTTCTTAGTCCTCAGGGCGAGGGGCCGGTGGTTTTTAGGGCTCTGAGGGAGTTCTTAGGCCTCAGGGCGAGGGGCCGGTAGTTTTTAGGGCTTTGAGGGGGGGTTCTTAGGCTTCAGGGCGAGGGGACGGGTGGTTTTTAGGGCTCTGGGGGGGTTCTTAGGCCTCAGGGCGAGGGGCCGGTGGTTTTTAGGGCTCTGAGGGAGTTCTTAGGCCTCAGGGCGAGGGGCCGGTAGTTTTTAGGGCTCTGAGGGGGTTCTTAGGCCTCAGGGCGAGGGGCCGGTAGTTTTTAGGGCTCTGAGGGGGTTCTTAGGCCTCAGGGCGAGGGGCCGGTGGTTTTTAGGGCTCTGAGGGAGTTCTTAGGCCTCAGGGCGAGGGGCCGGTAGTTTTTAGGGCTCTGAGGGGGTTCTTAGGCCTCAGGGCGAGGGGCCGGTAGTTTTTAGGGCTTTGAGGGGGGGTTCTTAGGCTTCAGGGCGAGGGGACGGGTGGTTTTTAGGGCTCTGGGGGGGTTCTTAGGCCTCAGGGAGAGGGGCCGGTAGTTTTTAGGGCTCTGAGGGGGTTCTTAGGCCTCAGGGCGAGGGGCCGGTAGTTTTTAGGGCTCTGAGGGGGTTCTTAGGCCTCAGGGCGAGGGGCCGGTAGTTTTTAGGGCTCTGAGGGGGTTCTTAGGCCTCAGGGCGAGGGGCCGGTAGTTTTTAGGGCTTTGAGGGGGGGTTCTTAGGCTTCAGGGCGAGGGGACGGGTGGTTTTTAGGGCTCTGGGGAGTTCTTAGGCCTCAGGGCGAGGGGCCGGTGGTTTTTAGGGCTCTGAGGGAGTTCTTAGGCCTCAGGGCGAGGGGCCGGTAGTTTTTAGGGCTCTGAGGGGGTTCTTAGGCCTCAGGGCGAGGGGCCGGTAGTTTTTAGGGCTTTGAGGGGGGGTTCTTAGGCTTCAGGGCGAGGGGACGGGTGGTTTTTAGGGCTCTGGGGGGGTTCTTAGGCCTCAGGGCGAGGGGCCGGTAGTTTTTAGGGCTCTGAGGGGGTTCTTAGGCCTCAGGGCGAGGGGCCGGTAGTTTTTAGGGCTTTGAGGGGGGGTTCTTAGGCTTCAGGGCGAGGGGACGGGTGGTTTTTAGGGCTCTGGGGGGGTTCTTAGGCCTCAGGGCGAGGGGCCGGTGGTTTTTAGGGCTCTGAGGGAGTTCTTAGGCCTCAGGGCGAGGGGCCGGTAGTTTTTAGGGCTCTGAGGGGGTTCTTAGGCCTCAGGGCGAGGGGCCGGTAGTTTTTAGGGCTCTGAGGGGGTTCTTAGGCCTCAGGGCGAGGGGCCGGTAGTTTTTAGGGCTTTGAGGGGGGGTTCTTAGGCTTCAGGGCGAGGGGACGGGTGGTTTTTAGGGCTCTGGGGAGTTCTTAGGCCTCAGGGCGAGGGGCCGGTGGTTTTTAGGGCTCTGAGGGAGTTCTTAGGCCTCAGGGCGAGGGGCCGGTAGTTTTTAGGGCTCTGAGGGGGTTCTTAGGCCTCAGGGCGAGGGGCCGGTAGTTTTTAGGGCTTTGAGGGGGGGTTCTTAGGCTTCAGGGCGAGGGGACGGGTGGTTTTTAGGGCTCTGGGGGGGTTCTTAGGCCTCAGGGAGAGGGGCCGGTAGTTTTTAGGGCTCTGAGGGGGTTCTTAGGCCTCAGGGCGAGGGGCCGGTAGTTTTTAGGGCTCTGAGGGGGTTCTTAGGCCTCAGGGCGAGGGGCCGGTAGTTTTTAGGGCTCTGAGGGGGTTCTTAGGCCTCAGGGCGAGGGGCCGGTAGTTTTTAGGGCTCTGAGGGGGTTCTTAGGCCTCAGGGCGAGGGGCCGGTACTTTTTAGGGCTTTGAGGGGGGGTTCTTAGGCTTCAGGGCGAGGGGACGGGTGGTTTTTAGGGCTCTGGGGAGTTCTTAGGCCTCAGGGCGAGGGGCCGGTGGTTTTTAGGGCTCTGAGGGAGTTCTTAGGCCTCAGGGCGAGGGGCCGGTAGTTTTTAGGGCTCTGAGGGGGTTCTTAGGCCTCAGGGCGAGGGGCCGGTAGTTTTTAGGGCTCTGAGGGGGTTCTTAGGCCTCAGGGCGAGGGGCCGGTAGTTTTTAGGGCTTTGAGGGGGGGTTCTTAGGCTTCAGGGCGAGGGGACGGGTGGTTTTTAGGGCTCTGGGGAGTTCTTAGGCCTCAGGGCGAGGGGCCGGTGGTTTTTAGGGCTCTGAGGGAGTTCTTAGGCCTCAGGGCGAGGGGCCGGTAGTTTTTAGGGCTTTGAGGGGGGGTTCTTAGGCTTCAGGGCGAGGGGACGGGTGGTTTTTAGGGCTCTGGGGGGGTTCTTAGGCCTCAGGGCGAGGGGCCGGTGGTTTTTAGGGCTCTGAGGGAGTTCTTAGGCCTCAGGGCGAGGGGCCGGTAGTTTTTAGGGCTCTGAGGGGGTTCTTAGGCCTCAGGGCGAGGGGCCGGTAGTTTTTAGGGCTCTGAGGGGGTTCTTAGGCCTCAGGGCGAGGGGCCGGTAGTTTTTAGGGCTCTGAGGGGGTTCTTAGGCCTCAGGGCGAGGGGCCGGTAGTTTTTAGGGCTTTGAGGGGGGGTTCTTAGGCTTCAGGGCGAGGGGACGGGTGGTTTTTAGGGCTCTGGGGGGGTTCTTAGGCCTCAGGGAGAGGGGCCGGTAGTTTTTAGGGCTCTGAGGGGGTTCTTAGGCCTCAGGGCGAGGGGCCGGTAGTTTTTAGGGCTCTGAGGGGGTTCTTAGGCCTCAGGGCGAGGGGCCGGTAGTTTTTAGGGCTCTGAGGGGGTTCTTAGGCCTCAGGGCGAGGGGCCGGTAGTTTTTAGGGCTTTGAGGGGGGGTTCTTAGGCTTCAGGGCGAGGGGACGGGTGGTTTTTAGGGCTCTGGGGGGGTTCTTAGGCCTCAGGGCGAGGGGCCGGTGGTTTTTAGGGCTCTGAGGGAGTTCTTAGGCCTCAGGGCGAGGGGCCGGTAGTTTTTAGGGCTCTGAGGGGGTTCTTAGGCCTCAGGGCGAGGGGCCGGTAGTTTTTAGGGCTTTGAGGGGGGGTTCTTAGGCTTCAGGGCGAGGGGACGGGTGGTTTTTAGGGCTCTGGGGAGTTCTTAGGCCTCAGGGCGAGGGGCCGGTGGTTTTTAGGGCTCTGAGGGAGTTCTTAGGCCTCAGGGCGAGGGGCCGGTGGTTTTTAGGGCTCTGAGGGAGTTCTTAGGCCTCAGGGCGAGGGGCCGGTAGTTTTTAGGGCTTTGAGGGGGGGTTCTTAGGCTTCAGGGCGAGGGGACGGGTGGTTTTTAGGGCTCTGGGGGGGTTCTTAGGCCTCAGGGCGAGGGGCCGGTGGTTTTTAGGGCTCTGAGGGAGTTCTTAGGCCTCAGGGCGAGGGGCCGGTAGTTTTTAGGGCTCTGAGGGGGTTCTTAGGCCTCAGGGCGAGGGGCCGGTAGTTTTTAGGGCTTTGAGGGGGGGTTCTTAGGCTTCAGGGCGAGGGGACGGGTGGTTTTTAGGGCTCTGGGGGGGTTCTTAGGCCTCAGGGAGAGGGGCCGGTAGTTTTTAGGGCTCTGAGGGGGTTCTTAGGCCTCAGGGCGAGGGGCCGGTAGTTTTTAGGGCTCTGAGGGGGTTCTTAGGCCTCAGGGCGAGGGGCCGGTAGTTTTTAGGGCTCTGAGGGGGTTCTTAGGCCTCAGGGCGAGGGGCCGGTAGTTTTTAGGGCTCTGAGGGGGTTCTTAGGCCTCAGGGCGAGGGGCCGGTAGTTTTTAGGGCTTTGAGGGGGGGTTCTTAGGCTTCAGGGCGAGGGGACGGGTGGTTTTTAGGGCTCTGGGGGGGTTCTTAGGCCTCAGGGAGAGGGGCCGGTAGTTTTTAGGGCTCTGAGGGGGTTCTTAGGCCTCAGGGCGAGGGGCCGGTAGTTTTTAGGGCTCTGAGGGGGTTCTTAGGCCTCAGGGCGAGGGGCCGGTAGTTTTTAGGGCTCTGAGGGGGTTCTTAGGCCTCAGGGCGAGGGGCCGGTAGTTTTTAGGGCTTTGAGGGGGGGTTCTTAGGCTTCAGGGCGAGGGGACGGGTGGTTTTTAGGGCTCTGGGGAGTTCTTAGGCCTCAGGGCGAGGGGCCGGTGGTTTTTAGGGCTCTGAGGGAGTTCTTAGGCCTCAGGGCGAGGGGCCGGTAGTTTTTAGGGCTCTGAGGGGGTTCTTAGGCCTCAGGGCGAGGGGCCGGTAGTTTTTAGGGCTTTGAGGGGGGGTTCTTAGGCTTCAGGGCGAGGGGACGGGTGGTTTTTAGGGCTCTGGGGGGGTTCTTAGGCCTCAGGGAGAGGGGCCGGTAGTTTTTAGGGCTCTGAGGGGGTTCTTAGGCCTCAGGGCGAGGGGCCGGTAGTTTTTAGGGCTCTGAGGGGGTTCTTAGGCCTCAGGGCGAGGGGCCGGTAGTTTTTAGGGCTCTGAGGGGGTTCTAAGGCCTCAGGGCGAGGGGCCGGTAGTTTTTAGGGCTTTGAGGGGGGGTTCTTAGGCTTCAGGGCGAGGGGACGGGTGGTTTTTAGGGCTCTGGGGAGTTCTTAGGCCTCAGGGCGAGGGGCCGGTGGTTTTTAGGGCTCTGAGGGAGTTCTTAGGCCTCAGGGCGAGGGGCCGGTAGTTTTTAGGGCTCTGAGGGGGTTCTTAGGCCTCAGGGCGAGGGGCCGGTAGTTTTTAGGGCTTTGAGGGGGGGTTCTTAGGCTTCAGGGCGAGGGGACGGGTGGTTTTTAGGGCTCTGGGGGAGTTCTTAGGCCTCAGGGCGAGGGGCCGGTAGTTTTTAGGGCTCTGAGGGGGTTCTTAGGCCTCAGGGCGAGGGGCCGGTAGTTTTTAGGGCTCTGAGGGGGTTCTTAGGCCTCAGGGCGAGGGGCCGGTAGTTTTTAGGGCTTTGAGGGGGGGTTCTTAGGCTTCAGGGCGAGGGGACGGGTGGTTTTTAGGGCTCTGGGGGGGTTCTTAGGCCTCAGGGAGAGGGGCCGGTAGTTTTTAGGGCTCTGAGGGGGTTCTTAGGACTCAGGGCGAGGGGCCGGTAGTTTTTAGGGCTCTGAGGGGGTTCTTAGGCCTCAGGGCGAGGGGCCGGTAGTTTTTAGGGCTTTGAGGGGGGGTTCTTAGGCTTCAGGGCGAGGGGACGGGTGGTTTTTAGGGCTCTGGGGGGGTTCTTAGGCCTCAGGGCGAGGGGCCGGTGGTTTTTAGGGCTCTGAGGGAGTTCTTAGGCCTCAGGGCGAGGGGCCGGTAGTTTTTAGGGCTCTGAGGGGGTTCTTAGGCCTCAGGGCGAGGGGCCGGTAGTTTTTAGGGCTCTGAGGGGGTTCTTAGGCCTCAGGGCGAGGGGCCGGTAGTTTTTAGGGCTTTGAGGGGGGGTTCTTAGGCTTCAGGGCGAGGGGACGGGTGGTTTTTAGGGCTCTGGGGAGTTCTTAGGCCTCAGGGCGAGGGGCCGGTGGTTTTTAGGGCTCTGAGGGAGTTCTTAGGCCTCAGGGCGAGGGGCCGGTAGTTTTTAGGGCTCTGAGGGGGTTCTTAGGCCTCAGGGCGAGGGGCCGGTAGTTTTTAGGGCTTTGAGGGGGGTTCTTAGGCTTCAGGGCGAGGGGACGGGTGGTTTTTAGGGCTCTGGGGGGGTTCTTAGGCCTCAGGGAGAGGGGCCGGTAGTTTTTAGGGCTCTGAGGGGGTTCTTAGGCCTCAGGGCGAGGGGCCGGTAGTTTTTAGGGCTCTGAGGGGGTTCTTAGGCCTCAGGGCGAGGGGCCGGTAGTTTTTAGGGCTCTGAGGGGGTTCTTAGGCCTCAGGGCGAGGGGCCGGTAGTTTTTAGGGCTCTGAGGGGGTTCTTAGGCCTCAGGGCGAGGGGCCGGTAGTTTTTAGGGCTTTGAGGGGGGTTCTTAGGCTTCAGGGCGAGGGGACGGGTGGTTTTTAGGGCTCTGGGGGGGTTCTTAGGCCTCAGGGAGAGGGGCCGGTAGTTTTTAGGGCTCTGAGGGGGTTCTTAGGCCTCAGGGCGAGGGGCCGGTAGTTTTTAGGGCTCTGAGGGGGTTCTTAGGCCTCAGGGCGAGGGGCCGGTAGTTTTTAGGGCTCTGAGGGGGTTCTTAGGCCTCAGGGCGAGGGGCCGGTAGTTTTTAGGGCTTTGAGGGGGGGTTCTTAGGCTTCAGGGCGAGGGGACGGGTGGTTTTTAGGGCTCTGGGGAGTTCTTAGGCCTCAGGGCGAGGGGCCGGTGGTTTTTAGGGCTCTGAGGGAGTTCTTAGGCCTCAGGGCGAGGGGCCGGTAGTTTTTAGGGCTCTGAGGGGGTTCTTAGGCCTCAGGGCGAGGGGCCGGTAGTTTTTAGGGCTCTGAGGGGGTTCTTAGGCCTCAGGGCGAGGGGCCGGTAGTTTTTAGGGCTTTGAGGGGGGGTTCTTAGGCTTCAGGGCGAGGGGACGGGTGGTTTTTAGGGCTCTGGGGAGTTCTTAGGCCTCAGGGCGAGGGGCCGGTGGTTTTTAGGGCTCTGAGGGAGTTCTTAGGCCTCAGGGCGAGGGGCCGGTAGTTTTTAGGGCTTTGAGGGGGGTTCTTAGGCTTCAGGGCGAGGGGACGGGTGGTTTTTAGGGCTCTGGGGGGGTTCTTAGGCCTCAGGGAGAGGGGCCGGTAGTTTTTAGGGCTCTGAGGGGGTTCTTAGGCCTCAGGGCGAGGGGCCGGTAGTTTTTAGGGCTCTGAGGGGGTTCTTAGGCCTCAGGGCGAGGGGCCGGTAGTTTTTAGGGCTCTGAGGGGGTTCTTAGGCCTCAGGGCGAGGGGCCGGTAGTTTTTAGGGCTCTGAGGGGGTTCTTAGGCCTCAGGGCGAGGGGCCGGTAGTTTTTAGGGCTTTGAGGGGGGGTTCTTAGGCTTCAGGGCGAGGGGACGGGTGGTTTTTAGGGCTCTGGGGAGTTCTTAGGCCTCAGGGCGAGGGGCCGGTGGTTTTTAGGGCTCTGAGTGAGTTCTTAGGCCTCAGGGCGAGGGGCCGGTAGTTTTTAGGGCTCTGAGGGGGTTCTTAGGCCTCAGGGCGAGGGGCCGGTAGTTTTTAGGGCTCTGAGGGGGTTCTTAGGCCTCAGGGCGAGGGGCCGGTAGTTTTTAGGGCTTTGAGGGGGGGTTCTTAGGCTTCAGGGCGAGGGGACGGGTGGTTTTTAGGGCTCTGGGGGGTTCTTAGGCCTCAGGGAGAGGGGCCGGTAGTTTTTAGGGCTCTGAGGGGGTTCTTAGGCCTCAGGGCGAGGGGCCGGTAGTTTTTAGGGCTCTGAGGGGGTTCTTAGGCCTCAGGGCGAGGGGCCGGTAGTTTTTAGGGCTCTGAGGGGGTTCTTAGGCCTCAGGGCGAGGGGCCGGTAGTTTTTAGGGCTCTGAGGGGGTTCTTAGGCCTCAGGGCGAGGGGCCGGTAGTTTTTAGGGCTTTGAGGGGGGGTTCTTAGGCTTCAGGGCGAGGGGACGGGTGGTTTTTAGGGCTCTGGGGGGGGTTCTTAGGCCTCAGGGAGAGGGGCCGGTAGTTTTTAGGGCTCTGAGGGGGTTCTTAGGCCTCAGGGCGAGGGGCCGGTAGTTTTTAGGGCTCTGAGGGGGTTCTTAGGCCTCAGGGCGAGGGGCCGGTAGTTTTTAGGGCTTTGAGGGGGGGTTCTTAGGCTTCAGGGCGAGGGGACGGGTGGTTTTTAGGGCTCTGGGGAGTTCTTAGGCCTCAGGGCGAGGGGCCGGTGGTTTTTAGGGCTCTGAGGGAGTTCTTAGGCCTCAGGGCGAGGGGCCGGTAGTTTTTAGGGCTCTGAGGGGGTTCTTAGGCCTCAGGGCGAGGGGCCGGTAGTTTTTAGGGCTTTGAGGGGGGTTCTTAGGCTTCAGGGCGAGGGGACGGGTGGTTTTTAGGGCTCTGGGGGGGTTCTTAGGCCTCAGGGAGAGGGGCCGGTAGTTTTTAGGGCTCTGAGGGGGTTCTTAGGCCTCAGGGCGAGGGGCCGGTAGTTTTTAGGGCTCTGAGGGGGTTCTTAGGCCTCAGGGCGAGGGGCCGGTAGTTTTTAGGGCTCTGAGGGGGTTCTTAGGCCTCAGGGCGAGGGGCCGGTAGTTTTTAGGGCTCTGAGGGGGTTCTTAGGCCTCAGGGCGAGGGGCCGGTAGTTTTTAGGGCTTTGAGGGGGGGTTCTTAGGCTTCAGGGCGAGGGGACGGGTGGTTTTTAGGGCTCTGGGGGGGTTCTTAGGCCTCAGGGAGAGGGGCCGGTAGTTTTTAGGGCTCTGAGGGGGTTCTTAGGCCTCAGGGCGAGGGGCCGGTAGTTTTTAGGGCTCTGAGGGGGTTCTTAGGCCTCAGGGCGAGGGGCCGGTAGTTTTTAGGGCTCTGAGGGGGTTCTTAGGCCTCAGGGCGAGGGGCCGGTAGTTTTTAGGGCTTTGAGGGGGGGTTCTTAGGCTTCAGGGCGAGGGGACGGGTGGTTTTTAGGGCTCTGGGGAGTTCTTAGGCCTCAGGGCGAGGGGCCGGTGGTTTTTAGGGCTCTGAGGGAGTTCTTAGGCCTCAGGGCGAGGGGCCGGTAGTTTTTAGGGCTCTGAGGGGGTTCTTAGGCCTCAGGGCGAGGGGCCGGTAGTTTTTAGGGCTCTGAGGGGGTTCTTAGGCCTCAGGGCGAGGGGCCGGTAGTTTTTAGGGCTTTGAGGGGGGGTTCTTAGGCTTCAGGGCGAGGGGACGGGTGGTTTTTAGGGCTCTGGGGAGTTCTTAGGCCTCAGGGCGAGGGGCCGGTGGTTTTTAGGGCTCTGAGGGAGTTCTTAGGCCTCAGGGCGAGGGGCCGGTAGTTTTTAGGGCTTTGAGGGGGGGTTCTTAGGCTTCAGGGCGAGGGGACGGGTGGTTTTTAGGGCTCTGGGGGGGTTCTTAGGCCTCAGGGAGAGGGGCCGGTAGTTTTTAGGGCTCTGAGGGGGTTCTTAGGCCTCAGGGCGAGGGGCCGGTAGTTTTTAGGGCTCTGAGGGGGTTCTTAGGCCTCAGGGCGAGGGGCCGGTAGTTTTTAGGGCTCTGAGGGGGTTCTTAGGCCTCAGGGCGAGGGGCCGGTAGTTTTTAGGGCTCTGAGGGGGTTCTTAGGCCTCAGGGCGAGGGGCCGGTAGTTTTTAGGGCTTTGAGGGGGGGTTCTTAGGCTTCAGGGCGAGGGGACGGGTGGTTTTTAGGGCTCTGGGGGGGTTCTTAGGCCTCAGGGAGAGGGGCCGGTAGTTTTTAGGGCTCTGAGGGGGTTCTTAGGCCTCAGGGCGAGGGGCCGGTAGTTTTTAGGGCTCTGAGGGGGTTCTTAGGCCTCAGGGCGAGGGGCCGGTAGTTTTTAGGGCTCTGAGGGGGTTCTTAGGCCTCAGGGCGAGGGGCCGGTAGTTTTTAGGGCTTTGAGGGGGGGTTCTTAGGCTTCAGGGCGAGGGGACGGGTGGTTTTTAGGGCTCTGGGGAGTTCTTAGGCCTCAGGGCGAGGGGCCGGTGGTTTTTAGGGCTCTGAGGGAGTTCTTAGGCCTCAGGGCGAGGGGCCGGTAGTTTTTAGGGCTCTGAGGGGGTTCTTAGGCCTCAGGGCGAGGGGCCGGTAGTTTTTAGGGCTTTGAGGGGGGTTCTTAGGCTTCAGGGCGAGGGGACGGGTGGTTTTTAGGGCTCTGGGGGGGTTCTTAGGCCTCAGGGAGAGGGGCCGGTAGTTTTTAGGGCTCTGAGGGGGTTCTTAGGCCTCAGGGCGAGGGGCCGGTAGTTTTTAGGGCTCTGAGGGGGTTCTTAGGCCTCAGGGCGAGGGGCCGGTAGTTTTTAGGGCTCTGAGGGGGTTCTAAGGCCTCAGGGCGAGGGGCCGGTAGTTTTTAGGGCTTTGAGGGGGGGTTCTTAGGCTTCAGGGCGAGGGGACGGGTGGTTTTTAGGGCTCTGGGGAGTTCTTAGGCCTCAGGGCGAGGGGCCGGTGGTTTTTAGGGCTCTGAGGGAGTTCTTAGGCCTCAGGGCGAGGGGCCGGTAGTTTTTAGGGCTCTGAGGGGGTTCTTAGGCCTCAGGGCGAGGGGCCGGTAGTTTTTAGGGCTTTGAGGGGGGGTTCTTAGGCTTCAGGGCGAGGGGACGGGTGGTTTTTAGGGCTCTGGGGGAGTTCTTAGGCCTCAGGGCGAGGGGCCGGTAGTTTTTAGGGCTCTGAGGGGGTTCTTAGGCCTCAGGGCGAGGGGCCGGTAGTTTTTAGGGCTCTGAGGGGGTTCTTAGGCCTCAGGGCGAGGGGCCGGTAGTTTTTAGGGCTTTGAGGGGGGGTTCTTAGGCTTCAGGGCGAGGGGACGGGTGGTTTTTAGGGCTCTGGGGGGGTTCTTAGGCCTCAGGGAGAGGGGCCGGTAGTTTTTAGGGCTCTGAGGGGGTTCTTAGGACTCAGGGCGAGGGGCCGGTAGTTTTTAGGGCTCTGAGGGGGTTCTTAGGCCTCAGGGCGAGGGGCCGGTAGTTTTTAGGGCTTTGAGGGGGGGTTCTTAGGCTTCAGGGCGAGGGGACGGGTGGTTTTTAGGGCTCTGGGGGGGTTCTTAGGCCTCAGGGCGAGGGGCCGGTGGTTTTTAGGGCTCTGAGGGAGTTCTTAGGCCTCAGGGCGAGGGGCCGGTAGTTTTTAGGGCTCTGAGGGGGTTCTTAGGCCTCAGGGCGAGGGGCCGGTAGTTTTTAGGGCTCTGAGGGGGTTCTTAGGCCTCAGGGCGAGGGGCCGGTAGTTTTTAGGGCTTTGAGGGGGGGTTCTTAGGCTTCAGGGCGAGGGGACGGGTGGTTTTTAGGGCTCTGGGGAGTTCTTAGGCCTCAGGGCGAGGGGCCGGTGGTTTTTAGGGCTCTGAGGGAGTTCTTAGGCCTCAGGGCGAGGGGCCGGTAGTTTTTAGGGCTCTGAGGGGGTTCTTAGGCCTCAGGGCGAGGGGCCGGTAGTTTTTAGGGCTTTGAGGGGGGGTTCTTAGGCTTCAGGGCGAGGGGACGGGTGGTTTTTAGGGCTCTGGGGGGGTTCTTAGGCCTCAGGGAGAGGGGCCGGTAGTTTTTAGGGCTCTGAGGGGGTTCTTAGGCCTCAGGGCGAGGGGCCGGTAGTTTTTAGGGCTCTGAGGGGGTTCTTAGGCCTCAGGGCGAGGGGCCGGTAGTTTTTAGGGCTCTGAGGGGGTTCTTAGGCCTCAGGGCGAGGGGCCGGTAGTTTTTAGGGCTCTGAGGGGGTTCTTAGGCCTCAGGGCGAGGGGCCGGTAGTTTTTAGGGCTTTGAGGGGGGGTTCTTAGGCTTCAGGGCGAGGGGACGGGTGGTTTTTAGGGCTCTGGGGGGGTTCTTAGGCCTCAGGGAGAGGGGCCGGTAGTTTTTAGGGCTCTGAGGGGGTTCTTAGGCCTCAGGGCGAGGGGCCGGTAGTTTTTAGGGCTCTGAGGGGGTTCTTAGGCCTCAGGGCGAGGGGCCGGTAGTTTTTAGGGCTCTGAGGGGGTTCTTAGGCCTCAGGGCGAGGGGCCGGTAGTTTTTAGGGCTTTGAGGGGGGGTTCTTAGGCTTCAGGGCGAGGGGACGGGTGGTTTTTAGGGCTCTGGGGAGTTCTTAGGCCTCAGGGCGAGGGGCCGGTGGTTTTTAGGGCTCTGAGGGAGTTCTTAGGCCTCAGGGCGAGGGGCCGGTAGTTTTTAGGGCTCTGAGGGGGTTCTTAGGCCTCAGGGCGAGGGGCCGGTAGTTTTTAGGGCTCTGAGGGGGTTCTTAGGCCTCAGGGCGAGGGGCCGGTAGTTTTTAGGGCTTTGAGGGGGGTTCTTAGGCTTCAGGGCGAGGGGACGGGTGGTTTTTAGGGCTCTGGGGAGTTCTTAGGCCTCAGGGCGAGGGGCCGGTGGTTTTTAGGGCTCTGAGGGAGTTCTTAGGCCTCAGGGCGAGGGGCCGGTAGTTTTTAGGGCTTTGAGGGGGGGTTCTTAGGCTTCAGGGCGAGGGGACGGGTGGTTTTTAGGGCTCTGGGGGGGTTCTTAGGCCTCAGGGAGAGGGGCCGGTAGTTTTTAGGGCTCTGAGGGGGTTCTTAGGCCTCAGGGCGAGGGGCCGGTAGTTTTTAGGGCTCTGAGGGGGTTCTTAGGCCTCAGGGCGAGGGGCCGGTAGTTTTTAGGGCTCTGAGGGGGTTCTTAGGCCTCAGGGCGAGGGGCCGGTAGTTTTTAGGGCTCTGAGGGGGTTCTTAGGCCTCAGGGCGAGGGGCCGGTAGTTTTTAGGGCTTTGAGGGGGGTTCTTAGGCTTCAGGGCGAGGGGACGGGTGGTTTTTAGGGCTCTGGGGAGTTCTTAGGCCTCAGGGCGAGGGGCCGGTGGTTTTTAGGGCTCTGAGTGAGTTCTTAGGCCTCAGGGCGAGGGGCCGGTAGTTTTTAGGGCTCTGAGGGGGTTCTTAGGCCTCAGGGCGAGGGGCCGGTAGTTTTTAGGGCTCTGAGGGGGTTCTTAGGCCTCAGGGCGAGGGGCCGGTAGTTTTTAGGGCTTTGAGGGGGGGTTCTTAGGCTTCAGGGCGAGGGGACGGGTGGTTTTTAGGGCTCTGGGGGGGTTCTTAGGCCTCAGGGAGAGGGGCCGGTAGTTTTTAGGGCTCTGAGGGGGTTCTTAGGCCTCAGGGCGAGGGGCCGGTAGTTTTTAGGGCTCTGAGGGGGTTCTTAGGCCTCAGGGCGAGGGGCCGGTAGTTTTTAGGGCTCTGAGGGGGTTCTTAGGCCTCAGGGCGAGGGGCCGGTAGTTTTTAGGGCTTTGAGGGGGGGTTCTTAGGCTTCAGGGCGAGGGGACGGGTGGTTTTTAGGGCTCTGGGGAGTTCTTAGGCCTCAGGGCGAGGGGCCGGTGGTTTTTAGGGCTCTGAGGGAGTTCTTAGGCCTCAGGGCGAGGGGCCGGTAGTTTTTAGGGCTTTGAGGGGGGGTTCTTAGGCTTCAGGGCGAGGGGACGGGTGGTTTTTAGGGCTCTGGGGGGGTTCTTAGGCCTCAGGGAGAGGGGCCGGTAGTTTTTAGGGCTCTGAGGGGGTTCTTAGGCCTCAGGGCGAGGGGCCGGTAGTTTTTAGGGCTCTGAGGGGGTTCTTAGGCCTCAGGGCGAGGCCGGTAGTTTTTAGGGCTCTGAGGGGGTTCTTAGGCCTCAGGGCGAGGGGCCGGTAGTTTTTAGGGCTTTGAGGGGGGGTTCTTAGGCTTCAGGGCGAGGGGACGGGTGGTTTTTAGGGCTCTGGGGAGTTCTTAGGCCTCAGGGCGAGGGGCCGGTGGTTTTTAGGGCTCTGAGGGAGTTCTTAGGCCTCAGGGCGAGGGGCCGGTAGTTTTTAGGGCTCTGAGGGGGTTCTTAGGCCTCAGGGCGAGGGGCCGGTAGTTTTTAGGGCTCTGAGGGGGTTCTTAGGCCTCAGGGCGAGGGGCCGGTAGTTTTTAGGGCTTTGAGGGGGGGTTCTTAGGCTTCAGGGCGAGGGGACGGGTGGTTTTTAGGGCTCTGGGGAGTTCTTAGGCCTCAGGGCGAGGGGCCGGTGGTTTTTAGGGCTCTGAGGGAGTTCTTAGGCCTCAGGGCGAGGGGCCGGTAGTTTTTAGGGCTTTGAGGGGGGGTTCTTAGGCTTCAGGGCGAGGGGACGGGTGGTTTTTAGGGCTCTGGGGGGGTTCTTAGGCCTCAGGGAGAGGGGCCGGTAGTTTTTAGGGCTCTGAGGGGGTTCTTAGGCCTCAGGGCGAGGGGCCGGTAGTTTTTAGGGCTTTGAGGGGGGGTTCTTAGGCTTCAGGGCGAGGGGACGGGTGGTTTTTAGGGCTCTGGGGAGTTCTTAGGCCTCAGGGCGAGGGGCCGGTGGTTTTTAGGGCTCTGAGTGAGTTCTTAGGCCTCAGGGCGAGGGGCCGGTAGTTTTTAGGGCTCTGAGGGGGGGTTCTTAGGCCTCAGGGCGAGGGGCCGGTAGTTTTTAGGGCTCTGAGGGGGTTCTTAGGCCTCAGGGCGAGGGGCCGGTAGTTTTTAGGGCTTTGAGGGGGGGTTCTTAGGCTTCAGGGCGAGGGGACGGGTGGTTTTTAGGGCTCTGGGGAGTTCTTAGGCCTCAGGGCGAGGGGCCGGTGGTTTTTAGGGCTCTGAGGGAGTTCTTAGGCCTCAGGGCGAGGGGCCGGTAGTTTTTAGGGCTTTGAGGGGGGGTTCTTAGGCTTCAGGGCGAGGGGACGGGTGGTTTTTAGGGCTCTGGGGGGGTTCTTAGGCCTCAGGGAGAGGGGCCGGTAGTTTTTAGGGCTCTGAGGGGGTTCTTAGGCCTCAGGGCGAGGGGCCGGTAGTTTTTAGGGCTCTGAGGGGGTTCTTAGGCCTCAGGGCGAGGGGCCGGTAGTTTTTAGGGCTCTGAGGGGGTTCTTAGGCCTCAGGGCGAGGGGCCGGTAGTTTTTAGGGCTCTGAGGGGGTTCTTAGGCCTCAGGGCGAGGGGCCGGTAGTTTTTAGGGCTTTGAGGGGGGGGTTCTTAGGCTTCAGGGCGAGGGGACGGGTGGTTTTTTAGGGCTCTGGGGGGGTTCTTAGGCCTCAGGGAGAGGGGCCGGTAGTTTTTAGGGCTCTGAGGGGGTTCTTAGGCCTCAGGGCGAGGGGCCGGTAGTTTTTAGGGCTCTGAGGGGGTTCTTAGGCCTCAGGGCGAGGGGCCGGTAGTTTTTAGGGCTCTGAGGGGGTTCTTAGGCCTCAGGGCGAGGGGCCGGTAGTTTTTAGGGCTTTGAGGGGGGGTTCTTAGGCTTCAGGGCGAGGGGACGGGTGGTTTTTAGGGCTCTGGGGGGGTTCTTAGGCCTCAGGGAGAGGGGCCGGTAGTTTTTAGGGCTCTGAGGGGGTTCTTAGGCCTCAGGGCGAGGGGCCGGTAGTTTTTAGGGCTCTGAGGGGGTTCTTAGGCCTCAGGGCGAGGGGCCGGTAGTTTTTAGGGCTCTGAGGGGGTTCTTAGGCCTCAGGGCGAGGGGCCGGTAGTTTTTAGGGCTTTGAGGGGGGTTCTTAGGCTTCAGGGCGAGGGGACGGGTGGTTTTTAGGGCTCTGGGGAGTTCTTAGGCCTCAGGGCGAGGGGCCGGTGGTTTTTAGGGCTCTGAGGGAGTTCTTAGGCCTCAGGGCGAGGGGCCGGTAGTTTTTAGGGCTCTGAGGGGGTTCTTAGGCCTCAGGGCGAGGGGCCGGTAGTTTTTAGGGCTTTGAGGGGGGGTTCTTAGGCTTCAGGGCGAGGGGACGGGTGGTTTTTAGGGCTCTGGGGGGGTTCTTAGGCCTCAGGGAGAGGGGCCGGTAGTTTTTAGGGCTCTGAGGGGGTTCTTAGGCCTCAGGGCGAGGGGCCGGTAGTTTTTAGGGCTCTGAGGGGGTTCTTAGGCCTCAGGGCGAGGGGCCGGTAGTTTTTAGGGCTCTGAGGGGGTTCTAAGGCCTCAGGGCGAGGGGCCGGTAGTTTTTAGGGCTTTGAGGGGGGGTTCTTAGGCTTCAGGGCGAGGGGACGGGTGGTTTTTAGGGCTCTGGGGAGTTCTTAGGCCTCAGGGCGAGGGGCCGGTGGTTTTTAGGGCTCTGAGGGAGTTCTTAGGCCTCAGGGCGAGGGGCCGGTAGTTTTTAGGGCTCTGAGGGGGTTCTTAGGCCTCAGGGCGAGGGGCCGGTAGTTTTTAGGGCTTTGAGGGGGGGTTCTTAGGCTTCAGGGCGAGGGGACGGGTGGTTTTTAGGGCTCTGGGGGAGTTCTTAGGCCTCAGGGCGAGGGGCCGGTAGTTTTTAGGGCTCTGAGGGGTTCTTAGGCCTCAGGGCGAGGGGCCGGGTAGTTTTTAGGGCTTTGAGGGGGGGTTCTTAGGCTTCAGGGCGAGGGGACGGGTGGTTTTTAGGGCTCTGGGGGGGTTCTTAGGCCTCAGGGAGAGGGGCCGGTAGTTTTTAGGGCTCTGAGGGGGTTCTTAGGCCTCAGGGCGAGGGGCCGGGTAGTTTTTAGGGCTCTGAGGGGGTTCTTAGGCCTCAGGGCGAGGGGCCGGTAGTTTTTAGGGCTCTGAGGGGGTTCTTAGGCCTCAGGGCGAGGGGCCGGTAGTTTTTAGGGCTCTGAGGGGGTTCTTAGGCCTCAGGGCGAGGGGCCGGTAGTTTTTAGGGCTTTGAGGGGGGGTTCTTAGGCTTCAGGGCGAGGGGACGGGTGGTTTTTAGGGCTCTGGGAGTTCTTAGGCCTCAGGGCGAGGGGCCGGTGGTTTTTAGGGCTCTGAGTGAGTTCTTAGGCCTCAGGGCGAGGGGCCGGTAGTTTTTAGGGCTCTGAGGGGGTTCTTAGGCCTCAGGGCGAGGGGCCGGTAGTTTTTAGGGGCTCTGAGGGGGTTCTTAGGCCTCAGGGCGAGGGGCCGGTAGTTTTTAGGGCTTTGAGGGGGGGGTTCTTAGGCTTCAGGGCGAGGGGACGGGTGGTTTTTAGGGCTCTGGGGAGTTCTTAGGCCTCAGGGCGAGGGGCCGGTGGTTTTTAGGGCTCTGAGGGAGTTCTTAGGCCTCAGGGCGAGGGGCCGGTAGTTTTTAGGGCTTTGAGGGGGGGTTCTTAGGCTTCAGGGCGAGGGGACGGGTGGTTTTTAGGGCTCTGGGGGGGTTCTTAGGCCTCAGGGAGAGGGGCCGGTAGTTTTTAGGGCTCTGAGGGGGTTCTTAGGCCTCAGGGCGAGGGGCCGGTAGTTTTTAGGGCTCTGAGGGGGTTCTTAGGCCTCAGGGCGAGGGGCCGGTAGTTTTTAGGGCTTTGAGGGGGGGTTCTTAGGCTTCAGGGCGAGGGGACGGGTGGTTTTAGGGCTCTGGGGAGTTCTTAGGCCTCAGGGCGAGGGGCCGGTAGTTTTTAGGGCTCTGAGGGGGTTCTTAGGCCTCAGGGCGAGGGGCCGGTAGTTTTTAGGGCTTTGAGGGGGGGGTTCTTAGGCTTCAGGGCGAGGGGACGGGTGGTTTTTAGGGCTCTGGGGGGGTTCTTAGGCCTCAGGGAGAGGGGCCGGTAGTTTTAGGGCTCTGAGGGGGTTCTTAGGCCTCAGGGCGAGGGGCCGGTAGTTTTTAGGGCTCTGAGGGGGTTCTTAGGCCTCAGGGCGAGGGGCCGGTAGTTTTTAGGGCTCTGAGGGGGTTCTTAGGCCTCAGGGCGAGGGGCCGGTAGTTTTTAGGGCTCTGAGGGGGTTCTTAGGCCTCAGGGCGAGGGGCCGGTAGTTTTTAGGGCTCTGAGGGGGTTCTTAGGCCTCAGGGCGAGGGGCCGGTAGTTTTTAGGGCTCTGAGGGGGTTCTTAGGCCTCAGGGCGAGGGGCCGGTAGTTTTTAGGGCTCTGAGGGGGTTCTTAGGCCTCAGGGCGAGGGGCCGGTAGTTTTTAGGGCTCTGAGGGGGTTCTTAGGCCTCAGGGCGAGGGGCCGGTAGTTTTTAGGGCTCTGAGGGGGTTCTTAGGCCTCAGGGCGAGGGGCCGGTAGTTTTTAGGGCTTTGAGGGGGGGTTCTTAGGCTTCAGGGCGAGGGGACGGGTGGTTTTTAGGGCTCTGGGGGGGTTCTTAGGCCTCAGGGAGAGGGGCCGGTAGTTTTAGGGCTCTGAGGGGGTTCTTAGGCCTCAGGGCGAGGGGCCGGTAGTTTTTAGGGCTCTGAGGGGGTTCTTAGGCCTCAGGGCGAGGGGCCGGTAGTTTTTAGGGCTCTGAGGGGGTTCTTAGGCCTCAGGGCGAGGGGACGGGTGGTTTTTAGGGCTCAGGGTCAGTTTTCAGTTTTTGGGTAAAGGGGTATTTTTAGGGTTCAGGGTCAGTTTTCAGTTTTCGGGTAAAGGGGTATTTTTAGGGTTCAGGGTCAGTTTTCAGTTTTTGGGTAAAGGGGTATTTTTAGGGTTCAGGGTCAGTTTTCAGTTTTTGGGATACAGGGTTAATTTGTAAAAATAAATTAAAGTTATTTTTAAATTAAATTAATTAAATAAAATTACATTACATTTAATTATATTTTAATAATTTTAAATTAATTTATATTAAAAAAAAAATTATATACTTACCAATATGTACGTTGTAATGGTATGCGTTGTAAAGGTACTTGCGTTGTAAAATCCTGCGTTGTAATTGTATGCGTTGTAAAAGTTTTTGCGTTGTAAAAAATGCGTTGTAATAGTAGTCGTTGTAAAAGTATGCGTTGTAACATCATACATCCAGTCAGGACGATATATTTTTGATGGAAGAAAGGGGATTCTTGATCTGACGCGGTTCCCTTGTTTTCTTGTTTTCTTCCTTTTTCATTTTTTGTTTTCGGCGGAGTGGAGTGGAGCGGGGGTCGGCGCTAGGACCAGGAGGTGCGGATGGCTCGAGAAGCTGAGGCAGAGCCAGGGGCTGTGACAGAGTCTCGCGGCAGATTCAGCGGAGGCTGCGCGAGTCTCTGGGAGTGCTGTGCAAAGTTGTGGCTACGGGTCGGGCAGCAGCCTCTCTGCTTCGTTTTGGCATTTACTGGCTTGGCAGAATGAGTACACCGCACGTACCATTGTGTGCTCTGGAAGTACAGGGCTCCTTAAAGAACCACAAGATAGGCAGGGTACTGGAACGGGACCAGAGGGGTAAGAAGGGGTGTATGGCCCAGGTCTCTTTTAGTCCAGCACCCCCCCAGTATTATTAGTAAAATCAGTTGCTGGGCTAATAAAGCTGATAAAGCAGACAAAGTTGATTCGTTCTGGAATAAGGCGGGGTAAGTAGCTACCCTTGTATCTGTGCCGGTAACAATATCCGAGGCCCTCACAAGGGAAAAAAGGAAGGAGAGAAGAAAAGGGGAGTCTGTGCTGAGGGGGCCACAGGAAGGAACAGATATCCGCTCCGGTCTCGGACTCAGGAGGGACTTAAAATTAAGGGCATTCTGGATTCCCCAGATAGCCTGAAAAAAAACGTACCCACGACCCCCCCCGCAAAAAGAAAAATACTAAGCCTGGGGGATTTGTGAAATCTAAGGTCCCGGTGGTATATCTGTAAGGCCCACTCCCTCCCTTAAATCCTATTTTAAAATTATGAAGCAGGCTGTGAGGTTACAAGACTCAGACTCAGGAGCCATTGCAGGCATAGCTTCAACCTCACAGAGTAATCCCCTGCAACCCCCTCCAATCCCTCTCAAGAATTGTTTTTCTCCTCTGGCTAAACTGCAGGAGGCACAGGAAGGGGTAACTAATATAGGTTCGCAGAGTCCTACTGGTTCTATTGATCCTAGCG